>NC_067246.2:272578396-275078396 GCF_019359855.2 Lolium perenne | reverse complement strand
GTTATTGTCAGCGGTTTGAGACTGGCATGCCGGCCCGCGTGTCGGTCTCACGCTGCTGACAGTGTCCAGTGTAGTATAAGTTGTCAGCCAGATTGTACAAATACACTATTCATTCTTTGAAATTTGTGGGGAATTGTTGAATCAGGCAGGAAATTCTTGCCGTCACGCCTCTTTTATCGTGTGCTGGATGGTATGCAAAGTCTTGGGCTCTCGGCTACCGGAGTTGAATAGTTTGGTCTCTATCACCACACGTAGAAATACGGCAGCGGCATCCAGGTTAAGCGAAACCTGGTTGTCTTAAAAAATTCAAATATATTTTTCGCATTTAGAACTTACACGAATTTGTATTTACGTGCATGTCATTTTTCATACCCAAATTTAAAAGTATATAGCTTACGCAAAAATGATAAGTTCTACATGAACAATCTAAAGGAACTCCCCTCCCCCTCCCCCTCCTCCCGACATTTTTGTAACTTAGTGATCATGTAACTATGTAATTTATTGGCATAGTAAGTTTAATCGGGTTCCATTGTATCCATGTTCTGAAAATGCACGTTAACACCACACGGTATATGTGTCGTGAGAGTGCCAAAAGGAAAGCTGGTGAAAATACTTGACTCAGCATCTATATATACTCAATCTAAATATGGTTCGGCTAATAATGCATGGCCAAAAAGAGCGCCTAACAAATACTTCCCCTAGTGTGGTGGCTAGGGTTTTCTTCCTTCCGACGATCCTCGGTGGCAGAAACACTGGAGTTTTGCCAAACCATTCGATATAAAGCGGCACAAATTCGATGATGAAGTTACTACTACATAATACATTTACTATACTAGTACACAATATAGTGTCACAGTTCGCCATAATAACAAGGCTGCAGTCCAAATAGATCTCATCCTTCCATCTATGATCCAATGGCTCAGGTTCTACATAAGGTATTGTAGCATCCTCGCTTGTCGAAGCAATGCCAGAGGAGTGTCCGAGGAGGCGAGGATCTACTCACCAACTATACACGAAATATCCATGATAAGGAGGAAGAATAAACTAGGGGTATGCCAAATTTGACTGCATGCTAAGTCAAAAACAACACCATGTCAGCTCGAGAACCGCTTCGGATCAGGTATGAGATCGAATAGGTTTGGAGAAAGTAAGTGACGAAAAATATGCAATTTTCTTGAGAGACAAAAAAAGTCTCTTGTAAAAAATACTCTCTCTTGTTACACTTGATGGAAACAAAATACTATTGCCGTAAACACTTCGTCATCAGTAAACGCTCCATCCGAATGAATTCAGCCTGGATCCATCCAAAAGATTCAGGATTGACATTCAGAATTCCTCGGCCAAGTGGCAGAATCCCTCTGCCAAGTGGCTGAATCCATCTACGGTCGTATTGGCATGGCACCGAAGAACAGTCTGAACCCACACGCGGCGCGCTTTATCTTAGTCGCCGCATGCAGCTCCGTAGCAGTAGCTTAGCTAGCTAGCTAAAGAGGCCATAAACAAATTGGTTAGCTCAACGGTTAGGAAAACATATACGGAGTATGTGAGTTAGAGATATATATCAAGCCGATCTTAGGATGTGTTCGGTTCCAGAATGGCAAGGAACGGGATGGAACCGTCCCGTGCCTAGCTCCCATCCTGGCGTTCGGTTCCAGAATTCTGAGGAATGGGATGGAACCAACTCGTTCCCCGAAAGAGCATATTCCCGGAATATGCCGTCCCAATCCGTCCGGCCGAATCGGCCGGACCGCGCGGAACGAGCTCAATCAGCTGCTAATCGTTTTCTCTCCAGCGCGGAACGAGCGGCGGCCAGCCTAGCCAGCGCGGCCAGGGAGCGCGGCGGCGGCCAGGGAGCGCGGCGGCGCGGCCGGGAGCGCGGCGGCCAGGGAGCGCGGCGGCGGGGCCAGCCAGCGCGGCGGCGGCCAGGGAGCGCGGCGGCGGGCGAGGAGCGCGGCGGCCGAGGAGCGCGGCGGCGGGCCAGCCGGCGGCGGCCAGCCCGGGAGCGCGGCGGCGGGGCCAGCCAGAGGCGGCGGCCAGCCGGCACGGCGGCGGCCGAGGGAGCGCGGCGGCGGGCCAGCCAGCGCGGCGGCCAGGGAGCGCGGCGGCGGGGCCAGCCAGGCAGGCGACGCGGATGGAGGCCCTGCTCTCCCATCTATTAGGCAGTATTAGGCATAATTTAGGTTAATTAAAATTTTAGATTAAATTAGGGTCTAATTAATAGAGTATTTAGACTAATTAGGTTCCTTGCCATTCCAGTGCAACCGAACACAAGTATGAAGTGGAATGGAATGGAGTGGAATGGAATGGAATGGAATGGTTCCATTCCATTCCACTTCATCCTAAAACCGAACACATCCTTACTTAAAGAACCTACAGCGCAAAAGAGATAACCTACTCAGAAGAAGCGGTCTAACTCACATGGCTCGAAGCTAATCTAACACTTTCCGGCCCTAGTTTAGTGCCCAAGTCACAAGCCACAACTCACGGAAGTTGCCAGTCAATGGAAGAAAGAGCGTGCCAGTACGTTGTGAGGTCAGCCAAGAACATGCACGTTTTCTAATCCTAATGGCTACTAGTACTCTCTATTCCGGTTTAGAGCAAGTACAAGAGTGGAATTATAGCCTGCTTACACGATAAATTTGTACATGTAGAGGATAGAGACATGAAAAATGAGAGAAATAGCTTTCATACAAGAGCTAGTTATAGCACACGCTCGTAGTTACTTTATAAGTGTTAGGATTTAATTAGTTCAATAATTAAAGGGATAATCCTCCCTATGTAATATCTTGTGCGGTTGCTTCGACAACCGTCACGACGCTCCCACGATGTAGAGGCGACGTTTCACCTTGTATAAATACATGTTCATCAATGGAATAAACACAGTTGATTGAATCATTGTCTCTCTCGCTCGATTCCCTCTCGATACCTTCTAACACGTTATCAGCAAGACCTTTGTTGATGAATTGTAGCTTGCCAACGTCTTGTTAGGGTCATGCAGTTTTACACGCTGCTGACTTAATACAATTGCGACCTACTGCATATCACAGTACTTCCTCTCTGCAATTAGTACGTGGAAATCCACCTAGCATTTCCCATCTGCGTAAGTTCGGATGTGCTACATACATCCCGATCTCACCACCTCAGCGGACATCCATGGGCCCACACAGAAAACTGGGGATCTATGTGGGGTACAAATCAGTGTCGATTATTAAGTACCTGAAACCTCTTACTGGGGACCTATTCACAGCCCGTCACGCAGATTGCATATTTGATGAAGAACATTTCCCGGCATTAGGGGGAGATTTCAAGTACCAGAAAGAATGCCCGGAAATTGATTGGAATGCTCTTGCCATTTCAGCCTCTGATCCACGTACCCAAGAGAGCGAACTCCAAGTTCGTAAAATCATAAATTTGCAACATCTTGCAAATAATCTGCCAGATTCATTTACTAACCTAAAAGGTGTCACAAAATCCTTGAATCCGGCCGGAAATGCGCCTGAAAGAGTGGAGGTACCAACTAAAACCACTCAACTACCCGTTCCCAAAAAGAGGGGGAGTAGTACGGCCTCTGACCAGGATCCTGCTTTTCGCAAGCAGCAAAGGAGAGTGAGGAGAAACTCCTCAAAGTCAGTAGATGCAAGTCAACTCAACGTTGACAAACACCTTATGGGTAGTATACACCCAGTGGAAGGGCAACCTCCACAACCCAGCTCCAGCTTGCACACACTGGCTAGGACATCGAAACACCTAGACTCACGCGTATTGGAAAATCACGAAGAGTTATCAACGGTGCACGAGATATCCATCAACTATATCGATTCAGGAGAATCATTTAACCGTAAGTCTACGATTGTCGATACTTATTTTTCTGCTACAATTGCAAATACCCTTCTTAATGATCATGATCCAAGGACTATCGTTGAGTGTGAAAAACGCTCTGACTGACCTCAATGGAAGGATGCAATACAAGCAAAACTTGCCTCGCTTAATAAAAGAAAGGTATTCACAGAAGCAATACCAACACTTCCCAATGTTTTCCCTGTGGGATTCAAATGGGTTTTCCTCCGGAAACGGAATGAGAACAATGAGGTGGTGAGATACAAGGCAAGGCTCGTAGCATAGGGTTTCACGCAGAGACCCGACATTGATTTCAGTGAGACATATTCTCCAGTTATGAGTGGTATCACTTTCCGATATCTAATATCTTTGGCAGTGCAAAATCGTCTATCTATGCAGTTGATGGACGTCGTGACCGCATATCTTTACGGTTCACTAGATTCGGACATTTACATGAAGGTTCCAGACGGAATCTCTGTCCCGGATGCAAGCGCAAAACGCAACATGTACTGTGTAAAACTCAACAAGTCTCTATACGACTTGAAACAGCCGGAACGGATGTGGTACAACCGACTTAGTGAGTTCCTTCTTCGCAAGGGTTACTCCAACAGTGATGACTGCCCATGTGTCTTCATCAAGAAGTCCTCTTCAGGATTTTGCATCATTCAGTGTACGTCGATGATCTCAACATCATTGGCAACACACAAGATATTGATGAAGCACGCAATCATCTAAAGACAAAATTTGAGATGAAGGATTTGGGTCAAACCAAATTTTGCTTGGGTCTCCAACTCGAGCACCTTCCCTAAGGAATAATGGTACACCAAGCTGCCTATATCCAGAAAATATTGGAGAAATTCAATATGGACAAATCCTATCCATCTAAAACTCCGATGGTGGTTCGATCTCTAGACGTAGAGAAAGATCCGTTCATGCCGAGGGATGATGGAGAAGAAATATTGGGACCCGAGGTTCCATATCTCAGTGCCATTGGAGCGCTTATGTATCTTGCAAATTGTACGAGACCCGACCTCGCATTTGCGGTGAATCTACTTGCTAGACACATCGCAGCTCCCACCAAACGCTATTGGGAGGGAGTCAAGAATGTCTTTCGATATCTCCAAGGCACAACGGATCTTGGCCTATTCTTTCAGTTCCAGAAAAATCTGGACTCTAGTATGATTGGATACGCTGATGCTGGCTATTTATCTGATCCCCATAACGCCAGATCGCAGTCCGGCTTTGTGTTCCTACATGGTGGAACAGCCATATCATGGAAGTCTTCAAAAAAGACTCTGGTGGCAATGTCCACCAATCATTCTGAAATAATTGCATTATATGAGGCATCACGCGAATGCGTGTGGCTTCGCAGAATGATAAACCACATACAACAGTCATGTGGAGTTGGTTCTATCGAATCACCTACTATTATCTACGAAGATAATGCATCTTGTGTTGCACAATTGCAAACATGATACATCAAGAGCAATATCACCAAGCATATTGCGCCTAAGTTGTTTTATCCCCATGAACTCCAGAAAAGTGGGGAAATCAACATCTTGCAAGTCAAATCATGTGACAATTTCGCTGATCTATTTACGAAGTCTCTACCAACTTCAACATTTCATAAATATATTCACGGGATTGGTATGCGACGGCTTCGGGATTTGCAAGAGTCGGGGGGGGGGGGGGGAGTATCTTCCTAAACTATTCTTGTTCAAAGCATCATATTACACTTTTTTCCCTTTATGAGTTTACTTTTCAGGTTCTCATCAAGGTTTTTAATGAGGTAATATCAACATAAGATTATATGTCATACTTTCTGTTTTCCCCACCAGGGTTTTTAGGAAAGTATACATGACATATTTATTACCCTCTAAATTCTATGAATATACTTCATATCGAGTTAATGGAGGCAATAATCATTATACGTTGGATCATTTTCTCCTTATTTTCCCACAGTTTACCAGCATATCCTACACTACTTCTCACATTTTTCCCACGGGATTTTTGGAGAAGATTATTCCAAGGATGTTTAATGGAGAGTACAAGGAAGGATTAGGGGGAGTGTTAGGATTTAATTAGTTCAATAATTAAAGGGATAATCCTCCCTATGTAATATCCTGTGCGGTTGCTTCGGCATCCGTCACGGTGCTCCCACGATGTAGAAACCGTCTCCGACGGTTGATCCCGAAACGCCGCCTCCTCGATATGTCGGTTTGTAAAGACCACGTTTCACCTTGTATAAATACTTGTTCATCAATGGAATAAACACATTGTCTCTCTCGCTCGATTCTCTCTGGATACCTTCTAACAATAAGACTGGACTGTGTGCCATGTACAAATAAATCACTCCTTCTATTTTTATATACTCCCACTATATCCGGTTTATTAGTCTTGACGTGTATACTTAGATTGTCAATTAACTATATAATATAAATTATATAACTCCAAAATTACATTGTTAGAAAATATCTCATATAAAGTTTACAACAATATATGTTTTGTAATATAAAACTTATAGTCCATCCATTCCAATGAATAAGGCATCGTCCCACACGCGCATGGCGGCGAGGCGGGGCTGTCCTCGGCTTCGGGTCGGGTGATCATGCTAGTGTCGCGCAGGCTTCCTCCGCTGCCGTCGATCGAGCTCGACTCGAGCTCGGATGAGGAGGACAACACCGCTCGGGAGGCAGGTCACCTCGCCATGGCCTGGCGCAACTCCCTCACGACGGTCGTCACCGACGTGTGTGAGAAGGCCAAGTGTGCTCGTGTCGCCACTGAAGAGGAGGAGCATGGCATTTTGAGGGCCAAGAGTGCGTCCATCCGCTCGAAGATGGCGCGGCACGGCTACGTGATTGTCGACTACTCGAACAATGAGTCGGACTTCTCCGATGAGGACACCGACGACAACGACGCGTGAAGCTCTGCCACCGATGACGTTGATGCCGCTCCAAGTCCTGACGATGTAGTATAGATCCCGGGTTAGCTTTATGTAGTGTTTTAGGAACGTTTAGTTCCTCTTTTGCAAAAGTTTGTAAATTATAGCGGACGAACTCGTTTGAAAATCTGGGTCGAAATCTAAGAAATTTTGTTTAGGGTTTTGGATGGAGAATCTGTTTTGTCGCTGCACTTCTTGATGCCAAAATAGAGGATATAGCTAACTCCATATACGCTACACAATTTGACCCATATGCGCCATGGGGAAGGGCTGGTCGTATTGCAAGGCGAATAATGACCACGAGGCTAGCGGCTCGGGTTCCCGCAAGAAGCCGTATCACCGCAGGAGTCTGGTGCCATGGGGGGATGCAGGCTTGCCGAGAGGAGGCTAGTATCTGAACTCAAGCCGTGTGTCGGTCCCTCTCGTGCCACGTGAGGAACGAGAGTGCCGCCACGACGTCCGGCGCCGCTGAGCCATCTTGCCACCGGATCTGCGCGACGATCCTGCGTTCGCGTGGACCTCATACAACTGGATCTTGTTCGGGACGTGGTAGTTCTACCCGCGTCATTGAGCGGGGGATACCTCGGCGACGTAGACTTCTTCAACCACGAGCTCGCCGTCGACGAGGAGGACGACGAGGACTAGGATGAGGACCATGCCGAGGACGAGGACGACGGCCACGTCGAAGGTGGAGACAACAAATATGACGAAGGCGGCCTGGCATGGGATCAGGAGACCCAGCCGCTGGAAATCAGCGAGGAGGAGGCCATTTCCATCCAATAGCGAGCTCGACTAGCTCGCTATGTGGGATGGCCTCGCCGTCTAGCTTCGTGAATCCTCGTTGGCGCAGGGGAGGCCGGCGAGTCCTCCGCCATGCTGAAACACACCCACGCGCACACGCCGTCTCCTGCTCCATCGCTGGCCTGGGATCCATGGTTGTCGTCACCGCTCCCTTTCCTCCTCCACCGCCGGTTTACCAGCTGCCATGGCGGATGCCGAAGGTCATCGACCTGGTCAGCGACGACAAGCAATAGTCCATGGCTAGTTTTTAGCATGCATTGCTAGCCCTTTTTAGTTTCTACTCCCTCCTTTCCATGGCATAGGGCGTAAAAATTCCAGCACGTCGATAACGGAGTAGTTATGCGGTTTAATATGTTCCAGTCTTGCCCCTACTAATTAGCTAGGTACGTTTAATATTCTCTCCCCTGTTTGTTGCATGCAGCTCCTAGTTTTAAGGCCAGCCACGCACGGCCAATCAGCCTAGAATTCTTTTTACCCCTTGAATAAAAACTAGAATTTTTTTTACGCCTTAAGCCCTGGTATAGAGGGAGTAAGTTTTTTCTGCATTTTTGTAATTACGTACTCTAATGAGTAAAAAAGTATACGTTGGACCGTCAGGGACATCCAAAACGCAAACGGACACGCGCCAGATTTAGACCATTCATATCGACGCAAAGGGACGCAAAGCGGTCAGTTTTCGCGACCGATTTGTGTCGGGCCGGCTCGACATGCCTAACCTAAAGATATTCGTTGCTAGACCTGTAAACCGAAATGGGGCAGTACTAATCCTGTGAGCCAAATAAATACTGCATATTTTCAAAGCTGTGGCTTTCCATGGCCGTCGTCACCACCTCTCTCACTCTCGCTAGTCCGGTCAATGCGCACCACCGTCTGTTTCCCGCGCTTGGAATAAATAGTGCGCTCGTCAAGACGGCACTTTCGCCCGCCCGCTCACCGCGTTTCGTGGCCATCGCACGCCAGCATCGCAGCCACTATTCAACTCTGCCGTCAGGCTCGCATCGCATGCAGTTGACGAGCTTCAGCCTTCAGCAGCTGCAGATGCAGATATGCGCGTACAGCCCGCTCAAGCCAATCACTCTGATCTGCTCGCGTATTAAACATTTGTCAGCTTCTGACTTTTTCTGTTGCTTCTTTTCTCCTTGGTGGTGCGCTGTGATTTGGGAAGCATTTCTGTGGGCTCTAGTATGTCGTGTAATGTGTTGAGGAGAATGGGACGACAGAACATAGTCGGCACCGAATTCCGGTGGAGTATTCAACTCGAGAGGAATATGTAAATCAGGTAATTATATTAGATAACAGTACATGATGATGGAGATCGGACAACTAACTATCTGAAACTCTGCCCACTATTTATGGCACTCCTATCTAAGACTCTAAGAGACTAACGACCAGAAGATACGAGCGAGAAGCATCCATAATCAGTGGCGGGGCTAGAGAGAGCCGACCATGGAGCCATATGATGCCACAACAAATATAAATCCTTGTTTCACGGGTGCATATGTGGTAGTAAAATTCTGTGATATCACACCCGATCAGATCATCGTCCAGTTTTGGTAGATACAGAACACCATGCTGGTATGTGTCAACCAAGGAAAAATTCTAAGCAGTTTGAGGCAAGATGGCTGAAAGAAGAAACAGTGGAGGAGATAGTTAAAACAGCATGGCTAAAGGCAAAAGCTAGGGGTCTTTATGGAGTTCTGGAGTGTACGGCTGCAGTTCATAAGGATTTGCATGTCTGGGATAAAAAGGAGTTGAAAGGACCGAAGAATAGAATTCGTAAGTTTCAAAAAGAACTCGAGGAATTGAAGAGAGGACCTGTTTCGGCAGATTCACTAGCACGACAAAAGGAAGTTCAGTTGGTAATTGAAAATCTACTCGATCAGGAGGAGATATTCTGGCTTCAGCGAGGAAGAGCAAATTGGCTAAGGCATGGCGATCGTAATACGTCATTTTTTCATCATACAGCGACACAGAGGAAGAAAAGAAATAATATTAAAAAACTGAAGGATGACGGTGGTGTATGGAAAGAAGGTATAGATGAATTAAATGACTTGGTTACTAACTATTTCTCTGGTTTGTTCCAATCAGAGGTTACAGAGCCAGATCCAGAAGTGATCAACAAGGTTCCTATGCGTGTTACAGAGGCTATGAATACAAGTTTGCTTGCCCCGTATACCGCGGAGGATGTACGTAATGCACTTTTCAGTATAGGGGATTTGAAGGCCCCGGGACCTGATGGTCTGCATGCGATCTTCTTTAAGAGATTTTGGACTTTGTTAGAGGATGAGCTAGTCCAAGAAGTGTTGAATGCAGTAAATACGTGTGAAATACCTGAAGGGTGGAATAATACTGTCATTGTTATGATCCCGAAGGTTCAGAACCCGGAGAGTGTTTCTCAGTTCAGGCCAATCAGCTTATGTAATGTTGTATACAAAATAATTTCCAAGATGTTGGCAGCTAGGCTGAAGATAATTCTACCAGAAATTATCAGTCCTACTCAGAGTGCTTTTGTACCACGGCGTTTAATAACAGATAATGTTCTGGTGGCATATGAGTGTTTCCATGCAATAAAGATGAGGAAAGAAGGTAGAGTGGGTTTGTGTGCAGTCAAATTAGATATGCATAAGGCCTACGACCGCATTGAGTGGTCCTTTTTGGAGAAAATGCTACTCAAGATGGGATTTCGGCAGCAATGGGTCGGAATGATCATGTCTTGTGTCTCTACAGTGGAGTACCGGGTCCGTTTCAATTCCCAGGAAACAGACTCCATTAAACCATCAAGAGGGCTAAGACAGGGGGATCCTCTATCACCCTATTTGTTCTTATTGTGTGCGGAGGGCCTCACAAGTTTGATCAATCATGCAGAAGAGGCCGGGGAAATGCAAGGGGTGCGGGTGTGTAGAGGAGCCCCCTCAGTCACTAATCTTTTGTTTGCAGATGACTCTTTGATGCTAATACAGGCAAATGAGGAGAATGCAAATTGTTTGAACAGAATTCTAAATGAATATTGTGCAGCATCAGGACAGTTGGTGAGCGAGGCTAAATCCTGTATCTTTTTTAGCCCCAACACAACAGTAAACATGCGGGTCAGGGTGTGCACTATTCTTAATATAATGACGGAGTCCTTATCGGATAAATATCTTGGTTTACCTACTCATGTTGGAGTAGAAAGGAGTGATTGCTTCCAATATTTGGTGGATCGTATATGCCAGCGTATTGAAGGGTGGAAGGAGAGAGTTCTGTCTCTAGGAGGAAAGGAAGTGCTTCTCAAAGCGGTGGCACAAGCCATACCATCTTATGCGATGTCGGTCTTCAAAATCCCTAAATCAATTTGTAAGGGAATTATTGACGCGATGTCTCATTACTGGTGGGGTGACGAGGAAAACCAAAAGAGAATGCATTGGTTTGCGTGGTGGAAAATGTGTGTTCCAAAGGAGAAAGGAGGTATGGGCTTTAGAGATATGCATTGTTTCAATATAGCATTGTTAGCAAAGCAGGCTTGGAGATTAATTGCCTATCTAGAGTCGTTATGTGCAACTATATTGAAAGCAAAGTATTATCCCAATGAGAACCTTTTATCGGCTAAGTTGAAAAAGGGTGCATCATTTACTTGGCAAAGCATCATGGCAGGGGTGCAATGTTTGAAGAAAGGAGCAATTTGGAGAATTGGAGATGGACAGAGGGTCAGTATATGGGACGACCCTTGGATACCAAACAATAGTTCAAGAAAGATACTCACGCCTAGAGGAAACTGTCTCTTATCTCATGTGCATGAACTTATTAACCCGATCAATTTGCAGTGGGATGAAGAACTTATACGTGATAATTTCTGGGCGGTTGATGCAAACAGGATTCTTCAGATTACACTTACAGAGGGGATGGATGATTTTGTTGCTTGGCACTATTCAAAACTTGGCTTATTCTCAGTAAAATCTGCATATTATGTTGAATGGGAGCACCAGCATGGACGGAAATTGCAACGAACATCTGGGATGGGATCATCGGAGATAAATCCTATTTGGAGGAAATTATGGAATCTAAATATTCCGGCAAAGATTAAAATCTTTAACTGGAAGGCATTACATGGCACTCTTCCCTGCAGATCAATATTGGCTAACCGGCATATAAAAGTTTCAGCTCAATGTCCAATTTGTTCGCAGGGAGCAGAGGATATTCGACACGCCTTATTTACCTGTAGGCGTGCGGCGGAAGTATGGCAAGCAATTCGGCTAGAAAATTTCATAAATGATGCCCTGGCTATTGATAGGTCAGGGTCTGCCTCACTTGAGTATTTGATCGGGTTGGCAAGGAAGAAGTCACCGGTGGTAGGGCAACCTGAGCTAGAGACAATGTTCACAGTGGCTGTCTGGTACATCTGGTGGGAACGAAGGCAAGCAGTTAAGGGAGGAAATATTCAATCTCCACAAAGAACAGCAATGTCTATCACGGTTCTGGCATCTAACTTCTTAGCTGCAGCTAAATCAAAAGGTGAGAGTGGTATTAGAAGACACGGCTGGGAAAGACCATCCAAAGGTTTAATCAAATTAAATGTGGATGCGTCATTTGATGAGAACACAAAGACAGGTGCTACTGGTGCGATACTTCGAGATTCTAAGGGCTTCTTCTTAGCAGCAAGCAATCGTTTTATTGCTTATGCGGATGGTGTGGACTCGGCGGAGGCGATAGCTTTGAAGCAGGGCTTGGAATTGGCGCAATACTGGGGCTGCAATAAGATCATTGTCAACTCTGATAGTCTGACAGTTGTGGAAGCCATGAAGAGTGAAGACCAGTTCCTAGGTCCATCAGCTGCAACTTTAAACGATTGTGTGAATTTAGTGAAGGACTTTGTAATGGTAACCTTTCAACACTGTCCCCGGGAGGCAAACGGGGCTGCTGATGAATTAGCTAGGCATGCCGTTTGCTCCACTCCGGGGCTTTGGCAAGATGAACCACCTGATT
Source organism: Lolium perenne (assembly GCF_019359855.2). Lineage (NCBI taxonomy): Eukaryota > Viridiplantae > Streptophyta > Magnoliopsida > Poales > Poaceae > Lolium > Lolium perenne. The sequence goes on along the minus strand of NC_067246.2, from coordinate 275,065,858 downwards.
TTCTTATGCCTCAGCTTGTAAAAGACCTCACTATTATTGAGTAATAAAGGTTACTATTCTGTCAAAAAAAAAACTTTTCCCGATATCCAATTCACCGCCTTGGCACTATGTGGATCCGCCACTACCTATAATAAATGTCCGAGGTTTAAATCAAATTACAGCCTCAATCTAACAGTGTAAGACTATCCACAATGGGAGTATCATAAGTAGTATCATGCATGCCATGTTGGCAAAAATCTGATGTGACACACCAATTAATAAGGTGAGAGATGAGAGTGGTATCATAATATGATACCGTATCATAACACATAAAACTAGAGAACTTAATGGCAAACACATCATGTACACACATTTGCATTGAGATTCTACAAAACATTAAATATGATGATACTATGATACTATCTTATGATACTATGCATTGTGGGGATAGTATCATAAACTAGTATCATGTGCATGATACTAATGTATGATACTTCCCATTGTGACTAGTCTAATGCCGAGAAAATACAAGATGAAAGCGAATTACTACTACTCCCGGATCAATAATAAATGTCGGAGGTTTAGATCAGAGGGAGTAAGATGAATAGACTTTTTTTTCGACTCAAGATGAAAGCGGATTACTACTACCCGGATCAATAATAAATGTCGGAGGTTTAGATCAGAGGGAGTAAGATGAATAGACTTCTTTCCCTAATGGATGAAGGATCCATGTTTTTAATAGAGGTACATGCCAAGTCAACTCAGCCAACATATTTTTAATACAGGTACATGCCAAGTCAACTCAGCCAACATCTGACTCAGATAGATGGCATTCATCAAAGTAGTGGATACAAATTTAGCCTGGATAAAATGAGGTATGGATCTATAGCCTTCATTTGCAAGATAGTTGTATTCACTGCCATCACCATATCTTTTTTTATGACGAAAGGCGGACGCTCTGCTTATTGTATTAAAGGAGGGGGGGGGAGGGCATAGTTATAGGGTAAAAAATGCAACGCATCAAGAAAGAAAAAATGAGGAGCGGCGGCTAGGGTTCGCCCCTGCTCGCCCGCGCGGGGGGGCGAGAGGAGCGAGACGGGGGGTTTCTCGACAGCTCCTGGTGTTTCTTTTTTCCCGCGAGAGGAGCGGGATGGGGGCCGCCGGGCGTTGCATGTGCGGTGCCGGCGGCGATGGGCGGTCTTTCCCCGCGAGCGTGGAGCCCTGGCGCGGCGCAGGGCGGTCCGTGGCGGTGCACCTCGGCCTATGGCGGTCCGATGCGGCGGCGTGAGATCCGTATGTTGGGTGGAAGGAGGCGCAACGGTGCCGTCGTTGGCAGCGGAGCGGCGGTCGGGTGGGGTGGTGGCGGCGTCCGTTCGGCCAAGATCTGGGCCCCTTTTGGGCCCGATCTGGGCTTGGCGGGCCGTAGGCCCCTGGTTCGACCTTGTTGTTCCCTGGTGGCGGAAGAGGCTCGTCGGCGGTGGCAGGGTGGTGGCGACGCCACGGTCGGCCTGCTGCAGCTTGTCGGCGAGGACTTCACGGGCCTGGTTGGGCTCGGCCGGGCCAGGAGGGGCCTGGTTTGTCATTGCTGCCTCGTCCGGTCGGCTGCCATGAAGACCGCCGGTAGTGGTCGTTTGGTGGAGGTTATTCCCTCCCGCTGGTAGTGGTGTGCTAACCCGGCCCTGCTGTCTCCCTCTTCCTCCTCTAGGCCTTGCGCCGGTGTCCTCGGTGAGACAGCGATGAGGACTTCAAGACCGTGAGGGCGTGTGTTGGTGGGCGGTAGGTTGGGGGGAGCTCATCGAATCGTCCAGGATGGTGATTTTGGGGGTTGGGAGAAATCCATGTCGGCACATCCGACTCTGACGCGGTGGCGCCTGAGGGTGCCGCCTTGCCTTCTTGGAGGGCGTCGGATGTACCCCCTCTCCATTTCCTTCCGTGTATCGGGGGAAACACCAGGAGTTCTCCGGACAGCAGCGGCGTCGTCGTCGTTCTCCTTGTTGAAGGTGCTGTTTTGCTATGCGGTGGTTCGAGGTGCTAGGAGTGTGGTGGGAATCCTCCGGAGAACGCATCGGTTGCGGGGTCGTCATCGTTCTTGTCGAGCTACCGGTGTCGGCATTTGTTTCCTTTTTTCTTTCTCTTCCGTTTCTTTTGGGCCTGGTTGTGCTGCGGCCCCAGCATGCTTGTATCGTGTGGTTGCTATATTAATATAGCGGGGCGAAAACCTATTTCGAAGAAGAAGAAAGAAAAAATAAACAAGCTAGAAGCCTGAACTCTATAGAAACTCTACAGGTTCACTCTCGTTTTGGCCAACTTGAACATCGATCTTTTTTGTGACATGCCAAAGTGCTTTAAATATAGAGGTGTGCTTCGGTGCGCACCCTGTGCAAACTCGCGACTCATCGCCGAAGGGGTACGGTGGTCCCGATTTTGTTTTTTTTTGCTGCCCGCCGAAACCCATATCCAAGCCCAGTACAAGGCTCGTATGGGTATACAGGGCCTAGGCGTATCTATACGAACGACCCCACGTGGGTGGGTCCCACGTGCTAAGCTAATCACCGTGATTAGCTCCCATTGCATGCATCGTTTTCATCGGCCCTGGAGATCTGATCGAGCTGTTCCACGTCGTCGCTAGGTAAAACGCAAGCGGTTGTTGCCGGCCCGGCTGTCGGCGGTTGTTGCCGGCACATCCGTCGCCGCCGGTGGTTGTTTCGCATCTCGACGCCGCCCCCGCAGATTGACGACCTTGGAAAGGCGCGCCACCGGCTCGGCATCTTCCCCGCTAGGGTTTAAAATTAGAGGTACCCATGACTTGATCTTCTAGCATAGTAAGAGGACGCAATTCTGCCGGTTTTTCAATTCTAATTATTGTCCAATACTACAGAATATGGAGAACTCTATATCTGGTATGATTGAGGAACAAAACGAGTACGTCGACTATAATTCCGATGACTCTGAAATGGAGCAAAATTTGCAGCACGAAGCCGGCTGGAGCGAAGACGAGTTTGATGTGAGCCACATTACTATATATTCTTGGTGCACTATTTTCATTTCGATTACCAGCAGTCCAGCATCATCAAATAATATATGGTTCCTCCTGTCATAATTTATGCAGATTACGTACGATGAATTTGATAATGATGACAACCATGGTGAACACACAGCCGATCAAAATGATGAGAACCATGGTGAACACACAGACAGTCTAAATACTAGTGAGGTATGTGTAGTGACTCATAAAATGACATAAGATGATGCATGAAATGATGGCAACTGTAAAATTTACTGTTACTAAATTTCGCGATGCATTAATAAATTTCAGGCACAATTTGACATGCAGTTTGAGTACGACTATTACGGTGAATCTGACTTGGACACATACCATACTGATGATGTGGAAGGTGCATCAGTTCCTGAGGATTCTGTTGACATGAGCCAGGTTGTTATCTCTTTTTTATCAGTCTCATATAGCTGGAACACATAAATTTATAGTTTTAATTAATGCGTACGTTTTATACTTGCAGGCGACGCCAAGCGCTAGTCAGCCTGAGAAAACACGGAAAGGTAGCAATGGCAATGAATATCCTGATAATAATCGGGATTTATACTGGATGATAGAAGAGATGACTTTTATTTCTGAAGCAGCAGCACTTTCTTTCTACAACAGATATGCTAAAGATTATGGGTTCAGCGTCCGGCTGGACCAGGTTAAGTGGTTTGATGATGGAGTAATTTGGCTAAGGCGTTTTGTGTGTTCCAGAGAAGGCAGACGTCCCAAAAAGCAACTGACCACGGAAGGCCGCGTATATAGGCTCAGAACTGAGTCTCGCTGCGGCTGCAAGGCACGTTTGGTGGTGAAGTTTGATGGAAGAACTGGTTTTGTTAAAGATTTTTGAGATAAACATAACCATGACCCAGCTGAACCATGTCAGACTCCGTTTCTTCGGTCCCATAGGACGATCAACGACGCGCAGAGATCTGAGATATTATCACTGGGATCCATGGGGGTCAGGAAGCACCTCATTATGAGAAAATTCATTGCAGGCTCCGGTTCATTTGCCGGTGTTGGATTCACAAGAAAGGATTTGTACAACATGTGCTCTAGGGAGAGGAGGAGGCTGCTTTTCGACGGTGACGCTACCACAGCCATCCGCATTATGGCAAAGAGGAAAAAGAGGGACCCTGAGTTTTTCTATGAATATAACGTTGATGACGAAGGCCGTCTGAAGCACATGTTCTGGTGTGATTCCCAGTCACGTAGGGATTACCAGGACTACGGAGATGTGCTGGTGTTTGATAGCACATACAAGATGAATAAATATAAGATATCATTTGTTCTTTTTGTGGGCTTGAACAACCACCGTAGGACAATGGTTTTTGGGTGTGCCATCCTTTCAAGCGAGAATGAACAAACATATGTTTAGCTTCTAAAGACTTTCCTCAAAGCGATGTGTCAACAGAAGCCAAAGGCAGTAATCACGGATGCAGATGCCGCAATGATCGGTGCAATCGGCGAAGTATTTTCTGGTGTGTCGCATCGCATCTGCAGCTTCCACATTGAAAAAATATGGAGATGCATCTACCTAACAAGTTACTGAACGTGTTCAGGACTCTTTTGTATTACACCACCTCAGAGCAAGTATTTGAGGAGCGATGACATGCATTTTACAGAAAATGGCAATCCCCAAAAATCAGAACATGGATGAAGAGGATGTACAACAAGAGAAAACTTTGGGCTGCAGCGTATCTCTCTGAAGAATTCTGGCTGGGTATGAAAAGTAACCAGCGGAGTGAAAGTTTAAACTCTTATCTGCACCTGCACCTAGATGGGGAAATGACAATTGTTGATATGACAATTGTCCTGCTGTGTTGGTACTGCCGAAGATACCCCATCTTCATGTTCTGCAAACAACTCTGATGCACAAAATAGTAATAACATATGTGTTACAGGTTGCAGCATCATTTATTTGCCAACAAAGAAATAACGAATAAATGGTGTTACCTTTCTTTACACGGCTTTGACGTTTTGCTCTAGGTTTCGCGACCACATATGGTGATCCATATTTTTGATTTGTCGTCTGATACGTCTCAAACGTATCTATAATTTCTTATGTTCCATGCTACTTTTATGATGATACATACATGTTTTATACACACTTTATGATGATTTTATGCGTTTTCCGGAACTAACCTATTGACGAGATGCCGAAGTGTCAGTTGCTATTTTCTGCTGTTTTTGGTTTCAGAAATCTTATAAAGGAAATATTCTCGGAATCGGACGAAATCAATGCCCAGAACCTTATTTTTCCCGGAAGCTTACAGAGAGTCAGAGAGGGACCAGAGGGGAGCCCTGGGGGCCCCACACAAGGTGGCGGCGCGGCCCAGGGGGGGCGCCCCCCTAGTGTGAGAGGGCCCCGTGGCCCCTCCGATTCCGCCTCTTCGCCTATTTAAGCCTCCCTGACCTAAAACATCGACACGGATTGACGAAACACCAGAAAACCTTCTAGAGCCGCCGCCATCACGAAACTCCAATTCGGGGGACAGAAGTCTCTGTTCCGGCACCCTGCCGGGATGGGGAATTGCCCCCGGAAGGCATCTCCACTGCCATCTTCACCGCCATCGCTGTTCCCATGATGAGGAGGGAGTAGTTCTCCCCCGAGGCTGAGGGCTCTACCGTAGCTATGTGGTCCATCTCTCTCTTTGTGATCTAGTTGAATATCATCTATGTGCTACTCTAGTGATGTTATTAAAGTACTCTATTCCTCCTCCATGATGTAATGTTGACAGTGTGTGCATCATGTAGTACTTGGCGTAGTTTATGATTGTAATCTCTTGTAGATTATGGAGTTAACTATTACTATGATAGTATTGATGTGATCTATTCCCCCTTTCATAGCCTGTCGGTGACGGTGTGCATGTTATGTTAGTACTCGGTATAATTGCGTTGGTCTATCATGCACTCTAAGGTTATTTAAATATGAACATCGAATGTTGTGGAGCTTGTTAACTCCGGCATTGAGGTGCTCTTGTAGCCCTACACAATTAATGGTGTTTGTCATCCAACAAGAGAGTGTAGAGTAGTTTCAGTTATGTGATCAATGTTGAGAGTGTCCACTAGTGAAAGTATGATCCCTAGGCCTTGTTTCCACACATCGAATCTCTGTTTATTTACTGTTCTGTTGCATGTTTACTCGCTGCCATATTTTATTCAGATTGCTATTACCACTCATATACATCCATATTACTTGTATTTCACTATCTCTTCGCCGAACTAGTGCACCTATACATCTGACAAGTGTATTGGGTGTGTTGGGGACACAAGAGACTTCTTGTATCGTGATTGCAGGGTTGCTTGAGAGGGATATCTTTGACCTCTTCCACACTGAGTTCGATAAACCTTGGGTGATTCACTTAAGAGAAACTTGCTGCTGTTCTACAAACCTCTGCTCTTGGAGGCCCAACACTGTCTACAGGAAAAAAGCGTGAGTAGACGTCAAGCTATTTTCTGGCGCCGTTGCCGGGGAGGTAAGTTAAAAGGCACTCACACTCCGGTCCCAGGTAACTAAGTTATTTTCTGGCTCGTTGTAAGTGCTCGAAGCTATTTCCTTTAGATCCTGCAATTGCATCTTTTTGTTTCTTGTTTTTATTTCACTAGTTAGGCATAATGGAAAGTAACAGTGAGCTTTTTAATCTATTTCCTAAGCTAAGACATGAATTGTGTGATGCGAAAATTAAAAAACCTATGGAATATATTAGTATGAACACTTTGAACACCATTGTTGCTAATGATATGGAAAATTCTAAGCTTGGGGAAGCTGGTTTTGATGAGTATGATATTTTTTGTCCCCCAAGCATGGAGGAGAAATTTTACTTTGATGATACTTTGCCTCCTATTTATGATGATTATAATGATAGTAGTCTTTTGGTGCCACCTACTATGGAGAGTAAATCTTATTATGATTATACTATGCCTCCTACACTTGATGAGAATAATAATGATAGCTACTTTGTTGAATTTGCTCCCACTACAATTAATAGTAATGATTATGCTTATGTTGGGAGTAGTAATTATTTTATGCATGAGACTCGTGATAAGAAGGCTTCATGTGATAGTTATACTGTTGAGTTTGCTCATGATGCTACTGAAAATCTTTATGAGAGAGGAAAATATGGTTGTAGAAATTTTCATGTTACTAAAACACCTCTCTATATGCTGAAATTTTTGAAGTTACACTTGTTTTATCTTTCTATGCTTGTTGCATTATGCTTCATGAATTTATTTGTGTACAAGATTCCTATGCATAGGAAGTGGGTTAGGCTTAAATTTGTTATGAATTTGCTTTTTGATGCTCTCTTTTGCTTCAACTCTTATTTCTAGCGAGTGCATCATTAAAATTGCTGACCCCATCTTAATGGCTATAAAGAAAGCACTTCTTGGGAGATAACCCATGTTTTTATTTTACTACAGTACTTTTGTTTTATATTTGTGTCTTGGAAGTTGTTACTACTGTAGCAACCTCTCCTTATCTTTATTTTATTGCATTGTTGTGCCAAGTGAAGTCTTTGATAGTAAGGTTCTAGATTTGGATTACTGTGCAGAAACAGATTTCTGTCTATCACGAATTCGGGCAGGATTCTCTGTAGGTAACTCATAAAAATCTGCCAATTTACGTGAGTGATCCTCAAATATGTACGCAACTTTCATTCAATTTGATCATCTTCATCTGAGCAAGTCCAGTGCCTCTAAAAAATTCGTCTTTACGGACTGTTCTGTTTTGACAGATTCTGCCTTTTATTTCGCATTGTTTCTTTTGCTGTGTTGGATAGATTTCTTTGTTCCATTGACTTCCAGTAGCTTTGAGCAATGTCCAGAAGTGTTAAGAATGATTGTGTCACCTCTGAACATGTGAATTTTGATTATGCACTAACCCTCTAATGAGTTTATTTTGAGTTTGGTGTGGAGGAAGTTTTCAAGGGTCAAGAGAGGAGGATGATATATGATCAAGAAGAGTGAAAAGTCTAAGCTTGGGGATGCCCCCGTGGTTCATCCCTGCATATTTCAAGAAGACTCAAGCATCTAAGCTTGGGGATGCCCAAGGCATCCACTTCTTCATCAACAATTTATCAGATTTCTTCTCTTGAAACTATATTTTTATTCGGTCACATCTTATGTACTTTACTTGGAGCGTCTGTTTGTTTTTATTTTTGTTTTGTTTGAATAAGTTCATCCTTGTGTGGGAGAGAGACACGCTCCGCTGGTTCATATGAACACATGTGTTCTTAGCTTTACCTTTAATGTTCATGGCGAAGGTTGAAACTGCTCCGTTCATCATTATTATGGTTGGAATCAGAAAATGCTGCATGTGGTAATTGGTATAATGTCTTGAATAATTTGATACTTGGCAATTGTTGTGCTCATATAGATCATGTTTAAGCTCTTGCATCATATACTTTGCACCTATTAGTGAAGAAATATTGTAGAGCTTGCTAAAATTTGGTTTGCATGATTGGTCTCTCTAAAGTCTAGATATTTTCTGGTAAGGGTTTGAGCAACAAGGAAGACAGTGTAGAGTCTTATAATGCTTGCAATATGTTCTTATGTAAGTTTTGCTGTACCGGTTCATACTTGTGTTTGCTTCAAACAACCTTGCTAGCCTAAGCCTTGTATTGAGAGGGATTACTTCTCATGCATCCAAGATCCTTGAGCCAAAAACTACGCCATTTGTGTCCACCATACCTACCTACTACATGGTATTTCTCTACCATTCCAAAGTAAATTGCTTGAGTGCTACCTTTAAAATTCCATTCTTTGTCTTTGCAATATATAGCTCATGGGAAAAATAGCTTAAAAACTATTGTGGTATTGAATATGTACTTATGTATCTTATTTCTTATTAAGTTTCTTGTTGAGCGATAACCATGTTCCTGGGGACGCCATCAACGCTTTGTTGAATATCATGTGAGTTGCTATGCATGTTCATCTTGTCTGAAGTAAGGGTGATTTATCATGAGTTGAATGATTTGAGTATGCATATTGTTAGAGAAGAACATTGGGCCGCTAACTAAAGCCATGATCCATGGTGGAAGTTTCAGTTTTGGACAACAATCCTCAATCTCTTATGAGAATATTATCTGTTGTTGAATGCTTATGCATTAAAGAGGAGTCCATTATCTGTTGTGTATGTTGTCCCAGTATGGATGTCTAAGTTGAGAATAATCAAAAGCGAGAAATCCAATACGAGCTTTCTCCTTAGACCTTTGTACAGGCGGCATAGAGGTACCCCTTTGTGATACTTGGTTAAAACATATGTATTGCGATGATAATCCATGAAAATCTGAGCTAATTAGGACAAGGTGCGGGCACTATTGGTATACTATGCATGAGGCTTGCAACTTATAGGATATCTTATACATAACACATATGCTTTATTACTACCGTTGACAAAATTGTTTCTTGTTTTCAAAATAAAAGCTCTAGCACAAATATAGCAATCCATGCTTCCCTCTTCGAAGGGTCATTCTTCTACTTTTATGTTGAGTCAGTTTACCAACTTCTTTCTATCTTAGAAGCAAACACTTGTGTTAACTGTGCATTAATTCTTACATACTTGCATATTTGCATTCATCATATTACTTTATGTTGACAACTATCCATGAGATATACATGTTACAAGTTGAAAGCAACTACTGAAACTTAAATCTTCCTTTGTGTTGCTTCAATGCCTTTACTTTGAACTTATTGCTTTATGAGTTAACTCTTATGCAAGACTTATTGATGCTTGTCTTGAAAGTACTATTCATGAAAAGTCTTTGCTATATGATTCAGTTGTTTAGTCATTGTCTTTATCATTGCTTTGAATCACTTCATTCATCTCATATGCTTTACAATAGTATGATCAAGATTATGATAGCATGTCACCTAAGAAATTATCTTTGTTATCGTTTACCTACTCGAGGGCGAGTAGGAACTAAGCTTGGGGATGCTTGATACGTCTCAAACGTATCTATAATTTCTTATGTTCCATGCTACTTTTATGATGATACACACATGTTTTATACACACTTTCTGATGATTTTATGCGTTTTCCGGAACTAACCTATTGACGAGATGCCGAAGTGCCAGTTGTTGTTTTCTGCTATTTTTGGTTTCAGAAATCCTACAAAGGAAATACTCTCGGAATCGGACGAAATCAATGCCCAGAACCTTATTTTTCTCGGAAGCTTCCAGAGATTCAGAGAGGGACCAGAGGGGAGCCCTGGGGGCCCCACACAAGGTGGCGGCGCGGCCCAGGGGGCGCACCCCCCTAGTGTGAGAGGGCCCCGTGGCCCCTCCGACTCCGCCTCTTCGCCTATTTAAGCCTCCCTGACCTAAAACATCGACACGGATTGACGAAACACCAGAAAACCTTCCAGAACCGCCACCATCGCGAAACTCCAATTCGGGGGACAGAAGTCTCTGTTCCGGCACCCTGCCGGGACGGGGAATTGCCCTCGGAAGGCATCTCCACCGCCATCTCCACCGCCATCTTCACCGCCATCGCTGTTCCCATGATGAGGAGGGAGTAGTTCTCCCCCAAGGCTGAGGGCTCTACCGTAGCTATGTGGTTCATCTCTCTCTTTGTGATCTAGTTGAATATCATCTATGTGCTACTCTAGTGATGTTATTAAAGTACTCTATTTCTCCTCCATGATGTAATGTTGATAGTGTGTGCATCATGTAGTACTTGGCGTAGTTTATGATTGTAATCTCTTGTAGATTATGGAGTTAACTATTACTATGATAGTATTGATGTGATCTATTCCCCCTTTCATAGCCTGTCGGTGACGGTGTGCATGCTATGTTAGTACTCGGTATAATTGCGTTGGTCTATCATGCACTCTAAGGTTATTTAAATATGAACATCGAATGTTGTGGAGCTTGTTAACTCTGGCATTGAGGTGCTCTTGTAGCCCTACACAATTAATGGTGTTTGTCATCCAACAAGAGAGTGTAGAGTAGTTTCAGTTATGTGATCAATGTTGAGAGTGTCCACTAGTGAAAGTATGATCCCTAGGCCTTGTTTCCACACATCGAATCTCCGTTTATTTACCATTCTGTTGCATGTTTACTCGCTGCCATATTTTATTCAGATTGCTATTACCACTCATATACATCCATATTACTTGTATTTCACTATCTCTTCGCCGAACTAGTGCACCTATTGATGGCGTGTAACTCACACGTTCGTTGGGAACCCCAAGAGGAAGGTATGATGCGCACAGCAGCAAGTTTTCCCTCAGAAAGAAACCAAGGTTTATCGAACCAGGAGGAGCCAAGAAGCACGTTGAAGGTTGATGGCGGCGGGATGTAGTGCGGCGCAACACCAGGGATTCCGGCGCCAACGTGGAACCTGCACAACACAACCAAAGTACTTTGCCCCAACGAAACAGTGAGGTTGTCAATCTCACCGGCTTGCTGTAACAAAGGATTAACCGTATTGTGTGGAAGATGATTGTTTGCAGAAAACAGTAGAACAAGTATTGCAGTAGATTGTATTTCAGTAAAGAGAATTGGACCGGGGTCCACAGTTCACTAGAGGTGTCTCTCCCATAAGACAAACAGCATGTTGGGTGAACAAATTACAGTTGGGCAATTGACAAATAAAGAGGGCATGACCATGCACATACATATCATGATGAGTATAGTGAGATTTAATTGGGCATTACGACAAAGTACATAGACCGCCATCCAACTGCATCTATGCCTAAAAGGTCCACCTTCAGGTTATCATCCGAACCCCCTCCAGTATTAAGTTGCAAAGCAACAGACAATTGCATTAAGTATGGTGCGTAATGTAATCAACAACTACATCCTTAGACATAGCATCAATGTTTTATCCCTAGTGGCAACAGCACAACACAACCTTAGAACTTTCGAGTCCTTTGTCCCGGTGTCAATGCAGGCATGAACCCACTATCGAGCATAAGTACTCCCTCTTGGAGTTACAAGCATCTACTTGGCCAGAGCATCTACTAGTAACGGAAAGCATGCAAGATCATAAACAACACGTAGATATAACTTTGATAATCAACATAACAAGTATTCTCTATTCATCGGATCCCAACAAACGCAACATATAGAATTACAGATAGATGATCTTGATCATGTTAGGCAGCTCACAAGATCCGACAATGATAGCACAATGGGGAGAAGACAACCATCTAGCTACTGCTATGGACCCATAGTCCAGGGGTAGACTACTCACACATCACACCGGAGGCGACCATGGCGGCGTAGAGTCCTCCGGGAGATGATTCCCCTCTCCGGCAGGGTGCCGGAGGCGATCTCCTGGATCCCCCGAGATGGGATCGGCGTTGGCGGCGTCTCTGGAAGGTTTTCCGTATCGTGGCTCTCGGTACTGGGGGTTTCGTCACGGAGGCTTTAAGTAGGCGGAAGGGTAAGTCAGGAGGGGGCACAGGGGGCCCAAACCATAGGCCGGCGCGGCCAGGGGTGGGGCCGCGCCGCCCTAGGGTTTGGCCACCCCGTGGCCCCTCTTCGTTTCGTCTTCGGACTTCTGGAAGCTTCGTGGAAAAATAGGCCCCTGGGCTTTGATTTCGTCCAATTCCGAGAATATTTCCTTACTAGGATTTCTGAAACCAAAAACAGTTAAAACAAAGAATCGGCACTTCGGCATCTTGTTAATAGGTTAGTTCCAGAAAATGCACGAATATGACATAAAGTGTGCATAAAACATGTAGATAACATCAATAATGTGGCATGGAACATAAGAAATTATCGATACGTCGGAGACGTATCAGCATCCCCAAGCTTAGTTCTGCTCGTCCCGAGCAGGTAAAACGATAACACAGATAATTTCTGGAGTGACATGCCATCATAATCTTGATCATACTATTTGTAAAGCATATGTAGTGAATGCAGCGATCAAAACAATGTATATGACATGAGTAAACAAGTGAATCATAAAGCAAAGACTTTTCATGAATAGCACTTCAAGACAAGCATTAATAAGTCTTGCATAAGAGTTAACTCATAAAGCAATAATTCAAAGTAAAGGCATTGAAGCAACACAAAAGAAGATTAAGTTTCAGCGGTTGCTTTCAACTTATAACATGTATATCTCATGGATATTGTCAACATAGAGTAGTATAATAAGTGCAATAAGCAAGTATGTAGGAATCAATGCATAGTTCACACAAGTGTTTGCTTCTTGAGATGGAGAGAAATAGGTGAACTGACTCAACATTGAAAGTAAAAGAATGGTCCTCCATAGAGGAAAAGCATCGATTGCTATATTTGTGCTAGAGCTTTGATTTTGAAAACATGAAACAATTTTGTCAACGGTAGTAATAAAGCATATGTATCATGTAAATTATATCTTATAAGTTGCAAGCCTCATGCATAGTGTACTAATAGTGCCCGCACCTTGTCCTAATTAGCTTGGACTACCGGATCATCACAATGCACTGTTTTAACCAAGTGTCACAAAGGGGTACCTCTATGCCGCCTGTACAAAGGTCTAAGGAGAAAGCTCGCATTGGATTTCTCGCTATTGATTATTCTTCAACTTAGACATCCATACCGGGACAACATAGACAACAGATAATGGACTCCTCTTTTATGCATAAGCATGTAACAACAATTAATAATTTTCTCATTTGAGATTGAGGATATATGTCCAAAACTGAAACTTCCACCATGGATCATGGCTTTAGTTAGCGGCCCAATGTTCTTCTCTAACATATGCATGCTTAACCATAAGGTGGTAGATCTCTCTTACTTCAGACAAGACGGACATGCATAGCAACTCACATGAAATTCATCAAAGAATAGTTGATGGCGTCCCCAGTGATCATGGTTATCGCACAACAAGCAACTTAATAAGAGATAAAGTGCATAATTACATATTCAATACCACAATAGTTTTTAAGCTATTTGTCCCATGAGCTATATATTGCAAAGGTGAATGATGGAATTTTAAAGGTAGCACTCAAGCAATTTACTTTGGAATGGCAGAAAATACCATGTAGTGGGTAGGTATGGTGGACACAAATGGCATAGTGGTTGGCTCAAGTATTTTGGATGCATGAGAAGTATTCCCTCTCGATACAAGGTTTAGGCTAGCAAGGTTATTTGAAACAAACACAAGGATGAACTGGTGCAGCAAAACTCACATAAAAGACATATTGAAAACATTATAAGACTCTACACCGTCTTCCTTGTTGTTCAAACTCAATACTAGAAATTATCTAGACCTTAGAGAAACCAAATATGCAAACCAAATTTTAGCATGCTCTATGTATTTCTTCATTAATGGGTGCAAAGCATATGATGCAAGAGCTTAAACATGAGCACAACAATTGCCAAGTATCACATTACCCAAGACATTAATAGCAATTACTACATGTATCATTTTCCAATTCCAACCATATAACAATTTAACGAAGGAGAAACTTCGCCATGAATACTATGAGTAGAAACCAAGGACATACTTGTCCATATGCTACAGCGGAGCGTGTCTCTCTCCCATAAAGTGAATGCTAGGATCCATTTTATTCAAACAAAACAAAAAACAAAAACAAACCGACGCTCCAAGCAAAGCACATAAGATGTGATGGAATAAAAATATAGTTTCAGGGGAGGAACCTGATAATGTTGTCGATGAAGAAGGGGATGCCTTGGGCATCCCCAAGCTTAGACGCTTGAATCTTCTTGATATATGCAGGGGTGAACCACCGGGGCATCCCCAAGCTTAGAGCTTTCACTCTCCTTGATCATGTTGCATCATACTCCTCTCTTGATCCTTGAAAACTTCCTCCACACCAAACTCGAAACAACTTATTAGAGGGTTAGTGCACAATAAAAATTAACATATTCAGAGGTGACACAATCATTCTTAACACTTCTGGACATTGCATAATGCTACTGGACATTAGTGGATCAAATAAATTCATCCAACATAGCAAAAGAGGCAATGCGAAATAAAAGGCAGAATCTGTCAAAACAGAACAGTTCGTATTGACGAATTTTAAAATGGCACCAGACTTGCTAAAATGAAAATGCTCAAATTGAATGAAAGTTGCGTACATATCTGAGGATCATGCATGTAAATTGGCTTAATTTTCTGAGCTACCTACAGGGAGGTAGACCCAGATTCGTGACAGCAAAGAAATCTGGAACTGTGCAGTAATCCAAATCTAGTACTTACTTTACTATCAAAGACTTTACTTGGCACAACAAAACACAAAACTAAGATAAGGAGAGGTTGCTACAGTAGTAAAGAACTTCCAAGACACAAAATAAAAATAAAGTACTGTAGGTAAAAACATGGGTTGTCTCCCATAAGCGCTTTTCTTTAACGCCTTTCAGCTAGGCGCAGAAAGTGTGTATCAAGTATTATCAAGAGATGGTGCATTGTCAGTGGGGTGTGGAGTTTTCTCAACCAGGCATAGTATATTAGATACATAAGTTTTAGCATCTCCCTTTTCATTAGTCTTAGGTGTGCTACTCTCATCAAACAAATTTTCAGGAACAAGCCAAGCATAGTTATTTTCTAGTGCATCATTCATAGCTAAGAGTTTACATGGTATTGGGGCTTTGATCTCCCCACCATCATCAATATTATTAGTGTATCTTATTCTATCCATGTCCATCTTTTCAAGGAGACTAACAAAATTAGTATGAGAACCAAGCATATTAAATTTAGCAAAGATCTTTCTAGCTTCTCTTGCTAGACCGCCAAATTCTCTAAGAAGGGTTTCTAAAACAAAATCTTTCTTTTCCCCTTCTTCCATATCGCCAAGTGTGAGAAACATGTGTTGGATTATAGGATTAAGATTAACAAATTTAGTTTCCAACAGGCGAACTAAATGCGCAGCAGCAATTTCATAAGTAGGCGCAAGGTCTACCAAGTGTCTATCCTCAAAATCGTCAACGGTACTAACATGGTTGAAGAATTCTTCTATATTATTTCTCCCAATTATAGACCCACGTCCTACCGGTATGTCTTTTGTGGTAAAATTAAAAGGAAACATGATGAATCAAGTAAAGTAAATGCAAGTAACTAATTTTTTTGTGTTTTTGATATAGCAAACAAGATAGCAAACAAAGTAAAACTAGCAACTAATTTTTTTGTATTTTGATTTAGTGCAGCAAACAAAGTAGTAAATAAAACTAAGCAAGACAAAAACAAAGTAAAGAGATTGAGAAGTGGAGACTCCCCTTGCAGCGTGTCTTGATCTCCCCGGCAACGGCGCCAGAAAATATGCTTGATGGCGTGTAACTCACACGTTCGTTGGGAACCCCAAGAGGAAGGTATGATGCGCACAGCAGCAAGTTTTCCTCGTAAAAGAAACCAAGGTTTATCGAACCAGGAGGAGCCAAGAAGCACGTTGAAGGTTGATGGCGGCGGGATGTAGTGCGGCGCAACACCAGGGATTCCGGCGCCAACGTGGAACCTGCACAACACAACCAAAGTACTTTGCCCCAACGAAACAGTGAGGTTGTCAATCTCACCGGCTTGCTGTAACAAAGGGTTAACCGTTTGGTGTGGAAGATGCTTGTTTGCAGAAAACAAGAGAACAAGTATTGCAGTAGATTGTATTTCAAGAAAGAGAATTGGACCGGGGTCCACAGTTCACTAGAGGTGTCTCTCCCATAAGACAAACAGCATGTTGGGTGAACAAATTACAGTTGGGCAATTGACAAATAAAGAGGGCATGACCATGCACATACATATCATGATGAGTATAGTGAGATTTAATTGGGCATTACGACAAAGTACATAGACCGCCATCCAACTGCATCTATGCCTAAAAAGTCCACCTTCAGGTTATCATCCGAACCCCCTCCAGTATTAAGTTGCAAAGCAACAGACAATTGCATTAAGTATGGTGCGTAATGTAATCAACAACTACATCCTTAGACATAGCATCAATGTTTTATCCCTAGTGGCAACAGCACACCACAACCTTAGAACTTTCTCACACTGTCCTGTGTCAATGCAGGCATGAACCCACTATCGAGCATAAGTACTCCCTCTTGGAGTTACAAGCATCTACTTGGCCAGAGCATCTACTAGTAACGGAAAGCATGCAAGATCATAAACAACACGTAGATATAACTTTGATAATCAACATAACAAGTATTCTCTATTCATCGGATCCCAACAAACGCAACATATAGAATTACAGATAGATGATCTTGATCATGTTAGGCAGCTCACAAGATCCGACAATGATAGCACAATGGGGAGAAGATAACCATCTAGCTACTGCTATGGACCCATAGTCCAGGGGTAGACTACTCACACATCACACCGGAGGCGACCATGGCGGCGTAGAGTCCTCCGGGAGATGATTCCCCTCTCCGGCAGGGTGCCGGAGGCGATCTCCTGGATCCCCCAAGATGGGATCGGCGTTGGCGGCGTCTCTGGAAGGTTTTCCGTATCGTGGCTCTCGGTACTGGGGGTTTCGTCACGGAGGCTTTAAGTAGGCGGAAGGGTAAGTCAGGAGGGGGCACAGGGGGCCCAAACCATAGGCCGGCGCGACCAGGGGTGGGGCCACGCCGCCCTAGGGTTTGGCCACCCCGTGGCCCCTCTTCGTTTCGTCTTCGGACTTCTGGAAGCTTCGTGGAAAAATAGGCCCCTGGGCTTTGATTTCGTCCAATTCCGAGAATATTTCCTTACTAGGATTTCTGAAACCAAAAACAGCAGAAACAAAGAATCGGCACTTCGGCATCTTGTTAATAGGTTAGTTCCAGAAAATGCACGAATATGACATAAAGTGTGCATAAAACATGTAGATAACATCAATAATGTGGCATGGAACATAAGAAATTATCGATACGTCGGAGACGTATCACCTATACATCTGACAAGTATATTGGGTGTGTTGGGGACACAAGAGACTTCTTGTATCGTGATTGCAGGGTTGCTTGAGAGGGATATCTTTGACCTCTTCCTCCCTGAGTTCGATAAACCTTGGGTGATTCACTTAAGGGAAACTTGCTGCTGTTCTACAAACCTCTGCTCTTGGAGGCCCAACACTGTCTACAGGAAAAGAAGCATGAGTAGACATCATCGTCCGTTTCCTTTTCCCTCCAACTTGTACCGCCGCTGCGTTTCTCCTTCTACCATTACTATTTGCACACTTTGCTGTATTGCCCTTCTTCCTACTAGCCTCTCGTCCCATTGTTTCAACACTATGAGTACTCATAACTTCATCTTCACCGTCATGTAGGTCATCCTTATGTCCAACATTCACCTTGGTGGTAGATCTTGCGAAAATGTCATCCGGTATATCCGAGGATGATGTCGGTTTTGTGGTATCATTTAAGATAAAAGGATTATCTTGTGTACCCTCCGTGTTACCAAGGTTTCCTGGTGTGACGTACACATTATCTCCGGCCTCCGGCACCCCATTATGCTTAGGAGGTGTGACAAACTTACCAGAATTCTTTGTTACATTGCTAATTAAAGCATCTAACTCGTCAGAACTGTTCTTGTACATGAATTCTTTCTTAGACGAATCATCGATGTGAATAGAAGTGTCTTGTTCCTCATCTCCTCCTTTATCTGACTCTGATCCTTCAACCGGTTTGTACATGACACCATTATTATTTAGCATTTTTAGAACTTCCTGCAAAACAAGTAGTACCATAATTATCCATTACTGATAATGTAATACTTTCGTGTTCGTAAAATGTATGGCTCCTCACCTCTGCATATCTCTTTGGTACAAGTGCTAATTGTGTGTCAATGTGATCCATCAGTTCCTTCTTCAAACTTTCCAATAGTATGTCCTTGTTACTACACCTCTCTCTCGAACGTGTCGAACGTGACTGTTCACCATTCTGCGATGTGTTTTGCTTTGTTTGCGCACTGGCATTGGCTTGAGGTGTAAGATCATTAATAACCTGCATGTCAAATTATAAAACAAATGGCATAAATTTATATAACAACACAACGTCGACTATGATATAATGTAGCTAGAAGTAGTGATAAAAAACAAAACCTTCACTTTGCCTCTCCCATGACCATTTGCATAGTCGTACTGCGACCTCCTTTCCGCTTCCGCTTCAGTCCAGTTTTTCATTAGTGGCCGAATAGACTTGTGTGGAATATACGTAGGATCATCAATGACTACCACCTTTTCCCAGTATAGTAGCTACAAACAACACATTTTAAATGAAATAAGTTTCAAATTGTCACATACATCAAATATAGTGCTAATCATGTTTGCATACCTGAGTGAGACAAAGATTTCCAACCGGCCATCCCCTACCTTTTGCTGCTGATCTTGTGTAAGCAGACAAATTATCAAGGAGGTAACGCAATGTGAAGTGATTCCAGTTAATTTTAAATATTCTAGGAACATCCTCCACTAAACAGTAGTGATCTCTATCGACTGTTTTTGGGCCAGATGGCGCCAGAACCGTGCCAATTAGCACAAGCACTGCTTTCCGCACAAAGTCGTCATCGAAAGCTTTCTCTCTCTGTATGTCAGCAATCAAGTCGGAAATAACTAGATTTCCACTAGACTTGCTGAGATAACTAGCCGGTATTTTCCATCTACTTATTAGACATTCTTGATCAATTATTTCAAAAGCGGAATAACCGTCATTACGTAGACCATAAATGCATTCTATGTCTACAGAGGTTGCAGCTATCGCTCCTGCCTTGTCTTGTACGACGAATGTCTCAGTTTTAGGATCATATAGCTCTATCATAAATCTAATCAAATTTTTGCGCGTGCCGAAGGCTGGCAGTTGCAACATCGTCCGCAAACTAGTAGAGCTAAACTTCGCACATTGAGGTCCTGAAAAAGTGGCTACGAGATCCGTCCACAATGTGTACTCACAATAGACCAGGCCATCTCATTCATCCATTCTGCAAATAACATATACAAAACAACAATTATTGCCGACATAGAAAATCTCCTAACCATATACAGCGTAAATGTAAACCTAAAACTTACACGTCCGGCAAAGAATGAAGGTTTAGATCAAGCGCCCTCTAGATCAAGTGGGTGAAAGGATCGATGATAAAAGAGATTTCAAACACGCGCACCTGGAAGGCTGGAACACGGATGTTGCCGTCGTTAGATTGAGCTGTAGGCTCCGCCGACGAAAGGACTCCTATCTTCTCTAGACGGAGATGGAAGACGACGTTGACTTGAAGAAGAAATCGTGGGTAGTTAGACGTGGTGCGTCGGACGTGCCGCTAACTAGGGCATCTGCTGTTAACACTATAATTACGCAAGCTCTCGATGGATATCTGGGCCAGCCCGTTAGTACCCAGCCCATACACGGAGGCCACTCTATGCATGTGATAAGACACTGCTTTGCATTCGGCAGACGCATCGACAACTTACTTCTACCTCTCTCTTTTGGAGCAGCAATACATGTTCACGGTGCTGATCACCTACAAGCATACCATGGTTTCGCATGGCACCACACAACAATGGCTTGTAGCTAGTACGACGGTGCAAAATATGATTTTTAATTACGATTTGAATTGTTTGTAACGAAGAATTTTTTTTAAAAATGGTCTTTTTTTGTACATTACTAGATCTGCAATGTACATAATTGACATATCTATAGTGCCACTGTCGAGTGGGGCATCAACAATTTCACAATGGTACAACCCTCATACAACACTTGTTCATGTCCAAATATGTAGAGAAATAAGCTGGATATAATTCATAAGCATTCACGAACGAACTCTTCACACATTGTCATAAAAGTGTTCACGGGCTATAGTGTACCATTAAAAATAACATAAATGTGCACCATACTAAAAGTGTACCAACAAACATGACATAAATGAAAATTTTAGATAGCTATAGTCTTGACGAGCGAAGTCTAAACCGGGCTGCTCTCACACACTATCAAGCATAATCTTCAGACCACCTTCTCCTTTCTTACGGAACCAGAACACGTATTTCTAATTTTTCTTGATGCCATTCTGCCTCACCACATCCATCTAGTGTGATGTTATCATGGCACCTCCTTTTGGTACCCCTTTCACCGTTGACATGTTCATCACCATCGTGACTTCTGTAACATTGGCACCTCGTGAGTAGACCTTTATTGTTGCTGGTAGCTGAATATTGGGCAGAATGTGGTTGAGGGTGAACCTCCTTGAGAAGTACTGCACATAAATTTGACAGTCAATTATCGGCATATCTTGGTTAGTAGTAAGAAATGATGGAAATCAAAATTAATTACCATCTTTTTTTTATTCTTCACGATGTGTGATTTCTTGATGGTGCACACGTACAATGGAATTACTGGTAGGGTTTTCGCAACTAGTCGTTCGAGTGCATTAAAATCGTCATAATTTATCTTAACTCAATTTGCATACTCAATGAAAGCTTCAAAATCATACTCTTCCTCTTCTCCAGGACCTACATGTAATATTAAAAAACATAAGGGACATCAATTAATTCTAAATTAAGTTGTTCATAACACTGTGTTCTCATTGAGTGCCATAAACGGCCTTACCCCTTATAATAGGCATTTCCTCCAATTCGGTAAAGCACGAAGCTGGGCAGGCGTAGCAAGGAATGGCTGATCAATGTCTATGTTCTCATATGTCATATACATACGAATCAAATTAACCACTAGATCTAATTAACTCGGCCGATTTTTTTTCCCAAGCGACCTAATCAAGGGAAGTAAGATTAGACGACCAGATCTAACTCGGGCAGATCAAACTAAAGAGGATCTACTGCGTCTACATGTTGTCAGGCAAGAGGTCATAAAAAATTAGGTGCATGGCGCGAGGTGAGCGAACTATACTTACATCCATGGCGATGAGATCCGAGTCAGCTCGTAACCAACGTCTTCGAGGATGCAGTCGACGTCCAGTCATAGATCAGAGGAGGCGCTGAGGAGATAGATCGTTTGGGAATTAGATTTGAGGCTTAGTATGGCAGTTAAATACGCCGTCGGCAATTACGGTAGTTCCCTTACCTAAATAAAAGGATGGGCCAGGCTGGGCCTCAATTGCGGCCCACGAGGACCATAAAGAAGCATACCACGAACATAAAGATGGATCCCTCGGCCCATTATCTCGTCAACATCTCCATCCCGCCTCCACCTACAGGTCGCCGCCGCCATGGTGATTTCGGCTATGGACGACATCGACCTCGTCGAGCCCATGTACAACTCATCGGATGAGGTATGATGATTCTAAGTTAACGTCTTCATCTCATGGGATTCTACATATCTTGAAGAGTCATCGGTATGTGCAGTTCATAAGTTATGTCGAATTTAATATGTTTTCCATTTTATTGTAGGAATCAATATGTGAGTGTGGTATTCGGGATGGCTGTGCCCAGTTTCAACATTGTCTACAAGCAAAAATTGTTCTCCTAGAAGAACTAAATTTTAAAAGGGAGGAGAAAATGAAAAACGATGAAAAACTTATGAAGATTGATGAAGAATTGAGGATTGTCAAAGAGAAGCTCGGGGTGGCTCATGAGACAATTTGGAAGATGGAACAAGCATTGATGACCACCAAAAAAAATAGAAACACTTCTGGAAGAGAAAGGCCGAATCGAGTTGACGATGGTTGATATCATCGATGAACACAACATTAGTAAAACCGAAACAAGGGCGACAACAAGGTTGAAGATGAATAAGGTCAAAAAATATGCTCTCCAACGGGAATTTTTTCTTCAGTACGCCTTGTGTGCTATTATTATTCTAGTAGCGGTTATAATCACGATGCCAGGGCTTTTAAAATGCTCGGCCTAGATGTTATGGTTGGGCAACGGTGAATTCTGTAATGTGATCATGTCCAGAAACAAAAAGTTCGTTTTCGACAGTGAAAAGCTGATGAGGAGAAGTACATAGCATAATTACAATAATTAAAATGCAGATAAAAATATATGGTCCGCACACAATACTACAAATGCAGATAAATATGTCATCGTCGTCCATCTACTTGGAACGTTTGTAGGACGACTCTGCCTCGTCGTCATCCTGGCGCCCCCGTTTGCGAGAAGCCTTGTCCGACGAGGCGGACTCTGACGAGTCATCATCTGACGAGGAGTACTCCGACGAGCCGTCGTAGTCCTCCTCCTCGTCCGTCACCGCGGCCCGCGCCCGCGCCACGGCTACCTTCTTCGCGCGAGCCTTCTTTTTCGCGGCCGCCTTCTCATCGGTGGCCAAGGCCTCCTCCAGCCGCGCCCACTTCGCGTCGGAGTCCTCGTCCTCTTCTGCATCATCGGCGGCGGGTTCCTCGACGTCCTCGTCGTCGTCGGCATGTTCCTCCTCGTCCGCGTCATCGGCGGCGTCCTCCTCCTCGTCAGCATCGTCCGAGTGATCGGCGCTCCGCGGTGGTTCCCTTTCCCACCAGTGGAGCCACCTAGGCGGCTTTTCGTCGCTGTCGGAGTCGGACGGCCAGGAAACGTCACTCATGGTCGCGCCGCGGGTGGTTGATGACGGTGGGGAGCGGGTCTGCAAGATATGCGAACCGCTCGCATTGGCACCGTACTTGTATGTTAGGAGGGCAACGCGGTAATGGTAGAGGGTGGCCGTTGCCATTCCGGTGTGTAAAGAGCCGCGTCGCCTCACGTCGTGCGCGCGCGGTTTCAAGTAACTGGGCGCGTAATTTCTGCGCGCGTGGCGCACACCGTGGCACTTTCTTCTCACTATCCCTGGCGCATGAAAATTATCTGGTTTGGCAATATAAACTGTGGTTGCTGCTGCAGAAAAAAAATTAGGTGTGTTCTTGTTTCTTTGTGTAGTCAACAATGGAGGAGAGAGAGTGAAAGAACTTATCCAGCCCAAGGTGGAAGAAGGCCTATTTATAGTCTAGGCAGAAATATAGCCGTTGGGTGAGTTTCAGCTGAGCATACTCGAGGAGGCCAGTCAACCGGGCCTTGGGCCGGGCCGTCCGGTCCAGGTGCCGGTCAGACCGGGCAACATGCCGGACCCGGCCGGTCCAAACCGGGCCTGTGACCGGGCCATGACCGGGACACTTCTATGGTTAGCTTTTCCTCCTCCCCGGTTGGCACCAGTCCACGGGCCGGTTTGAACCGGGCCATCCGGTGGGACGGCTGGTCACGCCGGGCGAGAAACCGGGCCAGCAGGAAAAACATGTTATACAAAAACTGTGATAACTTTTGTGTCCGGACCCCGATTGACATGAAACCAATTTGGTTGGAAATATGGAGACTCCTCACAGGATATTTTTAGATGTTTTTAGAGAGGGAGTCTCCCACCGTGAAGAAACTGTGAAGACGTCCAAACTCGAAAATGCAATAGAAAATGCATGTGGATTCCGTTTTCGATGAAGTTGGGCTTGTTGTAAAGCTAGCAACAAGCTCAATAACCTCTCACAGAGAAACACCAAGAAGCAATAGGGATATGCAAAGTATGCAAAGGATTGAGCTCCCTAAGACGATGTGATCAAGTTACCCAACCGAAAGCCCCTCTTGATAGTGCGGCTATCTATCCTATAATCCGGTCTCCCATCAACCACCTTGAGACCGTTAAAATGAAAACCTATCAAGGCCATACCTTTGTCTTGCACATCCCGCTTGATCTTGATGATAACTCTTCAAGCTCCACTCAAGCCGGAATGCCTCACTTGATCATTGTTGCTTCGTGAAGACTCACAAATGCTCCCCCATACACCATGATGGGAAAGCTCCATTGATGCACATCTTCACATGTACATTATCACCAAATGGACGAAAAACTTCAAGCATATGATCCTCTTGAGATTCTTAACTTGAACTTGCCCAACTCAACCTCGATGACGATCACCACTTGACGTCATCTTCTCATGGGCTATATGATATCTCACTTTTGATGCATGCCCATGGAAAGATACCTAACCCACATAGACAACACAAGGGAACATATATGATGGGTTAGTTCATAAAACATGATTGACACGGCTTACCATACCACATGACTTCTCGTGGCACATTCTTCATGCTTCATGTGTTGACCAATCTTGAATCTATTCTTCACTCTTTGTATTGGTCAACCTTGTATCTTCTCATGCTCTATCATACTATCTTGAGGTGTATAAAGAATTCTTCATTTGTTTGCATGCTCTAAATCTTAGATAGCTCAACTTATGAGACTATTAAGACACCGAATTACAGCCATAACTTTGAATTATTTACTTCGAATCAAGCACTCAAGATCTTGATCATTCGTTTCTTATCACATAGGCTAGAGCATGGCTAATATTTAGTTCCACATAAGAACTCCATCTTCATTTCTTCTTCTTGATCATATCACATATATATCTTCAAATCGATGATCTTGATGCCAATACACAAGGTACATTTTTATCTTCATGGCATCCATACTTGAATCCAACACATGGAATACAAGTAGTACCTATGAAATATTCCTTCACATAAACTTAATGAAAGCATTAGTCCATAGGGGTTGTCATTAATTACGAAAACCACACATAGGGGCAAAATACCCTTACAATATGTATAGGGGGCTGATGGAAAAGTTTGGGCACCATTTAGTAGTGGCGCACCATGCTTGTTGCGCCATTCTAAGTGGTGCCCAAACATTTTCACCCCCTTGTGGACCGTCTTTTCGGTTTTGAGAAAATAAAAGAAATAGATAGCAATTTCAAAAAATAAATTCTTTGAGATGCCTGATGACTGCAAGTACACAGATATATCCACCTCTAGCATTAGGATTCATTTTAATCAAGATGAAGTATGCTTTTAATCATATTGTGTGTGGAGAGAGCTCCGTAACAAGTTGCACCCAGAAAGCCATCGGTCATCGCATCTCTAAATAACCACAACAACTAGTCTTCTGCAAGCCACATATACTATTGCTATTGAGGGTTTTACCCAGTGGTTATCTATATGAGCTTGGTGAGTCTCTCTTTATCCTCCTCATCCATGTGTTAAAGTGCCGATACGGTAATGGAACTTCTCGGTATTCACTTTATCACACTTCAAAGGGTAGTTCCCTCTCGAGACCATAAGATAAATATTACATGGTGCACACTGATACGTCTCAAACGTATCTATAATTTCTTATGTTCCATGCTACTTTATTGATGATACTCACATGTTTTATACACACTTTATGTCATATTTATGCATTTTCCGGCACTAACCTATTGACAAGATGCCGAAGAGCCAGTTGCTGTTTTCTGCTGTTTTTGGTTTCAGAAATCCTACAAAGGAAATATTCTCGGAATTGGACGAAATCAACGCCCAGGGTCTTATTTTTCCACGAAGCTTCCAGAAGACCGAGGGGGATACGAAGTGGGGCGACGAGGCGCCGCCACACTAGGGCCGCGCGGCCAGGCTAGGGCCCGCGCCGCCCTAGCGTGTGGGGCCCCCGTCAGCCCTCCGACTCTGCCCTTCCGCCTACTTAAAGCCTTCATCGCGAATACCCCAATACCGAGAGCCACGATACGGAAAACCTTCCAGAGACGCCGCCGCCGCCAATCCCATCTCGGGCGATTCAGGAGATCGCCTCCGGCACCCTGCCGGAGAGGGGAATCATATCCCGGAGGACTCTTCATCGCCATGATCGCCTCCGGAGTGATGTGTGAGTAGTTCACCCCTGGACTATGGGTCCATAGCAGTAGCTAGATGGTTGTCTTCTCCTCATTGTGCTATCATTGTTAGATCTTGTGAGCTGCCTATTGATGCTAGCACGCAATCGTCGTGCCCGTTGGGAACCCCAAGAGGAAGGTGTGATGCGTACAACGGCAAGTTTTCCCTCAGTAAGAAACCAAGGTTTATCGAACCAGTAGGAGCCAAGAAGCACGTTGAAGGTTGATGGCGGTGGAGTGTAGTGCGGCGCAACACCAGGGATTCCGGCGCCAACGTGGAACCTGCACAACACAACCAAATTACTTTGTCCCAACGTAACAGTGAGGTTGTCAATCTCACCGGCTTGCAGCAACAAAGGATTGGATGTATAGTGTGGATGATGATGTTTGCAGAGAACAGTAGAACGAGTATTGCAGTCGATTGTATTCGATGTAAAAGAATGAACTATCCATGAGATATACATGTTATAAGTTGAAAGCAACCGCTGAAACTTAATCTTCCTTTGTGTTGCTTCAATGCCTCTACTATGAATTTATTGCTTTATGAGTTAACTCTTATGCAAGACTTATTGATGCTTGTCTTGAAAGTACTATTCATGAAAAGTCTTTGCTATATGATTCAGTTGTTTACTCATTGTCTTTACCATTGCTTTGGATCGTTGCATTCATTACATGTGCTTACAATAGTATTGATCAAGATTATGATGGCATGTCACTTCAGAAATTATCTTTGTTATCGTTTACCTACTCGGAACGAGTAGGAACTAAGCTTGGGGATGCTGATACGTCTCCAACGTATCGATAATTTGTTATGTTCCATGCTACTTTATTGATGATACCTACATGTTTTATACATACTTTATGTCATATTTATGCATTTTCCGGCACTAACCTATTAACGAGATGCCGAACAGCCAGTTGCTGTTTTCTGCTGTTTTTGGTTCCAGAAATCCTAGTAAGGAAATATTCTTGAGGTTGTTCTTACTGTTCTTTGCAAACATCATTTTCCACACTTTATTGCAGCCAATTGTTCATTTGGAAAACTATCATTAACAGGAACATGATCATAAGCAATATTTTCCAATCTAGACAAATTATCAGCAACAGGATTATCAGCACCTTTCCTATCTACAATATGTAAATCAAATTCTTGTAACAGAAGTACCCATCTAATAAGCCTTGGCTTAGCATCTTTCTTTTGCATAAGGTATCTGATTGCAGCATGATCAGTATGTATAGTAACTTTTGAATTAACAATATAAGATCTAAACTTATCACAAGCAAAGACTACAGCTAACAATACTTTTCAGTAGTAGCATAATTTCTTTGAGCAGCTGATGTCTACGGGAGCTTCTATTCTTGTAGACAGTGTTGGGCCTCCAAGAGCAGAGGTTTGTAGAACAGCAGCAAGTTTCCCTTAAGTGGATCACCCAAGGTTTATCGATCTCAGGGAGGAAGAGGTCAAAGATATCCCTCTCAAGCAACCCTGCAGCCACAAAGCAAGAAGTCTCTTGTGTCCCCAACACACCTAATAGGTGCACTAGTTCGGCGAAGAGATAGTGAAATACAGGTGGTATGAATATATATGAGCAGTAGCAACGGCACCAGAAAAGTGCTTTGCTGTCCAGGACTGGTGGTAATATTGCAGACAGTAGAAATGCAGTAAAACAGTAAACAAGCAGTGATAATAGCAGTATTTAGGAACAAGGCCTAGG
The DNA here is from genome assembly GCF_019359855.2 of Lolium perenne. Lineage (NCBI taxonomy): Eukaryota > Viridiplantae > Streptophyta > Magnoliopsida > Poales > Poaceae > Lolium > Lolium perenne. Next base: position 275,037,606 of record NC_067246.2, on the reverse strand, counting down.
GATTATACTTTCACTAGTGGACACTCTCAACATTGATCACATAACAGAATAGATAAATGCTAGACTCTACACCCTCTTGTTGGATGATGAACACCATTGCGCAGGATTACACGAACCCTCAATGCCGGAGTTAACAAGCTCCACAATATTCAATGTTCATATTTAAATAACCTTAGAGTGCAAGATAGATCAACATAACCAAACCAAGTACTAACATAGCATGCACACTGTGACCATCACACTATGAAAGGAGGAATAGATCACATCAATACCATCATAGTAATAGTTAACTTCGTAATCTACAAGAGATCACAATCATAGCATACGCCAAGTACTTCATGATGCACACACTGCCAACATTACATCATGGAGGAGGAATAGACTACTTTAATAACATCACTAGAGTAGCACATAGATGAATTGTGATACAAAACTCATATGAATCTCAATCATGTAAGGCAGCTCATGAGATCATTGTATTGAAGTACATAGGAGAGAGATTAACCACATAGCTACCGGTACAGCCCCGAGCCTCGATGGAGAACTACTCCCTCCTCATGGGAGACAGCAGCGTTGATGGAGATGGCGGTGGTGTCGATGGAGGAGCCTTCCGGGGGCACTTCCCTGTCCCGGCGGCGTGCCGGAACAGAGACTCCTGTCCCCCGAATTGGGCTTTCGCGATGGCGGCGGCTCTGGATGGTTTTCTCTGGTTTCGTCGAACTGGTCGATGTTTTTAGGTCATGGACGAATATATAGGCGTAGAGTCGGAGTCGGAGGGTCAACGAGGCGACGACACCATAGGGGGGCGCGGCCCCCCCTTGGCCGCGCCGGCCTATGGTCTGGTGGACCTGTGGCCCCCCTCTGGCGACTCTCGGGTGTTCTGGATGCTTCCGGGGATTCTAAGATCTTCGGCGTTGATTTCGTCCGATTCCGAGAATATTTCCTTACTAGGATTTCTGAAACCAAAAACAGCAGAAAACAACAACTGGCCCTTCGGCATCTCGTCAATAGGTTAGTTCCGGAAAATGCATAATAATGACATAAAGTATGCATAAAACATGTAGATATCATCAATAATGTGGCATGGAACATAAGAAATTATCGATACGTCGGAGACGTATCAGCATCCCCAAGCTTAGTTCCTGCTCGTCCCGAGCAGGTAAACGATAAACAAAGATAATTTCTGGAGTGACATGCCATCATAACCTTGATCATACTATTGTAAGCATATGTAATGAATGCAGCAATCCGAGACAATGGTAAATGACATGAGTAAACAATTGAATCATATAGCAAAGACTTTTCATGAATAGTACTTTAAAGACAAGCATCAATAAGTCTTGCATAAGAGTTAACTCATAAAGCAATAATTCAAAGTAAAGGTATTGAAGCAACACAAAGGAAGATTAAGTTTCAGCGGTTGCTTTCAACTTGTAACATGTATATCTCATGGATAGTTGTCAACATAGAGTAATATAACAAGTGCAATATGCAAGTATGTAGGAATCAATGCACAGTTCACACAAGTGTTTGCTTCTTGAGGTGGAGAGAGATAGGTGAACTGACTCAACATAAAAGTAAAAGAATGGTCCTTCAAAGAGGAAAGCATCGATTGCTATATTTGTGCTAGAGCTTTTATTTTGAAAACATATAGAGATCATAAAAGTAAAACTTTGAGAGGTGTTTGTTGTTGTCAACGAATGGTAGTGGGCACTCTAACCCCCTTGCCAGACAAACCTTCAAAGAGCGGCTCCCATTTTATTTTATTTTATTTTTGTGTGGCACTCCTTCCAACCTTTCTTTCACAAATCATGGCTAACCGAATCCTTCGGGTGCCTGCCAACAATCTCATACCATGAAGGAGTGCCTTTTTATTTTAGTTTTATTATGATGACACTCCTCCCCACCTTTGCTTTCTCAAGCCATGGCTAACCGAATCCTTCGGGTGCTGTCCAACAATCACATACCATGGAGGAGTGTCTATTTTTTTGTTAATTAATTTGGGACTGGGAATCCCATTGCCAGCTCTTTTCGCAAAATTATTGGATAAGCGGATGAAGCCACTAGTCCATTGGTGAAAGTTGCCCAACAAGATTGAAAGATAAACACCACATACTTCCTCATGAGCTATAAAACATTGACACAAATCAGAGGTGATAAATTTTGAATTGTTTAAAGGTAGCACTCAAGCAATTTACTTTGGAATGGCGGAGAAATACCATGTAGTAGGTAGGTATGGTGGACACAAATGGCATAGTGGTTGGCTCAAGGATTTTGGATGCATGAGAAGTATTCCCTCTCGATACAAGGCTTAGGCTAGCAAGGCTATTTGAAACAAACACAAGGATGAACCGGTGCAGCAAAACTCACATAAAAGACATATTGTAAACATTATAAGACTCTACACCGTCTTCCCTATTGTTCAAACTCAATACTAGAAATTATCTAGACCTTAGAGAGACCAATTGTGCAAACCAAATTTTAGCAAGCTCTATGTATTTCTTCACTAATAGGTGCAAGGTATATGATGCAAGAGCTTAAACATGAGCACAACAATTGCCAAGTATCACATTATCCAAGACATTATAGCAATTACTACATGTATCATTTTCCGATTCCAACCATATAACAATTTAACGAAGAAGAAACTTCGCCATGAAAATTAAAAGCTAAGAACGCATGTGTTCATATGAACCAGCGGAGCGTGTCTCTCTCCCACACAAGCATTTATTCAAACAAAAACAAAAACAAAAGCACACAGACGCTCCAAGTAAAGTACATAAGATGTGACCGAATAAAAATATAGTTTCAAGAGAAGGAACCTGATAATTTGTCGATGAAGAAGGGGATGCCTTGGGCATCCCCAAGCTTAGACGCTTGAGTCTTCTTGATATATGCAGGGGTGAACCACCGGGGCATCCCCAAGCTTAGAGCTTTCACTCTTCTTGATCACATTGCATCATCCTCCTCTCTTGACCCTTGAAAACTTCCTCCACACCAAACTCGAAACAACTCATTAGAGGGTTAGTGCATAATTAAAATTCACATGTTCAGAGGTGACACAATCATTCTTAACACTTCTGGACATTGCCCAAAGCTACTGGAAGTCAATGGAACAAAGAAATCCATCCCACATAGCAAAAGAAGCAATGCGAAATAAAAGGCAGAATCTGTCAAAACAGAACAGTCCGTAAAGACGAATTTTATTGAGGCACCAGACTTGCTCAAATGAAAATGCTCAAATTGAATGAAAGTTGCGTACATATCTGAGGATCACTCACGTAAATTGGCATAATTTTCTGAGTTACCTACAGAGAATTTTTCCCTGATTCGTGACAGCAAAGAAATCTGTTTCTGTGCAGTAATCCAAATCTAGTATGAACCTTACTATCAACGACTTTACTTGGCACAACAAAACACAAAACTAAGATAAGGAGAGGTTGCTACAGTAGTAAACAACTTCCAAGACACAAATATAAAACAAAGTACTGTAGCAAAATAACACATGGGTTATCTCCCAAGAAGTTCTTTCTTTATAGCCATTAAGATGGGCTTAGCAGTTTTAATGATGCACTCGCAAGAAATAGTATTTGAAGCAAAAGAGAGCATCAAGAGGCAAATTCAAAACACATTTAAGTCTAACATGCTTCCTATGCAAAGGAATCTTGTAAATAAACAAGTTCATGAAGAGCAAAGTAACAAGCATAGGAAGATAAAACAAGTGTAGCTTCAAAAATTTCAGCATATAGAGAGGCATTTTAGTAACATGAAAATTTCTACAACCATATTTCCCTCTCTCATAATAACTTTCAGTAGCAACATGAGCAAACTCAACAATATAACTATCACATAAAGCATTCTTATCACGAGTCTCATGCATAAAATTATTACTACCCACACAAGCATAATCAATTTTATTAATTGTAGCGGGAGCAATTTCAACAAAGTAGCTATCATCAAATATAGGAGGCATATTGTAATCATAATCAAATTTATCCTCCATAACAGGCGGTACCAAAAGACTACTACCATTATAATCATCATAAATAGGAGGTAAAGTATCATCAAAGTAAATTTTCTCCTCAATGCTTGGGGGACTAAAAAGATCATGCTCATCAAAACCAGCTTCCCCAAGCTTAGAATTTTCCATAGCATTAGCAACAATAGTGTTCAAAGCATTCATATTAATAACATTCCCATTAGCATGCATATAAAGTTCCATGGGTTTTTTAATTCTCTCTTCAAACACATCATGTCCTAATTCAAGATAAAGTTCATAAAGATCTCTCATATTTTTGTTGTTTTCCATTATGCCTAACTAGTGTAAACAAGAAACAAAAAGATGCAATTGCAGGATCTAAAGGAAATAGCTTTGAGCACAAACACAATGGCGCCAGAAAGAAATCATTACAGGAACCGGAGTATGAGTGCCTTTTACCTTTCCTCCCCGGCAACGGCGCCAGAAAAGTGCTTGATGTCTACGGGAGCTTCTATTCTTGTAGACAGTGTTGGGCCTCCAAGAGCAGAGGTTTGTAGAACAGCAGCAAGTTTCCCTTAAGTGGATCACCCAAGGTTTATCGATCTCAGGGAGGAAGAGGTCAAAGATATCCCTCTCAAGCAACCCTGCAGCCACAAAGCAAGAAGTCTCTTGTGTCCCCAACACACCTAATAGGTGCACTAGTTCGGCGAAGAGATAGTGAAATACAGGTGGTATGAATATATATGAGCAGTAGCAACGGCACCAGAAAAGTGCTTTGCTGTCCAGGACTGGTGGTAATATTGCAGACAGTAGAAATGCAGTAAAACAGTAAACAAGCAGTGATAATAGCAGTATTTAGGAACAAGGCCTAGGGATTATACTTTCACTAGTGGACACTCTCAACATTGATCACATAACAGAATAGATAAATGCTAGACTCTACACCCTCTTGTTGGATGATGAACACCATTGCGTAGGATTACACGAACCCTCAATGCCGGAGTTAATAAGCTCCACAATATTCAATGTTCATATTTAAATAACCTTAGAGTGCAAGATAGATCAACATAACCAAACCAAGTACTAACATAGCATGCACACTGTGACCATCACACTATGAAAGGAGGAATAGATCACATCAATACCATCATAGTAATAGTTAACTTCGTAATCTACAAGAGATCACAATCATAGCATACGCCAAGTACTTCATGATGCACACACTGCCAACATTACATCATGGAGGAGGAATAGACTACTTTAATAACATCACTAGAGTAGCACATAGATGAATTGTGATACAAAACTCATATGAATCTCAATCATGTAAGGCAGCTCATGAGATCATTGTATTGAAGTACATAGGAGAGAGATTAACCACATAGCTACCGGTACAGCCCCGAGCCTCGATGGAGAACTACTCCCTCCTCATGGGAGATAGCAGGGTGATGGAGATGGCGGTGGTGTCGATGGAGGAGCCTTCCGGGGGCACTTCCCCGTCCCGACGGCGTGCCGGAACAGAGACTCCTATCCCCCGAATTGGACTTTCGCGATGGCGGCGGCTCTGGATGGTTTTCTCTGGTTTCGTCGAACTGGTCGATGTTTTTAGGTCATGGACGAATATATAGGCGGAGAGTCGGAGTCGGAGGGTCAACGAGGCGACGACACCATAGGGGGGCGCGGGCCCCCCTTGGCCGCGCCGGCCTATGGTCTGGTGGGCCTGTGGCCCCCCTCTGGCGACTCTCGGGTGTTCTGGATGCTTCCGGGGATTCTAAGATCTTCGGCGTTGATTTCGTCTGATTCCGAGAATATTTCCTTACTAGGATTTCTGAAACCAAAAACAGCAGAAAACAGCAACTGGCCCTTCGGCATCTCGTCAATAGGTTAGTTCCGGAAAATGCATAATAATGACATAAAGTATGCATAAAACATGTAGATATCATCAATAATGTGGCATGGAACATAAGAAATTATCGATACGTCGGAGACGTATCAGCAGCATCAAGAGTTTTACTAGCATAATGAATAACATTCAATTTCTTGTTTACTCGCTGTCCAAGAACAGCGCCTACAGCAAAATCACTAGCATCACACATAATTTCAAATGGTAAATTCCAATCAGGAGGTTCAACTATAGGAGCAGTTGTTAAGGCTTTTTTTAGAGTTTCAAACGCTTCCTTACAATCATCATCAAAAACAAAAGGTACATCTTTTTGAAGAAGATTAGTAAGAGGCTTTGAAATCTTGGAGAAGTCTTTAATAAACCTCCTATAAAACCCAGCATGACCAAGAACACTACGAATACCTTTAACATCCCTAGGATAGGGCATCTTCTCAATTGCTTCAACTTTAGCTCTATCGACTTCAATACCTCTCTCGGAAATTTTATGTCCCAATACAATTCCTTCATTAACCATAAAGTGGCATTTCTCCCAATTAAGAACAAGGTTAGTTTCTTCACATCTCTGCAAAACTTTATCAAGGTTCCGCAAGCAATTATCAAAAGAATTTCCATAGACAGAAAAATCATCCATGAATACCTCTACAATACTCTCGCAAAAGCCATGAAAAATAGCAGACATGCATCTTTGAAAAGTAGCAGGAGCATTACATAAACCAAAAGGCATACGTCTATAAGCATAAGTTCCATAGGGACAAGTGAAAGTGGTTTTCTCTTGATCCTTAGTTTTAACAGCAATTTGTGAAAATCCAGAATAACCATCAAGAAAGCAAAAATGAGTATTTTTAGATAACCTTTCTAACATTTGATCAATAAAAGGCAAAGGGTAATGATCTTTTTTAGTTACCTTATTAACTTTTCGATAATCAATGCACATTCTATACCCTACAACTACTCTTTGAGGTATGAGCTCATCATTATCATTAGGCACAACAGTCATTCCTCCTTTCTTAGGAACACAATGCACAAGACTAACCCATCTACTATCAGCAATAGGATATATAATACTAGCTTCAAGAAGTCTTAATACCTCATTTCTTACCACATCCTTCATCTTAGGAATTAGACGACGCTGAGGTTCAACAACAGGCTTTGCATCATCTTCCATATTAATGGCGTGTTGGCAAATAGAGGGAGAAATCCCCTTCAAGTCATCAAGAGTGTAGCCAATAGCTCCTCGGTGCTTCTTCAATATTTCCAATAACCTTTCTTCTTCAAACTCTGTAAGCTTAGAACTAATAATAACAGGATATATTTTCTTATCATCAATATGAGCATATTTAAGATTATCAGGCAAAGGTTTTAAATCAAAGACAGGATCTTCCTTTGGTGGCGGTGTTGTACCCAGATCTTCCACCGGTAGATCATGCTTAAGAATAGGTTGGCGAAGAAAAATTTCATCAAGCTCATCTCTTTCTTTCCTAAAAACTTCACTCTCGCTATTCTCCAAATGTTGTTGCAAAGGATTATTAGGAACAAGAATAATAGATGCACACTGTTCCATTTTAAAATCATTATTAGGCAAATCAGCTTTATAAGGAGTTTTGGTAAATTTAGAGAAGTTAAACTCATAAGATTCACCAGCAAATTTAGTCAAAATTTTCTCTTTCTTGCAATCTATAATAGCTCCACAAGTATTTAGAAAAGGTCTACCAAAAATGATAGGACAATATTCACTAGCAGCAGAACCAAGTACCAAAAAGTCAGCAGGATATTTAATCTTACCACATAGAACTTCCACATCTCGAACAATACCAATTGGAGAGATAGTTTCTCTATTAGCCAGCTGAATAACCACATCAATATCTTCAAGTTCACAAGAACCAATTTCGTGCATAATCTCCGTGTAAAGCTCATAAGGAATAGCACTAATACTTGCACCAATATCACATAAACCATAATAGCAATGATCACCAATTCTAACAGATAGCATAGGAACACTAGCTTGCTTGGGTTTATTAGGATGTGAAACAATATTAGAAGCATCTTCACAGAAAATAATATGCCCATCCTCCAAATTTTCAGTCACAAGATCTTTAACTATTGCAACAGCAGGTTCAACTTTTATTTGTTCTTCAGGTTCTATAGGTTTCTTTTCACTTTTATGAACCGCACTATTTATAACAGAGTACTCCTTCATTTTAGCAGGGAAAGGAGTTTTTTCAATATAAGCTTCAGGAATAATATGATCAACAGTTTCAACTACAACGCATTTATTAATAGATGAATCAATTTTATCTTTATACGGTTCATGATACTTATCAAAATTCTTCTTAGGCAATTCATAATGAGAGGCAAAAGCTTTATAAAGATTTGCAGCAACTTGAGAATCAAGACCATAAATAGCACTCATATTACGAAATTTATCAGTATCCATAAAAGCTTCAATGCATTTATAATCATAATTTATACCTGATTCTCTATCTTTGTCGTTCTCCCATCCTTCGGTATTTTCCTGGATCCGATTGAGAAGGTCCCTTTTAAACTCTTATTTGTTGCGCGTGAATGATCCAAAACAAGAAGTATCCAGCAAGGTCTTGTCTTCAAAAGAAAGTCTTGCATAGAAATTATCAATAATAACATTACCAGGAAGCTCATGAATGGGGCATTTGAGCATTAAAGACTTCAATCTCCCCCAAGCTTGGGCAATACTCTCTCCATCATGAGGCCAAAAATTATATATGCGATTCCGATCCTTATGAATTTCACTTGGAGGATAGAACTTAGAATAAAACCGGGGCACAATATCATTCCATTCAAGAGAATCCCCATTATCCAGTAATTTATACCAATGCGCCGCTTTACCAGACAGCGATATAGAGAATAGTTTCTTCCTCACTTCATCCATAGCAATACCTGCACACTTGAATAAACCGCATAATTCATGCAAGAACAGTAAATGATCTCCAGGGTGGACAGTTCCATCCCCTGTATAATGGTTACCCACTACGCGTTCAATAATTTTCATAGGTATTTTGTATGGTATATCTTCCTCACCTGGCGCCTCATCCACTACCTTTGCAGTAGTAGCAGATTTCCCAAATAAACATTCAAAGGGAGATCTCTCCATAATGAATTATGGCAGCAGGCAGAAATAAAATCAGCACAAACAGTAGAAGTTTCCCTTACCAATTCCACTTACCAATAGCGCTTCACTCCCCGGCAACGGCGCCAGAAAATAGTCTTGATGACCCACAAGTATAGGGGGTGTATCATAGTATCTTCGATAAATAAGAGTGTCGAACCCAACGAGGAGCAGAAGGTATTGACAAGCAGTTTCGATGAAGGATTCACTGTAAATGCTCACAGACAAGTATTCAGGGGGTTTTGATGTAGCAGTTGAATAAAGTACGAGTAAGTAAAGTGCGAGAGTAACAATTGCAGCGAGTGGCCCAATCCTTTTTAGCACAAAGGACAAGCCGGTTTGTTTACTTATAATGACCAAACGTTCTCGAGGACACACGGGATTTTAGTCTAGTGCTTTCGCTACATACGGCTAATTAATCTTCATTGTTTTGATAAGTGTTGTGTGGGTGAACCTGTGCTAATGTACCGCCCTTCCTAGGACTAATACATACTTGTGATTATACCCCTTGCAAGCATCCGCAGCTACAAGAAAGTAATTAAGATAAATCTAACCACAGCCTTAAACTCTGAGATCCTGCTATCCCTCCTGCATCGATATACCAACGGGGGCTTAGGTTTCTGTCACTCCGGCAACCCCGCAATTGGCAAACGAGTACAAGATGCATTCCCCTAGGCCCATAAAGGTGAAGTGTCATGTAGTCGACGTTCACACGACACCACTAGAAGAATAACACCACAACTTAAATATCATAACATTGAATATTACTCAACCATACTTCACTACTAACATTTAGACTTCACCCATGTCCTCAAGAACTAAACGAACTACTCACGAGACATCATATGGAACATGATCAGAGGTGATATGATGATGAATAACAATCTGAACATAAACCTTGGTTCAACGGTTTCACTCAATAGCATCAATAACAAGTAGAAATCAATACCGGGAGAGTTTCCCCTATCAAACAATCAAGATCAAACCCCAAATTGCTACGGCGGTGACGATGTCCAGCGGTGGAGACGGCGGTGATGATGGTGAAGATGATGATGATGGTGATGGAGATGATGTCCAACTTGATGGCGGTGACGATGGCGTCGATTTCCCCCTCCCGGAGGGAATTTCCCCGGCGGATCTCAGCCCGCCGGAGAGCTCTTTTCTCTCTGGTGTTCTCCGCCCCGCAGAGGCGGCTGTAACTCTTCGTGAGGTACCCTCTGGAGCTTAGGTCTTCGGGACGAAGGATTTCGCGAAGAAAAGGAGGCGAGAGGGGCTGTGGCCCCCCTCCTCACTGGGCGGCGCGGCCAGGCCTTGGGCCGCGCCGGCCCATGGTGTGGGCCCACCTCGGGTCCCCTCGGCTCCCCCTTCTGGCTTCCTTCGTCATCTGGAAAAATAGGATTTTTGGTATAATTTCCACCAGCTGTTGATCTTCCGAAATATTGCATTCTGACGGTGCTTTTTCCAGCAGAATCCTGGCTCCGGTGCTCGATCCTCCAATAATCATGAAACATGCAAAATAGATGAAATAACATAAGTATTATGTCCAAATATGAAATATATCAATGAATAACAGCAAATTATGATACAAAATAGTGATGCAAATTGGACGTATCAATGCCCAAGGCATCCTCTTCTTCATCGACAAATTATCAGGTCACCTCTAGTGAAACTATATTTTTATTCCGTCACATCTTATGTGCTTTACTTGGAGCGTCTGTATGTTCTTGTTTTTGTTTTGTTTGAATAAAATTGGATCCTAGCATTCATTGTGTGGGAGAAAGACACGCTCCGCTGTTGCATATGAACACATATGTTCTTAGCTTTATTCTTAATGTTCATGGCGAAGGTTGAAACTGCTTTGTTAATTGTTATATGGTTGGAAATAGAAAATGCTACATGTGGTAATTGGTATAATGTCTTGAATAATTTGATACTTGGCAATTGTTGTGCTCATATAGATCATGTTTAAGCTCTTGCATCATGTACTTTGCACCTATTAGTGAAGAAATACCGTAGAGCTTGTTGACATTTGGTTTGCATGATTGGTCTCTCTCAAGTCTAGATATTTTCTGGTAAGGGTTTGAACAACAAGGAAGACAATGTAGAGTCTTATAATGCTTGCAATATGCTCTTATGTAAGTTTTGCTGTACCGGTTCATACTTGTGTTTGCTTCAAATAACCTTGCTAGCCTAAGCCTTGTATTGAGAGGGATTACTTCTCGTGCATCCAAATCCTTGAGCCAAAAACTATGCCATTTGTGTCCACCATACCTACCTACTACATGGTATTTTCTGCCATTACAAAGTAAATTGCTTGAGTGCTACCTTTAAAATTTCATTCCTTTGTCTTTGCAATATATAGCTCATGGGAAAAATAGCTTAAAAACTATTGTGGTATGGAATATGTACTTATGTATCTTATTTCTTATTAAGTTGCTTGTTGAGCGATAACCATGTTCCTGGCGACGGCATCAACTATTCACCTTTGTTGAATATCATGTGAGTTGCTATGCATGTTCGTCTTGTCTGAAGTAAGGGGTGATTTATCATGAGTTGAATGGTTTGAGTATGCATATTGTTAGAGAAGAACATTGGGCCGCTAAGTAAAGCCATGATCGATGGTGGAAGTTTCAGTTTGGACAACAATCCTCAATCTCTTATGAGAATATTATCTGTTGTTGAAGGCTTATGCATTAAAGAGGAGTCCATTATCTGTTGTCTATGTTGTCCGGTATGGATGTCTAAGTTGAGAATAATTAAAAGCGAGAAATCCAATGCGAGCTTTCTCCTTAGACCTTTGTACAGGCGGCATAGAGGTACCCCTTTGTGATACTTGGTTAAAACATATGTTATGCAATGATAATCCATGTAAATCCAAGCTAATTAGGACAAGGTGCGGGCACTATTGGTAATCTATGCATGAGGCTTGCAACTTATAGGATGTCTTATACATAACACATATGCTTTATTACTACCGTTGACAAAATTGTTTCTATGTTTTCAAAATAAAATCTCTAGCACAAATATAGCAATCCATGCTTCCCTCTACGAAGGGCCATTCTTCTACTTTTATGTTGAGTCAGTTTACCTACTTCTTTCTATCTTAGAAGCAAACACTTGTGTTAACAGTGCATTGATTCTTACATACTTGCATATTTGCATTCATCATATTACTTTGTATTGACAATTATCCATGAGATATACATGTTACAAGTTGAAAGCAACTGCTAAAACTTATATCTTCCTTTGTGTTGCTTCAAAACTTTCTACTATGAATTTATTGCTTTATGAGTTAACTCTTATGCAAGACTTATTGATGCTTGTCTTGAAAGTACTATTCATGAAAAGTCTTTGCTATATGATTCAGTTGTTTACTCATTGTCTTTACCATTGCTTCGAATCACTTCATTCATTACATATGCTTACAATAGTATTGATCAAGATTATGATAGCATGTCACTTCAGAAATTATCTTTGTTATCGTTTACCTACTCGAGGACGAGTAGGAACTAAGCTTGGGGATGCTTGATACGTCTCAAACGTATCTATAATTTCTTATGTTCCATGCTACTTTATTGATGATACTCACATGTTTTATACACACTTTATGTCATATTTATGCATTTTCCGGCACTAACCTATTGACAAGACGCCGAAGAGCCTGTTGCTGTTTTCTGCTGTTTTTGGTTTCAGAAATCCTACAAAAGAAATATTCTCGGAATTAGACGAAATCAACGCCCAGGGCCTTTTTTTTCCACGAAGCTTCCGGAAGACCAAGGGGGATACGAAGTGGGGCGACGAGGCACCGCCACACTAGGGTCGTGCGGCCAGGCTAGGGCCCGCGCAGCCCTAGCGTGTGGCCCCCTCGTCAGCCCTCCGACTCTGCCCTTCCACCTACTTAAAGCCTTCGTCGCGAATACCCCAGTACCGAGAGCCACGATACGGAAAACCTTCCAGAGACGCCGCCGCCGCCAATCCCATCTCGGGGGATTCAGGAGATCGCCTCCGGCACCCTGCCGGAGAGGGGAATCATCTCCCGGAGGACTCTTCATCGCCATGATCGCCTCCGGAGTGATGTGTGAGTAGTTCACCCCTGGACTATGGGTCCACAACAGTAGCTAGATGGTTGTCTTCTCCTCATTGTGCTATCATTGTTAGATCTTGTGAGCTGCCTATCATGATCAAGATTATCTATTTGTAATGCTATATGTTGCGTTTGTTGGGATCCGATGAATATGGAATACTATGTTATGTTGATTATCAATCTATCATCTATGTGTTGTTTATGATCTTGCATGCTCTCCGTTGCTAGTAGAGGCTCTGGCCAAGTTGATACTTGTAACTCCAAGAGGGAGTATTTATGCTCGATAGTGGGTTCATGCCTCCATTTAATGCAGGACGATGTGAGAAAGTTCTAAGGTTGTGGATGTGCTGTTGCCACTAGGGATAAAACATCAATGCTATGTCTAAGGATATCTGTGTTGATTACATTACGCACCATACTTAATGCAATTGTCTGTTGTTTGCAACTTAATACTGGAAGGGGTTCGGATGATAACCTGAAGGTGGACTTTTTAGGCATAGATGCATGCTGGATAGCGGTCTATGTACTTTGTCGTAATGCCCAATTGAATTTCACACTACTCATCATAATATTTATGTGCATTGTCATGCCATCTTTATTTGTCAATTGCCCAACTGTAATTTGTTCACCCAACATGCTATTTCTTATCGGAGAGACACCACTAGTGAACTGTGGACCCCGGTCCATTCTTTACATCGAATACAATCTACTGCAATACTTGTTCTACTATTTTCTGCAAACATCATCATCCACACTATACATCTAATCCTTTGTTACAGCAAGCCGGTGAGATTGACAACCTCACTGTTACGTTGGGGCAAAGTATTTTGGTTGTGTTGTGCAGGTTCCACGTTGGCGCCGGAATCCCTGGTGTTGCACCGCACTACACTCCACCGCCATCAACCTTCAACGTGCTTCTTGGCTCCTACTGGTTCGATAAACCTTGGTTTCTTACTGAGGGAAACTTACTGTTGTACGCATCACACCTTCCACTTGGGGTTCCCAACGGTCGCGTGCTGTACGCGTGTCAATTGTCATGCCCTCTTTATTTGTCAATTGCCCAACTGTAATTTGTTCACCCAACATGCTATTTTTATTGGAGAGACACCACTAGTGAACTGTGGACCCCAGTCCATTCTTTTACATCGAATACAATCTACTGCAATACTTGTTCTTACTGTTATTTGCAAACATCATTTTCCACACTATACATCTAATCCTTTGTTACAACAAGCCGGTGAGATTGACAACCTCACTGTTATGTTGGGGCAAAGTACTTTTGTTGTGTTGTGCAGGTTTCACGTTGCCGCCGGAATCCCTGGTGTTGCGCCGCACTACACTCCGCCACCATCAACCTTCAACGTGCTTCTTGACTCCTACTGGTTCGATAACCTTGGTTTCTTACTGAGGGAAAACTTGCCGCTGCACGCATCACACCTTCCTCTTGGGGTTTCCAATGGACGCGTGCTGTACGCGTAACAAGCACACACCATATAATATCAAGAGAGATAACTAACACACATTAATACTTAAAATCATAAATCATCTTAGATTCATTTCATATTCATGCTAGGATTTCTCCATCTCCCCAAGAAGTAGAGGAACTACTCACACATGGAAGAAATCAAGAACATCATCATAATAATATGGAGGGGCTGAAAGGGATGGAATGAATTCGAACACAAATCCACAATAGAAATCAAGATTACAAATATGGTTGGAGGAGAATGGGATTGGTGATGCAGCGGTTGGTGATGAGGGGGGATGATGGCTTGTCCTCCGAGGATCCGCGTAGCAGCCCAGATGATGTCTTCTCCAAGGTTGCTTCTCTAGATCTTATCAGGGGAATTTCTCTGTTTTGCGGAGTTGTGTGTCTCAGATATCCCTGTCGTCTGCGCGAGATGGAAGTATTTGACAAGGCGGTGCTCCTAACACACCTACATGCGGACGGTATGGGCGGGCTCCCCCTGTACCAATGCCCGCTAAACTTATTGGAAGTTGTCCTCACATCCTCTCTTAGCCCAGGTGCATAATTAAGTGCTTAAATGATTTTTATATCGTTAAAATACCATAATGGCAGTTTTTATTGATATTTCATCATTGCTTTATTATTTTAAGACCCTGTGTAGACAAGCATAAAAGTGTGCGGTAGCGCGGTGAAATACAAAAATCTTATTACTACTCAATGATAACATAATGAAATAACGGTGTAAAAACATGCTAAAAATTCACTCATCAATGCCCATTTATTATGTCATCTAGTTTCAATGAAAATTAACAAACATGAATATCGACTTTTGTTTGCAAAATGAGGGCCATGTTTCGGTAAAACGAGATTTTTGGTTGCATACGACCTCCGATGAAAATATTTTTCATATGAAATGTACCTACGCGAAATTTTGTATCCGATTTCAACGCCCTCCGGGGTTTACAAAAAATTTAGATTCCCAAAAATTGAAAAGGAAACATGACTTTTTTTAGGTTTTAGATTTCAGGAAGAAATTTCAAAAAAAAATAAAAAAATAGCAGGGTGCGCCACTGTAAGTTTTTGTCCTACGAATTTTGAAACAGCCGACCACTTACCCCCTTCCTACTCCTCCACATATTCTATTCTACTCCTCCTCTTCTCTCCCTCCTCTCCTCTCCTTTCTTACTTCCTATTACTTCTCTATCCACTCCTCCTGCCTCCTCTCCGGCGACCTCCGACGAACCTCCGGCTGCCCTCCTCCTCTCCGGTGACCACCGACGATCCTCCTCCTCCTCCACAGCTCCTCCTCTCCTCCTCCAATCGGCCAACCCTTCCTTCCGCATCACAGAGAACGTGACAGGGTGCATACTAGAAAGAAAATATAAAAAACAATCCAAATCTAGATCCATATCGAAATGTCAAATTATTACCAGTGGCGCACCCTTTTTTGTGCAGTAGCGCATGTCGATGAAATAGCAATGACACACGAGTGAGCTAGTAGTGGCGCACTACATGGTGCAGCACTACTAAGCCATATAGCAATGGTGCACTACTGGTGCGCCACTGCTAACAGTCAGCAGTGGTGTGATAGAAGTGGCGCACCTAGGTACGTCACTAATAGCCATATGGGGTGCGCCACTGATTGCATATTTTCTTTTTCTAGTAGTGGCTGATTCATGTATCAACTTTATACGATCCATTATTTGAAATAATTTTTAAATAAATATTAATAATCTAACCAAGAGGTTGCATGCGTTGTGTTTAATGCAACGGCCGTGGCTTCTCCTTTTTCAAAAAAATAGAGCTTAAGAGTGGTTTACAGGAAATAGATTATCTTTCCTTTAGAATTAATAGAGAAGCAAAGATGATTAACATGTGCGCAAAGAAGAATGTCGTGATAAAATGTTGTTGTTGGTGCCACCAGTACGCCGTACGCCCCTATGTTTCCGCAAACAAATGACCGCCGTTCATGCATTTGTACCAGCCTAAAGACTAGACGAGTCAATTCAAACTCCATACACATTGTTTTGGCCGAACAATGTCGAAAATTACAATTCGTACATGGAGTGTTTTCAAAATGTTTAGAAGTCTTTAGAATTTTAATAGATATTCGACCTATAAATATTTCATGGCCTCAAATCAATTAATATTTTAGTAAGAACAAACGGGGTAAATATGTTCCATAAATATCATAGTTTCGATAGAAAATAAGAAACATAATAGCATATCGATGATACTACACAAATCATTGTTATATTGGTAAAATAGCTAAAGTAGCAAATTTGAACAACTTTTGAGCAAACCAAGAAGACTGCCATCATAAGTTCTTAGGTCTCAATCTTATCCTCGGCCTGGTTATGATATTGAGAAGAATTAACATCATATGAGCTTTCAGAACCCACCTAAAATATGAGTAAAAATAAGATATAAGACACTGCTTCTTCCCTCTCATGCCAAGGAATATCTAGAAATACCATTAGAAATAAAAGATAAATATAAATGAGCCTCAGAGTTGTCTATATCTTAGAGAAACAAAAGGTGCACAACAAAGTTCTATTATGTTACACGGCGTAGCTAACTTGTATTTCTCAGTTAGCACAATTATGCTCAACTCTTTATCACTCACAAAGCACAACATCGATATATTAGAAAGAAATACATGCAAGAAAATGCAATTTAAATATGAAATAATCCTAGAGGGGCCTATATAAATATTAGTGTTTAGTTTATGGTACATAGACGTGAAATTATAATTTAAGATAGTAATCCACGCATAAAGTGTTTTGCGGTAATGCTCAGCTCTGAACATATATGCTATCTACATATAAGCTTTGATGAATAGTTGTCTCTCTAGTGATGTAAATTAAGTTGATAATAGATTGTCCAAGGAAGTACAAAATGATCTAACTAGCTAGACAACTTGCAAAATTAGCATAAAAACTTAAGTACACATTGGCGCACAGTAAGTATTTAATAAAAATATCTATACTACAGTGGAAGTCATTCATCTGTATGGATGGAGATGACATACTTACTTTGATTTATATTTCAAGATAATTTATTTGGGATATACAATGGAGAAGGAGAGATGCAAGAAAGTGGTAACAAGAACTATCAATCTATAGCAAAAAATGAACTAGAATATGATAAAAATCTTTACCTGATCCGGTAAAACACTTGTCATGATACTCATGATGCTCCTGATTGCATCAGTTGTAGCCTATAATTAGGTTATGTTTGTTAATGTGTCATTTTATGAAATATTACAAATTATCTGGCTAGTAAGTTTGTGCACACTATACCTTGTAATTATACGCAAAATTTTCCAGATAAGCAACTAAATTTTCTCTATCCCGCTTTTGCCCCACAAAATTAAGCCGTCGGAGGGGTCTTGGATGCTGGTATCTCATTCACAACATGTGTTAGAACACCAACTAAAACACATATAACTATCATTATAATTTTTTCTCTTCAAATGGTTATTTACTATTCACCCTAAAACATGAAAACAAATTTTATGTTGAGTTGCATTTAGATAATTATTTACCTGATTTGAAATGTCTCGAGATATTTTGTTGACCTCCATGCCTATTTGTTTTCGAATCGCATCATCAGATATAAGCGGAAGTAGACCATTGAGCCATATGATAAATTGTTTTGAAGATGCCTATCAAATGGAAACTCAACATTTTATTAAATACTCAAGCATAATTAGTGCTCAGTAAAGAATTTTTTAAATCGAGTCAACATACAACTCTTTCATGCTCCTTTCGATGAATGCGGATCCACATTTCTTCCCTCTCGGAGAGGTTGTTCTCCCATGTCTTCCACTTCTTTAATTCCCATCCTCCACTTTTATTTTTCCTACGTACACTGCCATATTTCTTGTATATATCTAAACGTACAAGTGACTCCACAAATATGTAAGATTGCAAGTTTTCTGGCTTTCGGGGGCCGAAATCTAACAATTTCATTGCCTCGTTCAATTCAGTCTCAAAGTTCACCCCATTCCATAGCAACTTATATGTAAATAGTTTATTGTCACAACTTTGCGTCAATAACTTACCCCCATGAAGTAAACTTGGACCAGGAAGGTAATTTGATGTGTCAACATTGTACTTCTGGCTCCACTTTTGCTCCAGTTTGTTTTCAAGTGTCCAAATCTGCACCTTACCAAAAATCCCTTCAAGTGCATAATGAAATGTTTGAGCAATTGCTATACATATCTTCCCGTCTATCTCTCGTATGAAGAATTTCCAAGAACCATATGCATAATGTTCAGGCAATGGTGTTGGTAATTGTATCCGCACAAACCTTTCTTCACTGAGATCGAAGGACATAATAGCATACCGCCTAGCTGCTATATCTTCAATTATCCAATACACTATTCCATCAATATTTATTGCTCCAGCATTTCTCACACAGTTCAAGCTTAAGGCTTCTGGAGTTTTGATATCTTTCCATTTCTCATCACCAAGCGTATATACCTGAATAACATTGAATCTATCTTTATTCTTGAAAGGGCCATCTATATTATCACTTAGGAAGTGTGTGATCTTGTATTCTTTTTTCAATGGGTGGAATCCAAAGGTGTAGAATGAGAAATGATCACCCTTCAAATTCCTCAATGGTTTCTCAATACGCATGCTTTCACCCGTTGCAAGGTTTGCTATCTTGATGGTTGATGTGTTTGTGTATAAGCATATAAGCCCATTGCATGATCCACAGAGGAGATCATTAGGGCCAATCACTGGCACTGCATATGTTGATTGTGACCATGCTTCATCAACAAGTATGGCATCACTAGGGTAGCATTTTCTTGCAATAGACTCTTGTTGGAAGAATAATATGGCATAACGGGATGCATGCTGAAGGTGTAATGTGGCAAACTTGGGATCACGGATCATTTTTTTCCATTGTTTGCAAACACCAACACACCTCAATAAAGTGCTAACTGGAAGCCTAAAAAATATCCGCTCCACGAGGTCTCCAGTGAGACAGTTTATTAAGCATTCATCATCTATTTGTTTCTTTGAATTGGCTTCCTCAAATTCCATAGTAAGCACAAAGCCTAGGTATGAAATTATTGTAGGAAAAAATATTTTAGAAAATGATGAGGCATACACCATAAATATTTTTTATTAAAATAACTAGCCGGAAAAAATGTGAAGAAATTTTGAAATTTCTATATGTTTAAGATTCTAAGAATTGGTACATGATTAAAGAGGTATAAACCACATAGGAAAATATGGAGCCTGGTATGATTGGTCTATTACCAAAAATAGTTAACAAATGCATTTACATATGATTGTTGTAAATTTGAATACACATGTAAGCATGCACAATAACATAAACTATGGACCTTGACACTAATATACAATCCACACACCTAGACGATATTTGCAAGAATTAAGTGTGTGAAACAATTGAAAATAGTTTAGATGGAAACATTACATAACTAATCAATAAAAAATAGGATTACACAGGTATGTAAATCTAGAACAACATGAAAAACTACATGTTGGCAAGGAATGATGGTTGTAAACACACAAAAAACTATGCCGTTTTGGCAAGTTCGGTAACTAATAGAATTTGCAGATGGCAAAATAACAGTGGGCTATATGAAAAAACATAACAAGTACATCAGAGGGATATATGGAAATCAAACTATGGTAAAAACAATTATGTGTGATAACAAGTTCTGATTTGTGAGTAAAAACAATAGAGGAACAAATACAAGAAAGGGATTTTTCACCAAAACCATGGTTTACCGGGAAATTATTGGGGCGGGTGGATCAGATCTTACCGATGAAACCTAAACTTCCAAGCCACGACGACGCGGATCACCTCCCCTCTCTCGATAGCCTTCTCTTCTCTACAAACTTTTGCGTGCAAGGCCTCACGGATATCGCGTCCTCACTGAGCCTTGTCACACACCATCACCGCGCCGCCGGTCTGTATCTAGGGTTAACATGTCGAAGGTGGATTGAAGGAGGGGATGGGGTGGGAGTTTATCTAAAAGGGTAAGTTATGGATCATTTTGGGCCTTATCAAGGCATTAACATCCATGGCCATTGGATCAGGACCCGGCCCAGGAGGAGGGCGAGCGGGGGTAGCTGCTTTGGCCTCTCAAAACCAAGGGGGTACCTAATTATTTCTATGTAATGCTGGGTTTGGCCCAAGTTAGTAGTGTTACTAGCACTAGTAGGATGGTTTGGTCTGTGTAGGCACAGATTCCACTGGTCATGCGGAGCCACCACCCCTATAAGGGATACACCTTATTTGTTTTTCATGGATTTTACTTCTCACCAATATACTACATGGGAGTCCAAAAAGGCCGACTTGTGATAATGTGACAATTCTATCAAAATCCCACGGACCCATTAGCTTGAGAGAATGTCTTATTGAAATAGTATATGTTTTCCATTAGGAACACAATGTTAAATATGAGTGATAATCCAAATAGCGAAGACCCATCATTGCATGGTTGTATGCCTTCACATCACACTACCTATGAACTAGTTGTTTTTACTAGGACAGTACAAAAAAAATCCATTAACGTCTCACTATTTTTGATACTCGACACATAATCGTCTAAAGAAAGTAACATTTTTTTCCTACATCGGAACTTCTAAAATTGGTACAAACAAGATATACCATTTGAAGTGGTTTCAGAGAGTGGTTTTTTTCCATTTGTAGATCGTTTCTAAACTAAGTTTCCCATTTCTTCTTCTATATAAATGTAAGCTTCATTAGATAGCAAAGACAATCTTAAATTGTTAAAAGGGAAAATGGGAATCTGTGTCCAACCATTAGAGGGAAATCCACAACTCAACTACACGTCATGGCAAACACTACAACATCATACATGGTGCTTATTATACGTCGTGCCAAACTCTAAAGGCCGCGAACATGGATTAGGCGACTCTTAAGGACATCGGGAATTTATGAACTCACCATTTATGAGATTATTTCTACAATATTTTTATCTATTCTACGATATTTTTAGAAAGGAAAAATAATGAACTTCACTATTTGTTGATTCTCCAAATTTCTTGGGTGATAACCACAAATTTTCATTGCTTTTCACAATCAAGGCTATGTTAATTGCTCTCCTCTGGTGTAATACAAAAAATGCTCTTTAGTTCAAGGTTTCAGT
Source organism: Lolium perenne (assembly GCF_019359855.2). Classification (NCBI taxonomy): domain Eukaryota; kingdom Viridiplantae; phylum Streptophyta; class Magnoliopsida; order Poales; family Poaceae; genus Lolium; species Lolium perenne. The sequence goes on along the minus strand of NC_067246.2, from coordinate 275,015,871 downwards.
GCGGTCGATTCAGCTGATAGCAGACGCGCCCCCGTTTCAGTGTGAAACGACAACGACACGGGACACCCCCTCGATTAATGTGCGAAACGGCAACGGCTACATGCACGCGTCAGTCGAGTCGTTTTATCGCCAAACAACAATCTTCGTCTCCCACACCACATTTTTCTAGCCTATTTATACGTCTACATTCCTCTCCCACACACCACCCAGCTCCACTCCAGACACGACGCCCTTCATCCTTTCCTAGAACCCCAAAGCACCACCAGAAGATGCAGTACGTTGGACCGACCTTCGTTCGGCCGCCTACCGTGCCAGAGCTGCGCTACCCGCCGGGCGTCCTCGTCGAGCGCACGCTCCGTGTGTGGGCGCAATCCAGGTGGAGGAGCCCCGTCGAGCTCGCCGACGCATTCTTCACCGCCGCCTTTGCCCACCTCCCACCGGGCTCGCCGCCGATGTTCCACCTCGAGGAGGTTCGTGACGGCGTCACCCTCAAGTTGCTCACGGTCACCCTCACCAACCCGTGGGACGCGTACGAGCTCCTCGGTCAAGTGTTCTGGTGCGGCTGCGAGTCTATCTTCTTCACGACGTACAACATCTTCACCAACTGCGAGTGCATCTTCCCCACCGAAAACCAGATGCACTGCCTCCCCTACGAGGAGTGAAGTGTTGATGACGGTGGTCGAGTAGCGCGGCCAGGGTGGAATAAAGTTGAGGAGGAATTTCGTGAAGCTTGTCATGCATGTTTCTCTACTTTTTAGTTTTATCGTGTTTATTTAAAATGCCGTGTTTTTATATATTGTACCGTGTCGTGTCCCTAGACTTATTTATGTAACGATGGTGGTACTTGTTTACATCCTTATTTATGTAAGTGACATATTTATGTAATCTAAGTCAGTCTTTATGTGTGTTCAAACCTGTTCGTCCTCAAATGACTACTATTTCTTGTACCAAATTGTTTACAAAACCCAACAAAAAAAACAAAAAAATTCTAATCCACTAAGACAAGAATTTTAGCTATTTTCAATTTTTTAAGTTGTTATTCATATATATTACAAATTTAGTGTTAAGATTCATATTGAATTATCTATTTCATATTCAATTAGTGAATTAGTGAATTGTATATAATAGACTATACAAAGATCTGTGTGTTGAAAAATGTACAAACATGCGTTTAATAACCTAACGGAAGTGATAAAATGACTATAGATACCTTTCTTACTTGTAAGTGTCAATATGTTTCTCTTCGTCCCACTGGTTACCAGACTACCCCTGCGAGATGACTTCCCACGAGGTCTGCGGTTCGAGTCGCGGCAACACCCATTTTTTGCTTCATTTTAATATGTACTACCTGAACTAGCCTAATGGGCCTAATTTGGTTGGAGATGGCTCATTAGTCAAATCTATATTGGGCTATCCGCTGCGATTATTGTTGCTGTCAAATGAGATAGTTGTTCCTATTTTATATGTACCACCTGAACTAGCCTAATGGGCCTAATTGGATGGAGTTGGCCCATTAGTCAGGTCTAGATTGGGCTGCTGTCTGCTGCGAGTGTTGTAGCTGTCAAATGAGATATTTGTTGTTGTTGACTGAGAGATTTGTTGCTGTCAAGTATCACATAAGATAACAACTCCACCCTACTGCCAACACGCCGTCTTTATTTTAGATTATCAGAGGTTTTCCCCCATTTCCACTGGAAAAAACCTTATCAATTATGTACAAAACCTCTGCAACATAACTGAGCAATACCTGTCTTCTCTTTTTCTTGCCCTGAAGCAAAACTGGCAATACATTTCCTATAATCAAACGCTTACTTTGGAAAAATCATTGTCACTACATCATGCTAACAGGCTAGAGCAACAACAGCAAATAGAACATGCTTACCTAGCATCCAAGCACACAACAGGTCCAAGCATGCACAACACATAAGCATATGTAGTAAGCACAACACACACATGCTTAAACACTAAGCATACTTAATTAGAAACATAGTTCAACACAGCATTAACCAAGTTTTAACACCACAAGTACGACAGAGTTTAACACAAACACACAACTAAAGGAACATGATAGCAGGTAGGCATCAGGTAGGCAGGCAGGTCGGCAGGCAGGTAGGCAGACAGGTCGGCAGCATCCTCCGCATGCTCCTACTGCCTGGGGGCGTACTTCTTGAGGAACAGGCCGTAGGCAGCATGCTTGGCACTGATGTGTGCGGGTGTCTGCCCGCTGCCAACACCAGTGTAGGTGGCATGCTGGTACATGCCGAGGAAGTCCGTCGGCATTTCCTTGCGGCTGCACCAGGGGCACTTGAACCTCCCTGGGCCAAGAAGGTAGGGAATGTCCCCATACCTAAGCATGCGGAGAACATGCCTACTCTTCTGGTCCCTATCCTCCCGGTCAGAACCAACTTCATCCGAAGGATCCTCCTGTTAAATGAAGTAAATTAGGTTAATTAGCTGCTATTGCATACAAACAATGTAATGACTATAAATAGAAAAGGAATGAAAACAATGCAAAGTAATTATTTGTATAAATGCACATTAGTTAGTAACTATACATACCATATCTAATTTAAAGCTTGCATAAATAATTAAGTAAATCAATAATGCAAATTAGTTATTAACTGTAGATAGCATTTGCAATTTAAAACTTGTATAAATAAGACATTATAGCAATAATGTGAATTAATCAGTTAACAAATGTTGTTCGAATTGATGGAAATAAGTGTTAAATTAATATGACAAGCATCTCTTAATCACACGGTTAAATAAAAAGTTTAACACATTCATACAAATTACTAACCAGGATTTAAGCTCCATTTAAACACACAATTATGTAATTCAAGTAAACAACATGAAACAGGAAGTCAAGATGGGCACATATAACCCTATAATATGCTGTAAATTGTATCCTAAGCATGTAATGCTACATTTCTGAGGAATACGAGGATTAATACCTGGTTAGCCTCGGTTTTGCTCCAATTTTCTTATACACACAAGCAGCTAAGCAAACAATGTATCTGAAAGTGCATGGAGCCCCCATGTCACTACAAGAAAAGTTCTGATAGGCAACGTCTCAAAATCGTCCGCTAAGGGGTGTTTTTCGTCGCCTATGGGCCTAACCCGACGATATGGGTTCTGTTGTCGAAACTGCGTCAGGCAAAGTCCTACCACGTATTTTTCGGTCCATCGCGCTTGGGTGCCCTTCCGCCACGGAAAATCGGACCGTTGCAGAAGTGTTTCCGGGAGCCCGTTGATCGCGACGTCATGCAACCGCCACGTGGTGACGCAGATTAACTGGCAGTTAACGGCGTTAACCGCTGAAACCCCGTGGTAGATGGTAGGCCCACACGAGGCCTGCCACGTCTTAAGCGGGCCGGCCCATTAAGTTTGCGGGCCGGGCCAGCTGACTTAGTTTGACCGGTCAACTATATAGCTGGGCTGGTCCATTAGTTACGTGGGCCGGGCCTAACCTCTAAGGTTGACTGGTCAAAACATTAATGGGCCGGCCCACTAAGCATGTGGGCCGGGCCGAATGCACTCGTTTGACCGGTCAACAGGCAAAAAGGCCGGCCCACAAAACATGTGGGGCCCACTTTCATGTTATCGGGCCGGCCCATTTACAAAGTGGGGTCCACCTTAAAGCAAGTGGTCCGGCCCAAGAAGTTATTGGGCCGGCCCAATTAGCAGGTGGGTCCCACTTTCCTGCTAATCGGGCCGGCCCATTTAGTGCGTGGGGTCCACATTAGATCAAATGGGCCGGCCCACCAAGCCAGTGGGTCGGGCCAAAAGCACAGGTGGATCCCACTTTCCTGTTAATGGGCCAGCCCATTTAGTATGTGGGGTCCACCATATAGCAAGTGGGCCGGCCCAACAATATAGTGGGCCGGGCCAAAAACACAGGTGGGTCCCACTTCCCAGATAAAGGGCCGGCCCATTTAGTATGTGGGGTCCACCATATAGCAAGTGGGTCGGCCCAACAAGATAGTGGGCCGGGCCAAAAGCACAGGTGGGTCCCACTTTCCTGTTAAAGGGCCGGCCCATTTAATATGTGGGGTCCACCATATAGCAAGTGGGCCGGCCCAACACGCTAGTGGGTCGGGCCAAAAACGCAGGTGGTCCCACTTTCCTCTTAAAGGGCCGGCCCATTTAGTCTGTGGGGTCCATCATGTAGCAAGTGGGCCGGCCCAACAAGACAGTGGGTCGGGCCAAAAGCACAGGTGGGTCCCACTTTCCTGTTAACGGGCCGGCCCAGTAAGTAAGTGAGCCGGCCCAAAATGAAAGTGGGTCCCACACTACTGTTAATGGGCCGGCCCAATCTGTTATAGGGCCCTGGTTGTTTGACTAGTCAACTTGCATTAAATTTCATGAGCCTAAAATCTGATATCAATGATACACACAATTACATACACAAATAAAATAACTAGGAAAATTACAAGGCAATTAATGTGCCCAAATAAAAAAATTACATTGAATCATTGAGGACTTCTATTAGCATCATCAATAACATGTTGACATTTGGCAATCGCCTTGATTGGATCTTGTGTACTCTTGGTCAACATATCAGCTACAGACCTTAAAGCAGCAATACCATGTCTTTTATAAAGTACAGCCTTGAGATGTTCCTTTGTTTGATGAAAAGAATGGTCTAGGTTGACGGCTATGAGAGGATGCATCAGAACAAAGATCAGAACTTTTTGTGGGCCTCTCTTCTAATGAAGATTGCTTCATCAGAACTGCATTCTGATAATAATGCAAAAAGATTAAACGATGAACTATGCAAACATGTATTAAGCATTGTCGATATGAGATAGTCACAAGTACTAAGCGCAGACTTACATTATATCGTTGCATAGGCTCACGCCGGAACCTTTTTTGCGCTCTATCTTCTACTAAGGACTTCTTCATTACAACTGCATTCTAGTAATATTGCAAACATAGTTACAACAGTGAACTATTCAAACATTTATTATGCAATGTAGATATAAGATAATAACAAGTTGCATAAATAAGACAATGTATGGAACTTGTACTAAGCAGACTTACATCATAATGTTGCACAGGGTCGCTTTGGCGACTATCTTCTAATGATGACTGCTTCACTAAAACTGCATTCTGGTAATATTGCAAAAATAGTTACAATAATTAACTATTCAAACATGTATTACGCAATGTAGAGATCGAGATAACGACATGTAGCAGAACATACTGGCTCGCTGCAGGTCCTTCTCTTGCGTGCACTAGTCGTGGTCGACATGCCTGTCACTTTAGGTTCAGCCATCAAGTGAAATGCTAATCCTCCTGCTCCATTGTCCTTAATCTGTGTTTAGATATCACATTTAAGACCAAGTCAGCTGGTTTCAAATAACAAAAACTTGAGCTGCCAAATGAATAAGCCAATATTTACCAGATATCAGATTAAAACCAACTAGATGTTGCTTTGCATGAGATACGAATTTCAGACATTCAGATTTAGAGTAGGGTAATGCCAAGGTTTTCCACATAAAGTAAACTGGCATTAAGAATGACCAAATGTCAGGTTCAAATCACCTTCGCAGTTGCTCCAAGACAAGCATATCAAATATGCAGAAACATAGTAAAGCATGGATGGCATTGCTATGGCAGGGTTCCAAGTGTTTATCTCTTGCATAAGGAACAATGCATATAGGTTATAGATAATAACGGAAGTAAACTGCCAAAGTTACTAACCAAGAACTCAGATTCCAACCTTCCCTAGCGTCCCCGCTGTTAATGTTGGATATTCTAATAAGTGGTTCGCATGATCAATCCCTAGGAAAAATAACATTGACAAGTTAGTCTACGATAATACAAAGACCAGACATGCACGCAGCAATAACTATACAAGCTGTGCGACAGGAGCATTGATGGAAAAAATAGCTATAAGCTAAAGACGAGGTATAAGAGCAAGCAGATTGGAAATGCACATAGCATGATTATAAAAGCAGTAAAAGAATAGCAGACACGAGAAAATAGCTAGCGGCTAGCGGTGAGCTAATGACGTGGTATAAGAACAACCAGATTGGAAATGCCCATAGCATGACTATAAAAGGAATAGCATGCAGTACAAAAACAGTTGGCAGCAAATGAATGGGTCCCCTACAAATATGTGGATGCACACAGGTGTCAGTAGAATGAACAGGATGGTAGCGACCGGATAATGCTTTGGTAATGTACAATATTTAAACGAACTTCATGCGAAGTAACACATCAAGAAATTTAATGGCATATGAGATCTGCAAATAACTACACAAAACATGGATAAAGAAACACCGCGATCTAACGGGCCAGCGTACTAACCAAGCTGCGGCGGGGTGGACGGGGGCGGCAACTTGCATTCCAGCGGCGGCGAACGCGGGAGATGATGAGTCGACCCTGTTTCAGTAGAAGCGGGCGTTAGTGAAGCAGATCTGGTTGGCTGGCAAGGGATTCAGTGAAGTTGATACAGCCGCTGTGCCGAGGTAGTCGGTGGAATAGATCGGCTTCTGTGGAGGGGGGGCCGCGGTGAAGTCGACACGGTTCCGTTGGAGAGGATCCGGTGCGTCGACAGGAAAGGCGTTGATTGCTACGCTGTGGATGAGGTCGGCGGTGAAGCAGATCCGTCGGTGGCGAGGTCGGCGGTGAAGCAGATCCGTCGGTGGCGAGGGCGGAGGGGGAGCGGATCAGGTGGGTGGACAGCCAACACGATCAAGGCTAGGCTGTGGAGGAGTATGCCGGCGGCGAAGCAAATCTAGTACTGTAGAGAGTCAGAGCTTTGGCGTGTGAGAGTATTTTTGAGCTAATGGGGCGAATGGTTGGTGGGTGGGTGTGGGCCTATGGGGAGGGTTCGGGATCTAGGCAAGATATTTCATTGTTACCGAATGAGCCCTCCATGGTCGGTGGGTTGTAGCTTCCGGACCAGGGTTAAAAGGGTAAAACTGGTCACGGGATTTTCGAATGGATGCGGCGGGATGATTTGGCGCGCGGCCGAAATTTTCAGTTTCAAGCTACGAGCAGAACGACAAAATAATGTTCTTCCCCAGGGAGCTCTCATTTCTTCCTCTTCTCTTTCTCTCTCGAGTCTCTCCCACTCCCCTGGCTCCTCTCCCCCTTCTCTCCGGCAGCCTCGCCGGCCGGAGACGAGGCCGACTTCTCTCTGTATATCGTACACCCTCCAAACTAAATTAATTGATTCAACTTTCCTTAGACGTGTATGTATCTCGAGTAAAAACATGTGTGGATACATCCATATTTAGATAAGCAAAGTTGAGTCAGTTAATTTGGATCCGAGGGAGTTCATGTTGTTGTAAGCTTAGATCCAGTGTTTCCCATGAGCAGAATGGCGCAATGGAGTCGGGGATCTCGTCATCAGCTTCAGATCTGGCCTACGGTGAATCTGGCGGATCTTGCCGGCCAAACCCCGATCTGGTGCCATCAAGGTGATGGCACTAACGGTGAGGCTTGCTTTGGTCAGTACTTCAGATCTGGTCAATGGGGAAGTCAAGCTGCTAACGTTCACAAGCTCGGGGCATACGACGGTGTCATACGTCTTGCCCGTGAACATCTTGGCCTTTCAGCGGCCCTTCTCAGAGCCAATGTGCCGTTGCTGAGGCCCTTCTTCTCCTTCGTCCTGGCGACTACCGGCGACACCGTCCCAAGTGGTGCGTCCCCGGCGACGGAGTTCTTTTGAAAGGATGCGGAGCGAGAGATCGATGTGCGGTCCAGAAGGATTCGATTGATTTTCTGCTATATGTTTTGGGGTCCTTTTTGTAAAGTTGCAGGTCCTATTAGTTATTGTCTAGTTCTCTTGGACCTCTATGTAATTTTTTGGACTAGTTTCCATTTGCACCGATAAACTTGAATTTTGACAAGTTCACGGGAAAAAAAATTCCTTTGCACATATGGCCTATCATGTATGAACATTCTTGAGTTTTAAACTATATGTAATGGCCAGCACTTGCGCAAGAGGGGCTCGTCTAGTGCGCACTAGTTTCCATTAGCACCGATAAATTTGAATCTTGACAAGTTCTTGGAAGAAAAAATTGATTCACATATAGCCTATCATGTATGAACATTATTTGGATTCAAACTATACATAGATGACCAACACGTGTAAGAGGGGGTCCTCTAATGTGCACTAGTTTCCATTAGCACTGATAAATTTGAATCTTTACAAGTTCTCGAAAAAAAATTGCTTCACACCATATGCCCTATCATGTATGAACATTATTGGGATTCATATTATATATAGATGGCCAACACTTGTGCAAGGGGTCCTCTAATTCTTGGGGATTTCAATCTATCTATCTCTCTCGATCTATCGTTGGTGGCCAGAACAACACACATATGCATGCACTTTATGCGCAAAGGCGCGGGTGCCTCTAATAATTCATGTGTGTGCGTATATTTGAACATATTCTTGGGGATTTCAATCTCTATCTCTCGATCTATATATCGTTGGTGGACAAGAAACACACTTATATATACGCATGCACTTTATGCGCAAAGGCGCGGGTGCCTCTAATAATGTGTGTGTGCACTCGATCGATGATCCCTAAACCTTAAACCCTAAAACCCTAAAACCCTAATCCATAATTATACCCTAAACATACACCCTAAACACCCTAAACACTAAACCCTAGACCCTAAAACCTAAACCCTAATTAAACACTACATATATATAGGCCAACGACACTTAATTGCGCATCAAGCAGGCGACCAAATAATTAGCGCTGATAAATTAATTAACTTGAATCTTGACAAGTTCTCTCGAATGAAAACACATTTGATTAAGTTGCCTCATAATATATATACAATTAGTGTGCATGCGCGCATGGCATACCATGGACATATCATTCATGCATATATATATCTCAATATATATCTGAACATATTCTTGGGGATATATATATATTTCAATCTCTCTCTCGATCTATATATATCGTTGGTGGCCAAGAAACACACTTATTATATATATACGCATGCACTTTATGCGCAAAGGCGCGGGTGCCTCTAATAATGTGTCTGTGCACTAGCTCGATCGATGATCCCTAAACCTTAAACCCTAAAACCCTAATCCATGATCCCTAATTATACCTTAAACGTACACCCTAAACACCCTAAACACTAAACCCTAAACCCTAGACCCTAAACCCTAAACCCCAAACCCTAAACCCTAAACCCTAATTAATTAACCTTAACCCTAACCCTACCCCTAAAACCCTAGCTAGCTAATCCTAAATCCTAAACCCTAATTAAACCCTACATATATATAGGCCAACGACACTAAATTGCGCATCAAGCAGGCGACCAACTAATTAGCGCTGCTAAATTAATTAACTTGAATCTTGACAAGTTCTCTCGAATGAAAACACATTTGATTAAGTTGCCTCATAATATATATACAATTAGTGTGCATGCGCGCATGGCATACCTTGCACATATCATTTGTGCATATATTTCAATATATATCTGAACATATTCTTGGGGATAAATATATATATTTCAATCTTTCTCTCTCGATCTATATATATATCGTTGGTGGCCAAAAAACACACTTATATATACGCATGCACTTTATGCGCAAAGGCGCGGGTGCCTCTAATAATGTGTGTGTGCACTCGATCGATGATCCCTAAACCTTAAACCCTAAAACCCTAATCCCTAATTATACCCTAAACGTACACCCTAAATACCCTAAACACTAAACCCTAAACCCTAGACCCTAAACCCTAAACACTACACCCTAAACCCTAAACCCTAACCCTAGACCCTAAACCCTAATTAAACACTAAACCCCAAACCCTAAACCCTAGACCCTAAACCCTAATTAATTAACCTTAACCCTAACCCTAACCCTAAAACCCTAGCTAGCTAATCCTAAACCCTAAACCCTAATTAAACCCTACATATATATAGGCCAACGACACTAAATTGCGCATCAAGCAGGCGACCAACTAATTAGCGCTAATAAATTAATTAACTTTGTTGAATCTTGACAAGTTCTCTCGAATGAAAACACATTTGATTAAGTTGCCTCGTAATATATATACAATTAGTGTGCATGTGCGCATGGCATACCTTGCACATATCATTCGTGCATATATTTCAATATATATCTGAACATATTCTTGGGGATAAATATATATATTTCAATCTTTCTCTCTCGATCTATATATATATCGTTGGTGGCCAAAAAACACACTTATATATACGCATGCACTTTATGCGCAAAGGCGCGGGTGCCTCTAATAATGTGTGTGTGCACTCGATCGATGATCCCTAAACCTTAAACCCTAAAACCCTAAAACCCTAATCCATAATTATACCCTAAACATACACCCTAAACACCCTAAACACTAAACCCTAGACCCTAAAACCTAAACCCTAATTAAACACTACATATATATAGGCCAACGACACTTAATTGCGCATCAAGCAGGCGACCAAATAATTAGCGCTGATAAATTAATTAACTTGAATCTTGACAAGTTCTCTCGAATGAAAACACATTTGATTAAGTTGCCTCATAATATATATACAATTAGTGTGCATGCGCGCATGGAATACCATGGACATATCATTCATGCATATATATATCTCAATATATATCTGAACATATTCTTGAGGATATATATATATATATTTCAATCTCTCTCTCGATCTATATATATCGTTGGTGGCCAAGAAACACACTTATTATATATATACGCATGCACTTTATGCGCAAAGGCACGGGTGCCTCTAATAATGTGTCTTTGCACTAGCTCGATCGATGATCCCTAAACCTTAAACCCTAAAACCCTAATCCATGATCCCTAATTATACCTTAAACGTACACGCTAAACACCCTAAACACTAAACCCTAAACCCTAGACCCTAAACCCTAAACCCCAAACCCTAAACCCTAAACCCTAAACCCTAAACCCTAATTAATTAACCTTAACCCTAACCCTACCCCTAAAACCCTAGCTAGCTAATCCTAAATCCTAAACCCTAATTAAACCCTACATATATATAGGCCAACGACACTAAATTGCGCATCAAGCAGGCGACCAACTAATTAGCGCTGCTAAATTAATTAACTTGAATCTTGACAAGTTCTCTCGAATGAAAACACATTTGATTAAGTTGCCTCATAATATATATACAATTAGTGTGCATGCGCGCATGGCATACCTTGCACATATCATTTGTGCATATATTTCAATATATATCTGAACATATTCTTGGGGATAAATATATATATTTCAATCTTTCTCTCTCGATCTATATATATATATCGTTGGTGGCCAAAAAACACACTTATATATACGCATGCACTTTATGCGCAAAGGCGCGGGTGCCTCTAATAATGTGTGTGTGCACTCGATCGATGATCCCTAAACCTTAAACCCTAAAACCCTAATCCCTAATTATACCCTAAACGTACACCCTAAATACCCTAAACACTAAACCCTAAACCCTAGACCCTAAACCCTAAACACTACACCCTAAACCCTAAACCCTAACCCTAGACCCTAAACCCTAATTAAACACTAAACCCCAAACCCTAAACCCTAGACCCTAAACCCTAATTAATTAACCTTAACCCTAACCCTAACCCTAAAACCCTAGCTAGCTAATCCTAAACCCTAAACCCTAATTAAACCCTACATATATATATAGGCCAACGACACTAAATTGCGCATCAAGCAGGCGACCAACTAATTAGCGCTAATAAATTAATTAACTTTGTTGAATCTTGACAAGTTCTCTCGAATGAAAACACATTTGATTAAGTTGCCTCGTAATATATATACAATTAGTGTGCATGTGCGCATGGCATACCTTGCACATATCATTCGTGCATATATTTCAATATATATCTGAACATATTCTTGGGGATAAATATATATATTTCAATCTTTCTCTCTCGATCTATATATATATCGTTGGTGGCCAAAAAACACACTTATATATACGCATGCACTTTATGCGCAAAGGCGCGGGTGCCTCTAATAATGTGTGTGTGCACTCGATCGATGATCCCTAAACCTTAAACCCTAAAACCCTAAAACCCTAATCCATAATTATACCCTAAACATACACCCTAAACACCCTAAACACTAAACCCTAGACCCTAAAACCTAAACCCTAATTAAACACTACATATATATAGGCCAACGACACTTAATTGCGCATCAACAGGCGACCAAAATAATTAGCGCTGATAAATTAAATAACTTGAATCTTGACAAGTTCTCTCGAATGAAAACACATTTGATTAAGTTGCCTCATAATATATATACAATTAGTGTGCATGCGCGCATGGAATACCATGGACATATCATTCATGCATATATATATCTCAATATATATCTGAACATATTCTTGAGGATATATATATATATATTTCAATCTCTCTCTCGATCTATATATATCGTTGGTGGCCAAGAAACACACTTATTATATATATACGCATGCACTTTATGCGCAAAGGCGCGGGTGCCTCTAATAATGTGTCTGTGCACTAGCTCGATCGATGATCCCTAAACCTTAAACCCTAAAACCCTAATCCATGATCCCTAATTATACCTTAAACGTACACGCTAAACACCCTAAACACTAAACCCTAAACCCTAGACCCTAAACCCTAAACCCCAAACCCTAAACCCTAAACCCTAAACCCTAAACCCTAATTAATTAACCTTAACCCTAACCCTACCCCTAAAACCCTAGCTAGCTAATCCTAAATCCTAAACCCTAATTAAACCCTACATATATATAGGCCAACGACACTAAATTGCGCATCAACCAGGCGACCAACTAATTAGCGCTGCTAAATTAATTAACTTGAATCTTGACAAGTTCTCTCGAATGAAAACACATTTGATTAAGTTGCCTCATAATATATATACAATTAGTGTGCATGCGCGCATGGCATACCTTGCACATATCATTTGTGCATATATTTCAATATATATCTGAACATATTCTTGGGGATAAATATATATATTTCAATCTTTCTCTCTCGATCTATATATATATATATATCATTGGTGGCCAAAAAACACACTTATATATACGCATGCACTTTATGCGCAAAGGCGAGGGTGCCTCTAATAATGTGTGTGTGCACTCGATCGATGATCCCTAAACCTTAAACCCTAAAACCCTAATCCCTAATTATACCCTAAACGTACACCCTAAATACCCTAAACACTAAACCCTAAACCCTAGACCCTAAACCCTGAACACTACACCCTAAACCCTAAACCCTAACCCTAGACCCTAAACCCTAAACCCTAATTAAACACTAAACCCCAAACCCTAAACCCTAGACCCTAAACCCTAATTAATTAACCTTAACCCTAACCCTAACCCTAAAACCCTAGCTAGCTAATCCTAAACCCTAAACCCTAATTAAACCCTACATATATATATAGGCCAACGACACTAAATTGCGCATCAAGCAGGCGACCAACTAATTAGCGCTAATAAATTAATTAACTTTGTTGAATCTTGACAAGTTCTCTCGAATGAAAACACATTTGATTAAGTTGCCTCGTAATATATATACAATTAGTGTGCATGTGCGCATGGCATACCTTGCACATATCATTCGTGCATATATTTCAATATATATCTGAACATATTCTTGGGGATAAATATATATATTTCAATCTTTCTCTCTCGATCTATATATATATCGTTGGTGGCCAAAAAACACACTTATATATACGCATGCACTTTATGCGCAAAGGCGCGGGTGCCTCTAATAATGTGTGTGTGCACTCGATCGATGATCCCTAAACCTTAAACCCTAAAACCCTAAAACCCTAATCCATAATTATACCCTAAACATACACCCTAAACACCCTAAACACTAAACCCTAGACCCTAAAACCTAAACCCTAATTAAACACTACATATATATAGGCCAACGACACTTAATTGCGCATCAAGCAGGCGACCAAATAATTAGCGCTGATAAATTAATTAACTTGAATCTTGACAAGTTCTCTCGAATGAAAACACATTTGATTAAGTTGCCTCATAATATATATACAATTAGTGTGCATGCGCGCATGGAATACCATGGACATATCATTCATGCATATATATATCTCAATATATATCTGAACATATTCTTGAGGATATATATATATATATTTCAATCTCTCTCTCGATCTATATATATCGTTGGTGGCCAAGAAACACACTTATTATATATATACGCATGCACTTTATGCGCAAAGGCGCGGGTGCCTCTAATAATGTGTCTGTGCACTAGCTCGATCGATGATCCCTAAACCTTAAACCCTAAAACCCTAATCCATGATCCCTAATTATACCTTAAACGTACACGCTAAACACCCTAAACACTAAACCCTAAACCCTAGACCCTAAACCCTAAACCCCAAACCCTAAACCCTAAACCCTAAACCCTAATTAATTAACCTTAACCCTAACCCTACCCCTAAAACCCTAGCTAGCTAATCCTAAATCCTAAACCCTAATTAAACCCTACATATATATAGGCCAACGACACTAAATTGCGCATCAACCAGGCGACCAACTAATTAGCGCTGCTAAATTAATTAACTTGAATCTTGACAAGTTCTCTCGAATGAAAACACATTTGATTAAGTTGCCTCATAATATATATACAATTAGTGTGCATGCGCGCATGGCATACCTTGCACATATCATTTGTGCATATATTTCAATATATATCTGAACATATTCTTGGGGATAAATATATATATTTCAATCTTTCTCTCTCGATCTATATATATATATATATCATTGGTGGCCAAAAAACACACTTATATATACGCATGCACTTTATGCGCAAAGGCGAGGGTGCCTCTAATAATGTGTGTGTGCACTCGATCGATGATCCCTAAACCTTAAACCCTAAAACCCTAATCCCTAATTATACCCTAAACGTACACCCTAAATACCCTAAACACTAAACCCTAAACCCTAGACCCTAAACCCTGAACACTACACCCTAAACCCTAAACCCTAACCCTAGACCCTAAACCCTAAACCCTAATTAAACACTAAACCCCAAACCCTAAACCCTAGACCCTAAACCCTAATTAATTAACCTTAACCCTAACCCTAACCCTAAAACCCTAGCTAGCTAATCCTAAACCCTAAACCCTAATTAAACCCTACATATATATATAGGCCAACGACACTAAATTGCGCATCAAGCGAGTGACCAACTAATTAGCGCTAATAAATTAATTAACTTTGTTGAATCTTGACAAGTTCTCTCGAATGAAAACACATTTGATTAAGTTGCCTCGTAATATATATACAATTAGTGTGCATGTGCGCATGGCATACCTTGCACATATCATTCGTGCATATATTTCAATATATATCTGAACATATTCTTGGGGATAAATATATATATTTCAATCTTTCTCTCTCGATCTATATATATATCGTTGGTGGCCAAAAAACACACTTATATATACGCATGCACTTTATGCGCAAAGGCGCGGGTGCCTCTAATAATGTGTGTGTGCACTCGATCGATGATCCCTAAACCTTAAACCCTAAAACCCTAAAACCCTAATCCATAATTATACCCTAAACATACACCCTAAACACCCTAAACACTAAACCCTAGACCCTAAAACCTAAACCCTAATTAAACACTACATATATATAGGCCAACGACACTTAATTGCGCATCAAGCAGGCGACCAAATAATTAGCGCTGATAAATTAATTAACTTGAATCTTGACAAGTTCTCTCGAATGAAAACACATTTGATTAAGTTGCCTCATAATATATATACAATTAGTGTGCATGCGCGCATGGAATACCATGGACATATCATTCATGCATATATATATCTCTATATATATGTTCATATTCTTGAGGATATATATATATATATTTCAATCTCTCTCTCGATCTATATATATCGTTGGTGGCCAAGAAACACACTTATTATATATATACGCATGCACTTTATGCGCAAAGGCGCGGGTGCCTCTAATAATGTGTCTGTGCACTAGCTCGATCGATGATCCCTAAACCTTAAACCCTAAAACCCTAATCCATGATCCCTAATTATACCTTAAACGTACACGCTAAACACCCTAAACACTAAACCCTAAACCCTAGACCCTAAACCCTAAACCCCAAACCCTAAACCCTAAACCCTAAACCCTAAACCCTAATTAATTAACCTTAACCCTAACCCTACCCCTAAAACCCTAGCTAGCTAATCCTAAATCCTAAACCCTAATTAAACCCTACATATATATAGGCCAACGACACTAAATTGCGCATCAAGCAGGCGACCAACTAATTAGCGCTGCTAAATTAATTAACTTGAATCTTGACAAGTTCTCTCGAATGAAAACACATTTGATTAAGTTGCCTCATAATATATATACAATTAGTGTGCATGCGCGCATGGCATACCTTGCACATATCATTTGTGCATATATTTCAATATATATCTGAACATATTCTTGGGGATAAATATATATATTTCAATCTTTCTCTCTCGATCTATATATATATATATCATTGGTGGCCAAAAAACACACTTATATATACGCATGCACTTTATGCGCAAAGGCGAGGGTGCCTCTAATAATGTGTGTGTGCACTCGATCGATGATCCCTAAACCTTAAACCCTAAAACCCTAATCCCTAATTATACCCTAAACGTACACCCTAAATACCCTAAACACTAAACCCTAAACCCTAGACCCTAAACCCTGAACACTACACCCTAAACCCTAAACCCTAACCCTAGACCCTAAACCCTAAACCCTAATTAAACACTAAACCCCAAACCCTAAACCCTAGACCCTAAACCCTAATTAATTAACCTTAACCCTAACCCTAACCCTAAAACCCTAGCTAGCTAATCCTAAACCCTAAACCCTAATTAAACCCTACATATATATATAGGCCAACGACACTAAATTGCGCATCAAGCAGGCGACCAACTAATTAGCGCTAATAAATTAATTAACTTTGTTGAATCTTGACAAGTTCTCTCGAATGAAAACACATTTGATTAAGTTGCCTCGTAATATATATACAATTAGTGTGCATGTGCGCATGGCATACCTTGCACATATCATTCGTGCATATATTTCAATATATATCTGAACATATTCTTGGGGATAAATATATATATTTCAATCTTTCTCTCTCGATCTATATATATATCGTTGGTGGCCAAAAAACACACTTATATATACGCATGCACTTTATGCGCAAAGGCGCGGGTGCCTCTAATAATGTGTGTGTGCACTCGATCGATGATCCCTAAACCTTAAACCCTAAAACCCTAAAACCCTAATCCATAATTATACCCTAAACATACACCCTAAACACCCTAAACACTAAACCCTAGACCCTAAAACCTAAACCCTAATTAAACACTACATATATATAGGCCAACGACACTTAATTGCGCATCAAGCAGGCGACCAAATAATTAGCGCTGATAAATTAATTAACTTGAATCTTGACAAGTTCTCTCGAATGAAAACACATTTGATTAAGTTGCCTCATAATATATATACAATTAGTGTGCATGCGCGCATGGAATACCATGGACATATCATTCATGCATATATATATCTCAATATATATCTGAACATATTCTTGAGGATATATATATATATATTTCAATCTCTCTCTCGATCTATATATATCGTTGGTGGCCAAGAAACACACTTATTATATATATACGCATGCACTTTATGCGCAAAGGCGCGGGTGCCTCTAATAATGTGTCTGTGCACTAGCTCGATCGATGATCCCTAAACCTTAAACCCTAAAACCCTAATCCATGATCCCTAATTATACCTTAAACGTACACCCTAAACACCCTAAACACTAAACCCTAAACCCTAGACCCGGCCTAAACCCTAAACCCCAAACCCCAAACCCCAAACCCCAAACCCTAAACCCTAAACCCTAAACCCTAATTAATTAACCTTAACCCTAACCCTACCCCTAAAACCCTAGCTAGCTAATCCTAATCCCTAATTATACCCTAAACATACACCCTAAACACTAAACCCTAAACCCTAGACCCTAAACCCTAGACCCTAAACCCTAAACACTACACCCTAAATCCTAAACCCTAACCCTAGACCCTAAACCCTAATTAAACACTAAACCCCAAACCCCAAACCCCAAACCCTAAACCCTAGACCCTAAACCCTAATTAATTAACCTTAACCCTAACCCTAACCCTAAAACCCTAGCTAGCTAATCCTAAACCCTAAACCCTAATTAAACCCTACATATATATAGCTAGGCCAACGACACTAAATTGCGCATCAAGCAGGCGACCAACTAATTAGCGCTAATAAATTAATTAACTTTGTTGAATCTTGACAAGTTCTCTCGAATGAAAACACATTTGATTAAGTTGCCTCGTAATATATATACAATTAGTGTGCATGCGCGCATGGCATACCTTGCACATATCATTCGTGCATATATTTCAATATATATCTGAACATATTCTTGGGGATAAATATATATATATTTCAATCTTTCTCTCTCGATCTATATATATATCGTTGGTGGCCAAAAAACACACTTATATATACGCATGCACTTTATGCGCAAAGGCGCGGGTGCCTCTAATAATGTGTGTGTGCACTCGATCGATGATCCCTAAACCTTAAACCCTAAAACCCTAAAACCCTAATCCCTAATTATACCCTAAACGTACACCCTAAACACCCTAAACACTAAACCCTAGACCCTAAAACCTAAACCCTAATTAAACACTACATATATATAGGCCAACGACACTTAATTGCGCATCAAGCAGGCGAACAAATAATTACCGCTGATAAATTAATTAACTTGAATCTTGACAAGTTCTCTCGAATGAAAACACATTTGATTAAGTTGCCTCACAATATATATACAATTAGTGTGCATGCGCGCATGGCATACCATGGACATATCATTCATGCATATATATATCTCAATATATATCTGAACATATTCTTGGGGATATATATATATTTCAATCTCTCTCTCGATCTATATATATCGTTGGTGGCCAAGAAACACACTTATTATATATATACGCATGTACTTTATGCGCAAAGGCGCGGGTGCCTCTAATAATGTGTCTGTGCACTAGCTCGATCGATGATCCCTAAACCTTAAACCCTAAAACCCTAATCCATGATCCCTATTTATACCTTAAACGTACACCCTAAACAGCCTAAACACTAAACCCTAAACCCTAGACCCTAAACCCTAAACCCCAAACCCCAAACCCCAAACCCTAAACCCTAAACCCTAATTAATTAACCTTAACCCTAACCCTACCCCTAAAACCCTAGCTAGCTAATCCTAAATCCTAAACCCTAATTAAACCCTACATATATATATATATATATATATATATAGGCCAACGACACTAAATTGCGCATCAAGCAGGCGACCAACTAATTAGCGCTGCTAAATTAATTAACTTGAATCTTGACAAGTTCTCTCGAATGAAAACACATTTGATTAAGTTGCCTCATAATATATATACAATTAGTGTGCATGCGCGCATGGCATACCTTGCACATATCATTTGTGCATATATTTCAATATATATCTGAACATATTCTTGGGGATAAATATATATATTTCAATCTTTCTCTCTCGATCTATATATATATCGTTGGTGGCCAAAAAACATACTTATATATACGCATGCACTTTATGCGCAAAGGCGCGGGTGCCTCTAATAATGTGTGTGTGCACTCGATCGATGATCCCTAAACCTTAAACCCTAAAACCCTAATCCTTATTATACCCTAAATGTACACCCTAAACACTAAACCCTAAACCCTAGACCCTAAACCCTAAACACTACACCCTAAACCCTAAACCCTAACCCTAACCCTATACCCTAAACCCTAATGAAACACTAAACCCCAAACCCCAAACCCTAAACCCTAAACCCTAGACCCTAAACCCTAATTGATTAATTAACCTTAACCCTAACCCTAACCCTAAAACCCTAGCTAGCTAATCCTAAACCCTAAACCCTAATTAAACCCTACATATATATAGGCCAACGACACTTAATTGCGCATCAAGCAAGCGACCAACTAATTAGCGCTGATAAATTAATTAACTTGAATCTTGATAAGTTCTCTCGAATGAAAACACATTTGATTAAGTTGCCTCATAATATATATATAATTAGTGTGCATGAGCACATGGCATACCTTGCACATATCATTCGTGCATATATTTCAATATATATCTGAACATATTCTTGGGGATAAATATATATAGTTCAATCTCTTTCTCTCTCGATCTATATATATATATATCATTGGTGGCCAAAAAACACACTTATATATACGCATGCACTTTATGCGCAAAGGCGCGGGTGCCTCTCTAATAATGTGTGTGTGCACTCGATCGATGATCCCTAAATCTTAAACCCTAAAACCCTAATCCCTAATCCCTAATTATACCCCAAACATACACCCCCTAAACACCCTAAACACTAAACCCTAAACCCTAAAGCCCTAAACCCTAAACCCTAAACACTAAACCCTAAACCCTAACCCTAACCCCTAACTAACCCTAAACCCTACATATATAGGCCAACGACACTTAATTGCGCATCAAGCAGGCGACCAACTAATTAGCGCTGATAAATTAATTAACTTGATTCATGCATATATTTCAATATATTTTTGAACATATTCTTGGGGATATATATATATATATATATTTAAATCTCTCTGTTATCTCGATCTATATATCGTTGGTGGCCAAGAAACACACTTATATATATACGCATGCACTTTATGCGCAAAGGCGTGGGTGCCTCTAATAATGTGTGTGTGCACTCGATCGTTGATCCCTAAACCTTAAACCCTAAAACCCTAATCCCTAATCCCTAATTATACCCTAAACGTACACCCTAAACACCCTAAACACTAGACCCTAAACCCTAGACCATAAACCCTAAATGTACACCCTAAACACCCTAAACACTAAACCCTAAACCCTAGACCCTAAACCCTAGACCGTAAACCCTAACCCTAAAACCCTAGCTAGCTAACCCTAAACCCTAAACCCTAATTAAACCCTACACATATATATATATAGGCCAACGACACTTAATTGCTCATCAAGTAGGCGACCAATTAACTAATTAGCGCTGATAAATTAATTAACTTGATTTTTGACAAGTTCTCGATCTCCAATGAAAACACATTTGATTAAGTTGTCTCATAATATATATAATTAGTGTGCATGTGCGCATGGCATACCTTGCATATCATTCGTGCATATATTTCAATACATGTTTGAAGATATTCTTGGGGATATATATATTTCAATCTCTCTCTCGATCTATATATCGTTGGTGGCCAAGAAACACACTTATATATATACACATGTACTTTAATTTATTTGCCTCACAATATATATAATAAATATGCATGCATGGCCTAACCATGTATGCTTATATATGTGTTTAATTTGGAGATTTCAATCGCTCTCTCGCCGCTCTCTCGTTGGTGGCCAACAACACACACATGCACTTTGTACGTAAAGGCATGTGCCTCTAATAATGTGTGCGCAGTCGATCGGTCTAGTTTTGATTAATCATAGCACACAAATATAGAAGTTGTATTTGAATCCACACAACCCTAATCTAAAACACATAGCCCCTAACATGGCCTAATTAACTGACCCCTTCTCTCTAGCTAATTAGTGGAAATTGCACAAAATCAAAAGGGGTCCCTCACTAATTATACATATATATCTAGATTGTGATAAACTTTTGCCCCATATTTGGTGGATGGGTGCATCTTGGCATGTAAAACAATTAATGTTTGCAAATGGCATTGTCAAAATTTATGTACAAATGATTTCTTTCCATCCAAAGTGCATAAAATGGGAGTTTTAATGAAGAAGGTACAAATAAAACAGCTCAACATGCCTCCACACCCCGATTTTCACAGGAAGTAGAGCATATTTAAAGGATAATTCCAGAGTTTTACTATTTTTCAAGCAACTTTGCTAATTTCCACCCACTCACATGACTTTATGTCGATTTAGCGAAAATAGGGCGAATTTAAACTACATGGGCGGGATAGTTTGAATTGTGCGCGCGGCAAAGGGAACCGCCTATTCCTCAACCTTGTGCACGGCAAATTACACACGCAACTCCATTAAACACCACCTACCGGGCGGCCCGGCCGCATGACCCCCCACCCACCGCTACACAACTTATCCCCGTCCGTGCGAAGAGCTTCCCCTCCCTGTCCCGTCCGTGCGAAGAAGAAGCTTCCCCTCCCCGTCGTTCTTCTCGAGACGCACCGGCGGTCAAGTTGATCCACGGTAGGGTTGCTATCTCTAGCTCAATCATGCATCGGGCAAGACGGCCTAACGATTTATATTTTCTTGATGCTGCTAAAAAAATCATCAGTATGATCGAACTAATTGGCTCTTTATAGTTTTCCGCTCGATTTGTCCTCGATCAATTTGTTCATTTGCGTGGGCATATAGAGTCAGTTCTGCACTCGATCCATTAATTTGCTGAAATGTCATGGCAGAGATTTGTACACGATCTATTTGCTAAAATGTCGATGGGCATTTTTTGTTTTGTACTCGACATGATTGCTGAAATGCATAATCATGTACTAGTATAGTTTTGTACTCGATGGATATACATTTCCTACTTCGCCTTAAATTAATCACCAACCATTGTATCTCATAATTCAACAGATGGACAGAACTTGGATACTGCATGGACACTTATGTTCCCCTTCATATATAAATGGTGTTCAACCCTTTATGGGGTTTATTAGAGCTCATGAAGGTCACGACCTGGACGTGTATTGCCCGCGCTGCACATGTATGAATGGTGAGAAGAGGCCTCACCATGTAGTGGAAGATCATTTACACATTTTTGGGATGGACCGCACATATGTTAGGTGGGTTTATCGAACCACATAATGATCCTTCAGCGGGAGAAGCAGATCTTGCTCACACTGTATGTGTGCTGGCATATGTAGTTAATTATGTATATTGATGCTGCCGCTGTTTCAATCAATAGTTTGCATTGCTGTGCAAGTTCTGTACTCAAATTTAACTTGTTGCAGATGGATGGACGGGAAGGAGAGAAAAAGCGCTTGCTTCAGGAACCGGGTTTCAGCTCTGGGACATGTGCTGTGCCAGATGAGAAGGTAAATATGTAAAACGGCATTTGTTCAGGTTGCATCCCTTAGATGTTTGTCTAATCTGTTGATGTACTAATTGCAGAAGCATAGAGTTGAAGAGGTCTCTCAGTTTGATGGGAGATTTGAAGATGAATCTCAGTTTGATGCACCTGTGGATGGTACTGATGACGGGCCTTTCATAGACGAAGGTCCTGCACCTGAGATTATCCAGCCTACAGAAGGAGGCCATGGACCGAGTACACAGCTTTGCGTTGAAGTGGATTGATGTCTACGGGAGCTTCTATTCTTGTAGACAGTGTTGGGCCTCCAAGAGCAGAGGTTTGTAGAACAGCAGCAAGTTTCCCTTAAGTGGATCACCCAAGGTTTATCGATCTCAGGGAGGAAGAGGTCAAAGATATCCCTCTCAAGCAACCCTGCAGCCACAAAGCAAGAAGTCTCTTGTGTCCCCAACACACCTAATAGGTGCACTAGTTCGGCGAAGAAATAGTGAAATATAGGTGCTATGAATAAATATAAGCAGTAGCAACGGCACCAGAAAAGTGCTTGCTGGCGTGTAGTTGATGGTGGTAATATGGCAGACAGTACAGATGCAGTAAAACAGTAAACAAGCAGCGATAGCAGTATTTAGGAACAAGGCCTAGGGATCATACTTTCACTAATGGACACTCTCAACATTGATCACATAATAGAATAAATAGATAGATGCTAGACTCTACACCCTCTTGTTGGATGATGAACACCACTAACTGTGTAGGATTACACGAACCCTCAATGCTAGAGTTAACAAGCTCCACAATATTCGATATTCATATTTAAATAACCTTAGAGTGCATGACAGATCAACATAAACAAACCAAGTACTAACATAGCATGCAAACTGTCACCTTCACGCTACGTAAGGAGGCATAGATCACATCAATACCATCATAGTAATAGTTAACTTCATAATCTACAAGAGATCACAATCATAGCCTACGCCAAGTACTAACACGATGCACACACTGTCACCATTACACCGTGCGGGAGGAATAAACTACTTTAATAACATCACTAGAGTAGCACACAGATATATTGTGATACAAAACACATTGCAATCATCAAGAGATATAAATAAGCACTTCACTATGCCATTCATAACAGTGAATAAGTATTCTGTGAAATATAGCCTAAGAGACCCACACGGTGCACACACTGTCACCTTTACACATGTGGGACAAGGAGTCTCCGGAGATCACATAAGTAAAATCCACTTGACTAGCACAATGACATCTAGATTACAAGCATCATCATATGAATCTCAATCATGTAAGGCAGCTCATGAGATTATTGTATTGAAGTACATAGGGAGAGAGATTAACCACATAGCTACCGGTACAGCCCTTAGCCTCGATGGAGAACTACTCCCTCCTCATGGGAGACAGCAGCGGTGATGAAGATGGCGGTGGTGTCGATGGAGGAGCCTTCCGGGGGCGATTCCCTGTCCCGGCGGCGTGCCGGAACAGAGACTCATGTCCCCAGATCTTGGCTTCGCGATGGCGGCGGCTCTGGATGGTTTCTCGTACCGTGGCTTTTTCGTATCAAAGATTTAGGTCAGGGACCTTTATATAGGCGAAGAGGCGGAGTCGGAGGGTCGAAGAGGCGGTGAGAGGGTAAGGCGGCGCGGCCAGGGCCTGGGCCGCGCCGGCCTACCTCCTGGGCCCACCAGGGCTCCCCTCTGGTGACTCTTGGGTGTTCTGGAAGCTTCGTGGAAAAATAGGATGCTGGGCGTTGATTTCGTCCGATTCCGAGAATATTTCCTTACTAGGATTTCTGAAACCAAAAAGCAATGAAAACAAAGAATCGGCCCTTCGGCATCTCGTCAATAGGTTAGTTCCGGAAAACGCATAAATATGACATAAAGTATGCATAAAACATGTAGATATCATCAATAATGTGGCATGGAACATAAGAAATTATCGATACGTCGGAGACGTATCAGCATCCCCAAGCTTAGTTTCTGCTCGTCCCGAGCAGGTAAACGATAACAAAGATAATTTCTGGAGTGACATGCCATCATAACCTTGATCATACTATTGTAAGCATATGTAATGAATGCAGCGATCAAAACAATGTAAATGACATGAGTAAACAAATGAATCATATAGCAAAGACTTTTCATGAATAGTACTTCAAGACAAGCTTCAATAAGTATTGCATAAGAGTTAACTCATAAAGCAATAATTCAAAGTAAAGGTATTGAAGCAACACAAAGGAAGATTAAGTTTCAGCGGTTGCTTTCAACTTATAACATGTATATCTCATAGATATTGTCAACATAGAGTAATATAACAAGTGCAATATGCAAGTATGTAGGAATCAATGCACAGTTCACACAAGTGTTTGCTTCTTGAGGTGGAGAGAAATAGGTGAACTGACTCAACATAAAAGTAGAAGAAAGGCCCTTCGCAGAGGGAAGCATTGATTGCTATATTTGTGCTAGAGCTTTGGTTTTGAAAACATAAAGAGAGCATAAAAGTAAAGTTTTTGAGAGGTGTTTGTTGTTGTCAACGAATGGTAGTGGGCACTCTAACCCCCTTGCCAGACAAACCTTCAAAGAGCGGCTCCCATTTTATTTTATTTTTGTATGGCACTCCTTCCAACCTTTCTTTCACAAACCATGGCTAACCGAATCCTTCGGGTGCCTACCAACAATCTCATACCATGAAGGAGTGCCTTTTATTTTAGTTTTATTATGATGACACTCCTCCCCACCTTTGCTTTCTCAAGCCATGGCTAACTGAATCCTTCGGGTGCCGTCCAACAATCACATACCATGGAGGAGTGTCTATTTTTGTTAATTAATTTGGGACTGGGAATCCCATTGCCAGCTCCTTTTGCAAAATTATTGGATAAGTGATGCGTGTAGTTGACACGTCCGTTGGGAACCCCAAGAGGAAGGTGTGATGCGCACAGCGGCAAGTTTTCCTCAGTAAGAAACCAAGGTTTAATCGAACCAGTAGGAGTCAAGAAGCACGTTGAAGGTTGATGGCGGCGGGATGTAGTGCGGCGCAACACCAGAGATTCCGGCACCAACGTGGAACCTGCACAACACAACCAAAGTACTTTGCCCCAACGAAACAGTGAGGTTGTCAATCTCACCGGCTTGCTGTAACAAAGGATTAACCGTATTGTGTGGAAGATGATTGTTTGCAGAAAACAGTAAAACAAGTATTGCAGTAGATTGTATTTCAGTATAGAGAATTGGACCAGGGTCCACAGTTCACTAGAGGTGTCTCTCCCATAAGATAAACAGCATGTTGGGTGAACAAATTACAGTTGGGCAATTGACAAATAAAGAGGGCATGACCATGCACATACATATTATGATGAGTATAGTGAGATTTAATTGGGCATTACGACAAAGTACATAGACCGCTATCCAGCATGCATCTATGCCTAAAAAGTCCACCTTCAGGTTATCATCCGAACCCCTCCAGTATTAAGTTGCTAACAACAGACAATTGCATTAAGTATTGCGCGTAATGTAATCAGTAACTACATCCTCGAACATAGCACCAATGTTTTATCCCTAGTGGCAACAGCACATCCATAATCTTAGAGATTTCTGTCACTTCCCCAGATTCACAGAGACATGAACCCACTATCGAGCATAAATACTCCCTCTTGGAGTTACAAGCATCTACTTGGCCAGAGCATCTACTAGTAACAGAGAGCATGCAAGATCATAAACAACACATAGATATAAATTGATAATCAACATAACAAGTATTCTCTATTCATCGGATCCCAACAAACACAACATATAGAATTACAGATAGATGATCTTGATCATGTTCGGCAGCTCACAAGACCCGACAATTAAGCACAATGGGGAGAAGACAACCATCTAGCTACTGCTATGGACCCATAGTCCAGGGGTAGACTACTCACACATCACTCCGGAGGCGACCATGGCGGCGTAGAGTCCTCCGGGAGATGAATCCCCTCTCCGGCAGGGTGCCGGAGGCGATCTCCTGAATCCCCCGAGATGGGATTGGCGGCGGCGGCGTCTCTGGAAGGTTTTCCGTATCGTGGCTCTCGGTACTGGGGGTTTCGCGACGGAGGCTTTAAGTAGGCGGAAGGGCAGGTCAGGGGGCCACACAAGGGCCCCACACTACAGGTCGGCGCGGCCAAGGGCCAGGCCGCGCCGCCCTATGGTGTGGCCACCTCGTGGCCCCACTTCGTCTCCTCTTCGGTCTTCTGGAAGCTTCGTGGCAAAATACGACCCTGGGCGTTGATTTCGTCCAATTCCGAGAATATTTCGTTACTAGGATTTCTGAAACCAAAAACAGCAGACAAAGAATCGGCACTTCGGCATCTTGTTAATAGGTTAGTTCTAGAAAATGCACGAATATGACATAAAGTGTGCATAAAACATGTAGATATCATCAATAATGTGGCATGGAACACAAGAAATTATCGATACGTCGGAGACGTATCAGCATCCCCAAGCTTAGTTCTGCTCGTCCCGAGCAGGTAAAACGATAACAAAGATAATTTCTGGAGTGACATGCCATCATAACCTTGATCATACTATTTGTAAAGCATATGTAGTGAATGCAGCGATCAAAACAATGTATATGACATGAGTAAACAAGTGAATCATATAGCAAAGACTTTTCATGAATAGTACTTCAAGACAAGCATCAATAAGTCTTGCATAAGAGTTAACTCATAAAGCAATAATTCATAGTAAAAGCATTGAAGCAACACAAAGGAAGATTAAGTTTCAGCGGTTGCTTTCAACTTGTAACATGTATATCTCATGGATATTGTCAACATAGAGTAATATAATAAGTGCAATATGCAAGTATGTAGGAATCAATGCACAGTTCACACAAGTGTTTGCTTCTTGAGGTGGAGAGAAATAGGTGAACTGACTCAACATAAAAGTAAAAGAATGGTCCTCCATAGAGGAAAAGCATCGATTGCTATATTTGTGCTAGAGCTTTGATTTTGAAAACATGAAACAATTTTGTCAACGGTAGTAATAAAGCATATGTATCATGTAAATTATATCTTACAAGTTGCAAGCCTCATGCATAGTATACTAATAGTGCCCGCACCTTGTCCTAATTAGCTTGGACTACCGGATCATCGCAATACACATGTTTTAACCAAGTGTCACAATGGGGTACCTCCATGCCGCCTGTACAAAGGTCTAAGGAGAAAGCTCGCATTTTGGATTTCTCGCTTTTGATTATTCTCAACTTAGACATCCATACCGGGACAACATGGACAACAGATAATGGACTCCTCTTTAATGCATAAGCATGTGGCAACAATTATTATTCTCATATGAGATTGAGGATATATGTCCAAAACTGAAACTTCCACCATGAATCATGGCTTTAGTTAGCGGCCCAATGTTCTTCTCTAACAATATGTATGCTTAACCATAAGGTGGTAGATCTCTCTTACTTCAGACAAGACGGACATGCATAGCAACTCACATGATATTTAACAAAGAATAGTTGATGGTGTCCCCAGAAACATGGTTATCGCACAACAAGCAACTTAATAAGAGATAAATTGCATAAGTACATATTCAATACCACAATAGTTTTTAAGCTATTTGTCCCATGAGCTATATATTGCAAAGGTGAATGATGGAATTTTAAAGGTAGCACTCAAGCAATTTACTTTGGAATGGCGGAGAAATACCATGTAGTAGGTAGGTATGGTGGACACAAATGGCATAGTGGTTGGCTCAAGGATTTTGGATGC
Organism: Lolium perenne; assembly: GCF_019359855.2. Classification (NCBI taxonomy): domain Eukaryota; kingdom Viridiplantae; phylum Streptophyta; class Magnoliopsida; order Poales; family Poaceae; genus Lolium; species Lolium perenne. The sequence goes on along the minus strand of NC_067246.2, from coordinate 274,986,897 downwards.
ATGAGAAGTATTCCCTCTCGATACAAGGTTTAGGCTAGCAAGGCTATTTGAAACAAACACAAGGATGAACCGGTGCAGCAAAACTCACATAAAAGACATATTGTAAACATTATAAGACTCTACACCGTCTTCCTTGTTGTTCAAACTCAATACTAGAAATTATCTAGACTTTAGAGAGACCAAATATGCAAACCAAATTTTAGCATGCTCTATGTATTTCTTCATTAATGGGTGCAAAGTATATGATGCAAGAGCTTAAACATGAGCACAACAATTGCCAAGTATCACATTATCCAAGACATTTTAGCAATTTACTACATGTATCATTTTCCAATTCCAACCATATAACAATTTAATGAAGAAGAAACTTCGCCATGAATATTATGAGTAGAGCCTAAGGACATACTTGTCCATATGCTACAGCGGAGCGTGTCTCTCTCCCACAAGGTGAATGCTAGGATCCATTTATTCAAACAAAAACAAACCGACGCTCCAAGCAAAGCACATAAGATGTGATGGAATAAAAATATAGTTTCAGGGGAGGAACCTGATAATGTTGTCGATGAAGAAGGAGATGCCTTGGGCATCCCCAAGCTTAGACGCTTGAGTCTTCTTGATATATGCAGGGGTGAACCACCGGGGCATCCCCAAGCTTAGAGCCTTCACTCTCCTTGATCATATTGCATCATACTCCTCTCTTGATCCTTGAAAACTTCCTCCACACCAAACTTAGAACAACTCATTAGAGGGTTAGTGCACAATCAAAATATACATGTTCAGAGGTGAAATAATCATTCTTAACACTTCTGGACATTGCACAAAGCTACTGAAAGTCAATGGAATCGAAATATCCATCGAACATAACAAAACTGGCAATGCAAAATAAAAGGCAGAATCTGTCAAAACAGAACAGTTCGTATTGACAAATTTTATCGAGGCACCAGACTTGCTCAAATGAAAATGCTCAAATTGAATGAAAGTTGCGTACATATCTGAGGATCACTCATGTAAATTGGCATAATTTTCTGAGTTACCTACAGAGAAAACAGCCCAGATTCGTGACAGCAAAGAAATCTGTTTCTGCGCAGTAATCCAAATCTAGTATGAACTTTACTATCAACGACTTTACTTGGCACAACAAAACACTAAACTAAGATAAGGAGAGGTTGCTACAGTAGTAAACAACTTCCAAGACACAAAATAAAAACCAAGTACTGTAGTAAAAACCATGGGTTGTCTCCCATAAGCGCTTTTCTTTAACGCCTTTCAGCTAGGCGCAGAAAGTGTGTATCAAGTATTATCAAGAGACGAAGTGTCAACATCATAATTTTTTCTAATAATAGAATCAAAAGATAACTTCATTCTCTTTCTAGGGAAGTGTTCCATACCTTTCTTGAGAGGAAATTGATATTTAATATTACCTTCCTTCATATCAATGATAGCACCAACGGTTCGAAGAAAAGGTCTTCCCAATATAATGGGACAAGATGCATTGCATTCAATATCCAAGACAACAAAATCAACGGGGACAAGGTTATTGTTAACGGTAATGCGAACATTATCAACTTTCCCCAAAGGTTTCTTTGTAGAATGATCAGCAAGATTAACATCCAAATAACAATTTTTCAGCGGTGGCAAGTCAAGCATATTATAGATTTTCTTAGGCATAACGGAAATACTTGCACCAAGATCACATAAAGCATTACAATCAAAATCTTTAACCTTCATCTTAATGATGGGCTCCCAACCATCCTCTAGCTTTCTAGGAATAGAGGCTTCGCGCTCTAGTTTCTCTTCTCTAGCTTTTATGAGAGCATTTGTAATATGTTGCGTGAAAGCCAAATTTATAGCACTAGCATTAGGACTTTTAGCAAGTTTTTGCAAGAACTTTATAACTTCAGAGATGTGGCAATCATCAAAATTCAAACCATTATAATATAAATCAATGGGATCATCATCCCCAATGTTGGAAAAAAATTCAGCAGCTTTATCACAGGCAGTTTCAGCAGTTTTAGCAATTTCAGGCAGTTTTGTACGCTTTGCACCAGGAGTAGAAACATTGCCAACACCAATTATTTTACCATTAATAGTAGGAGGTGCAGCAACATGTGAAGAATCAACATTGCTTGTGGTGGTAATAGTCCAAACTTTAGCTACATTTTTCTCTTTAGCTAGTTTTTCATTTTCTTCTCTATCCCACCTAGCACGCAATTCAACCATTAATCTTATATTCTCATTAATTCTAACTTGGATGGTATTTGCTGTAGTAACAATTTTATTTTCAATATCCCTATTAGGCATAACTTTCGATTTCAAAAGATCAACATCAGAGGCAAGACTATCAACCTTAGAAGCGAGAATATCAATTTTATTGAGTTTTTCCTCAACAGATTTGTTAAAGGCAGTTTGTGTACTAATAAATTCTTTAAGCATGGCTTCAAGTCCAGGGGGTGTGTTCCTATTATTGTTGTAAGAATTCCCATAAGAATTACCATAGCCGTTGCCATTATTATAAGGATATGGCCTATAGTTGTTACTAGAATTGTTCCGGTAAGCATTGTTGTTGAAATTATTATTTTTAATGAAGTTGACATCAACATGTTCTTCTTGTGCAACCAATGAAGCTAATGGAACATTATTAGGATCAATATTAGTCCTATCATTCACAAGCATAGACATAATAGCATCAATCTTATCACTCAAGGAAGAGGTTTCTTCGACAGAATTTACCTTCTTACCTTGTGGAGCTCTTTCCGTGTGCCATTCAGAGTAATTGATCATCATATTATCAAGAAGCTTTGTTGCTTCACCAAGAGTGATGGACATAAAGGTACCTCCAGCAGCTGAATCCAATAAATTCCGTGAAGAAAAATTTAGTCCTGCATAGAAGGTTTGGATGATCATCCAAGTAGTCAGTCCATGGGTTGGGCAATTTTTAACCAAAGATTTCATTCTTTCCCATGCTTGTGCAACATGCTCAGTATCTAATTGTTTAAAATTCATTATGCTACTTCTCAAAGATATAATTTTAGCAGGGGGATAATATCTACCAATAAAAGCATCCTTGCATTTAGTCCAGGAATCAATACTATTCTTAGGCAGAGATAGCAACCAATCTTTAGCTCTTCCTCTTAATGAGAAAGGGAACAATTTTAATTTTATAATATCACCATCTACATCTTTATATTTTTGCATTTCACATAGTTCAACAAAATTATTAAGATGGGCAGCAGCATCATCAGAACTAACACCAGAAAATTGCTCTCGCATAACAAGATTCAGTAAAGCAGGTTTAATTTCAAAGAATTCTGCTGTAGTAGCAGGTGGAGCAATAGGTGTGCATAAGAAATCATTATTATTTGTGGTTGTGAAGTCACACAACTTAGTATTTTCAGGAGTACCCATTTTAGCAGTAGTAAATAAAGCAAACTAGATAAAGTAAATGCAAGTAACTAATTTTTTTGTGTTTTTGATATAGCAAACGAGATAGCAAATAAAGTAAAACTAGCAACTAATTTTTTTGTGTTTTGATATAATGCAGCAAACAAAGTAGTAAATAAAACTAAGCAAGACAAAAACAAAGTAAAGAGATTGGGAAGTGGAGACTCCCCTTGCAGCGTGTCTTGATCTCCCGGCAACGGCGCCAGAAATTTGCTAGATGCGTGTAGTTGACACGTCCGTTGGGAACCCCAAGAGGAAGGTGTGATGCGCACAGCGGCAAGTTTCCCTCAGTAAGAAACCAAGGTTTAATCGAACCAGTAGGAGTCAAGAAGCACGTTGAAGGTTGATGGCGGCGGGATGTAGTGCGGCGCAACACCAGAGATTCCGGCGCCAACGTGGAACCTGCACAACACAACCAAAGTACTTTGCCCCAACGAAATAGTGAGGTTGTCAATCTCACCAGCTTGCTGTAACAAAGGATTAACTGTATTGTGTGGAAGATGATTGTTTGCAGAAAACAGTAAAACAAGTATTGCAGTAGATTGTATTTCAGTATAGAGAATTGGACCGGGGTCCACAGTTCACTAGAGGTGTCTCTCCCATAAGATAAACAGCATGTTGGGTGAACAAATTACAGTTGGGCAATTGACAAATAAAGAGGGCATGACCATGCACATACATATTATGATGAGTATAGTGAGATTTAATTGGGCATTACGACAAAGTACACAGACCGCTATCCAGTATGCATCTATGCCTAAAAAGTCCACCTTCAGGTTATCATCCGAACCCCCTCCAGTATTAAGTTGCTAACAACAGACAATTGCATTAAGTATTGCGCGTAATGTAATCAGTAACTACATCCTCGAACATAGCACCAATGTTTTATCCCTAGTGGCAACAGCACATCCATAATCTTAGAGATTTCTGTCACTTCCCCAGATTCACGGAGACATGAACCCACTATCGAGCATAAATACTCTCTCTTGGAGTTACAAGCATCTACTTGGCCAGAGCATCTACTAGTAACGGAGAGCATGCAAGATCATAAACAACACATAGATATAAATTGATAATCAACATAACAAGTATTCTCTATTCATCGGATCCCAACAAACACAACATATAGAATTACAGATAGATGATCTTGATCATGTTCGGCAGCTCACAAGACCCGACAATTAAGCACAATGGGGAGAAGACAACCATCTAGCTACTGCTATGGACCCATAGTCCAGGGGTAGACTACTCACACATCACTCCGGAGGCGACCATGGCGGCGTAGAGTCCTCCGGGAGATGAATCCCCTCTCCGGCAGGGTGCCGGAGGCGATCTCCTGAATCCCCCGAGATGGGATTGGCGGCGGCGGCGTCTCTGGAAGGTTTTCCGTATCGTGGCTCTCGATGCGGGGGTTTCGCGATGGAGGCTTTAAGTAGGCGGAAGGGCAGGTCAGGGGGCCACACGAGGGCCCCACACTACAGGTCGGCGCGGCCAAGGGCCAGGCCGCGCCGCCCTATGGTGTGGCCACCTCGTGGCCCCACTTCGTCTCCTCTTCGGTCTTCTGGAAGCTTCGTGGCAAAATAGGACCCTGGGCATTGATTTCGTCCAATTCCGAGAATATTTCGTTACTAGGATTTCTGAAACCAAAAACAGCAGAAAACAGCAACTGGCACTTCGGCATCTTGTTAATAGGTTAGTTCCAGAAAATGCACGAATATGACATAAAGTGTGCATAAAACATGTAGATATCATCAATAATGTGGCATGGAACACAAGAAATTATCGATACGTCGGAGACGTATCAATAAGCGGATGAAGCCACTAGTCCATTGGTGAAAGTTGCCCAACAAGATTGAAAGATAAACACCACATACTTCCTCATGAGCTATAAAACATTGACACAAATCAGAGGTGATAAATTTTGAATTGTTTAAAGGTAGCACTCAAGCAATTTACTTTGGAATGGTGGAGAAATACCATGTAGTAGGTAGGTATGGTGGACTCGAATGGCATAGTGGTTGGCTCAAGGGTTTTGGATGCATGAGAAGTATTCCCTCTCGATACAAGGCTTAGGCTAGCAAGGTTGTTTGAAACAAACACAAGGATGAACCGGTGCAGCAAAACTCACATAAAAGACATATTTTAAACATTATAAGACTCTACACCATCTTCCTTGTTGTTCAAACTCAATACTAGAAATTATCTAGACCTTAGAGAGACCAAATATGCAAACCAAATTTTAGCATGCTCTATGTATTTCTTCATTAATGGGTGCAAAGTATATGATGCAAGAGCTTAAACATGAGCACAACAATTGCCAAGTATCACATTATCCAAGACATTTTAGCAATTACTACATGTATCATTTTCCAATTCCAACCATATAACAATTTAACGAAGAAGAAACTTTCGCCATGAATATTATGAGTAAAGCCTAAGGACATATTTGTCCATATGCAACAGCGGAGCGTGTCTCTCTCCCACACAATGAATGCTAGGATCCATTTTATTCAAACAAAACAAAAACGAAAACAAAAGCACACAGACGCTCCAAGCAAAGCACATAAGATGTGACGGAATAAAAATATAGTTTCAGGGGAGGAACCTGATAATGTTGTCGATGAAGAAGGGGATGCCTTGGGCATCCCCAAGCTTAGACGCTTGAGTCTTCTTGAAATATGCAGGGGTGAACCCCCGGGGCATCCCCAAGCTTAGAGATTTCACTCTCCTTGATCATACTGTATCATCCTCCTCTCTTGACCCTTGAAAACTTCCTCCACACCAAACTCGAAACAAACTCATTAGAGGGTTAGTGCATAATCAAAAATTCACATGTTCAGAGGTGACACAATCATTCTTAACACTTCTGGACATTTCCTAAAGCTTCTGAAAGTTAATGGAACAAACAAATCCATCCCACATAGCAAAAGAAGCAATGCGAAATAAAAGGCAGAATCTGTCAAAACAGAACAGTCCGTAAAGGCGAATTTTATTGAGGCACCGCACTTGCTCAAATGAAAATGCTCAAATTGAATGAAAGTTGCGTACATATCTGAGGATCGCTCACGTAAATTGGCATAATTTTCTGAGCTACCTACAGAGAATTTGGCCCAGATTCGTGACAGCAAAGAAATCTGTTTCTGTGCAGTAATCCAAATCTAGTATCAACCTTTCTATCAAAGACTTTACTTGGCACAACAAAAGATAAAACTAAGATAAGGAGAGGTTGCTATAGTAGTAACAACTTCCAAGACACGAATATAAAACAAAGTTGCTGTAGCAAAATAAACACATGGGTTATCTCCCAAGAAGTTCTTTCTTTATAGCCATTAAGATGGGCTCAGCAGTTTTAATGATGCACTCGCAAGAAATAGTATTTGAAGCAAAAGAGAGCATCAAGAGGCAAATTAAAAACACATTTAAGTCTAACATGCTTCCTATGCATAGGAGTCTTGTAAATAAACAAGTTCATGAAGAGCAAAGTGACAAGCATAGGAAGATAAAACAAGTATAGCTTCAAAAATTTCAGCACATAGAGAGGTGTTTTAGTAACATGAAAATTTCTACATCCATATTTTCCTCTCTCATAATAAGTTTCAGTAGCATCATGAGCAAACTCAACAATATAACTATCACATAAAGCATTCTTATCATGAGTCTCATGCATAAAATTATTACTCTCCACATAAGCATAATCAATTTTATTAGTAATAGTGGGAGCAAATTCAACAAAGTAGCTATCATTAAATATAGGAGGCATATTGTATTCATAATCAAATTTATCCTCCATAACAGGCGGCAACAAAAGACTACTATCATTATAATCATCATAAATAGGAGGCAAATTATCATCAAAGTAAATTTTCTCCTCAATGCTTGGGGGACTAAAAAGATCATGCTCATCAAAACCAGCTTCCCCAAGCTTAGAATTTTCCATAGCATTAGCAACAATAGTGTTCAAAGCATTCATATTAATAACATTCCCATTAGCATGCATATAAAGTTCCATGGGTTTTTTAATTCTCTCTTCAAACACATCATGTCCTAATTCAAGATAAAGTTCATAAAGATCTCTCATATTTTTGTTGTTTTCCATTATGCCTAACTAGTGTAAACAAGAAACAAAAAGATGCAATTGCAGGATCTAAAGGAAATAGCTTCAAGCACAAACACAATGGCGCCAGAAAAGTACTGTTACCTGGAACCGGAGTATGAGTGCCTTTTACCTTTCCTCCCCGGCAACGGCGCCAGAAAAGTGCTTGATGTCTACGGGAGCTTCTATTCTTGTAGACAGTGTTGGGCCTCCAAGAGCAGAGGTTTGTAGAACAATAGCAAGTTTCCCTTAAGTGGATCACCCAAGGTTTATCGATCTCAGGGAGGAAGAGGTCAAAGATATCCCTCTCAAGCAACCCTGCAGCCACAAAGCAAGAAGTCTCTTGTGTCCCCAACACACCTAATAGGTGCACTAGTTCGGCGAAGAGATAGTGAAATATAGGTGGTATGAATAAATATAAGCAGTAGCAACGGCACCAGAAAAGTGCTTGCTGGCGTGTAGTTGATGGTGGTAATATGGCAGACAGTACAGATGCAGTAAAACAGTAAACAAGCAGCGATAGCAGTATTTAGGAACAAGGCCTAGGGATCATACTTTCACTAGTGGACACTCTCAACATTGATCACATAATAGAATAAATAGATAGATGCTAGACTCTACACCCTCTTGTTGGATGATGAACACCACTAACTGTGTAGGATTACACGAACCCTCAATGCCGGAGTTAACAAGCTCCACAATATTCGATGTTCATATTTAAATAACCTTAGAGTGCATGACAGATCAACATAACCAAACCAAGTACTAACATAGCATGCACACTGTCACCTTCACGCTACGAAAGGAGGCATAGATCACATCAATACCATCATAGTAATAGTTAACTTCATAATCTACAAGAGATCACAATCATAGCCTACGCCAAGTACTAACACGATGCACACACTGTCACCATTACACCGTGCAGGAGGAATAAACTACTTTAATAACATCACTAGAGTAGCACACAGATATATTGTGATACAAAACACATTGCAATCATCAAGAGATATAAATAAGCACTCCACTATGCCATTCATAACAGTGAATAAGTATTCTGTGAAATATAGCCTAAGAGACCCACACGGTGCACACACTGTCACCTTTACACACGTGGGACAAGGAGTCTCCGGAGATCACATAAGTAAAATCCACTTGACTAGCACAATGACATCTAGATTACAAGCATCATCATATGAATCTCAATCATGTAAGGCAGCTCATGAGATTATTGTATTGAAGTACATAGGGAGAGAGATTAACCACATAGCTACCGGTACAGCCCTTAGCCTCGATGGAGAACTACTCCCTCCTCATGGGAGACAGCAGCGGTGATGAAGATGGCGGTGGTGTCGATGGAGGAGCCTTCCGGGGGCGCTTCCCCGTCCCGGCGGCGTGCCGGAACAGAGACTCCTGTCCCCCAGATCTTGGCTTCGCGATGGCGGCGGCTCTAAATGGTTTCTCGTACCGTGGCTTTTTCGTATCGAAGATTTAGGTCAGGGACCTTTATATAGGCGAAGAGGCGGAGTCGGAGGGTCGAAGAGGCGGTGAGAGGGTAAGGCGGCGCGGCCAGGGCCTGGGCCGCGCCGGCCTACCTCCTGGGCCCACCAGGGCTCCCCTCTGGCGACTCTCGGGTGTTCTGGAAGCTTCGTGGAAAAATAGGATGCTGGGCGTTGATTTCGTCTGATTCCGAGAATATTTCCTTACTAGGATTTCTGAAACCAAAAACAGCAGAAAACAGCAACTGGCCCTTCGGCATCTCGTCAATAGGTTAGTTCCAGAAAACGCATAAATATGACATAAAGTATGCATAAAACATGTAGATATCATCAATAATGTGGCATGGAACATAAGAAATTATCGATACGTCGGAGACGTATCATGGATGCACGCCCAGAGATCATCAGTTGCGTCCGGGTAGTCTCAAGACCACCCAGCCCTGATGCACCTGTGGATGGTACTTATGACGAGCCTTTCATAGACGAAGGTCCTGCACCTGAGATTATCCAGCCTACAGAAGGAGGCCGTGGACCGAGTACACAGCTTTGCGTTGAAGCGGATGCACGCCCGGAGATCATCAGGGGCGTCCCGGTAGTCTCAGGACCACCTAGCCCTGATGCAAAATGTTGAGCTACTTTATGATTCGTACTTTTATGTTCTGGTGCTGTAGTATGTACTATCTTTGTTATGATTTGTACGCCTTTGGCGCTAGAACTATAATTAAGTACTCAGTGGATGATCGCGTTGCAAAATTTGACACCCACACAATCAGTTCATCGTATGAGTAGTAGCACAATTACTTCTACAGCCAGTTATGCCAGCGCATTAATTGGTAGCATGAAACACTTTTAGGCACTCCCCTCTGATTCATATTAATTGACTCAATTTTGTCTAGATATGGATGTATCTAGATGCATTTGTTAACTAGACTAACAAACTTGAGTCAGTTAATATGAATCGGTGTAAACCGCCCAAGTCCTCCAGCAGCTAGTTTATTGACTCTGGACTCCAAGCCTCTCGCGGCAAGCCATCGACGAAGCTTTGACCAGATCTTGGCCTGCTTTTTTTTTGGCGAATAGCAAAGCTTTGACCAGTTCCTCTCGGGATACAGCACGCCGGTGAGCTTGCACGGTTGCCATGAGCACTTTCCGGTGGAACTTCCTCTGCAGCGCCCTCAAGCCGCCGCTACGAGACAGCACGCAGTGCCTCGAGGTGGACGGAACGGACGAACTCGGGATCTCAGGGCGGGGGGTCCGCCTCGTCCGGGAACGATCTCCAGCGGGTTAACGAGGACATGCATGGCGGCCAGGGGATTTGGTTTTTTGTTGTTGTTGTTTGAGCTTGGGATTTGGGGTTTTTTCGGATAGGGGAGGAGGAACCGAGGAAGAGGAAGGAACAACCCGCATGCTTGGCGCGTGGCAGTGTGCTTGAATTTCGATTTTTTGTGAAATGTTTCATTTCCCCGCTACAATTCGGGGGTTTTCTTGACGCGCCAATGCGTCCCGCCGTGCAGGTTCAAGTGAATTTGGGGTGCCACACTATGGGCCCCAGTTTCAGTGAGACATGTAATGACTAGTCACAGCAGTAAGTTCACTGTGTAATAAAATATGTTACCCCTCCCCTTTATGTAGCCCCCTTTGTCTCTCCCGATCGAGTGCCGACAGCCGACGGATGCAAGCCGCTAGCTCGATCCCCTCCTTTCGCCTCCACCGTCCAGGCATCCAGCTTGGAGGGACAAGCTGCATCTAGACCAAGCGGATTAGGTAGTACTAGTAATGCTCTTTCCTTTCTCGAGATCGGTTCTTTTTTCCTCACCTCGATATCTTGCGCATCTACTATTTCCTATTCTGGGCGAAGGGGTGTCTTTCTGGTCACCCTCGCGCTGGGAGTGATTGATGGGGGTGGGGGCGGGGGCTACCTTTGCTTGGATTGGGGTGTTCTTCCTTTATTTGTCGACATTTGCAACCTTTGTAGTTTCTGCAGATCCTCAATGTATCTTTTGTCGCCTTGTACAGAAAGGAAATACCTCGGTGGTGGTGGTGGGGGCAATGGAGCGTAAGGCCACCACGCATGTGGGCAGTTAGGCGAGCCTCGAGGCTGCGTCCCTGACCCATAAGCAGGTACTCTGTTTGCTTATCCACTCTATCTGTCTGCATCCTCAATCTGTTCTTGTTCTGGAAGATGCTTAAAGTAGCACATGTCTTCAGCTGTTTGTGCATAAAGCCTCTGTGACACCATGCTCTATATTCTCTGTATCAGGTTGGTACCTCCAGGTTCCGTGCTGAGGCTATGGGGAACGAGAATAGCGCCCCACCTGCTGCAGGAGCATGGCCCGATCTGCAGCACAAGAAGCGAAATGCCACTGCCGAGCTGGGCAGGGACCGCCGAAGGGTAATTTTTTTTAACCAACTTACCATGATGTAGTCTGAATCTGATACTCCCTCAGATCCAAATTAATTGACTCAACTATCTGTAGATACGGATGTATCTAGATGTGTTTTTAGCTCTAGATACTACTACCTCCATCCCAAAGCTTAGGGATTATATTATTTTTAGAAAGTCAAACTATATCATGTTTGACTAAGCTTTTACCAAAAATCATTAACATGCAAAATACAAAATTAATATCATTAAATAGGTTGTGAAATATATTTTCCTACGGTATCTACACAATATTATATTTGTTGATAGAATGTTCTAAAATTTTGGTCAAACTTTACTTGTTTTGATTTCTCAAAAATAAATAAGCCTTAAGCTTTGGGATGGAGGTATCTAGACAAAGCTCAGTCAACTGGAGTAGTTTTTTTTGTCTGTCCATAGCTAGTGTTCATGGTGCAAAAGGCTAAGAGCATCCACTATATGCATTGATACGTCTCCGACGTATCGATAATTTCTTATGTTCCATGCCACATTATTGATGTTATCTACATGTTTTATACACACTTTATGTCATATTCGTGCATTTTCTGGAACTAACCTATTAACAAGATGTCGAAGTGCCGATTCTTTTTTCTGCTGTTTTTGGTTTCAGAAATCCTAGTAAGGAAATATTCTCGGAATTGGACGAAATCAACGCCCAGGGTCCTATTTTGCCACGAAGCTTCCAGAAGTCCGAAGAAGAGACGAAGAGGGGCCACGAGGGGGCCACACCCTAGGGCGGCGCGGCCCCCCCCTTGGCCGCGCGGCCCTGTGGTGTGGGGCCCTCGTGCCGCCTCTTGACCTACCCTTCCGCCTACTTAAAGCCTCCGTCGCGAAACCCCCAGTACCGAGAGCCACGATACGGAAAACCTTCCAGAGACGCCGCCGCCGCCGATCCCATCTCGGGGGATCCAGGAGATCGCCTCCGGCACCCTGCCGGAGAGGGGAATCATCTCCCGGAGGACTCTACGCCGCCATGGTCGCCTCCGGAGTGATGTGTGAGTAGTCTACCCCTGGACTATGGGTCCATAGCAGTAGCTAGATGGTTGTCTTCTCCCCATTGTGCTATCATTGTCGGATCTTGTGAGCTGCCTAACATGATCAAGATCATCTATCTGTAATTCTATATGTTGCGTTTGTTGGGATCCGATGAATAGAGAATACTTGTTATGTTGATTATCAAAGTTATATCTATGTGTTGTTTATGATCTTGCATGCTCTCCATTACTAGTAGATGCTCTGGCCAAGTAGATGCTTGTAACTCCAAGAGGGAGTATTTATGCTCGATAGTGGGTTCATGCCTGCATTGACACCTGGGATAGTGACAGAAAGTTCTAAGGTTGTGTTGTGCTGTTGCCACTAGGGATAAAACATTGATGCTATGTCTAAGGATGTAGTTGTTGATTACATTACGCACCATACTTAATGCAATTGTCTGTTGCTTTGCAACTTAATACTGGAGGGGGTTCGGATGATAACCTGAAGGTGGACTTTTTAGGCATAGATGCAGTTGGATGGCGGTCTATGTACTTTGTCGTAATGCCCAATTAAATCTCACTATACTCATCATGATATGTATGTGCATGGTCATGCCCTCTTTATTTGTCAATTGCCCAACTGTAATTTGTTCACCCAACATGCTGTTTATCTTATGGGAGAGACACCTCTAGTGAACTGTGGACCCCGGTCCAATTCTCTTTACTGAAATACAATCTACTGCAATATTGTTCTACTGTTTTCTGCAAACAATCATCTTCCACACAATACGGTTAATCCTTTGTTACAGCAAGCCGGTGAGATTGACAACCTCACTGTTTCGTTGGGGCAAAGTACTTTGGTTGTGTTGTGCAGGTTCCACGTTGGCGCCGGAATCCCTGGTGTTGCGCCGCACTACATCCCGCCGCCATCAACCTTCAACGTGCTTCTTGGCTCCTACTGGTTCGATAACCTTGGTTTCATACTGAGGGAAACTTGCCGCTGTACGCATCACACCTTCCTCTTGGGGTTCCCAACGGACGCGTGTTGAACGCGTATCAAGCAGCTTTTTCTGGCGCCGTTGCCGGGGAGATCAAGACACGCTGCAAGGGGAGTCTCCACTTCTCAATCTCTTTACTTTGTTTTTGTCTTACTTAGTTTTATTTACTACTTTGTTTACTGCACTAAATCAAAATACAAAAAAAATTAGTTGCTAGTTTTACTTTATTTGCTATCTTGTTTGCTATATCAAAAACACAAAAAAATTAGTTACTTGCATTTACTTTACTTATTTCATCATGTTTCCTTTTAATTTTACCACAAAAGACATACCGGTAGGACGTGGGTCCATAGTTGGGAGAAATAATATAGAAGAATTCTTCAATCATGTTAGTACCATTGAAAATTTTGAAGATAGACACTTGGTAGACCTTGCGCCTACTTATGAAATTGCTGCTGCGCATTTAGTTACTTTGTTGGAAACTAAATTTGTTAATCTTAATCCTATAATCCAACACATGTTTCTCACACTTGGTGATATGGAAGAAGGGGAAAAGAAAGATTTTGTTTTAGAAACCCTTCTTAGAGAATTTGGTGGTCTAGCAAGAGAAGCTAGAAAGGTCTTTGCTAAATTTAATATGCTTGGTTCGCATACTAATTTTGTTAGTCTCCTTGAAAAGATGGACATGGATAGAATAAGATACACTAATAATATTGATGATGGTGGGGAGATCAAAGCACCAATACCATGTAAGCTCCTAGCTATGAATGATGCACTAGAAAATAACTATGCTTGGCTTGTTCCTGAAAATCTGTTTGATGAGAGTAGCACGCCTAAGACTAATGAAAAGGGAGATGCTAAAACTTATGTATCTAATATACTATGCCTGGTTGAGAAAACTCCGCACCCCGCTGAGAATGCACCACCCTTCGATAATACTTGATACACACTTTCTGCGCCTAGCTGAAAGGCGTTAAAGAAAAGCGCTTATGGGAGACAACCCATGTTTTTACCTACAGTACTTTGTTTTTATTTTGTGTCTTGGAAGTTGTTTACTACTGTAGCAACCTCTCCTTATCTTAGTTTAGTGTTTTGTTGTGCCAAGTAAAGCCGTTGATAGAAAAGTAAGTACTAGATTTGGATTACTGCGCAGAAACAGATTTCTTTGCTGTCACGAATCTGGGTCTACCTCCCTGTAGGTAGCTCAGAAAATTAAGCCAATTTACGTGCATGATCCTCAGATATGTACACAACTTTCATTCAATTTGAGCATTTTCATTTGAGCAAGTCTGGTGGTCTAATAAAATTCGTCAATATGAACTGTTCTGTTTTGACAGATTCTGCCTTTTATTTCGCATTGCCTCTTTTGCTATGTTGGATGAATTTCTTTGATCCACTAATGTCCAGTAGCTTTATGCAATGTCTAGAAGTGTTAAGAATGATTGTGTCACCTCTGAATATGTTAATTTTTATTGTGCACTAACCCTCTAATGAGTTGTTTCGAGTTTGGTGTGGAGGAAGTTTTCAAGGATCAAGAGAGGAGTATGATGCAACATGATCAAGGAGAGTGAAAGCTCTAAGCTTGGGGATGCCCCGGTGGTTCACCCCTGCATATATCAAGAAGACTCAAGCGTCTAAGCTTGGGGATGCCCAAGGCATCCCCTTCTTCATCGACAACATTATCAGGTTCCTCCCCTGAAACTATATTTTTATTCCATCACATCTTATGTGCTTTTCTTGGAGCGTCGGTTTGTTTTTGTTTTTTGTTTTGTTTGAATAAAATGGATCCTAGCATTCACTTTATGGGAGAGAGACACGCTCCGCTGTAGCATATGGACAAGTATGTCCTTGGTTTCTACTCATAGTATTCATGGCGAAGTTTCTCCTTCGTTAAATTGTTATATGGTTGGAATTGGAAAATGATACATGTAGTAATTGCTATTAATGTCTTGGGTAATGTGATACTTGGCAATTGTTGTGCTCATGATTAAGCTCTTGCATCATATGCTTTGCACCCATTAATGAAGAAATACATAGAGCATGCTAAAATTTGGTTTGCATATTTGGTCTCTCTAAGGTCTAGATAATTTCTAGTATTGAGTTTGAACAACAAGGAAGACGGTGTAGAGTCTTATAATGTTTTCAATATGTCTTTTATGTGAGTTTTGCTGCACCGGTTCATCCTTGTGTTTGTTTCAAATAAGCCTTGCTAGCCTAAACCTTGTATCGAGAGGGAATACTTCTCATGCATCCAAAATACTTGAGCCAACCACTATGCCATTTGTGTCCACCATACCTACCTACTACATGGTATTTTCCGCCATTCCAAAGTAAATTGCTTGAGTGCTACCTTTAAAATTCCATCATCACCTGTGCAATATATAGCTCATGGGACAAATAGCTTAAAAACTATTGTGGTATTGAATATGTAATTATGCACTTTATCTCTTATTAAGTTGCTTGTTGTGCGATAACCATGTTTACTGGGGACGCCATCAACTACTCTTTGTTGAATTTCATGTGAGTTGCTATGCATGTCCGTCTTGTCTGAAGTAAGAGAGATCTACCACCTTATGGTTAAGCATGCATATTGTTAGAGAAGAACATTGGACCGCGAACTAAAGCCATGATCCATGGTGGAAGTTTCAGTTTTGGACATATATCCTCAATCTCAAATGAGAAAATTATTAATTGTTGTTACATGCTTATGCATAAAAGAGGAGTCCATTATCTGTTGTCTATGTTGTCCCGGTATGGATGTCTAAGTTGAGAATAATCAATAGCGAGAAATCCAAATGCGAGCTTTCTCCTTAGACCTTTGTACAGGCGGCATAGAGGTACCCCTTTGTGACACTTGGTTAAAACATGTGCATTGTGATGATCCGGTAGTCCAAGCTAATTAGGACAAGGTGCGGGCACTATTAGTACACTATGCATGAGGCTTGCAACTTGTAAGATATAATTTACATGATACATATATGCTTTATTACTACCGTTGACAAAATTATTTCATGTTTTCAAAATCAAAGCTCTAGCACAAATATAGCAATCGATGCTTTTCCTCTATGGAGGACCATTCTTTTACTTTCAATGTTGAGTCAGTTCACCTATTTCTCTCCACCTCAAGAAGCAAACACTTGTGTGAACTGTGCATTGATTCCTACATACTTGCTTATTGCACTTATTATATTACTCTATGTTGACAATATCCATGAGATATACATGTTACAAGTTGAAAGCAACCGCTGAAACTTAATCTTCCTTTTTGTTGCTTCAATGCTTTTACTATGAATTATTGCTTTATGAGTTAACTCTTATGCAAGACTTATTGATGCTTGTCTTGAAGTGCTATTCATGAAAAGTCTTTGCTATATGATTCACTTGTTTACTCATGTCATATACATTGTTTTGATCGCTGCATTCACTACATATGCTTTACAAATAGTATGATCAAGGTTATGATGGCATGTCACTCCAGAAATTATCTGTGTTATCGTTTTACCTGCTCGGGACGAGCAGAACTAAGCTTGGGGATGCTGATACGTCTCCGACGTATCGATAAATTCTTATGTTCCATGCCACATTATTGATGTTATCTACATGTTTTATGCACACTTTATGTCATATTCGTGCATTTTCTGGAACTAACCTATTAACAAGATGCCGAAGTGCCGATTCTGTTTTTCTGCTGTTTTTGGTTTCAGAAATCCTAGTAAGGAAATATTCTCGGAATTGGACGAAATCAACGCCCAGGGTCCTATTTTGCCACGAAGCTTCCAGAAGTCCGAAGAAGAGACGAAGAGGGGCCACGAGGGGGCCACACCCTAGGGCGGCGCGCCCCCCCCTTGGCCGCGCGGCCCTGTGGTGTGGGGCCCTCGTGCCGCCTCTTGACCTGCCCTTCCGCCTACTTAAAGCCTCCGTCGCGAAACCCCCAGTACCGAGAGCCACGATACGGAAAACCTTCCAGAGACGCCGCCGCCGCCGATCCCATCTCGGGGGATCCAGGAGATCGCCTCCAGCACCCTGCCGGAGAGGGGAATCATCTCCCGGAGGACTCTACGCCGCCATGGTCGCCTCAGAAGTGATGTGTGAGTAGTCTACCCCTGGACTATGGGTCCATAGCAGTAGCTAGATGGTTGTCTTCTCCCCATTGTGCTATCATTGTCGGATCTTGTGAGCTGCCTAACATGATCAAGATCATCTATCTGTAATTCTATATGTTGCGTTTGTTGGGATCCGATGAATAGAGAATACTTGTTATGTTGATTATCAAAGTTATATCTATGTGTTGTTTATGATCTTGCATGCTCTCCGTTACTAGTAGATGCTCTGGCCAAGTAGATGCTTGTAACTCCAAGAGGGAGTATTTATGCTCGATAGTGGGTTCATGTCTGCATTGACACAGGACGGTGTGAGAAAGTTCTAAGGTTGTGTTGTGCTGTTGCCACTAGGGATAAAACATTGATGCTATGTCTAAGGATGTAGTTGTTGATTACATTACGCACCATACTTAATGCAATTGTCTGTTGCTTTGCAACTTAATACTGGAGGGGGTTCGGATGATAACCTGAAGGTGGACTTTTTAGGCATAGATGCAGTTGGATGGCGGTCTATGTACTTTGTCGTAATGCCCAATTAAATCTCACTATACTCATCATGATATGTATGTGCATGGTCATGCCCTCTTTATTTGTCAATTGCCCAATGTAATTTGTTCACCCAACATGCTGTTTATCTTATGGGAGAGACACCTCTAGTGAACTGTGGACCCCGGTCCAATTCTCTTTACTGAAATACAATCTACTGCAATATTGTTCTACTGTTTTCTGCAAACAATCATCTTCCACACAATACGGTTAATCCTTTGTTACAGCAAGCCGGTGAGATTGACAACCTCACTGTTTCGTTGGGGCAAAGTACTTTGGTTGTGTTGTGCAGGTTCCACGTTGGCGCCGGAATCCCTGGTGTTGCGCCGCACTACATCCCGCCGCCATCAACCTTCAACGTGCTTCTTGGCTCCTACTGGTTCGATAACCTTGGTTTCATACTGAGGGAAACTTGCCACTGTACGCATCACACCTTCCTCTTGGGGTTCCCAACGGACGCGTGTTGGACGCGTATCATGCATCAGTCTATCTCATACAGTAATTCAATATCACTGCTGAGGTCTGCCTTTTGTTTTGCTATTCATATGCAGACTGAAACCTTAGGGCCTTTACTCAAAAGGAAGATCAAAACTGCGGCTGATCAGGCTGCCAGTTTGTTGATGCCGCCCCCATCTTCTAAATGCCTCTACAAGCACAAGGCCACGCGCCCGCTGGGTGGTGATCTTTTAATGAATATGGTATATTTTCTTAATCCACAAAACATGCCTTGATATTTGTCTGTTTATTGTCGGTTTTTTCTAATGCTTGCCAAAAGTTTACAACAACAACAACAACAACAACAACCAAGCCTTTCAGTCCCAAACAAGTTGGGGTAGGCTATAGTTGAAGCCCATAAGATCTCGAAGCCAAAAGTTTAGAAACACCAAATTCGTTTGCTTACAATCATCATACAGTAATGTTCATCTACTCTCCAGTTCCCCTAACCCAACAAAAAATGATGTTAATTACGATTTTTAGATTAAAAGAGCACCATTAGGCGCTGTTAATTACGATTTTGAGATTAAATGTCATTTGCAATTGCTAATTACAATTTTGAGGAAAATGATTAGTTTAACCTTGATCTGTTCCGCTCTCCATTTTTCCCAACCGAAAAAAATGTAACCATTCCATTCCTCTGAAATGGAACCATTCCATTCCATTCCACGCTGTTTCAGAACCGAACACACCCTTGCATTGTTGTGAACTGTTGTCCATACACAGCCATACCCTTCCACTTACATCCAGCACTATATGCATCAGTCTGTCTCAGAGTCATTCAATATCACTGCTGAGATCTGTTCCCATTCTTATGCAGGCTGAAACTGCTGCGCCTTTACTCAAGTGGATGCAAAATGAGGCTGATGAGGCTGCTGCGAGGACGATGGTACCGGCACCATCATCCGAAAACCTCTACAAGCACGAGGCCATGGGCCAGCTGGGTGGTGACCTTTTAATGAATCTGGTATATTTTCTTAATCCACATACATGATTTTATTATTATCTGTTTAATTACTGTTGGCTTTGCCTAATGCTTACCAAAAGTTCAAACACTGCGTTTGCTTACAATCATCATACACTAATTTTTCACTTTTTAGTCTGTCTCATCCAGTATATAAACTGTTGAGTTCCGTTGGCTTCTTTTGTAATCATTTGCATTATTGTCAACTGTTGTCTATGCACAACCCTATTCTTCCACTTACATCCCGCACTTTTTGCATCAGTCCATCTCATAGATTTATTAAATATCAATGATGAGTTCTGTTGCTATTCATATGCAGGATGAAGCTTCTGTGCCTCTACTCAAATGGATAAAAAATAATCCTAATGAGGCTGCTGTGAAGATGATGGTGCCGCCACCATCTTCTGAAAACCTCCTCAAGCACAAGGCCACGGGCCAGCTGGGTGGTATCCTTTTTAAGCAGGTATATTTTCTTAATCCTCATACATGATTTGATTTGTCTGTTTATTGCCGGCTTTGTCTAGTTATGCTTACCAATAGTTCAGAAACACACACAACCCTATTCTTCCACTTACATCCAGCACTATATGCATCAGTGTCTCATAGATTCATTTTATATATCACTGATGATGTCTGTTGCTCATCAATTTTCATATGCAGACTGAAACTGCTAAGCCTTCATTGGTCAAAAGGATTGCAACTGCTGCTGATGAGGCATCTGCAGAGGCTGCCACCAAGTTACTGCCAGCCCCACCTTCTGGATGCTTATATAAGCTCAAGTCCAAGGACCAGCCGGGCCGTAACCATCCAAGGGTTCGGGTATATTTTCTTAAGCCACATATACATGCCATGATTTATTTCTGATATTATCACCGGCTCTGTCTACTGCTTCTTGGAATTCAAAAACGCCAAATTAGCATGCTTATATTCATCATACACTAAATTTTGACTGTTCAGTTTGTAACATAGTGTTATGCACTCGCTTTTCAACATTTGCATTGCTCTGAACTATGCACTTTACACAACCTAATTCTTCCACTTACATTCAGGGCTACGCACCAGTAGTACCTCCCATGTTTCCTTCACCATCCCGATGCCGAGCTTGCGGGAATATGGCGGGCCCATGTACATACCCCGCATATAACACCTCCTATGGCTCTATCTACCTTTCTAATAACTCCTTCACAGAGTTACAGGTATGTATTCTCAGTGGTTTAGCATGAATTGGCATATAGTAAAGTCTTGTTTTTAGTCTTCCTGCTTCTTACATTAGTATCAATTTTCACTACAGATTTGTACCTTGTGAACTTCGTCCAATGATTAACCAGATGTGTCCGCATGAAGGGTCTTTCACTATGCATGGCAATGGCAAATTGATGAACACCTACACGGTCTATGAGGTGTATGTCTACAAGACGCAGGCCATCACATATTTGTATGGACATGATTGGAGAAAGTTTGCTTTTGACTACGGTCTGAAGAAGGGCGACGAGTGAGGATCGAAACTCAAACGGGCAGATATACGTAACTGCTTACAGAGTTGGAGACACTTCCAAATATATAATATATAACTTTTTTGTACTCATATCCTTTGATTCTTTGCATTCTCGAGCAAGGTTGTTCTAAACCATTCCCTCTGTTCTAGCTTGCTGGGTTTAACATGATCAAAGCTGCAGATCCCCGATGGAACAGGAGCGGATGTCACAAAGGGCACCCACACCGGCACCGGCACCGGCTTCCCACTCTCTGCATCGGCACCGGTTCTGTACCAGCACCGTTTATTGCATCTACCCAGCAGGCCCCTACATCAGCATTGGTTCCTGTAGAGGCCCCATATACTACACCTGCCCAGCAGGCTCCTGCATCAGCACTGGTTCCTCTAGCTGCACCGTTTACTGCACCTGCCCAACAGTCTCCTGCATCAGCACCGGTTCCTCTAGAGGCACCGTTTATTGCACCTGCCCAGCAGTCTCCTGCATCAGCACCAGCTCGTGTACCAGCCCAGGCTCCTGCACCTGCCCCAGCTAGATCACCGAGGTCTCAGCTCATTGCTGTGGCCACCCGTGTGGTGACCAGGACGCATCTGAAGGCTATGTTCGTGAGTATATGACAGCATGACTGCTCTTATCTTGATGTCTTCTCTGCTCAAAGTCTCACATGGTTCAGTCTTCAGTGCATTGGTGCCATTGACTAATTTTTGTTGGTATCTCTTGCTTTGAATCAGAAATTTCCTAAAAGTATCGCCAAGGATCTCAATGCTGGCCGAAGGGGCAAGATTTCCCTCGTCATGGAGAGTGAAGGTCTCACCGTGGAGGGACGGTACTCTGTCAGTCCCACAGATGGCCGCTTGGTTGTTACTTCCAGGTGGAAAAAGTTCATTGACGGTGCCAAACTTCGCATTGGATCAAAGTTGAAGGTCAAGATCTTTCGATGCCACTGTGACATGCTGGTCATCAAGTTTGCGGTTGTCTAGTTCTATTGTCCCATGAGCCCTTAGCAAATGCATTTGTAGTTATACTTATATAAGGTTATCTTATCTGAACTGCTAATTAATTGTATGGGTGGTAAAACTCTGGCAAGCTTTTGCTCTTAGCAAGTATGTATGTATGATCAGTTATTAGGATAACTAATGTTTGTGTTCATCTTAATTTGCATTTCCGTTTTAGAAAAAAACTTAATTTCTATTTTGGCTGACCTGTTAGAGAACTATCAGATTGAATCCACAACATGATTCAAATAGATTCATTACACCAAGCCACATGTCTTGACCTTGCTATACACTAGTTCCATTAATCAGTGCAAGAAGGCTTACCTGAGCTGCCTGAACCACGGCAGATTCGAATCCACCTTAGCTATCTAGCTAGAAATACAACCTTTGCAGAAAGAGGATTTGCAGTACGGGGAGGCTGACATTGGGGACCCATGAGCCAGCAGCGTCGTCAACGTTTTAAAGGCGGCAGGAGATCGAAACAAAAAAAAGCCAAAAATCAGTTGGTAAACAAAATCCAAGAAATGAAACTTTTACCTTTCTGAGAGGATGACATGCGGGACCCATGAGGCAGCAGCATCCTCAACTATTCCAAGGCGGCAGGGGATCAAAATAAAAATAGGAAATAGCCAGAAATTAATTAGGGTAAAAAATAAATCTATCAAAGGAAACCTTTATTGTTCATAGAGGATGACATGTGGGACCGACACCAATTGCGTCGTGATGGTTTCAAAGGGGGCAGGGGATCAAAAGAAAAAGGCAAATAACCGAGAAATTAGGGGTAAAAAATAAATCCAACAAAGGAAACTTTTATTGTTCATAGAGGATGACATGCGGGACCCATGAGCCAGCTGACTTCCTCAACGTTTCAAAGTCGGCATGAGATTGAAAGAAAAAGGCAAGTGACCAAATATCAGGAGCCAAAAATAATCCAAGAAAAGAAATTTTATTGTACATAGAGGATGACATGCGGGTCCCATTTTGCAGCAGCGGTCTCAACATTTCCAAGGCGGCACAGGACCAAAAGAAAAATGAAGTAGCCAGAAATCAGGGGTGAAAAAAATCCAAGAAAAGAAAGATTTCAATTGGGCTGCATCTGGACATCTGGGCCTTCAAACTATCCTGCTGGGCCTTTTGACTCGTACAATTTCAGCCCACTCCAAAACAGGAAAGTTCGGATTTTTCTAAAAAAACAGGAAAGTCCTATGCTTTGCAAAAACACAAAACAAGGAGATTCAACATATAAGTTTGTTTATGTAAAAATAAAGATTTAATTTATCCGTTTGCAATAGCTTAGAGCGAAATACAATGTTTATTATCTGCAAAATAATCAAGATATCACATGTTTCTTGTACGGGGAGGCTGACATCGGGGACCCATGAGCCAGCAGCGTCGTCAACGTTTTAAAGGCGGCAGGGGATGGAAAGAAAAAATAAACCAAAAAATCAGTTGGTAAAAAAATCCAAAAAAAAGAAACATTTTCGTTCTGAGAGGATGACATGCGGGACCCATGAGGCAGCAGCATCCTCAGCGTTTATTGTTCATAGAGGTTGACATGTGGGACCCGTGAGCCAGCAGCGCCCTGAACGTTTTAAAGGCTGCAGGAGATCGAAAGAAAAAATAAGCCAAAAATCGTTTGGTCAACAAAATCCATGAAAAGAAACATTTACCGTTCTGAGAGGATGACATGCGGGACCCATGAGGCAGCAGCATCCTCAACGATTCCAAGGCGGCAGGGGATCAAAGGAAAAAAGAAAATATCCCGAAATTAATTAGGGGTTCAAAATAAATCCATCAAAGGAAACTTTTATTGTTCACAGAGGATGACATGTGGGACCGACCTGCCAGCTGCGTCGTCATCGTTTCAAAGGGGGCAGGAGATCAAAAGAAAAAGGCAAATAGCCAGAAATTAGGGGTAAAAAATAACTCCAAGAAAGGAAACTTTTATTGTTCGTAGAGGATGACATGCGGGACCCATGAGCCAGCAGCTTACTCAACGTTTCAAAGGCGGCATGAGATCGAAAGAAAAAGGCAAGTGACAAAATATCAGGAGCCAAAGATAATCCAAGAAAAAACTTTATTGTACATAGAGGATGACATGCGGGTCCCAATTAGCAGCAGCGGTCTCAACGTTTCAAATGCGGCTTGAGATCAAAAGAAAAAGAAAGTTGATTGTACATAGAGGATGACATGCGGGTCCCATGAGTCAGCAGCTTACTCAACGTTTCCAAGGCGGCAGGGGATCAAAAGAAAAAGGAAATAACCAAAAATCAGAGGGTGAAAAAAACCCCAAGAAAATAAAATTTTATAGCACATAGAGGATGACATGCGGGTCCCATGATCCAGCAGGTTCCTCAACGTTTCAAACGTGGCATGAGATCGAAAGAAAAAGGCAAGTGACCAAATATCAGGAGCCAAAAATAATTCAAGAAAAGAAACTTGAGTGTACGTAGAGGATGACATGCGGGTCCCATTTAGCAGCAGCGGTATCACCGTTTGAGAGGCTGCACGGGATCGAAAGAAAAAGGCAAGTGACCAAATATCAGGAGCCAAAAATAATCCAAGAAAAGAAATTTTATTGTACATAGAGGATGACATGCGAGTCCCATGAGCCTGCAGGGTCCTCAACGTGGCATGAGATCGAAAGAAAAATGCAAGTGACCAAATATCAGGAGCCAAAAATAATTCAAGAAAAGAAACTTGATTGTACATAGAGGATGACATGCGGGTCCCATTTAGCAGCAGCGGTATCACCGTTTGAGAGGCTGCACGGGATCGAAAGAAAAATGCAAGTGACCAAATATGAGGTTCCAAAAAAAAATCCTAGAAAAGAAAGTTTTATAGTACATAGAGGATGACATGCGGGTCCCATTTAGCGACGGTATCACCGTTTGAGAGGCTGCACGGGATCGAAAGAAAAAGGCAAGTGACCAAATATGAGGTTCCAAAAAAAATCCTAGAAAAGAAAGTTTTATAGTACATAGAGGATGACATGCGGGTCCCATTTAGCAGCAGCGGTCTCACCGTTTGAGAGGCGGCAGGGGATCGAAAGAAAAAGGTAAGTGACCAAATATGAGGTGCCAAAAAAAATCCAAGAAAAGAAAGTTTTATAGTACATAGAGGATGACATGCGGGTCCCATTTAGCAGCAGCGGTATCACCGTTTGAGAGGCGGCAGGGGATCGAAAGAAAAAGGCAAGTGACCAAATTTGAGGTGCCAAAAAAAAAATCCAAGAAAAGAAAGTTGATTGCTCATAGAGGATGACATGCGGGTCCCAATTAGCAGCAGCGGTGTCAACGTTTCCAAGGCGGCAAGGGATCAAAAGAAAAAGGAAGTAGCCAGAAATCAGGGGGTCAAAAAACTCCAAGAATAGAAAGAATTTTGGTTCATAGAGGATGACATGCGGGACCCATGATCCTCCATCGTAAACGGCTCGATCGGAGAGCGTTGAACGAGATGGCGCGATCGAGAAAAAAAACAATGCCAGAGAGGCTGCCATCTGGGCCCTACATTCCTCGGCGGTGCGGATTTGCGTTGACTCGGCCGGCAAACCCGAGAATTCGAGATGCACCACGTCCCGGGCCACCATACGCAACGTTTTGGCCGGTTTCGTCGGGCTAGGTGGCCTCAAAAACGAGAAAAAAACGTTTTGACATGCACAACGGACAGACCCAAAATCGTCGGCCATGGTACACCAGCAACCATGGCGCGACTTCAACTTCGTCGGCCATGGCAACTTTTCTTGTAGTGTGTGTGGTTTTGGTAATTAATGACAATCCCTATGGACTAATATTTGCATTGAGTTATATTTGTAGGAGTTGTCCATAGGAAATTCTTGAACCATATGTTGGCTTCAAGGTTGCAATAAGAAGAATTAATGAAGGATATCAAGTGTCAAGTATGTCTTGAAGATGAAGATGAAGTGAGCCCTCAAGTTACTTCAAGACATCAACATGTTTGTATTAGGTTGCAAGAAGAAGAAATTGATGAAGGATATCAAGTGTCAAGTATGTCTTGAAGATGAAGATGAAGTGAGCCCTCAAGTTACTTCAAGACATCAACATGATGAATAACGAAGAAATGAAGTGCAAGTTCAAGATGAGCCAACTCGAAGAGTTTATAAGCTTGAAGCTTGCCATAGAGAAATGAAGTGCTAGTTCAAGATGAGCCATCTCGAAGAGATCCTTTGATTGAGTCTTGCCATCCATATGGTGTTCATGGATATGTGAAGATGCGCCGAAGAAGAAGCTCTCCCATGGTGGATTATGGGGGAGCAATCCAAAAGACTTCGTCAAGCAAGCACAAGCAAGAAAGGCGTTTCATCTTGTTGCGGTCAAGATCATCATCATCGAGCTCAAGTGGAATGCGCAAGTATAAGGTTTGCTCGTGATAGGTTTCTTTCTCACCGGTATCATAGAATAGTTGGAGACCGGTTTATAGTTTAGTTGCCGTACTATCAGGAGGGCTCTCGAGTGAGTAACTCGATCGTATCGTTCGGAGAGAGCTCAAACCTTTGCATCCTTGCATCATCTTTCTTGGTGGTTTTTTGGATCTTATCCATGTGATATTTTAGAGATTGTGCTTATTCTCATGACAAGCTCTAATTCATCGAAAACGGATTTCGCATAAATCACTTGTTCCATTCTCAAGTTTGGTGATTTTCTCGGTTTCTCATGTTGGGTAGCTCTTGTTGTCCTCTTTCCAACAAAATTGGTTTCGTCTTGATCGGAGTTTCCAAACTCTAGATATTGTCTTTTGAAGTTTGTCTTCTATTTTATTTAAAGAAAAAAGGAAAAGGGGAGGCAGCCGGCACTACCGCCCTTGATGGGCCGACAGTACCGCTCGGCCCACTCCGGCACTGCCGGCTCCCGCGCATAGCCTGCCGGGCCGCGCGGAACGGCACCTCCGGCCTGCCCCCAGCGGCACTGCCAGGCTAGCCCAGCTTAGTGCCCAAGCTCCGCCGCTTGTTGGCCGCCTACCGCGCGCCGCTCGCCTGGCCCAGTCGCGCGCTTGCTCGCTCGCGCGCCGCACTGCTCCACTCGCACGCCAGCCGCGATGCCTTCGCTCGCGTGCGCACGCCCGCATGTTTTTCTGCTGGTGGCACTGCCGGCCTTAGCAGGCCGGAACTGCCGGGCTTTCCCTGGACGAGCCCAACAGGCAGAAATCCTGGAGCCCCTTTAAATAGTCTTCTTCCTCCTCTCGTTTTTCTGTTGCTTCACATACTTTTTGCTCTCCTCCATTGCTAGTATTTGAGAGCTCCTTCTACCTCAAATCCCTCCAATGATTCTTGAATCCTTTTGAGGGAAAAGGAAGAGGAGATCTAGATCTACACTTCTACCAATCAAATCCATCTCTTTGTGAGTGGAACTCTCTAGATCTTTGCTTGTGACGGTAAAGCACTCGTCCGTTGGGAACCCCAAGAGGAAGGTGTGATGCGTACAGCAGCGAGTTTTCCCTCAGTAAGAAACCAAGGTTATCGAACCAGTAGGAGTCAAGAAGCACGTTGAAGGTTGATGGCGGCGGAGTGTAGTGTGGCGCAACACCAGGGATTCCGGCGCCAACGTGGAACCTGCACAACACAACCAAAATACTTTGCCCCAACTTAACAGTGAGGTTGTCAATCTCACCGGCTTGCTGTAACAAAGGATTAGATGTATAGTGTGGAAGATGATGTTTGCAAAGAACAGTAAGAACAAGTATTGCAGTAGATTGTATTCGATGTAAAATAATGGACCGGGGTCCACAGTTCACTAGTGGTGTCTCTCCAATAAGAAATAGCATGTTGGGTGAACAAATTACAGTTGGGCAATTGACAAATAAAGATGGCATGACAATGCACATACATATTATGATGAGTAGTGTGAAATTCAATTGGGCATTACGACAAATTACATAGACCGCTATCCAGCATGCATCTATGCCTAAAAAGTCCACCTTCGGGTTAGCATCCGCACCCCTTCCAGTATTAAGTTGCAAACAACAGACAATTGCATTAAGTATGGTGCGTAATGTAATCAACACAAATATCCTTAGACATAGCATTGATGTTTTATCCCTAGTGGCAACAGCACATCCACAACCTTAGGGGTTGCTGTCACTCCCCCAGATTAAATGGAGACATGAACCCACTATCAAGCATAAATACTCCCTCTTGGAGTTACAAGTATCAACTTGGCCAGAGCCTCTACTAGCAACGGAGAGCATGCAAAATCATAAACAACACATATATGATAGATTGATAATCAACATAACATAGTATTCCATATTCATCGGATCCCAACAAACGCAACACGTAGCATTACAAATAGATGATCTTGATCATGATAGGCAGCTCACAAGATTGAACAATGATAGCACAATGAGGAGAAGACAACCATCTAGCTACTGCTATGGACCCATAGTCCAGGGGTGAACTACTCACACATCAATCCGGAGGCGATCATGGCGATGAAGAGTCCTCCGGGAGATGATTCCCCTCTCCGGCAGGGTGCCGGAGGCGATCTCCTGAATCCCCCGAGATGGGATTTGCGGCGGCGGCGTCTCTGGAAGGTTTTCCGTATCGTGGCTCTCGGTACTGGGGTTTTCTCGACGAAGGCTTCTTATAGGCGGAAGGGTAGGCTTAGGGGCGTCACGAGGGGGCCACACGCTAGGGCGGCGCGGGCCCCCCTTGGGCCGCGCGGCCCTAGTGTGGCGGCGCCTCGTCGCCCCACTTCGTGATCCTTTCGGTCTTCTGGAAGCTTCGTGGAAAAATAAGACCCTGGGCGTTGATTTCGTCCAATTCTGAGAATATTTCCTTTGTAGGATTTCTGAAACCAAAAACAGCAGAAAACAAAGAATCGCTCTTCGGCATCTTGTCAATAGGTTAGTGCCGGAAAATGCATAAATATGACATAAAGTGTGTATAAAACATGTGAGTATCATCAATAAAGTAGCATGGAACATAAGAAATTATAGATACGTTTGAGACGTATATCAAGCATCCCCAAGCTTAGTTCCTACTCGTCCTCGAGTAGGTAAACGATAACAAAGATAATTTCTGAAGTGACATGCTATCATAATCTTGATCAATACTATTGTAAGCATATGTAATGAATGCAGTGATTCGAAGCAATGGTAAAGATAATGAATAAGCAACTGAATCATATAGCAAAGACTTTTCATGAATAGTACTTTCAAGACAAGCATCAATAAGTATTGCATAAGAGTTAACTCATAAAGCAATAGATTCAAAGTAAAGGCATTGAAGCAACACAAAGGAAGATTTAAGTTTCAGCAGTTGCTTTCAACTTGTAGCATGTATATCTCATGGATAGTTGTCAATACAAAGTAATATGATGAATGCAAATAAGCAAGTATGTAAGAATCAATGCACAGTTAACACAAGTGTTTGCTTCTAAGATGGAAGGAAGTAGGAAAACTGACTCAACATAAAAGTAGAAGAATGGTCCTTCGAAGAGGGAAGCATGGATTGCTATATTTGTGCTAGAGCTTTTATTTTGAAAACATAGAAACAATTTTGTCAACGGTAGTAATAAAGCATATGTGTTATGTATAAGATATCCTATAAGTTGCAAGCCTCATGCATAGATTACCAATAGTGCCCTCACCTTGTCCTAATTAGCTTGGATTTACATGGATTATCATCGCATAACATATGTTTTAACCAAGTATCACAAAGGGGTACCTCTATGCCGCCTGTACAAAGGTCTAAGGAGAAAGCTCGCATTGGATTTCTCGCTTTTGATTATTCTCAACTTAGACATCCATACCGGGACAACATAGACAATAGATAATGGACTCCTCTTTAATGCATAAGCATTCAACAACAGATAATATTCTCATAAGAGATTGAGGATTGTTGTCCAAACTGAAACTTCCACCATGGATCATGGCTTTAGTTAGCGGCCCAATGTTCTTCTCTAACAATATGCATACTCAAACCATTTAACTCATGATAAATCACCCTTACTTCAGACAAGACGAACATGCATAGCAACTCACATGATATTCAACAAAGGATAGTTGATGGCGTCCCCAGGAACATGGTTATCGCTCAACAAGCAACTTATTAAGAAATAAGATACATAAGTACATATTCAATACCACAATAGTTTTTAAGCTATTTTTCCCATGAGCTATATATTACAAAGACAAAGAATGGAATTTTAAAGGTAGCACTCAAGCAATTTATTTTGGAATGGCAGAGAAATACCATGTAGTAGGTAGGTATGGTGGACACAAATGGCATAGTTTTTGGCTCAAGGATTTTGGATGCACGAGAAGTATTCCCTCTCAATACAAGGCTTAGGCTAGCAAGTTTATTTGAAGCAAACACAAGTATGAACCGGTACAGCAAAACTTACATAAGAACATATTGCAAGCATTATAAGAATCTACACTATCTTCCTTGTTGTTCAAACCCTTACCAGAAAATATCTAGACTTTAGAGAGACCAATCATGCAAACCAAATGTCAACAAGCTCTACAGTATTTCTTCACTAATAGGTGCAAAGCACATGATGCAAGAGCTTAAACATGATCTATATGAGCACAACAATTGCCAAGTATCAAATTATTCAAGACATTATACCAATTACCACATGTAGCATTTTCTGTTTCCAACCATATAATAATTAACGAAGCAGTTTCAACCTTCGCCATGAACATTAAGAATAAAGCTAAGAACATATGTGTTCATATGCAACAGCGGAGCGTGTCTCTCTCCCACACAATGAGTGCTAGGATCCAATTTTATTCAAACAAAACAAAAACAAGAATATAAAGACGCTCCAAGTAAAGCACATAAGATGTGACGGAATAAAAATATAGTTTCACTAGAGGTGACCTGATAATTTGTCGATGAAGAAGGGGATGCCTTGGGCATCCCCAAGCTTAGATGCTTGAGTCTTCTTGAAATATGCAGGGATGAACCACGGGGGCATCCCCAAGCTTAGAGCTTTCACTCTCCTTGATCATATTGTATCATTCTCCTCTCTTGATCCTTGAAAACTTCCTCCACACCAAACTCAAAACAAACTCATTAGAGGGTTAGTGCATAATCAAAAATTCACATGTTCAGAGGTGACATAATCATTCTTAACACTTTTGGATATTGCACAAAGCTACTGAAAGTTAATGGAATAAAGAAATCCATCAAACATAGCAAAACAGGCAATGCGAAATAAAAGGCAGAATCTGTCAAAACAGAACAGTCTGTAAAGATGAATTTTTCTGGGGCACTAAACTTGCTCAGATGAAAATGCTCAAATTGAATGAAAGTTGCGTACATATCTGAGGATCAATCACGTAAATTGGCAGATTTTTCTGAGTTACCTACAGAGAATACTACTCAAATTCGTGACAGCAAGAAATCTGTTTCTGCGCAGTAATCCAAATCTAGTATGAACCTTACTATCAAAGACTTTACTTGGCACAACAATGCAATAAAATAAAGATAAGGAGAGTTTTATACAGTAGTAACAACTTCCAAGACTCAAATATAAAATAAAAGTGCAGAAGTAAAATCATGGGTTGTCTCCCATAAGCGCTTTTCTTTAACGCCTTTCAGCTAGGCGCAGAAAGTGTGAATCAAGTATTATCAAGAGATGAAGCATCAACATCATAATTTGTTCTAATAATAGAATCAAAAGGTAACTTCATTCTCTTTCTAGGGAAGTGTTCCATACCTTTCTTGAGAGGAAATTGATATTTAATATTACCTTCCTTCATATCAATAATAGCACCAACAGTTCGAAGAAAAGGTCTTCCCAATATAATGGGACAAGATGCATTGCATTCAATATCCAACACAATAAAATCAACGGGGACAAGGTTATTGTTAACCGTAATGCAAACATTATCAATCCTCCCCAAATGTTTCTTTGTAGAATTATCAGCAAGATTAACATCCAAATAACAATTTTTCAATGGTGGCAAGTCAAGCATATTATAGATTTTCTTAGGCATAACGGAAATACTTGCACCAAGATCACATAAAGCATTACAATAAAAATCATTGACCTTCATCTTAATGATGGGCTCCCAACCATCTTCTAACTTCCTAGGAATAGAAGTTTCACGATTTAATTTCTCTTCTCTAGCTTTTATGAGAGCATTTGTAATATGTTTTGTAAAGGCCAAATTTATAGCACTAGCATTAGGACTTTTAGCAAGTTTTTGTAAGAACTTTATAACTTAAGAGATGTGACAATCATCAAAATCTAAACCATTATGATCTAAAGCAATTGGATCATTGTCCCCAATATTTTGAAAAATTTCAGCAGTATTATCACAGGCAGTTTCTGCAGATTTAGCAGTTTCAGGCAGTTTTGCACGCTTTGCATTAGGAGTAGAAACATTGCCAACACCAATTATTTTACCATTGATAGTAGGAGGTGTAGCAACATGTGAAGCATTATCATTACTAGTGGTGGTAATAGTCCAAACTTTAGCTACATTTCTCTTTAGCATTTTCTTCTTTTTCCCACCTAGCACGCAATTCAGCCATCAATCTAATATTCTCATTAATTCTAACTTGGATGGCGTTTGCTGTAGCAAATGACTTAATATCTTTAGTTTCATTAGGCATAACTTTCAATTTTAAAAGATCAACATCAGCAGCAAGACTATCAACTTTAGAAGCAAGAATATCAATTTTACAAAGCTTTTCTTCAACAGATTTGTTAAAAGCGGTTTGTGTACTAATAAATTCTTTAAGTATGGCTTCAAGACCAGGGGATACATTCCTATTATTGTTGTAAGAATTCCCATAAAAATTACCATAACCATTACCATTATTAGAAGGATATGGCCCATAGTTGTTACCAGAATTATTCCTATAAGCATTGTTGTTGAAATTATTATTTTTAATGAAGTTCACATCAACATGTTCTTCTTGGGCAACCAATGAAGCTAAAGGAACATTATTAGGATCAACATTAGATCTACCATTCACAAGCATAGACATAATAGCATCAATCTTATCACTCAAGAAGGAGGTTTCTTCAACAGAATTTACCTTCTTACCTTGTGGAGCTCTTTCCGTGTACCATTCAGAGTAATTAATCATCATATTATCAAGAAGCTTTGTTACGGCGCCTAGAGTGATGGACATAAAAGTACCTCCAGCAGCTGAATCCAATAAGTTCCGCGAAGAAAAATTCAATCCTGCATAAAAGGTTTGGATGATCATCCAAGTAGTCAGTCCATGGGTAGGGCAATTTTTGACCAAAGATTTCATTCTTTCCCATGCTTGAGCAACATGCTCATTATCCAACTGCTTAAAATTCATTATGCTACTTCTCAAAGATATAATTTAGCAGGAGGATAATATCTACCAATGAAAGCATCCTTACATTTAGTCCATGAATCAATACTATTCTTAGGCAAAGATAGCAACCAATCTTTAGCTCTTCCTCTTAAGGAGAAAGGAAACAATTTTAATTTTATAATGTCACCATCTACATCCTTATACTTTTGCATTTCACATAGTTCAACAAAATTATTAAGATGGGCAGCAGCATCATCAGAACTAACACCAGAAAATTGCTCTCTCATAACAAGATTTAGTAAAGCAGGTTTAATTTCAAAGAATTCTGCTGTAGTAGCAGGTGGAGCAATAGGTGTGCATAAGAAATCATTATTATTTGTGCTAGTGAAGTCACACAACTTAGTATTTTCAGGAGTACCCATTTTAGCAATAGTAAATAAAGCAAACTAAATAAAGTAAATGCAGGTAACTAATTTTTTTGTGTTTTTGATATTAAGAACGCAAACAAGATAATAAATAAAGTAAAGCAAGTAACTAATTTTTTTGTATTTTTATATAATGCAGCAAACAAAGGAGTAAATAAAATAAAGCAAGACAAAAACAAAGTAAAGAGATTGGAAGTGGAGACTCCCCTTGCAGCGTGTCTTGATCTCCCCGGCAACGGCGCCAGAAAACGCGTTGCTTGTGACGGTAAAGCACTCGTACGTTGGGAACCCCAAGAGGAAGGTGTGATGCGTACATCAGCGAGTTTTCCCTCAGTAAGAAACCAAGGTTATCGAACCAGTAGGAGTCAAGAAGCACGTTGAAGGTTGATGGCGGTGGAGTGTAGTGCGGCGCAACACCAGGGATTCCGGCGCCAACGTGGAACCTGCACAACACAACCAAAATACTTTGCCCCAACTTAACAGTGAGGTTGTCAATCTCACCGGCTTGCTGTAACAAAGGATTAGATGTATAGTGTGGAAGATGATGTTTGCAAAGAACAGTAAGAACAAGTATTGCAGTAGATTGTATTCGATGTAAAAGAATGGACCGGGGTCCACAGTTCACTAGTGGTGTCTCTCCAATAAGAAATGGCATGTTGGGTGAACAAATTACAGTTGGGCAATTGACAAATAAAGATGGCATGACAATGCACATACATATTATGATGAGTAGTGTGAAATTCAATTGGGCATTACGACAAATTACATAGACCGCTATCCAGCATGCATCTATGCCTAAAAAGTCCACCTTCGGGTTAGCATCCGCACCCCTTCCAGTATTAAGTTGCAAACAACAGACAATTGCATTAAGTATGGTGCGTAATGTAATCAACACAAATATCCTTAGACATAGCATTGATGTTTTATCCCTAGTGGCAACAGCACATCCACAACCTTAGGGGTTGCTGTCACTCCTCCAGATTAAATGGAGACATGAACCCACTATCGAGCATAAATACTCCCTCTTGGAGTTACAAGTATCAACTTGGCCAGAGCCTCTGCTAGCAACGGAGAGCATGCAAGATCATAAACAACACATATATGATAGATTGATAATCAACATAACATAGTATTCCATATTCATCGGATCCCAACAAACGCAACACGTAGCATTACAAATAGATGATCTTGATCATGATAGGCAGCTCACAAGATCGAACAATGATAGCACAATGAGGAGAAGACAACCATCTAGCTACTGCTATGGACCCATAGTCCAGGGGTGAACTACTCACACATCAATCCGGAGGCGATCATGGCGATGAAGAGTCCTCCGGGAGATGATTCCCCTCTCCGGCAGGGTGCCAGAGGCGATCTCCTGAATCCCCCGAGATAGGATTGGCGGCGGCGGCGTCTCTGGAAGGTTTTCCGTATCGTGGCTCTCGGTACTGGGGTTTTCTCGACGAAGGCTTCTTATAGGCGGAAGGGTAGGTTTAGGGGCATCACGAGGGGGCCACACGCTAGGGCGGCGCGGGGCCCCCTTGGGCCGCGCGGCCCTAGTGTGGCGGCGCCTCATCGCCCCACTTCGTGATCCTTTCGGTCTTCTGGAAGCTTCGTGGAAAAATAAGACCCTGGGCGTTGATTTCGTCCAATTCCGAGAATATTTCCTTTGTAGGATTTCTGAAACCAAAAACAGCAGAAAACAACAACTGGCTCTTCGGCATCTTGTCAATAGGTTAGTGCCGAAAAATGCATAAATATGACATAAAGTGTGTATAAAACATGTGAGTATCATCAATAAAGTAGCATGGAACATAAGAAATTATAGATGCGTTTGAGACGTATCAATCTTGATCTTGGTGTTCTTTGTGAATTCTTTTGTTCTTCCTCTCTTATTCCCCCAATAGCTTTTATAGCTTTGTTGGAATTTGAGAGAGAAGGACTTGAGCATCTTTGTGGTGTTCTTGCCATTGCATTTGGTGCATCAGTTTGAGTTCTCCACGGTGATTCGTGGTGGTGAAAACAAGAAGGTTGTTACTCTTGGGTTCTTGGAACCATAGACGGATTCTAGGCTTTTGTGGCGATTTGTTGGGAGCCTCCAATTAAATTGTGGATGTCTGCCCCAATATTTGTGTAAGGCCCGGTTTCTGCCTCGAAGGAAATCCCTTAGTGAAACCGTGACCTAGGCCTTTGTGGCGAGGGTCACCGAAGATTTAGGTAAGGCGCATTCGTGGCGTTCGGCGTGTGGTGTGAGTACCGCATCTTGGGGTGAGGCCTTTGTGGCGTTGGTGTTGTAACATCCGGGGAATCAACCCTTCCTAGGATGCTACCACACTATACTAAAGACTAGGAACTGAAGAGATTATTCGAAAAATTGGACAAAATTTTCTTTGTAAATAGGGACATCCACGACAAGTAAATAGCAATAAGAGGATATGTAGTGACATTTCAACTTTAAAGAAACAACCACCGGATTCACAAAAGTCTGAGTATATCGGAAGATGCCAAACATAACTGTTCACAAGGTAATGGGGATTAAGTGACTAATATAGTACGACTAGTAGAAATAGAAGCATGGATGTTTGCATGATATTATCTAAATATGTGTGATGTGCTCAGCAATGTAGATGTGCTATGCCTGGGTCCCCATGCATGTCGTTTACTTAGTACCTGAAATCCAAATAAAACGCAAGAATGAGTATGGAAATACTCAGCAAGTACAACACGGAACCGTGAAAACACAAATCATAGACAAGCATTAGAACTTCACTCGGAAAATAAGATTTTATATGAAAACTGAAATATGGGTTTCGCAGTGCTGGCTCGGAGTTTACCAACGCGTTGGCTCGGAGTTTGCCAACCTGCGGCAGTATTGGCTCGGAATTTACCAACCCGTGGCCCAATAAGTTTAGGAGGAAATTATTGAGTCAAATTACCAATTAACAACGAAGCACACCAGATGCACAGAAAACAACGCGATCAAACATTAAAGCGACAAGAAGGTTCGTAATGCACTTGCCTTGAATCAAACTTTTAATTCGTAGAATTACACTCGACACCTGATGCTCTCAAACCTATGGCAAACCTATCATCAGAACTACTCTAAAAGTAATAATTATCACAAATATTGCAGGTACATGTAAGTCTGTCCTATCCTGGTATAGGCTCATAGTTTGCAAGTTGCAACCCCCAACCCACGATCTGAACCAATAGTAGACATGATATATGTTCCTTATCTGCAAAGTGCATCATCATCCGAACCCTTATATCCATAAATTGTGCAGAAGTGTTGCAGTTTATTTTTCCTGATAAGTAGTAAGTACATCAAACAAAGCGGTTTAAAACAATCTTTATTCACTTACTTCCAAGTTCCATGCATATCTTGTAGCCGTGACCTCACATCAATTAGTAAATCTTGGTTTTAATTAGTGAAGCAGTACTAGGTTGCTTTAGCTAGCTAGTGCTGCCAAACGACCCATCTCGTCTTATACACTTGCCCAGGATCGGATAAACAATTCAGGTTTTGCTGTCAGATCATCATTCACATTGCAGCTTCTAGTTAGCTAACGCCTACCCATCAGACTAATCGATCCATGGCATGTAACTACGGATCAAAGAATCGAATCTGAAGAACATTGGTACTGCTGCTGGCGGGGCAACATGCCTGGCGATTCAACCAAATCAAAGGCTGCAACAAGCGATGCAAGGGGCGGCGACTAGGTGCGACCAAGGCAGAGCAGCAACCAGCAGCAATTCCAGCGACGGCAGCAGTGGAAGTCCCAAACCCTTGGCGGCGCGGCCTGGATGGTGCGTGCGATAGTTCCGTCCAGAAAGACCTGGGCTTTTTATTCTCCATTTCCTTCTCTTATTCTTATCCGGACTTGAATGTTTTTTTTCTTACATCCAAAATATATCCAATGGCTAGAATTACATGACCACCCATCCAAAATAAACCCACTTTAGGTCAGCACTCTCCCCGATTATATTAAAAAATTATCTTAAAATCCAGGTTATTACAGGTGTGCATCGAGCAACCACACCTCAAGGTGAGCCTCTTGTGGCGTTCGGGAGCACTAAGCCACCGCACCTCTCCAATGGAGATTAGCACTCGCAAGAGTGTGAACTTCGGGGTAAATTTTCGTCTCCCGCGTGTTTCGGTTATCTCTTTACCCGAGCTCTTTACTTATGCACTTTACCTTGTGATAGCCATCGTGCTTGAAGTTATATATATCTTGCTATCACATAAGTTGCTTGTATTGCTTAGCATAAGTTGTTTGTGCACATAGGTGAACCCTTGCTTAGAATAAGTTGTTGGTGCATGATACGTCTCCGACGTATCGATAATTTCTTATGTTCCATGCCACATTATTGATGTTATCTACATGTTTTATGCACACTTTATGTTATATTCGTGCATTTTCTGGAACTAACCTATTAACAAGATGCCGAAGTGCCGATTCTTTGTTTTCTGCTGTTTTTGGTTTCAGAAATCCTAGTAAGGAAATATTCTCGGAATTGGACGAAATTAAAGCCCAGGGGCCTATTTTTCCACGAAGCTTCCAGAAGTCCGAAGACGAAACGAAGAGGGGCCACGAGGCAGCCAGAGCATAGGGCGGCACGGCCCCTGCCCTGGCCGCGCGGCCCTATGGTCTGGGCACCCCGTGCCGCCTCTTGACCTACCCTTCCGCCTACTTAAAGCCTCCGTGACGAAACCCCCAGTACCGAGAGCCACGATACGGAAAACCTTCCAGAGACGCCGCCAACGCCGATCCCATCTCGGGGGATCCAGGAGATCGCCTCCGGCACCCTGCCGGAGAGGGGAATCATCTCCCGGAGGACTCTACGCCGCCATGGTCGCCTCCGGTGTGATGTGTGAGTAGTCTACCCCTGGACTATGGGTCCATAGCAGTAGCTAGATGGTTGTCTTCTCCCCATTGTGCTATCATTGTCGGATCTTGTGAGCTGCCTAACATGATCAAGATCATCTATCTGTAATTCTATATGTTGCGTTTGTTGGGATCCGATGAATAGAGAATACTTGTTATGTTGATTATCAAAGTTATATCTACGTGTTGTTTATGATCTTGCATGCTTTCCGTTACTAGTAGATGCTCTGGCCAAGTAGATGCTTGTAACTCCAAGAGGGAGTACTTATGCTCGATAGTGGGTTCATGCCTGCATTGACACCTGGGACAGTGACTGAAAGTTCTAAGGTTGTGTTGTGCTGTTGCCACTAGGGATAAAACATTGATGCTATGTCTAAGGATGTAGTTGTTGATTACATTACGCACCATACTTAATGCAATTGTCTGTTGCTTTGCAACTTAATACTGGAGGGGGTTCGGATGATAACCTGAAGGTGGACCTTTTAGGCATAGATGCAGTTGGATGGCGGTCTATGTACTTTGTCGTAATGCCCAATTAAATCTCACTATACTCATCATGATATGTATGTGCATGGTCATGCCCTCTTTATTTGTCAATTGCCCAACTGTAATTTGTTCACCCAACATGCTGTTTGTCTTATGGGAGAGACACCTCTAGTGAACTGTGGACCCCGGTCCAATTCTCTATACTGAAATACAATCTACTGTAATACTGTTCTACTGTTTTTCTGCAAACAATCATCATCCACACTATACATCTAATCCTTTGTTACAGCAAGCCGGTGAGATTGACAACCTCACTGTTTCGTTGGGGCAAAGTACTTTGGTTGTGTTGTGCAGGTTCCACGTTGGCGCCGGAATCCCTGGTGTTGCGCCGCACTACATCCCGCCGCCATCAACCTTCAACGTGCTTCTTGGCTCCTCCTGGTTCGATAAACCTTGGTTTCTTTCTGAGGGAAAACTTGCTGCTGTGCGCATCATACCTTCCTCTTGGGGTTCCCAACGAACGTGTGAGTTACACGCCATCAAGAATATTTTCTGGCGCCGTTGCCGGGGAGATCAAGACACGCTGCAAGGGGAGTCTCCACTTCTCAATCTCTTTACTTTGTTTTTGTCTTGCTTAGTTTTATTTACTACTTTGTTTGCTGCACCAAATCAAAATACAAAAAAATTAGTTGCTAGTTTTACTTTATTTACTATCTTGTTTGCTATATCAAAAACAAAAAAAAAATAGTTACTTGTTTTACTTAATATCATGCATGTTTTTATTTCACTAGTTAAGCATAATGGAAAACAACAAAAATATGAGAGATCTTTATGAACTTTATCTTGAATTAGGACATGATGTGTTTGAAGAGAGAATTAAAAAACCCATGGAACTTTATATGCATGCTAATGGGAATGTTATTACTATGAATGCTTTGAACACCATTGTTGCTAATGCTATGGAAAATTCTAAGCTTGGGGAAGCTGGCTTTGATGAGCATGATCTTTTTAGTCCCCCAAGCATTGAGGAGAAAATTTTCTTTTATGATTACAATATGCCTCCTATATATGATGATAGCCACTTTGTTGAATTTGCTCCCACTACAACTAATAAAATTGATTATGCTTATGTGGAGAGTAATAATTTTATGCATGAGACTCATGATAAGAATGCTTTATGTGATAGTTATATTGTTGAGTTTGCTCATGATGCTACTGAAAGTTATTATGAGAGAGGAAAATATGGTTGTAGAAATTTTCATGTTACTAAAACACCTCTCTATGTGCTGAAATTTTTGAAACTACACTTGTTTTATCTTCCTGATCTTGTCACTTTGCTTTTCATGAATTTATTTGTGTACAAGATTCCTTTTCATAGGAAGCATGTTAGGCTTAAATTTGTTTTGAATTTGCCTCTTGATGCTCTCTTTTGCTTCAAATACTATTTCTTGCGAGTGCATCATTAAAACTGCTGAGCCCATCTTAATGGCTATAAAGAAAGAACTTCTTGGGAGATAACCCATGTGTTATTTTTGCTACAGTACTTTGTTTTTATTTTGTGTCTTGGAAGTTGTTTACTACTGTAGCAACCTCTCCTTATCTTAGTTTTGTGTTTTGTTGTGCCAAGTTAAGCCGTTGATAGAAAAGTAAGTACTAGATTTGGATTACTGCGCAGTTCCAGATTTCTTTGCTGTCACGAATCTGGGTCCACCTCCCTGTAGGTAGCTCAGAAAATTAAGCCAATTTACGTGCATGATCCTCAGATATGTACGCAACTTTCATTCAATTTGAGCATTTTCATCTGAGCAAGTCTGGTGCTATTTTAAAATTCGTCAATACGAACTGTTCTGTTTTGACAGATTCTGTCTTTTATTTCGCATTGCCTCTTTTGCTATGATGGATGAATTTCTTTGATCCACTAATGTCCAGTAGCATTATGCAATGTCCAGAAGTGTTAAGAATGATTGTGTCACCTCTGAATATGTCAATTTATATTGTGCACTAACCCTCTAATGAGTTGTTTCGAGTTTGGTGTGGAGGAAGTTTTCAAGGATCAAGAGAGGAGTATGATGCAACATGATCAAGGAGAGTGAAAGCTCTAAGCTTGGGGATGCCCCGGTGGTTCACCCCTGCATATATTAAGAAGACTCAAGCGTCTAAGCTTGGGGATGCCCAAGGCATCCCCTTCTTCATCGACAACATTATCAGGTTCCTCCCCTGAAACTATATTTTTATTCCATCACATCTTATGTGCTTTGCTTGGAGCGTCGGTTTGTTTTTGTTTTTTGTTTTGTTTCAATAAAATGGATCCTAGCATTCACTTTATGGGAGAGAGACACGCTCCGCTGTAGCATATGGACAAGTATGTCCTTGGTTTCTACTCATAGTATTCATGGCGAAGTTTCTTCTTCGTTAAATTGTTATATGGTTGGAATTGGAAAATGATACATGTAGTAATTGCTATTAATGTCTTGGGTAATGTGATACTTGGCAATTGTTGTGCTCATGATTAAGCTCTTGCATCATATGCTTTGCACCCATTAATGAAGAAATACATAGAGCATGCTAAAATTTGGTTTGCATATTTGGTTTCTCTAAGGTCTAGATAATTTCTAGTATTGAGTTTGAACAACAAGGAAGACGGTGTAGAGTCTTATAATGTTTTCAATATGTCTTTTATGTAAGTTTTGCTGCACCGGTTCATCCTTGTGTTTGTTTCAAATAAGCCTTGCTAGCCTAAACCTTGTATCGAGAGGGAATACTTCTCATGCATCCAAAATACTTGAGCCAACCACTATGCCATTTGTGTCCACCATACCTACCTACTACATGGTATTTTCCGCCATTCCAAAGTAAATTGCTTGAGTGCTACCTTTAAAATTCCATCATTCACCTTTGCAATATATAGCTCATGGGACAAATAGCTTAAAAACTATTGTGGTATTGAATATGTAATTATGCACTTTATCTCTTATTAAGTTGCTTGTTGTGCGATAACCATGTTCACTGGGGACGCCATCAACTATTCATTGTTGAATTTCATGTGAGTTGCTATGCATGTCCGTCTTGTCTGAAGTAAGAGAGATCTACCACCTTATGGTTAAGCATGCATATGTTAGAGAAGAACATTGGGCCGCTAACTAAAGCCATGATCCATGGTGGAAGTTTCAGTTTTGGACATATATCCTCAATCTCAAATGAGAAAATTATTAATTGTTGTTACATGCTTATGCATAAAAGAGGAGTCCATTATCTGTTGTCTATGTTGTCCCGGTATGGATGTCTAAGTTGAAGAATAATCAATAGCGAGAAATCCAATGCGAGCTTTCTCCTTAGACCTTTGTACAGGCGGCATAGAGGTACCCCTTTGTGACACTTGGTTAAAACAGTGCATTGTGATGATCCGGTAGTCCAAGCTAATTAGGACAAGGTGCGGGCACTATTAGTACGCTATACATGAGGCTTGCAACTTATAAGATATAATTTACATGATGCATATGCTTTATTACTACCGTTGACAAAATTGTTTCATGTTTTCAAAATCAAAGCTCTAGCACAAATATAGCAATCGATGCTTTTCCTCTATGGAGGACCATTCTTTTACTTTCAATGTTGAGTCAGTTCACCTATTTCTCTCCACCTCAAGAAGCAAACACTTGTGTGAACTGTGCATTGATTCCTACATACTTGCATATTGCACTTATTATATTACTCTATGTTGACAATATCCATGAGATATACATGTTACAAGTTGAAAGCAACCGCTGAAACTTAATCTTCTTTTGTGTTGCTTCAATGCCTTTACTATGAATTATTGCTTTATGAGTTAACTCTTATGCAAGACTTATTAATGCTTGAAGTGCTATTCATGAAAAGTCTTTGCTTTATGGTTCACTTGTTTACTCATGTCATATACATTGTTTTGATCGCTGCATTCACTACATATGCTTTACAAATAGTATGATCAAGATTATGATG
The DNA here is from genome assembly GCF_019359855.2 of Lolium perenne. NCBI lineage: Eukaryota > Viridiplantae > Streptophyta > Magnoliopsida > Poales > Poaceae > Lolium > Lolium perenne. The sequence goes on along the minus strand of NC_067246.2, from coordinate 274,943,833 downwards.
GCATGTCACTCCGTAAATTATACGTGTTATCGTTTTACCTGCTCGGGACGAGCAGAACTAAGCTTGGGGATGCTGATACGTCTCCGACGTATCGATAATTTCTTATGTTCCATGCCACATTATTGATGTTATCTACATGTTTTATGCACACTTTATGTCATATTCGTGCATTTTCTGGAACTAACCTATTAACAAGATGCCGAAGTGCCAGTTGCTGTTTTCTGCTGTTTTTGGTTTCAGAAATCCTAGTAAGGAAATATTCTCGGAATTGGACGAAATTAAAGCCCAGGGGCCTATTTTTTCACGAAGCTTCCAGAAGTCCGAAGACGAAACGAAGAGGGGCCACGAGGCAGCCAGAGCATAGGGCGGCGCGGCCCCTGCCCTGGCCGCGCGGCCCTATGGTCTGGGCACCCCGTGCCGCCTCTTGACCTACCCTTCCGCCTACTTAAAGCCTCCGTGACGAAACCCCGCATCGAGAGCCACGATACGGAAAACCTTCCGGAGACGCCGCCAACGCCGATCCCATCTCGGGGGATCCAGGAGATCGCCTCCGGCACCCTGCCGGAGAGGGGAATCATCTCCCGGAGGACTCTACGCCGCCATGGTCGCCTCCGGTGTGATGTGTGAGTAGTCTACCCCTGGACTATGGGTCCATAGCAGTAGCTAGATGGTTGTCTTCTCCCCATTGTGCTATCATTGTCGGATCTTGTGAGCTGCCTAACATGATCAAGATCATCTATCTGTAATTCTATATGTTGCGTTTGTTGGGATCCGATGAATAGAGAATACTTGTTATGTTGATTATCAAAGTTATATCTACGTGTTGTTTATGATCTTGCATGCTTTCCGTTACTAGTAGATGCTCTGGCCAAGTAGATGCTTGTAACTCCAAGAGGGAGTACTTATGCTCGATAGTGGGTTCATGCCTGCATTGACACAGGACAAGGATGAGAAAGTTCTAAGGTTGTGTTGTCTTGTTGCCACTAGGGATAAAACATTGATGCTATGTCTAAGGATGTAGTTGTTGATTACATTACGCACCATACTTAATGCAATTGTCTGTTGCTTTGCAACTTAATACCTGGAGGGGTTCGGATGATAACTTTGAAGGTGGACTTTTTAGGCATAGATGCAGTTGGATGGCGGTCTATGTACTTTGTCGTAATGCCCAATTAAATCTCACTATACTCATCATGATATGTATGTGCATGGTCATGCCCTCTTTATTTGTCAATTGCCCAACTGTAATTTGTTCACCCAACATGCTGTTTGTCTTATGGGAGAGACACCTCTAGTGAACTGTGGACCCCGGTCCAATTCTCTATACTGAAATACAATCTACTGCAATACTGTTCTACTGTTTTTCTGCAAACAATCATCATCCACACTATACATCTAATCCTTTGTTACAGCAAGCCGGCGAGATTGACAACCTCACTGTTTCGTTGGGGCAAAGTACTTTGGTTGTGTTGTGCAGGTTCCACGTTGGCGCCGGAATCCCTGGTGTTGCGCCGCACTACATCCCGCCGCCATCAACCTTCAACGTGCTTCTTGGCTCCTCCTGGTTCGATAAACCTTGGTTTCTTTCTGAGGGAAAACTTGCTGCTGTGCGCATCATACCTTCCTCTTGGGGTTCCCAACGAACGTGTGAGTTACACGCCATCAGTGCACATAGGTGAACCATAGTATATAGGCTTTGGGCTTGACAAAGTAAACGCTAGTTTTATTCCACATTTGTTAAGCCCATCTCGTAAAAGTTTTAAACCGCCTATTCACCCCCCCCCCCCCTCTAGGCGACATCCGTGTCCTTTCAGTACCAAACACAAACAAGCAGCTAAGCCAGTGGCGGATCTCCCATTCTGGCAAGGTCTGGCCTATGCAATAGCTAGCATTGGCAATTAATGCTAATAGACTATTACTTGAGCAGATTTTATGCTAGAACTAGCGCTTAATCTTGGCTTGTGGTATCAATTTTTTCCTCTAAGCTATCATCTTCGCCACACCATAATCTTGGGTCGTCCTCCGCTACTGAGCTAAGCAGTACTGGAGTAGCAAGCAGCTAAGCAAGACCTAATCAAATTAGCATAGCATCAATGCGTTGAGCAAGGAGCAGAGAAACACAGGCAACCGCTCTGAACCATGGCCTGATTGACAAACCATGACCATGTGCTCTGTTTTCTTTGCCAACAACCCCAAATGTGCAAAAATGGATATATTGGCGCAAGTAAAGGTAGATCCAGAGTTCACTAAAAATATTTTGCTACAGTTCTTATGATTTACATTTCATGTTATGATAATATTACTTTTTTTGGATATGTAGATGAGGTTTCTTTACCCTCCTCGATTGGAAAAGTATATATTAAAAACAATTGGAGAACGATGGAGGCAACATAAGTCAAATCTGAAATCACTTTTGATGCAACCAAGAGTATGGAAGCAAACAACACCAATGTTCCAAGGGGTGTGATTAAAGACCAGTGGATTTCTCTTGTTACTAATTGGATGAGCCAAAAGGCACAGGTACATATGGACGACTTGTCAGATTACCATTTACATCTTGCTTAGTTTCTCTAGGGAATTATGCAAATGCATGTGCTTAGGCCACAAGCGAAGCGGAAGGCAACCGCTCTGAACCATGGCCCGATTGAGAAACCATGACCATGATGCCCTGTTTTCTTTGCCAAGAACCCCAAATGTGCAAAAAAATGGTATCTAAAGCAAAAAAAAAAGGTTGAGAGGTTGAGAAATTTACCTCGGACGGGTCGGCGGAGTCGGATTCGTCGAAGGTGGGCATGTCGTCGGGGCTGTTGATCTTGAGCCCCGCCGCCTTCCTCTCCTGCCTCTCCCGGTTCTTCTGGTTCTTCTTCTTGCGCGGCCGCATCTGTGCCTCTGTCTCGTGCGCACGCTTCTTGCTAGCCGGTGCAGCCACCGTGGAGCCGAATCTTGCCGTCTGGCCCCAAGCGGAGCTCAGATCTGGGGCAGCTCCGGCCGCCGATGGTGCGGCCAACTGGGTGTCCTCAACCACCGCCTCCTTGCCCTTCCCCTCCTTCCCCCTCTCCATGGACGAGCGCGAGCGAGAGCACGAGCGAGAGCGAGAGCGAGCTGTGCTGTTCTTGACCTAGGGTTTTTTCCCGATTTGAGGATTGCTTTGGATGGATGTGCTGAAGAGGACAGGGGAGAAAGATATATATATATATATATATATATATCTCGGCGGTTCCGTCGTGGCCGCGCGTGGACACGTAGGCGTATAATACATAGCGGTATGGGTCATACGGGCTTGTACGTGGGCTGATACGAACCCAGCCAAACCCGAAGTACAGAGGAGATGACGATCATGCCCCCAGACCCGAAGCGGTATCAACGAATCCTAACCGTCCATGTGTTTTCGCGATTTGGCGACTTTGTGGTGGGTGCGTACGGAAGCAAAAGCGAGTTTGTGCTTCGTTGTTTTCGGGTCTTCTATGGGCATTGTTGTTGTTGTTGTTGATACTGAAAAAGGGAGAGCCATGTTCTACAAATTTTGGTTTCTCATATAAATATGAATCATATGATGTGTCAACAATGCCACACTGCTGTAACCACCTCACCATAAGTAATTTGTACTTACGTGAACTGAAAGTCATCATGAGTAACACACCTTCGGATCCTAAAAAATCAATTCCTCCTCGCATTCGCCTTGACTACTGAAGCTTGTAGACAGCTGGTACTAGTTGTACTCTTCCACGTACGGCTCCAATTTATAGATTGCTTATCTTCTTCAAGTTCGTCCTAACTGATACAGTATCTGTTTCTTAGTCTCCCCTCGCAATATTCAGTTCGCAATCACCAGACGTTCAGGGCTGCAAACCGTCCAGTACGTCAACCAGTCTGCGGGAGATAGTTGTTCGAAGTTCTAAACTAGCCACACCCCATTAACATGAAAGAAATTACAATAGATTAACCAGACTGAGTATCAGCCTATGAGCTGCATGAATTAATCTCTTGGAGAACAAATTACAATTCCTTTGCTACAGAATTTTACTAGCTACGTATCTTTTAAAATCATATTTATTACAGCTGGAAGTCACACGAAAACTTGAAATATGAAGGCAACCCAAATGATTCTTTCTCTTTGGTTTAAGAAGCATTGTCATAGTTTACTCGTTATGCTTCGAAACATCATAGCCAAGTCTCTTCGATGAGAAACCATCCATGGAAAGTACATCATGTGATCCTAGTGAAAGTTTGAAGAACAGGTGATTTATTTACTTGACAGAAGATGCATCTGTTTTCCTTAGCTCTGCGCCTTAGTATACTGCCCTGCATTTTCTGCAAGTATTGCTAAGTGGCAACAAAAATTAGGGGATGGCTCCCGGGAGCATTTGCTCCCGGTTTTTTCGAAAAACTAAAACAAATCTAAAATTTATCAAACAATTCTGAAAAAAATCATGCACGTACCTGACCATGGCATGCACCACCGTGTAAAATTTCGTTGCAAAATGTCATCGTATGCGCCCTGCACAAAAATGATAAATTTCTGACATCACATGAGATCTAAAAATATGAATCTCATATCTGGAAATTCGTCATTTTTGCCCAGAACGCATACGATGACATTTCGCAGCGACATTTCACAAGGTGGTGTGTGCCATGGTCAGGTACGTGCATGATTTTTTTCGAAATTTTTTGAAAAGTTTTGAAAAACAAAATTTGCTCCCCAAAAATTCGGGAGCAAATGCTCCTGAGAGCCAAGACGAATTTCCGGATAGTTAGGTACTACCTCCGACTCCATATTACTGGTCTCTACTATGGATATATCGGGAGTACTAAACTGCTGGAGAACAATGAAGGTTAGACGTCATGCCTTCCCTAGCATCATGAATGTGGAAAGTAGTAGTACTCCCTCTTTCCCTACTGCTCAACTTCTTCTAGATACGGATGTATATAGTTTTTTATGGGACGGAGGGAGTACCAGATTCAGATTTAGTCACAAACCCCAAGGCACAGTCTATGCATGTTAATTCAGTGAAAGTGTGTACACCGTTGTAAAGAGCAATTAATTCTTCAAGAAATTGGCAAGGTTCCGAAAGAGTCAAATTCCTCATTGAAATGATCGAATTTGTTCAACAAAAATTTGTACAGAGGTGGCAACTGCCAAGTGCTCCTACCAGGTAATCAGGTACTGACCATACATCCAAATACTCTACTTCGCCAAAGCAAATTCTAAAATACTCCAACAACCAATCACAGCTAATTATTACAGCAATACAGAAGTTCCCTCAAAGAATTGAAATGCTCAAAGAGTCCCTTAAAAAATTCTCTAAGAGTAAGATGCTCTGGACATAAAGTTGCTTCGGTTATCAGCCCAACCGCACACTGAAAATAGTTTCTACAAAAAAATTCCATGTATACGTATAAACCTTTTGATTCCAACAACAATGAATCATGTGTGGCAAACATAAAAAGTAGTTATCACATGAATCGACATGCAAAAGTTGTATGTTTCATTAGAATAATCTAGTAAACAAAGTGCCAACTGAAGTGCACTATTTTTTTTTTCGAGAGCACGCAAAACGCGTGCCTTATCTTTATAGAAGGAGAAGCAAAAGTTTTACAAGAAAGCACAAGAGTGCTGAAACACACACACACACCACCTCCCTCCGCCTAGGCCTACTCTCTCGCTGCACCTAGCCTCCCTCCTCTCTTAGCCCTCTCCCAGAGGTGGAACTCATCTCTAACCTGCACTAGGACTTGGTCTACCGTCTTCTGCTCCCTCTCATTCCCAAAAGCCCTGACGTTCCTCTGTTTCCAGAGCGTCCAAGCCGTGCAGATGACCATGGTGTCGAAACGCTTCCTGTCGAACCTCCTCACCCGCTTACGGGCCTCCGTCCATCATCTTTGCAGGTTCCCCGTGCACTATTAGAAGTGTAAACTAATCAACAAGCATAGTCTAACAGCTTTATGTTTTGGATTCAGTTGGTTTGGTGTTGTATGAAACTGAATTGTACCTATTCCTGGAATGTTTCCTGCCAGCTGCCTTTTCACAGCACATGTATTGAGAATTCCATTTTTCCTCTTTTTCTGAACGAGAGATTGCGTTGAAAATTTTCAAAATGTTATACAGTAGAGTGGTTCTCACCTTCTCTACGGGAAACAAAATTTGATATGATCTCCAATGGGAAAAAATTGCACAGCATTGAACTTACTGCTTAATAGCATCCGAGCTACTCGTAGGGCATAAATGTGCGGTAACCGTTCCAGTTTAATGTGTCCTGAGGCGCTTGTGTCCTATGAGATTGTAGTGTAGGAAAGCAGTCCATACAAATTTTGAAGGGTTCATTTCATCCATTTTTTTGCTAGTTAACCGAACATATTCTTAATTAATGGATGAAACAAAGCTTTTGCCACCATTGAAAAAAAAAAGTGATTCGAACATATTAGAGACTGAAAAAAGGAGAGCCATGTTCATATAAATATGCCAACAATGCCACACAGTTGTAACCACCTCACCATAAGTAATTTGTACTTACGTGAACCGAAAGTCATCATCAGCAGCACACCTTCGGATCCTAAAGAATTAATTGCTCCTCACATTCGCCTTGACTACTGTAGCTTGTAGACAGCTGATACTAGTTGTACTCTTCCACGTACGGCTCAAATTTATAGATAGCTTATCTTCCTCAAGTTCGTCCTGACTGATACAGTATCGGTTTCTTAGTCTCCCCTCACAATATTCAGTTCCAATCACCAGACTTTCAGGGCTGCAAACCGTCCAGTATGTCAACCAGTTTGTGGGTACATTACTCAAAATCAGTGGATGATAGTTGTTAACATGAAGGAAATTACAGTAGATAAACCAGACTGAGTATCAGCCTATGAGCTGCGTCAACTAATCTCTCGGAGAACAAATTACAATTCCTTTGCTACAGAATATTACTAGCTACCTATCTTTAAAAATCATAATTACATTTAGAGAACAGTCTTTAAATGGCTGGAACTCACACGAAAACTTGAAATATGAAGGCAACCCAAGTGATTCTTGGGTTTAAGAAGCATTGTCATACTTTATTTGTTATGTTTCGAAACATCATAGCCAAATATCTTCCATGAGCAACCATAATCCATCGAAAGCACATCATGTGATCCTAGTGAAAGTTTGGAGAACAGGTGATTTATTTTCATGACAGAAGATGCATCTTTTTTTACTTAGCTCTGTGCCTTAGCATTTTCTCCCAGTATCCTGTAGCTAAGTGGCAACAAAAATTAGGGGAAATTTAAGGTACTAAACTGCTGGAGAACAATTAAGGTTAGACGTCATGCCTTCCAGACCACCATGAATGTGGAAAATAGTACTACCAGATTCAGATTTAGTCACAAACCTCAAGCCACAGTCTATGCATGTTAATTCAGTGAAAGTGTGCACACCATTGTAAAGAACAATTAATTCCAAATTGGCAAGGTTCAGAAAGAGTCAAATTCCTCATATAAATGATCAATTTGTTCACCAAAAACTGGTACAGAGGTGGCAACTGCCAAGTGCTCCTACCAGGTACTGGCCATACATCCAAATAATCTACTTCAGCAAAGGAAAATCTGAAATACTCCAACAACCAATCACAGCTAATTATTGCAGCAATACAGAAGTTCCCTCAAAGAATTAAAATGCTCAAAGAGTCCCTTAAAAAATGCTCTAAGAGTAAGATGCTCTGGACATAAAGTCGCTTCCGTTATCAGCCCAGCTGCACACTGAAAATAGTTTCTACTAAAATTTTCCATGTATACGTATAAACCTTTTGATTCGAACAACAATGAATCATGTATGGCAAACATGAAAAGTAGCTAACACATACAGAAGCATGACATATTGACATGCCAAAGTTGTCTGTTTCTTTAGAATATAATCTAGTAAACAATGTGCCAACAGAAGTGCAGTATTAGAAGTGTAAACTAATCAGCAAGCATAGCCTAACAGCTTTATGTTTAGGATTCAGTTGGTTTGGTGTTGTATCAAACTGAAGTGTACCTATTCCTGCAATGTTTCCAACCAGCTGCCTTTTCACGGCACATGTATTGAAAATTCCCTTTTTCCTTCTTTTTTTCCGAACAAGGGATCACGTTGAAATTTTGAATCTGTTACAGTAAAGTGATTCTCACCTTTTCTATGGGAAACAAAATTTGATACGACCTCCAATTGGAAAAAAAATCACGGAGCATTGAACTTACTAAATCGCATCCAAGCTACTCCTAGGGCACAAATGTGCGGTAACCGTTCCGGTTTGATGTGTCCTGAGGCGCTTGTGTCCTATGGGATTATGGTGTTGGAAAGCAATTCATAGGAATTTTGTAGGGTTCATTCCTTTAAACCAAATTGACTATATAGGAAAAATTCCTATTGATTGTCCTACAAAATTTCATCGAAAATCTTTTGAACCAACGAGTCCCTGAATGTGGAATATATTAGAACTAGATTCATATTTAGTCACAAAGCCCAAACCACGGTCTAATTCAGTGAAAGAGTTTACATCATTGTAAAGATGAATCAATTCCCCATCAAGGATTGGCCACTTCACGGTAGTCAATTACTCGTCAAACCAATTCATTTGAAGAAAAAATTAGTACAAAGGTGGCAACAGCCAAGTACTCCTCTCAGGTAGTAAGGTACCAAACCATACATAAAAATACTGTACCTCAGAAAAGCAGAATCTGGAATACTCTAACAACCAATCACAGCTAATTATTGCAACAAGGCAGCAGAAGTTCACTCAATGAACAGAAATGCTCTAAAGAGTAAGATGCTATGTGCATAAGGTATCAGCGCAACCGCATTACTGAACATAGTTTCTACTAAATTTGCGCATGTATTCATAAGAACTTCTGACTCCAACAATAATGAGTCATGTGTGTCAAACATAGAAGTAGCCAACAGAGAAAGACATGCTAAAGCTGTCCGATTCTTTATAATAATCTAGTAAACAAATTTCCCACATAAGTGCACTATCAGAAGTGTATACAAATCGTTTGGCAAAGAAAAAGTGTAAACTAATCAATAAGCAGCACAGCCTAACAGATTTATGTTTTGTGTTCAGTTGAGAATTCCATTGTTTAGGCCAACGAGATGTTGTGTTCAAAATTTTGAGTATGTTACAGTGGAGTCGTTCTCACCTTATGTACTGGAAACAAAATTCAATACGATTTCTTCCAAAGGCAAAACAATCGCAGAGCATTATTGAGCTTACTGCTTAATCGCACCCGAGCTTCTCGTACGAAACAAATGGACAGTAACCGTCCCGAGGCGGTTGCGCGGCGAAGCGCGGGAAGTATGGCGGCGACGGCGGCGGCATCTGAGGCGGCTGCGTGGCGGTTGCGACGCCGCCGTGGGCGCGCGAGCGCTTGAGGTAGAGGCGGTACTTCTGGAGGTGGCTGGCGACGTTCTCGCGCGTGAGGCCGTCGACGTTCATGAGGCGCACGATGGCCTTGGGCACGGCGCCCTTGTCGCCGAGGCGCTCGACGGCCTCGACGAAGCGGTGGTGCAGCGAGGGCGTCCACACCATCCGCGCCTTCTTCCCGGCGGCGGCGGCGTCCTCGGTCTCGCCCTCCCCCTCCAACTCCTCGTCGTCGTAGTCGTCGTCGTCGAACCGGGAGGAGGAGAGGTGGGAAGTCGGGGAGTCGTGGAGGAAGCGGGCGTCGACGGGGGATGGGAGGAACGCGTCCGCGGGGCCGATCCCGAAGGCCGCGGCGAGCGCCGGCGGGATGAGCGGCTGCGAGACCGGCGTCAGCTCGGCGGGCGAGGGGAGGCCGACCTCCCACTCGGGCACGCCGCCGCGCGCGTTGGCGGCGTCCACCATGTGGCGCCGCGACGAGGAGGAGCCGGCGGAGGCCGTGCCGTGGCGCGGCTGGGGCCGGATGATGCGAGGGGATAGCATGGCTTTCCCGGCGGGGTCAGGTTTGTGAGGACGGGGTGGGTCCCTACCGTGGATCAGCTGGGAGAGAGAGAGAAGGGAGTAGTATGGATATTTTTCGGATTGGATTTGTGACGACGCGAGTGAAGGTCCGGTGATCCTTGGGCGAGCGTCGCGGGGAGGGTGCGTGGCTGGGCTGGGCTGCTCGTCACTCTCTCCGGTCAGGGGCGTAGAGCGAGTCACTCGGGCTGCCACACTGACTCAGCTCATCTATGTTTGTTTGTTTTTCAAACCTAGCAATGCTATTATAATGAAAAAGAGGTGGACATTTCATAAGAAAAACCGGCCAAAAATTCGGGCGACGACCAAATCACCCTAACAACAAAAGCCGACGGCGGATGCGAACATCTAGAGCCGCCATTCTAACATTGATGCTGGTCCCGAGGCCACACACCCCCACGAGTCGATGACCAAGTCGCCCGAGAGCGATCAAGGCCAACACTAACACCTCAATACAACACGGTGAAGGCGATAGACCGGAGCCACTGCTCCCGCATCCACACCGGCCCAAGGCCGCACACCGCCTAGCCAAAGAAGCAAAATCGTCGCCATCAACTACCAACACACTCCGCTGGTCCCTCTAGTCGGTGCACATCCAAGGCGAGACCCCAAGAAGCAAACAACGCCAGACTGTCGCCCTCGCCTGACCGTGTGAGATCTGGGGTTTCCTCCGAAGATCTCGGGTGGAGGAGCGAAAGCACCGCCACGACGACTTCAAGAAGCACACGGCGCACAAGGGCATCCCCGTCGTAGGTCATGTCCGACTGCCATGACGAGCTTACACCGGTGTCTCGTCGCTATTTATGTCAACATCGAATTCCTACATGTGATACTTGGTGCCTAAATGCAACGCTGCGTCAATCTTTTCTACACGATCTATCAAAGAAGTGCAAAAATGTTGCAGCATTATAGACACACCCACTGTTAAACGAGTTGTATCTAGAAGGTTTTTTCCGTGTATAGTTGTATTGGCTTGTACGTCAAGATCATTGTAGAGATAAACACCAAATCAGTTGTATAAGATTTGGTGGTTAGTTGTTGTAATCTGTATGCCCTTGGGGCTATATAAAGTGACCACACGACGACCCTAGAGGTACGGCCGAACCAATCTCTCTCTCTCTCTCTGTATTTTGATATGGTATCAGAGCTCTTTTCTTCCACCATGTCGAGATCTTCCTCCTCTGTCCCTAGCTCTGCTCCGCAAGCCGGCGTCGTGACGGAGAAGCTATGCGGGGACAACTTCCCGCTCTGGAGGGCGCAAGTGATCCCGCCCCTGCGGGAACGCCAGCTGGTCGGCTTCCTGGACGGCAAGGTGCCATAGCCGGCCGAGACTCATGAGATCGAGTCCATCAACGAAAAAGGTGAGAAAGAGAAGCAGACTGTTCTTAACCCTGCGTATGCTGCATGGATTGCCCAGGACCAGCAGGTTCTTGGGTTTCTGCTATCCTCTCTGTCGAGGGGGGTGCTCACACAAGTTTCCGCCCTGGAGACCACGGCTGATGTGTGGGCAGCGCTGACGGCGATGTACTCGTCGCAATCTCGTGCTCTAGTCATGCAGATCCGTATGTAGCTTGCGAGCACACAGAAGCGCGAGATGCGTGTCGCTGAATACGTGGCACAGATGAGAGGCCTCGGCGATGCCATGAGCTCCGCCGGGAAGAAGATGGAAGATGATGATCTGGCCGCATACATCCTGGCCTGGCTGGACGCGGAGTGGAATCCGCTCGTGACGGCCATGACCACCAGGACTCGCATCTGCTGAACTTCGAGAACCGCCTCGACATCCATAACGGCGGGCCTCCTGGAGCTGCTGCGGGCTCCTTCAACTATGGTGGCGGTCCTCCTGGTGGCGGCAGTGGTGGTGGCGGCATCTCCACCGTCAACCTGGCTTCCCGGGGTGGTGGCCGCAATGGCTATCGCGGCGGCCGCGGAGGCGGTCGTGGACGCGGTGATGGCGGACGTGGCGGCGGGGGCGGCAACTACAATAACTCTGCACGTCACAACAGCCAGCGGCCGTTCGACGCCAACGGCAATCCTCGCCCACAATGCCAACTCTGCGACAAGTACGGGCACTCGGCGTTGAAGTGTTGGAAACGCTTCAACAAGGATTACAATGGTGAAGAGAAGCCTGCCGGATCACCTGCGCATGCGTATGGCATCGACACGAACTGGTACCTAGACACTGGTGCCTCCAATCATGTCACCGGCGAGCTGGAGAAGCTCACCATCCGTGACAGGTACCATGCCCACGAGCAGATCCACACTGCCGGCGTAGCAGGTATGGAGATCAGTCATATTAGTCATGCTATTATTCCGACCCCTTGTGATAAACAACTCCAATTAAAAAATGTCCTTCGTTCTCCTCATGCAACTAAAAGCCTTGTTTCTGCTCATAAGCTAGCATGTGATAATAACACTTTTCTTGAGATTCATCCCGATATTTTTCTTGTCAAGGAACAAGGCACGAGGAGAACACTTCTTCGCGGTATATCCCATGGTGGCATCTACCCTTTTTGGTCGAATCCTTCCACTTCGACAAAACAAGCTTTTGGAGTCAATAAACCACCGACCGCTCGGTGGCATAGGCGTCTAGGACATCCCTCGTTTGATGTTGCTCAACGAGTTCTTAGCCAAAATAAACTTCCTTCTTCAAAGGATAATTTAGAGAATTTTATTTGTGATGCATGTCAAAAGGGGAAGAGTCATCAACTCCCCTATTCCAAGTCTAGTAGTGTTTCCAGTGCTCCTTTAGAGCTTATTTTTCAGATGTGTGGGGTCCAGCTTGTGCTTCCATTGGGAATAACAAGTACTATGTAAGCTTTGTTGATGACTATAGCAAGTTTACTTGCATCTATCTTCTTAAGAATAAGCCTGATGTTTTTGCTCACTTTCATGACTTCCAAAATCATGTTGAACGTCTATTTGACAGAAAGTTCTTGCACTAAAATCTGATTGGGGAGGCGAGTATCAAAAACTTAACTCTTTTTTCAAACGCATAGGCATAGAACATCATGTATCTTGTTCTCATGCACATCAACAAAATGGATCAGCGGAACGCAAACATCACCATATTATGGAAGTAGGCTTATCTCTTTTAGCTCATGCACACATGCCATTAAAATTCTGGGATGAAGCTTTTTCTACTGCCACATTTCTCATAAATCGTGTTCCCAGCAAAGTTATCAACCTGTCGTCGTGGTGAACGAGCAGATGCCATAGGATGGCTTAGATTGGGGCCGAATGGACGCAAGAGGATTCGGGGGAGGGTTTGTGATCAGGTGGGATGAACTTCCGGATGGTTTCCTCAAGAACTTGACCAAGGCCAGAGGTTGAAGAAGAAAGACACAAGGAAGAACTCACTCTAGATCACCATGTTCATTGATTCACACAGGTTACAGGTTTCTTTCTCTCTGTGTTCCGCGCGTACATCCATACATGCCTCTCTCCTGAAGAAGGGCTGCCCCCTCTCCTTATATAGGGGAGAGGGTGGCTTACAGTGCAAGAAACCCTAATGGCATCTTTGACTGGACAAACTACTTTACAAGGCTACTGTACAAAGCTACTTTAATCATAGATGACACCGGGGTCTTCTTTAATCAGGGAGGCTGACGTCCTCCGGCTTCTTTCTCCGTCATCTTCTCCTTTATCGTCAGCCCTTCGTTTAAAGCTACTTTGCTTAGCTCATCCTTGTCTTCTAGCTCTGGAGAGGATCTTTGACCAGCTTTGCCGACAAGCCATTCCTTCCGGTGGCCCGGTACCTTTTCTATCCGGTTCCGGTATCCCTCTTATGAGGATACCGGCTTAGCCTGTTTAGCCAAACGCCTATCTTAGACTCCGGCATGAACATCTAACCGGTATCCTGATGGCTCAAACCATCCGGTTTGGCATGCCTTTGGCATACCGGGGGTCATCCCCCCAACATTAGTCCCCGAAGCTGGTATAGTCTGGCGGATCCTATCCAACAGACCATGCCAGGTTCTTACGTCTTTGGATACCGGTTTGATCCATCCGGCGCTCGGCTCGGATCCGGCATCTTTGCCCGGATCTTCCTTATCTTTTCTTCGTAAGTCATTCTCCGGTATCTTGTCTTCCGGTATCTTAACCATTAAATACCTCCTCGGCGAAGTCGAGAATATCTCGGGCCCCGCGCCGAGTAGACATGCGCACTGTGACTGACGGGCCAGTGTCAGTTGTCATTTCGTTTCGACTCCCGCGCGCCCATTTAATGCACCGCTGCGGATCCCACTGGCCGTTCCAGATCTCCTGTGTGCCTCCGTGTGGCCTCCTGTTTTTCGCGTGTATCTCTTCGACACGTGGCGGTCCATGGTGCGAACCGCCGCGGGCCGCGAGGCGAACCGCCACGGCCCAGCGGTTTCCAGCCCACTTCCCTTCTTCTTTATAAGCGCAACCGCCGCTCCTTCTTCCTCTTCTCGCATTCTCCACTTCCTCGCGCACAGTGCTCTTCGCTTCCGTGCCTTCCGCCGTTCTCCGTCCGCCGTCGCTCGCCTGAGCCCCGTCGCCCGGCGAACTCACGCCGTCCTTCTGCTGGACTTCGCCGCACGGAGATCCTCAGCAGCAACTTCACCGCGCCCGCCGCATTTGTGCTTCTCCGCGAACTCCTCCGCCTCGCCGTCGACGGTGGTCGTTGGCGACCGCAGGCTCACCGTACCTCCGGCGAACCTCTTCCTCCGCGACTCCGCCGCCTCAGGTTAGGCCCGACGCGCCTTTACCCCTTTCTCTCTTGCACTTCGGATCTTGGGGGCGGTAGAGTATTTATTCGTTCTTTGTTTTGCTTTTCCTCTTACTCGTAGATCTTCGCGCGAGGGTCCATTTGGGGAAAACTGTTTCTTGGTAGTGAAGGAGATATGCCCTAGAGGCAATAATAAAGTGGTTATTATTTATATCTTTATGTTTATGATAAATGTTTATATATATCATGCTATAATTGTATTAACCGAAACATTAGTACATGTGTGATATGTAGACAACAAGAAGTCCCTAGTATGCCTCTTAAACTAGCTTGTTGATTAATGGATGATTAGTTTCATAATCATGAACATTGGATGTTATTAGTAACAAGGTTATATCATTATATGAATGATGTAATGGACACACCCAATTAAGCGTAGCATAAGATCTCGTCATTAAGTTATTTGCTATAAGCTTTCGATACATAGTTACCTAGTCCTTATGACCATGAGATCATGTAAATCACTTATACCGGAAAGGTACTTTGATTACACCAAACGCCACTGCGTAAATGGGTGGTTATAAAGGTGGGATTAAGTATCCGGAAAGTATGAGTTGAGACATATGGATCAACAGTGGGATTTGTCCATCCCGATGACGGATAGATATACTCTGGGCCCTCTCGGTGGGATGTCGTCTAATGTCTTGCAAGCATATGAATAAGTTCATAAGAGACCACATACCACGGTACGAGTAAAGAGTACTTGTCAGGAGACGAGGTTGAACAAGGTATAGAGTGATACCGATGATCAAACCTCGGACAAGTAAAATATCGCGTGACAAAGGGAATTGGTATCGTATGTGAATGGTTCATTCGATCACTAAAGTCATCGTTGAATATGTGGGAGCCATTATGGATCTCCAGATCCCGCTATTGGTTATTGGTCGGAGTGAGTACTCAACCATGTCCGCATAGTTCACGAACCGTAGGGTGACACACTTAAAGTTGGATGTTGAAATGGTAGAACTTGAATATGGAATGGAGTTCGAATATTTGTTCGGAGTCCCGGATGAGATCCCGGACATCACGAGGAGTTCCGGAATGGTCCGGAGAATAAGATTCATATATAGGAAGTCATATTCCAAGTTTGGAAATGATCCGGTGCATTTATGGCAGGTTCTAGAAGGTTCTAGAAAAGTCCGGAAGAATGGCACTTTGGAAAGTGGAGTCCCAAAGAGACTCCACTTGCATGACCAGCCAACCCTAAAGGGGAGGAGTCCAAGGTGGACTCCCCTAGGGTGGCCGGCCAGCCCCACCTCAAGGAAAGGTGGGAGTCCCACCTTGAGTAGGACTCCCCCCTTGAGTAGGTTTCCCACTTTTGGGAGGTTTTAGTGTTGGGGTCTTATTCGAAGACTTGGACTAGAACTCTTGGGGCTTCCACCTATATAATGAGGGGCATAGAGAGGGGGCTGACCACTTCAAGCCTCAGCCTTGGCCGCACCCCTTAGAGGGCCGGCGCCCAACCCCCTCTCTCCCCAAACCCTAGCGGTCTCTCTCCTCCACCACATCCCGCACGCTTAAGCGAAGCTCCGCCGGATTTCTCCACCACCACCGACACCACGCCGTCGTGCTGTCGGATTCAAGAGGAGCTACTACTTCCGCTGCCCGCTGGAACGGGGAGGTGGACGTCGTCTTCATCAACAACCGAACGTGTGACCGAGTACGGAGGTGCTGCCCGTTCGTGGCGCCGGAACCGATCGTGATCAAGATCTTCTACGCGCATTTGCAAGCGGCAAGTGATCGTCTACCGCAGCAATAAGAGCCTACTCTTATAGGCTTTGGAATCTCTTCAAGGGTTAGTCTTGATCATCCCCTCGTTGCTCCCATCTTCTAGATTGCATCTTGGCTTGGATTGCGTGTTCGCGGTAGGAAAATTTTTGTTTTCTATGCAACGTTATCCTACAGTGGTATCAGAGCCGTGTCTATGCATAGATGGTTGCACGAGTAGAACACAATGGTTTGTGGGCGTTGATGCTCTTGTTATCTTTAGTTTGAGTACTTTGCATCTTTGTGGCATAGTGGGATGAAGCGGCTCGGACTAACTTTACATGACCGCGTTCATGAGACTTGTTCCTCGTTCGACATGCAACTTGTATTGCATAAGAGGCTTTGCGGGTGTCTGTCTCTCCTACTATAGTGAAGATTCAACTTACTCTTCTATTGACAACACTAGTATCACCGTTGTGGTTCATGTTCGTAGGTAGATTAGATCTTACACGAAAACCCTAAACCACGTAAAATATGCAAACCAAATTAGAGACGTCTAACTTGTTTTTGCAGGGTTTGGTGATGTGATATGGCCATGATATGATGATGAATATGTATGAGATGATCATTATTGTATTGTGGCAACCGGCAGGAGCCTTATGGTTGTCTTTAATTTTCATGTTGAGTAGTATTTCAAAGTAGTTGTAATAGTTGCTACATGAGGTGAACAACCATGAAGACGGCGCCATGAACCTTGACGCTACGCCGACAATGATGGAGATCATGCCCGTTGATGATGGAGATCATGTCCGTGCTTTGGAGATGAAGATCAAAGGCGCAAAGACAAAAGGGCCATATCATATCACATATGAACTGCATGTGATGTTAATCCTTTATGCATCTTATTTTGCTTAGATCGCGACGGTAGCATTATAAGATGATCCCTCACATTAATATCAAGATAATAAAGTGTTCTCCCTCGTATGCACCGTTGTAACAGTCATTCGTCGTTTCAAAGCATCTCGTGATGATCGGATGTGATAGATTCAACGATTCACATACAACGGGTGTAAGCCATGTTGCACACGCGGAATACTTGGGTTTGCTTGACGAGCCTAGCATGTACGACATGGCCTCGGGACAACGGAAACCGAAAGGTTGAACACGAGTCATATGGATGATATGATCAACATGTTGATGTTCACCATTGAAGCTACATCATCTCACGTGATGATCGGTTTTGGTGTAGTGGATTTGGATCGTGTACCACTTAACAACTATGAGGGATGTTGTATTAAGTGGGAGTTCATTAGTAATTAGATTAAAACATGAACTAATTATCATAAACATAGTCTGAGTAGTATTTTGAATTAATTTTGTAGTATTGGCATCCGTTTTCTACCATGCGCTAGTCTTGTTATTGAGATAGAAATACTGTTAAAATCTGACAAGAAACTTTACGGATTGGTACCGTATTGTTAAAGAATCAAGAATTGATTAAGTCCTATTGCAAACTTTTAGTAAACCTCACATTGTTGATTCAAAGAGCTATGTTTTCAATTAGTACCTAAAGTTATCTTGTCTCCGTCAAAACTTGAAGTTCAAATTTGTTTGAAAAGTAAGGAGCTGAAAATTTAGTTTTCAGAAATAATCAAGGTATGAGATATATGTGATATCTAAGACCTTATTACAAGATAATAGAATATAATTTGGTGAGACTACATAAACTCATAAGTTTTATGGGAATGTATGAAGGTTGAAGACGCCAAAGGCCACAATCCTCCAACTATTGGGGCACTAACAATATTCGTATATCCATGAAGTGACCATCCTTAATATGCACCGTTATTAAGACTCGTCGTTTCGAAGCATCACGTGATGATCGGGTGTGATAGATTCTACGAGTGCATACAACGGGTGCAAGCTAGATTTGCACATGCAAATACCAAGGTTAAAACTTTACGAGCCTAGCATGTACATACATGGTCTCGAAAAGTCGTCATGATATGATGGATAAAATTATGAGTGAAATTGTTCATCATATTACAAAGTTACTAATAGTGAAATCTGGAACACTTGTCATATGATGATCAACTTCAAAGTAAGAACCTCAAGGTTATTGGTATTTGACCAACAAACCGAGAAGTTATTGAAGTTGATATGTTTCTCTGAATAATGAGGAAAGCTAAAAGAGAAACTGCAAAAGATATTTTGGCAAAAAGAAAAGAAAAGACTAGAAAGTCTAGCTCAGGTGTATATAAATGATATACATGTTATGGTTGTATTCCTAGTTAAGTAACACAATGAAATTCTTGGGTATTAGTACCATATTGGTTGGTATGAAGTGTCATACAAAACAACGCAATACAAGAATACAATGGCCTAAGTGACTGACAAGGAATATGATAGAAAAGCACGTCTGGAACAAAATAAAGTGTTATTATGTTCGTCGTTGGCATTCTATCTAGCCCTTAGAATTTATAATGAAGAACTTAATAATTGTTATTTTGCTCTGGTCAAATGAAAACAATGAGTTGTTCAAATTATGACATTACTCCATGTACGATGGATAAGTTATTATAAATCTTAATGGTGAAACACACATACATAAAACTGACGCTAAAATGCCATAAGGCAAATGATTTGAATTCCACTTATTTGTGGAACCGCCATTTAGGTCATGTTAGAAAGGAACGCATGAAGGAACTCCATGCAAATGGATTTTTGGAGTCATTTGATTTTTGAATCATTTGACGCTTGCAAATCTTTTCTAAAGAGAATGATTAAAATACCGTTCATAGGCCAAGAGTTGAACGGGCAACAAACTTAGTGAAAAAATACATAATGATGTATGTGGTTCACTAAGCATAGTTGTGTGCGGGAGATTCTTCTACTTCATGAAAACTTTCAAACAATGAATTGAGTATGTATGTGGATATATTCAATAAGGAAAAGTTTGAAACATTTGAATGGATTCAAATAAATTTCAGCATGAAGTGGAAATCATCGTAATAGAAAAGACAAATATCTATGATTGGATCATGGTGGAAATATTTGAATTACGAGTTTTAGCGAACATCTAAGAGAGTTATGAAATTGTTCTACAACTCACGTTTCTTGGAGTATCATAGTGATGAAGAAGTATCCAAGAGATGTATCCAATACTTGTTGGGTCAATGATGAGATAAAATATTGATGTCATTATATTTTTGTGGATTATGCTTAGTGACTACCGCTTTTACACTGAATAGAGCATCATCATGATCCGATGAAATGACACCATACAAGTTATGGCATGGGTATAAACCCTAATAGTCATTTCTTTAAATTTTGGTCTAAGATTTTTCAACCAAAATCGGATGAATGTCTTTGTTGGTTATCCCAGAGATTTAATTGGGAATTCTTCCCACAAGACAAAGACAAAAGTGTTTGTCAATGTTTCTTATTTCCAAGAAATTGTTTCTAGTGAAGTTTTTGAGTGGGAGGACAATATAATTTGATAAGGTTTATGAACCTGAGCACAATGATCAGAGTAGCGCAGCATTGGAATTGGTTTCGGAAGCGGCTACGACGATCATGGCTCCCATGACTACAAAGTGTTTTAGCCATGGAGATCGAAGTACATATTGAACCTTGTAGGTATAGTTTACTTTGTGATCAAATAAAAGATTTGTGGGCAAAGGATTGATTTTGAACAATAATAAACTAACTACAAACAAAGAAGTTATGATGGGCCCTGACTCCGTTAAAATGGCCATGCGCCATGAAATCCAAGATAGATGAATACTTTATGAAAGTAAATGGATCTATGAAATTGATAGACTTGGATGAAATATCCTTGAAGAAAGCTTGACTTGTCGAAAAATTGTTTACGACAAAGTTCAAAGAGTTGAATACGATAAGATTAGATCTTTCGTAGCAATGCTTATAGTCTATGTGGATTATTCTAGTAATCACTACATATTTCTTTTATGAGATATGCTAGTAGGATGGCAAAATACACTACTTAACAGAAGTATGTATACAAGATACAACCAAGAGTTTTGCTGGTCCGTGGAATACTAGATAGGTATACAAGCTTCAATTGAATGAAGTAAGTATCACGGAGTTGGAATCTTCACCAGATGAAATAGTCAAAGAGTTTTCATCAGAGACGATGAAGAGGCTTGCATTTGCAAGAAATTAAGTGGGAGCGCTAAGACACATTTATAATACTTTATGTAGGTGACATATAGTTGGTTATAAATGATGTAATTATATACTTGATTAAAAAGGTTTCATTGAGAATTAACTTCAATGAAAGGATATGGACTGAAACAAATTTAGTGTCAAGATCTATGAAGATAGATTGAAACACATAAATAAGTTTAAGTCAAAGTACATATGATGGATATTGAAGTAGTTCAATATAGAAATATTAAGAAAATGTTCTTGTCATGTGAAGGTTTAACAAGACTTGAGTGTATCTGACACTCAATGAGTAAAAACACATGAGTGATTATAGA
Organism: Lolium perenne; assembly: GCF_019359855.2. Taxonomy (NCBI): domain Eukaryota; kingdom Viridiplantae; phylum Streptophyta; class Magnoliopsida; order Poales; family Poaceae; genus Lolium; species Lolium perenne. The sequence continues at coordinate 274,922,930 of NC_067246.2, read as the reverse complement.
TCACGAATAATATGTACACAATCAGATATCATGTGCTATAAATTGTTATGAGCATATACCAGAATGATTCATATGATGATAATTGGACGACAGTAAGAATATCCTTGAGTACTTTAGAAGAACTAAGGATATATATATATATTTGTATGAAGAAATGACAAAACAAATCACTGTAAGGTGTTACACCGATATTGGTTTTGTCACATATAAAATATAATTTCAATCTCAAATTAGACTAAGTGTTGTTTAAAAGGTAGCACAATGAGCTAGAAGTTGTCTATGCTAGATTTAGAAGAGTTCTAAATATTGTGACGGATTCTACAAAAGAAGGCAGAGTATGTCATTATTTTGACAATGACAAAGGATGTTAAATCAAGAGGTTCTTTGAGAACTTGGTGTAGTTCCGACAGAGTCAGAACTTTGAAGCTATATTGTATATGACAATATTAGTGACTTATTTCAGACCGCGGAATTAAGGTTCCACCATAAGATCAAACATATTTAATGCCAACTCATTTGGAAATGAGTGATGCGTTGAGACGCAAATGAATTACAAAATACATACGTTTCTGAGCGTGTCAGATCCGTTGACTAAAAACCTCTCCCGTGAGCAATACATGATAAAGCACCATAAGGCCAAGGTGTTATATCTTTACAAATGTAAACTAGATTATTGACTCTAGTGCAAGTGGGAGACTGAAGGAGATATGCCCTAGAGGCAATAATAAAGTGGTTATTATTTATATCTTTATGTTTATGATAAATGTTTATATATATCATGCTATAATTGTATTAACCGAAACATTAGTACATGTGTGATATGTAGACAACAAGAAGTCCCTAGTATGCCTCTTAAACTAGCTTGTTGATTAATGGATGATTAGTTTCATAATCATGAACATTGGATGTTATTAGTAACAAGGTTATATCATTATATGAATGATGTAATGGACACACCCAATTAAGCGTAGCATAAGATCTCGTCATTAAGTTATTTGCTATAAGCTTTCGATACATAGTTACCTAGTCCTTATGACCATGAGATCATGTAAATCACTTATACCGGAAAGGTACTTTGATTACACCAAACGCCACTGCGTAAATGGGTGGTTATAAAGGTGGGATTAAGTATCCGGAAAGTATGAGTTGAGACATATGGATCAACAGTGGGATTTGTCCATCCCGATGACGGATAGATATACTCTGGGCCCTCTCGGTGGGATGTCGTCTAATGTCTTGCAAGCATATGAATAAGTTCATAAGAGACCACATACCACGGTACGAGTAAAGAGTACTTGTCAGGAGACGAGGTTGAACAAGGTATAGAGTGATACCGATGATCAAACCTCGGACAAGTAAAATATCGCGTGACAAAGGGAATTGGTATCGTATGTGAATGGTTCATTCGATCACTAAAGTCATCGTTGAATATGTGGGAGCCATTATGGATCTCCAGATCCCGCTATTGGTTATTGGTCGGAGTGAGTACTCAACCATGTCCGCATAGTTCACGAACCGTAGGGTGACACACTTAAAGTTGGATGTTGAAATGGTAGAACTTGAATATGGAATGGAGTTCGAATATTTGTTCGGAGTCCCGGATGAGATCCCGGACATCACGAGGAGTTCCGGAATGGTCCGGAGAATAAGATTCATATATAGGAAGTCATATTCCAAGTTTGGAAATGATCCGGTGCATTTATGGCAGGTTCTAGAAGGTTCTAGAAAAGTCCGGAAGAATGGCACTTTGGAAAGTGGAGTCCCAAAGAGACTCCACTTGCATGACCAGCCAACCCTAAAGGGGAGGAGTCCAAGGTGGACTCCCCTAGGGTGGCTGGCCAGCCCCACCTCAAGGAAAGGTGGGAGTCCCACCTTGAGTAGGACTCCCCCCTTGAGTAGGTTTCCCACTTTTGGGAGGTTTTAGTGTTGGGGTCTTATTCGAAGACTTGGACTAGAACTCTTGGGGCTTCCACCTATATAATGAGGGGCATAGAGAGGGGGCTGACCACTTCAAGCCTCAGCCTTGGCCGCACCCCTTAGAGGGCCGGCGCCCAACCCCCCTCTCTCCCCAAACCCTAGCGGTCTCTCTCCTCCACCACATCCCGCACGCTTAAGCGAAGCTCCGCCGGATTTCTCCACCACCACCGACACCACGCCGTCGTGCTGTCGGATTCAAGAGGAGCTACTACTTCCGCTGCCCGCTGGAACGGGGAGGTGGACGTCGTCTTCATCAACAACCGAACGTGTGACCGAGTACGGAGGTGCTGCCCGTTCGTGGCGCCGGAACCGATCGTGATCAAGATCTTCTACGCGCTTTTGCAAGCGGCAAGTGATCGTCTACCGCAGCAATAAGAGCCTACTCTTATAGGCTTTGGAATCTCTTCAAGGGTTAGTCTTGATCATCCCCTCGTTGCTCCCATCTTCTAGATTGCATCTTGGCTTGGATTGCGTGTTCGCGGTAGGAAAATTTTTGTTTTCTATGCAACGTTATCCTACAGGTAGATTCCGGCGTCCCTAGATCCTCATGTCTAGCGAAGGGTCTCTCCCCGCTGCCACCTCTAGCAACCAAGATAGTAGCGCTTCCGACGGGTTAACCGACGACCTCGCCCGGATGGATCTGGCATCTAGCCGGAAACAAGAGGCCGGCTCATCTAGCCGGGCCTCCGGAAAGGACAAGACACGCGGAGCCTGGAGAGGTTCCGACGTGACCCAGTTTGAGATCGACTGGCTCTACCGGTCTAGGAGGATTCCGGAAGGAGTCATCTGCCGGCTTCCAGGCGACGAGATCCAACCGGTGCTCAAACCCGGTGAGGTCGTTGTTTTTCTTGCTCACTTTGAGCGTGGCTTCGGCCTTCCTGCTTCTGATTTCTTTCGCCAATTCCTCAACTTCTATCGTCTCCAACCTCACCACCTTCCCGGCAATGCCGTTTTTTACCTTTCCTGTTTTGTGGCCTTCATGGAGGGCTACATTGGCATCCGTCCCGCTCGCGAGACGTTTGCCCGCTTTTTCTCCCTTCGGATCAATTCGGTCCAGGGCAAGGACATTCCTAAGCCCAAACCCCCCGTTCAATGCGGGTCTTGCATCATCAGCTCCCACCAAGGGAGCCCCTTTTTTAAGTTCAACGGCCTCGAGTCTTGCCGGTTGTGGCAGACGACGTTCTTCTATGTGAAGAACGCGGGCGACGTCGACCTCATCAACCTGCCGGCGTTCAACCCGGCGCCGCCTGCCAAGACCAACTGGCAGTACAACCCCGGTACGGATCATGCCGAGACGAACCGGGTGGTGCGCTTCATGATGAAGTTGATGAAGGACACCAACATCTGCTCCGACGATATCATCCGTGCCTTCATCAGCCGCCGGGTGCTTCCCCTTCAGCAGCGCGCTCACAAGATTAGTGAGATGTACGGCCCCGGTGATCCCACCAAGATCACCGGCCTGGCCTTGAGCAAAGAGGATGTAGTCCTCAAGGCCAGCCAAATCTGCCAAACGGACATGCCGGATGACTGGGAGTGGGGCCTTTGCCCCCTTAGCGCCAGAAATCCTCCGTCCAAAGAAGTAAGAAGATACGCGGCTCGGGTCGTATTACCGGTAACTCTTGTACTTGTGTCTAACCTCCCTTTTTTCCTTTGTTTTCAGGCTAAGGCCCGCTTCCCCCGGATTGATTCAGACCGACGAGGCCCTTGCCGGAAGAGGCCTCTGGACAAATACGATCCGGATCCCGTCATCCATTGGCTGGATCTGAGGATGGGCCGGACTGCATCTTCTCGCCTCGGCAAGTCTCCGCTGGAACCAGCTGGTTCGTCTGATGACTTGACCATACTTGAGGTAGCTTTTCTGTTCGTTTTCTTATATTCTTTTTGTTACTTCCATTCTGTAGACATTCCCTCAGCCAGCAACAACCCACAGGTCCATGAGCATGAGCCCCCCCTGCAAGCCGAGGTTGGGGATGAGTTCCTGGATAAACTCATGGCTGAAGGCCAGAAGAGTGATCCTCCGGCTGCTGGCGCCGGCCCCAGCCATGCTCCCTCTGCCAAACGCCCTCGGACTGAGGTCATTGGAGGGAAGCAGGTTGGCACCAAGCGCTACAAGCAAAAGCGGATGCCGATGTCTTCCGGGTAATTTTTATCTCTTTTTATGCTCTCTTTGTTTCCACCGAGTTCTTTTCCGGTTGCTTTTTTCCAACTTGCTCTCTTTTTCCTTTCTTTCAGCCCTGCGCTTGAGCTTGGCTCTGCCGGCTCCGCGAGGACCTCAACTCCTCCTCCTCACTCAAGTCCGGTACCATCTGGTGCCGGCAACAGCTCTGCCTCCCCTTCGGGAGGCACTACAAGTTCGGGGCGCGCGGCCCCAACACCTCCTGATCACCGCGCGGAGGAGGACTTCACCTCCCCTCCAGAGACCCAAGACACCGGCGCCAGCAACATCGGCGCCGGCCAGACTGATGCCGGGCAGGCGGAACCTCTGGTTCCTCCTCCCCCAAAGAAAAAGAAGAAGCAGTCAAGCTCTTCCCCTACCGCGCCGGATACTTCCGCGCCGGTACCTTCTCCTCCTCCCGAGGCCACGCCGACACCGCCGCCCAGCCAAGGACCTTCCGCGGCCAAGCAACCGGCGCCGTCCGAGACCCCCAAGATCACCAAGTTCCTCAAGCCCGGGGCTTCCCGCGGCAAGGCTGTGGAGGGCGCCGCCTCAGGCGGCTCGGGGGACGTGGTGCTGCACGTCGGCCCCGCTGCCATCGCTGCCCAGGACAAGCCTACCGGCCTCCTGGGCCGGATTGTTGATCTGAAGCGCGCGGGCAAGGACCTGGGGCACCTTCTCCCCTATGCCCAGAAGTGGAATGAGGCGGATATCTCCGCTTCTACCCGCGGCCTGGGGAAGGATCGCCTTCCGGCACCAGATCCTACCGGGGCTCGGTCCACTGAAGAACATTTCACGCGGCTTAAACGCACCGTGAAAGAGTTCGACAGTGCCTGGTACGATGCTACCAACAACGTGGTGGTAAGTTCCACTAAACCTCTTGTATTTTTGTTGATGCCGGTTTCTTTTCTTTCCGGATCTTATCTATTCTCCCAGTCCCCGAGTTTCGTGGTGAAAACGCAGTTTTCAGCGCGAAACTTTAACTAGAGGCATGTGAAACCGGCATGGCCAGTCCCCGAGTTTCGGGTTGAAACCTTGTTTCTTTCTTTCTCACACCCATCTTCCTTTGAACAGAGCACTGCTGACGCCCGGAAGCTACTCTTTGAGGAGCTTCTGTGGGAGCATCGGGACCTTGCTGAGGCCCACAGCCACTGCCAAGGTTTGTTTCTTTTCCCTCCGGCATCTTTTCACCGGAATGTTTCCTTCTTTGATACTTACGCATTCTTTTGCTTAACAGTTGTTCCGGAAGCTACCATCGAGGCCCTGAAGGCTCAGGTCACCAAGCTTCAAGGTACCATCCTTTCTTTTTGTGCTAACCCGTTCCTTTTTTCATTTCATCTATTGTTGCTTGCTAAGACCTTTCTTTCCGGTACTTAGGCGAGAAGGAGCAGCTCCTCAAGGAGCACAACGAGGCACTGGAGGCCCAGAAGACCGCCCTGGGGGAGCTTAAAGAACAGGCTATACAAGCCGCGCTCCGGCATGAGCAAGCCTTGAAGGACGCCCGGGTTGCAGCGGAGGCCAGGCTGGCGGAGGTCGTGGAGGACTCCACGAACTCCAACACTGTCTTATCGGCAGAGCTGGAGGAGGAGAGGAAATCGCGGAAGGCAGCGGAGCGCCTCATTGACACCATGACCACCGATCACCGGGAATACGATCGGTTGGTTATGAAGATAGACGCGCTGGCTCTCCGTAAGTCCTTGCCTTGTCCCTTCTTTTGCTTATAAGCTTTTTCCTTTTCAAGATGTATCTTTGTTCCTTGCTTTTTCGACATACCTCTTCCGGTGTCTCGTGTTTATGCTTTTTTCTTCTTCCTGTAGAGCATTTCCCGGAATCCCAGGTTTATGCCTTGAAGAAGGTGAGGGAGGATCGGATTGTGCGGGAGTTTCCCAATCTGGACGCGCACTGGGATGGGTACGACTATCTTGTCGCCCTCTCCGCGCGAGTCTAGCATATGCGCTCCGTCGACCGGCTTCTTGCCGACCTGCCAGCCGCCGCCATCCAAGTCTTCAAGGTACTGTGGCCTGAGGAGGAGCTGCCGGGGAACATCACGCTGACTGCCGCGCGGCTCAATGATGCCGGGCACCGGATTCGCGAGTGGCAATGCTCCGCGGCTCGTGCCGGAGCTGACACGGCGCTGCGCTCCGCGTGCTCGTGGTATCCTGACCTGAACCTGGATGCTCTTCAAGGCGTACGCGCAGATGCTCCCACGGACATGGATCCGGCGCTTGCCGCGAAGCGGCGGGACCGGGCATACCGGCTTGCTGAGTATGCCGAGGTCCGCACCTTCATCCCTCCCCCTCCTGGCGTCAAGGACTACCTCAGCGATGAGGAAGAAGAAGACGAGGGAGATGAAGATGAAGCTGCCGAGGACGTGCCGCCGGAAGCTCCCGAAGCCGGTGCTGCTCCCCCTGAAGATGCTGGGGCTGGTGACGCTCCACCCGATGCTCCCGCTGCCTGATGACCCTCTATCAGATGTTTGCCTGTGATCTATTTGTTGGCCCTGTTTGCCTCAAGACAATGTTTGTTAAATTCTACCCCGGTATGCCGGGGTCTATGATGTAAAACTTTAAATCTGCTTTTGGTTGTGGTACAACATTTTATGCCGGTAAGTTATACCGGTAGCTAAGTATTTCTAAGTTTGCCTTAGCATATTTGCTTTTGGTTCTGCTTTTATCCTGCACTGCAAAGATTTCCCAATTGTTTCCGCATCCAATTTGATGCATACTTGGTTCTTTTGCCTTGGCTCTGCCTGCCTTCTCTGGGCGTTCTTTGGCGTATGAGCACAAGGTTCTTTCACCAAACAAGCATCTTCTTGAACTTAGAAATAACTTTGAAATTTTGCAAAAAACCGGTTTAACCGGGGTTAGTTAAATTTTCCGGATTGTTCTTTCCTACTCTCCCTTTTCGCAGTTCATGTGCTTATCCCCTACCGGTTTATCTTGCTTGCCATGAAGCCGGTTTGCGGATAGCAGCAGAGTCGAAGACTCCGGTAGGATTTAGCACACTACTAAACCGAAAATAAAAAACATTCAGTAAGCAACCGGTAAACTGAAAAAATAAACAAGTTACATGCAACTTAAGTTGGGGTAGTCCCCGAGATTCATTCAAGGTTCCGGCATCTTTTATTCATAGCATATAAGGTACAAAAAGGAACTTCTTACACCACAACTTCAAGAGTAGAAAGGACGCAACAGAGCTACGTTCCATGGACGCTTGCTCTCCTCTCCGGACCTGTCCGCCTTTCCTTTTTTCCATTCCTGTGCATCGATTAAGTAGTATGCGTCATTGTGAAGCACCTTGCTTACAATGAAGGGACCTTCCCATGGTGGCAAAAGCTTATGCCGGCCTTCAGTGCGCTGCACTAGGCGAAGTACAAGATCTCCTTCCCGGAAAACTCTCGGGTTAACCTTCCGGTTATGATAGCGTCTTAGGTTTTGCTGATAAATGGCTGTTCTTGCCAAAGCTAGCTCTCTTGCTTCTTCTAGCAAGTCCACATCATTTTCTCTGGCCTCTTTGACCTCTTGCTCAGTATAGAGCTGTACCCTTGGTGAGTCATGAATGATGTCAGTCGGTATGACCGCTTCTGCTCCATAAACCATGAAGAAGGGAGTGTATCCGGTAGACCGGTTTGGAGTCGTTCTTATACTCCACAGAATTGATGGTAGCTCATCGAGCCAACATCCCGGTGACTTCTCCACTGCATCAATGAGCCTAGGCTTGATACCGGAAAGCACCAAAGCATTCATTCTTTCCACCTGGCCATTGCCTTGTGGGTGTGCCACTGAGCACAAATCCAACCGGATGTTGTTGTCCTCACAGAACCTTTTGAACTCACCTTGAGCAAAGTTGGTTCCATTATCAGTGATGATGCTATGCGGGTACCCATACCGCAAAATGACATCTTTCAAGAATTTCACCGCTGTATGCCCATCACACTTTGCGATAGGTTTCACTTCTAGCCATTTGGTGAACTTATCCACCATGACCAAGATATGAGTCATGCTGCTTCTTGCAGTTTTGAATGGTCCAACCATGTCAAGGCACCAAACGGCGAATGGCCATGTTAACGGTATTGTCTTTAAACCGGATGCTGGGGTATGATTTTGCTTGGCGTACCTCTGGCAGCCGTTGCATTTTCTTACCAAATCCTCAGCGTTCTCCAAAGCAGTGGGCCAATAAAACCCATGCCGGAATACTTTTGCTACTAGCGCCCTTGATGAAGCATGGTGCCCACATTCTCCTTGGTGAATTTCCTCAAGCATTTCTTTCCCTTCCTCCGGTTCCACACATCTTTGAAGGACACCGGTAACGCTTCTCTTGTACACCTCACCGTTGATGAATGTGTAAGCTTTGGACCTTCTTTGTATCCTCCTTGACTCGTTTTCGTAATCATGCAAGTTGCCGTTGATCAGGAATTCCTTAATAGGTTTAACCCATGACGGTATCTCTCGAACCAGAAATACTGGTGCATCTATCTCCATGCTATCCACCAGCATCATTTCTTCCGGTATGGGTACAGCAGTCCCCGAGCTTACCGGAGCAGTCCCCGAGCTTGCCGGAGCAGTCCCCGAGCTTGCCGGAGCAGTCCCCGGGTTCCCTTCATCGATATCCATGGGCACCACGTGTGACTCTGGTACAAAAATTGATTCCGATTCTGGGCTTGGCTTGATCGATGGTACTCTTAGATGAGCCAAAGCTATTCCGGGAGGAATTTCTTGCCTAGATGAGCCCAGCTTGGACAAAGCATCCGCGGCTTCATTTTCTGCGCGTGGCACATGGTGGAACTCACATCCTTCGAAGAATCCGGCAATCTTTTGCACGTGAAACCGGTACGAGGCCATGTTGGCATCTATTGCATCCCAATCTCCGGAACACTGCTGTACCACAAGATCCGAATCTCCGTAGCAAATGATCCTGTGTGCACCGATTTCTTTTGCGACTTTAAGCCCATGGATCAAAGCTTCATATTCAGCGACATTATTCGATGCCCTGAAATGCACTTGCAAAACATACCGGAGGTGGTCTCCTTTTGGTGAAGTAAGCACCACACCGGCACCTAGACCCTCCTTGAGCTTGGATCCATCAAAGTGCATCTTCCAGTACTCTATCCTCTGATCCGGCGGTTTGTATTGCATTTCCGCCCAATCAACGAGGAAATCAGCCAAAGCCTGTGATTTTATGGCATCTCTTCTTTCATACACCGGCACGTATGGTGATATCTGGATTGCCCATTTTGCAATCCGGCCGCTGGCGTCTTTGTTGCACATGATGTCGGAAATTGGTGCTTCACTCACCACCTTCATGGGGTGCTCCTCAAAGTAATGCTTGAGTTTTGTGGCGGCCATGTACACGCCATAAGTCATTTTCTGGAAGTGAGGGTAGTTTTGTTTCGAGAAGGAGAGCTAAGGGTGTCAAGTGGGATCCCACTTTTGTCCCACTTGTAGTATAATTTGATTTTTCTAGTACAAATTTTGACATCAAAATTTGAACTACATAGTACAAAATGACATCCCACTGGGATCCCACCTTGACACCCTAAGGAGAGCACCTCGCTCAGGTAGTATACCGGCCTCTGGACGGTTTTTCCTTCCTCTTCTCTTTCAACTACAACCACTACACTCACAACCCGGTTTGTTGCCGCTATGTATAACAGCATAGGCTCCCTTTCTAGAGGTGAAGCCAGTATTGGTGCTGTGGCTAGCATTGTTTTTAGCTCTTTAAACGCTGCTGCCTCTCGAGGGGTCCAGATTTAACGTGTCAGATTTTTTCATGAGAGCATAGAGTGGTAGAGCTTTTTCTCCCAATCTGCTTACGAACCGGCTTAGCGATGCCAAGCTTCCGGTAAACTTTTGCACATCTTTTAACTCTCGAGGGATAGCCATTCTTTCAATTGCCCGGATTTTTACCGGATTGACTTCTATGCCCCAGCTTGACACCAGGAAACCGAGCAGCTTGCCGGCAGGGACACCAAAGGTGCATTTTGCCGGATTGAGTTTCATCCGGAACCGTCTTAGGTTATCGAATGTTTGCCGGATGTCATCGATTAAGGTGTTCTTTACCTTAGTTTTTATCACAATGTCGTCTACATAGACTTGCACATTCTTTCCGATTTGATCAAACAAGCATTTTTGCATACAAATACTGGTACGTTGCACCAGCGTTGCGCAAACCAAAAGGCATAGTGACATAGCAATAAGCCCCGTGCGGGGTAATGAACGCAGTTTTTATTTGATCTTCCTTTTTCAAGGGAACTTGGTGGAAACCGGAATAGGCATCCAGGAAGGACAACAACTCACACCCAGCAGTTGAATCAATCACTTGATCGATTCGTGGCAAAGGAAAAGGATCTCTTGGGCAAGCCTTGTTTAGGTTGGTGTAGTCGATGCACATGCGCCACACCTTCGGAGCTTTTGCCTCCAGGTTCTCATCTTTCTTCTTTTCAACCATTACCGGATTGGCCAGCCACTCTGTGTGCATGACCTCCACAATGAATCCGGCAACAAGCAGTTTGGTCACCTCTTCTCCTATGATTTTCCTTCTATCTTCAGCGAACCGGCGCAAGGGTTGCCGCACCGGCTTGGCATCTTTCCGGACGTTTAAGGAGTGCTCAGCCAGCTCCCTCGGAACACCTACCAAATCATCAGTTGACCAGGCAAAGATATTTCGATTCTCATGGAGGAAGCTGACGAGCGCGCTTTCCTATGCTTGATCAAGCCCGGCACCGATACGAACGGTGCGCTCTGGGTAAGCCGGATCCAGCACGATGTCCTTTGTTTCATTTGTTGGCTTGAATGCCGGTGAGCCCATGTTTTCACTCATTGCCGCTAAGCTCAATTGTGAGGACTGAGCCAGCGCAACAGCTGTTTGCATTCTTTTCTTTTCCTCCGCAATCACCAGCGACTCCGCCAGGTTCGATCCGGCAGATGCTGTTTCCAGTGAGACCTTATAGTTTCCCACCACAGCCAATGGTCCACGAGGTGCTGGCATCTTCATCTTGAGGTAAGCCGTATGAGTCGTGGCCATGAAGGCTGCCAACGCCGGTCTCCCCAGCAATGCATGGTAGGGACTGTCTAGATCCACCACCTCAAACTCAACATTTTCAACCCGGCAATTGTCACGTCCTCCAAATTCCACGTCCACCCAAACTTTTCCTATCGGGGCACAGGACAAGCCAGGAACGATCCCGTGGAACGTTGTGCGCGTCGGCTGAAGCATGTTCTCTGTTATGCCCAACGTACGCATGGTGTGCTTGTACATGATGTTTATGCTGCTGCCATTGTCTATCAGCACCTTGCTGAATTTTACTCGAGCTTGCGGCCCCTTCATGATTGGGTCCACAACAAGGGCATATCCACCCGGATTCGGCATGATCTTAGGGTGATCCTTGAATGACCAGGTAATTTCCTGATTGGACCACAGCATGTACTTGGGGACTGCCGGCATCACGGCATTGACCTCCATGGAGCGGCGGTGTACACTTTGCCTGTCTGTTGGCTCAGTGACAAAGACAACACAGCACAGATGCGGGTCTTCGTAAACATTCCGGCCCAAAGGTGCCGGTGGAGGCGGTTGGTTATCGTTTTGCTCCACCCGGTTAACTTGCTGGTACTGCTGCCGGTTTGGCTGCACCGGTAAGGCGTTTGCCCCGGTAAGTGGCGGTGGTGGCGGTAGCTGTTGCTGCCGCGGCATGTCTTGTGGCGGTTGCGCATCTTTTACCGTTCCCTTTTGCATCAAGTACTTGGTCCAGGTACAATCCTTCGTCAGATGGTTTGACGGGTGTGCCGGATTCGGTGTGTGCCACCGGCAAGGTTGATCCATGGCAGCTTCCATGGTGTATTTTGCGGGTTCTTGCCAGTTTCTTTTCTGGACCCAGGGTTTCTTTTCCACCCATTGTTTCTTAGGACCCGCCCATGGCTGCGATCCGGTTTTTTGCCTCGATCGCCGGGCCTCGTAGTTTTCCCGCACATGAAGAACTTGCTGCGGACCGTACCTTCGATCCGGAAAATCTTCCCTTCTTTTGTTATTCCGGTTATCCCGGTGTTGTTCGTGGCGCAGCTGTTCCGGCTCAGGTTGCACCGCCGGCTGCGTTGGGTCTCCCAACGCATAGCTATCCGCCACATGTATCATCTCTGCCAACGTTGTCGGCATGTTGCGCTGCAACTTTTGCCACAACGGTGAACCTCTTCTGCATCCACTGCTAAACCAAGCAATGGCACAGGCCTCGATTACCCCTTCACAGGAGTTCCTTGTGGTGTTCCACCGGGCCGCATAATCCCGGTCTGTTTCGTTCGGGCGCTGCACGCACAGAGCAAGTTGCTGCGGCCTGTTTGGCCTCTGATAGGTGCTGCTGAAATTGCTCACAAAAGCCTCCTCAAAATCCAGCCAGCCATTTATGCTTCCTGCCGGCAAGTTGTTTAGCCAGATTCTTGCCGGTCCAACCAAAAACGATGGTATGATCCTCACGGCCCAACGCCGGTTTCCTCCTCCTGCTACGGTTCCTCCACCGCCTGCGACGTATACCGCAGTCACATAATCCGCGAGCCAATCTTCCGGCTTCGTGGTGCCATCGTATGTCTTTGTGTCACGGGGCAACATAAAGTTGCGAACTGGTGGTTTTTCTTTCATGATCCTTGGGCCAAAGCACTTTGGACCTGGAGGACCTTCCTCCTCGATCATTTCTGACAAGTACACTCTATCCAGACGGTGCCTTGCATCCCGTTCCGGTAAGTATCTTTCTCCCAAGCGTTCTCCCAATGTGTTCCGGTATGCTGCCGGTCTTGCAGAATCAGCTTCATTGTAACATTCCGGTACCGCGGCCCTTGCCTGCCGGTACCTTGGGGGATCTATTTCCTCCTCATCGTACGCTGCCCTTGCAGCTCGATAGTTTTGCCCGGTCTCATATCTACCGGCATGATTGTTTCCGGCATAGCCGCCTCTGGCGTAGCCTCGCTCTGCCCCTTGGCCTTTTCTACCGGCATCATGTTGCCCGACTTGTTGCTTTCCGGCAAGAACCGGATCGTACACAGTCATCTGCTGCGCATTCACTTCTTTTTCTCTTCTTCTATCCGGATGGGGGGATGAAGCCTGCCCATGGGACTTGCTACCGGCATTCTTTGTTGAACGCGCGGATTTTGAGGCCGCTGCCTTGTTCAGCTTAGCCGGTGCTCAGCATTTTGCTGCTCAATAGTTTCTAGCAGCTCTCTAACACGCTCTTGCTGTTTTGCCAAAGCATCTCCGGAAAGCGACTCGCATAGTTCTACCGCAGCTTTGGCAGCTTTTATAGTTTTATCCGGGCTGCTATACTTAGGCTTTTCCACGATGCTAACAGATGCAGAGGTACTTTTGCCGGCATGAATCTCTTTGCGCAAATCTTGATCTAGGTTGCGAGCTTTTAGCCGGTTTTCCGGCATCTTAGCAGCATGCGCGCTAACAGAAGCAAAGCCATGGGCAGCGTTATACTCACGTACGGTTAGGTTTAGCTCGCGCTGCGCCCTGACGATGTCCTTGCCGCTCTCGAGCATCTTCTGGCGCTGCGCCTCCAGCTCCGCCTGAGCCGCTGCCGGGTCGACGTTCTGCGCGATGGGGGTGGCGAGGACGTTCATCGCCGCCTGGAGGGGTGTCTCCGGTGGCGCGGATGATGCTCCCGCTGCGCTTGCGCCGCGCTCCAGCGGTGGCTTAGCCGCACGGGTCGAAACCGCGCGACCAGCATCTTCACCCGCAGCCTCCTTTCCTGCACCAGCCACACCGGTCATCATTACCTCAACGCTGCCGGTGGCGCGGCCAGCACAGAGCCATCTTGGTGGGTCCGGTGCCACCAGCACCGGCGAGAGGCGCTGGCGCACGGGGACGGTGCCGAGGTAGACGCGGTGGCTGCCAAACTCGATGATGCGGCCGTTCTTGGGGAAGACGCCGCCGTTGGCGAAGCAGCCCGCGTTGTCGTTGATGAAGTCCATGGCGTAGATGCGCTGCACCAACGCGGACACCGTACGCTCGCCGGAGATCTCGAGGACGCCCGCCCGAATGTGAACTCCATCAAGCGCCACTTCATGCCCCACGGTGGGCGCCAACTGTCGTCGTGGTGAACGAGCAGATGCCATAGGATGGCTTAGATTGGGGCCGAATGGACGCAAGAGGATTCGGGGGAGGGTTTGTGATCAGGTGGGATGAACTTCCGGATGGTTTCCTCAAGAACTTGACCAAGGCCAGAGGTTGAAGAAGAAAGACACAAGGAAGAACTCACTCTAGATCACCATGTTCATTGATTCACACAGGTTACAGGTTTCTTTCTCTCTGTGTTCCGCGCGTACATCCATACATGCCTCTCTCCTGAAGAAGGGCTGCCCCCTCTCCTTATATAGGGGAGAGGGTGGCTTACAGTGCAAGAAACCCTAATGGCATCTTTGACTGGACAAACTACTTTACAAGGCTACTGTACAAAGCTACTTTAATCATAGATGACACCGGGGTCTTCTTTAATCAGGGAGGCTGACGTCCTCCGGCTTCTTTCTCCGTCATCTTCTCCTTTATCGTCAGCCCTTCGTTTAAAGCTACTTTGCTTAGCTCATCCTTGTCTTCTAGCTCTGGAGAGGATCTTTGACCAGCTTTGCCGACAAGCCATTCCTTCCGGTGGCCCGGTACCTTTTCTATCCGGTTCCGGTATCCCTCTTATGAGGATACCGGCTTAGCCTGTTTAGCCAAACGCCTATCTTAGACTCCGGCATGAACATCTAACCGGTATCCTGATGGCTCAAACCATCCGGTTTGGCATGCCTTTGGCATACCGGGGGTCATCCCCCCAACACTTGATACACCACTAGAACGTCTCTTCAAACGCAAACCCGAAAATTCATTTTTACATATTTTTGAGTGTGCTTGCTGGCCAAATTTGCGTCCATATAATTCTCGCAAACTCCAATTCCGCTCTACACGATGTGCCTTCCTAGGCTACAGTAATATGCACAAAGGCTACAAGTGCCTAGACATCTCTACTGGCCGTGTTTATATTTCCAGAGACGTAGTTAGAGACGTAGTTTTTGACGAGAGTGTCTTTCCTTTTTCAGAATTACACTCTAATGCTGGGGCACGTCTTCGTGCTGAAATTCTGCTCCTTCCATCCCATTGACTTCCTCCTACACGTTTTGATCAAGGAGGAGAATTAATAGATGATCATTTGATTGCTAATCCTGCTAATTCTACGTCTAGAGATTTTTCTGGTACATAGGACGGAGTGCACGGAACAGAAAACTCGGGTTCAGAAAGCGAGGCAGAATCTGCCTCGGGATCAGATGGATCCGCCGCGGGATCGCTGCCATCAGGGGCAGTAGCGTCGAGATCCACCGCGAGATCGCTGCCGACAGGGGGAGCAGCGTCAGGGGCAGGAGCCCCACCTGACGGATCCGGTCAGGCGCACATGGGCGCTGGCAGCCAGGTGCACTCAGGTGCTAGATCTTCTACGGCGACAATCGCTTCCGCGACAGCGTCGCACGCAGATGACAGCCACACGGGATCCTCGTCTGAACCAGGAGAACACGATGCATCTGCAGCAGATCAGTCCGAGGAATCTGCTGCTGTCAGGGACACCAGTTCTGCGCCAGCGGCTGGATCTTCTATGCCAACTCGCCCTATAACCCGCTTGCAGAATAAAATTCAGAAACCTATTAAAATGTTTGAAGGGATGATTCGCTATGCAACTTTTTTTGCAACTGGTGAACCTGAGAGTATTGCTGAAGCATTTGGGCACCCAGATTGGAAGAATGCAATGAATGAGTAGTACATGGATCTCATGAGAAATGATACATGGCATCTTGTACCGGTAAAAGAAGGCAAAAATATTTTGATTGTAAATGGGTATACAAGGTCAAGAGGAGATCTGACGGTACTGATCGTTACAAATCTCGGCTAGTAGCAAAGGGGTTCAAGCAGCGCTATGGAATCGACTATGAAGACACTTTCAGTCCTGTTGTGAAGATTGCTATTGTTAGACTTGTGTTGTATATTGCAGTCTCACGAGGCTGGACACTTCGTCAGCTCGATGTACATAATGTGTTTTTGCATGGCGTTCTGGAAGAAGAGGTTTATACGAGAGAACCACCTGGGTTTGAGAAAGGTCAAGGTTTGGTATGTAAACTTGATAAAGCACTCTATGGCTTGAAACAGGCGCCAAGGGCATGGTATTCTAGGTTGAGTACTAAGCTTCAGTATCTTGGTTTTACTCCTTCCAAGTCAGATACATCACTGTTCTTTCTGGCCAAACTAGATATCACTATGTTTATTCTTGTCTATGTTGATGACATAATAGTGGCCAGTTCTATTCCCTCTACTGTTGAAAATCTCCTTCACCAACTTCGAGATGATTTTTCCTTGAAGGATTTAGGTGACTTGCATTATTTCTTAAGGATAGGAGTGAAGAAGACAGATGATGGTAACACACTTTCGCAAGGGAGGTACAGTGCAGATTTGCTCAAGAAGGTTGGTATGAGTAATTGCAAAGCATTCGCATCTCCTATGTCTTCATCAGAGAAGCTTACGGCGCATGATGGTATTCCTCTTCAGATTGAGGATATAACAAAGTATAGAAGTGTTGCTGGAGCTCTTCAATATCTTAGTATGACACGACCAGATATCTCCTACTCGGTGAACAAGGTGTGTCAATATTTACATGCACCGACCCGTGTGCATTGGATGGCTGTTAAGCGGATTATCAGGTATCTTAAGTATACCATGCATCTTGGGATGAATATTCGGAGATCGCGGTCTTTGCTTGTGAGTGCCTTTTCTGATGCGGATTGGGCAGGATGCCTAGATGATCGTCGCTCCACTGGAGGGTTTCTGTCTTTTTTGGTCCAAATCTGATATCATGGAGTGCTAGGAAGCAAGAGACAGTTTCTCGCTCTAGCACCGAGGCTGGGTACTGCAAATGCTACTGCAGAAATTATTTGGGTACAGTCCATTCTTGCTGAGATTGGTGTACCACAGCCCAAGGTAGCATGTATGTGGTGTGACAACCTTGGAGCAACGTATTTGTCTGTGAATCCGGTGTTTCATGCAAGAACTAAACACATCGAGACAGATTTTCATTTTGTTCGAGAACGTGTTGCGAACAAGCTCTTGGATGTGCGGTTCATTCCATCCGGTGATCAGGTGGCAGACGGATTTACTAAACCCCTTCCGGTGAAACGACTCGAGAACTTCAAACGACATCTAAATTTGGTACATTGTGTTTGAGGGGAGTGTTAAACGAGTTGTATCTAGAAGGTTGTTTCCGTGTATAGTTGTCTTGGCTTGTACGTCAAGATTATTGTAGAGATAAACACCAAATCAGTTATATAAGATTTGGCTGTTAATTGTTGTAATTTGTATGCCCTTGAGGCTATATAAAGTGACCACACGGCGACCCTAGAGGTACGGCCGAACCAATCTCTCTCTCTGTATTCTGATACCCACAACATAATTATACATGCAACAAATTGTTGAGAAAACTGATTGCGGGATATTTAACATAGAAACCCAATGTATGCAACATCGTGAAAACGATACTGCCTATGAAATGTGACATTTTACGAGAGACATCATGTAACATATGGAAAGTGGGTATGCAATAAGTAAGAAACAATATGCCGGAACAACATACTAAACAATAGAACTTCACAAGTACGTTAACCTCTCACTACCAACGTTTGACGAACATGACATCCCCCTAATTGAATTCTTCATAGCCTTATCTAAGCTAAGTCAGGCAGTCATAGGCCCATTTATGCCAGAGTTGGGTGGCACAAACTAGAGCTCCTCCCGGTGATAGGTTGTCCATGATGTAACATCTTTTGGCCACCATCTAGGCGGAGGATGATCGCAATACAAGGAAGAGTAGAGGATGATGAGGAGGCGGGAAGGAGGAAGGCCCTTAGAACGAGTAGTTGACTAGTAGGAAGTGGATGGCGAACAAACAAGAGGGAGGCATGCAAGGTGAGAAGCACTCTGATAGGAGATGCGTGCTAGAGATCGATACCGCAAGAAACTAACATATCCATTTACTTAATGCTTAACTCATAGAGTTTAAATATTGAGAAAGGGATGAAAAATCTCTCGTTTCGAGGAGGACTTCGTATCCCTCAAAAAAAATAAACCATTTTAACGAGACATGCAAATCGTTAAACCTGATATTTCATTCATGATGTGATGGAAGTATAACTATTCCACCGGTGCCAACCACCTCATAAATTCTTTGAAATATAGGAATGAATGAAGACACCAAAATATTAAAATCTCACATGAGTGTGTACCCAATACACGGGTATCTCACCTATCACTAAAAGTGTGACTAGTCTAAGCGAGGCACACAAGACAGCAAATAACCTGAGTAATACCTAGTACACTTTTTTCGATAAAAAGCATATATTAATATTGCGTAGATACCAATTACACCTGATATCTGCAACAACATCATGTCCTAATGGCATAAAGAATACACACAGCCAAAAAAGATAGAAGAATTACAAAAAAGAAAGGCCCCGCTACAGAGATCGAAAACTCTAAACAACACATATAACATTACTTTGGTGATTCTGCACGTCAATTTGATTCAAATGGTGCTGAGAAATGGATCCATATTTTTTTTTCTTGGTTAGCAGTTCTATGATGCCAATTTACCCTTATGTACGAGACAATCATGCATCTTATGCATGATATTTACCAGTGTACACATTGGTTCAACTCGTGGTCAGTTCATTGGCAGCCGGAATATTGCCAGCTATTTCTTTCTTGTTTTGAACAAGGGTAAAGCGTCGAGCAATTTCATTTCACTCATAGATATTGTACGGATAGAATTGCAGTTTCTGATAGGTGTAACCTTTGAACCGCTACAGCTAATATTGCCAGCTATTTCCCGTGGTGTGTATGCACTTGCAGCACTTGGCTAAGAATGTTTTAAGCCAACATGGATGATATTTTTTTTTTTTTTTTTTTTTGAGAAACACAGTACAAACGCAGACACTCACATACACGCGTATACACTCACCCCTATGAACGCACACACGCACACCCTACCCCTATGAGCACCTCCGGAAGACCGAGCCGGCGGATTGGATCTTGAAATTGACGAAGTCACCACAGGCGCCTCGCTGTCGACGGGAACGTCGCCTCCCACTGAATGAATATTCCGCCTTTATGAGACACACAGATGTCAAACCTGGGGTTTGAACTCTGGTGGGCTGGGGGTACAACCACCCTCCTAACCACCCCTCTTGGGCAATGTATTTGTTTGTTGAAGAAAAAAAAGTCACGCGCATGAAAATAACAGTACCTATGTTGGGAACATTAGTCTTGGGCTTGACTCTAAATTAGTAGGGACATCAACATTGTGCAGCCGTTTTTCAGAGCTAACAGTTCGCCATGAGGCAACTTATTTTTACTCATCTTGTTGGCAGTTTTTTTTTGACAATCAATACCACATATATTCATAATAACAAATAATAACAAATAGTACATGGTAGAGATACACGAGCTGTCTCCAGCAATTACAAAATAAAGTCTAAAAGATACTAGCAAATCTTCGAGGTCTTCAAACTCTTTCTTCTTCCAAGATATAATCTTGTACTTTTCTGAAGGCAGCCAAAGATAGATAACAAACCATAGACCTGTAAATACCAACGAAGGTTCTCCCATAATTTTAATTTGAGCCGCAATGCCAAGGCTGCGTGCACGCGCGCAACCATTAAAGTAGTCGATCAACATCGGCAAGAGTACCAACACCAGTATGTTAGGGAATAAAAACCGATCTGCCTTGTCGACATTGATGGAGAGCCGAGAGTACGAATCACCATTGTCGAGGACGTAACAACCGGGACAAAAACTGCGAGGATAATCCTCCTCGCGGCAACCATGAGAAAAGATCCAAGATCGATCTGGCCAACTAAGATCTGAACACCCATATCTAGATAATTGTAATCTTTCAGCACCACCATTGACGTCGGGATTGATAATTGTAATCTTTCAGCACCACCATTGACGTCGCGATCTAGTCTCGGCTATTCCGGTGGCCGGCGGAGACGACCTGACGCCGGAACACCCTCTCGGGGGCAGGTTCTGGGTCTTGACGCCGTCGGACGATGAAGATGGAGAGGTCGACATGGTTGCTGCATCGCCTTCACCTGATGCCGGATCCTTGCGGTATCTCTGCCGCACGCCGGAGGAGGTTGGTGACAGGGATCTCAACGATCCCACTCGGGAGGCGGCACGGCGATCGATCAAGCGTATCCATCGTCGTCAAATGCAGAGAGCGGCAGCCATGGACTTCATGGTAATGGAAGGTACATCTCTGTCCACAATGTCGACGCCGTTGGGCAGGTCGGTTTCAAAAAAATCCTTGATTCTGCCTGTTCTTGAACCATCTATCTTCGTTGATAATGACCCAGAAGGCTGGACTGTCGTGCACCGGCGACGTTGGTCGCCGGAGTTCGGAAAGAAAGCGCAGAATCTGGGTTCTGATCCTACTTTTTCGGACCGTTCAAATTTGCTTGGGGCGGGCTCAATTAAACTGAGGCCCTGCCCAGGATCGTTTCGGCATGGCCCAGCTCGGCAGCTACCTCGTAGGCCTGTAGCGGTGGTCTCTGATCGATCTGTTGAGATTGATCGACCAATCCGTGTTAAGGTAGGGGAGGCTGTCGCGGGACATGCTTTTCGGCACTTGCTAGGGTTTGCCTGGCGCAAGATCGAGAGAGGAGAGAAGGTTGTCCAGCCGCCTATTTCCACCGCGTCGATGAACGGAGACGGCGCACAAGGCGGATTCAACCCTGGCAGGGGTGGTTTCAACCATGGACGCGGAGGTCGTGGTGGTCGTGCTGGGAACTTTGCGCGAGGTCGCATGGGGCAAGGGGCCAGCCGAGGTGGACATGGCTTCATCGGCGGCCGTGGGCAACAAGGTATGGGACAATCTAGCTTTGGACGTAACTTTGTTCAAGGGGAATCAAGTGGGGCAGCTGCCGGTGCTAATTACCCTAACTCCAGAGATGACAATTGGGGGGGCCAGAGGAACTATAGCAACAATTATTATAACAATAACAGGGCTGGTTTTGGGAACAATCAGCAACGATGGTCTAGCCAGAACAATGGGGGAAGAGGAGGTTCCTTTCAGCCGAGATCTCGAGGAAATGGTGAGGGGGTGCCGGCTAGATGTCCAATTGATGCGGACTTAAATCATCAAACCGTTCAAGCGGTAGTTGCAGCAGTTACGGCGGCTAATAAGGTTTCTGATGCCACTAGTGCACCAGTTTCTAATGGAGCAGTCGGCACAGTTGGTCAGCCTATTTCTGTTGGGAATCCTGATGTGGTGCCGCAACAAGGTAGTAAGGTGGCGGAGCCTCTGGTGGTTCAGGGAGGTGCAAAAGAGAATGATGGGGCAGGACCTGCGAAGAAGAAAAAGGAAGACAAGGAGGCTTGTTTTCGTTGCAAAAAACCAGGTCACTTTATAGATGATTGCACTACACCATATTGCGACATATGTGAGTCTGTTCATCATATTTCTTCTGCATGCCATCTTTTACATGCTAAAAACCCACTGCCATCCTTCATGGTTATGCCAATGAGGCCCTTATGTTTTTTGAGATGCCATGTGGTGCCTTTAAATCCAAAGTGGAAAATCCTAAGTTGGCTAAAGTGTCCGTTGAGGGGGAAGCAATGACCATTCCAGAGATCATTGAACATATGAAGAAGATTGTGCCATATGAGAAATTCCATTGGGAAGTTTTCCGTTACAAGGATAATATCTACAGAGTGAAATTACCGAGCAAGCATGAAGTACAGAGACTCAAGAATTTTGGTTCGTATGTATGTCCCCAGAAAGATACTGTTTTGTTCTTTGATTTTTGGTCTTCTGTGGAGGAGCCACTTTATATGTTGCCAGAGGTGTGGGTACGGGTGGATGGGGTTCCATCTGATATGAGAGCTGATTATTTGTCTCTTTGGGGGATTGGATCCTTATTTGGGAAAACTTTGGATGTGGACATGCCTTTTACTCGCAAGAATAAGCTGCTTAGGATCAAGATTGGATGCTTGGATCGTAACCTTACTCCTGCGGATAGTGATGTGTTCATTAGGAGGGGTTTTTATAAACTTCGTTTCGAGGTGGAGATAGGACATATTGTTCCGGAGGTGAATATGACTGAGGCAAACAATGACAAAGATGGGGGAGGTGGTCCAAACAATGGCTTGGGGGAGTATCATGGGCACAATGATATGGAGATGGATGCTAGAGGAGTAGAGGATGCGGCAAATTCCAACACAAATGGCCATGTTGGGAATGTTGCACAAGATGGTGTACAAGGAATGCAAGAGCAAAATGAACAAGTGGAGGGAATTAATATTGGGACACTTAAGGTGCCGTTATCCCCAATAGGTAATAATTTTTTTGATCAAGTTTTGGCTGAAAAAAATATGGCTGTTAAGCATATATTGCATGTTCAAGCTAAGTTACTAAAGAACAAAATTGGCACTGATTTACATGCAGATTCACCTTGCGTCAGGTTTTCCTCGGGATTGCCGAGGGACAGAGCAGCTGGTGTCTCCAGCGCTGTGCTGGCAGCCGCTGCGAGGCCTCTCGCTTCACGCCAATGCAGGACTCCTCCAAGTGACCGACCAGGTGCGTTGTCTGCTGCGGTAGCAGCCAATGCAGGGCAGCCAGCTGTCCAGGAGCAGCTCTCTGTCGCGACAGAGGCTGGTGCGGCACCTCGTGCAGCCAATGAGCTTCAGGGGGCGGGGTCTGTCGGCCATGCAGGCGCTGGCCATGCAAGACACCTGCGATGCAGCAGCACTGGCATCGATGCAGGGGTCGGATCTTCTGTGCTCCGGCCAATGGTGTCCGGCAAGGTGCCTTCTTCTACTTCGGCACAGAAAATCCCACCACCTGTTCACACTGCTGAATCTGATGGATGCGGGGCCCAGGCCAATCTGAGACAAGATGTTGATCCAATCATGAAGACTCTGATTGTGGATCAGAGCGGATTGGTTGTGCATGATAATGGTATGATCCCTCATGTGTCTCCTTTAAATCCGAATTTCAACATTAGTTCTTTTGATTCGGATAATTTTTTGGTACCTGTTTCTTTACATTCTGATGGTAATATTAATGATGAAGGGGAGTCTTTGAAATCAGGTGACTCATGTTCAGATGATGCTATGGGAATTTCTTTTGGACAAATGAATGGGGAGAACCTTGTTGCTGTGTCTCAGAATAAAATGAGGAATGCCTCATTTGGGAAGGAAGATGGTGAGTTATTTGAGAGCCCATCTTCTAATTCTATTCCCACTTCATATTTTTCTGTGGTAGAAAATGATTCTGTATCTTTTTGTCCTTCCATAGAAGAGGTAATTGCATTTGGGGGTATTCCAAAGCCCAATATGGATGTAAGGTCGAGCTCACGGTTGGGTGGCCAACCTAATGCAGACATGCCTCAGATGGAAAAGGTAATGAAGATGGCGCAGATGCGGGATGATTTTTCTACTTCAGGTAAGTTGAACTTCCCCATACACTCTATTATTAATATTCCTGATTCTGAGATAGCCAGGAAAGCGGATCGCCTAGGTATATCTTTAGGTAATTCAGTTGGAGAAATAGATAATTCTGTTAAAGGGATTAAAATGGTGGAAGAACAACGTATCCTAACGATTTTAGAGAACAAAAAGAATGACATTGAGAATTTAGAGGAAGGGCTGGAGACTCTTGTATTGTCAAAAGTGTCCACTCTTTGCGAAGATCTTATTGATGATGAAGACACACCACTTGATTTGGATGATCACTTGGAACATCTTAAACCAGTGGTGAAGGTAAAGAAAAATAGGCAACGGAAAATTTATGATACTAACAATATTCGCAAAAGCACGAGGAAACGAATTAAGAAACAATTTTCATAATGCAGAATCTAAAAGGTATTAATTGGAATCCAGGGGGTTTTGGAGATACTACTAAACATTTGTTTGTTAAAGAGGCGATTAGAGAACATAAATTAGACTTCATAGCTTTATTGGAAACTGGGAGATCTAATTTTTCTATCCCTTTTTTGAACCAATTGGCAGCGGGGTACAACTTCTCCTGGTTTTGCTTACCGCCACATGGTCGTTCAGGAGGTATTCTAGTGGGAATAAACTCCGATACGCTAAGTGTGTTAAAAGTAAGTACATGGGATTTTTGTGTTAAACTCCATATTAAATGTAAGAGAGACGGTTTTGAATGGATTCTGGTGCCAGTCTATGGGGCGGCCCAAGATGAGCACAAGGCATAATTTTTGGCTGAATTAGTAAGAACCTGTGAATCTGAAACATTACCTATGTTGGTAGGTGGTGATTTCAATATCATTCGTAAACGAGAGGAGAAAAATAATAATAACTTCAAAGCGCGTTGGCCCTTTGTGTTTAATGCGATTATTGAGCACTTGAATTTGCGTGAAATTGCTCTCACTGGGAGACAATTTACATGGGCAAGTAGAAGAACTGAGCCTACATATGAGAAGCTAGATAGAGTTTTAGCATCCATATCGTGGGAACAAAAGTTTCCTTTGGTAACTGTTCGTGCCTTATCTAGAGCTGATTCAGATCATACTCCAATACTAATTGATTCAGGGGTGAAAGCACACCTGGATAACCAAGCAAAATTCTCTTTTGAGCTACATTGGTTGCGTCAAGAAGGCTTTTTTGATATGGTAGTAAAGGAGTGGAACTCAGTTAGGGGTGGAACAAACCCAATGGATATTTGGCTGAATAAGTTAAGACACATACGAAGATTTCTTAGAGGCTGGGCAAAAAATCAGAGTGGAAGATATAAGAAAGAAAAAGAGCGGCTACTAAATATTATTGATACTCTGGATTTGAAAGGCGAATCCAATTTTTTAAGTACGAATGAAAGGGAGGAACTTAAAAAGGCAAATGATAGTCTCAACAAATTAAGAAGGGATGAGGAATCCAAATGGGCTCAGAGAGCGAAGGTCAAACATATTCAGGAAGGGGGTAATAATACGAGATATTTCCACTTAATAGCAAATGGCAAACACCGAAAGAAGAAAATCTTCCAACTTGAACAACAAGAAGGGACTATTGTTGGGGAAGATAATCTTAAGGTTTATATCACGGAATTCTATAAGAAATTATTTGGACCGCCAACTCCAACAAATATTACTTTAAATGAAGTTGAGACCCAGGATATAACACAAATTTCAACAATCGAGAATGAAATCTTGACTGCCCCTTTTACTGAAGAGGAGGTTTTCCAAGCGATTTCTCAAATGGAACTGAATAAAGCTCCGGGGCCTGATGGGTTTCCAGCTGAGTTCTATCAAAAAATTTGGGAAGTAATAAAAAATGATTTGATGGCCTTATTCACTCAGTTCACTAATGGGGATTTGCCTCTTTATAAACTGAATTTTGGGGTTATCACATTACTACCCAAGAAAGAAAATGCGGTTCAGATTCAACAATATAGACCAATTTGCTTATTAAATGTTTGTTTCAAAATATTCACTAAAGTAGGCACTAATCGCATATCAGGGATTGCCCCGAAAGTCATTAAGCCGACTCAATCAGCATTTATGCCAGGAAGGAATATTTTGGAAGGGGTGGTAATATTACATGAAACAATTCATGAATTACATACAAAGAAAATGAATGGAGTATTATTTAAGATAGATTTTGAAAAAGCTTATGACAAGGTGAAATGGCCCTTTTTACAACAAACACTAAGAATGAAAGGCTTTGCTCCAGAATGGGGTAGACTAGTGAAACAATTCGTTCAAGGTGGTAGTGTTTGTGTCAAGGTTAATGATGATATTGGTCATTATTTCCAGACAAAAAAAAGGCCTTAGGCAAGGAGATCCGCTGTCTCCAATGCTTTTTAATATTGTAGTGGACATGCTTGCCATCCTAATTGAAAGAGCTAAAGAGGATGGTCAAGTCGGAGGACTCATTCCGCATCTGGTTGAGGGAGGTCTCTCTATACTACAATATGCTGATGATACCATTCTTTTTATGGAACATGACTTGAACAAAGCGGTTAATATGAAACTAATTTTATGTCTTTTTGAAGAATTATCGGGACTTAAGATTAATTTTCATAAAAGTGAGATTTTTTGTTTTGGATTGGCTAAAGAGGAGGAACATCAGTACAAACAAATCTTTGGATGTGATGCTGGACAACTCCCCTTTAGATATTTGGGTATTCCAATCCATTATAAGAAACTCAAGAACTCTGATTGGTATCCGGTAGAAACAAGGTTTCAGAGTAAATTAGGATGCTGGAAAGGTAAGTTACTATCCTATGGTGATAGGTTAGTTCTTATTAATTCAGTATTAACTAGCTTACCGATGTTTGTGTTGTCTTTCCTGAAAATACCTGTTGGGGTAAGAAAACGTTTGGACTTCTATAGATCGAGATTCTTTTGGCAGTCCGACGAAAACAAAAGAAAATAACGGCTTACAAAATGGAATATAGTGTGTAGACCCAAAGATCAAGGGGGATTGGGTATTGAAGTCCTTGAAATCAAGAATAGATGTTTACTAAGTAAGTGGCTTTTTAAACTTCTCAATGAAGAAGGGGTGTGGCAAGAATTGCTAAATAAATACCTAAGACACAAGACGTTATCGGAAGTTCAAGCGAAACCTACTGATTCCCCCTTTTGGAAAGGCCTAATGGAGGTCAAACAGGAGTTTTTTTCTAGGGGTTTTTTCAAAGTGGGTACTGGTAGCAGTACTCGGTTTTGGGAAGATATCTGGTTAGGTAAAACTTCTTTGGCCCAACAATATCCATCCCTCTATAATATTGTGCATCATAAGAATGTCACTGTTGCACAGATACTAGGACAGTCGCCGCTGAATATCACGTTTAGGAGAATATTAAGTGGTAATAAATGGAATTCATGGTTGCAATTATGTCACAAACTAATGATGGTCCAATTAAATGACGAGGATGACCGTTTTGTGTGGAATTTGTCATCTAATGGTTTGTTTTCGGTAAAGTCGATGTACGAAGATCTTATGTGTGATCATATCCCTTTTCTGAGGAAATACCTTTGGAAGGTTAAGGTTCCGTTAAAAATCAAAAAATTTATGTGGTTCTTGAGTAATAAGGTGTTGTTAACCAAAGATAATTTAGCTAAACGTCATTGGAATGGGTGTACAAAATGTGTCTTCTGTGGTGAACAAGAGACCATTCAACACTTGTTTATTGAATGCCCCTTAGCTAAACTATTATGGCGTACGGTGAACTTTACCTATGATCTTCCACCTCCCACCAATATTACTAATATGTTTGGTAATTGGTTAGTAGATAGACAATCTAAGGCATACATCCGGATTGGGGTGGCTGCTTTATGTTGGTCTATTTGGAGACTCAGGAATGATATTATTTTTAATAAAAAACCTTCTTTTCATTTCTTGCAGGTTATTCATATGGTTTCCCATTGGGTCCAACTTTGGGCGCTACTTTCTCCGGTGGGGCAACGGGATGCTATGGTTATTGGATGCACACGGCTCCTGATGGTTGCTCAGGATATCTTGTGCCAGTCTGGTTGGCGTCATACTAGGAGGCTATGTTGATTTGTAGTCTTAGTATGTGGCCCTTTCGGTGGTTGATGTTTGTATCAATCCCTGATGATGTGTGACTTGTAAACACTACCTTTTGAACCTGTTTTTATTTAATAATAAATGGCTGTGTGCATCGTCACGATGCAGAAGCCGAGGTATACCCCCATTTCGAAAAAAAACCATTGACGTCGGGAAGGAGATCTACCGAAGATCACTTATTGCAGACGATGCCATCTCCATTGCAGGGAAACCAACAAGAAAACGACGACCAAAAACCTAACATAGACTACTGAAAAGACTACTTTTATTGAAAACTCCACTCATAGATCGGATTCCCGACTCCTCCCGACGCTGGCGAAGCCGGCCGGAGGAGGGGGAAGCGATCTATGGAGGAGGCTGAGTCGGGGTGGCTAAGGCTTTTTCTCAGGGGGCGGCGGCTACAGGGGCTATCGACCATATCTTGTTGGCGGTTATCATACATGGTTCGCTAAAATAATCAGACCGATGGGAAGTCGTCCGCTCCAGGAGACTAAAATCTAAATGTTCTCTCTCGTTATAATTTTCCATTAGTTTGTCAGGAAAACAACTTAGCATTTCCACATCTGTTTTGCGTTGTATTTATGTCATGTTTCTACTTTTCATATTCTAATGTTTCAGCCATGTAAATCAAACAAGATCTCAGCAGCAATTGGACCGAGAAACGTGTACACCAGAGTGGTCACACGAAAAACGCCAATGCTTCACGTGAGAACGGTAGCCCACGGTCGTTGGATGTGTGCATCACGTCACGGACTCGTGGCAGGAACGCGCAACACGTGAATCCCCGATTACCACC
Source organism: Lolium perenne (assembly GCF_019359855.2). NCBI lineage: Eukaryota > Viridiplantae > Streptophyta > Magnoliopsida > Poales > Poaceae > Lolium > Lolium perenne. Next base: position 274,894,404 of record NC_067246.2, on the reverse strand, counting down.
ACATGTGGGCAGTTCCAAGCCAACAACTTCTTTTGCCCCATCCCAGATTAACAGCATTCCATTTGTCGATGACGCGGTGGTCCATGCAAACTACTTGCATTCTAGGCTACACAAAAATAATAAATCTGACGAATTATATACCCTAGAACATAAAAAGTCCTTATTAAGATGTTATGCCTTTGTAGTATACATCATTGGTTACCAATATGATTTTTTCAGATTTTTTTTGAAACTTCAAAATATGATTTTTGAATATTTGATAATAAAGGGCTGCCCATTTGTCCACTCCCGGATGTTGAGACGCCAAGGGCAGTAGACATCAAGGGGAGAAACTGAGAAAACTAATTTGATAAGCTGGAACCATTACATCAGTCATAACAGCATTCTTACGAGCATGGGAGAGCAATAAAACTTTATCCTAAACAGCCGGTAGATTTCTCAGGATCGCATATTTGTACAGTCTCGCAAAATAGCCTTTCCTCCTTTTTGTACACCTAATAATTGTACAGGACGCCTATCTTCTCTGCAGCGGCATCAGGTAAACAAACTCTCTGAGCCAAACCCTTGCACCACTAATATGCTCAAACTACAAAATGTACAAAGTTCTGAGTACAACATGTTTATTTATTTTTTCAACTTGGCTTGCAGCAGCCCAAAGCAAGCAGCAGAAGGTAGATCTGGGCAGCCATGGTTAGCTGTACATGGTCATTTCTATGCCACTACGAAGGATACTGTGACTGAAGTCCACTCCTCCTCTCTGGATGTGGAGTATACATAAAACACGTTAGAAAAGGTCCAGCGGAAGGGAGGTTAATCGGTAGAAATGCCACGAACTTTTTATTCAGAGATGGGACAGAAGATGAACATTGAAGCTTACCACCAGCAGCAACAAGTTTTTCTACTCGAGCAACGATGTGCTTCCCATATGTATATTTCTTCAGCGCATTTAGGTGAACTTTTATTCGCGAAAGAATCAACTCTCTCTGCTGATCATCACAAGTCTCTAGTACTTTCTGTACAACATAGTTACCAAACTGATCCTTCATCATGGCCTGCACAGATTCAAGGTAGAGCTATAAATTTGGCACAGCTAAAAATGTGCATTCACAATAAATAAACTGTGATACACAATGAATAGATAAAACTGTGGCATAGTCGTATTCGTTATATCACAGCTTTTTCTTTATGTAGCCCATAAATAAAAGCATTTTCTGATGAAACTTGCAGATTTATAGTGTATATTCTCGCATATGCATGTGAGATATTTTGGAAATTTTGAAGCTTTGAAGGTTTTAAAATGCCATTATCATCCATTTGGCCACTAAAGTATTTCTAAACCACAGTTTTCAAGGTCCTGGGTATCAAATGTTACAGTTTATGAATTATGAAGCAGCTGTATTTTGTAGTATACTAAGTAAAACTATGGCATGTTCCTCCAAATGTAGCTGTTAGACTAACTAACCATTACTTATTAAGTAAAGAAGCTAGAGAGATGTTCGCAAACCACTCTTCAATAGAAAAAATTGGAGACACGCTCTCGCATGTAGCAAGCGCATAAATATATCAAACCTACAACATATATGTCAAAATGAATGTATGATATTACCTATATCTGGGAAAATCAGTTATACCGTTCAACACAAAGAAAGGTAAGTCCATAAATCTTCTCGCAAAGGTAAACCATAGTTCAAGATCAACCTCTACAAATGTGTATATATCCTGAACTCACAAGTATGTCTAAAACGTAACTAAAATGTGTTTTCTTTCTAACCGATCTAAAAGTCTGTTGCAAGCACACCTCTAACCGATCGTAAATTACAATGTTCTATCTCAGGGTGGGCATTCGGTTTTAACCGAAATTTCGGTTCGGTTTTTGCGGTTTGTGAACAAATTCGGTTTTCAAAAATGGTAACCGAAATTGGCATGAAAATTTAGGAAACCGAAGATTCGGTTAACCGACAAATTCGGTTCGGTTTTCGGTTAAAACCGAATGAACCTACTCACTTGAACATATAGTAGGCATCACCGAAGAAAGCAAATAGTGATTGACATATCAACACAAAAAGCATCAACTGCGCAAGAAATCGATAAATGAGCACCAATCGTGGAGGGATGCTATTTGGTAGGTTGCGGCACTCGTGGTACAGGTGCATCACTAGTGAGCGATTAAAAGGGGTAGCTAAAACTTCGAGCGACGTGTTCTATTATGCAGGCTTCACGCTATATTCAGAAAAAGCTAGTACATCAAATACCAAAGTCATACATTGAATGAACAATTTTTGGAACATCAAACGCAATTGGACTTCTATCCAAATAGTACTTTTATTTCAGTGTTTTCATCGTATTACTTTACTAAGCTTTGTGTGTTCAAAACCAATATATCATGGCTTTTCTTGAAAAAGGTGGATTTTCATAGTGACCACTTGGATAAAATCTTGAAAACTGCTGGCCCCAATAAATTCAGCCAATGAGAGACCAGGTGACAGCTTTGTCTACATACGAATGTATTTAAGACACATTTTAATATGTAGATACAAAAAGCTGCGACACTTATTTTGGAAAGGAGGAGTATATGCTAAAATACATTAATTTCAAATGTGGAATGATTTCCCTAATGCTCCTATTTTAAAAAGGGCAAACTACATAAAATTGTATGAAATCGAACAAAGAGATCATAAGGAAAACCTGGAGAGGTTCATTTTCATCAGTAGTTCCAAGCATTTCGTTTATGATTACTTCCCGCTCTGAAGGGCCTCCGAATGTTAAACACTTCTCAATAACATTTGAGGCAAATTTCTGTTGGCTCATTTGAATGATCTGTCCAGCTAATTTTTCAATAATGAAAGATCGCTCGTCAGGCTTCCCGTGCTGCATAACATGCTGCACAAGAATAATAGATATCAGCTGTGTTAACAGAATTGCAAAGGAAATACAAAATATACTCCCTCCATACCATGAAAGATGTCTTAGATTTGTCTAAATAGTATCTAGATACAACCAAATTTAGACAAATCTAAGACATGTTTCATGGAACGGAGGGAGTAGTACAGAACAAGTCTACCGTGAACTCAAGTAAGCTCTTAGTCTGGAATTGCAATAGGAATTTGACGTTCACACCATGATTAATGAATTAGTACTTGGTAGAGTTTGCCATATTAAGTCATTCACATCAGTTTGGGTAAAAAATCAAGTAACACATGACATCTTTGTTCTTTACTTGCAACATCAACATAAGTAATTGTGAGTTTTATTCTTCCCAAATTAGTGTGATATCATCATATTTCAGTCCAACAAGATAGTGCATATGTGTGTTTTGCCCTCGTTAAATGACATCCTGAATAACAGCACTTCACTAGTCGTCAAGAGGTCCACTTAAATAATCATTCAGAACATTACACTAACATGATCATGCACAAATGTGAACTCAGAGACATGGTCCAGCACAAGCAGTTGTATCACATGTATGGTTCTACATGCCTCACTTAATCAATATCATGCTTCACGAGAAAAGGTGGTACACAGGCGCCCATCATCATGTAACCAATCAAAATTGTCAGCACATGCAAGGCCTAAGATGTCAAATTTTGTTAGACAAAAATTACTATTATTACAACTAATAAATTACTTTCTCTGTTCCATATTAGTTGTCGCAAATTCGGATGTAGCTATACACAAAATGTGTCTAGATGCATCCAAATCAGCGACAACTAATATGGAACGGAGGGAGTACTTTTTTGGACAGCATACATCATGTACTTTGTATTTTACAAGTCAATTTGGGCAAGATTAGATGGATCATTATTTAATGGCATACCTTAACTGCACTTTACATTTTATTATCCTTAATTCCAAGTATAGATGTAATTTGGCCAATATTAGGGTACCATCTACCCTCTTTAGTTCAACAAAATCAACTAACTTCTCTGATGACATCACACGTTGGAAAAGTTAGTTCATCTTTTGCACTAAAGAGAGTAGAGGGAACCCTAATATTGACCCACTTGCATCTCTAATTCCAGGAGAGACAATGGTTGAGTTTCCACATTCTGGCATCAAATCATAACTACATAGAATCACATGTATGTTTCAGAGCTGAACTACAGTCAATTATCGTAGAAGTAATATATAGGTAGATATAAATTCATACAAGGTCAATGTAGCTATAACAAAACTGCTGAACAAAAATTATCAGAATGCCACATCAAGTCTGATATCAGTCCGAAAATTCGTAAGATGCAACAAACCTGGACAACATAATTTCCATATTGGTCTTGTGCTAACATGCATACAGATTGCAATATTTCATCCATAACAATTTGCTGTGTTTTTGGATCAGTGCAATGCTCCAGCACTCTCTGAGTAAAGAAAAAAAATCATGAGTTTAACTAAGGTGGAACTGAGATAATTTTCTAAAGATAAAATTAGGGTAGAAGAATTGCTTAGTTCAGAATTAAAAGATCAACCTGTATGACTCTGCAGCCATAGGGGTGAGTGGACAGTGGAACAACTTGACCGTAGAATGTCGAGATAATGAACTGAACCGAATCTTCTGGTATACATTCAATACATTTCTGGATAACATGGTTTCCATTTTGATCACGCACGCATCTCATGATATGACCATCAAGCTCAGTAACCATTTTTGTCTTCTGGTCCAGGTCAACCACCTCTATTGCCTTCAGTGATGTGCATACACGTATAAGCCTTAGTCAGCAATCCTAAGATCTTTTTGAAATAAAAGAACTTACGGAACTTGGCAAAAATATGTACATGTATTACCTTTTGGATAACTCGACAGCCATACATCTGAAGGCTGAGAGCTAGTACATGTCCAAACAGTTGATCAGCCAACTCCCTGCGTTGTGAGGAGCTCCCATGCTCAAAAAACTGAATTAAAAATATAGATGTAAGTTATGGCATTGTTACGAAAAACTAAAATTCAGAAGATGCTACAAACTGAAGAAATAATTTAGTGTCCCCAATCTTAAGTGAGCAGCACCAGGGTCTCACTAATGAATACCTTCTGCACTACATAGTTCCCAAAGACATCAGTCATCAATGAGAGAGCATGAGGCATGATCTCCTCAAAAACCATATTCTTTTCCTCAACTGTCGCAGTTTCAAGTTTCTGCTGTATGAAACGACTTCCATATTGGTCAGCACTGCATAATTAAAGCAAACATCACATGAGAATTTAGAATGCGTCGCTAACTGAACTATTAGTAAGAGAAGTACCATCATTACTGTGAAGGATTGGGGCAAAAACAAGATGTTAGGTGAATTATGAACTCGCATGACGAGTTCAGTGCATTACAATTGAATACAATATTGTGGAAACACAAGAGCTCTCAAACACAAAAGGTGCAGTAACGCTCTTCACGTTCAGTCTTTTTTCTTAAAACGTCAACTACTGCAGAGAATAAGGTGGCAGACTGCTTTGAAGATCGTACTATATAGGGACTCTCCATTATAAGCCCCTCTACAGAATGTCACTAGAGCTGCGGTCCTTCAATTTGTCATCCACGATTTCAAGCTCTACTTGTTGTGCTAGTGTAGATGCTTACTATCTTTCTAATATTTGAGTGCTCAGAGATGACAATAAAGAAAGATGACACCAGGCTAGCGTATAATCCCCAACCCATGATTCTTTCAAATCATCTCATGAGGATAGTGAAGCCCAGTCCATGCCATACCACCGAGCGACTCCCTCCGTGCATTTGGGACAGAAAGATCCACACCAGAGGTGCAAGTACCGTAGATGCATCTCCAGCCAGTTATCAAGTCTAGGCACAACACCCTGAGATGAGGCTCCTGCTTGCTATACCGGTGCTCAGTGTGGCAGAGGTGGAGCTACGTCATGGGGAGCAAGTGTCAGCGCAAAGAACCACCTGTGGCCACTCTCCATGGTCAAGGGTGATGAGAAGAGGTTAGAGGAGAAAATTAAGAACAGTAGGATGAGAGGCAAAACCATGTTGCCATGTGGGCAGGGTCTGAGATTATAGAGTGAAGAAACACTCAGCTTTCTTTAAGAGGGCAAGATATAAACTGGTAAAAGAAACCGAGTGGTAAAATCATGACATAGAATGGAGGGGTTATTTTGTAAAGTGATGCTTTATAGAAGGCCATATTATGGAACGTACCTATTAGTTATTGATTAAAGCAAACATCAGTATTGCTAAGGTATGAAATGACCAAGTATACCTGAACTCAACCACATTCCCAACAATCTCAGCAAGGTCAAAACTTCTAGCCTTGTTGCTTTTGAATTCATCCAAAAGTGAAGAAGGAAAGTTATCATTCATGTAGCCACTTGGATCAGCGTTCCAACCACCCAAGCTTCTCATGTTAGTAGGAAACCTCGGGTTCCGCTCACCAAGCCTAAATGGACTACCAGGACCTGATGGGGAAGCAACAGGACTTCCCAAAGGGCTTCCAGGGTATGTCATGCCCATGCCATAAGCCGAATTGCCATAATAACCCTGATTTGTGACTGATGATTTACCTAGAACTGGCATTCCATATTGCTTCTGCTGAAGTAAAGCTTCAACATAGGCTTTCTGAACTGGTGTTAGATCAGCATATGAACTAGCCATGAAACCTCTTTCCAAGGAAGGATCGCTGAAGCTGGCTGCTCCCTGTGCTGTGTATTGAGCTGCCTTCAAGTACTGTGCATAAAACGGATCAGAGAGAGGTGACTGAAGACCAGTGGCAGTTTGATTATTGGATCTACCAATGTTATGCAGATCAGATAGACTTAAGGTAGGTGGCGACAGAATATTGTTACCAAAGTTTCTTGAATCTGACCCAAGTGAGCCTATAGCAGATGCAGCAGCAGCACTTTCAAACACAGGAGACATGCTACCTGAACCCATATAATTCATCATCGCAGAGTTGAAACCCGGATTGAGTGGATATCCACCAAGCCCATAGTTCAAAAATGCTGGATTCATTCCGTCAGGATTCTGATGTTGAGCAGGAGAACCACCTGGGGTTGCATTAGAAGATGGTGGTGACTTCTGATATGAGCGAGCAGAAAGAGTAGAAGACCTCTGCATTTCCCCATGTCCATCAAATCGTGCGTCAGTGGGATTTCTTAAGTCTGCTAGATTAGTGGCATTAGTATTAACATCAGCAAATGAAGAATTCGATGGTTGTGAAATTGATGGTATACCCAAATATTCAGCCCCCGCTTCCAACATAACAGAATGCTGCCTATTGTTGACTTGAGCAACTTGCGGGGCAAGAGAAAAATTATGGTGATCGCTTATCTCTCTCTGAAACGTTGGTTGGCCAATGTTGTTATTGTCATTCAGAGTACCACCTTTAGATAGGTTCATGCTAGATAGTGCAGTTAAGATATCATCAGGCTCAAGCGCTTTTGAGGAAACTGTGTTGAACGATGATGACGAGCCATTCAGTCTCTTGTCATTAGAACCAACCCTAACACCAACAGGTGGAAGGCCAGGGCTAGGAACCCTAGGGACATAATGAGGATCTGGTGTAGCATTCCTCGAAGCCGATGAACCCAGAACAGAAGCAAAAGTTTGAGATGCAGATGCATTAATATTGGAAAAGCCACTGACACTTTGCGCATTTCCAACAGAGTGACGTGCATCCAAAGTGTCATTATGCATAGAGTATTGGTTCTCCGAATAATTAAGTGGCTCCTGGTTGTCAAGAAATGAACTGCGACTGGTTGCACGAGAGGGGTGCTCTGAAGTAGGTGTTCTGTGACCAAGGTTATCCTGAAATAACGCAAAGTACACTAAATCATTTATCCATGGAAACATAGAACGGCACAACAAACCAGTAAATTAAGGTTCTAAAATATGAAGAAAAAATGTAACTGATGTTATAAGGATAAATTAAACTGCTGGAGTATCAGCTACCAAGAGAAAATAAGATCTTGCTTACAGCAGAAAATGAAAATGGAACACAGTTGTCTTGAAGTTGCAACTCTTAAGACTTATTCAGTGCACGCTTTCTTCCAAGAAAATGCTTTTTTCTCTACTACAATTTGGGGGGAAAGGTGACGGTATTAGAAACTGTGTCAGATCAAAGCCCACTCCTTAGATACGCAGGTTGTTAAAGTTCAAGCAAAGCAGAACCAACCAAATGTCCATTCATCCTCACTAGTGATGCAAAAAAGAATTTTGTCGACACCAGGTGCAGGTAGGAAACTTCTTGAAAGTTGGTTCACGGAAAAACGTGTCATCAGTTAGAGGTGCACATATCTCAAGGATAACGTTCTATCGAGTACAGAATTTCACGAGACAGTTGTTATAACTTTTAAGACATACTAGGGTACATAAACCAAATTTCACATGATTGTGCAAACCACAGACCCGCACCACTTTCTGTGATGGGATTTGTACCACCTGGCTTGTCCATCCAACACATGCCTGCCCAAACTTGAGCAGGAAAAGAACTCAAACTCCTTGCCAGACAACGAACTTATCACCATTTTATCAGGACAGTCCAGCTTCTAACTGGATACAGTGCTGGGACTGGCTAGGGCTTGCCTACTAGAACAAAGGGAGGGGATCTAAATCCCCAAATTATAGGATATACAGCAAGTAGACACATAGAGCAAAAACAGTACACTTGATACGACTAACCTAGTAGATAAATCTCAAGTATGAATCTATGACAACAGATAGCAACCTTAGCAGCGCCAACCGTGACTAACCTGAAGCATATCAGCAAAGCTGCGTTGCCGTCCTAGTGATAAGCCAATGAGCCCATCACCTCCTCGATCCACCCACTCTCCAGCACCGCCCGCAACCTTCCTCGCATCACCCTCCCGATCAAAACCAGGATTCTGCGGGAACAGCGACATCCCCGGCCCAGCCTCCTCCTGCACCGTCTTCCTCCGGTCCCCAATCCCACCGACCACCCCTGCCTTGAGCCGCTGTGTTGACCGCCAGTCCTCCTTCGTTAGGACCGGCGGCGGCAGCCTTGGGTTAAGATTGGCGTGCGAGTAGTAGTAGGAAAGGTAGGCTGGGTCAGCCCGGAGCTCCTCCTCCGACAGGAGTCCACCATGCCCGTTCAGCTCCTCGGCATCAGGAACGGCGGCGGCGGCGGCCCGGGCCGCCTCGCCGCCACCGAGGCGAAGGCCGCTGATGGCGTTCAGCGAGCCCTCTATGGTCGGCGGCGCCGACCCGCTCCGGAACATGCTGAGCCCCCGCTCCGGAACGCCGGCCTCCTCGCCTCGCCGACGCACTGCGCCGCCGCCGCCACCGCCGCCGCCACGGAGCAGCGCCTCAAACTCGTCGTCCTCTCCCACGCCGCCCATCTCCTCGTGCATCGCCACCAACCCTGGAAACACAGCCCACCACCAAATCACGCAAAATAAGCAGCACACCATAGCAGAAATGGAAAGTTTACAAAAGACGCACCGCCGATTACCCAGGGGACGCAGCGCTCTCTGCGGGACACCAGAGCACGCACCAGAGTAGTAAGCACGGCTCAGTCTTCGCAAAACCTGCAGCCCCCGGGCCAAAGCGCCGCCGAATCGCGCGTCGCGAGCCCGATCGGGACAGTGGCGGCCATTTTCAACTCGGGCGCTTTTGGGGATTCGGGAGATCGGGCCAGAAAGGCGCTACTGCGGGGTGACCAGGCTCAGATTGGGCTCCGATCGGCCGGCGATTTCGCCATTTTGGGGGCACGGAAAGCTTCGCGACGAGAAGGGGATGGGGGAGACTGGAGAGAGCGCACAGTAAAGCAGCAGCAGCAGCACAGTCAGGAACGGAGCCCGAGGAAGGAGACGGCGGAGTGATAAGCACGAGCTCTGCCGGCAAGCCCAGCCGTCCGATGGGGTAATCGGCGGACCAGATCCTCCGCGCTCGCAGAACCCTCTAGGGTTTTATGACTTTTATTATTGCGGACTCTGGCGCAGGAATTACTCCTCTCTGGTCCGCGGGCCCGGCGTCTGGTCTGGTCTGGACTCACTTGTAATTTACCTGGAACTTTAAGATCAAAACTACGCTTTTTCCTAGTGTGGGAGGACCGGGGTGCGTAGGTGGAATAGTCCTTAATTTTTTTAATAATTGGGATTAGGGTCGCGGGGCGGGGGCCACGTGGTTAAATATAGCAGGATGTGGCTCTGGACGCGTGCGGCCCACGTGGCAGTGTCAGCCCCTGGATTCGCTCGTGCAACAGCATGGACGAGGCGGATTGGAGCAGTTGCCGACGGTGACCCGAGTAGATAAACTTTGGAGAAAAAATAATGGCGACGTGCTTCCACTTCTGGGAGCTAATTCCGGATAAGCCCTTGATGAGACCACGTGCATCATCCGCTGTTTCATTTCTGTTTTTCTAGGGATGTTGTTTCATCTTTGTTGACAGGATGTGCTTAGATTAGATCAGGATTAGTAGGGCCGCAGGAGTATGTACTCATTGTAGGGTTTTAGAATATTTTGCCATGGTGATGTAATCATCCACTAGCGTGCATGCTTTATTTGGTAACGCAGCTAATTAACAGATGCTCGTAATCGGTGATGACTGACATCAGCGTGCTTTTTTGTGTCACGTCGGTGAAAAACTAATTATTTTTGCGCCTAGCACCCCTGTATCACGCTTTCTCACCTTGTTGAATTGAAAAACTATCTTTTAGAGGAGTCAAATTGACAACCTAATTTACAAAAAGAACATCAATTCACAATAATTAGCATACCGCAATATGAGCATTCCAAAGTACTTATGTTTTTTAAAATGGATCAGCATGCTTTTTCTGAAATTGCAAAGAGAGTAGGTGTGTCAAGGCCATCTTCCACTCAAGTTTTCATTTATGAAGGGCACAACAACGGATGTACTACCTCATATCAAAGTAGATGAATTCCTAATTTCTTTGGGTACTACGTCAAGGGGTATATATAGAGGTATATGACTTGTAGGCTAAGATGTCTACAAACTTGGGATACAAGAAGGTAGTAGTCTATTTCTAACGATACATGTAGTATAACATTCCTCCTCAATCATAGCGGGAGTGAAGCTGATGATTGTGAATGAATTTTAAGCATTTCTAAATAATCCTTTTTTCAAAAAAAAAAATCAGCATGTCTTCCTTGTATAAATCGCAAGATCTAGCCGCCTATCCCCATGACTGTTGAATTTGTCGATTTCAGCCGAGAGGATGATGGGAGAATCGAGCGAAGGAGACGAGGTATCGTGCATGACATTGTGTTCTCATGGGTTAGGCCATGGATGCATAGGGCTAAATTTTGTTTTTTGCAAAAAATCTGAGCGGGCCATGGCCCAGTTCGGCCCCAACAAAGCTTTGTCAGTGTACAATCTCACTCGACATACGTTCACGTTATTTGCAAGCGTCGTGCCTTCCATGCATGCTGCAATTTCTAGCATTCTCGGAGTTGTTTGCTCCTTGCAAGGACAATCACTGACGCTTAGGGGTGGAAACGGATCGGATCCGGATCGGATAGTTCCCTTTCCATACCTGTTTCCATATTTTCAAAACAAATATGGATATGGATGTTGTTCGAATACGAATTCAGAGCAGATGTTACTCAAATACGAATACACATGGGATGTTTTCTCAATATATACCGGATACGAATACAGATCGGATGTTTTTCTCGGCTCGTCGAGAGCTACAACAACTGTCTAGCTCGTCAAGGCGTCCCAGAACGCATTGGTGAGCTCGTCAGCACGTCAACATCCATCTCGTGGGCGGCACGCGCCTCCCACGAGGAAATCTCCTTTCATCCTCCACCTATGTGAGCTCGCCTCGTCACCGGCAGGCCCGGCCCTGGGGCAGGGCGAGCGGGGCGGCCGCCCTGGGCCCAAAAAATTTAGGGGCCCAGTTCTTGGGCTATGTATTACACGGCACCCCTGGTAGCACTAGGAGGCCTTCAGGTACAAGGCTTACAAGTTACTAAATCAGCGCAGGAAATAGGAGAAGCCCACCACCGCAAGCAGACGAAGGGTTCTGGATGATTGAGATGAGATCGATCGGTACCTGTATATACGTACGTGTACCATGTATGCTTCTGTTCAGTGGAAATCGTGAAACCGCCGACCCTAGAATCTGCTTCATTGCTGCTCGTGGACGGCAGCCCTCGCTCCCGATCAGAGACTGCGGCGAAACATCGGAAACGAGCACGGAGAGGAAATTGGACATCACGATGGTGCCACATCCCACATGTATTTCTCTGATTCTTCCCATATAAGTGGCCTATTCTATGCCCTAATTTCTAATAATTTTAGATCGTTCTTGGATTGATGGTGATAAACATTATGTTTTAGTTGTTCCAAAGGGATGATTGATAATTAAGGAAGTGTTCATTATTTTGGAATATACAGTATATCATTGGGTCTGTGATATGTGAGTTCAACACGTGAGGATCAGTAAGCATTTGTTGACTTAATCTAGAAATTATGTATCTTTGCACTTGTTTCTAATTACTAATTATTTCTTTACATGTCGATGTCCTCATGTCATCTGGAAAGTCAGTGTGATATACTAAGCTATTTTTGAGGTAACATTATGCATTACTTGATACTCCCTCCATCCAAAGTATAAGCCAGGTTTTTTTGAACGGTGTTTGATGCACGATTTTGAATACTAATATATACCGAATTATGTGGTTTCTTAATAAATAAAATACTATTGTTGCATTATCTTGCGAATCTCTTTCATTTCATATATATATTTATACAAATTTTGAGAACATATTATAAGTACAAACCATAGTTAAAGTTATAAGTTGTTAACCAACAATATTAAAAGGCGCCTTATATTTTGGGACGATGTGAGTACAAAGATTCATTTTCGATGCTTCTATTAGGGGCCTCAGATTTAAGTTTCGTCCCGGGCCCTCGAAACCTCTGGACCGGCCATGGTCACCGGCCACCACCTTCATATGCATGCCATCACCTGAGTCATCAATTTGACAAAGAATTAATTTAATTATCAGTTAGGCGACGTTATCGAATCTCAGTTGTAACCCATGTTACAACTCAATACTAGCTGGTATCGAGAGCAGCCAACGGTCTGGAGCATTTTTCTCAATTATAACTAAACTAGCATGAATTACAATGTAATCCAATGGCCTAGAGGTATTTTAAGCTCATTTGTAAGTTTCAACTCATGTTACACCTCCTAGCTAATACAAACCATGATGCAATTGTTGGAGATATGCCCAAGAGGCAATAATAAAAGTGGTTATTATATATATCTTTATGTTTATGATAAATATTTATATACCATGCTATAATTGTATTAACCGAAACATTGATACATGTGTGATATGTAAACAACAAAGAGTCCCTAGTATGCCTCTTAACTAGCTTGTTGATTAATGGATGATTAGTTTCATAATCATGAACATTGGATGTTATTAATAACAAGGATATATCATTGTATGAATGATGTAATGGACACACCCAATTAAGCGTAGCATAAGATCTCGTCATTAAGTTATTTGCTATAAGCTTTCGATACATAGTTACCTAGTCCTTATGACCATGAGATCATGTAAATCACTTATACCGGAAAGGTACTTTGATTACACCAAACGCCACTGCGTAAATGGGTGGTTATAAAGGTGGGATTAAGTATCCGGAAAGTATGAGTTGAGGCATATGGATCAACAGTGGGATTTGTCCATCCCGATGACGGATAGATATACTCTGGGCCCTCTCGGTGGAATGTCGTCTAATGTCTTGCAAGCATATGAATAAGTTCATAAGAGACCACATACCACGGTACGAGTAAAGAGTACTTGTCAGGAGACGAGGTTGAACAAGGTATAGAGTGATACCGATGATCAAACCTCGGACAAGTAAAATATCGCGTGACAAAGGGAATTGGTATCGTATGTGAATGGTTCATTCGATCACTAAAGTTATCGTTGAATATGTGGGAGCCATTATGGATCTCCAGATCCCGCTATTGGTTATTGGTCGGAGTGAGTACTCAACCATGTCCGCATAGTTCGCGAACCATAGGGTGACACACTTAAAGTTGGATGTTAAAATGGTAGAACTTGAATATGGAATGGAGTTCGAATATTTGTTCGGAGTCCCGGATGAGATCCCGGACATCACGAGGAGTTCCGGAATGGTCCGGAGAATAAGATTCATATATAGGATGTCATTTTATGTGAATTAAAATGATGCGGAAGGTTCTATGGAAGGTTCTAGAAGGTTCTAGAAAAGTCCAGAAGAAACCACCAAGGAAGGTGGAGTCGGGACTCCACCTCCATGGCCGGCCAACCCTAGTGGGGGAGGAGTCCCAAGTGGACTCCCCCAAAGGGGGCCGGCCACCCCCTCCATGGAAGGTGGAACTCCCACCTCTAGTGGGAGTCCTAGCTTGGGTAGGTTTCCCTATCTTATGGAAGGTTTTGGGTTCGGGTCTTATTCGGAGACTTGTAGTCCAACCCTTGGGGCTTCCACCTATATAATGAGGGACAAGAGGAGGGGGCCGGCCACCTCAAGACCACAAGCTGGCCGCACCCCTCAAGTGGCCGGCCACCCCCTCCCAAACCCTAGCCGCCCCCCTCTCCTCCATAGCTCCCGCGTGCTTTAGCGAAGCTCCGCCGGAGTTCTCCACCACCACCGACACCACGCCGTCGTGCTGTCGGATTCAAGAGGAGCTACTACTTCCGCTGCCCGCTGGAACGGGAGGTGGACGTCGTCTTCATCAACAACCGAACGTGTGACCGAGTACGGAGGTGTTGCCCGTTCGTGGCGTCGTGATCAAGATCTTCTACGCGCTTTTGCAAGCGGCAAGTGAACGTCTACCGCAGCAACAAGAGCCTCATCTTGTAGGCTTTGGAATCTCTTCAAGGGTGAGACTCGATAATCCCCTCGTTGCTACCGTCTTCTAGATTGCATCTTGGCTTGGATTGCGTGTTCGCGGTAGGAAATTTTTTGTTTTCTATGCAACGTTATCCTACAGTGGTATCAGAGCCGTGTCTATGCATAGATGGTTGCACGAGTAGAACACAATAGTTTGTGGGCATTGATGCTTATGTTATCTTTAGTTTGAGTACTTTGCATCTTTGTGGCATAGTGGGATGAAGCGGCTCGGGCTAACTTTACATGACCGCGTTCATGAGATTTGCTCCACGCTCGACATGCAACTTGTATTGCATAAGTGGCTTTGCGGGTGTCTGTCTCTCCTACTATAGTGAAGATTCAATTTACTCTTCTATCGACAACACTAGTATCACCGTTGTGGTTCATGTTCGTAGGTAGATTAGATCTTTATCGAAAACCCTAAACCACGTAAAATATGCAAACCAAATTAGAGACGTCTAACTTGTTTTTGCAGGGTTTGGTGATGTGATATGGCCATAATGTGATGATGAATATGTATGAGATGATCATTATTGTATTGTGGCAACCGGCAGGAGCCTTGTGGTTGTCTTTAAATTTCATGTTGAGTAGTATTTCAAAGTAGTTGTAATAGTTGCTACATGGAGGACAATCATGAAGACGGCGCCATTGACCTTGACGCTACGCCGACAATGATGGAGATCATGTCCGAAGATGATGGAGATCATGTCCGTGCTTTGGAGATGAAGATCAAAGGCACAAAGACAAAAGGGCCATATCATATCACATATGAACTGCATGTGATGTTAATCCTTTTATGCAACTTATTTTGCTTAGATCGCGACGGTAGCATTATAAGATGATCCCTCACTAAAAATCTCAAGATAATAAAGTGTTCATCCTTAGTAGCACCGTTGCCAAGACTTGTCGTTTCGAAGCATCTCGTGATGATCGGGTGTGATAGAATCAACAAGTGCATACAACGGGTGCAAGACAGTTTTGCACATGCGGATACTAAGGTGGCCTTGACGAGCCTAGCATGTACAGACATGGTCTCGGAACACGTGATACCGAAAGGTAGAGCATGAATCATATGGTTGATATGATGAACACTTTGAGTGTTCGCCATTGAAATCACACCTTGTCTCGTGATGATCGGACTTAGGTGCGGTGGATTTGGTTCGTGTGATCACTAAGACAATGCGAGGGATATTGTTTTGAGTGGGAGTTCACCTAGTTTTTTTAATTATGTTGAATTAAAATTTGAACTCAATTTGTCATAAACTTAGTCTAAAATATTGCAAATATATGTTGTAGATATGGCGTCCCCAATCAATTTTAACCAGTTCCTAGAGAAAGAAAAGCTTAAGAGCAACGGTAGCAACTTCACCGACTGGTTCCGTCATGTGAGGATTTTCCTCGCTGGCGAAAATCTGCAATATGTGCTTGATGCACCGCTAGGTGACCCTCCTGCAGAAACAGAAACCGATGAAGTAAAGAATGTTTACGCGACTCAGAAAACTCGGTACTCTCAAGTTCAGTGTGCCATCCTATGCAGTCTAGAAGTCGATCTTCAAAAACGTTTTGAGCACCACGATCCACATGAGTTGATAAAAGAGTTGAAGACTATTTTTGAAACTCATGCGGCCGTGGAATGCTATGAAGCATCGAAACACTTCTTCAGTTGCATGATGGAAGAAGGTAGCTCCGTTAGTGAGCACATGCTCGTTATGACCGGGCATGCGAAGAAACTCAGTGACTTGGAAATAGTTATTCCTAACAGACTGGGGATTAATCGTATCCTTCAATCACTGCCACCTAGTTACAAGAACTTTGTGATAAACTACAATATGCAGAACATGACCAAAGAGTTACCTGAACTCTTCTCCATGCTTAAAGCTGCTGAGATTGAGATCAAGAAAGAGCACCAAGTGTTGATGGCCAACAAGACCACCAGTTTTAAGAAACAGGGCAAGTCTAAAGGCAAATTCAAGAAGGGTGGCAAGAAAGCTGCCACGCCTCCTGTGAAACCTAAGACTGGTCCTAAACCCGATCTTGAGTGCTATTCTTTGCAAGGAGAAGGGACACTGAAGCGTAATTGCTCCAAGTATTTGGCGGATACGAAGAGCGGCCTTGTCAAGAAGAAGAAAGAAGGTATATCGATATACATGTTATAGATGTTTATCTTCGGTTCTCGTACTAGTACTGGTATTTGATACTGGTTCGGTTGCTCATATTTGTAACTCGAAACAGAAACTAAAGAATAAATGAAGACTACTAAAGGATGAAGTGACGATGCGCGTTGGAAATGGATCCAAAGTCGATGTGATCGCTGTCGGCACACTTCCTCTACATCTACCTTCGGGATTAGTTTTAAGCCTAAATAATTGTTATTTTGTACCCGCGTTGAGCATGAACATTATATCTGGATCTTGTTTAATGCAAGACGGTTATTCATTCAAGTCTGAGAATAATGGTTGTTCTATTTTTATGAATAATATCTTTTATGGTCGAGCACCTGAAAAGAATGGCTTATTTCTGTTAGATCTCGATAGTAGTGATACACGTATACATAACATTGATGCTAAGCGAATTAAATTAAATGATAATTCTACTTATATGTGGCACTGTCGTCTTGGTCATATTGGAGTGAAACGCATGAAGAAACTCCATACCGATGGATTACTTGAATCACTTGACTTTGAGTCACTTGATAGATGCGAAGCATGTCTAATGGGAAAAATGACTAAGACTCCATTCTCTGGTATTATGGAGCGAGCTACTGACTTATTGGAAATCATACATACCGATGTGTGCGGACCAATGAGCGTAGCATCGCGCGGTGGTTATCGTTATGTTCTAACCTTCACAGATGATCTGAGTAGATATGGGTATATCTATTTCATGAAACATAAATCCGAAAGTTTCGAGAAGTTTAAGGAATTCCAAAGTGAAGTAGAAAATCAACGTAACAAGAAGATTAAATTTCTACGATCTGATCGTGGAGGTGAATATCTGAGTTATGAGTTTGGCATGCATTTAAAGAAATGCGGAATACTTTCACAATTGACACCGCCGGGAACACCACAATGTAACGGTGTGTCCGAACGTCGTAATCGAACTCTCTTAGATATGGTTCGTTCTATGATGTCTCTTACTGATTTGCCGTTATCTTTTTGGAGTTATGCATTAGAGACAGCCGCATTCACTTTAAATAGAGCACCATCAAAATCCGTTGAAACGACACCGTATGAATTATGGTTTAACAAGAAACCTAAGTCATCGTTCCTTAAAGTTTGGGGTTGCGAAGCCTATGTAAAGAAGTTACAACCGGACAAGCTAGAACCCAAAGCGGAGAAATGCGTCTTCATAGGATACCCTAAGGAAACTATAGGGTACACTTTCTATCACAGATCTGAAGGCAAAATCTTTGTTGCTAAGAACGGAACCTTTCTTGAGAAAGAATTTCTCACTAAAGAAGTCACTGGAAGAAAAGTAGAACTCGATGAGATTGATGAATCTTCACTAGTTGATCAGAGTAGCGCAGTACCGGAAGTTGTTCCTGTGCCGCCTACACCGACAACAGAGGAAGCTAATGATAATGATCATGAAACTTCAAACGAGATAGCTACTGAACCTCGCAGATCGACAAGGGAACGTGCCACTCCTGATTGGTATGATCTTTGTCTAAATGTCATGATTGTGGACAACAATGATGAGGACCCTGCGACGTATGAAGAAGCGATGATGAGCCCGTATTCCAACAAATGGCAAGAAGCCATGAAATCGAAATGGGATCCATGTATGATAACAAAGTATGGACTTTGGTAGACTTACCGATAGCCGAAAGGTCATCGAGAATAAATGGATCTTCAAGAGAAAAACAGATGCTGATGGTAATATTACTGTCTATAAAGCTCGACTTGTCGCAAAGGGTTTCCGACAAATTCAAGGTGTTGACTACGATGAGACTTTCTCACCTGTAGCGAAGCTAAAATCTGTAAGGATTTTGTTAGCATTAGCTGCATATTTCGATTATGAGATTTGGCAGATGGATGTCAAAACGGCGTTCCTTAATGGAGACATTGAGGAAGAGTTGTATATGGTACAACCCAAAGGTTTTGTCGATCCTAAAAATGCTGACAAAGTATGCAAACTTTAGCGTTCAATTTATGGACTGAAGCAAGCATCGAGAAGTTGGAACCGACGCTTTGATAAAGTGATCAAAGACTTCGGGTTTATACAGTGTCATGGAGAGGCCTGTATTTACAAGAAAGTGAGTGGGAGCTCTATAGCATTCCTGATATTATATGTAGATGACATATTATTGATTGGGAATGATATAGAACTATTAAGCAGTGTAAAAGGTTATTTGAATAATAGTTTTTCAATGAAAGACCTTGGTGAAGCATCGTATATATTAGGCATCAAGATTTATAGAGATAGATCAAAACGCCTAATAGGGCTGTCACAAAGTACATACCTGGACAAGATTCTAAAGAAGTTTAGAATGGACGAAAGTAAGAAAGGATTTTTACCTATGTTACCAGGCAAGGTCTTGAGTAAGACTCAAGGACCGGCTACGGCAGAAGAAAGAGAAAGGATGAGTCAGATCCCCTATGGCTCGGCAGTAGGCTCTATCATGTATGTCATGCTATGTACTAGACCGGATATAGCACATGTCGTCGCTTGACTAGCAGATATCAAAGTGATCCAGGAATGGAACACTGGACAGCGGTCAAGAATATCCTGAAGTACTTGAAAAGAACCAAGGATATGTTTCTTTGTTATGGAGGTGACCAAGAGCTCGTTGTAACCAGTTACACCGATGCAAGTTGGAATACTGATCCTGATGACTCTAAGTCACATCACCGGTACGTGTTTATATTGAATGGTGCTTTGCGATGGTGGGCAAGCTCAAAGCGGTGCACGGTGGCGAAGTCTTCAACAGAATCGGAGTACATAGCGGCTTCAGAGGCTTCATCAGAAGCGGTATGGATGAAGAGGTTCATTGTAGAGCTCGGTGTGGTTCCTAGTGCATTGGACCCATTAGTCATCTACTGTGACAAGATGGGTGCCATCGCCAATGCACAAGAACCAAGGTCACACAAGAGGCTGAAGCATATCAAGCTGCGTTATCATTCGATTCGCGAGTACATCGAAGATGGAGAAGTAAAGATTTGCAAAGTACACACTGATCTGAATGTAGCAGATCCGTTGACTAAAGCTCTCCCTAGGGCAAAGCATGACCAACGCCAGAGTGTCATGGGTGTTAGGTACCTTACAATGTAATCTAGATTATTGACTCTAGTGCAAGTGGGAGACTGTTGGAGATATGCCCAAGAGGCAATAATAAAAGTGGTTATTATATATATCTTTATGTTTATGATAAATGTTTATATACCATGCTATAATTGTATTAACCGAAACATTGATACATGTGTGATATGTAAACAACAAAGAGTCCCTAGTATGCCTCTTAACTAGCTTGTTGATTAATGGATGATTAGTTTCATAATCATGAACATTGGATGTTATTAATAACAAGGTTATATCATTGTATGAATGATGTAATGGACACACCCAATTAAGCGTAGCATAAGATCTCGTCATTAAGTTATTTGCTATAAGCTTTCGATACATAGTTACCTAGTCCTTATGACCATGAGATCATGTAAATCACTTATACCGGAAAGGTACTTTGATTACACCAAACGCCACTGCGTAAATGGGTGGTTATAAAGGTGGGATTAAGTATCCGGAAAGTATGAGTTGAGGCATATGGATCAGCTGTAATAACCCAGAACATAGGAACAACGAAGGGTAGATTTAGAAATGGGATGTGCATTTCATCGCAAAACGGGGGAAATTTTCGCGCCTTATTGCAACTAAACCTAAGAGGGATCGAGGTTCTCTCTCATTTTGCACTTAGGGTTAGGCATTGTGAGTTGTGGAAATTTCGACATGATCTCTTTTGTAACTTGTTACTTTGGGGAATGATTGCATTTGATAAGTGCTAAACAATTAATTATAAACCTCACACAATATAAACAATGAATTTAAAATTCAAACACAAGATATAAAATTCAAATCACTTTGAATTTCAAAGTGAATATTAAATACAATATTTAATCAAGAATATAAATATTACAACATACCAAAAGCTCATAAACCAAAACTTGAGCTTTATTGATTTGTAACACACATACAAAGTCTTTACAATATCCTTGATACAAGAATTGAGACATAATGATCAGAAATAAAAGAAAAGGAAAATTACAAGTTTATTCTACACTAAACCTAAACTAAGTGTCTTGAGGATGATCTTCTGGTCATAGCATAATTCAAACCTGCAAAACAAAACAAATAACAGATACTAACCAGAATACAAGTGTTAGGAAGATTCAGTTTGGACAGTTAGCAAAAATAACACAAGATTCAGTTTGGACAGTGAAACTGTCACAGCACACTTGTGCTTGTCCAAAATCCTGGACAGCACAAGATAAACATAGGCAGACCAGCACTGAGCAAGCCACAGTGGGCTCAAGTTTCAGCATATGAAGGCTGTTGCTAGCCAAGCAACAGCAAGGCAATGCAAGGGGTGAGTCATAAAGTAAATGAGCTTGTGTGTCATGGCCAGGGAAGAAGTAGAGGCCATATAAATAGCACACAAACCCTAGAACCATGACAGTCGACCACAATTGCAAATCACCAGGTAAGGGTGAAGCAAGAACAAGCACCAGTTCATCCAGTTCATAACCAAGAACAGAAATCAACACAACCAACTTAGCCACCAGGAATCATGGTGACCTGAGAAGCTCAACCAGAAACTGGAGGTGAAGGGCTGTGCACAGAAACCCCAAGTCTGCATCAACCAAATATTTCACACTAGGAGCTGGAACAAGGTATACCAAGTTCCTGGACAGATCCAATGGATCTGATCCATCATATATGCATGATATAAGCATGGGAATGAGCAGATGCTCATATAGGTAGGTCATCACTTGGTTTTCACCAAGGATTACTGCCAGTCAAAAGCTACTATAAAAGAAAGCATCTAGGTACAGATCTTGTACACAGAAGCTAGCAAACATGCACAGATGCACACACTAGCCAGATCACATGCACAGATAGCACCAGTAGATGAATTGCAAGGATTAGCAGCTACTAAAGACTACACAGTAAATCCTAAGCTATGAACCATCAGTAAACCCTAGATCTTCATCAGGCAAGCATATTGGCATTCATCTCAAGGATGATTCCCAAGTATGCAAGCAAAGGTTGAGTAGCCACCAGATCCAACTAAATAGGTGAGCAACCAATCAGTAGCAAGGCTACTGAGGTCACATCACACTTAGCATCCATTAAAAGAAAGCCAAACATAGTACATCATTATCCAGGAATGGATTCAGAATCATTTGCTTGCTAAACAATCATGAATAGCCAAAGCATTTGCAAGCAAGTCATTTTAAATCATTACTGCATAAGCAGTTCATCATAATTTAATTAATTCAAGCATGAATTTATCACAGATCCATGCTTAATTCTGACAGCAACATAATATAAGGCAACACAGTTTAATCCATAGCCACTAGAGCAAGTCTAGGTAGCTAAGATGAGCAACAGCACAAGTAAGCAACATCACAGTGATGCTTGAGCATCAGCATCACAAGGAAATTGAATCACTTAGCCACAGTATTAACCAGTAAGCCATCACTGACATTGAATTGATCAAATGGATCAATTAAATCAAGCCAAGCTACACAGGAAGTTAACCAACAAGCAAGGAATGATCCAATGGATCATTAGCTTGCTTAGGAAGCACTGAAGCATATCACAGGCACCACTGGCACACACACAAGTGTCACTGATGCATCACAAGTACACCTAGACAAGCAAGCATGGTATTCCAGTAAGCATAAGCAAGCCATAATCAAGTATAGCATGGCATAGCAGGCTTTTGAGCAAGCATAGTAGAGCATGGCAAGTACAGAGCATGCTAGGAGCAGCAGAGAAGCAAGCACAGCATGAATAGCAAGCAAAGCAGCATGTGCCAGTACCAGTAAATGGTAATTGGGCCATGAGCTTGCAGTAAACAGAAGCACAGGAAGATTGCATAGCAATAGCATGGCTCTGGGTGATCACAGGATCACCAGAGAGCAGCAGAGCATGAGGAGGAAGAAGAACAGTAACAAGGGGAGGCGCACAGATATGGAGAAGAGGAAGAGGAAGTGCAGCAACTTACTTGCGCCTGGAAGCAGAAGCTAGGGCATGGCGAGGCAGTGCTCGCGCGGCCCTAACAGCTGCAAATCCAGGGTAGGCGCCGACGTTACGCCGGCGAACCCAAACACGAAACCAGCACCACCGTAGCAGATGCACCTGAGGCGACGGCACGAGTACTGCGAGCAGCACCCGCGCCAGGTCAACCCCAGGAGCACAACCATCGTCGGCGAGGACGAGC
The DNA here is from genome assembly GCF_019359855.2 of Lolium perenne. Lineage (NCBI taxonomy): Eukaryota > Viridiplantae > Streptophyta > Magnoliopsida > Poales > Poaceae > Lolium > Lolium perenne. The sequence continues at coordinate 274,871,147 of NC_067246.2, read as the reverse complement.
GCTCGCCGGAGTTCGTCGAGGCGATTCTTCCTGAGATCCAGAACGGAGGCGATTCGCCAGGAGAGGAAGAGAAGGGGAAAACCACGCGGACAGATCGATAGATCTGCACGCGGCGGTTCTGATTTGGTAGGTGGCTACGGCGGGGGAGCACGGAGCTGGCCGGAGCGAGGCGGCGGCCACGACGGCGACGCCATCGCCAGAGCGTCGCAGAGAGGCTAGGGTTAGAGACGAAAAGCGAGAGAGGGCCGAGTGAGTGAGAGAGGTGGGCCGTTCGGCGCCACCGAGCCGCTATGGGGCAAGCCTTAGTGGGCTGTCCCATGGGCTTAGGTTATTGGGCTGAGCCCAATAAGGTCCAGGGGGTATTTTAGTCTTTTAACATTTAATAAAAAGCCAAAACTTTACCAAATTTTAATAAATCAAATACAACTCTAAAAATCCATTAAAAATTGGATTAATGAATGAAAAATAAACCTTAACAAGAATAAAATATGAAATGGAATTTATGAAACAAATTCAAAATTATGAATTTTCAGAATTTAAATAATAACTTGGAATTTTAAAACTATTATTTCCTTGTATTTAAAAATTCAAGGAAAATCTCAAATAAGTTCAAATACTTATTTTCAAACATTTCAAAATGAAATTCTAATATTCCAAGTCATTTCTATTGAAAAGGGTATTTTTCCAAGAAAAATACTATATTCCTTTTTATTCCAAAAACTATAGAGGTAACTCTATAATTGCAAATTATTTTTGGAATGATTAAGGGAATCATCAAGTAAAATAGTTTTACTTTGAATTGTTGTACTTTGTGAATCACAATGATTAATACTTTTAAATCAATTGTAAATTACTGTCAAAGACATAAATCTTAAACACAACCCTAAATTGATATAACTCAGCGGGGTAAAGGGATCCAACATAAAATAATACATCCATGATTGCATTATTTGGATTTTATAACATTGTCCTTACCGGACAATGATGCTTCTTACAGAACCCGAGGTCCAGGTTCCATCAACTGCATTGAACTGCATTATCTCGCAGTCCACAGGCAAGTTCACCCTTGCTCATGTCAACTTGAGTATTTTCTACTACTTTAATGCAAAGCTATATACTTATCATTCCTGCATCGCAAATGAAATGCTATTTTCCAACTATGAATATGACTATGTGGCTGGCAATGGAACCATGGTATGTGTTGATATGGTGGAGGTTCCATTGCAATGGGTTATATCACTCTAGGATTAATTACCAATGCTGTCCAGTGATTCTAGCGCCGTACAAACCGCGTTGACCATGAGATCTATAATGGCTCTGGGGAAGCCAGCCGTATCTTTTCCCTTCTGCACGCCAACGGATTGGTAGAGCTGGCGGGGTGTTGGAGGCACTGCCGTAGGTTGGGATAGCCTTTTAAATCCCCATCCATTAGTGATGATGGCTCTACGATCTATGATGGATTGTCCGGAGTACACCATGAGTAAAGCCGTATTATCGGGGGAAGTCTACTGGAGGTGTACGGTTGGACAAAAGGGTGGGTTTGCAGGGTCGCGGAGAAGGCGGTGTGGGCTTGGATCTTTATACCTGGCCTCATACCAAAGGAAGTGTGAACGGGGGCAAGTCCCTGCGGATGGCAAAAAGGGTGAGATCTCTTGTGGGAAAAGTAACGCACCTCTGCAGAGTGTATCAAATTGTGGCTGTCACTCCTTATTCCGGGAAGGGAACTGCGAACGCGGCAGGAAAAGAACTCCACGAAGTTCTAGTCAACCTGTGAAGACTGACGGGCATAGTTTTTATAATAAAAGCAATCTTTTGAAGAAATGATTTCAAAACATGCATTGACCTGCGATTTCCTGATCAATGGTCGTAGCTAGTGCATCAAACACCTTTTTACTCTTTTAGAACTTGCTGAGTACCTCTGTATTCACTTTCTTTCGACACCCTTGCTAGACTGTGATCCGGAAGTGGAGTCCATCAACGATGGAGCACCAGAAGGAAGTTACGAGCTGGTCTACGAGGAACCCGATCTTACCGGCGGAGTGGAAGGAGTAGACTATGGGATAGTCTACGGACTCGATGACACGGAGGTGGAGGAGTAGTGACATACCCTAGCATCATAGAGCCGAGCAGCGTAGAACTTACCTAAATAAGTTGTTGAGCTCTTATATATATTTGTTATGAGGTGTAATCGTACTTAAGTAGAATCTTAGGGTGTTCTCATAGGACCTGTGAGAATACCAACTTGTTAAGACAATGTCTGTAATAAAGTGTGGAGTGTTATAACCTGCAATGTTTCTGTTGTACCACTCTGAGGGATATGGCAATTTGTGAAGAAGTCCCTTCACGAAGATCATATCAACGACTTGTATACTACAACATGCAGTGGTATGCTGGGTCACCGCAGCTGGTATCAGAGCAAATGTTGCGACCTTAGGTTGGAAAAACCTAGTATAGGGAAGAAACCTGTAGGAGTCTAGTAGAAATAGTAAAGGATTCTCTAGAAATATGGTGATTATTCACTTGAGAATAGCAAAACCATATATTTTAGTGCGATAATTCTTTATTATAGCTATTATGATGCATTATCACTACTAATATTATGCTTTTGTATACAGCCGTAATGGCGAACACTTTTCCTAAGAGGACTTTGAGGAAGGTTGAGGGATGGCTCGGTGATTATGATGGACCAATCACAGCTCTCCTGTGTGGGATGCTGAAGGAACTTCATTGTGACCCACGGATACCTGTTATCAAGTATACCTACTATGATGGGGAAATCCTAGCCAAGTGTAGAGTATCGGTCCAATTACCGACAAAACTGCTGATGAGTCGTGTAATGCCATTCGGAGAAGCCAAAACCATCACCACAGCCTACCATATGGGCCTATTCAAGGCAATCCTTGAGATAAGGCAGCACAAGTCAGTAGAACTGCTATGTTCAGAGTTTTCTCATATACCTCATGCCGAGTAGATGAGGATCCCACTCTGAATCATTTGGTGTTAGCACACAGAAGTCCTGAAGCTGCAGCACATCATATGGATAGCTGTAAGTCTTTATTGACCACGATGTACCTTTTACACATGAAGATGAGAGGTGAAATTGACCACATGCTAGCTGAGTTCACGGACCCTGATAAAGTCCAAACTCGGATGCGTGATTTAAGGGCACAACCACAACATACTACACCTTTCTTTAGCCTAGACAGCTATGTAGATTTGAGTGACCAGTTATCCCATAAAGATCCACTCACACCCAACTTTGTCCCACACTATCCACATGTGTCAGCATCATATGAGTCTGGATATGGGGGAGATGATTCCAGGAACCTAAACTGCTCGGAGTCACCAATCGAGAATTCGACTGGTTGGCGTTTCGGGGAACCATTTGGAGATGAAGGAGAACCCATCACTTGTGATTCCGAGGATGAAGGAGGCGCGGTTAACCAGAATGTTAACCAAAGCTTTGGGCAGGAAGAGAAAGACACCAACTCCATTTCTTTAGATCTGGAGATGGGATTACCCAAAACATCCCAGTATGTCGTAGGTGAGAGTTCTGGAACCAAGAAAAAGAAGAAGAAGATGATGAGAGGTTAAGTGAGTAGGAATCCTCCATGGATGGCAGAAGAAGGTGAGTTGTATCCCACTGGGGATACATATGAGTCTTTATCCAGCTACTTTGGCATGACAGATCTCTGTCTCGGCACCTCGTTCGATTCAGACTACATACCTACTGGAAGGACCTTCATTCCGGACGGTGTTCGGAAGATAGACCGCTGTACCGGATGGACCCTAGGGATGTACACGGAGGCGAGTTTTGATGACGAGGAGTAGAGCTCCAAGGAAGAATAAAGTAATCTAGGTGGTATTGTAATAGAACGTATTTTAAATTCCCGTTGGCTTGGGCTTTGAGCCAAATAAGTGGTTTATATATATACCACATGTAATATAAGTTTGTGAGTGTGTTATGTAATATACAAAGTATATGCATAATAAATGTTTGTTTTGTATTTGCTTCTTGATTTCATTGTGTGACTAGTTCGGGGACTGAGTTGAGCTCAGAAAGCATTTGCATGGTGTAATTATGAGTAATCGCTCTTTGTTACAGGACTAGGGGGAAATGGCGTTAGTAGAAACCGAGGAGGCTCGCAGAGAGCGGGAAGCAAGAGAAAAAGAGGAGGCAGATGCAGCAGTTAGAGCAGAGAATGCACCACCACCACCACACCCAATGATGCATCCAGATTTCCAACAGTACATGAGGGCAATGGAGGAAGATAGGAGGCATTACCAGGAAAGCCAGAGCAAGAACATGCAAGATTTCTTTACCCACGTCATCAATGATAGGGGTAATGAAGGCAAGGGAGTAACTCTATCAGACTTCCAAAATGCAAGACCACTACCGTTTACATCAGCTCCAGAACCGATGGACGCTGAAGATTGGCTTATGGATACGGAACGGAAGCTGAAGACCGTTGGTTGCAACGATGAGGAGAAGATTAGATACACAACTTATCTGTTGTCAGGACCAGCAGCGTCATGGTGGGAGAACCTTGTAGCAGTACACCCTCCAGATAAGGTGTTCACCTGGGAGGAGTTCAAGAAGAAGTTTTGGGATGCTCATGTTCCGGACAGCGTGGTGGAGCTGAAGAAGAGGGAGTTTGACGAACTACGACAGAATACTGCATCCATCATGCAGTATGTTCGGGATTTCAACAGGTTATCCAGGTATGCACCTGAGGATGTAGATACGGAGGAGAAGAGGAAGAAGCGGTTCATGAAAGGCATGAATCCATACATGAAGATGCAACTGAGGTTGGCACGGACTGCCAAATTCTAGGAACTGATTGACTCAGCAATCACTTTCGAGGATGATTACCGGCAAGTCCAAGAGGACAGGAGGAAGAGGGCTCGTATAGAGCCAAGGAAGTACCCAATTAGTAAACCAACACCTGATCGGAGTTTCAAACCCCGATACCGACCTACTACTGGTAGCCAATACAACCGGGGAGGTCAGAGTCAGAATCCAATCAGCCAAATCATCTGCAACAATTGTGGCCTAAAGGGTCATTTGCAGAAGGATTGTTAGAAACCCAGGATCATTTGTTATGGTTGTGGGAAGGAAGGACACATCAAGCCGGAGTGTCCAAACAAGGCGTCTTGGAGCGGACAGAGCTCTGGAGGACGAGGTGGAAACAACAACAACAACAACCACAACAACAACAACAACCGCAACTACAACAACAACAACAACAAGAGGGGAAAGCCTTATGGAAAGCTGAATTGCACATCTTTGGAACAAGCGGAAGAGTCGGATCAAACAGTCTTAGGTACGCTAAGCATTCTTACTCATCCTGGCAAAGTATTATTCGATACTGGAGCAACCACATCATTTCTTGCATTGGAGTTTGTGGAAAAATTCGGGCTTAGATGTTCTAAGTTAGAAACCCCTATAACTGTTCTATCCGCGGGGGGAACGATCTTAGTAACCCACGTGAAAGAAGCACAAGTCCTAACCATATGTGACTGTGTGTATTTCGCGGACTTAGTCATCATACCCATGAAGGACATATCAGTCATCCTAGGGATGGATTGGTTGACAGAGAATGGAGCGGTGATTAACTGTGGAGACAAAACAGTGTCACTTCGCAACTCCATAGGAGGCAGAATAGTTTTCCAAGGAGACAAATACAGTGAGTTGGAGATAGGAGTGGAACTCAACAGCCTGAAGGAGGTGAGGATTGAAGATATTCCTGTAGTGAATGAGTTTCAGGATGTATTTCCTAAGGAACTACCGGGGATGCCACCCGATAGGGAGATAGAATTCACAATCGATCTGATTCCAGGCACAGCACCAATAGCTCAACCACCATATAAGATGGGGCCAAAGGAATTAGTGGAACTGAAAGCTCAGATTGATGAGTTGGAACAGAAGGGATTCATTCAAGAAAGTGTGTCACCATGGGGTACGCCAGTTATTTTCGTGGATAAAAGAGATGGAGGAAAGAGAATGTGTGGAGATTACAGAAATTTGAACAATGTCACTATCAAGAACAAGTATCCTTTACCTAGAATCCAAGACCTTTTTGATCAAGTTCAAGGAGCTAGAGTCTTCTCAAAGATAGATTTAAGGTCAGGATACCATCAAATAAAAATCAAGAAGGAGGATGTGCCAAAAACAGCGTTCGTATCAAGGTATGGACACCATGAATACTTGGTTGTACCATTTGGACTAACAAATGCACCAGCAATTTTCATGAATTTGATGAACAAGATATTCATGAAGTACTTGGACAAGTTTTTGATAGTGTTCATAGATGATATTTTAATCTATTCCAAAGATAAAGAAGAACATGCCAAGCATTTGAAGATAGTTCTGCAAATTTTGAGAGAACATCAGCTATATGCAAAGTTCAGCAAGTGCAAATTTTGGTTAGATAGTGTTGAATTTCTTGGACATGTCATAACCAAAGAAGGCATAGCGGTGAATCCAAGCAAGGTTCAGTCCGTATTGGAATGGAAATCACCTAAAAATGCTAAGGAGATACGAGGATTCCTTGGTATGGCAGGCTATTATCGGAGATTCATAGAGGGATTTTCGAAGATTGCAGGACCAATGACCAAGTTACTCAAGAAAAATACTCCATTTGAGTGGACGGATGAGTGTGAAGCCAGCTTCCAAACACTCAAAGATAAGTTAACCACAGCACCGGTGTTAGCAGTTCCTGAACCCGGAAAGGATTATACGGTGTATTGTGATGCTTCCAAGAATGGACTTGGATGTGTTCTTATGCAAGATCGGAAAGTAATAGCTTATGGCTCAAGACAGTTGAAACCACATGAGCACAACTACCCAGTACATGATCTAGAGTTAGCGGCAGTTGTGTATGCTTTGAAGAGTTGGAGACAATTTCTATATGGATCCAAGTGTGAGTTATACACCGATCACAAAAGTTTGAAATATTTCTTCACTCAGAAGGAATTAAACATGAGGCAGAAGAGATGGTTAGAGTTGATTAAGGATTATGACCTTACAATCAACTATACACCAGGCAAGGCTAATGTAGTAGCAGATGCCCTAAGTAGGAAGAGTACGGAGAATCAACCTATGGAATGGGAGATTCCAAAGGAACTTCAGAAAGAGCTAGAGGAGGCTCAGATTTTGTTTATTCAAGGTGATGATAAGGGAAGTATAGCAACCATGAGGATTATGGATGAGATGTATTCAGATTTGAAATATGAGATTATCCGGAAGCAAGCAGATGATTTGTTCATCCAAGAAGAAATAAAAAGGATTGGAGAAGGAAAACCATCGGAATTCCAGTTAGGGGATTTTGATTCATTATACTTTCAGAAAAGGATATGTGTACCGGATGATCCAGAAGTGAAGTCAATCATATTAAAAGAAGCACATGAAACCCCTTATTCAATACATCCGGGAAGTACTAAGATGTATATGGATTTGAAAGAGATGTTCTGGTGGAACAACATGAAAAGAGAAATAGCACAATATGTCTCGGAATGTCATGCATGTCAACGAGTGAAGGCAGAACATCAGAGTCCTGCGGGATTACTCAAACCACTAGAGATACCGGAATGGAAATGGGATGAAATCGGAATGGATTTTGTTACTGGTCTACCAATGACTAGTAAGAAGAAGGATATGATATGGGTAATAGTGGACAGACTTACCAAGAATGCTCATTTCATAGCCGTAAACACAAAAGATACTGCAGAAAAGCTTGTGGATATATATATGTGAAGGAGATTGTGAGTAAGCATGGAGTACCGAAGAAGATAGTCTTAGATAGAGGTTCAATTTTCACATCAGCATTCTGGAAACGACTACAAGAAGCTTTGGGATCCAAATTGGATTTCAGTACAGCATATCATCCACAAACCGGAGGACAACCCGAAAGAACCAATCAGATACTTGAGGATATGCTTAGAGCTTGTGCTCTGAACTTTGGAGGCTCATGGGAGGACCATTTACCTTTAGCGGAGTTCTCATATAACAATAGTTATCAGAGTAGCATCCAGATGGCACCGTACGAAGCATTGTACGGAAGAAAGTGTCGATCACCAATTTGTTGGTTTGAAACCGGAGAAAACAAGGAGTTTAAACCGGACTACATCAAGGAGAGACAAGAAGTCATCGAGGTGATCCGGGATAGACTCAAAATAGCTCAGAGTCGTCAGAAGAGTTACGCCGACTTAAAGAGAAGAGATTGGGAACCGAAAGTGGGAGACATGGTTTATCTAAAGGTTAGCCCAATGAAAGGACTTAAGAGGTTCAGAGTGAAAGGAAAGTTAAGTCCTCGATATATTGGACCATTTAAGATACTCAGTCAGAATCGAGGAACAACTTTTGAGTTGGAGTTACCGGCACAACTAAGTCAAGTTCATAATGTGTTTCATGTTTCACAACTCAGAAAATGTTTGAAGGCACCGGATGATCCCATTACATATGAAGAAATAGAATTACAATCTGACTTAACTTATGTGGAAAGACCGGAAAAGATCTTAGAAGTACAGTGGAAGAAGTTAAGAAACAGAGCAATCAAATACTGCAAAGTTCAATGGCAACATCATCCTGAGCGAGAAGCAACTTGGGAGACGGAAGAAGAATTAAGGAAGTCTTACCCCGAGATGTTCAGGTACCAATCTTAACTTCGGGACGAAGTTTCTGTTAAGGGGGAGAGGCTGTAATAACCCAGAACATAGGAACAACGAATGGTAGATTTAGAAATGGGATGTGCATTTCATCGCAAAACGGGGGAAATTTTCGCGCCTTATTGCAACTAAACCTAAGAGGGATCGAGGTTCTCTCTCATTTTGCACTTAGGGTTAGGCATTGTGAGTTAGGGAAATTTCGACATGATCTCTTTTGTAACTTGTTACTTTGGGGAATGATTGCATTTGATAAGTGCTAAACAATTAATTATAAACCTCACACAATATAAACAATGAATTTAAAATTCAAACACAAGATATAAAATTCAAATCACTTTGAATTTCAAAGTGAATATTAAATACAATATTTAATCAAGAATATAAATATTACAACATACCAAAAGCTCATAAACCAAAACTTGAGCTTTATTGATATGTAACACACATACAAAGTCTTTACAATATCCTTGATACAAGAATTGAGACATAATGATCAGAAATAAAAGAAAAGGAAAATTACAAGTTTATTCTACACTAAACCTAAACTAAGTGTCTTGAGGATGATCTTCTGGTCATAGCATAATTCAAACCTGCAAAACAAAACAAAGAACATATACTAACCAGAATACAAGTGTTAGCAAGATTCAGTTTGGACAGTTAGCAAAAATAACACAAGATTCAGTTTGGACAGTGAAACTGTCACAGCACACTTGTGCTTGTCCAAAATCCTGGACAGCACAAGATAAACATAGGCAGATCAGCACTGAGCAAGCCACAGTGGGCTCAAGTTTCAGCATATGAAGGCTGTTGCTAGCCAAGCAACAACAAGGCAATGCAAGGGGTGAGTCATAAAGTAAATGAGCTTGTGTGTCATGGCCAGGGAAGAAGTAGAGGCCATATAAATAGCACACAAACCCTAGAACCATGACAGTCGACCACAATTGCAAATCACCAGGTAAGGGTGAAGCAAGAACAAGCACCAGTTCATCCAGTTCATAACCAAGAACAGAAATCAACACAACCAACTTAGCCACCAGGAATCATGGTGACCTGAGAAGCTCAACCAGAAACTGGAGGTGAAGGGCTGTGCACAGAAACCCCAAGTCTGCATCAACCAAATATTTCACACTAGGAGCTGGAACAAGGTATACCAAGTTCCTGGACAGATCCAATGGATCTGATCCATCATATATGCATGATATAAGCATGGGAATGAGCAGATGCTCATATAGGTAGATCATCACTTGGTTTTCACCAAGGATTACTGCTAGTCAAAAGCTACTATAAAAGAAGAGGATTTTTACGGTACCTTGTACTCCAAAACTATTGGATGGAGTACCACGCGGATCAGGCCGTCCATGACGAAGGACCAGTGTTAATATTATTATTTTTGACTGCTAAAACAGCAATTTGCACCAATTTGCAATTTAACCCACGTAAACTGATTCCCGATAGAAGCTAGTAGCACCATTAGTCAAATTGCTCGGGTATTGATTTGCCACGGTCCGCTCCCCTGCCTCAGCTGATCGCCGCCGCCTAATTTTCTCTTGTTGGCTGGCTCGCGCCGCCGTCTCCGGTGTCCTGGTCGGCGGTCCGCCCTGATTGATCGTCTCCGCCTCGTCCCGATCTCGGCTGCGCGTCTTGATTGCGTCGCAGCGCCGCCGCCCGCTTGCCCCTTTGTTGGACGCCGCGGCGCTGCCTCCGGCGTCCTGGTCGAAGGCCGCTTCTGCCTTTGTTGGACGCCTCCGGCCGTCCGGCCGTCGTTCTTCCACAAGGCGCGTGGTCTCCCCGATCGGTCTTCGCCTTCGTCCCGATCTCCAGCGTCCTGGTGCAAAGCTGTTTGGCCGTGCCCTGGTTAATTCTTGCGCCTTGTTAGTAGCAGTAGTACCTTCTTTGTGAAGTAAACGTACAGGAGTAGTGGCCATACAGTAGTAGTTTCTTTGCCCAGATTTGAAGTCATGAACGTATACCCTGTGGAATAGCTGTGTCCAGAGCTAAACTTATTATAGATTCATCTTTTAGCATACAAGCAGGGTTGGTTATATAATGTTTTGATTGATTTTTGAACTAACTGCAGGCTGAAAAGGCAAACTGATGTTAGAAAAATAGATATGAACCAATAGCACGATGTTTTAATTTCTTTGCCCAGATTTGAAGTCATGAATGTATAGCCTGTTGAATGGCTGTGTGCAGAACTAAACTTAGTACAGATTCATCTTTTCCCATACAAGCAGGGTTGGTTATGATGGTTTTAATTTTGAACTAACTCTGCTGAAAAAAGCAAACTGATGTTAGAAAAATAGATTTAAACCAATAGCATGATGTTTTAATTTATGAGTTCAGTTATCTGTTATGCAAGTTCTTGTTGAGCATATCATATCTAGTTTTGAACCAAATGAAATATTGTGGGACAGAAAGTGTATGCCATTAATTCATGGATAGTTGCTACGCTTTATTATAATTTGGGCAGACATGACATACATATGTACTAAGCATGATGGTTTGATAGTGGCAGGTTTGGATGATGGATGGTACTGACAATGTCAGAGATGCGAGAGAACAATATTTCATAAAAGGGCTCAGTGTTAGATTGGACGAGAAAGAGTATGTAGTTGGGACAAAATAAATGAAAGGAAGACGTTTAGGGGTACCGTAAGGAGAAGTATTTTGAAGCTAATGTCCAAAAGAGGAGCCACGGTCGTTGACTCTTTGTGGTTGTAAAGCTATTCTTGAGAAACAAATTTTAGTCAGGGATGTTGAATTTGTGATGAACCACATAAAAGCGCAGGTAGAACGTGATGCGGAGAATGAAGCCATTTCATGAGACACTTAGGAGTCCAGAAAGCACAAGAGGAGATCCAGGTGCTGCAGCGAGCAAATGTGGCGGTCTCAACCATGACATTCGCAAATGTCCTAATCTCGTGTAATTGTTAATTATCTATTCATGTTATTGTACGATTATTTCGTTTTTGTGTAGCTACTTGAACCTTAGTAGGCCATATTCCTTTTTTTAGATGTAGGCCATATTCTGAACTTTTCTATGTTCATTTTTTTTTATTACAGAAGAGATTGATCTACAAGCAAGCAAGAGAGATTCAGTTTGGCTGCCCAAGATGGCACATTTGACGTGCTTCTCCTTGGAGAAGTTGGCCAAAGCAAAGAATAGTAGAAGAAAATGATCTTGAAAATGGTTTTGCTTTCCTATATATATACCCACCAGAAGTTTGGTTACACATTCTATTTCGTGTAGTGATTGGTTTGTTCTGTAAAGATACGAGTGCTAAAGTGGTAATGCATGCAAAGATACGAGTGCTGAAGTGGTAATGCTACTGGTTCAGAAATATTGACCGGCATTGACATTGTTGCGATGTTGTTTTCTAATGATCATGTTTGTACTTGAACTTATGCATGACTATCATAGTTCAGTGCTAGTCACAGTTGAAGAGAGGGAAACATGGGTTGCGATTTTGAATTCTGTGTGTGTAACCTTCAGATTTTGATGAATCTGAATTTACCTATTACATATTACAAATAGTTGTGAACACACGTATTACATAGTCCAGTTTGTTTTCCAATAGTAAAATTTGGTGTTCCTTCTTGTTCAAAAAGTAGACCACAAATACAATGAATCATGCAGACCATTCGAAGCCGCCGGTGCAGTAGTTAACCGTCTGTTCAGCATACTTGTTAAGAAGATCCTTCTAGATTGACAAACTACAACCCTGCACACATTACATACATTGAACCAGAGAAAAGTTCGTAAAAATGCAATTCAAGAGGATATTGCACAATATTGTACTATATGAATACAACCGAAATATCACCTCTGGCACATTGCATGTTAGATAGCACAGACGTTGGTAGTTTTCGGTGTAGCAATGTCCCCTTCTGAAGCAAAGGTTGCCCATGAAAGATGTGGTTTAAGAGTGAACTTTCATTCACACAAATTCCCAGATTAAACCTTCAAATTTATAGAAGCTCTCAGAAGATGTTGAATGATAAAAAAACAAATTGTTAAATGTCAGGTTTGATGTTAGAGATTTAAGTACTTTCTCCATGACCTATAAAACCATATTAATACCGGCATTCACGTGTAGATTGTGTGCATTTTGTTAAACCAATTCACTGGCCGTGATCTCAACTATGAATCTATAAAGATAATTCAAGTTCCAAGCTTATTTTTATTTAAAAAATACTAACTTATGTAACCTCATTGGGATAACATCAATTATAAATCCCTAACTTCAATTCCAAAACTAAAACTAGCTACCACCCACCAAATCAATTCTAAATCCCTAACATCAATTCTAAAATTAACAGCTACACACAGTATACTCCTACCTGCAAGTAAATAGAAAGTAGTCTTTAAACATCAGTCACACGGAAGTGGATCCTCTAAGAGCATCTCCAGTCGCGTCCCCCAAAGCGTCCCCCAAAGAGATTTGGGGGACGCCGGCCAAAAAAACGTTCCAGTCGCGTGCCCCAAAGGCCGCTTCGGTCCGGACGTGCTCCAAATGTTGTCCGGCGTCCCTAGCCCATCCCCTGTGTATAGAGTCTCTACCGGGGACGCCGGACACGACTTTTACACTTACTTTTTGTTTGGAGGTCGCGTTTGGGCGACGTGGCTAGAAAAGGGACCTTCTCCAAACGAAAATTTTGTCCGGACGTCCCCCAAACGACTAATCCGGCGCTTTGCCCGGACATCGTTTGGGAGACGCGACTGGAGATGCTCTAAACTCAAGGCAAAAAAATGCAGTGATAAACATTAGGCAGGATGTGAGGAAAAGACCGAAATTAAAAGACGAGACCAATGAGTGGATGTATTGCTGCTTTTGCTTTCTTTGTAGGGTGAGGTGTGCATGCTCTCTGCACCTTTTATTTACCTCTTCCTTTCCTAGTCTTGTACCGAGTATTGACTACATGTGCAACAAATGCTCTTGCTGAGAATAGCTTAAGCAGAAAAAATATAAGTTGTTTCCGGCGCTTATGAATTTAGTGTACGCATGGCAGATCTATTTATGCTCATGAACTGAAGTTTCTAACAAGCAGTTTAGTACACAAAGGGAAATGTAGAAAAGGGACAAATGTACAGAGTCAATAGTCTTGATAAATATCTGGTTAATTGTAAATGTATGATCTTAACTATCTTGATCTTGATGCATGCGACCACACAGACTGGCCTAACAGAAATTCTAAATCCATAGCTAAGCAACTGGCAGGTATACATCGCATTGATAAAATCAGAAGGATTGGGATTGGGATGATCCTCTGGACTTGTCGATGCTCATCTCGGTTCAGCTCGAGGTGGTACTGCAACGAGCATCCGCCGAGGGAGTTGACCACCTAACTGCCACGACCGCTGCTCCCTTTCGCCCTCCTCGCCGACGCAGCGCGCCAACCACCACTCCCGCCCCGTCGCCGCAAATCCATCGAGGGAGCCAAAGACCTGGACGCCATGGCAGCTCCTACCTTTGCCCCACCTCGCCGCCGCAAGGAACCGACGGCTGGACGCCACTCCCGCGCGGCGCCTCGCCCACCTGGCCACCGGCCCGGCCGGCTAATCCTGCGCCCATCTGTCGGGGGCCTGGACGCCACGCCCGGGCGGCGCCTTGTCTCCATAGCCGGTCGCTTCCTCCTGCGCGCATCCTTCACCCACGCCACGGCCGCGCGGTGCTTCGTCCCCCTCCCCGGTCGGCTCCTCCTCCGTTTCCACCGCCGCCGCCAGGAACAACTTTACGAGGGTTCATCCACGAAACGAGACGATTAGAGACGAACTGGACACCAAACGCAGAAACACCCTCACATAAAGAAATTTACATCTTAATACTCCTACCCGGAGGAAGCTACTATGAGAAATTGCTTTTTGACCCTCCGGACAGGTACTCCGCAAGTTTCCGAAAAAGTTTGAGTCGGTACTGCATATCCTGGTTGTGGAGTACGGGGGCTCCTTAACCGCTCGATGGGCTAAAATAGATGGTCCCTATGAATTCAGGGGTACTGTAAAAGTCCTCATAAAAGAAAGCATCTAGGTACAGATCTTGTACACAGAAGCTAGCAAACATGCACAGATGCACACACTAGCCAGATCACATGCACAGATAGCACCGGTAGATGAATTGCAAGGATTAGCAGCTACTAAAGACTACACAGTAAATCCTAAGCTATGAACCATCAGTAAACCTAGATCTTCATCAGGCAAGCATATTGGCATTCATCTTAAGGATGATTCCCAAGTATGCAAGCAAAGGTTGAGTAGCCACCAGATCCAACTAAATAGGTGAGCAACCAATCAGTAGCAAGGCTACTGAGGTCACATCACACTTAGCATCCATTAAAAGAAAGCCAAACATAGTACATCATTATCCAGGAATGGATTCAGAATCATTTGCTTGCTAAACAATCATGAATAGCCAAAGCATTTGCAAGCAAGTCATTTTAAATCATTACTGCATAAGCAGTTCATCATAATTTAATTAATTCAAGCATGAATTTATCACAGATCCATGCTTAATTCTGACAGCAACATAATATAAGGCAACACAGTTTAATCCATAGCCACTAGAGCAAGTCTAGGTAGCTAAGATGAGCAACAGCACAAGTAAGCAACATCACAGTGATGCTTGAGCATCAGCATCACAAGGAAATTGAATCACTTAGCCACAGTATTAACCAGTAAGCCATCACTGACATTGAATTGATCAAATGGATCAATTAAATCAAGCCAAGCTACACAGGGAAGTTAACCAACAAGCAAGGAATGATCCAATGGATCATTAGCTTGCTTAGGAAGCACTGAAGCATATCACAGGCACCACTGGCACACACACAAGTGTCACTGATGCATCACAAGTACACCTAGACAAGCAAGCATGGTATTCCAGTAAGCATAAGCAAGCCATAATCAATTATAGCATGGCATAGCAGGCTTTTGAGCAAGCACAGTAGAGCATGGCAAGTACAGAGCATGCTAGGAGCAGCAGAGAAGCAAGCACAGCATGAATAGCAAGCAAAGCAGCATGTGCCAGTACCAATAAATGGTAATTGGGCCATGAGCTTGCAGTAAACAGAAGCACAGGAAGATTGCACAGCAATAGCATGGCTCTGGGTGATCACAGGATCACCAGAGAGCAGCAGAGCATGAGGAGGAAGAAGAAACAAGAATAAGGAGGCGCACAGATATGGAGAAGAGGAAGAGGAAGTGCAGCAACTTACTTGCGCCTGGAAGCAGAAGCTAGGGCATGGCGAGGCAGTGCTCGCGCGGCCCTAACAGCTGCAAATCCAGGGTAGGCGCCGACGTTACGCCGGCGAACCCAAACACGAAACCAGCACCACCGTAGCAGATGCACCTGAGGCGACGGCACGAGTACTGCGAGCAGCACCCGCGCCAGGTCAACCCCAGGAGCACAACCATCGTCGGCGAGGACGAGCGCTCGCCGGAGTTCGTCGAGGCGATTCTTCCTGAGATCCAGAACGGAGGCGATTCGCCAGGAGAGGAAGAGAAGGGGAAAACCACGCGGACAGATCGATAGATCTGCACGCGGCGGTTCTGATTTGGTAGGTGGCTACGGCGGGGGAGCACGGAGCTGGCCGGAGCGAGGCGGCGGCCACGGCGGCGACGCCATCGCCAGAGCGTCGCAGAGAGGCTAGGGTTAGCGACGAAAAACGAGAGAGGGCCGAGTGAGTGAGAGAGGTGGGCCGTTCGGCGCCACCGAGCCGCTATGGGGCAAGCCTTAGTGGGCTGTCCCATGGGCTTAGGTTATTGGGCTGAGCCCAATAAGGTCCAGGGGGGTATTTTAGTCTTTTAACATTTAATAAAAAGCCAAAACTTTACCAAATTTTAATAAATCAAATACAACTCTAAAAATCCATTAAAAATTGGATTAATGAATGAAAAATAAACCTTAACAAGAATAAAATATGAAATGGAAATTATGGAACAAATTCAAAATTATGAATTTTCAGAATTTAAATAATAACTTGGAATTTTAAAACTATTATTTTCTTGTATTTAAAAATTCAAGGAAAATCTCAAATAAGTTCAAATACTTATTTTCAAACATTTCAAAATGAAATTCTAATATTCCAAGTCATTTCTATTGAAAAGGGTATTTTTTCCAAGAAAAATACTATATTCCTTTTTATTCCAAAAACTATAGAGGTAACTCTATAATTGCAAATTATTTTTGGAATGATTAAGGGAATCATCAAGTAAAATAGTTTTACTTTGAATTGTTGTACTTTGTGAATCACAATGATTAATACTTTTAAATCAATTGTAAATTACTGTCAAAGACATAAATCTTAAACACAACCCTAAATTGATATAACTCAGCGGGGTAAAGGGATCCAACATAAAATAATACATCCATGATTGCATTATTTGGATTTTATAACATTGTCCTTACCGGACAATGATGCTTCTTACAGAACCCGAGGTCCAGGTTCCATCAACTGCATTGAACTGCATTATCTCGCAGTCCACAGGCAAGTTCACCCTTGCTCATGTCAACTTGAGTATTTTCTACTACTTTAATGCAAAGCTATATACTTATCATTCCTGCATCGCAAATGAAATGTTATTTTCCAACTATGAATATGACTATGTGGCTGGCAATGGAACCATGGTATGTGTTGATATGGTGGAGGTTCCATTGCAATGGGTTATATCACCCTAGGATTAATTACCAATGCCGTCCAGTGATTCTAGCGCCGTACAAACCGCGTTGACCATGAGATCTATAATGGCTCTGGGGAAGCCAGCCGTATCTTTTCCCTTCTGCACGCCAACGGATTGGTAGAGCTGGCGGGGTGTTGGAGGCACTGCCGTAGGTTGGGATAGCCTTTTAAATCCCCATCCATTAGTGATGATGGCTCTACGATCTATGATGGATTGTCCGGAGTACACCATGAGTAAAGCCGTATTATCGGGGGAAGTCTACTGGAGGTGTACGGTTGGACAAAAGGGTGGGTTTGCAGGGTCGCGGAGAAGGCGGTGTGGGCTTGGATCTTTATACCTGGCCTCACACCAAAGGAAGTGTGAACGGGGGCAAGTCCCTGCGGATGGCAAAAAGGGTGAGATCTCTTGTGGGAAAAGTAACGCACTTCTGCAGAGTGTATCAAATTGTGGCTGTCACTCCTTGTTCCGGGAAGGGAACTACGAACGCGGCAGGAAAGGAACTCCACGAAGTTCTAGTCAACCTGTGAAGACTGACAGGTATAGTTTTTATAATAAAAGCAATCTTTTGAAGAAATGATTTCAAAACATGCATTGACCTGCGATTTCCTGATCAATGGTCGTAGCTAGTGCATCAAACACCTTTTTACTCTTTTAGAACTTGCTGAGTACCTCTGTACTCACTTTCTTTCGACACCCTTGCTAGACTGTGATCCGGAAGTGGAGGCCATCAACGATGGAGCACCAGAAGGAAGTTACGAGCTGGTCTACGAGGAACCCGATCTTACCGGCGGAGTGGAAGGAGTAGACTATGGGATAGTCTACGGACCCGATGACACGGAGGTGGAGGAGTAGTGACATACCCTAGCATCATAGAGCCGAGCAGCGTAGAACTTATCTAAATAAGTTGTTGAGCTCTTATATATATTTGTTATGAGGTGTAATCGTACTTAAGTAGAATCTTAGGGTGTTCTCATAGGACCTGTGAGAATACCAACTTGTTAAGACAATGTTTGTAATAAAGTGTGGAGTGTTATGACCTGCAATGTTTCTGTTGTACCACTCTGAGGGATATGGCAATTTGTGAAGAAGTCCCTTCACGAAGATCATATCAACGACTTGTATACTACAACATGCAGTGGTATGCTGGGTCACCGCATCAACAGTGGGATTTGTCCATCCCGATGACGGATAGATATACTCTGGGCCCTCTCGGTGGAATGTCGTCTAATGTCTTGCAAGCATATGAATAAGTTTATAAGAGACCACATACCACGGTACGAGTAAAGAGTACTTGTCAGGAGACGAGGTTGAACAAGGTATAGAGTGATACCGATGATCAAACCTCGGACAAGTAAAATATCGCGTGACAAAGGGAATTGGTATCGTATGTGAATGGTTCATTCGATCACTAAAGTTATCGTTGAATATGTGGGAGCCATTATGGATCTCCAGATCCCGCTATTGGTTATTGGTCGGAGTGAGTACTCAACCATGTCCGCATAGTTCGCGAACCGTAGGGTGACACACTTAAAGTTGGATGTTGAAATGGTAGAACTTGAATATGGAATGGAGTTCGAATATTTGTTCGGAGTCCCAGATGAGATCCCGGACATCACGAGGAGTTCCGGAATGGTCCGGAGAATAAGATTCATATATAGGATGTCATTTTATGTGAATTAAAATGATGCGGAAGGTTCTATGGAAGGTTCTAGAAAAGTCCGGAAGAAACCACCAAGGAAGGTGGAGTCCCAGAGGGACTCCACCTCCATGGCCGGCCAACCCTAGTGGGGGAGGAGTCCCAAGTGGACTCCCCCAAAGGGGGCCGGCCACCCCCTCCATGGAAGGTGGAACTCCCACCTCTAGTGGGAGTCCTAGCTTGGGCAGGTTTCCCTATCTTATGGAAGGTTTTGGGTTCGGGTCTTATTCGGAGACTTGTAGTCCAACCCTTGGGGCTTCCACCTATATAATGAGGGACAAGGGGAGGGGGCCGGCCACCTCAAGACCACAAGCTGGCCGCACCCCTCAAGTGGCCGGCCACCCCCTCCCAAACCCTAGCCGCCCCCCTCTCCTCCATAGCTCCCGCGTGCTTTAGCGAAGCTCCGCCGGAGTTCTCCACCACCACCGACACCACGCCGTCGTGCTGTCGGATTCAAGAGGAGCTACTACTTCCGCTGCCCGCTGGAACGGGAGGTGGACGTCGTCTTCATCAACAACCGAACGTGTGACCGAGTACGGAGGTGCTGCCCGTTCGTGGCGCCGTGATCAAGATCTTCTACGCGTTTTTGCATGCGGCAAGTGAACGTCTACCGCAGCAACAAGAGCCTCATCTTGTAGGCTTTGGAATCTCTTCAAGGGTGAGACTCGATAATCCTCTCGTTGCTACCGTCTTCTAGATTGCATCTTGGCTTGGATTGCGTGTTCGCGGTAGGAAATTTTTTGTTTTCTATGCAACGTTATCCTACAGCAATCAAGTGGTCTCGGGGTTGACTGGAAATTAAGCTAATTCTCACTCGACTTGGAATAAGCAAAACTAATAAACAAGAGGCACCCATATCAACAAGTCGCAAGGTTAACTGAACTTATAACTTTTGTTTGAAAACTCTATAACCGTTAACATTTTATGTATCAGTTGAAACTTTGAAGTACCGACCCGCGGGATTAGACCAAACAAAAAACTAGGTATCAAAATAGAAAGTTTCATGCCAGCTATGTGCCCTTTCAAATTTTATGTGTTTTCTACTTAAAATTTTGAAGTCCCAACGTCAGAACTCCAAGCTCTTAGGGCCACCACTAATACCAACTAACCATTTAAGTTTTATGCATCAATACTTGAACATTTACACTTCTTATATCACAACTCCTAGCTCGTAGCATCGCCCCTAATACTAACTACATCACAATTTCATTATAAAATCGGCTCAAAATTTTACATGCCTGAACGGATTCACCTCATAGTATAAATTTTGGAAACTAATAAATCCATATTGAGTGAAATGTCCATGAAAATTGACAATAGTTTCTATTGTATTTTACAATCTTTTGGGATAAATGTCTCTCGAGGGAAAACTTAGGGACTAAACTTTGTAGTACAAATATTTGGATTACTTTGGTTTGGTTAATAATAGAGGAGGTTTCTTGGATTGCTAAACATGTTCTTTTCCTTGCAAAGCATTGGCCATTTTTTCTACTCCCTCGGATCCATAATAAATATCATAGTTCTAATTTGAACTTGAACTAAAATCATGTCACTTATTTTAGATTAAATGGAGTAGATTTTTTTTAGAATATTTTTTCTAGAGCAATTTGAATTAGACATCTTTTTTTTTTGAGAATTCGGTCGCTCTTTATTCATCTAGGATAGAGAGTTGTACAGGTATACATAAACATGTATACCTCCAGGCGGCTCTAAGAGCGAAAGCTGCGACCGATGGCTAGACTAACAACGCTACGGGCGAGGCGGTGAGCCTCACCATTGGTGCTCCTACCTTCATGGCGGAAAGACACCGACGAGAAAGGGGTCTTAGTGTCCTTTATCTCATCAACAATCATGCTATAAGCTCCCATGTATGGCTGCTACAAGTTTTTAATGACCTCCAAACAATCAGAGGCCACACATACATGGGATAAACTGAGATCCTGCGGCGAGAGCTTCTCGGCAAGCCATTTTTTCTAGAGCACTTTGAATTCGACATCTAAGCGTAAGAAAGACTGTTTGGATTGGCCCGGCATGAAACCTAGGAATAGTGGGCTTCAATGGATCGCGGTCTGTGGCTGCCATGCCAGGCCTTAAACAGTGAAAAGCGACCCACGCTACAAACACTTTCCTACTTCGGAATCCTCGCCGAGAAAACATTCGATTCGTAACTCCACCGGAGCAAATCCTCACTTGAAAAAGAAATCCGACTCCTTCCTGAACCCGAACACGGCAGCTCTCTGAGCACTATGCAACCTGCAATTGTGCGCACGGCCACGTCTATATAAGCATCCATCGACAGTTGAATCAGGCCACCTCGACGAAGACCGAGAGATCATCGATCGGATAGTACATTAACGGCATGGAAGAAGGCTTGTTCTGGTGCCATGCATGCAGCCGCCTACAGGGAACCCGCGCCGGCGAAGCCTGCCCCGTCTGCTTAGCCCCCGGCGCCTCCTCCCTCGAGAGGATCGTGGACGTCGTGAACAGCAGCGCGTTCGTCTACGGCTGCGACCCGGCGGGATCGCCCGCCTCCGCCGAGCCGCCGCCGCTCGTCACCGTCCGCGACGCGGGGATGACCTGCCCGATCTGCCTGGACGAGCTGGAGCCCGGCGCCAGCGCGGCCGAGATACAGTGCCAGCACGTGTACCACCCGGCCTGCCTCGCGCCGTGGCTAGAGAAGAAGGGCACCTGCCCGGTCTGCCGCGGCAAGTCCATGAACGAGGCCGACGCGGCCGGCTCCCCGGACGGCCTTATCCTCGGAGACATGCGGGGCGCTGACCACTTTGCTCTCGGTCTCGGCCGGCGAACCGCGGGGTTGGTCCGCATGGTTGGGATGCTCGACAAGGGCGGCGAGCTTGTGGGGCACCATAGACCGCGGGCCTATCGCCTGCGCCGCCTGCTGCCCGTCCGCTTGTTCGGGCCAGTGCACCGCCACCGCCAGGTAAGGGCGTGAAGTAGAGGCAGCCGCGCAGGAGATAGGAAGTGCCGAAGTGGCGCGACGACTCAATTCTTTTTCCCGTGGTTTCAGAAAATTCAATGTAAATCCAATCAGAGGAAAAACAATGTGTGTTGTTTTTTTTTTGCACAAAGATGGGGTCAGACGATCCCGGTGGAGCTCTTATATTGAAACAAGTGGTAGGTACATCTTACAGAAAAGCCCCTTAGCATCTATTGCCCTATAAAACCTAAGATTTGAAGAAGATGCATTCCTCTTTACAAAAAGCACCCTGACTAAAAGGAAGAAAAAGCAATCAGGTCCATGCGCTCCTCTGCCACACTCCGCCGACGGACTCCGGGCGTCGCCGCCGAGTCCTGAGCACAGAAAGCTCGAATGCTCATGTCCAGCGCGAAGATCTAGCCCCTGACTTCTGCTAGAGAGTCGGGGACACACCACTTGACTCCCCGTCGGCTTCGAGCTCCAGCAGCCGATCGAGAGGGCCTCCGCCATGGAGGTTGAGGAAGTCGGGCCACCTTTTTGGCCGAAGATCACGGTGACAAGCATGGTCACCGCGTGATTCACTCTAGGAAGAACAGCTCCGGATAAGGAACCGGCAGATCCGTCAACAGCGTCTTCGTCGGAGGTTCCCTCCCAGTCTCCACCGCCACGGTGACCAGAGAGAGGGAGAACCAGGACGAACTCACCCGGATCTGGTGGATCGAGGAAGAGCTTTATTGAAGAGGATGACGCCGCTCTGCCGCCGTTCGTCTCTGCCTACGATCTCCGGAGCGCCACGAGCAACTGCAGCACCACCGCCAGCAGCAGGGAGTAGCCCCGCCTCCACCGCCACCACCTCAATACGGGCATGAAGCCAAACTCCACAACGGTAAACTAAGAACTAGAAGGGGAGGAGACCTAAACTAGACCTAGGCTACTCCGGCGCACCACCTCCACCGTCTCCGGCCAGCTATTCGGTTGAGAGGCTTCCGATCGGCACGGCCAAGGAAGGGGATCGACCAGCTATAGAGCGGAGAGAGCTGGTGGGGGGGGGGGGGGGATGAGACGGAACCGGTTGAGGTTCATGTGTGTTGTGTTTGCATGTGCATGTAAGAACATAATGGGATTTTTTGTTTGGAGAAACACGGTATAATTCGTTATTAAGAGATGTTTTTCAACCCATGAACCTGCGAGAGCCCATAGGGTCTCTTCACCGCCACTAAGACTTTTTCCAAGAAGAAAATGAAACTTGCACGGTATTCGGGAACATTCTGCCCACACAGTGCCGCTGTGCCGAACCACCATAGATGCGGGCAGAGCAAAGCTTCACAGACTCTCCTCCACGTTAGCCCTTCTCGACACTTCTGGTTTTTATCGAAGAGGAGCATCGCCATTGACAAATGAGAGCTCGGTTTAGGTCAGATTGCTACACGAGCCAATAGAACCAAAGATGAAAAGAGACTAGGCAGTGGAGTGTGGCTTTTTGTAGCTCGAGCTACATGTAGCGTGTTTTTTTAACATTTAAAATGACATTTCATTATTTCAAAAAAAATATGAATAAAAATTATTGAGATGAATAATGTTGTACTCTACCATTGTGAAAAAAAAGCAATATGAAATACTGAGTACTTTGGGTTGTGCAAAATTCACAAATACTTGGATCTGAATAAGGGAACAGTCAGAATTTGTCATTTTTATGTAGTCTCGAATATAAATGTATTTCATCATGAGATTTTGCACAGTAGTAGAGTACATCATTTCCTACACCAAGATTTTTTTCAGACTTTTTTGAAACTTCAAAATGTTGAATTTAAATTTTGTGAAAACAAGAGAGCCATGTAGCTCGGGCTATATTTGGTCTTTCCGCTTGACAGTGTATTCATATTCAATACTCCCTCTCGCGTCTAGATTTTTTTAGTCTTTAGCGTAGGTTCGGTGAAGGTCACATAATTCTTTTCTTTTCATTTTTAATACTGTGTTAGCAGGTTTTGAACTTAACACCTCTTGGCTTTGATACTTGCACTAGCTAAGGTCTCTGGCCGCGGCCGGGATGACTACCCTGGCCCGCTGTCCAAACCATCATTGTCGATCACTGCCGTTCCGGCTACGGCTACGGCGCGCCATCATAACGGCGAAAGGTCCACAGCTTCACAGCTTCAGTGTTCCGCGCGCAATGTTTACAGACGAGACATTCCTGTTGCGCGCGCGTGCATAGACTGACCGATCGATGAAGATGAACGGAGCTGCCTTGGCAACCAGACGCAACTAACTAGGCACGCACGCGCGCTCCATAGACCCATAGATCGACGAAATCCTCTTGGGGGGCATGGGATGCAGCACGAGCGCGCAGAGGCATGGCCTCTCGATCTAGAGCGAGCGAGCGACTCCCGACAGCGCAACTAGATATATGGACACGTCCGGCCAATCCTGTACCCTACCGCTGCCCGCCCATCCTCATCCTCTGATATGATGTGGTAGTAGGGTTCATGAGGTCCATGGACATGGGTCCTGGCATGAGCAGCAGCACTAATCTGCCTACCTACCAGGCAGGGGAAGCTCTTGAATAATCCTCCAGACAAACAGCTCATGAATATAGTACAGGTGGCAAGATTCGTCGGGCTGACCTTGGCTGGAGAGATCTTGATCCATTTCGACGATGAATTCCATTCCATCAGGTAGTTGCGTTTTGGGCCACCCGTGGGCGGTGGCTTCTGGCGTTCCTCCGTGATCTCGACCGACCGCGACTCCTTGGACGGTGCGAGTGACACTTGAAGAAACTTGACTAGACGGCCAAACCAATCTGCAATCGTCGAGGAGTGGCATCCATCCATCCATCATTCAAATGATTTCGCCAGCTTTATCCTTGTGTAGGGCGAGGAGGAGTAGCATGATGCGGATACGTTTCCAGGTCGCAAGGACAAAACGCGTCCGAGGAAAGTAGCTGACGCATCGTTCCATTGCTGCCGTTGCCCTACACATCCTCGCTGTGTCCAGCTGCTGATGAGTACTCCGTATTGAGTACTGGAGCACTGCACTGCGTAGCTAGGAAACACCAAACCGAGTGGTGTCCGCATGCAGCTCGGTCCCTGAATCGGGGGATCTGCTGCGCTGCGCGGGCCGACGACGTGCGGACAAGGAGTTGGGCGGTGTGCTGCTCCCCCGTGACAGCGGCGTTTCTTTTGTGTAGGAGTGGTACCACACGTTTCGTCCGAGGCCGTTCGTGCTTGTAACCGTGCAGTTTGCCGCATGTACGTACGCTTGTTTACCGCGACCAATGCCTATAGGGGGGACAGCATAGCAAACCTTCGAGGTGCCCCGCAGACTGCACCCCTCTGTGCATGTACTCGATCTCCACCAGCAAGTGCTTCAAATTTTGAAATTTCCCCCGCTCTGAGGCTGCGGCAAACATCTTAATGCAGCATCGCTACTTCACTAGGACTAGGATTACTAGAGTACTCTACAAGGATAATGAAATGTCAGCATCCTATGAGCATTTGTAGTGACATCCCAAACCGTTCTTTAAAGTGATTTAAGGGATGCCAGATAAAATAAGGATGTGACTATTTCTCAGTCGACTGAGGATGTATTCTTCTTCAGTTAGATGATGCCATCGTATATCAGTTGCAACTCATTACTCGCATGAATCAAAATGCAAATCAAATGATGTAAGACTTGACTGAGCACGAAGTTAGTTCTCAGATAGCTGAGAACTAGCAAATCCCATAAAATAGTGTGCCTAGTCATGGGCGGGCACAGATTGTTGATAATGGGTATCAAAGTCAGCAAAAAAATCCAATGAGAAAATGTGAAGGTTCACAATTTTTGTTTAACAACGAAGTACATGACACAAAGATTGATAATTGTTCGAACTAAATGAATTCATTGGCTCGGCTGGCTTTTGTGGCTGAGTGTAGCCTGCTTCCGGTCATGAACTGAATCGAGAGCCGCCTCCTCCTTGACATGTCGTTGGAGATAGAATGTTGGAGTCTCACAGGGAGATTATGGGGGCTAATACTGCTGCTGTTCGGCCAGAAGAGTAGCTAGATTTGCTGGATTAGGCGGATGAATACTACACGATTTTGTCTAGCCGAAATTAATGGGTATTCAGCTGAATACCCATGAATAGCTATGTGCCCGCCCATGTGCCTAGTGGAGACCCCAAAGCTCATTTCTGCGGATGTTCCTCAAATTGTAGAGCACGCGGCGCGGAGAGCAATGCTAGGAGGGGTTCCACCACGACGGGGAAGCTGGGGGTGGAAGCCTAGGAGGGAGGCGCCTCAAGAACTTCCTTCGTGTTGCCCAGCTCCTCCACCGGCGTGTTGCCTGCCACCACCATGTCCACTCCTCGGCGCCTTGTTCGTCGTGACGGCGAGCCACCGTCCACTCCCGGGGCCGAGCAGCGCGCCGACGAAGGAGGAGACGCTCGCTCGCATCATCCGCACCGAGGCCACCATCTCGGGCGTTTCCCGCAAGGCTGCTGCGGCCTCTGTCCAACAGTCTGCCTCGCATCGTCCTCAAGGCCCTCACTCCCGCGTTGCGCTCTAGCCGCGGTTGGCGTTGTCATTGGGGATCAGCGCCTCCCATACAGGAGACATCGTCCGGCGCCTCTATTTCGTGCCCAGATATGAGTGTGTCTGGGAACGATTTAGAGCTCCGGCGACTAGAGATGCTCAAACCCTAGTGGGTATAGCTGGAGTATTCTGCAAGAATTCAAATGGCGTACGTACGGGTGTCCACTGGCGGTATAGCTTAGAGTACTCGGCAAGGATGCAAGTAGCAGTACGTGGCAAACTAAAGCGCAAAGCGTGGTACTAGTACCATGAGTAGTTGAGTTGAGTACCGTCACCAACAAAGCAACCAAAACATATACACGACCTATACCCGGTTAGGACGGCGGCCGCCCGACGCGAGCGTCACCGAACGCGTGTCCTTTCTGCCGTTCAGAGCAGCGATCACTCGACCGACCAGGCCATACGTGCAGGTGCAGCGACTGCAATCCGGCCGGCGAGAAGAGCTGGAATAGAACTCCGCCTCCGGCCGCGTACGTCTTGCTCATGAATGATCTGAACCTAAACGCGGAGGGCTTGAATGAGTGGGCCTCTATGTTGCAGTACGTACTAACTTTAGTTACGTAGCTTCAATGCGTTGCCACCTCCGTCCTGATGCATGGAGCCATTCACAGCAACTTTCGGTGTAACGTGCACGGCAACGTACGGCTCAGATCCGCTCTCCTCACCCTGTTGTCGGTTTCATCCACGAGGTAGATGAGATTGTAACTCCGAGTAAATATTACTCCCTCGGTCTATTACAGAATGTTGGAGATTTATCTAAATTAAATGTATCTATACAGATCACATGGAGTATGTGGTGAGCAATCTTAAATATAAAAAAATATGAAGATGTACTCCATATTTGCAACTCAATCTATAAAAACTAAGGGTGTGACTATTTCTCAGTCGAGTTTCATTCTCAGTCAGATGATGCCATCAAATCTCATTTGCAACTCACGTTCTAACTGATAACTAGTACGAATCACAAAGTAAATCAAATGATTTAGAAGTTTACTGAGCACGAACTGAGAACTAGCAAAGTCCATAAACTAAATGAGTGAGTAGAAGAAATTATGTGTTGCCCTCCATTCCAAATTGTAAGACGTTTTGGATATTTTTATGCGGACTGTATATAGACCGGAATATAAGTGAACAAACACACTAAAATACATGTAGATACATACGGTTTGGGACGCCTAAAACATCCTAAATTCGAGACAGAGAATGATCACAGAAAAACAAACGCGACAGTACTATTCATGCTCATTTCCCTCTTGTTCACAACCATGTGATTTTGTACAGATAATAAACCTCGTGAATGCAGGGGTAGGACCAAAATGAGCTGAGTGGGGCCTTGGTCTGCTCCTATATGTGAATGATCCCTCCTCCCACAAGTTATATATTCGGGTTCACATGCATGTTTTCTCTCTTACAGTGATAAATTTGACAAGATAATTTCTAAGCACATTTGAATTAGCTTCATAGCGAAGTTAAATTCGAATCATTGTGCTACAAACAAGAGCTTTCTACACGTTATATAATTGATGTATTATGACTAAGTTGAAGGGTTATTTTCTTTGACTATAACTAAACAAAGATATGAGGTGCATTGGTAGAGAATGTTCCAAACACTATATTAGACTATCGTTGCATAAGTACAAAATCAGTACCATTAATAGGTAAATCATGTCTTTATGGCTTCATTGATCTACATATGATTTCAGAAACATGTGAATATACAAAGTAACATCATGTGTGAATTTCGACCATAACTCCATAAGTTGACCAATTGCGTGAGTCTACTCAATCATGTCTTTAGATAACTACTTTTTTTTGTTTGTAAAAAGTCAGTGTCAATATAAAATTATTCTTGCGAATTTATTTATTATTGTGATAGATCGTGATAACCTCATGCGTCAATCAATATATTTTTGCTTATTTAACGCTGCTTTTGTTAAGCCTTGGTGCAATGGAACTTCTATTCTGTTACTTATAAAAATCACACAACTTGCAGAAGAAAATTTGTTAAGAAAAGGAGTTCTTCCAAATTTCTTTGATAGTAGTTTTTTGGATGGTCTCATCTGCATGGGTGCATGGGTGCATGGAGCACAAGACACAATTGGATGGTACACGTTCGCGCCAGCAGAAACTTGTTTTAGGCAAAGTAGTTCTGCGAGCATTACTGTGGCAGGCAATGCAGCAATTTTCAAGCGGGTCCACCACGAGAGAAGTTTCCGCTAGGGCGGTCGGGAGGCGATCGCGATAGACACTATGGTTTCCCTCGTGGGTGGTGGTGATATCGGCGGCGGCGGGAGTTCTCGACGGCGAGTTCTCTCTCTGCGCTTCGGGTGATCGTGTGCGCATGTGTCTCGGCGACGGAACGAGGCGCGGCATGACGTCCCCAGTCAGGCCGGCGAAGGGAGGTGGCGGTTCCGGAAGAACAACGTCTCGTTCCCCGGCTAAGGCTGGATCGGAGGACCTGGCGGCTGGTTTGTCGGCAAAACTCGGTGATCTGCTGCTCACCGACAAGGAAGCCACTGGGCTAGTGATCAAGGGCATCGGATCTTCGAGTGTCCCACACCCTAGATGGGCTGTTGTGGGTAAGGTATGCTCGCCGCGGAAGCTGGTGATCAGAGCGTTTGAGAGAGCGATGGAGCGGGCATGGGGTCTCCATGGTCCGGCACAGTTCAAGGACCTGGGGGATAACCGTTTTGTTGTAAGATTCAATTCAGAGGGAGACTGGAATGTAATATCCCAGGTTTAGATGCTACAAAATAAGAGAACACCAAAGTGTGCATTGCATTCATGCATAGAAAATCCGGGGAATTTTCGCGCTTTCAAATAAAACTTACCACAGTAACTGAAGTTTCACTTGACTTGCTGGAATTGAAGTAGATCATCAAGTCAAGCGCTATCAACTTCACTGTGATCTTTGCTAAAACCCTGTTTTGGGTAGAGATGATTTGATCTATGGGCTAGATCAAATGAAGTAGATTTAAAACAAACAACACATTAAGTAAGGATAAACTACAAGATCTTATAAAGGATCTCAACATGACATTCCTTACAACAACACGTGAATAATTATTCAATTACCATTCTAAAACACAATTAATTAAGAAAACATTCTATACTTATCTTTTCCATGTTTTTCCCTAACTAAATATTCCTACCATGAGTCACATGGTATATCTTTTCAACTACAAGACTTGAATCCATGCTAAGGACATTCATATTCATTCTTCATTAACCCTTGACCATTCCAACCTTGTTTCCAAACTCATTTCCATTAAACCTTAAAGAAAGGAGAGCACCATTCATATGCTTATATTTTCCATTGAATAGAACCTAGCTTAATATTTTAACCTTATCCAAGTGAGGTAATTGTTGATACTAACCAATGTTATAATAAATACAAGTCTAGTACTAAACCCTAATTGACTTATCTAACCTTTGATGGTAAGTGAGAACCTATTCTTCTAGTAATTTAAGTGAGGCAAGTGTTGTGATCATTACACCTTGGTAATGATCATAAACCCTAGAGAAAACCCTACCTATCACAGAGAGCTTAAGCTACATGTGTATACTCAGGTATATGGACCAATACTTGATCTTGGAGAAGAGAACCATGATTCACTAATGAATTATTATGAGGCCAATACTTTGATCATTACAAATTGGGTGATGATCATAAACCCTAAGAATCTAAGTGAGTGTGATCAGAGAAGTACTAGAGAAGAGAGACTAGTGAGGAATGAGTGGATCATGTCTAATACATGATCATACCTGGTAAATTTAGATGATAAGTTAAACTATTTGTAAGATCAATAGATCTCACCCATCACATGAAATAATAAGTATAGTACTAGTAGTTAACCCAAACCAATCCTCATGCCTTATGTAGAGGAGTATGAAACCATACTCAACCTTTGGTTATCCAAACACTTAAGTTAAACTAGCATTGCTTGATACAAGACTTATACCTAAGTGAGGAGGAGTAATCCTAGTCAATTAAACATAATCCTAACTATTGCTCACATCCTAAACCTAGTGGTGTATCACCTTGGTGATCACTACTAAAACCCTAGACCACATTTGAATTTCAATCCAAGTATCCCTTTGAATCATAAGTAGAACCCTGCCATGCCTCATGCCTATTTAATACTTCAAGTAGTGAAGTATTCCCAAAACCCTAAACCTTGTCATATGGAATCAATTCCACATGAAATGTCATGTCCTAACTTGTGTATCATGGATCACGAGTAAAAGCCAAGTCAAATATACTTTAGAACTAAATGTCATTTGGTGAGTAGAGTAAAATCAATATCCCATTTCCACTTTGCTTTCCAATTACCTTGCTTAGTTGCCCAAATAGAATATTGTGTCATAACTGAACCATCACCTTAGAAAGTGAATTGACTATGAGGAGTGTAGAATCTATTCTAAATGAGTTAAGCTAGAAGTGGCTAAGCAAGATTATTAAACAAATAGAGTTTATACAACCATATGCTTAAATCTTAGAAATAATCCTTCACATAAAATGATGAATCCAATCCATCCTCATTACCATTTATCTTAAACCTAGACATAATTATATTATGTGAACAATCCATATTGTTAAGTACTAGCAAAACTTAATGATGTGTTCACTATGCACTTGTGATAAATTTCAAATCATTTCAATAGATCTAGTTCCTAAATTAAATAGGAATTTAGATAAACCCTTAAATCCATATCCATTATTAAATTTAAATATACACCTTGGAAGAACACCAAGTTAATCACTTAATAAATGTTTGTTTAAATAAACAAGTATGCAGTAAGCATTGCTATCAAATTCTACTAAGTTTTTAAATACTTAAGAACCTGTAAAGCAAAACCAGAATCAAAATTTGAATTCAAATCACAAATAGAAAACAGAAAATAAAATAGAAAAGAGAAGAGAGTGAGGAGCTTACCTGTTGGACCGAAGCAGGCCACCGCAGCCCGAGTTGCCAGCCCAGCCCACAAAGGAAACTAGCTCAGCAAAGGACCAAGAGCAGCCCAGCCCATGTCCAGATACCGTTTTGATTGCTTTAAAAATCGTGTGTGGAGAAATGACTTCACCGTCGTCGTCTCCGAGCTCGACAGCGCGGCAGCGCCAGTAGACGCCGTTCTCGTCGACGATAGGGTCGTCCCGGACGCCGCAGAAGCTTCCAGAACCACTCCCTATACCTCTCGCGTCCGAGCCTATCCAGAAGCAAAAGATCTTCGCCCATATGAACCCTCCAGGCACCGCCACCTCCCGACCATCGTCGTCGTCGTGTCGACGCCTCAGAGCTTCCCTCGGTCTATAAGTAGAGGGGGAAGAACCTCTATGATGTCCTTTTTCTTCTCCACCCCTTCATTCACTCTCGGACCCTCTCTATCTTTCGATTCCATTTGCGCCAGTTCGCCGGTGTCGAGGAAGAACACGGTGGTACAGGCCACCCCAGCCTTCGGCGCGTGGTCGAGGAGAAGCGCCTGGCGTCGTAGAGCATCTAGGCGCAAGCAATCGTCCAGGGGAGCTTGGAATCGGTTCAATTGCATCGATCTCTTCTGCAGCACCTCACCAGAGATCGCCAATCGCCGTTGCCTTCATCAGTAATCGTCGTCATTGACCATGCCATCATGTTCAGGGTAAGCTTGCGCATCTGAAGACCTAGATCTTGCTTCCTAGAACCCTCTGTAGCCCTCGATCGATAGTTCACCGTGATGGGGTTCGTAGCATAGAAAACAAAAAAATTTCCTACCGCAAGATGAATAAATCCAAGATCTAATCTATGGAACACCCAAGACCTAATCTACAAGATCGGAGCAACGAGATTGATGTGAGACTAACCCTCAAAGATTTCCAAAGCCTACAAGATTAGATCTCGTTGTTGATGTAGACGATCGTCCCTAGTGCTGCAATCCGGCAGCACTTCCGTACTCGGTCGCGCGTACGGTGTCGATGAAGCCCCTTCCTCTCCCCATTCCAGCGGGCAGCAAAGGTGTGGTAGATCTCCACGGAATCCCAGCAGCACAACGACGTGGTGGTGGTGGTGGAGGAGAAAAGCTGCAGGGCTTCGCCAAGCCGGAGCAGACTTGCGGTGGAGGAGAGAGGGGCAGCCGGGTTAGGGTATCAAGGGTGGTCGACCCCCCTGCCCCCTCCCCTCTTTATATAGGGGGATGTCGGTTTGGGTGGCCCCAAGCCCCCAAACCCATCTGGGGCCGGCGGCCAAAGGGGGAGGGGGAATTCTTCCCCCCAAGTTGATCCCCCCTAGGGTTTTGGGGAAAACCCTAAGGGTGGCCGACTTGGGCCTTGAGGGGCATGTGCCCTGTTGGAGATATGCCCAAGAGGCAATAATAAATTAGTTATTGTTATATCTTGGTGTTCATGATAAATGTTTACATCCCATGCTATAATTGTATCAACCGAAATATTGGTACATGTGTGTTATGTAAACAACAAGGAGAACCTAGTAAGCCTCTTGTATAACTAGCTTGTTGATTAATGGATAATCATGGTTTCGTGATCATGAACATTGGATGTTATTAATAACAAGGTTATGTCATTAGGTGAATGATATAATGGAGACACACCCAAATTAGCTTTCGATACATAGTTGCCTAGTCCTTCGACCATGAGATCATGTAAATCACTTACACCGGAAGGGTACTTTGATTACATCAAATGCCATTGCGTAAATGTGTGGTTATAAAGATGGGATTAAGTATTTGGAAAGTGTGAGTTGAGGCATATGGATCAATAGTGGGATTTGTCCATCCTGATGACGGATAGATATACTCTGGGCCCTCTCGGTGGAATGTCATCTGATTAGCTTGCAAGCATATGATTGGATCATAAGAGATGACATACCACGGTACGAGTAAAGAGTACTTGTCGGTAACGAGGTTGAACAAGGTATGGAGATACCGATGATCGAACCTCGGACAAGTAAAGTATCGCGTGACAAAGGGAATCAGTATCGTATGTAAATGGTTCAATCGATCACTAAGTTATCGTTGAATATGTGGGAGCCATTATGGATCTCCAGATCCCGCTATTGGTTATTGGTCGGAGATGAGTCTCGACCATGTCTGCATAGTTCACGAACCGTAGGGTGACGCGCTTAAGGTTCGATGTCGCATAAGTAGATTCGGAATATGAGATGGAGACCGAAGTTTGTTCGGAGTCTCGGATGGGATCCGGGACATCACGAGGAGGTCCGGAATGGTCCGGAGAATAAGATTCATATATGGGAAGTCATTTTCAGGGTTACCGGAAAAGTTCAGGATTTTTCGGTATTGTACCGGAGGTTCTAGAAGGTTCCGGAGGGTACCATAGTGGGGCCCACCTATCCCGGACGACCAACATGGACCGGAGGGGTCGAATAGGCCCACATGGGCCATGCACACCAGCCCCCCAAGGCCCATGTGGCTGTACCAAGTGGATAAGATCAAATCCCTTGAAAATAGGGACTTAACTTGGGGGGAAGTTCCCCCCCTTGTTTTGGCCGACCCTTGGGCTTGGAGGAGGGGCCAAGGCAGCCCCCCACGCCTATATAAGAGGGAGGGGAGGGCTGGGGCGCAGCACATCATCCCCCCAAGCCCTAGCCGCCCCTCTCTCCCTCCTCCTTCTTCCTGTGCAGGCTTGGCGAAGCCCTGCAGGAATTTCTCCTCCACCTCCACCACCACGCCGTCGTGCTGCTGGGATTTCGAGGGGATCTACCACACCTCCGCTGCCCGCTGGAACGGGGAGAGGACGGGCTTCATCGACACCGTACGCACGACCGAGTACGGAAGTGCTGCCGGATTGCAGCACAGGATGATCGACTACATCAACAACGAGATCTAATCTCGCAGGCTTTGGAAATCTTCCAGGGTTAGTCTCACATGCATCTCGTTGCTTCGATCTTCATAGATTAGATCTTGGCTTTTCCTAGATTGGATCTTGGTTTTGTTCTTGTTCACGGTAGAAATTTTTTGTTTTCTATGCAACGAACCCATCAATGGTATCAGAGCCGTGTCTATGCATAGATCTATCGCACGAGTAGAACACAATGGTTTTGTGGGCGTTGATGCTTTTGTTGCTTTAGTTTGTGTACTTTGCATCTTGCGGGATGGTGGGATGAAGCTGCCCGGGCTAACTTTACATGACCGCGTCTCATGAGACTTGCTCCACGCTTGACATGCAACTTGTATTGCATAAGTGGCTTTGCGGGTGTCTGTCTCTCCCACCATAGTGAAGATTCCAATTTGCACTTTCTATTGTCAATACTAGTATGACCGTTGTGGTTCATGTTCGTAGGTAAATTGGATCTCACTCGAAAACCCTAAACCACGTAAAATATGCAAACCAAATTAGAAGCGTCTAACTAGTTTTTGCAGGGTTTGGTGATGTGATATGGCCATGATGTGATGATGATTATATTTGATGTATGAGATGTTCATTGTTGTATTATGGCAACCGGCAGGAGCCTAATGGTTGTCTTTAATATTTGTTAAAAGACCTGCGTGTCTATTCATCATGTAATAGCTTTATTTCAAGTAGTTGTTATAGTAGCTATAAGTGATGGACAACCATGAAGCGGTGCCATGGACCTTGGTGCAATGCTGGTGATGATGGAGATCATGCTCATGTGGTTTGGAGATGGAGATCAAAAGCACAAGAAGAAAGGCCATATCATATCACATATTATGAATTGCATGTGATGTTAATCCTTTATGCATCTTATCTTGCTTAGATCGCGACGGTAGCATTATAAGATGATCCCTCACATTAATATCAAGATAATAAAGTGTTCTCCCCTCGTATGCACCGTTGGTACAGTTCGTCGTTTTGAAGCATCTCGTGATGATCGGATGTGATAGATTCTACGTTCACATACAACGGGTGTAAGCCATGTTGCACACGTGGAAATACTTGGGTTTGCTTGGCGAGCCTAGCATGTACAGACATGGCCTCGGAACACAGGAAACCGAAAGGTTGAACACGAGTCATATGGATGATATGATCAACATGTTGATGTTCACCATTGAAGTTACATCATCTCACGTGATGATCGGTTTTGGTGTAGTGGATATGGATCGTGTACCACTAAACAACTATGAGGGATGTTGTATTAAGTGGGAGTTCATTAGTAATTAGATTAAAACATGAACTAATATCATGAACATAGTCTAAATAGTATTTTGAATTAAGTTTGTAGAATTGGCATCCGTTTTCTACCATGCGCTAGTCTTGTAATTGAGATAGAAATACTGTTAAGTCTGACAAGAAACTTTACGGACTGGTACCGTATTGTTGAAGAATCAAGAATTGATTAAGTCATATTGCAAACTTTTGGTAAACCTCATATTATTGATTCAAAGAGCAATGGTTTCAATTAGTACCTAAAATCATCTTGTCTCCGTGAAGTTCAAATCCGTTTGAAAAGTAAGGAGCTGGAAATTTTGTTTTCAGAAATAAGCAAGGTATGAGATATATGTGATATCTAAGACCTTATTGCAAGATGATAGAATATAATCTAGTGAGACTACATAAACTCATAAGTTTTATGGGAATGTACGAAGGTTGAAGACGCCAGGCGTCCCAATCCTCCAACTAGTTGGGCACTAACGATATTCGCATATCCATGAAGTGATCGTCCTTAGTATGCACCGTTGCTAAGACTCGTCGTTTCGAAGCATCACGTGATGATCGGGTGTTATAGATTCTATGTGTGCATACAACGGGTGCAAGCCAGATTTGCACATGCGAATACTAAGGTTAAAACTTTACGAGCCTAGCATGTACAGACATGGTCTCGGAAAGTCGTCATGATTTGATGGATAAAATTATGAGTGAAATTGTTCATCACATTAAAAGTTACTAATAGTGAAATCTGGAACACTTGTCATGTGATGATCAACTTCAAAGTAAGAACCTCAAGGTTATTGGTAATTGACCAATGGACCTAGAAGTTATTGAAGGTGAAGTGTTTTTCTAAGAATGAGGAAAGCTAAAAGAGAAACTGCAAAAAAAATGGCAGAAAGAAAGAAAAGACTAGAAAGTCTAGCTCAGGTGTATATAGATGATATACATGTTATGAATGTATTCCTAGTTTGGTAACACAATGAAATTCTTGGGTATTTATACCATATTGGTTGGTATGAAGTGTCATACAAAACAATGCAATACAAGAATACAATGGCCTAAGTGACTGACAAGGAATATGGTAGGAATGCACGCCTGGAACAAAATAAAGTGTTATTGTGTTCGTCGTTGGCATTCTACCTAGCCCTTCAGATTTATAATAAAGAACTTCATAATTGTTGTTTTGTTCTGGTCAAATAAAAACAATGAGTTGTTAAAGGTTATGACCGTACTCCATATACGATGGATAAATTATTATAAATCTTAATGGTGAAACACACATGCATAACACTGACGCTAAAATTCCATAAGGCAAATGATTTGAATTCCACTTATTTGTGGAACCGCCATTTAGGTCATGTTAGAAAGGAACGCATGAAGAAACTCCATGCAAATGGATTTTTGGAGTCATTTGATTTTTGAATTATTTGGCGCTTGCAAATCTCTTCTAAAGAGAATGACTGAAATACCGTTTATAGGCCAAGAGTTGAACGGGCAACTAACTTAGTGGAAACATACATGATGATGTATGTGGTTCACTGGGCATAGTTGTGTGAGGAAGATTCTTCTACTTCATAAAACTTCCAACAATGAATTGAGTATATATATATATGTGGATATATTTATTCGATAAGGAAGAAGTTTGAAACATTTTAATGGATTCAAATAAATTTCAGCATGAAGTGGAAATCAACGTGATAGAAAAGTCAAATATCTATGATTGGATCATGGTGGAAATCTTTGAATTACGAGTTTTAGCGAACATCTAAGAGAGTTATGAAATTGTTCTACGCCTCACGTTTCTTGGAGTATCATAGTGATGATGGAGTATCCGAGAGATGTATCCAAACCTTGTTGGGTTAATGATGAGATAAAATAAAATGATACCATTATATTTTTGTGGATTATGCTTTAGAGACTACCGCTTTTACACTAAATAGAGCGTCATCATAATCCATTGAAATGCCACCATACGAGTTATGGCATGGGTATAAACCCTAATAGTCTTTTCTTAAATTTTGGTATGCATAGCATAAGTAAATAAGTTTACAACCAAAATCGAATGAATATCTTTGTTGGTTATCCCAGAGAATTAATTGGGAATTCTTTCCACTATGGAGGCAAAGACAAAAGTGTTTGTCGATGTTTCTTACTTATTTCTAAGAAATTGTTTCTAGCGAAGTATTTGAGTGGGAGGACAATGGAACTTGATAAGGTTTATGAACCTGAGCATGATGATCAGAGTAGCGCAGCATCGGAAATGGTTCCGGAAGCGGCCACGAAGATCATAGCTCCCAAGTCTACAAAGAGTTATAGTCATGGAGATCGAAGTACCTATTGAACCTTGTAGGTATGATTTACTTTGTGATCAAATAAATGATTTGTGGACAAAGGATTGATTTTGAACAATGATAAACCAACTACATACAAAGAAGTTATGATGGGCCCTGACTCCGTTAAAATGGCTATGTGCCATGAAATCCAAGATAGGTGAATACTTTTTGAAAGTAATAAGATCTATAAAATTGATGGACTTGGATGCAATATCCTTGAAGAAGCTCGACTTGTCGAAAAATTGTTTTACGATAAAGTTCAAAGAGTTGACTACGATAAGATTAGATCTTCCGTAGCAATGCTTATAGTCTATGTGGATTATTCTAGTAATCGCTACATATTTCTTTTATGAGATATGATAGTAGGATGGCAGAAATACATTCCTTACTAGAAGTGTGTATGAAGGATGTATACTAGATACAAACCAAAGAGTTTTGCTAGTCCGTGGAATACTATATAGGTATACGAACTTCAATTGGATGAAGTGAGTATCACGGAGTTGGAATCTTCACCGGATGAAATAGTCCAAGAGTTTTGATTTCATCAGAAACGATGAAGATGCTTGCATTTGCAAGAAATTAAGTAGGAGCGCTGAGACATATTTATAATACTCTGTGTAGATGACATATTGTTGATTATAAATAATGTAATCATGTACTTGATGTGATTAGAAGATTTCATTGAGAATTAACTTCAATGAAAGGATATGAACTGAAACATACACTACAAGAAAAGTTGCCATGGCCGACGAAGTTGAAGTCGCGCCGTGGTTGCTGGTGTACCATGGCCGATGATTTTTGGTCCCTCCGTGGTGCATGTCAAAACTTTTTTTTTCTCGTTTTTGAGGCCACCTAGCCCGACGAAAGCGGCCAAAACGTCGCGTATGGTGGCCCGGGACGTGGTGCATCTCGAAATCTCGGGTTCGCCGGCCGAGTCAATGCAAATCCGCACCGCCGAGGGATGTAGGGCCCAGATGGCAGCCTCTCTGGCATTGTTTTTTTTTCTCGATCGCGCCATCTCGTTCAACGTTCTCCGATCGAGCCGTTTACGATGCAGGATCATGGGTCCCGCATGTCATCCTCTATGAACCAAAATTCTTTCTATTCTTGGATTTTTTTGACCCCCTGATTTCTGGCTACTTCCTTTTTCTTTTGATCCCTTGCCGCCTTGGAAACGTTGAGACCACTGCTGCTAAATGGGACCCGCATGTCATCCTCTATGTGCAATCAACTTTCTTTTCTTGGAGTTTTTTTTGGCACCTCAAATTTGGTCACTTGCCTTTTTCTTTCGATCCCCTGCCGCCTCTCAAACGGTGATACCGCTGCTGCTAACTGGGACCCGCATGTCATCCTCTATGTACTATAAAACTTTCTTTTCTTGAATTATTTTTGGCACCTCATATTTGGTCACTTACCTTTTTCTTTCGATCCCCTGCCGCCTCTCAAACGGTGATACCGCTGCTGCTAAATGGGACCCGCATGTCATCCTCTATGTACTATAAAACTTTCTTTTCTTGAATTATTTTTGGCTCCTCATATTTTTTCACTTGCCTTTTTCTTTCGATCCCCTGCCGCCTCTCAAACGGTGATACCGCTGCTGCTAAATGGGACCCGCATGTCATCCTCTATGTACTATAAAACTTTCTTTTCTTGAATT
This sequence comes from Lolium perenne, assembly GCF_019359855.2. Taxonomy (NCBI): domain Eukaryota; kingdom Viridiplantae; phylum Streptophyta; class Magnoliopsida; order Poales; family Poaceae; genus Lolium; species Lolium perenne. Next base: position 274,831,493 of record NC_067246.2, on the reverse strand, counting down.
ATTTTTGGAGCGGCATATTTTTTCAGTTGCCTTTTTCTTTCTAGCTCATGCCACGTTTGAAACGTTGAGGAACCTGCAGCTCATGGGACCCGCATGTCATCCTCTATGTACTATAAAAGTTCATTTTCTTGGGTTTTTTTCACCCTCTGATTTTTGGCAATTTCTTTTTTCTTTTGATCCCCTGCCGCCTCTCAAACGGTGATACCGCTGCTGCTAAATGGGACCCGCATGTCATCCTCTATGTACTATAAAACTTTCTTTTCTTGAATTATTTTTGGCTCCTCATATTTGGTCACTTGCCTTTTTCTTTCGATCTCATGCCACGTTTGAAACGTTGAGGAACTCCGGCTCATGGGACCCGCATGTCATCCTCTATGTGCTATAAAAGTTTATTTTCTTTATTTTTTTTTCACCCTCTGATTTTTGGCTATTTCCTTTTTCTTTTGATCCCTGCCGCCTTGGAAACGTTGGGTAAGGCTATTTGACTCATGGTACCCGCATGTCATCCTCTATGTACAATCAACTTTCTTTTTCTTTTGATCTCAAGCCGCATTTGAAACGTTGAGACCGCTGCTGCTAAATGGGACCCGCATGTCATCCTCTACGTACAATAAAGTTTCTTTTCTTGGATTATCTTTGGCTCCTGATATTTTGTCACTTGCCTTTTTCTTTCGATCTCATGCCGCCTTTGAAACATTGAGTAAGCTACTGGCTCATGGGCCCCGCATGTCATCCTCTACGAACAATAAAAGTTTCCTTTCTTGGAGTTATTTTTTACCCCTAATTTCTGGCTATTTGCCTTTTTCTTTTGATCTCCTGCCCCCTCTGAAACGATGAGGACGCTGTTGGCAGGTCGGTCCCACATGTCATCCTCTATGAACAATAAAAGTTTCCTTTGATGGATTTATTTTGAACCCCTAATTAATTTTTGGATATTTCCCCTGCCGCCTTGGAATCATTGAGGATGCTGCTGCCTCATGGGTCCCGCATGTCATCCTCTCAGAACGGTAAATGTTTATTTTCTTGGATTTTGTTGACCAAACGATTTTTGGCTTATTTTTTCTTTCGATCACGTGCAGCCTTTAAAACGTTGAGGACGCTGCTGGCTCACGGGTCCCACATGTCAACCTCTATGAGCAATAAACGCTGAGGATGCTGCTGCCTCATGGGTCCCACATGTCATCCTCTCAGAACGAAAATGTTTCTTTTCTTGGATTTTTTACCAACAGATTTATGGTTTATTTTTTCTTTCCATCCCCTGCCTTTAAAACGTTGACGACGTTGTTGGCTCATGGGTCCCGATGTCACCTCCCGTACAAGAAACATATGATATCTTGATTATTTTGCGAGACAATAAACAATGTATTGCGCTACGAGCTATTTCAAACGGATAATTAAATATTTATTTTTACATAAACAAACTTATATGTTGAATCTCCTTGTTTTTTTGTCTTTGCGAAGCATAGGACTTTCCTGTTTTTTTAGAAAAATCGGAACTTTCCTGTTTCGGAGTGGGCTGAAATTGTACGAGTCAAAAGGCCAAGCGGGATAGTTCGAAGGCCCGGATGTCCGGATGCAGCCCAATTGAAATCTTTCTTCTTGGATTTTTTCACCCCCGATTTCGGGCTACTTCATTTTTCTTTTGGTTCTGTGCCGCCTTGGAAACGTTGAGACCGCTGCTGCAAAATGGGACCCGCATGTCATCCTCTACGTACAATAAAATTTCTTTTCTTGGATTATTTTTGGCTCCTGATATTTGGTCACTTGCCTTTTTCTTTCGATCCCGTGCAGCCTCTCAAATGGTGATACCGCTGCTGCTAATTGGGACCCGCATGTCATCCTCTATGTACAATCAAGTTTCTTTTCTTGAATTATTTTTGGCTCCTGATATTTGGTCACTTGCCTTTTTCTTTCGATCTCATGCCACGTTTGAAACGTTGAGGAACCTCTTGGCTCATGGGACCCGCATGTCATCCTCTATGTACTATAAAAGTTCATTTTCTTTGTTTTTTTCACCCTCTGATTTTTGGCTATTTCCTTTTTCTTTTGATCCCCTGCCGCCTTGGAAACGTTGAGTAAGCTGCTAGCTCATGGGACCCGCATGTCATCCTCTATGTCCATCAACTTTATTTTCTTGGATTTTTTTTGACCCCCTAATTTCTGGCTACTTTCTTTTTCTTTTGATCTCAAGCCGCATTTGAAACGTTGGGACCGCGGCTGCAAAATGGGACCCGCATGTCATCCTCTATGTAAATAAAGTTTCTTTTCTTGGATTATCTTGGGCTCCTGATATTTTGTCACTTGCCTTTTTCTTTCGATCTCATGCCGCCTTTGAAACGTTAAGTAAGCTGCTGGCTCATGGGTCCCGCATGTCATCCTCTACGAACAATAAAAGTTTCCTTTCTTGGAGTTATTTTTTACCCCTAATTTCTGGCTATTTGCCTTTTTCTTTTGATCTCCTGCCCCCTTTGAAACGATGAGGACGTTGTTGGTAGGTCGGTCCCACATGTCATCCTCTATGAACAATAAAACTTTCCTTTGATGGATTTATTTTGAACCCCTAATTAATTTCTGGCTATTTCCTTTTTTTCTTTGATCCCCTGCCGCCTTGGAAACGTTGAGGATGCTGCTGCCTCATCGGTCCCGCATGTCATCCTCTCAGAACGATAAATGTTTTCTTTTCTTGGATTTTTTTACCAACTGATATTTGGTTTATTTTTATTTTCGATCCCGTGCCGCCTTTGAAACGTTGACGACGCTGCTGGCTCATGGGTCCCTGATGTCAGCCTCTCCGTACAAGAAACATGTGATATCTTGATTATTTTGCAGACAATAAACAGTGTATTTCGCTCTGAGCTATTGCAAACGGATAAATTAAATCTTTATTTTTACAACTTATATCTTGAATCTCCTTGTTTTTTGTTTTGGCGAAGCATAGGACTTTCCTGTTTTTTTTTTGAGAAAAATCCGAACTTTCATGTTCTGGAGTGGGCTGAAATTGTACGAGTCAAAAGGCCCAGAAGGATAGTTCGAAGACCCAGATGTCCAGATGCAGCCCAATTGAAATCTTTCTTTTTTTGGATTTTTTTCACCCCCTGATTTCTGGCTACTTCATTTTTCTTTTGGTCCTGTGCCGCCTTGAAAACGTTGAGACCGCTGCTGCAAAATGGGACCCGCATGTCATCCTCTATGTACAATAAAGTTTCTTTTCTTGGATTATTTTTGGCTCCTGATATTTGGTCACTTGCCTTTTTCTTTCGATCTCATGTCATGTTTGAAACGTTGAGGAATCTGCTGACTCATGGGACCCGCATGTCATCCTCTATGTACAATAAAAGTTTGATTTCTTGGATTTTTTTCACCCTCTGATTTTTGGCTATTTCCTTTTTCTTTTGATCCCCTGCCGCCTTTGAAACGTTTAGTAAGCTGCTGGCTCATAGGTCCCACATGTCAGCCTGTATGAACGATAAAGCTTTCCTTTCTTGGAGTTTTTTTGACCCCCTAATTTCTGGCTACTTTCATTTTCTTTTGATCTCAAGCCGCATTTGAAACGTTGGGACCACTACCGCACAATGGGACCCGCATGTCATTCTCTATGTACAATCAAGTTTCTTTTCTTGGATTATTTTTGGCTCCTGATATTTGGTCACTTGCCTTTTTCTTTCGATCTCATGCCATGTTTGAAACGTTGAGGAACCTGCTGGCTCATGGGACCCGCATGTCATCCTCTATGTACTACAAAATTTTATTTTCTAGGGGTTTTTTTTCACTCTCTGATTTTTGGTTATTTCCTTTTTCTTTTGATCCCCTGCCGCCTTGGAAACGTTGAGTAAGCTGCTAACTCGTGGGACCCGCATGTCATCCTCTATGTAGAATCAATTTTCTTTTCTTGGAGTTTTTTTTTACCCCCTAATTTCTGGCTACTTTCTTTTTCTTTTGATCTCAAGCCGCATTTGAAACGTTGGGACAGCATGTCATCCTCTATGTACAATAAAAGTTTCTTTTCTTGGATTATTTTTCACCCTCTGATTTTTGGTCACTTGCCTTTTTCTTTCGATCTCATGCCGCCCTTGAAAACGTTGAGGAACCTGCTGGCCCATGGGACCCGCATGTCATCCTCTATGTACTACAAAAGTTTCTTTTCTTGGATTTTTTTCACCCTCTGATCTTTGGCTATTTCCATTTTCTTTTGATCCTCTGCCGCCTTGGAAACGTTGAGAAAGCTGCTGACTGATGGGACCTGCATGTCATCCTCTATGTACAATCAAGTCTCTTTTCTTGGATTTTTTTACCCTCTTATTTTTGGTCACTTGCCTTTTTCTTTCGATCTCATGCAGCCTCTGAAACGTTGAGGAAGCTGCTGGCTCATGGGACCCACATGTCATCCTCTATACTATAAAAGTTTCTTTTCTTGGATTTTTTTTCACCCTCTTATTTTTGGCTATTTCCTTTTTCTTTTGATCCCCTGCCGCCTTGGAAACGTTGATTAAGCTGCTGACACAAGGGCCCCGCATGTCATCCTCTATGTACAATCAACTTGCAAGATCTTGGAGCGAAAGAGCTTGTATAAGTGGGACCCATATGTCATCCTCTATGTACAATAAAAGTTTCTTTTCTTGGATTATTTTTTGCTCCTGATATTTGGTCAGTTTCCTTTTCGTTTTGATCGCATGCCGCCTCTTAAACGTTGAGTAAGCTGCTGGCACATGGGACCCGCATGTCATCCTCTATGTACAATAAAGTTTCTTTTCTTAGATTTTTATACCCCCTGATTTTTGCTAACTTGCCTTTTTCTTTTCGATCATATGCCGCCTTTGAAATTGAGGTCGCCGCTGGCTCATGGGTCCCACATGTCAGCCTCTATGAACAACAAACCTTTCCTTTGTTGGATTTATTTTTTACCCCTAATTTCTGGCTATTTGCCTTTTTTTCTTTTGATCCCCTGCGGCCTTTGAAACGATGAGGACGCTGCTGGCAGTGTCGGTCCCACATGTCATCCTCTATGAAGAATAAAAGTTTCCTTTTTGGATTTATTTTTGACCCCTAATTTCTGGCTATTTGCCTTTTTCTTCTGATCCCTGCCGACTTCGAAATGATGAGGATGCAGCTGGCAGATCGGTCCCACATGTCAGCCTCTATGAACTATAATTGTTTCCTTTGTAGGATTTATTTTTTACCCCTATTTTCGGGCTACTTGCCTTTTTCTTTGAAACGTTGAGGACGCTACTGTCTCATGGGTCCCACATGGCATCCTCTCTGAACGATAAACCTTCATTTCTTGTTAACGACAGGTTTATCAGTATTATTTTCGCAGACTAATACAAGCTCTTTCGCTCCAAGATCTTGCAAGTTAATAGAATAAATCATGGAATTATTAGGATATGTTTTAAATTTCAAATCCACTTTATGAATTTTTGAAAATACCGTGATCTATGTGGGTATGGAGCGATCAAGGATTTTCATATTGGCCATGAGCAGTTTCAAAAATTGCAACCCAATAATTCAAAATAAATACAAACAACTTTTATGTAGAATCTCCGTGTTTTTGTTTTTGCCAATCATAGGATCTCGTGGTTCTTTAGAAAAGGGCCAACATTGCATGAGCAGAAAGGCCCATTTGTAGTTATTGGGCTTCGACAGCCGGAGCAAGTAGGCCTATAGCAAATACCTTGTAGATGGCCGTTGGAACCCAAAAGTATTTGTTGCCTAGACTTAGATGCCAAACTCAGCCTTATTGACATGAACCTTGCTATGCACACGACAATTTCAGTCCGATCCGTGTACGAAACACAAGATCCAACCCTTCGTGTGAGGAAGCAGGTGGCAGCACACCTCCAGATGCTCAATCGTACATACGCATATCATATAGGAGTTGTCGTATGTACATCGATTCCGTATTGACATGTTTTTCTTTGGTTCACATGTGGGGTCCGCACAGTCACCTAGGTCGCACATCTACTTCCTTGCTCGTAGTTGATGCATGTTCGGTTTGGGGATGGGGTGGAACCGAACACACCCCCGTGCCAGTGGATGTACTTTACCCTTTAGCGGCGAAAAAAATAGGAATGGTCCTCTCATGAGTATGATCAACAAGAGGTGGCTATATTATAAAGGACGTACACACATTGTAATTATAGTGCTGAAATAAAGTCAATCCTAAAACAGCAATGCATGGGTTATAATATGAAGGCAACACGAAATACAAAAGCGGTGTTGTTCAAATAAACTGATTCAAACTAGTACATACTAAAAACAGTGTACTACTTCTCAACACTTCAAGCATAATAAAAAAGTGTCACTGTTTTTTTAAAGGTAACACCGAACGGGCAATGTTTAAAGCAGGCTTAAACCACATAGCCGCTTGTCGGACACTATCCCAACCATCCTTGGGAAGGTTGATAACTCCCACAGTCTCACCTTCATCTGGCTGGAGGTTGCAGCGCAAAATTTTAGGGTATTGATTATAACGAATATTCCGGTATGCTTTGTGTAGACGCAGCTTTTTCCTCATGAATGGAACCAATGTGCCATCAGGAGCTTTGGATTCACGCTTCTTCAGGTTGGCAATGATTGGGTAATTGAGTCCGAGGAACAGAGAGTGGTCGCTGAGGCTGTTAACCTGCCTCCAAAGAAAGTCCCCTGCACGTGTAATAGATAAGGGATCCAGCTCAAAGACGTAGGTGGCAACAGGAGGATACTGCCGTAGCTGAAGCCCATTAGCAGCATAGGGAATGTCAGGAGGTACTTCGGCATTGGCAATCCCAATCTTGTTTACTGTAAGGATGATCATCAATCGCTTGCCATCAGCAGATGGAGCGAGGAACCACGCGTACTGCTGATCATCCACCACCGGTGGCGGGATTACAAACGGGAGCATCAGGTTTTCTGCAATATTAGAAATGGAGACGAATAGGGTGTTACTGGCAACCATATTCAAACAACAGCATTGTTCATCGTTCATGCTCACAGTATAAATACGACTATGTAAGCTAAGGACATTGGTCATTCATGTGTTCAAATCGAGTGTCCAATATATCAGTTATACTGCATCCATCCCACGAAACTAGTCTAAACTTCGCCAAAACTAGACACTAGTTAGTGTATACACAGTTATATACTACCTCTGTCCCACCGAAAGTGTCTGAGATTTGTCCAAATTCAGATGTATCTAGACAGTGAAAGCATATAGATACATTCAAATTTTGACAAATATATATCATCTTAAGTTTAAGTCTGTCTTGTAGTTAATTCCCTTTGTCTTAAGCGATCTATTAGAGAGATTCCCTGTGACCACCCGAAGGGTAAGAAATGTTTAACTGTATAAGTGGATTGCCTAGACCTTTCCATCAGTTCGGACTTTTGGTTGCGTTGGCTAGTCCATGAAGCTTGACATGGTGTCAGAGCCAGGGTCTCGAGTTCGAGTCCTGGCTTTCGCAATTTATCCTAAAATTGTTGTTGCCCCCTCGGAGTCCACGTATATGCCTCTTGAGCTATACCTCTGAGTCTTTCCACATGTTGACTTGTCTCCCATCACACGTGAGGGGGGTTGTTGAATTGTATAAGTGGATTGCTGCCCTTGCGATCAGTTCGGACTTTTGGTTGTGTTGGTAGTGCATGAAGCTTGACAAGAAAGAAATGCTCTTTGTAGCTAACCCCAAGTCTGGTAACATTTGCAAAATAGGTATCAGATGCAGCTATCCATTCAGTAGAAGAATTTGCATTTTAGAGTTGAAGGTTCATAATCTCTTCTCTACTATTGATAGTAAAGGGTACACATGGTATTTGTTTACCTCATTTTCGCGTTCTAAAAAAGGTACGCTATATGGTTGTGCTAAGTTAAACTGATTTAAGTCTGTTCAAGTTTATCGAAAATTATACTACCAACATCTAAAACATCAATATAGGTTCATATATTACAAAAGATATTTAGATTTTCTTTTCTCGAACACTTGCCTAGTCGTGCATCATTATATATTAGAGCATACAGGGTTGTAGCAAGGCTACGAAAAACTGAGAAAGCAAAAAGAAAGAACTATACAGGGAACTAGAGGCAGCTAACTTTGTTAGGCCTGCAGGTGCTAAATCTTATATATATATGAGGTTGTAGATATTAATCGTAAACTTACTCAAACTTAAATATCATTGAATTAGGGAAAAGATAACCTGAGTTATTTTGAATGAGGGGACGTCATAATCACTAATGAAAGATAATTGTGGGAAACTGAAATCTATTCAAGAAAATGGGAGAAAAAATGTATCAAAAACAAAATTAATTATACCATTCTGCAGATTGTTCACCGATATAAACAAAGAACTGTTTGATCTGCATGTAGGTACATCCAATCAAGGCTTTTTCCCCGATCTCTAGAAAATATAAGCTACGCATGTAATTACAAACGATTTTCTTCTATTTTTCTGTTTCTACGTTAACATTTGAGATACTTGTTAATTACATCCATATTCTGCAGTTGCATAGAGTTACTAATTCAGAAATGCATTCACATACGGAGTATACTATGTTTGCTGATGACTGACTAGTACTAATTCATTGCAAGCAACGATTCATTCATATTCAGATAAAGGATGTGATCGTTAAGTCATATACTTATGAAAGTCCTTATGCATCTCTCTGATGCAGATGGCGGGGGTCTCTCGTCCTCCTTTTGGAGGCAAAATCAATTAGTTATATATGAAACAATGGGTGTAAAAGGTTATCAAAAAGGGTGCCTTCATAGTGCCACGTTATCTTTTGAGATACTGGTTAATTACACCCATATTCTGCAGTGGCGTAGAGTTACTAATTCAGGAATGCAATCACATACTATGTTTGTTGGTGACTAATTAGTACTACTAATTCATTGCAAGCAATGGTTCATTCATATTCAGCAAAAGGGGGTGTGATCATTAAGTCATATAAGAAAGGTAAAATATAAACAAGGTAGTTCATGAATAACTTCATTGGTTAAGGCAGTGTATCATGCAATGCAACATAAGGACTGAAAAAATACCATTTGCGGTGTCCCAGAAGTACGTGGAGCCGTCGGTTTTCGTCCACCGCAAAAACGTGGCCACGGAGTTCAATGGCATCACGGTAATTTGGATAATCAGTGCGAGTGTAAGGGCCTCCAGCATTCTCCAGTCGCCACCCCCTTCAAGGTAGAAAATCGTTTTGTCGAACAAGGCGATGAGCTTGTAATCTGCGTACCTCCCACCTTTTGTGGGCACTTGGCAGATTACAATCTTCAACAAATAAATTGCTGGACCCCAGTTAAAAGAGTATGCAGGTCGATATGAAACAATACTATGATGAATATTCGAATCAGGTAGGGATGGAAGGGGGATATGTCGCTCGGTGTAGACGTTCACGAGGCACCACTCATGATGATCGGCGGCGGCGATCCAGTCGCCGTTCGCGCCAAGCCATTTTCTGTCGTGCATGAACGGCAGGGCAACAGAACGGCGAGGATGGTCGAGGGGCACCAGGTCGTACACGGTATCATGCAGACGAGATGCTGTCGCTAGGTCCCAGTGTTCACCGAACCAATAAGCAGGCGGAGGCATCAGCAGGCAGGGTTCATCCCAATGGTGCATCTTACCTTCATCCTTGCTGATCATGTCGTAGAGCTCCCTGGAACATGCAGCAAGTCGGACGGTGTAGGTAACGTCTAGATGCGCAGCGATGAGGTCGATGTTGTCGCCGGTGAGAGCCTCCAAGTGGCCGTCCCCGCCGCCCCGGCAAAGCCTAGAATAATCCATCACATGAAGATGGATTTAGGTGGATGGCGGATGCAACTGCGGTTGGGGTTTTCGGAGGAGAGGGCGAGCGCTATGGAAGGAACGATGCGGCGCGCGGCCGGCCGGGGAAAGGAGAGAAAGGTATACGGAGTAGTACTAGTGATGCGGCGTGGTGGGGATCGAGATCCTGCGCGTGCGCGTGATTCTGGGAGGGTGAAGAAGAAGATTTTTTATTTTTTTGTAACGGGGTGAAGAAGAAGATGATAGACATGCAAGGGGCAAAAACTAGGTAGTACTCTAGGCTGCTGCTGCGACTGGGCGCCGATTTGACTGTTGGTAGACTAGCACGCCACCCATCTATAAATTTGCGACGACGTTTGGTGCAGTGATGTCTCGTCACATCAGGTTGACCAGAGAGGGCTTTTTTTTACAGTTTCCATTTCGATATATTTTTCACCAATAATCGTAGTTCTCTACATGCCAGAGACACGTACCTTAACACGTGGGCAGCATGCAACCGCACGAGCACCAAAATGGAATGAGAAATGTTTTAGAGCAGAACTTCATTTTCAATGCCTTTCCTAGCTTGGTTTGGAAACCGGACAGAGCTTCAGTGACTTGATGCTTCCAAGATACATTGTGACTGTGTCCCACCATCTACCATCCATTTGAGATCCAACGTTCCAAACTATCTCTTATTTCGAAGCTAAAAAAGAAAAACTATTCAGAAAATTTTGAAAAAAAATCCAGTAATATGTAGATTCCTTGTTTTAAAATCTATGAATATTTCATCCCATTCGGATGACTAGCTTGTGATTAAATAGATTCTTACGTACTTGAGCACTAGTTTAAACTAAATATATATTTGCTCACAAACCTATGATTCAAATCGAATGAAACTTCACGAAAATATAAATCGAAATATGCATGATTTACTGGAAGTTTTTCAAAATTTCATGGTCCATGGGGTCCTCCAAAGTGCAAGCTTTTTTTTTCTTGGTTGGTACTTCAAAATCGAGTTTGGATGGTGGCAAGACTTGCACAAAGAGGATGTCAAAATTTTGGCCTTTGTGAACTTTGCAATCAACATCAAGTGTCGGACTCTCGAGAAAAAAATATGAGTTGGCGCCCACCTTTCTTTCAACCGTTGGTTCTCAATCCGAGGGTGGTCCAACTAGCTAACAAAATTGGCTTGGTATTCATGGTCTTGAACCAACGATTTGGCATGGCTTTCAATCGGTATGAGAGGTGATGTATGGAGGTGATTCATACGAGAGGGCAATAAAGAAATGTTTTGTCATCCTCGCAAAGCTAGTCTATTTGGAAAGAAATGAATAATTGGTTTTTCGCAACATTGCATGATACTAATTCATGATACTATGCATTGAAGGTGTTGTATCATAGACTAGTATCAGTCTACGATACTTCCCATTGTGACTAGTCTAAGTGCTTTTGCACCATGAACACTAGCTATGCACAGACCTCAAAAAACACTTCTCCATCATTCTACTATTCACACTTTATTTTTCTAATAGAACTATGTACCATTGTTTTTAATATAATCTTGTGTCGAGAGTATATATTTCTAAAATAGTCATTTATGTTTCGCATAAGCTCAAAGAGGGGTACTTACTTATGAGAGATATCTTTCAACTAATACGTTGTAGGAGTACTTTAATTATGTGAGCTATAGTGTGAAATGCTTACTAGAACGAGTACAAAAGGTGTTTGATAATATTACAGGCCACACGCCCAGTGTAGCCTGCATTGTAGGAGCATTACATCAATTTAACAACTACGGAGGTGTAGCCTAGGTAGAGATAACAGGCAAAGGAAATAGTTCAACAGATAGTACAACACAACTACGGAAAGGGAGTAGCCTAGGTAGAGATAAACATGCAAATGAAATAGTTCAACAGATACAAATCTTGCATTACAACACGAGTATTACATAAAGTACATCAGCCCTTCTTTCTGGACCTGTGACGCGAAGGCAGGTTCCATTGCCGGGCGTTGGCGAAGCTTGGGATGAGCCACAACGGAACCTGCCGCCATGTCCATCTAATGTTGGTTTGGAAACCAACGATGTGATCTTCAGAATTGAAACTGAAGCGGCAAATTTCTGGAGAAGGAGGATATGCAAGGCCTATTGCATGGTGCGATGTGTAAACAGAGTTGCTTCTCGCCATATTTGGACGGTCATGTTCTGCCCCATCTTCTACTGGAATGATAATCGGATAGTTCACTCCAAGGAAGAGAGAATATGATCCAAGGGAAATAATCCTCCTCCATGGCCTCGGTGGCATCAACTGACTGGTGTCCATGCTGTACACCTCGCAGCCAAGTAAACCCTTACCATACCCGCGAATAGTGCGACCATGACGACCCTCAGAGGTAGCAGCAGAAGGTAAAATCCGAACCAATCCAGTATAATCCCGCCCGCAGTAACGCCCCAGGTATGGACCAGAAAAAGTCTAGAACCATCAGGAGATCGTGCTAACCACCAGGAGCCAAGATTGTACCGACCTTGTTCATCAAGTTCTGGCGGAATAGGTGCCGTGCTGATCAACAAAGGACCTTGCAAAGGAAAGCACAGCTTGAAGTCAGTTCAACAAAACTTGATTAGTTCATTACATACATGAATAATGATGTAGCTAAAATACTGCCTCCGATCCAAATTAATTGACTCAACTGGATGTGTCTAGCTAGATATGCACAAATTAATTGACTCAAGTTTGTCTAGCTAGATGCACTGGCTAGACAAAGCTGAGTCAATTTGATTTGGATCGGAGGGAGTACTTTATTTTGACTCAAAGGCATATCGCTGCTGATTTTGATTGAATATAGAAGGGGAAAGGTACAGGTAATAGCGAAAACACATCATATGAGATGAGAAAAATTACCCCAAGAAAGTTGATTACATGCATAAACTTCGCCTGTCTGAGTTACAACAAATACAATACCCTTGTGGATGATTGCATCGGAGTAGCCGTACGCTAAGAACTGGTTGTCAAGAACTGTCCATCTGCTAGAAGCACAGTGAAGGACTGCAATTGCCGCGTTGAAGATGGCAAGAACAGAGAAACTAGTATAATTTGAAGCAGTTGTTGGAACTCGGCAAATAGCTATCTTCAGCAGTTGAAGATGTTGATCATTAGACTCGAACACAAGTTTATCCGGGGTGGATTTAAACTCACTTATTGGTGGTAGAGGAATCCGGCGACCAGTGTACACATTGACAAGCTCCCAATTCCAGGGGAAGCCAAGAAGGGCGATCCAATCTCCATTCGCGCCTGCCCACATGCCCGTACCACCATCTGGAATCACGGCATCGGAAGAGATCCTGTCCAGCGGCGTCAGTTGGCACAAGGTACCCTTGCGATCTTTTGCATCATGCTGCTTGTCCTTCTGCGCACCCTGCTGCTTGAACTTGTGGATGCGGGAGAAGGGATTGTGCGCGGGCGGTACCTCAGTTTGGTGAGTATGAAGAACACAGGGCATGCCAAACGGCTGAGATGCAGGCAGAGCTACACTTTGTGTTGCTGAATCATGATAAAACTTGCATGAACCGACGAGGCTCGCGGCGGTGATGACATCGCATCGGGATGCGATTTCTTCAAGGGGGCCATCAGGAAACACCCAAGAACTGCCACTCTCATTGATCGATCTCGCCATTGGAAGGATGCGGTCAAGTGGGTGTGGGGGTGTGGGAGTGGGACGCTGGCATTTGGGTATGAGGTATTGGAGGACAGTGCGAGCGGCAGCTGGTAGAGCAATATGGATAAAAGTCCACAACTCCTACTAGTACCATCAAACAGGTGGCTCGAGATGATCCGAAAAAGGCATGGCGGCGGTGGTGCAGTGGCTCTGGTGTAGGCGGGGTCGCCGAGAGAAGATGGAGATGAAGAAGACGGAGAAGCAGGCAAAAAAACAATTTGAATTGAAATCAATAATACGAGTACTACGGGCGTGCCTTCTCTCTCTCGGTATCTGCTGCACTATCGCACTGTCGTGAAGGCGTGTGACCCGAGAAGAAGCTAATGTCTTGTATACTGTCCTTGCACGCCGTGGAGCTGTATTTTGTCTCATCAAATCAGCTACGGACAGTTTCAGCGAGAGAAAAGATCCTTTGCCATCATCATGATATATTACCACGGGCCCACGGCAAAGGCACATTCATCTTGTACTACCATATCTTTGTCTTGCTCTATATCTTGCACAAACCACCACTTGGACTTTTTTTCTTGCATTTTCCACCATGTGGTGGTCTAATATGTTGCAAATTTCACCACTTGGTTATCTAATCAGCTAGTTAGTCATGTTGATAGCAAAATCGACAAGTGGGTTCAACATGTCAATGCTCCAATTAATGTTTTAGAAAAAATAAATTTTTCAAAATTCATACTTCTTTTATTTAGCTATTTAAAAATGCTTATTCATTTATTTCAACAAATATTGTGCGGTCTTGAATTTTTTTCAAACAAATATTATGGCATCGGGTTCGGGGCTCCTGAAAAGGACTGGCCGTGGTACGGGAACCCGAAATGATGCCCACAACATGGTCGAAAGTGGCAAGGAACCCGTCGAGGTGGATGAACTCGGGAAACCTTGGTAGAGGTAGGGATCTTGAGGAGGCCATTAGGGTTAGCCTACCTCCAATAAGCGTATGAACGAAAAAAATTCACATAAGTAGTAGCTATTATTAAAATTTCACAAATATTACGCGCTTTTGAATATTTCAAAAGTATTGTGGTGTCACGCTGGCCTTGCCCGAATTTTACCTTTCAGGCTGGATGTCACGAGCATGATCACTCAACCAACCGGGTCCAAACATATATATATACAATTGGCCTCCTCGAGCCTACACCGACCAGATTGTCACCAACTGGATCATATAGTTTCTATTGGATTGATGTCCTAAGGAAATATTCCAACAACGGAAGTTGTTTGTTCGTTGTATTATATTCCTTTGGAATCTTGTTGGGCTTGTTTGGTTCGAAGAAAATTCATAGAAATTTTGTGGGATTCAAATCTCAGTGGCTCCTTTGATTCTTGAATACATGATAATTCATACTAATTCACGTGTTTTTTGTGTAGCACTACAACCAAAGAACATGCAATTCAAATTTGTGTGATTTCTCTCATATAGGATTAATTCAACATGCAATCATATTCAATTCCTACATTATTTCTATTTTAACATTTTGTACACATCATGCATGCGACCCAAACAATGCGTACATGGTGGGGGGGTTGTTTCGTTGCAAAAGCAGTTGGTCACACCACAAACAAACATGCAACAATTAATCTAAATTCACGCGGTTTCCCCGCGATGCAACCAAACAATATTCGATGAAACTAAGCATGGCATAAACATATACAGTACACACCATACATTTTGGCTGCTTTGATTATTCGCAAGATTTTCAAAGTGCGGGAATATGAAAATTGTATGATTAGAGAGTGATGATCATCTCCAAATATATAGGATTGAGAAACAACGGTATTTGGATCCAATAACATTTGATTGCGTGTGAAAACCAAAAGAAATACTAGTAGTAACATACGGTTACACAATGAAGGATTTTTTATTTTTGTATAAAAATGTATTGTCAATGAATTCTGAAAATTGCAATCCTATGAATTAAACAATCAGAAATCGTGTCAGACTAATTCCTACGTTTCGAGATTCTAGTACGGAGTATGATTTCT
The DNA here is from genome assembly GCF_019359855.2 of Lolium perenne. Taxonomy (NCBI): domain Eukaryota; kingdom Viridiplantae; phylum Streptophyta; class Magnoliopsida; order Poales; family Poaceae; genus Lolium; species Lolium perenne. Next base: position 274,816,046 of record NC_067246.2, on the reverse strand, counting down.
TTGAAGGGGCGCACAGGGACGTGGGTAGCAATGTCTAGTCCCTGTCTTGTCTGTATACACTGTACTTACGTCAGACTAGTGTTGCTCATGAAGTCTTAATCTGACGTACTCTGAAGCTAGATGCATCACCGTTTCCAGTCTCTGTCCTCGTTTTTTCGGCAAAATAGACAGAAATAACCCAAAGTCGAAAAGATTGGGAAAAACAAACTTTCGACATACTAGCAAGATTGGGTTATTTTTGTCCAAATTCTCGTTTTTTCTCTTGGCTTTCCTACCCTTGAATCCATGTCACTTACGTGTGTTGCCCATGCATGCGTCATGTCCCACACTTCAGTGAGCACAAGTGACGTGTTGTACGTACGCAAACTCCCAGCGATCTTCTTTGTCAAGAGAAAACGCATCAAGATTCAAGACCCGATCGCATTTCTTGCTTTCAGCCTGGGGTCCTCCATGTAAAAGTTAGGGATTTAGATGTAATTTCATGTTTATTTTGTGTGCTGTTGTAAACTGTTGATTTTTTATGTCCATTTGAATCTTGGTCAAATCCTAGGTTTGACCTAGATTTAAACAAGTTTAAAACATGAAAATGAAAAAGTAAGCCTGGATCCTCCTTAGTCAATCCAAAATGAAGCTTTTGAGAGGTTTTTGAAATTTCCATGTTTGAAACCCAAAACCACTTCTTTTCATGCTAGACTTCATAAGACATAGTTTAGGGATAGGGGTAGATACATGATTTGTCTGGTTTCAGTATGTCTAGAGCTTGTTTATCCACTTGAATGCTTACTATATGACATAAGAAGACTATGTGCTATGGTTTTTTCATTTATCTAAATTTTTTTGAATTTTATGCCCATTTGAATCTTGGTCAAATCCCAGGTTTGACCAGGTTTTAAACAAGTTTAAAACTTGAAAATGAAAAGGTGTAAGCATGGATCCTTCGTAGTCACTCTAAAATGAAGCTTTTGGGAGGTTCTCGAAATTTCCATGCATGCTTGAAACTCAAAACCACTTTTCTTCATGCTTGACTTCATAAGACAGAGTTTAATTAGGGTTAGGGGTAGATACACGATTTTTCTGGTTTGAATATGTCTAGACCTTGTTTATCAACTTGAATGTTTACTATATGACATAATTAAGAAGGCTATGTACGTGCTTTGGTTTTTCAAGCTTTAGATTTTTGTCTGAATTTTTATGCCCATTTGAATCTTGGTCAAATCCTAGGTTTGACCAAGATTTAAATAAGTTTAAAACATGAAAATGAAAAGATAAGCATCGATCCTTCTTACTCGCTCTAAAATGAAGCTTTTGGTAGGTTTTTGAAATTTCCATGTTTGAAACCCAAAACCACTTCTCTTCATGCTTGACTTCATAAGACGAAGTTTAGGGTCGATAGGGGGTAGATACATGATTTGTCTGGTTTGAATATGTCTAGACCTTGTTTATGAACTTGAATGCTTACTATATGACATAAGAAGACTATGTGCTTTGGTTTTTTTTATTTTTTTATTTTATGCCCATTTTAATATTGGTCAAATCCTAGGTTTGACCAAGATTTAAACAAGTTTAAAACATGAAAATGAAAAGGTAAGCCTGGATCCTTCTTAGTCACTCTAAAATGAAGCTTTTGGGAGGTTTTTGAAATTTCCATGTTTGAAACCAAAAACCACTTCTCTTCATGCTTGACTTCATAAGACAGAGTTTAGGGTTAGGGGTAGATACATGATTTGTCTTATTTGAATATGTATAGACCTTGTTTGTCAACTTTTGAATGCTTACTATATATATATGTGACATAAGAAGACTATGTGCTTTTGTTTTTCATTTTTCTGATTTTTTTAATTTTATGCCCATTTAAATCTTGGTCAAATCCTGGTTTGACAATGATTTAAACAAGTTTAAAATATGAAAATGAAAAGGTAAGCATTGATCCTTCTTAGTCACTCTAAAATGAAGCTTTTGGTAGGTTTTTGAAATTTCCATATTTGAAACCCAAAACCACTTCTCTTCATGCTTGACTACATAAGACAAAGTTTAGGGTTAGGGAGTAGATACATGATTTTTCTTGTTTGAATATGTCTAGACCTTGTTTATCAACTTTAATGCTACTATATGACATAAGAAAACTATGTGCTTTGGTTTTTCATTTTTCTGATATTTTTTGGAATTTTGATGCACATTTGAATCTTGGTCAAATCCTAGGTTTGACCAAGATTTAAACAAGTATATATAGAACATGAAAATGAAAAGGGAAGCATGTATCCTTCTTAATTAGTCACCCTAAAATGAAGTTTTTGGGAGGTTTTTGAAATTTCCATGTTTGAAACCTAAAACCACTTATCTTCATGCTTGACTTCGTCATAAGACAGAGTTTAGGGGTTAGGGGTAGATACATGATTTGTCTAGCTAGTTTGAATATGTCTAGACCTTGTTTATCAACTTTAATGCTTACTATATGACATATAAGAAGACTATGTGCGCTTTGGTTTTTCATTTTTCGGTTTTTTTATTTTATGCCCATTTGAATCTTGGTCAAATCCTAGATTTGACCAAGATTTAAACAAGTTTAAAACATGGAAATGAAAAGGTAAGCATCAATCCTTCTTAGTCGCTCTAAAATGAAGCTGAATTTTGGGAGGTTTTTGAAATTTCCATGTTTGAAACCCAAAACCACTTCTCTTCATGCTTGACTTCATAAGACGAAGTTTAGGGTCGATAGGGGTAGATACATGATTTGTCTTGTTTGAATATGTCTAGACCTTGTTTATCAACTTGAATGCTTACTATATGACATAAGAGGACTATGTGCATTGGTATTTCATTTTTTGATTTTTATGCCCATTTGAGAATCTTGGTAAAATCCTAGGTTTGTTGAGCAAGATTTAAACAAGTTTAACATGTGAAAATGATAAGGTAATTAAGTCTGGATCTTTCTCTTAGTAACTCTAAAATGAAGCTTTTGGGAGGTTCTTGAATTTACCATGTTTGAAACCCAAAACCACCGTACTTCTTTTCATGCTTGACTTCATAAGACAGAGTTTAGGGTTAGGGGTAGATACATGATTTTTCTGGTTTGAATATGTCTAGACCATGTTTATCAATTTGAATGCTTACTATATGACATAAGAAGGCTATGTGCTTTGGTTTTTCATTCTTTCGATTTTTTTCTGAATTTTTATGCCCATTTGAATCTTGGTTAAATCCTAGGTTCGACCAAGATTTAAACAAGTTTAAAACATGACAATGAAAAGGTAATTAATCATGGATCCTTCTTAATTAACCAGCCAGTCTAATTAAAATGAAGCTTTTTGGGAGGTTTTTTGAAATTTCCATGTTTGAAACCCAAAACCACACTTCTCTGCTTCATGCTTGACTTCATATATAATTAAGACAAAGTTTAGGGTTAGGGGGTACATGATTTGTCTGGTTTGAATATGTCTAGACCTTGTTTATGAACTTTTGAATGCTTACTATATGACATAAGAAGACTATGTGCTTTGGTTTTTTATTTTATTTATTTTTTTATTTTATGCCCATTTGAATATTGGTCAAATCCTAGGTTTAACCAAGATTTAAACAAGTTTAAAACATGAAAATGAAAAGGTAAGCCTGGATCCTTCTTAACTAGTCACTCTAAAATGAAGCTTTAATTTTGGGAGGTTTTTGAAATTTCCATGTTTGAAACCAAAAACCACTTCTCTTCATGCTTGACTTCATAAGACAGAGTTTATGGTTTTAGAGGGGTAGATACATGATTTGTCTTATTTGAATATGTCTCTAGACCTTGTTTATCAACTTTTGAATGCTTACTATATATATGTATGTGACATAAGAAAACTATGTGCTTTGGTTTTTCATTTTTCTGATTTTTTTTGGAATTTTGATGCACATTTGAATCTTGGTAAAATCCTAGGTTTGACCAAGATTTAAACAAGTATAGAACATGAAAATGAAAAGGGAAGCCTGTATCCTTCTTAGTCACCCTAAAATCAAGTTTTTGGGAGGTTTTTGAAATTTCCATGTTTGAAACCCAAAACCACTTCTCTTCATGCTTGACTTCTTAAGACATAGTTTAGGGGTTAGCGGGTAGATACATGATTTGTATGGTTTGAATATGTCTAGACCTTGTTTATCAACTTTAATGCTTACTATATGACATAAGAAGACTATGTGCTTTGGTTTTTCATTTTTCTGTTTTTTTTTGAATTTTCTGCCAATTTTGTTTGACCAAGATTTAGACAAGTTTTACACGTGAAAACGAATAAGTAAGCCTGGATCCTTCTTAGTCACTCCAAAATGTACCAATTGATAGGTGCGTTAACTTTGCTTCATGGAAAAAATAATGTCATGTAAATGAGTTAACTTGGATTTCCTACCCTTGAATCCATAGGAAACTTTGTTCTAATGCACTATAATAATCAACCGAGCTTTTACACCAGCAGGTCTGTCACTTACGTGTGGTGCCCATGCGTGAGGTCCCACACTTCAGTGAGCACAAGTCACGTGCAATAGGTACGCAAACTCCCAGCCATTTTCTTTGTCAAGAGAAGACGCATCAGGATGCGTATTGGAAGTCTGTGGGTCCTTCTGGATCCTTCGGTTGTTCCTCTCACAAAAAAAAAATCTCTCTCATTCTCGGCCTCGCTCGACTCGCTCGCTCGCTCGCACCTCCTGCTCACTGACAAACACTGCACAAAAGTCAACATCATCACCCGAAAAAGGGGAGACACCATTCCCTCTTCCTCCGAGTTTCACTCGACGGGCAAACACACATGTGCTGCATAGTAATAATAAAAAGGTAGAAAAATCGACCTACGAATCTATAATTAAATAGGTTAAACTAGGGTTTTGCCCAGTACTACAGATCAAGGTTCAAAAAATCCAACTACGGGGTTTGAACAACCCCATTTCTAATCCAAGATTTTTTTCGACCTCATCCAATGGCCTCAAACTATAGGCCGGGTTAGCATCTAGTGCAGTATGTGTGAGAATGTATGCACTATGTGTGCTATAACTTGTGTGTCTTTCAAATTTGAACCAAATTTGAATAAGTTTGAAATATTTGAAATGGGGCTTTTGGCTTAAACGTTTGAAACCCAAAACGACTTCTCCTCATGCTAGACTTCATAAGACCGAGTTTAGGGTTATGGGGTAGATACATGATTTGTCTGGTTTGAATATGTCTAAACCTTGTTTATCAACTTGAATGCTTACTATATGACATAAGAAGACCATGTGCTTTTGTTTTTCATTTTTCTATTTTTTTTAAGAATTTTATGCACATTTGATTCTGGTCAAATCCTAGGTTCAACCAAGATTTAAACAAGTTTCAAGCATGAAAATGAAAATGTAAGCCAAGATCCTTCTTAATTAGTCACTCTAAAATATATGAAGCTTTTGGGACGTACTTGAAATTTCCATGTTTGAAACCCAAAACCAATTCTCTTCATGATTGACTTCATAAGACAGAGTTTAGGGTTAGGGGTAGATATACACATGATTTTTCTGGTTTGAATATGTCTAGACCTTGTTTATCAACTTTAGTGTTTACTATATGACATAATTAAGAAGGCTATGTGCTTTGGTTTTTCATTCTTTTGATTTTTTGTCTGAATTTTTATGCCCATTTGAATCTTGGTCAAATCCTAGGTTTGACCAAGATTTAAATAAGTTTAAAACATGGAAATGAAAAGGTAAGCATCGATCCTTCTTAGTCGCTCTAAAATGAAGCTGAATTTTGGGAGGTTTTTGAAATTTCCATGTTTGAAACCCAAAACCACTTCTCTTCATGCTTGACTTCATAAGATGAAGTTTAGGGTCGATAGGGGGTAGATACATGATTTGTCTTGTTTGAATATGTCTAGACCTTGTTTATCAACTTGAATGCTTACTATATGACATAAGAGGACTATGTGCATTGGTATTTCATTTTTTGATTTTTATGCCCATTTGAGAATCTTGGTAAAATCCTAGGTTTGTTGAGCAAGATTTAAACAAGTTTAACATGTGAAAATGATAAGGTAATTAAGTCTGGATCTTTCTCTTAGTAACTCTAAAATGAAGCTTTTGGGAGGTTCTTGAATTTACCATGTTTGAAACCCAAAACCACCGTACTTCTGTTCATGCTTGACTTCATAAGACAGAGTTTAGGGTTAGGGGTAGATACATGATTTTTCTAGTTTGAATATGTCTAGACCATGTTTATCAATTTGAATGCTTACTATATGACATAACAAGGCTATGTGCTTTGGTTTTTCATTCTTTCGATTTTTTCTGAATTTTTATTCCCATTTGAATCTTGGTCAAATCCTAGGTTCGACCAAGATTTAAACAAGTTTAAAACATGACAACGAAAAGGTAATTAATCATGGATCCTTCTTAATTAACCAGCCAGTCTAATTAAAATGAAGCTTTTTGGGAGGTTTTTGAAATTTCCATGTTTGAAACCCAAAACCACACTTCTCTGCTTCATGCTTGACTTCATATATAATTAAGACAAAGTTTAGGGTTAGGGGGTACATGATTTGTCTGGTTTGAATATGTCTAGACCTTGTTTATGAACTTGAATGCTTACTATATGACATAAGAAGACTATGTGCTTTGGTTTTTTATTTTATTTATTTTTTTATTTTATGCCCATTTGAATATTGGTCAAATCCTAGGTTTGACCAAGATTTAAACAAGTTTAAAACATGAAAATGAAAAGGTAAGCCTGGATCCTTCTTAACTAGTCACTCTAAAATGAAGCTTTAATTTTGGGAGGTTTTTGAAATTTCCATGTTTGAAACCAAAAACCACTTCTCTTCATGCTTGACTTCATAAGACAGAGTATATGGTTTTAGAGGGGTAGATACATGATTTGTCTTATTTGAATATGTCTAGCTAGACCTTGTTTATCAACTTTTGAATGCTTACTATATATATGTATGTGACATAAGAAAACTATGTGCTTTGGTTTTTCATTTTTCTGATTTTTTTGGAATTTTGATGCACATTTGAATCTTGGTCAAATCCTAGGTTTGACCAAGATTTAAACAAGTATAGAACATGAAAATGAAAAGGGAAGCCTGTATCCTTCTTAGTCACCCTAAAATGAAGTTTTTTGGAGGTTTTTGAAATTTCCATGTTTGAAACCCAAAACCACTTCTCTTCATGCTTGACTTCCTAAGACATAGTTTAGGGGTTAGCGGGTAGATACATGATTTGTATGGTTTGAATATGTCTAGACCTTGTTTATCAACTTTAATGCTTACTATATGACATAAGAAGACTATGTGCTTTGGTTTTTCATTTTTCTGTTTTTTTTTGAATTTTACGCAATTTTGTTTGACCAAGATTTAGACAAGTTTTACACGTGAAAACGAATAAGTAAGCCTGGATCCTTCTTAGTCACTCCAAAATGTACCAATTGATAGGTGCGTTAGCTTTGCTTCATGGAAAAAATAATGTCATGTAAATGAGTTAACTTGGATTTCCTACCCTTGAATCCATAGGAAACTTTGTTCTAATGCACTATAATAATCAACCGAGCTTTTACACCAGCAGGTCTGTCACTTACGTGTGGTGCCCATGCGTGAGGTCCCACACTTCAGTGAGCACAAGTCACGTGCAATAGGTACGCAAACTCCCAGCCATTTTCTTTGTCAAGAGAAGACGCATCAGGATGCGTATTGGAAGTCTGTGGGTCCTTCTGGATCCTTCGGTTGTCCCTCTCACAAAAAAAAAACAAATCTCTATCATTCTCGGCCTCGCTCGACTCGCTCGCTCGCTCGCTCGCACCTCCTGCTCACTGACAAACCCTGCACAAAAGTCAACATCATCACCCGAAAAAGGGGAGACACCATAATTCTCTCCCTTCTTCTCTCCTTCCGAGTGATCCCTCTTCCTCCGAGTTTCACTCGACGGGCAAACACACATGTGCTGCATAGTAATAATAAAAAGGTAGAAAAATCGACCTACGAATCTATAATTAAATAGGTTAAACTAGGGTTTTGCCCAAGATTACAGATCAAGGTTCAAAAAATCCAACTACGGGGTTCGAACAACCCCATTTCTAATCCAAGATTTTTTTCGACCTCATCCAATGGCCTCAAACTATAGGCCGGGTTAGCATCTAGTGCAGTATGTGTGAGAATATATGCACTATGTGTGCTATAACTTGTGTGTCTTTCAAATTTGAACCAAATTTGAATAAGTTTGAAATATTTGAAATGGGGCTTTTGGCTTAAACGTTTGAAACCCAAAACGACTTCTCCTCATGCTAGACTTCATAAGACCGAGTTTAGGGTTAGGGGGTAGATACATGATTTGTCTGGTTTGAATATGTCTAAACCTTGTTTATCAACTTGAATGCTTACTATATGACATAAGAAGACCATGTGCTTTTGTTTTTTCATTTTTCTATTTTTTTAAGAATTTTATGCACATTTGATTCTGGTCAAACCCTAGGTTCAACCAAGATTTAAACAAGTTTCAAGCATGAAAATGAAAACGTAAGCCAAGATCCTTCTTAATTAGTCACTCTAAAATATATGAAGCTTTTGGGACGTACTTGAAATTTCCATGTTTGAAACCCAAAACCAATTCTCTTCATGATTGACTTCATAAGACAGAGTTTAGGGTTAGGGGTAGATATACACATGATTTTTCTGGTTTGAATATGTCTAGACCTTGTTTATCAACTTGAGTGTTTACTATATGACATAATTAAGAAGGCTATGTGCTTTGGTTTTTCATTCTTTAGATTTTTTGTCTGAATTTTTATGCCCATTTGAATCTTGGTCAAATCCTAGGTTTGACCAAGATTTAAATAAGTTTAAAACATGGAAATGAAAAGGTAAGCATCGATCCTTCTTAGTCGCTCTAAAATGAAGCTGAATTTTGGGAGGTTTTTGAAATTTCCATGTTTGAAACCCAAAACCACTTCTCTTCATGCTTGACTTCATAAGACGAAGTTTAGGGTCGATAGGGGGTAGATACATGATTTGTCTGGTTTGGATATATCTAGACCTTGTTTATCAACTTGAATGCTTACGATATGACATAAGAACACTATGTGCTTTTTTTTTTGTGCCCATTTGAATCTTGGTCAAATCCTAGGTTTGACCAAGATTTAAACAAGTATAGAACATGAAAATGAAAAGGGAAGCCTGTATCCTTCTTAGTCACCCTAAAATGAAGTTTTGGGAGGTTTTTGATATTTCCATGTTTGAAACCCAAAACCACTTCTCTTCATGCTTGACTTCTTAAGACATAGTTTAGGGGTTAGCGGGTAGATACATGATTTGTATGGTTTGAATATGTCCAGACCTTGTTTATCAACTTTAATGCTTACTATATGACATAAGAAGACTATGTGCTTTGGTTTTTCATTTTTCTGTTTTTTTTTGAATTTTCTCGCCAATTTTGTTTGACCAAGATTTAGACAAGTTTTACACGTGAAAACGAATAAGTAAGCCCTGGATCCTTCTTAGTCACTCCAAAATGTACCAATTGATAGGTGCGTTAACTTTGCTTCATGGAAAAAATAATGTCATGTAAATGAGTTAACTTGGATTTCCTACCCTTGAATCCATAGGAAACTTTGTTCTAATGCACTATAATAATCAACCGAGCTTTTACACCAGCAGGTCTGTCACTTACGTGTGGTGCCCATGCGTGAGGTCCCACACTTCAGTGAGCACAAGTCACGTGCAATAGGTACGCAAACTCCCAGCCATTTTCTTTGTCAAGAGAAGACGCATCAGGATGCGTATTGGAAGTCTGTGGGTCCTTCTGGATCCTTCGGTTGTCCCTCTCACAAAAAAAACAAATCTCTCTCATTCTCGGCCTCGCTCGACTCGCTCGCTCGCTCGCTCGCACCTCCCGCTCACCGACAAACCCTGCACAAAAGTCAACATCATCACCCGAAAGGGGAGACACCATAATTCTCTCCCTTCTTCTCTCCTTCCGAGTGATCCCTCTTCCTCCGAGTTTCACTCGACGGGCAAACACACATGTGCTGCATAGTAATAATAAAAAGGTAGAAAAATCGACCTACAAATCTATAATTAAATAGGTTAAACTAGGGTTTTGCCCAAGACTACGAGATCAAGGTTCAAAAAATCCAACTACGGGGTTCAAACAACCCCATTTCTAATCCAAGATTTTTTCGACCTCATCCAATGGCCTCAAACTATAGGCCGGGTTAGCATCTAGTGCGGTATGTGTGAGAATGTATGCACTATGTGTGCTATAACTTGTGTGTCTTTCAAATTTGAACCAAATTTGAATAAGTTTGAAATATTTGAAATGGGGCTTTTGGCTTAAACGTTTGAAACCCAAAACGACTTCTCCTCATGCTAGACTTCATAAGACCGAGTTTAGGGTTAGGGGGTAGATACATGATTTGTCTGGTTTGAATATGTCTAAACCTTGTTTATCAACTTGAATGCTTACTATATGACATAAGAAGACCATGTGCTTTTGTTTTTCATTTTTCTATTTTTTTAAGAATTTTATGCACATTTGATTCTGGTCAAATCCTAGGTTCAACCAAGATTTAAACAAGTTTCAAGCATGAAAATGAAAACGTAAGCCAAGATCCTTCTTAATTAGTCACTCTAAAATATATGAAGCTTTTGGGACGTACTTGAAATTTCCATGTTTGAAACCCAAAACCAATTCTCTTCATGATTGACTTCATAAGACAGAGTTTAGGGTTAGGGGTAGATATACACATGATTTTTCTGGTTTGAATATGTCTAGACCTTGTTTATCAACTTGAGTGTTTACTATATGACATAATTAAGAAGGCTATGTGCTTTGGTTTTTCATTCTTTAGATTTTTTGTCTGAATTTTTATGCCCATTTGAATCTTGGTCAAATCCTAGGTTTGACCAAGATTTAAATAAGTTTAAAACATGGAAATGAAAAGGTAAGCATCGATCCTTCTTAGTCGCTCTAAAATGAAGCTGAATTTTGGGAGGTTTTTGAAATTTCCATGTTTGAAACCCAAAACCACTTCTCTTCATGCTTGACTTCATAAGACGAAGTTTAGGGTCGATAGGGGGTAGATACATGATTTGTCTTGTTTGAATATGTCTAGACCTTGTTTATCAACTTGAATGCTTACTATATGAGATAAGAGGACTATGTGCATTGGTATTTCATTTTTTGATTTTTATGCCCATTTGAGAATCTTGGTAAAATCCTAGGTTTGTTGAGCAAGATTTAAACAAGTTTAACATGTGAAAATGATAAGGTAATTAAGTCTGGATCTTTCTCTTAGTAACTCTAAAATGAAGCTTTTGGGAGGTTCTTGAATTTACCATGTTTGAAACCCAAAACCACCGTACTTCTTTTCATGCTTGACTTCATAAGACAGAGTTTAGGGTTAGGGGTAGATACATGATTTTTCTGGTTTGAATATGTCTAGACCATGTTTATCAATTTGAATGCTTACTATATGACATAAGAAGGCTATGTGCTTTGGTTTTTCATTCTTTCGATTTTTTTCTGAAATTTTATGCCCATTTGAATCTTGGTCAAATCCTAGGTTCGACCAAGATTTAAACAAGTTTAAAACATGACAATGAAAAGGTAATTAATCATGGATCCTTCTTAATTAACCAGCCAGTCTAATTAAAATGAAGCTTTTTGGGAGGTTTTTGAAATTTCCATGTTTGAAACCCAAAACCACACTTCTCTGCTTCATGCTTGACTTCATATATAATTAAGACAAAGTTTAGGGTTAGGGGGTACATGATTTGTCTGGTTTGAATATGTCTAGACCTTGTTTATGAACTTGAATGCTTACTATATGACATAAGAAGACTATGTGCTTTGGTTTTTTATTTTATTTATTTTTTATTTTATGCCCATTTGAATATTGGTCAAATCCTAGATTTAAACAAGTTTAAAACATGAAAATGAAAAGGTAAGCCTGGATCCTTCTTAACTAGTCACTCTAAAATGAAGCTTTAATTTTGGGAGGTTTTTGAAATTTCCATGTTTGAAACCCAAAACCACTTCTCTTCATGCTTGACTTCATAAGACGAAGTTTAGGGTCGATAGGGGGTAGATACATGATTTGTCTGGTTTGAATATGTCTAGACCATGTTTATCAAATCCTAGGTTTGACCAAGATTTAAACAAGTTTAAAACATGAAAATGAAAAGGGAAGCATGTATCCTTCTTAGTCACTCTAAAATGAAGTTTTTGGGCGTTTTTTGAAATTTCCATGTTTGAAACCCAAAACCACTTCTCTTCATGCTTGACTTCATAAGACATAGTTTAGGGGTTAGGGGGTAGATACATGATTTGTATGGTTTGAATATGTCTAGACCATGTTTATCAACTTTAATGCTTACTATATGACATAAGAAGACTATGTGCTTTGGTTTTTCATTTTTCTGATTTTTTTTAGAATTTTGATGCACATTTGAATCTTGGTCAAATCTTAGGTTTGACCAAGATTTAAACAAGTATATATAGAACATGAAAATGAAAAGGGAAGCCTGTATCCTTCTTAGTCACCCTAAAATGAAGTTTTTGGGAGGTTTTTGAAATTTCCATGTTTGAAACCCAAAACCACTTAATCTTCATGCTTGACTTCGTCATAAGACAGAGTTTAGGGGTTAGGGGGTAGATACATGATTTGTCTAGTTTGAATATGTCTAGACCTTGTTTACCAACTTTAATGCTTACTATATGACATATAAGAAGACTATGTGCGCTTTGGTTTTTCATTTTTTCATTTTTTTATTTTATGCCCATTTGAATCGTGGTCAAATCCTAGATTTGACCAAGATTTAAACAAGTTTAAAACATGAAAATGGAAAGGTAAGCCTGGATCCTTCTTAGTCGCTCTAAAATGAAGCTTTTGGGATGATTTTGAAATTTCCATGTTTGAAACCCAAAACCAATTCTCTTCATGCATGCTTGACTTCATAAGACAGAGTTTAGGGTTAGGGGGTTAGATACATTATTTGTCTAGTTTGAATTTGTCTAGACTTTGTATATCAACTTGAATATATTATTGTACCATGTCTCCACACAGCCCAAAATGCACATATTTTCAAAAGTTTTCATGCATGAGTACTTGTAACTAGTAAAAATAGAAAGTAAAAATAGGAACCCCATGTATGAAGGATACTAAAAAGAACTCTTTCACATTTTTTTGGTATAGATTATGAGTTTGCTTGGCTTCATACACAAGTGAGTACATGTCATGCAAAAATTAACACGAAATTTAGTTATCATGACCCATTTTTGGCAGGCATTGTGCATATCGCCTTGAGAAACATCTTTGCGAGCTAGTGTATTAAACGTTTATTCACATATAATGGATTTTTTTACTTTATTAGTGCACACAATGACAGAATCGGCCAAATGTGTATGATTTTTGTGAAGGTGCTAGAAAAACAAGATGCACTACGATGAAGCATGAAAGGAGGCAAGGGGAGGGATAGTGAAGAGGTGGGAGAGACCGAGAGATGAACCGCAAGGTAATTAAAAAATTGGGGCCAAAACGATTCCAACTTCCTAGGCATTGACCAACTTTGCCCCTCTTAACCCAACGTGGCAGTGAACCCGTATAAGCAACAACTTCCTCTTACTCCGCTTCTCCGAAATGGTAAGAGAACCTCTCCAGCTTAAGTGACCAATCGACATAGCTATGGCCTTCCGACTTGGCTCTGGTCGCTGCGCGCGTAGTCCTACCACCGACGAGGAAGCGGAGCATCAGCGCCGCCTTCACTTCGTCCATCGCGCACCAAGGCATAACCCGCCCGCTCTGCACTGGCCGGTTGTTCAGCCCGCGGCGGCGGCGCTGGCCGTGGAGCCCCTCGCCAGCCGCTTCCCGTGCGGGCCGATGGATGCAGAGGCAGGGATCTCCCACGCAACCCCGCATGCGACGCCCGCTCGGCCCTGGCCGGCTTTTCCGCCTGCGCATGCCGCATGGTTTTCTTTGCCAGCAGGTGAGATCCCCTTCCCGGCCGGCGCGAACGATGTGGAGGCAGGGAGCTCCCGTGGCCAGCCGCCTAATCCGACCGCACTTCAGGCGGTGCCGGCCGTGGAGCCAGGCCGTTCTTTCGAAGCGCATCACGATGATGCCCTTTGCAGGAGCAACACCGCCATGGAGCTCGTATATAACGTGATGTTCCCGGCACTCTATAGATGCCGGGATGCTCTGCAAGCTTTCGTGCAGGCTAAGAATGCGGCGGCTGCAAATCCCAGGGACGCAGCATTGCAGCGGCGCGCCGATGAGGCTAAGGTGGCGCACGCTTTCCACCAGGCGTGCCTCGACAGGCTTAACATCCAGCACGGCTTCGTGCAACCGTCAAACGCCGCTCCAGCTAAGATCCAAAAATACTCCGGTGAGCATATCACTCCGGAGTAGAACAATCCAATTTCTAGTACTGTAGGAGTACTTTATTAGTGCACAAACCTGGCGAAATTAAAGGTGTGTTCTTTGTGTGTGATGTAAATCTAAAAATTTGAAGGTTATAGCAAAAACATTTCTTCACAAATATTCGATGTGTTTGCTTGGCCTTATCTATATATCCGGTGAGCATATATGGATGCCAAATCCTTTACAAACTTAGGGCTCCTTTGATTCATAGGAATATGAAGAGTGTAGGAATAGGAAAGGTGTAGATTGGAATGTCATGCCAAGTTGAATCCTATAGGAATATGGTGTGTCTTTGACTGTAGCAAAGGAATTTTTCCATGAGGTATGAGCTAATGCTTTTTTCCTATAGGATTTGTACTACAAGATTCCTGTAGGAATAATTCCTATAGGATATGTTCCTATGAATCAAATGACTTGTATAGAAATTTTCCTATAGGATCCAATTCCTACACAATTCCTATATCAATCCTATGAATCAAAGGAGCCCTTATATTTTTTAAGAGATCGATGTGCATGCATCTATCTCGCCATGGTAAATTAATGAAACAAGTTGCATATTTGCCAGAATTCCAAACTTCGTGAGCAAAGATAGAGATCGAGACCTTAATTAATTATTATGGGTAGGATGCATGCATGCATGGCCATTTTCTAGGGTTTTAAAGGATACTAGAGCTTTTCTAGGTTAATTTGCAACTATATGTATATTTTTTTTCTAGTTCTGGGCTGATCATTAAACTCAACATTGAGTTGTAGATTATGTGAAATTAGTACATGCCATAAAATATAGTAATTTTTTATGTACCCTACGAGGCAGTACGTGTGGTGTACCCTTAATTATTAATTGGTAGACATCTACCGTTGGCATGTTTGAAGAAAATTTGAATTTGGAAGAAGTTTTTTAAGTAAAATTAACGCAAGCACAAAATCATGTGTGATGGTGAAATTTCTAGAACAAATTAATACAAACCTAGTAATATGAGTTTGTTTGGCTTTCTGCCCACAAGTGAGTATTGTGCGCATGTACTTTGATGCAAAATCCCACCATACAAAACTTTTTAGTTATCATATGACCTCAAGCTTGGAACAGATCATATTTTAAGCAACTTCACAAACAAGAGATTCTAACAATTATATGCATGCATGAAAGAATGATTTCCCTTTTTTATTACTCTACAAAAATGGCTAGATGTGTGTTATTTGTGAAGGAGGGCTACCAAATTTTAACAGTTGCACATTATTGTCATAATTCCACCTTTTGGAAGCAGTAGGGTAGACATGCTTTCCGCTTGGTAGGATGTGTTAGTGCCATCAATTTTGTAGATATAGGTTCAAGGATTTGTTCATCTTAATCTGCAACTATATATGGATTTTTAAGCTTTTGCCTAGTAATTAAACTCATAATTGAAATAATGTAGGTTATTTAACTACATACATGCCATAAATTCTGACAGGAAATACTTGGACGTGCCTTGCGAGGGTGGTAACAAACAAGAACACAATGACCAAACTTCAAATGCCAATCAACCCACCAAGCTATACGATTGGCATGTACAATCGATCGACTCCTTCTAATCAAATTTGAATACAATAGAAGAAGTTTAAAAAAAATTCAAAATGAGATCAACTTGTGCATTGAGTCATCCTTTGTTATTTATTTGCTTGTAAAAATAGAAACATAGGCATATGAATGTATTCGAAACACTTCACTTTTCAACGGGGAAGGGACCCGAAGGTCCCAGAAAAACAAAAAAAGATTACAATAGTAGTACTCCTTTGAGAAGGCAGTAGAAGAAGGATCCTCGAAGAGCCAAATGCTTTTATTATCCACAGCTGTTCGGCTCTTTTCCTTCTCGTGTAAGCTATCGCGCAATGATTATACTAATGGTCGGATGGTAGTACAACCATTTTCGCAAACTTCTGCGCCCTTCGTCATGTCAGCATCGTATCCCAGTGTGCAAGCAGTCTGCTCGAATGAAATACTCCTAAGTACGTACGGTATTCCCTCCAAAGACACACCACACGGTATTCCCTCCAAAGACGCACCGTCGCCCCGATCTGCTCGAATGAAATACTCCAAAATACTTCTGCGCCCTTCGTCATGTCAAGATCGTATCCCAGTGTGCAAGCAGTCTCCTATGAAATGGAGACGACATTTTGTTGAAAAGTGTCGGTGCATGCTATATACCACACTAGTATGAGAGTTTTTACAGCATTATTCCGATTTCCACAGAATGCATTAAATTTGGACGCGATGCCACACTGACAAGAGTGGTTTAAACAAGGCCATTATTTTTATTATGTTATATTACTACAATACTCCAAGGTAGCACTAGTAGCCTTCGGTTGTACTCTGTGCCGCGCTGCCTCATTCGACCAGACTTTATTCTTCTTCTCATATATATATACAAAATACTGTCTGCCGAGGTTCGATGACCGCACCGTCGCCCCTCTCCGCGCCGCCGTCTTGGGCCGCGCCACCATTCTCCCCGCCGAGTTCTCCCCCGTCCCCGACGCACCACCGTCAAGCACCACCGGACCGATCTTCGCAGGTATGTACATCTCCAACCTCCGGCGAGTACAGAGGTTCATCGGTCATTGTGTTCGATATAACCTTAATTTGGGGATTGCAATGTGAGTAACTTACTGGGTTTTCTAGGAAATGAAAATGGCGTCGCTCGATGCCTACACTGCGTCGGCAGATACATGGAAAGCGGAGACGGATGCTCTGCATGCATCGGCGGAGACATGTAAAGCGGATGCGGATGCGGATGCGGAGGCAAAGGCGAAGGCGGTGGCTAGGACGGGCCCGGGCGCTGTGGCGCTGGCAAATGCTCGTATCGAAGCTGCATTTTGTTGGAAAGTCTTGGCGCGTGCTTCGAGAGTTTTGGCGGCGCAGCCGGGAGAACCGTCGGAGGCTTCGAAGCTGGCTGCTTTGAACGCGTCGAGAGCTTGGATGGTGACTTCATCTAAGGCGGCGCTTGTTGCATATGATCGTGACTCGTCAACCCCTTTGTAAGTTCTACCTTCCCCAACTGCAATGAGGTTAGATCTGGTGGATTGGGTTTTTTGCCCAAACCAGACGTGATGATGCATTGAGATGTTTTTGTATTTTTGATGATGCATTCTTCTTCTTTTGTAATTTGGGTGATTCATTATGCTTTTTAGGTAGTAATTTTTCTGATGCACTCACCTCTTCAGGAATTTTTCATGGTTTTTTTTTGTTTTTTTTTCTGTCAACCTAGCTAATGCTCTCTGCTGTTTAGCCAAAAGTTGGATGATGCATTGTACTGTTTACATATATTTTACTCTGATGATGCATTTTGCTCTTTTAGCCTTTTAGGTAATTTTTCTGATTCCTTGAACAGTGTGGGAAATTTCGATGAAGAATTTTGCTGTCAACTTAGATGATGTATTGTGCTGTTTACATTTTATTACCTATATCAAAGCTAACCCCATCTGATGTTACCACAACGTTTTGGGTCCTGTAGAGGTCTCTTTTTCCTCCAATCGTGTTGACACGTTAGCAATTATTACTGTATATGCGAGATTGCCTTCCGTTGGTGCGTCCTATTTTTGTGGTGTTTTTTTTTTGCAAATTAAGGGCTTCATTGATTATGCAACAGGATTACAATTGCATTGTCCTGTTTACAATATTTTGATTTTGCTGATGCATTGTGCTGTTCACATTATTTTGATTTTGCTGATGCATTGTCCTATTTACATTATTTTGATTTTGCTGATGCATTGTGCTGTTTACACTATTTTGATTTTGCTAATGCACCGTGCAGTTTAGGAAACTTTGATGATGAATTAGATGATGCATTTTTCTGCTTAGTCAAATTAGATGTTGCATTTTGTTTTAAAAAATAGATGATGCAGTGTGCTGTTTACATAATTTTGACGATGCATCGTGCGATTTGCATAATCCTACCAGCTTCAGTCGAAGGACACCCACAACAATCAACGATCTGCCTGGAGATGTAGTCTCTCAGATTCTTGTCAGGCTTCCTCCTCATCCAACCTGCTTACTAGCTGCATCAGGCACCAAGAAAGCATGGAGGCAATGTATGGGAAGCAATTATTTCAGAAAGCTAACTGTGTCACACAACGGAGGAAACCCGTTGCTAGGGTTTTTCACCAACAACTCCGAGGACAATCGATTCATCACAGAGCATGATCTTCACCCGGCCATCTTGAAGATGTTGGCAATCCCGTCTCAAGTGAACGGTCCCAAAATCTATGTCCTGGGATGCCGCGATGGTATGGTGCTACTCCATTCTAATGTATCCAGTGGGTATATATCAGTCTGGGATCCAATTAGGCAAGTTCTCACAGCGATACCAGAACCACCATTGTGGCGCAATCACACAATTGAAAGCAGCGGCTCAATTCTCTGTTCGAGAAACAACTCTGAACCGTTTACACATTGTGGCAAGTTCTCGGTTGTTTGGATAACAACTAAACGTTACGATGCACAGGCTCATATCTACTCACCAGATTCAAAAGAATGGGAGTTTCTAGCTCGATCAACTCCGATGTTGTCAGAGATTGACCGTAGACCGGCAACTCTCATAGGGGGTATTTTGTACTGGCCAACGAAGTCTAGATATATCATTGAGCTTGACCATGCAAAGAAGGCTCTGAAATATATTCAGTGCCCTCATGAGACGCATGATATATTCATGCTTAACATTCACATCTTCAAGGGACATAATGGAGATGTTGCCCTTGCTGTTATAAGAGACTTCACCCTACAAACATGGGCCAGTACAAGATCATCAACAGGCGATCACGAGTCATGGACATGTCATATAAATTTTGAATTGGATACTTTTTTTGGCCTTGACACATCATTTCCATACAATTGGAAACATGCAGTAAGGTTACTCTGCGTATTTGAGGATAAAAATGAGCTGGTTGTACGGGCAAAGGAGGGAGTATTCCAATTAGATATGAGCAACTGGCAGTGGAGAAAGTACAATTCTGCTAGACGTTGGTGCACTTTACATCCCTACTCAGTTAGATCGGGTTAGTCATTCATATGTAACCTTTGCATTCATTTACATATGACTTTTGCTGATCAATTTGTTCATTTCCTGACAGTAACCGACCTGATCCAGAGTGCAACATCAAGGACACGAAAAAGAACGCGCTGTCAGAACCCATCTAATTCAAAGTTCAACATCCATAAGAGAAAAGGAAGTCGCATATGAAGGAGCAAGGCTTGTTTGGGCAAGAAGTGATAGCCCAGCTTTTGTTTGGTCTCGATGTCTTTTAGTTTTCGCTTACGGTGGAAATGTCGCTGCACCATTTGTTTGTACTGCAGCTCCATAGTGCTAGCTGCTAGTACGTTGGCGCTGTCCTACGTCTGCTTGTTTTGGGGGCATAAATATGCCACGAAACATTTGTTTTATGTGATCAAACGGTCATCTCTGCATGTATATGTTCGGGTTCTGATGAAACCTTTTTTGTGATCTGTACATATATTTGAGTCAGTCTGTGTTTTGTTTTATGATGGGCAGGAGTATTTGTTTTACTACACCATTGTTTATCCGAATTGTATTACTCACTCTATTCAAAAAGTTAGCGGCTCACCTTTTTCCTTCAAGATACGGATGTATCTACACACTAAAAACATATATAGATGAAACCATCTTCAGACAAAGTTTAGTCACTTATGTATGGACGGGGGTAGTATTATTTATGTTGTGCTCCCAAACAAGCAGACATCGGACAGCGCCTGTTTAAAGTTCATATGTGTAATCTTATTCCCTTTGGAAGTTAAGCATTAAACTCTACTAGTACAACCGTGGTGGTCTTGTGATGTAGTACTCTTTTGATGCATTTGTGATGTAGTAGTACTTTTTTTTGAACTGGTATAGTACTATCTAAGAAGAGTACTCCCTCCGATTCACATTCATTTTACACCAAGAAATATGGATCGGAGCGAGGGAGTAAATTAAACATGGCATCTCGTGCATGAAGCTTGACAGATCGATCAGGTTGGCTAGAATGGCAATACAATGCTCCTCATTAGGCAAATGCATGCCATGTACGATAGTATACATCCATTAAAGAAGTCTATCTTGACATAAAAAAGACTACATTGGGGATGAGAGTCAATTGGGGAATCTACAATACATAAAATCTTGCTCGTAGCTGATTTTGGCTAAGAGGGTTTTACTCACATTACACGTGCCACTTTCCTTGTCTGCAAAACAAGTTCCAATAAAGGAAGAGGAAAGAAGAGGACATTGTGGGCGAGATTGAACACCTTTTTATGTGTTAAGCTGAGGCCTTGTTTAGCTGAGGATTTCGACTTAGGCCTAACAGCTCAGCACACCCAGAAATAAATTTCCTTGCGCGCACCACTGTCAGCAAAAATAACAAAATTAGCACGCAAGATTAAGAACGAAGTGAATTTAAGTAACTTGGTTAGCTTTTCAAGCAATATATTCAGAGAAAGAGCACACATGTCCGGCTAGAAATAATCGTAAGAGAAGAACAATAAATCTAAGGCATCCCACTTCATATGCAGAAGGGACGCGACAGCGCATGGATTCATACCTTGAGTCGACTCTGGCTCGTAGAAGGGCGGTCGCGCCTCGAGGATGCCGGCGACGTCTCCACCTCGATCTCACATGTGACTGCTTCTCGGTGGGCGGTGCGCCACGCCATGTAGAAGATCTATCAAAAGAGGAGAGCCCGATGACGCTACCGACGCCTCAACCTTGATAGCACCGGCTTGTTGCTCCGCACCGAGTTGCGCCACGTGCAAGATTTAGCGGATGCGCCAATTTTAGAGATATGTCATGATCGTTGTAACAAATTTCAACATGATGATTTGATCCTGCACTCGGCCTTGAACATAAGTACTAGTACAGTCTCACAATTTTTTTTATCATTATACTTTGCGAGATTTAGCGGATGCGCCAAATTCAGAGATAGATCATGATCATGGTAACACAATTTTCAATGTAATGATGATTTGATGTTGCACTAGACCTTGAACATAAGTACAAGTACGGTCTCACAATTTTGTATCATTATACTTTGCAAGTTTTAGTGGATGCGCCCATTTTCAGAGGATCATGGTAACAAATTTTCAACGTGATGATGATTTGATGTTGCACTCGACCTTGAACAGAAGTACTACTACTGTCTTACAATTTCTTTGTCATTATACTTTGCAAGATTTAGCAGATGCGCCAAATTCAGAGATAGATCATGATCATGGTAACAAATTTTCAACGTGATGATGATTTGATGTTGCACTCGAACTTGAACAGAAGTACTAGTACAGTCTCACAATTTTTTTATCATTATACTTTGCGAGATTTAGCGGATGCGCCAAATTCAGAGATAGATCGTGATCATGGTAACACACTTTTCAATGTAATGATGATTTGATGTTGCACTCGACCTTGAACATAAGTACTAGTACGGTCTCACAATTTTGTATCATTATACTTTGCAAGTTTTAGCGGATGCGCCCATTTTCAGAGGTAGATCATGATCGTGGTAACAAATTTTCAACGTGATGATGATTTGATGTTGCACTCGAACTTGAACAGAAGTACTAGTATGGTCTCACAATTTTTATTATCATTATACTTTGAAAGATATAGCGGATGCGCCAATTTCAGAGATAGATCATGATCATGGTAACAAATTTTCAACGTGATGATGATTTGATGTTGCACTCGGCCTAGAATAGAAGTACTAGTACGGTCTCACAATTTTTTTTATCATTATACTTTGCAAGATATAGCGGATACGCTAATTTCAGAGATAGATCATGACCATGGTAGTGACCAATATTCAAGGTGACGATGATTTGATTTTGCACTCGGCCTTGAACAGAGGTACTAGTACGGTCTCACAATTTTTTATCATTATACTTGGACCTTAGCGAAATTCAAAATCTCATAGCGGCAAAACTTCCCGCCTACAAAATACAAAAATTTTACACGCTTCCAAATTCCCATTCTACCCCTGTGGAGATGACAGCAAAGTCGGTTGGTGGGGGGGTCTGCCCGTCATTTTTTGGATCACCACCTCCCTAGCCCGGAAACCCTCCCAAAAAAAATTCATTTCCCTCAGACCACCCACCGGAACTTCCCAAGTCCCTCTCTCCCACCTCCACGACCACCGCACCGGAACATCCCCGCCGGACTTCCCTGGCCTACCCGAGCCCTCGCGATCCTCATCATCCGGCTGCCTGCCGGAGCCGCTTCATCGACGCCGTCATCAACCGGATCGGATCATCCCCGCCGAACCTCGAAACCATATGCTCATCTAGCAGTCTACCGCAGTCGCTTCAGCTGCGGTATCGTCCACCCCACCGGAGCCGCTTCGCCGGATCCATCGTCCACCGCATCGGATCTTGCTCACCGATACCGCTGTGCACGAACCGGATCTGCTTCACCGGCGCCGTGCATGATCTAAACTCTTCTACTGTTGCTTTTCTATTGCTTGCCTGCAAGTTCTTGTTTAATCTTGGGGGAACCTGTTTGTGCTAACGACGCGCCGTTACGTTTTTGCAGATGAGATGAGTAATCATGAAGTGTAATGGCCGTCTCTCCAACCCCAAGTAGCACATGTAGCGTACTTCATTACCGGATCTATCAACCCCAGGAAGATCTGCTGTGACTCCCACAGTGCTTCTCCTAATGTAAGTCCCTTGTTTTAGCGCCATGTTCGGGTTCGGATGCTTGTTTGTCGAAGCTCTTTTAGTTCATTCCTAGCTATGACCGTAACACGTTGCTATTTTCTACTTCATTGCTAACTTTAAGCGATTGAACATTTTGGTTTGCATTCCCTGCTCTGTAGATGTAGCCATCATAACTTCTATCTTGCTCAGTCGTTGTTACAAAAATTATAGGTATTATAGTAACATCCTGCTATTATTTAGTTCATGGCCAATTTTAAGTAATTGCACATGTTGGTTCGCATTCCCTGCTCTATAGCTTTTGGCATCGTAACTTCTATATTTGGTTAACATTCCCTGCTCTGTAGATCTAGCCATCATAACTTTATCTTGCTCAGTCGTTGTTACAAAAATTATGGCCTGCTACTATGTTGTTTGTGCCAATTTTTTACTCCATGAACATGTTGGCTTGCATTCCCTGTACTACAGGTGATGCCATTTTTTGTATCTAGTTCATTGTAAGCTAACAAAGTAAGGACTTAATTTGGCATGCTATCACTCTGCTATCTAGCCTGTAGTACAAATAAACTTGTCATACTACTAGATAATAATTTTGCGTGCCATCTTGTTCTTCAAAAGCTGCATTATTGACTTGTTTCTCTGACTTGGCATGACGCTCACATATGGAAAGCTGAACATATTGGT
This sequence comes from Lolium perenne, assembly GCF_019359855.2. Taxonomy (NCBI): domain Eukaryota; kingdom Viridiplantae; phylum Streptophyta; class Magnoliopsida; order Poales; family Poaceae; genus Lolium; species Lolium perenne. The sequence continues at coordinate 274,792,302 of NC_067246.2, read as the reverse complement.
TTGCATTCCCTCTTATACAAGTTCACAGGTGATCCCACTATATTCTGTATCTGGTCCATCCTAAGCTCCAGCATTAACTATCCTCTATGTGTTGCTCATTACAAGTTTATATCCTGAAACATCTTGATTTGCATCCCCTTCACTATAAGTTCAGGAGTATTATTTAGTTCACGGCCAAAATGAAGTAATTACACTTGGCACATGTTGGTTCACATTCCCTCCTCTTTAGCTTTTGCCATCGTAACTTCTATTTTTGGTTTACATTCCCTCGCTTCCGTAGATGTAGCCATCATAACTTCATCTTGCTCAGTCGTTGTTACAAAATTTATAGCCTGCTACTATGTTGTTCATGCCAATTTTGTACTCCCTGAACATGTTGGTTTGCATGGGACTCGACAGTAGTAAGTCTGCTATTTCATTCTAACATGCTCTGTTATATTGGCTGTTGGTATGCGGCATGCACTCTTTGTTTGCTTATTGTGCGCATTACAATGATCTTGTTATAACGACGAAATGATGAGTTCCAAATTCTTTGGCAAACAATATTGTAGTGTCTTTGCCTTTCCATTGTTGTTGTCTTAACTTGTAATGTCTTTGTTTCGGATATAGGTGCTGCATGGACAACTTAAAAGATTGCCGGATCCCTTCATTGTATTGCTAGGTTTAATTACCATTAAATTTCTCTGGGTTCTGTAATATTTTTTCAATGCCTTGCAGCTGATGTAATATTTAGTTAGTTTTTATAGTTCTTTCGCGCATTTTTTTCTTTGGTGCTTGTGGTAAGTGAGGCTATCCGACATAAATCAATGCTGCGTAAATATTCTCAGTATCTAAATAACGAATTCCCATCCCTTAAACGGCCCAATTAAGCGAAATCACATATGTGCCGGCCCGCAAAATCCTAAAGCGCCTATTACGCCGGCATATAAACAGCAACTAAACGGGCTGGCCCACTTACTTATTGGGCCAGCCCACTTGATTTACTGTGGACCCCACACTTTTATTGGGCCGGCCCACTTGCTTTAAGGTGGACCCCACCCACTACTGGGCCGGCCCACTAACTAGTTGGGCCAGCCCAATTGCTTTTGTGGTGGTCCCCACATACTAAACGGGCCGGCCCTTTAAGACGAAAGTGGGACCCACCTGTGTTTTTGGCCCGGCCCACTAGCGTGTTGGGCCGGCCCACTTGCTATATGGTGGACCCCACATACTAAATGGGCCGGCCCTTTAACAGGAAAGTGGGACCGACCTGTGTTTTTGGCCCGGTCCACTAGCGTGTTGGGCCGGCCAACTTGCTATACGGTGGACCCCACATACTAAATGGGCCGGCCCTTTAACAGGAAAGTGGGCCCCACCAGTGTTTTGGCCCGGCCCACTATCTTGTTGGGCCGGCCCACTTGCTATATGGTGGACCCCACATACTAAATGGGCCAGCCCTTTAACTGGAAAGTGGGACCCACCTGTGTTTTTGGCCCGGCCCACTATCTTGTTGGGCCGGCCCACTTGCTGTATGGTGGACCCCACATACTAAATGGGCTGGCCCTTTAACAGGAAAGTGGGACCCACCGGTGCTTTTGGCCCGGCCCACTGGCTTGTTGGGCCAGCCCATTTGATCAAATGTGGACCCCACGTACTAAATGGGCCGGCCCGATAGCAGGAAAGTGGGACCCACATGCTAATTGGGCCGGCCCAATAACTTCTTGGGCCGGCCCAGTTGCTTTAATGTGGACCCCACTTTGTAAATGGGCCGGCCCGATACCAGGAAAGTGGGTCCCACATGTCTTGTGGGCCGGCCCTTTTGCCTGTTGACCGGTCAATCGAGTGCATTCGGCCCGGCCCACATGCTTAGTGGGCCGGCCCATTAAAGTTTTGACCAGTCAACCTTAGAGATTAGGCCCGGCCCACGTAACTAATGGACCAGCCCAGCTATATAGTTGACCGGTCAAACTAAGTCAGCTGGCCCGGCCCGCAAACTTAATGGGCCGGCCCGCTTAAGACGTGGTAGGCCTCGTGTGGGCCTACCATCTACCACGGGGTTTCAGCCGGTTAACGCCGTTAACTGCCAGTTAACGGCGTCTGCCACGTGTCAGTTTGCATGATGTCAGCAGTCAACGGGCTCCCGGAAACACTTGGGCAACGGTCCGATTTTCCGTGGCGGAAGGGCGCCCAACCGCGACGGACCGAAAAAATCGTCGTAGGACTTTGCCTGACGTAGTTTCCACAACAGAACCCATATCGTCGGGTTAGGCCCATAGGCGACGAAAAATACCCCTTAGCGGACGATTTTGAGACGTTGTCTATCAGAACTTTTCTTGTAGTGATACTTAGTGTCAAGATCTATGAAGATAGATTTAAACACATAATAAGTTTAAGTTAAAGTACATAGAATGACTATTGAAGTAGTTCAATATAAAAGTATTAAGAAGGTGTTTTTTTCATGTGAAGGTTTAAACAAGACTTGAGTGTATTTGACACTCAATGAGTAAAAACACATGAGTGATTTTAGATCACAAATAATATGTACACAATCAGATGTCCTGTGCTCTAAAGAGTTAGGAGCATATACCAGAATGATTCATGTGATGATCATCGGACAGCAGTAAGAATATCCCTGAGTGCTTTAGAAGAACCAAGGATATATATATAGTTTTGTATGGGGTAATGACAAACAAATCGCTGTAAGGTGTTGCACCGATATTAGTTTGGTCTCATATAAAAATAAAAATTTCAATCTCAATTAGGCTAAGTGTTGTTTAAAAGGTAGCACAATGAGCTAGAAGAAGTCTATGCTAGATTTAGATGAGTTCTAAATGTTGTGACGGATTCTACAAACAAAGGCAGAGTATGTCATTGTTTTGACAATGACTGAGGATGTTTAAGTCGAGGAGTTCTTTGAGAACTTGGTGTAGTTCCGATAGTGTCAGAACTTTGAAGCTATATTGTGTGTGACAATATTAGTGACATATTTCAGACCACGGAATTAAGGTTCCACCAGAGGACTAAGCATATATGCCGACTCATTTGGAAAATGAGTGATGCGTTGAGACGCAAATGAATTGCAAAATACATACGTTTCTGAGCATGTTAGATCTGTTGACTAAAACCTCTCCCGTTGACAAGGTATTAACTTGTCAATGCCTACAGATAGTAGACTAGGGTTTCGTTGGATGTAGAGGGCAAGTAGATCTCGAAGGTTTCAGCCGAAAAGTACTCGACAATGTAAAAACTAGGGTTGTGTTGACAGTAGATTCGATGCTTTCTTTGTCCCTCGACTCCCCCTTATATAGGAGGTGGAGCCGAGGGATTCGTATTGTACAAGTTACAGAGTCCGGGAAGGTTTCCAACTCATCCCGCAAGATTACGAACATCATCTCCTAATACAACTCTAGCTTTCCTTAATAACAACTTGGGCTTCCGATTCTTCTTATTCTTCGAGTCGTGGGCCTTCAGTAAACCCCGGGTACTATCTTCGGCAGGCCCATTGGGGATGCCTATGTCAGTAGCCCCCGAGATTTTGCTTGAATCGCAGAATCAGGGAAAATCTCCATTGTTTATATTTACTCTACAACTTTAAACTTCTCTATATTTCTTCATATGAATTTCTATATTGTACAGGGATAATGGTAATTGGGGCTAGTTCATCTGACGGACCAGGTACTAGTTAACTGCTCTAGTGGCAATCCGCAAAAACCTACTTCAAGATCACGTCCCCGGACATGATCTCGGGATACTGGTGTAAACTTCGACAGGTGCCGCTTAAGGTCTTACCATTCTGTCGAGTCCCAGTCATATTTATCGGGTACCTAACGCGTCCGTTAGGATTTTTCTTCGTATCTGTTGATACGGATAGAAGTAGCAAACCGACGTCAGAGACAGCGCCACGCCACTCAGAACGGATCTGGGGTCTTACCTTCGCAAAGTTTTGCGGCATTCAGAAATTGTTCGCAACTTTGGCGTTCTGAGAATATATTGTCGAGTGCTTATTCGGCTATTGGAATGGCACATTTTATTGAGTCAACGGATGACTTATATTGCTCTCCCGATGGGAGTATATGTAGAGTTACTTTAACTCGAAATATACTCTCTTGTTCTTCTATCTTTCTTTTTTATAATTTCATCGGGCATGCGAACAGCGTTCCCGATGGGAGTAGCCCCCGAGGCTACAGCCAAGGACTTGTGCTTGGGTGTAGGCTCCACGCTTTATGCCGCTATATTTTCTTTCTCTCCCGAAATTTTCAAATCTCTCGGGTGCGCGAACAGCGCTCCCGATGGGAGTAGCTCCCGAGGCTATGAGCAAATATTTTGTATTTGATCATAGGCTCACACCATTTCTATTTTGTCTTTCTCAAACTTTTCATTTTTTCCAAAGTAGCCCCCGAGCATTTGGGAAAAAACTTGTATTTGATCAAAGGCTCTCGAAATAATCAACAATCTGCTGCTGTCGCCATTCTTACAACCCTTCGTAGCCGAAATTTTCTCTTATCAAGGTGACATCATTGCTGACGATAGCCATGATCACTGTATTGGGAAAACGCGAGCACTTCTCTTCCTCTGTCTCATGGGCCCAAATTTTTACCACGTTGACACGTCGTGCAAGTGGGGGACACACGTCCTCCGCTTTTCCTGGCGCACGTACTGTAACTCTCCCAGGGTGAAATTACTTTTTTATCCCTGTTCCACGTGTACATCATCTGCCGCGCACTTTTTCCATCCAACGGTACACCGCTTCGCCGCACCTCTATTTAAGGTCCCCTTCTTCTTCCTCCAGCACTTTCGCTCGCGCCGCTCCCCTGTTCTCCTCTTGCAAAAATCTCCTCTTGCGCCCCACAGTTCCTTGAGCTCAACTTCTCTCGAGCTGCACTCCTGCGCCATTGTTGATGCCACCACGCAGACTGACCAGGCACAGCACGCCGGAATCAGCGATGGCTTCCATAGATCTGGGGAGCGCCGAGTGGGAGAGATCCAAAATCTCCGCCCAAGACATTAACCTCCTGAAGAAACTGGGGATCAGCAAGAAACCGCAGGCGCTGTGCTTCCCCAGCGAAGAGAGCTACCCAATCCCTCCAATGGAGTATCGGGTTAGTTTCGTCGATCATCTTATCCGCAGCCTTTCTGCCCCCATTCACCCTTTTCTTCGGGGGTTGTTTTTTGTTTATGGACTGCAGCTTCATCACCTCACACCCAACTCTATCCTTCACATTTCCATCTTCATCACCCTTTGCGAGGCCTTCCTCGGCGTCCAGCCTAACTGGGCGTTATGGAAGCGTATCTTTTTCTGTCGCCGCAATGGCTCTCCCAATGTCGCCTATAACATAGGCGGCGTTGTTATCTGCGTTCGCCCTGATGTCGAGTACTTCGACGTCAAATTCCCTGACTCAGTTCAGGGATGGCGCAAAAAATGGCTGTACATTCATGAGGAGAACCATGGGTGTGCTGAAGACAACATCCCTCCTTTTGATGGTGCCGAGAAAATCTTTCGCCGCCGCTCTTGGGATGCAGAGGCTACCGACGAAGAAAAAACGGCGACGGAGGCATTGATGACCCGCATCCACGATCTGCAAAACACCCGCGGCAAAGAACTGTCGGGTATCCAGATTATGGCATATTTCCTTAGAATCAGAGTACAGCCTCTACATGCTCGAAAAAATCCCCTCTGGAAGTATACTGGCGACAATGATGTGGATCATTTGTCGGTGGATTTATCGGTCAAGGATTTAGAAAAACTTGTCCGGAAAATCTCCTCCCTCAGCAAGAAAGATCCTATCCCTTCTTCTTGTCGCGTAAAACCATACAGTGCCACCAATGCGCTTCCCAAGGTAACCTTTGTCGATTTTCTCATATTTGTTTGACATCTTTTTCATAACTCTTTTATTGACATCTCCTTTTGCTTATTGTATACTTTTTTTACAGAACCATCCAAACCTTGTCTCCCCCCCCCTTCCTGAGGGTGGAGAAGTCGAAGAACGAGCCGTTGTCACTGATGACAACCAAGATGCTCCTGCTTTTGAGAATGAACCCGCAGGTTCTCGAAAATCTGCGGGATCCTCTGAAAAGGAGGCTGCCTCTGAAGCTACCGCATAGGCACAGTCTCCTCCTCCTGCTGTTTCTCCAAAGAACAAAAGGAAAAGGATAGACGTCGAAGATTCCGGCACCTCTAAAGCCGAAGAAGCTGCTCCTTCACGTCAGAAGACGGCTTTCGATCCATACCTTGACGCCCTCGTCAGTTCGTAGGTTACTCCTTGGCTCTCGCTGTTTTAATTGTTGAAGGTTTTCATCTATCTAGCTTCTTATACTTCCGCGATTTAATTGTAGTGGTGACGAGGAAGAAATGCCAGCTATTGATGCGCCTGCTCGAACAAGTACGTCGCATACTCTAGTTGTTTCTGAAGTGCCAGTTGAAGGAGAAGAATCTTCGCCTCCTCAACAAAACACCGACGCACCTACTCCTCCTGCAAGCCCTCTTGTCCCTTCTCAAAAAAGGGCAAGGGTTGAAACAATCACGGAGCCTACCTTGCAATTGGGTAGCTCCTCGACTCCTCTTTTGGATGATGTAAGTCCTCAGCTGCTCTCTGATGCTGTCAATGTATTCTCTGTTTGCTTCTTTTTGATTTTGTGCTATCGCACTTTTTCCCCTACCGACGCTTTCTTTCTCTATATTTCTTTTAACAGCCTTTGATTAAGGAATTCATCCGCTTCGGTGCCCAATTCGTTGGGTACCGTGATTATGCTAGCAAAGCTGAAGGTAATGTCTTTCTGCTTCTCTTTACCCTTGCATTCTCACTCCTTTCTTGTCGTGATTTTAACTATCTTGGCAGAAAAACTAGCGGAGGCCAATGAGCGTGCCAACACACTTGCTCAAAAATTAGAGCAAAGTGAGGAGGCTCGTAAGAAGGCCGAATCAGATGCTAGTAAGGCTAGGGCAGATGCTGACAAGGCCAAAGCTGACACTGCTGGTGTTGAAGAACTTAGGAAGAGGCTTCACGACGCCGAGACTTCGCTGAGCGAGCATATAGCCGCACAATCTGCTCGCGAAGATGCGATTATTAAACGCCTGAAGTCGCAAAACCGTCGCTTTGTCAGTGAGTACCTGAACCATTTTGTATCCTTTGGACTTGCTTTTCTTTACTCGTTTGTTGATCAATAAATTTCTGTGTCGACAGATAAAACATCTCAGGAATTTGAACTTGAAGATCCCGACAATGATCCTCTTCTTGACGCACTTGCATTCCTTGAGTTTCATGGAACAGAAACACGCGACGGCATTGATCAGGCCAAGGAAGGACTGTCGCGGCTCTTCCCCTACTTCTTCCCGAAGAAAGTGGAACCCGCGACTTTTCTTGCTCTTGCCAAGTGCTTTAATCCACCAGAAGATCTTGGACTGAAGCTGCGCCAAGAAAATATGAAGGTCGCTGTTGAGAGCACTGTCGCCCTGGTTGCTGACAGCCAGCAAAACATCGACTGGACCAAAGTTGGCGACACACAGGAGATGGAGACCACGAAGTGGCGATCGCTGATCAAGGCTGCGAAGCCCAACACAAAGAAGATCCTCGCTTATCTTGGATTCAAGCCTACTCCTGCCCCTAGCTCGTCAAAGACGGAGGTCTAGTAGAATGCCTGATGTCTACTTCCCCCTCCTTTTCCTGTAGACAGTGTTGGGCCTCCAAGAGCAGAGGTTTGTAGAACAGCAGCAAGTTTTCCCTTAAGTGGATCACCCAAGGTTTATCGAACTCAGGGAGGAAGAGGTCAAAGATATCCCTCTCATGCAACCCTGCAACCACAAAGCAAGAAGTCTCTTGTGTCCCCAACACACCTAATAGGTGCACTAGTTCGGTGAAGAGATAGTGAAATACAGGTGGTATGAATATATATGAGCAGTAGCAATGGTGCCAGAAAATAGCTTGCTGGCGTGTAGTTGATGGTGGTAGTATTGCAGCAGTAGTAACACAAGAAACAAGAAACAAGCAGTAGTAACGCAGCAGTATTTAGGAACAAGGCCTAGGGATTAGACTTTCACTAGTGGACACTCTCAACATTGATCACATAACAGAATAGATAAATGCATACTCTACACTCTTGTTGGATGATGAACACATTGCATAGGATTACACGAACCCTCAATGCCGGAGTTAACAAGCTCCACAATTCAATGTTCATATTTAAGTAACCTTAGAGTGTAAGATAGATCAATTCGACTAAACCAAGTACTAACATAGCATGCACACTGTCACCTTCATGCATATGTAGGAGGAATAGATCACATCAATATTATCATAGCAATAGTTAACTTTCTTAATCTACAAGAGATCATGATCATAGCATAAACCAAGTACTAACACGGATGCACACACTGTCACCATTACATCGTGCAGGAGGAATAAAACTACTTTAATAACATTGCTAGAGTAGCACATAGATAAATTGTGATACAAAACACATTGCAATCATAAAGAGATATAAATAAGCACCTCACTATGCCATTCAACAGTGAATAAGTATTCTGTGAAATATAGCCTAAGAGACCCACACGGTGCACACACTGTCACCTTTACACACGTGGGACAAGGAGTCTCCGGAGATCACATAAGTAAAATTCACTTGACTAGCATAACGACATCCAGATTACAAGCATCATCATATGAATCTCAATCATGTAAGGCAGCTCATGAGATTATTGTATTGAAGTACATAGGAGAGAGATGAACCACATAACTACCGGTACAGCCCCGAGCCTCGATGGAGAACTACTCCCTCCTCATGGGAGCAGCAGCGGTGATGAAGATGGCGGTGGAGATGGCAGCGGTGTCGATGGAGAAGCCTTCCGGGGGCACTTCCCCGTTCCGGCGGCGTGCCGGAACAGAGACTCTTGTCCCCCAGATCTTGGCCTCGCGATGGCGGTGGCTCTGGAAGGTTTCTGTGGGTTTCGTCGAACGTATCAGGGTTTTCGCGACGGAGGCTTTAAGTAGGCGAAGAGGCGGCGCCAGAGGGTCGAAGGGGTGCCCACACCATAGGGTGGCGCGGGCCCCCCCTGGCCGCGCCGGCCTAGGGTTTGGTGGGCCTGTGCCCCCTCCCTGGTGGCTCTCGGGTGTTCTGGATGCTTCCGGGCAAAATAGGAACCTGGGCGTTGATTTCGTCCAATTCCGAGAATATTTCGTTACTAGGATTTCTGAAACCAAAAACAGCAAAAACGAGAACTGCACTTTGGCATCTTGTTAATAGGTTAGTTCCAGAAAATGCACGAATATGACATAAAGTGTGCATAAAACATGTAGATAACATCAATAATGTGGCATGGAACATAAGAAATTATCGATACGTCGGAGACGTATCAGCATCCCCAAGCTTAGTTCTGCTCGTCCCGAGCAGGTAAAACGATAACAAAGATAATTTCTGGAGTGACATGCCATCATAACCTTGATCATACTATTTGTAAAGCATATGTAGTGAATGCAGCGATCAAAACAATGTATATGACATGAGTAAACAACTGAATCATAAAGCAAAGACTTTTCATGAATAGTACTTCAAGACAAGCATCAATAAGTCTTGCATAAGAGTTAACTCATAAAGCAATAATTCATAGTAAAGCATTGAAGCAACACAATGGAAGATTAAGTTTCAGCGGTTGCTTTCAACTTGTAACAAGTATATCTCATGGATAGTAGTCAACATAAAGTAATATAACAAATGCAATATGCAAGTATGTAGGAATCAATGCACAGTTCACACAAGTGTTTGCTTCTTGAGGTGGAGAGAAATAGGTGAACTGACTCAACATAAAAGTAAAAGAATGGTCCTTCAAAGAGGAAAGCATCGATTGCTATATTTGTGCTAGAGCTTTGATTTTGAAAACATAAAGAGAGCATAAAAATAAAGTTTTGAGAGGTGTATGTTGTTGTCAACGAATGGTAGCGGGTACTCTAACCCCCTTGCCAGACAAACCTTCAAAGAGCGGCTCCCATTTTATTTTATTTTGGGTGGCACTCCTTCCAACCTTTCTTTCACAAACCATGGCTAACCGAATCCTCGGGTGCCTGCCAACAATCTCATACCATGAAGGAGTGCCTTTTTATTTTAGTTTTATTATGATGACACTCCTCCCCACCTTTGCTTACACAAGCCATGGCTAACCGAATCCTTCGGGTGCCGTCCAACAATCACATACCATGGAGGAGTGTCTATTTTGGTTAATTAATTTGGGACTGGGAATCCCATTGCCAGCTCTTTTTGCAAAATTATTGGATAAGCGGATGAAGCCACTAGTCCATTGGTGAAAGTTGCCCAACAAGATTGAAAGATAAACACCACATACTTCCTCATGAGCTATAAAACATTGACACAAATCCGAGGTAATAAATTTTGAATTGTTTAAAGGTAGCACTCAAGCAATTTACTTTGGAATGGCAGGAAATACCATGTAGTAGGTAGGTATGGTGGACACAAATGGCATAGTGTTGTTTGGCTCAAGGATTTGGATGCATGAGAAGTAATCCCTCTCGATACAAGGTTTAGGCTAGCAAGGCTTATTTGAAACAAACACAAGGATGAACCGGTGTAGCAAAACTCACATAAAAGACATACTGAAAACATTATAAGACTCTACACCGTCTTCCTTGTTGTTCAAACTCAATACTAGAAATTATCTAGACCTTAGAGAGACCAAATATGCAAACCAAATTTTAGCATGCTCTATGTATTTCTTCATTAATGGGTGCAAAGCATATGATGCAAGAGCTTAAACATGAGCACAACAATTGCCAAGTATCACATTACCCAAGACATTATAGCAATTACTACATGTATTATTTTCCAATTCCAACCATATAACAATTTAACGAAGAAGAAACTTCGCCATGAATATTATGAGCTAAGAACACATGTGTTCATACGAACCAGCGGAGCGTGTCTCTCTCCCACACAAGCATGATGTAATCCAATTTATTCAAACACAAACAAAAACAAAAACAAACCGATGCTCCAAGAAAAGCACATAAGATGTGATGGAATAAAAATATAGTTTCAGGGGAGGAACTGTTGTCGTCAGAAACCCACCGGCGGGCAGCGACGGGCAACACCGTAGAGCCGGGAACAACCTAGAGCTGCGGCTGGCTGAGGTCCCTCCGAGCGACGGCCCGCAAAGCCTTTCTGGTCACACGTCCGATGCTGATGCAAGGGCGTGCCACCTGACCTATACCTGGTCAGGAAGGTGATGGAGATGCCTCGCTTAGTTTCCTGCATGGCATACACGTAAACATTAAATACGAGCCTCGATCGGCTCTCAGGTTGTCCTGTGAATCGGCTCAAGGAGCCGATCCACCCATGATTCGTACGGGGTGCACGAATATATGGTGGTCCTGCTTGATCAAGATAAAGCTAATGAGATCTACGACGATTTAGGGTTTTCACCGCATAATCGGATCATCCTACTCCAGGTTGGGCCTCGCGGCCACGCACGGTGATCGTAAGCCGATCCTAAACAAGGCCTAAAAACCAACACGAAGTTGATCCCCGGAACATCCTGTTTAGGACTAGCGAACGACACCCTACGTGCCGCTGGATCCTCCCCCCCCTTTGTAAGGCCTAACTATTGCAGATATTAAACTAATCCTTGTAGAACAAGGAGCAACCGTAACGGATCAGATCTACTAAATAATGATCAAGCGGGGTGCCGCCCCCACACCTAAGATAGGTGTGAGGGCGGCTAGACATGCAAGGGTTGCACTACGATAGCATGTTACGCGAAGAACTATGCTAACCCTAACATATCTATGATAACTACGTTGCTCGCCATCAACAAGGCTTCAGTACGAGCAACGCATGAACAACGTGGAGCTTGTGCTGCCTAGATCGCAAGATGCGATCTAGGCAGCATGTCGCTTACCGATAGAAACCCTCGAGACGAAGGAGTTGGCGATGCGCTGAGATTGATTTGTTTGGTTGAACGTTGGTTGTTTATTCCATAAACCCTAGATACATATTTATAGTCCAGGGGACTTTCTAACGTGGGAATAATCCCCACCGTGCACGATACAAACTCTAACTTTTAATCTAAGATACAATCTACCATAATTAAAGATACACGGGCAATCCAGCCCAAACCCCTCGTGCAAGGCCGCTTCAGAGATCTTCTACGTGTAATCTTCCAAGCCCATCTCTCTTACGGCCCACCTCCTGATTTGGCCAAAATCTGGTGATAACACATGCCCCCCTGGTTTTGGCAATGATAATTCCAAAACCACTCTGTTTTTCCTCTGAAGGGTCATGTCGTGGCAGAGCAGAGCCGTTGCAGTATCCGTTATCATTATGCCCTGTCTTCTCAGCTTCTCTGCAAAATTCGATAGCTCTGGCGTCATCTCCTCGGAAACTGTAATGGCATTAAATTTCCACCAGGCTTCCCATTATTTAACTGTGCCGATCGATTAGCCCTCTTCATCACCTTCCTCTGTTCTAGCTATCGGCACCAAAAAACCCCCTCCTCCTGTAGCAATGTCTTCCTCTTCCTCTTCCCTCTCAGGCCTCCCCCTCCAATCCTCGCCGAAGAGGAAGAACGAGGACGACCTTCACTCCGAGGTGAACCCCCTCTCCTCCGACAATGAGAAGAAAGAAGGAGAAGTAGCAAAGGCCAAGGCCTCCCCCTCCGCCAAGCTCCTGCCGAAGAAGCGCTCCCGCATGTGGGCGGACAGCGAGGACGAAGATGACGACGAAGAAGGAGAAGAGGAGGAGGAAGATGAATCTTCCTCTTCCGCTGGGTACCCGCCGACGAAACGCTTCCGCTCTTGGGCGGACAGCGAGGATGATGATGATGACGAGGAAGATGAAGCTCCGACCAAAGGCTGGGGCAGCAGCGACGAGGAGCTTCCTGGGAGCAGCGCCGACGACATCGACGGCGGTGATGACGAGGACAGCGATGACTAGTAGAATAGGACTAGTAGTAGCAGTACACTAGGCACCAGATCCCTCTTTTGAGAGCCATTGGCTCTTTCTTGTAAAGCCGCTCCTTTGAATTAATGAAATTGTTCTTTCAATTCATCCTTCAGTTACTCCAATTTCATTCCTTCCGCCTGTTATGCCAAGACCGATAGCAACGTATCGGATTTCTTCTCTTTTGGACGCCCGTGAAGCCGGACTCACATGCCGATTAGCCCGTTGGTCAAGCACTTCCCAATTTCAGACTGTGATTTGACCATAATTTTTCGCAATCCCTTAGCCGATGACTACTCATCGGCTATTTTGAGAATCCAGTCCCTTTCAGGACGGTCCAAAACCTGTAAAAGCCAACGGCCTCCTTTCCCGATTCCTCTCCATAGCTTCAGTAGTCCTCCTCCGCAACACCTTACTACTTCAGAGAAGATCATAATGCAGGGCTAGTCGATGTGACTCCAATCGGCTCCCAAATCAGAGCATCTACCAAGTTAACTGCCCCCCGAGCCTTAATCAAGGCGAAGATACCGGCGAGGATGCACAGATCGTTGATCAGCTTTTTCCCACTAAACGTCGATGTCGACGTGAACTTTGAGCATATAGCCAGTAGGTCTTGGTCTTGTGTAAGTGTACTAGAGTCGATGGCTGCGCATCGGCTTCGCTTCTTGCGCAATTTTTTTTTTATTTGGCCGATTTTTCTTAATCGGCCCCCAATGTTTCACTGCACGCATGTTTACACACGCTTATCTGCACATGTTCATCTGACTGTATGCCCCCCGAGCCGAATCTGCCAAATGACTGCAGATATCGGCTTCTATGGTTAGCCAGGGCACTGCACTTGCACGTCGGCTCCGTAAGGATTCGTGCTGACTTTCATCTGCCGATGTGGCCGCTGCCCCGTGGATCAATGCTGAACACAAGCAGAACACGTGGTGAAGATAATTTTGGCCGATTGCTGGAATCGGCCTCCATATCCGTTGGAGCGTTGACTGAAGGTTCTGTAATGTTCCTTTATAATTTTTGGGGCCGGTCACAAGGATCAGCCTCACCCCGTTTGCTCATTGGTTTAATCTTGCTACTCGGTCAGGCTGGATAAAACCAGCCCAACCTCTGACTTGATGCGCCTGCTGTCGTCCACCTTGAGTGCATCGTAGAATCGTGGAGCACTAAGCTCCATCGGAAGGACGAGCACCATGTTTGTGCCAGCCGATGTTTCATCATCGGCTTTCCTTTGCTTGGGGCGCCACTCCATTTTCCGTGGACGACCCTCTTCATCCAGGGTTCGCTGAACCTTTGCAGCCAGATCAGGTCGTGCCTTCCTTAAAGTATGCAGGTATAACCTTTCGGCTTCCTCCAGGCCGCGCAATCGCTGAACCCTGCGCTTTTGTGAACGGCTGAGTCCGTCAGGGCACCACCTTGGACGGTGGTACCTGTCTTCTTCTTCTTCTTCTTGTCCCTCGTCTTCGGAATCCTCGAGATCTGCCCAGCGAGGGGACTCAGCGCGTTTGCTCTGTGGCGGGAGAGGCCCTAAGCGCTTGAACACAGACACGTTGGCTGCCTCCTTCTTCTTCTGGTTGCATTCTGGGCAATTGCCAATTGTGGGCAATCGGCTCATTCCTGAATCCCAGCAGTGTCTGAAGAAGGGGCAGTCCCAGTGCCTGGCGGTGTCATCTTGCTCCCTTGATTTTTCTATGGCACGGCGCTCGTGCTCCTCCTCCTCATGATCATGCCGACGATATCTTCTGGCTTCTCTAGCCAGACGATCTCCTTCATCATCATAGCTGGACCGTCGGCGTTGGTCATACTGACTTACATACTTGTTGAGGAGGTGATCAGAGAGGGGTCGCTGATATCTTATGTTCTTCACCTCTCCCTCTGTGACGTAGCGCTTGCCATCATGATGGAGCCGATCGCGTGGAGCGGCCTCCTCTGTGTCCTTGCTACGAGAGCAGCTGCCCTCGTCTCCATCTTTGCCAGAGTGGTGCCCAGGTCCTACCATGTTGATGCCAGAACGAGGATCCCGGTGGCAACCTTCGGGGTAAGTGCACTCCACCATGTTAACGGCGGGAAAGGGCTGGGTGTCGACCTTCATGGCGTACTGGTTGAAAATTAGACGCCCTTTTTCTATCGCCGCTTGGATGTGCTGACGCCATACCCTGCAGTCGTTGGTGGCATGGGATAGCGAGTTGTGCCATTTGCAGTATGGCTTTCCGTTCAGCTCTTGCACCGTGGGGAATTTGAGACCTTCAGGAATCGTCAACTGTTTCTCCTTGAGCAGGAGGTCGAAGATTTGCTCAGTATGGGTCACGTCAAAATCAAATCCCTGGGTGGGCCTCGGTGGCTTTACCCATTTGCGGGACACGGGGGTTCCTCCCCGAGTCCATTCAGCCATCGCTACCTCTTGGTCTCCCGCAGAACTTCGTCTTCCTCTCGCATCGACCGGGACTACGCACGCTTGAACTTGTCTTGGTACAGGTCCGGGTGGCGCTGTTCATATGCCGATAGTTTCTGAACCATGTGCGCCAGTGAGGGATAATCTGCTTGGGAGGCCATGTCCTTGAGCTGTGTTGCAAGGCCTGCTACTGCCAACTCGATCGCTTCTTTTTCGATTATACGAACCGAATAACATCGGTTCCTAAGATTCTGAAGCGCTGGATGTATTCTGTCACGGTTTCTCCGCGCTTCGACGTAATTGTGCTAGATCGGCAATGCCGGACTCGGAAGCCTCTGAATGGTACCGCATATGGAACTGCTCTTCCAATCGCTTCCAAGTCCGGATGGAGTCTGGTGGCAAAGAGGTATACCATCCGAAAGCCGATCCCGTGAGGGACTGTGAGAAGAGCCTCACGCGTAGTTGATCCGACACTGAAGCCGGTCATAGTTGCACCAAATATCGGCCGACGTGCTCGATGGAGCTGGAACCATCTGATCCACTGAATTTGGAGAAATCAGGGAGCCGATATTTGGGTGGTAGCGGGATCATCTCGTAGTCGTCGGGGTACGGCTTGGAATAGCCGATGGCCCTCCTTTTCGGCACCATGCCGAACTGGTCTCTCAGTATGGTGCGATCTGATCCGTCATTTGTCGGCTGCAGGAGTTAAATTCTGAAGATTCGCCGGGGTGGCGTACTTAGCCAGCCATGTTTGCTTTTCCAGCTACGAGCCAACTGCAGGAGCTGAGCTATGGAGGTTCATCGGGGTGGCGTACTTAGTTAGCCACGTACGCTTCTCAAGCTCTGTCGCTGACGTCCCTCCTGTTTTCCCGGAAGTCCCTGATGTTGTGGCCTGGTTTGTGAGTGCCCAGTTGCCACAATCTGGCACATACGTGCACGTGTACCCGTGAGGGATCTCCTTAGGCGCCTCGGGCAAGAACTGGTAGTCACTAGGGTCACCACCGATCTTGTAGACGACGAATGCCGGTGTAGCCGGCACTTCTGGTGCTGCCAACGCATATGGCAGCGGTGGACGGGACTGGAGTGGCAACTCTCCTTGATGCGTCCCGAGAGCTGGTCCCGACGGCGAGTACTGGTGCCTCATGATCTCCTGGATCACGCGAAGAGCGACACGCTCCAACGTGTTGACCAGGTTCTCAGAGTGACGGTGTAGCGAGTGAGCCACCAAGTAGTTGATCTCCTGCCGCAGGGACCTGGTGCGTTCCTCCGACGGGGCGAGAGGTCTATCCCATCGAGTGCACCTTGCGGTGAGAACCCCTTCCATCTGATGCCATGTGAACGGGTTCTCTGAAAAGAGCCGATGAGGTCGGCTTCGAGGGTGACTTTGATCTCGTCATACCTCTTCTTGAGCTCGTCGGGCAGCTCCTCGTAGGTGACTGGTGTGCCGTCCGCCATCTCAGATGTAGATGGCGATGTGGTTGATGTAGAAGCTTGTCCCACCGGGCGTGCCAGAATGTGTTGTCGTCAGAAACCCACCGGCGGGCAGCGACGGGCAACACCGTAGAGCCGGGAACAACCTAGAGCTGCGGCTGGCTGAGGTCCCTCCGAGCGACGGCCCGCAAAGCCTTCTGGTCACACGTCCGATGCTGATGCAGCAGGCGTGCCACCTGACCTATACCTGGTCAGGAAGGTGATGGAGATGCCTCACTTAGTTTCCTGCATGGCATACACGTAAACATTAAATACGAGCCTCGATCGGCTCTCAGGTTGTCCTGTGAATCGGCTCAAGGAGCCGATCCACCCATGATTCGTACGGGGTGCACGAATATATGGTGGTCCTGCTTGATCAAGATAAAGCTAATGAGATCTACGACGATTTAGGGTTTTCACCGCATAATCGGATCATCCTACTCCAGGTTGGGCCTCGCGGCCACGCACGGTGATCGTAAGCCGATCCTAAACAAGGCCTAAAAACCAACACGAAGTTGATCCCCGGAACATCCTGTTTAGGACTAGCGAACGACACCCTACGTGCCGCTGGATCCTCCCCCCCTTTGTAAGGCCTAACTATTGCAGATATTAAACTAATCCTTGTAGAACAAGGAGCAACCGTAACGGATCAGATCTACTAAATAATGATCAAGCGGGGTGCCGCCCCCACACCTAAGATAGGTGTGAGGGCGGCTAGACATGCAAGGGTTGCACTACGATAGCATGTTACGCGAAGAACTATGCTAACCCTAACATATCTATGATAACTACGTTGCTCGCCATCAACAAGGCTTCAGTACGAGCAACGCATGAACAACGTGGAGCTTGTGCTGCCTAGATCGCAAGATGCGATCTAGGCAGCATGTCGCTTACCGATAGAAACCCTCGAGACGAAGGAGTTGGCGATGCGCCGAGATTGATTTGTTTGGTTGAACGTTGGTTGTTTATTCCATAAACCCTAGATACATATTTATAGTCCAGGGGACTTTCTAACGTGGGAATAATCCCCACCGTGCACGATACAAACTCTAACTTTTAATCTAAGATACAATCTACCATAATTAAAGATACATGGGCAATCCAGCCCAAACCCCTCGTGCAAGGCCGCTTCAGAGATCTTCTACGTGTAATCTTCCAAGCCCATCTCTCTTACGGCCCACCTCCTGATTTGGCCAAAATCTGGTGATAACAGGAACCTGATAATGTTGTCGATGAAGAAGGGATGCCTTGGGCATCCCCAAGCTTAGACGCTTGAGTCTTCTTGATATATGCAGAGGTGAACCACCGGGGCATCCCCAAGCTTAGAGCTTTCACTCTTCTTGATCATAGTATATCATCCTCCTCTCTTGACCCTTGAAAACTTCCTTCACACCAAACTTCTCATAAACTTCATTAGAGGGGTTAGTACATAATCAAAAACTCACATGTTCAGAGGTGACACAATCATTCTTAACACTTCTGGACATTGCTCAAAGCTACTGGAAGGTAATGGAACAAAGAAATCCACCCAACACAGCGAAAGAAGCAATGCGAAATAAAAGGCAGAATCTGTCAAAACAGAACAGTCCATAAAGACGAATTTTTAATAAATACTTCCGTTGCTCAGATCAGAAAACTCAAAACTAATGAAAGTTGCGTACATATCTGTGGAACACGCACGTAAATTGGCATATTTTTATGATTTTTCTACAGAGAAAACAGCCCAGATTCGTGACAGATAGAAATCTGTTTCTGCGCAGAAATCCAAATCTAGTATCAACCTTCGATTAGAGGCTTCACTTGGCACAACAAAACACAAAACTAAGATAAGGAGAGGTTGCTACAGTAGTAAACAACTTCCAAGACACAAATATAAAACAAAGTACTGTAGCAAAATAACACATGGGTTATCTCCCAAGAAGTTCTTTCTTTATGGCCATTAAGATGGGCTCAGCAGTTTTAATGATGCACTCGCAAGAAATAGTATTTGAAGCAAAAGAGAGCATCAAGAGGCAAATTCAAAACACATTTAAGTCTAACATGCTTCCTATGCATAGGAATCTTGTAACTAAACAAGTTCATGAAGAGCAAAGTGACAAGCATAGGAAGATAAAACAAGTATAGCTTTAAAAATTTCAGCACATAGAGAGGTGTTTTAGTAACATGAAAATTTCTACAACCATATTTTCCTCTCTCATAATAACTTTCAGTAGCAACATGAGCAAACTCAACAATATAACTATCACATAAAGCATTCTTATCATGAGTCTCATGCATAAAATAATTACTCTCCACATAAGCATAATCAATTTTATTTGTTGTAGTGGGAGCAAATTCAACAAAGTAGCTATCATTATTATTCTCATCAAGTGTTGGAGGCATAGTATAATCACAACAAAATTTACTCTCCATAGTAGGTGGCACCAAAAGACCACTATCATTATAATCATCATATATGGGAGGCAAAGTATCATCAAAGAAAATTTTCTCCTCAATGCTTGGGGGACTAAAAAGATCATGAAAACCAGCTTCCCCAAGCTTAGAACTTTCTATATCATTATCAACAATGGTGTTCAAAGCGTTCATACTAATATTACTACCAGCATGCAAATAAGATTCCGTAGGTTTTTTAATTTTCGCATCAAACAATCCATGTTTTAAATCAGGAAATAGCATAAGAAGCTCATTCTTGTCCATTATGCCAAACTAGTGTAAACAAGAAACAAAAAGATGCAATTGCAGGATCTAAAGGAAATAGCTTCGAGTACTTACAATGCGCCGGAAAATAGCTTAGTAGCCGAGATCCGGAGTGTGAGTACCTTTTACCTTTCCTCCCCGGCAACGGCGCCAGAAAATAGCTTGATGTCTACTTCCCCCTCCTTTTCCTGTAGACAGTGTTGGGCCTCCAAGAGCAGAGGTTTGTAGAACAGCAGCAAGTTTTCCCTTAAGTGGATCACCCAAGGTTTATCGAACTCAGGGAGGAAGAGGTCAAAGATATCCCTCTCATGCAACCCTGCAACCACAAAGCAAGAAGTCTCTTGTGTCCCCAACACACCTAATAGGTGCACTAGTTCGGCGAAGAGATAGTGAAATACAGGTGGTATGAATATATATGAGCAAGAGCAACGGTGCCGTAAAAATAGCTTCTTTGGCGTGTAGTTGATGGTGGTAGTATTGCAGCAGTAGTAACACGGTAAAACAAGAAACAAGCGGTAGTAACGCAGCAGTATTTAGGAACAAGGCCTAGGGATTAGACTTTCACTAGTGGACACTCTCAACATTGATCACATAACAGAATAGATAAATGCATACTCTACACTCTTGTTGGATGATGAACACATTGCGTAGGATTACACGAACCCTCAATGCCGGAGTTAACAAGCTCCACAATTCAATGTTCATATTTAAGTAACCTTAGAGTGTAAGATAGATCAATTCGACTAAACCAAGTACTAACATAGCATGCACACTGTCACCTTCATGCATATGTAGGAGGAATAGATCACATCAATATTATCATAGCAATAGTTAACTTCGCAATCTACAAGAGATCATGATCATAGCATAAACCAAGTACTAACACGGATGCACACACTGTCACCATTACATCGTGCAGGAGGAATAAAACTACTTTAATAACATTGCTAGAGTAGCACATAGATAAATTGTGATACAAAACACATTGCAATCATAAAGAGATATAAATAAGCACCTCACTATGCCATTCAACAGTGAATAAGTATTCTGTGAAATATAGCCTAAGAGACCCACACGGTGCACACACTGTCACCTTTACACACGTGGGACAAGGAGTCTCCGGAGATCACATAAGTAAAATTCACTTGACTAGCATAACGACATCTAGATTACAAGCATCATCATATGAATATCAATCATGTAAGGCAGCTCATGAGATTATTGTATTGAAGTACATAGGAGAGAGATGAACCACATAGCTACCGGTACAGCCCCGAGCCTCGATGGAGAACTACTCCCTCCTCATGGGAGCAGCAGCGGTGATGAAGATGGCGGTGGAGATGGCAGCGGTGTCGATGGAGAAGCCTTCCGGGGGCACTTCCCCGTTCCGGCGGCGTGCCGGAACAGAGACTCCTGTCCCCCAGATCTTGGCCTCGCGATGGCGGCGGCTCTGGAAGGTTTCTGTGGGTTTCGTCGAACGTATCAGGGTTTTCGCGACGGAGGCTTTAAATAGGCGAAGAGGCGGCGCCAGAGGGTCGAAGGGGTGCCCACACCATAGGGTGGCGCGGGCCCCCCCTGGCCGCGCCGGCCTAGGGTTTGGTGGGCCTGTGCGCCCTCCCTGGTGGCTCTCGGGTGTTCTGGATGCTTCCGGGCAAAATAGGGACCTGGGCGTTGATTTCGTCCAATTCCGAGAATATTTCGTTACTAGGATTTCTGAAACCAAAAACAGCAGAAAACAGGAACTGGCACTTTGGCATCTTGTTAATAGGTTAGTTCCAGAAAATGCACGAATATGACATAAAGTGTGCATAAAACATGTAGATAACATCAATAATGTGGCATGGAACATAAGAAATTATCGATACGTCGGAGACGTATCAATGCCTTATCTTTTTCTGTTTTTTATTTTCTTGTTCCTTCTGAAGTTGTCGCCACAGTATCTTTGGCTACAACTGTCGTAGTAGTTCTTTTGAAGACTCCACCTGTAATATCTGTGTAAATGTCTCGAAAATCAATGGAATTCTATTTTGCATGATCATTGATACTGAAATTTTGCTTTTCCAGTTGATATTTGATAACTACTCCGCAAATCCTCATCCTGCCGACACTTTTCCTGCTTCCTCCTTCTCAAAGAAAACACTTGTCGCTGATGACCTTGTTGAAGGTTCTTCAAGTAAACACTCCCCACAAGATTTGCAAGAACTTCGCCAACAACTTCAGTCCATGAAAAAACAAACTCTTGCGATGATGGAACAATCTCGCAAAGCATCCGAAAGGGAAAAGATTGCCCTTCAACAAGCTAAGGAAGCCATAACTGCCAAGGAAGCTGCTATTTCGGAGGCTGAAAAAGCAACTACTCTAGAAAATTTTATGCTTGATTTGATGATTGAGGCCAGTGCAGATATGTCAGGTATGCTCTTGCAAATCGAGATTCCCGTTTTCTCGCTATTTCCTTTTTCGAGATTCTTATGTTGTCGCTGACTAGGCTCCTTTATCGACGCTGCTGCTGAGGATGAAAGGGTGAATACCAGGACGAATCTCCTTGTTAACCTTTCTCTTGACCATGGTTCTCTTTTCTGGGCCACTCCAGAACATACCCGACAAATTGTCAGATTTCAAGACCGCGCCTGTCAGGTTCACGAGTTTCTTGATTTCTGTGCCAGAACCTTGACCCTGGTTTACAAGACGCTATTTCCTCGGAACGAGGCGCCCGATACTCTTCTTGGTTTGTTGGAGAAATTTCAAGATGCTCCTCGTATCCATCACTTCGTGCGAGCTCAACTTTCTGCCGGTGCCCGGTTTGCTATGATGATGATCAAAATCTGCTATCCCAAATTTGACATGAGCCAGATTGTTACCAAGTGCTTAGCCAAGATGGCGAAAAGAAGAAGGGATGTTAGCAAGCTTGAGGATCATGTGACCCCTGTTGCCGAAGATATGATGGATGAACTTCTTCGGATGGATGCTGAATTTTTCGTAAGGGGTAGCTATGCTGAACATAGTACTCGTACTTCCAATACTGGACGGATGACTATAGATAATATACTGAGCCGTCATTGACGTTCCTTCTAGTCCTGTCAAGTTTTCTCAGGAATTGCGTCTTGTATGTTGTACACATATTCTATATTGTGAAGTTAGTAGATATTTCTATTTTTCCTCCTCAAGCCCCCGAGTGTTTCGGTGGTAAATCTCTTTATTGTGTATGCGAGGTATTAAACCAAAGCAACCAAATTTTTATACTATATTTGCGGGTACTAGCCCCCGAGTGTTTTGTCTTTGATTGCTATTTTGTAGCTTCGTTTTACCTGGCGAGGTATTCAATACCAAGACGAGATAATTTTATCAGCTAAATTCTTCTATATTGTAGCTTCGAGGCGTAAGCCCCTGATCGTGTCGAAGAAAAGATATATATTTCCACTATCTTTATTTTATTGCAGCCCCGCGAGCCCGCCTCATTAAAAACCTTTCCCGGCCCCACTCGGTGCCCCGAAAAAGAAAAAGAGAGCGTCTGAAAACTCGCGGGTGTTTCAGTACATTGTATTTTTACAAGGAGGACTATATTTCGACACTAAGCGTAAAAACGCCTTAGCTGTGCCACGTTCCAGGGGTTCTTCTCGAGATTCCCTGTCTTCTTGTCCTTGATCCTGTACGCTCCTCCTTCGATGACTTCTGTGACGACGTAAGGGCCAAGCCATGGCGACTCAAGTTTTTCAGTACGCTCTTGATTGAGTCGCAAAACTAGGTCTCCCACCTGAAAGGATCTTGGTCGAAATCGTCGACTGTGGTAGTTTTTCAGGTCCTGCTGATATTTCGTTACCCTTGATAATACTTCGTCTCGAGCTTCGTCGAGTGCATCGACGTCGTCTTCCAATGCTTTCCTGGAGACTTCTTCATTGTACTCCGTGACTCTGGGAGAGTCGTGCTCTATTTCTATCGGCAATACTGCTTCTGCTCCATGTACCAGGAAGAACGGAGTCTCCTGTGTCGCTGTATTTGGTGTCGTTCGTATGCTCCATAACACACTCGGCAGCTCTCTAGCCAAGTGTGTCGAGCTTTTTCCAATGGTCCTAACAAGCGTTTCTTGATACCATTGCAGATGATACCATTGGCTTTCTCGACTTGCCCGTTGGTTTGAGGATGCGCAACTGACGCGAAGTGCAATTTAATGCCTACCTCTGCACAGTACGCCTTGAATTCCTTGGATGTGAAGTTACTGCCGTTGTCCGTGACGAAGCTATGAGGTACTCCAAACCGAAAGACAATGCCCTTCACGAATTTTATTGCTGACGCTACATCCGGTGAATTTATAGGCTTCGCTTCTATCCACTTGGTAAATTTGTCGACCGCAACGAGCATATACTCGTATCCTCCTGGCGAAGCTTTGTGTAATTGTCCCACCATATCGAGACCCCACTGAGCAAAGGGCCAAGATAAGGGTATAGGCATCAATTCCGCTGCAGGAGAGTGTGGTTTTGCGGCAAATCTCTGGCACGCATCGCAAGTGCGCACTATCTCCTTCGCGTCCTCAATTGCTGTCAACCAGTAAAATCCAGCTCGAAAAACCTTGGCCGCGATGGCTCGACTACTTGCGTGATGGCCGCATACTCCTTCGTGTACTTCCTTCAGGATTACCCTTCCTTCTTCTGGTGTAACGCACCTTTGTAGCACGCCCGAGATACTTCGTTTGTATAACTCTCCTTTGACCACAGTGAAAGCTTTGGAACGCCTAATAACTCGCCTTGCTTCAACTGGATCGTCGGGTATTGTTTTCCTTAAGATGTATGATATGTACACCTGCATCCATGGGATTTGCACCATCAGTACTAGATCCTGTTCCTCTTCTTCTTCCTCCAATGTTTCTTTCGCAGCCCCGGAGGGTTTCTCGTTCTTTTCCTTCTTTGTGGGTTTTTCGGCTTTGTGGATTTCTCTGTGATCTCTTCCCAAAACACGCCTGGAGGGATTGCGAGGCACTGCGACCCGATGTTTGCAAGAACGTCGGCTTCATCATTACTCAGCCTGCTGATGTGGTTTACCTCGCATCCATCAAACAGCTTCTCCAGCTCATTATACATTTCCTTGTACGCCACCATGCTATCATTGACTGCATCACATTGGTTCATGACTTGCTGAGCCACCAATTGTGAGTCGCCAAATATTTTTAGTCGAGTTGCGCCGCAGGCTTTCGCCATCTTCATCCCATGTATAAGAGCTTCATATTCTGCTTCATTGTTAGATGCATTTGGGAACGTCATCTGTAAGACATATTTTAATTTGTCGCCTTCAGGTGATATGAGTATCACGCCTGCTCCAGCTCCTTCTTACCTTTTGGACCCGTCGAAGTTCATAGTCCAGGTTCTCGATAAATCCGGAGGTCCTGTGTTTTGCAACTCCATCTAATCTGCGATGAAGTCTGGTAAAATTTGCGACTTTATTGCCTTTCTATTTTCATACGTGATGTCCCGAGGAGAAAGTTCTATTCCCCAAAGGGAGACACGGCATGTAGCTTCTGGATTGTTGAGTATAGTGGATAGAGGCGCCTCATTGACAACTATTATCGGATGCGCCAAAAAATAGTGCCGCAATTTTCTTGCGGTTGTGAATACTCCATATGCTAGCTTCTGGTACTGCGGGTACCGCTGTTTTGAAGGCGATAAAACTTCGCTGATGAAGTATACCGGTCTTTGCACTCCATGGAGTTTTCCTTCTTCTTCTCTTTCGACAACTAGCGCCGTGCTGACCACCTGAGGTGTAGCCGCAATGTATAACAGGAGTGGTTCCTTCTCTTTTGGCGCCACTAAGATTGGTGGTGTTGAAATTTTTCGTTTGAGATCCTCGAAGGCCCTATCTGCCTCTTCGTTCCACTGGAACTTCTCTCCTTGTTTGATTAAAGCGTAGAACAGTAGCGCCTTTTCTCCCAGCCTGGCGACGAATCTGCTTAAAGCTGCGACTCGCCCAGTTAGATGTTGTATTTCTTTCAACTTTGTTGGCTTCATCATTGTTACAATAGCTTGGATTTTTTCGGGATTAGCTTCGATCCCTCTTGCTGATACTAGGAACCCGAGAAGTTCTCCTGCAGGGACGCCAAAAGAACACTTCGTTGGATTCAACTTGAGACAAAATTTGTCGAGGTTGTCGAAGGTTTCCTTCAAGTCCTCGATTAATGTTGCCCCCTTTTTTGATGTTATGACGACATCGTCGATGTACACTTGTACATTTTTTCCAATCTGTGTTGCTAAGCACTTCTGCATCATTCGTTGATATGTTGCTCCCACGTTTTTCAACCCGAAAGGCATTGTTCTATAACAAAATACGCCATACGGTGTGATGAACGATGTTTTGGCTTCGTCATCTTCTTTTAATCTGATCTGGTTGTAACCAGAATATGCGTCCAAGAAGGAAAGACGTTCACATCCTGCCGTGGAGTCGATAATTTAATCGATCCTTGGGAGGGGAAAGTGATCCTTTGGACAATGTTTATTGAGGCACGTAAAGTCGACACACATGCGAAGGACTTTCGTGTTTTTCTTCGGCACCATCACTGGGTTAGCTACCCAGGTGGCCTCTGTGGATATCTCTTTAATGAAACCAGCTTCTCTGAGTCGATCAATTTCTGACAGCATGGCTTTGCGGTTTGGTTCCAAAAAACGCCGCAAAGGTTGTTTGATTGGTCTTGCTATTGGATCCAAGTTTAGGTGGTGCTCGGCAAGTTCCCTGGGTACTCCTGGCATGTCACCTGGACACCATGCGAAGATTTTCCAGTGCTCACGGAGGAACTCGACGAGCGCGCTTTCCTATGCGAGGTCCATGTTTGTTGCGATGGACGTCGTTTTCTTCGGATCTGTCGGGTGGATCTGCACTTCCTTAGAATCTTTTGCGGTATTGAAAGTTGACTCCTTGTTGGGTCTCCCTACATCTGGCAGCACATCATAATCAGTCATGAGCCTTGACGCTGCATACTCCGCTTGCATCCCGAAAGTTTCTGATATTCGATGAAAATCCTTGTCGCATTTATCGGCTAGCGCGAAGCTTCCTTTGACTGTGATTGGTCCCTTGGGCCCAGGCAACCTCCAAAGCAGGTATGTGTAGTGTGGTACCACCATAAACCTGGCATACGCTGGTCGTCCCAATAAAGCGTGATACTGCGATGGGAAATCCACAACTTCGAATTCTAACCTTTCTATCCTGTAATTTTCTCGGGTCCCAAACTGAACGTCGAGATTGATTCTTCCCAGCGGATAACTCGGCTTCTCTGGCGTGATTCCATGGAAACGCGTGTCGGTTGGTTTTAGATTTGCCAGGGATATGTTCATTTTCCTCAGTGTATCTGCGTACATGAGGTTTAGACTGCTGCTTCCATCTATAAACACTCGAGATACGTCGAATCCTGCAATTACTGCTGGTAAGATAAGTGCTGATTGCCCTGGTCTAGGAACTTGCTGCGGGTGATCCGCTATTGTGAAGCCAATGTCTTGCCCTGACCAATTTAGGTACTCAACCGTTGGTGGAGGCATCTTCTCTGCCATAAACACTTGCCGCGAGATTACTTTCTGAGCCCTGTTAGATGGCCTAGCTTTCTGAATCATCGAGACCGCGCCATTGTTG
The DNA here is from genome assembly GCF_019359855.2 of Lolium perenne. NCBI lineage: Eukaryota > Viridiplantae > Streptophyta > Magnoliopsida > Poales > Poaceae > Lolium > Lolium perenne. Next base: position 274,765,223 of record NC_067246.2, on the reverse strand, counting down.
TTAGGATCAACATATGGGGGTGGTTGCGGTGCTGCCGCTATTCTAAGCTGATGTCGATTTTCGTCCGTGATTGCGGGAGGAGGTGGTAAGTGGATCTCACTCCTGGGCCCCTGGGGGTTTCTGTTTACTGCTTGAGCATTGGCTATTCCTGCGACTCGCAACATTGCCTGAAAATTGCGACAATCCTTTTGCAGGTGTCCTGACTGCCTTTTCCTGTTGCTATCGAGATAAAAATGCATCTGGCACGGCCCGTTCATCATATCTTCGGGAATTATGAAAGATCTCTGAAATCTTGACCCGCTATTTTGCCTGTTATCTCTATTGTCGCCTTGCTGTGCACTACTTCTTTGGTAGTCATCTCTATTGTTTCCTCCATTGTTTCCCCGAAAGCCAGCCGATATTTGGCCAGGTGCATCGTAACTCGAGAATTGTCGGGGAAATCGGCGTCTATTTTGAAAATTTCGACTACGGTCCTCCTCTGGGGACCTATGTCGTTTGTTATGTACCGCATCTTCACCATCTACCCATCTGTTTGCCATTTCCATTAATGCTGACACTGTCCTTGGGTTTGTCCTTCCTAAGTCCTCCACGAAATCTCCTCGCTGAACTCCTGCTACAAACGCATCTATAGCTCTCTCGTCAGATATATTTTCTGCCGAGTTTTTGATGATGTTCCACCTTTGGATGTACTTCCTCATTGATTCATCATGTTTTTGTCGACATGACCTCAACTCCTCTAGTGTCGCAGGTTACTTGCAGGTTGATCAATTTTTTTTGATAAACACATCCTCAAAACTCTCCCAGCTGTCGATGGACCCTGGGGGAAGCTTCTTTATCCACGATCTGGCGGCTCCGCTCAGGTGTATTTGAATACTTCGCATGGCTGTTGCTCTGGTTCCGCCTATCAATTTTACTGTCTCGAGGTAATCGACTAACCAATCCTCGGGATCTTGCAGGCCATCGAATTTCTTGAAACTATCGGGTAGTTTGAATCGTGACGGGACCCGAGTTTTTCGGACCCGTCGTGTGAAACACGGGAGTCCACACATATCCTCTTCGGCAAGTTCTGGTGAATGTCGATGTTCCCTTCTTTCTTGCCGTGCTCTATCTACTCTGGCCTGAGTCGTTGTGTCTCTGGCTCCACTCGCTCTCGGTGGATCTTGCACTGCTGCGGTAGGTCTCGGACTATTTTGCCTTGCAGTTCCTTCGGGAGGTGTAGCTGCGAACGCTGCTCCCATGGCTCCACATCCTGCCATGGCCATGTTATACAACGCTTCTCTTGGATCTCCTGCAGGTGGCCTGGACGCTAGGATGAAAGCTTGTGTCGCCATGTATCCTGCTTCCGGTGTTTTTGGGATAATATTCCCCCTCGTGTCGATTGACATGAAGGACATGTCGAGGTTTTGGATTAGAGTCTCTCTTTCGGCCTCCGGTATATTTTGCAGCCGAGATCTTGCTCTCCTCCGAGCTTCTCTATAACTATCTCCCGAAGTTCCTGATTGTTGACTTAACTCCGCTCTTCGCCTGCTTGACGCTGAAGCTGCCTCCTTTCTCCTATTCAGAGCAGCTGTCTCTTTTTCCAGTTCTCTTCCAGCTCGAGCAAGCCTATATTGGTAGGCCTGCAATTCTTCGACCGTAGCAGTTGTCTCCATAGGTTCAGAACCATCCATAGCTTTTGCTGCTCTATCCCATACTGCTTGTGGAAGTTGAACTCTGACACGTGGTGTGGGCCCGACATATTTAGTGCCCAAACCTCTCCTTAGATCTGAGGGATCGACGTAGGAATTTCCCAAATCGTCGAAAGCCTCCGATGTTTCCTCTTGATCGCGACTTGCTTCTCCAATGGCATAAACTTGATGATATTTTGGAGTTTTCACTTTGCTTGGTTTGGTGACACCATCATAAAGATTGGTGAAGACCTTTCCGATAGAGATGGATTTGTCGATGAAGTCGAAGCTGTCAGTGTCGCTCGAATCATCGCTTATATAGGAGTTCGCAGATGACTCGAAGGACATGTCGCTGAAGATCTTGGCGAGTTTTTTGCTTGCCTTGCTGCCGATAAAGTGTGGCGACGAAATTTCCTCGTCGCTTGAATCGATGGATGATGCTGAGCTTGAGAAGTCAGGATCAACCGCCGATAATCCCGTCGAGATCGGAACTTCGAGACGATACGCTCCTTTTTTCTCGATGCGTAAGTGGAATTTTCCAAACGTCATCTCCATGGGCTCCTCCAGATACGCATATGCATCCAAATGGGAGGGTGGGTGAGGTACAAAATCAACTAGACCAGTTTCGATCGGTTTACCTCTATCCATGATGTTGCTTGCCACCGATGAAGTCGACGATCTTGAACGTGCCATCGAGATCAGCTCCTTGTCGCCTCTAGATCCCACAGACGGCGCCAATTGACAAGGTATTAACTTGTCAATGCCTACAGATAGTAGACTAGGGTTTCGTTGGATGTAGAGGGAAGTAGATCTCGAAGGTTTCAGCCGAAAAGTACTCGACGATGTAAAAACTAGGGTTGTGTTGACAGTAGATTCGATGCTTTCTTTGTCCCTCGACTCCCCCTTATATAGGAGGTGGAGCCGAGGGATTCGTATTGTACAAGTTACAGAGTCCGGGAAGGTTTCCAACTCATCCCGCAAGATTACAAACATCATCTCCTAATACAACTCTAGCTTTCCTTAATAACAACTTGGGCTTCCGATTCTTCTTATTCTTCGAGTCGTGGGCCTTCAGTAAACCCCGGGTACTATCTTCGGCAGGCCCATTGGGGATGCCTATGTCACCCGTGAGCAAAACATGATAAGCACCAGAAGGCCAAGGTGTTATATCTTTATAAATGTAAACTAGATTATTGACTCTAGTGCAAGTGGGAGACTGTTGGAGATATGCCCAAGAGGCAATAATAAATTAGTTATTGTTATATCTTGGTGTTCATGATAAATGTTTACATCCCATGCTATAATTGTATCAACCGAAACATTGGTACATGTGTGTTATGTAAACAACAAGGAGTCCCTAGTAAGCCTCTTGTATAACTAGCTTGTTGATTAATGGATGATCATGGTTTCGTGATCATGAACATTGGAGGTTATTAATAACAAGGTTATGTCATTAGGTGAATGATATAATGGACACACACCCAAATGAGCGTAGCATAAGATCAAGTCATTAAGTTCAATTTGCTATAAGCTTTCGATACATAGTTGCCTAGTCCTTCGACCATGAGATCATGTAAATCACTTACATCGGAAGGGTATTTTGACTACATCAAACGCCATTGCGTAAATGGGTGGTTATAAAGATGGGATTAAGTATTTCGAAAGTGTGAGTTGAGGCATATGGATCAATAGTGGGATTTGTCCATCCAGATGACGGATAGATATACTCTGGGCCCTCTCGGTGGAATGTCATCTGAGTAGCTTGCAAGCATATGATTGGATCATAAGAGATGACATACCACGGTACGAGTAAAGAGTACTTGTCGGTAACGAGGTTGAACAAGGTATGGAGATACCGATGATCGAACCGCGGACAAGTAAAGTATCGCGTGACAAAGGGAATCGATATCGTATGTAAATGGTTCAATCGATCACTAAGTTATCGTTGAATATGTGGGAGCCATTATGGATCTCCAGATCCCGCTATTGGTTATTGGTCGGAGATGAGTCTCGACCATGTCTGCATAGTTCACGAACCGTAGGGTGACGCGCTTAAGGTTCGATGTCGCATAAGTAGATTCAGAATATGAGATGGAGACCGAAGTTTGTTCGGAGTCTCAGATGGGATCCGGGACATCACGAGGAGGTCCAGAATGGTCCGGAGAATAAGATTCATATATGGGAAGTCATTTTCAGGGTTATCGGAAAAGTTCAGGATTTTTTGGTATTGTACCGGAGGTTCTAGAAGGTTCCGGAGGGTACCATAGTGGGGCCCACCTATCCCGGACGACCAACATGGACCGCAGGGGTCGCATAGGCCCACATGGGCCATGCACACCAGCCCCCCAAGGCCCATGTGGCTGTACCAAGTGGATAAGATCAAATCCCTTGAAAATAGGGACTTAACTTGGGGGGAAGTCCCCCCTTATTTTGGCCGACCCTTGGGCTTGGAGGAGGGGCCAAGGCAGCCCCCCACGCCTATATAAGAGGGAGGGAGGGCTGGGGCGCAGCACATCATCCCCCCAAGCCCTAGCCGCCCCTCTCTCCCTCCTCCTTCTTCCTGCGCAGGCTTGGCGAAGCCCTGCGGGAATTTCTCCTCCACCTCCACCACCACGCCGTCGTGCTGCTGGGATTCCGAGGGGATCTACCACACCTCCGCTGCTCGCTGCAACGGGGAGAGGACGGGCTTCATCGACACCGTACACACGACCGAGTACGGAAGTGCTGCCGGATTGTAGCACAGGATGATCGACTACATCAACAACGAGATATAATCTCGCAGGCTTTGGAAATCTTCCAGGGTTAGTCTCACATGCATCTCGTTGCTTCGATCTTCATAGATTAGATCTTGGCTTTTCCTAGATTGGATCTTGGTTTTGTTCTTGTTCACGGTAGAATTTTTGTTTTCTATGCAACGAACCCATCATGCCCCTGGCCCATTAGGGCTAGGATGCACCCCCTAGGCCCATGTTGGACCCCCTAGGTCATGGCCCCCATGGTGGACCCCTCGGAACCTTCTAGAACCTCCCCGGTCTTCCACCGGAAAAATCCCGAACTTTTCTGAAACCTAGAAATCAACTTCCCTTATATGAACCTTATTCTTTGGACCATTCCGGACCTCCTCGTGATGTCCTAGATCCCATCCGAGACTCCGAACAAACTTCGGTCTCCATCTCATATTCCGAATCTACTTATGCGACATCGAATCTTAAGCGCGTCACCCTACGGTTCGTGAACTATGCAGACATGATCGAGCCTCCTCTCCGACTGACAGGGTATCAACTTGTCAATGCCTATGGATTGTAGGCTAGGGTTTAGTTAGAAGTAGAGGGCAAGTAGATCTCGAAGGTTTCAGCCGAAAAGTACTCGACGATTATGAAAACTAGGGTTTGTAACAATGATTCGATTGCCTCTTCGTCCCTCGACTCCCCCTTTATATAGGAGGCGGAGCCGAGGGCTTCGTTTTGTACAAGCTACAGAGTCCGGGACGGTTTCTAACTCATCCCGCCAGATTTACAAATAACACTTCCTATTACAATTCTAACTTTCCTTAATACATCTTGGGCTCCCGAATCTTCTTATTCTTCGGATATTGGGCCTTCAGTAAACCCCGGGTACTAATTTCGGCAGGCCCATTTGGGATGCCTATGTCAGTAGCCCCCGAGATTTTGCTTGAATCGTAGAGTCAGGGAAAATCTCCACTGTTTATTTTTATTCGAGAGCTTTAACTTTTTTATATTTCTTCACATGAAATTCTATATTGTACAGGGATAATGGTAGTTGGGGCTAGTTCATCTGACGGGTCAGGTACTAGTTAACTGCTCTAGTGGCAATCCGCAAAAACCTACTTCAAGACCACGTCCCTGGACATGATCTCGGGATACTGGTGTAAACTTCGACAGGTGCCGCTTAAGGTCTTACCATTCTGTCGAGTCCCAGTCAAATTTATCGAGTACCTAACGCGTCCGTTAGGATTTTTCTTCGTATCTGTTGATACGGATAAAAGTAGCAGAGCGCAGTCTTCGGCGATGCCACGCCCAGCAGAACGGATCTGGGGTCTTACCTTCGCAAATTTGCGGCATTCAGAAATTGATCGCAACTTTGGCGTTCTGAGAATATATTGTCGAGTGCTTTTCCGGCTGTTGGAATGGCACATTTCATCGAGTCAAATATGACTTATATTGCTCTCCCGATGGGAGTATATGTAGAGTTAATTATAACTCAAAATATACTCTCTTGCTTTTCTATCTTTTCTTTTTTTTTTATTTCATCGGGTACGCGAACAGCGTTCCCGATGGGAGTAGCCCCCGAGGCTACAGCCAAGGACTTGTGCTTGGTTGTAGGCTCAACATGTTAGTCCACCTTGTCGCCATATTGTCATTATTTCCCAATATGATGTCTCTTCTTTTTTTTATCTTTCGGGTGCGCGAACAGCGCTCCCGATGGGAGTAGCCCCCGAGCATTTGGGCAAAAACTTGTATTTGATCAAAAGCTCCCGAAGTATTTAATAACTTCTCGTGTCGCCAATCTTCTTTTATTTTTCTTGTCGGCATGCTTCCCTTAATCAAATTTACTTCATCTCTGTTAGTAGTCATGGTTTTCTGCCTTGTAGGTCCATTGCTTCCACCACGTTGACACGTCGTGTAAGTGGGGGACACACGTCCTCCGCTTTTTCTGGCGTACGTACAGTAACGCCTATCTCAGTAAAAATACCTTTTTACCCTTTTATCTAGAAGATCTTTTTTCACCACACGATTTCTTCATCCAACGGTGCATTGCTTCACCCGATTCTTATATAAACCTTTCTTCAACCTCCGTTCACTCCTTCGCTTGCGCCGCCCATCTGTTCCTCTTTGCAAAAACTTCCCCTGCGCCCAACTCTCTCTGATCTTCCGCAACCACGAACATTGCTTTTTCCATTGCCGTTGATGCCACCGCGCACGCGACTCACTCGCCACAACACTCCAGAGTCCAAGATGGCCGCCGAAGATCTTGAGTGGGAGAGATCTAAAATCTCCAACCAGGATGCCAACACGCTGAAGAGGCTTGGCCTGATGAAGAAAGAAGACGCCATCCGCTTTCCCAGCGAAGAAAGCTACCCCAACCCTCCAATGGAGTACCGGGTTAGTTTCGTTGATCACCTCATCCGCGGCCTTTCGGCCCCAATTCACGATTTCCTTCGCGGCCTTCTTTTTTTTTACGGGATTCAACTGCACCAGTTGACCCCCAATTCCATCCTTCACATTTCCATTTTTATCACACTGTGCGAATGCTTCCTTGGAATTCCTCCTAATTGGGCTCTGTGGAAACGCATTTTCTGCCTCCGCCGCAATGGCTCCCACAACGCCACCTATAACATAGGCGGCGTTGTTATCTGTGTCCGAACTGACGTTGATTATTTCGACGTCAAGTTTCCTGATTCTGTCCAAGGATGGCGCAAAAAATGGCTCTACATTCATGAAGAAAGTGCCAACTCTGTGGAACACAACATAATCCCTTTCGACGGAAGTGCCAAAATTCAGCGCCGCCATTCCTGGGACGCTGAAGCTTCCGAAGAAGAGAAAAAGGCGACAGAAGCACTTATGTCTCGTATTCATCAACTTCAAAATACTCGAGGCAAAGAACTATCCGGTGTTCAAATCACTGCCTACTTCCTTAGGATTAGAGTGCAGCCTCTTCAGGCTCGCAAAAATCCCCTTTGGACGTATTCTGGTGAAAACGACGCCAATAGAATCTCCAGTGATCTTTCTGCAAAGGACTTGGAGAAATTGATTCGAAGAGTTTCTCGCCTAGCCAAGAAGGATCCTATTCCCTCCTCTTGTCGAGTGGAACCATACAGCGCCGCCAATCCTCTTCCCGAGGTATTTTGTCTTCTCGAGTTTCTGTCTTGTTCCGAACTTTCCCTGCATCTCACTGTATTGGTATCTCTCTAATTTTTCTTTTGTCGCTATTTTCTTGCAGAACCATCCTACTATGGCTTCCCTTCCTCCTCTTCCTGAGGATGGAGAAGTCGAAGAACAGGCTATCGTTGCCGAAGACACCCAAGGTTCTTCTATTCCTGAAAGTGAAGTCGCAGGTTCTCACAAATCTACGGCTTCCCATGAAAAAGAAGTTGAATCTGAAGCCAGCGAGTCGACGCAATCCCTTCCTCCTGCTGTTTCCCCAAGGAACAAAAGGAAAAGGAATGATGCCGAGGATTCTGGCACTTCTAAGGCTGAAAAAGTTGTTCCTTCTCATCCGAAGGCAACTTATGATCCTTATATTGAATCCCTCGTCAGCTCGTAAGTCATCTTTATTTCTCCCTATTTCTGTACTCGAGATGTTTATCTTGTCTTGCTTTTTATGCTGCCGATTTTTGATCAACAGTGATGACGAGGAAGAAGTACCAACTGTTGACGTGGCTCCTCGGACAAGCACATCACATACTGTACTTGCCTCAGACACGCTAGTTGAAGGAGAAGAATCCTCGCCTCCTCAACAAAACGTCGTCACCACAACTCCGCCAGCAAGCCCCCTTGCTCCTTCACCAAAAAGGACAAGGGTTGAAACGATTGTTGAACCTGCCCCTCAATTGGGCAGCTCGTCGACTCTGCTCTTAGATGATGTAAGTTTGTCGATATCTATATTTCTTCTATTTTGTTTTTTCACGCCTTCACTCTCTTTTTCATGCCGATGTTTCTTTTGCTGTATTCTTCTTTAACAGCCCATGATCAAAGAGCTTCTCCGCATCGGATCCCAATTTATTGGGTACCGTGAATATGCTAGCAGAGCCGAAGGTAACAACTTTTATACTTGCCATTTTTTCTTGACTTTTTGCTCCTGTTGCTTGTCACGGTTTTTGATCTTTCTACTCTTTTTTTTTATATCTCGACAGAAAAACTTGCAGAGGCCAACAAACGTGCCGACGCACTTGCTCAAAAACTTGAGCAAAGTGAGGCGGCTCGCAAGAAAGCCGAACTTGTTGCTAACGAAGCCAAAGCCGAGGCTGATGAAGCCAAAGCAAAAGCTGCTAGTGTTGAGGAACTGCAGAAAAAACTTGAGGATACTGCATCTGCCTTAAACGAGCACAAAGCTGCACAAGCTTCTCGTGAACAGGGGATCCTCAAGCGCCTGAAATCACAAAGTCGACGCACTTTCAGTAATATTATTGATCCCTTCTATTTTTATGAGAGCCGCTGTTTCTTGTTGTTTGACCAACGTTTTGTTTCCTTGGCAGATCAAACAAACCAAGATTTTGATCTGGAGAATCCTGTCGATGACCCTCTCATTGGCGCACTTTCCTATCTGGAGCTGCATGGGTCCGAAATTCGTGAAGGCGTGGCCAATGCTAATGCAGGATTGTCGGCGCTGTTCCCCTACTTCTTCCCGAAGAAAGAGGAGCCCCCGACTTTCCTTGCCCTTGCCAAGATGTTCAATTCACCAGAAGACCTTGGACTGAAGATGCGCCAAGAGAATATGAAAATTCTTGTCGAAAATCTTTGTTGCTGCAGTTCTTTGACAGCCAATAGACTGTTGATTGGACGAAAGTTGGCGACATCGAGCAGATAGAGCAATCAAGATGGAGGTCCCTGATTAAGGCAGCCAAGCCCAACACGAAGAAAATCTTGGCTTATCTCGGGATCAAACCAGCTTCGACTCCTAGCTCATCAAGGCCGGAGGTCTAGTTGCATGCTTCTTTATTTTTCTTTCTTTCTCTTTTGCTCTTGTCGCCAAAGTAGTTATTTGGCGACACGTACTTCATTAACTCCACTGTAAGGCCTTTGTAATTATTCCGAAAGATTAATGAAAACTCTATCTTTTGCGTGTTGATTGATGTTGTCTTGCTTTGTTAAATTTCAGTTGGTATTTGATAACTATACTCCATCTTCCGCTCCTTCCAATGTTTCGCCTTCTTCTTCTCACCCAAGGAGACCTCTTGCTGATGCTGCACCTGTCGAAGATTCCTTGCCGTGAGAATTGGATGAACTTCGGCAGCAACTTCAGTATGCGAAGAAGCAAACACTTGTGATGATGGAAAAATCTCGCAAGTCATCTGAAACCGAAGAAGTTGCACTTCAGCAAGCTCGTGAGGCCGTGGCTGCCAAGGAAATCGCTGCTTCCGAGGCTGAAAAGGCGACTACTCGAGAAAATTTCATGCTCGAGTTGATGAATGAAAACTTGATGCGGATATGTCGGGTATGCTTGTTTCAACCTCAATATCTTCCGTCTTCCTGCTATGTCTCTTAAAATTTTTCTGCTCCGTTGTTTTGATAGGTTCCTTTACTGATGCTGTTGCCGAAGAAGAGAGGGTAAATACTAGGACGAACCTCCTCGTTAATCTTTCCCTTGATCATGGTTCTTTGTTTTGGGCTACCCCAGAGAGGACCCGCCAGATTGTCAGATTTCAGGATCGCGCTTCTCAAACTCGTGACTTCCTTGACTTCTATACCAAGACCCTGTCCATGGTTTATAATTCCATGTTTCCTCGGAACGTTCAACCAAAGGTTCTTCCCGAGTTAATGGAGAAATTCAAGGATGCCCACAGGATCCATGATTTTGTGAAAGCTCAACTGGTAGCTGGCGCCAGATTTGCTCTTATCATGCTTCAGATCTGCCACTCAAATCTTGACCTGACCCAAGTTGTTGTGAAAGTCCATCAGAAGGTAAAGCGCCGAAGAGTTGGTGTCGAGCGAATTAACACGAAAGTTTCGCCTGTAGCCGAAGAAATGATTGAAGACCTTCTTCGGATGGATGCCGACTTTTTTGCCGATGGTCATTATGCTGACTTTCTTGGCGCTGCTCCTGAAGAAAACAGAATTACCCTTGACGACATACTGAATCAGGACTAATTATTTTCTTTTTGTAGATAACTCTTCTTTGTAACCCATGACTGTGATTATATTGTGAAGCAATCATTATATTTCTATATTTATCTAGCCCCCGAGTGTTTCGGTGGCTATTTACTGTATTTGTATATTGCGAAGTTTTGAACCAAGGCATTTATGTAATATGTATCTATTGCGAATATCAGCCCCCCGAGCTTCTTTATTGAGTACTATTTTGTATTTTGATTGACTCACGAGGTATTTTAATACCAAGGCAAGGCTTTTCTTTTTCGATGAACTATATTGAAATTCGTCGGGTCAGAGACTTTGAACATGTCGATAAAGAAAAGTTATATTGACACTATCTTTATTATATTGCAGCACCGCGAGCCCGCCTCATTAAAAACCTTTCCCGGCCCCACTCGGTGCCCCGAAAAAGGAAAAGAGCGCGTCTGAAAACTCGCGGGCGTTTCAGTACATTGAAGTTTTACAAGGACTATATTTCGACTCTAGGCGTAGAACCGCCGGAGTTGCGCCACGTTCCAGGGGTTTTGCTCCTCCACCCCTGTCTTCTTGTCCTTTATCCTGTATGCTCCTCCTCCGATTACTTCCGTGACAATGTAAGGGCCAAGCCATGGTGACTCGAGTTTTTCATGACTTTTTTGCGTGAGCCGAAGAACTAGGTCTCCCACCTGAAAAGATCTTGGCCGCAAGCGTCGACTGTGGTAATTCTTCAAGTCCTGTTGGTATTTGGTTACCCTTGATAGTACCTCGTCTCGAGCTTCGTCGAGTGCGTCGACGTCGTCTTCCAATGCTATCTTGGAAGTTTCTTCATTATACTCTGTGACTCTGGGGGAGTCGTGCTCTATTTCTATTGGTAGTACTGCCTCTGCTCCATGGACCAGGAAAAACGGTGTCTCCTGTGTCGCTGTATTTGGTGTTGTTCGGATGCTCCACAACACACTTGGTAGTTCTTCTGGCCAGGTATGTCGAGCTTTTTCCAGTGGTCCTAACAGTCGTTTCTTGATGCCATTGCAGATGATGCCATTGGCTTTCTCGACTTGCCCATTGGTTTGAGGATGTGCAACTGACGCGAAGTGCAACTTGATACCCACTTCTTCGCAATAGTCTTTGAATTCGTGGGATGTGAAGTTACTGCCATTGTCTGTGACGATGCTGTGAGGCACTCCAAATCTGAAGACGAGTCCTTTTATGAATTTTACTGCGGATGCTCCATCTGGTGAATTTATCGGCTTCGCTTCTATCCACTTTGTAAATTTGTCGACAGCTACTAACATGTACTCCTTTCCTCCTGGCCAGGATTTGTGTAACTTACCCACCATATCAAGTCCCCATTGTGCAAAGGGCCATGACAATGGTATTGGTGTTAGTTCTGCTGCTGGAGAGTGGGGTTTTGCGGCAAACCTTTGACACGCGTCGCAAGTTCTTACTATTTCCTTAGCGTCCTCGATTGCTGTCAACCAGTAGAATCCTGCCCGAAAGACCTTGGCTGCAATAGCTCGACTACTTGCGTGGCGGCCACATATTCCTTCGTGTACATCCTTCAAAATTATTCTTCCTTCTTCGGGTGTGACACATCTTTGCAGGACGCCTGAAATACTTCGCTTATACAATTCTCCTTTGACCACCGTGAAAGCTTTGGAGCGTCGAATTACTCGCCTGCCTCAACTGGATCATCAGGTATTTCTTTCCTGAGGATGTACGATATGTACGTCTGCATCCATGGTATCTGTATCACCATGACCAGGTCCTGATCTTCTTCTTCTTCCTCTTGCTTTTCCTTGGTAGCCCCCGAGGGTTTCTTCTCCTTCTTTTTTGATTTTGTCGATTTGGTGGATCTCTCTGTTATCTCTTCCCGTAATACACTGGCGGGACTGCAAGGCATTGCGACCCGATGTTTGCAAGAACGTCGGCTTCATCGTTGCTCAATCTACTAATATGATTTACTTCGCATCCATCGAACAACTTCTCGAGCTCGTTGTATACTTCCTTGTATGCCATCATGCTATCATTGACTGCGTCACATTGGTTCATAACTTGCTGAGCCCATCTTCATTCCGTGTATGAGAGCCTCATATTCTGCTTCGTTGTTAGATGCGTTGGGGAACGTCATCCGAAGGATGTACTTCAACTTGTCGCCTTCAGGTGATATAAGTACTACTCCTGCGCCAGCCCCTTCTAGTCTTTTGGACCCATCAAAGTTCATGGTCCAGGTTCTCGACAAGTCTGGAGGTCCTGTGTTTTGCAACTCCATCCACTCTGCGATGAAGTCCGGCAGAACTTGCGACTTGATTGCTTTTCTTTTTTCATACGTGATGTCCCGAGGGGAAAGTTCTATTCCCCAAAGGGAGACACGACCCGTAGCTTCTAGGTTGTTTAGTATATTTGACAAGGGAGCTTCATTGACCACTATGATCGGGTGTGCCGAAAAATAATGGCGCAATTTGCGTGCTGTTGTGAACACTCCATATGCTAGCTTTTGGTACTGAGGGTACCTTTGTTTTGTGGGCGATAAAACTTCGCTGACGAAGTATACTGGCCTCTGCACGCCGTGAAGTTTTCCTTCTTCTTCTCTTTCGACAACTAGCACCGTGCTCACCACTTGGGGCGTGGCTGCAATATACAACAGGAGAGGTTCCTTTTCCTTCGGCGCCACCAGAATTGGTGGTGTCGAGATTGTGCGCTTCAAGTCCTCGAAGGCTCTATCGGCCTCTTCGTTCCACTGGAATTTATCTCCTTGCTTTATTAGAGCGTAAAATGGTAACGCTTTTTCTCCCAACCTGGCGACGAATCTGCTCAAAGCTGCGACTCGCCCAGTTAGCTGCTGTATTTCTTTCAACTTTGTTGGCTTCCTCATTGTTATAATAGCTTGTATTTTATCGGGATTTGCTTCAATCCCTCTTGCTGAGACTAGAAATCCTAGAAGTTCTCCTGCTGGGACGCCAAAGGAACACTTTGTCGGGTTCAGCTTGAGGCAGAATTTGTTGAGGTTGTCGAAGGTTTCCTTGAGATCCTCGATCAGTGTTGCCCCCTCTTTTGACGTTATGACGACATCGTCGATGTACACTTGCACGTTTTTCCCGATCTGTGTCGCCAAACACTTCTGCATCATCCTCTGATATGTTGCTCCCGCGTTTTTTAAACCGAAAGGCATTGTTCTGTAACAGAACACGCCGTAAGGTGTTATGAACGCTGTTTTGGCCTCGTCTTCCTCTTTCAATCTGATCTGGTTATAACCAGAGTATGCGTCCAGGAAGGAAAGACGTTCACATCCAGCCGTAGAGTCGATAATTTGATCGATCCTCGGGAGGGGGAAGTGATCCTTTGGACAATGTTTATTGAGACACGTAAAGTCGACGCACATGCGAAGGACTGTCGTGTGTTTCTTCGGCACCATCACTGGGTTAGCTACCCATGTGGCTTCTGTAGATATCTCTTTGATAAAACCAGCTTCCTCCAGTCGATTTACTTCTGATAGCATAGCTTTGCGGTTTGGTTCCGAAAAACGCCGCAAAGGTTGTTTTATTGGTCTCGCTAATAGATCCAAGTTTAGGTGGTGCTCGGCAAGTTCCCTGGGTACTCCTGGCATGTCAGCTGGACACCATGCGAAGATTTTCCAGTGCTCACGGAGGAACTTGACGAGCGCGCTTTCCTATGCGATATCCATGTCGTTTGCGATAGATGTCGTCTTTTTCGGGTCTGTCGGGTGAATCTGCACCTCCTTAGAATTTTTCCTGGTATTGAAAGTTGATTCTTTATTTGGTCGTCCAACGTCTGGCAGTACGTCGTAATCGGTCATGCTTTTTGACGCCAAATACTCGGCTTGCATCCCGAAAGTTTCTGATAGCCGATGAAAATCCTTATCACACTTATCGGCTAAGGCAAAGCTTCCTTTTGATCGTGATTGGTCCCTTTGGTCCAGGCAACCTCCACAACAGGTATGTATAGTGTGGCACCGCCATAAATCTAGCATATGCTGGTCGTCCCAACAGAGCGTGGTATTGCGACGGAAAATCTACGACTTCGAATTCCAGCCTCTCGATTCTATAATTTTCTCGGGTCCCAAACTGAACGTCGAGATTGATCTTCCCCAATGGATAACTTGGTTTCTCCGGTGTGATGCCGTGGAACCTTGTGTCTGTTGGCTTCAAGTTTGCTAAAGATATGTTCATCTTCCTCAATGTATCTGTATACATAAGGTTGAGGCTGCTGCCGCCGTCTATGAACACTCGAGAGACATCAAACCCTGCGATAATCGGGCAGCGTAATAAGTGCTTGTTGCCCTGGTCGAGGAACTTGCTGCGGATGATCTCGCTATGGTGAAGCCGATATCTTGTCCTGACCAATTAAGATACTCAACTGTTGGTGGAGGCATTTTTTCTGCCATAAACACCTGTCGTGAGATTACTTTCTGAGCTCTATTGGACGGCCTTCCCTTCTGAATCATTGACACCGCTCCGTTGGAGTTAGGATCAACATAAGGTGGTGGTGGAGGTGCTGCAGCTGATGCCGATTGTCGTCTGTAATCGCGGGAGGAGGCGGCAAGTGAATCTCGCTTCTGGGTTCTCGAGGATTTCTCTGTGTTGCCCGCGCGTTAGCGTTCTCTGCATACCTTAGCATTGCCTGAAAATTTCGACAGTCTTTCTGCAGGTGCCCTGACTGTCTTTTACCGTTGTTATCGAGGAAAAAGTGCATTTGACACGGCCCATTCATCATTTCTTCAGGGGACACGAAAGGCCTTGGGAACCTAGGCCCGCTATTTTGTCTGTTGTTGCGAGAATCATCCCTGTTATCGCCTCGCTGTTCACTGCTTCTCTGATAGTCATCTCTATTGCTTCCTCCTGTGTTTGCCCGAAAACTTGCCGAAATTTGCCCTGGAGCGTCATAATTCGGGTACTGCCGAGGAAATCGTCGCCTCGGTTGATAATTTCGACCACGGTCCTCCTCTGGCGACCTGTGCCGTTTGTTGTGGACAGCGTCTTCTCCATCTGCCCATCTGTTTGCTATCTCCATTAACGCAGATACTGTCTTTGGATTGGTCCTTCCTAAGTCCTCGGCAAAATCTCCACGCCTGATTCCTGCTACAAACGCATCTATTGCTCTCTCGTCAGATATATTTTCTGCCGAGTTTTTGATGATATTCCACCTTTGGATGTACTTTCTCATTGGCTCATCTGGCTTTTGTCGACACGCTCTCAACTCCTCTAATGACGCAGGTTTTTTGCACGTGGATCTGAAGTTCTTGACGAACACATCCTCGAAACTTTCCCAGCTGTCGATAGATCCTGGAGTGAGTTTCTTTATCCAAGATCGTGCGGCTCCACTCAAATGCACCTGGATGCTTTGCATAGCTGTTGCCCTGGTTCCTCCTGTGAGCTTCACTGTCTCGAGATAATCAACTAGCCAATCCTCTGGATCTTGAAAGCCGTCGAACTTCTTGAAGTTGTCGGGTAACTTGAATCCTGAGGGGACTCGAGTTTTTCGGACTCTCCTCGTGAAGCATGGCAGGCCGCACATATCTTCGTCATTAAGCTCCGGAGATTGCCGATGATCCCTTCTGCTTTGCCGCGCTCTGTCGACCCTTGCTTGTGCTCTTTGTGTCTCTTGCTCCACTTGGTCCTTCGAGTCTTTGCCGCTGTTGCTGCTGCAGGTCTTGGACTATGTTTCCTTGCCGCTCCTTCGGGAGGCGTTGATACAAATGCTGTCCCCATAGCTCCAACTCCTGCTACCGCCATATTGTATAGTGTTTCCCTTGGATCACCTGGAGGTGGTTTAGATGCAAGGATAAAAGCATGTGTCACCATATACCCAGCCTCTGGTGTCTTAGGGATGATATTTCCTCTTGTATCTATCGACATGAAGGACATGTCGAGGTTTTGGACCAAGTGCTCTCTTTCTGCCTCGGGTATATGTTGCAACCTTGATCTTGCTCTGTTCCGAGCCTCTCTGTGGCTATCACCCGAAGTTCTAGATTGTCGACTTAGATCTGCCCTTCTCCTGCTGGATGCAGAAGCTGCCTCCTTTCTCCTGTTTAACTCGGCTGCCTGTTTTTCCAATTCTCTGGCAGCTCGTGCGAGCCTATATTGATATGCTTGTAATTCCTCTGGTGTGGCCGTGGTAGCCATTGGTTCTGTACCGTTCATAGCTCTCGCGGCTCTGTCCCACGCTGCTTGTGAAAGTTGAACTCTATCTCGCGGCTCTGGTCCGACGTATTTGTTGCCCAGGCCTTGTCGCAGATTGGAGGGATCGACGTATGGGTTTCCCAGATCGTCGAAAGCCTCAGATGTTTCCTCTTGATCCTCAATGGCATAAATCTGATGATATTTTGTACTCAGATCTATGTTGGGTTTGGTGACATCATCGTTGAGATTGATGAAAACTTTGCCCACTGTGATAGATTTGTCGATGAAGTCGTAACTGTCGACATCGCTTGAGCCATCGCTTATATATGAGTCCGCAGATGACTCAAACGACATGTCGTTGAAGATCTTGGCGAGTTTCTCTCTTGCTCGTGTCGACGTAACGTGTCGACGAAGTTTCTTCTCCTGACTCGGTTGACGATGCATAGCTTGAAAAATCGGAATCGACTGCCGACGATCCCGACGAAATTGGAATCTCGACACGATACGATCCTTCCTTCTCGACGCGAAAGTGAAACTTTCCAAACGTCATCTCCATGGGCTCCGCCAGATACGCATATGCATCCAAACGGGAGGGTGGGTGAGGAACAAAATCGACAAGACCAGCAGCGATCTGTTTACCTCGATCCATTGTGTTGCTTGCGGTTGACGATGTCGAAGATCTTGAACGTGCCATCGAGATCAGATCCTTACGCCTCTAGTTCCCACAGACGGCGCCAATTGACAGGGTATCAACTTGTCAATGCCTATGGATTGTAGGCTAGGGTTTAGTTAGAAGTAGAGGGCAAGTAGATCTCGAAGGTTTCAGCCGAAAAGTACTCGACGATTATGAAAACTAGGGTTTGTAACAATGATTCGATTGCCTCTTCGTCCCTCGACTCCCCCTTTATATAGGAGGCGGAGCTGAGGGCTTCGTTTTGTACAAGCTACAGAGTCCGGGACGGTTTCTAACTCATCCCGCCAGATTTACAAATAACACTTCCTATTACAATTCTAACTTTCCTTAATACATCTTGGGCTCCCGAATCTTCTTATTCTTCGGATATTGGGCCTTCAGTAAACCCCGGGTATTAATTTCGGCAGGCCCATTTGGGATGCCTATGTCACCGACCAATAACCAATAGCGGGACCTGGAGATCCATAATGGCTCCCACACATTCAGCGATAACTTAGTGATCGATTGAACCATTAACATACGATACCAATTCCCTTTGTCACGCGATACTTTACTTATCCGAGGTTTGATCATCGGTATCTCCATACCTAGTTCGACCTCGTTACCGACAAGTACTCTTTACTCGTACCGTGGTATGTCATCTCTTGTGACCCAGTCACATGCTTGCAAGCTATTCAGACGACATTCCACCGAGAGGGCCCAGAGTATATCTATCCATCATCGGGATGGACAAATCCCACTGTTGATCCATATGCCTCAACTCACACTTTCCGAATACTTAATCCCATCTTTATAACCACCCATTTACGCAATGGCGTTTGATGTAATCAAAGTACCCTTCCAGTGTAAGTGATTTACATGATCTCATGGTCGAAGGACTAGGTAACTATGTATCGAAATCTTATAGCAAGTTGAACTTAATGACTTGATCTCATGCTACGCTTATTTGGGTGTATGTCCATTATATCATTCACCCAATGACATAACCTTGTTATTAACAACATCCAATGTTCATGATAACGAAACCATGATCATCTGTTAATCAACAAGCTAGTTATACAAGAGGCTTACTAGGGACTCCTTGTTTTTTTTTGACTATGAAACCATAGGGGAGACCCCCACGGTAATTACTAGGGACTCCTTGTTGTTTACATAACACACATGTATCAATGTTTCGGTTAATACAATTATAGCATGGGATGTAAACATTTATCATGAACACTAATATATAATAATAACTAATTTATTATTGCCTCTTGGGCATATCTCCAACAGTCTCCCACTTGCACTAGAGTCAATAATCTAGTTTACATTTGTAAAGATATAACACCTTGGTCTTCTGGTGCTTATCATGTTTTGCTCATGGGAGAGGTTTTAGTCAACGGATCTGACACGCTCAGAAACGTATGTATTTTGCAATTCATTTGCGTCTCAACGCATCACTCATTTTCCAAATGAGTCGGCATTAATTATATATGCTTAGTCCTCTGGTGGAACCTTAATTCCGCGGTCTGAAATAAGTCACTAATATTGTCACACACAATATAGCTTCAGAGTTCTGACACTATCGGAACTACACCAAGTTCTCAAAGAACTCCTCGACTTAACATCCTCAGTCATTGTCAAAACAATGACATACTTTGCATTCGTTTGTAGAATCCGTCACAATATTTAGAACTCATCTAAATCTAGCATAGACATATTCTAGCTCATTGTGCTACCTTTTAAATAACACTTAGCCTAATTGAGATTGAAATTTTACTTTTATATGTGACCAAACTAATATCGGTGCAACACTTTACAGCGATTTGTTTGTCATTACCCATAAAAAAATATATATCCTTGGTTCTTCTAAAGCACTCAGGGATATTCTTACTGTTGTCCAATGATCATTACATGAATCATTCTGGTATATGCTCGTAACACTTTAGAGCACAGGACATCTGACTTTGTACATATTATTCGTGATCTAAAATCACTCATGTGTTTTTACTCATCGAGTGTAAAATACACTTAAGTCTTGTTAAACCTTCACATGGAAAAGAACACCTTCTTAATATTTTTATATTGAACTACTTCAATATTCATTCTATGTACTTCGACTTAAACTTATTATGTGTTTCAATCTATCTTCATAGATCTTGACACTAAATATATTTCATTCCATATCCTTTCATTGAGATTAATTCTCAATGAAACCTTTTAATCAAGTATATAATTACATCATTTATAACCAACTATATGTCATCTACATAAAGTATTATAAATATGTCTCAGCGCTCCCACTTAATTTCTTGCAAATGCAAGCATCTTTATCGTTTCTGATGAAATCAAAAACTCTTTGACTATTTCATCCGGTGAAGATTCCAACTCCGTGATACTTACTTCATCCATTTGAAGTTCGTATACCTATCTAGTATTCCACGGACTAGCAAAAATCTTGGTTGTATCTTGTATACACCTTTAATACACACTTCTGTTAAGTAATGTATTTTGCCATCCTACTAGCATATCTCATAAAATAAATATGTAGCAATTACTAGAATAATTCACATAGACTATAAGCATTGCTACGGAAGATCTAATCTTATTGTAGTCAAATCTTTGAACTTTGTCGTAAACAACTTTTCAACAAGTCAAGCTTCTTCAATGATATTTCATCCAAGTCCATCAATTTTATAGATCCATTTACTTTCAAAAAGTATTCATCTATCTTGGATTTCATGGCGTATAGCCATTTTAACGGAGTCAGGGCCCATCATAACTTCTTTGTTTGTAGTTGGTTTATCATTGTTCAAAATCAATCCTTTGTCCACAAATCATTTATTTGATCACAAAGTAAACCATACCTACAAGGTTCAATAGGTACTTCGATCTCCATGGCTAAAACACTTTGTAGTCATGGGAACCATGATCGTCGTGGCCGCTTCCGGAACCATTTCCGATGCTGCGCTACTCTGATCATTACGCTCAGGTTCATAAACCTTATCAAGTTCTATTGTCCTCCCACTTAAATACTTCGCTAGAAAACAATTTCTTGGAAATAAGCAAGTAACATTAACAAACACTTTTGTATTTTACTTCATAGTGGAAAAAATTCCCAATTCTGGGATAACAACAAAGACATTCATCCGATTTTGGTTGTAAACTTATTTACTTATACCAAATTTTTAAGAAAGGACTATTATGGTTTATACTCATGCCAAAACTCGTATGGTGTCATTTCAACGGATCATGATGATGCTCTATTCAGTGTAAAATCGGTAATCTCTAAAGCATAATCCACAAAAATATAATGGCTTCATTTTATTTTATCTCATCATTAATCCAACAAGGTTTGGATACGTCTCTCGGATACTCCATCATCACTATGATACTCCATGACACGTGAGTTGTAGAAAAAATTCATAACACTCTTAGATGTTCGCTAAAACTCGTAATTCAAATATTTCCACCATGATCCAATCATAGATATTTGACTTTTTCGATTACGATGATTTCCACTTCATGCTGAAATTTATTTGAATCAATTCAAATGTTTCAAACTTCTTCCTTATCGAATATATCCACATATATATACTCAATTCATTGTTGGAAGTTTTCATGAAGTAAAAGAATCTCCCGCACACAACTATGCCCAGTGAACCACATACATCACCATGTATTTTTCCACTAAGTTAGTTGCCCGTTCAACTCTTGGCCTATGAACGGTATTTTAGTCATTCTTTTTAGAAAAGATTTGCAAGCGCCAAACGATTCAAAAATCTAATGACTCCAAAAATCCATTTGCATGGAGTTCCTTCATGCGTTCCTTTCTAACATGACCTAAATGGCGGTTCCACAAATAAGTGGAATTCAAATCATTTGCCTTATGGCATTTTAGCGTCAGTGTTATGTATGTGTGTTTCACCATTAAGATTTATAATAACTTATCCATCGTACATGGAGTAATGTCATAATTTGAACAACTCATTGTTTTCATTTGACCAGAGCAAAATAACAATTATTGAGTTCTTTATTATAAATTCTAAGGGCTTGATAGAATGCCAACGACGAACATAATAACACTTTATTTTTGTTCCAGACGTGCATTCCTATCATATTCCTTATCAGTCACTTAGGCCATTGTATTCTTGTATTGCGTTGTTTTGTATGACACTTCATACCAACCAATATGGTACAGATACCCAAGAATTTCATTGTGTGACCAAACAAGGAATACATCCATAACATGTATATCATCTATATACACCTGAGCTAGACTTTCTAGTCTTTTCCTTTCTTTCTGCCAAAATATCTTTTGTAGTTTCTCTTTTAGCTTTTCTCATTCTCAGAAAACACTTCACCTTCAATAACTTCTAGGTTTGTTGGTCAAATACCAATAACCTTGAGGTTCTTATTTTGAAGTTGATCATCATATGACAAGTGTTCCAGATTTCACTGTTAGTAACTTTGTAATATGATGAACAATTTCACTCATAATTTTATCCATCATATCATGACGACTTTCTGAGACCATGTCTGTACATGCTAGGCTTGTAAAGTTTAACCTCAGTATTCGCATGTGCAAACCTGGCTTGCACCCGTTGTATGCACACGTAGAATCTATAACATCTGATCATCACGAGATGCTTCGAAACGACGAGTCTTAGCAATGGTGCATACTAAGTATGATCACTTCATGGATATGCGAATATCGTTAGTGCCCCAATAGTTGGAGGATTGGGACGCCTGGCGTCTTCAACCTTCATATATTCCCATAAAACATATGAGTTTATGTAGTCTCACTAGATTATATTCTATCATCTTGCAATAAGGTTTTAGATATCACATATATCTCATACCTTGGTTATTTCTGGAAACAAAATTTCCAGCTCCTTACTTTTCAAACGGATTTGAACTTTAAGTTTCACGGAGACAAGACGATTTGGTACTAATTGAAACTATTGCTCTTTGAATCATCAATGTGAGGTTTACTAAAAGTTTGCATAAGGACTTGATCATATCTTGATTCTTTAACAATACGGTACCAGTCCGTAAAGTTACTTGTCAGACTTAC
This sequence comes from Lolium perenne, assembly GCF_019359855.2. Classification (NCBI taxonomy): domain Eukaryota; kingdom Viridiplantae; phylum Streptophyta; class Magnoliopsida; order Poales; family Poaceae; genus Lolium; species Lolium perenne. Next base: position 274,742,856 of record NC_067246.2, on the reverse strand, counting down.
CAGTATTTCTATCTCAATTACAAGACTAGCGCATGGTAGATAACGGATGCCAATTCTACAAATTTAATTCAAAATACTATTCAAACTATGTTCATGATAATTAGTTCATGTTTTAATCTAATTACTAATGAACTCCCACTTAACACAAGATCCCTCATAGTTGCTTAGTGGTACACGATCCATATCCACTACGCCAAAACCGATCATCACGTGAGATGATGTAGCTTCAATGGTGAACATCAACATGTTGATCATATCATCCATATGACTCGTGTTCAACCTTTCGGTTTCCTGTGTTCCGAGGCCATGTCTGTACATGCTAGGCTCGTCAAGCAAACCCAAGTATTTCCGCGTGTGCAACATGGCTTACATCCGTTGTATGTGGATGTAGAATCTATCACATCCGATCATCACGATATGCTTCGAGACGACGAACTGTAGCAACGGTGCATACGAGGGGAGAACACTTTATTATCTTGATATTAATGTGAGGGATCATCTTATAATGCTATCATCGCGATCTAAGCAAGATAAGATGCATAAAGGATTAACATCGCATGCAATTCATAATATGTGATATGACATGGCCTTTCTTCTTGTGCTTTTGATCTCCATCTCCAAAGCATATGAGCATGATCTCCATCATCACCAGCATTGCACCAAGGTCCATGGCGCCGCTTCATGGTTGTCCATCACTTATAGCTACTATAACAACTACTTGAAATAAAGCTATTACATGATGAATAGACACGCAGGTCTTAACAAATTTAAAGACAACCATTAGGCTCCTGCCGGTTGCCATAATACAATAATGAACATATCATACATCAAATATAAGCATCATCACATCATGGCCATATCACATCACCAAACCCTGCAAAAACAAGTTAGACGCCTCTAATTTGGTTTGCATATTTTACGTGGTTGATACGTCCCAAACGTATCTATAATTTCTTATGTTCCATGCTACTTTTATGATGATACACACATGTTTTATACACACTTTATGTTATTATTATGCGTTTTCCGGAACTAACCTATTGACGAGATGCCGAAGTGCCAGTTCCTGTTTTCTGCTGTTTTTGGTTTCAGAAATCCTAGTAAGGAAATATTCTCGGAATTGGACGAAATCAACGCCCAACATCTTATAATTCCACGAAGCTTCCAGAACACCCGAGAGCCACCAGAGGAGAGCCACAGGGGGCCCACACATGGGGCCAGCGCGACCAGGGCTGGGCCCGTGCCGCCCTATTGTGTGGCGGCTCCGTACCCCCTCCGACTCCGCCTCTTCGCCTATTTAAAGGTCCCTGACCTAAATCTTCGATACGGAAAAGCCACGGTACGAGAAACCTTCCAGAGCCGCCGCCATCGCGAAGCCAAGATCTGGGGGATAGGAGTCTCTGTTCCGGCACGCCGCCGGGATGGGGAAGTGCCCCGGAAGGCATCTCTGATGGCGTGTAACTCACACGTTCGTTGGGAACCCCAAGAGGAAGGTATGATGCGCACAGCAGCAAGTTTTCCCTCAGAAAGAAACCAAGGTTTATCGAACCAGGAGGAGCCAAGAAGCACGTTGAAGGTTGATGGCGGCGGGATGTAGTGCGGCGCAACACCAGGGATTCCGGCGCCAACGTGGAACCTGCACAACACAACCAAAGTACTTTGCCCCAACGAAACAGTGAGGTTGTCAATCTCACCAGCTTGCTGTAACAAAGGATTAGGTGTATAGTGTGGATGATGATTGTTTGCAGAAAACAGTAGAACAAGTATTGCAGTAGATTGTATTTCAGTAAAGAGAATTGGACCGGGGTCCACAGTTCACTAGAGGTGTCTCTCCCATAAGACAAACAGCATGTTGGGTGAACAAATTACAGTTGGGCAATTGACAAATAAAGAGGGCATGACCATGCACATACATATCATGATGAGTATAGTGAGATTTAATTGGGCATTACGACAAAGTACATAGACCGCCATCCAACTGCATCTATGCCTAAAAAGTCCACCTTCGAGTTATCATCTCAACCCCTCCAGTATTAAGTTGCAAAGCAACATACAATTGCATTAAGTATGGTGCGTAATGTAATCAACAACTACATCCTTAGACATAGCATCAATGTTTTATCCCTAGTGGCAACAAGACAACACAACCTTAGAACTTTCTCACACCTTGTCCTGTGTCAATGCGAGGCATGAACCCACTATCGAGCATAAGTACTCCCTCTTGGAGTTACAAGCATCTACTTGGCCAGAGCATCTACTAGTAACGGAAAGCATGCAAGATCATAAACAACACGTAGATATAACTTTGATAATCAACATAACAAGTATTCTCTATTCATCGGATCCCAACAAACGCAACATATAGAATTACAGATAGATGATCTTGATCATGTTAGGCAGCTCACAAGATCCGACAATGATAGCACAATGGGGAGAAGACAACCATCTAGCTACTGCTATGGACCCATAGTCCAGGGGTAGACTACTCACACATCACACCGGAGGCGACCATGGTGGCGTAGAGTCCTCCGGGAGATGATTCCCCTCTCCGGCAGGGTGCCGGAGGCGATCTCCTGGATCCCCCGAGATGGGATCGGCGTTGGCGGCGTCTCTGGAAGGTTTTCCGTATCGTGGCTCTCGGTACTGGAGGTTTCGTCACGGAGGCTTTAAGTAGGCGGAAGGGCAAGTCAAGAGGGGGCACAGGGGCCCCAGATGACAGGGCGGCGCGGCCAAGGGGGGGCCACGCCGCCCTAGGGTTTGGGCTCCCTGTGGCCCCACTTCGTTTCGTCTTCGGACTTCTGGAAGTTTCGTGGAAAAATAGGCCCCTGGGCGTTGATTTCGTCCAATTCCGAGAATATTTCCTTACTAGGATTTCTGAAACCAAAAACAGTAAAACAAAGAATCGGCACTTTGGCATCTTGTTAATAGGTTAGTTCCAGAAAATGCACGAATATGACATAAAGTGTGCATAAAACATGTAGATAACATCAATAATGTGGCATAGAACATAAGAAATTATCGATACGTCGGAGACGTATCAGCATCCCCAAGCTTAGTTCTGCTCGTCCCGAGCAGGTAAAACGATAAACACGTATAATTTCGGAGTGACATGCCATCATAATCTTGATCATACTATTTGTAAAGCATATGTAGTGAATGCAGCGATCAAAACAATGTATATGACATGAGTAAACAAGTGAATCATAAAGCAAAGACTTTTCATGAATAGCACTTCAAGACAAGCATCAATTAAGTCTTGCATAAAAGTTAACTCATAAAGCAATAATTCAAAGTAAAAGCATTGAAGCAACACAAAATAAGATTAAGTTTCAGCGGTTGCTTTCAACTTGTAACATGCATATCTCATGGATATTGTCAACATAGAGTAATATAATAAGTGCAATAAGCAAGTATGTAGGAATCAATGCACAGTTCACACAAGTGTTTGCTTCTTGAGGTGGAGAGAAATAGGTGAACTGACTCAACATTGAAAGTAAAAGAATGGTCCTCCATAGAGGAAAAGCATCGATTGCTATATTTGTGCTAGAGCTTTGATTTTGAAAACATGAAACAATTTTGTCAACGGTAGTAATAAAGCATATGTATCATGTAAATTATATCTTATAAGTTGCAAGCCTCATGCATAGTGTACTAATAGTGCCCGCACCTTGTCCTAATTAGCTTGGACTACCGGATCATCACAATGCATTGTTTTAACCAAGTGTCACAAAGGGGTACCTCTATGCCGCCTGTACAAAGGTCTAAGGAGAAAGCTCGCATTGGATTTCTCGCTATTGATTATTCTTCAACTTAGACATCCATACCGGGACAACATAGACAACAGATAATGGACTCCTCTTTTATGCATAAGCATGTAACAACAATTAATAATTTTCTCATTTGAGATTGAGGATATATGTCCAAAACTGAAACTTCCACCATGGATCATGGCTTTAGTTAGCGGCCCAATGTTCTTCTCTAACATATGCATGCTTAACCATAAGGTGGTAGATCTCTCTTACTTCAGACAAGACGGACATGCATAGCAACTCACATGAAATTCAACAATGAATAGTTGATGGCGTCCCCAGTGAACATGGTTATCGCACAACAAGCAACTTAATAAGAGATAAAGTGCATAATTACATATTCAATACCACAATAGTTTTTAAGCTATTTGTCCCATGAGCTATATATTGCAAAGGTGAATGATGGAATTTTAAAGGTAGCACTCAAGCAATTTACTTTGGAATGGCGGAGAAATACCATGTAGTAGGTAGGTATGGTGGACACAAATGGCATAGTGGTTGGCTCAAGTATTTTGGATGCATGAGAAGTAATCCCTCTCGATACAAGGTTTAGGCTAGCAAGGCTTATTTGAAACAAACACAAGGATGAACCGGTGCAGCAAAACTCACATAAAAGACATATTGAAAACATTATAAGACTCTACACCGTCTTCCTTGTTGTTCAAACTCAATACTAGAAATTATCTAGACCTTAGAGAAACCAAATATGCAAACCAAATTTTAGCATGCTCTATGTATTTCTTCATTAATGAGTGCAAAGCATATGATGCAAGAGCTTAATCATGAGCACAACAATTGCCAAGTATCACATTACCCAAGACATTAATAGCAATTACTACATGTATCATTTTCCAATTCCAACCATATAACAATTTAACGAAGGAGAAACTTCGCCATGAATACTATGAGTAGAAACCAAGGACATACTTGTCCATATGCTACAGCGGAGCGTGTCTCTCTCCCATAAAGTGAATGCTAGGATCCATTTTATTCAAACAAAACAAAAAACAAAAACAAACCGACGCTCCAAGAAAAAGCACATAAGATGTGATGGAATAAAAATATAGTTTCAGGGGAGGAACCTGATAATGTTGTCGATGAAGAAGGGGATGCCTTGGGCATCCCCAAGCTTAGACGCTTGAGTATTCTTAATATATGCAGGGGTGAACCACCGGGGCATCCCCAAGCTTAGAGCTTTCACTCTCCTTGATCATGTTGCATCATACTCCTCTCTTGATCCTTGAAAACTTCCTCCACACCAAACTCGAAACAACTCATTAGAGGGTTAGTGCACAATAAAAATAAACATATTCAGAGGTGACACAATCATTCTTAACACTTCTGTACATTGCATAATGCTACTGGACATTAGTGGATCAAAGAAATTCATCCATCATAGCAAAAGAGGCAATGCGAAATAAAAGGCAGAATCTGTCAAAACAGAACAGTTCGTATTGACGAATTTTAAAATGGCACCATACTTGCTCAAATGAAAATGCTCAAATTGAATGAAAGTTGCATACATATCTGAGGATCATGCACGTAAATTGGCTTAATTTTCTGAGCTACCTACAGGGAGGTGGACCCAGATTCGTGACAGCAAAGAAATCTGGAACTGTGCAGTAATCCAAATCTAGTACTTACTTTTCTATCAAAGACTTTACTTGGCACAACAAAACACAAAACTAAGATAAGGAGAGGTTGCTACAGTAGTAAACAACTTCCAAGACACAAAATAAAAACAAAGTACTGTAGGTAAAAATATGGGTTGTCTCCCATAAGCGCTTTTCTTTAACGCCTTTCAGCTAGGCGCAGAAAGTGTGTATCAAGTATTATCGAGAGACGAAGTGTCAACATCATAATTTGTTCTCATAATAGAATCAAAAGGTAACTTCATTCTCTTTCTAGGGAAGTGTTCCATACCTTTCGTGAGAGGAAATTGATATTTTATATTACCTTCCTTCATATCAATGATAGCACCAACAGTTCGAAGAAAAGGTCTTCCCAATATAATGGGACAAGATGCATTGCATTCAATATCCAAGACAACAAAATCAACGGGGACAAGGTTATTGTTAACGGTAATACGAACATTATCAACTTTATCCAAAGGTTTCTTTGTAGAATGATCAGCAAGATTAACATCCAAATAACAATTTTTCAGCGGTGGCAAGTCAAGCATATCATAAATTTTCTTAGGCATAACAGAAATACTTGCACCAAGATCACATAAAGCATTACAATCAAAATCTTTAACCTTCATCTTAATGATGGGCTCCCAAACATCCTCTAGCTTTTTAGGAATAGAGGCTTCGCGCTCTAGTTTCTCTTCTCTAGCTTTTATGAGAGCATTTGTAATATGATGCGTGAAAGCCAAATTTATAGCACTAGCATTAGGACTTTTAGCAAGTTTTCGCAAGAACTTTATAACTTCAGAGATGTGGCAATCATCAAAATTCAAACCATTATAATCTAAAGCAATGGGATTATCATCCCCAATGTTGGAAAAAATTTCAGCAGCTTTATCACAGGCAGTTTCAGCAGTTTTAGCAGTTTCAGGCAGTTTCTCGCGCTTTGCATTAGAAGTGGAAACATTGCTAACACCAATTCTTTTATTAGTATTAGTAGAAGGTGCAGCAACATGTGTAGTATTAACATTACTAGTGGTGGTAATAGTCCAAACTTTAGCTACATTCTTCTCTTTAGCTAGTTTTTCATTTTCTTCTCTATCCCACCTAGCACGCAGTTTAGCCATTAATCTTATATTCTCATTAATTCTAACTTGAATGGCATTTGCTGTAGTAACAATTTTATTATGATGATTCTCATTAAGCATAACTTTCGATTTCAAAAGATCAACATCAGCAGCAAGACTATCGACTTTAGAAGCAAGTATATCAATTTTCCCAAGCTTTTCTTCAACAGATTTGTTAAAAGCAGTTAGTGTACTAATAAATTCTTTAAGCATGGCTTCTAGTCCAGGGGGTGAATTCCTATTATTATTGTAAGAATTCCCATAAGAATTACCATAGCCGTTGCCATTATTATAAGGATATGGCCTATAGTTGTTACTAGAATTGTTCCGGTAAGCATTGTTGTTGAAATTATTATTTTTAATGAAGTTCACATCAACATGTTCTTCTTGTGCAACCAATGAAGCTAATGGAACATTATTAGGATCAATATTAGTCCTATCATTCACAAGCATAGACATAATAGCATCAATCTTATCACTCAAGGAAGAGGTTTCTTCGACAGAATTTACCTTCTTACCTTGTGGAGCTCTTTCCGTGTGCCATTCAGAGTAGTTGATCATCATATTATCAAGAAGCTTTGTTGCTTCACCAAGAGTGATGGACATAAAGGTACCTCCAGCAGCTGAATCCAATAAATTCCGTGAAGAAAAATTTAGTCCTGCATAGAAGGTTTGGATGATCATCCAAGTAGTCAGTCCATGGGTTGGGCAATTTTTAACCAAAGATTTCATTCTTTCCCAAGCTTGAGCAACATGTTCAGTATCTAATTGTTTAAAATTCATTATGCTACTCCTCAAAGATATAATTTTAGCAGGGGGATAATATCTACCAATAAAAGCATCCTTGCATTTAGTCCATGAATCAATACTATTCTTAGGCAGAGATAGCAACCAATCTTTAGCTCTTCCTCTTAATGAGAAAGGGAACAATTTTAGTTTAATAATATCACCATCTACAACTTTATATTTTTGCATTTCACATAGTTCAACAAAATTATTAAGATGGGCAGCAGCATCATCGTAACTAACACTAGAAAATTGCTCTCGCATAACAAGATTCAAGAAAGCAGGTTTAATTTCAAAGAATTCTGCTGTAGTAGCAGGTGGAGCAATAGGTGTGCATAAGAAATCATTATTATTTGTGGTTGTGAAGGCACACAACTTCGTATTTTCAGGCTGGGCCAACTTCGCAACAGTAAAGAAAGCAACCTACAGAAACTAAATGCAAGTAACTAATTTTTGTCTATTTTTGATATAGCAAACAAGATAGCAAATAAAGTAAAACTAGCAACTAATTTTTTTGTATTTTGATTTAGTGCAGCAAACAAAGTAGTAAATAAAACTAAGCAAGACAAAAACAAAGTAAAGAGATTGAGAAGTGGAGACTCCCCTTGCAGCGTGTCTTGATCTCACTGCAAGCAACGGCGCCTTAAAATATGCTTGATGGCGTGTAACTCACACGTTCGTTGGGAACCCCAAGAGGAAGGTATGATGCGCACAGCAGCAAGTTTTCCTCAGAAAGAAACCAAGGTTTATCGAACCAGGAGGAGCCAAGAAGCACATTGAAGGTTGATGGCGGCGGGATGTAGTGCGGCGCAACACCGTGGATTCCGGCGCCAACGTGGAACCTGCACAACACAACCAAAGTACTTTGCCCCAACGAAATGCTGAGGTTGTCAATCTCACCGGCTTGTCTGTAACAAAGGATTAGATGTATAGTATGGATGATGATTGTTTGCAGAAAAACAAGAGAACAAGTATTGCAAGAGATTGTATTTCAAGAAAGAGAATTGGACCGGGTCCACAGTTCACTAGAGGTGTCTCTCCCATAAGACAAACAGCATGTTGGGTGAACAAATTACAGTTGGGCAATTGACAAATAAAGAGGGCGTGACCATGCACATACATATCATGATGAGTATAGTGAGATTTAATTGGGCATTACGACAAAGTACATAGACCGCCATCCAACTGCATCTATGCCTAAAAAGTCCACCTTCAAAGTTATCATCCGAACCCCCTCCAGTATTAAGTTGCAAAGCAACAGACAATTGCATTAAGTATGGTGCGTAATGTAATCAACAACTACATCCTTAGACATAGCATCAATGTTTTATCCCTAGTGGCAACAAGACAACACAACCTTAGAACTTTCTCACATGTCCTGTGTCAATGCAGCATGAACCCACTATCGAGCATAAGTACTCCCTCTTGGAGTTACAAGCATCTACTTGGCCAGAGCATCTACTAGTAACGGAAAGCATGCAAGATCATAAACAACACGTAGATATAACTTTGATAATCAACATAACAAGTATTCTCTATTCATCGGATCCCAACAAACGCAACATATAGAATTACAGATAGATGATCTTGATCATGTTAGGCAGCTCACAAGATCCGACAATGATAGCACAATGGGGAGAAGACAACCATCTAGCTACTGCTATGGACCCATAGTCCAGGGGTAGACTACTCACACATCACACCGGAGGCGACCATGGCGGCGTAGAGTCCTCCGGGAGATGATTCCCCTCTCCGGTAGGGTGCCGGAGGCGATCTCCTGGATCCCCCGAGATGGGATCGGCGTTGGCGGCGTCTCCGGAAGGTTTTCCGTATCGTGGCTCTCGTGCACCGGGGGTTTCGTCACGGAGGCTTTAAGTAGGCGGAAGGGCAAGTCAAGAGGGGGCACAGGGGCCCCAGATGACAGGGCGGCGCGGCCAAGGGGGGGGGGCGCCGCCCTAGGGTTTGGGCTCCCTGTGGCCCCACTTCGTTTCGTCTTCGGACTTCTGGAAGCTTCGTGGAAAAATAGGCCCCTGGGCGTTGATTTCGTCCAATTCCGAGAATATTTCCTTACTAGGATTTCTGAAACCAAAAACAGCAGAAACAAGAATCGGCACTTCGGCATCTTGTTAATAGGTTAGTTCCAGAAAATGCACGAATATGACATAAAGTGTGCATAAAACATGTAGATAACATCAATAATGTGGCATAGAACATAAGAAATTATCGATACGTCGGAGACGTATCAATCTCCATCAACACCACCGCCATCTTCATCACCGCTGCTGTCTCCCATGAGGAGGGAGTAGTTCTCCATCGAGGCTAAGGGCTGTACTGGTAGCTATGTGGTTAATCTCTCTCCTATGTACTTCAATACAATGATCTCATGAGCTGCCTTACATGATTGAGATTCATATGAGCTTTGTATCACTATTAGTCTATGTGCTACTCTTGTGATGTTATTAAAGTAGTCTATTCCTCCTTCACGGTGTAATGGTGACAGTGTGTGCATCGTGTAGTTCTTGGCGTAGGTTATGATCATAATCTCTTGTAGGTTATGGAGTTAATTATTACTATGATAGTATTGATGTCATTCATTCCCCTTCATAGTGTAAAGGTGACAGTGTGTATGCTATGTTAGTACTCGGTTTAAATTGCAAAGATCTATTATGCTCTAAAGGTTACTTAAATATGAATGCCGAATGTTATGGAGCTTGTTAACTCCGGCATTGAGGTGCTCTTGTAGCCCTACACAACGAATGGTGTTCATTATCAAACAAGAGTATATGTAGCACAAAGGAAGAGAACTTATTTATTATGTGATCAATGTTGAGAGTGTCCACTAGTGAAAGTATGATCCCTAGGCCTTGTTTCCAAATACTGCAATCATCGCTTGTTTACTATTTTACTGCATTTTTACTTCCTGCAATATTACTACCATCAACTGCACGCCAGCAAGCACTTTTCTGGCGCCGTTACTACTGCTCATATTCATCCATACTACTTGTATTTCACTATCTCTTCGCCGAACTAGTGCACCTATACATCTGACAAGTGTATTAGGTGTGTTGGGGACACAAGAGACTTCTTGTATCGTGATTGCAGGGTTTCTTGTGTTGCGGTCAGAAACCCACCAGCGAGCAGCGACGGGCAACACAGTAGAGCCGGGAGGCTCCCAGTACTGCGGCTGGCCCTGGTCCCTCTGAGCGACGGCCCGCAAAGATTCGGCACGCACGTCCGATGCTGGTGCAAGGGCGTGCCACCTGACCTATACCTGGTCAGGAAGGTGATGGATGTGCCTCGCTTAGTTTCCTGCATGGCATACACGTAAACATTAAATACGAGCCTCGATCGGCTCTCAGGTTGTCCTGTGAATCGGCTCAAAGAGCCGATCCACCCATGATTCGCACGAGGTGTACGAATATATGGTGGTCCTGCTTGATCAGAATAAAGCTAAACCGACCTACTACGATTTAGGGTTTTCACCACATAATCGGAACATCCTACTCGTGATTGAGCCTCGCGGCCACGCACGGTGATTGTAAACCAATCCTAGACAAGGCCTAAAAACCAACACGAAGTTGATCCTCGGAACATCCTGTCTAGGGCTAGCAAACTACACCCTACGTGCCACTGGATCCTTCAACCCTTTGTAAGGCCTAACTATGCAGATATTAAACTAATCCTTGAAGAACAAGGAGCAACCATAACGGATCGCATCTACTAAATAATGAACAAGCGGGGCGCCGCCCCTACACCTAAGATAGGTGTAAGGGCGGCTAGATGTCTAAGGGTTGCACGACGACAGCATATGATACGAAGAACAATGCTAACCCTAACACATCTAAGATAACTACGTTGCTCGCCATCAAAAAGGCTTCAGTACGAGCAACGCATGAACAACGAATAAACTTGTACTGCCTAGATCACAAGATGCGATCTAGGCAGCATGATGCTTACCCGGAAGAAACCCTCGAGACAAGGGAGTTGGCGATGCGCCTAGATTGGTTTGTGGTGAACGTGATTGTTGTTTATTTCATAAACCCTAGATACATATTTATAGTCCGTAGACTTTCTAACGTGGGAATAATCCCAACCGGGCACGAGCCAAACTCTAACTAATCGATATGTATCCTACTATATTACAGATACACGGGCAAACTAGCCCAAACTTTGCATATAAGGCCGATTCACGTATATTCTTCCATGTATATTCTTCAAGCCCATCTTGATCGCGGCCCACCTCTAATTCGGTCAAATTCTGGTGATAACACATGCCCCCCTGGTTTTGGAATTGATAATTCCAAAATCACTCCGTTCTTTCTTCGTCGGGTCATGTCGTGGCAGAACCGTCGCAGTATCCTTCATCATGATGCTTTGCCTCTTCCACTTCCGCGTGTCCTGGCAATTTTTTTTTCGTTGGGCACCACTTCCTCGGAAACTGCTATGGCATTGAATTTCCACTATATCCCCTTTTATTTATCCGCTCCAAACAGTTTGCTTCTTCATCCCCTTCGCATTAGCACTCCAAAAGCCCTCCTGCGCCACCATGTCTTCTTCTTCCTCAGCTTCATCGGATCTTCCAAGTCCTCGAGATCTTCCACCCGAGGGGACTCAGCGTGCTTGTTCCGAGGCGGGAGAGGCCCTAGACGTTGGAACACGGACACGTTAGCTGCATCCCTCTTCTTCTGTCTACATTCTGGGCAGTTGCCGATTGTAGGCAATCGGCTCATTCCTGAATCCCAGCAGTGTCTGAAGAAGGGGCAGTCCCAGTGCCTATCCTCGTCGTCTTGCTCCCTTGACTTTTCCTTGACACGGCGCTCGTACTCCCCCTCATCGCGATCATGCCGACGATGTCTCCTGGCGTCCCTAGCCAGACGATCTCTTTCATCATCATCGTTGGGTCGTCGGCGTTGGTCATATTGACTCACATACTTGTTGAGGAGGTGATCAGAGAGAGGTCGCTGATATCTTACATTCTTCACTTCTCCCTCTGTGATGTAGCGCTTGCCATCGTGTCGGAGCCGATCGCGTGGAACGGCTTCCTCTGTGTCCTTGCTATGAGAGCAGCTGCCCTCGTCTCCGTCCTTACCAGAGTGGTGTCCAGGCCCTACCATGTTGATGTTGAACGAGAATCCTGGCTGGCACCCTTCAGGGTAAGCGCACTCCACCATGTTAACGGCGGGGAAGGGGTGCGTGTCGACTTTCATGGCGTACTGGTTGAAAATTAGTCGTCCTTGTTCAATCGCCATTTGGATCTGCTGACGCCACACCCTGCAGTCGTTGGTGGTATGGGAGAACGAGTTGTGCCATTTGCAGTATGGCTTCCCGTTCAGCTCCTGTACCGTGGGGATTTTGAGGCCTTCGGGTAACTTCAACTGCTTCTCAGTTTTAGTTACGTCAAAATCAAACTCTCTGGGCGGACCTGGTGGCTTAACCCATTTGCAGGATATGGGGGTTGCCCCCCGAGTCCATTCAGCCACTGCTACCTCTTGATCTCCCGCAGACCCTTCATCCTCTTCTGTTTCAACCAGGACTACCGCACGCTTGAATTTGTCCTGGTACAAGTCTGGGTGGCGCTGTTCATATAACGACAGTTTCTGAACCATGTGCGCCAGTGAAGGGTAGTCTGCTTGGGAAGCCATATCCTTGATTGGTGATGCCAGGCCCACCACTGCCAACTCGGCTGCTTCTTTTTCAGTCACACGAGCCGAATAACATCGGTTCCTAACAGTTCTGAAGCGCTGGACGTATTCTGACATAGTTTCTCCACGCTTCTGACGTACTTGTGCTAGATCGGCAATGCCGGCCTCGGAAGCCTCTGAGTGATACTGCATGTGGAACTATTCTTCCAACTGCTTCCAAGTCCGGATCGAGTCTGGTGGCAGCGAAGTGTACCACCCGAAAGCCGATCCTGTGAGGGACTGTGCGAAGAACCTCACGCGTAGTGGATCCGATGCTGAGACCGTGCCCAGCTGTGCCAAATATCGGCTCACATGCTCGATGGAGCTGGAACCATCTGATCCATTAAACTTGGAGAAATCAGGGAGCCGATATTTGGGTGGTAGCGGGATCAACTCGTAATCATTGGGGTACGGCTTGGAATAGCCGATTGTCCTCCTTCTCGGCACCATGCCGAACTGGTCTCTCAGGATCGTGCTGATCTGATCCGCGGTGCTGGCTGCAGGAGTCGAACTCTGAAGATTCGCCGGAGTGGCATACTTAGCCAGCCATGCTTGCTTTTCCAGCTCTGAGCCAACTGCAGGAGCTGAGCTCTGGAGGTTTGTCAGAGTGGCATACTTAGCTAGCCACGTCTGCTTCTCAAGATCTGTTCCCGAAGCTCCTCCTGTTGTTCCAGAAGTCCCTGCTGTTGCAGTCTGGTTTGTGAGTGCCCAGTTACTGCAGTCTGGCACGTATGTGCACGTGTATCCATGAGGGATCTCCTTAGGCGCCTCATGCAAGAACTGGTAGTCACTAGGGTCACCACCGATCTTGTAGACGATGTATGCCGGTGAGCTCGGCACTTCTGGTGCTGCCAACGCGAATGGCAGCGGTGGACGGGACTGGAGTGGCATCTCTCCTTGGTAAGTCCCGAGAGCTGGTCCTGACGGAGAGTACTGATGCCTCATGATTTCCTGGATCACCCGAAGAGCGACACGCTCCAAAGTGTTCACCAGGCTCTCAGAGCGGCGGTGCAGCGAGTGAGCTACCATGAAGTTAATCTCCTGACGCAGGGACCTGGTGCGTTCTTCTGACGGGGCGGACAAGTCCACTCCATCGAGCGCGCCTTCAGGTGAGAACCCTTTCCACCTGATGCCATGTGAGCGGGTTCTGTGAAAAGAGCCGATGAGGTCGGCTTCGAGGATTGCTTTGACCTCGTCATACTTCTTCTTGAGCTCCTCGGTCAAATCCTCGTACGTGACTGGAGTGCCGCCCACCATCTCAGATGTAGATGGCGAGGTGGTTGATGTCGAAGATTGTCCCACCGGGCGTGCCAGAATGTGTTGCGGTCAGAAACCCACCGGCGAGCAGCGACGGGCAACACAGTAGAGCCGGGAGGCTCCCAGGACTGCAGCTGGCCCTGGTCCCTCTGAGCGACGGCCCGCAAAGATTCGGCACGCACGTCCGATGCTGGTGCAAGGGCGTGCCACCTGACCTATACCTAGTCAGGAAGGTGATGGATGTGCCTCGCTTAGTTTCCTGCATGGCATACACGTAAACATTAAATACGAGCCTCGATCGGCTCTCAGGTTGTCCTGTGAATCGGCTCAAAGAGCCGATCCACCCATGATTCGCACGAGGTGTACGAATATATGGTGGTCCTGCTTGATCAGAATAAAGCTAAACCGACCTACTACGATTTAGGGTTTTCACCACATAATCGGAACATCCTACTCGTGATTGAGCCTCGCGGCCACGCACGGTGATTGTAAACCAATCCTAGACAAGGCCTAAAAACCAACACGAAGTTGATCCTCGGAACATCCTGTCTAGGGCTAGCAAACTACACCCTACGTGCCACTGGATCCTTCAACCCTTTGTAAGGCCTAACTATGCAAATATTAAACTAATCCTTGAAGAACAAGGAGCAACCATAACAGATCGGATCTACTAAATAATGAACAAGCGGGGCGCCGCCCCTACACCTAAGATAGGTGTAAGGGCGGCTAGATGTCTAAGGGTTGCACGACGACAGCATATGATACGAAGAACAATGCTAACCCTAACACATCTAAGATAACTACGTTGCTCGCCATCAAAAAGGCTTCGATTTAGCAACGCATGAACAACGAATAAACTTGTACTGCCTAGATCGCAAGATGCGATCTAGGCAGCATGATGCTTACCCGGAAGAAACCCTCGAGACAAGGGAGTTGGCGATGCGCCTAGATTGGTTTGTGGTGAACGTGATTGTTGTTTATTTCATAAACCCTAGATACATATTTATAGTCCGTAGACTTTCTAACGTGGGAATAATCCCAACCGGGCACGAGCCAAACTCTAACTAATCGATACGTATCCTACTATATTACAGATACACAGGCAAACTAGCCCAAACTTTGCATATAAGGCCGATTCACGTATATTCTTCCATGTATATTCTTCAAGCCCATCTTGATCGCGGCCCACCTCTAATTCGGTCAAATTCTGGTGATAACAGCTTGAGAGGGATATCTTTGACCTCTTCCTCCCTGAGTTCGATAAACTTTGGGTGATCCACTTAAGGGAAACTTGCTGCTGTTCTACAAACCTCTGCTCTTGGAGGCCCAACACTGTCTACAAGAATAGAAGCACCCGTAGACATCAAGCACTTTTCTGGCGCCGTTGCCGGGGAGGAAAGGTAAAAGGCACTCATACTCCGGTCCCAGGTAACTAAGTACTTTTCTGTTGCCGTTGTGTGTGTGTTCGAAGCTATTTCCTTTAGATCCTGCAATTGCATCTTTTTATTTCTTGTTAAACACTAGTAAGGCATAATGGAAAACATATGTGAGCTTTTTAAACTATTTCCTGAGGCAAGACATGAATGGTTTAATGCGAAAATTAAAAATCCTATGGAATCTTATTTGCATGCTAGTAGTAATATTAGTATGAACGCTTTGAACACCATTGTTGATAATGATATAGAAAATTCTAAGCTTGGGGAGGTCGGTTTTGGTGAAAATGATCTCTTTAGCCCTCCGGGTATTGAGGAGAAAGTTTATGTTGATTATGATATGCCTCCCATATATGATGATTATAATGATAGTGGTCTTTTGGTGCCGCCTACTATGGAGGATAAAGTTTATTATAATGATAATATACCTCCTATATTTGATGATGAGAATAATAATGATAGCTACTTTGTTGAATTTGCTCCCACTACAACTAATAAAATTGATTATGCTTATGTTGGAAGTAGTAATAATTTTATGCATGAGACTCATGATAAGAATGTTTTATGTGATAGTTATATTGTTGAGTTTGTTCATGATGCTACTGAAAGTTATTATGAGAGAGGGAAACATGGTTATATGCATCTTAATAATATTAAGTTTCCCCTATTTATGTTGAGAATGGTGAAGTTACTCTTGTTTTATCTTGCTATGCTTGTCACTTTGTTCTTCATGAATTTATTTGTGTAAAAGATTCCTTTTCGTAGGAAGTGGGTTAGGCTTAAATGTGTTTTTAATTTGCTTCTTGATGCTCTCTTTTGCTTCAACTCTTATTTTTTGCGCGAGCATCATTAAAATTGCTGAGCCCATCTTAATGGCTATAAAGAAAGAACTTCTTGGGAGATAACCCATGTGTTTATTTTACTACAGTACTTTTGTTTTATATTTGAGTCTTGAAAGTTGTTACTACTGTAGCAACCTCTCCTTATCTTATTTTATTGCATTGTTGTGCCAAGTAAAGTCCTTGATAGTAGGGTTGATACTAGATTTGGATTACTGCGCAGAAACAGATTTCTTGCTGTCACGAATTTGGGCAGGGTTCTCTGTAGGTAACTCAGAAATATCTGCCAATTTACGTGCGTGATCCTCAGATATGTACGCAACTTTCATTCAATTTGAGCATTTTCATCTGAGCAAGTCCAGTGCCTCTAAAAAATTCGTCTTTACGGAATGTTCTGTTTTGACAGATTCTGCCTTTTATTTCGCATTGCCTCTTTTGCTGTGTTGGATGGATTTCTTTGTTCCATTGACTTCCAGTAGCTTTGGGCAATGTCCAGAAGTGTTAAGAATGATTGTGTCACCTCTGAACATGTGAAATTTTGATTATGCACTAACCCTCTAATGAGTTGTTTCGAGTTTGGTGTGGAGGAAGTTTTCAAGGGTCAAGAGAGGAGAATGATATACTATGATCAAGAAGAGTGAAAAGTCTAAGCTTGGGGATGCCCCCGTGGTTCATCCCTGCATATTTCAAGAAGGCTCAAGCATCTAAGCTTGGGGATGCCCAAGGCATCCCCTTCTTCATCGACAACTTATCAGGTTTCTTCTCTTGAAACTATATTTTTATTCGGTCACATCTTATGTACTTTACTTGGAGCGTCTGTTTATTTTTGTTTTGTTTGAATAAATTCATGCTTGTGTGGGAGAGAGACACGCTCCGCTTTTTCATATGAACACTGGTGTTCTTAGTTCTATCTTTAATGTTCATGGCGGAGTTGAAAACCGCTTTGTTAATTGCTATTTGGTTGGAAATAGAAAATGTTGCATGTGGTAATTGGTATAATGTCTTGAATAATTTGATACTTGGCAATTGTTGTGCTCATATAGATCATGTTTAAGCTCTTGCATCATGTACCTTGCACCTATTAATGAAGAACTACATAGAGCTTGTTAAAATTTGGTTTGCATGATTGGTCTCTCTAAGTCTAGATATTTTCTGGTTAAGGTGTTTGAACAACAAGGAAGACGATGTAAAGTCTTATAATGCTTACAATATGTTCATATGTGAGTCTTGCTGCACCGTTTTATACTTGAGTTTGCTTCAAACAACCTTGCTAGCCTAGCCTTGTATTGAGAGGAATTCTTCTCGTGCATCCAAAACATTGAGCCAAAAACTATGCCATTTGTGTCCACCATACCTACCTACCACATGGTATTTCTCTGCCATTCCAAGCAAATACTTCATGTGCTACCTTTAAACAATTCAAAAGCTATTATCTCTTATTTGTGTCAATGTTTTATAGCTCATGAGGAAGTATGTGGTGTTTATCTTTCGATCTTGTCATTTACTTCTGACAGACTTTGACAATGGACTAGTGGCATATCCGCTTATCAAATAATTTTGCAAAAAGAGCTGGCAATGGGGTTCCCAGCCCCAATTAATTACAACTTGCATTAATAATTCTCTTCACATGCTTTGCCCTGATCTATCAGTAAGCAACTTAATTTTGCAAATAAGACACTCCTCCATGGTATGTGAATGTTGGAAGGCACCCGAGGTTTCGGTTAGCCATGGCTTGTGTAAGCAAAAGGTTGGGGGGAGTGTCATCTATAAATAATGAAACTAAAATACATGTGTAAACAAAAGAGAAGAGGGATGATCTACCTTGCTGGTAGAGATAACGTCCTTCATGGGAGCCGCTCTTGAAAGTCTGGTTGATAAGTAGTTAGAGTACCCATTACCATTCGTTGACAACAACAGACACCTCTCAAAATTTTACTTTTATGCTCTCTATATGATTTCAAAACTTAAAAAGCTCTAGCACATGATTTAATCCCTGCTTCCCTCTGCGAAGGGCCATTCTTTTACTTTATGTTGAGTCAGTTTACCCACTTCTTTCTATCTTAGAAGCAAACACTTGTGTCAACTGTGCATTGATTCTTACATGTTTACCTATTGCACTTGTTATATTGCTTTATGTTGACAACTATCCATGAGATATACATGTTACAAGTTGAAAGCAATTGCTGAAACTTAATCATCCTTTGTGTTGCTTCAATGCCTTCTACTTTGAATCTATTGCTTTATGAGTTAACTCTTATGCAAGACTTATTGATGCTCGTCTTGAAAGTACTATTCATGAAAAGTCTTTGCTATATGATTCAGTTGTTTACTCATTGTCTTCATCATTGCTTCGAATCGCTGCATTCATCTCATATGCTTTACAATAGTATGATCAAGATTATGATAGCATGTCATTTAAGAAATTATCTTTGTTATCGTTTACCTACTCGAGGACGAGTAGGAACTAAGCTTGGGGATGCTTGATACGTCCCAAATGTATCTATAATTTCTTATGTTCCATGCTACTTTTATGATGATACACACATGTTTTGTACACACTTTATGTTATTATTATGCGTTTTCCGGAACTAACCTATTGACGAGATGCCGAAGTGCCAGTTCCTGTTTTCTGCTGTTTTTGGTTTCAGAAATCCTAGTAAGGAAATATTCTCGGAATTGGATGAAATCAACGCCCAGCATCTTATAATTCCACGAAGCTTCCAGAACACCCGAGAGCCACC
This sequence comes from Lolium perenne, assembly GCF_019359855.2. NCBI lineage: Eukaryota > Viridiplantae > Streptophyta > Magnoliopsida > Poales > Poaceae > Lolium > Lolium perenne. The sequence continues at coordinate 274,723,555 of NC_067246.2, read as the reverse complement.
AGAGGAGAGCCACAGGGGGGCCACACATGGGGCCGGCGCGGCCAGGGCTGGGCCCGCGCCGCCCTATTGTGTGGCGGCTCCGTACCCCCTCCGACTCCACCTCTTCGCCTATTTAAAGGTCCCTGACCTAAATCTTCGATACGGAAAAGCCACGGTACGAGAAACCTTCCAGAGCCGCCGCCATCGCGAAGCCAAGATCTGGGGGATAGGAGTCTCTGTTCCGGCACGCCGCCGGGACGGGGAAGTGCCCCCGGAAGGCATCTCCATCAACACCATCGCCATCTTCATCACCGCTGCTGTCACCCATGAGGAGGGAGTAGTTCTCCATCGAGGCTAAGGGCTGTACCGGTAGCTATGTGGTTAATCTCTCTCCTATGTACTTCAATACAATGATCTCATGAGCTGCCTTACATGATTGAGATTCATATGAGCTTTGTATCACTATTAGTCTATGTGCTACTCTTGTGATGTTATTAAAGTAGTCTATTCCTCCTTCACTGTGTAATGGTGACAGTGTGTGCATCGTGTAGTTCTTGGCGTAGGTTATGATCATAATCTCTTGTAGGTTATGGAGTTAATTATTACTATGATAGTATTGATGTCATTCATTCCCCCTTCATAGTGTAAAGGTGACAGTGTGTATGCTATGTTAGTACTCGGTTTAAATTGCAAAGATCTATTATGCTCTAAAGGTTACTTAAATATGAATGCCGAATGTTGTGGAGCTTGTTAACTCCGGCATTGAGGTGCTCTTGTAGCCCTACACAACGAATGGTGTTCATTATCAAACAAGAGTATATGTAGCACAAAGGAAGAGAACTTATTTATTATGTGATCAATGTTGAGAGTGTCCACTAGTGAAAGTATGATCCCTAGGCCTTGTTTCCAAATACTGCAATCATCGCTTGTTTACTGTTTTACTGCATTTTTACTTCCTGCAATATTACTACCATCAACTGCACGCCAGCAAGCACTTTTCTGGCACCGTTACTACTGCTCATATTCATCCATACTACTTGTATTTCACTATCTCTTCGCCGAACTAGTGCACCTATACATCTGACAAGTGTATTAGGTGTGTTGGGGACACAAGAGACTTCTTGTATCGTGATTGCAGGGTTGCTTGAGAGGGATATCTTTGACCTCTTCCTCCCTGAGTTCGATAAACCTTGGGTGATCCACTTAAGGGAAACTTGTTGCTGTTCTACAAACCTCTGCTCTTGGAGGCCCAACACTGTCTACAAGAATAGAAGCACCCGTAGACATCAGTGGTTTAGGGTTTTCGAGTAAGATCCAATCTACCTACGAACATGAACCACAACGGTGATACTAGTGTTGACAATAGAAAGTGCAAATTGGAATCTTCACTATGGTGGGAGAGACAGACACCCGCAAAGCCACTTATGCAATACAAGTTGCATGTCAAGCGTGGAGCAAGTCTCATGAGACGCGGTCATGTAAAGTTAGCCTGGGCCGCTTCATCCCACCATCCCGCAAGATGCAAAGTACACAAACTAAAGCAACAAAAAAAATCAACGCCCGCAAAACCATTGTGTTCTACTCGTGCAACAGATCTATGCATAGACATGGCTCTGATACCACTGATGGGGTACGTAGCATAGAAAACAAAAAAATTTCTACCGCAAGACGAATAAATCCAAGATCTAATCTATGGAACACCCAAGATCTAATCCACAAGATCGGAGCAACGAGATTGATGTGAGACTAACCCTCGAAGATTTCCAAAGCCTACGAGATTAGATCTCGTTGTTGATGTAGACGATCGTCCCTAGTGCTGCAATCCGGCAGCACTTCCGTACTCGGTCGCGCGTATGGTGTCGAAGAAAGCCCCTTCCTCTCCCCGTTCCAGCGGGCAGCGGAGGTGTGGTAGATCTCCACGGAATCCCAGCAGCACAACGGCGTGGTGGTGGTGGTGGAGGAGAAAAGCTGCAGGGCTTCGCCAAGCCAGAGCAGACTTGCGGTGGAGGAGAGAGGGGCGGCCAGGGTTAGGGTATCAAGGGTGGTCAACCCCCTGCCCCCTCCCCTCTTTATATAGGGGGGGTCGGTTTGGGTGGCCCCCCAACCCCCCAAACCCATCTAGGGCCGGCGGCCAAAGGGGGAAGGGGGAATTCTTCCCCCCAAGTTGATCCCCCTAGGGTTTTGGGGAAAACCCTAAGGGTGGCCGACTTGGGCCTTGAGGGGCATGTGCCCCTGGCCCATTAGGGCTAGGATGCACCCCTAGGCCCATGTTGGACCCCCTAGGTCGTGGGCCCCATGGTGGACCCCTCGGAACCTTCTAGAACCTCCCCGGTCTTCCACCGGAAAAATCTCGAACTTTTCCGGAACCTAGAAATCAACTTCCCTTATATGAATCTTGTTCTCCGGACCATTCCGGACCTCCTCGTGATGTCCTGGATCCCATCCGAGACTCTGAACAAACTTCGGTCTCCATCTCATATTCCGAATCTACTTATGCGACATCGAACCTTAAGCGCGTCACCCTACGGTTCGTGAACTATGCAGACATGATCGAGACTCCTCTCCGACCAATAACCAATAGCGGGACCTGGAGATCCATAATGGCTCCCACACATTCAGCGATAACTTAGTGATCGATTGAACCATTAACATACGATACCAATTCCCTTTGTCACGCGATACTTTACTTGTCCGAGGTTTGATCATCGGTATCTCCATACCTAGTTCGACCTCATTACCGACAAGTACTCTTTACTCGTACCGTGGTATGTCATCTCTTGTGATCCAGTCACTTGCTTGCAAGCTAATCAGACGATATTCCACCAAGAGGGCCCAGAGTATATCTATCTGTCATCGGGATGGACAAATCCCACTGTTGATCCATATGCGTCAACTCACACTTTCCGAATACTTAATCCCATCTTTATAACCACCCATTTACGCAATGGCGTTTGATGTAATCAAAGTACCCTTCCGGTGTAAGTGATTTACATGATCTCATGGTCGAAGGACTAGGTAACTATGTATCGAAAGCTTATAGCAAGTTGAACTTAATGACTTGATCTCATGCTACGCTTATTTGGGTGTATGTCCATTATATCATTCACCCAATGACATAACCTTGTTATTAACAACATCCAATGTTCATGATCACGAAACCATGATCATCTGTTAATCAACAAGCTAGTTATACAAGAGGCTTACTAGGGACTCCTTGTTGTTTACATAACACACATGTATCAATGTTTCGGTTAATACAATTATAGCATGGGATGTAAACATTTATCATGAACACTAAGATATAACAATAACTAATTTATTATTGCCTCTTGGGCATATCTCCAACACGCCGAAGAGCACCGCCGCGGGACATGTTTTTCGACATGGTTCCGGTGATCCCCTTGCAAAACCATCACCACCACTAGCCTCAGCATGTCGAGGAGGTTCCAAAAACCCTAGTCGCGCATCCCGGGAGGCCGTAAATCGCCGGTGCCATATCCGTCTGGTCGCCGGCATCAAGCCGCCGGCGAGATCTACGTGTCCACCACCACCTCAGCGTTCGTTGACTAGTCTTTGCCCGCGTGGCAATTGACCCAGTCAATGGACCCACTGGTCAGTCTCTCTGGGTAGAAATGAATCGGTATGTCTAGTGTTTTCAAGTTATTTAAAAATCTAGTAAAATACTAAAACTTTGCCAAAATTTGTAAAATTCATTTTAGCTCAGAAAAATATAAATAATATATCAAAATTCTCACAAAAATAAACTCTATTCAAATAAAATATAAAATAAAAATGTTTGTCAAAATAAAATTCACTTATTTTTATCTTTATTAATTATGTCTTTCGAAATTGTTTTAAATACAAATTGAATTCAATAAATAGTTAAGTTTCAAAAATTAAATTATAATTATTTATAAAGTAAATAAAATGTTAAGATTAATTTTCTTAATCATCTTTTCATTAACTTAAATATTAGTGGTATTTCATAAACCCTAATTTGCAAATTACTATTTTCCATTTTCTTTAAGTGATAATAAAGTAAGAACATATTAAAAGGCTAATGTTATTTTTGGGTAATCAAAAACTTGTTTACTTAAACAACTTTAGTTAACAAGTTAAGTACTTTAAAACTTAATAACAATTGTTAAACCCTAGTTTTTAATTAAACCTAAATAGGAGTTACCCTAATTATTAATTCTTGTGAAAATTAATAAAATGCTAAAACCATTATTGATTTTGTTTCAAAGTAATTAGATCACACACCTTTATTGCCAATCATCATTTTAAGAGTTTTACCATAATTTAGAAACCCTAGTTCTAATATAAGTAAGACCTTGAACCCATTATTTTATGTGTTCATCATAAATTGTTTCAATTCTAAAACCCTAGGGGTTTAGCCCATGTGATCATATAAGCTTCACCTATACCTATTGAACCCTAGTTATAAACAAATGCATGCATAATCTTGATCTACTAAAATAAAACCACGTCACTTTATATGTGATCATCATTTCATGTCCCTACTTGTGAGTAAAACCTATATGGTCCACTAGTGCCACTTAGGAGCCAACCCTAACTTGTTAATTGGATTAGTACCATTGATCACCACTCCTATATATCATATCATTAGGACCAACTGATACGTCCCAAACGTATCTATAATTTCTTATGTTCCATGCTACTTTTATGATGATACTCACATGTTTTATACACATTATATGTCATTATTATGCATTTTCTGGCACTAACCTATTGATGAGATGCCGAAGAGCCAGTTGTTGTTTTCTGCTGTTTTTGGTTTCAGAAATCCTAGTAAGGAAATATTCTCGGAATTGGACGAAATCAACGCCCAGGGTCCTATTTTCACACGAAGCTTCCAGAAGACCGAAGAGGATAAGAAGTGGGGCCACGAGGCGACGCCACACTAGGGCGGCGCGGCCCAAGCCCTGGCCGTGCCGGGCTAGCGTGTGGGTCCCTCGTGTGGCCCCCTGACCTGCCCTTCCGCCTACTTAAAGCCTTCGTCGCGAAACCCCCAGTACCGAGAGCCACGATACGGAAAACCTTCCAGAGACGCAGCCGCCGCCAATCCCATCTCGGGGGATTCAGGAGATCGCCTCCGGCACCCTGCCGGAGAGGGGAATCATCTCCCGGAGATCTCTTCATCGCCATGATCGCCTCCGGATCGATGTGTGAGTAGTTCACCCCTGGACCATGGGTCCATAGCAGTAGCTAGATGGTCGTCTTCTCCTCATTGTGCTATCATGTTCGATCTTGTGAGCTGCCTATCATGATCAAGATCGTTTATTTGTAATCCTACATGTTGTGTTTGTTGGGATCCGATGGATATTGAATACTATGTCAAGTTGATTATCAATCTATCATATATGAGTTGTTTATGTTCTTGCATGCTCTCCGTTGCTAGTAGAGGCTCTAGCCAAGTTGATACTTGTGACTCCAAGAGGGAGTATTTATGCTCGATAGTGGGTTCATGCCTCCATTAAATCTGGGACAGTGACAGAAAGTTCTAAGGCTGTGGATGTGCTGTTGCCACTAGGGATAAAACATCGATGCTTTGTCTAAGGATATTTGTGTTGATTACATTACGCACCATACTTAATGCAATTGTCTGTTAATTGCAACTTAATAGCGGAAGGGGTTCGGATGATAACCTGAAAGTGGACTTTTTAGGCATAGATGCATGCTGGATGGCGGTCTATGTACTTTGTCGTAATGCCCTGATTAAATCTCATAGTACTCATCATGATATATGTATGTGCATTGTTATGCCTTCTTTATTTGTCAATTGCCCAACTGTAATTTGTTCACCCAACATCTGTTTATCTTATGGGAGAGACACCACTAGTGAACTGTGGACCCCGGTCCTATTCTTTACATCTGAAATACAATCTACTGCAATACTTGTTCTTTACTGTTCTTCGCAAACAATCATCTTCCACACAATACGGTTAATCCTTTGTTCACAGCAAGCCGGTGAGATTGACAACCTCACTGTTACGTTGGGGCAAAGTACTTTGGTTGTGTTGTGCAGGTTCCACGTTGGCGCCGGAATCCCTGGTGTTGCGCCGCACTACACTTCGCCACCAACAACCTTCAACGTGCTTCTTGGCTCCTACTGGTTCGATAAACCTTGGTTTCTTTCTGAGGGAAAACTTACTGTTGTGCACATCACACCTTCCTCTTGGGGTTCCCAACGGACGTGTGTCTCACGCGCATCAAGACTGTTTTCTGGCGCCGTTGCCGGGGAGATCAAGACACGCTGCAAGGGGAGTCTCCACTTCCAATCTCTTTACTTTGTTTTTGTCTTACTTTACTTTATTTACTACTTTGTTTGCTGCACTAAAACAAAACACAAAAAAATTAGTTGCTAGCTTTACTTTATTTACTGTCTTGTTCTCCATATCAAAAACACAAAAAAATTAGTTACTTGCATTTACTTTATCTAGTTTGCTTTATTTACTATTGCTAAAATGAATACTCCTGAAAACACTAAGTTGTGTGACTTCACAAACACTAATAATAATGATTTCCTATGCACACCTATTGCTCCACCTGCTACTACAGCAGAATTCTTTGAAATTAAACCTGCTTTACTGAATCTTGTTATGAGAGAGCAATTTTCTGGTGTTAGTTCTGATGATGCTGCTGCCCATCTTAATAATTTTGTTGAACTATGTGAAATGCAAAAGTATAAGGATGTAGATGGTGATATTATAAAATTGAAATTGTTTCCTTTCTCCTTAAGAGGAAGAGCTAAAGATTGGTTGCTATCTTTGCCTAAGAATAGTATTGATTCATGGACTAAATGTAAGGATGCTTTTATTGGTAGATATTATCCTCCTGCTAAAATTATATCTTTGAGAAGTAGCATAATGAATTTCAAACAATTAGATAATGAACATGTTGCTCAAGCATGGGAGAGAATGAAATCTTTGGTAAAGAATTGCCCAACCCATGGACTAACTACTTGGATGATCATCCAAACCTTCTATGCAGGATTGAATTTTTCTTCGCGGAACCTATTGGATTCAGCTGCTGGAGGTACCTTTATGTCCATTACTTTGGGGGTGGCTACAAAGCTTCTTGATGATATGATGATAAATTACTCTGAATGGCACACCGAAAGAGCTCCACAAGGTAAGAAGGTAAATTCTGTTGAAGAAACCTCTTCCTTGAGTGATAAGATTGATGTGATTATGTCTATGCTTGTGAATGGTAGATCTAATGTTGATCCTAATAATGTTCCTTTAGCTTCATTGGTTGCTCAAGAAGAGAATGTTGATGTGAATTTCATTAAAAATAATAATTTCAACAACAATGCTTATAGGAATAATTCTGGTAACAACTATAGGCCATATCCTTCTGCTAATGGTAATGGTTATGGTAATTCTTACAACAATAATAGGAGTGTACCCCCTGGTCTTGAAGCCATGCTTAAAGAATTTATTAGTACACAAACTGCTTTTAACAAATCTGTTGAGGAAAAGCTTGATAAAATTGATATTCTTGCTTCTAAGGTTGATAGACTTGCCTCTGATGTTGATCTTTTAAAATTGAAAGTTATGCCTAATAAGGATAATGAAAATAAGATTGTTACTACAGCAAATGCCATCCAAGTTAGAATTAATGAGAATATAAGATTAATGGCTGAATTGCGTGCTAGGTGGGATAGAGAAGAAAATGAAAAACTAGCTAAAGAGAATAATGTAGCTAAAGTTTGGACTATTACCACCACTAGTAATGTTAATGATTCACATGTTGCTACACCTTCTACTATCAATGTAAAATAATTGGTGTTGGCAATGTTCCTACTCCTAGTGCAAAGCGTGCAAAATTGCCTGAAACTGCTAAAACTGCTGAAACTGCTTGTGATAAAACTGCTGAAATTTTTTCCAACATTGGGGACAATGATCCCATTGCTGTAGATCATAATGGTTTAGATTTTGATGATTGTCACATCTCTGAAGTTATAAAGTTCTTACAAAAACTTGCTAGAAGTCCCAATGCTAGTGCTATAAATTTGGCCTTTACAAAACATATTACAAATGCTCTCATAAAAGCTAGAGAAGAGAAACTAAAACTTGAAACTTCTATTCCTAGGAAGTTAGAAGATGGTTGGGAGCCCATCATTAAGATGAGGGTTAATGATTTTGATTGTAATGCTTTATGTGATCTTGGTGCAAGTATTTCCGTCATGCCTAAGAAACTCTATGATATGCTTGACTTGCCACCATTGAAAAATTGTTATTTGGATGTTAATCTTGCTGATAATGCTAAAAAGAAACCTTTGGGGAGGATTGATAATGTTCGTATTATGGTTAACGATAACCTTGTCCCCGTTGATTTTGTTGTCTTGGATATTGAATGCAATGCATCTTGTCCCATTATATTGGGAAGACCTTTTCTTCGAACTGTTGGTGCTACTATTGATATGAAGGAAGGTAATATTAAATATCAATTTCCTCTCAAAAAAGGTATGGAACACTTCCCTAGAAAGAAAATGAAGTTATCTTATGATTCTATCATTAGAACAAATTATGATGTCGATGCTTCATCTCTTGATAATACTTGATTCACACTTTCTGCGCCTAACTGAAAGGCGTTAAAGAAAAGCGCTTATGGGAGACAACCCATGTTTTTACTACAGTATTTTGTTTTGTATTTGAATCTTGCAAGTTGTTACTACTGTAGCAACCTCTCCTTATCTTTATTTTATTGCATTGTTGTTCCAAGTAAAGTCTTTGAGAGTAAAGTCAATACTAGATTTGGATTACTGCGCAGAAACAGATTTCTTGCTGTCACGAATCTGGGCAGAATTCTCTGTAGGTAACTCAGAAAAACATGCAAATTTATGTGCGTGATCCTCAGATATGTACGCAACTTTCATTCAATTTGAGCATTTTCATCTGAGCAAGTTAAGTGCCCCTGTAAAATTCGTCTTTACGGACTGTTCTGTTTTGACAGATTCTGCCTTTTATTTCGCATTGCCTGTTTTGCTATGTTCGATGGATTTCTTTGTTCCATTAACTTTCAGTAGCTTTGTGCAATGTCCAGAAGTGTTAAGAATGATTATGTCACCTCTGAATGTATGAATTTTCAATTATGCACTAACCCTCTAATGAGTTTATTTCGAGTTTGGTGTGGAGGAAGTTTTCAAGGGTCAAGAGAGGAGGATGATATACTATGATCAAGAAGAGTGAAAAGTCTAAGCTTGGGGATGCCCCCGTGGTTCATCCCTGCATATTTCAAGAAGAGTCAAGCATCTAAGCTTGGGGATGCCCAAGGCATCCCCTTCTTCATCGACAACATTATCAGGTTCCTCTAGTGAAACTATATTTTTATTCAGTCACATCTTATGTGCTTTGCTTGGAGCGTCTGTTTGCTTTAGTTTTAGTTTTTGTTTGAATAAAATCGGATCCTAGCATTCTTTATATTGGAGATATTACGCTCCGCTGTTTCGTATGAACACATGTGTTCTTAGTTTTATCTTTAATGTTCATTGCGAAGGTTGAACTACCTCGTTCATTGATATATGGTTGGAAACGGAAAATGCCGCATGTGGTAAATGGTATAATGTCTTGAATAATGTGATACTTGGCAATTGTTGTGCTCATATAGATCATGTTTAAGCTCTTGCATCATGTACATTGTACCTATTAATGAATAACTACATAGAGCTTGTTAAAATTTGGTTTGCATGATTGGTCTCTCTAAGTCTAGATATTTTCTGGTTGAGGTGTTTGAACAACAAGGAGACGATGTAAAGTCTTATAATGCTTACAATATGTTTATATGTGAGTCTTGCTGCACCATTTCATACTTGAGTTTGCTTCAAACAACCTTGCTAGCCTAGCCTTGTATTGAGAGGGATTCTTCTCGTGCATCCAAATCCTTGAGCCAAAATCCATGCCATTTGTGTCCACCATACCTACCTACCACATGGTATTTGTCCGCCATTCCAAAGTACATTACTTGAGTGCTACCTTTAAACTTCCATTCTTTGCCTTTACAATATATAGCTCATGGGACAAATAGCCTTAAAAACTATTGTGGTGAAGAATATGTACTTATGTGTCTTATTTCTTAATAAGTTGCTTGTTGAGCGGTAACCATGTTTCTGGGGATGCCATCAACTTTTACCTTTGTTGAATATCATGTGAATTTCTATGCATGTTCGTCTTGTCTGAACTAAGGGAGATTTTCATGATCAAATGGTTTGAGTATGCATATTGTTAGAGAAGAACATTGGGCCGCTAACTAAAGCCATGAATCATGGTGGAAGTTTCAGTTTGGACATAAAACCTCAATCTCTTATGAGAATATTACCTGTTGTTGAATGCTTAAGCATTAAAAGAGGAGTCCATTATCTGTTGTCTATGTTGTCCCGGTATGGGTGTCTAAGTTGAGAATGATCAAAAGCGAGAAATCTAATGCGAACCTTCTCCTTAGACTCTTGTACAGGCGGCATAGAGGTACCCCTTTGTGACACTTGGTTGAAACATATGTTATGCAATGATAATCCGTGTTAATCCAAGCTAATTAGGACAAGGTGCGGGCACTATTGGTATACTATGCATGAGGCTTGCAACTTATAAGATATCTTATACATAACACATATGATTTATTACTACCGTTGACAAAATTGTTTCTATGTTTTCAAAATGAAAAGCTCTAGCACAAAAATAGTAATCCATGCTTCCCTCTACGAAGGGCCTATCTTCTACTTTATTGTTGAGTCAGTTTACCTATTCTTTCTATCTTAGAAGCAAACACTTGTGTAAACTGTGTGCATTGATCCTTATATGTTTACCTATTGCACTTGTTATATTACTTTGTGTTGATAATTATCCATGAGATATACATGTTGAAGTTGAAAGCAATCGCTAAAACTTATAACTTCCTTTGTGTTGTTTCAAAGCTTTCTACTAAGAACTTATTGCTTATGAGTTAACTGTTATGCAAGTCTTATTGATGCTTGTCTTGAAAGTATTATTCATGAAAAGTCTTTGCTATATGATTCATTTGTTTACTCATTATCTTCATCATTGCTTCGAATCGCTGCATTCATCTCATGTGCTTTACAATAGTATTGATCAAGATTATGATAGCATGTCACTTCAGAAATTATCTTTGTTATCGTTTACCTACTCGAGGGCGGGTAGGAACTAAGCTTGGGGATGCTTGATACGTCCCAAACGTATCTATAATTTCTTATGTTCCATGCTACTTTTATGATGATACTCACATGTTTTATACACATTATATGTCATTATTATGCATTTTCCGGCACTAACCTATTGACGAGATGCCGAAGAGCCAGTTACTGTTTTCTGCTGTTTTTGGTTTCAGAAATCCTAGTAAGGAAATATTCTCGGAATTGGACGAAATCAACGCCCAGGGTCCTATTTTCACACGAAGCTTCCAGAAGACCGAAGAGGATAAGAAGTGGGGCCACGAGACGACGCCACACTAGGGCGGCGCGGCCCAAGCCCTGGCCGCGCCGGCCTAGCGTGTGGGTCCCTTGTGTGGCCCCCTGACCTGCCCTTCCGCCTACTTAAAGTCTTCATCACGAAACCCCCAGTACCGAGAGCCACGATACAGAAAACCTTCCAGAGACGCAGCCGCCGCCAATCCCATCTCGGGGGATTCAGGAGATCGCCTCCGGCACCCTGCCGGAGAGGGGAATCATCTCTTGGAGGTCTCTTCATCACCATGATCGCCTCTGGATCGATGTGTGAGTAGTTCACCCCTGGACCATGGGTCCATAGCAGTAGCTAGATGGTCGTCTTCTCCTCATTGTGCTATCATGTTCGATCTTGTGAGCTGCCTATCATGATCAAGATCGTTTATTTGTAATCCTACATGTTGTGTTTGTTGAGATCCGATGGATATTGAATACTATGTCAAGTTGATTATCAATCTATAATATATGAGTTGTTTATGTTCTTGCATGCTCTCCGTTGCTAGTAGAGGCTCTGGCCAAGTTGTTACTTGTGACTCCAAGAGGGAGTATTTATGCTCGATAGTGGGTTCATGCCTCCATTAAATCTGGGACAATGACAGAAAGTTCTAAGGTTGTGGATGTGTTGTTGCCACTAGGGATAAAACATCGATGCTTTGTCTAAGGATATTTGTGTTGATTACATTACGCACCATACTTAATGCAATTGTCTGTTGCTTGCAACTTAATACCGGAAGGGGTTCGGATGATAACCTGAAAGTGGACTTTTTAGGCATAGATGCATGATGGATGGCGGTCTATGTACTTTGTCGTAATGCCCTGATTAAATCTCATAGTACTCATCATGATATATGTATGTGCATTGTTATGCCTTCTTTATTTGTCAATTGCCCAACTGTAATTTGTTCACCCAACATCTGTTTATCTTATGGGAGAGACACCACTAGTGAACTGTGGACCCCGGTCCTATTCTTTACATCTGAAATACAATCTACTGCAATACTTGTTCTTTACTGTTTTTCGCAAACAATCATCTTCCACACAATACGGTTAATCCTTTGTTCACAGCAAGCCGGTGAGATTGACAACCTCACTGTTACGTTGGGGCAAAGTACTTTGGTTGTGTTGTGCAGGTTCCACATTGGCGCCGGAATCCCTGGTGTTGCGCCGCACTACACTTCGCCACCAACAACCTTCAACGTGCTTCTTGGCTCCTACTGGTTCGATAAACCTTGGTTTCTTTCTGAGGGAAAACTTACTGCTGTGCACATCACACCTTCCTCTTGGGGTTCCCAACGGACGTGTGTCTCACGCGCATCACCAACCTCGACCATCATTCTTTGATATGATACTCATAATCAACCATAGTAATAAACCTGCTAATACTTGCTACATATAAACCAATTCTATTTAAGAACCCAACTAGTTCCTATTAAAGAACTAAATGAATCGAATATTAAACTCTAGAAGCCATAGCTCCTATGTATAGTAGTTCTTGTTCTAATGGAACCTGTTCTTCAAAAGTTATTCTTTTGAAGTACAAATGTCAATCACACCATAGAAGCCTAGTTCTTATTTGAAGTACTTGTTAATTCTTAATTAATATGTTCTTCAAAAGTTATTCTTTTGAAGTATAATATAAGTAATCATCAACCATGACTTGTAGAAATTAAAACTGACAACTATTCTTGTCTTGTTATGCAACCACTATTCTTTATGTGTGTGCTTGTTATGATGTCTTATATCACTTGGTTATGATGCTAATATAACCAAACCCTAATAAGAACCTTGTTTGAGAACCATTCTAAAAATGTAACAAACCCTAAAGAAATCTTTACAACTCAAACATCCTAAATCATCGAGGTTAGGTTACGCTCGGGACGATTGCATCTCATAATATGCATTATAGCATCTTTGCCAGTTCTTTGAACATTGTCCTTACCGGACGATGATGGTATTTCAGCATTTGGAGTTCTCACGTATCGAAGCTTTTTCCTGCATAATCTTGCAGTCAAGAAAGGCAAGTTCATCACTTGCTCATGTCATTTGATTATTTTTATCAAACTATATGCAAAGTACTATACTTATCACTCATGCATTGAAAAACAAAATAATATTTCACAATTATGAATATGACTATGTGGTGGGCAATGGAACCATGGTATGTGTTGATTGGTGGAGGTTCCATTGAAAGGGTACTATTCATCTAGGACTAAGTACCAATGTCGTCCAGCGATTCTAGCGCCGTACATATCGCGTTAACCATAAGATCTATAATGGCTCTGGGGAAGTCAGCTGTATATTTTCCCTCCTGCACGCCAACGAACTTGATAGAGCCTGGCGGGGTGTTGGGAGAACACTGTCGTAGGTTGGGAAATCCTTTAAAATCCCCATCCGTGTGGATGAGAGGCTCTACCGTCTATGAAGGATTGTCCGTAGTACACCGGGGGTAAAGCCGTATGATCGGGAGATGTCTACCGGGGGTGTACGGATGGACAAAAGGGTGGGTTTGCAGGGTCGCGGAGAAGTCAGTGATTGGCTTGGATCTTACACCTTGCCCCACACCAAGGAAGTGTGGACGAGCATGCATCTCGGATAGGTATCAAGGATAAGTTCTCTTATGGAAAAGTAACGCACCTCTGCAGAGGGTATTGAATTGTGGCAGTCACTCCCTGTTCTGGGAAGGGAACTACGAACGCGGCAGGAAAGGAACTCCACGAAGTTCTGTTCAACCTGTGAAGACTGACGGGCATAGTTTTCAGAATAAAATAAACCTTTTGAAGAAATGTTTATGAAAACTTGCATTCACCTATGACTTTCTGGTCTATGGCTGTAGCTAGTGCATGATACACCTATTTCCTAATATGAACTTGTTGAGTACGCTCGTACTCATCCCACTCTTAAATCCCCTGTTTAGCTATGGAGGCACCGAAGGAGAAACGACCGTGGAACTCGAAGACGAAGGAGTCAACTGCAACAAGATGAAGAATACAATCAAAGAAGTCAATGGAGTCAACTTCTGCATCAACTAGAGTGGAAACTTAGACTAGCAATAGAAGGGAACATTTCCCTAATCCTAGCACCTAAGTAGCTAGATGTCTATAGCAAGCCAGGTAGCTCTTAAGCTAGAATTAGCAATACGTTAGACTACGAGTCGTTCTTCTGGAGCTTTAATTGAACTTTTACCTCACTATAAAGTAGGAGGGTGTGTTGATCTTTTTGTGTATCCTTCTATAGACATACCTTGGACTCGCATATGCTTCTGTTGTACCACTCTGAGAGATGTAATATGAGTGGAATAGTGTTTCACTTGTGTTATGTCAATGACTTGTGTACTACACCATGCAGTGGTACGCTGGGTCATCACATGGAAGCACGTAAAGAAGAACGGGCCATGGCAGTTTGATTTCAACGCCATCCTACTGAGGGACTATGATGGCTCAGTTCGTCCTTCTGATATGGTCTTTGATACTATGGACATATGGGCTAGGGTTTTAGACCTCCCAATGGATATGATGAATCGAGTGTATGGGGAGTTGTTTGGCAATTGGATTGGCAAGTTTATATCAGCGGATGTTGATGAGGAAGGGATGGCATGGGGAGAAGACTTGAGAATTTGTGTTGCTATTCGGGTGGATCAACCTTTGCTGCGTGGGGTGTGTGTGAGAGAGTCGGAGGAAGAGGAAGGCAGATGGTTTGATTTGAAGTATGAGAAGGTCCCCCACTTCTGTTTTGATTGTGGCCGTCTTGTGCATCTAGAGGGTAGGTGCTCTGCTGAAGGAGAGGGCGTTAAGCAGTGGGGGGAGTGGCTCCGGGCTGAACCGAGGAAGCAGAAGAGATCACATGCTACTCCATCGAGATAGTCTTTCTCTTCAGGGAGCTTTGGGAGCAAGTTGGGTTGGACTGAACCTGGAGCTTATGTTCGTGACATCCCCCCAAGAAGAAACTACCAACGGGAATTTTCCTACTCTAGTTCTTCCCGCACTGGCGGGTTTGAACTAAGGAGGGACGGAGGGGAAGTGACTAGCCTGGACAGAGCTCGCTACGAAAGGGAGAAGGAAGGGCGAAATAAGGAGGATAGAAGAGTCCGGGATGATCAGATAAACTTCTCTACTGAGAGATCACCTCCAAGGAAGAACAATCTGAGAAGTGGTACCTATACGCGCAGGTCAAGAGCTGCTGGGGCTGCCGCGAATACCCCCTCCGTGCCACTGAGTACGGGGAGCAAAAAGAGGGGACCAAAGCATGTGTGGCTGCCGGTGGAGGTTAGAGTGGTAGGAGAAGGAACATCGGAGTCAGCAGGAAAAGGCAACGTACCAACTCCGTCTTCGATAGACTTGAAGACCCAAAGAACCCAGCGGCGGACCCTGCAGGGCAGGGCCACCGAGGTCAATGAATATTTTAGGCCTAAACTTCCGCGGACTAGGGTTGGACGCGGCAGTGGGCGAGCTCAGAGACTTGGCTAGGTCATACAACCCAACGGTGGTATTCCTATCTGAGACAAAACAAAAGAAGAAAATTATGGAGAAATTACAATGGAGCTTGGAGTTTCAGCATGGAGTGTGTGTGGAGGGAAAAGGAAAAGGGGGAGGGCTGGCGTTATGGTGGCGAGATGGAGTGGAGGTCGCTGTCCGGCCCTGGTCTCAGTACTATATCGATGCTGAAATCAAAACAGAGGCTGGGGTGTGGAGATTCATTGGTATTTACGGCGAACCTCGAACTGAGCTGAGGACCAAGACATGTGAGGTATTGCGGTACCTTAGAGCGCATGACAACCTTCCCTGGCTGTGCGCGGGAGACTTAATGAAATTCTTCATCAAGACGAACAGCGGGGAGCGAATGCACGTAATGAATCGCAAATGGCAAACTTCAAAGATTGCTTGACGGACTGCCGTCTTGCTGATTTGGGGTTCTCAGGATACCCATTTACTTGGGACAACAAACGAGATGGTCTAGCTAATGTACAAGCTAGACTAGACCGTGCTACAGCAAATGACGACTTTATTACCATGTTTCCCCTAATGTGTGTAAAACACCTGATCACGGAAGAGTCTGATCATATGGCCTTACTTATCAAAATTGCTGCTGAGCCGGACAGCCGGCCTAGCTTGCAACCAAGGGGATTCATGTACGAGGAGATGTGGACAAGGCACGAAGAGTATGATTCTATGGTGCGGGAGGCATGGCAATTCACTAGCAGTCATGGTGGAGGAATTAGGGGATTGTGGCTCCGGCTACATGAAGTTTCGAAGACCATGAAGATCTGGAGCTATAACACTTTTTGCGAACCGCTTGAAGAGGATTCTCCCAATTCTTATTTCGGAGGAACATAGCGCGTTCGTCCCTGGCAGACTAATAACGGACAATGTGTTCATAGCTTATGAGTGTACTCAGGCCATTCAGACGAGGAAACGGAAGATGCCACTGTGCGCGGTAAAGTTGGATATGGTCATAGCATATGATCGGGTGGAGTGGATATTTCTGGAGAAGATGATGCAGAAGCTAGGCTTTGCTCATGAATGGATCAAAATGGTCATGACCTGCATCACCTCGGTGAGGTTCAGGGTCAAGCTAAATGGGGGCTTATCGGATGAGTTTGCCCCGACCCGAGGGCTAAGGCAGGGGGTCCGATCTCGCCTTACTTATTCTTGTTCTGCGTCGAGGGGTTTTCGGCGCTACTAAAACAAGCACAACATGAGAACCTTCTGAGAGGAATCCAGTTTGGTGCTGGTGGCCCGCATATTACCCACCTCCTGTTTGCCGATGACAACATCGTGTTTCTGGAGGCAACTACCACTAGCATGCAAACTCTGAGGCGAATTCTGCAGGACTACGAGGTTAGTTCAGGACAAAAAGTAAATCTTCAGAAATCTTCTATGTTCTTTGGTAAAGGATGCAAGGAGCATGTCAAAGCAAGTCTGAAGGAAATTATTGGGATCGAGGCGGAACCCCTATCGGAGAAGTACTTGGGCTTGCCAACTGTTGTGGGGAGATCTAAGGAAGGCTGCTTTAAGCACCTGCGGGAGAGGACGTGGGGAAAGGTAAAAGGCCTAAAAGGCCAAGGATTGTCGAAGGAGGGGAAAGGGATCCTAGTAAAATCAATTTTGCAAGTCATTCCTGCCTATACTATGAGTTGTTTTATGTTGTCTAAGAAGCTGTGCAAACAACTGAGCTCCATTTCCTTCAATTTCTGGTGGGGAGACACAGATAACCAAAAGAAATTGCATTGGGTTAGCTGGGAAAGGATGTGCAAGAGAAAGTAACAAGGAGGCTTGGGGTTCTGAGACTTTAAGTGCTTCAACCAAGCGTTCCTTGCCAAACAGGGATGGAGGATGATCACGCAACCTACCTCTTTGTGTGCTCGAGTTCTTAAGGCCAGATATTTCAAAGATGGGGAGTTCTTGACAGCAAGCTGCCCCAAACGAGCATCTTATACCTGGCGTGGAATTATACATGGGAGGCAGTTACTAAAGGAGGGAATCATCTGGAGGATTGGTGATGGCTCATCTATTTCTGTCAGCAAGGACAATTGGATTCCAAGAGAGGGGGCGCAACGTCCACTGGGACGGCGGGAGGAGAGTTGCCCGGACAGGCTGAGCGATTTTATTTCGGAGGAAGGGGCAAGTAGAATGAAGAAACGGTCAAGCAGCAGTTCTTTGACTTGGACGCTGCAGATATTCTCCACACCCCTGTTGGTAAACCGGGTTCACAGGATGTTGTGGCATGGAATCATACGAAGAATGGTATCTTCTCCGTGAAATCTGCATATCACCTGGCTATTCAGGGGAAAAGAGACCGCAGTGGAGCAGTTGAATCCTCAAGATCGGTAAAGAAGCACAAGGGCTGGCTTACCTTGTGGGCGACGCAAGTTCCAGGGAAAATAAAGGTGCACATGTGGCGGCTGATTGAGAATGGTCTAGCGGTGGGAACCGAGCTTAGTCATAGGAATATAAAAGACGGCGTGGTCTGTCTAGTATGCGGCAGAACTGAAAGCTTGATCCACCGGTTCTGGACCTGCCCTCACTCGGCGCAGACGTGGGCGTTGCTGGCTGAACGCGTAGGTCATCGTTTTGAGCCTCCACCAAAAACCTTGGTCTGCCATGATGACCTGAAGGGTTGGATCCTTGATTGGATTGGAAAAGTAACTGATGATCAGATGGCCTGGGCGCTCAATCTGATATATAATCTCTGGCTGCACGAAATGACGCAAGGGAAGTACAATTGATACAGGATCCGGGACAAATTGTTCAGAAGGTCGTAGCTGCTGTGGAGGAATGGGGAAATCTTAAGGCTGAAGCACCACTGCCAACTTCCAGAGTTGTGGAACGATGGAGAGCTCCAGATGCGAGCTGGGTCAAGGTGAACACAGACGGAGCTTACCGTCAAAGCGAAGGCGACGGAGTGGGAGGTGTGGTTATCAGAGACCACCATGGTAGCTTCATCACGGGAGCATGCCATTTTTTTACCCATGTTGCTGATGCAGAGAGGGCGGAGCTTCTTGCGTGTAGACGGGGCTTGATGCTAGCGAAGGAGATACAAGCGTCGAAGGTGATCCTGAAAACGGACTCTACAGGAGTTCAGGCCAAGCTGCGGAATGAGGAGAAGGACCAATCATTTCATGGTCCACTTGTGGAGGAGATCAAGGAGCTACTACAAGGCTTCAGGGATTCCTCTGTGCGTGCCGTTAGATGGACAGCTAATGAAACCGCGCATGGTTTAGCGAAAGTAGGCTGCGAGAATAAAATGTGTAGGGTGTGGGTGGGTGATCCACCGGCTAAGGGCATCTCCAGCGGCGCGACGCAAACGGACGCTGAGTGACCGTTTTCGTCCGCCGTGACCGGAAATGCGTCTGGGGCCTGTTCCAGCGGGGTGACGCATAGTGACCGGGCCGTCCGCGGAGACGCAAACCTGGCCCAAATATGCGCCAGGTTTGCGTCTCCGCAGACGCTCGGCGGTCGCTTGGAGCGTCCTCCATTTCTTACCCGGTCCCGCATGTCAGGGACAGCGAAATCGACCGCTTCGATTTGCTTCTTGTTCCCCTTCTTTCCTGCCCTAGTGCGACGCCACCACCCCCACCCCTAGCGCCGCCGTCCGGCCGTAGCGCCGCAGTAGTCGGCGTAGGCTCCGTTCTTGCCGCGCGGGAGAGCAGGAGCGTGCTCCGCCGCGTACGTGCCGGCTGTTTTCGGCCGAAACGCTCCCGGTTGCGGCGCCCTTCCACGCCGCCCACGACCTGTTCGGTCAATTGCGCCGGTAGGTTTCTACTCGTGTTTTCGGCGCTATTGTGCGCGGCCATTGATCCGCAGTTTGTACCCACGCAGATGGACATGTGGCAGATGTTGGACAAGTTCCGCGCGGAGGTTGTCGACTCCTCTTCCGACGAGGAGTCCGATGAGTCGACGCAGACATTGGCAACTATTGCGGCCTCCATGATCCACGAGTTCACCTCTAACCCGGGGCCGCAACACCGGGGCTCTGTGAAGGGCCGCGCCAAAAACCTGCCGCGCAACAGAGTGGAAGGGCAGGCCCGCCTCCACAAGGACTACTTCCACCTCACCAATCCGATCTTCCCGGAAAAACTGTTCCGGCGCCGATACAGGATGTCAAGGGACCTGTTCTTGGTCATTCTACGGGGCGTCAGAAACTACGACCCCTACTTTCACTGCAGGCGCGATGCAACAGGTGCGTTAGGCTTCACCTCGTACCAAAAATGCTCTGCGGCTATTCGCATGCTCTCATATGGAATGGCTGCGGATATATTCGATGAGTATCTTCGAATGGGTGAGAGCACCTGTCTTGAGGCCATTTACAGGTTTTACCGAGCCGTGATTGCCGTGTTCAGAGAGTATTACTGCCAACTGTTGAGATACAAGGCGCCTCCTGTCTATCAACGAGTCTAGAGGCTTCCCAGGAATGATTGGCAGCATAGATCGCATGCATTGGCAGTGGAAAAATTGTCCATTTGGATGGCAGGGTGCGTACAGCGGGCATGAGGAGGGAAAAACTGTCATTCTTGAAGCTGTCATATCTCAAGATTTATGGATTTGGCATTCATTCTTTGGCATGGCCGGTTCCAACAATGACATCAATGTGTTGCACCGATCACCGGTTTCAACCGGCTCATGCAAGGCAAAGCTCCCCGGGTGAGCTATGAGATCAATGGAAATGCATATGACAAGCCATATTATCTTGCTGATGGCATCTACCCTGACTGGGCCACATTGGTGAAGACTGTCCGTAATCCAAACTCCGAGAAGACGAGGAGGTTTGCCAAGATGCAAGAAGCTTGCAGGAAAGATGTGGAGCGCGGATTTGGTGTGCTCCAAGCTCGGTGGGCAATTGTCCGTGACCCGGCAAGAACATGGTCCCTGAAGACCATGCATGAGGTGATGACATGCTGCGTGATCATGCACAACATGATCGTTGAGAACGAGCGTCCCGATGGCCGCAATGAGAACCAATGGGATTTCCAAGGTGAGCTGGTTGCGCCGCTTCCTGGAGCTTCATCTTGGCAGGACTATCTACATAGGAATATAGAAGTCACTGACGAGAACGTCTCCAAACAGCTGCAAACGGATCTGATTGAGCATCAGTGGACATTGGCTCACTGGCGGACCTATGTGAGGGCAAACCCGGGCCATGGCCCGCCCAGCCCAAAAGTGGGAAAAAAAATTGTGCCTATGCCTCCATGTGTGAAGCCCATTAACCCAGCCCAGTCTACTCCCTGTCTTCATGTTCGTTGGTTTCCTGTTAGTCGTACATACGTACACGATGCTGTATTGCTGTCGATCGTCGTAGTTTAGGACGACCTGCCGCCGGTCGACCTACCGCCGGTGACTGAGCGTGGAGGTGGCCGCTGGATGGCCGGAGCGACTCGATTTGGCGACCACCATCCAGCAGGAGCGGGCACCACAAGCTGTCAAGCCCCACCCCGGCCACGCGACCAAGCCCTAGGCAGCAAAGAGCAAACGCCGGCCGGAAACGGCCAGGCTGCCGGCAGGCGGCGGCGATCCGATCATCCGGCGGTTGCACAACCAGCAACTACTCCAATTGCTCCCAGAGTCCCAGGCAAGTCAGCTGCAAAACTGACGGTAATACAGTTTTCCCCAAATCTCTTCACAACAAATCTCTTCACGGGAAAATTAGACTGCTAACAATTTGGTACCCTGAATAATCAAATTTTTTGTTTGTTTACAAATGCAATTTAGATACCATGAGCAAGGTCAATCAGAGAAGAATTGATCAAGTTTTCAAAAGAAAAAGAGACGAGGTAAATGAACCTTGGAAATTTGGCCTGCTTTATTTTGTTCTGGGGTACTTCTCATATATATATGATCTGATGGATCAAATGTATGCAGTATATTGACTAATTCCTAGTTGCCTACAAATGTATATGGCGTAGAATTGGAATTCTTTGTGTTTTTATTTAGCTTGGCCCTCCCAAGATTTCTTTTGTAGGTCCGCCACTGCATTGGCTGGCCATGAAGATCATGCCTAGAGAAATACTATCTTATTTTCATGTCGACTTTTAAATGTAATAACTATGACTTTGTTGATTTCCTTATTTTGTTGTTTGGAAACTTCATAAATTGATGCAAACGCGAAAATGCGTCGGTCCGCTGGAGCCACCCCCGGTGCAAACGGACGCGCGGACAAAAAGCGTCTGCCGCGCGACGCAAACGGACATTTCAGACGTCCGAAGTACGTCGCGCCGCTGGAAATACCCTAACATGTGAACTCTTGTTTTGGATGCTTCGTTGATGCAATAAAATCGCAGCTGATTTAAAAAAAAAACATTACTGTGGCAGTAAAAGCACAGTGGTGCATGCAGTAGGCGTACTTGTACTAAAAATATCTCTGACAAGCCAGCTGGCGTTCCGTGGTTCGAAAGATAGAAGACGACAGATGCAAAGAAGCCGGCTGCTGCTTCCTAGTGAGAGTGACCCGCCTCGCGGCTCGCCATCCTCTTCTCAGTCGTCAGCAGCACTCCCCACTCGTCAGTCGTCACTGCGAGCTCGCGTCGCCACCCCATAAAATCCTTCCCAAAGCCCATGCCGAAATCCAACGCCAGCCCCATCCGCGCGCGCGCGTAGAGTAGGTCCCGGTTCTTTCCTGCTCCCAACCACCGCCATGCCTCCCCATCTGGTCCTCTGCCTGCTCCTCGTCCTGCTCGCCGTGCTATGGTCTTCCTGTGAGGCGGCGACGGCGGGGACGAAGCCGCTGCTGCTGTCGCTGCGGGCGCGGCAGATGCCGGCCAGGGCGCTGCCGCGGCAGCCGAGCAAGCTGCGGTTCCACCACAACGTCAGCCTCACCGTCTCGCTCGCCGTCGGGACCCCGCCGCAGAACGTCACCATGGTGCTCGACACCGGCAGCGAGCTGTCCTGGCTGCTCTGCGCGCCGTCCAGCGGCGAAGGCAGTCGCAACGCCTCGACGACGACCTTCCGCCCGAGGGCCTCGGCCAGCTTCGCGGCGGTGCCCTGCGCCTCCCCGCAGTGCCGCTCCCGCGACCTGCCGTCCCCGCCGGCCTGCGACGGGGCCTCGCAGCGGTGCCAGGTGTCGCTCTCCTACGCGGACGGGTCGTCCTCCGACGGCGCGCTGGCGACGGACGTCTTCGCCGTCGGCAGCAGCGCGGCGGCGGGGGCGCCGCCCCTCCGCGCGGCGTTCGGCTGCATGTCCTCCGCGTTCGACTCCTCCCCGGACGGCGTGGCCAGCGCGGGGCTGCTGGGCATGAACCGCGGCGCGCTCTCCTTCGTCTCGCAGGCCAGCACCCGCCGCTTCTCCTACTGCATCTCCGACCGCGACGACGCGGGGGTGCTGCTCCTGGGCCACAGCGACCTCCCCACCTTCCTCCCGCTCAACTACACGCCCCTGTACCAGCCGGCGCGCCCGCTGCCCTACTTCGACCGCGTGGCCTACTCCGTGCAGCTCCTGGGCATCCGCGTCGGCGCGAAACACCTGCCCATCCCGGCGTCCGTCCTCGCGCCGGACCACACGGGCGCCGGGCAGACGATGGTGGACTCCGGCACGCAGTTCACCTTCCTCCTCGGCGACGCCTACGCGGCGGTGAAAGCCGAGTTCTTGCGGCAGACCAGGCCGCTGCCGCTCCTCCGGGCGCTGGGCGACGAGGAGCCGGGCTTCGCGTTCCAGGAGGCGTTCGACACCTGCTTCCGCGTGCCCCGCGGGCGGGCGCCGCCGGCGGCGCGGCTCCCGCGCGTGACGCTGCTGTTCAACGGCGCGGAGATGGCGGTGGGCGGCGACCGGCTGCTGTACAAGGTCCCCGGGGAGCGGCGCGGGGGCGGCGACGCCGTGTGGTGCCTCACGTTCGGGAACGCGGACTTGGTGCCCATCATGGCGTACGTGATCGGGCACCACCACCAGATGAACCTGTGGGTGGAGTACGACCTGGAGCGCGGCCGCGTCGGCCTCGCCCCCGTCCGATGCGACGTGGCCAGCGAGCGCCTCGGCCTCATGCTCTGACGCGCCGCCGGCGAGTGTCGCAGCCGCGAGATCCGGCTTAACCAGACATCCGGTGTAAATTAGCTCCGTGTTTTCGTTTGCTTAGACTGATGGAGCTAGCATGATTCATCAGATGTAAATATGGCAATGTAGATTATCCGTCTTCTTCGTTGACGCTCTTGGCATCTCTGCCGGTGCAGCATCAACATCGAATGGCGTTAAGTCGTTAACCGTAATCTAATCCAATCCAACGAGTCTCCATCTGCTAAATACTGACAGGACATGTATGGAATGGAATGTGCACGTAGCCTCCGGCCTCTGCAACCTCAGATTCAGACGGCATCAGCCTGTGCACCGTGCACGTACGCTGGAGACACGAAGCATCAAGCACAGATGACAACATTACTTTCTCCCCAGTCGTCCCCTCGGAAAGGCACATGACAATGGTGCCACGTCACAGACGCTTTCGGCCCCGGAACACTGAATTAGTGGCGAGCACCTCCCAGTCCCAGTGGCGGAACAGAAGCAGAATGTTGAATTCAGGAGGAGCTAGCGTGGGGTGCCGACACAGCTGATAAAACAAGTGGACGGACACAGCTGATAAAACGCTTTGTGTCGCACTAGACAAGGGGGGAAAGTACACAGAGTAGTCAAGTTTAAGTTCAGAAATCAGAACATCGTGCTATAGCGTGCTACCATATGAAAATGCGAGCAGTAATTCGTAAGTTTCGAACAACCAGGCGTGCAATCCCGTGACGGTAAATGAGAAGATTGTTTTTTGACGGAAACGTAAATGAGAAGATTATTCGAATCAGATCAACCAATTGTGTGATATGGGAATGATACAGTACGTGAGTAGCCGTAGCTTAATGATCCGAAATTACTTGTTCCCTCAATCTATTATTAATAGATTTTTTACTTGCACACAAACCGCGAGACACCTTTCTACGTTTGATTTGATTTCCAGATACCTTTGTACGTTTGATTTGGTCCGTTTAAGTGGCCGCACGAACAGATGTTTGATCCATGTGTGTCCTGGGCTGATAGGTGTCCCCAAAGCGGCCACCCATTTGATCCACACGAGCATGTTTCCTTTTGTTCAACATAATATTCCAATTCATTACAAATGGAACATAGATTAAAATAAATATATAAGAGAATAATAATTTAATTTAAATAAATTCATGTCTATCTAACATTTATAAAAGTATCGCCAAAAGGATAACTAGTTCACAATCACACAACACAACAAGATATATAATGAGATCAACTCACTCATGATCAATCTTGGATCATCTTTTGGTTCTTCTCGAACCAATCACTTCTCTCAGGGGTCATGGTGGTCAAGTCGACCGATGTGATCAAGTTTTCCTCCGAGAGTATCTTGAGGCCAACTTCACGTTTCTGGAGCTAAACCTCCTTGGCCTTTGCCAATGCATTGAGCTCCACTTCTTTTTGCATGAGCCCCACCTCTTTATCCTTTGATGGAGCATTGACCTCATCAATCTCAAGTTTTTTGTTTTGTACATCTTAGTCGTTCTTCATGGCTTTTTCCTTGCCCAACGCTTTCTCGCATCCATCTTCTCGTTTGACACATCCTTTTCGACATAAAAGTCCTTCAATGTGCCAACATAATGAAGTGTCAAAGAATCACACTTCATGTCGGCCTTGGTTTCCTTGTGCCCTCTTGGTCGCCCCGCACGGATGCTCGTGCTTGAGCATGGTTGGGCACCATCGAGATCAATCACCGTCGCCTCCATGGCACCTTGCTTCCAAGCAAGGTCTTCTTCTACGCCTCATAGCCTTCTTGCTCCTCCTTGAAATAGGCTTTCGCCCGGATTTTTAAATAAAGCCACACACGGCCAAACCGATACAAAGTAGTGAGGGGAACCACCTACAAATTAGATCAAAGATAAAAAAAAGAAAGGATACGAGATACCACACCCTCCATGATACAACCAAAACTACTGATTAAACTTGAGACCCCGCCTCCTTTAATTTGAAGCCACCGGACATCTTCGTCTTGTACCCACCAAATTGTTGCCAGGAAGGGTCACATGCCCTCCCGCTCCGGGCCGTGAAGCGCCGATCCTGCCAGCAGAACACATGCCGGTACCGAGAACGAAGACAACAATGTCACGTGTAAAAGATAAGCGACTGCCAAGTCTGCCTTATGTCGTGATCGAAGAGCATCGAGAGCGGATCTGACCATACCCGCCGATGACTATGAGGATCGATCGAAGGTCTCCAAGCTCCACCACGACGCCCCCAAGAGGGTGACGATGCTAGGAGTCGCCACCATCGAGACCGAGAACGGTCAAAGGTTTTCACTCGGAGCTCTAGCTCGGGGGAGAGGCCACAACAATGCCCCAAGAGGGATACGACACCCGCAGACATCGTCACCATTGGCGCCAAAGCGATGGGCTTTCGCCCGAAATCAACTCACACTAAGGAACCACAAGAAGTTCGCTGTCAACAAACAAAGACTCCGAGACATGATCTACGATCCACCATTTCCTAAGCACCACCGACGACGGGACCCCTGCCACCCACTCCACGCCATCCCCATGACCTAGGAGAGAAGCCACTACCACCGCTATGCCTCCTGCCGAAGAGCCGACTGTGCAGCTTCCAGGGCCGCCGCCCTGGCATCCAAGCTCATACCATCAACTAGAAGCAATCTACAACCAGACCAGTGGTGAGTGAAAAAGGCATCAGTGACCGAACCGAGGGTAGTGAGCGAAGGCCCGCCTGGCGCCGGCATGGCCTATGCTCGCAAGATAGTCGGAGGAGAGGTACGCCACCACCTCCCAAACTGCCGGCGCCACCACGGGTTGCCGTCCAACGCACAGACGAGGCCCACTAGGCCTAGATCTTGCCTGCTTGGCCCAGATCTAGCCCGCACCACCTTACTACTGTGTTGTGCTGCCAGTGGTCGCCGCCATCCCCAGCCTGCACCGTGCACTTCCGGCACCACCTCTCCGAGACCGACCCACTCTGCCAGATGATGGGGCCGAGTTCACGCCTCCCAAGAAAAGTCATTATCGCAGCAGCCGCTGCATGCCGCCACGAACACGGCCGCACCACCATGATGACACCATGCTTCTGGAGAGCCCACCGCATCGTCGCGCCCCTCACCAAGCACGGCGCCCTCGTCGGTCGCCACAACCCGTGTTGTTTCTCCGCTCGAGGAGGAAAGGAGGGCCCCATCACCGCGAGCGCCTAGGCTTTTCCCGGCGACTGTGAGGAGTGTGGAGGGGAAGAGGTGGGGTGGAGGTGTGGGAGGATAGGGTTCCCTCGAGGGAGGGCACGAGCAGAGCAGCCCTCTTGAAACATGGGACATTCTTTGACCTCCTTCCAACAATGCGACCAGGAAAATGGTTTACCACTATTTACCTCTTTGAAATAATCCAAAGTTCGCCAAGCCTTCGAATATGCAAGAGAAACAATAAGATAGAAATACATGTATGTATGACAACATAAAAATCATTTGTGTTGAAAGGGCAAAAATTACAATGTTGTTGATGCCGACTCTGCTCGCAGGGCGTTTTGAGCACGCAATCATGTGCCGAACAAAACTTATTGAATTCAGATTGGATAAACTACCACCTCTTTTAAATGGACAATTCATTGCGATCACTCTCAAAGTAGTGTTTCCTAAAGCTCTATGCTCGTGGAAATAGTCACGGGCCTTCTTCCAATATGCTCCCCCATTTTTTGTCAGCACCACTACTAGGATCTTGTCCAATTTCCGTCCACGCCTCCCATATCATCTTGTCCACATGCTCCGTCTAACTAGCAAGTTCTTTGGCTTTGTTGTCTCATTTGAGGCTTTTGTGAGCTCTTCAAGAAACAATGACTCCTCGTCTATGTCTAGCCCGAGCCCCATCTTGTTCACCACCTTGGCTAGCATTGATCATGTCCTGCATAATGTCCTCCTCATCGAAGTAGCCCACATCGGCCGGTGTGGTGGGGACAAACTGCGTCGGAGCAGCTCCATAGGTGCACAATGCAACGGGAGAGGCTGCATCACCGCCACAAAGTCTCTGATGGGCAGCTGCATCGTATGGGGTTGCATTGTGGCAGGTACATGTTGCAGGCTCCCGAGAACGAGCCCACACATTGGGTAGTGTGGCATCAATGACACGCCGGTCACCGGGATGCAAGGGACAACAAGGAGGGCCCAGTTGTCATGGACTCATCCATCTCGGGCGACTCATTCCGTGATGAGATGGAGAAGTGGGGCGGCACCACCATCTGCGACAAGACGACGAGTGCATACCCGCATGTCGGCATGGACGAGGTGGTGGAAGCAGTCCTTGGAATAAGCGGTCGGCCGCGGAACGCTAAGTGCCATGGCACTGCTACGCCGGTCGTGGCCAACTATGCGAGCTCGCATTCCGGTTGAGCACCAGAAGGACTTGCTGCGAGACGGTGACAGCGAGGTCGTCCACGTCCGATTGTATGGTTGATAGCTGCTCAGCGGCCCGCTGCCGTTCAACGGAGGCGATGGCATTGAGCTCCCACTTGGTCGCGGCCTTCCTCCCGTCCACCTGCATCCTACTCTCGGCGTTCCTCTTAGATGGCGTGAGCTAGACCTTGCGCTTCTTTAGTGGCACAGTGATGGTGCCATCAGCAAGGCCTCTACGGTGGCTTCGACGGCGATGGAGCCCTACTCTAGAACTCGTCTAGAAATCCGAATCTGACATATTTCCTCTGTCCCAAAATGTAAGGCGTCTAAAATTTGGTTAAAAATCAAATTTTACAAACTTTGACCAAATATTTTGGAAAAAATATTTACATCTACAATATCGAATTGACATATTAAGAAAATATACTTTAGGGTGAATCTATTGATAATGATTTAGTATCGTAAATATTCATATTTTTGTGTATAAACTTGGTCAAACTTTAAAAATGTTGACTCTTAACTAATCCTTAGACGCCTTACATTTTGGGACAGAGGAAGTAGAAGCAAAATCGAAGTAGAAATAACCCCTTCGTGCAAGAACTCTTCGTGCGGTTATAGGTCAGTTGTAAAACAAACCAAAGTGTAGAACGAAACCACATGGAAGACGGGATCGCGCAGCTCACTGAAAAAAAAAAAACCCACTAAACCAACACCGTGTAGCTCACTGAAATAACGTTCTTACTACTCGGCTGAGGCAAACAAGCTTGCCCCAAAACGAGCAGCAACATTGTTTGAACCAGGCCATGCGTCTCCATTTGCATTACTTGCAACAAGAATGCATGGGAAATGATCCCTCCGGCTATACGTGATAGGTAGGATGCTGAATAGACGCTAGGATGATAACTCGATTTAAAGTTCACCTCTCCCTATGAAATTACCGCGAGATGTCGATTCGAACCTAGGTGAACTAGCTGCGCACTCGCTTGCCTTGCTACTGAGCTGAAACTCAGTTCTCATACAACAAGAATGCATAGTTTTGCACAGTTAAAAAGGAAATGCAAAGATGAGTATGATGAAGCAATGAACATCAGCAGAAGACCCGTAGAAATACACTTGGCGTTTCCTTCAACCTCCAGAGAGGAGGCCCAGTCCAGAGCTTCTCGTCGGACTTCCTTTCTTCTCTCTGTCAAGTGGTTTGTCCCCGGCGGAGTCAAGGAGGCCAGCGTTCGAAGCTCAACTTCGGTGGAGAGGACCAGGGACCTGATTGCTTTTCCTGTTTTTTGTCCAAGGCCCTTTATGCAAATTTCCAGGACTATGTTGTAACTTCTTCATCTGTTCAGGGTCCTGTTTGTAATATGTTCCCACCGCTTTTAATATAATGTGCAGCCTGGGGTCTTTCTTGACCCCTCTTTTGTTCAAAAAAAAAATGAACATCAGCAGAAGACCCGTAGAAATACACTTGGCGTGGAGCATAACCAATGGGGCGAAAATCATCTGAAAACCAACTACCACACAGCAGAACATTTCTCTTCCAATCGTGGAAACAGCATAGCCTTGACAGTTCCAGTAGAAGAGGAAAAAAAAAACACCAGCAATATTGGCTGTGTTTGGTACCAAAGTATTTCACTACTATAGTTTCTCAAAATACCGTAGTTTTAGAAATAGTTCAACTAGGGCACTTTAATCCAGCAACTGCCATGCTAAAACAGAACAACCAAAAATTAACTCGGCAAAAGAAATTTTCCATTGCAATATGACATCTGGTTCCAGGATATTTATTGTGGTTTCAAGAGTGCAACTATAAAATCAGGAAACAGAGCTGAAGTAGAAATATCCCATTACTGCAAGATTTCTTTTGTGGGGTTATCCCTCCGTTCAAAACCAAAATTTTCAGCGAACCAATAGGTAAGATGAAACCAAATGAAAGAGAAAATCAAACATGGTGCAACGTAAAACTTCCAACCTTCAAAACCAAAAAAAAAATCAGCGAACTGAAATAACTGTTCCAAGAAGCTGTCCCAAAGATGAGCAACATTGCTTGAACCAGGTCATGCATCTCCACTGCCATTCCTTAAATCACCGAGTCTTGCGGAGTTTGAAGGGAAACATGAAGACTAGTTCAAACATCAGCAGGAAACCCACGTGAATACATTTGGGCTTGAACATAACAATGGGGCGAAAAGTTGCTGAGTACCAACTTATCACAGAAAGCGCTCCAGTACATGTGGATCAGCAAAAATAGCACAGGATAAGCAACATTGCGATGAATGTACATTGTAGAACCAAGAGGCATGAAATGAAGTTTAAAGTCATAATGCTGAAACGGACATAAAGAACCTTGCAGAGCTAGATTGGAAACCGGAGACATGCTCGAGCATGACAAACCCAATGAGATACACTATGGCATTGAGCATAACCCATGGGGCTAAAACAGGTTGAACACCAACTTATCACTGAAGGCGATTCACTACATGAGCATCAGCGAATATAGCATAGGATAAACAGCATTCGGATGAATGCAAAACCAAGAGTCAAGAAATCAAGTTCAAAGTCATTCACGAGATTCGACGATCAACAATTAACAAAGCGGAAGAGATCCTTACAGACCATTACAAAATATTCTTCTATGAATAAAATATATCAGCCGTGCATCACCATCACCGACGCAGAGAGAGAATGCTGGGGACAACCCACATAGGTTGCACCCTGCTGTCGCAGCCCATGTAAATGAAGACGTTTGAATTTGATTCGGTACCATCTCCCTGCAGTGGCTTGCCCAACTCAAGTGCAGTCCAGCGTTTAGCGTCATGGTTATAGCAGTATATGCAGTTGCTCCTCCCTCCCCATATCTCTGGATTCTTGCAAGATAATGGCTGGCTTCTCTTGTCTGTGCTGATGAATATAGCCCAATTCTCTAGCTTGTCCACCTTCATCCATAATGCAGGCTCGAACGATAGGTCAAGGTGAAAGACTTCGAAGGTTACCCCCGATACTACAAGAGGTCCCCGAAAGCCGACCAAGAGAAGCATATCTCCACACGGCACCAGCCATGCGTTAGAAAGTTTCCGGCTGATCATGCTACACTCCATAAGTGGCAGTTCCTGTATGCTTATCTCGGGTGCCAAGTGCACTTTGAAGATCCTGCGATCAGAATCCATGCCAAAGACCCGCCCTTTGAACACCACGATTTGCTTGATTGTTCCATACCGAGTAGAACATTTCACCCAAGAGTTGCTACCAACACGCCAAAACAGATTGTGCAGTGCAGCATCGACAATGAGATGCGAGTTGCGTGATGTAAGAGGAGCAGTGAGGGCACCATAGCTGATCTCAGTGGGTTTATTGACAGGTAGTGGTGGAGGTGCGACACTAATACCTCTGAACAGATCAACGACTATGCATGACTTTCTGTGGGACAGAATGAGATGACCATAGGAAGCCCCCATGAAGGAAAACAAGTCCAGTTGCAGAGGAATCTCAGAGCAAGGGTTGGGGCCAAGGTTGACTTTCGCTATATCCGTGACAAGATATGGATGTCTAGGCACCAGGTTGTTGCTACAAGGGACAGCTTGTTGGAGAAGGAGAGGTGGGAATGTTGCTAATGAGCCAGAGAAGGCGGCACCCCAAGAGTGGCAGGTGGCAGCAAAGGCAAGAAGATCCGGGGCAGAGCCCAGGCCGAGCCGAGCAACGATAGAGTGCAGCAGGCATTCTGGGAGGTCTGCCCAACCTTGGATTTCAGACATGGCTTCTGCACAGTCCTTTCTCTCGAAAGTAATTGCAGCTTCTCTGCAACACAACAGGAATAAAAGACACACATTAGAGGAGGGTAGCATAAATGCGATTAACTGAGCAGCGAAAAGGGTTATTCAAAATATGATATCAAGTGCTCAGAATAAATGGCTAGTGAAATGTATGGTTTCTGGTAAGATTGGATTTGCATGGAGCATTTCACTTAATATGAAGTTCCGTAATCTCCAGCCTCCGTTGAAGACTGTCGCATCCTGAACATATCAGCATTTCTGCAGCTTCAAAGATATGGCACATGCCATGCACTTCAGCAGCTGCTGAAGGATTCAGATGGAAAAAATAAGTTCCCTTACAGCTGTGAATGCTTTCGGTAACTTGGAAGTGTAGCATTCACACAGATGTTCAATAGGGGAACATGATTAGTCTCTTGGTTTTTAGATCAGCAATTGTAGTCTAGCTACGGAGCTCATATTTGCAATCAACAGCCAGAACTATATGAATGATTGAGTACTCAGGATATGTTTTCTTCATTTGTAGTTTATGTCTAGTGCCTATATTTATCTTTTCACGAAACTCCTATTGCAGTATTGCCTACACACCAAATTTTTGATACAGACTTGTAAGAATTACGAAATTTTTATGTTCATGATAGGACAATAACATGTCACTTTGGTAGGATAAAGAATCTACACTTCTGCCAAATACCTCCATGAACTTAAAGGTACTACTTCAGAGCATGAAAATAAAAATCAACAAGCGCTGACAGAGATAATCAGAGGCCAAGACCAGCACTCCCAG
This sequence comes from Lolium perenne, assembly GCF_019359855.2. Classification (NCBI taxonomy): domain Eukaryota; kingdom Viridiplantae; phylum Streptophyta; class Magnoliopsida; order Poales; family Poaceae; genus Lolium; species Lolium perenne. The sequence continues at coordinate 274,690,688 of NC_067246.2, read as the reverse complement.
CCCAATTTATGAGTAACCATGTATGCTTGTAGGAAAATTGATCCGTTGCTTGGTCCAGCGATGCCATTGTTAATTACTAACTTTCAGAGAAGCATGTGTCCAATGCCTAAGCAGCTCATACTTCTCCACCAAATTGTAAATCCCTAATATATTTCAGAGAAGCTGGAACTTTCTTTATCAGTTCCCTGATTTAGTTGCTATTCCAAATTTGGATCCTGCTAAAGTGCTAATATTGCGGTGTTTCAACAAAAACACCATGCCGCTCATTGGGAATGTGCATCGTCCAGTCCACACCCCTGTGGAATTCGGGCACACTCCCCCACCATCGATAGCGACAATCACAGCCCCAATTTGTGCACCAAATAAAAGCAGTACGGACATTTTTATTTACGTTTTGACAAGACGTTTCGGTTCCCAGAAAACCCGAATCGGACTCGGCCATGTTCCGATCTTCCGGCCGCAACGAATTTTTGAGGCCAAAACCTGTGCCTCCGACGAGAAACCTACCGGATCAAATCAACCGATACGTTCTAGGGTTAGTTCGTCGGCCCAGGTAGCAAAATCAATGCATCTTACCGGAATTCCAGACGCGATCCGAGCACCTGCGACGAGAACGGCCAGGCGGAAATGCTAATCGGAACACCTACACGCGTGAGAGATAAACCGAAAAAATACACAAAAAACTAGGGTTGAAATGTGTGCGCGATCGCGCGCAACTGTATGAATGCGGGAGGGAGTGAGATCAGGTGGAGTGGCGGGGGAGGGAGAGAGATCGTGCCTGCGATGGCGACCGGCGACGACGTCGAGGCGACCAGTTGCTTGCTGCCGCCGTCTCCGCCCCTGTCCTCGCGCGGTGTGTGAGCCGTGATCTTCGCTTCACTCTCTCACCTCAGTTTATAGTACCAACTCGTGAGCCGGACTGCATGTTTGAAAGTCCACCTGCACATTAGCTAGGCCTGCACTCACCAGCCCAAGGCCCGTCCTGCACATCACCTCAGAATATTTTGAATGAAGAAAAACTTGTGTTCACCCTAAAAAATTGTTACAACATCATCCAAGCAAAATTCGATAGTATATTTTCTCAGTTTCTTCACTCATTCGGTTAATTACCACCCTTGCAACATTCCTTGTCTTGACTTTACCCACATTGACAATAAACATTTTTCTTGTCTTTTCGCTCGGCTTTCCACACCCCATCCACCATTATACAAGAAGATTTTACACGTATTCGTCACAAAATGCTTTGCATCGAAATTAGAATATGGTCCTCAGCTTAGGGCATAGGGCGCCCTAGGGGATGCCATGCAAATGGGTTATTTTGTGATTTTTTCCCAAAACATGTCCATTTTGTGCAAAAGTTTTCAGAAAGTGTCAGTTTTGGCGGAAAAAAAAAACTCATGCTTTTTGTCGTCTGGCGCAGAGCGCTGCCACGCCGCATCGTGCCGGACCGCACCCGACCTGTGAAGAGGCGACGGGGCAACCAGGCAGCCACGTCCCGGTCACACTCCTTGCTTCGCGATCCAACTCCCCTCCCCGCCGCGGTTGCCATGGCGGCCACGCTCCTCCGCCGGGCGCTCCAACTCCGGCGCGTCCTCCCCTCCCCGTCCTCCCGCGCTCTCCTCCCCACCGCCTCCAGTCGCCTCCTCTCCACCACCAACTCCACCCAGCAGAACACCACCGCCATCCCCATCGACCTCTCCTCCGACGAGAGCCGCCGCCGCCTCGTCAACAGGTACCCTCGTCTCCTCGCCCCTTCCTTCCAATCGTCAATCCCCGGGTCGCCGAGGGCGGTTGCTGATTGAGAGGCTGCGGCCTCGTGTATGTACGTGCAGTTTGATGTACAGGAGCAAGCAGAGGGGCTTCCTGGAGCTGGACCTGGTGCTCGGCACCTGGGTAGAGCAGCACATCCGCTCCATGGACGAGGCCAACATCCGATCCCTGCTCCAAGTCCTCGACCTCGTGAGCTATCCTGCCCCTACCCCTCCTCCACTTATTCATCTAGCTTGCCGTCTAATTGCTCTTCTAGTGTCATGGTTTGCTGTCACATGCTTTAGATTATGGAAAAACTCAACTAGTTCGTACAGATTTTCCTGGTTTCTCATTTTTTTTTTGTATCCAGTGTAATCTTACAAAACATAGTGCTCCTTTGAGCCTGGGTCACGCTTGGCCCAGTCAAAAAAAACGCCCCGAACCATTCCACCTGCCTATCTGTAATGTACAAGTTAACAGTTGTCAGTGTTCAGTGTAATTAAGATGGATGCACGCTTCAACTACAAAATGTAGTTTGATACTTTGATGTCCTTCCATCGCTTGACAAGGATTTGGCTAAACAATTACTTCTATTGCATCTCATGTTCAGGGTTTTTTGTAGGAGAATTTCATGTTCAGGGTTTAGTGCCTAGATTTTACCACTCTTCTACCAATCATTCTCAAACGACATGTCTATTAACTGTTAAGAATGCCATTTCCTCTTTAGTGCCATCTTTTATTCTGTTGTAAACCACTGCATAACCCACCTGTGTTAGATTTTTCCATCTCTTACGGTACCAATACTACGTAGAATCACCAGTTGAACACTCATGTGTAGTCTGTAGATTCTGTTTCTTACCTGTTGGTCTCTAGTTCTACTTGTACACATTACGACAGTCCTTGTCAGCTGCTCTAACAAATAATAATTTCATTGCACCCAGTTACTTTTGCTCTTGCCGGGCTTCTTCCATACATTAATTAACAAACCTACTGTTGATTCTTTTTCAAAAATCCTGAAGTGTTGCTCCACCACATTTGGTACCTTAACGCCTATAAATGGGGACAACTTTTATGTTGTCCAGGAAACTCCTAGCATAGAGCGGTTCTGAAATATTGACTGAGCTGATGATTTAACACTAACAATAGCCATGATGTTTATGAATAAGAAATGTTTTATTTATTTTTATGATGGTACCAGTCACCACATTCTTGTTACATTTGATTTTTATAGTGTTATGGCATGATGCGTTCATTGTACTGCCTAAGGTACGGTACCACGTAAGATGGTTCATTAGAAAAGCGCTAACGCATTTGCCAATGAAAACAATATCAATAGCATCAAATATAAACATACCTTTTTTTTTTCTCTGAACACTTGGAGAGCAACTACCATGAGCCAATGCCATAGAACCTTCTGGTGCCAACTCCCGTTTTCATCAAAGACTCCCATCGTTTCGTGTATACAGTATAATGTTTGTTTGACTGTTGGTTCTAATTCTAGAATTGTTCAATTCTTCAGGAGAACCCAGATTTGTGGAAATGGCTTACTGGTCAAGAGCAACCGCCAGAGGCTCTCAATTCTAATCCTGTATGTCATACCATGAATACCACTTCTTCAGTCTCTCTCTAATAGTCTGATTGCCTCTATACTAACAACCAATTTCTGTCCAAATAGGTATTTGTTGCTATCAAGTCGAAGGTCCTGGATAACCTGAGCAAGCACTCTTCCCCAGAGACCCGATCAGCACCTGGTCAACCATGGGTGAGAGGGTGGGATGACAAGAGAGGTCTGGATGGACCTAAGTATGGAAACCAGTGATGAGGTGCTTGGAATAAACTATGTCTAAGTAAGATCATTCTGTTGTCGTCCTTCTGTACGATGCTTGTGTAAATAAGGCAAATCATGGCTAGATGCACCATCCTTGAACGTTGAACGATTCAGGGAATTGGGTTTTTACTGGACGTGTGCTAGTGATGTTTTCACCTCTATCCTTGAGGAAACTAGATGAACAGGTGCTTTTTCCCGCCACCACCCGCTCCTCTATAAATCAAGGGAGAGCCGTAGATAGCCTATACCTGCAAAAATGACTGAAAAATTAATGACATACGGCTAACACTATGTGTGGTTAATGGAACCGCCTTATGCTTGTTTGAGGAAATAAGCTAACGTAGAGCTCAACAGCTAGCACACCGGTGCGTTTTTTTTCTGTATTTTTTACAACGCTAGCCCTATCCTAAGATATCACACATGGCTCTGTTGATAGAAAATCGTATGCTATCGCCAACAAAACATTAGCCCTAGCATAAGACATCACCACAAAACATTAGCCCTAGCCTAAGGCATCACACACGGGTGTGCTCGAACAAAATAGTTTGTGATGATACATCTTCCTTAAATACCGGACCCTTTCCTATAGCCTTGTTCATAAACGCCTCAGACATTTCTAGTCGTTACTTGGAGCCCCGGCGCCGCATCCATGCGAGCTCGTACTGATGTCCGTCGCCATGGTCATGGTGCCCACTGGATCAAGGTACAATTTCCACTTAATTAGGGATACTCTCTAGTTTGGGATTTGGGTTTTGTCGTTCCGATTCGTTTCATCTATGTGAATGTTCTAGATTCCCCATTGAGATTGCGAGGATCTGTATGGTGAGATAAAGATATGTGTTGAAGGGTTAAACATCGTTGTTGAGAAGAAGAAAGGAGAGGAAAAAAAGCGAAGATATTTGAAGAAGAAAAGATGAAGATGGACCTACATTTGGCAGATGTTGTCCACAAACAAAAGATGAAGGAAGAGGAGACAAGTTGAAGATAAACAAGATTAAAAAAACATGTCCAGGATATGGAAAATAGGCTTCAATATGCTTTTGCTACCCTTGTAACTCTAACAGGTGTTGTAACGACACTTTTATGTTTATCTAGACGCAAGTAGTAGATGTTTATGAACGATTATAATGGGTGAAAAATTAAAATAATGTAATGTAATGGGTGAAAAATTGGAATGAAGTTGTGGAAACAACATCTCACACGCCTAAACGAAGCAAAACGGTTTGTGCTGGCAATGCAAACTGTTCTACCTACTTGAATTGTGCGCGCCATGTGGGCTCGTGGTGCTCAAATGTACGGGTATTTTGCCCCTATGTATTTTTTTTGGTAATTAATGACAATCCCTATGTACAAATATTTTCATTGAGTTTATAGTGTAAGGACTATTTCATAGGTAATGTTGCTTTTAGTCCATGTGTTGGATTCAAGTATGAATGCTATGAAGATAAAGATATACCTTGAGTATTGGCATCAAGATCATCGATTTGAATAGAAGAATACGATATGATTAAGATGAAGAAATAAAGATGGAGTTCTTGTGTGAAACTCTTATTTAGCCATGCTCTATCTTATGAGTTAAGTAATGGATAATTAAGATTTTAAGAGTTTTATTTGAAGAGAAGAATTCAAGATATGGCTCTATGTCATAGTCATAATGTCTTACGAGTTGAGTCATTGTTGGTCGAGACTTGGAGCATGCGATCAAATGGAGAATTCGTTATATGCCTCAAGATATGGTGATAGAGCATGAGCAGGTACAAGGTTGACCGAGTCTAAGAGCGAAGATTGTGTTCAAATTGGTGAACACATGAAGCATAAAGAATGTACCACGTGGGATCATGTGATCTTTTGGTGTGGTAAGCTCTATCAATTATGCTTTGTGAACTAAACCATCATATATATGCCTTTGTGTTGTCTATGTGTGTTAGGTATCTTTTCGTGGGCATGCATCAAAAGTAAGATCACATATAGTCCACGAGAGAATGACATGAAGTGGTGATCATCATGAAGATTGAGAAGGGCAAGTTCAAGATGCACATATTTAGAAGATCGTGCTTGAAGTTTGCCGTCCATTTGGTGATAATGAACATGTGAATATGCCGTTAATGTATGGGGAGCAAATTATGAGTCATCACGAAGCAACAATGATCAAGTGAAACATTTCGGCTTGAAAGGACCTTGAAACGTTGTCATCAAGATCAGGGAGCGCAAGACAAAAGTATGACCTTTCTAGGTTTTCCTATAACTGGTCTCAAGGTGGTTGTTGGGAAGCCAGATTATAGGATAGATTGCCACACTATCAAGAGGGGATTTCAGTTGGGTAGCTTGATCACATCGTCTTAGGAAGCCCAATCATTTGCATACTTTGCATTACCTAATTCTTCTTTATTCTTTGTATTTCTCTATGTGAGGTTCTTGAGCTTGTTGCTAGCTTCTCAACAAGCTCAAGTTCATCGAAAATGAAGTTTGTATGCATCTTTTATTGTATTTTCAAGTTTGGTGTTTTTATCAGATCTTTGTTTTGGGAGGTTTCACTTCAACCCACTATTGAAATTTAATGTATTGCTCCTTCTTGGGTTCTATAGTCTCCATTAGATAGATCTTGTTATTAGCTATTTAAAAAGCCTAAGTTTTCTATAATTAGAGTCTAGACGCTAAATATATTACTTTTTTTGTAAATATATTTTTCTACCGGTAGTCCACTCGGTCTACCGGGTCTAGGACCAAAATCGACGATTTTGTAGCAGAGGGGGCCAGGTTCTAGGTCCGGCTGGACCATATCAGCTACCGAGCTTCCCGTTTTGGCCTCCAAATGGTTATATTTGGCTTGCCTACGAAAGGGGCTTATTCCCCCAATGGTTTTGTAGGGTTCTTGAGCTTATTTTCTCCCACCATTGTTGACCTTCTTAAACTTGCTTCCTCTCTCATCTCTCCTATGATTCTTACATCTCTTTGAGGGTTTTGAAAGAGGAGATGTAGATCTACAACCTCCACCAATCCATTCCTCCTCTGATAGCTCGATGGTGTTATGGTGGTACTAGCTATCATGAACTTGTGTTCATTTTCTTATGAAATTGCTTATTGTTAGTGGTGGCGGTGCTAGTTAATGAGAATTTATGGGTGCGTGCTTGTGTTTACATTGAGTGCCTAAACATGTTCACCTGTAAGACCGAGAGCTCAACCACCTTGGACACTAGGAAGTAGTCGAATTTCACTTCGTCACAACAGCAAAACTAGGGACCTATCATCCATCACCATGTTACCATCGTTGAGGTCACTCATCTTCACCCATCAAGAACATGCATTGTTGGTCTACATATATTGTGCCTCATACAAATGCAGTGAGTTGTGCAATCGTAATGGAGATGCATGTAATGCAATTATTTGGGATCTTCAACACATCACATCACACTTGAGTCATCTATCAACAAGCACTTTAAACCGACTTAAGCCCCGTAGAAAATACATAGTCTGATGCTGGCAATGGGATCATGGGACGGTGGTATTAAGGCCTAATGTGGTCACATTTTTCCCGAGTACCACCACTGCCATATAAACAACATCGTGCTTAATCATCAACTCGTCAACGGCATTGCCTGACCCTTCTGCAGGGAATCAAACACGTCCTAGGTGCTTTTGTCACTCAACGAGTACATTTTTTTCTTTCGCAAATAAACCCCAAATTAAGATGGTTGAATCTTTGATCAAGCCTTGAAAATGACCGATCAAAAAAAAGCCTTGAAAATGGGTGGAAGAGGTAGTAGTAGGGACCATGTGAAACTGTAGAGTGGAGGCAACCATCTCAAAATGGTTCGAAGCACGACTGGTTTTCCCACCAGAAAAAGCTGCATGCCAAATGTAGGAGTACCAGGGGAATTATTTTGAGCTCGAACCTCGTCCATGAGTGATGATGACACCTGCAAAGGCTGCAGCCCTCACGGCACGGCTACGCAATCGAACGTGTCCCACGCCGGCAACCACACCACACCACGCTCCGGACGTCCACCGCCTACCAACCCCAACTCGTCCTACTCGCTCTCGCTGCTGCTGCCGCCTGACGACGCCTTCGCATCGCACCCACACCGAACCGGGCCGGCAAGCTCTTTCTTTTCCCTCGTCAGACGCCAGCGAGCTCAGCTCAGCTGCTGCTTCAGTCAGCTCGCCGCGCGCCGCAGCTTCCGCCCCCTCCGCCCGCCGGCTCGCCCGCCGCGAGCTTCCCTCCCCTCCCCTGCCCCCACGGAATGCCCTCCCCGCCCGGCCGGCCGGAAGAGTAGCGGCGGTAGGCGGCGTCCGGACCGATGGCGGGGCGGCCGGGGTACGTCACCCTGCCGATAATCTCGGTGCTCGCCGCGATCGGGTACGTCTACTACACCACGGTGTTCCTCGCGGTCCCCGCGTGGCTGGGGCTCGCCACGGCGGCGGGGGTCGCCAACGCCGCGGCCTACACCGCGCTCGCGCTCGCCTGCGTCGCCACCTACGGCCTCGCCATCACGCGCGACCCGGGCCGCGTGCCGCCGGCCTTCGTGCCCGACGTCGAGGACGCCCAGACCCCCATCCACGAGATCAAGCGTAAGGTACGCCCCCACCAGATCTCGCTGCCAAGACTGGATCTTTCGTGTGACTCGTGTGCAGAATTAAGCATCCAGCGTGGGTGGGGTCCTGGATTTAGAATTACTAGAACATTGCCTGCAAGCAAGATCCACCGCGTTGCCGATTCCGGCTGTGGGATTTGGATCTTTGGAGCGGAACGCTCCCTTGCCATTTTTAGCTCAGTCCTGAACTCCTGATACAGTATATCAGTGGGAGGTGGACCGGTGGAGAGGAACCGTGCATAGATGTGCATCTGAGTCCAAGGATGGGCATGGGCACCGTATCTTGCTCTGGATCCTTCCACATTGGCACACTGCACCCAGTGGCGGGCCCAGGATTTTCAGGATGGATGTTCCACGTTGCAAACATAATTTGCAATCGAAAATTTACAGTGAATATCAAAGTACAAAAAAAAAACATCATTTCAGAATAAGTTTAAAACAATAATGAATCATAGATACTAACATGTTGAGTTTCCATGTCTTCAAAGCTTGATATGATGGGAATGGTGTCACCAGTCACCATCCCTAACATGCACAATTAGTTCGCGCTCAACAGATGTAATACAACAGCCATTACATTGTTAATCCCATGTTCCATTTTTAGCTTTCACATGGTTTATTATAATAAGTCTCAAGCTATGGAAAGAATTAGAGTTAGCCTTATTTTAAAAGGATTCCAATCGCGCGCGGCAAAAAAAGGCGCGACTCAATGGTGATTTGACACGTGGCGGTGATTTTCTTTGCAAAAAAAAAACAAAAGTTGCCAGGGAGCCGTGGGATCGGACGGTGGATCTGATTCCGTCGCGCTAGGCGACAAGGGAGCTCACGTTCCCGCGATAAAGAAACCTGTTTTAAAAAGCCCTCATTGTCCTCACTGCAAGGGGAGCACATCATGCCGATACTGAGCCACTCTCATTTTTTCCGAAGAATGCTGGAAATATATTAATGTTCTTTCGTTAAAATTGAAATCAGGAGCTCGTTGGGGCTCCTTTCATTGAAAAAAGTTCTTTCATCTTGAAGGAGAGGAAGACAAAGTACAAGAAAATGCCAAAAGGAACAACGGAAAAAGAATAAACATAGAGAAAAAAATCTCATTTTGTAGAGCAAAATTGACGCCATTAATAAAAAAAATCAATCCTGTGACCAGCTGTTAGTTGTGCCTAGTGGTTCTGCTTGGATTTTTCAGTACTGCTATGACAAAACATGAAGAACAAATCAGTGTCGGTAGTGGCAAAGCTTAACGGTTTGCTGACCTTTGTGTGCGCATTAAAACATGTGTGAATGACATGTGTATTATAGTAGTATGGAAAATGTATAATTCCTGTTGTCTTAGCTCTGAGGAAATGGTAAGAGAAATCTGAATCTTTCCTCAATATCTCTATCTCCCTTCTCAACTCTCCTCTTCATCTATATCATATTGTTCTTGCCTATGTATCTTGCGATCTGTCTTAGCTCTGAAGAAATGGTGTATCGGATTTGGCAACCTTAGCTTACTGTTATCTGATTAAGATCAACATAACACCAAATCAGATGCCAGACATGATTAATCATAACAAAGGTTTTCACGAGTTGATATTATTATCGTGTATGAGGCCTTAGTGCTTTGTTTTAGTCATCGATGTGCTCATTTGGAGAAAATATATTGCATTATCCATGTTTTGCTTTTATGTGTTGGGATGATTTCAGTGGCTATAATTATGTTGCTACTACTATTTTTTAACCACAAGGTGTATTTTGGTCGTGAAATTTGTGACTGCCGAGCATCCAAAAATAATCTCAGTGTTGCAAACAAGAAAACCCCTCAGTTGGATCATATCTTCCTACAATATTCTTCTTGGTTTTCAGATGTAGTTAGGTAGCATGCTCATCTAATGGACCTTTTTCTGAAAATATGGAAAATATGTCTAATCTATGAAGACCGAAATAGGATTAGGTGGCATTACCTTCATTGCGTTATAATGAAGGCCATGCGGCTGTTTGGTAATGTACAATAGTGTTAACCTTATTTGGCTTCCTGAATTCAACTTGTGTGAACTTCCTTGTGCGCATCATTGCAGGGTGGTGATTTGAGATATTGCCAGAAGTGTTCACATTATAAACCTCCTCGTGCACATCATTGTCGTGTCTGCAAGAGATGCATTCTGAGAATGGTGCTGATTGAATTTTGAGGCCCTTTTTCTATTTTGTGGTTCTTATGGACATGTATGCTAATTTTTTTTTTCATGCAGGATCATCACTGCATTTGGATTAACAATTGTGTTGGACACGAGAATTACAAGATTTTCCTAGTGTTTGTGCTATATGTTGCAACCGCAAGCCTCTATTCTATGGTAATTCAAATATTCAATATCCTTGTTTTACTTTAGTGACTATGATTGGAGATTTGCTTTGAGAAGATTTACATTTGTATCAGATTCTGATAATTGGGGCTGCTGTGCATAGTGCACCTAAAGATGAACAATCAGGCAGTGATTCCCCAAGATCATCAATAGTATGTACCATGAGGAAGTTATTCCAGTTGCCAGCATATACATGGCAAGTAAAATATTCATTCTAAATAACTAACACAAGGCTGTAAATATGTGCAGATTATTTGCGGTGTCATTCTATGTCCAATACTATTGTCCACGTCAATTCTCTTGGGTTGGCATGTTTACCTCATCTTGCATAATAAAACCACTATCGAGGTTTGGAAAATAGGACCCCTTGTCTTTGAGGACTTTATTATTGTTTCCATATGTATAATGGTATGTCTATTGGTGGTTTGCAGTACCATGAAGGAGTTAGGGCGATGTGGTTGGCAGAAAAGGCTGGAAATCTTTACCATCATCCATATGATCTCGGGTTCTATCATAATACATTTTCAGTAAGAATTATTTGCATCATTTCTCTTTTACACATGCCGTGAATACTTTAGCATTGGAGTATGTTCACATGCTATGATGCAAGCATCTTCTTACTAAATTTATTTCATACTGAGACAGTATTTGGTCATACCCTCTATAAGCCCATGATTCCATGACTACGCTTCTACTTGTCAGTTGGAAAGGATTACATATTCTAGAACAAAAAGTAGATGCAACGAAATCTAGAGCACACCATTGTTATCTGCAAATTTTGGAAGACGATATTCAGCTCGACATGGTTTATACTTTATATGCGATTTTTCATATTGACCTTTTGGCTATAGAATTTTTTCATGGGAAATACACAAGTTAGGACAGGTGCACATTTTGGCACAACTTTTGCTAGTGCTCATAATTGTGAATATTTCAATACTTTCCGAAATGTGCAAGTGTGTGTAGTTGAAAATGGGTGCACATGCTCGCATGTGCCAAAAATTAACACTCGGTTTTCATATTAAACTATAGTATGCTTTGTAAAATTGTATCATAAAGTATATCAGGAGCCATGGGACATCATTAAGTACTTGTTTCTCAACATGTTTCCCCTATAACAGGTGCTAGGGCCCAATATATTGTGCTGGCTCTGCCCTGTATCAAGGAACACAGGCAATGGCATTCGATTCCGCACATCATATGATATTCCATTATCCACATCAGCATTCAAAAAAGAAGAGCATTTGTCAATGTCTTGAAACTCTTGCATTGAGAGTGTATTCTGTGGGATTCAAATGTGTGAATGTAAGATACAAGGGGAGCAGCTTTGAGAGGGTCTCCTTCGGGCTCCAAGAATATATGTTAAGTTAGAAATCCTAACTTAGTTTAGTTATCCCAGTCTATTTGACATACTTGATGAGAAAAGTGCTGATTCCGCTGTAAATCTGGAGTAGTCTGTATACAGAGGCCTGGGCTGAAGGCTCAAAAAGACTGCTCCTCTGTTGTAATGTAAATGGCTGAAGTTCGTTGCGGTCTCATGTCATAGGGACAAATATCCAAGGTACTCAAATCTGTATAGAGAGTTGTTCTTAAATAGAAGTTGGCATTCGTGGAATATATTTTTGCTGATTCTGTCTGCAAATGTGTGTGCATGTATACGTGCTGCGCAGACCAGACAGGCTAATCTGGCGACTTTGCACGGCTGGGAATACAGAGATTTTTTCTTGATCGGTCGGCTATTATATGTGAAACTTGGCGAGAATGCTCTGGCCCATGAGAAACTGTGGCTGGTATAGTTGGAGGTTTCAGGTTAAACTCCATAACAGTTTGCCTGTTAACTGACAGCAGCAGTAACCTTATTTCTTGTCTAGTTATCCTACCACAGTACCACTACCAGTGCCTTGCCTGGATTACTGCAGCAAGATGCAAGGAGCGAACAAAATTAAAGGGTGAGCAGAAGAGCGTGTTTCAAAGGGCGTCTCTCTTCTGTGTACATATACACATTCTTATTTCTTTGTACAACCAGACTCGGCCGACGGGGAATTCCAAGCCCACTAGCCAGGTTCATAACCTGCTTCCTACTCATTATGTTGCAATCTATTTGCTGATATATCAGTATAATTAGGAGTGATTAGTTTGCAGAATTTAATCATCTATAAAGACAATCATATTAATCCTTGCAATATATACTGCATATATTATGAAAATATATTTCATGGGGTTCTCGTAATATGAATATGATATTGTGGATATTGGTATTTTTCATATATATTTTTAATCAAACTTTGAAAAACTTGACTCCGACTATAAATTATGTGCAACATAATTTAGGACTAAGCAAGTATTGGACGTGTTGGTCTGCGTGGACTTTCCTTTGCCAAAGGTCGGTATAAATATAGGCCCGTTTCAGTACGGGTCGGTACGTCAAACATAGTAAACCCCTGAGCAGCTGGCTGTCTCTCGCCAGAAATATCGACAGCACCCGCCCGCCCGCCGTCTGTGCTCGCAGTCGCAGATCGATCGCAGCTGATGATGGGAGTCTGGATCCCCTTCTTGCGGCTCTGCCCCCCTTCGGAGGGGGCTGATTTCGTGCTTGCACAGCCGCGGCTGCCGCACGGACGACGGCGATAATGGCAGTCTTCTCTCGGACCAGGATTTGCATCAAGCCATCCTAAATCTCATCGTCGGCTTCTACAAGGCGGCGTTCGACCGGCTGCCCCGCGCGAGCGAGAACATGACGGAGCTCATCGACCTCCTGGACGACGGCGGCTTATGCCTGGGCCTCCTCGACCCCGTCTCCAACATCATCCTCAACATCCTCGCCCTCCTCCCCTATGCCGCCGCCGCCTCGTCCGCTCCACCCGCCGCAAAGAGGTCCAAGAGAGAAGCGTGGGCGGATTTCCCCAAACCCAACGACGCTGACTACGTCTGGGACGTGATGGCAGGCCGATCCTACCGCAGCCTCGTCAACTTCCTCGTCGGCTACTTCGGGTGCCTCACCGAGGAACAGGCCTCTCGATACCTCTACTGGGCTAGAGCCGATCTCCCTCTCGCCGTCATGCTCGTTCAGCACGATCTCTATGAGCATGATGCTCAGCATCAGCCTCAGGGCCTTGACCCTGACTCCGCAAGAACTCAGGCCGCCTTCAAGTGGGCAGCCCAAGAGGCAGGTCACCCTGCGCCCGACACTCTGGTGCAGCTTATGGCCATCCGGCTTTACCCCGACGCCTTTGCCCTTCTGAAGAAGCAATTTTCGGAGGTTTCCCTCAGCTCTGAAAATGTCAGAGCCATCCACCGTCTATTGCACCGCCCCTACGATGCCCAAATGACCCCTCGCGGCACGACGACTACCACCAACGTCTCTGCAGATGGCAGCACCACCACCACCATCACCACCACTGTCCGCCGAGCAGCTCATCGCATCACGTCTCTCCGGCAGCATATCGACCACACGGACATGTCTGCCAAGCTATCATCCTGCTTGACGCAGGGATATGCTCAAAAGCACAGATTGAAGACCCCGTGCAGCCGTGACGCATGCAATTACCTGCAGTCTCTCGAGATGTACCTCCATGGTATGCTACACCACTTCTACATCAGGGCGCTCACATTACTGCCCACCCCCTCGGGCTCGCTCATGCGCAGCTTCCTCATGGCCGGCCACTGCTATGGCTCCATGGACCCTGTCTGCAACATCATCGTCAACTCCATCTGGTACGACAGGCACGGCTGCCCTCTCCCGGAGTCTGAACGCACCAAGATTGAGCAATACATTGACATCCTTGACCCCCTCTCTCTGCTCCGCGTCGAGATGCATTCCCTTAAGGGCCTTACGGAGCTCGCCGCATTCGCCGACCCCCAGCTCTCAGTGGCGGCTTGCGCTCTGGAGAACCTCTGCAGTGCGAAATGCGACATTGCTACCATGTTACCATCATCCACGGAGAGGTTTGAAAAGAACCCCTTCCATGAAGCTTCCATGGCCGCTGGACACCCTCTGCCTCTTCAGCTGGGTGAACTGCACCAGCAGCTGCTGCTCATGCCCGTTGAGCGAAACAAACTGCTCTCCTTGATGAAGGAGGCTCAAACTGGTGGTACCGTGTTGCCCATCGATGACATAGCATCCATTCTAGACATGGTGTTGAGCAGATCCAGGGCTCCAGCACCAGCATTAGTGCAGGCACCCGAACTTTGTGTAAAGGCCCTGAGCGTGGTGTCAAGGAATAGATCATGCTATGAGGAGCGGAGGAGGTGGTTCCGTTCAAAGCTTGAACGGATTCTGAAGGAATACGCGACACAACATTTCTGGGTAGCCATATATAAAGTTGTTTTCGATCATAATTTTCGAGCTGCTAGCTACAAATATTTATCTTGCCATCATTCGACTAGCCCTACTGATTGCTTGCTTCTTATAGGAACCAAAATATACCCTGGACTATATCTGCGGTGTGGAGAAAAGCGGGGAAGCCCCTCCCAAATTTCACACCTGCTACCACGTTAATTTTATGGCTACTTGCGAGCTGCGGCCGCAAAAGACGCTCTTCTTCGCTGAATTCAGGCTCGTGGATGATGATCCAAATAAGCCAAGTTTCTGCTGCACTCTACCCTATCCATATGCTGGTAAGTCGTCATTGTTCCATCAAAGCAAGTACTAGTCTGGATTGGTTTATACATGAAGGTGCTTTCTATCTCTCGCTGAATAATAACCATGGCCGGCTTTTTATATTTTGTAATAACAACAGGCCGTTGCTACTATGGCGTGCGTACCGCGAGGAAGATTGTGTATCCAGACCGCGCCGAGTACATCGGGAAAGACATCACGGATGATGGAACCCGCAGCGTGGGTGACATGCTACAGATGGACCACGTCTACTTCTGCTCCGAGGGAGACGTGGAGCTCTCGAAGAATCTCAACATATTGCCCAGTTCGGAGTCTCGGTATGACTCTTTCTGAGTATGAAGATTGAATCTTCTGTCCTTCGTGGTCGCCGCTAGCAACTGTGTAATGTTATCAGGTGTGAAGTGAGACCATGCATGCTCCCTGCTGCTGTGTTATGATGGTTAATCGTCTGCCAAAATAATCTGTAAATCTTGGACATGGGCATCAGGTTTCGCTTGTTAATCATCTGGTGGATTCTCAGTGTAGTATAGTCCATATCTTACTAGAACCTTTTTGTAAGGAAAAAACATCTTCCATTTTTTTTTGAGTGATCACCGGGGGGGACGAAAAGCTCCCGCCTGAATTTTCCATTTCATCAGAGATTGGGGTGGAGTCCCCGTTTTGTGGTGACAGCAGTTTTACAGGAGGGGAGATGGAGACAGCACCCAACGCCACCAAATTAAGGGGGGAGTGAGCTCAAACAAAAAGCCAAAGAAAACAAGAGGGAGATCATGGCCGTTCGGGGAGGAAATAGGTAAGCCACTGGTCGATATCGCCGCGGAGCTCAGCAGGAAGCCTGGCACGCCATAAGGTGGCATCGTCACGGCACCTCTTGCGGAGCAGCGAAAGAGAGGGAGGGAGCCCTTGAAAGACCACGCCATTCCGGTGCTTCCACAGGTGCCAGAAGCACAGGAGACGGAGAGTGGAGGACGTCGCTCGGGGCGCTGACGCAGGCAGCGCGCAGGTAGCAGCAGCCTCAACCGGCCAGGCCTCATCACATGCAGTACCAATGGAGCACCAATGGATTCTCAGTGTAGTATAGTCCATATCTTACTAGAACCTTTTTGTAAGGAAAAACATCTTCCATTTTTTTTTGAGTGATCACCGGGGGGAGCGAAAAGCTCCCGCCTGAATTTTCCATTTCATCAGAGATTGGGGTGGAGTCCCCATTTTGTGGTGACAGCAGAGGAGGGGAGAGGGAGACAGCACCCAACGCCACCAAATTAAGGGGGGAGTGAGCTCAAACAAAAAGCCAAAGAAAACAAGAGGGAGATCATGGCCGTTCGGGGAGGAAATAGGTAAGCCACTGGTCGACATCGCCGCGGAGCTCAGCAGGAAGCCTAGCACGCCATAAGGTGGCATCGTCACGGCAGCTCTTGCGGAGCAGCGAAAGAGAGGGAGGGAGCCCTTGAAAGACCACGCCATTCCGGTGCTTCCACAGGTGCCAGAAGCACAGGAGACGGAGAGTGGAGGACGTCGCTCGGGGTGCTGACGCAGGCAGCGCGCAGGTAGCAGCAGCCTCAACCGGCCAGGCCTCATCACATGCAGCACCAATGGAGCACCAGAAGCGACGGGCGAAGGGGCAGCCAAACATGATGTGGGCAGGAGTCTCTTCGGCGCCATTGCAGAGGGGGCAGCCGCTGGCAGCGAGGTCGATGATCCCTTTGTGGAGAAGGTTTGCGCGGCATTGTATGCGACCACGCACCAGAAGCCAGGCGAAGAAACGGACACCTGAGGGGGCCCAGTTCCGCCAGACGAGAGCATAATGCTCGTCCTGAACGCCGCCCATGGTGCACAGTCCGTAAACGTCAGAGGTGCGGATCCCGCCGTCCTTTTTGCCACAGAGGGGGAGGGAGCGCCGGTCGGGAGTCGAGTCGAGGTGCACTCCACGGAGGAGGTCGAGGAGCGTGCCCCGTTGCTTGGAAGCAGAGGAGGACAGGCGACGGACCAGCAGGCTGTCGAGGCCGGCGCGGATCACCTGCTGCACCGTGGCGGAGGGCGAGGTGCAGTGGGAGTAGAGCTCCGCCATGGCCGACATCAGGGGACCGACGGGAAGCCAGGAATCCATCC
Source organism: Lolium perenne (assembly GCF_019359855.2). Lineage (NCBI taxonomy): Eukaryota > Viridiplantae > Streptophyta > Magnoliopsida > Poales > Poaceae > Lolium > Lolium perenne. The sequence goes on along the minus strand of NC_067246.2, from coordinate 274,673,453 downwards.
AGAAGGAGGTGCGGGCGTCGTCACCGACAGCAACTCTGGAGATACTCCGACAAAGAGGAAGGAGCCGGAGGAGGGAGCTCCAGTGCGAGCCGCAGAGCGCACCGTCCCCGCCGACGGCGTCCAGCGGCGCACCATTGAGGCTCGCCCAGACCCAGCGAGGCCAAGATTCTTCGACGGCGGAGTGGAGGCGGTGGAGAAGTGCCATCACATTCTCATAATATGGAGACTAAGTTAACACGTGCAGTATGGATAAATGTTCAGTAGTCATACTCAGGTCTAGTTTTCTCTTCACACACGCTCTCAGTACTCGAGCCTTTCCTCGGCCTGCATGCCACCACTAATTCCACCTCAAAAAATGAGTGTTGCACTGTAAAACAGCAAGTATCTAAGTTAAATGGAGTAGCAGACATACTCCGGTGGTATCTCTGGAGGTGAACCTTCTGCTCCGTAGGTTTATTACTTCTGGCTTGCATGTGATCTTGGCAACTTCCCCAACCTTCAATGTTCATACAAAACAATACTACTTTCAGAATAATAATTGTTTTAGAGGTAAGGCTGCAGCCCTGTGTTAAAATTAATAATGTCTTAACAGTAAAGTTAAACGCACGGGTTGTTCATAAAGGCCTTCGTCCAGCTCCACGATCTGACCGGAGTAGAAGCAGAGTCGATGAAGAAGCACATCAAAGAGGAACTAATGCCCTTGTCAACCTCAGGGAGCAGCCGTGTCCCAATGCCATCTTCCACATCCGATGAAAGCACCCTGCTTTTCCACCCCGAACCGAGAGGCCCCGCACCCATCAAGAGGTGGAGCAGCTCCCCTGAAAACGCAAGACCAATGACCCCAGGAGGAGGACTCCGGGCACTAACGCCTCCACGCCGCCACCCACAGATCTCACCGTTGCCCGCATCACCAACCACCGCATTGAGACGCAAACTGTCAGGCAAGTCGCTAGTGAAGACACGGTGAAAGCGCTACCATCTACCACCAACCACCGCCGAGCTCATCCATCAGACCCACTATCTCAAGGCAGTGCCTCAAAGACTATTTCTAGATTTGTTTTTTTTTTGAAAAAAATAACTTTTTAGATTCCTGTATTTTTGAAATCCGAACATTTTCAGGTTCAAACAATTTTTAGATTTGAATATTTTTAAATTTAAGCATTTTCAGTTGACGGCAAAATAGTAGTTGGACATCACATGTCAATGAAAGGATAAATGTAAAAAAAGTTAAAACTTTATATATGCAAAAATGATCTCCAAACGGGTATAGCTAAAAATTCCAGGTATCGTCGCCGGGGGCCATCTTGAATATTACAGAACCGAGAGTCCGAGAACAAATACACCTAGAAGAACGGGTTGGGTTTCGATGTTGACTGCAATGCTGACGTCGTTGCCGCTGTTGTTGATGCCGAAGACGCCGCAATTTGGTCGGCGATTTGTTTCAAGATCATGTCACAGTAATACATGTACGCCACCTTTAACAGAGGGAAGGCCTCGGGACGCTGGACACAGTATGGCCGCGTCCGGCCGAAAAGGCCTTTGGTTTCCTCATAGGGTATAACTTATGTATGAACGAATTATGAATAGGTAAATCACACCCTATAAAGCATCTACGAAAAAACATAATTTTTGTAAGTATAATTATTTTTCTACGATCATTCTAGTGAGATACAAGTATTTTTGTTAAAATATAAGTAGGTTTTAAAGTAAAAAGTTGATGATACATATGGAATTTAGTCTATAACATACTAGTGTGCATAAAAAATAATAATTTCCTCAGACTATTTTTTGTGTGGACATTTTAAGTTTTAGTTTTTTGTACACATGCGAGGCCCGACTATTGTTTTGCCGTTAACCGGGCTAATTGGTTGATTAGAAAGCCAAGTGGTGGAAATTGTAAAAGATTAGAGAAAAACCTGGTAGAAATCGTAAAAAATATGTCCAAGTAATATTTTGTGCAACACATGGAATGGAGTGGAGCGTGGTGAAATATGCAATTCCCTCCGAAAACCAAGAAGAAAAGAGGGAAGGAATTCCGAGCCAACAAGCGAATGAAATCCGAATGAAGTACTCCTTCACATGTCCAACTAACGGGCCTGGCCCATGTCTGGTCGAGGTGTGCGGCACGTTGCACCCATCGATCAGTCTATAGACCATCCCTCTATTCCTAGCAAAAAGAGGAGCGCCTACTCTCCGCCTTAAGCCGGAGCCAGAGTTCGCTCCGCCCGAAGAGGTTCTCCCTGGGCCCAACAAAAGGTACTACTTCTCTCTCTTTTTTTTCCCTTTCAGTTTAGATCTTTAAAATGTTTAAATTTAAAAATATTCAAATCTAAAAAGTTCAAAGATTAATAAATCGAAATAAAAAAAATCGAATTAAAAAATGTTCATATAAAAAAATCAAATTTTAAAAAATCAAATCTGAAAAGGTTTGAATCTCAAAAAGTTCGAATTAAAAAAAAGTTTAAATATTAAAAATGTTCAGATCTAGAAAAGTTCAAACTTCGAAAAAGTTCATTTTTTTTAGAAAATCATAGTTTCAAAAGTATTTTAAAAAATCGACCAAAGAACAGAAGAAACCCCGAAAAAACGTTAAAAATCAACATAGACTGCCGAAAACCGAGAAAACCACTGGAAAAAGTAGCGTCGCTAATCTTGGTAGTAACGGGCCGGCCCATAAAATCTCTCACTAAGCGGAACCCCAGATACGTCCCACAATGGCAAAACCTATACACCGACCAAGCGGTGGCTACCGGGGTGGCCACCGCACACCCCCTGGTGGGGTATGGACTAGGCCCATTTGGGTCTGTTTAGCCTGTGCAGTTCGTTTTTGCTTTTTCGTTTTTCTTTTCTCTTTTCTTTTTCTGTTTTCTTTTCTTTTTTCTGTTTTCGGTTTTATTTATAGTTTTTAGATTCGAAATATTTAATTTTTAAAAATTGTTCAAATTAAAAAAAAATAAAAAATGTTTAAATTTGAAAACCGTTCAAATCTAAAAACCGTTCAAATTTAAAAACCGTTCAAATATGAAATTTGTTCAAATTCAAAAATTGTTTAAAAGTAGAAAATTGTTCAAAGTAGAAAATTGTTCAAATTAAAAAAATGTTCACATTAGAAAATAGTTTAAACTTAAAATTGTTCAGATTAGAAAATTGTTGAAACTTAAAATTGTTCAAATTTAAAATTTGTTCCAATTTGAAAATTGTTCAAAAGTTTTTTTAAAAAAGCGAAAATCTTTTGAAAATTGTTCAAAGCAGAGATGCTCAATTTTAATTTTTAAAGTATTCAGATTTTGATAATTTTTTATTTTCCAAAAATATTCAAATAGTAAAAATTTAACAAACAAAAAAGAAACGAAAAAAGAAAATCCTACCTGTTTCTGTCGGCCCGGGCCAGTAAGCCACGTCGGGGGCGTACGTTCATCCGAACAACGATCAAACTAAATGGGCCTAGCCCATATACGCCCGGGGGGGGGGGGGGGTGCGGTGCGGTGCGTTCCCCCGCACCGACCAGCTCGGCGTATCGGAGCTCCCTCCCGCAATGAACGGGGAATAGGATTCGCGGGTAAGAAGGACATGCGATTCTCGTTTGCAAAGAAATGAAGCCAACCGGGCAACCCATTTAGTCAAGAAACAATAGGCCCACATTCTCATACCTCTTTTTTTGATTATCTAACATAGCAAGATCTGTGTACAAAATGGCATTACTAACTATGATCGCGTGGAAAACAACATTTAAACAAATAGTTACTGCAAAATCTGTCTGGTCCAGAACGATGTAGAACAAATTAATATTTTTTTGTACCACACGATGGGTCCCCGATTGGGTCGGGTCACCTGCATGGGTGGGCAGTCGGCCCGATAGTTGGTTTGAGCACGAATTCCCTCCTCCGCGTTCGACCGCTCGTGCGGTCTATTCTTTTTGCGTGGCAGCGCTCGCACGTGCGCGAAATCAATTCCCTTTTCTTGTCGCGTAGTGTTTAATTACATTCACATGCAGTTGTGTGTTCACACTAACATCTCATGTTCCTATTTGCAAGTTGCATGCGTTCATACTGCATGCATGCATAGAGCATTTCATTGGTTTGCATTTAATGAGCGAACTTTTTAGCACGAGGCATGCTCTCACAAGTTGTTGATGCATGCACAGAGCATCTCGTTTTTTTAGCACGAGACAGGCTCTCAATTCTCTTTATTTGAAATTCCCTTTTAGTTGGTTTTTTGGTACGCTAATTAATGTTTCTTTTCATGACTTTTTATTATTTCGGGCTTACTTTTAACAATTTCCTTTTGACAATTCTTTTTTCTGCAATTATGTTTTTGTTGTTATTCGTATGGTAATTCATGTTTTTTGGATTAATTTTATAATTCTCATTTTCGGGCTAGTGGTTTTTAGGGTAGAAATAACAGGTGGAGGATTCACTTGCAACTCAAATGAACTACCACTTGCTACTCAAATTAAATACTATTCTAAGCTAACAAAAGTTGCTAAAATATTCTAAATTAAATTTACTTTTTAGGGTTGCTCGGTTTTTAAATTTACCATTGATACATAACAGGGCACCGGGTTGATAACTTGTAAACAAAAAAAGGCCGCTAAAATATTCTAAATAAAATTAACTTTTTTGGTTAATAGTTATTTTTTTACCGTTGATAAATAACGAGGCACCGGGTTGATAGCTTGTAAACTAAAATAGATTCGGTAAAATATTCTAAATGAAATACTTTTTATGGCTGGTAGTTATTTATATTTACCATTGGTAAATAACGGGACACCGGGTTGATAGATTGTAAACTAAAAAAATGGTTGCTAAAATATTATAAGTGAAATTAACTTTTTAGGATTGATAGTTATTTATAATTACCGTTGATAAATAATGAGGCACCGAGTTGATAGCTTGTAAAGTAGAAAAGAGTTCCTAATTTTTTTAAATGAAATTAGCTTTTTAAGGTTGCTAGGTATTTATATTACCGTTGATAAATAATGGGACGGTGGGTTGATAGCTTCTAAACTAAAAAAATTCGCTAAAATATTATAAATGAAATTAGCTTTTTACGGTTGGTACTTATTTATATTTACTGTTGATAAATAACGGGGCACCGAGTTGATAGCTTCTAAACTAAAAAGATTCGCTAAAATATTTCTAAATTAAATTAGCTTTTTAGGGTTGGTAGTTATTTATATTTACCGTTGATAAATAACGAGGCACGAGGTTGATAGCTTGTAAACTTAAAAATAGTCGCTAAAATATTCGAAATGAAATTAGCTTTTTGGGTTGGTAAGTTTTTAAATTTACTGTTGATAAATGACGTATTTCAGGGTTGATAACTTTTATCCCAACAAGAAGTTGCCGAAATATATGAACATGAGTGTTAGTTTTGAAGATTTCGTCGAAACGAGATCATTAGTGAAAACGTATCTTAAATTGAAGTTGTCTTTTGGGAGATAAAACATTTTAAATTTTAGAATAAAGAAAGATTCTCGCTGACATCATTCTTTTTGTCTCGTAGGGAATGCATGCAACATTTTCCATAAATAGCAAATTTCATCAAACAATTGTTAGAAAAAATAAGAGCTAATAACATGTGAGCTAAAAAAATCCATCAAAATGTTTTAAATAAAATTAACTTTGAAGGTTGATAATTTTATACATTTACCGTTGATCACTCATGGAGGGTTGATTATTCAAATAGACTAGATTGATAACTTTTAGCCCCCCAAAAAAGTTGCAGAAACATATTAACATGGGTGCTAGTTTTGAAGATCTCGTCGAGACGGATTTATTGGTGAAAGCGATCTTAAATTGGAGTTGTCGTTTAAAACTTAAAACATTTTGAAAATTCAAATTTGGAAAAGATTCTGCTTACATCAGCGAATCTGTCTCCTAGCGCACGCATGCAGAACTTTCCCTCTATAGCAAATTTGGTTAGATTAGTTTTTACTAAAAACGGAAATTTTACCATAAATAGAAATTTAGAATATTACTAAAAATTGAATTTTTTGGTCGGAATTTGACCTCCCAAGCGGTCGACTGCCAGCTAGGGTAGCCCGTTTGAGCATAGGTGTTGTTAAGATCGACTCGGCCAAACACGACCCATTGAGTTTGCTTTTAGGCCTGATCTGGGTCCGGCAGCGCTGGATCCGGCGACCTGGTCATTCCTTGACGTCAGAGTCCCGCATATTCGGGGCTTTCCAGCGATTTTGGCGGCGCTTGGGGGCGATGTACTTGTTGGGAATCTAGGATGGGCCCTAGGCCGACCCATGCTTGCTAGGTTGGCAGCGTGCCCAGTACTGCTACTCCCACGATTGTAGTCTAGTTTTCCCTCCGACTAGTTTGGTCGTGCTAGTGCAGGTGTTGGCGCCCTAGGGATGGTGGGGTCGTCAGGTTGCCGCCAACCTAGCATCGTTGACGTCTAGATCTGGGTCTGGCTGAGCATTGCCAACTAGATTGTGTTCACCCTGCGAATGAGTCTAATTGGGACTAGTTCACAGTGTGGCTTTGGTTGGGGGCGTGACAGTGATTTCTACTTTGTCTGCTCTACGTCCTTGCGATGTCGTCCGAAACTTTGATCGGATTTTGGACCTCGGGGAAAGCTGCACATGGTTGTGGCCTGTGCCGGTGACGGCGTCCCCTATGGGTGTTGCTCCCGTGTTGAAGGCATCCCGATGAAGTCTCTCATGTTCGATGTGATGGGATCCGTCCCTCTGCCTCAATCTGCTCTCTTTGGGGGCCTCGCTTTGGGCATTGTCTCTCTAGTAGTGTGTTGTGGATCACGCCATGACCTATCGCTGGTGTCGCAACCCTCTAGCAGTGTCAGCCTGGCTGGTTTGTTGCGGTAGCTGATGTCCTCCCACTAGTAGGGAAAAGCCTATCAGTCGCATGCCATTTTTGGCTACCAGCCGCGGGCCCTAGCCTGCCCCTGGTACCTGTCAGGTACTAGTCGTGTGCGCACCCGACACGCTGCTAATAAGTTACTACTCACGTGCTCTCGTCATGTCCGCTACCACTATTTTTTTGCTATTTAAAAAAATTGGGACCATCGCCAGTTGTCCACGTGATTTTTCACAAAACACCCTACAAACGAAAACAAATCAATCGAGTCCATGTCGCCACTTTGGGGCGTTGACGAGATCTAGGAGAGGATCCGGTCGCTGGAGCAGGGCATCGGCGGTGGCAGAGCAGGGCGTCAGAGGTGGTCGCTGTCTTCTGAGCAGGTCGTCGACGGTGACAGAGCAGTGGTGGAGCAGGGCGCCGAAGGTGGTCGTCGGGGAGGAGATGGTTGCCGTTGTTGGAGAGGAGGGCGTCGCCGTTCGTTGCCGGAGAGGAGGTCGTCGCCGTTCGTTGCCGGAGAGGAGGTGGTCGCCGTTCGTTGCCGGAGAGGAGGTGGTCGCCGGAGGTGGGGCTCATCTTTGGGTAGAGGAGGAGGGAAAGAATGGGAAGAGGAGGAGGGAAAGAAGTGGAAGAGGAGGAGGTGAGAAGGTGGAGGAGAGAAAGAAGAGAGAAGGGGGGAAAGAATGGGAAGATGAGGAGGGATAAAGTGGAGAAGATGGAGAGAGGGAATTTTTTTGAAATTTTTCATGGAAATCTAAAACCTGAAAAAACGTTGTTTTTCTTTTTGATTTTTGAGAATCTAAAAATTTGCTAAATGCCCGGAGGGGGTTGAAATCGGATGTAAAATTTTACGTAGATACATTTTCATATATTAAAGATTTTCATAGGAGGTCGTATGCGACCAGAAAAGCCGTTACCGAGACATGACCCCATTTTGCATAATATATCAAAATTCATGTTTGTTAGTTTTCCTTAAAACTAGATGACATAACACATGGCCATCTCAAAGGATTTTTTTTTATTTTCTATCATTTTTATGATTTTTTAAAAAACTAAAATATCAATCACGGGGGTGCAAATCCTGAGATTACTAACAGGGTGCCCAAATAGGGCACGCTACCAGTAAACTGATAGTAGCAGCGTGTCTAAAATAAGGTAAGCGGCTAGTATTTTTCCTGATTTGCGCATGTCAACCTAATATATTGGCATTGGGCGGACAAAGGCACACACGACCGGTATGGAGATAGCAGTCGCATGCCCCGTGAGTGCGCGTTGCGGGTACTTTTTGGACCCGAGTACAGCTGGGTCCCACATACTAGTCGCGTGCGCTACCCTCCTCTACGCTGCCATTACACGCGTGCTTATTTTTGGCACGCAACTACTAATACCGTTCGCTTGCGTTTAGATAGGTATGCTACCAATGAGCGTTCCCCTATAGCGCTTTCTCTACTAGTGTCCCTAGCACCTTGGAGGAGTTTGCTAGATCGGCGTTTGGTCATAGCTCTTGCCGGTGTGGCATATCCCAACGCCAGGATAAGAGGCTGTGTTCTTAGTCTGGACCTAGCCCGAGATTCAGGGGTGGGTGGCTCTTGGGTCTGCTTGAAAACTCTGCAGGACCTTTGTCTACCGATGATGATGACGCATTTTTGTTTGATTCACCTTTTTGGAGCTGTCGCTGCAAGACCCTCCTCCTTTGGTTCCCCAAGCTCTGCTAGGTGGCTGACCTGTCGTTGAATTCCCCATGGGTTGCAGTCTTGGTGTGGTGGAGGTTTGTTGGTGTGAACATGATCGTGATTGCTCCGGTGTTGCAGAAAACAAGGCTCCATCTTCTTGGATCAAGCTAACGCTTCGGCTTCACGTTATATATGTTATCTTTTGTTTGAGTTTCAGTGTGTGTGTTGTAAGAGCATCTCTAACAGGGCCCGTAAACGTGTAAACCATGTGAGTTCAGGTCACTGAACTCGCGTTTACGGGTCGAAAAAGCGTCGGCGCAGATCAGAACCCATAAAATAAAATTGAAAAAAAGCATATTCTAAAATATGCCGCTGGACCCACCTTTTTTCTTTTTTCATCACTTCTTCTTCTTCCTTAAGCTTCACTGCCTGCAAAATCCGGCCGCTCCGCCCCCGCCCAGGCCCCGCGCCGGCCGCCACGCCCGCCGCCCCCCATGGCCCAGCCCCGTGCGCGCCGCCCCGGCCCGGCCCCGCGCCCCGCGCCGCCGCCGCCTGCACCCGCCCGCGCGCGCCGCCCCGCCATGCCTGCGCCCGCGCCCGTGCCGCTTCTCGCCCGCCCCTGCACTTGCGCCGCGCTGCCCCGGCCCCGTGCTGCTCCGCCCGCCCTACCCCGGCCCCGCCGCCCGCCCAACACCGGCCATGGAGAGCTCAACCCCGCCCCGCCTCGTCACAGACGCCTCCAGCTCGCGCCCGGCGAACTCGTGGCCGGTCGGCTGTCCGCTCTCCCTTCCCCGAGCTCGCGACGCATGGCTTCGTCGAAATTTGGTTGACATTCGGCCGGATTTTATCGAATTTGGTCATATTCCGGTAGTCCTCCGGTGGAAGTGCACTATTTGGAGCTGAAGTTTCAGCCCGCCAAAACACCACTAGGAGTACAGTTCAGCGTTCAGTTCGACCTTTCGACCCCTACAAATAGGGGCCAGAGTTTGGTTTCAGTCTCGGCTCGTAATTTTTTTCCGGTTTCGTCCCGTTTAGATCGTAGTGGCGATTTTCAAACTAAACCCGTATACTGGCGATTATTTTACAGTTATGGCCTGTATACGGGCTCTCTTAGAGATGCTCTAACTCTGGTTAATGATTTTGTTAATTCAAAGCCAAGTTCATTTCAAACCTTCCGTTCTAAGGCTGGTGCCATTGCAGGCGATAGGCGGGGCGCTATCGCCCGGCGCGGGGCGGGAGGCGGGCGGGACGAGAGCGGCAGGCGACGGCGGGGGCGCCCGGCGGTATCGCCCGCTCCCGCCCGGCTACCGCCCGCGTTGGGGGCGAGAGCGAGGCGGGAGCGAGGCGAGAGGCGGGCGGCAGCGCTGGCACGGCGACGCGGGCGATAGTGGGGGCGATAGGAGATTTTTCCTGTCAAAGGGAGCACGAACTTGTTGCGATTTTCGTGGGATTTAGTTCGGTACAGAACTCCTATGCGAGTTGAACTCGATCTGGAGGTAGGAGACGACCTGGCGAGTCGGGCCGCCGGTTACAGAAAAGAAAAAGATGGAAACGCGGGCGTGCCTCCGTTACGTGCGTGACTGGCTAGGCTGCCCTGGCCGGTCAGTTTTTATTTTATTTTCTTTCCTTCTTTTATTCTTTAAATCGCTTTAGGCTACCAAATTGATTCAAACAAACTTTGGAAAGTTTGTAATCTAACCAGTATGATTTTCGGTCACTAATGATTACTCTTTCAGTTCAAAATACAAACACAAGTACACACTTGTCATATAGGCTATTTAGAAAAACAAGAAACATAATTTGTATTTTTATTAATTATTATGTAATCGGTAACATTTAAGTTGAATAAAATAATTTTCTTGCATTATTTTGAATGTCTAAAAAAATCGAGTGAAATAACTTAATGTGAAAAAGAAATGGTAATGTGGAGGAGAGAGAAGTGAAAGATGGCACTATAGCCCGTGCATTGGCAACGTGGGGTGAGAGTGGGGTGAGAGTGAGGAGAAAAAGCTGACGTGGCGGGTGAGAGTGAGGTGAGGCATTGGCACCAGCCTAAAATGATCAAAGATCGATACACACATGCAACGGGCAGAAGCAGAGACCGTACGTATGTGTTGAAGCCGGCCGATCGGTTGGGGTTCCTCTGCAAGACTGCAAGCATCCTCCTCTCGATCGATCCTATCCAAGCTAGCTAGCTACACCCGGTTTGGTTACCTGCAAAGGGACAAGGGAGCGATCAGCACTTAACATAGCGGTCATAGGACCACTGCCCTTGTTGCTGCTACGTTCGTTCGTACGTAGCATGGCATGGCATCAAGCATGGGTCCCTGACATCTCCATCATACATACATAGATAGGTAGATGTTGGGTACGTACATACGTAAGGAAGCAACCGCCGTAGAGGCGAGGGCGAACTTGATCAGTGCAGCGAGAGCTATTCAAGCTTTCCTCTGCGTCTCTGCTGGCAATTGAAGATGAAAGCCATGAAATGTCGTGTAGGATGGATGCCTGGATTGATGCCGTAGAGGGTATAGCGTAGCCGGTAGCCCGGGCAGGGTTTCCAGCTTCCAAGTACGCTGCGCTGCCTCGGCTGGTCCAAAGAGAGAGGGCCGGGAGTGGAGGGGATTCTGATGTGTGATGGCGTGCAACCAGCAGAGGCACAGCGACGCTCAGATACGGAGGTGTCGTTTTGGGAGTAAATTATTCAGTGCGTCAGCACACTTGGGCCTCGGGAGTCCAAACCCTCGCTCCATTCCGGGCCAAGACGCTACCAACGGTTTTCCTTTCTTTGGCTCCTCCTACAATCCCCTTCTTCGGTTGCTGCAGCCTGCATGCAAGGTCTACTGCTACTACCAGGCAATGGTGAAATTTTTACCGCTGGACCGACTGGCGGTAGATTCCACACCCGCCAGCGCCAGGTATATGAATATATCGGTGTTTCCGTCCCCAAAATGGAGGCGATTTCGCCTGAAAAACTTAGGCATGGAAGCATATTTACCCTGGTAAACTACATGGAACGTTCTGGGCCATTTCCAGGAGTAAATTAATTAAGAAAGAAAGAAACGTCTTCCCGGAAAAGCAGCCGGCTGATCGCCTGAAGGAGCATCTCTTCGCACTCCGATGAACCACACGCACACCGAGGGGGTCAAACAATGGCAAGGAGAGTACGCACAGTGACACCAGCACGAACATTCACACTCACACATGAACACCGCCCGTTCTGACTGAAGATCGATCAACAGTCCCTCTATATTAGTAGTACATGCTCCACATGACATCAGAAACAGCAAAATGCGCAGCGAAGCGACGCCGCATAGCTCTACCTCTACTCTGAAGATTGAGCAAGGAAGAAAGAAGAGAGAAAACAAAATCTACTCTTTACACACAGGTTTCCTTCCTGACGAGAAGAGCGAGCGCGGTTGCTCCTCTTCGATGGATCTTGCGCGCGCGCCATCGCATCGATCCCCTCCCTCAGGCGTACTCGCGCCAGCACACGAGCATGGTGACGCAGCGGCGCATGATGTAGAACCGCGCGCGCTGCTCCTTGACCAGCCGGGCGCACCGGCCGGAGAAGGACGGGCGCTCGGCCTTGCCGCCGTCGCTCCCCTGCTTGCCGCCGCTCCTCTTCTTGGACGGCGGCCTGCACGGCTGCTGCTTCTCTTCCGCGCCGTTGAGCTCCATGAGCGAGCACTTGGCCGGCGAGCTTCCTGATGGACCTCTCGTGAGCCCTCGAGCTGAAAATTTGTGCGGAAGAATCCAGAGGAGTGAGTGAAGTGGGATGGTCTATTGGGGAAGAGCATATAACTCTACTGGAGTACTACCCTACCTGATTATATAACGGAGCTGGGTTTGTGCTCGTGGGACCGCGCATGCATGACCACCCCGGCCGGAAGGACCTACTTGGTGTTTTTCTACACGTATGCAGGGTTTTTGCTGTTCCAACAAAGTTGACACCCATTTCTAATCTCCTACGTACTCCAGATGTTTCTTTTCAAGCATCTGCGTTTATTTTTGTCCTCGGACACCGCCCTCGTGCACGAACAAGAGCATGCCAGGGGATGGGGCCAGACTGCCTATTTTCTTTAGCACCTGTGGACTTGAGAGAGTGCGAGGTCGTTGAGACATGACAAGAGTCGGTACGAATTAATACGTTCAGACATATAGAGCTATAGACCCAGTTTCACTTTATAGTAGTAACATTTTTTAAGTAATAGTACTACAGAACCATCTAATCAAGTTAAGTACGTTACGATGAAATAGTAACAGTAGAAAACTATCAGCAAATTTGACCATTGCGTTGTGGGATCTCCATCTTACAATAACTGCAGATGATACTGTTTCATTTACAGAACACCACTTAGCGAAAAACTCGTAAATATGAAGTTAATTTTAAAATTTCTAAAATAATTATTAAACTTCACAAAACCAAAAGTTTTTATTTTTGTTAGGCTAAGGAGGTAGAGGATAACTATAGAAGCATATATATTTAGGTGTGAAGTAGGCATCTACCTTTTAAAATATTTCACATGCCATTGATTAAATATTAAGGACCGCTTCAAACGACAGCTTGCGCCATGGCTAGGCAAAATGCTCTCATATGAAGATCATCTTGATTAATTAATTACGCTCTTACTAGTTTATTAATGTTCCATCTGTCTTCCTTTGAGATATAAAAAGGGTACGAAAAAGACTAGACTTCTAAGAATAGACTTCTATAGATCATGTTTACTCTGGCAAAGATACTACCTGAACGAGTATTGACTAACTAAGTAGAATATTGGATGCTAACCAAAGGACCAAGGGGGTCTAGGTATCCATGTAATTGATCTAAATGATGGATGCTTACTTAATAAATGGTTATTTAAGTTGCTGCTAAAGAAGGAGTGTGGCAAGACAGCTCTATAATAAGTACCTACGAGAGGCAGAACACTCCACAAATACTACCTCCATCTCAAGGCTTAAGGCCTATTTTTTTCTTCAGAAAGTCAAACTATGTTAAATTTGATCAAGTTTTTATAAAAATCATTAACATGTTAAATACAAAATTAATATTATTAGATAGATAATGCAATATATTTTCATGTGATATCTACAAAATATCATATTTATTGATAGATTATTCTAAAATTTTGGTCAAACTTTACTTGCTTTGACTTTTACAAAAAATATAAGCCTTAAACCTTAGGATGGAGGTAGTATAACTTTTTTTGTCGAAATGGGGGAAATATCACCCCAGCTGCATCCAAGGGATGCACACGGATTTTTTTATTAGATTATTCACAACACCTTAGAAGAGCAATACAAAAGATCAAACTCGAATTCTCCTCGCTAAACCTACAGAGAGATGAAGAGGGTGACAATTCACCAACTCACATCATCCAAAAAAACCAAATGCATTCCCAGGCCACCCAATAGCAGATGAGAAGCACATCCAGTCAAGCAGACTCTCAGCGCACGCCAACGCACACGCCATAGAAGTTGCTATCGCCGTCTTCCTCGACTCCATCTTCAAGTGAGATCATCGCATTGACCATGCTAGGCCTGCCATCGATGCAGCCACGGCGCCATATGACTTCACCATCCTGCGCGCGTCCATCACACTGTATCCGTCTCCGAGACACCACTGCACCACGCCGCGGCGACTCGACGACGTCAACACAGCAAAAGCACACCGCTCCACCTCAGCACCACCACCATCCGTTGTCTGCTCCAAAAACGATGCCCCCAATAGGTAGAACGGCGGTGCGCGCCGCCATCGTCCGATCCGGGAGACCCGGGTCTAGGGTTTCCCCTGGAGCAGCTCAAGCGAAAAACGCAGACTGCACAAACAATGCCTTCAACAAGCTAACGACGAACTGCGTCGCCACCATCCACCATGACCGAAGTCCGGGCTGGCTTTCACCGGCAGCTACGCCTCGCCATCGGGAGCTAGACGACAGATCGCGAGATCCGCCAAGGCTAGCCACACATCTAGCCGATCTCCTCCGGCGAAGGAGAAGACCACCACCACGGTGCCACGTCAGCAGCACCGGACGCCCGCCACCCGCCGCCAGGTTGACGCCATCACCGCCATCCAGGGCCACCGCCCTTGCTACCGTGGTCCCAGACCTGGACAAGGAGCAGCACCCCGCAGCCACCCAAGCCCGACGAGGCCGAGGCGAGGAGGGGAGAGGAGAGCCGCGCCGCCAGGCCGGGGCCATCCCCCCAGCGTGGAGGCCAGCCTCCATACCGCCGCACCAGGGGACCCGCGCGCAGATCCCTGCATCCCCCATCACCGGCTGCGCCAGGCTTCGCCGATGGCAGCCTCAGGGGCCGGCGAGGAGAGGGAAGAGGGGTGGGGAAGGCGGCGGCGGGGGGTTACGGTTCCTCCCCTGAGTCGCCGGGAGGGGACGACCCGGGGGGACAGGCAGTTGTTACCATCCGGAGGTAGTATAACTGTATAAGTTAAACCCACAGATTCTCCTTGAAGGGGCTCATGGGTGTCAAATAATAGTTCTTTGATGGAGGGCCTTTCGTTGTGGGCGACGAAAGAAGTATTCGCTTTTTTTTTTTGGAAAAAACATGTGGCTTATCGGGACCTCATTATCTATAATATCACTCGACACAAAATGTTTAAGTGGATCGGAAATTCAATTCGGCTCCCGGGTGCGTATGCTCCCTCTACCAAAAAAATATATTTTGAAATGTCAAAAAATTTAGATAAAAAATTCTACGTGTACATCTCCATAATGTATGTGCATTTGCTAAGTTTCACGAAAAACCAATATTTTTTGTGGTCTATGTAAAAAGGAGAAATTTTATCTTGTGAAAAGCATTGTTTTTAGCACTGAATTTTGTCTTTTTTACACACGTCACATGATAAGTCGATTTTTTATGAAACGACTTTGTGAGCACGTAGCACATGAAGATGTACGTACAAATTTTTGATTTCAATTTTTTTGAAATTTAAAATGTACATAAGATGCATTTCAAAATATAGGGAGCATATGCACCCATGTTCCAAAACACCACTCCCATGTACTATCTCGTGCTCCTCCAAATATAGGAATTGAATAAGCAGTAACCAGAGATAAGTGGCAATTTTGAATCGTTTTAGTACGTATATTAACAAGGTAACAAGGGTAACTTTAACATACCGATTGGATAGTTTTAAATGGTACCCAAATCAAACATGTATTTTTTGGTTAAATCTATGTATGTCGATTATATAAATGGATATACAACGTCCCTTAGAAAAATATCTTTGGAGATTTAAGATACCACTAAGATTAGGATTTTCACACGGTTCCTTAATAAGAAGGTTCTGTTTACGAAAGATAACCTTGCTAAAAGATGTTGGAACGGTTATACAGACTATGTCTTTTATGATTCGTATGAAAGAATTGATCATTTGTTTATATCATGTGACGTGGGGTATCCACGGCAATGCCTATTGATGATGTAATTAGGTTTAGGGAAAGAGGTGCGCCGGTAGATTCGTAGGCTATCAAACAAAGAAGGAGGCGAGATATACCTAGGTTTAGGCCTCCGGGGGGTAATAACCTACTTCCTGGTTGTCTGATCTTGATTGCTTGATGAAGATTACAATATCGTTTTAATGGCTATGGTGGTTAAGATCGAATCTTTCCTAGGGCAGATTATGCATGAGTTGGAGATTAGATGGCCTCCCCGACAACCCCTCCTAGCCCTTATAAAGGAGGCTAGGTCCCAGGTACTGTGGTTGGTCAGGTCGGTTATAAGTTAGAGAGAAACCCTACGGTTTCTTAATCGTGGATCCCTTTGTAACATATCAGAATTAGAGGCTACAAAAAAAGATAATACAGATTTATGCATTGCATTCATGCATAGAAAATCTGGGAAATTTCCGCGTTTTCAAATAAAACTTGTCACCGTAACTGAAGTTTCACTTGATTTGATAGAATTGAAGTAGGTCATCAAGCGATTAAACCTCAATATGACCTTTGGTGAAACCTTATTTTGGATAGAGATGATTTAATCTATGGGTTAGATCAAATGAAACTAAAACTATTACAACCACACCTTACGTGAGGATCAAATACCGGATCTTATAAAGGATCATAAATAAGATTGTCAAAAAAAAGATCATAAATACCAGACCTAGCCATATTTGAAAATTGGTTAAATAAGATTGCCAAAAAAATGAAATCTTGTATTCACGTGGGAGTTTGTACGTTAGTTTGAGAAATTTGAAGTTGTCGATATGATGTAGTCTTTAACAAGGTTGCAACTCCCAATTTTTTTTGCATTTCATTTAGAAGGCTTCTTCTTGGATTCACATGTGATCCTTTCTCCTTCTATGGTCCTAAATCCAAATAAAGGAGCTAATATGTTCATCCTATACGATTAAAACATGCATAGAGACTTTTCTATTCTTTGCTTAGATGGTTGATTTTTGTAAATTGTAAATTGTAAATTTATTAGGTCACACCTACTTCACGGAATTTATTAGGTCACTTTGAGCGATCCTACATCTTACACTTTGAGCGATCCTTAAATTGTAAATTTTTGTTACTCCCTTCATACCAGTTTATTAGGTCACACCTACTTCACCGAATTTATCTGACCATTCTGGTCAGCAAAATATAAGATATACTCCTCCATACACAAATAGGTGGACATGTGGATTCTCCAATACAGGTTATAAAGCGGAGTGAAAATGCATTATAACACTACGGGAGAGCTCCAGTCTGCCGACGCCCGCCAGCCGCCGGCACAGCAAGGAAGGCCGTCGGCACAGACTGTGCCAACGGTGACCGTCGGCGTAGCGTCGTCGGCATAGTTCTGGTCGGGGACTGCCCGATCACCGTCGGCACAGACTGGCCGTCGGCATAAATTGTTGTGCTGACGGTTATACCGTCAGCATACTATTTTATATTTTTTTTTGAAAAAAGATTAAAAATATTTTTTTTGAAAAAATATATATTTTTTTTCAATTTTCTTCTTATTCTTTTTTACTTGTTAATCTTTCACAATCACACTTACACTTAGTACATCTAATCTTAGGTAAAATTGCACTTGTTGTCAAACTTCCCTGTTGGTCACCCATCCTCACACTACTCCCGCCCCAGCACGCTTAACTTCTTGGTTCTCTTCGGATGAGCTTCCATGAAAGAAATGACGTTCTTGTTGTTAATACTACCATATCAATCATATTAACCATTTGACCGTGCCCACATCTCTATATTTTTTAATTCTAAACAATTACTTAAGTAAACAACAGTGAATATATATAAATAATAATAATATAGAATTTTAAAAACAATTAAATGATTTAATTTTTGTCTTTTTATTTAATATGGAATAATTAATATCAGTAAATACGAATTTGGCAAATAATATGTCTAAATTGATCAGAAAAATAAGAGGAATACAAATATGACATCCATATCATATTTTGAACCTACAATTTAATTTACCCAAAAATCATGAGCAATAGATCAAGTACCTCTAGTTTAAATCTGGTTGACTTTATCGAAAATGAGGTGGGAAACGGCCTCGGCATGGCATAGTTTGCCGAAATGAGGTCATATTTGGCACGTATGTGGGTCCTAGGATGGGAAGCAAGACCCCGGACGCGGATTTCTAATCCGACCCATGGGCGACCATATTTTCATTTTTAGCGTGCCCAAACGGTTTTTATTTGTGAAGCAGCTACATGGGGCGCATTTTAGTATGACGTGAAACCTCCGTGCGATGATAGTAGACCACCTACGCACCACCTATCACATGGCATGTACACGCGTTAGCTATTTGAGAATCCATGCGGCTTCCGACGGTGTCCCGCCGATTCCGCTGGAAACTGTCCGGATTTGAACTAGGGCTCAACTATCCGTCACTCCAGAAATTCCGGAAAAAATGTTTTTAGTTCTACGATGCATCATTATATGTGCTAATTTTTTTCCGTTTAGTTTGTTCGCGAATGGGTGCACCCGCACGCCCGGTAAGGCGATACCGCATGTCCCGCGGTCCCTGTTTTGGCCAGATGGCAATTTGAACGAAGTCAAAAAAATCTCACGGAGTCGCGTGGCGTCATTTTATATGTCATGGTAACTATTCCGTTTTTCAAAACTGGGATACGGCAATTATTTTGAAAACCCCTTCACGAAAAGGGCTACCACGTCCGGAGTTCTATGGATTTCAGGGGAAATAAGGTGGGAAACGGCCTCGGCATGGCATAGTTTCCCGAAACGAGGTCATATTTGGCACGTGTGTGGGCCCTAGGATGGGAAGCAAGACCCCGGGTGCGTATTTCTAATCCGACACACGGGCGACCATCGTTTCATTTTTAGCGTGCCCAAACGGTTTTTATTTGTGAAGCAGCTACATGGGGCACATTTTAATATGACGTGAAACCTCCGTGCGATGATAGTAGACCACCTACGCACCACCTATCACATGACATGTGCACGCATTAGCTTTTTGGGAACCCATGCGGTTTCCGGCGGTGTCCCGCCGAATCCGCTGGAAACTGACCGGATTTGAACTAGGGCTCAACTATCCGTCACTCCAGAAATTCCAGAAAAAATGTTTTTAGTTCTACGACGTATTATTATATGTGCTAATTTTTGTCCGTTTAGTTTGTTCGCGAATGGGTGCACCCGCACGCCCGGTACAGCGATACCGCATGTCCCGGGGGTCCTGTTTTGGCCATATGGCAATTTGAACGAAGTCAAAAAATCTCACGGATCCGCGTGGTGTCATTTTATATGTCATGGTAACTATTCCGTTTGTCAAAACTGGGATACGACAATTATTTTGAAAAACCCTTCACGAAAAGGGCTATCATGTCCGGAGTTCTATGGATTTTAGGGGAAATGAGGTGGAAAACGGCCTCGGCATGGCATAGTTTCCCGAAACAAGGTCATATTTGGCACGTGTGTGGGCCCTAGGATGGAAAGCGAGACCCCGGGTGCGAATTTCTAATCCGATCCACGTGCGACCATCTTTTCATTTTTAGCGTGCCCAAACGGTTTTTATTTGTGAAGCAGCTACATGGGGCGCATTTTAGTAGGACGTGAAACCTCCGTGCGATGATAGTAGACCACCTACGCACCACCTATCACATGACATGTGCACGCATTAGCTTTTTGGGAACTCATGTGGCTTTCGGCGGTGTCCCGCCGAATCCGCTGGAAACTGACCGGATTTGAACTAGGGCTCAACTATCCGTTGCTCCAGAAATTCAGAAAAAATGTTTTTAGTTCTACGACGCATCATTATATGTGCTAATTTTTGTCCGTTTAGTTTGTTCGCGAATGGGTGCACCCGCACGCCCGGTACGGCGATACCGCATGTCCCACGGTCCCTGTTTTGGCCAGATGGCAATTTGAACGAAGTCAAAAAAATCACACGGAGCCGCGTGGCGTCATTTTATATGTCATGGTAACTATTCCGTTTGTCAAAACTGGGATACGGCACTTATTTTGAAAAACCCTTCACGAAAAGGGCTATCACGTCCGGAGTTCTATGGATTTCAGGGGAAATGAGGTGGGAAACGACCTCGGCATGGCATAGTTTCCCGAAACGAGGTCATATTTGGCACGTGTGTGGGCCCTAGGATGGGAAGCAAGACCCCGGGTGCGGATTTCTAATCCGACACACGGGCGACCATCGTTTCATTTTTAGCGTGCCCAAACGGTTTTTATTTGTGAAGCAGCTACATGGGGCACATTTTAATATGACGTGAAACCTCCGTGTGATGATAGAAGACCACCTACGCACCACCTATCACATGATATGTGCATGCATTACCTTTTTGGGAACCCATGCGGTTTCCGGCGGTGTCCCGCCGAATCCGCTGGAAACTGACCGGATTTGAACTAGGGCTCAACTATCCGTCACTCCAAAAATTCCGGAAAAAATGTTTTTAGTTCTACGACGCATTATTATATGTGCTAATTTTTGTCCGTTTAGTTTGTTCGCGAATGGGTGCACCCGCACGCCCGGTACGGCGATACCGCATGTCCCGGGGGTCCTGTTTTGGCTAGATGGCAATTTGAACGAAGTCAAAAAAATCTCACGGATCCGTGTGGTGTCATTTTATATGTCATGGTAACTATTCCATTTTTCAAAACTGGGATACGGCAATTATTTTGAAAAACCCTTCACGAAAAGGGCTATCATGTCCGTAGTTCTATGGATTTCAGGGGAAATGAGGTGGAAAACGGCCTCGGCATGGCATAGTTTCCCGAAACAAGGTCATATTTGGCACGTGTGTGGGCCCTAGGATGGAAAGCGAGACCCCGGGTGCGAATTTCTAATCCGACCCACGGGCGACCATCTTTTCATTTTTAGCGTGTCCAAACGGTTTTTATTTGTGAAGCAGCTACATGGGGCGCATTTTAGTATGACGTGAAACCTCCGTGCGATGATAGTAGACCACCTACGCACCACCTATCACATGACATGTGCACGCATTAGCTTTTTGGGAACTCATGCGGCTTTCGGCGGTGTCCCGCCGAATCCGCTGGAAACTGACCGGATTTGAACTAGGGCTCAACTATCCGTCGCTCCAGAAATTCCGAAAAAATGTTTTTAGTTCTACGACGCATCTTTATATGTGCTAATTTTTGTCCGTTTAGTTTTTTCGCGAATGGGTGCACCCGCACGCCCGGTACGGCGATACCGCATGTCCTGGGGGGGCTGTTTTGGCCAGATGGCAATCTGAACGAAGTCAAAAAATCTCACGGAGCCGCGTGGCGTCATTTTATATGTCATAGTAACTATTTCATTTATCAAAACTGGGATGTGGCAATTATTTTGGAAAACCCTTCACGAAAAGAGCTATCACGTCTGGAGTTCTATGGATTTCAGGGGAAATGAGGTGGGAAACGACCTCGACATGGCATAATTTGCCGAAACGAGGTCATATTTGGCACGTGTGTGGGCCCTAGGATGCTAAGCAATACCCCGGACGCAGATTTCTAATCCGACCCACGAGCGACCATTTTTTCATTTTTGGCGTGTGATGTCTACGCCCCCTCCTTTTCCTGTAGACAGTGTTGGGCCTTCAAGAGCAGAGGTTTGTAGAACAGTAGCAAGTTTTCCCTTAAGTGGATCACCCAAGGTTTATCGAACTCAGGGAGGAAGAGGTCAAAGATATCCCTCTCATGCAACCCTGCAACCACAAAGCAAGAAGTCTCTTGTGTCCCCAACACACCTAATAGGTGCACTAGTTCGGCGAAGAGATAGTGAAATACAAGTGGTATAAATAAGTAGTAGCAACAGTGCCAAAAAATAGCTTGCGGGCGTGTAGTTGATGGTTGTGGTATTGCAGCAGTAGTAACGCAGTAAAACAGTAAACAAGCAGCGATAGCAGTATTTAGGAACAAGGCCTAGGGATTACACTTTCACTAGTGGACACTCTCAACATTGATCACATAACAGAATAGATAAATGCATACTCTACACTCTTGTTGGATGATGAACACATTGCGTAGGATTACACGAACCCTCAATGCCGGAGTTAACAAGCTCCACAATTCAATGTTCATATTTAAATAACCTTAGAGCGCATGAAAGATCAATAGACTAAACCAAGTACTAACATAGTATGCACACTGTCACCTTCATACTATGTAGGAGGAATAGATCACATCAATACTGTCGTTGCCTAATCGACGGTACCTCGGAGGAGGGATCCTCACGAGGGGGAGAAGAAGTAGGGGCCATAGGGCGGAGTGCACACGGGACGGTGGTACGCGAGTTACCCAGCTTCGGAACACCTGCACGATGACAGGGCCTACTGCTGCTTGTCTGGAATTATCTGGGCGCTTTCGCGTTGTTACAATGAGTTGTGGTTGTGCCTCTAGGGCTCCCGGGATCCGGCTTATAAAGGCGCACGGATCTAGGGTTTACAGGGAGAGTCCTAGCCGGATTACAGATAGCCTAGCTACGGTACAATATCTTGCCATGCACGTCACGGATCCGCCTTCCATACACGTCGTACTGGATCCGGGTTCCTCATGGGCCTCCATGGATCCGGGTTACTCCTAAGGTCGGTACGGATCCGGCCTGCTGATCCTGGGCTGGACTTCCTCCTTCATGATCAACAGCAATTGGGCCGCCCGATGGGCCACATGCCTCATCACCGTCTGTGGGCCACCCGGGCTTGCCGGATCTAGGCACTGTCGATGGTACACCCATGAAGTATACCCACAACAGTAGCCCCCAGAGTTCTCCGAGTTTCGCCTGCAGTTTCCGCCTTGCTGGTCCATCATGATCTTCGGCAAACGTTGGTAACGCGGAGAAACTTGAAGAGCTCCAACTTTGCATTTTCTTCTTTTTCCAACTTATAGCCGGAAAATGCTCCCATCCCGCGGGACTTCATCCATCGACGTTCCAAAGAACATTTCCAGGTTACTCCCTGCTCGAATGAGAGACAACTTATCTTCACGGAATTACCCGGAATCTTAAAAGACTCAAACGGTTCCGGAAATCCTTCATCTTCAGATCATACTTAACAACGGAAGTTCCACATTTCCCGCGCACAACTTCCTCATTTCCCGCGCTAAATTTTCGCAGATGCAAATCTTCAGCCGGAATTTTCGGGAGTGCTGGGTTAAGTTACCTGATACGTCTCCGACGTATCGATAATTTCTTATGTTCCATGCCACATTATTGATGTTATCTACATGTTTTATGCACACTTTATGTCATATTCGTGCATTTTCTGGAACTAACCTATTAACAAGATGCCGAAGTGCCAGTTGCTGTTTTCTGCTGTTTTTGGTTTCAGAAATCCTAGTAAGGAAATATTCTCGGAATTGGACGAAATCAAAGCCCAGGGGCCTATTTTCTCACGAAGCTTCCAGAAGTCCGAAGGAGAGACGAAGAGGGGCCACGGAGGGGCCACACTATAGGGCGGCGCGGCCCCCCCCTTGGCCGCGCGGCCCTGTGGTGTGGGGCCCCCGTGCCGCCTCTTGACCTGCCCTTTCGCCTATAAAAAGTCTCCGTGACGAAAACCCCAGTACCGAGAACCACGATACGGAAAAACCTTCCAGAGACGCCGCCGCCGCCGATCCCATCTCGGGGGATCCAGGAGATCGCCTCCGGCACCCTGCCGGAGAGGGGAATCATCTCCCGGAGGACTCTACGCCGCCATGGTCGCCTCCGGTGTGATGTGTGAGTAGTCTACCCCTGGACTATGGGTCCATAGCAGTAGCTAGATGGTTGTCTTCTCCCCATTGTGCTATCATTGTCGGATCTTGTGAGCTGCCTAACATGATCAAGATCATCTATCTGTAATTCTATATGTTGCGTTTGTTGGGATCCGATGAATAGAGAATACTTGTTATGTTGATTATCAAAGCTATGCTTATGTGTTGTTTATGATCTTGCATGCTCTCCGTTATTAGTAGATGCTCTGGCCAAGTTGATGCTAGTAACTCCAAGAGGGAGTATTTATGCTCGATAGTGGGTTCATGCCTCTGTGAATGCGGAGGAGTGACAAGAACCACTAAGGTTATGGATGTGCTTTGTTGCCACTAGGGATAAAACATTAGTGCTATGTTCAAGGATGTAGTCACTAGTTACATTACGCGCAATACTTAATGCAATTGTCTGTTGTTAGCAACTTAATACTGGAGGGGTTCGGATGATAACTCGAAGGTGGACTTTTTAGGCATAGATGCGGTTGGATGACGGTCTATGTACTTTGTCGTTATGCCCAATTAAATCTCACTATACTCATCATGATATGTATGTGCATGGTCATGCTCTCTTTATTTGTCAATTGCCCAACTGTAATTTGTTCACCCAACATGCTGTTCGTCTTATGGGAGAGACACCTCTAGTGAATCGTGGACCCCGGTCCAATTCTCTTTACCGAAATACAATCTACTGCAATATCGTTTCTACTGTTTTCGCAAACAATCATCTTCCACACAATACGGTTAATCCTTTGTTACAGCAAGCCGGTGAGATTGACAACCTCACTGCTTTCGTTGGGGCAAAGTACTTTGGTTGTGTTGTGTAGGTTCCACGTTGGCGCCGGAATCTCGGTGTTGCGCCGCACTACATCCCGCCGCCATCAACCTTCAACGTGCTTCTTGGCTCCTCCTGGTTCGATAAACCTTGGTTTCTTTCTGAGGGAAAACTTGCTGCTGTGCGCATCATACCTTCCTCTTGGGGTTCCCAACGAACGTGTGAGTTACACGCCATCAAGCATATTTTCTCGGCGCCGTTGTCGGGAGATCAAGACACGCTGCAAGGGGAGTCTCCACTTCTCAATCTCTTTACTTTGTTTTTGTCTTGCTTAGTTTTATTTACTACTTTGTTTGCTGCACTAAATCAAAATACAAAAAAATTAGTTGCTAGTTTTACTTTACTTGCTATCTTGTTTGCTATATCAAAAACACAAAAAAATTAGTTTACTTGCATTTACTTTATCTAGTTTGCTTTATTTACTGTTGCTAAAATGGCCAACGCTGAAAACACTAAGTTGTGTGACTTCACAACCACAAATAATAATGATTTCTTATGCACACCTATTGCTCCACCTGCTACTACAGCAGAATTCTTTGAAATTAAACCTCGCTTTATCGAATCTTGTTATGCGAGAGCAATTTTCTGGTGTTAGTTCTCGATGATGCTGCTGCCCATCTTAATAATTTTGTTGAACTATGTGAAATGCAAAAATATAAAGATGTAGATGGTGATATTATTAAACTAAAATTGTTCCCTTTCTCATTAAGAGGAAGAGCTAAAGATTGGTTGCTATCTCTCGCCTAAGAATAGTATCGATTCATGGACTAAATGCAAGGATGCTTTTATTGGTAGATATTATCCCCCTGCTAAAATTATATCTTTGAGGAGTAGCATAATGAATTTTAAACAATTAGATACTGAACATGTTGCTCAAGCTTGGGAAAGAATGAAATCTCTGGTTAAAAATTGCCCAACCCATGGACTGACTACTTGGATGATCATCCAAACCTTCTATGCAGGACTAAATTTTTCTTCACGGAATTTATTGGATTCAGCTGCTGGAGGTACCTTTATGTCCATCACTCTTGGTGAAGCAACAAAGCTTCTTGATAATATGATGATCAACTACTCTGAATGGCACACGGAAAGAGCTCCACAAGGTAAGAAGGTAAATTACATCGAAGAAACCTCTTCCTTGAGTGATAAGATCGATGCTATTATGTCTATGCTTGTGAATGATAGGACTAATATTGATCCTAATAATGTTCCATTAGCTTCATTGGTTGCACAAGAAGAACATGTTGATGTAAACTTCATTAAAAATAATAATTTCAACAACAATGCTTACCGGAACAATTCTAGTAACAACTATAGGCCATATCCTTATAATAATGTCAACGGCTATGGTAATTCTTATGGGAATTCTTACAACAATAATAGGAGTTCACCCCCTGGACTTGAAGCCATGCTTAAGGAATTTATTAGTACACAAACTGCTTTTAACAAATCTGTTGAAGAAAAGCTTGGGAAAATTGATATACTTGCTTCTAAAGTTGATAGTCTTCTTTGCTTGATGTTGATCTTTTGAAATCGAAAGTTATGACTAATGAGAATCATCATAATAAAATTACTACTACAGCAAATGCCATTCAAGTTAGAATTAATTAGAATATAAGATTAATGGCTGAACTGCGTGCTAGGTGGGATAGAGAAGAAAATGAAAAACTAGCTAAAGAGAAGAATATAGCTAAAGTTTGGACTATTACCACCACTAGTAATGCTAATGCTACACATGTTGCTGCACCTCCTACTCATACTAATAAAAGAATTGGTGTTAGCAATGTTTCCACTTCGAATGCAAAGCGCGAAAAACTGCACTGAAACTGCTAAAATCGCTGAAATCGCTGTGATAAAGCTGCTGAAATTTTTTCCAACATTGGGGATGATGATCCCATTGCTTTAGATTATAATGGTTTGAATTTTGATGATTGCCACATCTCTGAAGTTATAAAGTTCTTGCAAAAACTTGCTAAAAGTCCTAATGCTAGTGCTATAAATTTGGCTTTCACGCATCATATTACAAATGCTCTCATAAAAGCTAGAGAAGAGAAACTAGAGCGTGAAGCCTCTATTCCTAAAAAGTTAGAGGATGGTTGGGAGCCCATCATTAAGATGAAGATTAAAGATTTTGATTGTAATGCTTTATGTGATCTTGGTGCAAGTATCTCTGTTATGCCTAAGAAAATTTATAATATGCTTGACTTGCCACCGCTGAAAAATTGTTATTTGGATGTTAATCTTGCTGATCATTCTACAAAGAAACCTTTGGGTAAAGTTGATAATGTTCGCATTACCATTAACAATAACCTGGTTCTCGTTGATTTTGTTGTCTTGGATATTGAATACAATGCATCTTGCCCCATTATATTGGGAAGACCTTTTCTTCGAACTGTTGGTGCTATCATTGATATGAAGGAAGGTAATATAAAATATCAATTTCCTCTCAAGAAAGGTATGGAACACTTCCCTAGAAAGAGAATGAAGGTACCTTGTGATTCTATTATGAGAACAAATTATGATGTTGACACTGCATCTCTTGATAATACTTGATACACACTTTCTGCGCCTAGCTGAAAGGCGTTAAAGAAAAGCGCTTATGGGAGACAACCCATGTTTTTACCTACAGTACTTTATTTTTATTTTGTGTCTTGGAAGTTGTTTACTACTGTAGCAACCTCTCCTTATCTTAGTTTTGTGTTTTGTTGTGCCAAGTTAAGCCGTTGATAGAAAAGTAAGTACTAGATTTGGATTACTGCACAGTTCCAGATTTCTTTGCTGTCACGAATCTGGGTCCACCTCCCTGTAGGTAACTCAGAAAATTAAGCCAATTTACGTGCATGATCCTCAGATATGTACGCAACTTTCATTCAATTTGAGCATTTTCATTTGAGCAAGTCTGGTGCCATTTTAAAATTCGTCAATACGAACTGTTCTGTTTTGACAGATTCTGCCTTTTATTTCGCATTGCCTCTTTCGCTATGTTGGATGAATTTCTTTGATCCACTAATGTCCAGTAGCATTATGCAATGTCCAGAAGTGTTAAGAATGATTGTGTCACCTCTGAATATGTCAATTTATAATGTGCACTAACCCTCTAATGAGTTGTTTCGAGTTTGGTGTGGAGGAAGTTTTCAAGGATCAAGAGAGGAGTATGATGCAACATGATCAAGGAGAGTGAAAGCTCTAAGCTTGGGGATGCACCCGGTGGTTCACCCCTGCATATATCAAGAAGACTCAAGCGTCTAAGCTTGGGGATGCCCAAGGCATCCCCTTCTTCATCGACAACATTATCAGGTTCCTCCCCTGAAACTATATTTTTATTCCATCACATCTTATGTGCTTTTTCTTGGAGCGTCGATTTGTTTTTTGTTTTGTTTGAATAAAATGGATCCTAGCATTCACTTTATGGGAGAGATACACGCTCCGCTGTAGCATATGGACAAGTATGTCCTTGGTTTCTACTCATAGTATTCATGGCGAAGTTTCTCCTTCGTTAAATTGTTATATGGTTGGAATTGGAAAATGATACATGTAGTAATTGCTATAAATGTCTTGGGTAATGTGATACTTGGCAATTGTTGTGCTCATGATTAAGCTCTTGCATCATATGCTTTGCACCCATTAATGAAGAAATACATAGAGCATGCTAAAATTTGGTTTGCATATTTGGTTTCTCTAAGGTCTAGATAATTTCTAGTATTGAGTTTGAACAACAAGGAAGACGGTGTAGAGTCTTATAATGTTTTCAATATGTCTTTTATGTGAGTTTTGCTGCACTGGTTCATCCTTGTGTTTGTTTCAAATAAGCCTTGCTAGCCTAAACCTTGTATCGAGAGGGAATACTTCTCATGCATCCAAAATACTTGAGCCAACCACTATGCCATTTGTGTCCACCATACCTACCTACTACATGGTATTTTCCGTCATTCCAAAGTAAATTGCTTGAGTGCTACCTTTAAAATTCCATCATTCACCTTTGCAATATATAGCTCATGGGACAAATAGCTTTAAACTATTGTGGTATTGAATATGTAATTATGCACTTTATCTCTTATTAAGTTGCTTGTTGTGCGATAACCATGTTTCTGGGGACGCCATCAACTACTCTTTGTTGAATTTCATGTGAGTTGCTATGCATGTTCGTCTTGTCTGAAGTAAGAGAGATCTACCACCATAGGGTTAAGCATGCATATGTTAGAGAAGAACATTGGGCCGCTAACTAAAGCCATGTTCCATGGTGGAAGTTTCAGTTTTGGACAACAATCCTCAAATCTCAAATGAGAAAATTATTAATTGTTGTTATATGCTTATGCATAAAAGAGGAGTCCATTATCTGTTATCTATGTTGTCCCGGTATGGATGTCTAAGTTGAAGAATAATCAATAGCGAGAAATCCAATGCGAGCTTTCTCCTTAGACCTTTGTACAAAGTGGCATAGAGGTACCCCTTTGTGACACTTGGTAAAAACAATGCATTGTGATGATCCGGTAGTCCAAGCTAATTAGGACAAGGTGCGGGCACTATTAGTATACTATGCATGAGGCTTGCAACTTGTAAGATATAATTTACATGATACATATGCTTTATTATTACCGTTGACAAAATTGTTTCATGTTTTCAAAATCAAAGCTCTAGCACAAATATAGCAATCGATGCTTTTCCTCTATGAGGACCATTCTTTTACTTTCAATGTTGAGTCAGTTCACCTATTTCTCTCCACCTCAAGAAGCAAACACTTGTGTGAACTATGCATTGATTCCTACATACTTGCTTATTGCACTTATTATATTACTCTATGTTGACAATATCCATGAGATATACATGTTACAAGTTGAAAGCAACCGCTGAAACTTAATCTTCTTTTGTGTTGCTTCAATACCTTTACTTTGAATTATTGCTTTATGAGTTAACTCTTATGCAAGACTTATTGATGCTTGTCTTGAAGTGCTATTCATGAAAAGTCTTTGCTATATGATTCACTTGTTTACTCATGTCATATACATTGTTTTGATCGCTGCATTCACTACATATGCTTTACAAATAGTATGATCAAGATTATGATGGCATGTCACTCCGTAAATTATCCGTGTTATCGTTTTACCTGCTGGGACGAGCAGAACTAAGCTTGGGGATGCTGATACGTCTCCGACGTATCGATAATTTCTTATGTTCCATGCCACATTATTGATGTTATCTACATGTTTTATGCACACTTTATGTCATATTCGTGCATTTTCTGGAACTAACCTATTAACAAGATGCCGAAGTGCCGATTCTTTTTCTGCTGTTTTTGGTTTCAGAAATCCTAGTAAGGAAATATTCTCGGAATTGGACGAAATCAAAGCCCAGGGGCCTATTTTCTCACGAAGCTTCCAGAAGTCCGAAGGAGAGACGAAGAGGGGCCACGGAGGGGCCACACTATAGGGCGGCGCAGCCCCCCCCTTGGCCGCGCGGCCCTGTGGTGTGGGGCCCCCGTGCCGCCTCTTGACCTGCCCTTTCGCCTATAAAAAGTCTCCGTGACGAAAACCCCAGATCGAGAACCACGATACGGAAAACCTTCCAGAGACGCCGCCGCCGCTGATCCCATCTCGGGGGATCCAGGAGATCGCCTCCGGCACCCTGCCGGAGAGGGGAATCATCTCCCGGAGGACTCTACGCCACCATGGTCGCCTCCGGTGTGATGTGTGAGTAGTCTACCCCTGGACTATGGGTCCATAGCAGTAGCTAGATGGTTGTCTTCTCCCCATTGTGCTATCATTGTCGGATCTTGTGAGCTGCCTAACATGATCAAGATCATCTATCTGTAATTCTATATGTTGCGTTTGTTGGGATCCGATGAATAGAGAATACTTGTTATGTTGATTATCAAAGCTATGCTTATGTGTTGTTTATGATCTTGCATGCTCTCCGTTATTAGTAGATGCTCTGGCCAAGTTGATGCTAGTAACTCCAAGAGGGAGTATTTATGCTCGATAGTGGGTTCATGCCTCTGTGAATCTGGAGGAGTGACAAGAACCACTAAGGTTATGGATGTGCTGTTGCCACTAGGGATAAAACATTAGTGCTATGTTCAAGGATGTAGTCACTAGTTACATTACGCGCAATACTTAATGCAATTGTCTGTTGTTAGCAACTTAATACTGGAGGGGGTTCGGATGATAACCTGAAGGTGGACTTTTTAGGCATAGATGCAGTTGGATGACGGTCTATGTACTTTGTCGTAATGCCCAATTAAATCTCACTATACTCATCATGATATGTATGTGCATGGTCATGCTCTCTTTATTTGTCAATTGCCCAACTGTAATTTGTTCACCCAACATGCTGTTCGTCTTATGGGAGAGACACCTCTAGTGAACTGTGGACCCCGGTCCAATTCTCTTTACTGAAATACAATCTACTGCAATCTTTGTTCTCTTGTTTTCTGCAAACAATCATCTTCCACACAATACGGTTAATCCTTTGTTACAGCAAGCCGGTGAGATTGACAACCTCACTGTTTCGTTGGGGCAAAGTACTTTGGTTGTGTTGTGCAGGTTCCACGTTGGCGCCGGAATCTCTGGTGTTGCGCCGCACTACATCCCGCCGCCATCAACCTTCAACGTGCTTCTTGGCTCCTCCTGGTTCGATAAACCTTGGTTTCTTTCTGAGGGAAAACTTGCTGCTGTGCGCATCATACCTTCCTCTTGGGGTTCCCAACGAACGTGTGAGTTACACGCCATCATTACCTCCACGTCGTTTTACCGCAGTTGACCTAAACACGTGTCATCCATCCAACGGCGTGACCGTTCAGTTTCCACCGTTGGATCCGGATCCCGAATCTCCGAGCGCGGCCTATAAATACTCCGCGGCCCGGTAAAAATCCATTCTTTTCACCCCCTCTCACCACATCGTCTTCCTCCTCGCGCCGCTCCGCCCGCCAGATCTCGATTCCGGCGAGCTTCGCCACGGTGAACTTCGCGCGCCGCCGAACCAAGGCTCCCCTCGCGCCAAGATTCCCACGTTTGAACGAGAAATTCGCTCCGCCGCCGATTCGTGGTCACGCGGGACGATTTCCTTCAAGTTCGGCGACCTCATCTTCGCCGGAGTTCCGTCGAGCCACCGCGCCATTAGCGGTAAGTACGCCGGCCTTGTAGAAGACAACCTAGTGTAGAAGATAGACTTAGTGATCCGGGTACTCAAACACTTTGTATGGGTGCAGCCGGAAGCATGCCACTCGAATCGTCACTTTGTACTGGTAGCTCTTCGAGTAGCCCGGATCCCAACCAAATAGAACCCATATGCCCGGATCCCATATCATTCCTGCCACCGTATGTTTCCGACATCAGACTAGCTCAACCTTTTTCCGCATCTTCCAGCACCGCTCCAGGCCGGATCCCTACCCTCCAAGAGCTCCAAGAAGAACTCGAGGGACAAGCTCGGATGGCAGCAAAGGTGCAGGAGGCGGAAAACAAGAGGGCGTCCAAGGCCCGGATCCGCGAAGGAGAACGGGGTCAATGGTGGCCTTGCGCGACCACCGACGTGGAGCTTAGAGAGCTCCGAACGAGGGCATGATCTCCACACACCGGAGTTTCACTCGTGACTCCGACGTCCCCAAGCCGAGAGCCGGAGAAATTGTCATGACCAAGGCTTGGGTGGAACGCGGACTTTCACTCCCTTGTTCGGAATTTTTTCTCTCCATCCTCAACACCTACGGGCTCCAGCCCCACAACATTTGCCCAAATTCATACCTTCTCTTGTCCAACTTCGTGACTCTCTGTGAAGGACATCTTGGGATCCGGCCAGATGTCAAGTTGTGGCAATTCTTTTTCCGGGTGAAGAAAGAAACCAAGGACAAAGCAATGGTGAACTGCGGAAGCATGACATTTATGCTCCGCCCTAACCGCATGTATCCTCCCCACGACTCGCATGAATCCG
This sequence comes from Lolium perenne, assembly GCF_019359855.2. Classification (NCBI taxonomy): domain Eukaryota; kingdom Viridiplantae; phylum Streptophyta; class Magnoliopsida; order Poales; family Poaceae; genus Lolium; species Lolium perenne. The sequence continues at coordinate 274,641,028 of NC_067246.2, read as the reverse complement.
TCCGGTACTGGAATGCCGGATGGTTCTATGAGAAGAATGCTTCAGTCCCGGAAGTCCACGAAGGCCTGCCTCAGTTCGTCAACGAACCTCCGGAAGAACTTGCAAGCTGGAGCTTCGTCCCTTCACGCGCCCTGACTCCGATCTTGGAAAAGGCCGCGCGGAGAATCTCCTGGCTAGTCCACGACGGACTGACCGGAGCCCAGCTCACACTTAGCTGGTTTTCCCGAAGAATCCAGCCTCTACGCTACAACGCGCGCCTGATGTGCGCTTATACTGGGGCGGATGATCTTCTCCGGGTTACCCGCCACGATCTTCCGGCCGACTCTCTGAAGAGAAGGTTCAAGACGCTGGTGAAGATTCCGAGGGGCCAACAGGTCCCGGAACTGTTCAAGGATATTTACACGAACGATCAGTGTCCTCCAGTAAGCTTTGTTCTTTCCGTTGCTTCAAACTTCCCAAGTTTTTTGATGTTTAACTCTAACTCTTGTTCATTTTCCTTCCAGCTCAACACTTTGGCGGAGGAAAACTTCCGCACCATCATTCGCGTCCCCGTCACCGGTGACACGGCGGAGGAGGCTCCGGAAGACGATGAGGAGGAAGAGGACCAGGCACCCCGCAAGGCGGCCCCTCGACCTACAAAGCGTCCCCGCGCCAAAGCTTCCGGCTCTGAAGCCGGAGCTAGCGGCGAGGCCTCCGCCAAGAAGCCGAAGACGACAAAACCACCTCCGCTAGACTCAAGGAAAGCGGAGCGTGCGCGTCTAAGAATGCTCTCGACAATGGCCAGGGCACACGCCCATCATCCCCGGCGCCCCGTAAGTTTCCGAGCATGATGCAATTTTAACTTAGCGAAATTATCTCTTGTCTAAACCCTTTCACTTGTTTGCAGGAATCCGAAAACCGCTGCCACGCGGACCACCAGCCAGGAGCCCATCACAAAATACATGAAGAAATCTCCGGCTGTTGGTCCCTCTACTCCAGTTCCACCAAGCGTCTCCCACCCAACTCCCCAACCGTCGCCCCTCGTGCTGATCCATCTCCCCCACCTGCCGCAAACACTCCACCGGAAATAATTCCGGTTAGCAGCGGGCATGCGGGCGAAGAAGATCCTAAGGCCAAAGGCCCTGCCCAAGAAGAGGCGGAAAAACAAGGCCAAGGAGAGGTTGAAGTAACTTCTTCCGAGAAAGCTGGAGAGGGCGCTGGCGACATGGTCGTTTTTCCGAAGAACTTTGGAGATCCGGCTGACACCACTTCCACCCCCAAGGCGTATGCCACTAAGTTTTTCAACAAGCTGACTGAGGCAGAGAAGTGGGAGCTTGAACAAGACCTGCTCAACGCCATGCTGAACAACGCCTGGGGGAAGCCTGATTCCAGGACATCGGAAATCCAGGACTTCAAGAAAAACGTTGGCCAGTTCTGCGATCAACTTATCTGCAAGCAAAAGGTACTCCCCAGTAGCCCCCAAGCATGTAGGCGGAAACTCAAAAAGTAGTTAGCGCTTAGATGCTTAGAGAAAGATTACTTCCGGGAAAGTTTTTTAGAATGGACCAGTAGCCCCCAAGCATTATGGCGGAAAAGTTCCGGCAAAGATGCTTTAAAAGAAACCACTACGGGCGGAATTTTTACTCCTGCACCGTTTAAATTTTACAGAACAATGAGCGCTGCACTACGAGCTGCACAAGAACATTGCCCTGCAGCGCCGCGTTACTCTGAGTCAGGCGGAAAATATCCGGACCCTGAAGGATGAAAATGCGGAACTGGCTAAACAACTGGCGGACGCCCAAGGTTGGTTTCCGCCTTCTTCGTCATTAACCAAATTCTGACTTTAGATTTGCTGTTAACTTATGTTATTATAGGCGCATCCTCCTCCCTTGCAACAGCTTCGTCTGAACTTGAGAACCTGCGCTCCTCGTACCAAGAGCTGGAGACGAAACTAAAGGAGGCGGAACTTAAAAGGGAGCAGGCCGAAAAGCAGCTGGCGGAGAGAAACTCCAAGCATATCAGGGAAAAGGGCGAGCTGGAGCTGAAAAAGAATGCTGATAGCGAGACCATCAGGAGGCAGCAAAAAGAGCTCAATGGACTCCGGAAATATATGGAGACGGCGGAGCAGCACTGGGACTTGCTCAATGAGAACATCTTGGGTATGATATCGGAACCTTGTCAAGATATTTGCTCCGATTTTTTTTACTTTGCGCTCAAATTGCGTGCTTATATCCTGATTATCTTTTATGCAGAGCCGCTTGGGTACCCGGAACAGCGCCGGAATTTGTTCCCGCGGGACGACCTTCTGCAACTCGCGGGCGATGACTGCAAAGATCTCATCTCCGCCTCCCGCAAGATATGCTATAACTTGAACATCAAGAGGAGCCGCACTTGCGACGTGCGCAAGCTTATTGGTAAGATGGATGTTCTGCCGGAGCTGGTGACAGATCTGCAAGCATCTTCAGCCCGAGGCGCAGCTGCAATGGCCTTGACCATGTGCCTAGCACATACTCCGGGTCTTGAACTTGATGAAGTGACCACGGGCGTTCCTCCGGATGCGGATGTTGGCGCGCTGCTTGATGCAGTGAGCGGCTACGACACCCGTATCGCGCGCAGGATCCGGCACGAGGAATTCTACGACAAGGTCGTCCTCCCTGCGGACGAGCCCTTAGAAGCGGAACTTCAAAAGGAACTCGAGGCCAAGGCGTGACCTGCGGAATCCGGAACCCGCCTTACCCTGGACCAGCTCCAAGGATGCTCCCCAAGAGGAACCCAAGACCAGCACCGCTGCTTCTGAAGAGAAAGAAAGTGAAGAAGACGTGTCTTCTCCGGCCGAAGGCGCCAAGGAACAGGATCCAGAGGGCAAGACCTCTCCGGCTAAGGGGGAGTGAAAACTTTTATTCCTGCGGGAAAAACAATGCATCATTTTGGCCCCAGCGAGGGTTTGTAATAAGACTTTAAATTCTTAAGTAGCTAGGAACGAAACGTTTATGCATGGGGCGGAAACACTTATCCTGCTATCCGTTAAATATTATGTGCATGTTTCGTTTTATGTCGGAAAGCAAGTGCTGACTTCGTTATTTTCCGGCTTGCCCGCTTGACCTTCCACGAGCCGGAAAACCTTAGCCGGAACGCTCGCCGGCGCGAAGCCCAATGGCAGTCCGTCCATAACCGCGGAAACAAGCCCCCAAGCATAGGTGCCGGAAATCGCTACTAGGAATCCACGAGTTCGCAACAGATAACAACTTAATCAGAAAACTTAAGCTTACGTCCTAAAGGACGATTTTGAAAATCACAACTTTCATACACGCCTAGGCGGAAATATCCAGCTCTGCGGTTTTAGTCGTAAAAACATACACGATCTAAAATGAACAAGTAAAGGAGGTAAAAGACTCAAAGAGTGAACCATAAGCTTTATTTCATTGATCATGTATAACTATTACAGAGTTTATAACTCGGAAAAAATATGCTAAGTGTAGAAAGGACGTAGCTGTGCGATATTCCAAGGGCGATCTGTTTCGTCGTAGATGTCATCCGGATCCTCACGCTTGCATTTCCGGTGCCAGTTAGCAGGTCTATCCCTTAGCTCGCGGAAATCAACAAGGTAGTACGACCCGTTATGAAGCACTTTGCTAACGACGAAGGGTCCTTCCCATGGAGATTGCAGCTTATGGTCTTTCACCTGTCGAAGGCGGAGGACCAGGTCTCCTGCCATAAAGGAGCGTTTCCGAACTCGACGACTGTGATAGCGTCGGAGCTTCGCTGGTAGATGGCGGAACGCTGGTCAGCTAAGTTCCGAGCTTCCTCGATCAGGTCCACAGAGATAGCTGTCGGCCTCGTCAATTTGTTTCTTCATTGTAGGCGGAAACTCGCGGTGAGTCGTGGATGATGTCGGAGGGAAGCACGGCTTCGGATCCGTATACCAGGAAAAATGGAGTAAACCCTGTTGATCTGTTAGGGGTAGTTCGTAAACTCCACAAAACAGCTTCCAACTCGTCAGCCCAAGCTCCGGCTGCTCGTCGCAGCGGTTCTTCAAGGCGCGGCTTAATTCCTGATAATATTAGACCGTTAGCCCGTTCAACCTGACCGTTAGATTGTGGATGAGCCACCGATGCAAGGTCCAGTCGGATCCCCATTGTGTCACAATAATCCCTTAACTCTCCCTGAGCGAAGTTTGTGCCATTATCTGTGATTATGCTGTGTGGGATGCCGAATCTCATCACGAGGCTGCAGACGAATTTTAGTGCCGTAGCACCGTCGGCTTTTCTCACTGGCTTAGCCTCGATCCATTTGCTGAACTTGTCAACAGCGACCAGGAGGTACTCAAAACCGCCAGGAGATGATCTTTTTAACTTACCAACCATATCGAGCCCCCAGACCGCAAACGGCCAGGTGATAGGTATGGTCTTCAGCTCTTGGGTTGGAGCGTTTGGTTGAGTAGCGTAGTACTGACAACCTCGGCAGGTCTTGACTATTTTATCAGCGTCTTCTTTAGCTGTAAGCCAATAGAAACCTAACCGAAAAGCTTTTGCAACGAGTGATCTGGGAGCGGCATGATGCCCGCAATCCCCTGCGTGGATCTCTCTGAGGATTTCAATGCCATCTTGATTGGAGACGCATTTAAGAAATACCCCTGCTGCACTTCGTTTGTAGAGCTGTCCATCAACTATTGTGTAGGTTCTTGCTCGTCTGACGATCTGTCGTGCGAGGACCTCGTCCTCTGGCAACTTTTGATCGATGAGGTAGTCCAGGAAAGGCTGTGTCCAAGCCGGAATGATAGCCATCACTTCCCTAGCCGGAGACACTGCCACCTCTGGGTTTTCCGGGTTAGCGCCCTTAACTGAGGGTATCCGGAGATGCTCCAGGAAAATGCCAGGCGGAATTTGTTTCCTGCCGGATCCGAGCTTGGATAGCATGTCTGCCGCTGTGTTGTCGTCTCTTCTGACGTACTTGACTTCGTATCCGAGGAAGCATGATACGTCTCCAACGTATCTATAATTTCCGATGTTCCATGCTTGTTTTATGACAATACCAACATGTTTTGTTCACACTTTATATCATTTTCATGCATTTTCCGGAACTAACCTATTAACAAGATGCCACAGTGCCAGTTCCTGTTTTCTGCTGTTTTTGGTTCCAGAAAGGCTGTTCGGGCAATATTCTCGGAATTGGACGAAATCAACGCCAAACCTCCTATTTTTCCCGGAAGCGTCCAGAACACCGAAGAAGAGTCGGAGAGGGGCCAGGGGGCCACCACACCACATGGCGGCGCGGGCCAGGCCTAGGCCGCGCCGGCCTAGGGTGTGGCGCCCCCAGGTGCCCCCCTGCGCCGCCTCTTCGCCTATAAAAGCCCTTTCGACCTAAAAACACAGTACCAATTGACGAAACTACAGAAAGACTCCAGGGGCGCCGCCGCCATCGCAAAACTCCAATTCGGGGGACAGAACTCTCTGTTCCGGCACCCTGCCGGACGGGGAATTGCCCCCGGAGCCATCTCCACCGCCGTCTTCACCGCCATCTTCACCGCCATCGCTGCCTCCATGATGAGGAGGGAGTAATCCACCCCCGAGGCTGAGGGCTCCGCTGTAGCTATGTGGTTCATCTCTCTCCCATGTACCTCAATACAATGATCTCATGAGCTGCTTTACATGATTGAGATTCATATGAGTTTTGTATCACTACTATCTATGTGCTACTCTAGCAAAGTTATTAAAGTAGTTCTATTCCTCCTGCACGTGTGTAAAGGTGACAGTGTGTGCACCGTGTTAGTACTTGGTTTATGCTATGATCATGATCTCTTGTAGATTGCGAAGTTAACTATTGCTATGATAATATTGATGTGATCTATTCCTCCTACATATGGATGAAGGTGACAGTGTGCATGCTATGCTAGTACTTGGTTTAGTCTGTTGATCTATCTTACACTATAAGGTTACTTAAATATGAGCATTATTGTGGAGCTTGTTAACTCCGGCATTGAGGGTTCGTGTAATCCTACGCAATGTGTTCATCATCCAACAAAAGTGTAGAGTATGCATTTATCTATTCTGTTATGTGATCAATGTTGAGAGTGTCCACTAGTGAAAGTGTAATCCCTAGGCCTTGTTCCTAAATACTGCTGCGTTACTACTGCTTGTTTACTGTTTTACTACGTTACTACTGCTGCAATACTACCACCATCAACTACACACCAGCAAGCTATTTTCTGGCACCGTTGCTACTGCTCATATATATTCATACCACCTGTATTTCACTATCTCTTCGCCGAACTAGTGCACCTATTAGGTGTGTTGGGGACACAAGAGACTTCTTGCTTTGTGGTTGCAGGGTTGCATGAGAGGGATATCTTTGACCTCTTCCTCCCTGAGTTCGATAAACCTTGGGTGATCCACTTAAGGGAAAACTTGCTGCTGTTCTACAAACCTCTGCTCTTGGAGGCCCAACACTGTCTACAGGAAAGGAGGGGGAACGTAGACATCAAGCACTTTTCTGGCGCCGTTGCCGGGGAGGAAAGGTAAAAGGTACTCACACTCCGGATCACGGCTACTATGCTATTTTCGCCGTTGTAAGTACTCAAAGCTATTTCCTTTAGATCCTGCAATTGCATCTTTTTGTTTCTTGTTTACACTAGTTTGGCATAATGGACAACAATGAGCTTTTTACTCTATTTCCTGATTTAAGACATGGATGGTTTGATCCGAAAATTAAAAAACCCATGGAACATGTTAGTATGAACACTTTGAATACCATTGTTGCTAATGATATGGAAAATTCTAAGCTTGGGGAAGCTGGTTTTGATGAGCATGATCTTTTTAGTCCACCAAGCATTGAGGAGAAAATTTTCTTTGATGATACTTTGCCTCCTATTTATGATGATTATAATGATAGTAGTCTTTTGTTACCACCTGTTATGGAGGATAAATTTGATTATGATTACAATATGCCTCCTATATTTGATGATGAGAATAATAATGATAGCTACTTTGTTGAATTTGCTCCCGCTATTACTAATAAAATTGATTATGCTTATGTGGAGAGTAATAATTTTATGCATGGGACTCATGATAAGAATGCTTTATGTGATAGTTATATTGTTGAGTTTGCTCATGATGCTACTGAAAGTTATTATGAGAGAGGAAAATATGGTTGTAGAAATTTTCATGTTACTAAAACACCTCTCTATGTGCTGAAATTTTTGAAGCTACACTTGTTTTATCTTCCTATGCTTGTTACTTTGCTCTTCATGAACTTGTTTATTTACAAGATTCCTATGCATAGGAAGCATGTTAGACTTAAATGTGTTTTGAATTTGCCTCTTGATGTTCTCTTTTGCTTCAAATACTATTTCTTATGAGTGCATCATTAAAACTGCTGAGCCCATCTTAATGGCTATAAAGAAAGAACTTCTTGGGAGATAACCCATGTGTTATTTTGCTACAGTACTTTGTTTTATATTTGTGTCTTGGAAGTTGTTTACTACTGTAGCAACCTCTCCTTATCTTAGTTTTGTGTTTTGTTGTGCCAAGTAAAGCCGTTGATAGAAAAGTAAGTACTAGATTTGGATTACTGCGCAGTTCCAGATTTCTTTGCTGTCACGAATCTGGGTCCACCTCCCTGTAGGTAGCTCAGAAAATTAAGCCAATTTACGTGCATGATCCTCAGATATGTACGCAACTTTCATTCAATTTGAGCATTTTCATTTGAGCAAGTCTGGTGCCATTTTAAAATTCGTCAATACGAACTGTTCTGTTTTGACAGATTCTGCCTTTTATTTCGCATTGCCTCTTTTGCTATGTTGGATGAATTTCTTTGATCCACTAATGTCCAGTAGCATTATGCAATGTCCAGAAGTGTTAAGAATGATTGTGTCACCTCTGAATATGTCAATTTATATTGTGCACTAACCCTCTAATGAGTTGTTTCGAGTTTGGTGTGGAGGAAGTTTTCAAGGATCAAGAGAGGAGTATGATGCAACATGATCAAGAAGAGTGAAAGCTCTAAGCTTGGGGATGCCCCGGTGGTTTACCCCTGCATATATCAAGAAGACTCAAGCGTCTAAGCTTGGGGATGCCCAAGGCATCCCCTTCTTCATCGACAACATTATCAGGTTCCTCCCCTGAAACTATATTTTTATTCCATCACATCTTATGTGCTTTTTCTTGGAGCGTCGGTTTGTTTTTGTTTTTGTTTTGTTTGAATAAAATGGATCCTAGCATTCACTTTATGGGAGAGAGAACGCTCCGCTGTAGCATATGGACAAGTATGTCCTTGGTTTCTACTCATAGTATTCATGGCGAAGTTTCTCCTTCGTTAAATTGTTATATGGTTGGAATTGGAAAATGATACATGTAGTAATTGCTATAAATGTCTTGGGTAATGTGATACTTGGCAATTGTTGTGCTCATGATTAAGCTCTTGCATCATATGCTTTGCACCCATTAATGAAGAAATACATAGAGCATGCTAAAATTTGGTTTGTATATTTGGTTTCTCTAAGGTCTAGATAATTTCTAGTATTGAGTTTGAACAACAAGGAAGACGGTGCAGAGTCTTATAATGTTTTCAATATGTCTTTTATGTGAGTTTTGCTGCACCGGTTCATCCTTGTGTTTGTTTCAAATAAGCCTTGCTAGCCTAAACCTTGTATCGAGAGGGAATACTTCTCATGCATCCAAAATACTTGAGCCAACCACTATGCCATTTGTGTCCACCATACCTACCTACTACATGGTATTTTCCGCCATTCCAAAGTAAATTGCTTGAGTGCTACCTTTAAAATTCCATCATTCACCTTTGCAATATATAGCTCATGGGACAAATAGCTTAAAAACTATTGTGGTATTGAATATGTAATTATGCACCTTATCTCTTATTAAGTTGCTTGTTGTGCGATAACCATGTTTACTGGGGACGCCATCAACTACTCTTTGTTGAATTTCATGTGAGTTGCTATGCATGTCCGTCTTGTCTGAAGTAAGAGCGATCTACCACCTTATGGTTAAGCATGCATATTGTTAGAGAAGAACATTGGGCCGCTAACTAAAGCCATGATCCATGGTGGAAGTTTCAGTTTTGGACATATATCCTCAATCTCAAATGAGAAAATTATTAATTGTTGCTACATGCTTATGCATAAAAGAGGAGTCCATTATCTGTTGTCTATGTTGTCCCGGTATGGATGTCTAAGTTGAGAATAATCAATAGCGAGAAATCCAATGCGAGCTTTCTCCTTAGACCTTTGTACAGGCGGCATAGAGGTACCCCTTTGTGACACTTGGTTGAAACATGTGCATTGTGATGATCCGGTAGTCCAAGCTAATTAGGACAAGGTGCGGGCACTATTAGTATACTATGCATGAGGCTTGCAACTTGTAAGATATAATTTACATGATACATATGCTTTATTAGTACCGTTGACAAAATTGTTTCATGTTTTCAAAATAAAAGCTCTAGCACAAATATAGCAATCGATGCTTTCCTCTTTGAAGGACCATTCTTTTACTTTTATTGTTGAGTCAGTTCACCTATCTTTCTCCACCTCAAGAAGCAAACATTTGTGTGAACTGTGCATTGATTCTTATATACTTGCTTATTGCATTTGTTATATTGCTTTGCATTGACAACTATCCATGAGATATACATGTTACAAGTTGAAAGCAACCGCTGAAACTTAATCTTCCATTGTGTTGCTTCAATGTCTCTACTATGAATTTATTGCTTTATGAGTAACTCTTATGCAAGACTTATTGATGCTTGTCTCGAAAGTACTATTCATGAAAAGTCTTTGCTATATGATTCACTTGTTTACTCATTGCATTTACATTGTTTCGAATCGCTGCATTCATCTCATATGCTTTACAATGGTATGATTAAGATTATGTTGGTAGCATATCACCTCAGAAATTATCTTTTATCGTTTACCTACTCGAGGACGAGTAGGAACTAAGCTTGGGGATGCTGATACGTCTCCAACGTATCTATAATTTCCGATGTTCCATGCTTGTTTTATGACAATACCAACATGTTTTGTTCACACTTTATATCATTTTCATGCATTTTCCGGAACTAACCTATTAACAAGATGCCACAGTGCAGTTCTGTTTCTGCTGTTTTTGGTTCCGAGAAAGGCTGTTCGGGCAATATTCTCGAATTGGACGAAATCAACGCCAAACCTCCTATTTTTCCCGGAAGCGTCCGTAACACCGAAGAAGAGTCGGAGAGGGGCCAGGGGGCCACCACACCACATGGCGGCGCGGGCCAGGCCTAGGCCGCGCCGGCCTAGGGTGTGGCGCCCCCAGGTGCCCCCCTGCGCCGCCTCTTCGCCTATAAAAGCCCTTTCGACCTAAAAACGCAGTACCAATTGACGAAACTCCGGAAAGACTCCGGGCGCCGCCGCCATCGCGAAACTCAATTCGGGGGACAGAACTCTCTGTTCGGCACCTGCCCGGACGGGGAATTGCCCCCGGAGCCATCTCCACCGCCGTCTTCACCGCCATCTTCACCGCCATCGCTGCCTCCATGATGAGGAGGGAGTAATCCACCCCGAGGCTGAGGGCTCCGCTGTAGCTATGTGGTTCATCTCTCTCCCATGTACCTCAATACAATGATCTCATGAGCTGCTTTACATGATTGAGATTCATATGAGTTTTGTATCACTACTATCTATGTGCTACTCTAGCAAAGTTATTAAAGTAGTTCTATTCCTCCTGCACGTGTGTAAAGGTGACAGTGTGTGCACCGTGTTAGTACTTGGTTTATGCTATGATCATGATCTCTTGTAGATTGCGAAGTTAACTATTGCTATGATAATATTGATGTGATCTATTCCTCCTACATATGCATGAAGGTGACAGTGTGCATGCTATGCTAGTACTTGGTTTAGTCTGTTGATCTATCTTACACTATAAGGTTACTTAAATATGAGCATTATTGTGGAGCTTGTTAACTCCGGCATTGAGGGTTCGTGTAATCCTACGCAATGTGTTCATCATCCAACAAAAGTGTAGAGTATGCATTTATCTATTCTGTTATGTGATCAATGTTGAGAGTGTCCACTAGTGAAAGTGTAATCCCTAGGCCTTGTTCCTAAATACTGCTGCGTTACTACTGCTTGTTTCTCGTTTCTGTTACATTACCTGCTGCAATACTACCACCATCAACTACACACCAGCAAGCTATTTTCTGGCACCGTTGCTACTGCTCATATATATTCATACCACCTGTATTTCACTATCTCTTCGCCGAACTAGTGCACCTATTAGGTGTGTTGGGGACACAAGAGACTTCTTGCTTTGTGGTTGCAGGGTTGCATGAGAGGGATATCTTTGACCTCTTCCTCCCTGAGTTCGATAAACCTTGGGTGATCCACTTAAGGGAAAACTTGCTGCTGTTCTACAAACCTCTGCTCTTGGAGGCCCAACACTGTCTACAGGAAAGGAGGGGGAACGTAGACATCAAAGCACTTGGCGAGCTCATCAACTTCGTCTCTGTAGGCCGCCATGACGGAATTTCTGGCATTCCAGGTTCCGGCTACTTGTTGTGCCACCAGGTCGGAATCTCCACAGCATATGATGTGCTTGATCCCAATTTCCTTAGCGATGCGCAGACCGTGTAGTAGAGCCTCATATTCCGCCATGTTGTTAGTAGCTTCGAAGTGGATCTGCAGAACATACTGTAGTTCTTCTCCGGTAGGGGACTTCAGGGTGACTCCGGCTCCTGAGCCTTGATGCTGCTTGGATCCATCGAAGTGCATGACCCATGTTTCTGGTTCCGGCTCCAGACTTGCATCCGGAGCTTCTGTCCAATCTGCGACGAAATCTGCCAAGACTTGGGATTTAACCGCAGTCCTGGGCTTGTAAGTGATGTCGAAGGCGGATAATTCGATGCCCCATTTAGCCGTACGTCCTGTTGCGTCAGCGTTGTTGAGAATTGTAGACAGCGGAGCCTTGCTCACGATCACATCGGATGCTCTTGGAAATAGTGCCTCAACTTCCGGCTACCCAGGAACACTCCATAGGCTAGCTTCTGAAAGTGAGGGTACCTTTGTTTTGACTCCGTCAGCACCTCGCTAATGTAGTAGACAGGTCTTTGGACGTCCTATTCATGACCTTCTTCCTTTCGCTCCACCACGATGACGAGGCTGATGACTTTGTTGGTAGCTGCCAGATAAAGGAGCATTGGCTCTGACTCTGCTGGAGCTGCCAAGATAGGTGGGGAGGTGAGAATTTCCTTCAACCCTCGAAGAGCTGCGTCACACTGCGTCGTCCTGCATAAATTTGTCTGTTTTCTTCAAAGCAACTTGTACAGAGGTAGCGCCTTCTCGCCAAGACGGCTAACAAACCTATCGATTGCTGCAACACAACCGATTAGTCGTTGCACATCTTTGAGACAAGTTGGCCTTTTGATGCAGGATTGCCTTGATCTTTTCCGGGTTAACCTCAATGCCTCCGTGAGAGACTATGAAGCCAAGGAGTTTTCCGGCTGGCACGCCAAAGACGCACTTCAGCGGATTCAACATCATCTTGTACCTACGGAGGTTGTCAAAGGTTTTACCCGTGAGGTCGCTGATCAAGTCGGATCCTTTCCGGGTCATGACCGCGATGTCGTCGACGTAAGCGTGCACGTTCCGGCCAATTTGGTCCTTCGAGCACCGCTGCATCGTACGTTGGTAGGTAGCACCTGCATTTTTCAAACCAAAGGGCATAGTAACATAGCAGTAAGTACCGAACGGGGTAATGAATGAAGTCGCCTTTTGGTCGGATTCCTTCATCCGGATCTGATGATACCCGGAATACGCATCAAGAAAACACAGAAGTTCCGCCCCCGCCGTCGAATCAATGACTTGGTCAATGCGCGGCAAGGGGAACGGATCCTTCGGGCAATGTTTGTTCAAGCCGAGTAATCGATGCACATTCTTAGTATTTCGTTGTTCTTTTTGGGTACAAGGACGGGATTCGCGACCCAATCGGTATGGATAACTTCTATTACAAAACCTGCTTCTAGTAACTTTGCTAGTTCCATTCCTATGGCGCGGCGCTTCTTATCTCCAAAGCGTCGCATAGCTTGCTTCACTGGTTTGGCCCCCGGATTTATGTTGAGGTAGTGCTCGGCGAGTTCCCTAGGTACTCCGGACATATCAGAAGGTTGCCATGCGAAGATATCCATGTTAGCGCGGAGGAACTCGACGAGCGCGCTTTCCTATTTGGGGTCCATGTTGGCTCCGACTGAAACCTGCTTGGAAGAGTCATCTGGAATGAGGTCATGCTTCTTGGTTTCTATCGCGGGCTTGAAGGAGGTTTTCTGCTCGGAGATCTGCTTCTTGGTGGTCTGCATCTCGTCGGATCCACCGCGGCTCGTAGCCTTTCGGCTCTTCTCCGGATATCACGTACTCTGCGAAGGCGGCTTCGCCTAACTCGCACTCATGAGCCTTTTTGTAGTCTCCGGATACGGTAATCATACCTTTAGGACCCGGAATCTTGAGCTTGTTGTAGATGTAGCACGCTCTTGCGTGGAACTTGTGGTAGGTGGGCCTGCCGAAGATGACGTGGTAGGAGCTCTTGAAGGGCACAACTTCAAACGTGATCTTCTCTTCGCGGAAATTATGAACATCGCCAAAAGCCACGGGAAGTGTGATGCTGCCGAGGGAGTTTGCCTTCTTACCCGGAACCACACCATGAAACTCAGTGGTGCTGTGTTTGAGCTGTTCCTTGGTGAGGTTCATCCGCTCTAGAGTCTCCAGGTACATGATGTTCAAGCTGGCTCCGCCATCCATGAGGCACTTGGAGAAGTCATACCCGTCTATGCGGGGACTTACAACCAAGGCGTAGCATTCCTTTGGCACAATTGCGGGATGATCCTTCCGATCAAATGTGCACGGAATTTCCGACCACCTCGACGTATCGCGGCACAGCCGGAACTATGGCGTTCGGGATCCGGGTAGCCGACTTGGAGGCGCGTCTTGTTGGGGTTCCGAGGAAAGTGTGGTAAGCCCCCACGCTCTTTTTGTCGAATGGATTGGATTTACCTGCGGCTCCGGCCTTGGGATCCGGCGAGTTATCATCCTCATCCATCACCTCTAACTATCGTCCTCCTTGTCTTTGTTCTTGCCCTTGCCACCTTTTCCGCGAGGGCGGTGCTTCCGGCGCGCTTGTATCCGGCCTCCGGTCGTTCTTTAGATCATTGACCCACTTGCGCTGCGGTTGGTATGAGTGGACTTCCCTCAGAACCGGATCCGGATGGGCCAGCGGGGCATGTCTCTCAGACTCCTCATAGGTTTGCGGGGCGCGGGATCCGGCAGCAGCTGACCTCGGAGGTATGCTGCCGACCCCGCCGGCTCCGCCTCCGCGTCCGCGTCCTCTTCCGCCTCCTGGACCTCCGCGTTGAAACGACATGGAGACCATATCGTATCCGCCTCTCTTCTGGTAATCATGGTTCTTGCGCTTATGGCTGCTGCTGCCGCCGTTGTCACGTTTCTTCTTTTGTTGATTCAGTGGGGATTGCCGTAGGCTGCGAGATCACCGCCTGCGTCGTCATCGGCGGCAGTGTGATCGCTAGCGATGGTGATCATGTCATCCAACGTCAGTTTATTTGCATTGACCAAGCAAGTTAGCTTGTGTCGCAGCAATCCTCCTCGCTGCAAGCCCCCAATGAAAGCGTGCATTGCTGTGCGGTTGTCGACGTTCTCGCACTCGTTCTTCGCATGCCAACCATCGGGTGAGGAAGTTCCTCGATGTTTCGCCCTTCTTCTCGGATGCATGCCCGTAGGTCGCTTGTTGTGGCAGGTCTCTTGTAGGTGCCCCTGAAGTGTTTCTCAAAAGCGTTCTTCGTGTCGAACCAGCAAAAGATGGAGTTCTTCTCGAGGTCACTGAGCCAGATCCGGGCTGGACCTACAAGGTACAACTGGAGCATGCGGCAGGCGATGTTAGGGGTTCCTCCGGCGAAGGTTACAGCATTGTAGTAATCCTCAATCCAGGTATCCGGCCTTTCGGTGCCATCATAATGCTTCAGATTTCCGGGTAGCTTGAGGTTCATCCTTGGCTTTGGTTCCTCTCGAATCATCCTGCCAAAGCACTTCGGACCAATGTAGTCGGTTCTGTACTCGTTAAGGCGGTCCCGCGCGTCGCGCGAGCCGTGGCGAGGAGATTTTGAGCGAGAGCGAGATCTCCGGCCATTGCCTCCGCCTCCACCTCCGCCGCCACCGCTAGGTGGTGGTGAGGGAGACCTGCGAGGTGGGCGGTCTGACCTCTTGCTTCCGCCATCTGAATCTCCTCGGCCTTCCCGGTGCCGGGCTTCGGCTCCTGTGGCTGCCTTCGCCTTGGCGCTGGCTGCCCTGGTCGTTCCGGCGAGGCTCCGGATCACGGCTCCGGCGAGGCTCTGGGTCCCGGCTCCGGCGAGGTTCTGGACCGCGGTCCTCATTCCGACTCCTCCTGGGCTCGGGCTCATGAACAATGTTCTGGTTCCGGCGAGGTTCCGGCGAGCGCTCCTGTTCGTTTCTTGGCAGCACGTTGTCGCGGATAACAATCCCACCATGCCCTGGGGGCCTGGTGTTTCCGGCTGGACTACGGCGGCGAGGGGGTCGCGGGTAACCGTTGGGCGGAGGAGAGGGGTTGCGGTATTTGTCTCGTCCAGAGTACATCGCATCCTTTCCCTTTCTTGGGTCTGACGGTGGCGTCTTTGACGGTACGGGGATCGGATTTGGGTGTTCCCTGGCTTTCCTTCTGCGCTCCGAGGATCCGGTGTGTGATTCGTCACCGGGTCGCCGATCAGCGCGGGCGTCCTTCTGCGCGGTAGATATACAGTTATCCGGATTGGATTCCAACCTGCGCGAAGTATCCGCCTTGCTCTGCTGCTGCATTGCTGAAGCGACGAGAGTGCGAAGATAGTTGATATCAACCTCTTCGTCCTTCTTCTGCAGTAGTTCCGCAGCTTTTAGCATGTTGTCCTTTGGGGTTTCGAGCGGCTGGTGCTCTGCGGGCGTGTTGAAGGGTATCCTGCGAGGCGGAATTGCTTCTCTAACAATTCGATCGGCCTCCGCCTGTGCATAGATCATCTTTACTTCCCACTCAGCCCTCATGCTCTTGACTTGCTCGAGTGTGGCAGCAATCTCGCGGTCCTGTCTGTCGAAGTTTTCCGCCCAGGCTGCATGATCTGCCCTCCCTACCTTTAACGCAGCTTCGGTATCGGCGAGCTTCTTGGCTGTGGCTAGCATCTCCTTTCTGGTGGTTTCTAGGGCCTCCAGATCTGCGGCGTCGCCCGGGGTTATAGGTGTGTTAAGAACTGCTCGCGCGGCCACCTCCTCTGCTGACAGGATTTCCTCCGAGGAAGAATCCCTTTGGGGTCGTACCCGAGACATTGGAGATCCTTGTTGGGATGGTTGAGGGTCAGATTGGCTTGTTGGTTTTTCAGATCCAGTTTGTCCCTGCGCTGCTATCGTTGCGAGAACCTGCTTAGGCTGGGCGGAGTCGACTTCAGGCTGATCACTGTATCCGTATTCCCTTATCTTGCGAACGAAGTCATCAGACTCCATGGAGGGGGTATCTCCGGAAATTGGGCTCAGGTTGCCCAAAATCGACTCTTCAACCGGAGTCTCGCTCTCTCCGACCAGCTCAGCCTGATCCGGATCCGCGTTGTGTTCCGGTGCCTCTTCCTGCTCAGGACCAGCTCCGTCTTCTTGAGGGGCGGTTCCGGCGGTATGGGCCAAGAAGTGTACGAAGTGGCACCTCTGCTTTTCTAACACCTGGGAGACCCAGGCGGATCTGCATTGGTCTTCCACCTTTGTTTCCTGCTCAGGGGCGGATTGGGTGGGCTTTGAAATTTCCAGATCCAAGGCGGAATCTTCCATGGGAAGCTCCTGCGTCTTAGATCGGATCTTCGCGACAGCGTCCAGCTCTGCGGCGGTCGCGTCTGCGTTACTCACCAGTGGGTTTCCGTCGGAATCGACGGTTTCCCCGATGAAGATGTGTATGCCGCCAATTGGGACGATGGAGAGCTTGACGGGGTTTGTCCTAGCCGGAATCCAGCACTCATCCGGAGGGACGATCGGCAGATTCCCGGCGTAAAGAACGCGTCCCACAGCGATGGTGTCGTCGTAGCTTCCCATGGCGGAACCCTCCCGGTTCCGGCCTCCAGACGCCACAGGCCCCACGGTGGGCGCCAACTGTCGTTGCCTAATCGACGGTACCTCGGAGGAGGGATCCTCACGAGGGGGAGAAGAAGTAGGGGCCATAGGGCGGAGTGCACACGGGACGGTGGTACGCGAGTTACCCAGCTTCGGAACACCTGCACGATGACAGGGCCTACTGCTGCTTGTCTGGAATTATCTGGGCGCTTTCGCGTTGTTACAATGAGTTGTGGTTGTGCCTCTAGGGCTCCCGGGATCCGGCTTATAAAGGCGCACGGATCTAGGGTTTACATGGAGAGTCCTAGCCGGATTACAGATAGCCTAGCTACGGTACAATATCTTGCCATGCACGTCACGGATCCGCCTTCCATACACGTCGTACTGGATCCGGGTTCCTCATGGGCCTCCATGGATCCGAGTTACTCCTAAGGTCGGTACGGATCCGGCCTGCTGATCCTGGGCTGGACTTCCTCCTTCATGATCAACAGCAACTGGGCCGCCCGATGGGCCACATGCCTCATCACCGTCTGTGGGCCACCCGGGCTTGCCGGATCTAGGCACTGTCGATGGTACACCCATGAAGTATACCCACAACAAATACCATCATAGCAATAGTTAACTTCATAATCTACAAGAGATCATAATCATAGCCTACGCCAAGTACTAACACGGGTGCACACACTGTCACCATTACACCGTGCAGGAGGAATAAAACTACTTTAATAACATTGCTAGAGTAGCACATAGATAAATTGTGATACAAAATGCATTGCAATCATAAAGAGATATAAATAAGCACTTCACTATGCCATTCATAACAGTGAATAAGTATTCTGTGAAATATAGCCTAAGAGACCCACACGGTGCACACACTGTCACCTTTACACACGTGGGACAAGGAGTCTCCGGAGATCACATAAGTAAAATTCACTTGACTAGCATAACGACATCTAGATTACAAGCATCATCATATGAATCTCAATCATGTAAGGCAGCTCATGAGATTATTGTATTGAAGCACATAGGAGAGAGATGAACCACATAGCTACCGGTACAGCCCCGAGCCTCGATGGAGAACTACTCCCTCCTCATGGAGCAGCAGCGGTGATGAAGATGGCGGTGGAGATGGCAGCGGTGTCGATGGAGAAGCCTTCCGGGGGCACTTCCCCGTCCCGGCAGCGTGCCGGAACAGAGACTCCTGTCCCCCAGATCTTGGCGTCGTGGTGGCGGCGGCTCTGGAAGGTTTCTGTGGGTTTCGTCGAACGTGGTAGGGTTTTCGCGACGGAGGCTTTAAATAGGCGGAAGGGCAGCCTCGGAGGGGCACAGGGCCACCACACCATAGGGCGGCGCGGCCCCCTCTCGGCCGCGCCGGTGTAGTGTGGGGCCCCTGTGGCTTCCTCCGGCGGCTCTCGGGTGTTCTGGATGCTTCCGGCAAAATAGGAACCTGGGCGTTGATTTCGTCCAATTCCGAGAATATTTCGTTACTAGGATTTCTGAAACCAAAAACAGCAGAAAACAAAGAATCGGCACTTCGGCATCTTGTTAATAGGTTAGTTCCAGAAAATGCACGAATATGACATAAAATGTGCATAAAACATGTAGATAACATCAATAATGTGGCATGGAACATAAGAAATTATCGATACGTCGGAGACGTATCAGCATCCCCAAGCTTAGTTCTGCTCGTCCCGAGCAGGTAAAACGATAACACAGATAATTTCTGGAGTGACATGCCATCATAACCTTGATCATACTATTTGTAAAGCATATGTAGTGAATGCAGCGATCAAAACAATGTATATGACATGAGTAAACAAGTGAATCATAAAGCAAAGACTTTTCATGAATAGCACTTCAAGACAAGCATCAATAAGTCTTGCATAAGAGTTAACTCATAAAGCAATAATTCAAAGTAAAGGTATTGAAGCAACACGAAGGAAGATTAAGTTTCAGCGGTTGCTTTCAACTTGTAACATGTATATCTCATGGATAATTGTCAACATAGAGTAGTATAATAAGTGCAATATGCAAGTATGTAGGAATCAATGCACAGTTCACACAAGTGTTTGCTTCTTGAGGTGGAGAGAAATAGGTGAACTGACTCAACATTGAAAGTAAAAGAATGGTCCTCCATAGAGGAAAAGCATCGATTGCTATATTTGTGCTAGAGCTTTGATTTTGAAAACATGAAACAATTTTGTCAACGGTAGTAATAAAGCATATGTATCATGTAAATTATATCTTACAAGTTGCAAGCCTCATGCATAGTATACTAATAGTGCCCGCACCTTGTCCTAATTAGCTTGGACTACCGGATCATCACAATGCACATGTTTTAACCAAGTGTCACAAAGGGGTACCTCTATGCCGCCTGTACAAAGGTCTAAGGAGAAAGCTCGCATCGGATTTCTCGCTATTGATTATTCTCAACTTAGACATCCATACCGGGACAACATAGACAACAGATAATGGACTCCTCTTTTATGCATAAGCATGTAACAACAATTAATAATTTTCTCATATGAGATTGAGGATGTATGTCCAAAACTGAAACTTCCACCATGGATCATGGCTTTAGTTAGCGGCCCAATGTTCTTCTCTAACAATATGCATGCTTAACCATAAGGTGGTAGATCTCTCTTACTTCAGACAAGACGAACATGCATAGCAACTCACATGAAATTCAACAAAGAGTAGTTGATGGCGTCCCCAGTGAACATGGTTATCGCACAACAAGCAACTTAATAAGAGATAAAGTGCATAAGTACATATTCAATACCACAATAGTTTTTAAGCTATTTGTCCCATGAGCTATATATTGTAAAGGTGAATGATGGAATTTTAAAGGTAGCACTCAACCAATTTACTTTGGAATGGCGGAAAATACCATGTAGTAGGTAGGTATGGTGGACACAAATGGCATAGTGGTTGGCTCAAGTATTTTGGATGCATGAGAAGTATTCCCTCTCGATACAAGGTTTAGGCTAGCAATGCTTATTTGAAACAAACACAAGGATGAACCGGTGCAGCAAAACTCACATAAAAGACATATTGAAAACATTATAAGACTCTACACCGTCTTTCTTGTTGTTCAAACTCAATACTAGAAATTATCTAGACCTTAGAGAAACCAAATATGCAAACCAAATTTTAGCATGCTCTATGTATTTCTTCATTAATGGGTGCAAAGCATATGATGCAAGAGCTTAAACATGAGCACAACAATTGCCAAGTATCACATTACCCAAGACATTTATAGCAATTACTACATGTATCATTTTCCAATTCCAACCATATAACAATTTAACGAAGAAGAAACTTCGCCATGAATACTAAAAGCTAAGAACACATGTGTTCATACGAACCAGCGGAGCGTGTCTCTCTCCCACAAAAGCATTTATTCAAACAAAAACAAAAATAAAAGCAAACCGACGCTCCAAGAAAAGCACATAAGATGTGATGGAATAAAAATATAGTTTCAGGGGAGGAACCTGATAATGTTGTCGATGAAGAAGGGAATGCCTTGGGCATCCCCAAGCTTAGACGCTTGAGTCTTCTTGATATATGCAGGGGTGAACCACCGGGGCATCCCCAAGCTTAGAGCTTTCACTCTTCTTGATCATAGTATATCATCCTCCTCTCTTGACCCTTGAAAACTTCCTTCACACCAAACTTCTCATAAACTTCATTAGAGGGGTTAGTACATAATCAAAAACTCACATGTTCAGAGATGACACAATCATTCTTAACACTTCTGGACATTGCACAAAGCTACTGAAAGTCAATGGAATCGAAATGTCCATCGAACATAACAAAACAGGCAATGCGAAATAAAAGGCAGAATCCGTCAAAAACAGAACAGTCCGTAAAGACGAATTTCTAATAAATACTTCCGTTGCTCAGATCAGAAAACTCAAAACTAATGAAAGTTGCGTATATATCTGAGGAACACGCACGTAAATTGGCATATTTTTCTGAGTTACCTACAGAGAAAACAGCCCAGATTCGTGACAGATAGAAATCTGTTTCTGCGCAGAAATCCAAATCTAGTATCAACCTTCGATTAGAGGCTTCACTTGGCACAACAAAACACAAAACTAAGATAAGGAGAGGTTGCTACAGTAGTAAACAACTTCCAAGACACAAATATAAAACAAAGTACTGTAGCAAAATAACACATGGGTTATCTCCCAAGAAGTTCTTTCTTTATAGCCATTAAGATGGGCTCAGCAGTTTTGATGATGTACTCGCAAGAAATAGTATTTGAAGCAAAAGAGAGCTTCAAGAGGCAAATTCAAAACACATTTAAGTCTAACATGCTTCCTATGAAGAGGAATCTTGTAAATAAACAAGTTCAAGAAGCATAATGCAACAAGCGTAGAAAGATAAAACAAGTGTAGCTTGAAAAATTTCAGCACATAGAGAGGTGTTTTAGTAACATGAAAATTTCTACAACCATATTTTCCTCTCTCATAATAACTTTCAGTAGCATCATGAGCAAACTCAACAATATAACTATCACATAAAGCATTCTTATCATGAGTCTCATGCATAAAATTATTACTCTCCACATAAGCATAGTTATTCTTATTAATTGTAGTAGGAGCAAATTCAACAAAGTAGCTATCATTATTATTCTCATCAAGTGTTGGAGGCATAGTATAGTCACAACAAAATTTACTCTCCATAGTAGGTGGCACCAAAAGACCACTACCATTATAATCATCATATATGGGAGGCAAAGTATCATCAAAGAAAATTTTCTCCTCAATGCTTGGGGGACTAAAAAGATCATGAAAACCAGCTTCCCCAAGCTTAGAACTTTCTATATCATTATCAACAATGGTGTTCAAAGCGTTCATACTAATATTACTACCAGCATGCAAATAAGATTCCATAGGTTTTTTAATTTTCGCATCAAACAATCCATGTTTTAAATCAGGAAATAGCATAAGAAGCTCATTCTTGTCCATTATGCCAAACTAGTGTAAACAAGAAACAAAAAGATGCAATTGCAGGATCTAAAGGAAATAGCTTCGAGTACTTACAACGGCGCCGGAAAATAGCTTAGTAGCCGGGATCCGGAGTGTGAGTACCTTTTACCTTTCCTCCCCGGCAACGGCGCCAGAAAATAGCTTGATGTCTACGCCCCCTCCTTTTCCTGTAGACAGTGTTGGGCCTCCAAGAGCAGAGGTTTGTAGAACAGCAGCAATTTTTCCCTTAAGTGGATCACCCAAGGTTTATCGAACTCAGGGAGGAAGAGGTCAAAGATATCCCTCTCATGCAACCCTGCAACCACAAAGCAAGAAGTCTCTTGTGTCCCCAACACACCAAATAGGTGCACTAGTTCGGCGAAGAGATAGTGAAATACAGGTGGTATAAATAAGTAGTAGCAACAGTGCCAGAAAATAGCTTGCGGGCGTGTAGTTGATGGTGGTTGTATTGCAGCAGTAGTAACGCAAAGAAACAGAAACAAGCAGCGATAGCAGTATTTAGGAACAAGGCCTAGGGATTACACTTTTACTAGTGGACACTCTCAACATTGATCACATAACAGAATAGATAAATGCATACTCTACACTCTTGTTGGATGATGAACACATTGTGTAGGATTACACGAACCCTCAATGCCGGAGTTAACAAGCTCCACAATTCAATGTTCATATTTAAATAACCTTAGAGTGCATGAAAGATCAATAGACTAAACCAAGTACTAACATAGTATGCACACTGTCACCTTCATACTATGTAGGAGGAATAGATCACATCAATACCATCATAGCAATAGTTAACTTCATAATCTACAAGAGATCATAATCATAGCCTACGCCAAGTACTAACACGGGTGCACACACTGTCACCATTACACCGTGCAGGAGGAATAAAACTACTTTAATAACATTGCTAGAGTAGCACATAGATAAATTGTGATACAAAATACATTGCAATCATAAAGAGATATAAATAAGCACTTCACTATGCCATTCATAACAGTGAATAAGTATTCTGTGAAATATAGCCTAAGAGACCCACACGGTGCACACACTGTCACCTTTACACACGTGGGACAAGGAGTCTCCGGAGATCACATAAGTAAAATTCACTTGACTAGCATAACGACATCTAGATTACAAGCATCATCATATGAATCTCAATCATGTAAGGCAGCTCATGAGATTATTGTATTGAAGCACATAGGAGAGAGATGAACCACATAGCTACCGGTACAGCCCCGAGCCTCGATGGAGAACTACTCCCTCCTCATGGAGCAGCAGCGGTGATGAAGATGGCGGTGGAGATGGCAGCGGTGTCGATGGAGAAGCCTTCCGGGGGCACTTCCCCGTCCCGGCAGCGTGCCGGAACAGAGACTCCTGTCCCCCAGATCTTGGCGTCGCGGTGGCGGCGGCTCTGGAAGGTTTCTGTGGGTTTCGTCGAACGTGGTAGGGTTTTCGCGACGGAGGCTTTAAATAGGCGGAAGGGCAGCCTCGGAGGGGGCCTGGGGCCACCACACCATAGGGCGGCGCGGCCCCCCTCTGGCCGCGCCAGGGTGTAGTGTGGGGCCCCCAGGGCTTCCCTCTGGCGGCTCTCGGGTGTTCTGGATGCTTCCGGGCAAAATAGGAACCTGGGCGTTGATTTCGTCCAATTCCGAGAATATTTCGTTACTAGGATTTCTGAAACCAAAAACAGCAGAACAAAGAATCGGCACTTCGGCATCTTGTTAATAGGTTAGTTCCAGAAAATGCACGAATATGACATAAAATGTGCATAAAACATGTAGATAACATCAATAATGTGGCATGGAACATAAGAAATTATCGATACGTCGGAGACGTATCAGCGTGTGTGAAAGCCATGAAACCTCGAACATTATAGCTCATTTATAAGAAAATTAATTTAGGTATTTGAAATATTATATTTATGATATTTTTCTATGATAGATCTTGTTTTTCTGCAAAATTTGATATAATATACTTATTTTTCTCAGTTAGAATGATTTAGTTATGCTTTTTTGAAGACTGCCGTTGAGAAATAGGAAAAAGCTATGCCGACGGTTTAACCGTCGGCACAGTTCTGTAGTGGAAAAAAAGAAAAAAAATGTTGTGCCGACGGCCAGAACTGTGCCGACGGTGACCGTCGGCACCTCCAGCCTGTACCGACGGCCAATTTAACGCCGACGGTCATCCTCGTCGCCGCGCTCCGGAGGCTACTGTGCCGGCGGCCCCGACATTTGGCCGTCGGTACATCGCGTGGCCGTCGGCGTACGGCAATTCTCCCGTAGTGTAAAGATGCAAACTAACAAATCTCTTCTCTTTAATTGTTGCACCGTAAATGACCTAAATGCATGTAGAAAAGGAGAACATGTGTCGAATATTGTAAATTTGATTTTTTGTGTGATGATAGAAAGAGATTTTGCTAATTTAAAGTGCACTGCAAAGATAAAAGTACACTCTTTTATTTTTGTGGACAAAGTTTAGGGCTAAACGTTCTCTTATTTTATGGACGGAAAAAGTACGCGACGAAAATTATATCATTGTAAACTTTCTTATAAATATGAATCCGTTGACATAGTTTTTGTGACATATATTTTATATTTTATTAATCAAATTAGTCATTAATTTTTTCTTGAAGTACGTAGTGGCCTAATAAATCCAATATGGAGAGAATAGTACTCCCTGTCTCACAGTTTATTAGACGTGCGCGTACCTCTGGGTCACAAATTTGATCAACTTAGCATTAGTTATATGTTATAAAAATTATATCATTAGAAAGTTTAGATGTTCTTTTTTCTAATGATATAATTTTTATATTATATAATTTAAAGTATATAGGTTAAATTGGCGACCTAGAGATGCGGAGAAGAATAGTAAACTGAGACAGATGGAGTATCAACTTTGCAAAAAACGAGAGGATGCGTGCATCATTTTGATGCATAGGTCGGAGCTCAGGGCATCTCCAGTGAGGGACGTAGATGGATCAAACCTGTTTGTTTGCGTTCAAACGGACGGCCCAACTCGTAATGACTGCCTTGTCCTTGGCCACCCATTTGCTGCTTAAATTTAGGTCGCAAATGCATCGCCACGGACGGAGCGCAGTTAGTAAGTTAGTACGCTTGTCTGCGCCCTTCACCCTCGAGCTTGATTAGCAGTGACTCGCTCGCTTCGGCTTATGCGAGCAAGTACTAGTGGGCAGCATTGTTGACGGCCTTCGGCCTTTCTACGTTGTGTCAATGGTGGTGCTTGCTTTCCGCACGCTAGTGCTGCTGTGGGCGGCATAGGGTATCCGTGCCAGACATTGAAGGAAACGCATCGAGCCCGCCCTCTTAAGTGGAGTAGGCCACGGCCATATCCGCAGCCATCACCCACTTCCACTTCCTCCGAGCACACCGACTCCATGGAGAAAGGATGGCCCTTCCTCATGACCAAGCACGGCCACGAGGACAACTCTTCTTGCGGCGGGAAGAAGAAGGAGTGGGACCACTGTTACGTCCCCATAAACCACGCACGGCGGCTTTTCAAGGGAGGGGGGTGCTCGGTCCCCTGGTCGGATGTCAACCTTCATGAGGGTTGGATCCTCAACTCACAGCGGGTGCTGGTACCACGCGAGCGGCCCAACGAGTTCTGTCGCCAAGGCTTCATCCTTTCACTGGATATGCACGGCCATCCAACGTTCTCCATTGGCTTCCACAACTGGCACTCCTTCGGGTCGTGGGAATTCGATCGCGCCACCAAGCAGTATACCTAGGCGGCGTGGCCTTCTTCAACCAGGAGATGGGAGTCGGCATGGACGAGGAGGAGGAGCACAACGACGTCGACCATGATGACTACCTCTTCGACACAACGACGGGGCGCCTGCTCTGCTCCTCAGCGTCAACCCAGAGGTCTAGCCACATGACCTCACGAAGGAAGAGGCGGTACTGTTTGCCATCGCCTAGAGCCACCTAGACGAGATTGCCTAGTTTGTACGGTCTCGTCATCCAGCTATGGGACTCTGCGTTGGCTCATGGAAGTTCGGTGACCCCTCCAGTCACCCCTGGGCGTAGCTAGGCGCGCGATTTGCCACTGCCTCCCGCGCCTACGTTGCTGACACCACCCCCTCCAGCACCAACGCCGCCGCTGCCACAGCCGGCTTTGTACTAGCCATGACTGTGGGCGCCTCCGGTCTTCATCGGCACCAACTATGAGGAGTGGGCGCCCATGGCGCGAACCCTAGCTTGGGTTTTATTGTTTTTGTTCTTTTTTCTTTCTTTTCGGCACTATGTAAACTACTTTTCTATTATTTAAAAATAATACTGAAAAACAAATGAAGATTCAAACCCTGAGTAGTGTTGAGACAGAAAGTAGTCATCCCCACCGGCGGACGCAAGTACATGCACATGCAGACGATGCGAGCCGGAGCCGCCCCCGTGCGTGAGCGTGAGGTCAAAAGCTGGAGCTGTCCGAGAAGTTTAGCTCGCAATGTGGCTAAACAAAAAAGCGCGGAACGCCCAGTTCCCAGCGTAGGTAGGTACGTAGAGAAACGCGGTAGAGTTGCGCCGCTCCTACCGTCGTACGTAAGTAGCGTGCAGGAGCGATGGGCGGGAGACGACGGAGGAAGGAAATGGATAGAGACGACACGTCGGCGGGAAGGTAGCGAGCAAAGCAAAGCTAGGTACGAGTAGTACGGATGAAAGGCGAGCGGGCCGGGGCGGTTGGGCGGGCAAGTGGCGGTGGCAGCGGCGAGGGTCCGGCGAGGCATGCGTCAGCTTTAGTACTGACTGTAGCGACCGGGCGGAGCAGACTGGTAGACCGGGCGCCGGGTGGGGGGCTCTCTCTCTCGCTCGGCAACAGGCGGACGCAGAGCAGGGCAGGGCGTCCTCTACCTCGGGAAGGTGGCGACGGACGGGCGGTCGGCCACCCTGTACGCAGCTCCAGATGGGGCTCTCCTCCTCCCTCCCGCCACGCCAGGTACTGTGTCTGTACCTTCCCCTCCGTATGGCCCGGTCAAATACAACAGCGTACCACACTGCCTCATCCATGGACCCACCGACTTGGATCCCCTGCGTCTGCGTGCGTACCCGCTTCCACTTGGCCCGGCCCGATTGCAGATCCACGTCGTCGCTGCAGTACCCGCTAGTCCCATCAGCGCTCATTCCAAAGACGAAGAGCGCTACCACTAGGCGACACTCTCCGGTGCCCGCCATGTGAGTGAGTTTGGGCTAGCTAGCTACTAGCTCCCGGTCACCAAGGTCGTTCCTCGCATCATCACCACCGTCCGTCGCCGAGCGCCAGTGATCCGCGAAATGGATACGCTACCGCTGAGTGGAGCGGTCAAACATGGAACATGCCTCCACACTCCGACACTATACTGCACAGCCAGGAGCTTCTTTGACCAGTTGAACCCTTCTTTTTAAGTCATATGGTTTTTTTTTTTTGAATAACAACAGCAGAACTGTTATATTCATCGCAATAGAGGAGAAGGTCAAGACGACCGGTTGACCCAGTTTATGAGGAAAACCGAGCCCAAAAACCGTACAAAAGGACCCCATTTTTGAGGAAAAAAGGGTCGAAAAATCGCACAAACAACAGAGCCTCGTCGCCCACACGACACAAAGCCACCATTGCACAAAACAAACACATCCGTGCCCGGAGCCGCCACTCCGGCTTCCCCTGCTCGGCTTCGAGCCGCAACGCCGCACGGACTAGACACCTCGTAGCCCAGGCTACACTAGACGACCATCCGCAGACCACGAACGTCGCGCCAAGAGATCCGGGGCCGCCGCCCCGACATGCCAGCCAGACCGACCATCCGATCGCGCCGACCGAGCCGACGGACTCGCTACCCACGTAGCACGAGCACGCCACCCTTGCCTTGTTAGACCACAGCCACACCCCATGCGCCTGTAGTTGCAAGGCCGTTCGAGGCCGCCGCCTCGACGCACCATCCACCGTCCGGAGCCGCCGCCCCGGCGTCCACCATCCTCGGCCGCAAGGCAACCATGCTTAGTTGATGCAAACCTACCACCCCACAAGTGTCGAGGCCTCCAAAGGCGGCGCCTTCAAGAAGGTAGCGGCATAACTGTCGCCGTCGCCCGCTCACGAGGAGCTCAGGTTTTCACCAGGAGGACACAAGACACCCGCGACAGCAGGAGATGAAGCTCACGAAGACGCCTTCAAGAAGGAGTACGGCTCCCGTGGGCACCGTCGTCATCGGCACCTACTCAGGATAGGTGCAAAGCTTTCGCCCGGCATGCTAACTCCGCCATCGAGCTCGCTTGAAGCTCGGGTTGAAGGAGCGCAGCCACTAGAGCATGTGACCTCACCGCCGACCACCAGACGCCCACACCCGACGCAGCAGCCAAAACCAGCACCATACTCTGCTACAAACAACTGCCGGAGCACCAGATCGGGACGGGAGCCGTCAAAGGTCTGGTCCCCAGCCGCCGCTCCGTCGAGGAGCCGCGCCATGGCCCCGCAAGGCCCAGATCGGCCGCCCGCAGCCACCCTGACACCTCCACCGCGCCAGGGATGAGGGATCCCTGGCCGCCAGCGCGCTTGCGCGACAACGCGTAGAACCGACGCAGGGACTCGCGCCACCCCACAAAGCCCATGGCCCGCGCGGCCCAGATCCGGGCCCGCGCCGCCAGGCACTGGAAGAACGCGGCGCGCCCGCACCTGCCGACCCCGTCGCCCAGCCTGAAGCCCCCGCCACCACGCCGACGCCCGCTCGAGGCCACGGCGGGCCGCAGCCGCCGCATCCCGAGGCTACTCCCCGGCGCCGGAGTGAAATCGCCCGCTCGCTGAGCGCGACCGCGACCGCACGCTCGCTTGAGCGCCGCCGGCAAGAACCGCACTCGACGGGCGGGGAACAGCAGGAGGCGGCCGAGGGCGCGACGCCACGGCGAGAGGCGCAGGACGGCGACGACCTCCGGGGTCCGGCGCGACGTCTTCCCTCCGAGGCGGCCGCGCGAGATCCCGAGAGGCATAGAACCTCGCCGCCCCCTTCATCGGCGGCGGACGGCTTCGCCGCCGGCTGCCTCGGGAGACGACGAGGGAGAGGGCCGGGGTCTAGGTGGCGGTGGCGGGAGGGCTAGGTTTTGGCTCCCCTGTCGCCTGGAGGAGGCGACCGAGGGGAGCGAGGGAGACTACTACTCGGATCGCTCGACCAGTTATTAAGTCATATGGTTTGGTACCACAAAGTTTAGTACCACGACTTGCAAAACGAGTACCCGGAGTATCACAACTTACATCGAGCGAGCAAATAGGTCCATGACCAATCGGAAGTGGACATGTGGGATTGTGATTTAAAAAAAAACATCTTGTATTTCTTTCTCTCGCAAATGTGAACTTGTTGCTTTCTTACGTGCGGATCCCACCTATCAAAATATAGAAACAATTAATTAAAATAAATTAGTGTTTTGCTAGGTTTCAAAAACATGACCTGGAGCAGCGAACAACTATACGTTCAATAGGTCTTCACAACGGTAAAATTCTATTAAATAGTGCACGTAGCTCGCATTATTGCTATTCACGTGCTTGGAGAAGATATAATAGCTGAGATAGTTAGAGCGATGTATCCTCTTAATATGTATTTAAACCTATTTGAAGATACCCGTGCTGTCTAGCAACTGTATAATAAAATGAAGTCCGAAAATAGTTCATCTAAGTGTTAACTGGCTTCGTGGCAAGCAGGACGTTTGGGCTGCTCCAGGTCACATGTTCGATACCCACCAAAAATGCTACTTTATTTTAATTGTAAACCAAAAGGTTCACATTTGCGATAGAAAAAAATACAGGGTGTTTTTTTTGTTGCAAAAAATACAATGCCACATGTCCACTCTTGATTGGTCGTTGACCTATTTGCTCACTCGGTGCAAGTTGTGGTACTCCCGGTGCTCGTTTTACAAGTTGTGGTACTAAACTGCACATCCAGTCCAAGTTGTGTTACCAAAAACGTATATGGCTCTTTTTTTTTCTCCAAACCTTTAAGGGCATTGGGCCAAACCAAATGGATCGGGACTGTTTCGTATTATTCCGGGCGGATAGAAATTACAAAACCCTAGCCTAGCATTCCGATGCAAATGAAGCGAGATATTCATAAGAATCCATTTCAGGCCTAAATTTAGAATTGAAATACGTCGGCGCGGAAAGCAACAACGTTCACGCACGTCCCCCTCTTCTCCTGCCAGGTCCTATCCGTTAATGGCACACAAGGCACATCCTCTCCCGCCAACCGTACTCGAGGCCACCGTATATGTCGTACTCATAATCATGGACATGGCGCTTGGGCACATCCAGGCCGTCGGTGACGCCTCTTCGACTAGCTCGACCACCTACCAGATCGCAACGACTCCCTCGCTATGACGGCCACTCGCCCACTTTACCGGCGAGTACGCCATGCCCCGGCCAGGCACCACCCTCACAGCTCGGTGGGTCGCGGTCGTCATTGCTGGAGGTCTTGTTCTTTTAGCTTGACCTCGTGCTGCCTGCCCTTGACCTCAACCGTACGCATGTGCCCTGCGCTTTAGGCCTGCCGCCTAGCGAGAAGACACAGGTGACCCCGTCGGTGAACTTGTATGTGTCCATGTATTTCTGCGATCATCTATTTACTCGTCCACTTGCATTTGAAACTAGGCTTGTGATGTCCAATTATTGTAGGCCTATTAGCTAAGTACCGTGATGCCTACATGTCGAGGACCAGTACATGTGTCAGTTTTGGAAAGCAATCAACTAAGATCCTATTTGCAGTGCCGAGCAAAATGAGAAATCATATTGGACGAATGCCACCCAAGATTTTCATGACCGTAGGCAACTTTCTCTATACCGAATTCATAGTGATTGAGGCTAAATTCCAGTGCAAAAGAGATGGAGCTTCGTCCAACTTGAGACCAACAAGTTTCGCGGTGGGATCGAGCATGTGCTTGCGCGCCCTGTGAGTGGCCTCGGCGTCGCAAATGTGGCAAGGCTATGACCATTTTCAATATGGCTTTGTACATTGGTTGGCATGAGCATCTTTAACGTTTTGCATATGTGTAGGTTGGACTAGTTTAAGATCGTTTAGCGTTGGAGGGGTCTCTAGGACTTTTGATGTCTAAACTGAGAATCGGACAGCTCGTCTCCTAAACCATTTTTGGGAGGCCAAAAGCAGATAAATGCCATCTAGGTCAAACAATTCCACCGGCAGGCCAGCCGTGGTGTGCAGGCATGCGCGTGGCAACGGATCGATGGAAGAGATGAACATCATGGGTGCATTTCATGCCGCTCCAGCGATGACCAGTGCTGTGCACGTACGGCCGGCGCACTGGGGCGCCTGTCTCTGCTCAAGGCGCAGCGGCGTTCGCGGAGGTGGCTGCTGCCGACGGTGACTACTGGCTCTGCCTGCCTCGCTGATCAGCTCCTGCGGTCCGTACGAAGGTACTGTGCGTGACGGTGCGGCATGGACGACTTCCGTGTCTCTCCTGGATCCATTTCTTGCATCGCGCCAGGCCTCCGATATGGCAAAGATACTAGGACCGTACGTGCGCCCGCGAAAAGATCGGACGTTGCACAGGGCGACCTGTGCGTGCGTTGCTGTGGTGTACACGTGATCCGGGTCAGACAATAGGCACGCGTAAATACGCATGCGTTCAAACACGCAACAGTGGTGCCTGGTACGGCCTATTTGGCGCCACTAGTCCCCCAATGAATGAATGGTCGATGCGTGACAGCGTGCACGTCCACATGAGTGAGTGTTTCAACTGTTGAACACCTGAGGGAAGATTATGGCCAACACTGATGCGTGCGGTGTTTCCATGCAATAGCGACAACTGTTGCAAGGAAAGGAACGTCCGTACCAATTACCAAATAGTCCCACGTACCACTGTACCAGCATGGTCGCGCCAATCCAACCTACCTAGCTAGTAGCCTAGTACCAAAAATTAGTTGTATTTAGACACTATATACATCTAAATTTTAAATAACCGTCCTACGATGGAGGGAGTATATCTTAAAAAATAGGGAAAGTTGACGGGCAAAAAATCTTTGTCTGCCACAATTCCCACTCGGCCCCGTGTGTGTCATTTAAGGTTGTCCACATACGTCCGTGTACACCCATATGCATGATCGATCGTAATCATACAACGCGATGTAGTAATACTAGAGTACTTTACTGCCAACATAATGAGAATTGGTAGCTACTATCTTTATTATAAAATAAGTGTCGTAATTTTATCTAAATACGTACGGGACAAACAACCCGGTAGCGCCGGCG
Organism: Lolium perenne; assembly: GCF_019359855.2. Classification (NCBI taxonomy): domain Eukaryota; kingdom Viridiplantae; phylum Streptophyta; class Magnoliopsida; order Poales; family Poaceae; genus Lolium; species Lolium perenne. The sequence continues at coordinate 274,608,705 of NC_067246.2, read as the reverse complement.
CTCGACCTTTATTAAGCGGCACACTGGGAGGCATGGGGCGAGGCGTGAGAGCAAGGTTTGATTTGGATGCGGCTATTTGGGAGGCGTTACAAAAGCAGTGGAAAAATAATCGAACGATGGTGTCGCCCATCTACTAATCTGAACCTCTGGCAATAATTCTAACATTTTCAACGATGTCTTATTTTTTTCATCGGGCTATTTCCCGGCATGTGTTGAATGATATATTGCGTGGAAACTTTTCCATATCAGGCATTTCATAATGCAAGTTTATAAACACGGTGTTATAGGTAAAATGTTTAGAGAAGGGCAAGGTCTCAGGTTGTTAACAACCATCCTCCTTTTTAGCTATCCCATGGAAAATTGCATTTCATGACAAACTCGGAAGAATATGCAGCCCTATATGTTGGTCGATGTGAGCTAACTAAGGTCTCTGTTCACAAGAATTTCATTAGCTCTGAAATATGTCGCCAAAATATCCAGTTCATACAACGGAGAAATTCCGATGCGCATCAAGCTAGGTCCTCACCTAAGGATAATGAAAACAAGCATCGATTTCTATTGCGATCTGGAGTATTGCATCTCATCATCTCGCTAATCTTCTAGCATCCAGATGTCACCATACTCTTCTTGCATCCTAAAGAAAGGGAGTGGAACATCAGGTTTATCTGGTGCTTGAGGGCCGAGACATCGGTTTCGTAGTCATGCATAACATAAATATCTATGACAATGCCATCATAAATGCTGCACATCGCAAGTGCGTCATCCAGCTCATACAATGACATCCATGGGTAGAAAGACAACGCATCAACAGGAATGTCTCAACCTTGGTGTCAAGCACAATTATGTTTCTGACGTGATCGCTAGTATAGTATCGTGCTAACAGCCAATGCAAGTCGTGTTTGAGGACCAGTGCATTTATGGTAGAACCGAACATCAGGATATTGAAAGTTAGGACGTTTTGGCCGAAGTGACAATTTATAAGACATTGCTTCTTAATAAGGGGAAGTGTATGTCCACAAGTCCCATCTTGTAGTAATGAAGAGTATTAGTTCTACCTGATTTTAAGGTGCAAATAATTTGTATGCATCTCTTTTTATTCATCCAAGTTAGATCATAGATCCAATAGACTAGAGTGGAAGCAGATGGCAATCGAAATATTGGATAGCATAGATATCCGCTGCTTTTGATGATGATTAATAGGTTGGCGGTACTTTCAAACAAAAAAGGAAGATCACTAAGACTACATGCAATGGGGTTCATAGCTAGTATTATGCGCTACATGATGCGCCACATCAATTAATGATGAAAAAGATGCTAGTAGTATCATAGGTAGATACTAGTATCATAGCACGTAAAACTAGAAAATTTAATTCCAAACAAATCATGTACACAAATTTATATTAAAATTCTACAAATCAATAAATATAATTAGCCTATGGTACTAATACATGACACAATGCATTATGGAAACAGTATCATACAATAGCATTATATGTATATTTATCATTGTAACTAGTCTAAGCAGCAAAAAGAAATCAATAAATAAATACAAAGGAAGCAAAGGAAGCAAAGAGCCGAGCAGGATCTCCCGCACGATCGCTTTATGAAAGCCGTCCAGTAGATCCGAGATTTCCCTACTTCTTCTCGGCACGGTAGACGGTACGACTTCTTCCCGAGTCGCGAGGCGCATCCTGGATTGGAGCAGCATTGTAATGTGGTGGCCAGGGCTTGGGTTGGGTGGAGCCTGGGAAGTGGAGACTCACAGCGATGACGATGTGCGTGCTCGCGCTCGAGCGGAGTGGCATGTCAACGCGGTGTCGGGGGGCTCTAGCAGATCGGCCGGAGTGAAGAGGATGACCTTGAGCGGTGCGGTGGGAAGTGGGGGTGCGGCGCACCCCACTACGAATCCACGATGCAGTTACTACCATAGCATAGTGAAATCAGCGGAGCCCAAAGATATGATCCTCCCCAACAGCAATGCAAACCCAAATCCGAGAGGGGATGCTAACCCAATCGACCATGTCTAGAGCGGGAAAAGAGTAATGCTACCCCTATGGAAATATTTTTACGTACTCAAGTTATAGGATGACGTGGGCAGGGGCGCCCTATACATCGCTGCAGCGTGTGCGGGATAACCACACGCACGCATATCTCCCGCGGTTGCTCCCTGATGGGCCGGCCCAGGTACATCCTCTTCTCCAGATTTTTCATTTTTTATTTAGAAAAAATTTAAATTTGAAAAACTTCAGGTTTGTTAGCAAAAAAATGTTTAGATATGAAATTTTTTTTTTCATAATTTCTTTATTCAGAAACAAAATTTGTTCAAATTCTTTTTGGCTCAAAATAAATTGTTTGTAATATCTTTTTGTTAAAATTTGTTCATTTTTTTCCTCAAAATAAATTTCTCCATAATTTTTTTTGTTCAAAAGCAAAATTTGTTTTTGTTTGTTTAAAAAAATTTAGAATAAAAAATGTTCAAAAAAACTAAAATGGTAATAAAACATTCAGAAAAGCAGAAAAAGAAAGAGAAGAAAAAAAGGACAGAAAAACGAAAAATCGAAAAAAATACCAGCTGAACCGAAGAACAGCAAAAAAATAAAAGCCCACGTAAGAACTTCTAGAAAGTTTCCAAAACCGGAGTGATCTATAGCATCCGGCTCTATTGGGCCGCGGCCCATGTCGGCCCCCGCACGCGGGTTATGTATAGGTTTTTCCAGGAAGGGGGCTGTTGCAGTTTGCTTTTCCTTTGTGAATGCGATTTCACGAAAACTCTAGAAAAAAGCCGACCTCTGGGAAGGGAAGTGACTTTCTCCGCGCTCGACACGTGGGTGAACGTGGGGCGCGGAATTTGCCGGTGGACTGCCTCCGCGCGCGACACGTGTTGCTTTCTGGTGAGTTTGCGAACCGTCCACTTCTCGTAACGGGCCCGCTTCGTACTTAACGGGTTTACGGGGACCCGATTCGCGTGTGCCTTTATCTCTGTTTTTCCCTTAGTCTTCTTCTTTCGTCGCCTATCTTCGTGGCTCGCTGTTTCGGCTGGTCGTCTCGTCGGCGGTGCTGCTATTTTCCCTTCTACTCCGTTGCTGCCGAGAACCTCTCGCAACTCATCGTCGGCGGACGTTTTTCCTGCTCCAGTGGTAAGCGCCGTCGTGTTATTCTGCCTGCTTAGGGTTTCTAAGATCTTGGTTTTTCCCTTTGATTCGATTAGATCGAATCAATTTTTTCCCTTTGTATTTCCGGGCTGTGAGTTTTCTGGGGAATTAATTGGAGGGAGGAAGCACTTTCAAATGGAAAATATGCGGAAGTCGGATGCAGATTCGTCTTCTCTCAGTAAAGTCGTGCTTTTTTCATCGATTTCTTCCGCCGCTTCTTGGTTACACACCTTCTGAGGAACATTAGTTAGGGTTTGCCTTTGTGAGTAGCCGTATAATTCCACATTTTGTGATGACATGCATCTTATTATTTAGGGTTTCTTGGTCTTTTTTCTTGTTGATTTACCCGCTCTGGAGGAGCCGCTGAGTTTCCCGTGTCGTGTTGACATGTAGATTCGACGACTCTGGTGGTTCTTGTGGTTTCTATTTGTGTATTTTCTAGAGTTTTCGATTGTTTGGTCTAGTTTTATCACACATCGTACCTGAACTAGTTCTAGGGTTTGTCCAGTGCTTGTTCATAAGATGGTTTTGTACTTCTGTGTGTCCACCCGTTTCTGTCTGGTACTTGCTGTCCTTTGTGTCTGGTACTTGTTCGTGTTTGTCCTTCGTACTCGTGTGGCAATTTGTTCTGTACTTGCGTAGCTTAGTCTATTGTACTTGTGCACCTATATCTCTTGTCCTTGTGCACCTATATCTTTTGTACCTGTGCACCTATATCTCTTGTACTTGTGCACCTATATCTCTTGTACTTGTGCACCTATATCTCTTGTACTTGTACACCTATATCTCTTATACTTCTGCACCTATATCTCTTGTACTTGTGCACCTATATCTTTTGTACTTGTGCACCTATATCTCTTGTACTTGTACTTGTGCATAGACTTATATTGTAATTGTGCATTGGTAAATTTATATTTGTCTGTTTTGGAAGGTATGTTGTCGGCGCCGTGCAGTCTAAACTTGTACAATTTGTTTCTTTTCTAGAGTTTTCGGTTGTGCTAGTGTTTACCTGGTTGTTTTTTTTGTCTAGTTTCCCTTGGTCTATTTGTTGTAGAGTTTGGCGGCAGCAAAGGTGCTGCTCTGTTGCATGTCTTTGCCAGTGCATGCGTGTAAATTATGTTGGTTTCTTTTGGTTTGTTTGGTTGTCGATGTATTTGCGCCAGAGGCGCGTATCGTTTTTGATGTGTAGTGAAGATATGCGATTGCGACGACAAAGGTGGTTTCTGTTGTAATCTTTTTTTGTTGTCCTGTTTTTTCTAGTTTCGAAAGTGATAAGCTGCACACATTGTACCTGAACTAATTTTAGTGTTCTCCGGTGCTTGTTCAGGTTGGAAAAGATGGCAGATCCAGGTTTTCACTCTCGTGCTGATATTCCTGACCATCTTCGTGAAGCAGTCGATCGTCACATCTCAGATATGTTTCCTGGTGAAATGCATAATGATGTAAGGTTTTTTTATTATGTCTTTTGATTTTTAATTATTGTGTTATTGTAAATTGCATTCTTAATTGTGTTTTTTATTTACAGCTACGTTCTAAGCTGAAAGAAATGTGGAAGACTATCTTCATTTCGTCGATGATAAGAACGGGACGTGGTCTTGCTGATCAGATGCGTGATATGGTTTCTCTTTTGTCAATTGAGTTGAAGAAGCAGCCATGTGCTTGCAAGAGAAAGGAGCCTGAAACTGAAAATGTTGTTGGAGGTAGTTCTGTGGCACAGAAGGGTGATGGCAATGCAGACACTGATTCTGATTATTGTCTTGAGGATTGTTGTCTTGAGTGTTCGGGGCCATGTACATGCAAGGGAAAGGAGCCTGAAACTGAAAATGTTGTTGGAGATAGTTCTATGGCCCAGAAGTATGATGCCTATGCAGACACCGATTCTGATGATTGTCTTGAGCTTAAGGAGCTAAGTGGGGAAGAGGATGTCCTCACAATCGCTTTGCATAGAATGTTGTTTGCTGATGTACTTGAGGCTCCTAGGAATTACATTGAAGGGTAACCGTTGGAATTCAATTTTCCATCTACTTTTCATCTATTTTTGTATATACGGATGTTTATTCTTCTTGTTTTTAACAATTGCAGTTCCGAGAAAATACTTGAAGTTGGTGGTAAGTCTGTCAGCTGGCATAGTTTCTACCTTGCTATGAAGGGTGGTGGTTTCATGGATCCTTCTGTTATGGATGTTTTTCTTAAGTGCGTTGATGATGGTCTTGATTTCTTATTTATTCCGAGCTCTTTGGCAGTACGTCATGTGTATATGTTTTAGATTTATTTATTTTTTAACTAAATGTTTTTAGCATTTAGTTTTTTAAACATCTTCTTGTTGTTTTTTCCAGCATATTCTTGATGTGGATGAGGCGGACCCTATTCATCTTGCTGCAAGCTTTGCTGAACATGATCTGAAGTACTATAGTTTGGATAGGGAAGAGGCATGTTTGTCATGTTTTGTTTGGCGCTTATATTTTTTCTACTACAAGTATCGTGGATGCTTTCTTATTTCTCGTGTGATTGTTTAATTTCAAACAGGTCTACATTACTTGTTGCGATTACAGCCATTGGTGGGTTATCTTTGTCGACTTCCATTTCAGGAAATTTAGAGTGTCTAGCTCGCTGGAGTTGACTGAAGCTCAGATGGCTTCTACTCAAAGAATTGTATGGTTTTCGTTGTAATCTAGCTAATTAAAAAATTATTTACACATGACAACAATAACTTTTATTTTTTATTCTTTCAGTGCAAATCATTTAAGAAACTTTACAGTCATCTTCATGGTGTCGAGAGATTAAATATCTCATCGTTCAAGATAAAAGTTTGCGGCACCCCTTCTTGTTCAGAGTAATCATCTTTTCTTAATGTGAACTATAATTTTATTTTGTTTACTGTGTTTGGATTTAATTGTTTCTTTCTTTTTGACCATTAGGACAAGCGCGAGGCGTGACTGTGGTATCTATGCAATGAGGTTTATTTGGATATTCAAGGCTAATTTTTACCCAGATGTATTCAAGGTAGGTAATGTGTTGCGTACATAGTTTTATTCAATAGTATTTAAGGCATGTTTTTAGTACTTGTTCGCTGTATAAATAGTACATGTCAATGGTTGTTTTTAGTACTTGTGCATCTTTTTGTTTAGTCGTTGTGTACTTTTTCGTTTGGAGCTTGTGCATTCTTGTTGAAGATCATTAACCATTGTGTTGTTTCGTGTTTTTCAGGCTGACATCGAAAGTTTTCGACAGTTCTTCGCCGGAATGATGCTCACTTATGATTCTCCTAATTATTTGGCAAGTTTCGTTCGCGAACAGATTGAAGAATTCGAAAGTAAGAACTGTTTTACAATGGTTATCCTTTTTTCGTCCAGTGAAGTCAATGAAGTGAACTTGATTGTACAAAATAAGGAAATGAAGTACATAAGAACATTACATATTCATTCTATTGTCTGTATCATATATTCTAAATATTCCTGTGGCCTCCTCCTTGTGTGATTCCTACTTTTATTGCTCTCCTTTGATATCCTTTGTTCATCTTCGACCTCTGCAAAATAAATAGTTTTCAAATTTATGTTTAGCTTTTCGGAAAAAGCAGATTATTTGCATCAGTAGGTTTTCATCACTGACAAAAGTAATTTCATGGGCACACTTACCTTGTTAATATGTTTTGTGTTCCAAATACCAGATATTCCAAGTTGCATCTTATTCTTCCGTTGTGATAGTACATACCGTACGTGTTTCCTGGTTGTGTTGTTCTTTCTGTTGTGTTACTATCATCGTTTGTGTGTCTGTCTCTTGATTGATCCTGTGCTGTATTGCTTGTATACCTTTCTTTGTGATCTTTCTTTTTGTCTTTGGCTAACTTTGCTTGTTCTGCTGCCTCTGCTGCCTTTGCTGCAATTTCTGCTTTCAGTGTTTCACATCCTGTTTTGTTGTGTCCTGATCTTTTGCAGTGGCTACAATTTATTTGTCTAGTTTTCTGTCTTTTTTCTGAACCTGGCATCATTCGGTCTCCTCTTTTTCTTCCTCTTCTGTCAGGCATTGGTGGGTCACGAAATGTTTCGTTGCTAGCTGTTTCTTCATCGTGTAGTTTTTTGGCTCCTTCATCTTCTCTTATTGCTGCCAACACTTTTGTTTCCATATCACGCATACACTGAATCATGACATTATATGCTTTGTCATTTGGGCATGCTCTGTTGCAAAGTTCTGCCATATGGCTCATCACACCGGCAAATTTTAGTGTTTCGTCTCCGCAAGAAGCATCTGCGACATTTCCTAATGTTACGAGTTCCATGTCTATGTCTTTTCTCCATCTTTGAATCACAAAACTCTCTGGCAAATCATTGATCTCCATGTGAACCATTGCTTTTATTACATGGCAGCAATGTATACCATCCCTCTGCATCTTCTTGCAGGAACACATGAAGTTTTTTTTTTCATCGTCAAACGTGACGTCAAAACACTCCCTTTTGAATTCCATGTGGTCGTAGGATTTCACTATTCCTTTCAGCCGCAGGTGGCGACCAGGTTCAAGTGATCCTTCTACCTTGAATGCCGTGTTGTTTGTGATCTCGATCTGGAACTTCTCGAATATGTCATGTGTGAATTGTTGAAGAGCTTGCTTCTCAAACGGGTGTCTTGTTACTGCTTTTGCTATTTTCAGTGTTGATATGAGCTTTTTCTTGTCCAGGGCGGATAAGCACTTGTCTTGTATAACCTCGTACTGTTCAAGGAACATTGTTATTGTGTCTGTGTGCTGGCTATAGCATTTCCACATGTTATTTGTGCTCTCGCTCCTTCCTGTGCTTGATGAGAATGGGTAAAATTTATCCATGAAGTACGCTGGTACCCACCTGTGTCTTATCCTGTATAACTTGCTTAGGTGTTCTTCTCCCCCAGCATTGTAATCGTTTATCACTTTATTCCATCCCATTTCGAACTCAACTGGTGTGAATGCGTTCTTTGCAACGTACATTAGCATTTCCGACATTCCTGGATTTTTTGCAAAGAAGGTGCTCTCTTTCTGACTCATCTTGGTCACGATATGGAAGTAGCAGTTCCTGTGGGTTGTAGACTTTAGAACTGTTTGTATTGCTTTCTTCATTGCTTTGTCTTGGTCTATTATTATTGTCTTTGGTTCTTTTCCACCCATGGCCTGAACAAATGTTTCCAGCAGCCATATGAATGTATCTATTTTTTGATCCTTGAGCAGACCAACGGCAAACAGTACTGTGGCTCCGTGATTGTTCACCCCAACTATAGGAACAAACGGTAGGCCATACTTATTTGTGCTGAAAGTTGTGTCAAAGATATGTAGTCACCGAACAGCTTGTAGTTCATTACGCACATTGCGTCCATCCAAAACAGGCTGCGAACTCTTTTTTCACTGTCTATCTCCATGTCATGATAGAAGCCAGGTACTGTTTTCTGCAGTGTCTTGAAGCGTTCCAGGCACTTCTGAATGTCATGGTCCTTTTCAATTTGTTGTTGTTGACTCTTTATGTTGCTTAGATCGACAGCATCGAAGGGTATTCCACGGAATTTCCCTCTGATCGACCGGAAGATTAACATCATCTTCCTTGGTGGCAGATGTCCCATCTGTAGTAGATGAATTAATCTCCTGTCGAGATCAGTCATCCTTTTGTGATAGTGTGCAAACCTAATGAGATAGTCTGTTGGTTCCAGCGGATGGTTGTGTTCTAAGTGAACCTTCTTGATGTACCAGTATCCATCAAATTTTCTTACAATTATGTGTGCTTTACAGCCAGTCTTCAGTAGTATGTTTGTTCTCCTCTACGACGATGTTTTGGCATCTGTGTTTGTGCATCCTTCCTTGTTACATGTGAATGTTTGCATGTAAATTTCTCCGTTTTTTCCTGATCTCTTGCTGCTGAACTTCTTCACTGCAAATCCTTCCTTCCTTGCATACAGAGCGTATCTATAGAATGCATCGTCTCTTGTTTTGAAGCGGGCACCTTCCTTTGGTATAGCTGCACTGATAATCTCTTCAACTGCTGGGTAGTCATCTGTGTTGAACATTTTGTCCATTTCCTCTTCCATCTTTGTTGGAGGATCTGGATTTATTTCTGGATCATCATCCTTCAGTTCTTCTTTTGTTTCTTGTTTAGTAGCTTGTTCCTCTGAGGACGAGTTTGATTGTCCTGTGCTGTGTTTCTGCGATGATGAATAAGCTTCCTTTTGACTTGTTTCCTTTGAGGCACTTGTTTCTTCATCGGTACTTCCCATTCCTCTGGTTTCCTGAATTCATAACATTTACATTGTGCATCAGTTTTGTAAGATGGTGTTCGAGAGGTCTATATATTTTATTGTTTATTTCCACATATAACACAGCATGGACTGTTTTAAAAATCAAAATTACGTACCTGGTGATCGATGATTTTATTTCTCGATGTTTCAGTACATGTGTATGCTTCATATGTTTCCTGTAAATTAAAGGTATACAGTTAATTTTTTTTAATGCATTGTTTTAAATGAACTTGATAATTTTAGTGCATACATGTAGTTACTACCTTTGTATTGCTTGTTGTGCTATCACTGGAGTTGGTGTTGGCTGTAGCAAACTTCATTTTCTGAAAATAAGTAAATCAAGTAAACTTTATGTTAGATTCCTGGTTTACTGATGTTTCTCCATAGTGCATAATCATTGTACCTTGCTAATTTTTGCTGGTATTGGTTGCTTTTGTGTTTTCCAGTCATTATGTTTGTCTGGTATACCATATTTGCTGCTTGGACCTGCATGTTGTTTCATTCCTGCCTGGTTGCTGTAAACCTCCTGTAAATTAGATATAAATTTAATTTTGTCAGGCTATTTTTTAATCACAGTTTCTGTTCTCGTCATTGCGAGAAGTGTTGATCAACTGTAATCTACATGCCTTTTTGATGTCTTCTTTGTTTTGTTGAGATTGTTGTCGGGAGGTCTCGTGCTTGTCTACTAGCTTGATCTGTGTGTGGTTGTTGTCGTTGTTGTCATCAGACATATCATCGTCCTCGATTTCTTTGAATAAACCCTGAGAAATGGATAAATAATTATCAGGATTTATCCTAAAAATGTTTTGACTTTGTACTTTACTTCTATAACCTATGTTACTTACCTCGTAACTTGATGAGCTTCTTTGCATGTATTTTTCCACTGGTGTAGCTGAGCTGTTCTGGCTGCTTGTTGCTGACACATAATTATGCTTTCCTGTTTGTTCGTGATGTTTTTGTCTCACATTGTTTCCATCAGCATCCTGAAAGAAGATTGACAGTCAGTAATATTACTATCACATAAAATAATTAATTTTAAATATATTTGTTAAATTGATTCAATAAAATCTAGTAATGAATTTTCAGTGCCATATGTATTAATTAATTTTACCAACCTTCATTGTGAAGTTTTGCGATTGATATGATTTGACGTTGCTTGCTAGCAGGGAAGGATACTCTCTTGAACAAGCGTAGGAGGGAGCATACTGATTGATATTCTCAGAGGTTAGCAATTTTTTTTCCTTCATCCCTCTATCCAATTCCATTGTTGAGCTGTTGCTGGAAGCTTCTTCCTTCTTTACTTCTATTAGAGATCGTTTAAGGTGAGCACACTGCACTCTGTACTGTGACTCAGCTTGTTTAAGTTTATTTTGTTGCATTTTCTCCTTTTTATTCTTCCATGCGTGTATTCTTGCCTGGAAAAAAAAATGATTATAAATTTTTGTGTACATGCATGTCAAAAAAAAAATAGTTTATTTTGTGTACATTTTAAATGCAGATATATGATCACATTAACAAATAAATCACAATAAGGACATATTATATGCACAGTACTAGTAGTTGTGTACCTGTTGAAATGTGTAAGTTGTTATTGCCTGGAATTGTTTCTAGTGCTTCTTACTACTATGGGCTAGTACTTCTTGAACAACATAGGCACGATAATACTGTTGCTTTTGTTTGACAGCATGGAAATTGTTTTTCCAAGCAATTGTTACTAGTACTTGTTAATATGAATAGTTACTAGTAATAGTTAATATGAAATCATTATAGGCACAAGTTAGTCTGTTTTCTACATGCAGTGTTACTAGTACTTGTTAACATGGTGAATTGGTACTCCCCTGTACGACAAAGTTTATCACTATAGCATAACGGGGAGGTGCTTGTAAGTAGATTGGATTTTGATAAGTTTTACTATTTTTGCAACTTTTGCCATCTGTTCTGCAGTTAGTGGTATCTTTACTCCAGGTGGCAGCTTGTTCAATGATACGTCCAATTTGCATCACTATTTTATATCATAATTTGCTGTTATTCATTGATATATTTCATATTGGGACACAATACTTATGTTATTTCATCTATTTTGCATGTTTCATCATTATTGGAGGACCGAACACCGGAGCCAGGATTCTGCTGGAAAAAGCACCGTCAGAACGCAATATTTCGGAAGATCAACTCTGGAAGGAAATTATACCAAAAATCCTATTTTTCAAGATGACGAAGGAAGCCAGAAGGAGGAGCCAGGAGCAGCCAGGGTGGGCCCACACCCTAGGGCGGCGCGGCCCAGGCCCTGGCCGCGCCGGCCTATGGTCTGGGGGGCCCACGACCCTTTTTGCCTCCTTTTCTTCGCCAAACCCTTCGTCCCGAAGACCTAAGCCACAGAGGGTACCTCGCGAAGAGTTACAGCTGCCTCTGCGGGGCGGAGAACAGCAGAGAGAAAAGAGCTCTCCGGCGGGCAGGAATCCGCCGGGGAAATTCCCTCCGGGAGGGGGAAATCGACGCCATCAACACCGTCATCGAGCTGGACATCATCGCCATCACCATCATCATCATCTCCACCATCATCACCGCCGTCATCACCGCTGGACACCGCCACCGCCGTAGCAATTTGGGTTTGATCTTGATTGTTTGATAGGGGAAACTCTCCCGGTATCGATTTCTACTTGTTGTTGATGCTATTGAGTGAAACCATTGAACCAAGTTTATGTTCAGATTGTTATTCATCATCATATCACCTCTGATCATGTTCCGTATGATGTCTCGTGAGTAGTTCGTTTAGTTCTTGAGGACATGGGTGAAGTCTAAATGTTAGTAGTGAACTATGGTTGAGTAATATTCAATGGTGTGATATTTAAGTTGTGGTGTTATTCTTCTAGTGGTGTCATGTGAACGTCGACTACATGACACTTCACCATTTATGGGCCTAGGGGAATGCATCTTGTACTCGTTTGCCAATTGCGGGGTTGCCGGAGTGACAGAAACCTAAACCCCCGTTGGTATATCGATGCAGGAGGGATCGCAGATCTCGAGTTTAAGGCTGTGGTTAGATTTAATTCTTAATTACTTTCTTGTAGTTGCGGATGCTTGCAAGGGGTATAATCACAAGTATGTATTAGTCCTAGGAAGGGCGGTACATTAGCATAGGTTCACCCACACAACACTTATCACAACAATGAAGATTATTTAGCCGTATGTAGCGAAAGCACTAGACTAAAATCCCGTGTGTCCTCGAGAACGTTTGGTCATTATAAGTAAACAAACCGGCTTGTCCTTTGTGCTAAAAAGGATTGGGCCACTCGCTGCAATTATTACTCTCGCACTTTACATACTCGTACTTTATTCAACTGTTACATCAAACCCCACAGATACTTGTACGTGAGCATTTACGGTGAATCCTTCATCGAAACTGCTTGTCAACACCTTCTGCTCCTCGTTGGGATCGACATTCTTACTTATCGAAGATACTACGATACACCCCTATACTTGTGGGTCATCAAGACTATTTTTAGGCGCCGTTGCCGGGAGTGAAGCGCTATTGGTAAGTGGAATTGGTAAGGAAAACCTTTCTTGTTGTGCTGATTTTATTTCTACACTGCTGCTATAAGTCATTATGGAGAGATCTTCTCTTCAATTTTTATTTGGGAAATCTACTACTACTGCAACGGTAGTGGATGAGGCGCCAGGTGAGGAAGTGATACCATATAAAATACCTATGAAAATTATTGAACGTGTTATGGATAACCGCTATGAAGGGGATGGAACTGTCCTTCCTGGTGATCATTTACTGTTTTTGCATGAATTATGCGGGTTATTCAAATGTGCAGGTATTGCTATGGATGAAGTGAGGAAGAAACTATTCTCTTTGTCGCTGTCCGGTAAGGCGGCGCATTGGTATAAATTCTTGGATACTGGGGATTCTCTTGAATGGAATGATATTGTGCCCCGGTTTTATTCTAAGTTCTATCCTCCAAGTGAAATTCATAAGGATCGGAATCGCATATATAATTTTTGGCCTCATGATGGAGAGAGCATCGCCCAAGCTTGGGGGAGATTGAAGTCTTTAATACTCAAATGCCCCATTCATGAGCTTCCTGGTAATGTTATTATTGATAATTTCTATGCAAGACTTTCTTTTCAAGACAAGACCTTGCTGGATACTTCTTGTTCTGGATCATTTACACGCAACAAAGAAGAGTTTAAAAGGGACCTTCTTGATCGGATCCAAGAAAATACTGAAGGATGGGAGAACGACAAGGATAGAGAATCAGGTATAATTTATGATTATAAATGCATTGAAGCTTTTATGGATCTTGATAAATTTCGTAATATGAGTGCTATATATGGTCTTGATTCTCAAGTTGCTGTAAATCTTTATAAAGCTTTTGCCTCTCATTATGAATTGCCAAAGAAGAATTTTGATAAGTATCATGAACCGTATAAAGATAAAATTGATTCATCTATTAATAAATGCGTTGTAGTTGAAAGCTGATCGTGTTATTCCTGAAGCTTATATTGAAAAAACTCCTTTCCCTGCTAAAATGAAAGAGTACTCTGTTATAAATAGTGCGGTTCATAAAAGTGAAAAAACCTGTAGAACCCGAAGAACAAATAAAAGTTGAACTCGCTGTTGCAATAATTAAAGATCTTGTGACTGAAAATGTGGAGGATGGTCATATTATTTTCTATGAAGATGCTTCTAATATTGTCTCACATCCTAATAAACCCAAACAAGCTAGTGTTCCTATGCTATCTGTTAAAATTGGTGATCATTGTTATTATGGATTATGTGATATTGGTGCAAGTGTTAGTGCTATTCCGTATGAGCTTTACACGGAGATTATGCACGAAATTGATTCTTGTGAACTTGAAGATATTGATGTGGTTATTCAGCTGGCCAATAGAGAAACTATTTCTCCAATTGGTATTGTTCGAGATGTGGAAGTTTTATGCGGTAAGATTAAATATCCTGCTGACTTTTTGGTACTTGGTTCTGCTGCTAGTGATTATTGTCCTATTATTTTTGGTAGACCTTTTCTAAATACTTGTGGAGCTATTATAGATTGCAAGAAAGAGAAAATTTTGACTAAATTCGCTGGTGAATCTTATGAGTTTAACTTCTCTAAATTTACTAAAACTCCTTATAAAGCTGATTTGCCTAGTAATGATTTTAAAATGGAGCAATGTGCATCTATTGTTCTTGTTCCTAATAATCCTTTGCAGCAACATTTGGAGGATAAGCGAGAGCGAAATTTTTAGGAAAGAAAGAGATGAGCTTGAGGAAATTTTTCTTCGCCAACCTATTCTCAAGCATGATTTACCGGTGGAAGATTTGGGTACAACACCGCCACCAAAGGAAGATCCTGTTTTTGATTTAAAGCCTTTACCTCGATAATCTTAAATATGCTCATATTGATGATAAGAAAATATATCCTGTTATTATTAGTTCTAAGCTTTAGATTGAGGAAGAAAGGTTATTGGAAATATTGAAGAAGCATCGAGGCGCTATTGGCTACACTCTTGATGATTTGAAGGGGATTTCTCCGTCTATATGCCAACATGCTATTAATATGGAAGATGATGCAAAGCCTGTTGTTGAACCTCAGCGTCGTCTAATTCCGAAGATGAAGGAAGTGGTAAGGAATGAGGTATTACGACTTCTTGAAGCTGGTATTATATATCCTATTGCTGATAGTAGATGGGTTAGTCCTGTGCATTGCGTTCCCAAGAAAGGAGGTATGACTGTTGTGCCTAATGATAATGATGAGCTCATTCCTCAAAGAGTAGTTGTAGGGTATAGAATGTGCATTGATTTTCGAAAAGTTAATAAAGTTACTAAGAAAGATCATTACCCTTTACCATTTATTGATCAAATGCTAGAAAGATTGTCTAAGAATACTCATTTTTGCTTTCTTGATGGTTATTAAGGGTTTTCACAAATTCTTTGTTAAAGCTAAAGATCAAGAGAAAACCACCTTTACTTGTCCTTATGGAACTTATGCTTATAGACGCATGCCTTTTGGTTTATGTAATGCTCCTGCTACTTTTCAAAGATGCATGTCCTGCTATTTTTCATGGTTTTTGTGAAAGTATTGTAGAGGTATTCATGGATGATTTTTCCGTCTATGGGAATTCTTTTGATAGTTGCTTGCGAAACCTTGATAAAGTTTTGCGAGAGATGTGAAGAAACTAACCTTGTTCTTAATTGGGAGAAATGCCACTTTATGGTTAATGAAGGAATTGTATTGGGACATAAAATTTCTGAGAGAGGTATTGAAGTTGATAGAGCTAAAGTTGAAGCAATTGAGAAGATGCCCTATCCGAGGGATGTTAAAGGTATTCGTAGTGTTCTTGGTCATGTTGGGTTTTATAGGAGATTTATTAAAGATTTCTCCAAGATTTCAAAGCCTCTTACTAATCTTCTTCAAAAAGATGTACCATTTGTTTTTGATGATGATTGTAAGGAAGCTTTTGAAACTCTTAAGAAAGCCTTAACAAGCTGCTCCTATAGTTGAACCTCTGATTGGAACTTACCATTTGAAATTATGTGTGATGCTAGTGATTTTCTTTGTAGGCGCTGTTCTTGGACAATGAGTAGATAAAAAACTGAATGTTATTCATTATGCTAGTAAAACTCTTGATGCTGCTCAAAGAAATTATGCTACAACCGAAAAGGAATTATTAGTCGTAGTCTTTGCTTGTGATAAATTTAGATCTTATATTGTTGATTCAAAAGTTACTATTCATACTGATCATGCTGCAATTAGATACCTAATGACAAAGAAAGATGCTAAGCCGAGGCTTATTAGATGGGTACTTCTTTTGCAAGAATTTGATTTACATATTGTAGATAGGAAAGGTCTTGATAATCCTGTTGCTCGATAATTTGTCTAGATTGGAAAATATTGCTTATGATCCTGTTCTCGTTAATGATAGTTTTCCAAATGAACAATTGGCTGTAATAAAGGTGAGCTCGCGAGACAGTCCTTGGTATGCTGATTATGCTAACTTTATTGTTTCCAAGTACTTGCCTCCAACCTTTTCAGCTCAGCAAAGGAGGAAATTCTTTTATGACTTGAGGCATTATTTCTGGGATGACCCACACTTATATAAAGAAGGAGTGGATGGTATTATGCGAAGATGTGTTCCTGAGTATGAACAACAAGAAATATTGAGTAAATGTCATGGTAGTGCTTATGGGGGACATCACGCTGGAGAAAGAACCGCGCAAAAGGTTTTACAATCAGGTTTTTATTGGCCAACTCTCTTCAAGGATGCGAGAAAGTTTATTTTATCTTGTGATGAATGCCAAAGGGTTGGTAATATCTCCAGCACGCAATGAAATGCCTATGAATTATACTCTTGTTATTGAACCGTTTGATTGTTGGGGATTTGACTTCATGGGACCTTTTCCGTCTTCGGAAGGTAACACTCATATACTTGTTGCTGTTGATTATGTTACTAAATGGGTGGAAGCTATACCTACGAAAAGTGCTGATGGTGAGACCTCTTTAAGAATGCTCTTAGATATTATTTTTCCTAGATTTGGAGTACCTAGATATATTATGACTGATGGAGGTTCTCATTTTATTCATGGAGGTTTTAGAAAAACTCTTGCTAAGTATGGTATTAATCATAGAATTGCTTCTGCTTATCATCCTCAAACTAGTGGTCAAGTAGAATTATCAAATAGAGAGATTAAATCTATTTTGGGAAAGACCGTTAATAAAACTAGAAAGAATTGGGCTAGTAAATTGAAGGATGCACTTTGGGCTTATAGAACTGCGTATAAAAATCCCATGGGAATGTCACCTTATAAAATGGTTTATGGGAAAGCTTGTCATTTACCTCTAGAACTAGAGCACAAAGCTTATTGGGCTGTTAGAGAATTAAATAAAGATCCTAAACTTGCCGGTGATAAGAGGTTGTTGCAATTGAGTTCTCTAGATGAATGGAGAAGTGAAGCATATGAAAATGCTAAACTCTTTAAAGAGAAAGTTAAAAAATGGCATGATAGGAGGATTATCAAAAGAGAATTTAATATTGGGGATAAAGTCCTATTGTATCGGTCTCGTCTCAGATTCTTTGCAGGGAAATTACTCTCGAAATGGGAAGGACCATATGTTGTCGAGGAGGTGTATCGTTCAGGAGCAATCAAAATTAGCTCTCTCCAAGGCAATGCTACGCAAGTGGTGAATGGACAAAGACTCAAGCATTATATCTCGGGTGATTCTTATAATGTTGATGTTGATATTATTCAAGTGGAAACACCGGAGGCCTACATCAAAGGGCAAATTGACAGTCATGAACTCGACTTCGAATAGGTAAGATCGGTAATGAAAAGTACGCAATTTACTTTCCGAACTATATTTTTGCTGTTTTTGGAAAATATGAGAAATTACGAGTTCGAAACGGAGTGGAAAGGACGCACGAGGGGGTGCCACCATAGGGCGGCGCGGCCTGACCTGGGCCCGCGCCGGCCTATGGTTTGGCCGCCTCGTCGCCCCTTTCCGACTCTGGTTCGATCTGGTGCTTTCCTTTTGATGAGAAAATTTTTGCTATATAATCCCCCGGACCCCTGGAGGTCCGTATATCGTGTTTTCGACGTGTTTTGTTTCGAGTTGTTTCTGCCAGGATTTGCTTCGGATCTAGAGCCATCATGTCTTCGTCGGAAACTCCGAAGGACAGCTCCAGCAAGGATGTTGGCAAGTTGTACATGGAGGAGCTGAGGATGCACCCCAAGGAGTTGCTGCTCGTTGAAGGAGAACTGCAAGTCAAGGATGTCCAGGGCCCTAAAGGAGAAGGAAGCCTGGAAGACAGGATGGAGAAGCTAGAACAAGAGGTTTTCAAGTACAAGAAGATGGCTGAGCGTGAGGTGGATATCTTCCACAGGATTGTGTCTGAACTCATTGCTGAACATGAGAAGGAAACTGCAAAGCTTTGGAGCGACATCCTCTCACTTCACGACACCACCAACAAGCTCCAAGCACAACTCTATGATTTTCAGAATCAGAATCGTGAGTATGAAAACAGGTTTAAATACATAAGCCGTCTTTGCTAGTTTCAGGATCCCCGAGACCAAGATGTCGTTTCTTGATGGAGAGCCTCTTCCTTGGAAGTTTGATGACGGGAATTCATCACCACCATCGCCGCAGGAGTAATTCATCATCGGTATTGGCATCCCCTTGGTTTGTTCCGAGCTTGGGGGAGTGCCGCGGTATCACATTATCACTACCTTTTACTTTTATTGTCAAGTAGTATCATATCATGAGTAGGGAAGTTATCATATAAGATGGGTTGCGTTTGGAAGTATCTCTCCTTTAGTTGGTTATCTATGTATCCCTTGGTGTGAGTTATCGTTATGGAATATTAATGAGAAGTCTTATCATTTACATATTGCACATCTTATTTTAGTTTGCAATCTCTACTATATGATTCACCTTGTTGTTAGTATTGGTATCACTTTGGGAGCATTGAATAAATCTATTTGGTTTTGGCAAACTTAGCATTGGTCAATAGCAACAACACTTTGAGGTTTAAATAGAAAAGAGAAATACATGTAGATGTTTCATTATCTTTCTTGTTAGCTCATAGCTTATTATTCTGAAGTTAAAATTGTTTGTACTTACAAGGAAGATGCATGATTGTTTCTATCACATGTATATTTGTTTGTTTCCCTCGACTCTTATGCTTGCTAATTAACCTTGCTAGCCAAAGACCTGTACTGAGAGGGAATACTTCTCGTGCATCCAAACCTTAACCCAAACCTATGCCATTTGTGTCCACCATACCTA
Source organism: Lolium perenne (assembly GCF_019359855.2). Lineage (NCBI taxonomy): Eukaryota > Viridiplantae > Streptophyta > Magnoliopsida > Poales > Poaceae > Lolium > Lolium perenne. Next base: position 274,589,516 of record NC_067246.2, on the reverse strand, counting down.
CCTACTACATGGTATTTTCTGCCATTCCAAGTAAATACTTCATGTGCTACCTTTAAACAATTCAAAACTTAGTATCTCTTATTTGTGTTAATGTTTCATAGCTCATGAGGAAGTATGTGGTGTTTTATCTTTCAATCTTGTTGGGCAACTTCCACCAATGGACTAGTGGCTTCACCCGCTTATCCAATAATTTTGCAAAAAGAGCTGGCAATGGGATTCCCAGTCCCAAATTGATTAAACTAAATAGACACTCTTCCATGGTATGTGATTGATGGACGGCACCCGAAGGATTCGGTTAGCCATGGCTTGTGTAAGCAAAGGTTGGGGGGAGTGTCATCATCATAATAAAGCTAAAATAAAAAGGCACTCCTTCATGGTATGAGATTGTTGGCAGGCACCCGAGGATTCGGTTAGCCATGGTTTGTGAAAGAAAGGTTGGAAGGAGTGCCACACAAAAAAAAATATGGGAGCCGCTCTTAGGAGGTTGTCTGGCAAGGGGGTTAGAGTACCCGCTACCAGTCGTTGACAACAACAAACACCTCTCAAAATGTTACTTTTATTCTCTTTATATGATTGCAAAAATTGAAAAAGCTCTAGCACATGATTTAATCCCTGTTTCCCTCTGCGAAGGGCCTGTCTTTTACTTTATGCTGAGTCAGTAAACCTATTTCCCTCCATCTCAAGCAAGCATTTGAGTAGTTGTGATCAAACCATTATATTGTGATTTGCTACATCATGTCTTTTATTCTTCTTTGTTTAGTACAAGTTTTATCTGAATGAATATAGCTTTGCAAGTTATCAATGATCATGAGAAAACCATTATGATTGAGTATGCAAGTTGTGCCTTATAAACTTTAACATGGGAGCGCTGCTCAATGAGATATAATCTGTTAATTGTTCTCTGACCAAGAACGAAGTTTGCCATCACCAATTATGATTTCTTATGCACCTTTACTTGTGATTACCTTATACTTGTTTCAATATGAGTTATAAGAGATTGTTTACTATAATGTCCTGTGTGAATGAATATGATGCTTCTTGTCCGTATTTTATTCATCGACTCTTCACTCCATAAATATGTGGTCATGTCTATCGAGCTCAGTTTCGCTTGGGGACAAGCGAAGTCTAAGCTTGGGGGGAGTTGATACGTCCAATTTGCATCACTATTTTATATCATAATTTGCTGTTATTCATTGATATATTTCATATTGGGACACAATACTTATGTTATTTCATCTATTTTGCATGTTTCATCATTATTGGAGGACCGAACACCGGAGCCAGGATTCTGCTGGAAAAAGCACCGTCAGAACGCAATATTTCGGAAGATCAACTCTGGAAGGAAATTATACCAAAAATCCTATTTTTCAAGATGACGAAGGAAGCCAGAAGGAGGAGCCAGGAGCAGCCGGGGTGGGCCCACACCCTAGGGCGGCGCGGCCCGAGCCCTGGCCGCGCCGGCCTATGGTCTGGGGCCACGACCCTTTCGCCTCCTTTTCTTCGCCAAACCCTTCGTCCCGAAGACCTAAGCCACGTAGGGTACCTCGCGAAGAGTTACAGCCGCCTCTGCGGGGCGGAGAACAGCAGAGAGAAAAGAGCTCTCCGGCGGGCAGGAATCCGCCGGGGAAATTCCCTCCGGGAGGGGGAAATCGACGCCATCAACACCGTCATCGAGCTGGACATCATCGCCATCACCATCATCATCATCTCCACCATCATCACCGCCGTCATCACCGCTGGACACCGCCACCGCCGTAGCAATTTGGGTTTGATCTTGATTGTTTGATAGGGGAAACTCTCCCGGTATCGATTTCTACTTGTTGTTGATGCTATTGAGTGAAACCATTGAACCAAATTTATGTTCAGATTGTTATTCATCATCATATCACCTCTGATCATGTTCCGTATGATGTCTCGTGAGTAGTTCGTTTAGTTCTTGAGGACATGGGTGAAGTCTAAATGTTAGTAGTGAACTATGGTTGAGTAATATTCAATGGTGTGATATTTAAGTTGTGGTGTTATTCTTCTAGTGGTGTCATGTGAACGTCGACTACATGACACTTCACCATTTATGGGCCTAGGGGAATGCATCTTGTACTCGTTTGCCAATTGCGGGGTTGCCGGAGTGACAGAAACCTAAACCCCCGTTGGTATATCGATGTAGGAGGGATCGCAGGATCTCAGAGTTTAAGGCTGTGGTTAGATTTAATTCTTAATTACTTTCTTGTAGTTGCGGATGCTTGCAAGGGGTATAATCACAAGTATGTATTAGTCCTAGGAAGGGCGGTACATTAGCATAGGTTCACCCACACAACACTTATCACAACAATGAAGATTATTTAGCCGTATGTAGCGAAAGCACTAGACTAAAATCCCGTGTGTCCTCGAGAACGTTTGGTCATTATAAGTAAACAAACCGGCTTGTCCTTTGTGCTAAAAAGGATTGGGCCACTCGCTGCAATTATTACTCTCGCACTTTACATACTCGTACTTTATTCAACTGTTACATCAAACCCCCCTGAATACTTGTCTGTGAGCATTTACAGTGAATCCTTCATCGAAACTGCTTGTCAACACCTTCTGCTCCTCGTTGGGATCGACATTCTTACTTATCGAAGATACTACGATACACCCCCTATACTTGTGGGTCATCATTCAACCACATTATTTGTTGTTCTTCATCCTTGTTTTGTGGTGCCCATGTTTCATCCATCTTCTCTGATGATTCTTTTTTTTCCTCTCCAGCCCTGCAGGAGTATGAAATGTTGAAGTTCAAGACTATGAAGAGCAAGCGTGTAAGGTTGAGAAGTTTGAGTGCTACTTTTGACAAGTATTCAGAAGCAAATATGCAAGTTTGAATTTACGACTAGCTTTGATGAGTATCCAGTGTTTGAACTTGTTTAGTGCGTGTTTGAGTGGTTAGTCTGTGTCTGTTTAGATTCTAGAACCAACGAGAAAGAAACCTGGTGAATTTACCTATGAGGTCGTTCCGATCAGATGTATTTTGCACGTTGCCTAATCCTGCAGATCTGCGAGTTCAGCCTCTCTCATCCCTTGTTTGTTCCCTTGTGTTGATATTTTCTGTCCTGCACGTCCGAATTTTGAATCGTTGGAAAAAAAATATTGATGAAAAATTGCGATTCACTGTAGTACATGTTAGTTGTGGATGGGGTTCCAGTTGTCGAGCGAGAAAAATCGGGGTACGGAATAGTATGATTCAAATCTACGAACGTGGAATTTAGATGTTTACCTTGAGTTCGTGATCGTTCGTCTTCCTTCGTCTTCGTTAGTGCCTTCATCGTTCCCCTCGTCTGGATCTGGATTTGAATTTTGAATCTGTTGGAGAGAGAGGAGGAGATGGAAAGCGTGATCCCGTTGTCCACCAAAAGTGGAGGATTAGTTAAGATATCTACCTTCGAGATATTTCTTCTCCTGCATTTGTGGGCCAGCATATTTCATTAAATGGGAGTTGGTGTTTCAGTATGACATGTGGGTCCTCCTTTTTCTGATCATTCCTTTTCTGCGTGGATGACATGTGGGACTGTGGATGGGAGGATTTAACCTACTTCACTTTCCCATTTTTTCTTCTGTGACGTCTCCGTAATTTTTGCCGTCATTCATTGATCCCGTGAGCCATCTTCTTCCTCCCTCTTGCGCTCTTCGTACGCTTGCGCCCCCATCTCAGATCTGTTTTTGAAACCTCTCGTCTGGAATGCTTCCTAACCCTATTTATCGTTTGATTTCTTTCTTCGATTGTTGAATGTAGGCGGCGGGTTCTCAATAAAGAGCCCCGTGGATTTTTCGGCTGGTTTTGTGAGTTCTCGTCGTTTTCTCGTAGCCTGCGTTGTTCAATGGATAACGAAGCTGCTGTACCTCGTGATGGTGAAGATGAGGTCACCCCTCAATTATCTGATACGCAGTCTTTTTCCGTTGATGGTACTGAGTTGGTGACTCAGGAATTCATGGTGCGTGACCAGCTTGAGCAGGATAGGATGAGAATGGAGAAGAAAGTATCTGCTACTAATGAAAAAATTGAACAACACAGATTGAGAAAATCTTGGTTAGTTTAGATTGTTTGTTATTCCTATATATGTTTGTTCATGCTTCTGGTTTATTTTCATGTCATGATCATGTGTTTATGTGTTTTCTGTTTTCCAGTTCTGGATCTATGCCTAATGGTTCATCAGAATTTAGTACAAAACTTAGCCTTCCAAAGTTCATTTCTGTTTGCAAGTCCCTTAGCCCTAAACAAAGGGGTTATGTTGCTGATATAGGTCAAGGATCTCTCCTTGATATTCGTCTTGAAGAGATACCAAGGGCTTTTGTTGCTTGGATTGTCAGCAACTATGTTGCTTCAAAGAGGATGTTTGTCTTCAAAAGTGGCTTTGACTTCGCTTTCAATGCACTGTGTGTCCATAAGGTTTTAGGCACACCAATTGGAGGACGGCGCATTCCTATCAAGTGCAGTGAGCAATTCAGGGATGTTGTTAGGAATCGGTCATGCTGTGAAGGCAGTACCCCAACTATAAATGAGCTAATGAATATGCTGTCTTCTGACTTGGAAGAGGAAGATTTCAAGATATATTGGATGATGTTCTGTATTACTGCATTTCTATGTCCAACGACGTATGAGTGCGTCAGTCCTGACTACCTTTCAGCACTTGAGGGTCCTTCTGAGGAAATCCGCACGTATGATTGGTCTTCAGCAGTGTTTCAGAAACTTTCAGCTTCCATGAAAACGTTTGTTGATTGTGGTCTACAGGGTGCTCTCTGTGGTTGCTTGGTAGTTCCTCTGGTTAATAACTCCTTTAGTTTCTCATCAGCTGCTGTTGTCACGTTATTGATTAATTCTATCTGAGTGCCTGATTTTTTTTGCTTTGTTGTTCTTTGTAGATGACTTACTTAGAATATCTTGATATAAAAGTCAAAGAGCTTGCTAGTGTTGTTCCAAGAATTAGTGTATGGGATTCAGTGACAGTTAGTGAATTTGAAAAACTTGACTTGGTTTCTGCGGAGGATGGAACCTATGGCGAAATACCGGTTAGTGTATTTCATTATCTGATGTTGAACAATACATTTTTTAAAATTTTATGTTTATGTGTTGTCCCTAAACTATGTTTTTTTATTTTTCTTTGTGTGTGTTATAATTAGCTGAAGGATGTGAGACGTACTCCGTTTCATCAGAGTGGGTCTTCCACTTTCTGTATTGGAGATCTGCATTCTGGTCTCGAGACGTTTCTTTGCTCCTTTGTGAAGCCTGCGATGCGTCCGTTGGTACGTTTATTGTGATGTTCTGTTTTAATTGACATCTGTAGTGTAATGTTTTATAGTACGAAGCAATTGTCTGCAATTACTATTTTTTTGTTTTGTTTTGTTTTTGATTTTGCAACAGGCTGTTGATGACCTGAAAGAAATTCAGCAGGGCTTGTACTTTGAAATATTTTCTGCAATTCAACCAATCATCAACAATAAGATTGCCAATGTTTTGCAGCTTGCGAGCCATTATAATGAACGAAGATTTTGCGCATCTGAAGGTAAACAGGGTGGTTCTTGTTCAAGGCCATGGTTCAGTAATATGGCGAATTTTCTGGGTATACTCAATGATTTTGATCATATATACCGCTCGAATGGAACGGGTGATAGCCCATCTGTCGTTAGAACTGAATCAAATCAAGAAGTCTCTGTATTGAATGACCAAACATACAAACTTGCCGTAAAGCCGCAATGTGAATAAGGGTATTGCTACTAATGCTGAGATGTGCGATGACATGTGGCGTGACCAAATCATGCCGATTAGTCAGAATGTTTATAAACAGATTAGGTTGCTTCAACAGCTCATTCCTATTAATTGCAAATACACTCCAAATGCATTGTATAAGGAGTATCTCTTGAATCTCGAAGCGTATCTTGATCGCGTCGTGGAGGATCTTCCATCAATACTCCCATCCGAAGGAGCGTTGGATTTGCTTGTGCAGAAGGGAGTTGTTTGCAACTGTTGTGGACTTTTGAATAGTCCTCTTGCTTCTGAAACTTGCAACTGCTCGGTTGCCTTAGATACTGGTAAGAGCGCAGTTGGTGAGAGGTTAAACATGCCCTCTGTGACCCCCCTGAAGGTGCATGACAATGTTAGACAAGTTGATGCAGCTGTAGGAAATGAAGCTGTCCTTGGTAAGATCGAGGTTGGTTTTCCTGAGTCCACTAGCAAAGGGAGCGGCTCAGCTGCGTGTTCTTCTGGTGCTACTACGAAAACCTGCAAGGCCGACTCTCTGGCTTGTGTTAACGCTGATAGAGTAGATTGCAAAGATGGCTCATCCGGTAATTCTAACGATCCAACAGTTGAAGTTAAACAAATTGGCAAGAAACTGGCAGTCGAAACTCAATCTTATTGCACTACAGGTGCAGAACCTCCAATTAATCCAACTGCTTTTGCTGATGAGCATGCTAAGGTTTCCACTTCTAATGATCCAGCTACTGGTCTTGAAGATTCTCTTCTACTCCCGTCTTCTAAGAGAAATTCATCTGAGTCTCTCGGTTTCCAGCATGACTCGTCTGCGAAGAAACAAAAGATGTTTGTACTGGAGGATGGTAGCTCAAAGATGGCAAGTGGAGCAGACCAAACTAGTTATATTGTTCCATGTGACCCGTTGGATGAACCTTCTGCTTGGGAAGAAATAGAAAGGATTGAGAGGACGAAAACGCTTGCAATGAAGAAATTTTCATATTCATCACCCTCAGATGTCTTTTTGGCTGAACATTTGGTGCCTGTTGGAAGTGTTTGTATGCCATCTAGTACTCAACACCAGTATCTAGACGGAGTCCCTGGTATGTCGTAGCCATCCCAACCAGGATTGTCATCTGGTTATCAGGGCATTCTCCGTGATAGAAATGGAAGAACATTCCATGGAGGGCGAAGGACTGTTAATTTCGCAGACCCTCCTGCCTCCCAAGCTATTATTTCTAACATTGATGGTTTGCACCTGTCAAATCATTCTTCTTTGCAAGCACTAAACACACCTGGAAGGACAATATCTGTGTCTGGTTTTAATACTGGGTTTGCTGGTTATAGACATGAGAGATCTATTGGTTATGAAGGGTCTTCTCTTCAGAGCTCTTACAACACTGGTCATAACAGCTCTTACAACACGCTTGGGCAGCAAAATTTTCAGAGCTCTCAAAGTGCAGGGAGGTATAATAGTAGCCAACATGATGATGAAGATGTGGGTGGGAACGCTGGTTATGTGGTTACTCCCTTTCCGGAATTCATGATTCGATCCCCACGTGTTTGTGCTACGCCGCAGTATCACCAGAGGACTTATGGTGAACAGCAGGTACGATTTAACACGAGTCTGTCACAAGGCACATATAATAGAGGATCAACAGCAGGGCTTTCACAAAGTCAACCTTTGCATCATGGAAATCATCGCCCCTTCCTCTCAATTAGAGATTCGACGCAGGCTGAGATTGATATGATGGAGTGGGTGCGAAAGTATTTACCAACGCAATTTGGAAGAAGGTATCCTACTATTTTATGCCACTGGTTTTCCATTTTATTTAATCATTTTAAATAATCTTTTTGCTATGTTGTGATTTTGTTTCGTTGTGCAGCCCAAGAATTGTTGAAACAAGGGGAAGATGGGCCACTCACAGAAATTTTGGGTTGTCAATGCAACCTGGTGGTTATGTTCATGACTACGTTATGAATGTATTTGCTGCCACTGTAATGGAAGAGCATTATGACAACAGTGTCTTCCTTAATCAACAGCGTCCCCAGTGCCTAAAGTACATAATGTACAGTGAGAGTGTAGTAAGTTTTTACTATTTCTTTTTTGTTTATTAAATATGGATATTTTTCTACTTTTTTTATGGATGATTGTTTGGCAGAATGGTAAAATGTGTTTTTTTTTTCTCTCTACTTTGCTAGAGGGCATTCAGGGAATTGGGTGCTGATCCGAACGCACTGAAGAATTACATTATGGAGCCTAATTTACCCTGCAGGATATATCAATTTGATGTTGTGAGTATTTTGTTTTGTATGATATTTGTATCTTTAATATATATATTGTCTAGTATGCCAAAAGTTTTCCTTTGATGTTTTATAATTGAATTTGGTTTCAAGTGCTATTTCAACTCTTGTGCAACTATTTGATTTTTTGTATTTTAAAAATTACATTTGTCCTTTTAATTTTATTTTTTTAGCTATTTTTAAAAATTTGGTTGTTTTTCAGGTAATTCTTCCTGTTAGAGATAATCACTTTTGGATTGTGGTTGTCGCTAATTTCGCCCGACTGCGGTTTGAGACATATTGTCCTTATTATGATGCTACTGTAGCAGAAAATATTGCAATGACTGTTATTGATAACTTCAAGAAGGCTTATACAGCAGCATATTACTCTGAGCGTTATGATATTTATAACTTTCAGGTGATGCCTGCCCAAATCGTTTCTGACAACATCAATGAGTAAGTAAAAAAATTTAAGAGATTGTATTTATCAGTGTGTTTCTATGTGTCTTTGTTTTGTTCTGTGGTAATTCATATAGTTTTATTTTCTTGTTCTTACTCAAACTGTTTTTAGGAACGACTCTGGACCTCAAGCTATGAAAGTAATTCTTCAACATTGCGGTGGTTTCCAGCATAAGATAAGAGAAGTAAGTCTTTGTCTATGTTTTTCTTGGCATATGTAATTGTTGGTCTGCATATAATTTTCATTTGTTAATTGCAGAATGATGTTATCAAGCTGTGTGAGCAGCTGGTGTTCTATATGCTAACTTTCCAAGGTAATGCAAAGAAAATGCCTGCAGTCGTTGATATAATGAGAAAGCATGCAAGACGGTGAATGTTGCTCGATAAGGATATACAAACCCGTTCGGAAAGAAACATTTTTCTCTGTTTGTATTCCGACAGTATCGTTGATTCTCCGTTATGGTTCTATTTATATTTTAGTTTGTGCTTTAACTATTTGTAACTGAACCCAAGAATCTCCTGTTTTGTACTATCACCTTGTGTTGAACATCTGTGGTTTCGCTTTTCTGGCATATATTTGTCTGTACTTGTACTCTTATGTCTTACGTACTTGATATTTGCTTCCTGATGTACTTACACCTTTATTGTGACTGTGAGACACTTACTATTCCTTGCTATGTTTCCCTCAAGTTATGTAAATGTTATTGTCCCGTGTTAGAATTGTACTTTGTTGTTTGTCTGTTGCTGTAGTTAATACTTGTGTTTGTAGTTTATATTTTAGCTTATATTTTTAGCTGTACTTGTACTCTTGTATATTATGTACCTAGGACTTTCGTGTTGTTGTACTTAGGCCTGTACCTTCATGCACCCATCACCGCTGTACTGTACACACCTTACACACCTGTACATTCCATCAGAACCCACAATTTGCAGACAAATATAAAGAAACAGTCATGTTTTGCTCTTGCTGCCTAAACTGTACTCGTGCACCCTTCACCGCTGTACTCCACCCTGCTGGCACATGTCCATTCCCAGATAATCATAAAACATGCGGAAAACATAGGGAAACACTCCTGTGCTCCTATTGCTAATGAAGGTGTACTTGTGGACCCTTCACCTCTGTACTCGACACACCTTACACCTGTACTTTCTTGAATAACCCAAAATTTGCAGACAAATATAGAAAACAGTCATTTGTTCCTCTTGCTGGCTAACCTGTACTCGTGCGCCCTTCACCGCTTTAATCGACCTTGCTGGCACATGTCCATTCGCAAGTAACAAAAAAACATGCAGAAAACACAGGGAAACACTCCTGTACTTCTCTTCCTAGCGAAGCTGTACTTGTGAACCCTTCACTGCTGTACTCGACACACCTTGCACCTGTACTTTCTTGAATAACCCAAAATTTGCAGACAAATATAGAAAAACAGTCATTTGTTCCTCTTGCTGGCTAACCTGTACTCGTGCGCCCTTCACCGCTTTAATCGACCTTGCTGGCGCATGTCCCTTCCCAAAGAACAAACAACGTGCAGAAAATACAGGGAAACACTCCTGTACTTCTCTTCCTAGCGAAGCTGTACTCGTGCACCCATCACTGCTGTACTCGACACACCTTGCACCTGTACCTTCGTGCAGCATTCAAAATTTGCAGACAAAATTAGTGAAACAGTCATGTACTCCTCTTGCTGGCTAAGATGTACTCGTGCGCCTTCAACCGCTGTACTCGACCCTGCTGGCGCATGTCCCTTCCCAAAGAACAAACAACGTGCAGAAAACACAGGGAAACACTCCTGTATTTCTCTTCCTAACGAAGTTGTACTCGTGCACCCACCACTGCTGTACTCGACACACCTTACACCTGTACCTTCTTGCAGAACCCGATATTTGCAGACAAATATAGAAAAACAGTCATGTACTCCTCTTGCTGGCTAACCTGTACTCGTGCGCCCTTCACCGCTGTAATCGACCTTGCTGGCACATGTCCCTTCCCAAAGAACAAAAAACATGCAGAAAACATAGGGAAACAATACTGTACCCCTCTTCCTAGTTAAGCTGTACTCGTGCACCCACCACTGCTGTACTTGATACACCTTACACATGTACCTTCTTGCAGAACACAAAATTTGCAGACAAATATAGAGAAACACTCCTGTACTTCTCTTCCTAACGAAGCTGTACTCGTGCACCCATCACTGCTGTACTCGACACACCTTGCACCTGTACCTTCGTGCAGAACCCAAAATTTGCAGACAAAATTAGTGAAACAGTCATGTATTCCTCTTGCTGCCTAAGATGTACTCGTGCGCCCTCAACCGCTGTACTCGACTGATATTTTACATGGGGAACTATTGAGTATTATTGGTTAATAATTTTTTCAAGTCTTGTTTTGTGTACTTGTTCCGCCATAGAAATGTACTTTATTCATGATAGGTGCTGTGCTTATGCCTTTTGTCGTTGTACTTACGCCTTGAAATGTGGCATACTTGGGACTCTTCTGTCGTTGTACTTACGGCTTGTTTATGTATGACGGGGAACATTCACAGTTCTTTGGATCCGCTTTGTTGCCTGTGGCGATGATTGAATTTGTTAATAAAATAATGAGCGAGTAATGCGCATGTTGCATTGGGAACTGGAAACGATTAGTCAATAACCTACTTACTTCTCATTGAATTTGCACTGGTGGCTGGTGCCGTGGAGCGTGGGAGAGTCCTGCGAGTGAGATTCTTTCCTTTCGCATTCCCAACTTTTAATTTACTTTCACTCACTAATGAGTGGGCCAACATAAAGTGGGTGCCACGTGTTAGTGACTTGAAGCCACTCTATGGTATGTAAAATGGCGCCGTTCAGTCATCGTACTAGAAGCATCTGGTGGTTTGCGCTCCGACTCCGCCGGCTTTATATTCCGTTCCTTCCTGGTTAGGGTTTCCGTCTTCGCTCCGCTCACCCTTCCCGTCTCCGCTCCGCTCTCTGCTCACCATCTTCCCTTCGTGGTTAGGGTTTCCGTAATATGTTCATTTCTTTGTTTGTTAATTTCCCTCGTAAATTCATTCTCTAATCCTATAGTTATATTGTTTCTGTTTCTGGTGTAGTTCTTATTTTGTTTCCTCTTTATTCCTCTTAAACTTTTTCTCGGACATCCTCTATTTCTCTCGCTTTTAACTACCTCATTTTCGTCTATTTTTTCCAGATCTGTATCTATTTCTTATCCTAAACTGCTGCTTTTGTAGATGAGGAGTTTACGAACCATAGATTTATCTTTCTTATATTAATAGCATGCTCGTTTGTTGCAAGATTTCTTTTTCGAGTTAGTTGGAGGCATCATTTCCTTCTCTTCCAAACCATTAGTTTGTTCGGTCGATTGTATTGGTTTTTTCTTTATTTCTTCCAGATCTGTATCTATTTCTTATTTCTAAACTGCGGTTTTTGTAGATGATGAGTCTACGAACCCTAGAATTATCTTTTTTATATTTATAGCATGCTCGTTTGTTGCAAGATTTCCTGCTCTTATAGAACATTATTTTGTTCGGTTGATTGTATGGGTTCAAATGATATTTGTTCTTTATTTTCATTATTCTTTCTTGTGGTGTTGTAGAAGCTGGAACACACAAAGCACGGTTTGTGATGGATTCTGGTGAAGCTTCAAAAAGGCCCTTGGTTGAGGATGCAGTTGATCTCGGAGAAGCTTCAAAAAAGCCTAAGGTTGAAGATGCAGTTGATGTCGCAGATGCTTCAAAAATCCGTAAGTTAGAAGATATTGCCAAGGTATATGTTTAGTTCTTATTTTTTCAGTCATCTTGCACAGGAATATACGCACTTACTAACTTTGATCCCTGTTGTTTGTAATTCAATTTTCTAGAGTATAAACCCAAGTACAGAACTTCCAAGGATTACAATGGATATGCTTGGAATTGATGTTGGTCCTGTCGATACAATTGGAGAAGCTACGTTTAGTATAACCAGGTTTTTTACCAGCACATTCGTTGTCGCTCATGCTTTGAGCAAGTTTCTTGGTCACACAAAGTTCCTTGCCATGGAGAACTACCATCATGGAAGTGTTCTTGTCAAGTTCCAAGATCCTAGTGACCTGCAGAAAGTTACTGGCCACATATTCAATTATGACTTTCTTGGACCCTTCCATGTCAGTCAAGTTTACTATGTTGAAGCTCAACCTACCGATTATGCAGAGGTGTTAGATGCTTTTGCAACCAAATCCAACTTCTGAAGTTGTGTGTGGCAAATTGTTACATCGTGCCGTGTTGGTTATGGTTGTTTTGTAAGACTTTATTGTGCCGTGTTGGTTATGGTTGTCTTGTAAGACTTTATGTTGTTGAGTACAATGTAATGTACCATATACGTGGTACTTGACTTCTGTTTATTGTTGTACTCACCTCGTATTTATCTATGGTTTATAGTTCAGTTTAGCTAGTATCTGTGGAATTTACACAATTACATATGTACTATTATGGGGACTGCCAGTCTGTTGTTTTTTGCTCATATTTTCGATCAGCCGTGTTGTTTTATCTTTATATTTCCGTTTCTCTGCGGGGTAGGTACTGGTGCTAAGATTGTCGAGTTCATTTTTGTAACAAAGACGAGTGCATGTGTATCATGAATAGGAGTGCTATATAATTTCTGTTGGTTTCTTGTCAGGTTTTCTATTGTTCATCGTAGGTACAGGTGGTTTATGGTATGGAGTACAGTTGTTCTACTTAGACGAGTACGTCTGCAGCTCGAGTAGGAGTACCAGATTATATGTGGTGGTTTTCGTTATTGCTTTCGATTCTGCGGAGTAGGTACTGGTGCTAGGAGTGTCGAGTACATTTTTGCAGCAGAGACGAGTGCATGTGTATCAAGAATAGGAGTGCTAGATAATTTCTGTTGATTTTTTTGTCAGGATTTCTATTGTATAACGTAGGTACAGGTGCTCTATTGTATAGAGTACAGTGGTTCTAGTGAGACGAGTACATCTGCGGCACGAGTAGGAGTATCAGATTATCTGTGGTGGTTTTCGTTAATACTTTCGATTCTGCGGGGTAGGTACTGATGCTAAGTGTATCGAGTACATTTTTGCAGTAGATACAAGTACATCTGTACCATGAATAGGAGTGCCAGATAATTTCTGTTGGTTTCTTGTCAGGATTTCTGTTGTATAACGTAGGTACAGGTGCTTTATGGTGTAGAGTACAGTGGTTCAACTGAGACGAGTACATCTGCAGCACGAGTAGGAGTATCAGATTATCTTTGGTGGTTTTCGTTAATACTTTCGATTCTGCGGGATAGGTACTGGTGCTAAGTGTATCTAGTAAATTTATGCAGTAGATTCAAGTGCAGCTTTTCCATGAATAGGAATGCCAGATAATTTCTGCTTGTTTCTTGTCAGGTTTTCTATTGTATAATGTAGGTACAGGTGCTTTATGGTGTAGAGTACAGTGGTTCTACTGAGACGAGTACATCTGCGGCACGAGTAGGAGTATCAGATTATCTTTGGTGGTTTTCGTTAATACTTTCGATTCTGCGGGATAGGTACTGGTGCTAAGTGTATCTAGTAAATTTATGCAGTAGATTCAAGTGCAGCTTTTCCATGAATAGGAATGCCAGATAATTTCTGCTTGTTTCTTGTCAGGTTTTCTATTGTATAATGTAGGTACAGGTGCTTTATGGTGTAGAGTATAGTGGTTCTACTGAGACGAGTACATATGTAGCACGAGTAGGAGTACAAAATGGTTCTACTGAGACAATTACACGTTTGGCACAAAGAGGATTACTAGAATGTCTATGATGAATTTCATTAATATTCCTGCTCCCCATTTTGGTTTAGTACCACTAGCTTGATTCTAGGTTAATTTACGCAACCCGCGCAGTAGGTATAGATCAGAGAGCAACATTGTATTCCACACAGAAACACACATAATAGCTGTATAATTTAAGGTAATCGTTGTACACAATAAGATATGTCCAACATTTTCGGCAAATATAATACGCACATAACTTAAACTACCAGGTTATAAATAAAGCTCCATCCTTATGTATTCTTCCTCATTCATCGTCGGAAACTACAATCACTTCATTGCAGCTTTTACCTGGCGTGTCACACATGCATTTCCTTGCACGTCCACTGTCCCTGTTGATTCTATCATTGATTGCTTGTTTTTTGGATTGTGCAACTCCCATCAACATATCAATGGTGAAGACAACATCATCTTTCCTCTGTTGTATTGCACCAGGAGTTGCTTCATGATAGTTTAGGTTGTCCAGTGACTCTAGGCTGGCATAGTAAAGTTTCCTCTCATCCTCGTCCACTGGAATTAGATCCTCCATGTGAATAAAGTCTCTGTATTTTTCATCATCGTCAGATTCTGATTCACTGTCCCTTGTTAGCATTGCTTCATCACCATCACCATCATCACTATCAGCACCATCATCATCATCAGCAGCAGCATTGCCTCCTTGCACAACATTATCTGAGTGATGTTCATGTTCTTCATCACTTATAACAATCAGTTCAACCTCCTCGTGTTCATGATGGGTGCTCATGATTTTCTCATCTTTATCAACCTCTTTCTTTTTATCCATGGCGTACTGATCCTTGTTCAAGCTTGATTCTATTGCCTGCATTTATTGAATAGCAGTTGTAGTTTATATAAATTATTTTAGTTTGTCTTAGTATCCACTTGTACAACTTTAGATAGTGAACCCACACATCTGATCTAACTGCATTGTGATGTACATTAATTCCCAGACAGGTAGATTAAATTCACCACATCACAATGTAATATATATAACATGATAGAACAATTATATGTAGCATTTTATATTTGGATAAAACAACTCATATAATATATACTCTAGAGGTACAATAAAATCACTTACTCATAAATTTATCCTGTTTAATTGTAACAATATTATCTGAAACTGTAACTAATCAACATAGCAGTTTTTGTTTTAAAAGGTCAACAAGAACATATAATACTGAGCCGTCGTTTTCGTTTTACCTCATGAGCTGTCTCCTGGGCACATGACTCTTTGGGGAGAACCACAGCAGGGACGCGTCTGGAAGTTCTTCTGATTGGCGAGCAGGAGGAGAGGGATGCAATCCTTAGGAAGGGAGAAAAGCCGATGAACGATGCAGGTCTTACATTGATTGATCTGGGGGGGTCAGGGTACGCTCGTGCGGACACTCCCGTTCTTGAGCGGCGGTATGGCAAGACATGGGTGCAGATTTGCGCGCGGGAGCGGCGGCATGGATTCATTCGGCGAGGGATCTGTATGATTGATGGGAGGTACGGAATATGGCGCGGAGGGATCGGTGTGGTAGATCGCCTCCTCCATCGGCCATCCATAGCTACCCGCGACATCGATTTTGCTCACGGATTTGCGATGGGAGGAGGAGTTTTGTGTCGAATATGGAGATGAAACTAGGGTTTGGTAAGAGTTGTCTTCCTTCACGCGTGGGCGTGTGTCGTAGCGACATGTAGCATAAATAGAAGTCCACAGTGTTTGGCGGGAAAGTATTCCCGGACTCATCTTTTTCCCGCCAATGAATAATGGGATGTAGATCCCGCATCCTGGAACTGTTTTTCGTTTTCTCTAGCGCAGGTACATTTTCAGAGGGGCGTCGAGTACGGCAATGACGGCTAGTCGAGTAAAGGTGAAACAAGGGTTTGGTAAGAGTTGTTTCTCTGGAAATAATTCTGTTTTCTCTAGGGCATGTACATGTGCAACTCTTGTGAAGCACCAATAGGAGCACGGTATTGTGTTTCTCTTTTGATTTATCTGGGAGAATTTCGTTTTCTCTAGCGCAGGTACATGTTCAAAGGGGTGTCGAGTACGGCGATGACGGCTAGTCTAGTACGGGTTCCGCACCAGGAGGAATTCAGGTCTATGTTTCTTTCCGCTCTCTCTATTGCAGGTACAAGTTCAAAGGCATGGCAAGTATAGCGTAGAAGGCTAGTCGAGTACATGTTTCGCACCAAGTGGAGTACATGATTTTGTCTCTTTCCGTTTGCTCTAGGGCAGGTACAAGTGTAAAAAAGTGTCAAATACAGCGGTGACGTCTAGTCGAGTACAGTCTATGAATGAAGGGGAGTACAGGTTTGTGTCTCTCTTTTTTCTCTAGCGTAGTTACATGAATAAATGGACGACCAAGATGGGCAGTCCAATGAGATAGATTTTGTGAATGATCGTATATTAGGAAATGCTACTACTATAATAACTGTTATTTTACTTTATTGCAAAAATAAATAACGCACATTTTGTTTAATTAACTAAAGCATGGTTGATAAAATTTGTCTCTTATTCGGTGTCGTTGCCTAATCGACGGTACCACGGAGGAGGGATCCTCACGAGGGGGAGAAGAAGTTGGGGCCATAGGGCGGAGTGCTCTCGGGACGGTGGTACGCGAGTTACCCAGCTTCGGAACACCTGCACGATGACAGGGCCTACTGCTGCTTGTCTGGAATTATCTGGGCGCTTTCGCGTTGTTACAATGAGTTGTGATTGTGCCTCTAGGGCTCCCGGGATCCGGCTTATATAGACGCTCGGATCTAGGGTTTACACGGAGAGTCCTAGCCGGAATACAAGTTGCCTAACTACGGTACAAAGCCTTGCCGTGTACGTCAAGGATCCGCCTTCCTTCTAGGTCACGCTGGATCCGGATACTTCATGGGCCTTCACGGATCCGGCCTCCTTCGTAGGTCGGTTAGGATCCGGCTCCTCGTTCCTGGGCTGGACTTCATCCTTCATGATCTACAGCAACTGGGCCGCCCGATGGGCCACATGCCTCACCACCAACTATGGGCCACCCGGGCTTGCCGGATCTAGGCCACGCCGTTGATATACCCATAAAGTATACCCACAACAGTAGCCCCCGAAGTTCTTCAAGATTCATCATTCCTCCGACTTCATTCAGTTCGGAAACGAAGAGAATCTTGAAGAGCTTCAAAACTTCTTACTTGATTCCGGGTTCACTTCGCCGGAAATCCTCCATCTTCAGATCATGCCAACAACGGAAAGTCCACTCTTCCCGCGCACAACTTCCTCATTTCCCGCGCTAAATTTTCGCAGATGCAAATCTTTAGCCGGAATTTCCGGGAGTGCGTGGTTAAGTTACCTTCACGTCATTTTACCGCGCTTGACCTAAAACACATGTCATCCATCCAACGGTGCGACCGTTCCGTTTCCACCGTTGGATCCGAATCCCGAATCTCCGCGCGTGGCCTATAAATACCCCGCGGCTCGGTAATTTCTCATTCTTTCACCTCTCCTCACCACTTCGTCTTCCTCCTCGCGCCGCGCCGCCCGACAGATCTCGACTCCGGCGAGCTTTTGCCACGGTGAGCTCCGCGCGCCGCCAAACCAAGGCTCCCCTCGCGCCAAGATTCCCGCGGTTGAACGTGAATTTTGCTCCGCCGCCGATTCGTGGTCACGCAGGACGATTTCCTTCAAGTTCGGCGACCTCATCTTCACCGGAGCTCCGTCGAGCCACCGCGCCATTAGCGGTAAGTGCGCCGGTCTTGTAGAAGATAACCTAGTGTAGAAGATAGACTTAGTGATCCGGGTACTCAAATACTTTGTATGGGCGCAGCCGGAAGCATGCCACTCGAAACATCGCATTGTACTGGTAGCTCTCCGAGTAGCCCTGATCCCAATCAAATGGAACCCATATGCCCGGATCCCATATCATTCCTGCCACCATATGTTTCCGACATTAGACTAGCTCAACCTTTTTCCGCATCTTCCAAAGACCGCTCCAGGCCGGATCCCTTCCCTTCAAGAGCTCCAAGAAGAACTCGAGGGACAAGCTCGGATGGCAGCAAAGGTGCAGGAGGCGGAAAACAAGAGGGCGTCCAAAGCCCGGATCCGCGAAGGAGAGCGGGGTCAGTGGTGGCCTTGCGCAACTACCGATGTGGAGCTTAGAGAGCTCCAGAACGAGGGCATGATCTCCATACATTGGAGTTTCACGCGCGACTCCGACGTCCCCAAGCCTGAAGCCGGAGAAATCGTCATGACCAAAGCTTGGGTGGAACGCGGACTTTCACTTCCCTGTTCGGAATTCTTCCTCTCCGTCCTCAACACATATGGGCTCCAGCCCCACAACATCTGCCCAAACTCTTACCTTCTCCTGTCCAACTTCGTGACTCTCTGTGAAGGACACCTTGGGATCCGGCCAGACGTCAAGTTATGGCAGTTCTTTTTCCGGGTGAAGAAAGAAACCAAGGACAAAGCAATGGTGAACTGCGGAAGCATGACATTTATGCTCCGCCCTAGTCGCATGTATCCTCCCCATGACTCGCACGAATCCGTCCGGTACTGGAACGCCGGATGGTTCTATGAGAAAAACGCCTCAGTTCCGGATGTTCACAAAGGCCTGCCCCAGTTTATCAACGAACCTCCGGAAGAGCTTGCAAGCTGGAGCTTCGTCCCTTCGCTCGCCCAGACCCCGATCTTGGAAAAGGCTGCGCGGAGAATCTCCTGGTTAGTCCACGACGGGCTGACCGGAGCCCAGCTCACACTTAGCTGGTTCTCCCGGAGAATCCAGCCTCTACGCTACAACGCGCGCTTGATGTGCGCTTATACCGGGGCGGATGATCTTCTCCGGGTTACCCGCCACGATCTTCCGGCCGACTCTCTGAAGAGGAGGTTCAAGACGCTGGTGAAGATTCCGAGGGGCCAACAGGTCCCGAAACTGATCAAGGATATATACACGAACGACCAATGTCCTCCGGTAAGCTTTGTTCTTTTCGTTGATTCAAACTTCGCAAGTTTTTTGATGTTATCTTTAATTCTTGTTTTATTTCTTCCAGCTCAACACTTTGGCGGAGGAAAGCTTCCGCACCATTCTTCGTGTTCCCGTTAGCGGCGACGCGGCGGAGGAGGCTCCGGATGACGACGAGGAGGAAGAGGAGCAAGCACCCCGCAAGGCGGCCCCTCGACCTACAAAGCGTCCCCGCGCCAAGGTTTCCGGCACTGAAGCCGGGACTAGAAGCGAGGCCTCCGCCAAGAAGCCCAAGACGTCAAAACCACCTCCGCTGGACTCAAGGAAAGCGGAGCGTGCACGCCTAAGGATGCTCTCAACAGCTGGCCAGCGCACGCGGCCCATCATTCCCGGCGCCCCGTAAGTTTCCGAACATGATGCAACTTTAACTTGGCGAAATTATCTCTTGTCTGAACCCTTTCACTTGTTTGCAGGAATCCGAATGTCACTGCCACGCGGACCACCAACCAGGAGCCCATCACGAAATATATGAAGAAATCTCCGGCTGTTGGTCCCTCTACCCCAGTTCCACCAAGTGCCTCCCACCCAACTCCTCAACCGTCGCCCCCTCAGGCTGATCCATCTCCCCCTCCTGCTACAAACTCTCCACCGGAAATAATTCCGGTTAGCAGCGAGAAGGTGGGCGGAGACGATCCTAAGGCCAAAGGCCCTGCCCAAGAAGACACGGAA
The DNA here is from genome assembly GCF_019359855.2 of Lolium perenne. Taxonomy (NCBI): domain Eukaryota; kingdom Viridiplantae; phylum Streptophyta; class Magnoliopsida; order Poales; family Poaceae; genus Lolium; species Lolium perenne. The sequence goes on along the minus strand of NC_067246.2, from coordinate 274,569,612 downwards.
GTACAAGGCCAAGGAGAGGTTGAAGTCACTTCTTCCGAGAAGGCTGGAGACGGCGCTGGCGACATCGTCGTTTTTCCGAAGAACTTTGGAGATCCGGCTGACACCACTTCCACCCCCAAGGCATATGCTACCAAGTTTTTCAACAAGTTAACTGAGGCGGAGAAGTGGGAGCTTGAACAAGACCTGCTCAACGCCATGCTGAACAACGCACAGGGAAACCTGATGCTGCGACATCGGAGATCCAGGATTTTAAGAAGGATGTCAGCCAGTTCTTCGACAAGCTCATCTGCAAGCAAAAGGTACTCCCCAGTAGCCCCCAAGCATGTAGGCGGAAACTCAAATAATAGTTAGCGCTTAGATGCTTAGAGAAAGATTACTTCCGGGAAAGTTTTTTTTAAAAAAAATTGGACCAGTAGCCCCCAAGCATCATGGCGGAAAGGTTCCGGCAATGATGCTTTGAAAGAAACCACTGTTACAGGCGGAATTTTTACTCCTGCCCTGTTTTAATTTTTCAGGAACAGCAGGCGCTGCACTACGAGCTGCACAAGTACATTGCCCTGCAGCGCCGCGTTACTCTGAGCCAGGAGGAAAATATCCGGACTCTGAAGGATGAGAATGCGGAGCTGACCAAACAGCTGGCGGACGCCCAAGGTTGGTTTCCGCCTTCTTCGTCATTAGCCATATTCCGACTTAGAACGTTGTTGTTAACTTATGTTATTTATAGGCGCATCCTCTTCCCTTGCTACAGCCTCATCTGAACTTGAGAACCTGCGCTCCTCGTACCAAGATTTGGAAACGAAACTAAAGGAGGCGGAACTAAAGAGGGAGCAGGCCGAGAAGCAGCTGGCGGAGAAAAACTCCGAACACATCAGGGAAAAGGGCGAGATGTTGCTGAAGAAAAATGCTGACAGCGAGACCATCAAGAGGCAGCAAAAAGAGCTCAATGGACTCCGGAAATATATGGAGACCGCGGAGCATCACTGGGACTTGCTCAACGAGAACATTTTGGGTAGGATACTGAAACCTTGCCCAGATGTTTGCTCTGACTTTTTACTTTGTGCTCAAATTGCATGCTTATATCCTGATTATCTTTATGCAGAGCCACTTGGTTATCCGGAGCAGCGCCGGAATTTGTTCCCCCGGGATGATCTTCTTCAACTCGCAGGCGATGATTGCAAAGATCTCATCTCCGCCTCCCGCAAGATATGCTACAACTTATCCATCAAGAGGAGTCGCACATGCAACGTTCGCAAGCTTGTTGGGAAGATGGATGTTCTGCCGGAGCTGGTGACGGATCAGCAAGCATCATCAGCCCGAGGCGCAGCTGCAATGGCCTTGACCATGTGCCTAGCACATAATCCGGGTCTTGATCTTGATCAAGTGACCACGGGCGTTCCTCCGGATGCGGATGTCAGCGCGCTGCTGGATGCAGTGAACGGCTACGACACCCGTATCGCACGCAGGATCCGGCATGATGAATTCTACAACAAGGTCGTTCTTCCCGCCGACGAGCCCTTGGAAGAGGAACTTCAGAAGGAGCTCGCCGCGAAGGCGCGACCTGCGGAATCCGGAACCTAATACACCTGGACCAGCTCCAAGGACGCTCCCCAAGAGGAACCCAAGACCAGCGCTGCTGCTTCTGAAGAAGGAGAAAGTGATGAAGACGTGTCTTCTCCGGCCGAAGACCCCGAGAAGAAAGACTCAGAGGGCAAGACTTCTCCGGCCAAGGGGGAGTGAAAACTTTTATTCCTGCGGGAGAAACAATGCATCATTTTGGCCCCAGCGAGGGTTTGTAATATAACTTTAAATTCTTAAGTATCTAGGGACGAAACAATTATGCATGGGCGGAAAACTTATCCTGCTATCCTTTTGAATTATTTGCATGTTTCGTTTTATGTCGGAAAGCAAGTGCTGACTTCATTGTTTTCCGGCTTACTCGCTTGACCTTCCGCGAGCCGGAAAACCTTAGCCGGAAATGCTCGCCAGCGGCGACGAAGCCCAATGGCAGTCCGTCCATAACCACGGAAACAAGCCCCCAGGCATAGGTGCCGGAAATCGCTACTAGGAATCCACGAGTTCGCAACAGATAACAACTTAATCAGAAAACTTAAGCTTACGTCTTAAAAGACAGTTTTGGAAATCACAACTTTCATACACGCCTAGGCGGAAATATCCAGCTCTGCGGTTTTAGTCGGAAAAAACATACACGATCTAAAATGAACAAGTAAAGGAGGTAAAAGACTCAAAGAGTGAACCATAAGCTTTATTTCATTGATCATGTATAAGTATTATAGAGTTTATAACTCGGAAAACATATGCTAAGTGTAGAAAGGACGTAGCTGTGCGATGTTCCAAGGGCGATCTGTTTCATCGTACATGTCATCCGGATCCTCACGCTTGCGTTTCCGGTGCCAGTTAGCAGGTCTATCCCTCAGCTCGCGGAAATCAACAAGGTAGTACGACCCGTTATGGAGCACTTTGCTAACGACGAAGGGTCCTTCCCATGGAGTTTGCAGCTTATGGTCTTTCACCTGTCGAAGGCGGAGGACCAGGTCTCCTGCCATGAAGGAGCGATTCCGAACTCGACGACTGTGATAGCGTCGGAGCTTCTGCTGGTAGATGGCGGAGCGCTGATCAGCTAGGTTCCGAGCTTCCTCAATCAGGTCCACAGATAGCTGTCTGGCCTCATCAGCTGTTTCTTCATTGTAGGCGGAAACTCGTGGTGAATCATGGATGATGTCGAAGGGTAGCACGGCTTCGGAACCGTATACCGGGAAAAAAGGGGTAAACCCTGTTGATCTGTTAGGGGTAGTTCGTAAACTCCACAAAACAGCTTCCAGCTCGTCAGCCCAAGCTCCAGCTGCTCGTCGCAGTGGTTCTTCAAGGCGCGGCTTAATTCCTGATAATATTAGACCGTTGCCCTTTCAACCTGACCGTTAGATTGTGGATGAGCCACAGATGCAAGGTCCAGTCGAATCCCCATTGTGTCACAATAATCCCTCAACTCTCCTTGGGCGAAGTTTGTGCCATTATCTGTGATTATGCTGTGTGGGATGCCGAATCTCATCACGAGGCTGCAGACGAATTTTAGTGCCGTAGCACCATCGGCTTTTCTCACTGGCTTTGCCTCGATCCACTTGCTAAATTTGTCAACAGCGACCAGAAGGTATTCAAAACCGCCAGGAGATGATCTTTTAACTTACCAACCATATCGAGCCCCCAGACCGCAAATGGCCAGGTGATAGGTATGGTCTTCAGCTCTTGGGCTGGAGCGTTTGGTTGAGTAGCGTAGTACTGACAACCTCGGCAGGTTTTTACCAGCTTGTCAGCATCTTCTTTAGCTGTGAGCCAGTAGAATCCTAGCCGGAAAGCTTTGGCAACGAGGGATCTGGGAGCGGCGTGATGCCCGCAATCCCCTGCGTGGATCTCTCTGAGGATTTCAATGCCATCTTGATTGGAGACGCATTTGAGAAACACCCCTGCTGCACTTCGTTTGTAGAGCTGTCCATCAACAATTGTGTAGGTTCTCGCTCGTCTGACGATCTGTCGTGCGAGGACCTCGTCCTCTGGCAACTTCTGATCGATGAGGTAGTCCAGGAAAGGCTGTGTCCAAGCCGGAATGATAGCCATCACCTCCCTAGCCGGAGATACTGCCACCTCTGGATTTTCCGGGTTAGCGCCCTTAACTGAGGGTATCCGGAGATGCTCCAGGAAAATGCCGGGCGGAATTTGCTTCCTGCCGGATCCGAGCTTGGATAGCATGTCTGCCGCTGTGTTATCGTCTCTCCTGACGTACTTGACTTCGTATCCGAGGAAGCACTTGGCGATCTCATCAACTTCGTCTCTGTAGGCCGCCATGACGGAGTTTCTGGCGTTCCAGGTTCCGGCTACTTGTTGTGCCACCAGGTCGGAATCTCCACAGCATATGATGTGCTTGATCCCAATTTCCTTAGCGATGCGTAGACCGTGTAGTAGAGCCTCGTATTCCGCCATGTTATTTGTAGCTTCGAAGTGGATCTGCAGAACGTACTGCAGTTCTTCTCCGGTAGGGGACTTCAGGGTGACTCCGGCTCCTGAGCCTTGATGCTGCTTGGATCCATCGAAGTGCATGACCCATGTTTCTGGTTCCGGCTCCAGACTTGCATCCGGAGCTTCTGTCCAATCTGCGACGAAATCTGCCAAGACTTGGGATTTAACCGCAGTCCTGGGCTTGTAAGCGATGTCGAAGGCGGATAGTTCAATGCCCCATTTAGCCGTACGTCCTGTTGCGTCAGCGTTGTTGAGAATTGTTGATAGCGGAGCCTTGCTCACGACTGTTACTGGATGTTCTTGGAAGTAATGCCTCAGCTTCCGGCTGCCCAGGAACACTCCATAGGCTAGCTTCTGAAAGTGAGGGTATCTTTGTTTTGACTCCGTCAGCACCTCGCTAATGTAGTAGACAGGTCTTTGGACGTCATATTCATGACCTTCTTCCTTTCGCTCCACCACGATGACGAGGCTGATGACTTTGTTGGTAGCTGCCAGATAAAGGAGCATTGGCTCTGACTCTGCTGGAGCTGCCAAGATAGGTGGGGAGGTGAGTATTTCCTTCAACCCTCGAAGAGCTGCGTCAGCTGCGTCGTCCCAGACGAATTTGTCTGTTTTCTTCAGCAGCTTGTACAGAGGTAGCGCCTTCTCGCCAAGACGGCTAACAAACCTACTGATTGCTGCGACGCAACCAGTTAGTCGTTGCACATCTTTGAGACAAGTTGGCCGTTTGATGCACAGGATTGCCTTGATCTTTTCCGGGTTAACCTCAATGCCTCTGTGAGAGACTATGAAGCCAAGGAGTTTTCCGGCTGGCACGCCAAAAACGCACTTCAGCGGATTCAACATCATCTTGTACCTGCGGAGGTTGTCGAAGGTTTCTGTGAGGTCGCTGATCAAGTCGGAACCTTTCCGGGTCATGACCGCGATGTCGTCGACGTAAGCGTGCACGTTCCGGCCGATTTGGTCCTTCAGGCACCGCTGCATCGTTCGTTGGTAGGTGGCACCTGCATTTTTCAAACCGAAAGGCATGGTGACATAGCAGTAAGTGCCAAACGGGGTAATGAATGAAGTCGCCTTTTGGTCGGATTCCTTCATCCGGATCTGATGATACCCGGAATACGCATCAAGAAAACACAGAAGTTCCGCCCCCGCCGTCGAATCAATGACCTGGTCAATGCGCGGCAAGGGGAACGGATCCTTCGGGCAATGCTTGTTCAAGCCAGAGTAATCGATGCACATTCTTAGTATTTCAGTGTCTTTTTTGGGTACAAGGACGGGATTCGCGACCCAATCGGTGTGGATAACTTCTATTACAAAACCTGCTTCTAGTAACTTTGCTAGTTCCATTCCTATGGCGCGGCGCTTCTTGTCTCCAAAGCGTCGCATAGCTTGCTTCACCGGTTTGGCCCCCGGATTTATGTTGAGGTAGTGCTCGGCGAGTTCCCTAGGTACTCCGGACATGTCAGAAGGTTGCCATGCGAAGATATCCATGTTAGCGCGGAGGAACTCGACGAGCGCGTCTTCCTATTTGGGGTCCATTTTGGCTCCGACCGAAACCTGCTTGGAAGAGTCGCCTGGGATATGGTCGTGCTTCTTGGTTTCTATCGCGGCCTTGAAGGAGGTTTTCTGCTCGGAGATCTGCTTCTTGGTGGTCTGCATCTCAGTCGGATCCACCGCGGCTCTGTAGCCTTTCAGCTCTTCTCCAGATATCACAGACTCTGCGAAGGCGGCTTCGCCTAGCTCGCACTCATGAGCCTTTTTGTAGTCTCCGGATACGGTAATCATACCTTTAGGACCCGGAATCTTGAGCTTGTTGTAGATGTAGCACGCTCTTGCGTGGAACTTGTGGTAGGTGGGCCTGCCGAAGATGACGTGGTAGGAACTCTTGAAGGGCACAACTTCAAACGTGATCTTCTCTTGGCGGAAATTATGAACATCGCCAAAAGCCACGGGAAGTGTTATGCTGCCGAGGGAATTCGCCTTCTTACCCGGAACCACGCCATGAAACTCAGTGTTGCTGTGTTTGAGCTGTTCCTTGGTGAGGTTCATCCGCTCTAGAGTCTCCAGGTACATGATGTTCAGACTGGCTCCACCATCCATGAGGCACTTGGAGAAGTCATACCCGTCTATGTGGGGACTTACAACCAAGGCGTAGCATTCTTTTGGCACAACGGCAGGGTGATCCTCCCTGTCAAATGTGCACGGGACTTCCGACCACCTGACATACTGCGGCACAGCCGGAACTGTGGCGTTCAGGATCCGGGTAGCTGACTTGGTAGCGCGGACTGTTGGGGTTCCGAGGAAAGTGTGGTAAGCCCCCACGCTCTTTTTATCGAATGGGTTGGATTTTCCTGCGGATCCTGCCTTGGGATCCGGCGAGTTATCATCCTCGTCCATCGCCTCGGAACTATCATCTTCTTTGTCCTTGTTCTTGCCCTTGCCACCTTTGCCGCGTGGGCGGTGCTTCCGGGCGCGCTTGTATCCTGCCTCCGGGTCGTTCTTTAGATCATTGACCCACTTGCAGTTGCGGTTGGTGTGAGTGGACTTCCCCGTAGCCGGATCCAGATGGGCCAGGCAGGGCATGTCTCTGTATTCCTCATAGGTTTGCGGGGCGCGGGATCCGCCAGCTGTGACCTCGGAGGTATGCTGCTGACCCCTGCCGGCTCCGCCTCCGCGTCCGCGTCCTCTGCCGCCTCCTGAACCTCCGCGTTGAAACGCCATGGCGATCATCTCGGATCCGCCACTCTTCTGGTCATCAGGGTTCTTGTGCTTATGGCTGCTGCTGCTACCGTTGTCACGGTTCTTCTTTTGCTGATGCAGGGGGATTGCTGTGGCTGCGAGGTCACCGCCTGCGTCGTCATCGGCGGCAGTGTGATCGCTGGCGATGGTGATCATGTCGTCCAACGTCAGTTGATTTGCATTGACCATGCAAGTTAGCTTGTGCCGTAGCAATCCTCCTCGCTGCAAGCCCCCAATGAAGGCGTGCATTGCTGTGCGGTTGTCGACGTTCTCGCACTCGTTTCTGCATGCCAACCATCGGGTGAGGAAATTCCTCGATGTTTCGCCCTTCTTCTGGATACATGCCTGCAGGTCGCTTGTTGTGGCAGGTCTCTTGTATGTGCCCCTGATGTGTTTCTCGAAAGCGTTCTTCAGGTCGAACCAGCAAAAGATGGAATTTTTCTCGAGGTCGCTGAGCCAGATCCGGGCTGGACCTACAAGGTACAACTGAAGCATGCGGCATGCGATGTTAGGGGTTCCTCCGGCAAAGGTTACAGCATTGTAGTAATCCTCAATCCAGGTATCCGGCCTTTCGGTGCCGTCATAATGCTTCAGGTTTCCGGGTAGCTTGAGGTTCATCCTTGGCTTTGGTTCCTCTCGAATCATCCTGCCAAAGCACTTCGGACCAATGTAGTCGGTTCTGTATTCGTTGAGGCGATCCCGTGCGTCGCGTGAGCCGTGGCGAGGAGACTTTGAGCGAGAGCGAGATCTTCGACTGTTGCCTCCGCCTCCACCTCCGCCTCCACCGCTAGGTGGTGGTGAGGGAGACCTGCGAGGTGGGCGGTGCGATTTCTTGCTTCCGCCTTCTGACTCTCCTCGGCCTTCCTGGTGCTGGCTCCGGCTCCTGTGGCTGCCTTCGCCCTGGCGCTGGCTGCCCTGGTCGTTCCGGCGAGGCTCCGGGTCACGGCTCCGGCGAGGCTCTGGGTCCCGGCTCCGACGAGGTTCTGGATCGCGGTCCTCATTCCGACTCCTCCTGGGCTCGGGCTCATGAACAATGTTCTGGTTCCGGCGAGGTTCCGGCGAGCGCTCACTGTTTCTGTTTCTTGGCAGCACGTTGTTGCGGATAACAATCCCACCATGCCCTGGGGGCCTGGTGTTTCCGGCTGGACTACGGCGGCGAGGGGGTCGCGGGTAGCCGTTGGGCGGAGGAGAGGGGTTGCGGTATTTGTCTCGTCCAGAGTACATCGCATCCTTTCCCTTTCTTGGATCTGACGGTGGCGTCTTTGATGGTACGGGGATCGGATTTGGGTGTTCCCTGGCTTTCCTTCTGCGCTCCGAGGATCCGGTGTGTGATTCGTCATCGGGTCGCCGATCAGCACGGGCGTCCTTCTGCGCGGTAGATATACAGTTATCCGGATTGGATTCCAACCTGCGCGAAGTATCCGCCTTGCTTTGCTGCTGCATTGCTGAAGCGACGAGTGTGCGAAGATAGTTGATATCAACCTCTTCGTCCTTCTTCCTTTGGGGTTTCCAGCGGCTGGTGCTCTGCGGGCGTGTTGAAGGGTATCCTGCGAGGCGGAATTGCTTCTCTAACAATTCGATCGGCCTCCGCCTGCGCATAGATCATCTTTACTTCCCACTCAGCCCTCATGCTCTTGACTTGCTCGAGTGTGGCAGCGATCTCGCGGTCCTATCTGTCGAAGTTTTCCGCCAATCCTACAGCTTCTGCCCTCTCTTCCCTTAACGCGGCTTCGGTATCGGCGAGCTTCTTGGCTGTGGCCAACATTTCCTTTCTAGTAGCCTCTAGGGCCTCCAGATCTGCGGCATCGCCCGGGGTTATAGGTGTGTTAAGGACTGCTCGCGCGACCATCTCTTCTGCTGACAGGATTTCCTCCGAGGAAGGATCCCTGTGGGGTCGCACCCGAGACATTGGAGATCCTTGTTGGGATGGTTGGGGGTCGGATTGGCTGGTTGGTTCTTCAGATCCAGTTTGTCCCTGCGCTGCTATCGTTGCGAGAACCTGCTTAGGATGGGCGGAGTCGACTTCAGGCTGATCACTGTATCCGTATTCCCTTATCTTGCGAACGAAGTCATCAGACTCCATGGAGGGGGTATCTCCCGAGATTGGGCTCAGATTGCCCAAAATCGACTCTTCAACCGGAGTTTCGCTCTCTCCGACAAGCTCAGCCTGATCCGGATCGGCGTTGTGTTCCGGTGCCTCTACCTGCTCAGGACCAGCTCCGTCTTCTTGAGGGGCGGTTCCGGCGGTATGGGCCAAGAAGTGTACGAAGTGGCACCTCTGCTTCTCTAACACAGGAGACCCAGGCGGATCTGCATTGGTCTTCCACCGTTGTTTCCTGCTCAGGGGCGGATTGGGTGGGCTTTGAAATTTCCAGATCCGAGGCGGAATCTTCCTTGGGAAGCTCCTGCATCTCAGATCGGATCTTCGCGACAGCGTCCAGCTCTGCGGCGGTCGCGTCTGCGTTACTTACCAGTGGGTTTCCGTCGGAATCGACGGTTTCCCCGATGAAGATGTGTATGCCGCCAATTGGGACGATGGAGAGCTCGACGGGGTTTGTCCTAGCCGGAATCCAGCACTCATCCGGAGGGATGATCGGCAGATTCCCGGCGTAAAGGACGCGCCCCACAGCGATGGTGTCGTCGTAGCTTCCCATGGCGGAACCCTCCCGGTTCCGGCCTCCAGACGCCACAGGCCCCACGGTGGGCGCCAACTGTCGTTGCCTAATCGACGGTACCCCGGAGGAGGGATCCTCACGAGGGGGAGAAGAAGTTGGGGCCATAGGGCGGAGTGCTCTCGGGACGGTGGTACGCGAGTTACCCAGCTTCGGAACACCTGCACGATGACATGGCCTACTGCTGCTTGTCTGGAATTATCTGGGCGCTTTCGCGTTGTTACAATGAGTTGTGATTGTGCCTCTAGGGCTCCCGGGATCCGGCTTATATAGACGCTCGGATCTAGGGTTTACACGGAGAGTCCTAGCCGGAATACAAGTTGCCTAACTACGGTACAAAGCCTTGCCGTGTACGTCAAGGATCCGCCTTCCTTCTAGGTCACGCTGGATCCGGATACTTCATGGGCCTTCACGGATCCGGCCTCCTTCGTAGGTCGGTTAGGATCCGGCTCCTCGTTCCTGGGCTGGACTTCATCCTTCATGATCTACAGCAACTGGGCCGCCCGATGGGCCACATGCCTCACCACCAACTATGGGCCACCCAGGCTTGCCGGATCTAGGCCACGCCGTTGATATACCCATAAAGTATACCCACAACATTCGGGACCCACGTGTCAGCCTTACTCTGTGCCGTTTCGTCCCCTCCGTCTTTACGCCCACCGTCTTCCTCCCCTACCCGCAAAACTTCCCAGTTTTGAAAGCAGACTAGAATTGGGGAAAACCGCAAGAGCGTCGCCGGAGAACCCGCCGTGCCGACGAAGAGGGTCCTTTGCCTCCCACAACTGTTGCGCAGGGTATCAGCCGATTCGCCCGTACCTACTCTGCTGTTTTGCTCCGTTCGCGTCGGCCCTTATCGTGCTGGAATTGTTTTGTCGGTCCCGCCGCTGCTGATCTAGGGTTTCACAGTCGCCGCCTGAGTCCAAGGTCTGCACCTGTAACGAGATGTCATCATTTTCGCGATCATCCCCGCCGTTAAATCCTGGTACACTGCTCCGTTGTATAATTTTAAGAAACCCTAGGGCGTAATAGTTTTTGGACTGTTGAATATTCCCAATACTGCTTTAGGGTTTCCTTAGTTCTACGGTGCTTCAGATTCACTTGATCGGCAATTTGATTTTGGCTGTATGTTGTGTTCTGGTTTGTTAATACTTGAGGCCCGCCTTGATTTGTACTTCAGCCTCGTTTGTTTCTGTACTTGTACTTATCCCCATGTTCAAACTTTAGTCCTGGGACAAAACAGTCCGGTAGTAGTTAATTTGTTCTTGTTCATTCTTCTGTTGTTGTGTTTTCATTTATTTTTGCAAAGGCGGATTGATTGCGTTTGTGCCTGTACTCGTCAACTATTTAGAATTAATAGTTAAAGCTACTTTCGTCAGTATTTGCTTGTAATCTGTTTCTGAAAATCATTGGTTTCTTCTTGCTGTTGTGTATATATGCTTTGATGCAAGAACCTAACACAGTTTTTTGTGGATATTTTATTTTTGTTACGCAGATAATTTCTCAAGATCTCCAACAAGCAGGACCATTGGTGATACACTATTTCTTTTAAGCACGCAAGAGGCAGACACGGAATACCCACTCGCAGAGAGTCTTCCAGTTGAAGATAGAGCCGATCCTGCAGATATTCCAGTTCTGAACCCGAGAAGGAAGGAAAAAACTTTTACTTCTGTTTTCTCAAGAAGGCCGAAAAAGAAGGCTGGAAACGACGACAAGATGCATAATTCCAACACCAATTGTACAGATGATGAAGTAGCTGCTCGTCCTGTTGAAAATGCAGAGGAGTGTGCCACTTCACTGATCGTCGCCGATATCAAGAAGGGTAGTCGGTGCCCAAGCCGTTTAGCACAGATAACAGAGACATAACAGTTGCTTGTGAGAAGAAGGAAATTGGGCGTAAGAAGAAGGGAATTAAAAGAGCCAAGCATTCTAGAGAATCTGTAGTTCTGCATACAGAGGGGAAGGGAGATGAAGGAACAAATGACGGAGCTAATCCGGCATCTTCATCCCAGGTTGTATTATACGATCCTCGTGTTGAAACGTGTGAAGTAGACACTTCAATGAAGGAAATGGTTGAAAAAGGGACCAAAAGGTCCTTACCAAGCAAAGACAGTGGAAAGAAAGTTTTGTCTGCAAAAAGGATAAAGGTAAACAAGGATCTTTTGCCTAGCGAAGACAGTGAAGATCCTTCGGACAGGGACCATGTTATGAGTCAGATGTCAATCCAAATAATTATTGATGCTGCAAAACAACTGGCGAGGATCCCTAAACTTATAGAGAGTGTTAGAGGTGCAGGGTTTGGTCCTTTCATAGACACTAAAATAAAGGGATCAGTCAACCGTAAGTGCATTTCTTTCATTCTAAAGAATATAGATATTCCTACAATGACGGTGACATTCTCTAAAGAGAAGAAGATAGAAATAAATCGGTACGCTATCCATCATATATATGGCATACCAAATGGAAATGTGTCAGCTCCAAGGCCGAATGAAACCAGAGAAGTCCTGGCAGAACTCAAGCAAGAACTTGGGTTCAAATCAGGTGAAAATATCAATGCAAGGAAACTTCTTGTTAAGCTAAGATCTATGCTCGATGAGCATTTTAGTCCTAACAATCCAGTGGAAATCAATACAGACCTTGCACTGAAGATCTTCTATCTCATATTGTTTAATAAAGGTTTATGCGTTGGAATTGGATCACGCATAACTGCAAAAGAAGCAAGCATGGTTAAAGGACTTGATTATGGCAAAATGAAAGATATGGATTTCTGTCAGCTAGTGGTGGGTGAGCTGCAGATTTCAGCGACTCACTGGCAGAGTTACAAGGTGTTAGCAAATAATCACTTGGAAGGATTAGCTGTAGCACCGCTAATAATGTACCTGGATTCTCTTATTTACAAAGACTTAGCTCATATGGGAAAGGAGACACCTCGGGTGTTGGTTCTTGATGAACAAAAATTAACAGCAATTTCAAGAGCTAACAGCAATTTCAAGAGCTGAAAGGGAGCGAAGACTGGGCTTTTGGAAAAATAATTGTAAGCATGCTCTTGAAACAAACATTTTTCATATTTTGTTTCTTAGTTTGTTTCGATCTATCTATTTGCCATTGTAATGTAAGTTTAATCTTTTTATCAGACTTGGAAGGCACAAGATGATAGAGTTTACAGGACAATATCAGAAGAAAAAGCAGAGGAAACAATGGCAAAGAGACACAGATCCATTTGCTTTCCCGTTGCAGGAAGGTCATTTCACGGTGGCGATGACATGCCTGCGGGAACCGCACCTGAGCAACAAGGAGCCCTGATGATAGGAAACAACTATACTGTCCAGAGCGATACGATTAACAGCATCAAGAACCTGATGCAACATGATTTAAATTTTATAGGCAGTCTGCAGACTACATCGCAGTTGCTAGATAGAGATATACCCGGGGATAATGATGACAGAAAGATTGAAAACCTCAACGTCCAAACAACCAACCTCTTATCGATGTTTGAGTTGTTTGGAGATGAGCAGAGATATTTTCTTGATAGACACCGTACAGATGGACGTGTCAGTGAAACCAACAAATTGACATCAATTCCTGATGCGAAAAAGACACATCAAACCGTGGAGGTTGATGCAGGGAAGGTAATCCTTTAATACACTCGCACATTTTTGTATAGCTTTGTATGTTTACACAAGATATGATGTACCTTCCCTGTGAGAAATAGGCTAATTGGCAAAAGCATAAGCATGTGTGGAATTCAGTATTTGTACTCATTATTCATTGCTAACTGTACTCCATGTGTTGTCAGGTGACTTGCGAGCAGCAGGCAAAAATAGTAGAAGAAGGCTGCAAGTACAAGCTGCTAGAAGAAACCCATCCTGACCCCAGAGAGCATCAGGCTGGTTTTCTCCCAGATATCTCCGAGAACATCCAAGAATCCAATAAGGATCTAGCCATCCAAATGTCATGTGAAAAGGTACTAACTACAAAATAACCAATTCAGTGTTAATTTTTAAATTGCCCAAAACAGGGTGCTGCAGCTCACATGCCAGAGATTGTAACAAGTGTTGCTACAATCACTGAAATGAGTACCGATAAGCTAGCGGAATCACTCGATCCAAAAGTGAACCATAATTTTTTAATCATTATACTATGAAATAAATTATTATACAACTCATTAATTTTGGCCAACCACTCATTAACAGGATCAAGAAAAAACATGTACAAGCCAAACCACGATTGAAGAAGTTCATAACCCATCGGATAACTTGCAGGAAGGAATCCAGGTACACTATTATATGTTTTTATATATCACTGTGTTTGTGCAATATGGAGACACAATTGCAATACATGTACACGGCAGCTTTGTAATAAATTATGGATATGTATAATTTTCTGTATAACCTTAAGGTGAAGTTTAATATCATCGGTGCAATCCAGACTAGTTGGAAAAAAATATAAATATAAGCATCCGCACATCCATGTGTTAACTGTATTAATAAATGTGCTTCATGTATTAACTTTATTTTGCCATCTCTATTATACGTAACTTCAAAGCATCGACGAACAACAGGCATGCATCGGAGAACAGCAGCTGAGAGAACCCCCTCTTGCTCCAGAGCAAACTATTGGACCTCTTTTACATACAGAAGAATCCATCAAGGAACCAGCCACTGAAACGTCTGGTAAAGAGGTACTAATTTATATATTTTCAAATTTAGCACTATTTTTTGTTTCTCAGATATAAATGTTTCTAAATTCCTGTACAGGATGCGGGAACTTCGAATGCTAATGCCGAAGCTGATGCGCCATACGTTGAAACAAGTGCTGCTACTGTTAGTCAGAAAAGTGCTAATATGATAGCGGAGTCATCTGATCGAAACGTAAACCATCAAACATTTTATCATTCTAGTTAGATAACTTATTATATAACTCATTAACTTTAGCCAACAGAATTCCATTGAAAAGCAGGATCAAAACATAAAATCTGCAAGTGCAACCAATAGTGAAGAAGTTCAGAACCCAGGGGATTACATGGAAGGAGAACAGGCGGAACATGATCTTGTGCCTGACGTAGCACATGCAGACCAGTGCACTTCAGACAATTTGTTGGAAGATTGCGTGGAGGGCTCAAAAGCACGAATAGAAGATGAAAACTCAGCCGCAGAGGAGCTATGCAATAAGGTCGTTGAGAATACACGCGCAGACGATGATGTGCAAGTTACCCAACAAATGGATCTTGCGTGCACAGGTAAGTTCATGGATGGGACCTTTTTATTTTTTTTACCGTGCTATTTGTTAATTTACATAATACAATTTCTTTTTATTTTCTTTCAGGCAATTATGACCAGCTCAAAATATCTCCACCAATGACTGAACAAATTGACGAAGAAGCCAGGGGAGCTTTCTTATCGGTAACTTGTCGCAATGTAATACAAGTCCATCGATCTACCAAAATTGTATGGAATTTGATGTTAGTGCATCTCCTAATGCTGCCAACCAGGATTCTAAAACCTCGACGGGCTCAGATGGCGATGGTTGTGACGTATCTATAGTTGCAACCACTGTGGGGGAGCCCTCAACGGCTATAGCACCTGAGGATGGACAAACGCTTGAGGATGGCCAGCACATAGGCAAGTACCGAAAATACATTCTTACCTATTTTCCAAACTGTACACTGAAATGTCCACCAATTCATGTTTCCACAGTACAAGAAACTACTCATTCTGTGCCAAGCGAACTTATGTTTGAGGAGTCAGGAGATGCAAAACCTAAGGAAATCATGGAGGGTCCATGTGCTACTGCTGATCAGAATGGAGATGATGCTCTTATCAAAGGTGCACACCCAATCATGGAATAAATACTTTAAAAATAGTATATTGGTCTCTCCATGTGATGCACAACCAGATTTGATTACATTAATGCCAGCTCATGTATTTTACCTTTTTTTTTTGAAAGATGTCTCCGATGAAGGTAACAGAATGGAAGAGAACGAGTCAGCCAAAACTGGTGGTAACACGGCTGATGGGGAAGAGGAAACCAACGTCGTGTCAGGTCACCGCGATGAACAAGAGCAGGTGATTTTCCTATCTTTTTAATTGTATAAGAGACATACAGCAAGACACCATTATGTTGTATTGTTCATTGTGTCATCCAGCAAGTTATCAAGGAGACGTTGTGGGTGCAATCTGAAGCGAAAGAAAACAGCAACATTGCACCAGAAGAGAACCGCAACCCTGCAATATCATCAGATCCAACCATGACCATTCAGGACGAATTGAAAATCATCATCGATAATTCCATGAGTGAAGGCAAGAGACGAAAAACCCCTGTTGCATATTTAAAATTTTGCAAAGTTCGTAATTTATTTTTCCCATAAACTAAACATATGTTAGAATATACGGTGTGAAAAAAGTATGATCATTCGCTGCAGATGTTGACGAAACTCCTAAAGATGGGTATGATACCATTACTGATTTTGTCTATCAAGAAGTATGCAAGTACAGTACCAGATCATGTATCACTGAGAATCAGGATCCATCCAGCAGGGAACGCATGGAAAAATTTAGGTATCGTGTTTTGGCATATGTAAGTACCTGTAGGATAACGTTGCATAGAAAACAAAAATTTTCCTACCGCGAACACGAAATCCAAGCCAAGATGCAATCTAGAAGACGGTAGCAACGAGGGGATTATCGAGTCTCACCCTTGAAGAGATTCCAAAGCCTACAAGATGAGGCTCTTGTTGCTGCGGTAGACGTTCACTTGCCGCTTGCAAAAGCGCGTAGAAGATCTTGATCACGGCGCCACGAACGGGTAGCACCTCCGTACTCGGTCACACGTTCGGTTGTTGATGAAGACGACGTCCACCTCCCGTTCCAGCGGGCAGCAGAAGTAGTAGCTCCTCTTGAATCCGACAGCACGACGGCGTGGTGTCGGTGGCGGTGGAGAACTCCGACGGAGCTTTGCTAAAGCACGCGGGAGCTATGGAGGAGAAGGGGGCGGCTAGGGTTTGGGAGGGGGTGGCCGGCCACTCAAGGGGGGCGGCCAGGTTGTGGTCTTAGGGTGGCCGGCCCCCTCCCCTTGGCCCCTCATTATATAGGTGGAAGCCCCAAGTGTTGGACTACAAGTCTCCGAATAAGACCCGAACCCAAAACCTTCCATGTGATAGGGAAACCTACCCAAGGCGGGAATCCCACTTGGGTGGGATTCCCCCCTTCCATGTGGGGGGGTGGCCGGCCCCCATAGGGGGAGTCCACTTGGGACTCCTCGCCCACTAGGGTTGGCCGGCCATGGAGGTGGAGTCCCTCCGGGACTCCACCTTCCTTGGTGGTTTCTTCCGGACTTTTCTAGAACCTTCTAGAACCTTCCATAGAACCTTCCGCATCATTTTAATTCACATAAAATGACATCCTATATATGAATCTTATTCTCCGGACCATTCCGGAACTCCTCGTGATGTCCAGGATCTCATCCGGAACTCCGAACAAATATTCGAACTCCATTCCATATTCAAGTTCTACCATATCAACATCCAACTTTAAGTGTGTCACCCTACGGTTCGCGAACTATGCGGACATGGTTGAGTACTCACTCTGACCAATAACCAATAGCGGGATCTGGAGATCCATAATGGCTCCCACATATTCAACGATGACTTTAGTGATCGAATGAACCATACACATACAATACCAATTCCCTTTGTCACGCGATATTTTACTTGTCCGAGGTTTGATCTTCGGTATCACTCTATACCTTGTTCAACCTCGTCTCCTGACAAGTACTCTTTACTCGTACCGTGGTATGTGGTCTCTTATGAACTTATTCATATGCTTGCAAGACATTAGACGACATTCCACCGGGAGGGCCCAGAGTATATCTATCCTTCATCGGGATGGACAAATCCCACTGTTGATCCATATGCCTCAACTCATACTTTCCGGATACTTAATCCCACCTTTATAACCACCCATTTACGCAGTGGTGTTTGGTGTAATCAAAGTACCTTTCCGGTATAAGTGATTTATATGATCTCATGGTCATAAGGACTAAGTAACTATGTATCGAAAGCTTATAGCAAATAACTTAATGATGAGATCTTATGCTATGCTTAATTGGGTGTGTCCATTACATCATTCATATAATGATATAACCTTGTTATTAATAACATCCAATGTTCATGATTATGAAACTAATCATCCATTAATCAACAAGCTAGTTTAAGAGGCATACTAGGGACTTCTTGTTGTCTACATATCACACATGTACTAATGTTTCGGTTAATACAATTATAGCATGGTATATAAACATTTATCATAAACATAAAGATATATAATAACCACTTTTATTATTGCCTCTTGGGCATATCTCCAACAGTCTCCCACTTGCACTAGAGTCAATAATCTAGATTACATGGTAAGGTACCTAACACCCATGGCATTCTGGTGTTGGTCATGCTTTGCCCTAGGGAGAGCTTTAGTCAACGGATCTGCTATATTCAGATCAGTGTGTACTTTGCAAATCTTTACTTCTCCATCTTCGATGTACTCGCGAATCGAATGATAACGTAGCTTGATATGCTTCAGCCTCTTGTGTGACCTTGGTTCTTGTGCATTGGCGATGGCACCCATGTTGTCACAATAGATGACTAGTGGGTCCAATGCACTAGGAACCACACCGAGCTCTACAATGAACCTCTTCATCCATACCGCTTCTGATGAAGCCTCTGAAGCCGCTATGTACTCCGATTCTGTTGAGGATTTCGCCACCGTGCACTGCTTCGAGCTTGCCCAGCTTACTGCAGCACCATTCAATATAAACACGTACCCAGATTGTGACTTAGAGTCATCAGGATCAGTGTTCCAACTTGCATCGGTGTAACTTGTTACAACGAGCTCTTGGTCACCTCCATAACAAAGAAACATATCCTTAGTTCTTTTCAAGTACTTCAGGATATTCTTGACCGCTGTCCAGTGTTCCATTCCTGGATCACTTTGATATCTGCTAGTCAAACTAACAACATGTGCTATATCCGGTCTTGTACATAGCATGGCATACATGATAGAGCCTACTGCCGAGGCATAGGGGATCTGACTCATCCTTTCTCTTTCTTCTGCCGTAGCCGGACCTTGAGTCTTACTCAAGACCTTGCCTGGTAACATAGGTAAGAATCCTTTCTTACTTTCGTCCATTCTAAACTTCTTTAGAATCTTGTCCAGGTATGTACTCTGTGATAGCCCTATTAGACGTCTTGATCTATCTCTATAAATCTTGATGCCTAATATATATGATGCTTCACCAAGGTCTTTCATTGAAAAACTATTATTCAAATAACCCTTTATCTTTGCTTAATAGTTCTATATCATTCCCAATCAATAATATGTCATGTACATATAATATCGTGAATGCTACAGAGCTCCCACTCACTTTCTTGTAAATACAGGCCTCTCCATGACACTGTATAAACCCGAAGTCTTTGATCACCTTATCAAAGCGTCGGTTCCAACTTCTTGATGCTTGCTTCAGTCCATAAATTGAACGCTGAAGTTTGCAGACTTTGTCAGCATTTTTAGGATCGACAAAACCTTTGGGTTGTACCATATACAACTCTTCCTCAATGTCTCCATTAAGGAACGCCGTTTTGACATCCATCTGCCAAATCTCATAATCGAAAAATGCAGCTATTGCTAACAAAATCCTTACAGATTTTAGCTTCGCTACAGGTGAGAAAGTCTCATCGTAGTCAACACCTTGAATTTGTCGGAAACCCTTTGCGACAAGTCGAGCTTTATAGACAGTAATATTACCATCAGCATCTGTTTTTCTCTTGAAAATCCATTTATTCTCGACAGCCTTGCGGCTATCAGGTAAGTCTACCAAAGTCCATACTTTGTTATCATACATGGATCCCATTTCGGATTTCATGGCTTCTTGCCATTTGTTGGAACCTGGGCTCATCATCGCTTCTTCATACGTCGCAGGGTCTTCATCATTGTTATCCACAATCATGACATTTAGACAAGGATCATACCAATCTGGAGTGGCACGTTCCCTTGTCGATCTGCGAGGTTCAGTAGCTATCTCATTTGAAGTTTCATGATCATTATCATTAGCTTCCTCTCATACGGCAGGTGCGGCAGGAACATCTTCCGGTACTGCGCTACTCTGATCAACGAGCAAAGATTCTTCAATCTCATCGAGTTCTACTTTTCTTCCAATCACTTCTTTAGTGAGAAATTCTTTCTCAAGAAAGGTTCTGTTTTTAGCAACAAAGATCTTGCCTTCGGATCTGTGATAGAAAGTGTACCCTATAGTTTCCTTAGGGTATCCTATGAAGACGCATTTCTCCGTTTTGGGTTCTAGCTTGTCCGGTTGTAACTTTTTTACATAGGCTTCGCAACCCCAAACTTTCAGGAACGACAGCTTAGGTTTCTTATTAAACCATAATTCATACGGTGTCATTTCAACGGATTTTGATGGTGCTCTATTTAAAGTGAATGCGGCTGTCTCTAATGCATAACTCCAAAAAGATAACGGCAAATCAGTAAGAGACATCATAGAACGAACCATATCTAAGAGAGTTTGATTACGACGTTCGGACACACCGTTTCGTTGTGGTGTTCCCGGCGGTGTCAATTGTGAAAGTATTCCGCATTTCTTTAAATGCATGCCAAACTCATAACTCAGATATTCACCTCCGCGATCAGATCGTAGAAATTTAATCTTCTTGTTACGTTGATTTTCTACTTCACTTTGGAATTCCTTAAACTTCTCAAAAGTCTCGGATTTATGTTTCATGAAATAGATATACCCATATCTACTCAGATCATCTGTGAAGGTTAGAACATAACGATAACCACCGCGCGATGCTACACTCATTGGTCCGCACACATCGGTATGTATGATTTCCAATAAGTCAGTAGCTCGCTCCATAATACCAGAGAATGGAGTCTTAGTCATTTTTCCCATTAGACATGCTTTGCATCTATCAAGTGACTCAAAGTCAAGTGATTCAAGTAATCCATCGGTATGGAGTTTCTTCATGCGTTTCACTCCAATATGACCAAGACGACAGTGCCACATATAAGTAGAATTATCATTCAATTTAATTCTCTTAGCATCAATGTTATGTATATGTGTATCACTACTATCGAGATCTAACAGAAATAAGCCATTCTTTTCAGGTGCTCGACCATAAAAGATATTATTCATAAAAATAGAACAACCATTATTCTCAGACTTGAATGAATAACCGTCTTGCATTAAACAAGATCCAGATATAATGTTCATGCTCAACGCGGGTACAAAATAACAATTATTGAGGCTTAAAACTAATCCCGAAGGTAGATGTAGAGGAAGTGTGCCGACAGCGATCACATCGACTTTGGATCCATTTCCAACGCGCATGGTCACTTCATCCTTTAGTAGTCTTCGTTTATTCTTTAGTTCCTGTTTCGAGTTACAAATATGAGCAACCGAACCAGTATCAAATACCCAGGTACTAGTACGAGAACCAGTAAAACATCTATAACATGTATATCAGATATACCTTCTTTCTTCTTCTTGACAAGGCCGCTCTTCAGATCCGCCAAATACTTGGAGCAATTACGCTTCCAGTGTCCCTTCTCCTTGCAGTAATAGCACTCAGCATCAGGCTTAGGGCCAGTCTTAGGTTTCACAGGAGGCGTGGCAGCTTTCTTGCCACTCTTCTTGTTCTTGCCTTTAGACTTGCCCTGTTTCTTGAAGCTGGTGGTCTTGTTGACCATCAACACTTGGTGCTCTTTCTTAATTTCAATCTCAGCAGATTTCAGCATGGAGAAGAGTTCAGGTAACTCTTTGTTCATGTTCTGCATATTGTAGTTCATCACAAAGTTCTTGTAACTAGGTGGCAGTGATTGAAGGACACGATTAATCCCCAGTCTATTAGGAATCACTATTCCCAAATCACTGAGTTTCTTCGCATGCCCGGTCATGGCGAGCATGTGCTCACTAACGGAGCTGCCTTCTTCCATCATGCAGCTGAAGAAGTGTTTCGATGCTTCATAGCATTCCACGGCCGCATGAGTCTCAAATATAGTCTTCAACTCATTGATTAACTCATGTGGATCGTGGTGCTCAAAACGTTTTTGAAGATCGGCTTCCAGGCATAAGATGGCACACCGAACTTGAGAGTACCGAGTTTTCCGAGTTGCGTAAACAGCTTTTACTTCATCGGTTTCAGTTTACGCGGGAGGGTCACCTAGCGGTGCATCAAGCACATATTGCAGATTTCCACCATTGAGGAAAATCCTCACATGACGGAACCAGTCGGTGAAGTTGCTACCGTTGCTCTTAAGCTTTTCTTTCTCTAGGAACTGATTAAAATTGATTGAGGACGCCATATCTACAACATATTTGCAATAGTTTAGACTAATGTTTATGACAAATTGAGTTCAAATTTTAATTCAATATAATTAAAAACTAGGTGAACTCCCACTCAAAACAATATCCCTCGCATTGTCTTAGTGATCACACGAACCAAATCCACCACACCAAGTCCGATCATCACGAGACAAGATGTAACTTCAATGGCGAACACTCAAAGTATTCATCATATCAATCATATGATTCATGCTCTACCTTTCGGTATCACGTGTTCCGAGACCATGTCTGTACATGCTAGGCTCGTCAAGGCCACCTTAGTATCCGCATGTGCAAAACTGGCTTGCACCCGTTGTATGCACTTGTTGATTCTATCACACCCGATCACCACGAGATGCTTCGAAACGACAAGTCTTGGCAACGGTGCTACTAAGGATGAACACTTTATTATCTTGAGATTTTAGTGAGAGGGATCATCTTATAATGCTACCGTCGCGATCTAAGCAAAATAAGATGCATAAAAGGATTAACATCACATGCAGTTCATATGTGATATGATATGACCCTTTTGTCTTTGCGCCTTTGATCTTCATCTCCAAAGCACGGACATGATCTCCATCATCAACGGGCATGATCTCCATCATCGTCGGCGAAACACCAAGGTCAATGGCGCCGTCTTCATGATTGTCCTCCATGTAGCAACTATTACAACTACTTTGAAATACTACTCAACATGAAATTTAAAGACAACCATAAGGCTCCTGCCGGTTGCCACAATACAATAATGATCATCTCATACATAGTCATCATCACATTATGGCCATATCACATCACCAAACCCTGCAAAAACAAGTTAGACGTTCTCTAATTTGGTTTGCATATTTTACGTGGTTTAGGGTTTTCGAGTAAGATCCAATCTACCTACGAACATGAACCACAACGGTGATACTAGTGTTGTCAATAGAAGAGTAAATTGAATCTTTACTATAGTAGGAGAGACAGACACCTGCAAAGCCTCTTATGCAATACAAGTTGCATGTCAAACGAGGAACAAGTCTCATGAACGCGGTCATGTAAAGTTAGTCCGAGCTGCTTCATTCTAATATGCCATAAAGATGCAAAGTACTCAACTAAAGATAACAAGAGCATCAACGCCCACAAAACCATTGTGTTCTACTCGTGCAACCATCTATGCATAGACACGGCTCTGATACCACTGTAGGATAACGTTGCATAGAAAACAAAAAATTTCCTACCGCGAACACGAAATCCAAGCCAAGATGCAATCTAGAAGACGGTAGCAACGAGGGGATTATCGAGTCTCACCCTTGAAGAGATTCCAAAGCCTACAAGATGAGGCTCTTGTTGCTGCGGTAGACGTTCACTTGCCGCTTGCAAAAGCGCGTAGAAGATCTTGATCACGGCGCCACGAACGGGCAGCACCTCCGTACTCGGTCACACGTTCGGTTGTTGATGAAGACGACGTCCACCTCCCGTTCCAGCGGGCAGCGGAAGTAGTAGCTCCTCTTGAATCCGACAGCATGACGGCGTGGTGTCGGTGGCGGTGGAGAACTCCGGCGGAGCTTCGCTAAAGCACGCGGGAGCTATGGAGGAGAAGGGGGCGGCTAGGGTTTGGGAGGGGGTGGCCGGCCACTCAAGGGGGGCGGCTAGGTTGTGGTCTTAGGGTGGCCGGCCCCCTCCCCTTGGCCCCTCATTATATAGGTGGAAGCCCCAAGTGTTGGACTACAAGTCTCCGAATAAGACCCGAACCCAAAACCTTCCATGTGATAGGGAAACCTACCCAAGGTGGGAATCCCACTTGGGTGGGATTCCCCCCTTCCATGTGGGGGGGTGGCCGGCCCCCATAGGGGGAGTCCACTTGGGACTCCTCCCCCACTAGGGACTCCACCTTCCTTGGTGGTTTCTTCCGGACTTTTCTAGAACCTTCTAGAACCTTCCATAGAACCTTCCGCATCATTTTAATTCACATAAAATGACATCCTATATATGAATCTTATTCTCCGGACCATTCCGGAACTCCTCGTGATGTCCGGGATCTCATCCGGAACTCCGAACAAATATTCGAACTCCATTCCATATTCAAGTTCTACCATATCAACATCCAACTTTAAGTGTGTCACCCTACGGTTCGCGAACTATGCGGACATGGTTGAGTACTCACTCTGACCAATAACCAATAGCGGGATCTGGAGATCCATAATGGCTCCCACATATTCAACGATGACTTTAGTGATCGAATGAACCATACACATACAATACCAATTCCCTTTGTCACGCGATATTTTACTTGTCCGAGGTTTGATCTTCGGTATCACTATATACCTTGTTCAACCTCGTCTCCTGACAAGTACTCTTTACTCGTACCGTGGTATGTGGTCTCTTATGAACTTATTCATATGCTTGCAAGACATTAGACGACATTCCACCGAGAGGGCCCAGAGTATATCTATCCATCATCGGGATGGACAAATCCCACTGTTGATCCATATGCCTCAACTCATACTTTCTGGATACTTAATCCCACCTTTACAACCACCCATTTACGCAGTGGCGTTTGGTGTAATCAAAGTACCTTTCCGGTATAAGTGATTTATATGATCTCATGGTCATAAGGGCTAGGTAACTATGTATCGAAAGCTTATAGCAAATAACTTAATGACGAGATCTTATGCTATGCTTAATTGGGTGTGTCCATTACATCATTCATATAATGATATAACCTTGTTATTAATAACATCCAATGTTCATGATTATGAAACTAATCATCCATTAATCAACAAGCTAGTTTAAGAGGCATACTAGGGACTTATTGTTGTCTACATATCACACATCTACTAATGTTTCGGTTAATACAATTATAGCATGGTATATAAACATTTATCATAAACATAAAGATATATAATAACCACTTTTATTATTGCCTCTTGGGCATATCTCCAACAGTACCGTCAATGTAAAAATACTGCCTGACAAATAATTTATTAAATTTTTCCAGGAATCAGAAGTTTATTGGATATGGTGAGATTGATGTTACAATTGGTTATGTTGCTGACTCCTTTGAAGATGGTGCTCCTATTAAAACTAGTATCATGACAATCATGGTAGATGTAGCGCGGGATATTTTTCTAAGCCCTGAAACCAAACGTCTAATAGTGCCATTCATGGCAGTGGTAAGAAATATTATTATCATTATTATTTTTCTTCATGCATGTTTGTATGCGGAAATTTGAGGCGGCGCTAACATAAAAATATAACACCCAAACAGTTAAGGTGCAACAGGATTAATAGGAACAATGATGGCAAAATGAATACGAGGACATTGGTAAATCTCGTCAAGGCAATTAATCCGGTTGAAGATTGTTTCCTATTGGACAAATACGATGTTGTAAGTTTCAGTGTGGTGTCCATAATTATCTTAAAAGAAAAAGAGTTCCTCAAACAAATAGCTGGATTGCATTTTTTGTTTGTGCAGATAAAAATTCCATGTTTCCAAGAATAAGATGGAGAGTGTCCTGTGGGTCACTATTTCGTCATGTCCGTGAATTTAAAGAAGAAGCGGTTTGAACTTCTAGACTCACTTGGATGGGCAGGAGCTGAACAGCACTTTGTTAACACGGCTGACGTGTTCAAGGAAATTTGGAAGGAAGCGTACAAACAAAGCAACGGAAAGTTGTCACCTGAAAACCTCGACGAATTTTCTTACCAGAAGCCTAAAGTTATTCCACTTCAGGGAGAAACGTAAGAATTGTTGGACATTTATTAAATAAGAATTGCTGAATCTTTATTTATATATAAAGACATGCTAATGATTTACATGGTGATCAACGCAGGTTAAACTGTGGAGTCTACATGATGATTTTCCTCATGTTCTGGAGTGGAAAGTCTCTGTTGTTCATTCGACAGGACGATGTATTGTACATCAGAAAAAGATTATTATACATGATCCTTATGTGGGAAAGTTTGGATGTTAATTTTGGTCTGATTGAAACAATCGACAAAGGTAGTTAGTACTGCGCATTTCTTAATAAAGATTTACTGCGCATATAGAAATTTCACGACATATTTATATTCTTGTTTTTTGTTTGTTGTAGGTAAGCTTAAAAAAATCGTTACGGGAGAGTACAATTTAATCAGGAAGATAACAACTGTGAGGCCAAACATGGTTGTTATCGTGGACCTACCTGATGTCAATATACCAGAACCTAGGGAGATCGATGATGGAAAAGAAAACTATCCTGAAGAACAAGAATATATACTCATCGGTAGCCAGGAAGACTACAGCATGGAATGCTTGAAGGAAAGACGCAGAGCGGAACAAACAACAGAGGACAGCAAAGAAGACAAAGAAACAACAAAGAGCGGCGAAGAGGACAAGAATCAGAAGCAACAGAAATCTGTTGTCGCCATAAACTATGAAGACAACAGCACTGAATACTTGAGGACTAGAGAAGCAAGAGTTGACGATCCCTCAAGATTGCACCAAGTTTTGTTTACTCCAATAAATAGAACATCTTCTTCATCGCCTGGTTATAAAATTGATAAAGATAAGTACTGTAGCCTCACGGGGTCACAAAGTCTTGAGACTCCACCGAAGGTTTTAAATTCCAGTTACGTAGACGTTGAGCATAGAACTAATTTAGACAAACTGAAGAGGGACATTGTTACTCCGTCCAACGTCACGACAACAAAGAGACCGAGAGCTACTGCAAAAAGGTTTTGCGAGCCTGTGCCAAATCATAGACCAAGGAAGTTCAAGCACCAGAAAAAAGCAAACGCCTTATATGACATCATACTGAAAAGAAAGAAATATGATGAGTAAGTATTTCATCTTGCACTGCATAATGTTCATCTCTTCAACTTGTTATTTTTTAACCTCTGGATTTTCATGCAGAATTGAGGTATTCAATGCACCAGTTATGCACGGTGCTGTTCCTGGCTTTGATTCCTGTTACACGGGCACTGAAATTAAAAAACAATTTGGTGTTAATCAGTTACTGGATGGTACTACCATGGACTACATCATTGACGAGATGAGGAGTACCTCCGATTTGTACGCTACTGGAGAACGAGTCTTGTTAAGCCAAGGATTTATCATGGTACGCATTGCAGTCAATAATGTATGCTGCACTATAACAATGATTATATTGTGCACTAACTACTGATATAATCCATGTTTGATATGTATGATGCAGCATGTTCTCGGGGTGACTGTTTGGTCTCAGACACAAGAGCAAGTAGAAGAATCCGTTCAAAAAATGAATGATTCAACTAGCTACACAGAAGATTTCGACGTGGGTATTGCATCGGATGTTTTCCATAACTATGTTGACAGAACAAAGTGCCTTCTCGATGCAAAACTTGTAAGCTCCCTGCCTCTATAGGTGCAACATCATTACAGCGTACATATCTACTATTTCCATCTTGTTCTTATATGTCCAATCTCCAAACAGATAATGATGACGTACTTCAAAAGTTCTCACCATGTTTTGTATGTGATGAACAAATATACACAAAAGTTCAAAATATTGGACTCTAGAAACTATGTTGTGAAAACAGGTGATGTCCAACTTTATACAAAGAGCAGATTCCACACGGAATGCGGGAAAATAGTAAGTAGAGAAAAATTCCAGATGCATGCTTTTCAAATAATACTATTTGTTGTTGTCAACCATTATTTTACAATCATTTATTCCCTGATTCCTACAGATGGCAAGGATGGAACTTGTACTCAGGCATGTTTACGGTACCGACAGATACAATAAAAGTAATCAACCAAAGAGCTGGGTTGCCTGTGCAAAAAAGCCAAGATATATCCCATGCCCACACCAAGGAATAAACCAGTGTGCATTTTATGTTCTGAAGGGTGCGTACCTATATGATGGGATTCGTCTATTGGATGAAAAAGACGGATATGAGCCAATTGAAAAGAATCATGTAAGTGTTACTGAAATACACATTTGTTAATAAGATACAGTGTTTGTAGGATATGTAGTAATTGTAACTACTGTCGTCTCCATTCATTGCAGCCCAAGATAAATGCCATAAAAGGTGAGTATCTGTACGCTTTAATATTCACCCTACGCAACAGGGTGAATTTGTCACCTGGAATCAAAGAGTTAGAACCAACTTCCCCACTTTACGGATGATGCTGTCCTAGTAAGCATGTTCACATGTTCAGCAATGAATTTTAACAAGACAATGACTTGTCTCATGTATTTATTAATTACTTTCATCTACTGTCTTTTGTAGCACATTCCCTATGGTGAATGATGGACAGTGCACGTACATCAGCTGCGCTTGCGTAAATTTAGTACTAGTACCTGTGAAACATCTTGGTTAATACAATCGCACCGTGAACCGTCAGATAGTAAACTTCACTACATTGTGATTTATTAGTACTTGTGAATATGCTGGAGGTGTACTTTTGTATCAGTACTTATTAATCTAATAGAAGCAGTCATATACTCTTCCTGGTGCCTAAGCTCTACTCGTGCAGCATTCCCAACTGTACTCCTCTTGCTAACGATGTTGTACCTTCATGCACCTGTACTTTCCTGCAGAATCCAAAATTTGCAAATTTTTATTTAGAGAAACAGTCATGTACTCCTCTTGCTGCCTAAGATGTACTCGTGATCCTTTCACCGCTGTACTCGAAACAGCCGGCACCTGTCTCTTCACAGAGAACAACAAAAATGGAGAAAACATAGGGAAACACTACTGTACCCCTCTTCCTATCGAAGCTGTACTCGTGCATCCATCACCGCTGTACTCGATAGACCTTGCACCTGTACCTACATGTAGAATCCACAATTTGCAAAAAATATATAGAGAAACAGTCATGTATTCCTCTTGCTGCCTAAGATGTACTCGTGCGCCTTTAACCGTCAGACTCGACCACTTTGGCGCATGTCCCTTCCCAAAGAACAAACAACGTGCAGAAAACACAGGGAAACACGCGTGTACTTCTCTTGCTAACGAAGCTGTACTCGTGCACCCATCACCGCTGTACTCGACACACCTTACACCTGTACCTTCTTGCAGAACCCGATATTTGCAGACAAATATAGTGAAACAGTTATGTATTCCTCTTGCTTCCTAAGCTGTACTCGTGCGCCCTTCACCGCTGTACTCGACCCTGGTGGCACATGTCCATTCCCAGAGAACAAAAAATATGCAGAAAACATAGGGAAACAGTCATGTGCTCCTCTTGATGCTTAAGCTGTACTCGTGTGCCCTTCACCGCTGTACTCCTGTACCCATAACAGCTGTACTCGACACACCTTACACCTGTACTTTCTTGAATAACCCAAAATTTGCAGACAAATATAGAAAGAAAGTCATGTACTCCTCTTGCTGCCTAAGCTGTACTTGTGGACCCTTCACCGCTGTAATCGACCCTGCTGGCACATGTCCATTCGCAAGGAACAAAAAACTTGCAGAAAACTTGGAGAAACACTCGTGTACTCTACTTGGTGAAATCTGTACTTTTTCAACCTTCTTCGCTGTACTCGAGCCATGCTGGCACCTGTACATTCCCAGATAACTCAAATATTGCAGAAAACATATAGAAAAAACTCCTGTACTCCTCTTGGTGCCATTGCTGAACTCGATACATCTGACACCTGTCCCTCCCCAGTGAACTAAAAAACATGCTGACAAAAGGTACTGCGACAGTGGCAGGGTTTCAAGTGAATATATTCTTTTGTCAGGTTTTCGAGTGAATATATTCTGCACAGAATGACACGACAGTGGCAGCATAAAAAGCATATAAAGCATATAAAGCATGCAGCGACAAGCAACTGAGTGACAATTCTTTGACACTCAGTGACAGTTTGTGGCAATGCTAATATAAAATGCAGTCACTCTGATTACACCATCTTACTGTGTTACTTATTTATTTATCCTATGTTTTTGGTGCTTGTTGAAATTATGTAATTAACCAATGTTCTATGACAGCACTTCTGAAACATTTATTTAGTTCCTGTGCAATCCTGGAATCTTTCTCTATCTTCCTCGGCTTATAGTAGTTGCTTTGCGTTGATGATTACGGCTTGGGTCCTGTGCCATGTCAGTGTTTCGAGTGAATATATTCTGCAAAGAATGACAAGACAAATGCAGCCTAGAAATCATAAAAAGCATGCAGCGACAAGCAATTGAGTGACCATTCTCTGACTGAGTGACAATGCAATTAAAAAATGGACTGATTCTGATTCCACTGATTCCACTGATTTCTTGTAGTGACTTCTACTTTTTTCATATAAATAGTAGCTACTGCATTGTTGGTTTGCAGATAGAAGCCATGCAGTATTCTCGGAGATCCACTGGTTCCAGGACACAAGAACCTGCTCCTGCCAATCTCCTAGTTTACCACAGAAGAAGTGCAAGAGAGAGGGAGTTGGCAGATGAGAGGAATAGAGCATTCCTGGAGCAGGAAGCTGTGGATGGTTTGGAGCAGCTAGGTGAGTGTCTTGTGAGAACAGCTATCATGGCACTCCCTTCTCCAAATGCTCCACCTAACATTAGAAGGGCTTGTAGACCTAGCATGCCATCGATGGCTGAGTTGCCAAGAAGAGTCGATGGATTGCATCCTAGGGAGGCGAGAAATCGGCATATTTGTGCAGGGGAGTACCCTCATTGGAACACTTGGAAAGGGCTCTTGAAGGACAGTACCTTCATGCATTGGTACCTCCTGAGACGGAGAAAGAAGTAACTGCTTCAATTGTTCTGTGCAAGGTCAAAAGGGCCATGAAGAGATGGTTGACTAGGGTGAGAAATAAATTAAGGAAGCAATAGTGTTTTGTGTCTCGGCAGCCATGTAGTGTATGTGTTTCTCTGCAACCATATAGTGTGTGTACGTGTGTGTACGTGTGCCACTATGTATTATCGTGCAAGGTACAATAAAACGTGTCGTTCTTAATTACCAGCACTTGCCACATACAGAGAAATGCATATGTAATTAGTTAATTGCATTACTTACACGATTTTACACTAGGGATAATACAAACAAGTAAGGCGTAGTCTGATTCGTAAGTACAAAAAAGCATAGTACGCACGTACTGAAATATTTTTGTATCAGTACTTATTAATCCCAGAAAAAGCATTCATGTATTCCTCTTGCTGCCTAAGCTGTACTCGTGCAACATTCCCAATTGTACTCAACCCCTGCTGGCACCTGTCTCTTCCCATAGAACAAAAAACATGCAGAAAAACATATGCAAACACTACTGTACTCCTCTTGCTAACGAAGCTGTACTCGTGCACCCATCACAGCTGTACTCGACACACCTTACACCTGTACTTTCTTGCAGAATCCAAATTTTGCAGACAGATATAGTGAAACTCGTGCAACATTCCCAACTGTACTCGACCCCTGCTGGCACCTCTCTCTTCCCAATGAACAAAAAACATGCAGAAAACATAGGGAAACACTATTGTACTCCTCTTGCTAACGATGCTGTGCTCATGCACCCATCACCGCTGTACTCTGCACATCTTAAACCTGCACCTTCTTGCAGAACCCAATATTTGCAGACAAATATAGTGAAACAGTCATGTACTCCTCTTGCTGCCTAAGCTGTATTCGTGCCCCCTTCACTGCTGTACTCGGTCCTGCTGGCACACGTCCCTTCCCAGAAAACAAACAACATGCAGAAAACAGAGGGAAAAATTCCTGTGCCCCTCTTGCTAACGAAGCTGTACTCGTGCACCCATCACCGTTGTACTCGACAAACATTACACCCGTACCTTCACAAAATTTGCACACAAAAACAGAGAAGCTGTACTGGTGCACCCTTCACTGCTGTACTCCTCTTGCTTCCTAAGCTGTACTCGTACCCCCTTCACTGCTGTACTCGGTCCTGCTGGCACACGTCCCTTCCCTGAAAACAAATATTTATTATTTTTTATAAAATGAAAGTAATGCCTCCGCCGGACAAGTGCCAAACTGACTTAGGCACGATACAGACTACGCAAGAAGATGAACCGCCTTGCGGTAAGACGAGTAGTGGAACCGCTTTGCGGTTAGAGGAATTGAATCGTATACATCTGTAATCTAGCGCTCTACATTCCTCTTTAAATAACCACCACCATCGCCACTAACTCCCACTTTCTCCCCTATTTTGCTTTCCAAGGATTGATCGCCGCGGCTTACACTGCTCATCGGTAGCGATGGAGCAAGGTGACAGCAGCAACTCAAACACGCACGTGCATGTTCTTGCTTCTGGTCCACTGGCAAACATCACTTCGCGATCAGATATTCTTACCACCGCTCGCATTGCATATGGTATACCGGAAATGCGCAATGCAATCCATGAAGACCGAAGCCTCCCGTTCGGGTCGCCGTGCATTTTGCACAGTCTACGGCCACAGGAGTATTCTGCTGATCGCAATTCGCAAGTATGTAGTTTCATTACTATTTTGTTGTTTATGTTAGATTTTCAACTACTGTGAGATTTATGATGCAAAATTCCTATATAGGGAATTGAGGCTTCCCTGACGCCATTAGACTCTGCTGCGGTACCAGCATTCGTTCCATGTAGGGTGATCGGCCGTAATAATAAACACTGGGTTGGTGCGAATGGGGACTGGGTTGCATTTGTTCAGGATCAGGCACAATGGACCTTGCTGAACGTCTACACAAAGGCGAAGATAACACTTCCTTCGATTCGCAATGTTGGGATCCATCCGGATGACCATTTCAGGTATTGCTGGACAAGTCACTATTTCACCATATTTTGATTCATTTAAGCCAACAATTCTTATAATACCACTCAGGTATCATTGGGAGATGGCTAGTCTCGTGTTACTAAAGATTCAGATTACTGGTGAACCATTCTTGTTTGAAGGCAGATGGCACTACCGTGCCATAGCGGTGTTTGACAAGACAATAGCAATCATGATGGGTGGAACGGACACTGACTGGAGGATCCTTAGAAATGACTTCCTTCGTCCGTCAGTTTATGCTGATGCCATCTATGACGAAGGTAGGATCTATGCTGTTACAGAACCCCATGGGGATGTACTTGTGTGGCAGCCGATGGAATATGGTAAGTTCGCATTCTATTTAATTTACAACAATATTGCACTTTTGGTGTTAATTATGCCATCAAATACAGTTCATTGTTTCATAGATCAATTATAAGGCAGACTGCAATGAAAAATCTTTCAATAAGAAATAATTTGTTCAAAATCCACTACATTTTTTACTTTCTTCATAATTCACTTGTTTACTTAAATAATTGTCATGTTGAATATAATATAGGTATGTTCAATTTGCTCTATCCCCATTTTGATGTACTTTGCGTATATAATTTATTTTTCATGATTTTTTTTTCTTAAAACAAAAATAAAAGGTGCAAGATCAGGTCCCCGTGTAATCTCGCCGCCCTTGAACGTTAATGCTGGTGGCCATGATTCAAGAGTCTGGTTCCTAGCGTCTGGTCTTGGTGGCAACATTATCTTGGTTTGTATCCATGGTCAAGGCGAGTCTGTTGGTATTCCAACCAATTACAAGGGCAAGAATGTGTGGAATTGTCCTTCCCTGCATTGTGAAGTATATGCAAGGAATGGGCAGGTTACCGATCCTGTTGATACAGACTGGGTAAGGCTGGGGGATCTACAAGGCAGCTCTTTGTTCCTCGGCGTAAACTACCCATTCTTGCTAGATGCCCCAGAGCCAGAAGCTCACAACGCTGGCAACACATTCCCGTTGTTCAAGCCGGACAGTGTTTTTGCTGCACCCAACTACGTCAACCATATCCTACGGTTCCCAGATTGGTGCCGCATACCAGTTGATGGTGGGGATTCTGTAGGCTCGAGTTTTGTTTGGCCTGAGCTCAACTGGGGTGAGTTTCACGAGGTACCGATGTGGTTTGTGCCAACCCTGCTGATACGTCTCCAACGTATCTATAATTTCTGATGTTCCATGCTTGTTTTATGACAATACCGACATGTTTTGTTCACATTTTATGTCATATTTATGCGTTTTCCAGAACTAACCTATTGACGAGATGCCGAAAGGCCGCTTCTGTTTTTCTGCTGTTTTTGGTTTCAGAAATCCTAGTAAGGAAATATTTTCGGAATCGGACGAAATCAACACCGAAAGTCTTAGAATTCCCGGAAGCTTCCGGAACACCGAAGGAGAGTCGGAGGCGGGCAGCAGGGGGCCCACACCATAAGGCGGCGCGGGTGGCCCCCTGGCCGCGCCAGCCTATGGTGTGGGGCCCCCAGCCGCCTCCTTGCGCCGCCTCTCCGCCTATATATTCGTCCCTGACCTAAAAACATCGACCAGTTCGACGGAAACAGAGAAAACCATCCAGAGCCGCCGCCATCGTGAAACTCCAATTCGGGGGACAGAAGTCGCCGTTCGGCACCCTGCTGGGACGGGGAATTGCCCCCGGAGCCATCTCCACCGCCGTCTTCACCGCCATCTTCACCGCCATCGCTGCCTCCATGATGAGGAGGGAGTAATCCACCCCCGAGGCTAAGGGCTCCGCTGTAGCTATGTGGTTCATCTCTCTCCCATGTACCTCAATACAATAATCTCATGAGCTGCTTTACATGATTGAGATTCATATGAGTTTTGTATCACAATTTATCTATGTGCTACTCTAGTGATGTTATTAAAGTAGTTTTATTCCTCCTGCACGGTGTAATGGTGACAGTGTGTGCATCCGTGTTAGTACTTGGTGTATGCTATGATTGTGATCTCTTGTAGATTATAAAGTTAACTATTGCTATGATAGTATTGATGTGATCTATTCCTCCTACATAGCGTGAAGGTGACAGTGTGCATGCTATGTTAGTGTTATCACCAGAATTTGACCAAGTCGGAGGTGGGCCACGATCAAGATGGGCTTGAAGATTATATACGAAGAAAATACGTAGATCGGCCTTATATGCAAAGTTGGGCTAGATTGCCCATATATCTGTAATATAATAGATCGTATCTTAGATAGAGTTTTACCCGTGTACGGTTAGGTGCACGCCTAAATTAGAAAGTCCGCTGGACTATAAATATGTATCTAGGGTTTATGGAATAAACAACAACCAACGTTCAACCAACAAATCAATCTCGGCGCATCGCCAACTCCTTCGTCTCGAGGGTTTCTACCGGTAAGCAACATGCTGCCTAGATCGCATCTTGCGATCTAGGCAGCACAAGCTCCACGTTGTTCATGCGTTGCTCGTACTGAAGCCTTGTTGATGGCGAGCAGCGTAGTTATCATAGATGTGTTAGGGTTAGCATAGTTCTTCGTGTAACATGCTATCGTAGTGCAACCCTTGCATGTCTAGCCGCCCTCACACCTATCTTAGGTGTGGGGGCGGCACCCCGCTTGATCATTATTTAGTAGATCTGATCCGTTACGATTGCTCCTTGTTCTACAAGGATTAGTTTAATATCTGCAATAGTTAGGCCTTACAAAGGGGTGGAGGATCCAGCGGCACGTAGGGTGTCGTTCGCTGGCCCTAAACAGGATGTTCCGGGGATCAACCTTGTGTTGGTTTTTAGGCCTTGTTTAGGATCGGCTTACGATCACCGTGCGTGGCCGCGAGGCCCAACCGTGAGTAGGATGATCCGATTATGCGGTGAAAACCCTAAATCGTCGTAGATCTCATTAGCTTTATCTTGATCAAGCAGGACCACCATATATTCGTGCACCTCGTACGAATCATGGGTGGATCGGCTCCCTGAGCCGATTCACAGGATAACCTGAGAGCCGATCGAGGCTCGTATTTAATGTTTACGTGTATGCCATGCAGGAAACTAAGCGAGGCATCTCCATCACCTTCCTGACCAGGTATAGGTTAGGTGGCACGCCCTTGCATCAGCATCGGACGTGTGACCAGAACGCTTTGCGGGCCGTCGCTCGGAGGGACCTCAGCCAGCCGCAGCTCTAGGTTGTTCCCGGCTCTACGGTGTTGCCCGTCGCTGCCCGCCGGTGGGTTTCTGACGACAACACATTCTGGCACGCCCGGTGGGACAACAAGCGCATCGACGTGACGAAGGCCGTGTAGTAATAACATTGGGGTTGACCCCCAAAGATCTATGTAAGGATATTACAAAGCTTTCAGGGAGCGCTTCGATCCAGCGAATCGGCTAAAATTATCCTCACCACACGGTCGGCTTGGGTTCAACGATGATCTAATGAACAGCAGCCACGTCGGCTACACGAATCCCAACGGAGCCGACGTGCAAATACAGTGCCTTGGCGTGATACAGAGCCGATATCTGCAGTCACCTGACAGATTCAGCTCGGGGGAGGCACAAGATCAGCAGACAGACGCATGGGCAAGGAATGTCAGGAGCCGACGGAAAATCGGCCAATAAAAAAAAACACACTTTGCAAGTACAGATGTAGCAAGTACATCTCAGCGAAACATCATCTGTCTCTGAAGGCCCTACCAAAGAAATACGCCGAGGGCGAGAAGGGCGTCAACACGGATGCGATCCGCCTCAGCGATCTCAGCCTCATCATCCTCGTCCTTACCCATCACCAGCTGATTGCTCAGGGTACGAATTTCAGCCAGATCGGTCTTCAGATCGGCTATGAGGCCTTTTGCTTCGTCTTGAGAATGGGCAATGAGGGCTTCCTTGTCTTGGATGAGCTGTTTGGTCACCCTTACCCTCTCTTCAAGACTCTCCAGCTCCTTGCGCAGGGTCTCTAGTTCGGCGCGATTGGCAGAAGTGTCCGTCTTGGCGTCCAGAGCAGCCTTTTTCTCATTGAGCCGTCGACACTTTTCGGCAATATCGGCTCTCAGCGAAAGCTGGGAGCGGCGAAGAGTAATCCTTTGTTGAGCCGATTGCACCCTTGACTTAAAGACCGACAGGGTAACAGCGGGCCAGAGCTTCACTTGCAGTGTCATAGGGAGATGGGGCTGGATGTCCTCGAGGATGCCTTTGGCTTCCTCGGAATTTTCAATCAGAGTCTCAGTTGAGGCAGAAAGCAAGTCTTTGAGACGCTGGAGCGGACCATGGACCGTACTAGGACTCGGCTCTCCGCTTGCCTTGGGAGGAGTGGGTTCGATGGATTCTGGATCGAACGTCAGCAAGCTCGAGAGATCACAACCCTGATAGAGCAAACAAAGTGAGTTAGCATGCAATGAAGAAATTGATGGAGCCAAGGAGGAGGGGCATACCTCTCCCATTGTAGGAGGAACAGCCGATGTCGTGACGATCGGCTTTTCTATGGACTGAGATGGGTCAGCCACTTGGGCAGTCGCGATCGCCGAGGTGGCTAGGTCCAGGGTGGCGGACGGCATCGGTATCTCCTCAGCGTCTCCGCTAGAAGTTTCTTCGGCCTGCAAGAGGAAGTGATTAGCCGATCCACCCATGACGACGGGAAAGCATGAAGTATGACCGGGGAGATAATTACGTTTGAGACCTCCTGGCTTGATGGAGAGGCTCGTGGATTCTTACGAGCCCTTTTGACGCAGCGGCGCTTCGTGCGTGACCCCGATCTGGTCGGGGCTTGGGGAGCAGGAGGTTCAGTGATCGACCTTTTCTTGGAAGCCGGCACTGGTGAAGCCGTCTGGCTCTGGGTGGTGGACCTCTCAGAATTGCCCGAGCTCGAGTCCCCCTGACTGGAATCTTCGACCCTGCTGGAGGTTTCTTCGGTGGAAGTCTGTAGAAAAGGAATACGAGCGTATTGTAAAAAGTCTTTGAAGGTGGATAAATATGGACGGGGTCTGAGCCAACTTACACGTGGGCTTTCTGGGGCAGGAGCCTTACGCTTCAGGGTTTTCCTGGCAGCCACCTTCCTCACTGCCGTCCTCGCCTGAATCGAGGCTCGGGGGGCAACTGGCCCCAAAGATGCTTTACTCTTGGGAGCCGACTTCGGTGAAATCGGCTGACTCTGCATTATGACTTTCTTCAGGGGTGGCGAACTCTGGCAGAAGAGAACCACTGGTGCCGGAGGAAGGAATACGAAAGGGGAACCGTCGGCTTGTGCGGGAGCCGGACCATCTTGTTCTTTGCCGCGGGAGAAAAAGTCAGGTCACAGACGATCACCAAGGTGCGGTTACAAGAAATGCTTAAGTGATGGTACCTGGTCTGCAGGGATGTCATATTCGGCGTCAAGCTCTCTCAGCAGCGGTCCTAGAGCCCTCCTGAAGACGTGGGTCTTCCACATAGACCACCAAGTTTCAAAACCATCGGTAGTGAAGGAGAAACGAAGG
Source organism: Lolium perenne (assembly GCF_019359855.2). Classification (NCBI taxonomy): domain Eukaryota; kingdom Viridiplantae; phylum Streptophyta; class Magnoliopsida; order Poales; family Poaceae; genus Lolium; species Lolium perenne. The sequence continues at coordinate 274,531,630 of NC_067246.2, read as the reverse complement.
TTGTGGGGAATTGGGATGGCCAAGGCATCAAAGAAGGTATAACACCTTTGGGCAGTAAGGATGTCAGGCAGTTCAGCTCTACTTGCTGTCAGGTGGTGTAAGAAGAAGTGTGGAGGCACCTGTCCGAGACCAAGCTGTCGGGCTGCTACTACCGGTTGATAACACTCATAACCGGGCTTGATGATCCGGTTCGAGGTACTCATGCCAACAGGGAGGAAGCAAGGACGAATCATGAGGGAGTACAAATGCTGTGTGCTGGCGTCATCGGCAAAGTCATCCAATCGGAAAGAGACTGGGTTTTCAAAATTTGCCGATTCAGTATAAGGGTGGAACATGGGGTTGTCCAAACCTTGGAAGAAAATCTTAAACCACCCTGCTGCTTCCTTGGGGATCACCGCTTTGCACAGGAGACCATACAGGGCTTGGCCATAGCTGGTGCATCGAATTTCCTTTCCATTTGCATCTGGAAAGGTGCAGGTGGTCAGTGGTGGGAAGTCTAGGATTTGGTTTTGGAAGTATAGTTGGGCCCACAACTGAATGAACCACCAGGGGCCGCCAGTTTTAACTGTCTTTTGAGAGAACAGTTTGACAGACATCAGTTGAAGGGATCGGTAGACCTCTCCAAGAAACAGTTTGCCTAGGCCGAGTTGGGTGCCTTTAGCAAGTTCATAGGCCAGGGAGAGGTAATTCTTGGTAGGAGCAAGTGATGGGCCACAGAAGATGAAGTGCTCCAGCCAGAAATTCAGGAAGGCTGTGTGTTCCCTCTCTGTCACGGGACCTTTGTTTTTCATATAACGATTGAGATAGGCACCCCAGCTGGTACACTCTTTTTTAGAGGATAGAGTGAAAGGGACTTTTGGCAGTTTGAATGCAGAAGGACTGGGGGATGCAATGTCTAGGCCTGTGATCATGGCTACATCCAGCAGGGTCGGTGTCATAGGGCCATGACCAAACATGAAGCAGTTCAGTGCATCAGACCAGAAGTAGCCGATGGTTTTCAGGATGTTCTCATTCTTTTCAAGAGGAGATAATGATAATGACAGGGCATCGGCTATCCCTATGGTTTCCCAAGTGGTGGGTTTTTGATACTCTATTGTACCATGCCACCCAACCCTCAGGTGGATTAGGCCAGGCTCGCAAGCAGTCGGCCCAGGAAGTCAGATCTAGGTTCTGGCTCACGAAGGGGATTCTGTTAGCTTCGCACGAAATTAACAGGGCGGGACTCTCGGAAGAACGAGGACCGAGGCACATCGAATTTGCGAGAGAAGGATGTGGCAGAAGGATGTCTGAAACCTAAATTAGTGGCGGAGCGAAACATTAATTCAGGTGTTTGCCATTAATCCCATATCAAGTCAAACGGCGAGAGAAGGTTGAGGATTACCTTCAGTCCGGAAACCGTGGCGTCGGTATTGGATGATTCCGCCATGGGATGCGTTGAAGGAGCTGGGGGCGGCGCGGTCAAGATCTGTGTAGGTGGTTTTGGGATTGGAACTGCTCGGGCGGCTATTTGGGGATCTGAGTTTGCCTTTTCAGATGGAGGTCGCAGGTTACCGTTTGGAAGGATGGCTAGGTCGACTTTACTCGTGTTTTTATGATAAGAGACCGGTGCGATGCCATCGGCTCTTTTTGGAGATTTTGTGACTTTGACTATCGGCAAAACAGCTGACTGGAAATACTTCTTCATTAACATAGGAGGGTTTTTTACAATGAAGAGCCGATTGCTCAAAGAGGAACAAAAGAAGAGCCGATTGCTCGCGTACTACTAATGCTATGTCACTAATCCTCGCTGCCCTCGTCGTCGGCATCGTAGCTGTCACCGGCGCTATTTCCGGAGAACTCCTCGTCACTGCTGCCCCAGCCTTCGACCGGAGCTTCTTCCTCTGCGTCATCATCGTCATCTTCACTATCTGCCCAAGCACGGAGGCGCTTCGCCGGCGGGTACCCAGCGGAGGAGGAGGTATCAGCTTCCTCCTCTTCTTCCTCCGCATCCTCGTCTTCCTCTTCCTTATCAGAGGAAGTGGGCTTCCTCCATGAGGGGAGGTCATCCTCGTTTTCGCTCTCCAGTTCCCCTTCAACGAGGAGGTGGAGGTCGCCCTCCTCATCGGTCAGGGGCATATCGCCATCTGACATGAGATCGAAGTTCCACTCGGGCTCCGACATTGGCTCGGTTTGGGAAGAAGATTGGAAAGAGAGGCCGGAGGAGACGGAGGAAGAAGAAGACATTGCTACAGGGAAAGAGGGTTTTTAGTGCCGATAGCTAGAGCAGAGGAGGGGGATGAAGGAGGCTAGTCAATCGGCACAGTTTAATAAGGAGGAGCCTAATGAGGAGTTAAAGCCATTGCGGTTTCCAAGGGAGTGGTGCTGAAGGTATCAAGTTTTGCAAGAAGTTGATGAGACAAGGCATCATGATAAAGGATACTGCAACGTTTCTGCCATGACATGACCCGACGAAGAAAAACGGAGTGATTTTGGAATTGATAAATTCCAAAACCAGGGGGGCATGTGTTATCACCAGAATTTGACCAAGTCGGAGGTGGGCCACGATCAAGATGGGCTTGAAGATTATATACGAAGAAAATACGTAGATCGGCCTTATATGCAAAGTTGGGCTAGATTGCCCATATATCTGTAATATAATAGATCGTATCTTAGATAGAGTTTTACCCGTGCACGGTTAGGTGCACGCCTAAATTAGAAAGTCCGCTGGACTATAAATATGTATCTAGGGTTTATGGAATAAACAACAACCAACGTTCAACCAACAAATCAATCTCGGCGCATCGCCAACTCCTTTGTCTCGAGGGTTTCTACCGGTAAGCAACATGCTGCCTAGATCGCATCTTGCGATCTAGGCAGCACAAGCTCCACGTTGTTCATGCGTTGCTCGTACTGAAGCCTTGTTGATGGCGAGCAGCGTAGCTATCATAGATGTGTTAGGGTTAGCATAGTTCTTCGTGTAACATGCTATCGTAGTGCAACCCTTGCATGTCTAGCCGCCCTCACACCTATCTTAGGTGTGGGGGCGGCACCCCGCTTGATCATTATTTAGTAGATCTGATCCGTTACGATTGCTCCTTGTTCTACAAGGATTAGTTTAATATCTGCAATAGTTAGGCCTTACAAAGGGGTGGAGGATCCAGCGGCACGTAGGGTGTCGTTCGCTGGCCCTAAACAGGATGTTCCGGGGATCAACCTTGTGTTGGTTTTTAGGCCTTGTTTAGGATCGGCTTACGATCACCGTGCGTGGCCGCGAGGCCCAACCGTGAGTAGGATGATCCGATTATGCGGTGAAAACCCTAAATCGTCGTAGATCTCATTAGCTTTATCTTGATCAAGCAGGACCACCATATATTCGTGCACCTCGTACGAATCATGGGTGGATCGGCTCCCTGAGCCGATTCACGAGATAACACGAGAGCCGATCGAGGCTCGTATTTAATGTTTACGTGTATGCCATGCAGGAAACTAAGCGAGGCATCTCCATCACCTTCCTGACCAGGTATAGGTCAGGTGGCACGCCCTTGCATCAGCATCGGACGTGTGACCAGAACGCTTTGCGGGCCGTCGCTCGGAGGGACCTCAGCCAGCCGCAGCTCTAGGTTGTTCCCGGCTCTACGGTGTTGCCCGTCGCTGCCCGCCGGTGGGTTTCTGACGACAACAGTTAGTACTTGGTTTAGTCGTATTGATATTTCATGCACTCTAAGGTTATTTAAATATGAACATTGAATTGTGGAGCTTGTTAACTCCGGCATTGAGGGTTCGTGTAATCCTACGCAATGGTGTTCATCATCCAACAAGAGTGTAGAGTATGCATTTATCTATTCTGTTATGTGATCAAAGTTGAGAGTGTCCACTAGTGAAAGTATGATCCCTAGGCCTTGTCCCTAAATACTGCTATCACTGCTTGTTTACTGTTTTACTGCGTTACTACTGTTGCATTACTACTGCTTGTTTACTGTCCTGGGCAAAGCACTTTTCTGGTGCCGTTGCTACTGCTTATTTATACCACCTGTATTTCACTATCTCTTCGCCAAACTAGTGCACCTATTAGGTGTGTTGGGGACACAAGAGACTTCTTGCTTTGTGGTTGCAGGGTTGCATGAGAGGGATATCTTTGACCTCTTCCTCCCTGAGTTCGATAAACCTTGGGTGATCCACTTAAGGGAAAACTTGCCGCTGTTCTACAAACCTCTGCTCTTGGAGGCCCAACACTGTCTACAGGAAAAGGAGGGGGCGTAGACATCACCTGCCATGGCCAGATATGTGAAACTTAGGTGTAGGATGTGATTTTTATACTTGTGTGCTATGCTTTCTAACTCAATTTGTGGAACCTTGAATCTATGTATTGTATTTAAATATGTAAATTTAACATTCCCTTGAGCATCGCTGATGTATGTATTTTGTTCTTTATGTTAGATTTTTCAACTATTGTTAAGGAAAACCAACAAAGAAAACCTGGTACTATTATTCGTGCCGCATCTGTACTCGTCTCAGTATAACCACCGTACTCGGCTTTATCATCAACTGTACCTACCCCAAAAAAGTGAAATTACGAACGAAGACCAACATATATAATCTTGTACTCCTTTTCGTGCCGCAAATGTACTCCTCTTAGTATAACCGTCGTACTCGACATTCCTAACAACTATACATACCCCAGATAATCGGATATATGAAGGAAAACCAACCTAACTAACCTGGTACTTGTCTCCAAGCTGCACTTGTACTAGTCTCAGTTTCACAACTGTACTCTAGAATACTAACAACTGTAACTACTATAAATAAAAATTGAACGAAAACTAGCAGAAATAGAAGGACCTGCGTATCTGATCTCCCTGAACATCCTGCCATGTCTGTACACGTCTGGAAGTAGAAGGACCAACGTGTACACATATATCTGGTCCAAGCCACAAGCAACCTTTTCTATTTATATGCATCTGGCAGCAGCTTATTACCTCTATTGCACAATTTTCCTATGATGAACTAGCAACTCCTTGTCTGTACAATTTTCAGCAACCATGCTGTATAAACACTTTTGGAAAGAGGATGACCTATAGCTTATTAAGGTATTGCATAGGCAACTCCTATGATAAAGAAATAACAACCCAAAATGTTCGCTGAAAAATAAAGATGACACACATACAGATTGCTTAACATAAGACATGGTTCACGTGATCACGTCACAGACACATCGATGTCGAAGTTTACGTACAATGTTCATGCGCAACAAATGCTAAAACCATGTCCCAACATGGATAAAGTAATCAAAAGCTTAATACAAACAAGACAATGCACTCAAACTTCAAATGACATCAACAGATATAACAACACCCTGCCTGCGTGCGATGATATCACCATAAGGATGGAAGAGAAACATCACCACTTGACCAGCTACTAGTCCCTTCTTTGTAGCAAAATCTTCCCATGCGTCAGGACTTATTATCATCCTACCATCAGTGGAAGGATAGAACTGTCCAACAACATCTGGTGAGTTATCTACTGATAAAACTACAGCACCTGAAGGTTCTAGCTGAAGACCTTGGACAACAATGGTTGGAATTTTCTGCACAGTACAACATAAAAGAAACAAACTAAATATATAAACAAAGATATTCATGTGATGATTTGGACTTCGAAAAACATTTAAAAAATAGAGACACATATTACATACTTACCATCAGGGATCTGTTGATATTTGTGGCAGTGAGTTTGTGGATAAACAATGGTCCCAACCCAGTGCCTCTCCTATTGATAATTACTCTCCAACTAACCAAGATGTTTGTAGACCAATCAAGTGGCCTTGTCATAACAACAACACTGTCTCTACCATACACTGATAACAAAAAAGCAAAACGAAGAAAGTCCGAATAAGCTAATGTTTGTTTAAGGTGGAGACATATTGGATCATAAGTAAAACATATGAAAAAATAAAAATCATATAACCTTCATCTGGTTCTTCATCACTTGATTCACTATAAGAACCACTCGAAGTATAAGATTGGACATTAATGATCTGGGACGTTGTTGATGATTTGCAAGGTCCTACTTTAATTGGTCTATCGGAGTTGTTGGTCATTTCAAACATAATGAAATCACCAGGACGAGATTGGGATTTGCATAGAAATTCCTTCCACCCCCAACCATAAAAACTAGTTACCGACTCATTCTCCACGACATTGAAAGTGTAATTGTTGCCTACATAATCAGAGACACGGACTTCACTTCTGCCATCACATATCATGTTTATCTTGTTCCTAACATAGCATGGGACATTCTACAAGAAAGGGAAACATCCAAAATCAAACATTATGTAAAAATATAAATAATACGTTGGTGCATAAATAAATATGGTAAAAAAATGTACCAGCAAATCTTCAGACTTAACCAACAGCTCTGATATGAAAAAAGAACAATCCCTTGTTTTGGACCTGCATGGTCCATCTGGATTACCACAAACATTGCAGACCATATTGAAGAAAATCCTGCACACATGGAAAAGGAGATCCGTAAGTAAAGTTTCTTAGTCACAAAAAAGCATAAAATAGATGATCTCACAGAGATTACATGTAATAGATATAGAAAGTATTAATTGTTAATTGTAGATCTGATCTATTAGGGTTAAATCTTCAAATATGATTTGTTTTTAAAAGTTGTAGTCCATGGTACTTACCAGTTTTAGGATAAACATAGCAAAGAAAACGAAGAGACAAAAAAAGGCAAAGAAAGAGGAAGACAAAAAAATGCAACGAGTTCTTACTGCAAAAACAAGGGGGTAACGGGAATCAACAGAGATATGAGAAAACAAATATATACCAGATACAGCTACGGAGAAGACCCACCGAGACAGAGAAAGAGGACGATTACTTCGATCTGGTCTGATGGACCAGCAGCACCAGCAGAATCTCTCGGCGTGGGTGTAGACCTAGATGAGGGAAGATGGAAGAGGGAAGAAGAGTGAGAATAGCTGTAAAGTGATAAGGTTGTCTATATATTGAATCCGAGCCGTCTCACTTCCCCAACACTGTAGCATTAAAAAAACCGGAGTAATAAAAGCATTTTGACTCAGATGCTCCCTCCATACTGGATAACTAGGCATATAACCTGACCCAGCGGGAACTACGTAATCCCTGAATGGCTCCTAATTTACGCAGTGAAACGTTCTGATGAGTAATTGGAAAAGGCAAAGCAGCAGTTCCGTGCATGCATTGGCCTCATTAGCACCACTGTACCCATCGTTCTTTACCTATGCAAGAGTAGTGGGGATATGAGAAAAAAAAGACTGTAAACTATCAGAGAAAAAAGGTACTCGTCTTCGAGGCGCACCTGTACTCTACTCAACAGGAAGACTGTACTCGAGAGTTCTAGCAACTGTACACTACATATAATATAAATTATGAACTAAAAGCCAACATAAACAATCTGGCTAATCTTCATCGTGCCGTACATGTACCTGTCTTAGTTGCAACTTCATACTCTAGGCTATGAACAACTGTATCTATCCCATAGAAACAGAGAAATAACAAAACCAACGGAAAACAATATGGTAATCCTCTTCATGCGGCACCTGTACTCGGTTCAGTTGCTCCGCCGTACTCCACAAGTCTTGAACCTGTACCTAGAGAAAACGGAGTTCTTTACAGAGAAACAAACGGAGACACGGCCCTGTACTCCTCTTGGTTCCGACGCTGTACTCGTCAATCATCAATGCTGTACTCCCCAAACATTGAACCTGTACCTGCACTAGAAAAAATGGATTTCTTTATGGAGAAACAAAAAGAAACAAGGTGCCGTAATCCTATTAGTGTGCCGTTATGCATAGCTGTACTCTTCAAGCCATGCATCTGTACCTGCGCTAGAGGAAACGGATATCTTTACGGAGAAACAAACAGAATCACGGTCTCTTACTCCTCTTGGTTCCGATGCTGTACTCGTCTATTAATCAACGCTGTACTCCTCAATCGTTGCACCTGTACCTGCGCCAGACAAAACGGATATCTTTATGGAGAAACAAAGGGAAACACGCTTCCGTACCCCCCTTGGTGCAGAGCTGTACTCGTCTGATCATCATAGCTCTACTCTTCAAGCCTTGCACCTGTACCTGCGCTAAAGAAGACGAATATCTTTCCAGAGAAACAAACAAAGACACGGTCACGTAATCCTCTTGGAACGGACGCGGTACTCGTCTTTCCTTCACCGCTGTAATCCTCAATCCTTGCATATGTACCTGCAATAGAGGAAAACGAAGAACCTTGCAGAGAAACAAACATAAACACGGGCCCGTAATCCTCTTGGTACGGACCCGGTACTCGTCTCTCCTTCAACGCTGTACTCCTCAATCCTTGCACCTGTACCTGCGCTAGAGAAAACGGATATCTTTATAGAGAAACAAAGGGAAACCCAGACCCGTACTCCTCTTGGAACGGACGCGGTACTCGTCTTTCCTTCACCACTGTAATCCTCAATCCTTGCATATGTACCTGCAATAGAGGAAAACGAAGAACCTTGCAGAGAAACAAACATAAACACGGTCCCGTACTCCTCTTGGTACGGACCCGGTACTCGTCTCTCCTTCAACGCTGTACTCCTCAATCCTTGCACCTGTACCTGCGCTAGAGAAAACGGATATCTTTATAGAGAAACAAAGGGAAACCCGGACCCGTACTCCTCTTGATGCGGACGCTCTTCTCGTCTATTCTTCATAGATGTACTCCTCAAGCCTTGCATATGTACCTGCACTAGAGGAAAACGAAGAACCTTGCAGAGAAACAAACATAAACACGGTCCCGTACTCGTCTTGGTACGGACCCGGTACTCGTCTCTCCTTCAACGCTGTACTCCTCAATACTTGCACCTGTACCTGCGCTAGAGAAGACGGATATCTTTATAGAGAAACAAAGGGAAACCCAGTCCCGTACTCCTCTTGATGCGGACACTCTTCTCATCTATTCTTCATAGTTGTACTCCTCAAGCCTTGCATATGTACCTGCACTAGAGGAAAACGAAGAACCTTGCAGAGAAACAAACATAAACACGGTCCCGTACTCCTCTTGGTACGGACCCGGTACTCGTCTCTCCTTCAACGCTGTACTCCTCAATACTTGCACCTGTACCTGCGCTAGACAAAACGGATATCTTTATAGAGAAACAAAGGGAAACCCGGACCCGTACTCCTCTTGATGCGGACGCTCTTCTCGTCTATTCTTCATAGCTGTACTCCTCAAGCCTTGCATATGTACCTGCACTAGAGGAAAACGAAGAACCTTGCAGAGAAACAAACATAAACACGGTCCCGTACTCCTCTTGGTACGGACCCGGTACTCGTCTCTCCTTCAACGCTGTACTCCTCAATCCTTGCACCTGTACCTACGCTAGAGAAGACGGATATCTTTATAGTGAAACAAAGGGAAACCCAGTCCCGTACTCCTCTTGATGCGAACACTCTTCTCGTCTATTCTTCATAGCTCTACTCCTCAAGCCTTGCATATGTACCTGCACTAGAGGAAAACGAAGAACCTTGCAGAGAAACAAACATAAACACGGTCCCGTAGTCCTCTTGGTACGGACCCGGTACTCGTCTCTCCTTCAACGCTGTACTCCTCAATCCTTGCACCTGTACCTACGCTAGAGAAAATGGATATCTTTATAGAGAAACAAAGGGAAACCCAGTCCCGTACTCCTCTTGATGCGGACACTCTTCTCGTCTATTCTTCATAGCTGTACTCCTCAAGCCTTGCATATGTACCTGCACTAGAGGAAAACGAAGATCCTTGCAGAGAAACAAACATAAACACGGTCCCGTACTCCTCTTGGTACGGACCCGGTACTCGTCTCTCCTTCAACGCTGTACTCCTCAATACTTGCACCTGTACCTGCGCTAGACAAAACGGTTATCTTTATAGAGAAACAAAGGGAAACCCGGTCCCGTACTCCTCTTGATGCGGACACTCTTCTCGTCTATTCTTCATAGCTGTACTCCTCAAGCCTTGCATATGTACCTGCACTAGAAGAAAACGAAGATCTTTGCAGAGAAACAAACAAAAACAAGGTCCCGTACTCCTCTTGGTACGGACGCTGTACTCGTCTCTCCTTCAACGCTGTACTCCTCAATCCTTGCACCTGTACCTGCGCTAGACAAAACGGATATCTTTATAGAGAAACAAAGGGAAACCCGGTCCCGTACTCCTCTTGATGCGGACGCTCTTCTCATCTACTCTTCATAGCTGTACTCCTCAAGCCCTGCATATGTACCTGCACTAGAAGAAAACGAAGATCTTTGCAGAGAAACAAACAGAAACAAGGTCCCGTACTCCTCTTGGTACGGACGCTGTACTCGTATCTCCTTCAACGCTGTACTCCTCAATCCTTGCACCTGTACCTGCACTAGATAAAACGGATATCTTTATAGAGAAACAAAGGGAAACACGGTCCCGTACTCCTCTTGGTGCGGACGCTGTACGCGTCTATTCTTCATATCTGTACTCCTCAAGCCCTGCATATGTACCTGCACTAGATGAAACCGGAAATCTTACCAACTGTGCCTACTGTCTAGTGCACGCTATTCTCCAGGCTCTTACCAACTGTACCTACCAAACTGTACTCAGTTCGGTTTCACCGCTGTACTCGACAGTCATATCAACTGTACCTATTGCAATAGAGTGTTGTATGTACTGTAAGCTCTTCGTTCCACGGCTGTACCTGTTCCAGTTACAACGCTGTACCGTTGGCTTTTAATAACCGTACCTATCCCGCAGAAGCTGCAAAAACGGACGAAACAAACAGAAACAACCTGGTACTCCTCTTTGTGCTGAACTTGTGCTCGTCTCAGTTCTAACGTTGTACTCAAGGTTATTAACATTTGAACGTATCCAAAACAAGACAAAACCTGAACGAAAACCAACAGGAACTATCTAGTGTTCTGATCACATCTGTCTCACATTATATTAATCACTCTTACCAACTGTACCTACTACAATGAAGCCCGTAGTGAGCTTGCATGCCACAAATCACCAGCAAGGTACAGGCATCCATGCTCCCAGACGGTCGACACCTTCCATGTCTCCTGCTTCGGGCTCACCTCTCGCAATAGTGCATAGCCCGGATCATACCGAGCGTACACCCTCGCAAAAGCGTCCGGACACAAGATACATTCATATGAAAAATGTCTATTTCAAAATTTTCGTTGATACCAACAAAGCAAAAAAACAATGCAGACAACAGATACATTCATACCAAAACAAGGCATAGTTCAAATAAAAAGCAAATATGTGTTCATTAGTAACAGAATTACAACTTTTCCTGACAGGGCAGTACTTCATTGAAAAAAGAGGTGGGAACACACTCCCAGCAAAAGCTTAAGCAAACAAACTAATAGTTCACACGAGACATAACTAGTATTGTACAACCTAGGTGTGCCTGGTCTAGCATTGATAACCAATGGATATCTTCAACTTGTCCTTCAACAAACACTTGATTCCACGTTCATCTGACATTGCAATAACTTATATATATAGATTTATGCTGACTCAACAACATCCCAGGTGTCATTGATGTTCTGCCTGCTACAAATTGACTTGAACGATCCATCAAAATCAGGGTGTCTTTTCCTTACAGTAGCAACTTTATAAAACTTCAACATCAAGCGACCACATATGAAGAAGTGATTTATGGAAGTGAAATCAAACGCGTAACGATTGGAGAACTTCAAGTACAGCGAGCCTTCCTCATCAACAGCCCACTTCACATCTGGCAAGTTTGCAACACGCAATGCATACACAAAATCCTTAGGGCCAGCAAAATACTTCAACTCCACCCTGAGCAAACAATCAGCAGGCCCTTCCTCCACACCAAGGATCCACATTGTTGTCGCAGACAGTGTTGGGTTCTGATGCAGCTCCACATCTTCAGGTGACGTACCAAATCCCCTCGGATAGTTGAGTATATCCATCCCTTCGTTTATAGCAAGGAACTGCTGCACATTGCCGTAGAAAAAGCTATCTTCACTTGGTGGCATCAAACTAAGCGTTTGAACCTTAATACATATGATCAACTTTTCATCATGCTTGAACATGATTCGTTCTGAACCCAACAAGTATGTATCAAATGGATTACTGCATCTAACAAGCAGTTGAGAATTGTTGGATGTGTTGATCATGTATCTTATTGGAGCAGTGAAGAGTGACTGCACTGTGTGTATTGCGTTGAACAAACTCTCAGTACGAAAAGAGAAACGAACACACACAAGCATCACATCGTTCACTGCACCAGGTTCCAGCCCCAGGTACTCCAAAACAAAACGTGAAACAACGGGCCTCCTAGTCTCCTCATGAGCCATAATGTGCTTTCTGTCCAAACAAATATACACATGTGTTACATGCATTCAATGATAAACTTATTAGACTATATTCCTTCACATTTATTTTCCATTTATACAGTAAAAACCAAACATTAAACTATAATTTTATGAGTGCATACATAGTACATTTTACTTGGAAAATAGAGTCAGAAAAGAAAAAAACAAACTAATTGCATACAGCCACCCAAATACCATAGATGCAACAAACACGAGTACAAAAAACAACACAAGGACAAAAATGGTACAAAAAACTAGCATGTATTATACCAATAATATACAGATCTGTATTAGGTGGACAGCGGAAATATGACAGCGGAAATATATGAACAAAACATCAATATTAGGTGGACAAACACCAAAATCAACTGTCGGATCTGTCTATTTCAGCACTTGAAGGATAATCAATTTTTTTACCAGAAGAAAAAAATGCCACCGGTAGAGGAAAGAGGGTATCCGATGACCCTGGCAGCGAGGAATGAGGGCCTCCGAGGTCTGTGGCCCCGAAGAATCCTCCCGGCGACGAACCACCGAAGCAAATCTAACCACCCCTCCCCTCACCTCCGCCCCGCCCCACCAGATGATATCGTTTCCCCTTGCAAAATGTCTCCCACACTACAGTTTGAACAGGGGGAAGAGGGTCACGGGTCTTATCCAGAAAAGAGAGGGAGGCCATGGTGAGACACGTGCTCCCGCGCAACGCTTACACCTGTGACCTAAATGAGAACACTTGGTCACACACATTAATGATTTAAGTTCACACATTAATTCCAATCTCGAATCACATCCAACGGCACCATGGCATATGCCGTTCGGCATTCGCGGCAGATATCCTAGCAACATGTCTGCGACTTGTCGCCGGGTACTGCCACGTGCCAACGCGTACACTGACGGTGCGACAATGGCAACCGCAGTATCGTGACATCGCTTCCTGCCACGTGCCACAGGGTAGACACGCACCGTTCCTCCCTCTCTGTTCCTCCTCAATGGCGACTCACTGCGACTACGGCGCTGGGTTAGATGGTGGAAGACGCGGCTGGCATTGCGACGAATATGGCGATAACGTCTCGGAGTCCTGCGACACCTCGAACCCAGTCGAGGGCGACGTGTCGCTGTTCCCGGCGGCTGCGTCGCCATTGCCGAAGGTTTGGAAGGAGCGCCCGGCTGAGATCCATCGGTGGACCTCATCACTCCGCGGCGTCGAGTAAGCTTCCTTCCCTCCTCTTTAATTTTTGCGGCACCGCAACCCAAGAAAATCTAGGGTTTGGCAATATCCAGAATTTTGATTTGATTTTCCTGTGGTTTTTTCTTAGCTTGGAGGATGAAGTGTGGGATGTTAGGTTTCACCTAGATGGAAAAGATAATTTGGAGAAGAAACTAAGCAAATCTTACATTACATATACCAATATGCTAGCAATTTTAGAGATACGGGGATATGCCCGGGGTTACAGCATGTACTATGTAAAAGAAGAGGGCACATGCATAGAAGGGATGGCACTCATCAACAGCATGATTGACGTTGAAGAAATGCTGGAACTGTATAAGGATGCCGGATGTGTTTCCATTACTGTAACCAAGGGTGAATCAGGTCTGCCTGCAGATATAAACAGGAAACAATGTGAAGAACAAATTCCTATATCTGAAATAGGAGTGTCTGTTGTTTATTCAGTAGACATGCAGGGTGTGCTGACTACAAAATACCACTTAGTACATGCCATTCCTATATCTGTAATGTATGAGGATTATCTGTCGATTCAAAAAACCCAGGATCCAGTGATTACAAAAGGTTCAGATGATGATATGTACTCTAGAACCACCGGGTCACAAAGTTTTCAGACTCCAACGAAGGATTCAGAGTACAATTATGTAGATGTTGAGCATACTGATAATTTAGACAAAAAGAAGAGGAAACTTGTTTCTCCATCTGACGCCACGTCAACAAAGAGACCAAAACATACTGCAAGAGATCATCGCGAGTCTGTGGCACAGTATAGACCAAAGAAGTTCAAACACCAATGCAAAGCAAAAAGACTGTACAACCTCCTAGTGACATCAAACAAATTTGCATCGTAAGTAATTTATCATGCACTGCATAATGTTCATATCTTCCACTTGTTAATTTTAACCTTTTGGATTTCCTTGCAGAACTGAGGTATTCAATGCACCAGTTATGCACAGTGCTATTCCTGACTGCAATGTACCTAATGATAGGGCTGACATTGCTAGACAATTTAGTAGTGATCAGTTACTGGATGGTACTACATTGGACTACATCATTGACGAGATGAGGAGTACCTCCGATTTGTACGCTACTGGAGAAAGAGTGTTGTTAAGTCCAGGATTTATCATGGTATGCATTGCAGTCAACAATATATGTTGCATTATAACAGTGATTATATTGTACAATAACTACTGATATAATCTGATATAATCTATGTTTGCAATGTATGATGCAGCATGTTCTCCAGGTGGGTATTTGGAATCAGTCAAAAGAACAAATAGAAGAAACCTCTCAAAAAAGGGATCAAACATTTAACTACAAAAAAGATTTCGATCTGCAAACTCCACTGGACACTTTCCCTAGATATGTTGACAAAGAAAAGAGCCTTCTTGACGCAAAACTTGTAAGCTCCCTACTTCTAAAGGTGCAATACAATTACAGCATACAGAACTACATTTTTCATCTTGTTCATATATGTCCAATCTCAAAACAGATATTGATGCCGTACTTCAAAAGTTATCACTATACTTTGTATGTGATGAACAAATACAAAAAAGAATTCGAAATATTGGACTCTAGAAAATATGCTGACACAAAGGGATGTAGTCCACTGTATACAAGGAGCACATACCATACGGAATGCGATATCATAGTAAGTAGAGAATAATTTTCCATGCTTTCAAAATAATAATATTTGTTGTTGTGGATCATTAGTTTGGAATCATTTATTTCCTGATTCCTACAGATGGCAAGGATGGAACTTCTGCTCAAAACAGTATATGGTTTAGACGCATACAATGCAAGTAATCAACCAAAAACATGGGTTTCCCTTGCAAACAAGCCAATATATATCAGGTGCCCACACCAAGGAGTAAATCAGTGCGCATTTTACTGTCTGATGGGTGCGTACCTATACGATGGAAAGGTTCTGTTGGGTAAAAGGGAAGGATATCAGCCAATTCTAAATAATCACGTAAGTGTTAGTGAACTACACATTGTTAGTAAGATACAGTGTTTATAAGATATGCAGTAACTACTATTGTCTTCGTCCATTGCAGCCCTTTATAAATGACATTAAAGCTCAGTATCTGTACATCTTAATATTCACCGTGCACAACAAGGCCAATTTGCCAGAGGAAATCCTAGAATCAAAACCCCCATGCTCATTTTATGAGTGAAGAAATCATAGTAAGAATGTTCACATGATCAAAACTGATTTTTCATAAAACAATTAAATCTCTCATATATTTATTAACTTGTTATTCATTGTTGCCTACTATATTTTGAAGCACATCCCCTATGGTGAATGGTGGAGCACTACACATGAATCGTATGTGTCGGTTCATTTCCTCGAATACCTTTTGATGCTGTTTTGGTGAACTTGAATACATTGTGATGGTCTTAGATCTTAGTACTTGTGTTTGACCTTCATCGTGTACTGTAAACCTATATCGTGTAGAACTTTGTATACACTATAATCCAGTTTTTTTTATGCATTTTACAAGTAAGTACTTGTGTTGAACTTGCCCTTTTATCTGGTGTTTAATGATGAGTCGCATACTAGTGAATATGCTGCAGTATGTACTTTTATATCAGTACTTATGTATCCCAGAGAACTGAAAACTTCCATAAAACATGAATAAACACTATGTACTCCTGTTGGTGCCTAATATGTACCGTGCAACGTTGACAACTATACTCGACCCTTCTAGCACCTGTCCCTTCCCAGAGAAAACAAAACTTGCAGAAATCATATAGAAACAGTCATGTACTCCTTTTGGTGCTAAACCTGTATTCATGCAAACTTCACGACTGTATTCGTCCCATGCACCTGTGTCTTCCTAGAGAACCCAAAACATGCAGAAAACATGAAAAAAAACTCACGTACTCCTATTACTTCCGAGGGTGTACTCGCGAAACATTCACCAATGTACTTGATACAGCTCACACCTGTCACTTCCAGTGAACAAAAAAACATGATGAAAAACATAGAGAAATAGTCCTGTTATCCTCTTTGGTGCCAAAGATGAACTCTTAAAACCTTCACAATTGTTATCGATTCATTGTGACACCTGTATATTTCCAGAGAAACCAAATCTTGGAGAAAACATGAAGAAAAACAGTTCTGTACTCCAGTTGCTGTAAAACCTGAACTCGTGCAACCTTCACAACTGTACTCGACAAGTTGTGGCACCTGTATCTTCACAAAGAACCCAAATATTGCAGAAAACATGAAGAAACACTCCTGCAATCGACTTGGTGTCAAAGCTGACCTCGTTCAGTCTTGACAACTGTACTCGATCCATTGTGGCACCTGTACCTTCCCACACATAACCAAATACTTGCTGAAAACATGGAGCAACATACTTGTAATCAACTTGCTGTCAAAGTTGAACTCGTGCAACCTTCACATCTGTACTCGACCCATTGGGGCACCTGTAACTTCTCAGAGAACCCAAAATTTGCAGAAAACATGGAGAAACACTCTTGTACTCAACATGGTGCCAAAGCTGAACTCGTGCAACCTTCAGAACTGCACTCGACCCATTGTGGCACCTGTACATTCCCAAAGAACTCAAAACTTGCAGGAAGCATGGAAAAACACTCCTACACTCCACTTCCTGTCGTCAAAACTGAACTCGTGAAACCTTCAGAACTGCACTCGACGCATTGTGGCACCTGTACATTCCAAAAGAACCCAAAACTTGCAGAAATCATAGAGAAACACTCTTGTACTCAACTTGGTGGCAAAGCTGAACTCGTGCAACCTTCAGAACTGCACTTGACCCATTGTGGAACCTGTAGATTCCAAAAGAACCCAAAACTTGCAGAAATCATGGAGAAACACTCCTGCACTCCACTTCCTGTCGTCAAAACTGAACTCGTGCAACCTTCAGAACTGTACTCGACCCATTGTGGCACCTGTACATTCCCAAAGAACCCAAAACTTGCAGAAATCATACAGAAACACTCTTGTACTCAACTTGGTGCCAAAACTGAACTCATGCAACCTTCAGAACTGTACTCGACCCATTGTGGCACCTGTACATTCCCAAAGAACCCAAAACTTGCAGAAATCATAGAGAAACACTCTTGTACTCAACTTGGTGCCAAAGCTGAACTCGTGCAACCTTCAGAACTGTACTCGACCCATTGTGGCACCTGTACATTCCCAAATAACCCAAAACTTGCAGAAATCATGGAGAAACACTCCTGCACTCCACTTCCTATCGTCAAAGCTGAACTCGTGCAACCTAAAGAACTGTATTGTACAAGAGAAACCAAAAATTGCAGAAAACATAGAGAAACACTCATGTATTCTACTCGGTGCCAAATCTGAACTCGTGCAGCCTTCACTACTGTACTCGACCATTTTCGGCACCTGTACCTTTCCAGAGAACACAGATCATGCAGAACATATGGAGAAACACTCCTGTAATCCTCTTCGTACCATAGCTGTACTCACGCACCCTTCACCACTGTAATCTTTACAAAAAAACATACTGTACTAGAGCGCCTAGTGAACAAAAAACATGCTGAACATAGAGAAACACTTCTGTACTCCTATTGCTTCCCAATCTGTACTCGTGAGACCTTCACAACTATACTCGATACAACTTGCACCTGTATCCCAGACTAAAAGCGGGTGTACTTAAGGCCCTTATCGAATGTACGTACTACAACTGGTACTCATACTCTATCAACAGCTATACTCGTGTCAATACCACCGCTCAACCCAGTACTGATATACAAAAGAAAATTTCAATATCCAAAGCACACATTAACACACATTACATTGATTAATAATTGCATATAAACACATTACAGTAAATCATATGAATGATAACAGTATCAGTCATACATTGTAAATTTATCTAGTAATATCGTATCCCTTAATTGCCCATTTTTTCCTAGGAATTTCAAAGCTTAGCCGTGCATCCAAGGCTGCATATTTGACCTGCTCAAAGCTTAATTCGGGGCTTGCCCAACCTTCCTCTCTTATTTTCTTGCACGAATCACCTTTCTTTTCCAAACTTGTCCCCAACACAGCATTTGACAGGTCATAGAGTGATGGTATTCTTACATTCTTAACACCTGGACCTAGTTTATGGATATTGATTATCTTCTGCAAGTCGAAGGCACACCTGATTTTTAATCCGTACGGCATCAGCATCCTGCGATCCATATCAATTGCTGCACCAAAAAACCAGACCTTCGCCGAGCTCAAGAATTTCTTTAACAAATCTGGAACCTTTGTTGCGTGAAATATCTGAGAAAATCGAAAATAAAAATGAACGACGTATATTATTCGGAACAGTTGGTAGAAAAAAAGTATGGTCTAATTCGTGATACCTGGAAAAGAATGATGTCATTGGCAACACATAGCTGCAAAACCGCTGCACGTTGCCGTCTATCCTCTGGAAGATGTTTCTGCTTCATTCCTTTCACTTTGTCAGTGAACTCGCAATCAAGACCAACAATCTTTGGCCTGGCGTCGCAAAGGAAATCTTCTGATACGCGGTATATCCACTTCTCCATTGTTGCAGACCTTGTAGTTACAGTGACCTTGAAATCCATTGAGAGATGCTCGAACGAATATACGGTGTCACTTCCTTGGCGAGACATAAGGATGGGAGAAGAAAATGATTCAAATGATGGTTTTGATACTTATCTGCTTGGTTTGAGGTTCTATTTTATAGAAGATTAACGTGGTGACGATGAGTGAGAAAACATCACTGCCGAATTATATTCCCTCATTGGGATGTGAACAGCCAGATAGCTTAAAAGCGGATTAATTACATTTAATAAATAATAACTGTGAGTACGTGCAAACGTGCAGACGTACGGACGTGCGAATAAGGAAGGCGTGAGGAGGGATGGTTATAATCAATTTTCCCTACTATCCTATAGGGTTATCAACAAAACGGCAGGACGTTGACCGACAAAGTGCTTCCTTTTTTTGTTCTTGCGATCGTTGTGTTCCTAGCACTGTAGATGTGACACGTGCTTCAATTGATTCGGCCATACCATGTCTAGCAGGAAGCACCGTTCCAGTGTATCTGCCAAACTACCATATACTACATTAAATACCTAACAAATGAGATATTTTTATCCACTACACTGCGCGGAAATTCTCCCGACACGACACGGTGCAGGAGGTTTCCTGCCTAGCCGACGTTCTATATTATCCCTCCCTCCCGCCTCATTGGTTTAAAAACACTAGAAATATAACAATGTTCGATTCGTGCGACGACGCGGCGCTAGAGACGGCCGTATAAGTCGTGTTGGCGGAACCACAACTTGCATAGTATGAGGCGTCGGAGGAGATGACACCATCAGCAACCGTAGGTGCCTATGTCGCAGACGAGAGGCAGCGCTAGGAGGCGGAGCGAAGAGAGCGCAAGGAGGCACAACAACTGTAGGACACACGGCAGCAGGCGGAGTAGTGGGGTCAAGAGGAAGAGCGGTAGAAGCGGTAGGAGGAGGAACAACTGGCATTCAAGGAGGCGGAACGGCTATATCGCCAGGAGGCATGGCGGTGGCGGGAGGCGGCAAGCCAGCGCTGGTGCTAGCCAGGCCAACATCAGTGGTGGGAGGAGCTTGCGTGAAAAACAAAACATTAGGGCGTCACCCATACCGAAGTGCCGACGTCTCTGCCAACAACTATTTCGGGGGCGCAGATGCTCTTACATTACAAATGAAATGATTATATCACCTGTTATAATAATAATAATAATAAAAATAAAAAATGTACAACAGGTGTTGGATAGAAGATGATGTGACACAATTTACTAACAATTACAACCGCTGTTACTAAACTGTCCCACATCACCTCATATCCACACACAGTTTTACCTCAACATAAATGACACGTAAGAGTAGTTGAACTCACGACCTATGCGTAACACCTTTGAACCACTAGGATATATCATCCTGTGTGTTGCAATACTTATCTAATTAAACAAATACTAGTACTACCAGTACTACATAATATTCTCCCATTCCCGATGATTTTTAAGGCATTATTAAATTCGACTGACTGCCAAACACGGTTAGGGTTAGGTTTATCCACTCCTCAGCACCAGCACGGCACGAACTATAACAGGATATTCATAATTGCTGATATACTATAAGTCTGCCTGTGGTGAGCCCCAAACTCCCATAGGTAAGTTTGTGTCAATTTTACTTTCCTGGTCCTGAATTAGACATCTAAATTATGAAAGTTCAACATAGCCAAAGATGGCAGAGGAGAAGCGACAGACGAAGCTGTGACGGAAGCTACTGCTACTGCAGATATGTTTAGCATCATCGTGGGCACACTTGTCAGGGCAGGGCCTAGAGGAGCAAATTGCAGCGGCGCAGGCAATGTTTGGATCTCAGGGGTGAGGAAGACACATCGCGGAAGATGGCGGTTAGAGGACTCAACGATCTGGAGGAGATGATGCCGTAAGGGTCGTCGTGCCGGTGGTGAACCTGCTCTAACAGACGACTCATTTAACAGACTATGTTTAGAGGTGAATGTAACAAAACATGTTTAGAGGAACAAACCATGATACTTTTAGTACAAACAAAAATGGTTCCAGTTTTACATATGTTATTATATAGATGGCTTTGTTGGTGCCACAGCTGTACTTGTCTTAAGGTAACATATGTACTCCACCACACTGGCACAGAAAAATTGTGGATAAACAGATAAATAAACAGTTAAGAACAACACTACAAGAAATGTGCCATAATATGACGTTTTTTTTATGACTGGAAATCAAAATGTCATAGCTTTATAACGTTCCTAGCTTTGACCGTCCTTGGCCACTCCGGGGGGGCAAAACCCTAGAAAATCGTGACGTTATTGGGCAAAAACGTCATTGGCAATTTAGGTCAAAACGTCATTAGCAAAATTAAGTGGCCTACGACGTTTTTCCAATGCCGATTGCGACAAATCAATAGCGTCATTGGCATTTGGCTCAATACAATGGTATGTGTTTGGCTGCCATGTCATCCATTTTGCCTATGTGTCCCTTTTCGGGTCCCACGCGCCTCACACGTGTCACTGGAAGCAACTGGCTTGAACTAACTGACATGTAGGACCAACTGATACTTGTGGGACAAAGGCGTCTTGTTATTTTTTTTCTCTGTGCCGTCCACCATTTTAATGGGCTGCTGGTGACATCCTCCTCTTTTGGGCTGTCCTCTACTAGGCTGCTGGCTGCTGGCCTACCCCACGGCGGCCCATCCGGGGGTTGAATTGCTGGCCCGACGGCCCATCCGGGGGTTGAATTGCTGGCCCGACGGCCCATCCGGGGTTGGAGTGGCTCCCTGGCTCCCGATGGAAATAACTGGCAAAAATTGCGCTTGCGGGGACTCGAACCCTCGATCTGGCGCTGCCGCACTACCACTACCTACCGCTTTGCTACAATAGTGTTGTTGACACAAGTATGGTTGTCCATGTATATAGACATGATAGACTAATCAGTTGTCTTAAAAATCCCTCCACCTCGACCAAAATCCCTCCGACCAGGTGCATCTAGCTAGGGTTCCTCCTCCGACCAAAATCCCTCCGACCAGGTGCATCTGTTGCATGGCGGCGCAGTTCCCAGCCTGCTCGGGCAGTTCTTCTAGGTCAGGAGCGTCGTCGCGTCGCCGCCGGCGGCCGGGCACGCCCATCCCGTATCGGCAGCGGCCATTCGATTATGAGCCCGCCGACGTATGTGACTGTGGCGAGAAGATGCCGCAATGGATTTCTTGGAGTGATCCGAATCCTGGGAGAAGATACCGGAACTGCAAAATTCGCTCGGTTAGTCTTCGAGCACGCCCACCGCCCCCATTCTGAATTTCGCCCGCCGTCTTCTGAAGTTTCTTTTCTACTATGGCTTACTTATCCTCTTTTGTTCTTCATCTGTCAGATTGCTGGTGGAATAGGGTGTAAAGTGTTTAAGTGGATTGATGATCCGCTGGATGCACGTCACAAAGAGTTAGTTCGTGATCTGCGTGATGCTGTTTGGGATCGAGATGAAGAAATTGAGAGGCTCCAGGTAGAAATTGAGAGGCTCCTTGAAGATAATTTTGTGCTTGCTGCAAGGAAACAGAGCAACCCTGAACCAAAGAAAATGGGAGGCTTCATGGTTTGGGTGCTATCTGTAGCTTTTGTCATCTGTTGTACCTGGGTGATGTGTAGGAACTGAAATTAGGGTGAATTCAGTGATCTGTTGGTCAGGAGGAGAAGAAGCTAGAGTATATGCTAGAGTTATTGTGTTGTAATTCCAACCATTTGTCTGTTCGTGCCACAATGTTTAGTTCCTGAATTTGAACCATGTCTATGTATGTGTGCAATTCTGTTCAGTTGAAAATGTGTTCTGTTGAAAATGTGTAGCAGCTACTTTTGCACGGCGGCGCCGCCCATATATGGTCGCCGGCATCAGCCATGCACGGCGGCGCCGCCCATATATGGTCGCCGGCGTCAGCCATGTATTGAAAAAATTGGGCATGGATTCCCCTAAAAATTGGGCATGGAGTCCCCAAAAAATTGGGCACAAATTCTGGGAACAAATAGCTGACATATTCAACATAAATTCTGGGAATATTGAACATAAAAATTGGGCACAAATTCTGGGAACAAATAGCTGACATATTACGGGAACAAATAGCTGACATATTCAACATAAATTCTGGGAACAAATAGCTGACATATTCAACACAAATTCTGGGAACAAATAGCTGACAAATTCTAGGAACAAATAGCTGACATATTCAACACAAACTGCTACTCATCTTCTTCGAAAACTTGACGCTTCCTAGTCCTATTTCCTCCATCATCATCATCATCCTCCTCATCGCTGCAATATTGGTACATTGTCTGATCAACCTCCTCGATTTCTTCGGGCACAACCTCTTTGCTATGTTTCTTCAGTTTGTCCACAATGACTTTTTCAAGTAGCACACGTTCCTGGTCACTTCTCGTCCTACTCCGTGCAGTGCCTTCTTTTTCTTGCACAGGAACTTGACTGGAATCTTCATCTTGATATGATAGTACAGCAACACCGGGTCCCTGTTCATTTTCTTTTACACTCCATAGATGTCTATGGTGAAATTTCTGCACAACTTGCCATTTTCCTTTCAACTTGGTGTCTGGCACATAAAAGACCTTGGTTGCTTGTGATGTCAGAAGGAAAGGATCAGTCTTGTACCAAAACTTTTCTGTGTTAACACTCTTGAAGTGTCCATCATCGTCGAGCCCGGGTTTCCTACCACCAAGGTCAAACCAGTCACACCGGAAGAGGACAACTGACCGATGGACGCCACCGCTGGAGTTGTATTGCAATCTGATGATGGATTTGAGCTGACCAAAGAAGTCAATGCTGTTGCCATCATGATCTCCCTCAGAAACGATTCCACTATTTTGTGTCTTCTGTTCTTCTCGCGGTCAACAGTATGGTACCGAACACTGTCAACAACACATGCCGAATATAGTCTCACTCTAAAATCTGGTTTGCACGCCAAAGCATAGAGATCAGGACAGACATCATTTCGCATTTTTCCAATCTGCAAAAAATCAACCGGGGGTGAGTAACACACACAGCAAAATTATATCATGAACTTTTCCAATCTTCAGAAATAAACCAGCTAAAGATCTCACATGAGTCTGAAACCATCTAGCAAAGTTCTTGGCAAGCCATCTATCAACATTGATCTGACCACCTTGTTGGTTCAACTCTTGTTTGCACAGGCTGGAATGGCAACAGAAAATAGATCCTAATTATTATTTGGAGAGGCTGCAATAACCTATCTATATAAGGGGATGAAGAGAAACGTACTCGATGTATGGATCAACCTCAGGGCAACTTCGGAGCACATACCACACCATGTTGTCATAGTCCTCACCAGCAAACACATATTGAGAGGCTCCAATAAATTTCACACCGTGTTTGAAAACAGACACATCACCAATATGTGAATCATCCCGCTCCGGATTTCTGCTTGGACGGTTGAATCTTGTTTCAACATCGTCGAAGTATCTCGAGCAAAATGTCAGGCACTCATCAACAATATATGCTTCGGCAATCGATCCCTCCGGCCTGGCATTGTTCCGGACATAACGCTTCAATGTTAGCAACCTTCTTTCGACTGGGTACATCCAACCGTAATGCATTGGGCCTCTAAGCCTTGCCTCTTTTGGTAAATGGATGGCCAAATGCACCATCACGTCGAAGAAAGATGGGGGGAAGATCTTCTCAAGTTTGCAAAGAATAACTACGATTTCCTTTTCAAGTCTGTCCAGAACGTCTCTCTTCAGTGTTTTGCAGCACAGCTCTACGAAGAAATTTCCAAGTTCAGCAACCGCTTCATATATGTCTTCATGGATTGTTCCTCGAAGGCCAGCCGGTAAGATCCTTTGAAGCAATATATGACAGTCATGGGTCTTCAGCCCTTGAAGCTTGCACTTATCAAGCAACACACTTGGATATGTTAGACGCGTACCCATCCTGGAAACCTCACAGCTTTTATGAATTCACAAAAAGCAATTTTTTCTTGTTTACTCATTGTATACCACGCCTGTGGCATCTCAAAAGAGTCAGCTGAAACAGGCTGCAAATGCAAGTCACGTCTTATGCCCATGTCTTCCAAATCAAGCCTTGAATTCACAGTGTCTTTGGTCTTGCCTTGTATGTTCATGAAAGTACCAAGCAAATTGTCACAGATGTTTTTCTCGATGTGCATTACATCGAGATTATGCCTCGACTTTAGATCTTCCCGGTATGGCAAGTCCCACAAACATGATCTACGGCTCCAACACCGACCGTCCTCACGTTTCCTTTTCTTCGAAGCTTGCACAGTATCACATCTCTAACCCTATCAAGCTGTTGCTTCAGCTCTTCGGAGTGAATTCCGCTGGCTTCTCACGGCTTTCGAAGCACCATCGAATTCTTTGCTATTTCTCCAAGGATGGTGCCGAGGTAGCCAACGGCGGTGCCCAATAAAGCAGATTTTGTTCCTTAATTTCTTGGAGCAATTCTCTTTGTCACAACGCACACATGCACAGTAACCAGCTGTGGCCCTCCACGACAATGTGTGCAGTGCCGGATAATCATGAATACACCATAAGATTGCAGCACGGAGATCAAACTTGTCTGGACTATTGGCATCATACGATTTTACACCTTTCCAGAGCTCCTGCAGCTCTTCCATCAAAGGCTCCATGAAGACATCAAAATCTTTTCCCGGAGAGGATGGACCAGGGATTAGCAATGCAAGAATGAAGTTGGACTGATCCATACATGCCCACGGCGGAAGGTTGTATGGCACCACAAATACAGGCCACATCTTTGTAGGAGTTGCTCATATTCCCGTAGGGATTAAAACCATCCGTGGCAAGTCCAAGCCTTATGTTCCTGGCATCGGCGGCAAAGTCTTTATGAATATTGTCAAAATCCTTCCATGCATCCCCGTCTGGCTGGATGACTGAGATCATTCTCCACGTCTTGCCGCTTCGGTTTGTGCCACTGTACTTCCTTTGATTGCTCCTTTGAAAGAAACATTCTTTGCAGCCTTGGAATCAATGGGAAGTGCCTTAGCACCTTCTCTGGGATCTTTCTCCTACCATCAGCATCTTTCCATCTGGAGGCTTTGCACTTGGGGCAATTATTCTCCTTGGCATAATCCTTCCGGAACAATACACAGTTATTCGGGCACACATGGATACTCTCATAACCAAGTCCCAACCTGCCGACTATGCTAAGTGCCTCCTCGTATGACTTTGGTATTGAGCTATTAGGGTATTGCAAGGCCAAAATCAGGAGTATCGCGTTGAATGCAACATTGCTAATCCGGTAGTACGACTTGGCCTGAAGTAACTTGACTGTGAGTGAAAACCTTGACATTGTACCCCCATCGCTGGCTGCGCGCTTGGCTTCCTCTATCAACTCAGCAAATATAGTGTCCTTTCCAGCACCTTGCGGTTACGAGTTGTACAAATCAGCAAGCAGATCAGGAATTCTATCATCTTCGTAACCATCTTCCTCTTGCAAACCATAATAGTGTGCCTCTGCATCACCTCCACCAACATGGTGTGCCCCTGCATCACCTCCATGTCCAGCCTCAGGTTCACCTCCATGTCCAGCCTCAGGTTCACCTCCATGTCCATGTCTGGCTTCAGGTGCACCTCCTTGTCCTCCATGTCCAGCTTCAGGTACAGGATGTAATGGTTCTCCATGGAAGACCCATCGGTCATAAGTGCTTGCCATCCCAAAAAGAAGCAAATGAGACTCTACTACATCTAGAGGTTTTGTGCACCGGTTGAGACAGCTACGACATGGGCACAGCACCTGATCAACATTGGCAGCATTCAAGCGAACAAACTGCATAAACTCTGCCACTCCCTTTGTGTGTTCAGGGGAAAGCCTTCTAATTCTTGTTGTAATCCAGCGTCTGTCCATCTGCGGAAGAACAAAATGATGCAATTAGCACACACCTAACTGCACAGCAGTTCCAATTTCAAGCAATGCACAGCAGTTCAATTCGATTTTGTGAACTGATGAAGAAGAACAGATCGAGAGGGGAGAGATGAGAGGGGTGCAGACCGGGAGATGCGGAGGGGCTCGTCCTGGAGAGGGCGAGGGGCTCGTCCTGGAGAGGGCGAGGGGCTCGTCGTCGGAGAGGCAGATGGACAGCAGATCCCTTGCTCGGACGCAGCGCCGGCACAACCACCACCGCCGTCACCTCGGACTCGGTACTTTAGTCCTAGTAACAGCACATATTGGATCACAGAGATTCGATATTGTGAACTGACGAAGAAGAATAGATCGAGAGGGGAGAGGTGAGAGGGGTGCAGACCGGGAGATGCGGAGGGGCTCGTCGTCGGAGAGGGCCGGGGCTCGTCGTCGGAGAGGGACGGGGCTCGTCGTCGAAGAGGGACGGGGCCGCCACCGCCGCCGCCGCCACCGCCGCCGCCGCCGCCGCCGCTCATCGTCGGAGATTCGAATTTCTGCTAGGTTATCGGAGGGAGTTGGATTCGGAAGGGATATTTGGGCTTCTCCTGGGCGCCAAAAAAAAATCAAAAAGAGTGAGGGCTGGGACTCGAACCCAGCACCTCTAGATGTGTCAACGTGCCAGTTAACCAGTGGAGCTATTGGAGAGATCTTGTCAGCTTACCATCCTTTATCCTTTACATAGTGGAACTAAGGCAACTTTTTTTATAGTTATGGATATGATCTTGTTACATAATCTATCGTAGGGGATACTGATTTAGGACAACGAGTTAATTTGTACAGAGCATTAGCTAAGCAACAGGCTAATATATGACTAATAATTAATTACAGCTAGCAAACTATATATATCTATATATACTCCAGCATATATAGACCACCAAAAGCACATTATATTACACATATATAGTGCCAGCCTTGAGCTCAATAACATAGTACCAAAAGGACACGTTAATTATAGATACTACCGAGGAGGTTCAACGCTCATTTACTTGAGCACATTACATAGACCAACAGGCCATTAGATAGTACCAGATCGATCGATAAGAGGTTCAACGCTCATATTACTTGAGCTCATACACACATATATATAGTACTACTAGCTTAATTAGAGAGGTTCAGCCTGCTAGCTCATTTCTCGAGCTTCCTGACATACAACTTGAGACCGCCCCGGGCGCGAATGCGGAACCAAAACACAAAGATATCATTTGCCTTCATCTTGCTCTTCCGCACCACAGCACTCCAGTTTGTTGTGATCACTGCACCGTCAAACTTCCCTTTGCCCTGGAAAATCCTCACTTTCACACCATGTCTCTCACTGTAAGAGACAAGAAAGTCATTATCTGGAAGCTGCATATTCGTCGAGATGTACTTCTTGGTAAACTTCCGGTTGAAGTACTGCAGATTATAAGATGCAAAACTTCGTTCAGATGAAGTAATTGTCAACATATAAAGATGCAAAAACATCCTTGATCGAGATGGAGTAATTATATTTACCATTCTGGAACAGCCTTCCACGGTACTTGCACTCTTTATAGTGCACACATAAAAAGGAATTGCGGGGCGCTTTTGGTCAACAAGATATCTCAGGGTATCAACTTGTGTAGGATTCATTTCCACTAGATTGGGATACATGCAAAAGTCATCCCATTCCTCACCTGCCTCTATCCTGGGACCTACATATATAAGGAAACCAGGGAATTAAGGCCTAGTTTAAAGTTTTCCTAAAACTGAAGTATATCAAACCAACATTATTTATAGAAACTGAAGTATTCCTTGAATGCTACAAATTGACTAGCTATTATGCCAAACCGAGACTAATTAAGCATTTGACCTATATCCTGCATCTATAACTACTATATATATATTTTACCTCGACGAGTCAGATGGACATCAGCAGGAGGAGGAGGAGCAACTTCCTCATGCTCAGCTGCACAATCCATTGCTGCAGATCATCAACTTTCTCTTGCTTGACGTGAACCCTATCTAGAGCACCATCCTCACCTTCGGAGGATGAGCTGATGTCGATGGTCTCAACGGCCTTCTTGGATGGGACCAAAATGGCAACTTCATAGTCATAGGGGTCCATGGTGTCGACCTAATAACAAGCAGTGAACAATTTGAGAACTATGAAACTATTAATTACACATTAATTAAAACTAAGTTGGGATGTTTAGGTTCAGATTGACATTCGCACTAGCAGCACTAGCACATGTTTTGAATCAATCTAAACCAGGAAAATCTACTCTAGCACTAGAATCTACTTTGAATCGATCAAACCCTAGGAAAATCGCCGCTCGGACAAAAAACCCCAATTAAAATCCCCCGAGATTAAGTACGGCAAACCCTAGAAAATCCCCCGCTCATCCCCCAAATTAACCTGAGCTTCGGCCGACGGAGGCAGTGGAGCTTCGGCCGACGGAGCTTGACGGGGCTGCTTGACGGAGCTTCGGCCGACGGAGTTGGGAGAGGAAGAGGCGGCAGTGGCGGCTGGGTGAGAGAGAGTGAGACAGGGGAGAAAGTTGCTTTTGGTATAGGACATTTTGGGGTGGGTGGGGCAAAATGGCACCCACTGACGTGTGGGGCCATCTAGCAGTAGATACCACTGGGTTGGGCCATTTCCGGTAATTTTATGTGGATTAGGGGCCAGCAGGTAAAATGGAACCCTCATTCTCTGTTTTTACTAATTATAATAAATCAGAAATTCCCTCCTCCGCCTCTCCGCTTCTTGACGGTTCCACTCCGCTTCTTGCCGGTTCCACTCCCACTAGACGGAAAACCCTCCTCCGCGCCAAGACGCTTCTGCCTCGCCGCTTCTGCCTCCTCCGCCGCTTCCTCCTCCGCCGCTTCTGCCTCCTCCGCGCCATGGACGCTGCTTCTTCTTCCTCTGTTCCGCAACCGCTTCTGCCTCCTCCGCCGTCAGCAATGCAGGCCATTACTCAGATCAGGACCTTCACCGTCCATGGCGGCAAGGAGATCGATGTTGTCTACACAAACAAGGAGGAGACGATGAGCAAGTACCTGAAGATGTACGCGCAGTGGTATGCGGAAGAAGAAGAGAACAAGTTTGTAGGATTGGATCTCGAGTACACTCGGGACGACCCCAACCACGAAGAAGACAACTACCTCGCCGTCGCTCAACTGTGCATGAGGAACCACGTCCTCGTCTGCCACTTTTCCTGGTTTGTAGACCTTAATCTTGCTCTGATTTACTTAATCTTGCTCTGATTTTGTTAATCTTGCTCAGATTTTAGTTAATCGCTAGTGCATGATGAACCAAGTCACCCTCGAGTGCTCTGTTTTAGTTAATCTTGATCTGTTTTAGTTAATCTCGAGTGCAACAAATTAAACTACAAACCGTGCTAGCTGCAAAACTAGTTTTGTTTCTGTGTTTTGTGTAACAAAAGCCACAAAGCATGGTGTGCTGATCTTGCAGATTGAATCTATCCATATGCTCATCTAGCATGTACTGGATTTCATTATACCAAATTAATTATCACAAAGCAAATTTCCGGAGTCCTGATCTTGCATTTAATAGACTTTTGTTAGTTTCAAAATTATATGATGCAAAATGATATTTCAATGACTAAAAAATTTGCACTTGCACATTTCATAAAAGTGTTGGTCATGCATTCTTTTAGTACCAAATGGATTATGACTAGATAATTTTCAGACTCTTGATCATGCACTTACTAAACTTATGTCAATTTTATTCAAGTTATGAGATTGCATAGACTAAACATTCGTATTCCCAAATTTTATTCAAGTGTTGATCTCGCAAGTACTAAATTTTTGCATCAAATTGAATCTATCCATATGCTCATCTAGCATGTACTGGATTTCATTATACCAAATTAATTATGACAAGCAAATTTCCGGAGTCTTGATCTTGCATTTAATAGAATTTTGTTAGTTTCAAAATTATATGATGCAAAATGAAATTTCAATGACTAAACAATTGCACTTACACATTTCATAAAAGTGTTGTTCATGCATTCTATTAGTACCAAATGAATTATGACTAGATAATTTTCAGACTGTTGATCATGAACTTACTAAACTTATGTAGTTTCAAATTTTATATTCAAGCTATGAGATTGCATATAGACTAGCTTCGTAGTCCCAAATTTTATTCAAGTGTTGATCTCGCAAGTACTAAATTTTTGCTTTCAGGACCAACGGGGAATGTCCGGCGCTGCGCTCATTCCTTCAAGATCAAGGAATTGTGTTCTGCAGCGTTGACAAGAGAGCAGATTTTATAAAGTTATATTACGAGAAGATTATAATTCCTAGGGAGAACTGGATCGATATCCAGGAAATTGTCAACGTCAAAGGTCTCAACGAGAGAGGAAAATTAATGAGGGATGGAATGGCTAGTCTTGCAACTAGCATCATCGACGAGTCGTACAGCCAGATGAAGAGCAAATTCCCTCCAGAGAGGCACAATTACTGGGAAGAGCAGCCGTTGTCTGATTTAAACCTGGAGTATGCAGCTAAAGATGCTTACGTGAGCTACCAGCTCTACGTTAAGATATGGTTCTTCCTGCGTTACCTTGTGTTTTGCCCCGGTTGCAAGAAGGAAGACGAGCTGAGGGGACGTCTGTGTCGCAAATGCAAGGCAGCAGAGATCGAAGCTGAACATGCACAGAGAAATGCTGCAGCTGAAATAGCAAGGTTAAATGCTGAACTTGCAAGCGCGCTGGCTGAACTAGCAATCTTGAAGGCACCAGCTTCCTGCAGCGACAACACCCAGCAGACAAGTCCCCCTCATGGCAAACGGACGAAGATGAATGATGAGTGATACGTCCAATTTGCATCACTATTTTATATCATAATTTGCTGTTATTCATTGATATATTTCATATTGGGACACAATACTTATGTTATTTCATCTATTTTGCATGTTTCATCATTATTGGAGGATCGAACACCGGAGCCAGGATTCTGCTGGAAAAAGCACCGTCAGAACGCAATATTTCGGAAGATCAACTCTGGAAGGAAATTATACCAAAAATCCTATTTTTCAAGATGACGAAGGAAGCCAGAAGGAGGAGCCAGGAGCAGCCAGGGTGGGCCCACACCCTAGGGCGGCGCGGCCCAGGCCCTGGCCGCGCCGGCCTATGGTCTGGGGGGCCCACGACCCTTTTCGCCTCCTTTTCTTCGCCAAACCCTTCGTCCCGAAGACCTAAGCCACAGAGGGTACCTCGCGAAGAGTTACAGCCGCCTCTGCGGGGCGGAGAACACCAGAGAGAAAAGAGCTCTCCGGCGGGCAGGAATCCGCCGGGGAAATTCCCTCCGGGAGGGGGAAATCGACGCCATCGACACCGTCATCGAGCTGGACATCATCGCCATCACCATCATCATCATCTCCACCATCATCACCGCCGTCATCACCGCTGGACACCGCCACCGCCGTAGCAATTTGGGTTTGATCTTGATTGTTTGATAGGGGAAACTCTCCCGGTATCGATTTCTACTTGTTGTTGATGCTATTGAGTGAAACCATTGAACCAAGTTTATGTTCAGATTGTTATTCATCATCATATCACCTCTGATCATGTTCCGTATGATGTCTCGTGAGTAGTTCATTTAGTTCTTGAGGACATGGGTGAAGTCTAAATGTTAGTAGTGAACTATGGTTGAGTAATATTCAATGGTGTGATATTTAAGTTGTGGTGTTATTCTTCTAGTGGTGTCATGTGAACGTCGACTACATGACACTTCACCATTTATGGGCCTAGGGGAATGCATCTTGTACTCGTTTGCCAATTGCGGGGTTGCCGGAGTGACAGAAACCTAAACCCCCGTTGGTATATCGATGCAGGAGGGATCGCGAGGATCTCAGAGTTTAAGGCTGTGGTTAGATTTAATTCTTAATTACTTTCTTGTAGTTGCGGATGCTTGCAAGGGGTATAATCACAAGTATGTATTAGTCCTAGGAAGGGCGGTACATTAGCATAGGTTCACCCACACAACACTTATCACAACAATGAAGATTATTTAGCCGTATGTAGCGAAAGCACTAGACTAAAATCCCGTGTGTCCTCGAGAACGTTTGGTCATTATAAGTAAACAAACCGGCTTGTCCTTTGTGCTAAAAAGGATTGGGCCACTCGCTGCAATTATTACTCTCGCACTTTACATACTCGTACTTTATTCAACTGTTACATCAAACCCCCCTGAATACTTGTCTGTGAGCATTTACAGTGAATCCTTCATCGAAACTGCTTGTCAACACCTTCTGCTCCTCGTTGGGATCGACATTCTTACTTATCGAAGATACTACGATACACCCCCTATACTTGTGGGTCATCAAGACTATTTTCTGGCGCCGTTGCCGGGGAGTGAAGCGCTATTGGTAAGTGGAATTGGTAAGGAAAACCTTTACTGTTGTGCTGATTTTATTTCTGCCTGCTGCTATAAGTCATTATGGAGAGATCTTCTCTTCAATTTCTATTTGGGAAATCTACTACTACTGCAACGGTAGTGGATGAGGCGCCAGGTGAGGAAGTGATACCATATAAAATACCTATGAAAATTATTGAACGTGTTATGGATAACCGCTATGAAGGGGATGGAACTGTCCATCCTGGTGATCATTTACTGTTTTTGCATGAATTATGCGGGTTATTCAAATGTGCAGGTATTGCTATGGATGAAGTGAGGAAGAAACTATTCTCTTTGTCGCTGTCCGGTAAAGCGGCGCATTGGTATAAATTATTGGATAATGGGGATTCTCTTGAATGGAATGATATTGTGCCCCGGTTTTATTCTAAGTTCTATCCTCCAAGTGAAATTCATAAGGATCGGAATCGCATATATAATTTTTGGCCTCATGATGGAGAGAGCATCGCCCAAGCTTGGGGGAGATTGAAGTCTTTAATGCTCAAATGCCCCATTCATGAGCTTCCTGGTAATGTTATTATTGATAATTTCTATGCAAGACTTTCTTTTCAAGACAAGACCTTGCTGGATACTTCTTGTTCTGGATCATTTACACGCAACAAAGAAGAGTTTAAAAGGGACCTTCTTGATCGGATCCAAGAAAATCCTGAAGGTTGGGAGAACGACAAGGATAGAGAATCAGGTATAATTTATGATTATAAATGCATTGAAGCTTTTATGGATACTGATAAATTTCGTAATATGAGTGCTATATATGGTCTTGATTCTCAAGTTGCTGTAAATCTTTATAAAGCTTTTGCCTCTCATTATGAATTGCCAAAGAAGAATTTTGATAAGTATCATGAACCGTATAAAGATAAAATTGATTCATCTATTAATAAATGCGTTGTAGTTGAAACTGCTGATCGTGTTATTCCTGAAGCTTATATTGAAAAAACTCCTTTCCCTGTTAAAATGAAAGAGTACTCTGTTATAAATAGTGCGGTTCATAAAAGTAAAAAGAAACCTGTAGAACCAGAAGAACAAATAAAAGTTGAACCTGCTGTTGCAATAGTTAAAGATCTTGTGACTGAAAATGTGGAGGATGGTCATATTATTTTCTGTGAAGATGCTTCTAATATTGTTTCACATCCTAATAAACCCAAACAAGCTAGTGTTCCTATGATATCTGTTAAAATTGGTGATCATTGTTATTATGGATTATGTGATATTGGTGCAAGTGTTAGTGCTATTCCGTATGAGCTTTACACGGAGATTATGCACGAAATTGATTCTTGTGAACTTGAAGATATTGATGTGGTTATTCAGCTGGCTAATAGAGAAACTATTTCTCCAATTGGTATTGTTCGAGATGTGGAAGTTTTATGCGGTAAGATTAAATATCCTGCTGACTTTTTGGTACTTGGTTCTGCTGCTAGTGATTATTGTCCTATTATTTTTGGTAGACCTTTTCTAAATACTTGTGGAGCTATTATAGATTGCAAGAAAGAGAAAATTTTGACTAAATTCGCTGGTGAATCTTATGAGTTTAACTTCTCTAAATTTACTAAAACTCCTTATAAAGCTGATTTGCCTAGTAATGATTTTAAAATGGAGCAATGTGCATCTATTGTTCTTGTTCCTAATAATCCTTTGCAGCAACATTTGGAGGATAGCGAGAGCGAAATTTTTAGGAAAGAAAGAGATGAGCTTGAGGAAATTTTTCTTCGCCAACCTATTCTCAAGCATGATTTACCGGTGGAAGATTTGGGTACAACACCGCCACCGAAGGAAGATCCTGTTTTTGATTTAAAGCCTTTACCTGATAATCTTAAATATGCTCATATTGATGATAAGAAAATATATCCTGTTATTATTAGTTCTAAGCTTTCAGAGATTGAGGAAGAATGGTTATTGGAAATATTGAAGAAGCATCGAGGCGCTATTGGCTACACTCTTGATGATTTGAAGGGGATTTCTCCGTCTATATGCCAACATGCTATTAATATGGAAGATGATGCAAAGCCTGTTGTTGAACCTCAGCGTCGTCTAATTCCGAAGATGAAGGAAGTGGTAAGGAATGAGGTATTACGACTTCTTGAAGCTGGTATTATATATCCTATTGCTGATAGTAGATGGGTTAGTCCTGTGCATTGCGTTCCCAAGAAAGGAGGTATGAGGATCTGTGCCTAATGATAATGATGAGCTCATTCCTCAAAGAGTAGTTGTAGGGTATAGAATGTGCATTGATTTTCGAAAAGTTAATAAAGTTACTAAGAAAGATCATTACCCTTTACCATTTATTGATCAAATGCTAGAAAGATTGTCTAAGAATACTCATTTTTGCTTTCTTGATGGTTATTCTGGGTTTTCACAAATTGTCGTTAAAGCTAAAGATCAAGAGAAAACCACCTTTCCTTGTCCGTATGGAACTTATGCTTATAGACGCATGCCTTCTGGTTTATGTAATGCTCCTGCTACTTTTCAAAGATGCATGTCTGCTATTTTTCATGGTTTTTGTGAAAGTATTGTAGAGGTATTCATGGATGATTTTTCCGTCTATGGGAATTCTTTTGATAGTTGCTTGCGAACCCTTGATAAAGTTTTGCAGAGATGTGAAGAAACTAACCTTGTTCTTAATTGGGAGAAATGCCACTTTATGGTTAATGAAGGAATTGTATTGGGACATAAAATTTCTGAGAGAGGTATTGAAGTTGATAGAGCTAAAGTTGAAGCAATTG
This sequence comes from Lolium perenne, assembly GCF_019359855.2. Lineage (NCBI taxonomy): Eukaryota > Viridiplantae > Streptophyta > Magnoliopsida > Poales > Poaceae > Lolium > Lolium perenne. The sequence goes on along the minus strand of NC_067246.2, from coordinate 274,495,456 downwards.
AGAAGATGCCCTATCCGAGGGATGTTAAAGGTATTCGTAGTGTTCTTGGTCATGCTGGGTTTTATAGGAGATTTATTAAAGATTTCTCCAAGATTTCAAAGCCTCTTACTAATCTTCTTCAAAAAGATGTACCATTTGTTTTTGATGATGATTGTAAGGAAGCTTTTGAAACTCTTAAGAAAGCCTTAACAACTGCTCCTATAGTTGAACCTCCTGATTGGAACTTACCATTTGAAATTATGTGTGATGCTAGTGATTTTGCTTTGTAGCGCTGTTCTTGGACAGCGAGTAGATAAAAAACTGAATGTTATTCATTATGCTAGTAAAACTCTTGATGCTGCTCAAAGAAATTATGCTACAACTGAAAAAGAATTATTAGCTGTAGTCTTTGCTTGTGATAAATTTAGATCTTATATTGTTGATTCAAAAGTTACTATTCATACTGATCATGCTGCAATTAGATACCTAATGACAAAGAAAGATGCTAAGCCGAGGCTTATTAGATGGGTACTTCTTTTGCAAGAATTTGATCTACATATTGTAGATAGGAAAGGTGCTGATAATCCTATTGCTGATAATTTGTCTAGATTGGAAAATATTGCTTATGATCCTGTTCCTGTTAATGATAGTTTTCCAAATGAACAATTGGCTGTAATAAAGGTGAGCTCGCGAGACAGTCCTTGGTATGCCGATTATGCTAACTTTATTGTTTCCAAGTACTTGCCTCCAACCTTTTCAGCTCAGCAAAGGAGGAAATTCTTTTATGACTTGAGGCATTATTTCTGGGATGACCCACACTTATATAAAGAAGGAGTGGATGGTATTATGCGAAGATGTGTTCCCGAGTATGAACAACAAGAAATATTGAGTAAATGTCATGGTAGTGCTTATGGAGGACATCACGCCGGAGAAAGAACCGCGCAAAAGGTTTTACAATCAGGTTTTTATTGGCCAACTCTCTTCAAGGATGCGAGAAAGTTTATTTTATCTTGTGATGAATGCCAAAGGGTTGGTAATATCTCCAGACGCAATGAAATGCCTATGAATTATACTCTTGTTATTGAACCGTTTGATTGTTGGGGATTTGACTTCATGGGACCTTTTCCGTCTTCGGAAGGTAACACTCATATACTTGTTGCTGTTGATTATGTTACTAAATGGGTGGAAGCTATACCTACAAAAAGTGCTGATGGTGAGACCTCTTTAAGAATGCTCTTAGATATTATTTTTCCTAGATTTGGAGTACCTAGATATATTATGACTGATGGAGGTTCTCATTTTATTCATGGAGGTTTTAGAAAAACTCTTGCTAAGTATGGTATTAATCATAGAATTGCTTCGCTTATCATCCTCAAACTAGTGGTCAAGTAGAATTATCAAATAGAGAGATTAAATCTATTTTGGGAAAGACCGTTAATAAAACTAGAAAGAATTGGGCTAGTAAATTGAAGGATGCACTTTGGGCTTATAGAACTGCTTATAAAAATCCCATGGGAATGTCACCTCATAAAATGGTTTATGGGAAAGCTTGTCATTTACCTCTAGAACTAGAGCACAAAGCTTATTGGGCTGTTAGAGAATTAAATAAAGATCCTAAACTTGCCGGTGATAAGAGGTTGTTGCAATTGAGTTCTCTAGATGAATGGAGAAGTGAAGCATATGAAAATGCTAAACTCTTTAAAGAGAAAGTTAAAAAGTGGCATGATAGGAGGATTATCAAAAGAGAATTTAATATTGGGGATAAAGTCCTATTGTATCGGTCTCGTCTCAGATTCTTTGCAGGGAAATTACTCTCGAAATGGGAAGGACCATATGTTGTCGAGGAGGTGTATCGTTCAGGAGCAATCAAAATTAGCTCTCTCCAAGGCAATGCTACGCAAGTGGTGAATGGACAAAGACTCAAGCATTATATCTCGGGTGATTCTTATAATGTTGATGTTGATATTATTCAAGTGGAAACACCGGAGGCCTACATCAAAGGGCAAATTGACGATCCGCCGTAACTCGACTTCGAATAGGTAATGATCTTGGTAATGAAAAGTACGCAATTTACTTTCCGAACTATATTTTTGCTGTTTTTGGAAAATATGAGAAATTACGAGTTCGAAACGGAGTGGAAAGGACGCACGAGGGTGCCACCATAGGGCGGCGCGGCCTGACCCGGGGCCCGCGCCGGCCTATGGTTTGGCCGCCTCGTCGCCCCTTTCCGACTCTGGTTCGATCTGGTGCTTTCCGTATGTCGTGAAAAATTTTGCTATATAATCCCCCGGACCCCTGGAGGTCCGTATATCGTTTTCTCGACGTGTTTTGTTTCGAGTTGTTTCTACCAGGATTTGCTTCGGATCTAGAGCCATCATGTCTTCGTCGGAAACTCCGAAGGGCAGCTCCAGCAAGGATGTTGGCAACTTGTACATGGAGGAGCTGAGGATGCACCCCAAGGAGTTGCTGCTCGTTGAAGGAGAACTGCAGGTCAAGGATGTCCAGGGTCCTAAAGGAGAAGGAAGCCTGGAAGACAGGATGGAGAAGCTAGAACAAGAGGTTTTCAAATACAAGAAGATGGCCGAGCGTGAGGTGGATATTTTCCACAGGATTGTGTCTGAACTCACTGCTGAACATGAGAAGGAAACTACAAAGCTTTGGAGCGATATCCTCTCACTTCACGACACCACCAACAAGCTCCAAGCACAACTCTATGATTTTCAGAATCAGAACTGTGAGTATGAAAACAGGTTTAAATACATAAGCCGTGCTGCTAGTTTCAGGATCCCCGAGACCAAGATGTCGTTTCTTGATGGAGAGCCTCTTCCTTGGAAGTTTGATGACGGGAGTTCATCACCACCATCACCGCAGGAGTAATTCATCATCGGTATTGGCATCCCCTTGGTTTGTTCCAAGCTTGGGGGAGTGCCGCGGTATCACATTATCACTACCTTTTACTTTTATTGTCAAGTAGTATCATATCATGAGTAGGGAAGTTATCATATAAGATGGGTTGCGTTTGGAAGTATCTCTCCTTTAGTTGGTTATCTATGTATCCCTTGGTGTGAGTTATCGTTATGGAATATTAATGAGAAGTCTTATCATTTACATATTGCACATCCTATTTTAGTTTGCAATCTCTATTATATGATTCACCTTGTTGTTAGTATTGGTATCACTTTGGGAGCATTGAATAAATCTATTTGGTTTTGGCAAACTTAGCATTGGTCAATAGCAACAACACTTTGAGGTTTAAATAGAAAAGAGAAATACATGTAGATGTTTCATTGTCTTTCTTGTTAGCTCATAGCTTACTATTCTGAAGTTAAAATTGTTTGTGCTTACAAGGAAGATGCATGATTGTTTCTATCATATGTATGTTTGTTTGTTTCCCTCGACTCTTATGCTTGCTAATTAACCTTGCTAGCCAAAGACACCATCTTGAGAGGGAATACTTCTCGTGCATCCAAACCTTAACCCAAACCTATGCCATTTGTGTCCACCATACCTACCTACTACATGGTATTTTCTGCCATTCCAAGTAAATACTTCATGTGCTACCTTTAAACAATTCAAAACTTAGTATCTCTTATTTGTGTCAATGTTTCATAGCTCATGAGGAAGTATGTGGTGTTTTATCTTTCAATCTTGTTGGGCAACTTCCACCAATGGACTAGTGGCTTCACCCGCTTATCCAATAATTTTGCAAAAAGAGCTGGCAATGGGATTCCCAGTCCCAAATTGATTAAACTAAATAGACACTCCTCCATGGTATGTGATTGATGGACGGCACCCGAAGGATTCGGTTAGCCATGGCTTGTGTAAGCAAAGGTTGGGGGAGTGTCATCATCATAATAAAGCTAAAATAAAAAGGCACTCCTTCATGGTATGAGATTGTTGGCAGGCACCCGAGGATTCGGTTAGCCATGGTTTGTGAAAGAAAGGTTGGAAGGAGTGCCACACAAAATGAAAATAATATGGGAGCCGCTCTTAGGAGGTTGTCTGGCAAGGGGTTTAGAGTACCCGCTACCAGTCGTTGACAACAACAAACACCTCTCAAAATGTTACTTTTATTCTCTTTATATGATTGCAAAAATTGAAAAAGCTCTAGCACATGATTTAATCCCTGCTTCCCTCTGCGAAGGGCCTGTCTTTTACTTTATGTTGAGTCAGTAAACCTATTTCCCCCCCATCTCAAGCAAGCATTTGAGTAGTTGTGATCAAACCATTATATTGTGATTTGCTACATCATGTCTTTTATTCTTCTTTGTTTAGTACAAGTTTTATCTGAATGAATATAGCTTTGCAAGTTATCAATGATCATGAGAAAACCATTATGATTGAGTATGCAAGTTGTGCCTTATAAACTTTAACATGGGAGCGCTGCTCAATGAGATATAATCTGTTAATTGTTCTCTGACCAAGAACGAAGTTTGCCATCACCAATTATGATTTCTTATGCACCTTTACTTGTGATTACCTTATACTTGTTTCAATATGAGTTATAAGAGATTGTTTACTATAATGTCCTGTGTGAATGAATATGATGCTTCTTGTCCGTATTTTATTCATCGACTCTTCACTCCATAAACATGTGGTCATGTCTATCGAGCTCAGTTTCGCTTGGGGACAAGCGAAGTCTAAGCTTGGGGGGAGTTGATACGTCCAATTTGCATCACTATTTTATATCATAATTTGCTGTTATTCATTGATATATTTCATATTGGGACACAATACTTATGTTATTTCATCTATTTTGCATGTTTCATCATTATTGGAGGATCGAACACCGGAGCCAGGATTCTGCTGGAAAAAGCACCGTCAGAACGCAATATTTCGGAAGATCAACTCTGGAAGGAAATTATACCAAAAATCCTATTTTTCAAGATGACGAAGGAAGCCAGAAGGAGGAGCCAGGAGCAGCCAGGGTGGGCCCACACCCTAGGGCGGCGCGGCCCAGGCCCTGGCCGCGCCGGCCTATGGTCTGGGGGGCCCACGACCCTTTTCGCCTCCTTTTCTTCGCCAAACCCTTCGTCCCGAAGACCTAAGCCACAGAGGGTACCTCGCGAAGAGTTACAGCCGCCTCTGCGGGGCGGAGAACACCAGAGAGAAAAGAGCTCTCCGGCGGGCGGGGAATCCGGGGAAATTCCCTCCGGGAGGGGGAAATCGACGCCATCGACACCGTCATCGAGCTGGACATCATCGCCATCACCATCATCATCATCTCCACCATCATCACCGCCGTCATCACCGCTGGACACCGCCACCGCCGTAGCAATTTGGGTTTGATCTTGATTGTTTGATAGGGGAAACTCTCCCGGTATCGATTTCTACTTGTTGTTGATGCTATTGAGTGAAACCATTGAACCAAGTTTATGTTCAGATTGTTATTCATCATCATATCACCTCTGATCATGTTCCGTATGATGTCTCGTGAGTAGTTCATTTAGTTCTTGAGGACATGGGTGAAGTCTAAATGTTAGTAGTGAACTATGGTTGAGTAATATTCAATGGTGTGATATTTAAGTTGTGGTGTTATTCTTCTAGTGGTGTCATGTGAACGTCGACTACATGACACTTCACCATTTATGGGCCTAGGGGAATGCATCTTGTACTCGTTTGCCAATTGCGGGGTTGCCGGAGTGACAGAAACCTAAACCCCCGTTGGTATATCGATGCAGGAGGGATCGCAGGATCTCAGAGTTTAAGGCTGTGGTTAGATTTAATTCTTAATTACTTTCTTGTAGTTGCGGATGCTTGCAAGGGGTATAATCACAAGTATGTATTAGTCCTAGGAAGGGCGGTACATTAGCATAGGTTCACCCACACAACACTTATCACAACAATGAAGATTATTTAGCCGTATGTAGCGAAAGCACTAGACTAAAATCCCGTGTGTCCTCGAGAACGTTTGGTCATTATAAGTAAACAAACCGGCTTGTCCTTTGTGCTAAAAAGGATTGGGCCACTCGCTGCAATTATTACTCTCGCACTTTACATACTCGTACTTTATTCAACTGTTACATCAAACCCCCCTGAATACTTGTCTGTGAGCATTTACAGTGAATCCTTCATCGAAACTGCTTGTCAACACCTTCTGCTCCTCGTTGGGATCGACATTCTTACTTATCGAAGATACTACGATACACCCCCTATACTTGTGGGTCATCAATGAGCAGTGGCTGGAGCGTAGTGATGCGCCGAAGAGTAGTGATTATTGGCAGAACCTGAGGAAGAAGTCGTGGACTGGTGCTGATCAGAAGAGTGATGATCCGTGGACGACGGAGATGAGTGATCAGCAGAGCCCGAAGAGTGATAATCCATGGCTGACGAAGCCAGGCAATTACTGACGACTTCTCCAAGATCCATGCCTAGTTAATTATTTGTATTTGCTTGTCAAGAAACTTTGCTTCTATCGTCTCTTTGTTTATGAGGCACAGCTCGGGGTAGACTTGTATAGGATCTCCCCATTAGGTAGGATCATAGGATCAACTTAGAGAAATCATACTTTTCCTGATGTGAATAGTACTGTCAGATCTGGTTGAATATTCACACCCAGATTTATCTTTTTTGTTTCTCTAAGTGTATGTCGAATTTGAATTTGAAGTTACATGTACATCTCCATAATATATGTGTATGCCTCAAGTTTCACGAGAAATCTAGGGGGGTAGACCCGCCGGGGCACACGTTCCGCTGTTTTGGGGGAAGGAGGGGGAGAACGACCGCCGGAGCACCGGAACCCCACCAAATCTTGCATGTGGACCTATGATATGTGTTAAAGTGTGGTGCAAGGTCTAATGGTGCAAAAGTAGCTCCCCTAAACCCTAAACCCTAAACTGGGGAGGCTTCGAGCACTAAAACCCCTCTAAAACCCTAAACCACGACACCGGAGCTGCAGAACCATGCATCATAAACCCTAACCCTAACCCTATACCCTAAACATATACCTAACCATAAATACTTACCTTTAACCTAAACCCTAGCCCTACCCCCTAAACCCTAGCCCTAACCCTACACCAAACCCTAACCAGTAGATCAGGCACACCCTCGATCGTGTGATAATGGCTCTAGCTGCGGGTATATGTGCCAAAGGGTCCCAATCTTGGTTCTCCATGTGTATATGTCCTAAACAAACCTAAAAGAATGAAAAGTTACATTGGTGCACCCTCGCGCGGAGAAATCTAGGGGGGCAGACCCGCCGGGGCACACGTTCCGCTGTTTTGGGGGAAGGAGTAGGAAACGGCCCGTTTCACCACATAGTTTGTCGGAACGAGGCCATATTTGGCACGTGCGTGGACCTTAGGATGGGAAGCAAGGTCCGTGTCGTGGATTTCCAATCCGAACCACGGGCGACGGTTTTTCCATTTTCGGGGTGCCGGAAGGGCTTTTTTTGTGAAGGGGCTACATGGTGCGCATTTTAGTATTGCGCGAGACCTCCGCGCAGCGGTAGGATACCTCCTACGCACCACCTATCACATGCCGTATGCGCGCGGTAGCCATCTGGGAATCCCTCCCGCTTCCTGCGGTGTCCCGCCGAATCCGCTGGAAACTGACCGGATCTGAACTGGGGCCACACTTTCCTTTGCTCAATAAATGGAGGGAAAAATGTTTTTAGGTCTAGGACGCGTCATTTTATGTGCTAAATGTTTTCCGTTTCGCGCGTTGGCAGACGGGTGCACGCGCGCTCCCGGTACGGCCATACCGCATGTCCCGACGGCCCCGTTTTGCGCAGTTGGCAAATTAAACGGAGCCAAAAAATCGAGCGGAGCCGCGTGGCGTCATTTTATGTGTCCTGGTAACCACTTCAAAAGACGGAATTGGGATACGGCAATTATCTTGAAAAACCCTTCACGAATAGGGCTATCACGTCCGGAGTTCTATGGCTTTTAGGGGAAATGAGTAGGAAACGGCCCGTTTCACCACATAGTTTGTCGGAACGAGGCCATATTTGGCACGTGCGTGGACCTTAGGATGGGAAGCAAGGCCCGTGTCGCGGATTTCCAATCTGAACCACGGGCGACAGTTTTTCCATTTTCGGGGTGGCGGAAGGGCTTTTTTTTGTGAAGGGGCTACATGGTGCGCATTTTAGTATTGCGCGAGACCTCCGCGCAGTGGTAGGATACCTCCTACGCACCACCTATCACATGCCGTATGCGCGCGGTAGCCATCTGGGAATCCCTCCCGCTTCCTGCGGTGTCCCGCCGAATCCGCTGGAAACTGACCGGATCTGAACTGGGGCCACACTTTCCTTTGCTCAATAAATGGAGGGAAAAATGTTTTTAGGTCTAGGACGCGTCATTTTATGTGCTAAATGTTTTCCGTTTCGCGCGTTGGCGGACGGGTGCACGCGCGCTCCCGGTACGGCCATACCGCATGTCCCGACGGCCCCGTTTTGCGCAGCTTGGCAAATTAAACGGAGCCAAAAATCGAGCGGAGCCGCGTGGCGTCATTTTATGTGTCCTGGTAACCACTTCAAAAGACGGAATTGGGATACGGCAATTATCTTGAAAAACCCTTCACGAATAGGGCTATCACGTCCGGAGTTCTATGGCTTTTAGGGGAAATGAGTAGGAAACGGCCCGTTTCACCACATAGTTTGTCGAAACGAGGCCATATTTGGCACGTGCGTGGACCTTAGGATGGGAAGCAAGGCCCGTGTCGCGGATTTCCAATCCGAACCATGGGCGACGGTTTTTCCATTTTCGGGGTGCCGGAAGGGCTTTTTTTGTGAAGGGGCTACATGGTGCGCATTTTAGTATTGCGCGAGACCTCCGCGCAGCGGTAGGATACCTCCTACGCACCACCTATCACATGCCGTATGCGCGCGGTAGCCATCTGGGAATCCCTCCCGCTTCCTGCGGTGTCCCGCCGAATCCGCTGGAAACTGACCGGATCTGAACTGGGGCCACACTTTCCTTTGCTCAATAAATGGAGGGAAAAATGTTTTTAGGTCTAGGACGCGTCATTTTATGTGCTAAATGTTTTCCGTTTCGCGCGTTGGCGGACGGGTGCACGCGCGCTCCCGGTACGGCCATACCGCATGTCCCGACGGCCCCGTTTTGCGCAGTTGGCATATTAAACGGAGCCAAAAAATCGAGCGGAGCCGCGTGGCGTCATTTTATGTGTCCTGGTAACCACTTCAAAAGACGGAATTGGGATACGGCAATTATCTTGAAAAACCCTTCACGAATAGGGCTATCACGTCCGGAGTTCTATGGCTTTTAGGGGAATGAGTAGGAAACGGCCCGTTTCACCACATAGTTTGTCGAACGAGGCCATATTTGGCACGTGCGTGGACCTTAGGATGGGAAGCAAGGCCCGTGTCGCGGATTTCCAATCCGAACCACGGGCGACGGTTTTTCCATTTTCGGGGTGCCGGAAGGGCTTTTTTTGTGAAGGGGCTACATGGTGCGCATTTTAGTATTGCGCGAGACCTCCGCGCAGCGGTAGGATACCTCCTACGCACCACCTATCACATGCTGTATGCGCGCGGTAGCCATCCGGGAATCCCTCCCGCTTCCTGCGGTGTCCCGCCGAATCCGCCGGAAACCGACCGGATCTGAATCGGGGCCACACTTTCCTTTGCTCAATAAATGGAGGGAAAAATGTTTTTAGGTCTAGGACGCGTCATTTTATGTGCTAAATGTTTTCCGTTTCGCGCGTTGGGGGACGGGTGCATGCGCGCTCCCGATGCACGGCCATACCGCATGTCCCGACGGCCCCGTTTTGCGCAGCTTGGCATTTTAAACGGAGCCAAAAATCGAGCGGAGCCGCGTGGCGTCATTTTATGTGTCCTGGTAACCACTTCAAAAGACGGAATTGGGATACGGCAATTATCTTGAAAAACCCTTCACGAATAGGGCTATCACGTCCAGGAGTTCTATGGCTTTTAGGGGAAATGAGTAGGAAACGGCCCGTTTCACCACATAGTTTGTCGGAACGAGGCCATATTTGGCACGTGCGTGGACCTTAGGATGGGAAGCAAGGCCCGTGTCGCGGATTTCCAATCCGAACCACGGGCGACGGTTTTTCCATTTTCGGGGTCTTAGGAAGGGCTTTTTTTGTGAAGGGGCTACATGGTGCGCATTTTAGTATTGCGCGAGACCTCCGCGCAGCGGTAGGATACCTCCTACGCACCACCTATCACATGCCGTATGCGCGGTAGCCATCCTGGGAATCCCTCCCGCTTCCTGCGGTGTCCCGCCGAATCCGCTGGAAACTGACCGGATCTGAACTGGGGCCACACTTTCCTTTGCTCAATAAATGGAGGGAAAAATGTTTTTAGGTCTAGGACGCGTCATTTTATGTGCTAAATGTTTTCCGTTTCGCGCGTTGGCGGACGGGTGCACGCGCGCTCCCGGTACGGCCATACCGCATGTCCCGACGGCCCCGTTTTGCGCAGTTGGCATATTAAACGGAGCCAAAAAATCGAGCGGAGCCGCGTGGCGTCATTTTATGTGTCCTGGTAACCACTTCAAAAGACGGAATTGGGATACGGCAATTATCTTGAAAAACCCTTCACGAATAGGGCTATCACGTCCGGAGTTCTATGGCTTTTAGGGGAAATGAGTAGGAAACGGCCCGTTTCACCACATAGTTTGTCGGAAAGAGGCCATATTTGGCACGTGCGTGGACCTTAGGATGGGAAGCAAGGCCCGTGTCGCGGATTTCCAATCCGAACCACGGGCGACGGTTTTTCCATTTTCGGGGTGCCGGAAGGGCTTTTTTTTGTGAAGGGGCTAGATGGTGCGCATTTTAGTATTGCGCGAGACCTCCGCGCAGCGGTAGGATACCTCCTACGCACCACCTATCACATGCCGTATGCGCGCGGTAGCCATCTGGGAATCCCTCCCGCTTCCTGCGGTGTCCCGCCGAATCCGCTGGAAACTGACCGGATCTGAACTGGGGCCACACTTTCCTTTGCTCAATAAATGGAGGGAAAAATGTTTTTAGGTCTATGATGCATCATTTTATGTGCTAAATGTTTTCCGTTTCACGCGTTGGCGGACGGGTGCACGCGCGCTCCCGGTACGGCCATACCGCATGTCCCGACGGCCCCGTTTTGCGCAGTTGGCAAATTAAACGGAGCCAAAAAATCGAGCGGAGCCGCGTGGCGTCATTTTATGTGTCCTGGTAACCACTTCAAAAGACGGAATTGGGATACGGCAATTATCTTGAAAAACCCTTCACGAATAGGGCTATCACGTCCGGAGTTCTATGGCTTTTAGGGGAAATGAGTAGGAAACGGCCCGTTTCACCACATAGTTTGTCGGAACGAGGCCATATTTGGCACGTGCGTGGACCTTAGGATGGGAAGCAAGGCCCGTGTTGCGGATTTCCAATCCGAACCACGGGCGACGGTTTTTCCATTTTCGGGGTGCCGGAAGGGCTTTTTTTGTGAAGGGGCTACATGGTGCGCATTTTAGTATTGCGCGAGACCTCCGCGCAGCGGTAGGATACCTCCTACGCACCACCTATCACATGCCGTATGCGCGCGGTAGCCATCTGGGAATCCCTCCCGCTTCCTGCGGTGTCCCGCCGAATCCGCTGGAAACTGACCGGATCTGAACTGGGGCCACACTTTCCTTTGCTCAATAAATGGAGGGAAAAATGTTTTTAGGTCTAGGACGCATCATTTTATGTGCTAAATGTTTTCCGTTTCGCGCGTTGGCGGACGGGTGCACGCGCGCTCCCGGTACGGCCATACCGCATGTTCCGACGGCCCCGTTTTGCGCAGTTGGCATATTAAACGGAGCCAAAAAATCGAGCGGAGCCGCGTGGCGTCATTTTATGTGTCCTGGTAACCACTTCAAAAGACGGAATTGGGATACGGCAATTATCTTGAAAAACCCTTCACGAATAGGGCTATCACGTCCGGAGTTCTATGGCTTTTAGGGGAAATGAGTAGGAAACGGCCCGTTTCACCACATAGTTTGTCGGAACGAGGCCATATTTGGCACGTGCGTGGACCTTAGGATGGGAAGCAAGGCCCGTGTCGCGGATTTCCAATCCGAACCACGGGCGACGGTTTTTCCATTTTCGGGGTGCCGGAAGGGCTTTTTTTTGTGAAGGGGCTACATGGTGCGCATTTTAGTATTGCGCGAGACCTCCGCGCAGCGGTAGGATACCTCCTACGCACCACCTATCACATGCCGTATGCGCGCGGTAGCCATCTGGGAATCCCTCCCGCTTCCTGCGGTGTCCCGCCGAATCCGCTGGAAACTGACCAGATCTGAACTGGGGCCACACTTTCCTTTGCTCAATAAATGGAGGGAAAAATGTTTTTAGGTCTAGGACGCGTCATTTTATGTGCTAAATGTTTTCCGTTTCGCGCGTTGGCGGACGGGTGCACGCGCGCTCCCGGTACGGCCATACCGCATGTCCCGACGGCCCCGTTTTGCGCAGTTGGCATATTAAACGGAGCCAAAAAATCGAGCGGAGCCGCGTGGCGTCATTTTATGTGTCCTGGTAACCACTTCAAAAGACGGAATTGGGATACGGCAATTATCTTGAAAAACCCTTCACGAATAGGGCTATCACGTCCGGAGTTCTATGGCTTTTAGGGGAAATGAGTAGGAAACGGCCCGTTTCACCACATAGTTTGTCGGAACGAGGCCATATTTGGCACGTGCGTGGACCTTAGGATGGGAAGCAAGGCCCGTGTCGCGGATTTCCAATCCGAACCACGGGCGACGGTTTTTCCATTTTCGGGGTGCCGGAAGGGCTTTTTTTTGTGAAGGGGCTACATGGTGCGCATTTTAGTATTGCGCGAGACCTCCGCGCAGCGGTAGGATACCTCCTACGCACCACCTATCACATGCCGTATGCGCGCGGTAGCCATCTGGGAATCCCTCCCGCTTCCTGCGGTGTCCCGCCGAATCCGCTGGAAACTGACCGGATCTGAACTGGGGCCACACTTTCCTTTGCTCAATAAATGGAGGGAAAAATGTTTTTAGGTCTAGGACGCGTCATTTTATGTGCTAAATGTTTTCCGTTTCGCGCGTTGGCGGACGGGTGCACGCGCGCTCCCGGTACGGCCATACCGCATGTCCCGACGGCCCCGTTTTGCGCAGTTGGCAAATTAAACGGAGCCAAAAAATCGAGCGGAGCCGCGTGGCGTCATTTTATGTGTCCTGGTAACCACTTCAAAAGACGGAATTGGGATACGGCAATTATCTTGAAAAACCCTTCACGAATAGGGCTATCACGTCCGGAGTTCTATGGCTTTTAGGGGAAATGAGTAGGAAACGGCCCGTTTCACCACATAGTTTGTCGGAACGAGGCCATATTTGGCACGTGCGTGGACCTTAGGATGGGAAGCAAGGCCCGTGTCGCGGATTTCCAATCCGAACCACGGGCGACGGTTTTTCCATTTTCGGGGTGCCGGAAGGGCTTTTTTTTGTGAAGGGGCTACATGGTGCGCATTTTAGTATTGCGCGAGACCTCCGCGCAGCGGTAGGATACCTCCTACGCACCACCTATCACATGCCGTATGCGCGCGGTAGCCATCTGGGAATCCCTCCCGCTTCCTGCGGTGTCCCGCCGAATCCGCTGGAAACTGACCGGATCTGAACTGGGGCCACACTTTCCTTTGCTCAATAAATGGAGGGAAAAATGTTTTTAGGTCTAGGACGCGTCATTTTATGTGCTAAATGTTTTCCGTTTCGCGCGTTGGCGGACGGGTGCACGCGCGCTCCCGGTACGGCCATACCGCATGTCCCGACGGCCCCGTTTTTGCGCAGCTTGGCAAATTAAACGGAGCCAAAAAATCGAGCGGAGCCGCGTGGCGTCATTTTATGTGTCCTGGTAACCACTTCAAAAGACGGAATTGGGATACGGCAATTATCTTGAAAAACCCTTCACGAATAGGGCTATCACGTCCGGAGTTCTATGGCTTTTAGGGGAAATGAGTAGGAAACGGCCCGTTTCACCACATAGTTTGTCGGAACGAGGCCATATTTGGCACGTGCGTGGACCTTAGGATGGGAAGCAAGGCCCGTGTCGCGGATTTCCAATCCGAACCACGGGCGACGGTTTTTCCATTTTCGGGGTGCCGGAAGGGCTTTTTTTGTGAAGGGGCTACATGGTGCGCATTTTAGTATTGCGCGAGACCTCCGCGCAGCGGTAGGATACCTCCTACGCACCACCTATCACATGCCGTATGCGCGCGGTAGCCATCTGGGACGGCCTCCCGCTTGCTGCGGTGTCCCGCCGAATCCGCTGGAAACTGACCGGGAGGATTTGAACTGGGGCCACACTTTCCTTGGCTCAATAAATGGAGGGAAACATGTTTTTAGGTCTAGGACGCGTCATTTTATGTGCTAAATGTTTTCCGTTTCGCGCGTTGGCGGACGGGTGCATGCGCGCGCCCGGTACGGCCATACCGCATGTCCCGGCGGCCCCGTTTTGCACAGTTGGCAAATTAAACGGAGCCAAAAAATCGAGCGGAGACGACATTCTAGCTAGGAGAATCCTTCACAATCGAACTGCCACGTTCGGAATCTTGATGTATTTAGAATGGGATAAAGCTTGCATATGCCTTATGATAAACATATAATTAGTGTGTGCAAGAGACATATATTATTTGACCTAATTAACCAAACATTTTCTGATTTTTTTATATAATTTAATTATTAAGGATTCTAGGAGTTTCATATATCCCTATATTATTATCATTAAAGGAATGAAGGTGACACACGTTTAATTACATGATATTCTGTTTTTAAAAATATTTTAACCTACACCAAATTATATGCATTATTGCGCATTTAATTATTATTGTTTTGCACAAAAAAGCCCCAAAAATTCCCTCCAAAACCCCAAAACCCCAAAACCCTCCAAAACCCCAAAACTCTCCCACCCAGCTTCTCCCGCCAGCTCCAGCGAAATGTTTTGAATCCGCCCGCCACTAACCTAAGCTGGAAAGGAGGGCAAATGTCCGAAACGCCACTAACCTAAGCTGGAAAGGAGGGACATTTCAGTCAAATCCCGTACGAGCTCCCTCAATTCCCCAATTCCCCTCCCACTCCGGTGCGATACGAACCCCAATTCCCCTCCCACTTCGCTCATCCCCACCCGCCGACGGCCACCGACGAGCGGCGCTCCGACGAGCGGACGAGCGGAGAGCTACCCGCCGACGACGGCCGTGCGTGCGTAGACGCTCGCCACAAGATCTTCAGGCGAGTTCCCTCTTCAACCCGACCCCTCGCCCCCACTTCTATGGCCTTTTCTTGGCCTGCTTAGGGTTTCGTCGGCCATGGCTAGGGTTACGGTTTGCTTGGCATGGCATGGTTAGGGTTAGGGATTTCGTGGCATGGCTTCTTTCCTTGGCTTGTCCAGGGTTAGGGTTGCTCGGCCTGTCATGGTTCTTGCTGCAACCAGTCCATGGTTGCTTCGGATCTTGCTTGGCATGTTCTTGCAGCAACCAGTCGATGATTGCTGCGGATCTTGCCTGGCTCAGGCTCTGTAGATTTTAGATTTGGTTTTCTGCAGTACCTATATGATTACCTGCTGCCGATCTTGCTTGCTATATGCAAGCAGTCCATGTTTGCTTCGGATCTTGATTGGCATGTGTCTTGCTGCAACCAGTCGATGATTGCTGCGGATCTTGCTTGGCTCGGGCTCTGTAGAATTTAGATCTGGTTTACTGCAGTCCCTATATGATTACCTGCTGCCGATCTTGCTTGCTGTATCCAACCAATCAATTAGTGATGCGGATCTTGCCTCGCGTGGGTCTCGCTGCAACCAGTCCATGATTGTTGGGGGATTTTACTTGGCTTGGGCTCTGTAGATTGTACATCTAGTTTACTGCAGTCCATATATGATTAGCTGCTACAGATCTTTCTTGCTGCAACTAGTACATAATATGATTACCTGCTGCGGATCTTGCTTGGTACAGATCTTTACCAAGGCATGCCCTTTTATATTTCGTCGATGAACATTTATATTGCCCTTTTATCCTGTGTTGATGAAACTTCTCCCAAACAAAGTTTGGGAGCCCTGTTTATCTGTACATGCCTACAGCTTTTTCTGTGTACATGTCTATTGTTGTATGAAGGGATATGTGTAATGATTATAACCTGTTATCTTCTTAGGTAATACTATCAAGGTCTGACCTACTTCAAGGAGCAAGGTGAACCAGGTGATTGTTGATCCACATGAACCTATGTTGCTTGGTTCTTTAATTGCATCCATATGTTGTATCTACTGTCACTAATTGTTATTCTTTTCGTGCCAGCACATATCCAACCCATCAACATCAGGCATGGCAAAGACTGGGAAGAAGCAGCTGGCTGGTATGCGGCTTCATCCTAACATCATTGTGTCTAATTGATGCTTTTAATCGGGTGCTGGGGTTTTTTGGCTCTGTCTGAATATTTCTGTACCCTAGGATTAAATGAAACTAAAAGTTGAAAATTGCTATGATTAAACAATTTACCTTAGTTGTTCGAGTTGGCTTGCTTCTATGCATTTCAACCATCAATCTAATGGTTACATATTTTTCTCATACATGTAAAGAAGCGCCCCTCACCGAGATAGAGAAGGACAGGGCTAGGACAATGATGCGGAACAACCGTGTCTTACAATCCCTGGGTATCCCCGCTGTAGTGTCAATTTTTAGGAAGTCACATGGTGGTCGAGGTGGAGGTCGTTCCACACTTTCAAATGATGAGTCATCTGCCATAACACAAGGCGAGAGCTCAGATTATCATCCGAGCAATGACCAATTGGTTGACCAGGAGGATGGGGAGGTTGAAGGGAGTATAGGGGAACACATTGAGAAGGTGCATTCTGCTTATCATCTTTGGAGCGCTGGCATTATTTGTATCTGTTTTCTTTTTTCTGTTTTGCTATAACCTGTGATGTAATGCCATTTTGTTTTGCTATTTTTGCGAGGCATTGAAGGATCCCAAGAGTAGAAAGAAAAAGGCTTCTGTTAGAAAGACAAGCCCAGGGAGGAGGAGTAAGAGGTTGCAAAAGGAACAAAGTTCAATGCCTCCTGTTAGAGTGTTTGCTGATGCTCCAGGAGGGAGAAAGAGGCATCTGGAACCTGTTGCTGAAGTTCCTTCCAAAAGAGTCACCAGGAGGACATCAAGTGAAGCGTCTGCAACCAACAATGAAGATACTCCGCCCCGCAACAATCGCAGTAGCTCACCGCAGATTGATGAAAGGATCGATGAAGCAAGCACTGTTCGCAGGGACACAGGTCCTACTGCATCTGATGTCATGGTCCATCAGCACTTTGATTCTGATGGTTTTCTTGATCCTGAGGATGATGAAGGCAAGTTTTTGTTGGACAGCTGTCCACACTATCTACTGCCTTTTTTGTTTATCTTTATAAACTCTTTTGGTTGTGGGTGCTGCTTTCTGACATGATCTTTGTATGTATGCTATTCAGGTGGAACCACTGCTGCAGGTGGCCGTAAAAGGAAGGGCACCGGGCTGGAGCGGATTTGCAAGGGGATGGGAGTCAAGCTTACCATTGAGATTCCTCCAGGGCTGAAACGTCCTGAGAAGCCTTTGCCTGCTGCCAAGTTTGCATCGGAGGGTGGAATGCTTGCAAGAGGCCAGATGCCGCTCCTTCCGCATTTCAAGTTGTACAAGAGGGATGAGAATTTGTTGGCCGACTTCGTTGGAAAGATGGGGGTAATCTTCTTCATCACCAGTTCATTTGTTAGATGATAGGAGTGCTTGCTTGATTGTTCATAGTTCATGATAACTAACCTCGTCCTTGCCCTTGTTTGCTTTGTAGGCAAATTTCAACATGGACACAGAGTCGGAAGACATCCAGAAGGCTTGCTATGACGTACTGCGGAAAGTGTCGAAGAACAGGCGCTACATCCTGAAAAGGGACTACTTCGACAAAGTACCAGCAAATGAAGTCAGCATCAAGTCCCCTGTTAAGGATGTCTCAGATGAAGAATGGGAAGCTCTAACTGCTCTGTGGGTAACCCCAAGACACATGGTATGTTCTTTGCTTGATTTGCAGTCATTAGTGCTTGCATGGTTGACATGATGCTCATCGTTATAGTGTGCACATTGCTGAATATCATGATTGTGCCCTTCTGCAGAACACATGTACCAAGAACAAGGACAGTCGTGCTGCGGTCAAATTTGGCCAAAAGACTGGCTCTCGTAGCTATGCTGCTCATCTGTATGCAACTGTAAGAACACTCTTACAGAATTTCCTTTTGCATCTTACTCTTGTCTCCACAAGCTTATGTTCTGATTCTTGGTGAACATCATTTCCAGAGGGAGGAGCGCAGAGGTGAAGAGCTAGATGCAGTCGACATCTTTAAGGCGACCCATCACAGCAAGAAGGATGGTTTCTCTGAGGAAGCTCTAGCTGCAATAGTAAGTGACTTGTTCATTTCACTTTTGTGAACCATTCTTGGACCTGCGCGTTTCCTGAATTGATGAATCTTTTGGAAATGGATCTCCAGGCTGATATGGAAGCTGAGATGGCTATTCCTGTGCCAGAAGGTGCACCGCCAAGGTCTGCAGTCGCTGTTGTTGCAAAGGTTCTTAGCAAGGAAGCCAAGCACAGCACTTTCCTGAAGAATGCTGGACTTCAGCCCAGTTCCACTGTCAAGCTCAACAAGCCCACCGCAGCTGCTGTATCGGCGCATGTTCATGACCTGGAAGCACAGCTGAAGAGGTCCCAGGAGGAAGCTGAACAGATGAAGCAGCAGTTTGCTGCCATCATGGAAGAAGCTGCTGCCCAGAAGGAGAAGCAAGCGGCAAATGAAGCCGCACAAGCTCAGCGTGACAAGGACTACATGGAGCTCCTCAAGCGGATCGAGGAAAGTGATAGGAGGCTTGCTCACATGATGTCCATCTTCGGAGCATCTGCGAATTAGCTCCTGCTGCTGGTCGTATCCCTTTTTTGTGTCCCGCCATGGAACTTGGTCATATCCTGGCAGCGTGACAATAACTTGGTCATATCTGTGAACTTCTTACTGTGAATCTGTGAACTTTCTTGACATGTTGGTGAATCTGTGAACCTGGTCATTTTGCTGCTGTCACTCTGCTGTGAAATTTGCAGATTTGAAATGTTGTCTTTTATATTTTGCTGTTGAATTTCCTAATTTAATATATGCACTGTTGGGCTATTGTGGGCTCTTAAAAGGCCAAGGCCCAAAGTAGCCTAGAAATATATGGGCTCTTAAAAGGCTAGAGCCCAACAAATAATTAATTGCATTTTCGAAAAATGGGAGTTGAAAAGGCCAAAAAAGGCCGAAGCCCAAAAAACTTGCAGGACCGTAAAAAGGCCAAAGCCCATAACTTTTATGGACCCAAAAAGGCCAAGGCCCAATATCTTTATGGACCCCAAAAAGGCTGTGGCCCAAAACCTTTGTGGACCCTATAAAGGCCTAGGCCCAAAATCTTAATGGACCCTAAAAGGCCAAGGCCCAAAACCATATTGGACCCTAAAAAGGCCAAGGCCCAAAACTGTAATGGGTCCTAAAAAGGCCACGGCCCAAAACTGTAATGGGTCCTAAAAAGGCCACGGCCCAAAACTGTAATGGGTCCTAAAAAGGCCACGGCCCAATGGAAATTGGCCCAGGCCCAGTAAGTACAGCAGCTAAAAAGGCCGTTGAAAAAAAAAAGCTAAAAAGGCCGAGGTAATTGGGCCAGTTACGGGCCAAGGCCCAACAAAGCCGAAAAAAATAATCAGAACTAATGGGCTCAGCCCACATAAGGAGCTGAATGGACCGGGCTGAATTCAAATAACGATGTTTCTAATTCGTCACAATTTTGCCACGTCGGATTGCCACGCTGGACTCGGGGGCAGGTGCCCATGACGTTTTCGGAACGTCATGCAGTCAGTGACATTTTAAAACGTCACAAAGCTCTACGACGTTTTCAAGTGGAACGTCTTAAGCACTCACTGCTGACTCCCAGCTTTCGACGTTTTGAAAGTTGTCACAATAACGTCACAAGTAGCCATTAGTGACGTTTCAGTGACACCTTTATTTCGTCAACTTATGGCAGATTTCTTGTAGTCTTGAATAACCAGAAGTCTGTTAAAATTTACAATACTACATATAAGATTCTTCAATACAACCCAAACAAAGGAACATATAAGAATAAAACATCCTTGAAACAAACTTTAATACAAATTCAACCCATGGTTTAAAGAACACAACTGCAATATAACTGACTTAAAAATACTTCACTAGCGACACTTATAGAGTTCTCAGACACTTCTTCATCTCTAAAAGCCAAATCCCCACACTACAACTGGCAAAGTAGGAACAAACCACATAGGAGACTCGACAATATCACCCCAGTTAGCCACACCATACTCAAAAGTGGAACCAATGCCAACTCCACCATTGATTGACATCCTGCACCAATCTGGAACAGGCTGTGGTACTTGGTGGAAACGCTTGTGAGTAGCAAACACACAATCTGGTGTGAAAACAGGAGCTGCATGGACACCGTCGACACCAGCTTCATCAGGAGGACCAAGCAGAAAAGGGTAGTTTATACCAACGAACACAGATGTGCCTTGCAGATCTTCAAGCCTGACCCAATTTGGTGTGACGGGGTCTTCACTGTAAGAATCTCTTGCATAAACATGACAACGCATCGACGGGTAATTCAGTAGCGCCCTACCCATATGATCAATGGGATCACCTTCACTGGGTTCACCATGACCTCCAACATTAATCCAAAGAATGGTGCCTTCATGCCCTGGAGAAAGGAACCACGTGCCGGGAGGAATGTTGTTACCATCATGAACAGCACCATGTAAGTTTGGCTGCTCAATAATCTCTGGAGCAGCTATCACCCGAGGAGCAGCACCAGCACCTGTTTATTTGTTTAGATGTAGTTAAGATACATCAGATATTACATAACTAGGAATAACGTAATGCAAAGAACACTACGCAATAAAAAAATAAGTGCAAAATTAAAGAAAAAATTAAACTATAAGCACAGAAATCAAAAACTAACCCCAAATAGTAGGTTCCCAAACAAGGACGTCCCCTCTGGGTGCAGTAACAGCATAGATCCTACCAGCCGTAAGAATGGCATCAACATACCTTGAAGGTGCAAGGTAATCATTGTGAAGGATCCTCCACTGCACGTCCCTACTACCACCACGCATGATTGCAATTATCTTATCAAACACTGCTATGACATAGTAGTTCCATCTGTTTCCAACCCTGTATGGTTCAGCAGTTATCTGAATCTTCAACAACTGCATGTGTGCCAAATCATACCGATACAAGAAAGGCCCATCAGGAACGATGCCAACGTTACGAACGGATGGCAGAGGGATCTCCTCGTCTGTGTAGACGTTAAGCAGAGACCACCGTGCTTGCTCCTGAACAACTGCAACCCATTCGCCATTGGAACCAACCCAGTGCTTGTCGCCAGGCCCCTCCTGTGTACAAGGAACAAATGCTTTTGCGGAAGGAGAGTCCAGTGGCATTAGCGATGCGTCAATACCCTGCGAATTTACGAATTCTCTAGTGTGAAATACAGTACACAAACATTTTCGTGCAATCAATGGAAAACAATGAATACCTGTTCAGTGCGATCAGCGGGCCATGAACGAGGATCAGAATGCAGCAGACACGGCGATCCAAAAGGAAACCTTGCATCCTCACGGATAGCATTGCGCATACCTGGCATACCTCGGGACATTCTAGCAACGGTGATGACGTCTGAGTGAGCGCTGATATGCGTCAATGGACCAGAAGCGATCTCAGAAACGAGAGAGGAAGAACCCTGCTCCATTGATGATGATTGCAGAGAAGAAGAGTGGATTTTCCTGTACGGCATTATGTTGTTGTTTCTCAGCGGATGATGTGATAGAGATACAAGGAAATGTTCAGAATATAAGGACTGGAGTTGGCAGTTAGTAGTAGCGGTTGCTAATTATAGACCATGAAAAACACTTATGCGCCAACACCTATAAAACCGTCAAAAGTAGTGGGGGTGAAAGCAGTTACAGGGATGAAGGGGTCGTCCATCAGTTCCAAAAATAAGTTTAATACAGAGCATTAAAATCATCCATTTCATGCTATGTAACCGTACTTACGCATCGATTGCATACTATGCAACCATACTTATGCATCATGCTGTACAGCAGTACAGTGCACCTGCTGGTTTAGCACTCCATCAACAACATAAATGTACCTATGCAGCACATCGTTAGGTACTTATACATACTATGTATTAGTACTCGTGATTCTGATTGGACAGTACTCCATAACTATCAACTGGGATCAGCTGTACTCTACCCTATTACCAACTGTACCTATCACATAGAACAGAAGAAACCAACGGAAACAATCTGGTTCTCCTCTCCATGACACAACTGTCCTCGATTTAGTTGTAACACTGTACTCTACGTTATTACTAACTGTACCTATCCCATAGAACCGAAGAAACCAACTATACCAACAGAAAAAATCTCGTACTCCTCTCCATGCAGCACCTGTACTCCTTTCAGTTGCAACGGACTACTCCAGGCTATTAACAATATATACCTTATATAAAATGAAACATGAACAAAAACAAACAGAAACAATCTGCTGCTGCTCTTCGTAAATCAGATGTACTCCCGTCAATTTCATTTTTGTACTCCGCCCTCTTAGCAACTGTACCTACAAGAAAGAGAAATTATTAACTAAAACCAACAGACACGATATTTCTACTCGTTCCCATTGAACAGCTGTACTGATGACAGTTTTACCACAGTACTCGTAAAGAATGTATACCATTTGAATAAGAACAAAACCAAGAAGTACAAATTCAAAAAAACAAGTACCCAGACTTCCTTGCAACTTCACCAATACCATGAAAATTACATCATACGGAAATATAGAACAGAATACAAGAACGAAGAGGGCAACAAATCAGAAGATTCCACAAGCCAGTTCGTTGTAGACGACGTCGCTAATACTAGACCAACAGTGGGAGGAACAAAACGCGGCACGCCTCGTTGTTGAAGAACTTGACAACGAAGCTAGCAGTATCCTCCCTGTGGCGAAAGGACAGGACATTCCCAGACTGAAGACCGTAGAGAGCAGCGAACATGCCCCAATCGCCAGCAAGGTACAGGCTTCCATGCTCCCAGACAGTCGACACCTTCCATGGCTCCTGCTTCGGACTCGCCTCTCGCAAGAGTGCATAGCCCGGATCGTACCGCGCGTACGCCTTGGCAAAGGCGTCCGGAAGCCTCAGCTTCATCAGCCCTGGGACGGAGACGAACACCAAGAACTCGTGCGCCGGTGACAAGGTCATCGACACCTCCTTCCACGAGCATTTCACTGGCGGCTTATTTTCCACGACGGCCACGGCCGGAATGTCCCGTGGCACCCGAAAGGTTGTTACGGCACCGGCGGACGCGGCGGCCGCGACGCTCACCAGGCAATTCTCGCCGGTGGCAGTGACGCCCCCACTGGGCCTCGGTACATCCGCAGGCGGGGCGGCGGCAGCCTTCAACTTCCTCGACGCCCGGGGGACCTTGTCCTTGCTTCCAATAGGGCGACCGCGTCCCCGCTTCAGGTTGCTGACCGTGGAATTGGACGCCATACCTACCGTAGATGAACCAACTTGAAAAAGATGAACAAGACAAGACTTTGGTGGATTGAAGCAACGAAGAAGCACAGGAAGTTATGGAGAGCTCCACGCAATCTATATAGAGAGCGAAAACAGATTCCGAGGCGACGGATGGGACATGAATGAGCTCCCCACAGTCTTCAGTCCGGAACAGTTTTCGGAGCGACGGATGAGACTCGACGATTCCTCTCTCGAGGCAGATCCAACGGCACCATAGCAACTGCCGTTCCGCATTCGCGGCGAAGATACTAGCAACGTGTCACGCGTCCTGCCACATGCCACCGGAGGTACATGTGCAACCTTGGTTCAACCCTTACCAACAGTCTGTACCCGTGTTCGTGCCACGCCTGTACTCGCGCATACAGCACAACCGTACTACATAATATCAGCAACATTAGATATAACAGAAAACAGAAACTATCAACTAAAACCAAAAAGATACAATATTTGATCTTCGTGCCGCATCTGTAATATCCCCAGCTGCAACCAAAACTGATCTAAAAAAAAAAGCTGCAACCAAAACCAAAAGAAACAACCTGGTAATAATATCCATTATTAAAATAATGAATTAAATCGTTAGAGTATAAGTGGTATTGTTCAGAATATCAAAAAATCCCGCAAAAACATGACGTGGTGGGTCCCACAATATCAACCAAATTCGTCTTCTACATCTATATTAGAACTGTATTAGGGCAAAAACCTACATACTCAACTCTAATCTACTCAAACACCCACGGAAGAACTCAGCGCAAGGACGCGGTACGGGCCGACCCCGTACAAGAACTTGTCGGAGAATCAAGAAAGTCTCCACTGCTGCTCCATCCGAGGTTAGTTTCCCATCAAGCAACACACTGCACAACGATGCCTGAATTCGTTGTTTCCACAACTGTATTCCTTATATACAAATTAGAACACATAGACTGTGCGGCAGCTCCCATTTCTTCCCCCATCACCGGTCCAGCAAAAAGTGAGGGCAAACCCTAGCGAGCCGCCAAACACCTATCCTCTCTACAATCCCCTCCTCCTCATCGATAAGCGGTGAAGGAAGCTATGGAGATCTGAGTTGTTGCTGCGGGGATTACAGTGGCTACTCTACTCACTCCGCCGACTCCGCCGGCCACCCTTCAATCCGCGACGGCGCGTGCCTTTAGAGATCTCAGATCTGTGAGCTCGGGCACAGTATGGATCAATTCAACCGATTGCTCATCCTTTACTTTCTTCTCCAATGGTATAGAAATTAAGGAAATAAATGGCATCTGCGTCTAAAGAAGACCTTTCGTTATTAAATATTTATTTGCTTATTAGTCTGACTGTTGTAAACAGTTTTAGAACTGTAATGCACTCTGTATCTCCAGGTACAAACCTTATTAATCTAAGGCAAAACTACAGCATTATGTGTGTAACCATGAGTAGAAACCAAGGAAAATTTAAATAATAACTTTAACCCCCTGCACATATTGCCTTATCAAATTAAGACATAATTACAGCTTTATGTGTGAAAGTGCGCTATGGCACTCATCTTAACAAAATTAATTTAAGAATAGTTTCCATGATAAACTTAAACAGTTGCTTTCCTCCCATGCAGATTTTTGCATTTCAATTTCAGGAAGAATAGCAAATCTCCGGTATGACAAGTCAGCAGGAATCACCGTCCTTGAATGAAGGTAATGTACAAACTTATCCATCAATGCAAAAATGTGTTACTCTTATGATTCTTTTGAAGTCAAACCGGTTTATCTTTAAAGCATATTAAAACAAAAAAATTCAAAATTTCTAATATAAAAATTTTCTGGTACTTATCATCCGTGACAATGAGTTTAAGATTAACTAAAACGTCTCTACAACTAAAATGCTACTATATAAAACTATAATAGCTTCAAACAATTATATTAAATTTTAAATACGATTTCCATGTATTAACCTTTGGATAGATGATTTCTGCGGTATTATTGCAGCCACTATAAATCACGAGGAAGCTCCAATTGCCCCACTAAACTTGAAGCCACTGGCGGTTGTGTTCCCAGAAGAACAAGACAACATAAATGCATTAAATGCAAATATACACTCTAAAAGGAAAAATTGTGAAGCAAGAACAAGCGCAGATTCCTCTAAAAATATTGCAACAGCAGTCAGACCGCCTCCTCGCAGAAACAATTTGAATAGCCTTGCAGGAAGAAAGCACAAGAATATATCATCAGAGAAAGAGGCAGCAAGAATGGAAAAAGAGTCTGAAAACATGTTAAAGAAAACTGCCGATATTGGTTCTAAAAGTCCAAGGAGAAGAAAACGATTGTCATCTACAAAAGAGACAGTAGTCACCAGCTCTAGCCAAAGTGCTCCAAATATCAATGAAGAAGAAAAAACACAGCGTACAAAATCTGCCAAAGAAGGAAAGAAATCAGAAAACGCCGCCGCAATAAGAAAATCGTCTCGCAATACCAAACATCACGCTGAGCATGACGACAACGAAGAGAACAACACCAGCGTTGAAGAAAACGATGAATACAACGAGGTAAATATGAGTATTTTCTTAGTACATTGGATACAAAATAAATGCATTTATTATATTGTTAAACATTTTTGTCTAACATAATTGATTTTAATCATGCAGAACATATCTGAAAATTCAGAAGATAAAAAACATAAAGGCAAGAAACAGGAAAAGGCAAGAAGGAATGCAAAAAAGGCAAAAATAAATTTTATGGCCAGAACGATCAACAAGACAGTAAGATGCTCACTTAGACAGCTATTCACCTGTGTTGAAATATTGGAGGAACGACATATAAAAAGGCTTCGGGATGCAGGTTTGGGTCCTTTGCTTGACAGCAAGATCAGGCAAAACATTAATATCCGACTTGCCTGCTTCCTTGTGAATAGAATAGATCCAGCAACCATGACTCTGAATCTAGGAGTAGCAAACAAAGTAATTGAGATTACTTCTTATGCTATCCATCTGCTGTTTGGGCTGTCAGACGGTTCAAACACAACTCCTAGACCATCAGAAAGTGGCAGCGACAAAACATTACATGAGTTGAAGATTGAGCTTGGATTTAGGAAAAATGAGGATATGAATACTGATGACCTTCGCAAGCTCCTAAGGCTGTTGGTTAAAGACGAAGCAAACGACGATTTGGCTCTGAAAGTATTTGTGTTGATTATGTACATGAAATTCATATGCCCTAGAACAGCTGTCCGTGTGTCAAGGGAGGCAGCAATGGTAAAAAATCTGGACATATCAAAGTTGAAGGACATGGACTTGTGTCAGTTGCTTGTAGATGAGCTCAAGAGAGCAGTCATCCAGTACAGAAAATCTAAATCAAAATGGACTGCCCTGCCTGGCTGCATCATAGCACCAGTTCTGTTATATCTTGACTGTTGTATGAAACAAGGCCTTTCAGACCTGGACACAAGAACACCTCGTACACACTTCATGGATTATGAAAAACTAAAGAGCATCGCTGCAGCAGACTGTGCTAAAAAAGGCGGGGAAGACCCCAATACCTGGATATTTGGAAACTTACCTGTAAGAAAATTTCAATGACCCTTTATCTTTTCTGTTAATTATATCTCGTACTGCATAAGTTAATACAATGTTTTCATTTTCTCATCATAACAGTGGAAAGCACCAAATGACATAGTTTACTACCAGAAAAGGAATCCACTGAAAAGAATGTATCCGCATCATGAAGACCAAATGATGTCGGCAAAGCGTACTTTCAGAGGATCAAGCATTCCAACTGGTGGTTCCATTGAAGAAGAAAACACCAGTGTATCAGAAGATACATTGGAACAGATTGATAACTTGCTGACTAGCGCATACGACCTATCACACAAAGTACCAACTACATTTGACCGACTCAAAAATGGAGCAGCTGCTGAAAACCAAGCAACTACTGTCAAAGAAATTTCTGACAACGAAGCTAAAGTTATAGAAAGTTTACAGAAGACAACATTTCATCTCAGACAAACTTTCGCATTGTTCAAGATAGCACAGGATGAACGTTGCAAGCAAATTCAGCAAGATGAAAGGATAGCAAATAATGAGGTACGACAAAAGACATAAACACACTGGCAATTTTTTGTTGTGTCTGTTCAAATTTTACTAATTGAACTACTTACAAATCATAAATTTAAAGTTCCAAGTACAACAATATAAGACTAATAAAATTTAAATACAAAAAACCAGGTTGACAAAGAAGCTGCATCTCCAACTCAAGAAGGCACTGCAGAAAAAGAAGAAGTGGAAAAAAATGTGAGTTAACCTCAACTACATGTCCAATACAGCAACCGTTTAAATTGTTTTTTAAACTTGTTAACGTATCATAACAGGGTGCGAAGTAACCTGCTTATCCAAAACAAAGGATTCAGGTACAATCAAAAAATAAAGATAATATTAAGTTGCTCATTGAATACAAAATAAAGTAATATTATTAAGTTGTTGTAGTGATTTTACAAAATAAATAATGTTTTCCTAATAAACCTTTTATGTTAAATTTTTGATTTAAAGGTGCAAGATGATGGCCCAGTGGAAGCATCAGAAAACTTTTACTTCTACAACTGAAGTTTGATAAAAGATGCGAATGCAATACTTTCTTTTTTCAAACCTCTGTACTAAGAAGTTGCTTTGAACTACCTACAACTTTTTTAGTGTCTGTACTTTTGTAATGTATGCAAAGTTGAAACTCCGCAAACATATGTTTCGAACCAGTGTTTATCAATGTGTAACAAGTGTACTCTTTCGAACAACCATGTTGGTTGGAGCACAAGTTTCTGCTCCTCTTAGTGCGGACGCTGTACTCGTCTCTCCGTCACCTTTGTACTCCACAATCCTTGCACATGTACCTCCGCCAGACAAAACACAAATTGTTGCAGAGAAAAAAAAGAAACGCGGTTCCGTGTTACCCTTGGTGCGGACGCTGTACTCGTCTCTCCGTTACATCTGTACTCCACAATCCTTGCACATGTACCTCCGCTAGACAAAACAGAAATTGTTACAGAGAAACAAAGAGAAACACGACCCCGTGCCCCCCTTGGTGCGGACACTATACTCGTCTCTCAGTCACCTCCGTACTCCACAATCCTAGCACATGTACCCGCGCTAGACAAAACTGAAATTTTTGAAGAGAAACAAAGAGAAACACGGTACCATACTCCTCACCGTGCGGAGGCTGTACTCGTCTCTTCCTCACCTACGTACTCCACAAGCCTTGCACATGTAACTCTGCCAGACAAAACAGAAATTGTTACAGAGAAACAAAGAGAAACACAGCCCCGTGTTCCCCTTGATGCGGACGCTGTACTCGTCTCTCCATCACATCTGTACTACACAATCCTTGCACATGTACCTCCGCTCGACAAAACAAAAATTGTTACAGAGAAACAAAGAGAAACACGACCCCGTGCTCCCCTTGGTGCGGACACTATACTCGTCTCTCCGTCACCTCCGTATTCCACAATGCTTGCACATCTAGAGAAACAAAGAGAAACAAGGTCCAGTGCTCCTCTTAGTGAAGACGCTGTACTCGTATTTCCGCCACCGCTGTACTGTATAAGCCTTGCACTCGTACCTGCGCTGGAGAAGAAGGAATTTTTTCTTATTCCCCTTGGTACCCGTGCTTTTGTCTTTCCTATTCTTG
The DNA here is from genome assembly GCF_019359855.2 of Lolium perenne. Lineage (NCBI taxonomy): Eukaryota > Viridiplantae > Streptophyta > Magnoliopsida > Poales > Poaceae > Lolium > Lolium perenne. Next base: position 274,466,261 of record NC_067246.2, on the reverse strand, counting down.
TATTTTCGAGAACAATCCCATCCACACATTTGAAACTAATGAACCACAACATCCACAGGATACTGGAACAATATAATATATGTAAAAAGCAGTGGACGACAAAGCCCCGCAGTAGGTCCCGTATATCATAGAGGCAGATTAGGATAAGTGTAAAAGAGAGTGGACGACAAGGCCCCACAGTAGCTCCCGGGTGTAATAGTGGCAGGATAGAATAAACATAAAAGAGAGTGGACGATAATGCCCCCAAGTAGGTCCCAAATGTATAGAGGCATAATAGAATAAATATAAAAGTGAATGGACAATAACACCCCGAAGTAGGTCAGAAATGTCATAGGCTAGAAACCACACCAAAACTACTCTAGTTGGCTTGTAAAATCAACAGTTCCACACCAACCGCTTTGCAAGAATCCACCTCCTTATCCAAAACAGGAAAAGAAAGCAAGGGAGCATCGCCGGCATCTCCATCACAGCACACCAGCTGCAATTCGGAAAACTATCCCAGGTTTCGGATCATTGGTATGTATATCTCCAAAACTTATAGATTCGGTGGAAACTCTATGTTCTAAATAGATCAGTCCCATACCACAACAATGCAGAAAACAGATCTAGGGTCTAGTCGAAAACAGTCTCACTACGCTTTCTTTTTCCACCTCGTGAATCAAGCATGAACTTGAAGTTCCGCTCATGGATCTGATAGGAACAAACATTACACACATACATCGTATTCCAGGTCAACCAAGGAAAAAAGGTCAAATGTAGGCGGACACAGAGATATCAATAAGTATATCAAATTTTAATCCCAAGTCAACCAAGAAAACAAGGTTAAATAATTAATACAGGTCATGAACAATATATTTGTTGCTAAAATATACTAATACTCCACACTATGATATTTAAATGACAAATAACAAAAGATATAACTATAAATCACATGAATTTAACTATCACTTCGAACGAAATTGAAAGAAATAAACTATTTATATCCAAAATTTATTTGTTTGCATTCATCAATAAACTGTAGTTCTATGGTCTCCAAAATATATTGCAAGCATATGAAATTTGATGGTTACCTTTTTGTTCTACATAGAAAATGCTTTCAAGACTGCAAGAGGCTGCACACAACAGGGCAAAGAAGTACGGATACTTGTGCAGAAGCTGTCCAATATGCGAGTCCGACCCTCACTACCAGGTTTCAAATAATCAAATTTAATGCTTTGTTCAAAAAAAATATTACTCATCAAGTACAATGAATGTTGACCTAAATTCAATTTAAATATGATTTACAATGAATGAATTAATACTAATTGAAATGTCATCTCTAGGAAACACTGCTTGCAAGAATTCAGTAGACTGCGCAATCAAGGGCAGAGGAGTACGGATACTTGTGCAACAACTATCCAACATACGGCGTCAACCCTCAAGACCAGGTTTTCAAATAATCATAATTTAATGCTTAGTTGCCTAGAAACCATATTATTTCATGCCGTGCAATGAAAGTTGATTTAATTTTGTTTAAATCTTAATGCATCTAAACTATATGATCTACAAACAATGAATCGTCATATTTAGGAAATTCAGGCAACAGGTAATCAGGGTACAACCAACACTATCATTGAAAACAGCCAAAGCAATGATGAAAGTGACAACAGCACAGACAAAGGTGTTGACAGAGATATTGATGAAAGTTATGCACAGTTTATCTCACATATGGGCAAAATAACTGTTAGAGGTACAAATACTAGCAACTAAAAAAGCAAACATTACAGTCAATATATAGTTTTCAATGAAAATTAATACCTCTTGATTGTAGGACCTGGACTGTATGGAGACGAAAATTTTGACGAAGCATGCGTCTTTGGAAACCACGTGGAGATGAATTACACTCAAGTACTCCACCTGACAAATGAAGTCATCACGAACCAGACACCAGCTATTAAACATTATATTTGCACCATGACTAAATCATTTGTTACAAGAGACATATGTAAGATGGTAAGTTTATCGGAGTTTTCGTAAGTTTATCTCGTCAATTATATTAAATACTTACTGTCTACATGACAAGAAAACTTCTGACATAGTGTACCACAAAACTAATAATGGTTCGTTAATATCTTTTTAGGAATTTTCAGAAGAATTCACTAATGAACACATTTGGGGATTCATACAAGAACCGGTTAAAGTTGCTGTCAGCTGCTCATCGGGAGACATTACAATGTATGCTACCATGAAGATGGATAAGAATGGGAAAGCTATGATAAAGAAAGGTTTCCGAGATATAGTTGAAGAATTTTACCTGAAAGAAGAAGACATTTGCTCATTTACCTTCAAAGATGAAAGAGGATCTCCATTCTTACATGGCAGTGCCTGGCTCAAGCTTGTCATAACAAAGCTACAATGTGAGGCGTAAGTTAAAATAAGTACAATGTGTCGTACTGAAACAATGTGAACCACGCAACGAATTACGTACAAGTATTTCTATTTGGTTATTAGTTAATGCTAGTGTCATGCGTACTTTTCAATATTTTATATGTAATATTTGAGAAACTCCTAAAATTTATTGACACTGTAATGTTAATGCTAGTATCATATGTCTGAAATTCTATTGCTGCGAACTGTACTCGACTCGTCATCACCGCTGTACTCGACAAGCCTTTGCACCTGTAACTACGGTAGAGAAAAAGGAAAGAGACACAGTCCTGTACTCCTCTTACTACATAAGTTGTACTCCTCTTCCTGCGCTAGACAAAACGGAAATCTATCCAGAGAAACAACGACCTCGTACTCCTCTTGGTTCCTACGATGTACCGGCGGGGATGTACTTCACAACCCTTCAAACATGTACCTGCGCTAGACAAAACGGAAATCTATCCAGAGAAACAACGACCTCGTACTCCTCTTGGTTACTATGCTGTACTCGTCTCTACGAAGGGTATGTACTTCAGAACCCTTCAAACATGTACCTGCGCTAGACAAAACGGAAATATATCCTGAGAAACAAACAGAGAAACAACGACCTCGTACTCCTCTTGGTTCCTACGCTGTACTCGTCTCTAAGACGGGGATGTACTTCACAACCCTTGGAACATGTACCTGCGCTAGACAAAACGGAAATCTATCCAGAGAAACAAACAGAGAAACAACGACCTCGTACTCCTCTTGGTTCCTACGATGTACTCGTCTCTACGGCGGGGATGTACTTCACAACCCTTCAAACATGTACCTGCACTAGACAAAACGGAAATCTATCCAGAGAAACAAACAGAGAAACAACGACCTCGTACTCCTCTTGGTTCCTACGCTGTACTCGTCTCTAAGACGGGGATGTACTTCACAACCCTTGGAACATGTACCTGCGCTAGACAAAACGGAAATCTATCCATAGAAACAAACAGAGAAACAACGACCTCGTACTCCTCTTGGTTCCTACGATGTACTCGTCTCTACGGCGGGGATGTACTTCACAACCCTTCAAACATGTACCTGCGCTAGACAAAACGGAAATCTATCCAGAGAAACAACGACCTCGTACTCCTCTTGGTTACTATGCTGTACTCGTCTCTACGAAGGGTATGTACTTCACAACCCTTCAAACATGTACCTGCGCTAGACAAAACGGAAATCTATCCAGAGAAACAAACAGAGAAACAACGACCTCGTACTCCTCTTGGTTCCTACGCTGTACTCGTCTCTAAGACGGCGATGTACTTCACAACCCTTGGAACATGTACCTGCGCTAGACAAAACGGAAATCTATCCAGAGAAACAAACAGAGAAACAACGACCTCGTACTCCTCTTGGTTCCTACGATGTACTCGTCTCTACGGCGGGGATGTACTTCACAACCCTTCAAACATGTACCTGCGCTAGACAAAACGGAAATCTATCCAGAGAAACAACGACCTCATACTCCTCTTGGTTCCTACGCTGTACTCGTCTCTAAGACGGGGATGTACTTCACAACCCTTGGAACATGTACCTGCGCTAGACAAAACGGAAATCTATCCAGAGAAACAAACAGAGAAACAACGACCTCGTACTCCTCTTGGTTACTACGATGTACTCGTCTCTACGTAGGGTATGTACTTCACAACCCTTCAAACATGTACCTGCGCTAGACAAAACGGAAATCTATCCAGAGAAACAACGACCTCGTACTCCTCTTGATTCCTACGCTGTACTCGTCTCTAAGACGGGGATGTACTTCACAACCCTTCAAACATGTACCTGCGCTAGACAAAACGGAAATCTATCTAGAGAAACAAACAGAAAATCAAACGGAAATATTTCTAGACAATAAAAGAGAAAACGGAAATCTTTCCAGAGAATAAAAGAGAAAATCAAACGAAAATATTTCCAAAGGAAAAAAATAGAAAAAAAAGAACAATAGTTTGATGCGCCGAAGGCGCCTTGATACGAGGCAAAGCCGAGCCGTAGCACTCGCTTCGACGTATGGGGGTAACGACAAACGGGGACAACGACATATGTTTGCCATTCATTATGTTTATTAATGTTTGATGCGCCGAAGGCGCCTTGATACGAGGCGAAGCCGAGCCGTAGCACTCGTTTCGACGTATGGGGGTAACGACAAACGGGGACAACGACATATGTTTGCCATTCATTATGTTTATTAATGTTTGATGCGCCGAAGGCGCCTTGATACGAGGCGAAGCCGAGCCGTAGCACTCGCTTCGACGTATGTCTTCTTGTAGCACTCTGTTGGAATTTAAAAAAAAATGTTATTTGAAAGTGCTACCTCCCTCCCATAAATTCCCCAGAAAACTCACAGCCCGGAAATACAAAGGGAAAAAGCCAAAAAGGAAGTCCCGCCCAATTTTTTGAAAACGTACAGCGCGCGTAAAGGGAAAAAGAAGCATAACGGGTCCGCATATTGTTAACGGGTCTACCGGAGCGCAAAGGGAAAAAACCAAACCCGGAAAACGATTCGCGTCTTTTCCCGGGGACAGGTTCCGCGCGCGACACGTGTAGTCGCGAGAGCACGCGCGTGGGATGGGTTTTTCCCTTCTCAAAGGTTGGTCTCTAGCTAGTGGCACCCGCGATTTCACGATCTTGAGCCACGCACCCATCACCACATCAGTACATAACTTTCAGCCTGTAGGAATCCTTGATACGTGTATGATTTTATTGGCGGAAAAACTAATGAAGAAGCTTGTGAAATACGTAATGTGATCAACTGTGAGCGTTCGTGAATTGTGAATTCTAGTACTCCGCTGAACTTATAAGACTAATTAATCACCGATTACTATCGCTTTGGAGCAGCCCTAACAGATTCTCAAAACCACCATTCTGGAAAATTCTGGCTACTTTTGTGTACAAGGCACAGAAAAAGAACCCGGCTGATACACACAATTTATTTTGCGCATACTACAAACGAGTCTCCGATTCCCTTTTTTCTTGCATATCCAATAGTTCAAAATTCTGGGGCCACAAAACTTTTTCTTGGAAACGAAAGTCCCGCCAACGCCTCCTCCGAGCTTTATTCAAGACGCTCACACCTTTGCCACACCGAAGAGAGTCTATAATAGTCTCACACCTCCGAAAATCAAGGCAGCTCCTACTAAGCTCCACAGTGGAACCAAGATCCTCCATGGACGCAACTTGGGGGTTAGCGCGGCTCCAAATCTTCCAAACAGGCACCGCGCGCAGCACACTTTTGAGCTGCTCCATCAGCTGCACGTCCCCTTCCTACGGCCCCGTATTGCCCAAGTCGAGCCTCCGTTAGATTCGAACGCGCTCTCCAACCACCGCCATATGTTGGCTACCCGAGGGATAGCTTATATACTACGCCTGGTCGGGTATACAAGGAAAATCCTAACAAACTTAGGCTCGGACTCGCAAAGCGGTATGGACGTCCAAGTCGTGTACCACAAGTCTTTGGGTGCATGCCTCATATACGACACCCTATTGGGTTAATCCTAGCTGGCTGGGCCTTCCTTCATGATCCTAGGGCGGACGAGTAACCCTTGTGGGCTTTACAACCGAACCTCTTATGGGCCACACTGGTATTCAGCCACGTCATGCCTATTACCCATCAGCACTTCCTCCACCGTCATATTTCGCCACTCCAATGACCTTGTATAGACTTAAACCATGCAGAATGAAGAAACTTAGTTTTTTTGGCTGGGAAATGATAATGTGATGACAAAAGCATATGAAATGAATTATAGTTGATACCTGATTTGAATCTAGCAATGTGAAGAATATTTGTTACTAGCAGCAAACTATGTTACAACTTGAAATTGAACAACAAGTTCAATAAATTATCGTTAGATGATGAATCAATGCTCAAGGTGACTTGGGTGGCAACGGCGGCGGCAAGCTTGGTCTTCACGTAGATTCTGTGGTTGCCTCTCCTCTTCAACTCCAGCGTCCTCTCCTCTTGCGTGAGCTCTTTCTCTGGCTAGGCCACTACCTCGAGCATGGTGGACTTTATTGGGCGACTGTGTCCATGAGCCGGAGCCATGTATGCGACATAGGCGGCGGGATCTGTAGCCTCGCCAGCAGCCGCGACATCAAGAGCAAGGGCTTCGCTGATGTGTGTTGTGGTCTCCACGGATCGAGCTAGGGCACGGGTGGCTACGCGGGTGGCGTCTGGGTGAGAGTGAGAATGTATGGGGTGTGGCTGGCAGGCTGGCCCAAGGCAAACTAAAGCTCGTGAGACGCAGACACTCGTGATGTCGGCGTAACCACAAACCCGGCCCAAAATTGGGTTTGGAATGCGTTAAAAAGACGTTTTTGTGGGTCACAATCCGTTTACGGTTGGGCCTCCAGTTTAGACCGCCCGGAAACGATATGTCTGTATGGCAATGCGGCGTTGGAGATAGCCTAAGCTAGGGCACAAGTTACCTTTTTTTCTCTGAAAAAAATTCTGAACCCATGAAGGAGCGTGAGCGCGTTGATTAAGGCTGGCCATGAATTCAAAGTAGATACATGAGAATCAATACTACTACCTCCCTTGTCAAATATATATCTTTTTATAAAACTAAAATAGCTTTTTCAAAAGAATTATATTTTGGATAAAAAAGTCATATATTTTGGAATGGAGGTCCATCCTTGCCATAATATAGTGATGAATCAAAATGGTATAGATACGAAATTTCGGAAGTAAACCAAGTGAACTTTGACCGAGTTTGTACAATAAAATACGATTAGCATCTAGAGTATACGCACAAGATTTTGGCATAGAGAGTAATAACTAGCACACATATAGTGATATAGTTCATGGAGAATAACACGCATATTCCCGGGAACTATACACACGGCCCCTCACACTAGATTAGCTAGAAATCACAAAGGATAGAAACGAGGGCAATTCATTCAGGGCTTGTTTGGCAAAAGCACCTCCACCAAACGAGGCCTCAGTGGACACAGCATGTACATCTGCACGAACCATGCTTGATGTTTAGGATGCCTCGGTCTCTTCTTAGATACTTGCTCTCAGCGTAGACTACTCCCGAGCATAGAGCAAGCGTCCCGGCTGCCCATAGAAGCACAAGGTGTCCATGATAGGGGTGGCGAGGTGACCTACAAATGAAGAGTAGATGAGTTACAACATGAGTTACAACATAAGTTACAACATGAGTTACAACATGAGTTACAACATGAGTTGCAACATAAATGAAGAGTAAAAACTGCGTCGTATGCAATGATTACCATATCGATATGGGGAAAACCACGCTCATCTTCCAAAATGGCGAGTCGGGTGGAATGATGTCATCTGCGATTGGGGCCGCAGGTTTGGCTATCTGCTGCGAAGAAATACAGATGCATGGTTTGCGTTACTAACTACATTGAACCATAAATCTGTTTGAAATAGTAGTATAGATATATATAATACAGTTAGCTAGGCGCTACATGTTGAGGTCGGATGAAATGTTTGAACAGTGAACCAGGGGTAGAATCGCAACTCAAACATAGCAGTTTCTTTAGCCACCTGATCTCACCGCGCCCAAAGAGTATTGTCAAATAGAAAAGGGGACCAACTACATCTGATTTTGCTAATTACACATCCTGGTAAAAGTCACATACCTTATTAGTATTATTAAGAGCACTTTGTGATTCGGAGGAACTGAACCGGCGAAGCGAGCTCCCGCCATGGCTAATCCTTGGCAGCACACGCCTCTGTTCCTCCTTGAGGACCGCTGAAGCGGCCGTCGTAAAATACGCCTGAGGTCGCTCAAAGGCGCGACCACAGACCTTCCTCGCAGCAGATCGAAGCGCTGCCGACGCCATCGGAGAGGGGTTTATTCAGATCTCGATTCACCTCGTTTTATTGTCACCGCTGCGTTCCTCGATCCTTTAGTAATATCCTACAGGCTGGGTTGCCCGCATCCGACTGGAACTCCGCCCGCTTGTGCAAAACCGTGTCAATTATGTGTTCCTCTCCGTCTCCATACACTGGTCCGGTTTCTTTTCTGCCCGGGCCGGCCAGCTCTCCACCCTTCTCTCTACATTCTAGTTTCGGTACTAGCCCAAGCCACAAGGCCTGTTAACGATTTTGGTCCCAACGTACACTTCTAGGATCCAGACCACCTCGAAAAAAAAAACTTCAGGATCGAGACCACCTCGAAAAAAAAAACTTCAGGATCGAGAAATTTATTACTTGCTCGCACACTTTCTAAGCTTACACACTGCCAACGTCTCCCTCACGTCCAATCGCAATCGTGTGGTTCGTTTGGGGTAGGGTTATCTTTGGAGAGCTGGTTGATGATGACAGTATTGGAGTATCTCGACGAGATTGGTACTCATGTTCGGCCTCTCTTGATGGTAAAGACCTACACGTTCTTGATTATATTGATGTTTATATGTTTACACCGGCGGCGTAGATTATGGCTATGGAAGCTACGACGGGTCGGAAGCTACTGAGGCTATGCGGCATTGATTCATTTACTTGTTCTCCCCGATATTCTTGGGTGGATTGGCCAGGCCTTCACGTCATGTTAGGCCTCGTTCAACAGGTCCAACCAGGTGGCGACGAGATCATGCCACCATGTTCTTGTGCGATGACCAGCTTCGTTGTCCTACCTGGTTGGGTATTCCTTCGTCATTAACCCCCGAGTGCGTTGGGGACTCGCCTCCAGCCTTGCTTCCTTGCCTTGGAGTCGATTTTGTTGATTTGTGGTTGTGAGTCGTCGATGAATTCCTGAAACAGAAGAATACTATTAAGCTCACCTTGCCAGTGCCCGATCCTACTGATTTTTAGTTAAGCCGGATCGTGCATGTGGGGACGCCTTACGCTTGCCAACAACATCCTTAACTTCCGTTATGTCATGTCTTGAGAACTGAAGAGAACACCTGCCAGTCACTATTGATGTAACCGAACACGCGCTCTGCTTTGGACGGAGCGGAGATATTTAGTCCTTTCTCGGTTCTAGGACGAGTAATGCACAAAGCATGATTTCCTTTATACTCTCCACACGGCGCAGTTTACTCTGGATTTACCGCCACGTCTTCGCGAACGACCGTCTTGGTAGCATTTTGTTTAAGCCATCAGTGGAGATGTTGTACAAATTTCTTCGCCTACCCTTGTACTCCCCTTCGATCTTTCTTAGCAAGATGGGAACCTGCAGCCAATGGCGCGGATGTTGTTAAAAGGGACTTGGACACGTTCACGTTTAACATGTTTCACTTTTTTCCCAGTATGAACTTATATTTAAGTGAGCTCCCAATGCAAGGATAGTGTGCATCCCGACAAGACCACTAAATATACTCCCTCCGTTCTGAAATAGACTACATTCTAGCTCCAAAATTTGTTCTGAAATACTCTACATTCTAGCTTTTAGTCAACAACAACACTGAAAACGAAGTGATTTTGCTCTCTTTATTGGATGTTGTTGTTTTCAATGTAGCTTGAATTGGTTGTTGACATATCTAGGTAGTACTAATAAATGCAATACTAATTTGTCTCATTTTTTCTAGAATATAGACTAAATCAGAACGGAGGGAGTATGTGTTAGCACACTGAGAAGTATTATCTCCTCTTCTCTATTATTTATTGATGCTATTTTATTTATTACCGGTCTTATCTAGGTAAGGAATAGGTGCCGATACAGATCGATATGTGGTCCAGAATCAACATTGTACATACCCAAAAACTACATTTTTAAACTAGTCATAGTGGGAAGTGACATAGAGTAGTAACACGGTGCATGTTACTACTCAATGTTACTACCTCCATAGTGGATAGTTACTTATATGTGGTGGCATGCATGTTATATTTATTATATTGTAGACTCGTCTTGTTTTGAGAAATGTGATGTTATGGTAACATAGCTAGTTACCACCTCACACTCTTTTTTCATTTATTGTCATGTCATGTTGCTGAGCGCGGAGTTGATGAAGGAGAATTTATGCGCAATGTTGAGTGGAACCCCAAGAGGAAGGTATGATGAGCACAGCAGGAAGTTTTTCCTCAGTAAGAAACCAATGTTTATCGACCAGTAGGAGAAAAAGTTCTCTCCCGAGGTGTTGCGAACCAACTTGTGGCAGGACGCACTGCCGGCGTCAGCAGCAACGTGGAGACCTGCACACAAACAACCAAGTACTTTGTCCCCAACTTTCAGCGAGGTTGTCAAGCTCACTGGTTTTGTTGAAAACAAAGGATTAAACGAACCGTGTGGAAGAAGAATTGTTTGCAAATAACAAAACAGAAAAATGTTGTAGAAGATTACAATTAAGAAGAAGGACCGGGGTCCACAGTTCACTAGAGGCGTCTCCCCAATAAAATAAATATGTTGGGTAAACAAATTACAGATGGGCAATTGACAAACAGAGATTCTACGCTAATGGTTGGTGCAGAATACATGCTATGAAAGTATGCGGGCATTACAACAATATACATAGACCGTAATCAAACTGCATCTATGACTAATAATCCACCTTCAGGATTGCATCCGCGACACCCTCCAGTATTAAGTTGCAAGCAACAGACTATCGCTTTAAACAATGTGTGTAAAGTAAACGATGAAACTACCCTTGAATAGAACACCGATGTTTTCTCCCTAGTAGCAACAGCACATCTACAACCGTAGAGAACAAGGTCACTTCCCATGGTTAAATAGAGGCATGAACTAACTATCGAGCATAAATACTCCCTCTTGGAGTCGCTAGCATCTACTTGGCCAGAGCATCTACTAGAAACAGAGAGCATGCAAGATCATAATAACATAATACATAATCTCAACCAAAGCAATCTCTCTATAAATCGGATCCAGATCAAATCAACATGTAGCAATTACAAATAGATGATCTTGATCATGTTAGGCAGCTCACAAGATCTATACATGAAGCACAACAAGGAGAGGACAGCCATCTAGCTACTACTATGGACCCATGGTCCCGTGGAGGACTACTCACGCATCACCTCGAATGAAGATATGGCGATGAAGAGGCCTCCGGCGGTGATTTCCCTCTCCGGCAGGGTGCCGGGATGGACTACAGAACACTCCCGAACTAGGGTTTCGGTTGACGGCGGCGTCGGAACTTTTCATGGATGGAGGTTCTCGTCCCTGGGATTTTCCCGATACGAGGAATAAATAGGCGGAAGGGCGGAGCAAACGAGGCGACGAGGCGCCAGTACATGGGCCAGGCGCGGGGTTGGGGCCGCGCCTGCCCTATGTACTGCCACGTGGCAGCTCTCCTGCGCGTGTCTTTCTGGCTCCGTCTTCGTCCCGGAAAAATAAGACTCTGGGCTTTTGTTTCGTCCAATTTCGAGAAACTTTCATGTACAACTTTTATGAAACACAAAAACAGCAGAAAACAGGAACTGGCACTACAGCACTGCGTTAATAGGTTAGTCCCAGAAAATGCTAAAAATTGTGGAAAAGTGCACATAAAACATATAAAAATTATAACAAAACAAGCATGGAGCATCAAAAATTATAGATACGTTTGGGACGTATCAACATCCCCAAACTTAACTCCTGCTCGTCCTCGAGTAAGTAAGTGATAACAAACAAATAATTTTTGAGGTGACATGCTGTCACACTACTTTGATCAATCTAAGTGTAAAACCAAACATAGCTGAAATCATAGAATCCTAACATAAGCATGAAAGATATAATCAAACAATGAAACTTAATACCCATGCTAAAACATGAATAGTAATCAAACAAAAGAAAATGTATAATGTGCATGGAAAGCAAAGTGATTGTCAAGAGCATATCATAGATACATAATAAAGTGGTACTCAGCTTGTCCCATAAGTGAAAGCAAAACATAAATGCTTGGACACCTTTAAAATATTATAAGGATGACTAGAAACAAAAAGTTTGAACAAGAAATACCATAATTATGAATCAATAAATAAAATCTTGGCGCCATGCACAAAAACTAAGAATGACAACTATACTCTCATAAGTGGTGCATAAACTAGAAAGTGGAGAGTCAACATAAAAGTAAAAGAAGGTCTCTCTTTGAGAGGCAAGTAAGATCATGTGTGATAACGCGTGAAGCACACGTCCGTTGGGAATCCCAAGAGGAAGGTGTGATGCGTACAGCAGCAAGTTTTCCCTCAGAAAGAAAACAAGGTTATCGAACCAGTAGTAGATGAAGGCCACGTGAAGGTTGTTGGTGAAGGAGTGTAATGCGGCGCAACACCAGGGATTCCGGCGCCAACGTGGAACCTGCACAACAACGTGCGGTTGTTGGTGAAGGAGTGTTGGTGTGGAGAATGATGTTTGCTTGTAGAAAACAACAGAGAATAGAGATTGCAGTTGATTGTATTTCAGATGTAAAAGAATGGACCGGGGTCCACAGTTCACTAGTGGTATCTCTCCAATAAGATAACTAGCATGTTGGGTGAACAAATTACAGTTGGGCAATTGACAAATAGAGATGCGCATACATATATCATGATGACTACTATGAGATTTAATCATGGCATTACGACAAAGTACATAGACCGCTATCCAGCATGCATCTATGCCTAAAAAGTCCACCTTCGGGTTAGCATCTGCACCCCTTCCAGTATTAAGTTGCAAACAACAGACAATTGCATTAAGTATGGTGTGTAATGTAATCAACACAAATATCCTTAGACAAAGCATTGATGTTTTATCCCTAGTGGCAACAACGCATCCACAACCTTAGAACTTTCTGTCACTGTCCCAGATTCAATGGAGGCATGAACCCACTATCGAGCATAAATAATCCCTCTTGGAGTCACAAGTATCAACTTGGCCAGAGCATGCAAGATCATAAATAACACACATATGATAGATTGATAATCAACTTGACATAGTATTCAATATTCATCGGATCCCAACAAACACAACATGTAGCATTACAAATAGACGATCTTGATCATGATAGGCAGCTCACAAGATCTAAACATGATAGCACAAGAGGAGAAGACAACCATCTAGCTACCGCTATGGACCCATAGTCCAAGGATGAACTACTCACGCATCAGTCCGGAGGCGGACATGGTGATGTAGAGCCCTCCGGTGATGATTCCCCTCTCCGGCAGGGTGCCGAAGGCGATCTCCTGAATCCCCCGAGATGGGATTGGCGGCGGCGTCTCTGGAACTTTTTCCGTATCGTGGCTCTAGGTAATAGGGTTTTCGCGACGGAGAGTTTAAGTAGGCGGAAGGGCAGAGTCGGAGGAGGCACGGGGGCCCCACACCATAGGCCAGCGTGGGCCCCCCTTGGCCGCGCCGCCCTATGGTTAGGGCACCTCGTGGCCCCACTTCGTATCCTCTTCGGTCTTCTGGAAGCTCCGTGAAAAAATAAGACCCTGGGCGTTTGTTTCGTCCAATTCCGAGAATATTTCCTATGTAGGATTTCTGAAACCAAAAACAGCACAAAACAGGAACTGGCGCTTCGGCATCTCGTTAATAGGTTAGTGCCGGTAAATGCATATAAATGATGTAAAGTGTGTATAAAACATGTGAGTATTGTCATAAAACTAGCATGGAACATAAGAAATTATAGATACGTTTGAGACGTATCAAGCATCCCCAAGCTTAGTTCCTACTCGCCCTCGAGTAGGTAAACGATAACAAGGATAATTTCTGAAGTGACATGCTGCTATCATAATCTTGATCAATACTATTGTAAAGCATATGAAATGAATGAAGTGATTCAAAGCAATGGTAAAGACAATGACTAAACAACTGAATCATATAGCAAAGACTTTTCATGAATAGTACTTTCAAGACAAGCATCAATAAGACTTGCATAGGAGTTAACTCATAAAGCAATAGATTCTTAGTAGAAAGTTTTGAAGCAACACAAAGGAAGATATAAGTTTCAGCAGTTGCTTTCAACTTGTAACATGTATATCTCATGGATAATTGTCAACACAAAGTAATATGATGAATGCAAATAAGCAAGTATGTAGGAATCAATGCACACAGTTGACACAAGTGTTTGCTTCTAAGATAGAAAGAAGTAGGTAAACTGACTCACCATAAAGTAGAAGAATGGCCCTTCGCAGAGGGAAGCATGGATTACTATTTTTGTGCTAGAGCTTTTATTTTTGAAAACATAGAAACAATTTTGTCAACGGTAGTAATAATTCATATGTATTATGCATAAGACATCCTATAAGTTGCAAGCCTCATGCATAGATTACCAATAGTGCTCACACCTTGTCCTAATTAGCTTGGATTTACATGGATTATCATTGCATAACATATGTTTCAACCAAGTGTCACAAAGGGGTACCTCTATGCCGCATGTATAAAGGTCCAAGGAGATAAATCGCATTTGATTTCTCGTTTTTGATAGATCTCAACTAAGGACATCCATACCGGGACAACATAGAAAACAGATAATGGACTCCTCTTTAATGCATAAGCATTCAACGACAGATTATATTCTCATAAGAGATTGAGGATTGATGTCGAAACTGAAACTTCCACCATGATTCATGGCTTTAGTTAGCGGCCCAATGTTCTTCTCTAACAATATGCATACTCAAACCATTTGATCATGATAAATCACCCTTATTTAGAACAAGACGAACATGCATAGCAACTCACATGATATTCAACAAAGGTGTAATAGTTGATGGCGTCCCCAGAAACATGGTTACCGCTCAACCAGCAACTTATAAGAAATAAGATACATATGCTACATATTCTTTACCACAATAGTTTTTAGGCTATTTTCCCATGATCTATATATTGCAAAGGCAAGGAATGAAACTTTAAAGGTAGCACTCAAGTAATTTACTTTGGAATGGCAGAGAAATACCACATAGTAGGTAGGTATGGTGGACACAAATGGCATAGGTTTTGGCTCAAGATTTTGGATGCACGAGAAGTATTCCCTCTCAGTACAAGGCTTTGGCTAGCAAGGTTGTTTGAAGCAAACACAAGTATGAACCGGTACAGCAAAACTTACATAAGAACATATTGCAAGCATTATAAGACTCCACACTGTCTTCCTTGTTGTTCAAACACTTCACCAGAAAATATCTAGACTTTAGAGAGACCAATCATGCAAACCAAATTTCAGCAAGCTCTACGGTAGTTCTTCATTAATAGGTGCAAAGTACATGATGCAAGAGCTTAAACATGATCTATTGAGCACAACAATTGCCAAGTATCAAATTATTCAAGACAATATACCAATTACCACATGAAGCATTTTCTGTTTCCAACCAAATAACAATGAACGAAACAGTTTCAGCCTTCGCCATGAACATTAAAAGTAAAGCTAAGAACACCAGTGTTCATATGAAACAGCGGAGCATGTCTTTCTCCCACACAAGAATGCTAGGATCCGAGTTTATTCAAACAAAAACAAAAATAAAAGCAAACAGACGCTCCAAGTAAAGCACATAAGATGTGACGGAATAAAAATATAGTTTCACTAGAGGTGACCTGATAAGTTGTCGATGAAGAAGGGGATGCCTTGGGCATCCCCAAGCTTAGATGCTTGAGTCTTCTTGAAATATGCAGGGATGAACCACGGGGGCATCCTCAAGCTTCGACTTTTCACTCTTCTTGATCATATTGTATCATCCTCCTCTCTTGATCCTTGAAAACTTCCTCCACACCAAACTCAAAACAAACTCATTAGAGGGTTAGTGCATAATCAAAAATTCACATATTCAGAGGTGACATAATCATTCTTAACACTTCTGGACATTGCCCAAAGCTACTGAAAGTTAATGGAACAAAATCCATTCAACATAGCAAAAGAGGCAATGCGAAATAAAAGGCAGAATCTGTCAAAACAGAACAGTCCGTAAAGACAAATTTTTTAGAGGCACTTAACAGGCTCAGATGAAAAAGCTCAAAACTAATGAAAGTTGCGTACATATCTGAGGGTCACGCACGTAAATTGGCAGATTTTTTTGATTCTTCTACAGAGAGATATACGCAAATTCGTGACAGGTAGAAATCTGTTTCTGCGCAGCTATTCAAATCTAGTATCAACTTTACTATTAGAGACTTTACTTGGCACAACAATGCAATAAAGTAAATATAAGGAGAGGTTGCTACAGTAGTAACAACTTCCAACACTCAAATATAAAACAAAAGTGCAGAAGTAAAATAATACATGGGTTATCTCCCAAGAAGTGCTTTTCTTTAACGCCTTTCAGCTAGGCGCAGAAAGTGTGAATCAAGTATTATCAAGAGATGAAGCATTAACATTCTTACCAGGGGCTTTGCGCCTGCCCTTCTTACTCTTATTCTTACTCTTTGGTTTAGGGAATATATGACCGCATCCGGGTGTAGATGTAAAATTTAGAGTGCCTTTCCCCACATCTATGATTGCTCCCACGAGTTTCAGCAGGGATCTTCCAAGTGTGATTTGTCCTGTCCCTACACATTCAACAACGAGATAATCAGTGGATACCGTTCTTCCAAGAAAGGTTGTGAACACGCCTTCAGCTATTCCCTTAGGAATTATAACAGAGTTATCAGTAAGAGTTATTCCTTCTCCTCCTTCAGTAAGTTCCCAAAATGTCAAAGATTCATAAATACTTTTAGGCATAAGGCAGAACTCAGACATAATATCACAGCGGGCATAAAAAATTTCACCACAAATAGCAACTTTAATAGTAGGCACCCACATTGAAGGTTCAAAGCTTACTGGAACATAATCATAATATTCGCGAATCTGGTTGTACACTTCTTTTAAACAAGATATATTTGTTTCGAGAGTGTTTAATCTATTATGAATGCTAGCAAGAGATGAATCAAAATTATTAGCGGAGCTAGATGATATAACCAATTTTTTATGGCATTAAAAGCTTGATCCCCATCACAGTGAAGGAAATCTCCTCCCACTACAGCATCTAAGGCATATCTATAGCGAAGAATAACCCCAAATAAAAGTTACTAAGAAGAAAACTTAGAGTAATTTTAGGTTCAGTTTTACTATAAGAATCAAAAATTCTAGACCAAGCTTCTTTAAAACTCTCCTCACCCCTTGTTTAAAAGTAAAGATCGATTCCTCAGGTGATAGAGTAACAGCTACATGACTAGTCATGATAACAGAATAAAGTAAATGCAAGTAACTAATTTTTTTGTGTTTTTGATATAAAGAAAACAAACAAAACAGAAAATAAAATAAAGTAAAGCAAGACAATAACAAAGTAAAGAGATTGGATGTGAGAGACTCCCCTTGCAGCGTATCTTGATCTCCCCGGCAATGGCGCCAGAAAAAGAGCTTGATAACGCGTGAAGCACACGTCCGTTGGGAACCCCAAGAGGAAGGTGTGATGCGTACAGCAGCAAGTTTTCCCTCAGAAAGAAACCAAGGTTATCGAACCAGTAGGAGATGAAGGCCACATGAAGGTTGTTGGTGAAGGAGTGTAGTGCGGCGCAACTGTCACATCCCGAATTTTTCTAAATTTCGAGATGTCAAATAAAAATAAATTTGATGCTTGATTGTTTGAAATTGATTGAAAATTCACAAAGATTAAAACTTTTGAAGTTATTTAAAAGTATTTTCCAAAATGGAGTTTTCATAAATCTTAGTTCAAAATATTTTCTAACAATACTCTATTTTTTTCGGAGGTTTTGAAACTTAAAATATTTTATTTTTGAGAAAACATTAAACCCTAAAAAGGCAATATAGCCACATAGACATGTATGTCAAATTTTGGTTTTATAAAGTTTATATTTTTGTTCTAAATTTAGTCACATATTGAAGTATTTTTTATAACGAATCCAATGGCACCTTATTTGCATTTTTCCGATTTTTTTTTCAAGCCCAAAGTGTATTTTCAATTTCAGTAAAAAAAAAGAATCGGGCCGGCCAGCCGAACCGACCAGCCCAGCAGCCAGCACCGCTCGCCCCGGCCCACCCCGCGGCCCACTCCACCCGGTCACGCCCCGGCCTAGCTGCCGCTGTCTGGCCCAGCGCCGCGGCCACCTTCGCGTGTGCGCGCGTACGCACGCCCCTGCACATTTTTCCGGTTCCTTTAGGGTCTGTTCGGTTGGTGTCATCGGATGGAACGTAATGGGTTGGACCTGCACCCAGAGCAGATTCGTGTGTTCGGTAGGAACTAAAACTAGAACCTAGCGATTCCTGGAAAACGAATATTCGGCACGGATTCGGAATTGGGCGGTACCTCCAAATTGGTGGAATCACTCGGTACCAAGGCGAGCTAACGAAAAAAATAAAACCAATCTCACCTCTCACCCCCGTCCCCAACCCTATCTCACCCACCCCACGCACGACCCTCTCCCTCGCCTCCCTGTGGCGGCGCTGGAGCCTCTCCCATCTCCCTCGGCAGCGGCGCGGTGGGGCAGGAGCAGCAGGCGGCGCGGCGGGGCAGGAGCAGGCGGAGCGGCGGGGCAGGAGCAGGCGGTGCGGCGGGTAGGAGCAGGCGGCGCGGCGGGGCAGGAGAAGGCGGCGCGGCGGGCAGGAGCAGGCGGCGCGGCGGGGCAGGAGCAGGCGCCGGCGCATCGGCACGGTATGAATCCCCCCTCCCCTGCCTCCACCCCCAACTCCTCAATCGCGTACTGCAATTTCCGTTTGCTATATGGTTCTGTATTTCTCTTTGTTGTATACTGGGTAGACAAATTTTGGTTCTATTTTGATAGAAATCATGCATTGTAGATGGTCAAGAGCATGAGTAAAAGGAAAAGAATGATTAGGGGAGCTGCTGTTTTTATGACACTGGCTGCAGTAGTTGTACTTGTTCGTGCTATCATGAGGAAGAGAAGAAGACCCCGTATCACCTATGGCCCAATGCATGAACGAGATAGGATCAGATTTGATTATTTGAACCAAAAAATTTGGCAATGTGATATGACATGTAGAAATATGTTAAGGTTTGATAGAGGTCCTTTCTTTCGATTGTGTGACATATTGAGGGATCGTAAGTTGTTAAAGCACAGTGTTCATCTAACTGTGGAGCAACAAGTGGCGATGTTTTTGCATACAATTGGGCATAACCTTCGGAATAGGGTTGTTGCAACAAACTTTGCTAGATCATTCAGCACAACAAGCATCTATTTTAGGGCAGTCCTTCATGCCATAGGAGAGTTGCGTAATGATTACATCAGGCCACCATCATTGGAGATACCAACAAAAATTGCGGGAAATCATTGATTTGACCCATATTTTAAGGTAATTCCAAACATCAGGCCACTATATCTTAGCATCTTGAATTTAGAACATGAAAATTAATATGTTTACTTATATAGGATTGTATTGGAGCTATCGATGGTACACATGTGAGAGCATCTGTTAACAAAGATGTGGAACATTCTTTCCGTGGTAGAAAGCCTTTTACTACTCAAAATGTGATGGCAGCGGTTGATTTTGACCTCAAGTTCACATATGTGCTGGCTGGTTGGGAAGGGTCGGCTCATGATTCAACCGTTCTAGCTGATGCATTAGGGCGTGAGAGAGGCTTACAAGTACCAGAAGGTAAATAGTTTCCTTAGATAGAATTGTCTGTATACTAGTGCAAGTGCGAGATCCCTTTTCACCAATTTTTGTTTTCATTTCGTAGGAAAGTACTACCTAGTTGATGCCGGTTACGGAGCAAAGACTGGTTTCATGCCACCTTTTTGTCGTGTGAGATACCATCTGAACGAGTGGGGTAGCAATCCAGTCCAGAATGCAAAGGAGCTATTCAACCTTAGGCACTCATCTCTACGGGTGAGCATGCTAGGTCCGGGAATGATCCCCTCTTCACTGATTTAGATGAGGAGGACAATAGTGAGGTGAATGTTGGCGAGTCATCTAGTTCCAAAGCACCAGCAAAAAAGAAGGCCAAGGTAATGCAACTTGAAGATGATGCGCTAGTTACCACTCTCAAAGATGGGTTCAAACTTGTAGCTGAAGCTCTAGTGAAGTCTGGTGGAGATGATGATACTATACCAGATAATCTTTGGGATGTTATCTCCATAGTTCCTGGTTATAGTGAAGGAGAACTTGCTCACTACTATTCTCACCTTGTTGACAATCCCAAAATCGCAAGAGCTTTCTTGTCGCTTAACCTCTCTAACAAGTTGGTTTGGGTTAGTAGGTATGTGACCAAGAACTTTGGTTAGGTGTGCTGGCTGGTATGTGAACTTGACATGTACGGAGTGTAATGAACTTCGATTATGTCTGCTTTTGGATGTTTAGTATATGAACTTGACATGTATGGACTGTAATAAACATGGTTGAACTATATCGCTTTTAGATGAACTATGTGGTACTGTTGCTACCTTATGATATTTTGGTTGAAAGTTGTCTTGTTTGTGATCTCGTACCTGTATATGTTTGTTGTTGTATATGGTGAATTGTTTTTGTTAAAAATACAAAGAAAATGCTGCCAAAAACTTGCATGGTACATGGTCAAAAATGAATGGAGCTAAACCTGTACGTTTTGCATCATATGCATATGGGAGGTATTCTCACCATTCATATGAAAAGGGTGAGCTGAAACAGATTATTCTCATTTGTACTCTCCAACCGAACACAGGAATTAGAATCTACCCATTCCCTATTTTGCACAAACCGAACATATGAATGGAACCAACCCATTCTCAAAAATGAAACCATGACATTCCATCCCTTTTGATTCTACTACCGAACAGACCCTTAGTCCCACCTCGCTCCCGAGCAAAATTTTTTGAACCTATACCCTATATAAAGATCCCAAGGGCAGCCCCCAACACACGCGCCGCAGCGCGCCTCTCTTTTCTTTCGCCGCAGCGCGGTGTTGCTCTCCCTGCAGCGAGCGTTGACGCAACATCCGCAATCCTATTTAGAGGAACGCCCACAATCCTATTTAGAGGAACGCCGCGACTCGACGCATCCCTCGCCCGGTAAATTTTTTATTTCCGCTCTTTTTACGTAAATTGTCATTCGTAACTTTGCAATTTTATTTCTTTAGATCCACACCTCCATTTAGAATAGTAGTTCTTTCGTTAAGTTTGTAATTAGAGTCTCTACAACTTTCATGTAGGAAGTTTTTCCATCCGAACAACTTGTTCGGACAACTTTTCGTACACCATTACAACTATAACCACTTAGGTCTAGTTTTGTAAAATCCATATCTTGAGTTCTACACGTCGGATTTCGATAAACTCTATATCGTTGGAATCAGCAAATCACGTAGATCATTTTAGACATTTTGCATGTCAGTTTCGCCCACTTCATTTTTGCGGTATCCCTTTGATCCGCAACATCGTCTATAAAATAAATCCTACAAACTTTTTCCGAGAGATTCTTTTGGCGATACACTTGTAATGAAATTCTCTACAACTTCCGTGTAGAAAGGTCTTCCATCCGGAAAACTTTTTCAAATAACTTTTCGCAAAAAGTGTAGTCCTATGACTGGCTTGAACATAGTTTCTTTAGCCAAAATGATCCTTATGCTCATACTCATCTTCCAGGATCAGTTATAATTCTTTATCATGTTCACAGATAATGCATAGCTTACCCCTGGTTGTCTAGTTCATATTATTCAAATAACAATTGCGTTATTTGAGTAAAGTGTGACATGTCCTAGTTTAGATTCTTACCTTGCTTTAATAGGGTGGAGATACTCTACCCCATATCCCATGTGATGAACTCTTGTTATACATTAGGCTCCGCGAACCAAATCCTGATAACATTCATGTCTATACAACGTCATGTCATTCAATCCTTTCGTTTTAGTTCGAACTATTCAACTTTCAAATGGGTTGTTTGAATAGTTCAATATATCATTAGTTCATATCCAACACTATCTGTGACCTTGTGCTACTCTGATAAGTGTTGTCACACTATGTCAATTGCATAAGCTTGTTTTACAGTACTTCATCCAATAGCACCACCGTCCAAAATATTTGAACCGCTTTGCAAATATTCAAATTAAAATATGAGAATTTGAGTATATATCCATTATCGATTTCTATAATCCTTCTCAACATGATTCTTTTGAGAAGGTGAAACTTATGATCACATCCACACACAAATACCACTAGACTCTCTACCTTGAATCAATATCGTGTCCATCCAAATTGTTTTTCATTCACTCCTTTGACTAGTTTAAAACCATTCAACTTACAAATGAGTAATTTGAGTAATTCCAAATATCATTAGTCCATACCCAAGCCTATGTGTAATTCATACTATTTTGAGTAATTGTTGTCACACTTATTCAGTAGGAGAGTAGATTCGCTACCCACATGGGTAGCTACGCATGCATGCAACGCCATTGGATTTTTTCCACCACCGCTGGATTGGTTTGGACGACTAACGGCGACTACACGGTTCACGCGAGGATTCTATCCATATCCTGACAAAAATCCTGCTAAAAAATGCATGCGTGCTATGGAGAGAGAAGAGGAAAATGATACTTTACTTCTTGTCCAACGCTAATCTTCGGCTGGACAGGAAGACGCTAATTTCTGTAATTAGGACCGATTAAATCCATATAAATCAGCATTTCTTCACACATCAAACAATACAAAACAAATCTGTGAAGTCCAGCATGAGGCTACCGAAGGGCGAGCTGTGCGGGATTCCCTTATGCCGCTTGGCTGAGTGGTAGCTGTTGGCCATGGCGGTGGCCTGCGGGGTGGAGGGGGTGAAGCTCTGCACCACGCTGCTCTTGTCGCTCCCGCCGCTCGTGATGGTGGACGAGTCTTCCGACGCCGTCGACGCCGCTGCGAACCGAATTGAACCAATATTAGAATGAATGAACAGGCCGGCATTGACTAGTCGGCTCCGTTGGGAGGTGGAGAATGAATGAACTGACAAGCATTGCATCCAATCGAGTAGAAATTAGCAATTTTTTGGGAGGTGGAGAATGAATGAACTGACAAGCATTGCATCCAATCGAGTAGAAATTAGCAATTTTTTGGGAGGTGGAGAGATAAACCGATAGGAGATGGAGAGCAAGAACCTCACCTCCCACAGGATTGAGACGCGTGTGCTCGAATCTAGGACCTCGCCGACGACGCCGTTGACCTCTGCTCAGGTCGGCCCAATCGACTGCGTCGCTCCTTCGGTGACGGCGATCGACCCCTGAATCGACACCGCGACTTGGGGATGCTTTCCGTTCCCCACCACCCCACGGTGGTGCAGGGGGACGACCGGACGGAGACGCGCGGTGGTTGAGGATGAACGGCGAAGCACGGAGCGGGATGAACAGAGACGCACGGGGGACGAACAAGTGGACGGCACAGAGACCTCGCATGACCGTCGCGGGAGCTCAACTGGAAGACGGGCTGGCCTTAGTGAAACAGGGGGCGGGTTGGTGTCGGGGAATCAGGGGCGGCACGGGGGCCAAATACACCGAAACGAATGAAGCTCGGTAATCGTAGCGAGCACCAGCGGCCAGAGCAGCTGTGATGCGGCGACGGAATCCGGCCAAGATTGGGCGTGGCGCGGGAGCAGAGATCAGGCGCGGGATGTACTGGGCCTGCGTGCGTCCAGGAGTATCGCCTTGCCGTGAGGTAGCAGAAGATAAACAGTAGCAAAGTAATGGAGCATTCCAATTTTTTAGTACTCTGTACCACGTTTGTTCCCTTGATCCCTATCCTCCGCCGGTGAATGGCGAGACAACCCATCTGTTAGCTGCTTTTTTGATAAAGAGCGGAGGCTCCGAGCTGAGAAAAGTATTGTTTTGCTAGCTGAGAAAAGACGATACTCGTGAAACCTCTTGAAGGTAACTAACTGTTCACCTCACCAATAGTGCGTGAGGTCCACTATTCGCTGCATTTTGATAAAGAGCGGAGGCTCCGAGCTGTCTGGCTATGTTTCCTAAGCTGGCATCGATCGACCGCTCCTTCTCGGCCCCGCCTGCCTCCTCCTTTCCACCTTAGCTCCTAACGTCAAGGATCAACGCCGTTAGACACGTGTCGTTTCATGGAGGCGTGCTCACATACCCATGTGATTACCGAGCTTCATTCGTATTCAGTAGTATAGTTGTTGCACTATTTGTCACTTATGTGATTCAATTCACATAAGCAGTTCTGAATTCTTTTCATGCTTTCGTAAAGCATAAATATTCTTCATTTATATCTTAGATTATCCAATTCTTTCTAATCATGTGAATTGCCGTCCAAACTCTCACAGCCATATCATGCCAGCCAAACCTCATGCCACACCTTAGTACCATAGAGCGATTTCCGATCGTCGTCTTGTTTGATTTTGTTGTTGCTGAATGGTGTGTTTATGTTGTGCTATATTCTATGTTATAGTTTGTACGGAGAGGCACGTATTTTGATTAAGAGAAGTGAACGCGCTTCAACTACTAAAAGGCAAGTGACATTCATGTGGTGACCCGACATACCACTGCATGGTGTAGTATGCAAGTCTGATATAACACCAATGAAACACAGTTCCACTAGTATTATATCGCTCAGAGTGGTACAACAGAAACATATGCGGGTCCAAGGCATGTCTATAGAATTACAACATTTACTCTGTTACATAAGATCATCACAGCCTCCTACTTTACAATGAGGTAAATCTGCAAATAAACTCCAGAAGAACGACTCGTAGTCTAATCCTATCACGAACTCTATTTGTAGAGTATTTGACTAGCTGTAGGGGCTATGAATAGATTCTAGCTAAATAGGAACTAGGTTTAGGAAGTTGGTTCCCTTCTATGGCTATACTAGGTTTTCTCCTTGTTGGATGTAGTATCTGACTCCTCTAACAGGGTCTTGTCTCTTGAGGTAGTCGTTGACTCCTCGGCCTTCGAGTTGCACTGTAGATCCTCTCTTGATACCTCCATATCTAAGCAGGGGATTTAAGAGTGGGATGAGTACGAGCGTACTCAACAAGTTCATTATAGGAAAGAGGTGTTTAATGCACTAGCTACGGCATTAGACCAGAAAGTCTAATACCAATGCAAGTTTTCATAACCATTTCTTCAGAAGGTTGCTTTTATTCAGAAGAACTATGTCCGTCAGCCTTCACCGGTTTACTAGAACTTCATGGAGCTCCTTTCCGGCCGCGTTCGCAGTTCCATATCCCGGAACAGGGAGTGACAGGTCACGGTTCATTACACTCTGCAGAGGTGTGTTGCTTTACCCATAAGAGATCTTAACCTTGGTGCCAACCGGGAATGACCCGTCCACACTTCCTATGGTGTGAGGCCCGGTATAAGGTCATAGCCAATCATATTCCTCCGCTGCCTCATACACCCACCCGTTGTTGCAAACTCCGACCCTGGGTCCTCGTCGGTCCACTTACACCCCTTAGGGACGGACCCCGACCACGACAACAGTTCAGGTCTCTACCATGAACTCCTTCGCCGGCAGCTGCAACCCATCATAGACCGCAATTACCGTGGGGACTTTATCGGGACCCCCACCCTACCACTTGTCCTCTCTTGGATCAAGGGTACCACTTGTCCTCTCTTGGATCAAGGGTCTACGGTAAAGCGCATCCGTTGATGTACAAGAGGTGGAAATACAATTGACTATTCCGTCCCACTCCAGATCTTATGGTTAACACGGGTATTACGGCACAAGAATCACTGGCGACATTTGTTGTTTAATCCTAGATGGATATAAACCCTTGCAATGGAACCTCCACCATATCAACACAATCCATGGTTCCATTGCCCACCACATAGTCATATTCATAGTTATGAAAGTAGTGGTTTTGGTTTTTATGCAATAGTGATAACCATAGTACTTTGCAAGTAATTTGATAGAAATACTCAAATGACATGAGCAAGTGATGAACTTGCCTTGCTTGACTGCAAGATTATGCAGACAAGGTCTTCGATACGCAATAACTCCAAATTCTGAAATAGCATCATCGTCCGGTAAGGACGATGTTTAAAAGATTGGCAAGGATGCAATAATGCATAAAAATGAGATGCAATAGCTCTAAGCGTGATCTAACCCCGATGATTTAGGATTAGTGAGTTGGAATGATTGGTTTATGGTGTGTTGCCTTTTAGAGATGGTTTCTCAGACAAGGTTCTTATTAGGGTTTTGGTTAACTTGGGCACATCTTGGATGCTAAAGAGTAAAGCATAGAACACAATATCACATGGTTTTATATATAGTTGACAATAGCTCTAGTAAACAAGAAATAATTGATTGCTTTAAGAGTTTAAAGAGATGGATTAATGTTTACTTGTTATGTACTTCAAAAGAATTATTTTTGAAGAACATATATCTTCATGAATAATAATAAGTACTTCAATAAGAGTTATTTCCTTCTAGGGTTTACTGTAATTCTTTATTGATCTATAAGTATGTATTATATCTAGTATATTAGGTTTTGTTACGGTATTACACAACTGTAATAGTTGAGTTCTTAACATATACAACTCTAGGGTTATAGGGCATGAAGGTTCTGAAGTGTATCATATAAGTATCTAAATTGCACTAAGGGTTTGAAGTAGAGACTTCTAATATAAGGGGAATGCATGGCTTAAGAGTTAATTATGAGTAATAGGTGACTCTAGGTATACTTAACCTCTAGTAATGTCAAGTTCTAGGGTTTCATCTATTATGGTTAAGGCATTTATTTTTAAGGTTTTAAGAACTTTCTAAAGAGGTACTAAATCGTTTTGGATTTAATTAATTACCCTGAGTTAAAAAAAAATCATTAGAATATAAGCATGTACTAGAATATTATTTAGAACTAGTTTATATTTATTATATATTTTATTTATGGAGCTTTATATGTAGTTTTAATAAAAACTAAGTTTTATTTATTTTATCATGTTCAATTCATAATGGTAATATTTGTTGCATGATTAAAGTTAAAATAATATTTCAAACATTTAGAAACTCTATTTGAGATTTTTAGGTATTTCTAAGTATGTTTCTAGGGACTTCAAAGTAATATTATATTTTTTTTTACATCATAACCAAATAATTATATAAGGTTAGTGAATAATTTTATTTAAGGTGTTAATACTGAATCTGCATTAGTGTTACATACACCGACGCATACTAATAGGCTAGTTATAATTTGGATAGAACTAATAGGTTAGTAGATCGATGGATTTAGTTGGGCAATTAGAACACATGGACTCACTAGCCTAACGGGGGATTGGGTCAAACCCAAATGCACACACGAATCGGACAGACGCATGCTGGGCTGGACCAGCACCAACACGCACGCGCACGCTCTCTCGCGATCCCCTTCCTGGCGATGCGTCTGTGCCGCCGTCTTCCGTCGCCCCGGCCGCTGCCGACCGTTTCCGCCGCCGCTGCTCGACCGTAAGACACTGGCTCTCTCTACCCTCACGAACCCTCATGATCGATTCATGTTTCTCTCCCTCTCGTTGCATCTCGCCGACGGCTTTGACCTTGCTGCTATGCCCCCGCCGCTACTGCTCCGGCCGACTCCGGCCTTCACCGGCGCCGCCCTGCCACGGCCCTCCTTCGAATCGTCCCTCTCTATTGGATCCTCACAGCCATGACGCCGTCTTGCAACTGCCCGCGCCCCCACGGCTGACCTAGCCTGGGCTCGCCGGCACGATTCCCTGTCTCCTGCACCTGCGGCTGCTTCCCCGGCGGACCACGACTTCTTCATCGCCTCCTACCACTTCTATAACGAAACTCCCGAGCTCCTGCTTGGACGACCTCGCACTCTCCCTCGACTATGGGTTCGGCTGCGCTTCAAGGGTAAGCTCTGCTTCTCCCCTGCCCTTTCTTGTTCAGTGATGTTGCTAGATAATCCAACGTCCATGGTGGTTCTGGTTTGGAGATAGGTGGATGTGGTTGTGCTGCTGAGGATGGTTCCGTGGCTCCTGATGGTGCTGTTGCTACCCGACTTCAGTGTCCCATTATGGCACCCTCGGTGAGCTGATCTCCTCTCTCCCTTGTCTATCTAAAATTGCTAGCGATCTCCTGAGCATCTGGGTATATGTATGTGGATTGATTGGTATACGGACTGTGGTACTGGTGTAACTACAATTAGATGAATTTCTGACTCATAGATGCAGTAATGCCTCGGTTTGGATGGATTTCTCATCCCTGGCATTTTGTGAGGTGCTACAAAAATGAGTCATGTCTTAACTCACTTAATGGATAACAAGTGCTAGGTTTACTGCTTCAGTTTGGATGATATTCATCCCTAGAATGTGTGGTTTTTTAATACTGCTATGAATTAACTCTGATGAAACTGAACATTCAGTTTCAGTTTAATTCCGTTTTGAGATTTTGTAATTGCTCAGATATGTATTCAAGGTTGGGGCTTAAATTGATTGCTGCTTTGCGGAAATATATCTTTTTGGTGTCAAGCATTAGTGGTTTGCCTATAGAGACGATGGGATTATTACTTGGTTAGCCTGGGAGTTTTTCCTAGACCCCAAGTAACTCTGAAACTTATTAACTTTTAATCTAGTGACTCCAAGTAAATTGCTGTGATACTTATACTGTCGAAACTGAATATTAACAGTTCAGTTTGGTTTAGATATTTATTTGTAGTCATCTATATGTATCCAAATTCTGATTTTAGCTTGCCGTGGTGGTTTGATGCTCTAGTTCATTCCGAGTTGGGTTTAAATAGCAAGATACAAATTAGTGTTGCCTATACATTGATGATTTACTTGATATGGCTTTCTTTGTGAGCTTGTGTAGTTGTTTATGGTGGCTTTGCTGCTAGATCAAAATAATCCACTGATCCACTGATCACTATTATGTCCTGTAACAGATATATGTTTGTGCTATGCAAAGTGGGTGCTTGACCATTTTCAGGACATGGCTTACTTGTGGGCTTGATGTAATTGGATGGTATTGCAGTACGTGATCTCTCTGATTTCCACTGCAGTGCTATTAGACTTTTTAAAATATGTAGAAAATCGTCTAGGTTGAAAGATAATGCCTTTGGCTCTACCCAGGACTGATGGTTCATTAAACTGGATTTAACTAGGTGTCTTTTATAGTAAAAAAATGATCTGGTGCTAATCTGATCTACTTCTCTGCTATGAGGTCTTGTTCAGTGGCTAAGCATAGCAGAAAAGATCTTGGCCTACATAGACTTGGTGCTTTTTTTTTGTTTCTATGCTATTTAAGTTGCCAGTTTGCTTTGGTTTCGAACCAGATGTTAAAAACATCATAAACGCCTCTGTGTGGTTTTGAATTCTTAGCTGGATTGGTTGCTCTGCATGTGATGCAAAGGATGAGGCTTTGATTTATTTAAGAACGAATGCTATTGTGTGGCTTTCCAAACTCTGTGATGAGTTTAGCATAGCACTGCTATGCAAGATCTTAGAGAATAAATCCTTCTAATCCTCCTAGGTTAGAACCTGGCCGAAGGGTGGATGCATCTGATGCTTTGTATTCTTCCCTTTGGTTTGCCTGATATGGCTATGCAACTAATATGAGCAGATGTTGGATGATCTAACTTATGCTTCTGGTGGATTTCTACCTGCTGCCCTCTGTAGCTTGTAGCCGGATCTTCTGGAATATGATATAAACTGCATCTTGTGGCATGCCTTCTCCTCCTCGCTGCTTGTATATCTTATCAGATTTATTTGTAGTTCTGTGGCTGTTCTGGTGGTTCTAGCTAGTGCAAGAATTGATGGATGATCTGTAAATATCATACTGCTGGTGTCTGTGTGTGCGCAAGGAGGCTGCTGGGATTGTTGGGGTGTTGTTTATATAATGTGGAGTTGTTTGCTGTGGTGATGACAACACATAACTGCATGTGTTGTGTGTGCTGCTTACATATGGACCCCACTTCTGGTGTATGAGACCAAATTGGTTTGCTTTGCCTTCTAGTGTAAGGCATACGGCTGGTTTGCTGGTTTGCTCTTATCCATTGCAGACATTTATTTTGATGCAGCCAAGTGGTACTTGATTAAATGTGGCTTTACTTTGTTTGGCATTCGCATGAAAAGAAAGATCAATAGAAGATTGAGAAGATTTAGATTTAGGAATTCTTTTATTTCCTTGTAATCTTATATTACTTTTGTAACTTGTAACTTTGTTTCTCTTTATGAGAATTGTAAATGATTGGGATAATGATATTTGTAATAAGGTTTAAATTATTTATCTATTTTGTATTCCTTTTTTTTAATCTTAGGTATTGTATATAATTATTTGGAATTCAAATTCCAATTCCAATTCATATACATATTTGAATTTGATTTCGAATCATTTCCCTCCAAAACATAAGAAATTCAACAAAGGTCATGTCAAATTTTATTGCACTAACG
Source organism: Lolium perenne (assembly GCF_019359855.2). Classification (NCBI taxonomy): domain Eukaryota; kingdom Viridiplantae; phylum Streptophyta; class Magnoliopsida; order Poales; family Poaceae; genus Lolium; species Lolium perenne. The sequence goes on along the minus strand of NC_067246.2, from coordinate 274,435,705 downwards.
TCGATGATCTTAACCAATTGCACCAACGCAAGAGAACCTCGATCACTTTCTCCGAGGTTTAATAAAGATAGACGTGGATTGGTTGAAGTAAGATCGACAAGATTGGAACAGTCAAGGTTTGATAAAGAACTTGTGTAATATCCTTGACATGATTTCAAGAATTGAGTTTAAGATATACCATGAGGATCATGGTAGGAATATTTATTTAGTAAAAAGGACATAGAAAAGATAAGTAATGAATAGTTTCTCAATTCTTATTCTTGACTTATAGTGGAAAAAATATCAATGTGTTGTAGCAAGGAATAACCTATGATGATCTTTTAGAAGATCAAGTAATTGATCCTTGCTTAACGTGTTGTTGTGTTAGTTTTAGTTCCATTTGATCTGACCCCTTAGATCAAATCATCTCTATCCAAAACAAGGTTTTAGCAAAGGTCACATTGAGGTTTATATCGCTTGACTTGATGAGCTACTTCAATTTCATCAAGGTCAAGTGAAACTTCAATTACTGTGGCTGTTTTACTTTAAAGCGCAAAAATTTCCCGGATTTTCTATGCATGAATGCAATGCACACATCTGTTTCCTCTCTTTTTGTAACCCCAAATACTGGGATATTACAATTCAAATCCTACCTATTTCATTATGCATTAGTGTTTTTCAACTAGTATGCATGGTAGGATTTTGTTTTCAAAAGAAAAGTATTATGCTATGCTTAGCAAACCCTAGTAGTGTGTAGCTACTCCTGATCCTATTGATAGGATACTTTGTTTTTGCTCTGCAACATCAAATGCCAAATGATGTTTCATTGTTTCGATTGTGATGGTTTGAAAAGTGAAAATTAACAACCCTTAATGAATCACCTGGGTGGATTGTTTGAGTGGTGGGCGGCTGCTCAGGGCTCCGATCCCTAGGGATGGACCAGTGGACGGGTGGGTGCCTGAGAGTGTGCGGTTGAATAGTGGTTGCCACCCAGGATTAGAGAGATTATTATGTCGTTCTTGTTTTTAGATAGCTTACAGTGCAACCACAATACATTATGGGCTCTGTCTTAGCTAAGTACTTAGTGGGAAACCTCGCCTAGGGTACCGCCAACGGGTGGAGTTTCAGGGTACGGGCGGATCCGGTAGGTAGAGGGGCTACTAAAGAAAGGCTTCGTAGTGACCTCGTCCTGGCCTTAGTGAAGATGAAGAATTTTGGCAAAAAGGCTTGGTTGCGAATTGTGGGTAAAGAGCGCAACCTCTCGAGAGTTAAATCTAAGATCTTAGCCGTGTCCCCGGTTATGGATAATTTGAGCATCTAGGCAGGGAATGTACGGAGGAATCTCAACACCTTTTATGAATGTATTTAAAATTTTGTATCAACCTTTGAAAACTCATGGGAGATGTAACCATGTGATTATTCTAAAACCCATGGAGGATTTTAACCATTGTGTGATTTCATAATGTCATTCAAGGATTTCAAAATGTTTTGTTTTGAACAAAATATAGGATAAAATTGGCTTTATGCAAATTTTCCTAAGCTCCACTAGCCAAATATCATGTAGATAGCCATGCCTAAAAACTGCCACCAAATAAGTGTCATTTGCCAGTACATCATTGTACTGACCTCCATTCGTGGGGCTGCATATTCAAATGTGCAGGATTTTCTGAGGAGAAGTACGTGGTAGGATCTCGAGTCTACATTCCAACATGACTGCCTGTGGCACATGAAGATGATGAAGGCTCATTGATGATTTACTTTCCGCTGTGTTTATTCTGAACATTGTACTGAGCTAGTCCATGTGACTATGCAATTTGTAAGGTTTTACTTTACCCTCTGGATCAACGATGTAGTAATTTGATACTATTGCAATGATTACTGTATTTTGTAATGTGTGTGCTATCAGTGATCCCGGGAATAGCACTATACACAGGTATCTTACCTTTATTAAAAGGTAGGGTGCTACAACAACACTAGGGATTCCGGTGCCAACGTGGAACCTGCACAACACAATCACAGTACTTTGCCCCAACTTAACAGTGAGGTTGTCAATCTCACTGGCTTGCTGAAAACAAAGGATTAAACGTATGGTGTGGAGAATGATGTTTGCTTGTAGGAAACAACAGAGAATAGAGATTGCAGTTGATTGTATTTCAGATGTAAAAGAATGGACCGGGGTCCACAGTTCACTAGTGGTATCTCTCCAATAAGATAACTAGCATGTTGGGTGAACAAATTACAGTTGGGCAATTGACAAATAGAGATGCGCATACATATATCATGATGACTACTATGAGATTTAATCAGGGCATTACGACAAAGTACATAGACCGCTATCCAGCATGCATCTATGCCTAAAAAGTCCACCTTCGGGTTAGCATCCGCACCCCTTCCAGTATTAAGTTGCAAACAACAGACAATTGCATTAAGTATGGTGCGTAATGTAATCAACACAAATATCCTTAGACAAAGCATTGATGTTTTATCCTTAGTGGCAACAACACATCCACAACTTTAGAACTTTCATCACACGTCCTGCATTCAATGGAGGCATGAACCCACTATCGAGCATAAATACTCCCTCTTGGAGTCACAAGTATCAACTTGGCCAGAGCCTCTACTAGCAACGGAGAGCATGCAAGATTATAAACAACACATATATGATAGATTGATAATCAACTTGACATAGTATTCAATATTCATCGGATCCTAACAAACACAACATGTAGCATTACAAATAGACGATCTTGATCATGATAGGCAGCTCACAAGATCTAAACATGATAGCACAAGAGGAGAAGACAACCATCTAGCTACTGCTATGGACCCATAGTCCAAGGATGAACTATTCACGGATCAGTCCGGAGGCGGGCATGGTGATGTAGAGCCCTCCGGTGATGATTCCCCTCTCCGGCAGGGTGCCGGAGGCGATCTCCTGAATCCCCCGAGATGGGATTGGCGGCGGCGGCGTCTCTGGAACTTTTTCCGTATTGTGGCTCTCGGTAATAGGGTTTTTGCGACGCAGAGTTTAAGTAGGTGGAAGGGCAGAGTCGGAGGAGGCACGGGGGCCCCACACCATAGGCCGGCGTGGGCCCCCCTTGGCCGTGCCGCCCTATGGTTAGGGCACCTCGTGGCCCCACTTCGTATCCTCTTCGGTCTTCTGGAAGCTCCGTGGAAAAATAAGACCCTGGGCGTTCATTTCATCCAATTCCGAGAATATTTCCTGTGTAGGATTTCTGAAACCAAAAACAGCATAAAACAGGAACTGGCGCTTCGGCATCTCGTTAATAGGTTAGTGCCGGAAAATGCATATAAATGATGTAAAGTGTGTATAAAACATGTGAGTATTGTCATAAAACTAGCATGGAACATAAGAAATTATAGATACGTTTGAGACGTATCAATGTGCTAGAGCTTTTTATTGAAACAACAAGAGTATAAAATGCACTTTTGAGAGGTGGTTATTCATGTCAACGAGTAGTAAAAGGAGCTATTGTCATCTTCCATACTAAGCAAGTTTGAGAGCGGTTCCGAAATATTTGGGCGAAGCCTCTTTTCATTTATACTACTTATAAAATTGTGACACTCCTCCCAACCTTTGCTTACACATACCATGGCTAACCGCATCCTCGGGTGCCGACCAAGCAATCACAAACCATGGAGGAGTGCCCTTTTCTTATAATTTTCCTATTTTCTTCCCCTATTGGAAGTTGTGGTCAAACCAGATCTTCTTTTTTTTATATTTTTTTTATGTGACAAGCAAGATGAAGCTCGCGAGTCTTTGAGTTACTTAACTAGTATGGAAGACGACAACCACAATTTTAATTTACTTCCTCATGAGATAAAAACAATGTCACAAAACGAGGAACCGTTTGAATGTTTTAAAGGTAGCACACGAGCAAACTACTATGGAATGGCAATGAAATACCACATATAGGTAGATATGGTGGACACTATGGCATATTTGGTTTTTGGTGGTTGGATGCATGAATAAAATACTCATACAAATGGAGGCTAGAAAAAGACCGGGTGCGACCAACTAAGAGAGCATAATGGCCATAATCATGCACATTGACAAAATATATTAATCAAAGCATAAAGTGATACACAAGTTGCAAACTAAATGATCATATAGAGGCAATAATTGATTGGAATGTTGTCATAACATGTTGCAAAACATGTGCCAAGTCGACCCAAATAAAAACATTCGCAGGAGAATATATACCACAATATTATGCTTTTCTATTGTATGCTATAAACAATGCATGAAACCTTCAATGGCACACTAAACCCTCTCAGTATTTGAGACTAATCATAATGAAAACATAATTAACAAGCTCATCATGAGAAGAACATCTAGCAAGATATGCAAAAATAACTATGCCATAGTCTAAAAATGCTTCCATTTGCATCACGTACACATAAAACTTTTTGTATGCTTCCAACGCCAACCAAATGAAACCAAACAACTCTCATATATGAAAACAAGTAAATATCGAGAGAGCTATTGAAACTCAAATAAATGTAAAAGTGGAACGTGTCTCTCTCCAACGCAAAATGCATAACAGTGGAGCGTGTCTCACTCCAAAATAAATATGCAACACAGCGGAGCGTGTCTCACTCCAAAGTAAATATGCAAAGCGGTGGATCGTGTTGATGCGTGCAGTTACACACGTCCGTTGGGAACCCCAAGAGGAAGGTGTGATGCGTACAGTAGCAAGTTTTCCCTCAGTAAGAAACCAAGGTTTATCGAACCAGTAGGAGTCAAGGAACACGTGAAGGTCGTTGGTGAAGGAGTGTAGTGCGGCGCAACACCAGGGATTCCGGCGCCAACGTGGAACCTGCACAACACAATCAAAGTACTTTTCCCCAACATAACAGTGAGGTTGTCAATCTCACCGGCTTGCTGTAAACAAAGGATTAACCGTATAGTGTGGAAGATGATGTTTGTTTGCGAAGAACAGTAAAGAACAAGTATTGCAGTAGATTGTATTTCAGATGTAAAGAATGGACCGGGGTCCACAGTTCACTAGTGGTGTCTCTCCGATAAGATAACTAGCATGTTGGGTGAACAAATTACAGTTGGGCAGTTGACAAATAAAGAAGGCATAACAATGCACATACATATATCATGATGAGTACTATGAGATTTAATCAGGGCATTACGACAAAGTACATAGACCGCTATCCAGCATGCATCTATGCCTAAAAAGTCCACTTTCAGGTTATCATCCGAACCCCTTTCGGTATTAAGTTGCAAGCAACAGACAATTGCATTAAGTATGATGCGTAATGTAATCAATACAAATATCCTTAGACAAAGCATCGATGTTTTATCCCTAGTGGCAACAGCACATCCACAACCTTAGAACTTTCTGTCACTGTCCCAGATTCAATGGAGGCATGAACCCACTATCGAGCATAAATACTCCCTCTTGGAGTCACAAGTATCAACTTGGCCAGAGCCTCTACTAGCAACGGAGAGCATGCAAGAACATAAACAACATATATGATAGATTGATAATCAACTTGACATAGTATTCAATATTCATCGGATCCCAACAAACACAACATGTAGCATTACAAATAGATGATCTTGATCATGATAGGCAGCTCACAAGATCTAATATGATAGCACAATGAGGAGAAGACAACCATCTAGCTACTGCTATGGACCCATAGTCGAGGGGTGAACTACTCACACATCGATCCGGAGGCGATCATGGCGATGAAGAGTCCTCCGGGAGATGATTCCCCTCTCCGGCAGGGTGCCGGAGGCGATCTCCTGAATCCCCCGAGATGGGATTGGCGGCGGATGCGTCTCTGGAAGGTTTTCCGTATCGTGGCTCTCGGTACAGAGGGTTTCGCGATGAAGACTTTAAGTAGGCGGAAGGGTAGAGTCGGGGGTGTCACGAGGGGCCCACACGCTAGGGCGGCGCGGGCCCAGCCCTGGTTGCGCGGCCCTAGTGTGGTGGCACCTCGTCGCCCCACTTCGTTATCCTTTCGGTCTTCTGGAAGCTTCGTGGAAAAATAAGACCCTCGGCGTTGATTTCGTCCAATTCCGAGAATATTTCCTTTGTAGGATTTCTGAAACCAAAAAAGCAGAAAACAGCAACTGGCTCTTCGGCATCTCGTCAATAGGTTAGTGCCAGAAAATGCATAATAATGACATATAATGTGTATAAAACATGTGAGTATCATCATAAAAGTAGCATGGAACATAAGAAATTATAGATACGTTTGAGACGTATCAAGCATCCCCAAGCTTAGTTCCTACTCGCCCTCGAGTAGGTAAACGATAACAAGGATAATTTCTGAAGTGACATGCTATCATAATCTTGATCAAAACTATTGTAAAGCATATGAGATGAATGCAGCGATTCGAAGCAATGATGAAGACAATGAGTAAACAACTGAATCATATAGCAAAGACTTTTCATGAATAATACTTTCAAGACAAGCATCAATAAGACTTGCATAACAGTTAACTCATAAGCAATAAATTCTTAATAGAAAGTTTTGAAACAACACAAAGGAAGATATAAGTTTTAGCGGTTGCTTTCAACTTCAACATGTATATCTCATGGATAATTGTCAACACAAAGTAATATAACAAGTGCAATAGGTAAACATGTAAGAATCAATGCACACAGTTTACACAAGTGTTTGCTTCTAAGATAGAAAGAATAGGTAAACTGACTCAACATAAAGTAGAAGAATGGCCCTTCGCAGAGGGAAGCATGGATTACTATTTTTATGCTAGAGCTTTTCATTTTGAAAACATAGAAACAATTTTGTCAACGGTAGTAATAAATCATATGTGTTATGTATAAGATATCCTATAAGTTGCAAGCCTCATGCATAGAATACTAATAGTGCCCGCACCTTGTCCTAATTAGCTTGGATTAACACGGATTATCATTGCATAACATATGTTTCAACCAAGTGTCACAAAGGGGTACCTCTATGCCGCCTGTACAAGGGTCTAAGGAGAAAGTTCGTATTGGATTTCTCGCTTTTGATCATTCTCAACTTAGACACCCATACCGGGACAACATAGACAACAGATAATGGACTCCTCTTTAATGCATAAGCATTTAACAACAGATAATATTCTCATAAGAGATTGAGGATTTGTGTCCAAACTGAAACTTCCACCATGATTCATGACTTTAGTTAGCGGCCCAATGTTCTTCTCTAACAATATGCATACTCAAACCATTTGATCATGAAAATCGTCCTTACTTCAGACAAGACGAATATGCATAGCAACTCACATGATATTCAACAAAGGTAAAAGTTGATGGCGTCCTCAGAAACATTGTTACCGCTCAACAAGCAACTTATTAAGAAATAAGATACATAAGTACATATTCTTCACCACAATAGTTTTTAAGACTATTTTCCCATGAGCTATGTATTGTAAAGGCAAAGAATAGAAGTTTAAAGGTAGCACTCAAGTAATGTACTTCGGAATGGCAGAGAAATACCATGTGGTAGGTAGGTATGGTGGACACAAATGGCATAGTTTTTGGCTCAAGGATTTGGATGCACGAGAAGAATCCCTCTCAATACAAGGCTAGGCTAGCAAGGTTGTTTGAAGCAAACTCAAGTATAAAATGGTGCAACAAGACTCACATATGAACATATTGTAAGTATTATAAGACTTTACATCGTCTCCTTGTTGTTCAAACACCTTAACCAGAAAATATCTAGACTTAGAGAGACCAATCATGCAAACCAAATTTTAACAAGCTCTATGTAGTTCTTCATTAATAGGTGCAAGGTATATGATGCAAGAGCTTAAACATGATCTATATGAGCACAACAATTGCCAAGTATCAAATTATTCAAGACATTATACCAATTACCACATGCGGCATTTTCCGTTTCCAACCATATATCAATAAACGCGGTAGTTCAACCTTCGCAATGAACATTAAGAATAAAGCTAAGAACATATGTGTTCATACGAAACAGCGGAGCGTGTCTCTCTCCCACATAAAGAATGCTAGGATCCAATTTTATTCAAACAAAAACAAAAATAAAAGCAAACAGACGCTCCAAGTAAAGCACATAAGATGTGACTGAATAAAAATATAGTTTCACTAGAGGTGACCTGATAAGTTGTCGATGAAGAAGGGGATGCCTTGGGCATCCCCAAGCTTAGATGCTTGAGTCTTCTTAAAATACGCAGGGATGAACCACGGGGGAATCCCCAAGCTTAGACTTTTCACTCTTCTTGATCATATTGTATCATCCTCCTCTCTTGACCCTTGAAAACTTCCTCCACACCAAACTCAAAACAAACTCATTAGAGGGTTAGTGCATAATCAAAATTCACATGTTCAGAGGTGACATAATCATTCTTAACACTTCTGAACATTGCACAAAGCTACTGAAAGTTAATGGAACAAAGAAATCCGTCAAACATAGCAAAACAGGCAATGCGAAATAAAAGGCAGAATCTGTCAATACAGAACTGTCTGTAAAGATAAATTTTTCAGGGACACTTAACTTGCTCAGATGAAAAAGCTCAAATAGAATGCAAGTTGCGTACATATCTGAGGATCACGCACGTAAATTGGCAGATTTTTCTGAGTTACCTACAGAGACTACTGCTCAATTTCGTGACAGCAAGAAATCTGTTTCTGCGCAGTAATCCAAATCTAGTATCAACATTACTATCAAAGACTTTACTTGGCACAACAATGCAATAAAATAAAGATAAGGAGAGGTTGCTACAGTAGTAACAACTTCCAAGACTCAAATATAAAACAAGTGCTGTAGTAAAATAATGGGTTGTCTCCCATAAGCGCTTTTCTTTAACGCCTTTCAGCTAGGCGCAGAAAGTGTGAATCAAGTATTATCAAGAGATAAAGCATCGACATAAAATTTTTTCTCACAAACACAACTTGTTGCAGAGGGTACCTTAGATGCTCCATTATCTAAATTTCCCATAGTGGTACTAAGGGTTTTATCAATTTTAGGCTTATAATAATTCTTTGGCTTAGGCACCTTAGAGACATACATGAATTTTTGCTCCTTGCCCACATAAGCTTTCTCCTTAAATTTAAGAGAAGAAAAAGTTGAACCCAATGTTCCCATAGGTTCTTCAAGTTTACCAATTCTATGGGTTTGATTATCATGGATAGCACAAGTTTCTAAAATAGCAATTCTTTCATTAATTCCTCCTAGGGATTTATCAAGTTTATCAGTATTATCAAGTAATATCCCTAGTTTAGTCTCAACACTTGGAAGATTTTTCTCTATGGCTTCCAACTTTTTCATGACATCCTCAAGAGAGATTTCAATTTTAGTTTCATTAACAGGTGGTATTCCAACTAGGCTCTCAATGATGCAACTAGCTTCTAAAGCAGGAGTACCTAGGAAATTACCCCCCGAAAGAGTATAAAGAACATACCTATTCCAGCTAGATATACCAACATAAAAGTTCCTAAGTAGGATAATAGTGGAGTGTTTCCTGATGCACCTATGATGAGCATCACTAATTCTATACCAAGCATCTTTAAAACTTTCTCCACCTTGTTGCTTAAATGAACGAACTTCAACTTCAGGATTACTCATTTTAGCAGTAATAAATAAAGCAAACTAGATAAAGTAAATGCAAGTAACTAATTTTTTTGTGTTTTTAATATGGAGAACGCAAACAAGATAGTAAATAAAGTAAAGCTAGCAACTAATTTTTTGTTGTTTTGTTTTAGTGCAACAAACAAAGTAGTAAATAAAATAAAGTAAAGCAAGACAAAAACAAAGTAAAGAGATTGGATGTGAGAGACTCCCCTTGCAGCGTGTCTTGATCTCCCCGGCAACGGCGCCAGAAAAAGAGCTTGATGCGTCCAGTTACACACGTCCGTTGGGAACCCCAAGAGGAAGGTGTGATGCGTACAGTAGCAAGTTTTCCCTCAGTAAGAAACCAAGGTTTATCGAACCAGTAGGAGTCAAGGAACACGTGAAGGTCGTTGGTGAAGGAGTGTAGTGCGGCGCAACACCAGGGATTCCGGCGCCAACGTGGAACCTGCACAACACAATCAAAGTACTTTGCCCCAACGTAACAGTGAGGTTGTCAATCTCACCGGCTTGCTGTAAACAAAGGATTAACCGTATAGTGTGGAAGATGATGTTTGTTTGCGGAGAACAGTAAAGAACAAGTATTGCAGTAGATTGTATTTCAGATGTAAAGAATGGACCGGGGTCCACAGTTCACTAGTGGTGTCTCTCCGATAAGATAACTAGCATGTTGGGTGAACAAATTACAGTTGGGCAATTGACAAATAAAGAAGGCATAACAATGCACATACATATATCATGATGAGTACTATGAGATTTAATCAGGGCATTACGATAAAGTACATAGACCGCTATCCAGCATGCATCTATGCCTAAAAAGTCCACTTTCAGGTTATCATCCGAACACCTTCCGGTATTAAGTTGCAAGCAACAGACAATTGCATTAAGTATGGTGCGTAATGTAATCAACACAAATATCCTTAGACAAAGCATCGATGTTTTATCCCTAGTGGCAACAGCACATCCACAACCTTAGAACTTTCTGTCACTGTCCCAGATTCAATGGAGGCATGAACCCACTATCGAGCATAAATACTCCCTCTTGGAGTTAAAAGTATCAACTTGGCCAGAGCCTCTACTAGCAACGGAGAGCATGCAAGAACATAAACAACATATATGATAGATTGATAATCAACTTGACATAGTATTCAATATTCATCGGATCCCAACAAACACAACATGTAGCATTACAAATAGATGATCTTGATCATGATAGGGAGCTCACAAGATCTAACATGATAGCACAACGAGGAGAAGACAACCATCTAGCTACTGCTATGGACCCATAGTCCAGGGGTGAACTACTCACACATCGATCCGGAGGCGATCATGGCGATGAAGAGTCCTCCGGGAGATGATTCCCCTCTCCGGCAGGGTGCCGGAGGCGATCTCCTGAATCCCCCGAGATGGGATTGGCGGCGGCTGCGTCTCTGGAAGGTTTTCCGTATCGTGGCTCTCGGTACAGAGGGTTTCACGACGAAGGCTTTAAGTAGGCGAAAGGGTAGAGTCGGGGGCGTCACGAGGGGCCCACACGCTAGGGCGGTGCGGGCCCAGCCCTGGCAGCGTGGCCCTAGTGTGGCGGCGCCTCGTCGCCCCACTTCGTTATCCTTTCGGTCTTCTGGAAGCTTCGTGGAAAAATAAGACCCTCGGCGTTGATTTCGTCCAATTCCGAGAATATTTCCTTTGTAGGATTTCTGAAACCAAAAACAGCCGAAAACAGCAACTGGCTCTTCGGCATCTCGTCAATAGGTTAGTGCCGGAAAATGCATAATAATGACATATAATGTGTATAAAACATGTGAGTATCATCATAAAAGTAGCATGGAACATAAGAAATTATAGATACGTTTGAGACGTATCACGTGTCTCACTCTAAAGTAAACATGAATGATGGGATCCAACTTTATTGAAAGTAATCACACAACAAAAAGTAAAGACGCTCCAAGGATAACACATATCACATGAAGGAATAAAAATATAGCGTGTTGAAAAATGACCTGGTGCTTTTTGTTGATGAAGAGGGGATGCCTTGGGCATCCCCAAGCTTTGACGCTTGTACTTCTTGGATATTTCTTGAGCGGTCCAGGGGTGAAAGTATAGAGATGGTAAACCTAGAGGGGGGGTGAATAGGTTTCTACAGATTTTAATTCTTTCTTTGCAATATTAGGCTTTGCGGAATATAAAGGTGAGCCTAATGCAAACTAGGTGAAGCAACCTATATGAGGATACAACTAACTCGAGCACGAAGGCTCTCACAGGCAGTTAAATCACAAGTAAGGAGTTCGGTTGGAGATAACCGATAGCACACGGAGACAAGGATGTATTCCCGTGTTCCCTTGCTTTGCAACAAGGTACGTCACGTTTGGAGGAGTGGAGGTCCCACGAAGGATTCCCCGCGCCACGAAGGCTCACCCTATTCTCCGGAGCCTATCCCACGAAGGAATAGCTCACTCACTTGTGGTAGACTTTGAGGTAGCCTCCAAACCTTCACAATCTTGCCCGGAGCAAATCCACAGCCCGGATGCTTCCGGACTCCTCTTGCCCACCTAGGGTTTCCAAGGAACCCTAGGAAGCAAGCTTCTCGATGAATACAAGGGGGAATGAGATTTGGCTTGGTAGAACGGTAGATCGGGTCCTCCTCTAACGATTCCCCGGAGGGATTTGAGTTTGGGTGGAGGAGGAGGGAGATCTGAGGCTTTTGGTGTTTCTAGCAATGGAGTAAGAGAGAGAGAGCTCAAGAACAGCTTGTAGTGTAGTGCCTAACTGTTCAGAGGTAGGAGAAGGCCTATTTATAGTGTTCTTCGAAATATGGCCGTTGGTCACTTGCCACATCAGCAGATTCCTCGAGGAACCCGGTCGACCGGATTTGGCGCCGGACAGGCCGGTCCACAGTCCGGTCAGACCGGGCCACTGACCGGGCCGGCCGGTTTCCAACCGGAGCTGGGACCGGGTCTTGACCGGGCAGACTTCTGAGGTTACTGGATAGCGCCCGGATGGCACAAGCGCAAAGGCCGGTTGCCGACCGGGACGCTCGGTCTGGTGCCCGGTTCGACCGGGCCATGGACCGGAGCAGCCGGTCCAAACCGGGCTGGCGACCGGACGCTGACCGGAGAGCTCGCCCTTCTTTACTGGAACTTGCCCGGATGGCACAGGTGCTGGGCCCGGTTGGCGACTGGGTGGTCCGGTGCCATGGCCGGTCCGACCGGATCTGGGACCGGCCAGGCTCTGGAAAACCTTGCTGATTTTTCATCGAAGTGGGGGGGTCTCCCGTTGCCTTCTTGTTCCATTGATACTCCATTATACCTCTTTGGCTAATACCTGGGAATCATCTTGTAGACATGTATTAGTCAAAATACTCTAGCACGGTGTCATAGTTACCAAAATAATGGATAAGGGTAAAATATCCTTACAATCTCCCCCTTTTTGGTATACGATGACAAACCGAGCTAGAGTCACATATAAATATTATGATAAGCTTTAAACCTTGATTCCATATAAGATATTGAGACGGCTCCCCCATAAAGTGTGCACTTGGAGAATTTGCGTTTGAATGCAAAGTGCAACACTAGTGGATCATGAGAAGCTCCCCCAATATCTTTAGGAAACAAGCATGGTATGGAGATGTGCATATCAAGATATATAAGCATAGCACACATAATCATCCTAACATAGAGTAGCACACATAATATTCGTCCATACACGAATTATTCGAAGTAGCAAATCCAAATGGTTCTTGAGAAATCAAAGCAAACAAGCACAAGCCATATAAAAATCAAATAAACCAACGCCCATGGCTTGTGACAATCAAAGAACCCCGTGGTCCTAGACTCTACTCTCTTCTCCCCCTTTGGCATCGGAACACCAAAAAGGCGAAGAAAAGAGGAGAGATGCTAGCGTTCCCATCAATAGAACTCGCGCTCCGCGGATGGAGAGCTGCCATCACCATCCTCATCGTCATCCTCTCCATCATCATCCTCGCCATTGTCATCCTCATCACCTTCATCCTCTTCATCATCATCATCAGCAGTAGGTGCACGAGCAGGCCTAGGAGGTGGACCACCAAAGGTGTACAAGGAAGGATCAAAGTTCTGGAACATCTCATCAGAAAGGAGAGGCATCTCCCAGTTTGGTGCATGGACAGGCTCCAACTCAGGGCCAGGAGGAGGAACAGGTGCATTCCTAGTAGCCATGAACTCATTTTGGTGTCTCCTTGTCTCTTGGTTCAAAGAAAGACTTTGATGTGCAACATCATTGGTATTTTTGCACATCTGCCATAGGCTAGAGAAGAACCGTGAGACACCATGCTGTGGGCGCCTAGAGTAGCTGGAGCTAGCATGGTCATGGCGTTCCTTGGACCGGCGCTCAGAAGGCATCATGTCAGCGACTTCCGGTCTATCACCTTGGGCAGGGACCTTGAAGGCTTCCATCCTGACCCGCTCACCTTGCGTATTGAGAGGTGCTTGCACAACCTTGTTGATGAGCAGCTGAACGTACTGGGCAAGGTTAGGAGTCAACCGTTCACGAACACAGCGCCGTAATTCACAGTAGATGAGATCACAGCCATCAATAAGTTTCCGGTGCTCAGGGTGGCAGTAGTACATCAAGTTCAGATGGTATGCACGGCATTCACTTGTATCGCCAGACTTGCTGATGAGAGTCTCACGGAATAGCTTGGCAAGTAGAAGGTAGGAGTAGTACATGCCAGAGATGGTGGGAGGTCCAGGTGCGGGGTCCGGAGGATAGCAAAAGGCAATGTCCCCTCTGGTGAACTTCTGCTGAGAATATAGCTTGAAACCACAAGCACTGCCTCCAGCAAACCCCAAGGCTTCACAGAAATCAAGATAGTTGCAAGTGTATTTCTGTTTGCCAGTCATCCAAGTCATAGTCCGAGCTTCATCATCATGGAAAAAGACTGTGCAATGAAACTGCCTCACCAAGATTGGACAATAGCACCCATCAGTAGGTGTCAGGCACATAAGATCATACAACCCCATCCGCCTCAAGGTCTCAACCACAAAGCGAAACTTGGTGGCTTCATACATTCCAATGACATCCTTGATGGCCTTGGGCATAACAATGGTGCCTATCTTCATGTGCTCTCGGGAGTCATAGTACTCTTCCCACATGACTTGCTGTGTCTTGGTCCAGAAAAACTTATCTCCCCCTGTGTAAGTGGGTTCCTCAAAGCGATAGGGTTTGGACTCTCTGAGTCTTCTCCATGCACCAACATGTACATCACCAACATGGAACTCTGGCAATACCTCATCACCGTCCTGTGCTGCATGTTTATCTTTCCTCTTACTTGTAGTTGGCTTGGTTCGTCCCCTAGCTGAGCTGCCACCAGTGGGCTGAGATGCACGATCACTAGTACGGCGTGGTGGAGGCACTGCAAGCCTCCCTCTCTTGGCGGTAGTGCCACGATCCTCACCGCTCCAACTTCCAGTGAATTAGCAAAATAGAGCGAGGAGAGCAGGAGGGGTAAGTGTACATGTCATCAGTATATATGAGGAAGCCAAAAGCATAGCATATATCCAAGTGTTTCGACGAGATTATGCGAAAAAGCTGGGCGAGCCGGCGCAGGGGCCGGTCCGACCGGACGACAGACCGGACCAGCCGGTTGGCCATCCGGTTGACCGGGCGGCGCGCCGGACCAGCCGGTTGAGAGGCCGGTCGACCGGGCTGTAAACCGGGTCCTGCTGACTTGTGATGTTTGCCCAGAAATTCGACACAAAATCATGCAAAAACTCACAAACTTGAACATAGACTATACCAGGAGAGTGAACAATGTGCATAGGAGGGTGAGACACTCTAGATGGCATGAGGACTTACTAACCCTAACCCTAACCCTAACTTTTCTCAACTTTCCTCAAAATTGGGCAATGGGAGAGGGAAAGTAAGAGGGAGAGGGATAGGGAGAAAGATTTACCCGAAGACATCGTCCTCTTTGCCCAAGTGAGCAGGAAGAACACGTGAAGAGGGCTTGAGGACCAAATCGCCAAGATCTCCCAAAATAGCTTGAGAGGGACCAAATCCTTTGGTGAAGAGGCTTGAGCGATCCCGATCTATGGTTGGGTGAAGCTTGGGGAGAAACTAGTGGTGGGAAGGGCCTAGGACGTGGTGGAGATGGTGGAGGCGGCGGCCATGGAGGTTTGGAAGTTGGGGGATAATGAGGAAGAAGAACCCAAGGGGTATCCTCTCCCAACACATAACAGGCCGCACGGTCGGTCGGGCGCCCGGTCGACCGGACCTGGCGCCGGCTGGTCCGGCCCAGAGGCCGGTCCAACCGGGCCAGAGACCGGCCAGGGACTAACTGCCCAGTTTTTTCTCGTTTTGCCTCGTTTTGCCCCTATTCTTTGTGTAAATGTGTGTGAGTTCTCAGATGATGACATGTACATATAGATAGATAGATGATGATGAGATGAGCATAGACATGGGGTTGGAAACACAAAGTTCTCTAGGCATACCCATTGGAGAGAAAATCCAAACAAGATATAAATAACAACAATGGGCATGATTCGAAGGATATCAAGAACCATAAAACATTTTTAAAATAGTTTTTGCAATAAAATCATTTAGCCTTATATAGTCAAATCAAGTTGTAATTGAGGCTCAATGAGGGGCGGGGGATTACTCCCCCTATGTGAAAGCGCAAATGTCATGAGACCTCGAAGAGACATGCTTGGGTCCATATAGTGACATTGGGTCTATTTATGTTGCACACATAGGTATGCATCATACCAAAACATGGTAAGATGACTATCCCCATATGTGCTATGCCTCTAAGCTAGATAGTTAGATAAATGCAAGAATATAGTGCAAGAAGTTATTCAATCCAAGTTTTTAGGATCAAGAATACCAAGTTCTCCTCTCAAGTTAACAAACCGGGCTTCATCCAAAGGCTTAGTGAAAATATCCGCCAATTGGTAGGTTGTCCCCACATGAGTGAGATCAATATCCTTATTGGCAACATGATCACGTAGGAAGTGATGGCGAATGTCAATATGTTTGGTGCGACAATGTTGAACCGGGTTATTGGCGATCTTAATTGCACTTTCATTGTCACAAAGAAGACGCACCGTACCAAGAGACACACCATAGTCTTTCAAGGTTTGCTTCATCCATAACAATTGAGTGCAACAAGATGCCGCGGATATGTATTCGGCTTCGGCGGTGGATAAAGCGGTGGAATTTTGTTTCTTGGATGACCAACTCACCAATGACCGGCCAATAAATTGGCAATCCCCGGAGGTAGACTTCTGGTCAACCTTATCACCGGCCCAATCGGAATCCGAATAGCCAATAAGTTCAAAGGTTGACCCCTTTGGATACCATAGCACGAGAGTAGGAGTGAGAACAAGATATCTTAGAATCCGTTTGACCGTCATTAAATGGCTCTCCTTGGGAGCGAATTGAAAACGAGCACACATCCCTACACTTAGCATGATATCCGGCCTAGACGCACAAAGGTAGAGCAAGGATCCTATCATGGAGCGGTATACCTTTATGTCCACATCCTTCTCACCGTCACATGAGCCAAGTTGCCCCTTTACGGGCATGGGTGTCTTCATTGGGCTTGCATTGGTCATGTTGAATTTCTTGAGCATGTCCTTCACATACTTTTCTTGAGAGATGAAGGTGCCTTTTGCAAGTTGCCTCACTTGGAAGCCTAGGAAGAACTTCAACTCTCCCATCATGGACATCTCAAATTTCCTAGTCATCAATAGCTCAAAAGCTTTGTTATGATTGGGGTTAGTTCCACCAAAGATAATATCATCAACATATGTGCTTGGTGAAAAGGGTGGAATCGACCGTACCCATGCTAAACCCATCATGTAGTAAGAAATCCCTAAGGAACTCATACCAAGCACGTGGAGCTTGCTTGAGACCGTAGAGTGCCTTATGGAGTAAATACACATGGTTGGGTCGGCATGGGTCTTCGAAACCCGGGGGTTGAGCCACATATGCGGTTTCTTTTAGAGGACCATTCAAAAATGCACTTTTCACATCCATTTGAAATAGTTTGAAATTGTGGAAAGATGCAAATGCAAGCAAAAGACGAATAGCTTCAAGACGGGCTACCGGCGCAAAGGTATCCTCAAAGTCCATACCTTCTATTTGGGCAAACCCTTGCGCCACTAACCTTGCTTTGTTTCGTATGACAATGCCATTCTCATCTTGCTTGTTCTTGAATACCCATTTGGTCCCAATAACATTGATGCGATGATCCTTGGGTCTCTCAACTAGAGACCATACTTCATTACGAGTGAAACACTCCAATTCCTCTTGCATGGCAATTACCCAATCCGGATCAACCAAGGCTTCATGTACCTTGAGTGGTTCAAAACTAGACACAAAAGCATGGTGTTGACAATAAGTGATAAGTAATGCATGGTGTCTATGAGTTACCACTCCTCTTGAGATGCTACCAAGGACTTGATCTACTTTCATGTCACTTGCCCTTGTAGCGGCCTTGATCTTCCGAATGGTTCCTTCATGATCAATGAATTCATCTCTTGCTAGTGCTTGATCATGAGGTATCACTTGAGCTTGATCATGAATTGAGGATGTTTCTTGATCATCATCATGGTCTTGCTCCGTGGAATGAGGACTTTCTTCTTGTTCTTCGGAATGTGACTCATCTTGAGTGGAGGATGGTTCTTGAGTTGCACTTGATGGTTCGGCTTGAGTTGAGCTAGGCTCCACTTGAGCCGTGCTTGATACTTCTATTCCATCATCTTGATCATCATTATGAACTTCCATGGGCCGAATGTGTCCAATGCCCATATGCTTGATGGCACTAGATGGATCATCATCATTACCTGCAACACATGGAACAACTTGCTCCACTTGGGAGCCATTATCCTCCAAGAACACCACGTCACAAGATACTTCAATAGTCCCAGTCGACCGGTTGTAGTACCTATAGGCGTGAGAGTTCTCCGCATAACCAACAAATATGCCCTCTATGGTTCTAGTTTCAAATTTACCGAGCTTTCCTTTGTTGTTCTTAACAAGACATTTGCATCCAAAGACACGAATGTACGTGACATTAGGCTTGTTACCGGTAAGAAGCTCGTATGGAGTTTTGTTGTGGAGGGGACGGAGGAAGAGCCGGTTGGAGTAGTGGACGGCCGTAGAGATGGCTTCTCCCCAAAAGTTGTGGGGTGAGTTGAATTCACTCAACATGGTTCTTGCCATCTCAATGATAGTCCGGTTCTTCCTTTCAACAACACCATTTTGTTGAGGGGTGTATGGTGCCGAAAACTCATGCTTGATGCCCTCATCATCAACAAACTCTTGCATGGTGTAGTTCTTGAACTCGGTGCCATTGTCGGTCCTAATCGCCTTGATCTCGGATTCATACATACGTTGAGCTTTCTTGGTGAATGTGATGAACTCTCTATGGGTCTCGTCCTTAGTCTGAAGGAGAAAGACCCAAGAGTATCTTGAGTAATCGTCAACAATGACAAGTCCATACTTGCTCCCACCAAGAGTATCATAATGTGATGGCCCAAAGAGATCCAAATGAAGGAGCTCCAAAGGCCTAGATGTGGTGACAATACTCTTGATGGGATGTTTCTTCTTGAGTTGCTTTCCGGCTACACATGCACTGCAAACACGATCTTTCTCAAAAGAAATGCCGGTTAGTCCAACAATATGCTCACCCTTTAGGAGTTGTTTAAGATTTCTCATATTGACATGACCAAGGCGGCGATGCCACAACCAACCTTCGTCATGTTTAGCCGCCATTAGACATGTGGAGAGAGATGGGCTCTCTTTCGAGAGGTCAACCATGTAAAGGTTGTTCTCCACATATCCAACAAGGACCAATTTGAGATTGTCACTCCTAAAGACTTTCACATAATACTTAGTAAAATATGAATTGTAACCGGCATCGGCAAGATGATATATAGAAAGTAAGTTATAGCCAAGGTATTCAACAAGCATGACCGTCTCAAGGCACAAGTCCTTAGAGATTGCCACCTTGCCATACCCAAGTACCTTTCCCTTTGAGTTGTCACCAAAGGTGATGCTTGACTTCTTGTTGATATCCTCAATGAATTGATCAAGCACACCTCTTCCTCCGGTCATATGATTGGTGCATGCACTATCAAACACCCATTTTGGACCACCGGAGGAATACCTACAAAATCAAGTAGAGGATTTAGGAACCCATCGATTAATGGGTTCCTTTGCAATGGCAACAATATCTTTTGGTACCCAAATCGATTACTCTCTATAAGCATAGCCATTAGGAGGGCCAACATAGTTAGCATAGACATCACCATAATAATCAACAAATAATGCATAGTGATCGTTTGGCCCCGTGCGGTCACCATTAGTGGCTTTGCCCTTTGAGGCTTTGCCATTATTAGTGACCTTCTTGTTCTTATCTTGAGCGGGTTTCTCCTTGTTGTAGTTCTTCTTCTTGTGAGACTTGGGAACATATCCAAGTCCAACCTTTTGATTGTTTGACCTTTGCTTACTCAAGAGGTCATTCAATCCCATCTTGTTCTTGGCGGTGGTGAACTTTGCAAGTTCCTTTGTTAACCTAACATTTTCCTCAAGAATAGATGCTTGCTCACAAGAAGATTCATTAGGATGATAGTCGAGACCATATTTAGTCACCAAGGATTCAAGATATGCGTTGGTCTCAACATGCAAAGAGAGTTCCTCTTGTAAACGAACATGTTCCTCAACAAGCTTATCATGCTCACTAGTAAAAGAAGTAGGGGAACTAGCAAGCTTATCAACTACAATGGGATCCTTCATTGATTCAAGAGCCTTTGTGTAGGTTTCTTGGAGTAGGTCATGGTTCTCTCCAAGTTTCTTGAGCTCATCCTTAACAAGCTTGTTAGCTCTCTCAAGGTGGTCAAGATCCCTAGTGAGAGAAGCATGAGCAACTTCAAGTTCCTCCTTTGAGGCATGGAGCACTTGAGTCAAAGATATGAGCCCTATCAATAGTTTCTAGGTCCTTAACTTTATCAAGTTCATAAGTTTCAATTTGTTGCTTAAGGCCTTGAGATATGCACCTTTCGGTTTTTAGCTCTTGTCTTAGGAGATTGAATTTCCGTTCCTTCTCATTCAAATGATATTCTAATTCCTCAATGGACTCATCCTTTTCCTTGAGCGAGTCCATCAAGAAATCAAACTTGACAAGAGCTTCACCACGAAGGGTGCATCTAACATCATAAAGTTCCTTAAGCACAATTAATTCTTCTTGATCTTCGTTTTCATCATCAAGAACACTAGATAGGGAAGGTGGAGGTTCCATTACCTTGGTTTCCCTTGCCATAAGACAAGAGCCAATGATTGTAGAGGAGGGAGAGTCATCGGAGTCATCATCTTGAGTTGTTCTTGCCATGAAGGAAGAGCCAACATCATTCTCCGTGGAGTAATCCTTGGAGTAGTCATATGTGAAGAGTGACCCGGGCTTAGAGAAAGCCAAACCGGCCACTCCGGCCTCCTTCTCCTCATCTTCCTCTTCTTCACCGGACAAGTACTCGGCCCCAACAAAAGCTCTTCCCTTGTTCTTCTTGTATCGATCGTTGATTGGGTTCGGCTTCAATCTTGGCTTGACCCCTTTGATGAACTTTTGGCTTGTCTACCCTTTTCTCATAAGGGCACTCATTTGCAAAGTGGTTATCTTCATCACAATTGTAGCAAGTTCTCTTCTTCTTGTCATTGAGGAGCATTGGGAACTTTGCCTTGTACTTCTTGGCAAAGAAAGCAAAGTCGGTAGCAATGTCACTAGTTGAAGTCATCTCTTCCTCTTCTTCAATTTCATAGTCTTCTTTGCTTCCATGGTCGGCTCTAGCTTTGAGAGCAAGGTTGTGTGACGCTTCATGGTTGTGTGAGGCTTCATCAACACGGTTCATTGCCTTGAGCCTCTTTCCGGCTTTGGCCATGTTTTCATTGGTGGCCACATAGGAGACTAGATCATCGGAGTTGAGATCGGCACTCTTGGTCATGATTTGCAAGTTGAGTGCAAGGTTGGTGTCTTCTTGATTGATGGCAATCATAGCAATGACCTTGGATTTTATGAATGCTTCATTCATCTCGAAGCCGTCATTGTACTTCTTAGCACCAAGTCCCTTGACCTTTACTCTAAGAGCACCAAGCCTAGCATAGGCATCGGACACGGATTCTCCATCTCGAATCATGAACTGGTGGGCCTCTTGCTTTGCGGTCTCATAAAGAGCTGACTGGATCAAATCGGTTCCCTCTTGGAGTACTCTGATCCAATCCCACAACTCTTTAGCGGAGACAATGTCATCGACTTGATCAAGGAGCTTGCGGTTGATGCCACTTCTAATCTTGTCACGTGCGGAGGCATTGAGTTGACGGTTGTAGAACTCGGTGGAGGTCAACCGAATAGGATCTTGTGGCTCCCGATGTACATGAACAATGATCTCCCATAGCTCCACACTGCAGCTGCGAATATGAGATTCCATAGCAGATTTCCAAGCAGGAAAGTGAGTTCCATCAAAATGGGGAACGGTCCCACTATGGTTTATATGAGGCATGGGTGAAGTGTTTTTGGGATAGACATGGTTGACTTGATGGAAACTTCCTTGAGAGACCGAAGCCCCACTAGGATTCCCATTAGTCAAGTTCTTAAGCATGGCAGTCATCTGTGCCATTTGGCTTTGTAGGTCATCCTCCTTTTTCTTCTTCTCGGCATCATATGCCAAGAATCTAGATTTCATTTCTCTAACCGAAAGGTTAGAGTCTTCATCTAGACCCTCGAATAGTTTTTCCATCTCACTCTTAAGGCGGTGAAGCCCTTAATAAGAGTCCAGGCTCTGATACCAATTGAAAGTATAGAGATGGTAAACCTAGAGGGGGGGTGAATAGGTTTCTACAGATTTTAATTCTTTCTTTGCAATATTAGGCTTTGCGGAATATAAAGGTGAGCCTAATGCAAACTAGGTGAAGCAACCTATATGAGGATACAACTAACTCGAGCACGAAGGCTCTCACAGGCAGTTAAATCACAAGTAAGGAGTTCGGTTAGAGATAACCGATAGCACGCGGAGACGAGGATGTATTCCCGTGTTCCCTTGCTTCGCAACAAGGTACGTCACGTTTGGAGGAGTGGAGGTCCCACGAAGGATTCCCCGCGCCACGAAGGCTCACCCTATTCTCCGGAGCCTATCGCACGAAGGAATAGCTCACTCACTTGTGGTAGACTTTGAGGTAGCCTCCAAACCTTCACAATCTTGCCCGGAGAAAATCCACAGTCCGGATGCTTCCGGTCTCCTCTTGCCCACCTAGGGTTTCCAAGGAACCCTAGGAAGCAAGCTTCTCGATGAATACAAGGGGGAATGAGATTTGGCTTGGTAGAATGGTAGATCGGGTCCTCCTCTAACGATTCCCCGGAGGGATTTGAGTTTGGGTGGAGGAGGAGGGAGATCTGAGGCTTTTGGTGTTTCTAGCAATGGAGTAAGAGAGAGAGAGCTCAAGAACAGCTTGTAGTGTAGTGCCTAACTGTTCAGAGGTAGGAGAAGGCCTATTTATAGTGTTCTTCGAAATATGGCCGTTGGTCACTTGCCACATCAACAGATTCCTCGAGGAACCCGGTCGACCGGATTTGGCGCCGGACAGGCCGGTCCACAGTCCGGTCAGACCGGGCCACTGACCGGGCCGACCGGTTTCCAACCGGAGCTGGGACCGGGTCTTGACCGGGCAGACTTCTGAGGTTACTGGATAGCGCCCGGATGGCACACGAGCAAAGGCCAGTTGCCGACCGGGACGCTCGGTCTGGTGCCCGGTTCGACCGGGCCATGGACCGGAGCAGCCGGTCCAAACCGGGCTGGCGACCGGACGCTGACCGGAGAGCTCGCCCTTCTTTACTGGAACTTGCCCGGATGGCACAGGTGCTGGGCCCGGTTGGCGACCGGGTGGTCCGGTGCCAGGGCCGGTCCGACCGGATCTGGGACCGGCCAGGCTCTGGAAAACCTTGCTGATTTTTCATCGAAGTGGGGGGTCTCCCGTTGCCTTCTTGTTCCATTGATACACCATTATACCTCTTTGGCTAATACCTGGGAATCATCTTGTAGACATGTATTAGTCCAAATACTCTAGCACGGTGTCATAGTTACCAAAATAATGGATAAGGGTAAAATACCCTTACAAGGGGACATCCCAAGCTTGAGCTATTGTCCATGCTTCATCTTATTGCATCATTCTTCTCTCCCTACACTTGAAAACTTCCTTCACACAAAACTCAACACAATTGATTAGCAACATTAGTGCAAATGAAAATATATCAAACCAGAAAGGCTTCAGTAAGGGAACATATCAAACACTCATTTTAACATATGCTACTGTAGATACTTCTTCCCAAAGCTCTTTTTCACAAAAGAACTCAAAAAGACGAAGCATAAGACGCAAATGCAAAACATGGCAGCAATCTGTCAAAACAGACCAGCAGGTAGAGATCGAAATTAAAGAAATAATTATGTTGCTCAAATCGAAAAATGCTAAACTAACGAAAGTTAGCTAACATACCGGGGCATAAGCACCAAAATGTGCAGCTCAAAATAACATTCTGGCGAGTTGTAGGAATTTTTTTCGTGACCAGCACAGAATCTGTTTCAGAATTGCATATACCCCGAACACTGCTTTCTTTCTATTAGAGGCTACCCTTGGCACAAAAATGAAACAAAAACGATAAGGAGAGGTTATTACAGTAGCAATAACTTCCAAGACTCAACAAAGCAAAAATAACATAAATAAAACATGGGTTGTCTCCCATAAGCGCTTTTCTTTAACGGCTTTGAGCTAGGCGCAGAAAGGGTGCAAATCAAGTATTGTCAAGATGTGGCACATCAACACCATAAGTTGTCCTATAGAGTCATAAGGTGAATTCTTTCTTTTTCTAGGGAAGTGTTCCATACCTCTTTTGAGTGGAAATTGATATCGAATTATTCCATCTCTCATATCAATGATAGCACCTGCAGTTCTAAGAAACCCAAAATAATAGGACATGAAGCATTGCATTCAATATCCAAAACAACAAAATAAACGGGGACATAATTATTATTCACTTGTATAAGAACATTATCAACTCTCTCCAAAGGTTTCTTTGCAGCAACATCAACAAGAAGAACATCCAAATAACATTTTTCTAATGGTGGCAAGTCAAGCATATCATAAACTCTTTTAGGCATAACAGAAATACTTGCACCAAGATCACATAAAGCATTACAATCAAATTCTTCTACTCTCATCTTAATAATTGGTTCCCAACCATCTTCTAACTTTTTAGGAATTGAAACCTCATGTTTCAACTTCTCTTCCCTTATTTTCATAATAGCACTAGCAATATGCTTTGTAAGAGCAACATTTTGTTTACTAGCATTGAAAGTTTCAGCGAGCTTTTGCAAGACTTTATAACTTTAGTAATGGTACAACTTTCAAAATCAAAATCATTGCTATCAAAAATAAAAGGACAATTATCTCCCACACCTCTAAAAATTTCAACACGCTTGTCGGGAATAGTTTTAATGGGTTTATACACTTTTCTATGTGGAGTGGGGACTTTTCCTACATTTTCGATTTTGCTAGTAGTAGTAGGAGGTTTGCTAGCATTCAAAGGTTCAGTATTACTATTGGTGGTGATTGTGTAAACCTTGGCTAAATTATTTTCTCTAGCCATCTCATCTTCTCTTTCCCACCTAGCATGCATTCAGCTAACAACCTCATATTGTCATCAATTCTAACTTGAATAGCATTTGTTTGAGAAAAAGTTTTCTCTTCTAAGATCATAGGTTTGGCTGCCATCCTATTTATTAAACAAGTTTGAGCCTCAGACAAAGTTCAAATTCGAGTTTCAGCACTTGAAAGTTTGACTTGGAAACCAGAAATCTCCCTATTCAAATTTCCAAGCTGCTGGCTAATATTTTTAAGCATAGAAGATTGCTCTCCCATGGATTGAGTAAATAACTTGTTTTGTTCAAATTGCATTTGCATAAATCCCTTAGTCGAATTTTCTACCTCTGTAATTCTCTCTTCACTAGGCATTTTTGAGCTAAAACCATTTCCATACTGCCTATAATTATTGCTACCAAAATTATTCCTATAGGCATTATTATTAAAATTGTTGCTCTTAATAAAATTCACATCTACATTTTCTTCTTGAGCAACCAAAGAGGCCAAAGGAACATTGTTTGGATCCATAGGAGCATTATTATTTGCAATCATAGATATAATATCATCAATCTTATCACTCAAAGTAGAAGTTTCCTCAACAGAATTTACCTTTTTACCTTGTGGAGCTCTCTTGGTATGCCACTCCGAATAATTTACCATCATATTGTCCAGAAGTTTTGTAGCCGTCCCAAGGGTCATAGACATAAAAGTGCCTCCAGCAGCTGAATCCAATAAGTTTCTTGAAGAAAAATTTAGTCCTGCATAGAAGGTTTGAATAATCATCCAAGTAGTCAGTCCATGAGTGGGACTATTTTTAACCCAAGATTTCATTCTTTCCCAAGCTTGGGCAACATGCTCAGTATCAAATTGTCTAAATTTCATAATATCACTTCTCAAAGATATAATTTCTGTAGGAGGATAATATTTTCCAATAAAAGCAACTTTGCATTTAACCCAAGAATCAATACTATTTCTAGGCAAAGATAGCTACCACTCATTAGCTCTACCTCTTAAGGAGAAAGGAAACAATTTCAACTTAATACTATCACCATCTACATCCTTATATTTTGCATCTCACATAGCTCAACAAAATTGTTGAGGTGAGAAGCAGCATCATCAATACTAACACCAGAAAATTGCTCTTTCATAACAAGGTTCAACAAGACAGGCTTAATCTCATAAAAAGCTGCTTCAGGAGCAGGTGGAGCAATGGGTGTGCAAATAAAATCATTGTTGGTGCTAGTAAAATCACACAACTTAGTATTCTCAGGAGTAGTCATTTAATAAAAATAATGCAAGCAACAGAAATAACAACTATACTATATTTTTTGGATTTTCAATATAGAATGCAAACAAGATAAAAGTAAAGTATGCAAGCAAAACAATAACAAAGTAAAAGAGTTGAGAGTGAGAGACTCCCCTCACAGAAGAGATGTTTTTTTCCCCGGCAACGGCGCCAGAAAAAGTCTTTGCTGAGCTCGGAGTTGATGAAGGAGAATTTATGCGCAACGTTGAGTGGAACCCAAAGAGGAAGGTATGATGAGCACAGCAGGAAATTTTCCCTCAGTAAGAAACCAAGGTTTATCGACCAGTAGGAGAAAAACATTCTCTCCTGAGGTGTTGCGAACCAACTCGTGGCAGGGCGCACTGCCGGCGTCAGTAGCAACGTGGAGAGCTGCACACAAACAACCAAGAACTTTGTCCCCAACTTTTAGCGAGGTTGTCAAGCTCACTGGTTTTGCTGAAAACAAAAGATTAAACGAACCGCGTGGAAGAAGAATTATTTGACGAGAACAGAACATAAAAATGTTGTAGAAGATTGCAATTAAAAGAAGGACCGGGGTCCACAGTTCACTAGAGGCGCATCCCCAATAAAATAAATATGTTGGGTAAACAAATTACAGATGGGCGATTGACAAATAGAGATTCTACGCTAATGGTTGGTGCAGAATACATGCTATGAAAGTATGCGGGCATTACAACAATATACATAGACCGTAATCCAACTGCATCTATGACTAATAATCCACCTTCAGGATTGCATCCGCGACACCCTCCAATATTAAGTTGCAAGCAACGGACTATCGCTTTAAGCAATGTGTGTAAAGTAAACGATGAAACTACCCTTGAATAGAACACCTCTGTTTTCTCCCTAGTAGCAACAACACATCTAGAAGAACAAGGTCACTTCCCATGGTTAAATAGAGGCATGAACCCACTATCGAGTATAAATACTCCCTCTTGGAGTCGCTGGCATCTACTTGGCCAGAGCATCTAATAGAAACAGAGAGCATGCAAGATCATAATAACATAATACATAATCTCAACCAAAACAATCTCTCTATAAATCGGATCCACATCAATCCAACATGGAGCAATTACAAATAGATGATCTTGATCATGTTAGGCAGCTCACAAGATCTATACATGAAGCACAACAAGGAGAGGACAACCATCTAGCTACTGCTATGGACCCATGGTCCCGTGAAGGACTACTCACGCATCACCTCGGATGAAGACATGGCGATGTAGAGGCCTCCGGCGGTGATTTCCCTCTCCGGCAGGGTGCCGGGATGGACTGCAGAACCCTCCCGAACTAGGGTTTCGGTTGTCGGTGGCGTCGGAACTTCTCGTGGATGGAGGCTCGGGTCCCTGGGATTTTCCCGATACGAGGAATTAATAGGCGGAAGGGCGGAGCAAACGATGCGACGAGGCACCAGTACATGGGCCAGGCGCGGCCAAGGGTGGGGCCGCGCCTGCCCTGTGTACTGCCACGTGACAGCTCTCCTACGCGTGTCCTTCTGGCTCCGTCTTCGTTCTGGAAAAATAAGACTCTGGGCTTTTGTTTCGTCCAATTCCGAGAAATTTTCATGCACAATTTTTCTGAAACACAAAAATAGTAGAAAACAGGAACTGGCACTGCGGCACTACATTAATAGGTTAGTCCCAGAAAATGCTAAAAAGTGTGGAAAAGTGCACATAAAACATATAAGAATTGTAACAAAACAAGCATGGAGCATAAATAATTATAGATACGTTTGTGACGTATCACATGTCACCAAAATGCCTTGGGGTGTGTGATTTTACTGGCTACTCTCTCCATCCCAAGGTAAAGGGCCTATATTTGTTGGCTCGTTTATGATAAGGGGTTGCCCTATCTTCTTAGTAAGCACGGTAGTGGTGATGAACACACGATAAACACAGCAGAGATAAGACGATGAGGAGCTGGAGATAATTTGTATGACGCCGATGAAGTCTCTCGATTGATTCATGTCGCCAATGCAACAACTCTCAACCCTGCAAGATATTCGCAACTCCACACACTTGCACACATAGCCGCCGAACACAAAGTGGTAAATTGCAACCGTCTAATTTCCAATGGAACAGCAGATCACACAAAACTTTCAGTAGCAAAATACCAGATCGATGCGAATTGGTGTATAGATTCAATAGAGTTGCAAAGCAATCAACTATGAACAAGGGTTTATCTTAAACATGGTCTAAAGCTATTATGAGGGCGTCCTGGGCACTAATATAGGGGTTCAGGACAACCAGAAGTCGAGAAAATACGATAATAACTGATGGCGTGTAACTCACACGTTCGTTGGGAACCCCAAGAGGAAGGTATGATGCGCACAGCAGCAAGTTTTCCCTCAGAAAGAAACCAAGGTTTATCGAACCAGGAGGAGCCAAGAAGCACGTTGAAGGTTGATGGCGGCGGGATGTAGTGCGGCGCAACACCAGGGATTCCGGCGCCAACGTGGAACCTGCACAACACAACCAAAGTACTTTGCCCCAACGAAACAGTGAGGTTGTCAATCTCACCGGCTTGCTGTAACAAAGGATTAACCGTATTGTGTGGAATATGATTGTTTGCAGAAAACAGTAAAACAAGTATTGCAGTAGATTGTATGCGATGTAAAGAATAGGACCGGGGTCCACAATTCACTAGAGGTGTCTCTCCCATAAGATAAAAGCATGTTGGGTGAACAAATTACAGTCGGGCAATTGACAAATAGAGAGGGCATAACAATGCACATACATGTCATGATAAATATAGTGAGATTTAATTGTGCATTACGACAAAGTACATAGACCGCTATCCAGCATGCATCTATGCCTAAAAAGTCCACCTTCAGGTTATCATCCGAACCCCTTCCAGTATTAAGTTGCAAACAACAGACAATTGCATTAAGTATGGTGCGTAATGTAATCAATAACTACATCCTTAGACATAGCATCAATGTTTTATCCCTAGTGGCAACAGCACATCCACAACCTTAGAACTTTCTGTCACTGTCCCGCATTCAATGGAGGCATGAACCCACTATCGAGCATAAATACTCCCTCTTGGAGTTAAGAGCAAAAACTTGGCCAGAGCCTCTACTAATAACGGAGAGCATGCAAGATCATAAACAACACATAGGTAATAACTTGATAATTAACATAACATAGTATTCTCTATCCATCGGATCCCGACAAACACAACATATAGTATTACAGATAGATGATCTTGATCATGTTAGGCAGCTCACAAGATCCAACAATGAAGCACAATGAGGAGAAGACAACCATCTAGCTACTGCTATGGACCCATAGTCCAGGGGTGAACTACTCACTCATCACTCCGGAGGCGACCATGGCGGTGAAGAGTCCTCCGGGAGATGAATCCCCTCTCCGGCAGGGTGCCGGAGGAGATCTCCAGAATCCCCCGAGATGGGATTGGCGGCGGCGTCTCAGTAAGGTTTTCCGTATCGTGGCTCTCGGTACTGGGGGTTTCGCGACGAAGGCTATTTGTAGGCGGAAGGGCAGGTCAGAGGGCCACACGAGGGGCCCACACTATAGGTCGGCGCGGCCAGGGCTTGGGCCGCGCCGCCCTATAGTCTGGCCACCTCGTGGCCCACTTCGTCTCCTCTTCGGTCTTCTGGAAGCTTCGTGGCAAAATAGGACCCTGGGCGTTGATTTCGTCCAATTCCGAGAATATTTCGTTACTAGGATTTCTGAAACCAAAAACAGCAGAAACAAGAATCGGCACTTCGGCATCTTGTTAATAGGTTAGTTCCAGAAAATGCACGAATATGACATAAAGTGTGCATAAAACATGTAGATATTATCAATAATGTGGCATGGAACATAAGAAATTATCGATACGTCGGAGACGTATCAGCATCCCCAAGCTTAGTTCTGCTCGTCCCGAGCAGGTAAAACGATAACAAAGATAATTTCTGGAGTGACATGCCATCATAACCTTGATCATACTATTTGTAAACATATGTAATGAATGCAGCAATCAAAACAATGGTAATGACATGAGTAAACAAGTGAATCATAAAGCAAAGACTTTTCATGAATAGCACTTCAAGACAAGCATCAATAAGTCTTGCATAAGAGTTAACTCATAAAGCAATAAATCAAAGTAAAGGTATTGAAGCAACACAAAGGAAGATTAAGTTTCAGCGGTTGCTTTCAACTTATAACATGTATATCTCATGGATAATTGTCAACATAGAGTAATATAATAAGTGCAATATGCAAGTATGTAGGAATCAATGCACAGTTCACACAAGTGTTTGCTTCTTGAGGTGGAGAGAAATAGGTGAACTGACTCAACATTAAAAGTAAAAAGAATGGTCCTTCAAAGAGGAAAGCATCGATTGCTATATTTGTGCTAGAGCTTTTATTTTGAAAACATGAAACAATTTTGTCAACGGTAGTAATAAAGCATATGAGTTATGTAAATTATATCTTACAAGTTGCAAGCCTCATGCATAGTATACTAATAGTGCCCGCACCTTGTCCTAATTAGCTTGGACTACCGGATCATCGCAATACACATGTTTTAACCAAGTGTCACAATGGGGTACCTCCATGCCGCCTGTACAAAGGTCTAAGGAGAAAGCTCGCATTTTAGATTTCTCGCTTTTGATTATTCTCAACTTAGACATCCATACCGGGACAACATGGACAACAGATAATGGACTCCTCTTTAATGCATAAGCATGTGGCAACAATTATTGTTCTCATATGAGATTGAGGATATATGTCCAAAACTGAAACTTCCACCATGAATCATGGCTTTAGTTAGCGGCCCAATGTTCTTCTCTAACAATATGTATGCTCCAACCATTAAGGTGGTAGATCTCTCTTACTTCAGACAAGACGGACATGCATAGCAACTCACATGATATTCAACAAAGAATAGTTGATGGCGTCCCCAGAAATATGGTTATCGCACAACAAGCAACTTAATAAGAGATAAAGTGCATAAGTACATATTCAATACCACAATAGTTTTTAAGCTATTTGTCCCATGAGCTATATATTGCAAAGGTGAAGAGTGGAAATTTAAAGGTAGCACTCAAGCAATTTACTTTGGAATAGCGGAGAAATACCATGTAGTAGGTAGGTATGGTGGACACAAATGGCATAGTGGTTGGCTCAAGGATTTTGGATGCATGAGAAGTATTCCCTCTCGATACAAGGTTTAGGCTAGCAAGGTTATTTGAAACAAACACAAGGATGAAGCGGTGCAGCAAAACTCACATAAAATACATATTGAAAACATTATAAGACTCTACACCGTCTTCCTTGTTGTTCAAAACTCAATACTAGATATTATCTAGACTTTAGAGAGACCAAATATGCAAACCAAATTAAGCAAGCTCTAGGTGTTTCTTCATTAATGGGTGCAAAGTATATGATGCAAGAGCTTAAACATGAGCACAACAATTGCCAAGTATCACATTATCCAAGACATTTTAGCAATTACTACATGTATCATTTTCCAATTCCAACCATATAACAATTTAACGAAGAAGAAACTTCGCCATGAATACTATGAGTAAAGCCTAAGGACATACTTGTCCATATGCAACAGCGGAGCGTGTCTCTCTCCCATACAGTGAATGCTAGGATCCATTTTATTCAAGCAAAAACAAAAACAAAAACAAACCGACGCTCCAAGCAAAGCACATAAGATGTGACGGAATAAAAATATAGTTTCAGGGGAGGAACCTGATAATGTTGTCGATGAAGAAGGGGATGCCTTGGGCATCCCCAAGCTTAGACGCTTGAGTCTTCTTAGAATATGCAGGGGTGAACCACCGGGGCATCCCCAAGCTTAGAGCTTTCACTCTCCTTGATCATATTGCATCATACTCCTCTCTTGATCCTTGAAAACTTCCTCCACACCAAACTCGAAACAACTCATAAGAGGGTTAGTGCACAATAAAAATTAACATGTTCAGAGGTGACACAATCATTCTTAACACTTCTGGACATTTCATAAAGCTACTGGACATTAATGGATAAAAGAAATTCATCCAACATAGCAAAAGAGGCAATGCGAAATAAAAGGCAGAATCTGTCAAAACAGAACAGTTCGTAAAGACGAATTTTAAAATGGCACCAGACTTGCTCAAATGAAAATGCCCAAATTGAATGAAAGTTGCGTACATATCTGAGGATCACGCACGTAAATTGGCTTAATTTTCTGAGCTACCTACAGGGAGGCAGGTCGAAATTCGTGACAGCAAAGAAATCTGAAACTGCGCAGTAATCCAAATCTAGTATGAACTTTACTATCAAAGACTTTACTTGGCACAACAAAACACTAAACTAAGATAAGGAGAGGTTGCTACAGTAGTAAACAACTTCCAAGACACAAAATAAAAACAAAGTACTGTAGTAAAAACCATGGGTTGTCTCCCATAAGCGCTTTTCTTTAACGCCTTTCAGCTAGGCGCAGAAAGTGTAAATCAAGTATTATCAAGAGACGAAGCATCAACATCATAATTTGTTCTAATAATAGAATCATAAGGTAACTTCATTCTCTTTCTAGGGAAGTGTTCCATACCTTTCTTGAGAGGAAATTGATATTTAATATTACCTTCCTTCATATCAATAGTAGCACCAACGGTTCGAAGAAAAGGTCTTCCCAATATAATGGGGCAAGATGCATTGCATTCAATATCCAAGACAACAAAATCAACGGGGACAAGGTTATTGTTGACCATAATATGAACATTATCAACTCTCCCCAAAGGTTTCTTTTTAGCATTATCAGCGAGATTAACATCCAAATAACAATTTTTCAATGGTGGCAAGTCAAGCATATCATAGACTTTCTTAGGCATAACAGAAATACTTGCACCAAGATCACATAAAGCATTACAATCAAAATCATTGACCCTCATTTTAATGATAGGTTCCCAACCATCCTCTAGCTTTCTAGGAATAGAAGTTTCAAGTTTTAGTTTCTCTTCTCGAGCTTTTATGAGAGCATTTGTAATATGTTTTGTGAAAGCCAAGTTTACAGCGCTAGCATTAGGACTCTTAGCAAGTTTTTGTAAGAACTTTATAACTTCAGAGATGTGGCAATCATCAAAATCTAAATCATTATGAGCTACAGCAATGGGATCATCATCCCCAAGGTTGGAAAAATTTCAGCAGCTTTATCACAAGCAATTTCAGCAGTTTTAGCAATTTCAGGCAGTTTTGTACGCTTTGCACTAGGAGTAGAAACATTGCCAACACCAATTATTTTACCATTAATAGTAGGAGGTGCAGCAACATGTGAAGAATCAACATTACTTGTGGTGGTAATAGTCCAAACTTTAGCTACATTTTTCTCTTTAGCTAGTTTTTCATTTTCTTCTCTATCCCACATAGCACGCAATTCAGCCATTAATCTTATATTCTCATTAATTCTAACTTGGATGGCATTTGCTGTAGTAACAATTTTATTTTCAATATCCTCAGGTTTAGCAGCCATTTTATTAATTAAAGAAGATTGTGACGCAGACATGTATGAGATTCGGTTTTCAGCATTTGCAAGTTTAGTTTGCAACCCAGAAATCTCCATATTCAGATTCTCAAGTTGATTTCCTATATTCTTCAACAAGGTAGATTGTTCATTCATAGTTTTAGTAAACAATTTATTTTGCTCATATTGTGATTGCATAAAGTCCTTGGTGGATCTTTCAATTTCTAACATCTTTTCCTCATTAGGTGAAACATATCTACCATAAGAGTTACCATTAGCAGGATATGGCCTAGAATTTTGAGCAACCAATGAGGCTAACGGAACATTATTAGGATCAACATTAGTCCTACCATTCACAAGCATAGACATAATAGCATCAATCTTATCATTCAAGGAAGAGGATTCTTCAACAGAATTTACCTTCTTACCTTGTGGAGTTCTTTCCATGTGCCATTCAGAGTAATTAATCATCATATTATCAAGGAGCTTTGTAGCCGCCCCCAAAGTGATGGACATAAAGGTACCTCCAGCAGCTGAATCCAATAAATTCCGCGAAGAAAAATTTAGTCCTGCATAGAAGGTTTGGATGATCATCCAAGTAGTCAGTCCATGTGTTGGGCAATTTTTAACCAAAGATTTCATTCTTTCCCAAGCTTGAGCAACATGTTCAGTATCTAATTGTTTAAAATTCATTATGCTACTTCTCAAAGATATAATTTTAGCAGGGGAATAATATCTACCAATAAAAGCATCCTTGCATTTAGTCCAGGAATCAATACTATTCTTAGGCAGAGATAGCAACCAATCTTTAGCTCTTCCTCTTAATGAGAAAGGAAACAATTTCAATTTAATAATATCACCATCTACATCCTTATACTTTTGCATTTCACATAGTTCAACAAAATTATTAAGATCGGCAGCAGCATCATCAGAACTAACACCAGAAAATTGCTCTCTCATAACAAGATTCAGTAAAGCAGGTTTAATTTCAAAGAATTCTGCTGTAGTAGCAGGTGGAGCAATAGGTATGCATAGGAAATCATTATTATTTGTGGTTGTGAAGTCGCACAACTTAGTATTTTCAGGAGTATTCATTTTAGCAACAGTAAATAAAGCAAACTAGATAAAGTAAATGCAAGTAACTAATTTTTTTGTGTTTTTGATATAGAGTGCAAGACAGTAAATAAAGTAAAGCTAGCAACTAATTTTTTTTGTGTTTTGATATAATGCAGCAAACAAAGTAGTAAATAAAATAAAGCAAGACAAAAACAAAGTAAAGAGATTGGAAGTGGAGACTCCCCTTGCAGCGTGTCTTGATCTCCCCGGCAACGGCGCCAGAAAAAGAGCTTGATGGCGT
Organism: Lolium perenne; assembly: GCF_019359855.2. NCBI lineage: Eukaryota > Viridiplantae > Streptophyta > Magnoliopsida > Poales > Poaceae > Lolium > Lolium perenne. Next base: position 274,400,357 of record NC_067246.2, on the reverse strand, counting down.
GTAACTCACACGTTCGTTGGGAACCCCAAGAGGAAGGTATGATGCGCACAGCAGCAAGTTTTCCCTCAGAAAGAAACCAAAGTTTATCGAACCAGGAGGAGCCAAGAAGCACGTTGAAGGTTGATGGCGGTGGGATGTAGTGCGGCGCAACACCAGGGATTCCGGCGCCAACGTGGAACCTGCACAACACAACCAAAGTACTTTGCCCCAACGAAACAGTGAGGTTGTCAATCTCACCGGCTTGCTGTAACAAAGGATTAACCGTATTGTGTGGAAGATGATTGTTTGCAGAAAACAGTAAAACAAGTATTGCAAGATGATTGTATGCGATGTAAAGAATAGGACCGGGGTCCACAATTCACTAGAGGTGTCTCTCCCATAAGATAAAAGCATGTTGGGTGAACAAATTACAGTCGGGCAATTGACAAATAGAGAGGGCATAACAATGCACATACATGTCATGATAAATATAGTGAGATTTAATTGGGCATTACGACAAAGTACATAGACCGCTATCCAAAGCATGCATCTATGCCTAAAAAGTCCACCTTCGTGTTATCATCCGAACCCCTTCCAGTATTAAGTTGCAAACAACAGACAATTGCATTAAGTATGGTGCGTAATGTAATCAATAACTACATCCTTAGACATAGCATCAATGTTTTATCCCTAGTGGCAACAGCACATCCACAACCTTAGAACTTTCTGTCACTGTCCCCGATTTAAGGGAGGCATGAACCCACTATCGAGCATAAATACTCCCTCTTGGAGTTAAGAGCAAAAACTTGGCCAGAGCCTCTACTAATAACGGAGAGCATGCAAGATCATAAACAACACATAGGTAATAACTTGATAATTAACATAACATAGTATTCTCTATCCATCGGATCCCGACAAACACAACATATAGTATTACAGATAGATGATCTTGATCATGTTAGGCAGCTCACAAGATCCAACAATGAAGCACAATGAGGAGAAGACAACCATCTAGCTACTGCTATGGACCCATAGTCCAGGGGTGAACTACTCACTCATCACTCCGGAGGCGACCATGGCGGTGAAGAGTCCTCCGGGAGATGAATCCCCTCTCCGGCAGGGTGCGGAGGAGATCTCCAGAATCCCCCGAGATGGGATTGGCGGCGGCGGTGTCTCGGTATGGGTTTTCCGTATCGTGGCTCTCGATCGGGGGTTTCGCGACGAAGGCTATTTGTAGGCGGAAGGGCAGGTCGGGGGCCACACGAGGGCCCACACTATAGGTCGGCGCGGCCAGGGCTTGGGCCGCGCCGCCTATAGTCTGGCCACCTCGTGGCCCCACTTCGTCTCCTCTTCGGTCTTGGAAGCTTCGTGGCAAAATAGGACCCCGGGCGTTGATTTCGTCCAATTCCGAGAATATTTCGTTACTAGGATTTCTGAAACCAAAAACAGCAGAAACAAAGAATCGGCACTTCGGCATCTTGTTAATAGGTTAGTTCCAGAAAATGCACGAATATGACATAAAGTGTGCATAAAACATGTAGATATTATCAATAATGTGGCATGGAACATAAGAAATTATAGATACGTCGGAGACGTATCAATAACCAACCTAAATCGGGATCTGGTCGAGACTGACTCGGACACGGCCGGTCTGGGGGCGGTCGACCGGGCTAGGAACCGGCCGGTCCGGTTTGGACCGGGCCAAGGACTGGGCTGTGACCAGGCCAAGGGGCGGACGCTCAGTATACCCGCCCGGTTGGCACCGGCGCAGGAGCCGGCGGGCGCCGGCTCATCCGGCGTGGGAACCGGTTGGACCGGGCGTGTGGCCGGGCCGGCCGGCGTGGCGGCCGGTCGCGCCCGTCGTGGCGCCGGCCTGGACTTCTTCTTCCTCCCTCGCGCATGCCTCCCTCTCCTTCCTCGCGCGTCCATGAGGTGTCTTCATGTCCAGCACCATGTCCAGCTGTTCTCCTCCTCCTCGTGCGATGCTTCCTTTATCCTCGTACCTGATCATACACAAGTCAAAAGATTTAGGTAGTATAAAATTCTCATCAATCAAAGTATTGTTTAAGAACAAGTTCACCTGTTGTTTTAATAGCTTTGCACGAGCTCTTGTCATAGGTCCAATTCTGACTTCATTGGACTTGAGCTTCACATCAACTTCTTTTTCATCTTGCAATGACGGAGGTAATGGTTCGGTAGGGATGTCCTCATCAGTTTATTAAGGCTAATTGCAGCTCAGTACTTCTGGTCGAATTTGTCCCTAAAAAATGTCTCCAGTGGCCATAATTTACGCGCATCCCCAACTGGCTTTATTCCGTCACATTAATTACCACTTGGTTTTTTAGGCATGCATGTGCATGCAGAGGCAATTAAGTTGCATGCAATGGTTAGGCTATTGGTTGGATTAATTCGCGGCCGCATGGGTAATTGTGTCGGAAAGCTCTTTGTGCGGAAGGCGAAGGAAAATAGGATGCCAGGTTTAACTACAGCGCAAATAAAGAGGACGAAAGTAACGCATCTAAGGGGTATTTTTGGAAGGTTATTTCTTTGATTCGCAAAAAAAAAAGGTTATTTCTTCTTTTGCATGCGCATCTTAAGCCTTGATGTAAAATCAGATTTTTTTTACGCTTTAAGCCATGAACTGGAGGGAGTATGTTACTTCCACCATGAGTAGTCTTAAAACTACAAAGCAAAGCTAGCACGAAAATAGAGGAGATGCTTCATATGGCTACACAGAGGGGTCATAGTGGCTACTATAATCCATACGAGATATCCCCGCTTCCTTGGCATAAAAAGGTATTTCCATGTTGTAACATGGTATTATGCATGGCTGGATCGCAGATTCTAGCTATAGTTTCCCAATGCATGGAGTTCCACCAATCTACTTTTGGCCAATATTTGCGCTTTCAGAAATTGATCTGGAATGTTCAACTGGTTTCAAATATGTGATATACCCTCCTGAGGCATCAACGTCTTCTATTTTAAACTAGTACTCTGTAGTTAATATTTGAAAGTGAATGATAATATGTGTATTGTTAATATTATGTTAATGTTTTCTCTGATGTTAATCTATGGTTCCTCTTGCTCACAGTAAAAAAAAACGGTCCCTCCTGCTGATTTGTTTTCTGGTATAGTACTATTAGATGCACTGCCTTTTTAAATGTTTCCTAGCTTGCTGATAAAGGTTTAATACACTGAGAAGATTTAGGGTGTGTTTGTTTGGGCTGCAGCTTTTAAAAAGCAGTTGTAGCTGGTGGGTTGTGGAAAAGCAGCTGTAGAAAGCAGCTATTGGAATCAGAGATTTGATGTTTGGCAGGAATGCTTTTTACGTCAGCTGCTGTTAGTTTTAGGAGTGAAATGTCTAGAATGCCCTTAAGTGCTTAATATGTTGTATAAATGTTGTTTTTAAACGAATTAGCTATTTATGTCTGTCTTATTACATAATTATCATGCCTAATAACTAACTTACCTCAATTTACCCATTTTTAGGCAATACAAAATAGGGATTTCTATTTTCGTGCCCTCAGGTCCTTAGTTGTACTCAGTTTTTCTCAGCTCCTTAGTTTTTCCTCTGTTTTCTCCAAGCCCTTGTTTGAAACCCGCAGAAGCAGCTCAGACGGCAGGATTCCCGTTTAGTTGACCGTTCTGTCACGTGTGGGGCCGCGTCGTGTGGGGCCGGTAGAAAGGGACCGCGTGGGACAGGACGAGACCGCGTTTGGTTGCGCACGTGAGCAGGAGCTGGGTTCTGTCTCTCTCGGCCCCAAATTGGCATTATTAAGAGCACCTTTTCCCCCTCTTTTCTCTCTGTCCTTTTCACCAAATAAGTATCAAATCTAGAGAAGTTTGCATTTCTGTCTTTCTTCAATTATTTGTGCCTTTTGGCCCTCGTTGTTTGCCCAATATGGCAGCAAATCTAGTAGGGATCCCAATCTAGTACTCCCTCTGGTCCATATTTATGTAGTTAAATCTAGAAGCAAATCTCCAGGGTAATGTACGATAAATTCACAGTCATAGTAAATCGAGAAAACAAAGTAGGGCCAACAAAATATAGTAGAATAGGGATAGATAATAGGGATCCCTCCCTAGATAATAAGCTGCATACACAGCAGCCAACATAGTAACAGGTTCGAGGTTCTTCACAACACCATCATACTAACAACATAACAACAAGGGATCCCTAGCTAACAACAAAGGGAACCCAACAACAAAATGGGAGGCAGCAGCAGCACACGTCCAGGACTCCGCCTAACCCATCTGGCTCTCCCTCCACTTGTTGCTGCTGCTCCCCTTGGGATCCTTGGGCTTGAGCGGAGGCATGCGCCCGGCGGAGATCTCCACCCGCTGCATGCTGCGGAGGTGCATGCCGAGCGCCCTGTGCTTGGCGCGGAAGGAGTAGACGTTCACCGTCGTGCCGACCTTGGGGAAGGTGTTGCTGATGTTCTCAGCATGCGTGACGAGGCAGTTGAAGTCCGTGCCGCCGAGTCTCCTAGAGCAGAAGGGGCACCTGTAGACACCCTTGGCAAAGTAGGAGATGTATTGGCCGACCTGCAGCCTCCGCAGCACCTGGCGAGTCTTGACGTCCTCCTCCTCCTCGTCGTTGCCGACGTCACTGCCAGACAGCTAATCCATATCAAACAGAAACTATGAGTGAATGAGTTGCAACGATGACGGACGTGCATGATAACAAAGTTAGGAAAAATAGAGTCTGCCTCAGTTAGAGTGGGCACGATTATATATCTACAGGGAAGGTGTAAGCGAACCAAAGCTCATGCACAACAGATTTGTACATAGCAATGGTTCGCTGAACCCTCCCTGTAAAAATTTGTGCCCAACGATTCATCATAGGAAAAGAAACAGATTCCAGATCTGAACTTGAACACATTCCAGATTATTTGCAAAATTAAACGGTTGATATCTTTCGATTAGTGCATAAAATAACTGATTGAGATCCCATGATTACTTGCATAAATTAACTGATTGAGATCCAATTATTACTTGCATAAATTAACCGAACGGCCGAACCCCAAATCTTAAAGGAAATCAAGAAGTGATCAAAACAAAATGGAATAAAATCGGCGCAAATATTAGCCCAATACTCATCCATCTACAGATCCATCTACACTAGCAAAAATAGGGTTCAAAAAGGAATGGGGAACAAAAAAGGAAGCAAACCGTAGTTACCTCGTTCCATGGGTCCTCCAGGAAGGTGTCGTAGGGGTTCGGGGGCGGGATGTACGGCACCGGCTCATAGGGGTCATATCCCGGCGGGATCTGACCGCCACCGGCGGCAGCAGCCTCCGATGCACCGGCGGAGGCGGCGGCGACGTCCGTTGAGGGGACGGCGTCGAAGAGGGAGGCATCGCGCTTGGAGCCGACGGCGCCGTGGACGATGGGATTGGCATTCTCCTTGTCCATCTCGCCGGCAGAGGAGAGGGAGAGGGAGAGGGAGAGGGTTTTTTGCTTTGGAGAAGATGATGGGACGTGAGAGAGACGTCGTTGCGTGGGCGAGTGAGAGTGATAGAGATAGTGGGAGGAGGCGTCTATAAAGGCGAGGGGTGGTTAATGCGACCCGCGTCCTACGCGTCCACCGCTGCATGTCTGCACGTCTTGGACTTCTGCAATGCGACACGCGTCCACGATTGCACGTCTTCGACTTCTGCACCGCGACCCGCGTCTACGCGTCAACAATTGCACGTCTTCCATTTCTGCACCGCAACACGCGTCCTCGAGTCTAACTCTGGAAATTTAGATATACTCAGGTATAACCTCGAGTCATATACTAGCATTTTTTGTGTGCTCAGTTTTCCCCTTGAGTGCTAATACTGGCTAGTGCAATATGCTCAGTTTTACCCTTAAGTGGCTGGTCAACAGACAGTCAACAAATGGGATTAACTAGTTAAATGAGTCATTTAATGTGCAAAAAATTCCGAAAAATAGTGGCACATACTCATGAAGTCTTTACCATAAATTTTCAGTTCTCAAAACATAGATAAGTCATAGATAAATCAAGTTTTACCATAAATTGCCACTTCTCAAAGGCCTTCTCAAATCACCTAGTAGCTATGAAGGTGCATGGTTTTCCACAATAAGCCCTTCCCAAAACAGCTTTCCCAAAACATAATTTGTCTAAATGAGGCCACAATTCTCACACTCATGTATATTTGTATTGCAAATAGTTTGAGGTAGGCCAAGATGGGTTTCATTGTACAAAACACGCATTTTCCATTTTTTAAATCTCATATTTGAATCCCTTAGTCTGTTTATTACACAGGTGCCCTTGGTTTCTTGATACTACTCAGTTTTGCCCTCTCCCTCCACAAATTCTCGCAGACGTGCAACATTGTCCTGATTGGTCTAGCCCATGTCACGCGGATCGTGCCCGCCGACCGTTGATCGTATGATCTAACGGGCAGGATAACCCCTCTCTCTCTGTCGGCGGTTACCTTCCACTCTCTAAGTATGCTAAAGGGCGGTTTTCTGTATTCATTTTCACGCGCTAAAAATTATAAACTCTTTTAGGCATTACTTTCCACGCAAAAAATGATAAACCATCACCGATTTGTTGTAGCCATTAATTTTCACGCAAAAAATGATAAACCATCACCGATTTGTTGTAGCCATTAATTTTCACGAAAAAAATAATAAACCATCACCGATTTGTTGTAGCCATTAATTTTCACGCAAAAAATGATAAACCATCACCGATTTGTTGTAGCCATTAATTTTCACGCAAAAAATGATAAACCATCACCGATTTGTTGTAGCCATTAATTTTCACGCAAAAAATGATAAACCATCACCGATTTGTTGTAGCCATTAATTTTCACGAAAAAAATGATAAACCATCACCGATTTGTTGTAGCCATTAATTTTCACGCAAAAAATGATAAACCATCACCGATTTGTTGTAGCCATTAATTTTAACGAAAAAAATGATAAACCATCACCGATTTGTTGTATCCATTATTTTTCACGCAAAAAATCTACCTATCTTTGTATAGAAGATCGTCTGTATGATTTTTTAGGTCATTTAGAGAAGGTAGAAAAAAAATCCCATTTGAGAAGGTCGAAAAAACCTAACTTGTTACAAAAGCTGGTTTCAGTGAGACCTAACCAAATTTGGCATACATGATGCCATATCTATAACAACAAGGAATATCTAAAAGGGAAAGTTTCACAAAATTTGAAATTTAGGGCGAAAATGATGCCATACATGATGCCATAACTTGTTACAAAATCTGAAAATCAATTGGGTATTATAAAGGGAAATAAAAAGTTTGAAAAATGTAAAATGAAACCATCTATCTATGTATGTATAGAAGATCAGCTGTATGAAATTTGAGGTCATTTAGAGAATGTAGAAAAAATCACCTTGTTAGAAAAGCTGGTTTCAGTGAGACGAAACGGCATGCGTTTAAGCAAAGTGATTTTTTTGAACATCTCCAAATGACCCCAAATTTGCCATTACATGATGCCATACGTGTAACAACAAGGAACCCTATCTAAAAAGTGTCAAAAAGTTTGTCCAACCGTATAGCTCTATCAAAAAGAACCTCACCATGGCGCTAGTATAATTTTGGGCTTAGTTACAAACTTTCGTTACCTAACCTTCAACACGAAACTTGTTTCAAATCACTTTTAGCATACAAGAAACAAATCCCACCTTGATTCGAGCACCACAGTCTCCAAACGATGCCGATGCCGATATCGGCATGGTCAGAACGACTATGCTCGCCGCCACTGCTAGGTCACCGTCGGGATGCACCGTCAATCCCGTCCCCTCATTCGATCACTGACACACCAGAGATACCGCCGAGGCCAATGCTGAACGTACATGCTGATGCCAATGCCGAACATGCATGCACGCCGCTGTGGGCACAGCCACGCCGCCCCGCTATGCTGGACGCCACAGACCACCGCGAGGTCTTTCCCTTCGCCACCACACTCTTCTAGCACCCATCTATACACGCCAGAAAGGAGAGACACTAGTTTTCTCTACATTGCTCGCGTTCGTGTCGGACACGGTCAGTCAAAGTTTTGAGGTAGTCGTCGATGTCGTCGACCATTTCTTCTCTTCTTTGCATGGTTAAACGCGTCTAGTTCATATCTATCTAATGCGTCTGGTCTCGCCTCATGCAGTTCTTTGTGGACGTCGATCTTATCTCGGCACCCCGCAGGCCACCTCCTCCGTGCCATCGCTGTAGAGCTCCGTTTAAAAATCTATTCCTACCCGTGTATTGCCCATTGTATCAGCGTCATGGCCCACTTGTCATTCGATATACCGAAGCCCCACTCGTGCGTTTTGGTCAGGGATACACCGATGCTTACGGTCAAACAAAAATGGATGGTCTGACGTGTCTTTGCGGGCTCTACGTGGCCCCACTAGTCAGAAGATAACGGTCAACCGTCGGGCAACCGGCTGGGTAAAACTGAGGAAAAACTAAGGAGCTGGGGAAAACTGAGCACAACTAAGGACCCGAGGGCACGAAAATAGAAATCCCTACAAAATAACATAGTAGTATCACGTCTGTCCATGTTCATCAACTCACATCACTTAAATAAGTTTATTACTCCGTAACATTTGATAGTCCATGATTATCGTGGCTTTTCAATTTTGACTTTTGCCTTCTATTGCGCAAATCCCATGACTATGTGTGCAAAATGTTTGGAATTAATGCAAATAGCAAGCAAATACAAAAGCTGTTTGGAATCTATAGATACGGATCTTGGTTCCTTTGCAAATAGCAATCTCACACGCATCCACGATATTTCACGGAATCACACAGGTTCAGGCGTTCAGCCGCCCAGATATCTCACGGAATGAACCGATGAAGGAATACACATACGGATCTTGCTGCCTTTGCAGATTCAAGATAGCAAAAGGGCGCCCGAACACAACAGATGCCGCTGGTTGGTAGGACGACTGGGACGAGCTTGTCCTACCAGTGGTGAGGACGAGGACGAGGTCCTCCTGCCGGAGATGTGCTCGATCCAGCGGGCAGCCGACGGCGACCAGATCGGGAGGACGGGAATGAAGAGGAATAGTGCTGGGACGGTGGCGGTTGCTGGCGGCCACGGAGGCCGTGAACAGCGACGGCGGCGAGCTGCAGGAGCCCGGGAATGGAGAGGGGGAGGAGTGCTGGGACGGCGGCGGCTGTTGTTGGCGACGACGACGGCCAGGGACGGCGACGGCGGCGAGCTTCAGAAGGACGAGAACGGCGAGGACGACGAGTGCTGGGACGGAGGCGGCGGTTGCTGGCGGCCAAGGCAGCCATGAACGGCGGTGGCGGCCGAGAAGGGGAAACTAACTCTAGCTGCCATGGAAACGGGACAGGAGGAGGGGGGAAATGAGCACGGGGTGTCGGGCCGGATTGGCTTTGGGAGGGCAGGCCGCACTTATATGGGATGGCAGTTCTTGCGTAAATAATTTGAAGGGTTGGGGACAATCGGGTCATTTACCATTCGGGAAGCGGGGAAAGCTCGGGAAGCAGGTCCTGACCAACTTCGGCGCTCGTAGTGCTTTTGTAATTCTTGCTGTTTGTTTGATCTATCCGCTTTTTAATCCCAAAAGCTCCAAAAGCAGAAGTAGAAGCTTAAACAAACGGGACCTTAGCCAGTCAGTTCGATTTGATCACATAGCCAAGAAAAGATTTTTTCCTTCATAGCCGTAGCAACACATATCTGTCTTCGTATCCGCCTTTTTTTTTTGCCATATATGTTATGCTTTGTGTTCAACATTGCAAATTAGGCTCATGTTAGGTAACTTACCAATGGAAAATAATGGAAGTAGCTGGCGAAGAAACACTAGCTGACATGTGACAGAGTTGCTACTATCGGTGGGGTTATTCTTATGTTGCCTAACTTCCATATTTTGTGGGTGAGCTCTAGCCCCAGAAAGACACCAAACAAACCCCCGCCACGCTATGTTGCTCTGTGATCTCTACTGATCTTTAAGGGCATGTACACTGCTGGTCGCTTATCCATGCGCTTGTAGCGAGAAAAGATGCTATTAAATTAGAAAGTGATTTAAGCGCTAGTGGCTTCTCAACATGAGGCGCTAAAACAGACGCAAAACTGTCTGCCAATTCACCTAGTACGGGAGTCAGAAAACCAATCGCTGGATGCTTTCTTTTGCGCGCTGGACGATTTCTTTTACGTCGACGCAACCAAGACGCTAGGATTGGAAAGCTGAACCGCTGATCGACCGGAAATTCAATCCTGGCGCACATGGCTTAGCGCTCCCATTGTACATGCCCCAATAGGTACAAATATATCATCTCATGGACCAAGAAGAATCTAAAAACCATATGAGCAATGCAACCCTGTCCAAATAAATATTTATACTATTGTATAATTTCAATTTTATAAATAAACTAGCCTTCTCAATGCCATGGAGGTTACCGCAAACGGTATCTCATAGGCGTGACGTGTCATCGCGTTGTCCCTTCCATGACATGACTTCTTCTGCATGTTGCCTTCACCACCCGCAACTGGAACAAAGAGATATATAGGTGCATCCGCATCCTAAGTCGCTAATTTATATATTTTTAGCGGGCCGCCCAGTTACATGTCTAGGACAAACTCCAGCGGATATCCACACTATATGCTACCCCTTTCTCCACAAGACTACCGATTTAAAACTACGCGTGCCATTAAGACAAAGGTAGACAAGCCAAGTGTACTACCCGTGATACTGGCATGGGCAAAAACATCGTTGAGTCTACTCTCCTGACCACGCTATATCAGAAATAGATGGAGGCGGCATGGAGAAGCACTCATATCTATCTAGTTTTATTTGAGACCAGATTTGTATTTATCAATCACGTGAATGAGTTATATTTGAAGTTGAATAGCCGTTCCAAAAATATACAGCTGCTCAATTTTCGTAAGATGACGAATCAATGCTCATAGCCGACTTATATATAAGATTTTTTGAGAGAAAACTTAGAAATATACACTTTCTTTGCTGTATTGAGGGCTTGGCCGCGTAGTGGTGTACACACAACAACAACAAATGTGACATGTGGAACAAAAATAAGGTAACAACAAAAAAACGAACTTATTAATAACTACTCCCTCCGTCCATTAATAGATGTCCAGTGGTTTATCTAAATTTGGATGTATCTATGTCTAAAAAATGTCTAGATACATTCAAATTTAGATAAACTTTTGACATCTAAAAATGGACAGAGGTAGTACATCTTATTCTGTTTCAAAACAGGAATTAAGTAGGTGGAGACACTGTGGAATGACTTGCCACAGAATTGGCACATGTGTAAAATAAAGTCCGGACCAAAGAGTTGGTTCGTCAAACATAACAACGGTTGAAAATGAGGTGGCACGCAGCAACACATTCGCAGATCACGGCCCTTAATTTGTAGCAGCAGCTAGCCATCAGCATTTGGGTAGATCGGACGGTGGAGGCAGCATCTTTTGATTCGGCAGAGGACCGTCGCCGACCATCCACGCCATGGACAGACCCCAGCTCAAGTGCACGTCGAAGTGACAGTGCATCAACCACACACCTGGCGCAGAACCACGGATACAGAAAAAGCACATCAAGTTAGTTAAGCTTTGTCACGAGCGAGACAAGAGCCAGGAGTCGACGCAAGTCAAGCATGTGCCTAATATGGCATCAAAGATTACCGGGGTTGTCGGCGAGGAAGCGCACGGCGACCCAGCCGGCGGTGGGCACGCTGACGGTGTTCCGCTCGACGGGGTCGACGAGATTGTACTTAGTCGGATCGTTCACAGGATCGTAGTTGCCGAAGCCCTGCGCGACGACGAAGAAGTTGAAGCCGTGCATGTGAAGCGGGTGGCTTTCGGCGCCCTGGATGGCCGTGCCCTGCATCACCAGCTCCACGGAGGTATTGAAGGCGAGCGGCACGACCCTCGTGCCGTGGGCGACGAAGGTGTTGTTGGGCGCGGTGCCGGTGTAATTGAACGGATGCGGCGGCGTCGTCGGGAAGTTGGCCATGAGCACGCCGGCGTAGCGCCGCCGGTAGTGCGCCTCGAGGAGCGCGGTGCTGGGCCGGACGAAGGAGTTGTTGTTGATGGACGCCGCGAACTTGGTGCCGTTGGGGCCCTGGCAGATCCGGTTGGGCGGACACGGGTCCGTGCCGAGGCCAACGGTGAAGAGCACGTGCCGGTCCACCGCCCGCGGCACGCGCGCCGGGTACTGCGCGGTGGCCAGACTCCGGAAGTTGCCGGAGAAGTTGGCGACGGCGTTGGTATCGTTGTACCGCGGCAGGGCCGGGAGCGGGAGGGTTCGGGCGGAGGTCGGCCGTGTCGGGGCGTAGTACTCGAGGACTGCCGTCGCGGTGGTGTTGTCGAACGTGCCCTGGGTGTTGGTGTACGGGGCGACGGCCATGGCGAACGCCTGGGAGGCAGGGTTGGTGGAGGCGGTGAGCAGCACGTTCATGGTCTGCCCTGGCGAGATGACGAGCGTGGTGGCGGTGAAGGGCTTGACGTAGTTGGCGTCAGCCTCGACGACGGTGAGTGTGTGGTTGGCGATGGCGAAGAAGAGCTCGTTGTTGAGCGCCGCGTTGATGAGGCGGAGCATGTACGTTCTCCCGGGCTGCACCTTGAGCTTGTACGTGTCTTCGAGCACACGAGCATTAGTTTTCAGACATTTTCAGCAAAATAAAGAAATTGAATCTCTTCATTGTGCCGTGAGCTTCCAGGCTTTGACATACCTTTGGACGAGCAGCTGTAAGTTGGGCCAGGAAGCCCGTTGAAAGTGTATGCGTCGGAGACGTTTGGGCCAGCGCCAGTCTGAAGGGCCTGGTTGATCACCGTCTCCGTGTCCGCCTTGAACCACTCGCCTGCCATGCCATCATCCATGGCAGTCGACCCATCATCAAGCAAGTGCAGAACACACATGATCATCAAGACGGGGAGGCGATAGAGCTTCACGTACCGAACATGATGGGCACCTCCTTGTGCGGGCTCTGGAAAGGGTAGCCCTGGGAGCGGCTGGGGAGGATGAGGAGCGGGCCGTAGAGGTGCACGCGGAGCCAGGAGAAGTGGGCGTGCCACCACAGCGTGCCGCGCTGCCCGGCGACGGTGAAGTCGTACGTGTAGCTCCGCCCTGGCTGTATCGGGCACTGCGTGATGTACGACGGCCCGTCCGCCCACCCGTTCCGCAGCTGCCGGAGGCCGTGCCTGCACCCGCGTCATATATACAACATCATCATGCAGCACCGTACACTGGCTTGGCTGGAGTAAATTTTCTTACCAATGGAAGGAGACGTTGTAGTTGATGTGGTTGTGGACCTTGACCACGAGGCGGTCGCCTTCCCTCGCCACCAGCTTCGGCCCCGGGAACTGCCCGTTCACCGTCGGGATGCTCTTGCTGCCGCACAGCCGTGTTACCTTCGTCATGCGCACCTATAGACAGCGCCATCACCGCGGCAAGAAATGGTTAAGGACACCTATGCTCCCCATCGTTCAAGAAATAATACACACGTACATTGAACGTGTAGTGCCGGGTGATGCCGGCGGTGAGGCCCGGCAGTGCCAGGAGGACGGCCAAGGCAAGGAAGGGGCATGTGGAAGCGGCAGCGCGACCACGAAGAGCACCCATTCAAGCTTCTGCACGACGGACCGGCGGTGCGCGGCTTTCCTCTTGTGGTTGCACCTGGAAGCAAGCTAGTGAAGTGGTGCACTTACCGAGGAATGAGTACGGGGGTCTATATAGGCCCATGATGCCCGCCGGGTTCGTGCTCTGCATGGTAGGAGGTCGCAGGCGTGGTGGTGGTTGGCCTGTTCTACAAAAAAAAATTTGCCCCCTGAATTGGGCCATCTGCTTGCTCGTAGTGTGCTGCTCCTCCTTCCTGAGCAGGACGTGTGGATCTATGGTTGCTGGATCGAAAGCAGATCAACTTTCTAGAATTCCATAGAAATCCGACGATCCGAGTTCACTGGTTATATGGCAGTTTTATTATGATTGTAATCGCCCATAAATATATGCATTCTTCCAAGTGTTCTGAACAGACAAATAATATTCAGAACACATTGCATAAGCATGCATAGTTTTTATTATGATGTGTTTATTCATAGTGTCATCTTCCCACTACTATGAAGAACTGAATAATTAAGAAGGTGAAACATCACTAATTTGCACATGAAGACCTGGCTTTAAGTGGCCTCCTCTGTCTGCTTGCCAGCAACTCCAATCAACACCTTTCTTGTCTTGGATCAACATTCACAGTTTACCTTGCATGTGTCTTTGTTTATCAACCTTTGAAGCTAACCATGTGCCCCTCGGTCAATCCTAAAGAGCATCGCGCACTATTTGCCATATTTTTTCACGGGATACAGTTTCGAGACACTACATACTGTCGGAATAGAAACAACGGCGTATTGTTGGTACTCTTTTTTTACACCATATTCATTCAGTCATCTAAATAGAAAAAAATCATCTAAATAGAAAAAACCGATTGTCTATGTGTCTGGCTTTCTCCAAACAACTTTCCACTGACATGCTCGTGCCGACTTAACGTGCTACGTTACCTACAATATTTCAGTTGGGACCCATTTAAAAGTTGTAGTTGCAAACTGTGTTTGCCTTGGTACCAAGGGAAGCCTACCAGGATATGAACAATTAAATAAGCACCTTAGCAGAAGAAAACCTGAATAATAGGTTTCCCCATACAGAGAAAAAAAACATGAAAACAATTCATGCTTCCAATCCAAGAAAAGAGACACTCTTACGTAAGATTAAGGCGTAGCTGGATGAGTGTGGACAAATGATTCCGAGCTCCATGGAGCCGCTTATTTCCACACAAAAAATCATATTTATAAATTTCAGTTTTTGAATAAGTTACATACATAGTTAATGATGTATCCTACAAGCGTGTAAAATCTAAATGTGAAATTCTTTGTATTCTCTGCTACATAAAAGGAACAAAGCCTGAGAAAAAAATGGAGTTGAAAATGTGGATTGTTCTCTATACTTGTATCCACTTTTTTTTTCATGTATCCTGGAGTACAAATTGATTCATATTGAGATTTCACACGCTTGTGGTATACATCATGTATTACGTCATGATTTTTTCAAACTTGTAATCTGATTTTTGATGAAAATCAACAACACCGTGTTGCTTGGCGTCCTTTTGCAGACCGACCGAATGTGTAGAGTGTAAACATAAGGTGGCCACCCAATGCTGGCGTCACTGACCGTATGCAATGTAAGTTTTCGTTTTGTATGACTGCAGTAGGAATGAGGACCAAGTATATTTGTATCCACCACCTAAAGGAAGGTATGAAAGCTGTTTTACGGTGATTGAGATGGTATTTGAAGTGCCATTCGGTACCATCGAGTCTGAAATTTTGTGCATGTAGCCCATTTGATGCCTCTTCGTGCATGTAAAAATCTGATGCATCTTTGATGAGTCTGTAACAATTCGTCCATCGTCATAGCATTATGATTGAAACGAAATATCAAATTTGTGGGGCTAGATAAAGTTGAGAGTACTTAAAAAAAAGATAAAGTTGAGAGAGTAGTAAAGAGATAAAATAATTGGAGATAGTAGCACGAAGATAAAATACTCCCTTCGTCCTAAAATATAGAGTAAAATGCATCAAAGGTCATTGGACTTGACTCTGTTACTCACTTTGGTCACCGTACATAGTCATACGCGATTTACGGTCATCGAATACGCACAGAGGCTCATGTTGGTCACTCAGTGGGTATGTATTTACTGACGTTGGCAAGTGGTCGACCCTGCATGGCAGGCCGCTCCCATCTGTTAGACTAATTCGAATAATAAACAAGAAAAATGACTAAACTGTAAGATTAACAAAGAGATAGGCCCCGTGCCTCTTCTCCTTATCAACAATGCAGAAGCAGCATGTCAGAAAAAAAACAATACAGAAGCACGCAACTTCGTCGGCGAGCGCCGGCGGCCGCGCCTTCCGTTGCCAGGGCATCTGTATCGCCGGAGCTCCCTCCCCTCACCACGCTCAGCTGCTCCTCCCCCTCTTGCTGCACCGTCGCGGGCGGCCGAGCGAGGTCCTGGCCGCCGTGGTTGAAGCCGCTTGCGCTGTGGCGGCGCGAGGCAACGCACGTCGTTCTCGCCCCTCAGCGGCGCGCGGCCTTGCAGATGGCGAAGTGGGTCTGGTACTTTGGTCCCGTCCCCCTCCTCACAATCCGGGTTGTGTTGTGTATGGAAGCGCCGTAGCGGACGAGCACTTGCGCGGCGACGCGGCCTCTTTCTCCCCAATTCAAACCGCCGCACTAAATCTCTGCTACCTGCGCGCGCACCCGTCCGGGTGCGGTAGGGGATACGGGCTTGGGCGCGGGAGTTCGAGCTCGACCGATGGAGGCCGGAGCAGAGGCGTGGGTGGAGGAGCTCAGCGTGGTTGGGGACGCGGGAGAGCCGGGACATTGAGCTTGTCCGCTGAGGCTAGAGCAGAGGCGGCCAGCAAGCAGGAGGAAGTCGAGGCTTGCTTCCCACGGGCCAGACCGGTGCTTCTCCCCGCGAGGAGGAAGATGAGGCTCGTGGGTGGTCACGGCTGGAACTCACGGTGATACAGGTGCATGCAAGCCAGCGTCAGTGGTACACTCCGTCGTCCCCGGATTTGTCGCTAGAGGCGAGGAATGCCGGAGGTTCGCTCGCGAAATTTTCCTTTTTATTTTTTCGTAGGGAATTGAGGAGGGAGCTCTCAGTGTAAGGAAAATAAGATTTAGTCTTTTTCGTAAAATGAAACACAGATGGTACCTGACATACCGGGTTGACCACTTGCCACGTCGGCAAATACGTATCTATACCACAACTGAGTGACCTAGATGGGCTTCCGTGCGTATTCAATGACCGTAAATCGCGTATCACTATGTACAGTGACCAAAGCGAGCAAAGGACTCAAGTTCGGTGACCTTTGATGTATTTTACTCTAAAATATATGTTGGAGAGACCTTTTGGTTGCTAAATTCCTGCCGTATCAAACAGGAAGTCACTTTTTTTTTTCTAAACCAAGTAGGATCCAAATTTCGCGTCGTTACAGGTTAACAATTGAACATTTATCTGCTTATTTTGTGATAATTTCTTGCCATATAGATATGTTCGTTGCCAAATTCCAGCTGAGTAAATGACACTATATCCGGAGCAATAATATTGATCAGATATTTTTCTATTAATTTCTTGCCATATAGGTAAGTTAGTTCTGCCAAATTCCATGCTGAGTAATTGACTCTATATTCGGAGCAATATTGCTCACATATTTTTATAAAATAAAAATAAAAAATATTAGAGGTATCGGTCTCATATTTCAATATTTGTTTTCACGCTTTCATTCCTCACAGGCAGTGATGTAGATGGATCGGACCGGATTTGCCCTCTACCATACCATGTACAATATTATTTCGTCAGGTTCGGAGCGGAACAGATAGCAACTAGATGCAGATCCGAAAACAGATATACCAAACCCCACATAGAATAAAAAAGATCGGACTCGCGGCGAAAACAGCTGTGATCGGATAGTACACGCATAAGTAAACCGAATAACCATACAACCAAAAGTATCGATGAATTTATCATAACACTTATAGAATAACCAATGGTATCATGATAGAATGAATAATATAAATATGAGCACATGAATAATAATAAAAACACATGACCTAAGGTAACATCCACACATGTTTTAATAGCCTAGTAGTCTAAAAAACTTGTAATCTATACGGTATAACAACTATGCAACTGAGTTGAAATCAGCAACTTACTAATTACTAATTGTGCTATAGTATTATTTTACAGTTTTCGGTAAAAATCATATTATTCTATTAAAAATCATCGAATAATCCTAATTAATTTTTGGATAATCCATATTTGATGCTGTTTTACATACCATATCCGGATATTTAGTTGAGAATCGAATATCCTTATGCGTCATATTCCTATAAATCGGATATGGATTCTTTGAAACAGATTCGGTGGAGGATTTGGTAAGGAAATATCCTATCCGTTTACAGTACTGATGCTATTTTTTTAGTCTGATATCACCTATTTTACGATCGTTAAATCTAGATGGATGGCTCCCCAAATTGTCAACCCTTGGTCATTCGGAATGCTTACTAGTCTCAAGGTAGAATTCCTCAAAGGACCAATGCATGTGGTTCATTCCGGTGGAAGATTGCTTGACTCTACTGGGTACTTTTCTTTAGTTAGTTGTCTGCCATCTTAGATGCAGAGATACAGTTAGACTCTGGTTGGATAAATGGTCAGACTCTACCATTAGAGAGAAATTCCCTATCTTTGCTCATTTGCACTAAATAAAGATGTGTCACATTGAAAAGTGCACCAACAAGAAGTTGTAATGATGAAGCAATCCATGAAATGTTTTACATGCCTCTGTCCATGATTTCCTCCAACCAATGTGATGAACTTTCAACTATCATGAATGAAAAAGTTGGGCTTCTGGATAGGGAAATCCAACTTATCTCAGGGGTGCATTTGAACCCATTGTGTGAAAACATATTTCAAAATTTTAAAAGAATATGAAATAAATTTTTGCATGTATATCAAGATATTCTATGTTCGCACACAAGTTTTCGGGAGAAAAAAACGCTTTTTGTGTCCCATGTAAAAGAAACAAAATTTGATGCTCCAACATGACTAGTTATAGGGCATTTTTATACAAGCCACATATCATGTTATTTTCCCACGAAATCTTCTGTATGAACATAGAATTTATGGACGTACACCCGAAATTTTATTTTAGATTTTTTTATTTTTTTAAAATTTGTATTAAATTATTTTTTAATAATTGGTTCAAATGCACCTATGACCCAAAACACTACTTCTGGATGGATAATGATACTTGGTGCCTTGAATGAAGTAATCAGAGTTATTCAAGCAAGAAGTCTACTTAGCTCTATGAGCATCTTCGGTCGTCGTCCCCACACGACGTTTGTGAGACCGCAGACAAGAAATGGAGAAAAACGCTTTCCAGTCGTGTCCTTCAAAACTAAATAGCGCTTCATTTTTTCTGGCATCCCCGGTAGAGAGACTATACATAAAGTCTCTGCCGGGGACGCCGGACACAAAAACAACGTCCGAATGCATGCATGAAGCCCCTAGTCTCCACATGTCATTCTCTTTTTCCACACTTTCTCTCACCTATTTTTCCCACATGGGGTGGTCCCCTCTATTAAAATACATGTATCCGGACACTGTTTGAGGGACATGGCTGGGAAGGGCCTCTTTTTTTAACACATTTTTGGTCTCTTTTTGTTCGACGTTGTCTCCAAATGCATCCCAAATCATCATGTCGGATGTTTTTTGAGAGACGCGACTGGAGATGCTCTAACCCCACCTGATCCGACACTTGCCACTGTTAAATGGATATGGAAATCTAGTGTCCTCCCCAATAATAAATTACTTTTTTGGTTATTACTTCAAGATAGGCCGAACCCCCGATAATTACTCGCTAGGAAAATTTTCTTTGTGGAATCACAGAGTTGTGTTCTATATGAGGAAAATATAGTGGAGGACTTTGTTTACCTCATGTGATTTCAGTCAAATCTTCTTTAAACACACCTACATATAGCGCTTTGCTGGTTTGATCTCCTTGCCAGCAGCGTGACAGGTAAATGTAAATATTCAAAATAACACATTGATTTTAATTAGTTGTTTCCCATAGCACTAACAAAATCTATAAAATTTCTGATTAATCAGGAGAATAATGGAAAACAAATCCTCACTAATCTGTTGGTTCTGAAAATTGCAGGTTATAAAAAATGCCTACGTGCTACATCTGTTCTAAAATATGAGCTAGTATTTTGGCAGTCCAAATCTATGATTTGACCATAAATTTCTCATACAATATTTACTCAATGGTTATAAAATCAAAATGATATAAAAGTACATTTAAATACAATCTGGAGTGAATTCCACTTTTTACCCTATAATTGTACATTTATGACACATATTACCCCATTATGTGGAATTTGTACCAAATATCCTATTTAGGAGACTTTAAACACAGTTTAGACCAAATTTATCATTTTACTTGTTATTGTTAGATAGAATAGGTATGATGCGTTGATGTGGAGCGATAAAATATGTAAATATGGAAGGGCCTCCTGGACGATTTATGCCCAAACTTGTTTAATCCATATGTTCCCTTCATCACTAACGTTTTTGATTTTTTTTTGTCTCCGATCATCATCTAACACCTTACCCAATGGACACACCCAAAAAAGGGTACAAAGCCTTTAAAATGGGTAATCTACCCAAATTTCACTCGGTGGGGTAGTTATTGTCACACATACAATCCAAGATCCAATCAAGAAGATGGTAGCAACGAGAAGATCATGAGACTAACCCTCGAAGATTTCCAAAGCCTACAAGATTAGATCCTGTTGTTGCTGTAGTCGATCACTTGCCGCTTTCGAAAGCGCGTAGAAGATCTTGACGGTGCCACAGTCGGGCAGCACCTCCGTACTCGGTCACACGTTCAGTGTTGATGACGACGTCCTTCTCCCCGTTCCAGCGGGCAGCGGATGTAGTAGATCCTCCTCGGAATCCCGACAACACGACGGCGTGGTGTCGGTGGTGGTGGAGATCTCCGGTAGGGCTTCGCCTAAGCACCGTGGGAGAAGATGGAGGAGGAGAGAGGCTAGGGTTTGGGAGAGGGGGCGCCGGCTTGGGTGCCTTGAGGGGTGCGTCCAAGGTGGTCTTGATGTGGCCGGCCAGCCCCCCTCTCCTCCTCTTTATATAGGTGGAACCCCCCAAGGGTTTGCCCAAAAACCAATCTGAAGTCCAACTCCAAAACTGCCATATGGACGAAACCTAGAGGGATAGGGACTCTCCCTTTCCCCCTTAGCTTGGCCGGCCAAGGAGGTGGAGTCCACCATGGACTCCACCCTCCAACTTGGTTGGCTGGTTAGGGTTGGTGGAGTCCAACCGGGACTCCACCTTCCATGGTGATTTCTTCCGGAAGGTTCTAGAACATTCTAGCGCCTTCCATAAATGCACCGGATCATTTCCAAACATGGAAAGTGACTTCCTATATATGAATCTTATTCTCCGAACCATTCCGGACCACCTCGTGATGTCCTGGATCCCATCCGAGACTCCGAACAAAATTCGAACTCCATTCCATATTCCATATCTACTTAAAATGACATCAAACCTTAAGTGTGTCACCCTACGGTTCGTGAACTATGCAGACAAGGTTGAGACTCCTCTCCGACCAATAACCAATAGCGGGATCTGGAGATCCCTAATGGCTCCCACACATTCAACGATAACTTAGTGATTGATTGAACCATTTACATACGATACTGATTCCCTTTGTCTCGCGATATTTTACTTGTCCGAGGTTTGATCATCGGTATCTCCATACCTTGTTCAACCTCGTCTCCGACAAGTACTCTTTACTCGTACCGTGGCATATCATCTCTTGTGAACCATTCACATGCTTGCAAGCTAATCAGACGACATTCCACTGAGAGGGCCCAGAGTATATCTATCCGTCATCGGGATGGACAAATCCCACTCTTGATCCATATGCCTCAACTCATACTTTCCGAATACTTAATCCCACCTTTATAACCACCCATTTACGCAGTGGCGTTTGATGTAATCAAAGTACCCTTCCGGTATAAGTGATTTACATGATCTCATGGTCGAAGGACTAGGTAACTATGTATCGAAAGCGAATAGCAAACTGAACTTAATGACGTGATCTTATGCTATGCTTATTTGGGTGTGTGTCCATTATATCATTCATCTAATGACATAACCTTGTTATTAATAACATCCAATGTTCATGATCACGAAACCATGATCATCTATTAATCAACAAGCTAGTTATACAAGAGGCTTACTAGGGACTCCTTGTTGTTTACATAACACACATGTATCAATGTTTCGGTTAATACAATTATAGCATGGTATGCAAACATTTATCATAAACACAAAGATATATTATAATAACCATTTTATTATTGCCTCTTGGGCATATCTCCAACAGTCTCCCACTTGCACTAGAGTCAATAATCTAGTTTACATTTGTAAGGATATAACACCTTGGCCTTCTGGTGCTTTATCATGTTTTGCTCATGGGAGAGGTTTTAGTCAACGGATCTGACATGCTCAGAAACGTATGTATTTTGCAATTCATTTGCGTCTCAACGCATCACTCATTTTCCAAATGAGTTGGCATTAATCGTATATGTTCGGTCTTCTTGTGGAAGCTTAATTCCGCGGTCTGAAATATGTCACTAATATTGTCACACACAATATAGCTTCAAAGTTCTGACACTATCGGAACTACACCAAGTTCTGAAAGAACTCCTCGACTTAAACGTCCTCAGTCATTGTCAAAACAATGACATACTATGCCTTCGTTTGTAGAATCCCTCACAATATTTAGAACTCTTCTAAATCTAGCATTGTGCTACCTTTTAAACAACACTTAGCCTAATTGAGATTTGAAATTCATTTTTATATGTGACCAAACTAATATCGGTGCAACACCTTACAGCGATTTGTTTGTCATCACCCCATACAAAAACTATATATATCATTGGTTCTTCTAAAGTACCCAAGGATATTCTTACTGTCGATCAATGATCATCACATGAATCGTTCTGGTACATGCTCATAACACTTTAGAGCACAGGATATCTGATTGTGTACATATTAATCGTGATCTAAAATCACTCATGTGTTTTTACTCATTGAGTGTCAGATACACTCAAGTCTTGTTAAACCTTCACATGAAAAGAACACCTTATTAATATTTCTATATTGAACTACTTCAATATCCATTCTATGTACTTTGACTTAGACTTATTATGTGTTTCAATCTATCTTCATAGATCTTGACACTAAATATGTTTCAGTTCATATCCTTTCATTGAAATTAGTTCTCAATGAAACTTTTTTTATCAAGTATATAATTACATCATTTATAATCAACTATATGTCATCTACATAAGTATTATAAATATGTCTCAGCGCTCCCACTTACTTTCTTGCAAATGCAAGCATCTTCATCGTTTCTGATGAAATCAAAAAACTCTTTGACTATTTCATCCGGTGAAGATTCCAACTCCGCGATACTCACTTCATCCAATTGAAGTTCGTATACCTATCTAATATTCCACGGACTAGCAAAAACTCTTGGTTGTATCTTGTATACACCTTTAATACACACTTCTGTTAAGTAATGTATTTTTGCCATCCTACTAGCATATCTCATGAAAGAAATATGTAGCGATTACTAGAATAATCCACATAGACTATAAGCATCGCTACGAAAGATCTAATCTTACCGTAGTCAACTCTTCGAACTTTGTCGTAAACAACTTTTCGACAAGTCGAGCTTATTCAAGGATATTCCATCCAAGTCCATCAATTTTATAGATCCATTTACTTTCAAAAAGTATTCATCTATCTTGAATTTCATGGCGCATAGCCATTTTAACGGAGTCAGAGCCCATCATAATTTCTTTGTATGCAGTTGGTTTATCATTGTTCAAAATCAATCCTTTGTCCACAAATCATTTATTTGATCACAAAATAAACCATACCTACAAGGTTCAATAGGTACGTCGATCTCCATGGTTAAAACACTTTGTAGTCATGGGAGCCATGATCTTCGTAGCCGCTTCCGGAACCATTTCCGATGCTGTGCTACTCTGATCATCATGCTCAGGTTCATAAACCTTATCAAGTTCCATTTTCCACCCACTCAAATACTTCGCTAGAAAACAATTTCTTGGAAATAAGCAAGTAACATTAACAAACACTTTTGTCTTTTACTTCATAGTGGAAAGAATTCCCTATCAATTCTCTGGGATAACCAACAAATATATTCATCCGATTTTGGTTGTAAACTCATTTACTTATGCTATGCATACCAAAATTTAAGAAAGGACTATTAGGGTTCATACCCATGCCATAACTCGTATGGTGTCATTTCAACGGATTATGATGATGCTCTATTTAGTGTAAAAGCGGTAGTTGATGTCTACGCACGCTTCTATTCCTGTAGACAGTGTTGGGCCTCCAAGAGCAGAGGTTTGTAGAACAGCAGCAAGTTTCCCTTAAGTGGATCACCCAAGGTTTATCGAACTCAGGGAGGTAGAGGTCAGAGATATTCCTCTCAAGCAACCCTGCAATTAAGATACAAGAAGTCTCTTGTGTCCCCAACACACCTAATACACTTGTCAGATGTCTAGGTGCACTAGTTCGGCGAAGAGATATTAAAACGCAGATGGTATAGATGGTGGTAAAAGGTAATTGCGATCTGAAGTAAATATTGCAGGAAGTAAAGATGCAGTGAAACAGTAAATAAGAGATGTTTGTAGTATTTGGAAGCAAGGCCTAGGGATCCTACTTTCACTAGTGGCCACTCTCAACATTGCTATCATAATTGAATGTAAATATAAGCACTTCATCATACTACTCTCCTGTTGAATAAAAAACTCAAATTCATTGGGCAAGTGTGCAAAAGCACACCTCAAAGGCGTATTCCCAAGTACTAATAAACACCCCACACTGTCACCGTGAGCATTCATAGGAGGTACTAACACACCACAATTCATAAGGGAGTTACACACGGCGCACACACTGTCACCATTACACCGAGGTCACAGTAACTCCAAAGTTCACATAATAAAACACTTGAATAGCATATGACATCTAGATTGCAAAGCCTATGATCACATAGATGAACAAATAAGTACTACTCTCAAACACTCTCTTGTTGGATAACAAACACCATTCATTGTGTAGGGCTACAAGAGCTCCCTCAAGCCGGAGTAAACAAGCTCCACAACATCCGGAGTTCATATTAAAGTAACCACTAGAGTGCATAATAGACAAGAGTAGCATCTACATATTCATAAAGATCACACCATGGGAGAGAGAGATGAACCACATAGCTACCGGTAGAGCCCTCAGCCTCGGGGGAGAACTACTCCCTCCTCATCATGGGAGACAACAACGGCGATGAAGATGGCGGTGATGTCGATGGAGATGACTCCGGGGGCAATTCCCCGTCCCGGCGGCGTGCCGGAACAGAGACTTCTGTCCCCCGAAATGGAGTTTCGCGATGGCGGCGGCGTCCCTGGAGTCTTTCTGGAGTTTCGTCAATTGTTGTAGGGTTTTTAGGTCGCGAGGGATTTTATAGGCGAAGAGGCGGCGCAAGGGGGTGCCTGGGGGGCCCACCCCATAGGGCGGCGCGCCCCCCTCCTAGGCCGCGCCAGCCTATGGCGTGGAGGCCCTGGGCCTCCTCTCCGGCTCCCCTTCGGTGTTCTGGTCCGTCTCGGTGAAATAAGATGTTTGGCTTTTGTTTCGTCGAATTCCGAGAATATTGCCCGAACAGCCTTTCTGGAACCAAAAACAGCAGAAAACAGGAACTGGCACTTCGGCATCTTGTTAATAGGTTAGTTCCGGAAAATGCATAAAAACATTATAAAGTGTGAGCAAAACATGTAGGTATTGTCATAAAACTAGCATTGAACATAAGAAATTATAGATACGTTGGAGACGTATCAAGCATCCCCAAGCTTAGTTCCTACTCGCCCTCGAGTAGGTAAACTATAACAAGGATAATTTCTGAAGTGACATGCTACTATCATAATCTTGATCAATACTATTGTAAAGCATATGAGATGAATGAAGTGATTCGAAGCAATGGTAAAGACAATGACTAAACAACTGAATCATATAGCAAATACTTTTCATGAATAGTACTTTCAAGACAAGCATCAATAAGACTTGCATAGGAGTTAACTCATCAAGCAATAAATTCTTAGTAGAAAGTTTTGAAGCAACACAAAGGAAGATATAAGTTTCAGCAGTTGCTTTCAACTTCAACATGTATATCTCATGGATAATTGTCAACACAAAGTAATATGATGAGTGCAAATAAGCAAGTATGTGGGAATCAATGCACACAGTTGACACAGGTGTTTGCTTCTAAGATAGAAGGAAGTAGGTAAACTGACTCAACATAAAGTAAAAGAAAGGCCCTTCGCAGAGGGAAGCATGGATTACTATTTTTGTGCTAGAGCTTTTATTTTGAAAACATAGAAACAATTGTGTCAACGGTAGTAATAATTCATATGTGTTATGCATAAAACCTCCTATAAGTTGCAAGTCGCATGCATTGAATACCAATAGTGCCCGCACCTTGTCCTAATTAGCTCGGATTTCCATGGATTATCATTGCATTACATATGTTTCAACCAAGTGTCACAAAGGGGTACCTCTATGCCACCTGTACAAAGGTCCAAGGAGATAGATCGCATTTGATTTCTCAGTTTTGATAGATCTCAACTTGAGGACATCCATACCAGGACAACATAGAAAACAGATAATGG
Source organism: Lolium perenne (assembly GCF_019359855.2). Taxonomy (NCBI): domain Eukaryota; kingdom Viridiplantae; phylum Streptophyta; class Magnoliopsida; order Poales; family Poaceae; genus Lolium; species Lolium perenne. The sequence goes on along the minus strand of NC_067246.2, from coordinate 274,374,034 downwards.
ACTCCTCTTTTTAATGCTTAAGCATTCAACAACAGATAATATTCTCATAAGAGATTGAGGATTAATGTCCAACTGAAACTTCCACCATGATACATGGCTTTGGTTAGCGGCCCAATGTTCTTATCTAACAATATGCATACTCAAACCATTTAATCATGATAAATCGCCCTTACTTCAGACAAGACGAACATGCATAGCAACTCACATGATATTCAACAAAGGTGTAATAGTTGATGGCGTCCCCGGAAACATGGTTACCGCTCAACAAGCAACTTATAAGAAATAAGATACATAAGCTACATATTCTTTACCACAATAGTTTTTAAGGCTATTTTCCCATGAGCTATATATTGCAAAGACAAGGAATGAAATTTTAAAGGTAGCACTCAAGTAATTTACTTTGGAATGGCAGAGAAATACCACATAGTAGGTAGGTATGGTGGACACAAATGGCATGGGTTTTGGCTCAAGGTTTTGGATGCACGAGAAGTATTCCCTCTCAGTACAAGGCTTTGGCTAGCAAGGTTGTTTGAAGCAAACACAAGTATGAACCGGTACAGCAAAACTTACATAAGAACATATTGCAAGCATTATAAGACTCTACACTGTCTTCCTTGTTGTTCAAACACTTCACCAGAAAATATCTAGACTTTAGAGAGACCAATCATGCAAACCAAATTTCAACAAGCTCTATGGTAGTTCTTCATTAATAGGTGCAAAGTACATGATGCAAAAGCTTAAACATGATCTATGAGAGCTCAAAACAATTGCCAAGTATCAAATTATTCAAAACCATATACCATTTACCACATGAAGCATTTTCTGTTTCCAACCAAATAGCAATTAACGAAGCGGTTTTCAACTCCGCCATGAACATTAAAAGTAAAAGCGAAGAACACTAGTGTTCATATGAAAAAGCGAAGCGTGTCTCTCTCCCACACAAGGTATGATCCAATTTATTCAGAGAACTAAGATAACAAAATGAAAATAAAAGCACACAGACGCTCCAAGTAAAGCACATAAGATGTGACAGAATAAAAATATAGTTTCACTAGAGATGACCTGATAAGTTGTTGATGAAGAAGGGGATGCCTTGGGCATCCCCAAGCTTAGACGGTTGGGTCTTCTTGAAATAAGCAGGGATGAACCACGGGGCCATCCCCAAGCTTAGGCTCTTCACTCTTCTTGATCACATTATATCACCCTTCTCTCTTGACCCTTGAAAACTTCCGCCACACCAAACTTCTCATAAACTTCATTAGAGGGTTAGTGCATAATCAAAAATTCACATGTTCAGCAAGGACACAATCATTCTTAACACTTCTGGACATTACCCAAAGCTACTGAAAGTTAATGGAACAAAGAAATCCACTTAACACAGTAAAAGAGGCAATGCAAAATAAAAGGCAGAATCTGTCAAAACAGAACTGTCCGTAAAGACGAATTTTTTAGGGGCACTTAACAGGCTCAGATGAAAAAACTCAAAACTAATGAAAGTTGCGTACATATCTGAGGATCACTCATGAAAATTTGCAGCATTTTACGAGTTTCCTACAGAGAGATCTACTCAAATTCGTGACAGGTAGAAATCTGTTTCTGAGCAGAAATCCAAATCTAGTATCAACTTTCTATTAGAGACTTTACTTGGCACAACAATGCAATAAAATAAAGATAAGGAGAGGTTGCTACAGTAGTAACAACTTCCAAGACACAACAAAACAGTAGCAAAATAAAAACATGGGTTATCTCCCAAGAAGTGCTTTCTTTATAGCCATTAAGATGGGCTCAGTAATTTTAATGATGCTCTCACAAGAAATTAGAGTTGAAGCAAAAGAGAGCATCAAAAGCAAATAAGAAACACTTTTAAGTCTAACCCACTTCCTATGAAAAGGAATCTTGTAAATAAACAAGTCATGTAAGCGTAATGCAACAAGCATAGAAAGGCAACACAAGCGCAACTTCAAGATTCTCAACATAAAGAGGGGAAACTTAATATTATTAAGATGCATATAACCATATTTCCCTCTCTCATAATAACTTTCAGTAGCATCATGAACAAACTCAACAATATAACTATCACATAAAGCATTCTTATTCACATGCATAAAAGTATCATTACTCTCCACATAAGCATAATCAATTTTATTAGTAATAGTGGGAGTAAAACTATCACAACCATCATTGTAATTATCATAAATTGCAGGCATGGTATAATCATAATAAACTTTATCCTCCATAGTAGGTGGCACCAAAATACCACTATCATTATAATCATCATAAATGGGAGGCAAAGTATCATCAAAGAAAATTTTCTCCTCAAAACTTGGGGGACTAAAAATATCACAACCAGCTTCCCCAAGCTTAAATTCTTCCATAACATTAGCAATAATGGTATTCAAAGAGTTCATGCTAATAACATTGCTACAACTATTTTGCAAACAAAGTTCCATAGGTTTTTTAATTTTCTCTTCAAACACCTCATGTCCTAACTCAAGATAAATACTATAAAGATCTCTAATATTTTTGTTGTTTTCCATTAAGCCTAACTAATGAAAATAAAAACAAGAAACAAAAAGATGCAATTTCAGGATCTAAAGGAGATAGCTTTGAGCACTCACACTGATGACCCACAAGTATAGGGAATCGCAACAGTCTTCGCGGGAAGTAAAACCCAATTTATTGATTCGACACAAGGGGAGACAAAGAATACTTGAAAGCCTTAACAACGGAGTTGTCAATTCAGCTGCACCTAGAAACAGACTTGCTCGCAAGAGTTTATCAGTAGTAACAGCTTTATAGCAGTAGCAGTAGTGAAATAACAGCAGCAGAGTAACAAAGACAGCAGTAGTGATTATAGTAAACAGCAGGATTAAAATACTGTAGGCACAGGGATGGATGAACGGGCGTTGCATGGATGAGAGAAACTCATGTAACAATCAAAGCAGGGCATTTGCAGATAATAACAAAACGGTATCCAAGTACTAATCAATCAATAGGCATGTGTTCCATATTTAGTCGTACGTGCTCGCAATGAGAAACTTGCACAACATCTTTTGTCCTACCAGCCGGTGGCAGCCGGGCCTCTAGGGAATCTACTAGAAATTAAGGTACTCCTTTTAATAGGCACCGGAGCAAAGCATTAACACTCCGTGAACACATGTGATCCTCATATCACCGCCTTCCCCTTCGGTTGTCCCAATTTCTGTCACTTTGGGGCTTCGGGTTCCGGACAACAATACGTGTATACAACTTGCAGGTAAGATCATAAAACAATGCATATCATCATGAAACAATAACATGTTCAGATCTGAGATCATGGCACTCGGGCCCTAGTGACAAGCATTAAGCATAACAAGTTGCAACAATATCATAAAAGTACCAATTACGGACACTAGGCACTATGCCCTAACAATCTTATGCTATTACATGACCAATATCATCCAATCCCTACCATCCCCTTCAGCCTACAGCGGGGGAATTACTAACACATGGATGGGGGAAACATGGCTGGTCGATGGAGAGGCATCGGTGGTGATGATGGCGATGATCTCTTCCAATTCCCCGTCCCGGCGAGGTGCCAGAACGGAGTTTCTGGTCCCGAGACGGAGTTTCGCGACGGTGGCGGCATACTGGATGGTTTCTGGCGACTTTGACTTCTCGTCTCGCGTTTTTAGATCGAAACCCTTAAATAGTCCAGAGGGGGGCGTCAGAGGCTGGCCGAGGGGGCCACACGCTAGGGCGGCGCGCCCCCCCTCCAGGCCGCGCCGGCCTAGTGCGTGGGGGCCCTGGGCCTCCCCCAGGCCTGCCCTTCTGGCACCGTGAATCTTCTGGAAAAATAAGCCCTTCGACATAAATTCCGAGGATTTTCCTGAAAGTTGAAATTCTGCACAAAAATGTGACACCAGGGCAATTCTGCTGAAAACAGCGTTAGTCCGTGTTAGTTGTATCCAAAATACACAAATTAGAGGCAAAACAATAGCAAAATTGTTCGGGAAAGTAGATACGTTTTGGACGTATCAACTCCCCCCAAGCTTAGCTTATTGCTTGTCCTCAAGAAATTCAGTTAACAACTGAGTGCGATAAAAGAACTTTCATGAACACATTTGTTCATATGATGTAAATATTCTCATGATATGGCAAGTACTTAAGCAATTCATAATAAGATACATGCAAATAAAATCATCTAACAGCTATGTCAATCATGGAAAAGGTACCAACAAATTAACAATAAGCATCATGAATCATGTCTATCAGCAGGATTGCAATGTTCATAAAAGGATATGATAAAGTGGTATCTCGCTTGCCCGTATTTGTACAGCAAAACATAAATGCTCGGGCACCTTTGAAGTTCATGGAAAGGATGGAAGTAGAGATTATCAAAGATAAAAGCATCAAAGTTATACCACAATTAATCACATTTTGGGACAAGCATATTATACTAAGAATGACAGTTGTGCTCTCAAGAAAGTGCTCAAAGAAAGGATAGAGACTCAATGTAAAAGCAAAAGATTGACCCTTCGCAGAGGGAAGCAGGGATTAACATGTGCTAGAGCTTTTCATTTGTAAAAAAGGAGTAAAATTATTTTGAGAGGTGTTTGTTGTTGTCAACGAATGGTAATGGGTACTCTAACTACCTCATCAACCAGACTTTCAAGAGCGCCTCCCATGAAGGACGTTATCTCTACTAGAAAGGTAGATCATCCCTCTTCTCTTTTGTTTACACATGTATTTTAGTTTCATTATGGATGACACTCCCCCCAACCTTTGCTTACACAAGCCATGGCTAACCGAATCCTCGGGTGCCTTCCAACATTCTCATACCATGGAGGAGTGTCTATTTGCAAGTTAAGTTGCTTACTGATAAATCAGGGCAAAGCATGTGAAGAGAATTATTAATGAAAGTTAATTAATTGGGGCTGGGAACCCCGTTGCCGGCTCTTTTTGCAAAATTATTGGATAAGCGGATGTGCCACTAGTCCATTATGAAAGTCTGTCAGGAGTAAATGACAAGATTGAAAGATAAACACCACATACTTCCTCATGAGCTATAAAACATAAACACAAATTGAGAAGCATTTTGAAGGTGTTAAAGGTAGCACATGAGAATTTACTTGGAATGGTTTGAAATGCCATGCATAGGTATTTATGGTGGACACTCTGGAATAACTTGGTTTTCAGGGGTTTGGAAGCACGAGCAGCGTTCCCGCTCAGTACAAGTGAAGGCTAGCAATAGACTGGGAAGCGACAATCAAGAGAGCAGTAACTGTCATAATCATGCTTGCGACAAAATAAATTAACGGAGGCATAAGAGTGATACAAGAACTCTGAGGTAAAGTAAATCATCGAAGCTTAATTGACTTTTGTTCAGTCATATGCATGCGTGAGCATGTGCCAGGTTGATTCAAGTGAATTATTCAGAGGAGGATACCACAATGTCATATCTATCTATGAATAAAGCAATGCAAGCAAATATTTATGACATGCTACTCATATTAATAAATTGGAGCTAAACATGAGAGATCATGAACTACTAGACTTTCTTAAATGACATATACCTCACATGAACCAACTAAGCATGCTCACATGGTGTCAACACCCGGATTTTTAAGTCCAGATGCCTGTTATGCCATACATCGCAATCCCAGGAATATTGTTGTTGCGAGACATAACAGTTGAATATCATAAGTCATCATTCATTACATACCATAGTCGTCTTACAAATAGATCACCTGATCCAATATTACAATAATAGTTGAACTATTGTTTCAACACACATCACAAATACATAGCGGAAGCGTAGATAGAAGGGGACTCTATAGTCCACAGGCCAACGCTTGACGTCAGGAGTAGTCCTAGTTGTCGTAGACGTCCAGCTGTCCATCCTCTTCATACTGATGTTCCTCTTCATAGTCTGGCCATTTGAATAGCCAGGGACAAAGCCATGAGTACTTTAAAGTACTCGCAAACTAATACTAATGTAAGTTCTAACATTTCTAGTAAGGGGGTGCTAAGCTCTAGTTTCTTTTGCATAAAGCCAATTTTAGTTCACAAGTATTTGAAATAAAAACTCTTCAGGTGCTAACTAACTCAAGTGGGAACATTAGTGTCATTCCCACAACTCAGTTGTATTTCAATTCAAAATCACCATTTCAATTTCAAATCACAAGTCACCCTTCACATGTCATATTTTTGAAAATGGTCTGATGACGGAACAGTATGGCCTTTCCAACCGTCCATAACCGTGGACGCGGCTATTCGAATAGTTCTACACTCTGCAGAGGTCGTACACTTGTGCCACAACATTTGCAATAATCCGTCAGGGTTAACTGGCCCTGATTTATCACACTCCATGCGCGGACTACCAACCATAACCTTTCACTTACATAACCTAGTATAGGCACCTCTCCCCATGAGCTTGGCCTCCCAGTGAAAACAAACTGTCAGCCTGGGAACTGCACAGGGCTTGGGCCGGACATTCACCTCATATTCACGTCATATCACATCATTCCATATTTCTTTGGAGGCAGCCCTTGGCATAACCCCGATGACGCTTGTTCAGAGGGAACCCATACTAAGATACATAAACTTCTAGTTAAGCCCTACCCATATCAGGTATTGTGGGGGTACTTGTAAAATTGGAATGGTATCGCATCCGAACCCAACCATCAGTTTTTCGTAAAATTCACCAAGTCATTCACAAGTCATATTCACCTTCCAAAATCTTTCAATAGAATGAATCATCATTCCAAGGTTTTCAAAGTCTTTTCATTTCACAAGTTCCCATCTAGAGTAGTCATTTTTAATTTAGCACTAGCATCTAGGTATGAGGGGTGCTAAGTATGCTGCTTTGCTTCTAGGCTAACTTTGATACTCTTGTGCGAATCCAATACTAACCAAGTGAATCATGAATCAAAAAGTACTTTGATAAAACAAAAGTAAATAAAGCTTGTAAAGTAAAACTGGGAAGTAGGATCAGGAACATAAAGTAAATGGGTAATGCCTTGCTCATGGTGAGCTTTGCACTTTGCAAGAGTATTATCTGCAACAATAGAACTTGCAATGGTGTTAGCTTGCCTTGGTTGTTGAGGTGGTCAAAGTGGTCTTCTTCTCCTTGAAAGTAGACTTCCTCATCCTCTTCATACTCCTCGGTACTAGCGTCTAAAATACGAATACAGGGTACAATCACCAAGCAATTCATTGGCTATTCTAAAAATCACATGTATTCACACAAACTATTCTATTCACACAATTAATACAATTTGGTGCATTGGTGGTCTTGCTTGAGGAAAAATAATTTCCTCTCATTTCATATGTAAATGATAGTTTCCATATAGTTCTTGAGGAATAATTTCCTCTCATTGAATCTTCTTTAAGATTTAATTTCTCAAACAATCACTCATGAATTCAGGTTGTCCTAAGTCAACCATTCATCATCATCATTTGAGAAAATGATTTAAATGAGGCAGAGATACCTCATACTATTTAACACTTCTACAAATGATTTAAAATCTCCAAGTATTTCATATGAGAGCATTTGACCAGGGGTCCAAACTTCATATGAAAGTACTTGGGACAAGATTTAAGTGAAGTGAAACACCTCATATAATTTACACAAATTAAACTAGCATCACACATTACTATTAAGTGGGTAGATGGGTTGTTTTCTTATTTAAGAAAAATAATTTCCTCTCATACTAATTAAGGTGTTACTTTTACTTATTTAGAGAAATAATTTCCTCTTATTATCTTATTAAGATTTAATTTCTCTCATGATAATATATGACTTAGGTTGACTCAGTCAACCTCTTCATACTCATCATTTAAGAAAATGATTTAAATGAGGTGAAGCCTCATACAATTTAATCTCAACATGGTAAAGATTTAATATCATCAAACAATTCATATGAGACCTAAATGACCAGAGTCTCTACCTCATTTTGAATTGTTCATGACAAGATTTAAATGAGAGAAAGACTCCCATGTGTTTTATTAATAGTTTTAGACAATATCTTTGACTAGAAATAGCCATCTAGTCCTTTAATTAAGCTAGGCCATGATCATTCAAAGTGACAACACCATTTTCTTGCAGAAACAATTAGTGTAAGTCAAATGTGAGCTATGAGAGTTGGAATTACTTAAATACCTATTTTGGTTGATTTTTAATAATTATTTGAATATGAAAAAGTCCCTGCCTTCTTCTTTTTATCATTCTATTTCTACAACAGATCTTGGGGTGGGACCAGTGGAATGTTGTAGATATTTTTACTAGCTGTCTAACAATATAAAGTTTGTTAAATTTGGCCAAGCCAAACAGATTCTATGAATTTTCAAAGTTGGGTCTAGTGTTGAATTTAACAGAATCTGGAAATTCGAATTTGAATAAAATGGGCTGCGCGGGAAACGCTAATGGGCCAGATTCAAAATTTTAACGGCCTGCCCAGCCCACCACGGTCCACAGACGCGTGGGCTGCCTGACAGCAGGGGGCCCACCTGTCAGTGGCTGTTGCTTACCGAAACGGTACTGGAGGCTGTGAGGCGGTAGATCAGAGGGAGATCGGACGGCAGAGAATGGTCGTCGTCGTCGACGAGAGGCAGACGCGGGCACGGCGGAGGAAGGGGGTCGACGGCGAGCAGGGACTCCGGCGAGGGTCGGCGACGAGGCAGGAGGAGGTTGTCGACGACGGCGGTGCTTCTCGAACAAGTCGCATGTCCTGGGGAGGCTTCTAGCTCCGGCAGCTTCTGCGGCGGAGCACGGGCGGCGATGGTGCAATTGAGCGGCGGTGGTGCGCAATGTTGAGGGGAGAGAGTGCGAGGAGGCTCAGAGGAGGGAGGGAAGTCGAGGGGCGTGCTCAGAGGAGGAGGATGAGCTCTCCTTTTATAGGCGCTCGAGGTGCCCGGAGGTCTGCGGCGAACCCGACAATGGCGCGGCGATTTCGGCGATGGAGAGGGGTAGGAGGGGGCAGGGAGAGGTAGGCGACGTCCGTGCGGTGCTAGGGAGCTAGATGGCGAGGTGGGGGACGGTCAGGCGAGTGCGGGCGATGGCGAGTGCTGGCGACACGGGCGCGGGAATCCGATGATGATGTCGACGGCGGCGGCGCTCGCGCGAGACAAGGGGTGTGTCTGGTGGGTTGCGGTCGTCCAGGGGAGCATGTGTGCGAAGAGAGAGAGAGAGCGAGAGGGGCCTCGGGTCGACGGCGCACGTGTCCGCTCTGCGGCGTCCAGGGCGTGTCGATGCGTACCCTGGCGCGTTCTGGACGTCGTGGGCGCGTCCCGTTCCCGGCGGTGGCGGGTCGTTCACCGACCAGGGCTGAGGTAGGCTTGTTCAGTAGGGTGTGAGGGAGCAGGGGGACATGGTGGCAGGTCTGGTGATGAAGGGAGTGAGGGGAGGGGCATACACGTGCCCATGGCCGGCATGGCATTGCCATGGCTAGGTTGTCCTTCCTCTAGGGTTTTAATGGCAGGTGCTGGGTGAGAGGGGACAAGGGGACAGGTTGGAGTGAGATGGGGCAGTAGGTTGGGCTAGGTCACTATTTGAAATAGTGTTTGCATTTATTCCATAATTGTCCAATTCAAAATTTGCCCAAATTTGGTTGAGTTCCAAAGGTTCCAAAATTTGAAAGTGGTGAGTGTGGTTAGTTTGAAAATGATCAGAGACAACCATGTGTAGTGGCGGAATTTTAAAAATCAAAGAATTGCAAAATTTGCCAAAGTGAGATTGTTGCACATAAATAAAAGTCTCAACTTTGCATGAGCATAGTTTTTGATCCCAGATGAATTTGGTATGGTTGTCTTTACAAAAGTTGTTCATCTTGATGTCCTCTTGGATGACATGCAAAGAATTGGGAAAGTTTAGTTTGAAAAACTTGAGATAGAGGGGCTCAAAGTAGTGACCAGAATGTAGATGGCAGATTTGACTATTATTGTATGCGAGCCCATTTTGAGTTGGGATTTGATTTTATTTGTGTTTAGTTGATTCCAAAAGTTGTAATAAATGTTTAGTAGCATAATACAACTAATGGTGAAGGCCAAATTGGTCTAGATCAAGATTTGTAAAAATGGCCTAAACCATATGTGAGGGTTTTGTGATTTTCTAACTTTTATTCTTTTATTTTTCTTTGCTTCATTTTGACAAGGGTGAGGCTTATTTGGTGTTAGAATAAGTTGGGTAAAGGGTTCAAACCATTTTGGAACAATGGGGGTGCCTAGGTCAAGATTTGATATGTTGGCTAAGGGCCACATATACCTCTATGCATATGTTTGATTTTATTTTATTTCTTACTTGAATTTGGTTGGTAAGTACTTGGTTGAGGGTGTTGATGTATTTCAAAACATCTACCAAGGTTAACACTCAAGGTTGGAGCATTTGCAAAAAGTAGCCATAGGCTTGCATATGCCTTTTTCTTAATTAAGATCATTTCTTTTTTATTTTGGTTTTTCAAAGATTTGTGACAAGAGAGATGAGGTTTAGGGTTTAGTGGGGTTCACCATGGTTCACCACTATTTAGCAAAATATTAAAGGTGGGGTTCAAGATTTACCTATTAGGGCTATATGCCCACATATGTCTTTTCTTTTATTTTGGTTTCTCAAAATAGATCCAAATGATTTTTGTGAAGGTTAGGGTTTAGGGTTTTTCTTATTTGATTTCTTTCTCTTTTATTTTATTTGGTTGGTGATCTTCACTTGATCACTTTAGGGTTTTAGGGTTTAGCACATCAGCATAATAACACTCATCATGGCAAAACACAAATACTAGGTATGAGCACTATGCATAGCACCCAATGTAAGAAAAGTTTATGTTGGTTCTCATTTTTGGAAAAAAGGAAATTCATTTTCTCTTTGTTTTAAAATTTGGGATGTTACACATGGATGAGTATATGTACAAAAATGAAAACAAATAGAGTTCATACCAGCCTCTCACCACAGTCGGATTGTCATATATCGTCATTATTGCCTTTTCACTTGTGTAGCTTGAATAGTATGGAGTGAAAACCAAGCTCCAACCACCGAAGACCACTGAACTCCATAATGAACTTTACAAAACCAAAGAAGAATAGCAAATATTTTTGGTGTTTTCGAATTGGAAACAAGAACAAAAGGAAACAAGCAAACAAAGCAAAATCTTTTTGGATTTTCTTATAGCAAACCAACGATAGCAAATAAAGCAAAATGAAAGCAAGAAACCAAAATAAGCAAATGGTAAAGAGAAACAACAGAAATATTTTTGGTCTTTTTGTGTTTTAGGAAAGAAACAAAGAAAAAACAAGAAAATGAAAACTAGATGAGTCACATAAACACAAAGCAGCAGAAATCTGCCAAACTTGACAGCAGTACAATAATCGATTTTTAAGAAATTCTTCCGCTGCCCAGATCGAAAAGTGTTCAACTAATGAAAGTTAGATAACGACCTGGGGAACATGCACAAAAATTGGCTTCGCAAAATAACGTTCTGGCTGTTTTTGAGAATTTTTTTGGTATCAGTCCAGAATCTGTTTTCAGGCAGCACTTCCCCAAATATCATCTCCCTCTTATTAGAAAACCACTTTAAGAAGCTAAACAAGTATGTACAAGTATCCAGCAACCATAATATGCAAAGAATGAGTGATGCCGGTATACCTCCCCCCAATCTTAGGCTTTTGGTCTAAGTGGAGATCAATCCCATGGTGCCCATGAAGTAGCACCTCCGTAGTACGACGAAGATGGATCCTGTTCTGGGTATGTGCTGGAAGAAGCACCAGGATACGTGATGGTGTAGTCGTGGGAGGGCTCGGCGTCCTCGGAGTCATGCTGCTGGTGGAACCCATGTATCTTTAGCTGCTCATCCACCTCCTCCTTAGAGCGCGACCACGGTTTCCTATGAATACTGAACAAATCTGGCTGTGGCAAAGGGATTTCCCTTTCTTCCCCGTCAGCAAACAACATTCTATAGACAATATTATCTAAGCTAGAGTCATTTGTAACAAATTGGTGACTCTTCATAGCAGCAATATCAAGCCTTATAGGAGTTAATTTCACATCAGTAGGGTCAAGAGGAAGATTTAAATATGCCAAAATGCGTGATGCAACAATTCCTCCAAAAATAGGCCCGTTGTTAGACAAACGACGAGCAACAAGAGCACCAAGATGATAAGGCGTCTCTCTAGTGAGTGCAGAAACTAGGAAAGCAAGATGATAACTAGAGATATTGCTAGTGTTCTCCCTACCAAGAATGCTAGTAGCAAGATAGTAAGCGAAATATTTAATGGCAGGGAGTTGAATGTTTCTTATCTTGCCACGCTGAATGGTGCGACAATCATCATTGGTGATTCCTCGATAGAGCTCCAGCAAAGCCTTGGGATTGTTCTCAATCTTCTTCGCTGTACCTACAGGGGCAATATCCATTGCAGTACAAAAATCCTTCAACTTCATAGTAATAGGATCACCATAAATCCTGAATGCAACCGATGGTTGGTAGTGCTTATTATTGAACTGAAAGCTCTCAACAAAGATTTTAGTTAGCGTGTAGTATTGATCCCTCTCATCTTCCATATAGGAAGTTAAGCCCACATTATTGATAAGGACCAGGAAATCATCAAGCAACCCTGCATTACTTAAAAAGTTATAGCATGGAAAAGATGAAGCATTAGGGACTCCATTATCCTCTTCAACTTCGAAGCTCGGTGCGATGACATCCTCATTATAGGATCGTCTAATCCGAGTGGATGACCTTGAGGGTCTCCCCGTGCTTGTCGTCTGTCCTTCAAACACTTCTCCAAAGTTATAGTTATACATCTTCCTTTTCTGAAATTTTTCAACAAACATTATAAAATTTGATTTGGTGACATATAATTGAGGGAAACTATTATAGGAACTTGCTAGAGTACTAAACATGCATCAAAACTAATTCTTACAACTTAGAACAAGCATGCAAGCTCACTAAACATGTTACCTACAGCAGCAAAATATTCAAGATATACTCAACCAAACAAAATTCTACTTGGATAATCGGAGGAGTCACATACCCGAGAGCAAATGTGCCAAATTTCAGACAGAAATCTGGGCTGAGCAAAGAGATCGAGAAATCTTGAGCTCTTGAGCAGAAACGCGAGTGAGAGAAAATGAGTACGAGTTTTTTTCGGGAGAGAGAGTGCAATGAGTGGAAAAGATGATGAAATGGGGCAAGGAGGGCCCCACACAACAGGGTGGCGCGCCCCCCTTCCAGGCCGCGCCGGCCTATGGGGTGCCACCCTGGGGTGCCCCACTGCTCATCCCCAGGTGTTCCCAGGTGCCTCTCCAAAAAATAAGACCAACGGTATAATTTTTGTGAATTTTTGAAAACTTTGAAAACACAAATTTCTGGGTATTAAATTTATTATTACTGGGCAGAGAAAGATTTTCAAACCTCTAAACAACTAAAGCATTGATAACCCACAAGTATAGGGGATCGCGGCAGTCTTCGAGGGTAGTATAACCCAAATTTATTGATTCGACACAAGGGGAGGTAAAGAATACTTATAAGCCTTAACAACTGAGTTGTCAATTCAGCTGCACCTGGAAAAGCACTAGCAACAGGGGTGATGTGAAAGTAGCAGTAATATGAGAGCAATAGTAACAGTAACACAGCAGCAGTAATAGCAATATGAGAGTGATGGCACGAGATGATAGTTGATACTACTTCCAATGACATGTAGAACAGGTATATTATGATGAGAGATGGACCGGGGTTCCCAGCGATCTACACTAGTGGTAACTCTCCAATAACAAGTGTTGGGTGAACAAATTACAGTTGGGCAATTGATAGGAATCAAAGGCATTAAGAAAGAATATCAGGCTTATTAATTATGTAGGCATGTTTTCCGTATATAGTCGTACGTGCTCGCAATGAGAAACTTGCACAACATCTTTTGTCCTACCAGCCGGTGGCAGCCGGGCCTCAAGGGAAACTACTGGATATTAAGGTACTCCTTTTAATAGAGTACCGGAGCAAAGCATTAACACACCGTGAAAACATGTGATCCTCACATCACTACCATCCCCTCCGGTTGTCCCGATTTCCGTCACTTCGGGGCCATTGGTTCCGGACAGTGACATGTGCATACAACTTGTAGATACAATCTAAGCAACAATATAGAGCTTAAATCTAAGATCATGGCACTCGGGCCCTAGTGACAAGCATTAAGCATAACAAGATTGCAGCAACAATAACTTCACAAACTTTATAGATAGACTAATCATAATGTATCATCCATCGGATCCCAACAAACACAACACCGATTACATCAGATGAATCTCAATCATGTAAGGCAGCTCATGAGACCATTGTATTGAGGTACATGGGGGAGAGTATACCGACATAGCTACTGCTAGAACCCGTAGTCCATGGGGGAACTACTCACGGAGCATGATGGAGGCGGTGGCGTCGATGGAGATGGCTTTCGGGGGCACTTCCCCGTTCCGGCAGGGTGCCGGAACAGAGTTCTGTCCCCCGAATTGGAGTTTCGCGATGGCGGCGGCGCCCCTGGAGTCTTTCTGGAGTTTCGTCAATTGGTACGGTGTTTTTAGGTCGAAAGGGGTTTTATAGGCGAAGAGGCGGCGCAGGGGGGCACCTGGGGGCGCCACACCCTAGGCCGGCGCGGCCTAGGCCTGGCCCGCGCCGCCATGTGGTGTGGTGGCCCCCTGGCCCCTCTCCGACTCTTCTTCGGTGTTCTGGAGCCTTCCGGGAAAAATAGGAGGTTTGGCGTTGATTTCGTCCAATTCCGAGAATATTGCCCGAACAGCCTTTCTGGAACCAAAAACAGCAGAAAACAGGAACTGGCACTGTGGCATCTTGTTAATAGGTTAGTTCCGGAAAATGCATGAAATCATCATAAAGTGCAAGCAAAACATGTAAGTATTGTCATAAAACAAGCATGGAACGACAGAAATTATGGATACGTCGGGGACGTATCAGCATCCCCAAGCTTAGTTCCTGCTCGTCCCGAGCAGGTAAACGATAAAAAGAATAATTTCTGAAGTGACATGCTACTTACATAACCTTGATCATACTATTACAAAGCATATGAAATGAATGAAGTGACTCAAGGCAATGATCTATAGTTGCTAACAAGTAGATAACATATAGCAAAACTTTTCATGGAGAGTACTTTCAAGACAAGCATCAAAAGTCTTGCACAAGAATTAACTCATAAAGCAATAAGTTCATAGTAAAGGCATCGAAGCAACACAAAGGAGGATATAAGTTTCAGCGGTTGCTTCCAACTTGTAACATGTATATCTCATGGATAATTGTCAACATAAAGTAATATGATGAATGCAAATATGCAAGTATGTAAGAATCAATGCACAGTTAACACAAGTGTTTGCTTCTAAGGTGGAAGGAAGTAGGTAAACTGACTCAACATAAAGTAAAAGAATGGTCCTTCAAAGAGGAAAGCATCGATTGCTATATTTGTGCTAGAGCTTTGGTTTTGAAAACATAAAGAGAGCATAAAAGTAAAGTTTTGAGAGGTGTTTGTTGTTGTCAACGAATGGTAATGGGTACACTAACTACCTCGCCAACCGGACTTCCAAGAGCGGCTCCCATTTTATTTTTTTTATTTTTGGGTGGCACTCCTTCCAACCTTTCTTTCACAAACCATGGCTAACCGAATCCTCGGGTGCCTGCCAACAATCTCATACCATGAAGGAGTGCCTTTTTATTTTAGTTTTATTATGATGATGACACTCCCCCCAACCTTTGCTTACTCAAGCCATGGCTAACCGAATCCTTCGGGTGCCGTCCAACAATCACATACCATGGAGGAGTGTCTATTTTTGTTAATTAATTTGGGACTGGGAATCCCATTGCCAGCTCTTTTTGCAAAATTATTGGATAAGCGGATGTGCCACTAGTCCATATGAGAGTCCGTCAAAAGTAAATGACAAGGTTGAAAGCTAAACACCACATACTTCCTCATGAGCTATAAAACATTAACACAAATCAGAGGTAATAAATTTTGAATTGTTTAAAGGTAGCACTCAAGCAATTTACTTTGGAATGGCAGGAAATACCACATAGTAGGTAGGTATGGTGGACACAAATGGCATAGTGGTTGGCTCAAGTATTTTGGATGCATGAGAAATATTCCCTCTCAATACAAGGTTTAGGCTAGCAAGGTTGTTTGAAGCAAACACAAGTATGAACCGGTACAGCAAAACTTACATAAGAACATATTGCAAGCATTATAATACTCTACACTGTCTTCCTTGTTGCTCAAACACTTTTACCAGAAAATATCTAGACCTTAAGAGAGATCAATTATGCAAACCAATTTTAACAAGCTCTACAGTAGTTCTCCACTAATAGGTTTAAACTACATGCAAAAACTTATGATCTACTTGAGAGCTCAAAACAATTGCCAAGTATCAAATTATCCAAGACATATGAGGCATTTTTCTTTTTCCAACCAAACAATAAGTATTGTAGCTTCCAACTTTTATCATTGAACATTAAAAGTAAAACGAAGAACAAGTGTTCATATGAAAAAGCGGAGCGTGTATCTCTCCCAATCAAGGATTGCTAGGATCCGATCTTATTCAAACAAACAAAACGAAAATAAACACACAGACGCTCCAAGTAAAGCACATATGATGTGACCGAATAAAAATATAGTTTCAGGGGAGGAACCTGATAAGTTGATGAAGAAGGGGATGCCTTGGGCATCCCCAAGCTTAGACGCTTGAGTCTTCTTAAAATATGCAGGGATGAACCACGGGGGTATCCCCAAGCTTAGACTTTTCACTCTTCTTGATCATATATCATCCTCCTCTCTTGACCCTTGAAAACTTCCTCCACACCAAACTCGAAACAACTCATTAGAGGGTTAGTGCACAATAAAAATTAACATATTCAGAGGTGACACAATCATTCTTAACACTTCTGGACATTGCATAATGCTACTGGACATTAGTGGATCAAAGAAATTCATCCAACATAGCAAAAGAGGCAATGCGAAATAAAAGGCAGAATCTGTCAAAACAGAACAGTTCGTATTGACGAATTTTAAAATGGCACCAGACTTGCTCAAATGAAAATGCTCAAATTGAATGAAAGTTGCGTACATATCTGAGGATCATGCACGTAAATTGGCTTAATTTTCTGAGCTACCTACAGGGAGGTGGACCCAGATTCGTGACAGCAAAGAAATCTGGAACTGCGCAGTAATCCAAATCTAGTACTTACTTTTCTATCAACGGCTTTACTTGGCACAACAAAACACAAAACTAAGATAAGAAGAGGTTGCTACAGTAGTAAACAACTTCCAAGACACAAATATAAAACAAAGTACTGTAGCAAAATAACACATGGGTTATCTCCCAAGAAGTTGCTTTCTTTATAGCCATTAAGATGGGCTCAGCAGTTTTGATGATGCACTCGCAAGAAATAGTATTGGAGGCAAAAGAGAGCATCAAAAAGCAAATCCAAAACACATTTAAGCCTAACATGCTTCCTATGCATAGGAATCTTGTACACAAATAAATTCATGAAGAACAACGTGACAAGCATACGAAGATAAAACAAGAGTAACTTCAAGATTTTAAGCACATAGAGAGGTGTTTTAGTACCATGCAAATTTCTACAACCATATTTTCCTCTCTCATAATAATTTTCAGTAGCTTCATGAACAAACTCAACAATATAACTATCACATGCAGAATACTTTTCATGATCCACAAACATATAATTTTTATCAAGTTCAAGAATAGTGGAATTAAAACTTTCGAACTTACTTTTATTAATAATATAACAAGGTAGTTGATCAATCTCAAGAGATATGGGACACATAGATAAAGTCAATAACTCTCCAATCCCATTTTCATTAGTAGTACAATTAATATTATCAAGTAACATAGGACCATCATCTAGAGCTTTATCATAGACATTTGCCAAACAAAATTCTTTAGTACCATGCATTTCGACATCAGGCACAAACAAAGCATTATCATAAGATTTATCAAAGTAGCATGGATTATCATATATAACAGTAGCATAATTATTCTCACAAGTTTTACTCATAGGTACTATTTCAAGAGAATCCACAGGAACATAACATTCAACCTCTTTCGGTAAGCATGGAGGACAATCAAATAGTGTAAGAGATAAAGAGTTACTCTCATTAGAAGGTTGGCATGGGTAGCTAATCCATTCTTCCTCCTTTTGTTCGTCGCTCTCCTCTTCTTTTTCATCCAATGAGCTTTCAGGTTCATCAATTTCCTCCTCTTTTTCATCCAATGAGCTTTCAGGTTCATCAATTTCTTCTTCCACCGGTTCCTGCAAATTGTGAGTGCATTCTTGTGCATTAATGTGTCTCTCTTTATAATCAATGATATAAGGATTATTACCGAAGCATTCTATGCAACAATTAAGGATAGAAGAGACATAATCTTTAAGGTCCTTACAAACAACACAAGTTTCATAATTCTCAACCATGAAGGATTCGATCTCAGAGGCTCCCATAAACACGACAAATTGTTCTACCTCTTCGAACCCATAATGAATATAGCAATTCCGATTATAGTTCTTAATTAAAAATTCCTCACTAAAGCCACATTGAAATTTAAGATGTTTAGTATCCTGTTGAGAGCAGCAGTTTATATCATGGCGTTTAAGCAAGATTTTAGCAATTGTATTCACTTTTTCTATCATAGCACTCATTACTTCACCAGCTCTTGATTTTCTATAATTATTATAACATTCTATAAGCTCCAAGTAGGTTGTTGGTTCTCCCATAACAGCAGTTTTTAATTTTTAGGTTTTTCAAATTTTTATGGATTTTTGGGTATATGAGAAAAATAAAACAAAACTGAAATAAACTAGACAAAAGTAAACTAAGCAAAGTAATACTAGACAGAAATAAACTAAGCACAAATAAACTAGGCAAAAGTAAACTAAGCAAAGCAAAATAAAATAAAACAGAGAGAGAGGTAGAGTGTACTCCCCAGGTGAACTTATGAGTAGAGCTATGCCTCCCCGGCAACGGCGCCAGAAAACAGTCTTGATAACCCACAAGTATAGGGGATCGCGGCAGTCTTCGAGGGTAGTATAACCCAAATTTATTGATTCGACACAAGGGGAGGTAAAGAATACTTATAAGCCTTAACAACTGAGTTGTCAATTCAGCTGCACCTGGAAAAGCACTAGCAACAGGGGTGATGTGAAAGTAGCAGTAATATGAGAGCAATAGTAACAGTAACACAGCAGCAGTAATAGCAATATGAGAGCGATGGCACGAGATGATAGTTGATACTACTTCCAATGACATGTAGAACAGGTATATTATGATGAGAGATGGACCGGGGTTCCCAGCGATCTACACTAGTGGTAACTCTCCAATAACAAGTGTTGGGTGAACAAATTACAGTTGGGCAATTGATAGGAATCAAAGGCATTAAGAAAGAATATCAGGCTTATTAATTATGTAGGCATGTTTTCCGTATATAGTCGTACGTGCTCGCAATGAGAAACTTGCACAACATCTTTTGTCCTACCAGCCGGTGGCAGCCGGGCCTCAAGGGAAACTACTGGATATTAAGGTACTCCTTTTAATAGAGTACCGGAGCAAAGCATTAACACACCGTGAAAACATGTGATCCTCACATCACTACCATCCCCTCCGGTTGTCCCGATTTCTGTCACTTCGGGGCCATTGGTTCCGGACAGTGACATGTGCATACAACTTGTAGATACAATCTAAGCAACAATATAGAGCTTAAATCTAAGATCATGGCACTCGGGCCCTAGTGACAAGCATTAAGCATAACAAGATTGCAGCAACAATAACTTCACAAACTTTATAGATAGACTAATCATAATGTATCATCCATCGGATCCCAACAAACACAACACCGATTACATCAGATGAATCTCAATCATGTAAGGCAGCTCATGAGACCATTGTATTGAGGTACATGGGGGAGAGTATACCGACATAGCTACTGCTAGAACCCGTAGTCCATGGGGGAACTACTCACGGAGCATGATGGAGGCGGTGGCGTCGATGGAGATGGCTTCCGGGGGCACTTCCCCGTTCCGGCAGGGTGCCGGAACAGAGTTCTGTCCCCCGAATTGGAGTTTCGCGATGGCGGCGGCGCCCCTGGAGTCTTTCTGGAGTTTCGTCAATTGGTACGGTGTTTTTAGGTCGAAAGGGGTTTTATAGGCGAAGAGGCGGCGCAGGGGGGCACCTGGGGGCGCCACACCCTAGGCCGGCGCGGCCTAGGCCTGGCCCGCGCCGCCATGTGGTGTGGTGGCCCCCTGGCCCCTCTCCGACTCTTCTTCGGTGTTCTGGAGCCTTCCGGGAAAAATAGGAGGTTTGGCGTTGATTTCGTCCAATTCCGAGAATATTGCCCGAACAGCCTTTCTGGAACCAAAAACAGCAGAAAACAGGAACTGGCACTGTGGCATCTTGTTAATAGGTTAGTTCCGGAAAATGCATGAAATCATCATAAAGTGCAAGCAAAACATGTAAGTATTGTCATAAAACAAGCATGGAACGACAGAAATTATGGATACGTCGGGGACGTATCAAGCATCTTGCAAAATAAGTAGTGCTATGATGCATGTAGTTGACACATCCGTAGGGAACCCCAAGAGGAAGGTGTGATGCGCACAGTAGCAAGTTTCCCTCAGTTAGAAACCAAGGTTTAATCGAACCAGTAGGAGTCAAGAAGCACGTTGAAGGTTGATGGCGGAGGAGTGTAGTGCGGCGCAACACCAGGGATTCCGGCGCCAACGTGGAACCTGCACAACACAATCACAGAACTTTGCCCCAACATAACAGCGAGGTTGTCAATCTCACCGGCTTGCTGTAAACAAAGGATTAGATGTATAGTGTGGATGATGATGTTTGTTTGCGAAGAACAGTAAAGAACAATTGCAGTAGATTGTATTTCAGATGTAAAGAATAGGACCGGGGTCCACAGTTCACTAGTGGTGTCTCTCCCATAAGATAGCAGATGTTGGGTGAACAAATTACAGTTGGGCAATTGACAAATAAAGAAGGCATAACAATGCCCATACATATATCATGATGAGTACTATGAGATTTAATCAGGGCATTACGACAAAGTACATAGACCGCTATCCAGCATGCATCTATGCCTAAAAAGTCCACCTTCAGGTTATCATCCGAACCCCTTCCAGTATTAAGTTGTAAACAACAGACAATTGCATTAAGTATGGTGCGTAATGTAATCAACACAAATATCCTTAGACAAAGCATCGATGTTTTATCCCTAGTGGCAACAGCACATCCACAACCTTAGAACTTTCATCACATGTCCTGCATTTAATGGAGGCATGAACCCACTATCGAGCATAAATACTCCCTCTTGGAGTCACAAGTATCAACTTGGCCAGAGCCTCTACTAGCAACGGAGAGCATGCAAGAACATAAATAACATATATGATAGATTGATAATCAACTTGACATAGTATTCAATATTCATCGGATCCCAACAAACACAACATGTAGGATTACAAATAGATGATCTTGATCATGATAGGCAGCTCACAAGATCTAACATGATAGCACAATGAGGAGAAGACGACCATCTAGCTACTGCTATGGACCCATGGTCCAGGGGTGAACTACTCACACATCGATCCGGGGGCGATCATGGCGATGAAGAGACCTCCGGGAGATGATTCCCCTCTCCGGCAGGGTGCCGGAGGCGATCTCCTGAATCCCCCGAGATGGGATTGGCGGCGGCGGCGTCTCTGGAAGGTTTTCCGTATCGTGGCTCTCGGTACTGGGGGTTTCGCGACGAAGACTATATGTAGGCGGAAGGGTAGGTCAGGGGGCGTCACGTGGGACCCACACAACAGGGCCGCGCGGCCAGGGCCCAGGCCGCGCCGCCCTGGCGTGTCGTCGCCCCGTGGCCCCACTTCGTTTCCTCTTCGGACTTCTGGAAGCTTCGTGGAAAAATAGGACCCTGGGCGTTGATTTCGTCCAATTCCGAGAATATTTCCTTACTAGGATTTCTGAAACCAAAAACAGCAGAAAACAAAGAATCGGCTCTTCGGCATCTCGTCAATAGGTTAGTGCCAGAAAATGCATAAATATGACATATAATGTGTATAAAACATGTGAGTATCATCATAAAAGTAGCATGGAACATAAGAAATTATAGATACGTTTGGGACGTATCAAGCAATCCCAAGCTTAGTTCCTACTCGCCCTCGAGTAGGTAAACGATAACAAAGATAACTTCTGAAGTGACATGCTATCATAATCTTGATCATACTATTGTAAAGCATATGAGATGAATGCAGCGATTCGAAGCAATGATGAAGATAATGAGTAAACAAATGAATCATATAGCAAAGACTTTTCATGAATAATATTTTCAAGACAAGCATCAATAAGACTTGCGTAAGAGTTACTCATAAAGCAATAAGTTCAAAGTAAAGGCGTTGAAGCAACACAATGGAAGATATAAGTTTCAGCGGTTGCTTTCAACTTTAACATGTTTATCTCATGGATAATTGTCAACACAAAGTAATATAACAAATGCAATAGGTAAACATGTAAGAATCAATGCACACAGTTGATACAAGTGTTTGCTTCTGGGATAGAAAGAATAGGCAAACTGACTCAACAATAAAGTAAAAGATAGGCTCTTCGCAGAGGGAAGCATTGATTACTATATTTGTGCTAGAGCTTTTCATTTTGAAAACAAGAAACAATTTTGTCAACGGTAGTAATAAAGCATATGTGTTATGTATAAAACATCTTATAAGTTGCAAGCCTCATGCATAGTATACTAATAGTGCTCGCACCTTGTCCTAATTAGCTTGGGTTAACATGGATTATCATTGCATAGCATATGTTTCAACCAAGTGTCACAAAGGGGTACCTCTATGCCGCCTGTACAAAGGTCTAAGGAGAAAGCTCGCATTCGATTTCCCGCTTTTGATTATTCTCAACTTAGACATCCATACCAGGACAACATAGACAACAGATAATGGACTCCTCTTTAATGCATAAGCATTCAACAACAGTTAATATTCTCATAAGAGATTGAGGATTAGCTGTCCACACTGAAACTTCCACCATGAATCATGGCTTTAGTTAGCGGCCCAATGTTCTTCTCTAACAGTATGCATACTCAAACCATTTGATTGTGAAAACCGCCCTTACTTCAGACAAGGCGAACATGCATAGCAACTCACATGATATTCAACAAAGGTAAAAGAGTTGATGGCGTCCCCAGAAAACATGGTTACCGCTCAACAAGCAACTTATTAAGAAATAAGACACATAAGTACATATTCTTCACCACGATAGTTTTTAAGGCTATTTTGTCCCATGAGCTATATATTGTAAAGGTAAAGAATAGAAATTTTAAAGATAGCACTCAAGTAATGCACTTTGGAATGGCGGAGAAATACCATGTAGTAGGTAGGTATGGTGGACACAAATGGCATGGTTATTGGCTCAAGGATTTGGATGCATGAGAAGAATTCCTCTCAATACAAGGCTAGGCTAGCAAGGTTGTTTGAAGCAAACTCAAGTATAAAAGGTGCAGCAAAGCTTACATATGAACATATTGTAACTATTATAAGACTTTACGTTGTTGATGGCGTGTAACTCACACGTTCGTTGGGAACCCCAAGAGGAAGGTATGATGCGCACAGCAGCAAGTTTTCCCTCAGAAAGAAACCAAGGTTTATCGAACCAGGAGGAGCCAAGAAGCACGTTGAAGGTTGATGGCGGCGGGATGTAGTGCGGCGCAACACCAGAGATTCCGGCGCCAACGTGGAACCTGCACAACACAACCAAAGTACTTTGCCCCAACGAAACAGTGAGGTTGTCAATCTCACCGGCTTGCTGTAACAAAGGATTAACCGTATTGTGTGGAAGATGATTGTTTGCAGAAAACGATGAACAAGATTGCAGTAGATTGTATTTCAGTAAAGAGAATTGGACCGGGGTCCACAGTTCACTAGAGGTGTCTCTCCCATAAGACGAACAGCATGTTGGGTGAACAAATTACAGTTGGGCAATTGACAAATAAAGAGAGCATGACCATGCACATACATATCATGATGAGTATAGTGAGATTTAATTGGGCATTACGACAAAGTACATAGACCGTCATCCAACTGCATCTATGCCTAAAAAGTCCACCTTCAGGTTATCATCCGAACCCCCTCTAGTATTAAGTTGCTAACAACAGACAATTGCATTAAGTATTGCGCGTAATGTAACTAGTGACTACATCCTTGAACATAGCACTAATGTTTTATCCCTAGTGGCAACAGCACATCCATAACCTTAGTGGTTCTTGTCACTCCTCCAGTTCACAGAGGCATGAACCCACTATCGAGCATAAATACTCCCTCTTGGAGTTACTAGCATCAACTTGGCCAGAGCATCTACTAATAACGGAGAGCATGCAAGATCATAAACAACACATAAGCATAGCTTTGATAATCAACATAACAAGTATTCTCTATTCATCGGATCCCAACAAACGCAACATATAGAATTACAGATAGATGATCTTGATCATGTTAGGCAGCTCACAAGATCCGACAATGATAGCACAATGGGGAGAAGACAACCATCTAGCTACTGCTATGGACCCATAGTCCAGGGGTAGACTACTCACACATCACACCGGAGGCGACCATGGCGGCGTAGAGTCCTCCGGGAGATGATTCCCCTCTCCGGCAGGGTGCCGGAGGCGATCTCCTGGATTCCCCGAGATGGGATCGGCGGCGGCGGCGTCTCTGGAAGGTTTTCCGTATCGTGGTTCTCGGTACTGGGGTTTTCGTCACGGAGACTTTTTATAGGCGAAAGGGCAGGTCAAGAGGCGGCACGGGGCCCCACACCACGGGCCGCGCGGCCAAGGGGGGCCGCGCCGCCCTATAGTGTGGCCCCTCCGTGGCCCCTCTTCGTCTCTCCTTCGGACTTAGAAGCTTCGTGAGAAAATAGGCCCTGGGCTTTGATTTCGTCCAATTCCGAGAATATTTCCTTACTAGGATTTCTGGAACCAAAAACAGCAGAAAACAAAGAATCGGCACTTCGGCATCTTGTTAATAGGTTAGTTCCAGAAAATGCACGAATATGACATAAAGTGTGAATAAAACATGTAGATAACATCAATAATGTGGCATGGAACATAAGAAATTATCGATACGACGGAGACGTATCAGCATCCCCAAGCTTAGTTCTGCTCGTCCTGAGCAGGTAAAACGATAACACAGATAATTTCTGGAGTGACATGCCATCATAATCTTGATCATACTATTTGTAAAGCATATGTAGTGAATGCAGCGATCAAAACAATGTATATGACATGAGTAAACAAGTGAATCATATAGCAAAGACTTTTCATGAATAGCACTTCAAGACAAGCATCAATAAGTCTTGCATAAGAGTTAACTCATAAAGCAATAATTCAAAGTAAAGGTATTGAAGCAACACAAAAGAAGATTAAGTTTCAGCGGTTGCTTTCAACTTGTAACATGTATATCTCATGGATATTGTCAACATAGAGTAATATAATAAGTGCAATAAGCAAGTATGTAGGAATCAATGCATAGTTCACACAAGTGTTTGCTTCTTGAGGTGGAGAGAAATAGGTGAACTGACTCAACATTGAAAGTAAAAGAATGGTCCTCATAGAGGAAAAGCATCGATTGCTATATTTGTGCTAGAGCTTTGATTTTGAAAACATGAAACAATTTTGTCAACGGTAGTAATAAAGCATATGTATCATGTAAATTATATCTTACAAGTTGCAAGCCTCATGCATAGTATACTAATAGTGCCCGCACCTTGTCCTAATTAGCTTGGACTACCGGATCATCACAATGCATTGTTTTTACCAAGTGTCACAAAGGGGTACCTCTATGCCGCCTGTACAAAGGTCTAAGGAGAAAGCTCGCATTGGATTTCTCGCTATTGATTATTCTTCAACTTAGACATCCATACCGGGACAACATAGACAACAGATAATGGACTCCTCTTTTATGCATAAGCATATAACAACAATTAATAATTTTCTCATTTGAGATTTGAGGATTGTTGTCCAAAACTGAAACTTCCACCATGGAACATGGCTTTAGTTAGCGGCCCAATGTTCTTCTCTAACATATGCATGCTTAACCCTATGGTGGTAGATCTCTCTTACTTCAGACAAGACGAACATGCATAGCAACTCACATGAAATTCAACAAAGAGTAGTTGATGGCGTCCCCGGTAAACATGGTTATCGCACAACAAGCAACTTAATAAGAGATAAAGTGCATAATTACATATTCAATACCACAATAGTTTAAAGCTATTTGTCCCATGAGCTATATATTGCAAAGGTGAATGATGGAATTTTAAAGGTAGCACTCAAGCAATTTACTTTGGAATGGCGGAAAATACCATGTAGTAGGTAGGTATGGTGGACACAAATGGCATAGTGGTTGGCTCAAGTATTTTGGATGCATGAGAAGTATTCCCTCTCGATACAAGGTTTAGGCTAGCAAGGCTTATTTGAAACAAACACAAGGATGAACCGGTGCAGCAAAACTCACATAAAAGACATATTGAAAACATTATAAGACTCTACACCGTCTTCCTTGTTGTTCAAACTCAATACTAGAAATTATCTAGACCTTAGAGAAACCAAATATGCAAACCAAATTTTAGCATGCTCTATGTATTTCTTCATTAATGGGTGCAAAGCATATGATGCAAGAGCTTAATCATGAGCACAACAATTGCCAAGTATCACATTACCCAAGACATTTATAGCAATTACTACATGTATCATTTTCCAATTCCAACCATATAACAATTTAACGAAGGAGAAACTTCGCCATGAATACTATGAGTAGAAACCAAGGACATACTTGTCCATATGCTACAGCGGAGCGTGTATCTCTCCCATAAAGTGAATGCTAGGATCCATTTTATTCAAACAAAACAAAAACAAAAACAAACCGACGCTCCAAGAAAAAGCACATAAGATGTGATGGAATAAAAATATAGTTTCAGGGAGGAACCTGATAATGTTGTCGATGAAGAAGGGGATGCCTTGGGCATCCCCAAGCTTAGACGCTTGAGTCTTCTTGATATATGCAGGGGTGAACCACCGGGTGCATCCCCAAGCTTAGAGCTTTCACTCTCCTTGATCATGTTGCATCATACTCCTCTCTTGATCCTTGAAAACTTCCTCCACACCAAACTCGAAACAACTCATTAGAGGGTTAGTGCACATTATAAATTGACATATTCAGAGGTGACACAATCATTCTTAACACTTCTGGACATTGCATAATGCTACTGGACATTAGTGGATCAAAGAAATTCATCCAACATAGCGAAAGAGGCAATGCGAAATAAAAGGCAGAATCTGTCAAAACAGAACAGTTCGTATTGACGAATTTTAAAATGGCACCAGACTTGCTCAAATGAAAATGCTCAAATTGAATGAAAGTTGCGTACATATCTGAGGATCATGCACGTAAATTGGCTTAATTTTCTGAGTTACCTACAGGGAGGTGGACCCAGATTCGTGACAGCAAAGAAATCTGGAACTGTGCAGTAATCCAAATCTAGTACTTACTTTTCTATCAACGGCTTAACTTGGCACAACAAAACACAAAACTAAGATAAGGAGAGGTTGCTACAGTAGTAAACAACTTCCAAGACACAAAATAAAAATAAAGTACTGTAGGTAAAAACATGGGTTGTCTCCCATAAGCGCTTTTCTTTAACGCCTTTCAGCTAGGCGCAGAAAGTGTGTATCAAGTATTATCAAGAGATGAAGTGTCAACATCATAATTTGTTCTCATAATAGAATCAAAAGGTACCTTCATTCTCTTTCTAGGGAAGTGTTCCATACCTTTCTTGAGAGGAAATTGATATTTTATATTACCTTCCTTCATATCAATGATAGCACCAACAGTTCGAAGAAAAGGTCTTCCCAATATAATGGGGCAAGATGCATTGTATTCAATATCCAAGACAACAAAATCAACGGGAACCAGGTTATTGTTAATGGTAATGCGAACATTATCAACTTTACCCAAAGGTTTCTTTGTAGAATGATCAGCAAGATTAACATCCAAATAACAATTTTTCAGCGGTGGCAAGTCAAGCATATTATAAATTTTCTTAGGCATAACAGAGATACTTGCACCAAGATCACATAAAGCATTACAATCAAAATCTTTAATCTTCATCTTAATGATGGGCTCCCAACCATCCTCTAACTTTTTAGGAATAGAGGCTTCACGCTCTAGTTTCTCTTCTCTAGCTTTTATGAGAGCATTTGTAATATGATGCGTGAAAGCCAAATTTATAGCACTAGCATTAGGACTTTTAGCAAGTTTTTGCAAGAACTTTATAACTTCAGAGATGTGGCAATCATCAAAATTCAAACCATTATAATCTAAAGCAATGGGATCATCGTCCCCAATGTTGGAAAAAATTTCAGCAGCTTTATCACAGCAGTTTCAATGTTTTAGCAGTTTCGTGCAGTTTTTCGCGCTTTGCATTCGAAGTGGAAACATTGCTAACACCAATTCTTTTATTAGTATGAGTAGGAGGTGCAGCAACATGTGTAGCATTAGCATTACTAGTGGTGGTAATAGTCCAAACTTTAGCTATATTCTTCTCTTTAGCTAGTTTTTCATTTTCTTCTCTATCCCACCTAGCACGCAGTTCAGCCATTAATCTTATATTCTCATTAATTCTAACTTGAATGGCATTTGCTGTAGTAGTAATTTTATTATGATGATTCTCATTAGTCATAACTTTCGATTTCAAAAGATCAACATCAGCGACAAGACTATCAACTTTAGAAGCAAGTATATCAATTTTCCCAAGCTTTTCTTCAACAGATTTGTTAAAAGCAGTTTGTGTACTAATAAATTCCTTAAGCATGGCTTCAAGTCCAGGTGTGAACTCCTATTATTGTTGTAAGAATTCCCATAAGAATTACCAGAGCCGTTGCCATTATTATAAGGATATGGCCTATAGTTGTTACTAGAATTGTTCCGGTAAGCATTGTTGTTGAAATTATTATTTTTAATGAAGTTTACATCAACATGTTCTTCTTGTGCAACCAATGAAGCTAATGGAACATTATTAGGATCAATATTAGTCCTATCATTCACAAGCATAGACATAATAGCATCGATCTTATCACTCAAGGAAGAGGTTTCTTCGACCAATTTACCTTCTTACCTTGTGGAGCTCTTTCCGTGTGCCATTCAGAGTAGTTGATCATCATATTATCAAGAAGCTTTGTTGCTTCACCAAGAGTGATGGACATAAAGGTACCTCCAGCAGCTGAATCCAATAAATTCCGTGAAGAAAAATTTAGTCCTGCATAGAAGGTTTGGATGATCATCCAAGTAGTCAGTCCATGGGTTGGGCAATTTTTAACCAGAGATTTCATTCTTTCCCAAGCTTGAGCAACATGTTCAGTATCTAATTGTTTAAAATTCATTATGCTACTCCTCAAAGATATAATTTTAGCAGGGGGATAATATCTACCAATAAAAGCATCCTTGCATTTAGTCCATGAATCGATACTATTCTTAGGCAGAGATAGCAACCAATCTTTAGCTCTTCCTCTTAATGAGAAAGGGAACAATTTTAGTTTAATAATATCACCATCTACATCTTTATATTTTTGCATTTCACATAGTTCAACAAAATTATTAAGATGGGCAGCAAGATCATCAGAACTAACACCGAAAATTGCTCTCGCATAACAAGATTCAGTAAAGCATGTTTAATTTCAAAGAATTCTGCTGTAGTAGCAGGTGGAGCAATAGGTGTGCATAAGAAATCATTATTATTTGTGGTTGTGAAGTCACACAACTTAGTGTTTTCAGCGTTGGCCATTTTAGCAACAGTAAATAAAGCAAACTAGATAAAGTAAATGCAAGTAAACTAATTCTTTTTTGTGTTTTTGATATAGCAAACAAGATAGCAAGTAAAGTAAAACTAGCAACTAATTTTTTTGTATTTTGATTTAGTGCAGCAAACAAAGTAGTAAATAAAACTAAGCAAGACAAAAACAAAGTAAAGAGATTGAGAAGTGGAGACTCCCTTGCAGCGTGTCTTGATCTCCCGACAACGGCGCCAGAAAATATGCTTGATGGCGTGTAACTCACACGTTCGTTGGGAACCCCAAGAGGAAGGTATGATGCGCACAGCAGCAAGTTTTCCCTCAGAAAGAAACCAAGGTTTATCGACCCAGGAGGAGCCAAGAAGCACGTTGAAGGTTGATGGCGGCGGGATGTAGTGCGGCGCAACACCGAGAGATTCCGGCGCCAACGTGGAACCTGCACAACACAACCAAAGTACTTTGCCCCAACGAAACAGTGAGGTTGTCAATCTCACCGGCTTGTCTGTAACAAAGGATTAACCGTATTGTGTGGAAGATGATTGTTTGCAGAAAACAAGAGAACAAAGATTGCGGTAGATTGTATTTCAGTAAAGAGAATTGGACCGGGGTCCACAGTTCACTAGAGGTGTCTCTCCCATAAGACGAACAGCATGTTGGGTGAACAAATTACAGTTGGGCAATTGACAAATAAAGAGAGCATGACCATGCACATACATATCATGATGAGTATAGTGAGATTTAATTGGGCATTACGACAAAGTACATAGACCGTCATCCAACTGCATCTATGCCTAAAAAGTCCACCTTCGAGGTTATCATCCGAACCCTCCAGTATTAAGTTGCTAACAACGGAACAATTGCATTAAGTATTGCGCGTAATGTAACTAGTGACTACATCCTTGAACATAGCACTAATGTTTTATCCCTAGTGGCAACAGCACATCCATAACCTTAGTGGTTCTTGTCACTCCTCCAGATTCACGGAGGCATGAACCCACTATCGAGCATAAATACTCCCTCTTGGAGTTACTAGCATCAACTTGGCCAGAGCATCTACTAATAACGGAGAGCATGCAAGATCATAAACAACACATAAGCATAGCTTTGATAATCAACATAACAAGTATTCTCTATTCATCGGATCCCAACAAACGCAACATATAGAATTACAGATAGATGATCTTGATCATGTTAGGCAGCTCACAAGATCCGACAATGATAGCACAATGGGGAGAAGACAACCATCTAGCTACTGCTATGGACCCATAGTCCAGGGGTAGACTACTCACACATCACACCGGAGGCGACCATGGCGGCGTAGAGTCCTCCGGGAGATGATTCCCCTCTCCGGCAGGGTGCCGGAGGCGATCTCCTGGATCCCCCGAGATGGGATCGGCGGCGGCGGCGTCTCTGGAAGGTTTTCCGTATCGTGGTTCTCGGTACTGGGGTTTTCGTCACGGAGACTTTTTATAGGCGAAAGGGCAGGTCAAGAGGCGGCACGGGGGCCCCACACCACAGGGCCGCGCGGCCAAGGGGGGGGCCGCGCCGCCCTATAGTGTGGCCCCTCCGTGGCCCCTCTTCGTCTCTCCTTCGGACTTCTGGAAGCTTCGTGAGAAAATAGGCCCCTGGGCTTTGATTTCGTCCAATTCCGAGAATATTTCCTTACTAGGATTTCTGGAACCAAAAACAGCAGAAAACAAAGAATCGGCACTTCGGCATCTTGTTAATAGGTTAGTTCCAGAAAATGCACGAATATGACATAAAGTGTGCATAAAACATGTAGATAACATCAATAATGTGGCATGGAACATAAGAAATTATCGATACGTCGGAGACGTATCAGTTGTCTCCTCGTTGTTCAAACACCTCAACCAGAAAATATCTAGACTCTAGAGATCAATCATGCAAACCAAATTTTAACAAGCTCTATGTAGTTATTCATTAATGAGTACAAGGTACATGATGCAAGAGCTTAAACATGATCTATATGAGCACAACAATTTCCAAGTATCACATTATTCAAGACATTAAACCATTTACCACATGCGGCATTTTCCGTTTCCAACCATATAACAATGAATGAAATAGTCCAACTTTCGCAATGAACATTAAAGATAAAGCTAAGAACATATGTGTTCATACGAAACAGCGGAGCGTGTCTCTCTCCCAAACAAAGAATGCTACGATCCGATCTTATTCAAACAAAACGAAAATAAAAACAAAAACAAACAGACGCTCCAAGTAAAGCACATAAGATGTGACGGAATAAAAATATAGTTTCACTAGAGGAACCTGATAAGTTGTCGATGAAGAAGGGATGCCTTGGGCATCCCCAAACTTAGACGCTTGAGTCTTCTTAAAATATGCAGGGATGAACCACGGGGGCATCCCCAAGCTTTGACTTTTCACTCTTCTTGATCATATTGTATCATCCTCCTCTCTTGACCCTTGAAAACTTCCTCCACACCAAACTCGAAACAAACTCATTAGAGGGTCAGTGCATAATTCATATATTTAGAGGTGACATAATCATTCTTAACACTTCTGGACATTGCACAAAGCTACTGAAAGTTAATGGAACAAAGAAATCCATCAAACATAGCAAAACAGGCAATGCGAAATAAAAGGCAGAATCTGTCAAAACAGAACAGTCCGTAAAGACGAATTTTTTAGAGGCACCAGACTTGCTCAGATGAAAATGCCCAAATTGAATGAAAGTTGCGTACATATCTGAGGATCACGCATGTAAATTGGCAAATTTTTCTGAGTTACCTACAGAGAACCATACCCAAATTCGTGACAGCAAGAAATCTGTTTCTGCGCAGTAATCCAAATCTAGTATTGACTTTACTATCAAAGACTTTACTTGGCACAACAATGCAATAAAATAAAGATAAGGAGAGGTTGCTACAGTAATAACAACTTCCAAGACACAAATATAAAACAAAAGTACTGTAGTAAAATAAACACATGGGTTATCTCCCAAGAAGTTCTTTCTTTATAGCCATTAAGATGGGCAGCAGCATCATCAGAACTAACACCAGAAAATTGCTCTCTCATAACAAGATTCAGTAAAGCAGGTTTAATTTCAAAGAATTCTGCTGTAGTAGCAGGTGGAGCAATAGGTGTGCATAGGAAATCATTATTATTTGTGCTAGTGAAGTCACACAACTTAGTATTCTCAACAGTACCCATTTTAGCAGTAGTAAATAAAGCAAACTAAATAAAGTAAATGCAAGTAACTAATTTTTTTGTGTTTTTAATATAGAGAACAAGACAGTAAATAAAGTAAAACTAGCAACTAATTTTTTTGTGTTTTGATATAATGCAGCAAACAAAGTAGTAAATAAAGTAAAGCAAGACAAAACAAAGTAAAGAGATTGGAAGTGGAAACTCCCCTTGCAGCGTGTCTTGATCTCCCCGGCAACGGCGCCAGAAATTTGCTTGATGCGTGTAGTTGACACGTCCGTTGGGAACCCCAAGAGGAAGGTGTGATGCGCACAGTAGCAAGTTTCCCTCAGTAAGAAACCAAGGTTTAATCGAACCAGTAGGAGTCAAGAAGCACGTTGAAGGTTGATGGCGGAGGAGTGTAGTGCGGCGCAACACCAGGGATTCCTGCGCCAACGTGGAACCTGCACAACACTATCACAGAACTTTGCCCCAACGTAACAGCGAGGTTGTCAATCTCACCGGCTTGCTGTAAACAAAGGATTAGATGTATAGTGTGGATGATGATGTTTGTTTGCGAAGAACAGTAAAGAACAATTGCAGTAGATTGTATTTCAGATGTAAAGAATAGGACCGGGGTCCACAGTTCACTAGTGGTGTCTCTCCCATAAGATAGCAGATGTTGGGTGAACAAATTACAGTTGGGCAATTGACAAATAAAGAAGGCATAACAATGCCCATACATATATCATGATGAGTACTATGAGATTTAATCAGGGCATTACGACAAAGTACATAGACCGCTATCCAGCATGCATCTATGCCTAAAAAGTCCACCTTCAGGTTATCATCCGAACCCCTTCCAGTATTAAGTTGTAAACAACAGACAATTGCATTAAGTATGGTGCGTAATGTAATCAACACAAATATCCTTAGACAAAGCATCGATGTTTTATCCCTAGTGGCAACAGCACATCCACAACCTTAGAACTTTCTGTCACTGTCCCAGATTTAATGGAGGCATGAACCCACTATTGAGCATAAATACTCCCTCTTGGAGTCACAAGTATCAACTTGGCCAGAGCCTCTACTAGCAACGGAGAGAATGCAAGAACATAAATAACATATATGATAGATTGATAATCAACTTGACATAGTATTCAATATTCATCGGATCCCAACAAACACAACATGTAGGATTACAAATAGATGATCTTGATCATGATAGGAAGCTCACAAGATCTAACAT
The DNA here is from genome assembly GCF_019359855.2 of Lolium perenne. NCBI lineage: Eukaryota > Viridiplantae > Streptophyta > Magnoliopsida > Poales > Poaceae > Lolium > Lolium perenne. Next base: position 274,339,736 of record NC_067246.2, on the reverse strand, counting down.
GATAGCACAATGAGGAGAAGACGATCGTCTAGCTACTGCTATGGACCCATGGTCCAGGGTTGAATGTAACGGCCCGGGATAGTACCCCTAATAGATTTGCTTGCTCTTCTTCTTTTATGCATCAACATGGCATATGCATCATATCATCCATATTTTCATCAAACAAAATTATTTTATAAACCCTACTTATTATGTTTCTTCCTCTCATAAGATTTTTATAAACCCTCCCTTTATCTTTTCTTTTTCCACAAACCCCAAAGTCCAAAACTATAAAATAAATAAATCTATTTTAAATGTTTTCTAGTTTGAAAATAAATTCTTGTCTGTTTTGGTTTTCAAATTTGTTTTCAAACCAGTTTTAGAATCAAAGAGACAATGTTTTGGGAAATAAAACTCTAACCTTCCTCTTCCCCCTGTGCTATCTCTTCTCTGTTTGTATCCAAGCCCAAGAAGCACCCTGGCCTTTCCTGCTTCATTCTTTTTCCTGGACGATGGACAAGGGCGTTGCCCTGTTTTTCTTCTCCACCAGTACACAGGCACAACATGATCTCCACCTTTTCCCTGACGCTATTTCCTCCACTCATTCAGCATCCCACCTGACCCCTCTCCCTTTCTCAACCAAACCCTAGCCTCCCTACGCCGCCGCCTCCCGTCTTGATTTCCTTCTTCACCGAGAGACTCGAGGGAAGTTTTCAGTTTCGTCAGTAACACCAAGAAAACCTGCCGGAGATCGCTGTTCTTATCGTCGTTGTTGGCCGCCGTTCGCTGCCGGAGCATGGGGATGGAGTTCCCGTGGCCTCTGCTACCTCCTCGCTGAGTTACCGGAGCTGGGAGCGCTCAATTCGCCTGCATCGTCCTCGACTTCACGGAACCAGAGCCGGCGCTTTTTCATCGCCTTCATCCTCGTCTCGCTCTTCGTCGCTTTTCGATCTTCCCCGTCCTCGACCACCACCTCTGTGAGCACCTTCGTTCTCCACTCCTTTGATTCCGTGGTTTGTTTTTCTTCACATATGCTTCACCATCGAGGCACCGCTGGCCAGCAGGTTCCTGCCGCCTAGTTCTCCGTCTCCTTCAGTTAACAGCGGTTCTGAAAAAGTTCAATTTTTCTTGCTCTTTCTTCAGTTAACGCGCCAGCACCAGCTGCTCTCCGCACGCGCGCCCGGCGTCCCATCGAGCATCAGCACACAAGCAGCATATCGACAGTAGTAAGCCTCATCACAATGACCAGCAGTGCGGTGTACACACTGCATCCCTACAATTCTTTTTGAGCAGCCTGCTAGCTAGTTTAACTACTTTGCACGGCTTCTATTCATCCATCCACCTGTTTGTGAGCTTGCTTGCTAGCTAGCTTCCGGCTTGAATCAATCCACCTGCTAGCCTGCTTGCTTAAGCTAGCTAGTCACGGTAGAAATATATTAGGCATCCAGCTATCTGCTTGCTTCAGATTGGCATCAACAATCAACCGATCCAACTGCCTGTGTGCATGCTTAGCTGCTTGTTATATATGTCTCGCCGTTGCATAGCCTGTATCTGTTTTTTTTTCTTCAGTTTCGTCAGACAAAGTAGCACCTCCCAGTTCCCTTCAGTCTGTTTCTTCTATTTCAATTGCAAAACGTCTGCTTAAAATCAAACATGTTATATATTAATTTCGATCAGAAAAATCCAATAAATCTGAATATGCCATCCATATAATTGTTTGCATTCCGCATCATGTTGTTCCGCTATAGTTTGCATCCCTAATAATTAAACGCGGAGTATTTTGGGAATTACCGGCTACGGTTCCTCGCTCCGATTAATATTGAAGTAACTCACCCATGCCATGTCTTGCCATGCTAACCAACACTTAAATTTGCCGATAGAAATGCAACTCCAACCTTAATTTGTTTGTCCGGATTCCGGTTTCGCTTAATCCTGATAATTGCATTGCACCATCGTTGCCATGTCATGCATGCTTGTATCTTGATCATGCCGGTTCTTCATTCGTAGTAGTAAGTTTGCATCCGTTGTTTGTTGTAGCACTTTGCTTCTCCCCGGATAGGATCACGAAGTGGTGATGTGAGATACGACGAGTTCTCCGACAAGTTCTTCTGCAGCTTTTCACAGGCGAGCCCACCCCTTCACCTATTTTACATTTACATGCTCTTTTGATCTATTGCTATCCCTATGTTGCGATTCTGTTGAGTCACGTGTCCTATCCACCTGTTACCTATATGTCCGAGTTACACCTCCTCGCCCTACCTATTGTTTGTTGTTTGCCAGCTTTGCGAGTCGTAGGCGAGTTTAGGGTTTTGTTGATATCTCGAAATGTTCGGGATATCTTGTTGGGAGGTTATCACATGCTATATCTTTTGTTGGAGATAATCACACTTTACTTTATTGTTAACAACTAAAATTGTAAGCAGAGGCATCTGTGAGCCCCTTTGCGAAAGCATCGGAACTTTGACTCGCTAATGTCCCCTAGGACCCGAGTTCTTGTTATCTGTTCCGAGATTGAGCGCTCTACCCGTACGTGGGGGAATGGGACCCCCATCACCCACTACCTTTCCTCGAGTCTGTTTATTGGGAGCCACAACCTTGGTTTTATTTGCTCATATGCACGATGCACGATTTACTTCTGTTGCCTTCGGGTGTTTATATTATGTCCTGTACTCATCCCGTGGAACGATTAGCGACAGCAGGTTGTTCACACTTAGCTTAGCCGTTGGCACAAACCTCTGGGTCCGTATCGGAGTACGGCCGAACTTCGTCACGGGTAGCTTAGTGGGGTGGCTCCCCTTAAACTTTCTCTTGCATTGGGAACGGTCTTGTTGTGAGACTCCACCTGTAGTAAGTGGGTTCGAGCATGCGTATGGTCACATTTGGGCAACCCCTGCAGGGTGTACATCTTATCGATAAGCCGTGTCCGCGGTTATGGACGACTTGGAATTGTATGGCTTGATCATAGAACAACTTACACCTTTATGTTGTTGATAATAATCTGCTAATAACTTGATTAGTAATATAGCATTACTACAACCGATACCTAATAAAACTTGTCCACCGTTGAGTGCCTCTTACATTGCCTCTTCGCAATTGTTGAAGGGGATACGTGTAATCGGCTGGGTTATGTTTGTGTAGTATTTATCTGTTACCTTGTGCGCTCTCTTATCTTCTCTGAGTAGACGGATGTTGTAGCTTGTCTCTATTGGATCGTAGCTTTGCTGCCGCTAAACTCCACATATAGCCGGGTGGAGTTTATACCGCCCACCAGCGAGCATAGCTGGTCTTGTCTCGCAAGTACGTGCCAATGGTACTTACCCTCGCCTTCCTTTCTTTTTGTCTCCTCCCCCTTTTGTCGGCAACCGATGGCCCGACTTTGACAGGTACGAGATGACGACGTTAGCAAGGTTACCCTTCCGGCTTGGCCTGGGCAGGGTTATGGACGCCGCTGGTTATCTTCAGGACTCTTAGTCCAATTTGTATCTTGTCCGCACTCGGACGTATTTGATCTTCTGTATGATTTGGATCTTTGTATTGTGTATTTGTATCTTGACTCGTTGGAGTCGTTGTTGTAATATATGTTTCTTGTGGGCTCTATTGTAATCCTGTTGTAATGTTACCGCTCGTGTTAATTCCTCTGGCATCACGTGTGTGATTATTCGCGCACGTCGTGTCGGAGGGCGTCTCTGAATCGATATCATGCGGATCTCGGCGGGTTCGCTGGAATCCTCATGGTACCGGTTCCGGGGCGTCACAAGTTGGTATCAGAGCCTCAGGTTGACGGTACCCCACTAGTCCAGCCTCTAGGATAACCTTGCCAACAGTCGTTGAGTTTAGAGTGTCAAAACTATTTTCTAAAATTCGTTGGATAGATCTGATTAGCTCTGATTTTTCTCCTTACCTCTATTCTTTCTCTTCTTTCCTATGCGAGTTTTGAGTCTTCTCTTATCTGCTTCTCTGAGTCTTAGGTTCCGACGCGGGTTGGACGATCTTTGCCTTTGTCCTAGTAGGTCCGATCTCCGGAGGATCCCGACGAAAGCGTATCATCAACAGCGGAATAACGACTTCTTGTTAGTGGTGTCTCCGATCTACGTGGAGCAATAACTCTTGTTAGTGGTGTCGAGAAGATCAACACTTCGCCAGAAGAAGGTTCCACCTCGAGGTCGGGTGATTGTCAACATGGTACAAGAAGATCCGATAGTTTAACCAACTCCCCCTTAGGTTGACGTGGAACCTCGGGGCGAGGTTCCTTGTTAGTGGTGTCGATTGTAACGGCCCGGGATAGTACCCCTAATAGATTTGCTTGCTCTTCTTCTTTTATGCATCAACATGGCATATGCATCATATCATCCATATTTTCATCAAACAAAATTATTTTATAAACCCTACTTATTATGTTTCTTCCTCTCATAAGATTTTTATAAACCCTCCCTTTATCTTTTCTTTTTCCACAAACCCCAAAGTCCAAAACTATAAAATAAATAAATCTATTTTAAATGTTTTCTAGTTTGAAATTAAATTCTTGTCTGTTTTGGTTTTCAAATTTGTTTTCAAACCAGTTTTAGAATCAAAGAGACAATGTTTTGGGAAATAAAACTCTAACCTTCCTCTTCCCCCTGTGCTATCTCTTCTCTGTTTGTATCCAAGCCCAAGAAGCACCCTGGCCTTTCCTGCTTCATTCTTTTTCCTGGACGATGGACAAGGGCGTTGCCCTGTTTTTCTTCTCCACCAGTACACAGGCACAACATGATCTCCACCTTTTCCCTGACGCTATTTCCTCCACTCATTCAGCATCCCACCTGACCCCTCTCCCTTTCTCAACCAAACCCTAGCCTCCCTACGCCGCCGCCTCCCGTCTTGATTTCCTTCTTCACCGAGAGACTCGAGGGAAGTTTTCAGTTTCGTCAGTAACACCAAGAAAACCTGCCGGAGATCGCTGTTCTTATCGTCGTTGTTGGCCGCCGTTCGCTGCCGGACCATGGGGATGGAGTTCCCGTGGCCTCTGCTACCTCCTCGCTGAGTTACCGGAGCTGGGAGCGCTCAATTCGCCTGCATCGTCCTCGACTTCACGGAACCAGAGCCGGCGCTTTTTCATCGCCTTCATCCTCGTCTCGCTCTTCGTCGCTTTTCGATCTTCCCCGTCCTCGACCACCACCTCTGTGAGCACCTTCGTTCTCCACTCCTTTGATTCCGTGGTTTGTTTTTCTTCACATATGCTTCACCATCGAGGCACCGCTGGCCAGCAGGTTCCTGCCGCCTAGTTCTCCGTCTCCTTCAGTTAACAGCGGTTCTGAAAAAGTTCAATTTTTCTTGCTCTTTCTTCAGTTAACGCGCCAGCACCAGCTGCTCTCCGCACGCGCGCCCGGCGTCCCATCGAGCATCAGCACACAAGCAGCATATCGACAGTAGTAAGCCTCATCACAATGACCAGCAGTGCGGTGTACACACTGCATCCCTACAATTCTTTTTGAGCAGCCTGCTAGCTAGTTTAACTACTTTGCACGGCTTCTATTCATCCATCCACCTGTTTGTGAGCTTGCTTGCTAGCTAGCTTCCGGCTTGAATCAATCCACCTGCTAGCCTGCTTGCTTAAGCTAGCTAGTCACGGTAGAAATATATTAGGCATCCAGCTATCTGCTTGCTTCAGATTGGCATCAACAATCAACCGATCCAACTGCCTGTGTGCATGCTTAGCTGCTTGTTATATATGTCTCGCCGTTGCATAGCCTGTATCTGTTTTTTTTTCCTTCTTCAGTTTCGTCAGACAAAGTAGCACCTCCCAGTTCCCTTCAGTCTGTTTCTTCTATTTCAATTGCAAAACGTGTGCTTAAAATCAAACATGTTATATATTAATTTCGATCAGAAAAATCCAATAAATCTGAATATGCCATCCATATAATTGTTTGCATTCCGCATCATGTTGTTCCGCTATAGTTTGCATCCCTAATAATTAAACGCGGAGTATTTTGGGAATTACCGGCTACGGTTCCTCGCTCCGATTAATATTGAAGTAACTCACCCATGCCATGTCTTGCCATGCTAACCAACACTTAAATTTGCCGATAGAAATGCAACTCCAACCTTAATTTGTTTGTCCGGATTCCGGTTTCGCTTAATCCTGATAATTGCATTGCACCATCGTTGCCATGTCATGCATGCTTGTATCTTGATCATGCCGGTTCTTCATTCGTAGTAGTAAGTTTGCATCCGTTGTTTGTTGTAGCACTTTGCTTCTCCCCGGATAGGATCACGAAGTGGTGATGTGAGATACGACGAGTTCTCCGACAAGTTCTTCTGCAGCTTTTCACAGGCGAGCCCACCCCTTCACCTATTTTACATTTACATGCTCTTTTGATCTATTGCTATCCCTATGTTGCGATTCTGTTGAGTCACGTGTCCTATCCACCTGTTACCTATATGTCCGAGTTACACCTCCTCGCCCTACCTATTGTTTGTTGTTTGCCAGCTTTGCGAGTCGTAGGCGAGTTTAGGGTTTTGTTGATATCTCGAAATGTTCGGGATATCTTGTTGGGAGGTTATCACATGCTATATCTTTTGTTGGAGATAATCACACTTTACTTTATTGTTAACAACTAAAATTGTAAGCAGAGGCATCTGTGAGCCCCTTTGCGAAAGCATCGGAACTTTGACTCGCTAATGTCCCCTAGGACCCGAGTTCTTGTTATCTGTTCCGAGATTGAGCGCTCTACCCGTACGTGGGGGAATGGGACCCCCATCACCCACTACCTTTCCTCGAGTCTGTTTATTGGGAGCCACAACCTTGGTTTTATTTGCTCATATGCACGATGCACGATTTACTTCTGTTGCCTTCGGGTGTTTATATTATGTCCTGTACTCATCCCGTGGAACGATTAGCGACAGCAGGTTGTTCACACTTAGCTTAGCCGTTGGCACAAACCTCTGGGTCCGTATCGGAGTACGGCCGAACTTCGTCACGGGTAGCTTAGTGGGGTGGCTCCCCTTAAACTTTCTCTTGCATTGGGAACGGTCTTGTTGTGAGACTCCACCTGTAGTAAGTGGGTTCGAGCATGCGTATGGTCACATTTGGGCAACCCCTGCAGGGTGTACATCTTATCGATAAGCCGTGTCCGCGGTTATGGACGACTTGGAATTGTATGGCTTGATCATAGAACAACTTACACCTTTATGTTGTTGATAATAATCTGCTAATAACTTGATTAGTAATATAGCATTACTACAACCGATACCTAATAAAACTTGTCCACCGTTGAGTGCCTCTTACATTGCCTCTTCGCAATTGTTGAAGGGGATACGTGTAATCGGCTGGGTTATGTTTGTGTAGTATTTATCTGTTACCTTGTGCGCTCTCTTATCTTCTCTGAGTAGACGGATGTTGTAGCTTGTCTCTATTGGATCGTAGCTTTGCTGCCGCTAAACTCCACATATAGCCGGGTGGAGTTTATACCGCCCACCAGCGAGCATAGCTGGTCTTGTCTCGCAAGTACGTGCCAATGGTACTTACCCTCGCCTTCCTTTCTTTTTGTCTCCTCCCCCTTTTGTCGGCAACCGATGGCCCGACTTTGACAGGTACGAGATGACGACGTTAGCAAGGTTACCCTTCCGGCTTGGCCTGGGCAGGGTTATGGACGCCGCTGGTTATCTTCAGGACTCTTAGTCCAATTTGTATCTTGTCCGCACTCGGACGTATTTGATCTTCTGTATGATTTGGATCTTTGTATTGTGTATTTGTATCTTGACTCGTTGGAGTCGTTGTTGTAATATATGTTTCTTGTGGGCTCTATTGTAATCCTGTTGTAATGTTACCGCTCGTGTTAATTCCTCTGGCATCACGTGTGTGATTATTCGCGCACGTCGTGTCGGAGGGCGTCTCTGAATCGATATCATGCGGATCTCGGCGGGTTCGCTGGAATCCTCATGGTACCGGTTCCGGGGCGTCACATTGAACTACTCACACATCGATCCGGAGGCGATCATGGCGATGAAGAGACCTCCGGGAGATGATTCCCCTCTCCGGCAGGGTGCCGGAGGTGATCTCCTAAATCCCCCGAGATGGGATTGGCGGCGGCGGCGTCTCTGGAAGGTTTTCCTTATCGTGGCTCTCGGTACTGGGGGTTTCGCGATGAAGACTATATGTAGGCGGAAGGGTAGGTCAGGGGCGTCACGGGGGACCCACACAATAGGGCCGCGCGGCCAGGGCCCAGGCCGCGCCACCCTGGCGTGTCGTCGCCCCGTGGCCCCACTTCGTTTCCTCTTCGGACTTCTGGAAGCTTCGTGGAAAAATAGGACCCTGAGCGTTGATTTCGTCCAATTCCGAGAATATTTCCTTACTAGGAGTTCTGAAACCAAAAACAGCAGAAAATAGCAACTGGCTCTTCGGCATCTCGTCAATAGGTTAGTGCCGGAAAATGCATAAATATGACATATAATGTGTATAAAACATGTGAGTATCATCATAAAAGTAGCATGGAACATAAGAAATTATAGATACGTTTGGGACGTATCATGCTACAGCAAGTAAAACAAGTGGAGGAAGAAAGAAATGTTGTTTAGCTCTTCTATGCATATAAAATATACTTGTTAACAAGGGTGATCAAGTCTTGCCACCAAATAAATTTTACATGACATAAGAAGAATTAAACCTCAAATCAATCATGTTACCTTGTATTGTATTGATACGGATCCAATCACAAGAGTTTGATATTCTTCTTTAGGCTCATATATTGGACAATCAATATCTCCCACTTTGATATATCTCAAATTAGAAATTGTATTAACTCCACATATTTTATCGATCTTCTTGGGAAAATAAATAGTATGCTCCTTGTCATCAACATTGAAAGTGACTTTTCCTTTATTGCAATCAATAACAGCCCCTGCGGTGTTAAGAAAAGGTCTCCCAAGAATAATAGACATATTATCATCTTCAGGCATTTCCAACACAACAAAATCAGTTAATATCAAGCAGTTATTAGTAACTTGAACAGGAACATCCTCACATATACCAACAGGAATAGCAGTAGATTTATCAGCCATTTGCAAAGATATATCAGTTGGTATCAACTTATCTAAATAAAGTCTCTTATAAAGAGAAAACGGCATAACACTAACACCCGCTCCCAAATCACATAGAGCAGTTCTAACATAATTATTCTTAATAGAACAAGGAATAGTTGGTATACCTGGGTCGCCAAGCTTCTTTGGAACCTTGCCATTGAAAGAGTAATTAGCAAGCATAGTAGAAATCTCCTCATTAGGAATTTTCCTTTTGTTAGAGACAATATCTTTCATATACTTTGAATAAGGAGGCAATTTAATAGCATCAGTCAAAGGGATTTGCAGGAATAAAGGTTTCATCCAATCACAAAATTTATTATAGTGTTCCTCTTCCTTTGATTTTAGTTTCTTAGCAGGAAAAGGCATTTGCTTTTGAACCCAAGGTTCCCTTTCATTACCATGTTTCTTAGCAATAAAATCTTCTTTGGTATACTTTTTATTTTTAGCATGCTTTTCAGGTTCTTCTTCAATCTCTTCTTTATCAGAAGCATCATTCTTCTCGTTATCTTTATCATGTTCATTACCACTTTCAGTTTCAGCATCAGAAATAGAAATACTATTAGGATCATTAACAGGCTCAGAGGATTCTACAACAGTTTTATGTTTCTTTTTCTTTTTCTTAGATGGAGCACTAGTTTCAGTTCGTCGAGAATCTTGTTCAACTCTTTTGGGATGCCCTTCAGGATATAGAGGATCCTGGGTAGAAACACCGCCTCTAGTTGTTACTTCATAAGCATGTTTTTCTTTAGAATTGTTTTTTAACAAGTCATTTTGCACTTTAGTGAGTTGATCAATTTGAGTTTGAACCATATGAAAGTGTTTAACAAGCATCTTAACATCATTGGAGGTTCTCTCCACAATACCATGCAATTCACTAATAGCTCGAGAATTTTCCATTAAATGATTCTCTACTCTCATATTAAAATTTTCTTGCTTAACAATATAATTATCAAACTCATCTAAGCATTGAGCAGGAGGTTTTGAATACGGAATATCTTCCCTAGTAAAGCGTTCAAGAGAGTGTACCTCAATCAAGGATGAAGGGGGAGTTATCTTGCATAAATCTTCTATGGGAGGTAGATTCTTCACATCTTCGGATTTAATACCTTTCTCCTTAAGAGACTTCCTGGCTTCCCTCATATCTTCATCATTTAATTTAATTAAACCCCTCTTCTTCAATATTGGTGTCGGGGTTGGTTCAGGTGTAGACCAATCATCATGATTCCGGCCTATTCTAGCCAATAATTCTTCAGCGTCGTCTGGAGTTCTTTTCCTGAAAACACAACCAGCACAACTATCCAGGTATGCCCTAGACTCAATGGTTAGTCCACTATAAAATATATCAAGTAAATCATGCTTTTCCAAATCATGTCCAGGTCGAGCTCTGATAAGAGAGCAAAATCTTGCCCAAGCTTCAGGCAATTTCTCTCCATCTTCCTGGTCAAAATTGTAAATTTTCTGCAAAGCAATATGTTGAGCACTAGCAGGAAAGTATTTCCGAAAGAAAACATCAAGCAAATCACTTGGACTATCAATAGAACTAGGAGGCAAACTATTATACCAAGTTTTAGCATCATCCTTAATGAGAAAGGAAAAATTTTAGCAACAAAATAAGTACGCTTCTTAACATCATCAGAAAACAAGCTACTCAAAGTAGATAGCTCAATCATGTGTTCTACAGCACTTTCTTTTTCAGTACCACAAAAAGGTGTTTTCTCAACAATAGCTATATGAGATAGATCAAGAGAAAAATCATAATCCTTATCCTTAATATTTATAGGAGATGTGGCAAATTTAGGATCAGGAGACAGTTTATATCTAACAGTATGTTGTGCAAGCAACTTTTTAATTTTTCTTGCATCAGTAGTAGCATTGCATTTATCAATAAAATCATCATCAAGTTCCACATAATCTTCATCAGGATCATCACTAGAGTATTCAACAGACTCAGGTGAATTAACAGGTGTAGCAGCATTTTCATTAGGAGTTTCAGTATTTTCAATTTATCTAGACCTAGCAATTGTAGCATCTAGAAAAGATCCTAATGAACCATCATTATCAAGCACAGCAGAAGCATCATCAAAATTATAAGAGGAATTTTCAGATTCAGCAGAAGTACCAGCATTTGAAGCTTGTGGTGGTGAAACAAGTTTACTTATCACAAATGGTGAATCAAGAGCAGCAGAGGTACTCAGAGTTGTACCTTTTCTTGTAGTGGATGGTAATATGGCGACTTTAGTATCGCGAGGTTTACCCATGATGGAGAATTTGCAGCGAACAATATCAATCCAAGTGAACTTCCAAATAAAGCTATGCTCCCCGGCAACGGCGCCAGAAAATAGTCTTGATGACCCACAAGTATAGGGGATCGCAACAGTCTTCGCGGGAAGTAAAACCCAATTTATTGATTCGACACAAGGGGAGACAAAGAATACTTGAAAGCCTTAACAGCGGAGTTGTCAATTCAGCTGCACCTGGAAACAGACTTGCTCGCAAGAGTTTATCAGTAGTAACAGTTTTATAGTAGTAGCAGTAGTGAAATAACAGCAGCAGAGTAACAAAGACAGCAATAGTGATTATAGTAAACAGCAGGATTAAAATACTGTAGGCACAGGGATGGATGAACGGGCGTTGCATGGATGAGAGAAACTCATGTAACAATCAAAGTAGGGCATTTGCAGATAATAATAAAACGGTATCCAAGTACTAATCAATCAATAGGCATGTGTTCCATATTTAGTCGTACGTGCTCGCAATGAGAAACTTGCACAACATCTTTTGTCCTACCAACCGGTGGCAGCCGGGCCTCTAGGGAATCTACTGGAAATTAAGGTACTCCTTTTAATAGAGCACCGGAGCAAAGCATTAACACTCTGTGAACACTTGTGATCCTCATATCACCGCCTTCCCCTTCGGTTGTCCCAATTTCTGTCACTTTGGGGCCTCGGGTTCCGGACAACAATACGTGTATACAACTTGCAGGTAAGATCATAAAACAATGCATATCATCATGAAACAATAACATGTTCAGATCTGAGATCATGGCACTCGGGCCCTAGTGACAAGCATTAAGCATAACAAGTTGCAACAATATCATAAAAGTACCAATTACGGACACTAGGCACTATGCCCTAACAATCTTATGCTATTACATGACCAATCTCATCCAATCCCTACCATCCCCTTCAGCCTACAGCGGGGGAATTACTCACACATGGATGGGGGAAACATGGCTGGTCGATGGAGAGGCGTCGGTGGTGATGATGGCGATGATCTCTTCCAATTCCCCGTCCCGGCGAGGTGCCAGAATGGAGTTTCTGGTCCCGAGACGGAGTTTCGCGACGGTGGCGGCGTACTGGATGGTTTCTGGCGACTTCGAATTCTCGTCTCGCGTTTTTAGATCGAAACCCTTAAGTAGTCCAGAGGGGGGGCATCAGAGGCTGGCCGAGGGGGCCACACGCTAGGGCGGCGTGCCCCCCTTCCAGGTCGCGCCGGCCTAGTGTGTGGGGGCCCTGGGCCTCCCCCAGGCCTGCACTTCTGGCTCCGTGAATCTTCTGAAAAAATAAGCCCTTCGACATAAATTCTGAGTATTTTCCTGAAAGTTGAATTTCTGCACAAAAACGAGACACCAGGGCAATTCTGCTGAAAACAGCGTTAGTCCGTGTTAGTTGTATCCAAAATACACAAATTAGAGGCAAAACAATAGCGAAAGTGTCCGGGAAAGTAGATACGTTTTGGACGTATCACACACACCGGCAACAGAGCTAGGAAATAGCTTAGTAGTCAGAGGATGTGAATACCTTTTACCTTACCTCCCCGGAAACGGCGCCAAAAAATAGCTTGATGTCTACGCACGCTTCTATTACTGTAGACAGTGTTGGGCCTCCAAGAGCAGAGGTTTGTAGAACAGCAGCAAGTTTCCCTTAAGTGGATCACCCAAGGTTTATCGAACTCAGGGAGGTAGAGGTCAGAGATATTCCTCTCAAGCAACCCTGCAATTAAGATACAAGAAGTCTCTTGTGTCCCCAACACACCTAATACACTTGTCAGATGTATAGGTGCACTAGTTCGACGAAGAGATATTAAAACGCAGATGGTATAGATGGTGGTAAACGGTAATTGCGATCTGAAGTAAATATTGCAGGAAGTAAAGATGCAGTAAAACAGTAAATAAGCGATGTTTGCAGTATTTGGAAGCAAGACCTAGGGATCCTACTTTCACTAGTGGCCACTTTCAACATTGCTATCATAATTGAATGTAAATATAAGCACTTCATCATACTACTCTCCTGTTGAATAAAGAACTCAAATTCATTGGGCAAGTGTGCAAAAGCACACCTCAAAGGCGTATTTCCAAGTACTAATAAACACCCCACACTGTCACCGTGAGCATTCATAGGAGGTACTAACACACCACAATTCATAAGGGAGTTACACACGGCGCACACACTGTCACCATTACACCGAGGTCACAGTAACTCCAAAGTTCACATAATAAAACACTTGAATAGCATATGACATCTAGATTGCAAAGCCTATGATCACATAGATGAACAAATAAGTACTACTCTCAAACACTCTCTTGTTGGATAACAAACACCATTCATTGTGTAGGGCTACAAAAGCTCCCTCAAGCCGGAGTAAACAAGCTCCACAACATCCGGAGTTCATATTAAAGTAACCTCTAGAGTGCATAATAGACAAGAGTAACATCTACATATTCATAAAGATCACACCATGGGAGAGAGAGATGAACCACATAGCTACCGGTAGAGCCCTCAACCTCGGGGGAGAACTACTCCCTCCTCATCATGGGAGACAGCAACGGCGATGAAGATGGCGGTGATGTCGATGGAGATGACTCCGGGGGCAATTCCCCGTCCCGGCGGCATGCCGGAACAGAGACTTCTATCCCCCAAAACGGAGTTTCGCGATGGCGGCGGCGTCCCTGGAGTCTTTCTGGAGTTTCGTCAATTGTTGTAGGGTTTTTAGGTCGCGAGGGGTTTTATAGGCGAAGAGGCGGCGCAAGGGGGTGCCTGGGGGGCCCACCCCATAGGGCGGCGCGCCCCCCCTCCTAGGCCGCGCCAGCCTATGGTGTGGAGGCCCTGGGCCTCCTCTCCGGCTCCCCTTCGGTGTTCTGGTCCGTCTCGGTGAAATAAGATGTTTGGCTTTTGTTTCGTCGAATTCCGAGAATATTGTCCGAACAGCCTTTCTGGAACCAAAAACAGCAGAAAATAGGAACTGGCACTTCGGCATCTTGTTAATAGGTTAGTTCCGGAAAATGCATAAAAACATTATAAAGTGTGAGCAAAACATGTAGGTATTGTCATAAAACTAGCATGGAACATAAGAAATTATAGATACGTTGGAGACGTATCAGTAGTCTCTAAAACATAATCCACAAAATATAATGGCATCATTTTATTTTATCTCATCATTAATCCAACAAGGTTTGGATACATCTCTCGGATACTACATCATCACTATGATACTCCAAGAAACGTGAGTTGTAGAACAATTTCATAACTCTCTTAGATGTTCGCTAAAACTCGTAAGTCAAATATTTCCACCATGATCCAATCATAGATATTTGACTTTTCTATTACGATGATATCCACTTCATGCTGAAATTTATTTGAATCCATTCAAATGTTTCAAACTTCTTCCTTATCGAATATATCCACATATATATACTCAATTCATTGTTGGAAGTTTTCATGAAGTAAAAGAATCTCCCGCACACAACTATGCCCAGTGAACCACATACAACATCATGTATGTTTTCACTAAGTTAGTTGCCCGTTCAACTCTTGGCCTATGAACGGTATTTCAGTCATTCTCTTTAGAAGAGATTTGCAAGCGCCAAACGATTCAAAAATCAAATGACTCCAAAAATCCATTTGCATGGAGTTCCTTCATGTGTTCCTTTCTAACATGACCTAAATGGCGTTTCCACAAATAAGTGGAATTCAAATCATTTGCCTTATGCCATTTTAGCGTCAGTGTTATGCATGTGTGTTTCACCATAAAGATTTATAATAACTTATCCATCGTACATGGAATACTGTCAAAATTTGAAGAACTCATTGTTTTCATTTGATCAAAACAAAACAACAATTACAAAGTTCTTTATTATAAATCTGAAGGGCTAGATAGAATGCCAACGACGAACATAATAACACTTTATTTTTGTTCCAGACGTGCGTTCCTATCATATTCCTTGTTAGTCACTTAGGCCATTGTATCTTGTATTGCGTTGTTTTGTATGACACTTCATACCAACCAATATGGTACAGATACCCAATAATTTCATTGTGTGACCAAACTAGGAATACATTCATAACATGTATATCATTTATATACACCTGAGCTAGACTTTCTAGTCTTTTCTTTCTTTCTGCCAATAATTTGTTGTAGTTTCTCTTTTAGCTTTCCTCATTATTCAGAAAACACTTCAACATCAATAACTTCTAGGTTTGTTGGTCAAATACCAAGAACCTTGAGGTTCTTACTTTGAAGTTGATCATCATATGACAAGTGTTCCAGATTTCACTATTAGTAACTTTGTAATATGATGAACAATTTCACTCATAATTTTGTCCATCATATCATGACGACTTTCCGAGACCATGTATGTACATTCTAGGCTCGTAAAGTTTAACCTCAGTATTCGCATGTGCAAATCTGGCTTGCACCTGTTGTATGCACACGTAGAATCTATAACACCCGATCATCACGTGATGCTTCGAAACGACGAGTCTTAGCAACGGTGCATACTAAGGACGATCACTTCATGGATATGCGAATATCGTTAGTGCCCAACTAGTTGGAGGATTGGGACGCCTGGCGTCTTCAACCTTCGTACATTCCCATAAAACTTATGAGTTTATGTAGTCTCACTAGATTATATTCTATCATCTTGCAATAAGGTCTTAGATATCACATATATCTCATACCTTACTTATTTCTGAAAACAAAATTTCTAGCTCCTTATATTTCAAACGGATTTGAACTTCAAGTTTCACGGAGACAAGATGACTTTAGGTACTAATTGAAACCATGGCTCTTTGAATCAACAATGTGAGGTTTACTAAAAGTTTGCAATAGGACTTAATCATTTCTTGATTCTTTAACAATACGGTACCAGTCCGTAAAGTTACTTGTTAGACTTAATAGTATTTCTATCTCAATTACAAGACTAGCGCATGGTAGAAAAACGGATGTCAGTTCTACAAATTAATTCAAAATACTATTCAGACTATATTCATGATAATTAGTTCATGTTTTAATCTAATTACTAATGAACTCCCACTTAATACAACATCCCTCATAGTTGTTTAGTGGTACACGATCCATGTCCACTACACCAAAACCGATCCTCACGTGAGATGATGTAGCTTCAATGGTGAACATCAACGTGTTGATCATATCATCCATATGACTCGTGTTCAACCTTTCGGTTTCCTGTGTTCCGAGGCCATGTCTGTACATGCTAGGCTCATCAAGCAAACCCAAGTATTTCCGCGTGTGCAACATGGCTTACACCCGTTGTATGTGAACGTAGAATCTATCACATCCGATCATCACGAGATGCTTCAAAACGACGAACTGTAGCAACGGTGCATACGAGGGGAGAACACTTTATTATCTTTATATTAATGTGAGGGATCATCTTATAATGCTACCGTCACGATCTAAACAAGATAAGATGCATAAAGGATTAACATCACATGCAATTCATATGTGATATGATATGGCCCTTTAGTCTTTGTGCCTTTGATCTTCATCTCCAAAGCACAGACATGATCTCCATCATCAACGGGCATGATCTCCATCATCGTCGGCGTAGCGTCAAGGTCCATGGCGCTGTATTCATGGTTGTTCACCATGTTGGAGATATGCCCAAGAGGCAATAATAAAAGTGGTTATTATATATCTTTATGTTTATGATAAATGTTTATATACCATGCTATAATTGTATTAACCGAAACATTGATACATGTGTGTTATGTAAACAACAATGAGTCCCTAGTAAAGCCTCTTAACTAGCTTGTTGATTAATAGATGATTAGTTTCAAAATCATGAACATTGGATGTTATTAATAACAAGGTTATATCATTATGTGAATGATGTAATGGATACACCCAATTAAGCGTAGCATAAGATCACGTCATTAAGTTATTTGCTATAAGATTTCGATACATAGTTACCTAGTCCTTATGACCATGAGATCATGTAAATCACTTATGCTGGAAAGTTACTTTGATTACATCAAACGCCACTGCGTAAATGGGTGGTTATAAAGGTGGGATTAAGTATCCGGAAAGTATGAGTTGAGGCATATGGATCAACAGTGGGATTTGTCCATCCCGATGACGGATAGATATACTCTGGGCCCTCTCGGTGGAATATCGTCTAAATAGCTTGCAAGCATATGAATGGTTCATAAGAGACAACATACCACGGTACGAGTAAAGAGTACTTGTCAGGAGACGAGGTTGAACAAGGTATAGAGATACCGATGATCAAACCTCGGACAAGTAAAATATCGCGTGACAAAGGGAATTGGTATCGTATGTGAATGGTTCATTCGATCACTAAGTCATCGTTGAATATGTGGGAGCCATTATGGATCTCCAGATCCCGCTATTGGTTATTGGTCGGAGAGAGATCTCGACCATGTCTACATAGTTCGCGAACCGTAGGATGACACACTTAAGGTTTGATGTCGTTTAAGTAGATATGGAATAAGGAATGGAGTTCAAAGTTTTGTTTGGAGTCTCGGATGGGATCCAGGACATCACGAGGAGGTCCGGAATGGTCCGGAGAATAAGATTCATATATAGGAAGTCATATTCCAAGTTTGGAAATAATCCGGTGCATTTATGGCAGGTTCTAGAAGGTTCTAGAAAAGTCCGGAAGAAATCACCATGGAAAGTGAAGTCCCGAAGGGACTCCACCTTGCATGGCCAGCCAAACCCTAAAGGGTGGAGTCCCAGGTGGACTCCACCATAGGTAGCCGGCCACCCACCTAAGGGAAAGGTGGGAGTCCCACCTTGGGTAGGACTCCCCCCTTGAGTAGGTTTCCCACCTATGGGAGGTTTTGTTGTTGGGGTCTTATTCGAAGACTTGGACTACAACTCTTGGGGATTTCCACCTATATAATGAGGAGGAGAGGGAGGGGGGGCATCCACTCTTGGCCGCACCACCTAGGGCTGCCCATGGCCGGCGCCCTAGCCACCCCCTCTCCCCAAACCCTAGCCTCTCCTCCTCCACCACTTCTCCCGCATACGCTTAGGCGAAGCCCTGCCGGAGTTCTCCATCGACACCGCCACCACGCCGTCGTGCTGTCGGGATTCCGAGGAGGATCTACTACTTCCGCTGCCCGCTGGAACGGGGAGAAGGACGCCGTCTTCATCAACACCGAACGTGTGACCGAGTACGGAGGTGCTGCCCGATTGTGGCACCGTCAAGATCTTCTACGCGCTTTTGAAAGCGGCAAGTGATCGTCTACCGTAGCAACGAGAGCCTCCTCTTGTAGGCTTTGGAAATCTTCAAGGGTTAGTCTCGTTCATCCCCTCATTGCTCCCATCTTCTAGATTGCATCTTGGCTTGGATTGCGTTCTCGCGGTAGGAAATTTTTTGTTTTCTATGCTACGAATCCCTACAGTGGTATCAGAGCCGTGTCTATGCATAGATGGTTGCACGAGTAGAACACAATTGTTTTGTGGGCGTTGATGCTTATGTTGTCTTTAGTTCGAGTACTTTGCATCTTTGTGGCATGGTGGGATGAAGCGGCTCGGGCTAACTTTACATGACCGCGTTCATGAGACTTGCTCCACATTCGACATGCAACTTGTATTGCATAAGTGGCTTTGCGGGTGTCTGTCTCTCCCACCATAGTGAAGATTCAATTTACTCTTTCTATTGACAACACTAGTATCACCGTTGTGGTTCATGTTCGTAGGTAGATTAGATCTTACTCGAAAACCCTAAACCACATAAAATATGCAAACCAAATTAGAGGCGTCTAACTTGTTTTTGCAGGGTTTGGTGATGTGATATGGCCATGATGTGATGATGAATATGTATGAGATGATCATTATTGTATTGTGGCAACCGGCAGGAGCCTTATGGTTTGTCTTTAAATTTCATGTTGAGTAGTATTTCAAAGTAGTTGTAATAGTTGCTACATGAGGTGAACAATCATGAAGACGGCGCCATGGACCTTGACGCTACGCCGACGATGATGGAGATCATGCCCGTTGATGATGGAGATCATGTCCGTGCTTTGGAGATGAAGATCGAAGGTGCAAAGACTAAAGGGCCATATCATATCACATATGAATTGCATGTGATGTTAATCCTTTATGCATCTTATTTTGCTTAGATCGCGACGGTAGCATTATAAGATGATCCCTGACATTAATATCAAGATAATAAAGTGTTCTCCCCTCGTATGCACCGTTGCACAATTCGTCGTTTCGAAGCATCTCGTGATGATCGGATGTGATAGACTCAATGTTCACATACAACGGGTGCAAGCCATGTTGCACACGCGGAATACTTGGGTTTGCTTGACGAGCCTAGCATGTACAGACATGGCCTCGGGACAACGAAAACCGAAAGGTTGAACACGAGTCATATGGATGATATGATCAACATGTTGATGTTCACCATTGAAGCTACATCATCTCACGTGATGATCGGTTTTGGTGTAGTGGATGTGGATCGTGTACCACTTAACAACTATGAGGGATGTTGTATTAAGTGGGAGTTCATTAGTAATTAGATTAAAACATGAACTAATTATCATAAACATAGTCTGAGTAGTATTTTGAATTAATTTGTAGTATTGGCATCCGTTTTCTACCAAGCGCTAGTCTTATAATTGAGATAGAAATACTGTTAAAATCTGACAAGAAACTTTACGGACTGGTACCGTATTGTTAAAGAATCAAGAAATGATTAAGTCCTATTGCAAACTTTTAGTAAACCTCACATTGTTGATTCAAAGAGCTATGGTTTCAATTAGTACCTAAAGTTATCTTGTCTCCGTGAAACTTGAAGTTCAAATCTGTTTGAAAAGTAAGGAGCTGAAAATTTTGTTTTCAGAAATAATCAAGGTATGAGATATATGTGATATCTAAGACCTTATTGCAAGATGATAGAATATAATTTGGTGAGACTACATAAACTCATAAGTTTTATGGGAATGTAGGAAGGTTGAAGATGCAAGGCGTCCCAATCCTCCAACTATTGGGGCATTAACGATATTCGCATATCCATGAAGTGATCGTCCTTAGTATGCACCGTTGCTAAGACTCGTCGTTTCGTAGCATCACGTGATGATCGGGTGTTATAGATTCTACGTGTGCATACAACGGGTGCAAGCCAGATTTGCACATGCGAATACTGAGGTTAAACTTTACGAGCCTAGCATGTACAGACATGGTCTCGGAAAAGTCGTCATGATATGATGGATAAAAATTATGAGTGAAATTGTTCATCATATTACAAAGTTACTAATAGTGAAATCTGAAACACTTGTCATATGATGATCAACTTCAAAGTAAGAACCTCAAGGTTATTGGTATTTGACCAACAAACCTAGAAGTTATTGAAGGTGAAGGATTTTCTGAATAATGAGGAAAGCTAAAAGAGAAACTACAAAAGATATTTTGGCAGAAAGAAAAGAGAAGACTAGAAAGTCTAGCTCAGGTGTATATACATGATATACATGTTATGGTTGTATTCCTAGTTTGGTCACACAATGAAATTCTTGGGTATTAGTACCATATTGGTTGGTATGAAATGTCATACAAAACAACGCAATACAAGAATACAATGGCCTAAGTGACTGACAAGGAATATGATAGGAATGCACTTCTGGAACAAAAATAAAGTGTTATTATGTTCGTCA
Source organism: Lolium perenne (assembly GCF_019359855.2). Classification (NCBI taxonomy): domain Eukaryota; kingdom Viridiplantae; phylum Streptophyta; class Magnoliopsida; order Poales; family Poaceae; genus Lolium; species Lolium perenne. Next base: position 274,318,776 of record NC_067246.2, on the reverse strand, counting down.
TTGGCATCCTATCTAGCCCTTAGAATTTATAATAAAGAACTTAATAATTGTTATTTTGCTCTTCTCAAATAAAACAATGAGTTGTTCAAATTATGACATTACTCCATGTACGATGGATAAGTTATTATAAATCTTAATGGTGAAACACACAGACATAATACTGACGCTCAAATGCTATAAGGCAAATGATTTGAATTCCACTTATTTGTGGAACCGCCATTTAGGTCATATTAGAAAGGAACACATGAAGGAACTCCATGCAAATGGATTTTTGGAGTCATTCGATTTTTGAATCATTTGGCGCTTGCAAATCTTTTCTAAAGAGAATGACTGAAATACCGTTCATAGGCCAAGAGTTGAATGGGCAACTAACTTAGTGAAAAATACGTGATGATGTATGTGGTTCACTGGGCATAGGTTGTGCGGGAGATTCTGCTACTTCATAAAAACTTCCAACAATGAATTGAGTATATATATGTGGATATATTCGATAAGGAAGAAGTTTGAAACATTTGAATGGATTCAAATAAATTTCAGCATGAGGTGGAAATCATCGTAATAGAAAAGTCAAATATCTATGATTGGATCATAGTGGAAATATTTGAATTACGAGTTTTAGCGAACATCTAAGAGAGTTATGAAATTGTTCTACAACTCACGTTTCTTGGAGTATCATAGTGATGATGGAGTATCCGAGAGATGTATCCAAACCTTGTTGGGTCAATGATGAGATAAAATATTGATGCTATTATATTTTTGTGGATTATGCTTTAGTGACTACGCTTTTACACTAAATAGAGCATCATCATGATCCGTTGAAATGACACCATACGAGTTATGGCATGGGTATGAACCCTAATAGTCCTTTCTTAAATTTTGGAATGCATAGCATAAAGTAAATAAGTTTACAACCAAAATCGGATGAATGTCTTTGTTGGTTATCCCACAGAATTGATTGGAAATTCTTTCCACTATGGAGACAAAGACAAAAGTGTTTGTCGATGTTTCTTACTTATTTCCAAGAAATTGTTTTTAGCGAAGTATTTGAGTGGGAGGACAATAAAACTTGATAAGGTTTATGAACCTGAGCATAATGATCAGAGTAGCGCAGCATCGAAATTGGTTCCGGAAGCGGCCACGACGATCATGGCTCCCATGTCTACAAAATGTTATAGTCATGGAGATCGAAGTACTTATTGAACCTTGTAGGTATGGTTTACTTTGTGATCAAATAAATGATTTGTGAACAAAGGATTGTTTTTGAACAATGATAAACCAACTACATACAAAGAAGTTATGATGGGCCCTGACTCCGTTAAAATGGCTATACGTCATGAAATCCAAGATAGATGAATACTTTTTGAAAGTAAACGGATCTATAAAATTGATGGACTTGGATGGAATATCCTTGAATAAGCTCGACTTGTCGAAAAGTTGTTTACGACAAAGTTCAAAGAGTTGACTACGATAAGATTATAGTCTATGTGGATTATTCTAGTAATCGCTACATATTTCTTTCATGAGATATGATAGTAGGATGGCAAAATACATTACTTAACAGAAGTGTGTATTAAAGGTGTATACAATATACAACCAATTGTTTTGCTAGTCCGTGGAATACTAGATAGGTAAACGAACTTCAATTGGATGAAGTGAGTATCACGGAGTTGAAATCTTCACCGGATGAAATAGTCAAAGAGTTTTTGATTTCATCAGAAACGATGAAGAGGCTTGCATTTGCAAGAAATTAAGTGGGAGCGCTGAGACATATTTATAATACTTTATGTAGATACATATAGTTAGTTATAAATGATGTAATTATATACTTGATTATAAAAGGTTTCATTGAGAATTAACTTCAATGAAAGGATATGGACTGAAACATATTTAGTGTCAAGATCTATGAAGATAGATTGAAACACATAATAAGTTTAAGTCAAAGTACATAGAAAGGATATTGAAGTAGTTCAATATAGAAATATTAAGAAAATGTTCTTGTCATGTGAAGTTTTAACAAAACTTGAGTGTATCTGACTCTCAATGAGTAAAAACACATGAGTGATTTAGATCACAATTAATATGTACACAATCCGATGTCCTGTGCTCTAAAATGTTAGGAGCATATACCAGAATGATTCATGTGATAATCATTGGACAAACAGTAAGAATATCCCTATGTACTTTAGAAGAACCAAGGATATATAAATAGTTTTGTATGGAGAAATGACAAACAAATCGCTGTAAGGTGTTGCACCGATATTGGTTTTGTCACATATAAAAATAAAATTTCAATCTCAAAATTAGGCTAAGTGTTGTTTAAAAGGTAGCACAATGCTAGATTTAGAAGAGTTCTAAAAGTTGTGACAGATTCTACAAACGAAGGCAGAATATGTCGTTGTTTTGACAATGACTGAGGATGTTAAGTCAAGAGGTTCTTTGAGAACTTGGTGTAGTTCTGATAGTGTCAGAACTTTGAAGCTATATTGTGTATGACAATATTAGTGACATATTTTAGACCGCGGAATTAAGGTTCCACCAGAAGACCAAACATATTTAATGCCGACTCATTTGGAAAATGAGTGATGCGTGAAGACGCAAATGAATTGTAAAATACATACGTTTCTGAGTGTGTCAGAACCGTTGACTAAAGCTCTCCCTAGGGCAAAGTATGACCAACACCAGAATGCCATGGGTGTTAGGTACATTACAATGTAATCTAGATTATTGACTCTAGTGCAAGTGGGAGACTGTTGGAGATATGCCCAAGAGGCAATAATAAAAGTGGTTATTATATATCTTTATGTTTATGATAAATGTTTATATACCATGATATAATTGTATTAACCGAAACATTGATACATGTGTGTTATGTAAACAACAATGAGTCCCTAGTAAAGCCTCTTAACTAGCTTGTTGATTAATAGATGATTAGTTTCAAAATCATGAACATTGGATGTTATTAATAACAAGGTTATATCATTATGTGAATGATGTAATGGATACACCCAATTAAGCGTAGCATAAGATCACGTCATTAAGTTATTTGCTATAAGCTTTCGATACATAGTTACCTAGTCCTTATGACCATGAGATCATGTAAATCACTTATGCTGGAAAGGTACTTTGATTACATCAAACGCCACTGCGTAAATGGGTGGTTATAAAGGTGGGATTAAGTATCCGGAAAGTATGAGTTGAGGCATATGGATCAACAGTGGGATTTGTCCATCCCGATGACGGATAGATATACTCTGGGCCCTCTCGGTGGAATGTCGTCTAAATAGCTTGCAAGCATATGAATGGTTCATAAGAGACAACATACCACGGTACGAGTAAAGAGTACTTGTCAGGAGACGAGGTTGAACAAGGTATAAAGATACCGATGATCAAACCTCGGACAAGTAAAATATCGCGTGACAAAGGGAATTGGTATCGTATGTGAATGGTTCATTCGATCACTAAGTCATCGTTGAATATGTGGGAGCCATTATGGATCTCCAGATCCCGCTATTGGTTATTGGTCAGAGAGAGATCTCGACCATGTCTACATAGTTCGCGAACCGTAGGGTGACACACTTAAGGTTTGATGTCGTTTAAGTAGATATGGAATAAGGAATGGAGTTCGAAGTTTTGTTCGGAGTCTCGGATGGGATCCAGGACATCACGAGGAGGTCCGGAATGGTCCGGAGAATAAGATTCATATATAGGAAGTCATATTCCAAGTTTGGAAATGATCCGGTGCATTTATGGCAGGTTCTAGAAGGTTCTAGAAAAGTCCGGAAGAAATCACCATGGAAAGTGGAGTCCCGAAGGGACTCTACCTTGCATGGCCAGCCAAACCCTAAAGGGTGGAGTCCCAGGTGGACTCCACCATAGGTGGCCGGCCACCCCACCTAAGGGAAAGGTGGGAGTCCCACCTTGGGTAGGACTCCCCCTTGAGTAGGTTTCCCACCTATGGGAGGTTTTGTTGTTGGGGTATTATTCGAAGACTTGGACTACAACTCTTGGGGATTTCCACCTATATAATGAGGAGGAGAGGGAGGGGGCAGCCACTCTTGGCCGCACCACCTAGGGCTGCCCATGGCCGGCGCCCTAGCCACCCCCTCTCCCCAAACCCTAGCCTCTCCTCCTCCACCACTTCTCCCGCATACGCTTAGGCGAAGCCCTGCCGGAGTTCTCCATCGACACCGCCACCACGCCGTCGTGCTGTCGGGATTTCGAGGAGGATCTACTACTTCCGCTGCCCGCTGGAACGGGGAGAAGGACGTCGTCTTCATCAACACCGAACGTGTGACCGAGTACGGAGGTGCTGCCCGATTGTGGCACCATCAAGATCTTCTACGCGCTTTTGAAAGCGGCAAGTGATCGTCTACCGCAGCAACGAGAGCCTCCTCTTGTAGGCTTTGGAAATCTTCAAGGGTTAGTCTCGTTCATCCCCTCGTTGCTCCCATCTTCTAGATTGCATCTTGGCTTGGATTGCGTTCTCGCGGTAGGAAATTTTTTGTTTTCTATGCTACGAATACCTACACACCACATGTAGCAACTATTACAACTACTTTGAAATAATACTATTACATGAAATATAAAGACAACCATAAGGCTCCTGCCGGTTGCCACAATACAATAATGATCATCTCGTACATATTCATCATTACATCATGGCCATATCACATCACCAAACCCTGCAAAAACAAGTTAGACGCCTCTAATTTGGTTTGCATATTTTACGTGGTTTAGGGTTTTCGAGTAAGATCCAATCTACCTACGAACATGAACCACAACGGTGATACTAGTGTTGTCAATAGAAAGAGTAGATTGAATCTTCACTATGGTGAGAGAGACAGACACCCGCAAAGTCACTTATGCAATACAAGTTGCATGTCGAGCGTGGAGCAAGTCTCATGAACGCGGTCATGTAAAGTTAGCCCGGGCCGCTTCATCCCACCATCCCGCAAGATGCAAAGTACTCTAACTAAAAGCAACAAAAGCATCAACGCCCATAAAACCATTGAGTTCTACTCGTGCAACCAATCTATGCATAGACACGGCTCTGATACCACTGATGGGATTCGTAGCATAGAAAACAAAAAATTTCCTACCGCAAGAACGAATAACAAGCCAAGATCCAATCAAGAAGATGGTAGCAACGAGAAGATCATGAGACTAACCCTCGAAGATTTCCAAAGCCTACGAGATTAGATCTCGTTGTTGTTGTAGTCGATCACTTGCCGCTTTTGAAAGCGCGTAGAAGATCTTGACGGTGCCACAGTCGGGCAGCACGTCCGTACTCGGTCACACGTTCGGTGTTGATGACGACGTCCTTCTCTCCATTCCAGCGGGCAGCGGATGTAGTAGATCCTCCTCGGAATCCCGATAGCACGACGGCGTGGTGTCGGTGGTGGCGGAGATCTCCGGCAGGGCTTCGCCTAAGCACCGTGGGAGAAGATGGAGGAGGAGAGAGGCTAGGGTTTGGGAGAGGGGGCGCCGGCTTGGGTGCCTTGAGGGGTGCGGCCAAGGTGGTCTTGATGTGGTCGGCCAGCCCCCCTCTCCTCCTCTTTATATAGGTGGAACCCCCCTAGGGTTTGCCCCAAAACCAATCTGAAGTCCAACTCCAAAACTGCCATATGGACGAAACCTAGAGGGACAGGGACTCTCCCTTTCCCCCTTAGCTTGGTCGGCCAAGGAGGTGGAGTCCACCATGGACTCCACCCTCCCACTTGGTTGGCTGGTTAGGGTTGGTGGAGTCCAACCGGGACTCCACCTTCCATGGTGATTTCTTTCGGAAGGTTCTAGAACATTCTAGCGCCTTCCATAAATGCACCGGATCATTTCCAAACATGGAAAGTGACTTCCTATACATGAATCTTATTTTCCGGACCATTCCGAACCTCCTCGTGACGTCCTGGATCCCATCCGAGACTTTGAACAAAATTCGAACTCCATTCCATATTCCATATCTACTTAAAATGACATCAAACCTTAAGTGTGTCACCCTACGGTTCGTGAACTATGCAGACATGGTTGAGACTCCTCTCCGACCAATAACCAATAGCGGGATCTGGAGATCCATAATGGCTCCCACACATTCAACGATAACTTAGTGATCGATTGAACCATTTACATACGATACCGATTCCCTTTTCTCGCGATATTTTACTTGTCCGAGGTTTGATCATCGGTATCTCCATACCTTGTTCAACCTCGTCTCCGACAAGTACTCTTTACTCGTACCGTGGCATATCATCTCTTGTGAACCATTCACATGCTTGCAAGCTAATCAGACAACATTCCACCGAGAGGGTCCAGAGTATATCTATCCGTCATCGGGATGGACAAATCCCACTCTTGATCCATATGCCTCAACTCATACTTTCCGAATACTTAATCCCACCTTTATAACCACCCATTTACGCAGTGGCGTTTGATGTAATCAAAGTACCCTTCCGGTATAAGTGATTTACATGATCTCATGGTCGAAGGACTAGGTAACTATGTATCGAAAGCGAATAGCAAACTGAACTTAATGACGTGATCTTATGCTATGCTTATTTGGGTGAGTGTCCATTATATCATTCATCTAATGACATAACCTTGTTATTAATAACATCCAATGTTCATGATCACGAAACCATGATCATCTATTAATCAACAAGCTAGTTATACAAGAGGCTTACTAGGGACTCCTTGTTGTTTACATAACACACATGTATCAATGTTTTGGTTAATACAATTATAGCATGGTATGCAAATATTTATCATAAACACAAAGATATATTATAATAACCATTTTATTATTGCCTCTTGGGCATATCTCCAACACTATAATAATATGATATGAGCAAGGTTAAAAGCCTCGTGCCTTCCTGGCGAAATTTTCCGAAAGGAACAACCGAAGTTTTCAAACTATTGCTAAATGGTATCAACTATACATGTCGCCTAGGAGAGGGGAGGAGGTGAATATATGATTTTTTTTAGTTTTGCTTCATAATTTAGGGATAACTTAAAATATAGACTCTCTAGATAATGCATCGGACACATAAATTTTCTGTCACAATTATCTAGATTCTCTAGATAATTTAGGAATAACCTATATGACAAGGACACAACAAGCACACACGATACAACTAGAAAAGCAAGATAGAAAATTAACCAAGGTAGCACAAGTAACTGAGGATGAGAAATCACCACACGTTGGAGACGAAGATTTCTCCCAAAGTACACACCTTTGGGGTGCTATTTTTTGATAGAGTGGTGTGCCATAACGATGCTCGCAAATAGTCGCATTGCTTACCTTATTCTCTTTGTGCCCCTACACAATGCATGTGCCATGATTTTATATGCAGTGCCCTTGTAAACAACAATCAAACCTTCACAAACAAATTCAACGGTAGGCTCCCAACAATGTTATCAAACCTTTACACCACAAACATTGAGATTCACGAAGACTTCTACCTTCTAATGTACCCAAACACCCATGAGTAATAACATATGTGATAGATAACAAGGGGGAATCAAATATCTTTTGGCGAATCAATGTACCAAGAGCTTCTCTACCAAGTGCCAAAGTATCAAGGAGATTGAACCTCTTGGAAGTGGCCGGAGTTTTGAACTTAGGATCAATGGAGGAGGAAGGGGAAGTTTTGCTTTGTCCCAATGGTCCAGAAGGATTTATATAGGATATCCTCTAGATCCAACCATTCCACATGGTCAACCACTAGCCTCGCCTAGCTAGACCGTCCGAGCCATTCGGACCAGCCCAACTAGACGAACAAAGGCAGGGCCATGGTCTGGCCGGGGCAACATGGAAACTGGACATGCGCTCAGACCTAGCTAGGGTTGTCCGAACATGGATCAAGAAAAAGGTTAGGGAGGCACTATCCTTTTTTCACAATGCAATTTGGCGGTGGTTTGAGAGATGTTCATGTGTTTTGATTCCACCATTGTTCTCCAACACAGAGTCCTCTTATAACATGGTTTCCTAACGACTCGAGCAAATGAAAAATGTCGGGATTCCACTCTTTTCTCTCTAAACTTTGGGCGGTATCTAGCCATCTTGCACAATATCCGAATGTGTCTATCATGCTCAAGCAAATGGTTATTCCAATAATTATGTTTTCATTGAACACCAAAACACTCAGGGAGGGAAATTCTCTTTCAATACCGAAGAAAAAAGATACAATCCGCCCCCAAAGACTTCCACGCATAAGCCTATGAAACCATGATCGGAGAAGGACTCCATAAACCCAGGGCCGTTACTTCAAATCACCAAAATTACCAAGCAAAAACCAACGCCAAATACTAAAATCACCAAAATTACCAAGAAAAGAAGTCTATGTTTCAAGCCATGGCATCTGCTACCCGGGGACTTTCTCCGCCACTATATGCAACATAGTATATAAGGTCATTGTGAGTGGTTGGTAAACACACTTCTCCCCATGCTCCAAGACGTTGTTAGTCCAACTCACAGTTCATTTGGTTGAGGGAGGATGATCGCCAATTCCTTAATCGTGTCGAGTACATTGCAGCACTATTCGTTCTCATGAAATAGTTGTTCTTGAGAGCTAGTTGTCCAAGGTCCTCCTTGGCTGATGCACTATTCGGGTTGGTTCACTAGAGTAGGATGACATCACCTCTATCATTGGTCCTTCGATTCAGCGGCTGGGATTCGATTAAGTTGGGATCAGCAATGGTTCAACAATTACCTAAAACTTAATTTGGGTCAATCTCAAATGCATACTGTAAAAACAATAATGCAAATCATGTACTATACCATAGGGATTTGGGTAGTCGGAGCACTTATAAAATCCAAATTAAGGATTTCTTATTTTCAAAGAAAGATGTGTTCGGATAGGAATTAACTGAAACGTTTTTTTTTTACAAGGAACAAAGAAGTTGTTATTATGCTATTCACATCCCAAATGCCATGCAGGCCATGTGCAGGGAGTATTGTTTGTGTGAAAATATATTGTAGTATTGCTAGTTGTACATTTGCACACATGTGTGCGACCTAGTGTCCCTTTACATGCTTGCGGCTTGCGGGTGCTAGATTAGGACGACTGAATGTTTGCTGAAATGGGACAAAATGGCAAATTCCTTTTGGTTGTCAGTTTGATGCGATGCTGCGATCGAATCGTATCTGGCTTCGAGGTGAAGGATCTGACTCACTCAAGCCTCCCCTGTGTCTCGTGTAGTTCAGCGCGCTCGAGTGAGTGGAGCACTCGTGCTGTACTTTTAACACGACATCATGTTGTAGCTGCCGCGTACTCCTTGGAGGAAAGCCATAATCCTCGGAGAAAAAGGAAAGCGAGAAAGAGGAAAATCAAAGAAAGCAAAGCATTAATCAAATTTAGTTCCAAGTTTGGCCTGTCCCGTGTTGCTGTCAGGCTCCCCTCCTCGACAATTTTGCAAGTCCCGAGTGTGTTTGTCGTCGAGAAAAGAAAACGGGGAAACTAGAAAGCTACTCGCGACAGATCCCAGAAGATGTGTATGGATATCATCGTGCAAGCATTGTTAGTGGAAGGCTGCAATTGCTAAACTGAATGCTTAATCGTCGACCACAAGTTGTAGCTGAAGCATCACATGCTTCTTTGTTCCTCACCAGAAAGATATGCACGAGAGCTCGAAGTACGAGGCTCCTTCCCGTCACTGCCTCGCGGGCCACGGCCGCTCCTCACGGGACTCTACAACCCGGCCGGCGGCGACCACCGCACATGCGCGCGATTCACCGAACGGTCGGCGAGCCCCGTGGTTGGTTCATAGGATCTGGAAACTGTCCGCGTCACGGTGATCTCTTTCAGGACCGCAGAGAGTTCTGAATCCCCGACACTGGTCACACACTCGGCAACACTCCTTGCAGTCCAGTTATAGGGCAAAGAAAAAGGCCACATCATGCTGCCGGCCGGGCTCAACACAGCCACAGTAACTGCATTCAGAAATCGAGATTCAAGAGGACTACACACGGCCTCACGTCCTCTGTATTAATTCCTTGGCAAAACAAAACAAAAGAACGGTACAGTATCGACAGTCAACCACAGTTTGCTAATAACCCCAACATCTCACCAGCTGCTACACTACAGCTCGCACTGAACAGACTACGCTATCAGACCACTGTGGTAGCAGTGTGGGATGCAGCAGCTTTGGAGAGACAGGATGCATTTCAAAACTTGACGCTACAGCTTGATTGGTGATCACCGAGTCAGATGCCGCGGATGGAAGTGAAGCAACATCGCTGGCATGCACAAGCTAGGCGACGTCTCTCTGTAGCAAGAGCCGACCGGGCAGGGTCAGATGCCTCATTCGACCTACAGTGGCCACCAGCCGCCATTGCTGACATTGGATTCTTACTACTAGTACAAAAATTACTTATGGACATCAATTGGAATCACAATACTCAACGATAAGACAAACATCAGCAGAGGCAGTTGGTACAAAATCGCTCAGCAAGCAAGCAGAGCTGAACCACCCAGCATCAGTGCGAAGAAACAAATAAGGATTTATCATTTCATTCAGGATTACAAAAACCATACGCTTATCAGCTCCTATCATTCCTCCGCCACCTAACCTAGCTACATACTCCTCCCTAGGAAGACCCCCTAATCCGCCACCACTACATACTCTAGAGTACAAAGACAGAGGAGAGAAACTGGCTAAGTATCTACAGAGAGTTCCAAAATCAACCCAAAACAGAGCTCTCCGCGGCCGCGTCAGCCGTCCGCCGCGCGCCCCCGACCAAATCACGCCGCCTAATCTCAGGCGCAGGAGGCCTGGCGTCTGCGCGGCGCGAGCGCGAAGAGCGCCTCGAGGTCCGGCGGCTGGAAGTAGCCGTTCTTGGGCGGGCCGCGCGGCTTGCCGAAGTCGGCCGCCGCCTTCCTGGGCGCGGCGGGGCAGGGCAGCGTTGCCGGGATGCGGCACTCCTGCCGCTTCGGCGTCTCCCACCCGCCGCAGCCGTAGGCGCCGCCTGCTGCTGCCGCCGCCGACTCTGCGCCGCCGCCGCCGTTCTCCATTGGATGCTCTGTTTTTTTTTTTTTCGCGGGGTGAGGAGGAGGAGGAGATTTGGGTTTTGCTTGGTTTGAAAGTAGGATTTGGGAGGGAAAGCGTCGTGGGCAGCGGGCGGCTTATAATGGCGGGCGGGCGGGATGGAGGATCCGGCTTCCAACGGACGGCACCGGGCGGCTCCGTGCGGGGGAAGGCGGGGCGGGACGGGCGACGTGGAGGGCCTCCGCGCCGTCGGATCCGCGGCGGGGAATTTAAGCGGGAAAAGGCGCGCGAGCTGGGCGGGAAGGCGCTGGCTACTGTTGGATTTAAAACTCTTCCTTTCGAGGGCCTGGGTTTTCCCGGTTTCGCGTTGGAGCCCCTGGTGGAGCATAATAAGGTGGGGTCGATAGAAATAGTGATCAGAGCAAGGGGGTACGGGAGAGACAATCTGTGGGGATACCGCCGCACATTGGATTCCACTGAGTGTAGGGTAGGGGCCAGGTGTACGGGGAAGTGATTGGTTAGCGAGCGCCGTGGGCCCCGTGATCTCAGGCGGTAAGAGCATCCCCACTCGTTTGGCCTCCCACGCCCAAATCCGGCGAAATTTTCGTCCGGATTGGAGGAAGATTTAGCGTGGGGAGGCCCATTTTCCCAGCCGCGAGCCCAGGATGGATGCAACGTAATACGACGAATTCAGACAAAATAGGCGAATTCGTTCAAACATAAGCGAAATTTAATGATATTTAACATATAGAGGCGAGTTCGTACATAAATAGGCCGAATTCGTACATATATTTGAATTCGGCGATTGGCAAACTAATACTAAAACTAAAAGCGGCCTCCTACATGCCGAAATGGCGGTAGAAGGTCGTGTAGTCGCCGCCATCGTCGTCGTCGTTGCTGAGCGGCGTCGTCTGGGCTGCGGCGCCTCATACCACGGCTCGTGCTCACGCCCGTCGCCGGCGCGTGGAGGCGACGGCCGTAGATGTCGTCGTCGCCGCTCTCCTCGAGCTTGATCACCTCCCCGGGCGCGGCGTTCGCGAGGACGCGGCATGCGGCGGCGCGAGCGGCGAGTTGTCGCGCGGCGGCCGAGATCCAACATCCGCCGCCGCCGCTCCGCCTCTGGCGCTCCCTGGGCCGCGCTGGACCACTCCGGCGGCGTCGATGGGGAGGTTGTTGTCGGCGGGCACCGTGTCCTTCGGCGACACGGCGATCGCCTCCGCCACCGCGGTGTCCTCCGCGCGCTTCGCCTCCTCCTCGGCGAGGCGGTTGGCGGCGGCCGCGGCGCCTCATTCTTCGCCGTCTTCCTCTTACGCTCGCGTTGCGGCGAGGAGGCTGGTCGCGGATGACGAGCGCGCGGCCGCTGCGCCTCTCGGTCGGCGGTGGGGACGCCGCTCCTTCTTCACGGTGGCCGGAGACGGCCACTCCTTCTTGACGGTGGCCGGCGTCGACCCGCCGGACCTAGACGCCGATCTCGAGCCCGACGACGAAGAGGACGGCGCCATCCTCCCTCGGTATCCAGAACTACCGTGCCGGCGCGACACGGTAGCCGCCACCTGGCGCGGCATCCCAGGACAGGGAGTTCCGTCCTCGATGTGCGCGAGCACATTCTCGAGGGTGCGGTTGGGCGCGCTCCACCATCGGCGGCGGCCGGCGGCGTTGTTCCCTTGCCGAGGAGGAGGAGGGCCGTCGTAGCGGCGAGTTCGCGTTCGTACCTTCGCCGAAGAACGCGATCCACGCTACGTGGTTGTCGGGGTCGAAGCGCGGATCCGCGCGCCGCTCGTCACCGAGAGTGACGCGCGCTCCTCGATCGCCGCTTCGAGTGCGCCGCCACCCGTTGGCGGCGGCGGATCGGCACGCCGCCGCGCTCGGCCCTCCGAGCCTCCCCGGCGCGCGGAAGTCCGGCGGCGCAGGTAGCCCGCCGCGTGCAGAGTCGCCCCTCCCATTTGGTGGAGAGAGCGCCGCCCGAACCCTTTGTTGCCCGAACCGACGTACCCCATTCGTGGTTCCTTCGTGTTGGGGGAGGATTTGGGGGAAGACGACCGAGCAGGGGAATCCGGGCAACCCGGGGTAGTTCGGCGATAAATAGCGGTAGGCGCGCATGAAACCGAGGCGACGGCATTAACTCGCCGCGTGGAAGCTACGCGTCCGCGAATGCCGACTGGCGAGCTTTACAGCGCGCGGAAGACGATGCGATGAGGACGATGATCGGTGTCTCTCGCCGACAAGTTGGGGCCACCAGACGCGCGGGAACGTTTCGCGTGCTTTCGTTTCGTCCGGAGTCCCCGAGCGCTCCCCGGGGGGCCGGGGGTGGCGTGGGCTCGCCGGATGGATGAAGGGCCAAATCCGGACGAAAACGAGGAACCGGGGACGCGACTGGACCGAATTACGCCGTCCGGATGGAAAAAACGCTCGCCGGGGGCCTGGACCCATGACTCCGTCTCGCGGCATGGTCGGGGTCTTCGGTGCGCCGCAGCTCGTTTGGCGGTGTGTGGGGAGTGGTCCAGGAGGACCAGGACCAGGTGCGGGGAACGAGATTTTCCGACTGTTGGAATGATCCCTTCCGCCTCGGATTCCCGGGCACGTGGGCCCCGCGTCCGAACCAGCTCCCACGACGGTCTCGTGTGAAACGGCAGCTCCAGCCGTTGACTGATCGCCGTGGTTCGACCCTAGATGGGCCTGGCCCCGTCCACAGCCCCTGCTTCTCTACCGTCGCTTATTACTAACTTGTGTTCCTTTGGGCCTACAACCAACCCAGCAGGCCGATCCTATTGTGTTAGGCTGATGCTAGCGTTTGGTGGCCCTCGTTTGTTTTTGTTACATTGGCCCAAAATCGACGGGCTCACATCAACATACTGCACACCTATTTTCTAAAAAAAATAAAACTGCCCACCATTTTTTTTATCACTGCGACTTTGCCCCGTGGATATGAAATGGATATCCGGTCACACGTGAGATTTTACCTAGCACTGGCTGCCTCTACATTGAGGCCCAAACCACCAAGGCTGCCTCTAATGAGATTTTACTCACATATAGTTGGTGGTCATTCGTTCACTCCCTTGGGATGTCCCAAGTTGCGAAGCTTCAGCAACACGAGCTTGGCCTCCGCCTACCTAAACCAGTAAAAAAAAGACAGAAAAGAAAGAACATATTTACTAATTCTTAGTAAAATGAGAACTAATTAACCTAATGCTCAGTAAACTCTATAACCGTGAGATCTTACGTAGAGATTCGTGTGATTTGTTTTTTGGCATTGTTTTGAAGCCGGACCGGAAGGCTAAACCGTATGTACATTACAAAAAAAACATTTGGTCAGGATTCGATCCCTGCATATTACGTCAATTGCGTAGCGGACAACAACCAGTAACCAACTTAGCAAGGATTCCTTGGTGCAAGAACTAGAGACATACAACTTTTGTACTATATATTATGTACGGTAGCTACAAAACTTGTCTTATTTTGTACTTTTATATGCTAATATGTAAACCATACGAACCAATAGTCGGGCCAATAAACCGCAAAGCCTACCGATTTGGTCGTCGGTCCGGTTATTATAGAGAGCAAAGATGATAGTTATATCGTTATTCATTATAGTTACAACTTGCAAGTAGGATTACAACTAGGATATTTTTAGTTGCAAGTGTGGTTGCAACTACATTTTTTGGCAGTTGCAACTGAAGTTTTTTCTAGTTGCTAGTGTCGTTGCAACTGGGACTTTTTCCAGTTGCAAGTATGGTTTTAACTGCGACTTTTTCCATTTGCAAATGTGGTTGCAACAAAGACTTTATCTAGTTCAAGTGTGATTGCAATTGAGGCCTTTCCAGTTGCAAGTGTGGTTGCAACCATGATTTCCTACGGTTGCAATTGTGATTGCAACCGTGATTTCAGTTACAAGCGAGGTTGCAGCTAAGTTTTTTTTTCCTCAATTGCAAATAGGGTTGCAGCTGTAATATTTTTCCAGTTGTAAGTAGGGTTGTAACTGAGATTTTTTTTCACTTGCAAGTGAGGTTAAGACATTTTTCAGTTCCAACTAGGATTGCAACTGAGATACTTTTTCAGTTACTGCTAGGTTGCAACTCAGTTTTTAAACTTACACCATGGTTGTGACTTTGATTTTCTTTACACTTAGTACAAGTTAATTTTTTCTGTGATTATGAAAATGTTCACGTATTACACAATATATTTGTCGATGAAATTTGACCAATATTTAAATTAATTCTTAATTTCCTTTTTGAGAACCCTGGGTAGATTAGAGCTAGCGCCTTTTTCTACTCTCCATGCAAGGGAAGGAACCAAAAAGTAGCCACTTTAGCACTTTTACAACAATACATTACAAGACAACATAGAAAAATCACGTGAACTATAAAGAACAACAAACAAGAGAACAAAAGATAATGACCTGATCAAATAAGACCAGCACAGCTCCGTCGCATAGGCCACGTTAAACAAAACATGTACCTACTTAGGATACCGATTAAACAACGGGTCTCAGTCGATCAATTAGCTTATCGATTAAAATGTGACATGTGACATCAACCTGCTCAGAACTAAGTTAGTTCTCGGTAGGTTGAGCTCTAGTTACACCCAAGAAAAAATATACAATGGTTAGCCCAAAAGACACACTCAACCCATAAACATGGATGCCTGGGGTATTAATTAGCTAGCTATATTTCATAATGACCTAATTTTCTTCTTCTTTTTTATCACACCATCAAACAATGCATGTGTGGCCTTGTTTCTTTTTCCCTTGTCACAATCCAATTAAACACCAAATGCGACACTTTCCGATTGAATTCGACCCAATGATGGACAATAACGATTTCCTTGAACCTAGAAAAACTATTTGAGTTCATTTACAGGATGCCACAAGAAAGTAGATTTACATCCAGTGGTTCTCACAAATAACTCTCATTTCTTGACGCGGGGGGTTATGAA
The DNA here is from genome assembly GCF_019359855.2 of Lolium perenne. Classification (NCBI taxonomy): domain Eukaryota; kingdom Viridiplantae; phylum Streptophyta; class Magnoliopsida; order Poales; family Poaceae; genus Lolium; species Lolium perenne. The sequence continues at coordinate 274,302,867 of NC_067246.2, read as the reverse complement.
GCACGAGTAGAATTGTTTGACATGCTAGGATGATCTAATTCTTTTATGTGTAGTTAAGCAAGAGATTTAAATAGAAATTATGAGGGTTTTCCTTTAAACACAAGCCATGTCAGCTCCTTATTTGTGTGACTTTAGCTACTTCTGCCCCCCCCCCCCCCCCCCCAATACTAAGATTGCCCCCCTTATAATTCATTCCTGACTCCATCCCTAACTAACTGTACCTGCAAGCACTTGCATTTATCGGGCCGTGCTTATAAAAGAAACGAGGGTTTCCCCTCTGATTTCTATCACCACAAACCATCAAGCGCACTACTATAAGGACAAACGAAAAGAAAAGCAGTTACTTTTTTTTGCAACATATGTTGAGTGCTACATCTTCTACTCCACCTGCCAGAAAGGGAAACTAAGCATAAACCAAAACAAGGCTGCTCGCAGATCAAAATGTGAACTGGCAACATAGCCCTATGATCATCCTGCACAGAACAGTCTCCAGCAGCACTTAGATGATTCATCGGGCCCATCGTTAAGCGAAACGAGTATGTAGTAAGTAGCATGGAGCTATCAGGCAGATCGTACTTAGATGGCCATACACAGTAGCATTCTTCAATTATCTGGACCCTATGTAGCATCAACTTGGCCGGAGCCCGGGACGATGTTCTACCTGCTACCGGCGGCCAGCACGTGGGTGGTCTAGGCTACCGTCGCCGCGATCCATCTCGCCGAGAATGCCTAGGAACCTTGGCCATACAAGCAGCATCACGGTACTATGTGTAAATACGGACGCAACTGTCGCGCCTTAATGATTCACCGATAAGTGATCACTCCGTGAGGTGAGCCAAGCTGCCCACATGTGGCTGACCATTTCGCACTTTCATCGATCGGCCAGTATGCTACGCGCACCCGCTGGCTATTCAACTATCTTGAGATAGGGGAGCAAGCGACATGCTGTAGATCAAGAGAGAGAGACACAGATATGAATTCTCTGACCGCGATATGCCACGAGGCTGACGGGATCGAGCGATGCTGGTTCCGTTGCAGTGGAAGTGATTACTACTCTAATTCCGCGGGGACGCAGAGTCCTCTGCTGGATGAGCTCTCGCCGGTAGCTCCGGCCTGTGGTGTGGATAACCACGGCTGTTCGCCATTAAATAGACGAGAGAAAGATCTATCATGAATCCGCGGGGACGCCGCGATCGATCTTGACAGCCGCTGCTGAGTCATTTTCCTTGTACCGTGGTACGGCCAATTGATCGTACCTGGCCAACGCCACTAACAGATACTGCAAACCCTGCAAACCGCAAAGCTGAAAACGGTGGATGCAGGCCGAGAAAATCGACATTTACAGGTTGAAAAATGCTCGGGCGGAGCAGATACAGCATACAAAACTGGAAAAGGAAGAATTTTCACGGGAACAAGCACAATCGTACATTTCAGTTTGAATTGAAGCTAAAACATAGTACAAATTTAGTTCAGATACTTACAATTAAGCTAAATCATAGGCAAATTAAAACTAAACATACTACGGTCGCCTCCACGGCATGTTTTGAGCAGCAAAATTGGGCTCACCGGAGCCAATGCCGTGGCAGCGACGCTGCGGACCACGCTGCTTCACTCGAGGAAGACCCAGTTTGCGGCGGAGGGTGGCGTCGCGGCGGTGGGTGGCGTCGCGGTGGACGGTGGGGTCGCGGCGGAGGGTGGCGTCGCGGTGGCGGTGGCGTTGTTGTACTCGACGGACTGGATCATCTGCTCGAGGATCTCATCGCGGACGAAGTCCTCGGGCTCGAGCGTCGGCGCGTCCGCCAGCGCGGCGACTACTCACTCGAGGTCGGCGTCGGCGACGTAGTCGCCCTCGCGACCCGGGAGCATCTCCGGCTCCGGCTCCGGCGGCGGAGGTGCCGTGCGCGAGGACGAACGCGTGCGCCGCGGACCGGCATCCCGTGTGTCAATCACATCAGTGTAGCGGATGGATTCGCGGGGGTAGTACGCCGGCGGCACCGACATCCCGAGGTTGACGTAGCGGCGGGCGGCGCGCATGCGGGCGAGGTCGAGCTCCGCCGCGCGGCCTCCGTCCGCTCCGCTCCGCCGGCGCCGTTCGAGCCCTCCCCGCGCTCGAATCGGCTTCCGCCGCGGCCTTGGCCGCCCGCCGCCGCCGGGAGTCCTGCGTGAGGCCATGGCGTCGATGCGGCGAAGTGGATCTGGCGGGAGGAGCGCGGGCGGAGCGCGGGCGGAGCTGGGGCTCGCTGATACGTCTCAAACGTATCTATAATTTCTTATGTTCCATGCTAGTTATATGACAATACTCACATGTTTTATATACACTTTACATCGTTTTGATGCATTTTCCGGCACTAATCTATTAACAAGATGCCGAAGCGTCAGTTCCTGTTTTCTGCTGTTTTTGGTTTCAAAAATCCTACACAGGAAATATTCTCGGAATTGGACGAAACAAAAGCCCACGGTCCTATTTTCCACGGAGCCTTCCAGAACACCGAAGAGGAGACGAAGAGGGGCCACGAGGCGGCCACCCCACAAGGCGGCGCGGTGGGGCCCCTGGCCGCGCCGGCCTATGGGGTGGGCCCCTCGGGCGCCCCCCGACTCTGCCCCTTCGCCTATTTATTCTCTCCGTCGCGAAAACCCTATCACCGAGAGCCACGATACGAGAAAAGTTACTGAGACGCCGCCGCCGCCAATCCCATCTCGGGGGATTCAGGAGATCGCCTCTGGCACCCTGCCGGAGAGGGGAATCATCACCGGAGGGCTCTACATCACCATGCCCGTCTCCGGACTGATGCGTGAGTAGTTCATCCTTGGACTATGGGTCCATAGCAGTAGCTAGATGATTGTCTTCTCCTCTTGTGCTATCATGTTTAGATCTTGTGAGCTGCCTATCGTGATCAAGATCATCTATTTGTAATGCTACATGTTGTGTTTGTTGGGATCCGATGAATATGGAATACTATGTCAAGTTGATTATCGATCTATCATATATGTGTTGTTTATGTTCTTGCATGCTCTCTGTTGCTAGTAGAGGCTCTGGCCAAGTTGATATTTGTGACTCCAAGAGGGAGTATTTATGCTCGATATGCCTCCATTGAATCTGGGACAGTGACAGAAAGTTCTAAGGTTGTGGATGTGATGTTTCCACTAGGGATAAAACATTGATGCTTTGTCTAAGGATATTTGTATTGATTACATTACGCACAGTACTTAATGCAATTGTCTGTTGTTTACAACTTAATACTGGAAGGGGTGCGGATGCTAACCCGAATGTGGACTTTTTAGGCATAGATGCATGCTAGAAAGCGGTCTATGTTCTTTGTCGTAATGCCCTAAGTAAATCTCATAGTAGTCATCATGATATGTATATGCATCTCTATTTGTCAATTGTCTAACTGTAATTTGTTCACCCAACATGCTATTTATTTTATTGGAGAGACACCACTAGTGAACTGTGGACCCCGGTCCATTCTTTTGCATATGAAATACAACCTACTGCAATCATTGTTCTCTGTTGTTCTTTGCAAACAAACATCATTCTCGACACCATACGTTAATCCTTTGTTTACAGCAAGCCGGTGAGATTGACAACCTCACTGTTAAGTTGGGGCAAAGTATTTTGATTGTGTTGTGCAGGTTCCACGTTGACGCCAGAATTCCTGGTGTTGCGCCGCACTACACTCCTTCACCAACAACCTTCACGTGGCCTTCATCTCCTACTGGTTCGATAACCTTGGTTTATTACTGAGGGAAAACTTGCTGATGTACGCATCATACCTTCCTCTTGGGGTTCCCAACGGACGTGTGCTTTCCCGTCACAAGCAGCTCTTTTTCTGGCGCCATTGCCGGGGAGATCAAGACACGCTGCAAGGGGAGTCTCTCACATCCAATCTCTTTACTTTGTTTATTGTCTTGTTTTATTTTATTTTCAGTCTTGTTTGCTTTCTTTATATCAAAAACACAAAAAAAATAGTTACTTGTTTTATTTAATTTAATTCGGTTTGCTTAGTTTATTTTTATTACTGTTAAAATGAATACTCCTGAGAACACTAAGTTGTGTGATTTTACTAGCACCAATAATAGTGATTTCATATGTACTCCTATTGCTCCACCTGCCACTACAGCAGAATTTTATGAAATTAAACCTGCTTTACTAAATCTTGTTATGAGAGAGCAATTTTCTGGTGTTAGTACTGATGATGCTGCTGCCCATCTTAATAATTTTGTTGAACTCTGTGAAATGCAAAAGTATAAGGATGTAGATGGGGATATTATAAAACTGAAATTGTTTCCTTTCTCCTTAAGAGGAAGAGCTAAAGATTGGTTGTTATCTTTGCCTAAGAATAGTATTGATTCATGGACTAAATGTAAAGATACTTTCATTGGAAGATATTATCCTCCTGCTAAAATTATATCTTTGAGAAGTAGCATAATGAATTTTAAGCAATTGGATAATGAACATGTTGCCCAAGCATGGGAAAGAATGAAATCTTTGGTAAAGAATTGCCCTACCCATGGACTAACTACTTGGATGATCATCCAAACCTTTTATGCAGGATTGAATTTTTCTTCGAGGAACCTATTGGATTCAGCTGCTGGAGGTACTTTTATGTCCATCACTTTGGGTGCTGCAAACAAAACTTCTTAATGATATGATGATCAACTACTCTGAATGGCACACTGAAAGGACTCCTCAAGGTAAGAAGGTAAATTCTGTTGAAGAAACCTCCTCCTTGAGTGATAAGATTGATGTGATTATGTCTATACTTGTTAATGGTAGATCTAATGTTGATCCTAATAATGTTCCTTTAGCTTCATTGGTTGCTCAAGAAGAGCATGTTGATGTGAACTTCATTAAAAGTAATAATTTCAACAACAATGCTTATAGGAATAATTTTGGTAACAACTATAGGCCATATCCTTCTAATAATGGTAATGGTTATGGTAATTCTTACAACAATAGTAGGAGTACACCCTCTGGTCTTGAAGTCATGCTTAAAGAATTTATTAGTACACAAACTACTTTTAACAAATCTGTTGAAGAATAGCTTGGTAAAATTGATGTTCTTGCTTCTAAGGTTGATAGTCTTGCTGCTGATGTTGATCTTTTAAAATTGAAAGTTATGCCTAATGAAGATAAAGATATTAAGTCATTTGCTACAGCAAACGCTATCCAAGTTCGAATTAATGACAATATTAGAATGATGGCTGAATTGCATGCTAGGTGGGAAAGAGAAGAAAAACTTGCTAAAGAGAATAATGTAGCTAAAGTTTGGACTATAACCACCACTAGTAATGTTGATGCTTCACATGTTGCTAAACCTCCTACTATCAATGGTAAAATAATTGTTGTTGGCAATGTCTCTAATTCTACTGCAAAGCGTGCAAAACTACCTGAAACTGCTGAAACTGTTTGTGATAAAAGTGCTGAAATTTTTCAGAATGTTGTAGATCATAATGGTTTAGATTTTGATAGTTGTCATATTTCTGAAGTTATTAAGTTCTTACAAAAACTTGCTAGAAGTCCTAATGCTAGTGCTATAAATTTAGCCTTTACAAAACATATTACAAATGCTCTCATTAAAGTTAGGGAAGAGAAATTAAAACTTGAAGCTTCTATCCCTAGGAAGTTAGAAGATGGTTGGGATCCCATCATTAAAATGAAGGTCAATGATTTTGATTGTAATGCTTTATGTGATCTTGGTGCAAGTATTTCTGTTATGCCTAAGAAACTTTATGATATGCTTGACTTGCCACCTTTGGAAAATTGTTATTTGGATGTTAATCTTGCTGATAATTCTATAAAGAGACCTTTGGGGAGAATTGATAATGTTCACATTACGGTTAACAATAACATTGTCCCCATTGATTTTGTTGTCTTGGATATTGAATGCAATGCATCTTGTCCTATTATTTTGGGAAGACCCTTTCTTCGAACTGTTAGTGCTATTATTGATATGAAAGAAGGAAATATTAAATATCAATTCCCTCTTAAGAAAGTTATGGAACACTTCCCTAGAAAGAGAATGAAGTTGCCTTTTGATTCTATTATTAGAACAAATTATGATGTTGATGCTTCTTCTCTTGATGTTACATGATTTGCACTTTCTGCGCCTAGCTGAAAGGCGTTAAAGAAAAGCACTTTTTGGGAGATAACCCATGTTTTTTTTATTTTACTACTGTTTGGTTGTGTCTTGGAAGTTGTTACTACTGTAGCAACCTCTCCTTATCATGTTTTTGTGCCAAGTAAAGTCTTTGATAGTAAAGTTGATACTAGATTTGGATTCCTGCGCAGAAACAGATTTTTACCTGTCACGAATTTGAGTAGATCTCTCTATAGGAAACTCGTAAAATGCTGAAAAAATTCATGCGTGATCCTCAGATATGTACGCAACTTTCGTTCAATTTGAGCTTTTCCATCTGAGCCTGTTAAGTGCCTCGAAAAAATTCGTCTTTACGGACTGTTCTGTTTTGACAGATTCTGTCTTTTATTTCGCATTGCCTCTTTTACTGTGTTGAGTGGATTTCTTTGTTCCATTAACTTTCAGTAGCCTTGGGTAATGTCCAGAAGTGTTAAAAATGATTGTGTCCTCTCTGAACATGTGAATTTTTTATTATGCACTAACCCCGTAATGAGATTGTTTTGAGTCTGGTGTGGAGGAAGTTTTCAAGGGTCAAGAGAGGAGGATGATATGATATGATCAAGAAGAGTGAAAAGTCTAAGTTTGTGGATGCCCCCGTGGTTCATCCCTGCATATTTCAAGAAGACTCAAGCATCTAAGCTTGGGGATGCCCAAGGCATCCCCTTCTTCATCAACAACTTATCAGGTCACCTCTAGTGAAACTATATTTTTATTCTGTCACATCTTATGTGCTTTACTTGGAACGTCTGTTTGTTTTTGTTTTTGTTTATGTTTGAATAAAATCGGATCCTAGCATTCCTTCTGTGGGAGAAAGACACGCTCCGCTTTTTCATATGAACACTGGTTTTCTTAGCTTTACTTTAATGTTCATGGCGAAAGCTGAAAGTCGCTTCATATATTGCTATTTGGTTGGAAACAGAAAATGCTTCATGTGGTAAATGGTATATTATCTTGAATAATTTGATACTTGGCAATTGTTTTGAGCTCTCAAGTAGATCATGTTTAAGCTTTTGCATCATGTAGTTTAAACCCATTAGTGGAGAACTACTGTAGAGCTTGTTGAAATTTGGTTTGCATGATTGGTCTCTCTAAAAGTCTAGATATTTTCTGGTAAAAGTGTTTGAACAACAAGGAAGACAGTGTAGAGTCTTATAATGCTTGCAATATGCTCTTATGTACGTTTTGATGTACCTGTTCATACTTGTGTTTGCTTCAAACAACCTTGCTAGCCAAAGCCTTGTACTGAGAGGAAATGCTTCTCGTGCATCCAAAAACCTTGAGCCAAAACCTATGCCATTTGTGTCCACCATAACTACCTACTATGTGGTATTTTTCTGCCATTCCAAAGTAAATTGCTTGCGTGCTACCTTTAAAATTTCATTCCTTGTCTTTGCAATACATAGCTCATGGGAAAGTAGCCTAAAAACTATTGTGGTAATGAATATGTCGCTTATGTATCTTAGTTCTTATAAGTTGCTTGTTGAGCGGTAACCATGTTTCTGGGGACGCCATCAACCTGTTACACTTTTGTTGAATATCATGTGAGTTGCTATGCATGTTCGTCTTGTCTGAAGTAAGGGAGATTTCTCATGATTAAATGGTTTGAGTATGCATATTGTTAGAGAAGAACATTGGGCCGCCAACCAAAGCCATGTATCATGGTGGAAGTTTCAGCTTGGACATTAATCCTCAATCTCTTATGAGAATATTATCTGTTGTTGAATGCTTAAAGCATAAAAGAGGAGTCCATTATCTGTTTTCTATGTTGTCCCGGTATGGATGTCCTTAAGTTGAGATCTATCAAAATTGAGAAATCAAATGCGATCTATCTCCTTGGACCTTTGTACAGGTGGCATAGAGGTACCCCTTTGTGACACTTGGTTGAAACATATGTAATGCAATGATAATCCATGGAAGTCCGAGCTAATTAGGACAAGGTGCGGGCACTATTGGTATTCGATGCATGAGGCTTGCAACTTATAGGAGGTTTTATGCATAACACATATGAATTATTACTACCGTTGACAAAATTATTTCCATGTTTTCAAAATAAAAAGCTCTAGCACATTAGTAATCCATGCTTCCCTCTGCGAAGGGTCTTTCTTTTACTTTATGTTGAGTCAGTTTACCTACTTCTTTCTATCTTAGAAGCAAACACTTGTGTCAACTGTGTGCATTGATTCGTACATGTTTACTTATTGCACTTGTTATATTGCTTTATGTTGACAACTATCCATGAGATATACATGTTACAAGTTGAAAGCAATTATTAAAACTTAATCATCCTTTGTGTTGCTTCATAACCTTCTATTAAGAATCTATTGCTTTATGAGTTAACTCTTATGCAAGTCTTATTGATGCTTGTCTTGAAAGTACTATTTATGAAAAGTCTTTGCTATATGATTCAGTTGTTTAGTCATCATCTAGACCATTGCTTCGAATCACTTCATTCATCTCATATGCTTTGCAATAGTATTGATCAAGATTATTATAGTAGCATGTCACTTCAGAAATTATACTAGTTATCGTTTACCTACTCGAGGGCGAGTAGGAACTAAGCTTGGGGATGCTTGATACGTCTCAAACGTATCTATAATTTCTTATGTTCCATGCTAGTTATATGACAATACTCACATGTTTTATATACACTTTACATCGTTTTGATGCATTTTCCGGCACTAACCTATTAACAAGATGCTGAAGCGCCAGTTGTTTTCTGCTGTTTTTGGTTTCAGAAATCCTACACAGGAAATATTATCGGAATTGGACGAAACAAAAGCCCACGGTCCTATTTTCCACGGAGCCTTCCAGAACACCGAAGAGGAGACGAAGAGGGGCCACGAGGCGGCCACCCCACAAGGCGGCGCGGTGGGGCCCCTGGCCGCGCCGGCCTATGGGGTGGGCCCCTCGGGCGCCCCCCGACTCTGCCCCTTCGCCTATTTATTCTCTTCATCGCGAAAACCCTATCACCGAGAGCCACGATACGAGAAAAGTTACTGAGATGCCGCCGCCGCCAATCCCATCTCGGGGGATTCAGGAGATCGCCTCCGGCACCCTGCAGGAGAGGGGAATCATCACCGGAGGGCTCTACATCACCATGCCCGCCTCCGGACTGATGCGTGAGTAGTTCATCCTTGGACTATGGGTCCATAGCAGTAGCTAGATGGTTGTCTTCTCCTCTTGTGCTATCATGTTTAGATCTTGTGAGCTGCCTATCGTGATCAAGATCATCTATTTGTAATGCTACATGTTGTGTTTGTTGGGATCCGATGAATATGGAATACTATGTCAAGTTGATTATCGATCTATCATATATGTGTTGTTTATGTTCTTGCATGCTCTCTGTTGCTAGTAGAGGCTCTGGCCAAGTTGATACTTGTGACTCCAAGAGGGAGTATTTATGCTCGATATGCCTCCATTGAATCTGGGACAGTGACAGAAAGTTCTAAGGTTGTGGATGTGTTGTTGCCACTAGGGATAAAACATCGATGCTTTGTCTAAGGATATTTGTATTGATTACATTACGCACAGTACTTAATGCAATTGTCTGTTGTTTGCAACTTAATACTGGAAGGGGTGCGGATGCTAACCCGAATGTGGACTTTTTAGGCATAGATGCATGCTGGATAGCGGTCTATGTTCTTTGTCGTAATGCCCTAAGTAAATCTCATAGTAGTCATCATGATATGTATATGCATCTCTATTTGTCAATTGCCAAACTGTAATTTGTTCACCCAACATGCTATTTATCTTATTGGAGAGACACCACTAGTGAACTGTGGACCCCGGTCCATTCTTTTACATCTGAAATACAACCTACTGCAAACATTGTTCTCTGTTGTTCTTTGCAAACAAACATCATTCTCCACACCATACGTTTAATCCTTTGTTTACAGCAAGCCAGTGAGATTGACAACCTCACTGTTAAGTTGGGGAAAAATATTTTGATTGTGTTGTGCAGGTTCCACGTTGGCGCCGGAATCCCTGGTGTTGCGCCGCACTACACTCCTTCACCAACAACCTTCACGTGGCCTTCATCTCCTACTGGTTCGATAACCTTGGTTTCTTACTGAGGGAAAACTTGCTGTTGTACGCATCATACCTTCCTCTTTGGGTCCCAACGGACGTGTGCTTTGCCGTCACAAGCACTCGCCGGATTTCAGTGGCGGTGGCGCCGGAGTAGGGGAGGAGGCAGCTGCGAGGGGATGGGGGCCAGCCTGCATCGACGCTCTCGGCCGCCATATATGTGGTTTTTCGGCGGCCGAGAGCGGGGGCCTGCAACGCATTTGTGGACTGGGTCGCGCTTGCGGTGTCTGCTCAGGGACGTTTTCGCGCAGAAAACCGCATACCGGCCTGCATAGGGCGGGTTTGCGGGATCTGCTAGAGATGCTCTAAGTCCCTTACACCAATGGGGGTTAGGGCAAGGCATGTCCAACGGTACGATCTATTTCGGACATCAAAAATATCTGTTTTGGTTTGTTTAGGTTGGACCACGGATACGAAATTAGCCACCTGGTAACCGTTATCTGTTTGGATCGGGAGCTGCCCAGCGGCCCGACATATTTTTTTTAGATAAATTCAAAAATTTCAAACTTACCCTGAGCCTAGCTACTGCTTGTCGTTGTCCTTGGTCAGGTCCACGAGCACTGGCATGTCCTGCGGAGAATCGGGCGTCGACACTAGTCGATGCAATGGTGGTGCGGGAGGGGGCGGTGCAGGATGTGACAGTGCAAGGGGCACTCTGTGGAGTGGGAGGACACGCCTATGCGAGAGCACCAACTCATGCGATTGCGTGCCAAGGCCCTTCCACTCAGCCACTTCTTGCAGCTCGGAGGCCTTCAAGACGAGCTGGAATGCCTCCTCCGCGTCCAGCCCATACGACATGTGTGGGACTTTGGTCCTCCATGCCCTCTTCCTTGGCCTACTCCGCCATGTACGCAAGGTGGCCTAGATAGACGTTAGTGTCGTCTCAAACATCCTTGCCGAAGAAGAGCTCTATCTTGAGCGCCGCCGGCTCCTCTTTATCCTCTATCTTCACGTCCACCGGCGGGGCACAGTACCGTAGTGTTACTCGTCGTCGTCGAGAAACTTGGCGCGGCGCCGCTGGTTTCACTCCATGTCGCCAATTGATGATTCAAGGCCATAGGCAGTTGATGTCTACGCACGCTTCTATTCCTGTAGACAGTGTTGGGCCTCCAAGAGCAGAGGTTTGTAGAACAGCAGCAAGTTTCCCTTAAGTGAATCACCCAAGGTTTATCGAACTCAGGGAGGTAGAGGTCAGAGATATCCCTCTCAAGCAACCCTGCAATTACGATACAAGAACTCTCTTGTGTCCCCAACACACCTAATACACTTGTCAGATGTATAGGTGCACTAGTTCGGCGAAGAGATAGTAAAACACAGGTGGTATAGATGGTGGTAATATTGCAGGAAGTAAATATGCAGTAAAACAGTAAACAAGCGATGTTTGCAGTATTTGGAAATAAGGCCTAGGGATCATACTTTCACTAGTGGACACTCTCAACATTGATCACATAACAAATAAATAACTTCTCCTCACTTGTGCTACATACACTCTCTTGTTGGATAACAAACACCATTCATTGTGTAGGGCTACAAGAGCTCCCTCAAGCCGGAGTTAACATGCTCCACAACATTCGGAGTTCATATTTAAGTAACCTCTAGAGCATAATAGACCGTTGCAATTTAGACCGAGTACTAACATAGCATACACACTGTCACCTTTAAGCTATGAAAGGGGGAATAGATCACATCAATACTATCATAGTAATAGTTACCTCCATAATCTACAAGAGATTACAATCATAACCTACGCCAAGTACTACATGATGCACACACTGTCACCTTTACATCATGAAGGAGGAATAGACTACTTTAATAACATCACTAGAGTAGCACATAGATTAATAGTGATACAAAGCTCAACATATGGATCTCAATCATGTAAAGCACCTTATGAGATCATTGTATTGAGGTACATGAGAGAGAGATTAACCACATAGCTACCGGTACAGCCCTTAGCCTCGATGCAGAACTACTCCCTCCTCATCATAGGAGACAGCAGCGGCGATGAAGATGGCGGTGATGTCGATGGAGATGCCTTCCGGGGGCACTTCCCCGTCCCGGTGGCGTGCCGGAACAGAGACTTCTGTCCCCCGAACTTGGCTTCGCGATGGCGGCGGCTGCGGAACTTTTCTCGTCCCGTGGCTTATTCTCCTAGAGTTTTCGCGACGGACGCTTTAAGTAGGAGGAAGGGCAGCCTCGGAGGAGTCCTGGTGGGGACATGATGACCCGCAAGTATAGGGGGTGTATCGTAGTACTTTCGATAAATAAGAGTGTCGAACCCAACGAGGAGCAGAAGGTGTTGACAAGCAGTTTCGATGAAGGATTCACTGTAAATGCTCACAGACAAGTATTCAGGGGGTTTTGATATAGCAGATGAATAAAGTACGAGTAAGTAAAATGCGAGAGAAATAATTGCAGCGAGTGGCTCAATCCTTTTTAGCACAAAGGACAAGCCGGTTTGTTTACTTATAATGACCAAACGTTCTTGAGGACACACGGGAATTTAGTCTAGTGCTTTCGCTTCATACAGCTAATTAATCTTCATTGTTTTGATAAGTGTTGTGTGGGTGAATCTATGCTAATGCACCGCCCTTCCTAGGACTAATACATACTTGTGATTATACCCCTTGCAAGCATCTGCAAATACAAGAAAGTAATTAAGATAAATCTAACCACAGCCTTAAACTCTGAGATCCTGCTATCCCTCCTGCATCGATATACCAACGGGGGTTTAGGTTTCTGTCACTCCGGCAACCCCGCAATTGGCAAACGAGTACAAGATGTATTCCCCTAGGCCCATAAAGGTGAAGTATCATGTAGTCGACGTTCACATGACACCACTAGAAGAATAACACCACAACTTAAATATCATAACATTGAATATTACTCAACCATAATTCACTACTAACATTTGGACTTCACCCATGTCCTCAAGAACTAAACGAACTACTCACGAGACATCATATGGAACATGATCAGAGGTGATATGATGATGAATAACAATCTGAACATAAACCTTGGTTCAATGGTTTCACTCAATAGCATCAATAACAAGTAGAAATCAACACTGGGAGAGTTTCCCCTATCAAACAATCAAGATCCAACCCAAATCGTTACAGCGGTGACGAGGTGCAGCGGTGGAGATGGCGGTGATGATGATGGAGATGATGACGATGGTGATGGAGATGATGTCCAGCTCGATGACGGTGACGATGGCATCGATTTCCCCCTCCGGGAGGGAATTTCCCCGGCGGATTCCTGCCCGCCGGAGAGCTCTTTTCTCTCTGGTGTTTTCCGCCCCGCAGAGGCGGCTGTGACTATTCGTGACTACCCTCTGGAGCTTAGGTTTTCGGGGCGAAGAAGTACGCGAAGGAGAGGAGGCCAGAGGGGGTCGTGGGCCCCCTCCTCACAAGGCGGCGCGGCCAGGGCAGGGCCCGCGCCGGCCTATGAGGTGGGCCCATGGCGGCCCTCCTCGGCTCCCCTTTCTGGCTCCCTTCGTCTTCTGGAAAAATAGGATTTTTCGTATAATTTCCGTCAATTGTTGATCTTCCGAAATACTGCATTCTGACGGCGCTTTTTCCAGCAGAATCCTGACTCCGGTGCGCGATCCTCCAATAATCATAAAACAGGCAAAATAGATGAAATAACATAAGTATTATCTCTAAATATGAAATATATCAATGAATAACAGTAAATTATGATATAAAATAGTGATGCAAAATGGACGTATCAACTCCCCCCAAGCTTAGGCTTGTCCCCAAGCGAAACTGAGCTCAGTAAACAAGACCACATGTTTATGGAGTGAAGAGTCGATAAATAAAATACGGACAAGAAGCATCATATTAATTCACACAAGGCATTCTAGTGAACAACTTCCCAATATGATTCAACTCGAAACAAGTAAAAGGAGATCACAAATAAAGGTGCATGGGAAATCATAATTGGTGATGGCAAACTTCGTTCTTGGTCAAAGAACATTTAACAGATTGTACTTATTGATCGAGCAGTGCTCTTATATTAAGGCTTATAGCAAAATTTGCATACTCAATCATAATAATCTTCTCATAATCATTGATAATCTTCAAAGCTATATTCATCAGATAAAACTTGTACTAAACAAGGAAGAATAAAAGGCATGATTAAATATATCACAATATAGATGGTTGGATCACAACAACTCAAATGCTTGCTTAAGATGGAGGGAAATAGGTTTACTGACTCAACATAAAGTAAAAGACAGGCCCTTCGCAGAGGGAAGCAGGGATTAAATCATGTGCTAGAGCTTTTCAAATTTTGAAATCATATAAAGATCATAAAAGTAAAGTTTTGAGAGGTGTTTGTTGTTGTCAACGACTGGTAGCGGGTACTCTAACCCCCTTGCCAGACAAACTCTCAAAGAGCGGCTCCCATAAAGTTTTATTTTTGGTTGACACTCCTTCCAACCTCTGCTTTCACAAACCATGGCTAACCGAATCCTCGGGTGCCTGCCAGCAATCTCATACCATGAAGGAGTGTCTTTTTATTTTAGTTTTATTTAGATGACACTCCTCCGCACCTTTGCTTTCTCAAGCCATGGCTAACCGAATCCTCGGGTGCCTGCCAGCAATCACATACCATGGAGGAGTGTCTATTTGTAAAATTACGAAAGTTAATTAATTTGGGACTGGGAACCCCATTGCCAGCTCTTTTTGCAAAGTTATTGGATAAGTGGATGAAGCCACTAGTCCATTGGTGAAAGTTGCCCAACAAGATTGAAAGATAAAACACCACATACTTCCTCATGAGCTATAAAACATTGACACAAATAAGGGACGATAAATTTTGAATTGTTTAAAGGTAGCACATGAAGTATTTACTTGGAGTGGCGCAAAATACCACATAGTAGGTAGTTATGGTGGACACACATGGCATTGGTTTTGGGTTAAAGGTTTGGATGCACGAGAAGCATTCCCTCTCAGTACAGGTCTTTGGCTAGCAAGGTTAATTAGCAAGCATGAGAGTTGAGGGAAGCAAACAAATATACATGTGATAGAAACAATCATGCATCTTCCTTGTAAGCATAAGCAATTTTAACTTCAGAATACTAAGCTCATAGCTAACAAGAAAGAAAGATAATGAAACAACATATCTACATGTATTTGTTCTCTACTTAAACTCAAAGTGTTGTTGCTATTGACCAATGCTAAGTTTGCCAAAACCAAATAGATTTACTCAATGCTCCCAAAGTGATACCAATACTAACAACAAGATCAATCACATAATAGAGATTGCAAACTAAAATAAGATGTGCAATATGTAAATGATAAAACTTCCCATTAATATTCCATAACGATAACTCACACCAAGGGATACATAAATAACCAACTAAAGAGAGATACTTCCATACCGCAACACATCTTATATGATAACTTCCCTACTCATGATATGACACTACTTGATAATAAAAAGGTAAAAGATAGTGATGATGTGATACCGCGGCACTCCCCCAAGCTTGGAACAAACCAAGGGGATGCCAATACCGATGATGAATTACTCCTTCGGTGATGATGGTGAATCCTTGCCATCATCAGACTTCCAAGGAAGAGGCTCTCCATCAACAAAAGACATCTTGGTCTCCGGAATCCTGAAACTAGCAGCATAACTTATGCGTTTAAACCTGTTTTCATACTCACAGTTTTGATTCTGAACATCATAGAGTTGAGCTTGGAGTTTGTTGGTGGTGTCGTGAAGCGAGAAGATATCGTCCCACAACTTTGCAGTCTCCTTCTTGTGTCCATCAATAAGTTCAGACACAATCTTGTGGAAGATGTCCACTTCACGCTCAGCCATCTTCTTGTAGTTGAAGACCTCTTGTTCTAGTTTCTCCACCCTGTCTTCCAAGCTTCCTTCTCCTTTAGGACCCTGGACATCTTTGATCTGCAACTCTCCATCTATGAGCAGCAATTCCTTGGGGTGCATCTTCAGCTCGTTCATGTACGGGTTAACGACGTCCTCAAAGAAGCTGTCCTTCGGAGTTCCCGACGAAGACATGGCGGCTCTAGATCCGAAGCAGATCCTGGCAGAAAACAGCTCAAAACAAAACGCGATGAGAAAACGATATACGGACCTCCAGGGGTCCGGGGGATTATATAGCAGTAATTTTTACGAAAGAAGGAAAGTACCAGGTCGAACCAGAGTCGGCAAGGGGCAACGAGGGGCCCTCCTCACAGGGCGGCGCGGCCAGGCTGGGGCCCGCGCCGGCCTGTGGGGGCACGCCCTCGTGCGTCTCCTCCACTCCGTTTCGATCTCGTAATTTTTCATATTTTCCAAAAGTTGCAAAAACATTGTTCGGAAAGTTAAACGCGGACTTTTTCTTACCAGTAATCATACCTATTCAAAGTCGAACTCTGCGAATCGGCTTTGACCTTTGATGAAAGCTTCCGGAGTTACCACTTGAATAACATCAACATCTTCATTATAAGAATCTCCAGAAATATAGTGCTTGAGTCTTTGTCCATTCACTACTTGTGTGGCATCACCTTGCAGAGAGCTAATTTTAATTGCCCCTGAACGATACACCTCCACAATGACCTATGGTCCTTCCCATTTTGAGAGCAATTTCCCTGCAAAGAATCTGAGATGAGACCGATACAATAGGACTTTATCTCCAACATTAAATTCTCTTTTGATAATTCTTCTATCATGCCATTTCTTAACTTTCTCTTTAAAGATTTTAGCATTTTCATAAGCTTCACTTCTCCATTCATCTAGAGAACTCAATTGTAGCAATCTCTTCTTACCGGCAAGTTTGAAATCTTTATTAAGTTCCCTTACAGCCCAATAAGCTTTGTGCTCTAGTTCTAAAGTTAAATGACAAGCTTTCCCATAAACCATTTTATAAGGCGACATACCCATGGGATTTTTATAAGCAGTTCTATAAGCCCATAGTGGGTCCTTCAATTTAATAGCCCAGTTCTTTCCAGATTTATTAACAGTCTTTTCCAAAATAGATTTAATCTCTCTATTTGATAATTCTACTTGCCCGCTAGTTTGAGGATGATAAGCGGAAGCAATTCTATGATTAATACCATACTTAGCAAGAGTTTTTCTAAAACCTCCATGAATAAAATGAGAACCTCCATCAGTCATAATATATCTAGGTACTCCAAATCTAGGAAAAATAATATCTAAAAGCATTTTTAAAGAAGTCTCACCATCAGCACTTTTTGTGGGTATAGCTTCTACCCATTTAGTAACATAATCAACATCGACGAGTATATGAGTGTTACCTTCTGAAGAAGGGAAAGGACCCATGAAGTCAAATCCCCAACAATTGAATGGTTCAATAACAAGAGTATAATTCATAGGCATTTCATTGCGTCTGGAAATATTACCAACCCTTTGACATTCATCACAAGATAAAATAAACTTCCTTGCATCTTTGAAGAGAGTTGGCCAATAAAAACCTGATTGTAGAACCTTTTGTGCAGTTCTATCTCCGACGTGATGTCCTCCATAAGCACTACCATGACATTTACTCAATATCTCTTGTTGTTCATATTCGGGAACACATCTTCGCATAATACCATCCACTCCTTCTTTATATAAGTGTGGGTCATCCCAAAAATAATGTCTCAAGTCATAAAAGAATTTCCTCCTTTGCTGAGCTGAAAAGGTTGGAGGCAGGTACTTGGAAACAATAAAGTTAGCATAATCAGCGTACCAAGGACTATCTCACGAGCTCACCTTTATTACAGCCAATTGTTCATTTGGAAAACTATCATTAACAGGAACAGGATCATAAGCTATATTTTCCAATCTAGACAAATTATCAGCAACAAGATTATCGGCACCTTTCCTATCTATAATATGTAAATCAAATTCTTGCAAAAGAAGTACCCATCTAATAAGCCTCGGCTTAGCATCTTTCTTTGTCATAAGGTATCTAATTGCAGCATGATCAGTATGAATTGTAACTTTCGAATCAACAATATAGGATCTAAACTTATCACAAGCAAAGACTACAGCTAATAATTCTTTTTCAGTTGTAGCATAATTTCTTTGAGCAGCATCAAGAGTTTTGCTAGCATAATGAATAACATTTAATTTTTTATCTACCCGCTGTCCAAGAACAGCGCCTACAGCAAAATCACTAGCATCACACATAATTTCAAAAGATAAATTCCAATCAGGAGGTTCAACTACAGGAGCAGTTGTTAAGGCTTTCTTTAGAGTTTCAAAAGCTTCCTTACAATCATCATCAAAAATAAAAGGTACATCTTTTTGAAGAAGATTAGTAAGAGGCTTTGAAATCTTGGAGAAATCTTTAATAAATCTCCTATAAAACCCATCATGACCAAGAACACTACGAATACCTTTAACATCCCTCGGATAGGGCATCTTCTCAATTGCTTCAACTTTAGCTCTATCAACTTCAATACCTCTCTCGGAAATTTTATGTCCCAATACAATTCCTTCATTAACCATAAAGTGGCATTTCTCCCAATTAAGAACAAGGTTAGTTTCTTCACATCTCTGCAAAACTTTATCGAGGTTTCGCAAGCAATTATCAAAAGAATTCCCATAGACAGAAAAATCATCCATGAATACCTCTACAATACTCTCGCAAAAGCCATGAAAAATAGCAGACATGCATCTTTGAAAAGTAGCAGGAGCATTACATAAACCAAAAGGCATACGTCTATAAGCATAAGTTCCATAGGGACAAGTGAAAGTGGTTTTCTCTTGATCTTTAGTTTTAACAGCAATTTGTGAAAACCCAGAATAACCATCAAGAAAGCAAAAATGAGTATTTTTAGACAACCTCTCTAACATTTGATCAATAAAGGGTAAAGGGTAATGATCTTTCTTAGTAACTTTATTAACTTTTCGATAATCAATGCACATTCTATACCCTACAACTACTCTTTGAGGGATGAGCTCATCATTATCATTAGGCACAACAGTCATTCCTCCTTTCTTAGGAACGCAATGCACAGGACTAACCCATCTACTATGAGCAATAGGATATATAATACCTGCTTCAAGAAGTTTTAATACCTCATTCCTTACCACATCCTTCATCTTAGGAATTAGACGACGTTGATGTTCAACAACAGGCTTTGCATCAACTTCCATATTGATAGCATGTTGGCAAATAGAGGGAGAAATCCCCTTCAAATCATCAAGAGTGTAGCCAATAGATCCTCGGTGTTTCTTAAATATTTCCAATAACCTTTCTTCCTCAATCTCTGAAAGCTTAGAACTAATAATAACATGATATATTTTCTTATCATCAATATGAGCATATTTAAGATTATCAGGCAATGGTTTTAAATCAAAAACAGGATCTTCTTTTGGTGGCAGTGTTGTACCTAGATCTTCTACCGGTAAATCATGCTTAAGAATAGGTTGACGAAGGAAAATTTCATCAAGCTCATTTCTTTCTTCCCTAAAGACTTCACTCTCACTATCCTCCAAATGTTGCTGCAAAGGATTATTAGGAGCAAGAGCAATAGACGCACACTATTCAACTCTAAAATCATTATTAGGCGAATCAACTTTATAAGGGGTTTTGGCAAATTTAGAGAAATTAAACTCATAAGATTCACCAGCAAATTTAGTCAAAATTTTCTCCTTCTTGCAATCTATAACAGCTCCACAAGTATTTAGAAAAGGTCTACCAAAAATGATAGGACAATACTTACTAGCAGCAGAACCAAGAACCAAAAAGTCAGCAGGATATTTAATCTTACCACATAGAACTTCCACATCTCGAACAATACCAATTGGAGAGATAGTTTCTCTATTAGCTAACCGAATAACCACATCAATATCTTCAAGTTCACAAGAACCAATTTCGTGCATAATCTCCTTGTAAAGCTCATAAGGAATAGCACTAATACTTGCACCAATATCACATAAACCATAATAACAATGATCACCAATTCTAACAGATAGCATAGGAACACTAGTTTTTCTAGACTTATTAGGATGCGAAACTATATTAGAAGCATCTTCACAGAAAATAATATGACCATCTTCCACATTTTCAGTCACAAGATC
Source organism: Lolium perenne (assembly GCF_019359855.2). Lineage (NCBI taxonomy): Eukaryota > Viridiplantae > Streptophyta > Magnoliopsida > Poales > Poaceae > Lolium > Lolium perenne. The sequence continues at coordinate 274,282,597 of NC_067246.2, read as the reverse complement.
TTTAACTGTTGCAATAGCAGGTTCAACTTTTATTTGCTCTTCAGGTTCTATAGGTTTCTTTTCACTTTTATTAACCGCACTATTTATAACAGAGTACTCCTTCATTTTAGCAGGGAAAGGAGTTTTTTCAATATAAGCTTCAGGAATAACATGATCAACAGTTTTAATTACAACACATTTGTTTATAGATGAATCAATTTTATCTTTATACGGTTCATGATACTTATCAAAATTCTTATTAGGCAATTCATAATGAGAGGCAAAAGCTCTATTAAGATTTGCAACAACTTGAGAATCAAGACCATAAGTAGCACTCATATTACGAAATTTATCAGTATCCATAAAAGCTTCAATGCATTTATAATCATAATTTATACCTGACTCTCTATCTTTGTCGTTCTCCCATCCTTCAGTATTCTCCTGAATCCGATTAAGAAGGTCCCTTTTAAACTCTTCTTTGTTGCGTGTAAATGATCCAGAACAAGAAGTATCCAGCAAGGTCTTGTCTTGAAAAGATAGTCTTGCATAGAAATTATCAATAATAACATTACCAGGAAGCTCATGAATGGGGAATTTGAGCATTAAAGACTTCAATCTCCCCCATGCTTGGGCAATACTCTCTCCATCATGAGGCCACAAATTATATATGCGGTTCCGATCTCTGTGAATTTCACTCGGAGGATAGAATTTAGAATAAAATAAGGGCACAATGTCCTCCCAATCAAGAGAATCACCATTCTTCAGCAATTTATACCAATGCGCCGCTTTACCAGACAGCGATATAGAGAATAGTTTCTTTCTAAATTCATCCATAGCAATACCTGCACATTTGAATAACCCGCATAATTCATGTAAAAACTGTAAATGATCACCAGGATGGACAGTTCCATCCCCTTCATAGCGGTTATCCATAACACGTTCAATAATTTTCATAGGTATTTTGTATGGGACTTCTTTCTCACCTGGCGCCTCATCCACTACCTTTGCAGTAGTAGTAGATTTTCCAAACAGGAATTCAAGAGAAGATCTCTCCATAATGAATTATATCAGCAGGCAGAATTAAAATCAGCACAAACAGTAAAGGTTTTCCTTACCAATTCCACTTACCAATAGTGCTTCACTCCCCGGCAACGGAGCCAGAAAATAGTCTTGATGACCCACAAGTATAGGGGGTGTATCGTAGTACTTTCGATAAATAAGAGTGTCCAACCCAACGAGGAGCAGAAGGTGTTGACAAGCAGTTTCGATGAAGGATTCACTGTAAATGCTCACAGACAAGTATTCAGGGGGTTTTGATATAGCAGATGAATAAAGTACGAGTAAGTAAAATGCGAGAGAAATAATTGCAGCGAGTGGCTCAATCCTTTTTAGCACAAAGGACAAGCCGGTTTGTTTACTTATAATGACCAAACGTTCTTGAGGACACACGTGAATTTAGTCTAGTGCTTTCGCTTCATACAGCTAATTAATCTTCATTGTTTTGATAAGTGTTGTGTGGGTGAACCTATGCTAATGCACCGCCCTTCCTAGGACTAATACATACTTGTGATTATACCCCTTGCAAGCATCCGCAAATACAAGAAAGTAATTAAGATAAATCTAACCACAGCCTTAAACTCTGAGATCCTGCTATCCCTCCTGCATCGATATACCAACGGGGGTTTAGGTTTCTGTCACTCCGGCAACCCCGCAATTGGCAAACGAGTACAAGATGTATTCCCCTAGGCCCATAAAGGTGAAGTATCATGTAGTCGACGTTCACATGACACCACTAGAAGAATAACACCACAACTTAAATATCATAACATTGAATATTACTCAACCATAATTCACTACTAACATTTAGACTTCTCCCATGTCCTCAAGAACTAAACGAACTACTCACGAGACATCATATGGAACATGATCAGAGGTGATATGATGATGAATAACAATCTGAACATAAACCTTGGTTCAATGGTTTCACTCAATAGCATCAATAACAAGTAGAAATCAACACCGGGAGAGTTTCCCCTATCAAACAATCAAGATCCAACCCAAATCGTTACAGCGGTGATGAGGTGCAGCGGTGGAGATGGCGGTGATGATGATGGAGATGATGACGATGGTGATGGAGATGATGTCCAGCTCGATGACGGTGACGATGGCGTTGATTTCCCCCTCCGGGAGGGAATTTCCCCGGTGGATTCCTGCCCGCCGGAGAGCTCTTTTCTCTCTGGTGTTTTCCGCCCCGCAGAGGCGGCTGTGACTATTCGCGACTATCCTCTGGAGCTTAGGTTTTCGGGGCGAAGAAGTATGCGAAGGAGAGGAGGCCAGAGGGGGTCGTGGGCCCCCCTCCTCACAAGGCGGCGCGGCCAGGGCAGGGCCCGCACCGGCCTATGAGGTGGGCCCATGGCGGCCCTCCTCGGCTCCCCTTTCTGGCTCCCTTCGTCTTCTGGAAAAATAGGATTTTTCGTATAATTTCCGTCAATTGTTGATCTTCCAAAATACTGCATTCTGACGACGCTTTTACCAGCAGAATCCTGACTCCGGTGCGCGATCCTCCAATAATCATAAAATATGCAAAATAGATGAAATAACATAAGTATTATCTCTAAATATGAAATATATCAATGAATAACAGTAAATTATGATATAAAATAGTGATGCAAAATGGACGTATCAGGCCACACCATAGGGGGGCGCCCCCCCTTGGCCGCGCCGCCTTGTGGGGTGGGGCCCCCTGGCTCCCCTCTGGCCCCTCTTCGGTGCTCTGGAAGCTTCCGGGAAAAATAAGATATTCAGCATTGATTTCGTCCAATTCCGAGAATATTTCCTTTGTAGGATTTCTGAAACCAAAAACAGCAGAAAACAGGAACTGGCCCTTCGGCATCTCGTTAATAGGTTAGTTCCGGAAAATGCATCAAAACGATATAAAGTGTGAACAAAACATGTAGGTATTGTCATAAAACTAGCATGGAACATAAGAAATTATAGATACGTTGGAAACGTATCAAGCTTCCCCAAGCTTAGTTCCTACTCGCCCTCGAGTAGGTAAACGATAACAAGGATAATTTCTTAAGTGACATGCTACCAACATGATCTTGATCAATACTATTGTAAAGCATATGAGATGAATGAAGTGATTCGAAGCAATGGTAAAGATAATGAATAAACAACTGAATCATATAGCAAAGACTTTTCATGAATAGTACTTTCAAGACAAGCATCAATAAGTCTTGCATAAGAGTTAACTCATAAAGCAATAGATTCAAAGTAGAAGGCATTGAAGCAACACAAAGGATGATTAAGTTTCAGCAATTGCTTTCAACTTGTAACATGTATATCTCATGGATAGTTGTCAACATAAAGCAATATAACAAGTGCAATAAGTAAACATGTAAGAATCAATGCACACAGTTGACACAAGTGTTTGCTTCTAAGATAGAAAGAAGTAGGTAAACTGACTCAACATAAAGTAAAAGAAAGGCCCTTCGCAGAGGGAAGCATGGATTACTATTTTTGTGCTAGAGCTTTTATTTTGAAAACATAGAAACAATTTTGTCAACGGTAGTAATAATTCATATGTGTTATGTATAAGACATCCTATAAGTTGCAAGCCTCATGCATAGAATACCAACAGTGCTCGCACCTTGTCCTAATTAGCTTGGATTTACATGGATTATCATTGCATAACATATGTTTCAACCAAGTGTCACAAAGGGGTACCTCTATGCCGCCTGTACAAAGGTCCAAGGAGATAGATCGCATTTGATTTCTCGTTTTTGATAGATCTCAACTAAGGACATCCATACCGGGACAACATAGAAAACAAATAATGGACTCCTCTTTAATGCATAAGCATTCAACAACAGATAATATTCTCATAAGAGATTGAGGATTAGAGTCCAAACTGAAACTTCCACCATGATTCATGCCTTTAGTTAGCGGCCCAATGTTCTTCTCTAACAATATGCATACTCAAACCATTTGATCATGATAAATCACCCTTACTTCAGACAAGACGAACATGCATAGCAACTCACATGATATTCAACAAAAGTGTAATAGTTGATGGCGTCCCCAAAAACATGGTTACCGCTCAACAAGCAACTTATAAGAAATAAGATACATAGCAACATATTCAATACCACAATAGTTTTTAAGGCTATTTTCCCATGAGCTATGTATTGCAAAGACAAGGAATGAAATTTTAAAGGTAGCACTCAAGTAATTTACTTTGGAATGGCAGAGAAATACCACATGGTAGGTAGGTATGGTGGACACAAATGGCATAGGTTTTGGCTCAAGGTTTTGGATGCACGAGAAGTATTCCCTCTCAGTACAAGGCTTTGGCTAGCAAGGTTGTTTGAAGCAAATACAAGTATGAACCGGTACAACAAAACTTACATAAGAACATATTGCAAACATTACAAGACTCTACATTGTCTTCCTTGTTGTTCAAACACATTAACCAGAAAATATCTAGACTCTAGAGAGACCAATCATGCAAACCAAATTTTAACAAGCTCTATGTAGTTCTTCATTAATAGGTGCAAAGTACATGATGCAAGAGCTTAAACATGATCTATATGAGCACAACAATTGCCAATTATAAAATTATTCAAGACAATATACCAATTACCACATGAAGCATTTTCTGTTTCCAACCATATAACGATGAACGAAGCACTTTCAACCTTCGCCATGAACATTAAAAGTAACACTAAGAACACATGTGTTCATATGAAAGAGTGGAGCGTGTCTCTCTCCCACACAAGGTATGATCCAATTTATTAAGAAAACTCAGATAACAAAATAAAAATAAAAGCACACAGACGCTCCAAGTAAAGTACATAAGATGTGACTGAATAAAAATATAGTTTCACTAGAGGTGACCTGATAAGTTGTCGATGAAGAAGGGGATGCCTTGGGCATCCCCAAGCTTAGATGCTTGAGTCTTCTTGAAATATGCAGGGATGAACCACGGGGGCATCCCCAAGCTTAGACTTTTCACTCTTCTTGATCACATTATATCATCCTCCTCTCTTGATCCTTGAAAACTTCCTCCACACCAAACTCGAAACAAACTCATTAGAGGGTTAGTGCATAATCAAAAATTCACATGTTCAGAGGTAACACAATCATTCTTAACACTTCTGGACATTGCCCAAAGCTGCTGAAAGTTAATGGAACAAAGAAATCCATCAAACATAGCAAAACAGGCAATGCGAAATAAAAGGCAGAATCTGTCAAAACAGAACAGTCCGTAAAGACGAATTTTTCTGAGGCACTTAACTTGTTCAGCTGAAAAAGCTCAAATTGAATGAAAGTTGCGTACATATCTGAGGATCACGCACGTAAATTGGCAGATTTTTCTGAGTTACCTACAGACGGGGCTGCTCAATTTCGTGACAGTAAGAAATCTGTTTCTGCGCAGTAATCCAAATCTAGTATCAACCTTACTATCAAAGACTTTACTTGGCACAACAATGCAATAAAATAAAGATAAGGAGAGGTTGCTACAGTAGTAACAACTTCCAAGACTCAACAAAACAGTGGCAAAATAAAACATGGGTTATCTCCCAAGAAGTGCTTTCTTTATAGCCATTAAGATGGGCTCAGCAATTTTAATGATGCTCGCGCAAGAAATAAGAGTTGAAGTAAAAGAGAGCATCAATAAGAAAATTCAAAACACATTTAAGCCTAACCCACTTCCTATGAAAAGGAATCTTGTACACAAATAAATTCATGAAGAACAAAGTGACAAGCATAGGAAGATAAAACACGAGTAACTTCGAAATTCTCAACATAAAGAGGGGAAACTTAATATTATTAAGATGCATATAACCATGTTTCCCTCTCTCATAATAACTTTCAGTAGCATCATGAACAAACTAAAAAATATAACTATCACATGAAACATTCTTATCATGAGCTACATGCGTAAAATTATTACTCTCCACATAAGCATAATCAATTTTATTAGTAATAGTGGGAGTAAAACTATCACAACCATCATTGTAATTGTCATAAATTGCAGGCATGGTATAATCATAATAACCTTTATCCTCCATAGTAGGTGGCACCAAAATACCACTATCATTATAATCATCATAAATAGGAGGTAAAGTATCATCAAAGAAAATTTTCTCCTCAAAACTTGGGGGACTAAAAATATCATGCTCCTCAAAACCAGCTTCCCCAAGCTTAGAATTTTCCATAGCATTAGCAACAATGGTGTTCAAAGCATTCATACTAATAACATTGCCATTAGCATGCATATAAAGTTCCATAGGTTTTTTAATTTTCTCTTCAAACACCTCATGTCCTAACTCAAGATAAAGTTCATAAAGATCTCTCATTTTGTTGTTGTTTTCCATTAAGCTTAACTAGTGAAAACAAGAAACAAAAAGATATAATTGCAGGATCTAAAGGAAATACCTTCGAGCACTCACACACCGGCAACAGTGCTAGGAAATAGCTTAGTAGTCGGAGGATGTGAATACCTTTTACCTTACCTCCCCGGCAACGGCGCCAGAAAATAGCTTGATGTCTACGCACGCTTCTATTCCTGTAGACAGTGTTGGGCCTCCAAGAGCAGAGGTTTGTAGAACAGCAGCAAGTTTCCCTTAAGTGAATCACCCAAGGTTTATCGAACTCAGGGAGGTAGAGGTCAGAGATATCCCTCTCAAGCAACCCTGCAATTACGATACAAGAAGTCTCTTGTGTCCCCAACACACCTAATACACTTGTCAGATGTATAGGTGCACTAGTTCGGTGAAGAGATAGTAAAACACAGGTGGTATAGATGGTGGTAATATTGCAGGAAGTAAAGATGCAGTAAAACAGTAAACAAGCGATGTTTGCAGTATTTGGAAACAAGGCCTAGGGATCATACTTTCACTAGTGGACACTGATACGTCCAAAACGTATCTACTTTCCCGAACACTTTTGCTATTGTTTTGCCTCTAATTTGTGTATTTTGGATACAACTAACACGGACTAGCGCTGTTTTCAACAGAATTGCCCTGGTGTCTCATTTTTGTGCAGAAACTCAACTTTCAGGAAAATCCCCGGGATTAATTCCAATGGGCCTATTTTCATAGAAGAGGGACGGAGCCAGAAGACCAGAAGGAGGGGGGCCACGAGGCGCCAACCCCATAAGGCGGCGCGGTGGGCCCCTGGGCCGCGCCGCCCTATGGTGGCGACGCCTCGGGCAGCCCCAGGTGCTCCCCTCTGGACTACTTAAGGGTTTCGACCTAAAAAAGCACAGGGGTTAGACGGAATTGCCAGAAGACATCCAGAACACCGCCGCCATCGCGAAACTCCGTTTCGGGACCAGAAACTCCGTTCTGGCACTCCGCCGGGACGGGGAATTGGAGGAGATCATTGCCATCATCACCACCGACGCCTCTCCATCGACCAGCCATGTTTCCCCCATCCATGTGTGAGTAATTCCCCCGCTGTAGGCTGAAGAGGATGGTAGGGATTGGATGAGATTGGTCATGTAATAGCATAAGATTGTTAGGGCATAGTGCCTAGTATCCGTAATTGGTACTTTTATGATATTGTTGCAACTTGTTATGCTTAATGCTTGTCACTAGGGCCCGAGTGCCATGATCTCAGATCTGAATATGTTATTGTTTCATGATGATATTCATTGTTTTATGATCTTACCTGCAAGTTGTATACACATGTTGCTGTCTGGAACCCGAGGCCCCAAAGTGACAGAAATTGGGACAACCAGAGGGGAAGGCGGTGATATGAGGATCACATGTGTTCACGGAGTGTTAATGCTTTGCTCCGGTGCTCTATTAAAAGGAGTACCTTAATTTCCAGTAGATTCCCTAGAGGCCCGGCTGCCACCGGCTGGTAGGACAAAAGATGTTGTGCAAGTTTCTCATTGCGAGCACGTACGACTATATACGGAACACATGCCTATGGATTGTTTAGTACTTGGATACCGTTTTATTATTATCTGCAAATGCCCTATTTTGATTGTTACATGAGTTTCTCTCATCCATGCAACGCCCGTTCATCCATCCCTGTGCCTACAGTATTTTAATCCTGCTGTTTACTATAATCACTACTGCTGTCTTTGTTACTCCGCTGCTGATATTTCACTATCGCTCGTTGCTATAAAGCATTACCTCTTGATAAACTCTTGCGAGCAAGTCTGTTTCCAGGTGCAGCTGAATTGACAACTCCGCTGTTAAGGCTTACAAATATTCTTTGGCTCTGATACGTCCCAAACGTATCTATAATTTCTTATGTTCCATGCTACTTTTATGATGATACTCACATGTTTTATACACATTATATGACATATTTATGCATTTTCCGGCACTAACCTATTGACGAGATGCCGAAGAGCCAGTTGTTGTTTTCTGCTGTTTTTGGTTTCAGAAATCCTAGTAAGGAAATATTCTCGGAATTGGACGAAATCAACGCCCAGGGGCCTATTTTTCCACGAAGCTTCCAGAAGTCCGAAGAGGAAACGAAGTGGGCCCACGAGGTGGCGCCACACTAGGGCGGCGCGGCCCAAGCCTTGGCCGCGCCGGCCTGTTGTGTGGGGCCCTCGTGTGGCCCCCTGACCTGCCCTTCCGCCTACTTAAAGTCTTCGTCGCGAAACCCCCAGTACCGAGAGCCACGATACGGAAAACCTTCCAGAGACGCAGCCGCCGCCAATCCCATCTCGGGGGATTCAGGAGATCGCCTCCGGCACCCTGCCGGAGAGGGGAATCATCTCCCGGAGGTCTCTTCATCGCCATGATCGCCTCCGGATCGATGTGTGAGTAGTTCACCCCTGGACCATGGGTCCATAGCAGTAGCTAGATGGTCGTCTTCTCCTCATTGTGCTATCATGTTCAATCTTGTGAGCTGCCTATCATGATCAAGATCGTTTATTCGTAATCCTACATGTTGTGTTTGTTGGGATCCGATGGATATTGAATACTATGTCAAGTTGATTATCAATCTATCATATATGAGTTGTTTATGTTCTTGCATGCTCTCCGTTGCTAGTAGAGGCTCTGGCCAAGTTGATACTTGTGACTCCAAGAGGGAGTATTTATGCTCGATAGTGGGTTCATGCCTCCATTAAATGCAGGACGATGTGAGAAAGTTCTAAGGTTGTGGATGTGCTGTTTCCACTAGGGATAAAACATCGATGCTTTGTCTAAGGATATTTGTGTTGATTACATTACGCACCATACTTAATGCAATTGTCTGTTGCTTGCAACTTAATACCAGAAGGGGTTCGGATGATAACCTGAAAGTGGACTTTTTAGGCATAGATGCATGCTGGATGGCGGTCTATGTACTTTGTCGTAATGCCCTGATTAAATCTCATAGTACTCATCATGATATATGTATGTGCATTGTTATGCCTTCTTTATTTGTCAATTGCCCAACTGTAATTCGTTCACCCAACATGCTATTTATCTTATGGGAGAGACACCACTAGTGAACTGTGGACCCCGGTCCTATTCTTTACATCTGAAATACAATCTACTGCAATACTTGTTCTTTACTGTTCTTCGCAAACAATCATCTTCCACACAATACGGTTAATCCTTTGTTCACAGCAAGCCGGTGAGATTGACAACCTCACTGTTACGTTGGGGCAAAGTACTTTGGTTGTGTTGTGCAGGTTCCACGTTGGCGCCGGAATCCCTGGTGTTGCGCCGCACTACACTTCGCCGCCATCAACCTTCAACGTGCTTCTTGGCTCCTACTGGTTCGATAAACCTTGGTTTCTTTCTGAGGGAAAACTTACTGCTGTGCACATCACACCTTCCTCTTGGGGTTCCCAACGGACGTGTGTCTCACGCGCATCAAGACTATTTTCTGGCGCCGTTGCCGGGGAGATCAAGACACGCTGCAAGGGGAGTCTCCACTTCCAATCTCTTTACTTTGTTTTTGTCTTGCTTTACTTTACTTTATTTACTACTTTGTTTGCTGCACTAAAACAAAACACAAAAAAAATTAGTTGCTAGTTTTACTTTATTTACTATCTTGTCTTGTTCTCTATATCAAAAACACAAAAAAAATAGTTACTAGCATTTACTTTATTTAGTTTGCTTTATTTACTACTGCTAAAATGAATACTCCTGAGAACACTAAGTTGTGTGATTTCACTAGTTAGGCTTAATGGAAAACAACAAAAATATTAGAGATCTTTATAGTATTTATCTTGAGTTAGGACATGAGGTGTTTGAAGAGAAAATTAAGAAACCCATGGAACTTTGTTTGCAAAATAGTTGTAGCAATGTTATTAGCATGAACTCTTTGAACACTATTATTGCTAATGCTATGGAAGAATTTAAGCTTGGGGAAGCTGGTTTTGATGAGCATGATATTTTTAGTCCCCCAAGCATGGAGGAGAGAATTTACTTTAATGAAACTTTTCCTCCCATTTATGATGATAGTTGTATTTTGGTGCCACCTACTATTGAGGATAAAGTTTATTATGATTATACTATGTCTCCTACATTTGATGATTATGGTGATGAGAATAATAATGGTAGCTACTTTGTTGAATTTGCTCCCACTACAATTAATAAGAATGACTATGCTTATGTTGGGAATAGTAATTATTTTATGCATGAGACTCATGATAAGAATGCTTTATGCGATAGTTATATTGTTGAGTTTGTTCATGATGCTACTGGAAATTATTATGAGAGAGGAAAATATGGTTGTAGAAATTTTCATGTTACTAAAACACCTCTCTATATGCTGAAATTTTTGAAGTTACACTTGTTTTGTCTTTCTATGCTATTCACTTTGTTCTTCATGAATTTATTCGTGTACAATATTCCTATGCATAGGAAGTGGGTTAGACTTAAATGTGTTTTGAATTTGCTTCTTGATGCTCCTTTTGCTTCAACTCTTATTCCTTATGAGTGCATCATTAAAATCTACTGAGCCCATCTTAACGGCTATAAAGAAAGAACTTCTTGGGAGATAACCCATGTTATTATTTTACTACAACACTTTTGTTTTATATTTGAGTCTTGGAAGTTGTTATTACTGTAGCAACCTCTCCTTATCTTTATTTTATTGCATTTTTGTGCCAAGTAAAGTCTTTGATAGTAAAGTCAATACTAGATTTGGATTACTGCGCAGAAACATATTTCTTGCTGTCACGAATCTGGGTAGAATTCTCTGTAGGTAACTCAGAAAAATCTGCAAATTTACGTGCGTGATCCTCAGATATGTACGCAACTTTCATTCAATTTGAGCATTTTCATCTGAGCAAGTCTAGTTCCCCTGGAAAATTCATCTTTACGGACTGTTCTGTTTTGACAGATTCTGCCTTTTATTTCGCATTGCCTGTTTTGCTATGTTTGATGGATTTCTTTGTTCCATTAACTTTCAGTAGCTTTGTGCAATGTCCAGAAGTGTTAAGAATGATTATGTCACCTCTGAATATATGAATTTTCAATTATGCACTAACCCTCTAATGAGTTTGTTTTGAGTTTGGTGTGGAGGAAGTTTTCAAGGGTCAAGAGAGGAGGATGATATACTATGATCAAGAAGAGTGAAAAGTCTAAGCTTGGGGATGCCCCCGTGGTTCATCCCTGCATATTTCAAGAAGACTCAAGCATCTAAGCTTGGGGATGCCCAAGGCATCCCCTTCTTCATCGACAACATTATCAAGTTCCTCTAATGAAACTATATTTTTATTCAGTCACATCTTATGTGCTTTTCTTGGAGCGTCTGTTTGCTTTAGTTTTTGTTTTTGTTTGAATAAAATTGGATCCTAACATTCTTTATATTGGAGATATTACGCTCCGCTGTTGCATATGAACACATGTGTTCTTAGCTTTATTCTTAATGTTCATTGCGAAGGTTGAACTACCTCGTTCATTGATATATGGTTGGAAACGGAAAATGCCGCATGTGGTAAATGGTATAATGTCTTGAATAATGTGATACTTGGAAATTGTTGTGCTCATATAGATCATGTTTAAGCTCTTGCATCATGTATTTTGCACCTATTAATGAATAACTACATAGAGCTTGTTAAAATTTGGTTTGCATGATTGGTCTCTCTAAGTCTAGATATTTTCTGGTTGAGGTGTTTGAACAACAAGGAGATGATGTAAAGTCTTATAATGCTTACAATATGTTTATATGTGAGCTTTGCTGCACCTTTTATACTTGAGTTTGCTTCAAACAACCTTGCTAGCCTAGCCTTGTATTGAGAGGGATTCTTCTCGTGCATCCAAATCCTTGAGCCAAAATCCATGCCATTTGTGTCCACCATACCTACCTACTACATGGTATTTCTCCGCCATTCCAAAGTACATTACTTGAGTGCTACCTTTAAACTTCCATTCTTTGCCTTTACAATACATAGCTCATGGGACAAATAGCCTTAAAAACTATTGTGGTGAAGAATATGTACTTATGTGTCTTATTTCTTAATAAGTTGCTTGTTGAGCGGTAACCATGTTTCTGGGGACGCCATCAACTTTTACCTTTGTTGAAAATCATGTGAGTTGCTATGCATGTTTGTCTTGTCTGAAGTAAGGGAGATTTCAAATGGTTTGAGTATGCATATTGTTAGAGAAGAACATTGGGCCGCTAACTAAAGCCATGAATCATGGTGGAAGTTTCAGTTTGGACATAAAACCTCAATCTCTTATGAGAATATTACCTGTTGTTGAATGCTTAAGCATTAAAAGAGGAGTCCATTATCTGTTGTCTATGTTGTCCCGGTATGTGTGTCTAAGTTGAGAATGATCAAAAGCGAGAAATCCAATGCGAACCTTCTCCTTAGACTCTTGTACAAGCGGCATAGAGGTACCCCTTTGTGACACTTGGTTGAAACATATGTTATGCAATGATAATCCGTGTTAATCCAAGCTAATTAGGACAAGGTGCGGGCACTATTGGTATACTATGCATGAGGCTTGCAACTTATAAGATATCTTATACATAACACATATGATTTATTAGTACCGTTGACAAAATTGTTTCTTGTTTTCAAAATGAAAAGCTCTAGCACAAAAATAGTAATCCATGCTTCCCTCTGCGAAGGGCCTATCTTCTACTTTATTGTTGAGTCAGTTTACCTATTCTTTCTATCTTAGAAGCAAACACTTGTATCAACTGTGTGCATTGATTCTTACATGTTTACCTATTGCACTTGTTATATTACTTTGTGTTGACAATTATCCATGAGATATACATGTTGAAGATGAAAGCAACCGCTGAAACTTATATCTTCCTTTGTGTTGTTTCAAAGCTTTCTACTAAGAATTTATTGCTTATGAGTTAACTCTTATGCAAGACTTATTGATGCTTGTCTTGAAAGTACTATTCATGAAAAGTCTTTGTTATATGATTCATTTGTTTACTCATTATCTTCATCATTGCTTCGAATTGCTGCATTCATCTCATGTGCCTTACAATAGTATTGATCAAGATTATGATAGCATGTCACTTTAGAAATTATCTTTGTTATCGTTTACCTACTCGAGGGCGAGTAGGAACTAAGCTTGGGGATGCTTGATACGTCCCAAACGTATCTCTAATTTCTTATGTTCCATGCTACTTTTATGATGATACTCACATGTTTTATACACATTATATGACATATTTATGCATTTTCCGGCACTAACCTATTGACGAGATGCCGAAGAGCCGATTCTTTGTTTTCACTGTTTTTGGTTTCAGAAATCCTAGTAAGGAAATATTCTCGGAATTGGACGAAATCAACGCCCAGGGGCCTATTTTTCCATGAAGCTTCCAGAAGTCCGAAGAGGAAATGAAGTGGGGCCACGAGGTGGCGCCACACTAGGGCGGCGCGGCCCAAGCCTTGGCCGCGCCGGCCTGTTGTGTGGGGCCCTCGTGTGGCCCCCTGACCTGCCCTTCCGCCTACTTAAAGTCTTCATCGCGAAACCCCCAGTACCGAGAGCCACGATACAGAAAACCTTCCAGAGACGCAGCCGCCGCCAATCCCATCTCGGCGGATTCAGGAGATCGCCTCCGGCACCCTGCCGGAGAGGGGAATCATCTCCCGGAGGTCTCTTCATCGCCATGATCGCCTCCAGATCGATGTGTGAGTAGTTCACCCCTGGACCATGGGTCCATAGCAGTAGCTAGATGGCCGTCTTCTCCTCATTGTGCTATCATGTTCGATCTTGTGAGCTGCCTATCATGATCAAGATCGTTTATTTGTAATCATACATGTTGTGTTTGTTGGGATCCGATGGATATTGAATACTATGTCAAGTTGATTATCAATCTATCATATATGAGTTGTTTATGTTCTTGCATGCTCTCCGTTGCTAGTAGAGGCTCTGGCCAAGTTGATACTTGTGACTCCAAGAGGGAGTATTTATGCTCGATAGTGGGTTCATGCCTCCATTAAATGCTGGGACAAGTGTGACGAAAGTTCTAAGGTTGTGGATGTGCTGTTGCCACTAGGGATAAAACATCGATGCTTTGTCTAAGGATATTTGTGTTGATTACATTACGCACCATACTTAATGCAATTGTCTGTTGCTTGCAACTTAATACCGGAAGGGGTTCGGATGATAACCTGAAAGTGGACTTTTTAGGCATAGATGCATGTTGGATGGCGGTCTATGTACTTTGTCGTAATGCCCTGATTAAATCTCATAGTACTCATCATGATATATGTATGTGCATTGTTATGCCTTCTTTATTTGTCAATTGCCCAACTGTAATTCGTTCACCCAACATGCTATTTATCTTAGGGATTTCTATTTTCGTGCCCTCGGTTCCTTAGTTGTGCTCAGTTTTCCCCAGCCCCTTAGTTTTTCCTCAGTTTTACCCTAGCCTTTGTCTGAAGACCCGCAGAAGGAGCTCAGACGGAAGGAATCCGTTTATTTGGACGTTCGTGGCCGACGTGTTGCGCCGCGTCGTCTGTGGGGCCGCGTCGTGTGGGGCCGCGTCGCGTGGGGCTGGTAGAAAGGGACCGCGTGGGACAGGACGAGAAGCGTTTGGTTGCACGTGAGCAGGAGCTGGGTTTTGTCTCTCTCGGCCCAAATTGGCATTTTTAAAAGCACCTTTTCCCCTCTTTCTCTCTCTGTCTTTTTCACCAAATTAGTATCAAATCTAGAGAAGCTTCTATTTCTGTCTTTCTTCAATATGGCAGCAAATCTAGTAGCAAATCTCTGGGGTTATTTATGCCTTTTGGCCCTCGTTTTTTGCCCAATATGGCAGCAAATCTAGTAGCAAATCTAGAAGCTATTATATGATAAATTCACAGCAGCATAATCAGAAAACTAAGTATAATACATAGGTAAACTGCATACAGCAGCCAAAAGCAGCCAATAACATTGTTAATGTTCACGACAAACTAAGCTGCAAAAATATACAAGATCACGCACGCAATGTATGGACAACAAGAAGATTAGGATGAATGAATTTGTTCTTCATTCCTCCTCATATATTTCTCCGTCGCTCCATTCGTGCAATTCCCCAAGGAAATATTCATTGAACTCCTTCCGTCTGCAGTGTGAGGCCAATACATCCTCCAAACGGTATGGCCTCGTGTTCATTTCTCAAACCGTAGAGTCCTATTCTATCCACACGTAGTGGCCACTCATCCCTGCATTTGTATCATGAGAGTACACTCTGATATAACCCAAATCCGTGTAGTAGATGCTGCCAAAGTTGAAGTGTCGGGTACACTCTGGTGTCGACGGAGATACACCGGATAAAATTCACGAAGAAGGCATTACTGCCAATGTTAGTGACCGGATGGAGAGAGCGGCTCTGAGTGTCCACACGGTACACCAATGGTTTGCCCGCCAAAGCCGCGCTGACCAACAACACAAGCAGCAGATCACCATCCGACTTCACAAGGTAGAACTTCTGACGTCCAAGTTCTCGGGAAATGAAATTAGTGTCTCCATCTTGACGGTGCTCGCGCGCTGCTGCAATCAGTATATTGGTGCACACTATTCTTCCGATCTCAAAATTGTCCGGTTACCGCATACGGTTCACCATTGAACGGGGTAATGCAACGGAAAACATGGTTCTTGATCGAAAATCTTCCTTCTCCCCAATCCCCATCTTCATTTATATCCTTAGTTGGAGTGCTCTCATCGACCCAACCAATTTCCGGCGGGTAATGTGTGGCAACGAAGACCATAGTCGGGGATTTGATAACAGCGATCGATTTCAGAAAAACAGATGGCATCTGCGCCTCAAACATCGTGTTCGATTTCTTTGTGAGTGGGTTCAGCAGCCGTATCTTGTGCGGCGGGTTCTTCTGGGCAAGCACGATGACGCCACGGGAAAAGCCGACGAAGTAGAATCTAAAATATATTGAAAAGATAACATTCAGCACTAAGATTGAAAATAAGATCTATGGTGACGCCACGGGAAAAGCCGAGGAATTTGAACCTTGCACGAACTGCAGATAGATCTATGGTGACGTAGCGGGATGTGCCGAGATGGAGGAAGGTGAACTCAGCGGCGCGTGGAAGAGCGTGGTGTAGCATGATCCATTCGTGCGGTGCACGTCGGGATCGGAGTAAACCTGAGCGCCAATTTCTACGGACTTGCCTCATAGCAGAGTAGCTGTCCACGTACTCCTCTTTCGCCAATAAGCATTCGCCGATCTTGTGAAGTGGTCCGTCAGCCGTGAGACCGGCCCAGCTTCACGGAGGCGCCGCGCTGGATGCGCCGCCCTCGGATGCGCCGCCCTCGGAGGCGACGGGCTCGGCGGCGACGGGCTCGGAGGCGACGGGCTCGGAGGCGACGGGCTCGGAGGCGACGGGCTCGGGGGCGATGGCCGCCGGCGCATTCTTCTTCTCCATCGCCGGCAGGGGAGGGCTCGTACGGCGGTTGGGGTTTTTGGAGAAGTTGATGGGACGTGAAGGGGTGGTTTCGTGCGTGAGCGATAATGAGACGTACTGTGTGCAGAGGGAGGGAGAGAGGGGCTTACGCGTCCTAAATGCGACCCGCGTCAACAATGGCACGTCTTCCACGTCTGCACCGCGACACGCGTCAACAATGGCACGTCTTCCACTTCTGCACCGCAACACGCGTCCTCGAGTCTAACCCTGGAAATTTAGATATACTCATGTATACCCTCGAGTCATATACTAGCATTTTTTGTATGCTCGGTTTTCACCTTGAGTGCTAATACTGGCTAGTGCAATATACTCAGTTTTACCCTCAAGTGGCTGGTCAACAGAGAGTCAACAAATGGGATTAACTAGTTAAATGAGTTATTTAATGTGCAAAAAATTCCGAAAAGGAGTGGCACTTACTCATGGAGTCTTTACCACAAATTTCCACTTCTCAAATCATAGATAAATCGTAGATAAATCAAGTTTCACCACAAATTGCCACTTCTCAAATCACCTAGTAGCTATGAAGGTGCATGGTTTTCCATAATAAGCCCTACCCAAAACAGCTTTCCCCAAAACATACTTTGTCTGAATGAGACCATAATTTTCACACTCATGTAGATTTGTATTGCAAATAGTTTGAGGTAGGCCAAGATGGGTTTCATTGTACAAAACACGCATTTTCCATTTTTTAAATCTCATATTTGAATCCCTTAGTCTGTTTACTACTCACTTGCCCTTGGTTTCTTGATACTACTCAGTTTTGCCCTCTCCCTTCACAAACTCTCACAGACGCCCAACATTGCCCTGATTGGTCTAGCCCATTCACGCGGATCGTGCCCGACGACCGTTGATCGTATGATCTAACGGGCAGGATAACCCCTATCTCTCTCTCTCTGTCGTCGGTTAGCTTCACGCAAAGTTTGGTTTTCTGCATTATTTTTCACGAGCTAAATTATAAACTCTTTTTAGGCATTACTTTTCACGCAAAAAATGATAAACCATCACCGATTTGTTGTAGCCATTACTTTTCACGCACAAAAATGATACACCATCACCCATTTCGTGTACCCATTACTTTTCACGCAAAAAATGATAAACCATCACCGATTTTGTTGTAGCCATTACTTTTCACGCACAAAAATGATAAACCATCACCGATTTGTTGTAGCCATTACTTTTCACGCACAAAAATGATACACCATCACCCATTTCGTGTAGCCATTACTTTTCACGCAAAAAATGATACACCATCACCCATTTCTTGTACCCATTACTTTTCACGCAAAAAACGATAAACCATCACCGATTTCTTGTAGCCATTACTTTTCACGCACAAAAATGATACACCATCACCCATTTCGTGTACCCATTACTTTTCACGCAAAAAAATGATAAACCATCACCGATTTTGTTGTAGCCATTACTTTTCACGCACAAAAATGATAAACCATCACCGATTTGTTGTAGCCATTACTTTTCACGCACAAAAATGATACACCATCACCCATTTCGTGTAGCCATTACTTTTCACGCAAAAAATGATACACCATCACCCATTTCTTGTACCCATTACTTTTCACGCAAAAAACGATAAACCATCACCGATTTCTTGTAGCCATTACTTTCCTTTTAGGCATTACTTTTCACGGTAAAATGATAAACTATACCCCCACAACGGTCGACTCCTCCTTAATTTATTGTGTATAAACCCACACAACGGTCATCTCCTCCTTATTTTATTGTGTAAACCCTACAACGGTCATCTCTCCCTTATAAACACCCACACGGCCATCCCTTGTGTCAATAGGTTCTGCCTCTCTCTTCTTTTCGTTCACATACACTTTATCCATTGCCATGGCTTCCACGTCTCGGACGCGGACCGGAAGGGGAAGGGGAAGGGGAAGGGGAAGTGGATCATCATCATTGCCACCACCACCGTCAACACCGCCATTGATCATAGAGGAGTTCTTCATCGTCGTCTATGAAGACCCTTTGGTCAAGAAGGTACGTACGCGTTCCCACATATATGATGCATGTGATTAATTATGGGCATGTTCTAAAAAACCTTTAATTTCAAGGGTTCCCTAATTTCAAACGATCGGCGCTCGATCTCTTTGCAGGAACTCCCAAAAAAATTTGCGGACTATCTTGACGGCAAGGAGCCAGCTAAGGTGTATCTGCGAGCAAATGATCAGCGGTCCTCGTCTCTGGACCGTGGAGGTCCTATTTGACGGACAAGGCCGGATGTACCTCGACAAGGGCTGGGAGAAATTCGCCATCGCGCACGGTGTGGATTTCGGCTGGTTCGTACACTTCAAATATGAAGGCGATGATGTGCTCACAGTGAAGGTGTTCGACGGAACAATGTGCAGGAGGTACTACTACTCAGACGACGAAGATACTGACGATGAAAGCGACGACGACGTGAAGCCATGCATCCATCCCCTTTAGATAATTAAGGGGATTATGACCAAGAATATATATGTAGCTTCATATGCATCGATTTAGAGATCTAGCTATTTTCTATATATTATGCATGTAAAAAATAATATCGCATTTCCACTATTATTCGAGCACCACATCCTCCAAACGATGCCGATGCCGATGCCGATATCGGCATGGTCAGAACGGCTATGCTCGCCGCCACTGCTAGGTCAACGTCGGGATACACAATGTTTAGCATAAGAGTCACTTTAGATTAAGCTGCGAAAATGGGCTGAGGCGACCCCTACAGAGCGGCTCTATATTATATTCTCTAAATAAAATAGACGACCACAGCGGTCATTGGCTGCGGAGGCCCCACAGAGCGGCAATATATAATTTTCTATAAATAAATAGACGACCCACTGGTCATTGGCTGCGGCAGCCCCATAGAGCGGCCCCATTTGTCATTGGCAGCACCGCGTATACAATCAGGAAATAAAACGGCCCACGCGTCAGCGGTAGATGGATCCACCCGTCAGCACGAGACGGTCAGCGAGGAACTGACCTCACGGTAACGGTAAGGCCTCTGACCTGACGGCAACCCGCGTCTTCGAGGGGTTTCAAACTAGAGGGAGGGGAAAACTGAGGAAAAACTAACGAGCTGGGGAAAACTGAGTACAACTAACGAAGCAGGGGCACGAAAATAGAAATCCCTTTATCTTATGGGAGAGACACCACTAGTGAACTGTGGACCCCGGTCCTATTCTTTACATCTGAAATACAATCTACTGCAATACTTGTTCTTTACTGTTCTTCGCAAACAATCATCTTCCACACAATACGGTTAATCCTTTGTTCACAGCAAGCCGGTGAGATTGACAACCTCACTGTTACGTTGGGGCAAAGTACTTTGGTTGTGTTGTGCAGGTTCCACGCTGGCGCCGGAATCCCGGGTGTTGCGCCGCACTACACTTCACCGCCATCAACCTTCAACGTGCTTCTTGGCTCCTACTGGTTCGATAAACCTTGGTTTCTTTCTGAGGGAAAACTTACTGCTGTGCACATCACACCTTCCTCTTGGGGTTCCCAACGGACGTGTGTCTCACGCGCATCGGGCTCCCCTTGGGTAGAATCAATAAATTGGGTTTTACTTCCCTCGAAGACTGTTGCGATCCCCTATACTTGTGGGTTATCAAGACTATTTTCTGGGCCGTTGCCGGGGAGCATAGCTTTATTTGCAAGTTCACTTGGATTGATATTGTTCGCTGCAAATTCTCCATCATGGGTTAACCTCGCGATACTAAAGTCGCCATATTACCATCCACTACAAGAAAAGGTACAACTCTGAGTACCTCTGCTGCTCTTGATTCACCATCTGTGATAAGTAAACTTGTTTCACCACCACAAGCTTCAAATGCTGGTACTTCTGCTGAATCTGAAAATTCCTCTTATAATTTTGATGATGCTTCTGCTGTGCTTGATAATGATGGTTCATTAGGATCTTTTCTAGATGCTACGATTGCTAGGTCTAGACAAATTGAAAGTACTGAAATTCCTAATGAAAATGCTGCTACACCTGTTAATTCACCTGAGTCTGTTGAATACTCTAGTGATGATCTTGATGAAGATTATGTAGAACTTGATGATGATTTCATTGATAAATGCAATGCTACTACTGATGCAAGTAAAATTAAAAAGCTTCTTGCACAACATACTGTTAGATATAAACTGTCTCCTGATCCTAAATTTGCCACATCTCCTATAAACATTAAGGATAAGGATTATGATTTTTCTCTTGATTTATCTCATATATCTATTGTTGAGAAAACACATTTTTGTGGTACTGAAAAAGAATGTGTTGTAGAACACATGATTGAGCTGTCTACTCTGAGTAGCTTGTTTCCTGATGATACCAAGAAGCGCACTTATTTTGTTGCTAAATTTTTTCCTTTCTCATTAAAAGATGATGCTAAAACTTGGTATAATAGTTTGCCTCCTGATTCTATTGATAGTCCAAAAGATTTGCTTGATGTTTTCTTTCGGAAATACTTTCCTGCTAGTGCTCAACATATTGCTTTGCAGAGAATTTATAATTTTGACCAGAAAGATGGAGAGAAATTGCCTGAGGCTTGGGCAAGATTTTGCTCTATTATCAGAGCTCGGCCTGGACATGATTTGGAAAAGCATGATTTACTTGATATATTTTATAGTGGACTAACCATTGAGTCTAGGGCATACCTGGATAGTTGTGCTGGTTGTGTTTTCAGGAAAAGAACTCCAGACGACGCTGAAGAATTATTGGCCAGAATAGGCCGGAATCATGATGATTGGACTACACCTGAACCAACACCGACACCAATATTGAAGAAGAGGGGTATGATTAAATTAAATGATGAAGATATGAGGGAAGCCAAGAAATCTCTTAAGGAGAAAGGTATTAAATCTAAAGATGTGAAGAATTTACCTCCCATAGAATATTTATGTAAGATAACTACCCCTTCATCCATGATTGAGGTACATTCTCTTCAACGCTTTAGTAGGGAAGATATTCCGTATTCAAAACCTCCTGATCAATGTTTAGATGAGTTATAATTATATTGTTAAGCAAGATAACTTTAATATGAGAGTAGAGAATCATTTAATGAGAAATTCTCAAGCTATTAGTGAATTGCATGATATTGTGGAGAGAACCTCCAATGATGTTAAGATGCTTGTTAAACATTTTCATATGGTTCAAACTCAAATTGATCAACTCACTAAAGTGCAAAATGACTTGTTGAAAAATAGTTCTAAAGAAAAACATGCTTATGAAGTAACAACTAGAGGTGGTGTTTCTACTCAGGATCCTCTATATCCTGAGGGGCATCCCAAAAGAGTTGAACAAGATTCTCAACGAACTGAAACTAGTGCTCCTTCTAAGAAAAAGAAAAATAAACATAAAACTGTTGTAGAGACCTCTGAGCCTGTTAATGATCCTAATAGTATTTCTATTTCTGATGCTGAAAATGAAAGTGGTAATGAACATGATAAAGATAATGATAAGAATGATGCTTCTGATAAAGAAGAGGTTGAGGATGAACCTGAAAAGCATGCTAAAAATAAAAAAGTATACTAAAGAATATTTTATTGCTAAGAAACATGGTAATGAAAGATAACCTTGGGTTCAAAAGCAAATGCCTTTTCCTGCTAAGAAACTAAAATCAAAGGAAGAAGAACACTATAATAAATTTTGTGATTGGATGAAACCTTTGTTCCTGCAAATCCCTTTGACTGATGCTATTAAATTGCCTCCTTATTCAAAGTTTATGAAAGACATTGTCTCTAACAAAAGGAAAATTCCTAATGAGGAGATTTCCACTATGCTTGCTAATTACTCTTTTAATGGCAAGGTTCCAAAGAAGCTGGGCGACCCAGGTATACCGACTATTCCTTGTTCCATCAAGAATAATTATGTTAGAACTGCTCTATGTGATTTGGGAGCAGGTGTTAGTGTTATGCCTTTTTCTCTTTATAATGGACTTTATTTAGATAAGTTGATACCAACTGATAGATCTTTGCAAATGGCTGATAAATCTACTGCTATTCCTGTTGGTATATGTGAGGATGTTCCTGTTCAAGTTACTCAAAACTGCTTAATATTAACTGATTTTGTTGTGTTGGAAATGCCTGAAGATGATAATATGTCTATTATTCTTGGGAGACCTTTTCTTAACACCGCAGGGCTGTTATTGATTGCAATAAAGGAAAAGTTACTTTCAATGTTGATGACAAGGAGCATACTGTTTATTTTCCCAAGAGGATTGATAAAGTATATGGAGTTAATACAATTTCTAATTTGAGATCTATCAAAGTGGGAGATATTGATTGTCCAATATATGAGCCTAAAGAAGAATATCAAACTCTTGTGATTGGATCCATATAATTACAATATAAGGTAACATGATTGATTTGAGGTTTATTTCTTCTTATGACATGTAAGATTTATTTGGTAGCAAGACTTGATCAACCTTGTTAACAAGTACATTTTATATGCATAGAAGAGCTAAACAACATTTCTTTCCTTCTCCACTTGTTTTACTCGCTGTAGCACTACTTGTTATACAAGATGCTTATTTGCTTAGAGTTTGAAAATCTTTTTCTGCCCTGTAATAATAATTTTGACACCCAAAAATGTGCATTTTTCAAAGTTCTCAAAAATTTACAAAAATTATACTATTGGTCTCATTTTTCGAAGAGCTACCTGGGAGCACCAGGGGCTGACCAGTGGGGCACCCTGGGGCTGGACCCCATGGGCCGGCGTGGCCAGCAAGGGGGGCGCGCCACCCTGTGGTGTGGGCCCCTCCTTGCCCCACTAACTCATCTCTTCCTCCCATCTCTCTCTCCCAAAAAAACTCGTACTCACTTTCTCTCACTCGTGTTTCTGCTCAAGAGCTCAAGATTTCTCGATCTCTTTGCTCAGCCCAGATTTCTATCTGAAATTTGGCACATTTGCTCTCCGGTATGTGACTCCTCCGATTATCCAAATAGAATATTGTTTGGTTGAGTATATCTTGAATATTTTGATGCTGTAGGTAAGATGTTAAGTGAGCTTGCATGCTTGTTCTAAGTTGTAAAAATTAGTTTTGATGCATGTTTAGTACTCTACCAAGTTCCTATAGTAGTTTCCCTCAATTATATATCTCCAAATCAACTTTTATAATGTTTGTTGAAAAATTTCAGAAAAGGAAGATGGATAATTATAACTTTGGAGAAGTGTTCGAAAGAGAGACGACAAGCACGGGGAGGCTCTCAAGGGCAGCCACTCGATTCAGACGATCCTATAATGAGGATGTCCTCGCACCGAGCTTCGAAGCCGAAGAAGACAATGGAGTCCCTAACGCTTCATCTTTTCCATGTTATAACTTTTTGAGTAATGCAGGGTTGCTGGATGATTTCTTGGTCCTCGTCGGTAATGTGGGCTTAACCACCTATATGGAAGATGAGAGGGATCAATACTGCATGCTAACTAAAATCTTCGTTGAGAGCTTTCAGTTCAACAACAAGCACTATCAACCATCAGTTGCATTCAGGATTTATGGTAATCCTATTACTATGAAGTTGAAGGATTTTTGTACTGCATTGGATATTGCCCCTGTAGGTACAGCGAAGAAGATCGAGAATAATCCCAAGGCTTTGCTGGAGCTCTATCGAGATATTACCAATGATGATAGCCGCACCATTCAGCGCAGCAAGATAAGAAACATTCAACTCCCTGCCATTAGATACTTCGCTTACTATCTTGCTACTAGCATTCTTGGTAGGGAGAACACTAGCAATATTTCTAGTTATCATCTTGCTTTCTTAGTTGCTGCACTTACTGGAGAGACACCTAATCATCTTGGTGCTCTTGTTGCTCGCCGTTTGTCTAACAAGGGGCCTATTTTTGGAGGAATTGTTGCCTCACGCATTTTAGCATATCTAGATCTTCCTCTTGACCCTACTGATGTGAAATTAACTCCTATAAGGCTTGATATTGCTGCTATGAAGAGTCATCAATTTGTTACAACTGACTCTAGTTTAGATAATATTGTCTATAGAATGTTGTTTACTGACGGGGATGAGAAGGAAATCCCTTTGCCGCAGCCAGATTTGTTTAGTATTCACAGGAAACCGTGGTCGCGCTCTAAGGAGGAGGTGGATGAGCAGCTGAAGATACATGGCTTCCACCAGCAGCATGACTCCAAGGACGCCGAGCCCTCCCACGAGTACACCGTCACGTATCCTGGTGCATCTTCTAGCCCTTTTCTCGGAACAGGATCCATCTTCGTCGTACTACGGAGGTGCCACATCATGGGCACCATGGGATTGAACTCCACTTAGGCCAAAAGCCTAAGCTTGGGGGGAGGTATACCGACATCACTCATTCATTGCATATTATAGTTGCTGGATACTTGTACATACTTGTTTAGCTTCTTAAAGTGGTTTTCTAATAAGAGGAAGATGATATTTGGGGAAGTGCTGATTGAAAACAGATTCTGTACTGATACCAAAAAAAATCTCAAAAACATCCAGAACGTTATTTTACAAAGCCAATTTTTGTGCATGTTCCCCAGGTTGTTATCTAACTTTCATTAGTTGAACACTTTTTGAGCTGAGCAGCGGAAGAATTTCTTAAAAATCGATTACTGTACTGCTGTCAAGTTTTGGCAGATTTCTGCCACTTTGCTTTTCTGTGATTCTTCTAGCTTTCATTTCCTTGTTTTTGCTTTGTTTCTTTCCCAGAACACAAAAAGACCAAAAATATTTCTGTTGTTTCTCTTTACCATTTGATTATTTTGGTTTCTTATTCCTATTTTGCTTTATTTGCTATCGTTGGTTTGCTATAAGAAAATCCAAAAAGATTTTGCTTTACTTGCTTGTTTCCTTTTGTTCTTGTTTCCAATTCAAAAACACCAAAAATATTTGTTGTTCTTCTTTGGTTTTTTAAAGTTCACTTTGGAGTTCAGCGGTCTTCGGTGGTTGGAGCTTGGTTTTCATTCCATATTATTCAAGCTACACAAGTGAAAGGCAATAATGACGATCTACGGCAATCCGACTGTGTTAAAGGCTGGTATGAACTCTATTTGTTTTCATTTTTGTACATATACTCATCCATGTGGGCATGCTTAGTTGGTTGATGTGAGGTATATGTCATTTAATGAAGTCTAGTAGTTCATGATCTCTCATGTTTAGCTCCAATTTATTAATATGAGTAGCATGTCATACATATTTGCTTGTATTGTTTTATTCATAGATAGATATGACATTGTGGTATCCTCCTCTGAATAATTCACTTGAATCAACTTGGCACATGCTCACGCATGCATATGACTGAACAAAAGTCAATTAAGCCTCGATGATTTACTTCACCTCAGAGTTCTTGTATCACTTTTATGCCTCTGTTAATTTATTTTGTCGCAAGCATGATTATGACAAGCATCGCTCTCTTGATTGTCGCTTCCCAGTCTATTGCTAGCCTTCACTTGTACTGAGCGGGAACACTGCTCGTGCTTCCAAACCCCTGAAAACCAAGTTATTCCAAAGTGTCCACCATAAATACCTATGCATGGCATTTCAAACCATTCCAAGTAAATTCTCATGTGCTACCTTTAAACCTTCAAAATGCTTCTCGATTTGTGTTAATGTTTTATAGCTCATGAGGAAGTATGTGGTGTTTATCTTTCAATCTTGTCATTTACTCCTGACAGAATTTCACCAATGGACTAGTGGCACATCCGCTTATCCAATAATTTTGCAAAAAGAGCTGGTAACGGGGTTCCCAGCCCCAATTAATTAACTTTCATCAATAATTCTCTTCACATGCTTTGCCCTGATTTATCAGTAAGCAACTTAATTTGCAAATAGACACTCCTCCATGGTATGAGAATGTTGGAAGGCACCCGAGGATTCGGTTAGCCATGGCTTGTGTAAGCAAAGGTTGGGGGGAGTGTCATCCATAATGAAACTAAAATACATGTGTAAACAAAAGAGAAGAGGGATGATCTACCTTGCTGGTAGAGACAACGTCCTTCATGGGAGCCGCTCTTGGAAGTCTGGTTGATGAGGTAGTTAGAGTACCCACTATCATTCGTTGACAACAACAAACACCTCTCAAAATAATTTTACTCCTGTTTTAAAAATGAAAAGCTCTAGCACATGTTAATCCCTGCTTCCCTATGCGAAGGGCCAATCTTTTACTTTTATGTTGAGTCACCATCCTTTCTTTGAGCACTTTCTTGAGAGCACAACTGTCATTCTTAGTATAACATGCTTGTCCCAAAATGTGATTAATTGTGGTATAACTTTGATGCTCTTATCTTTGATAATCTCTACTTCCAATCTTTCCATGAACCTCAAAGGTGCCCGAGCATTTATGTTTTGCTGTAAAAATACGGGCAAGCGAGATACAACTTTATCATATCCTTTTATGAACATTGCAATCCTGCTGATAGACATGATTCATGATACTTATT
The DNA here is from genome assembly GCF_019359855.2 of Lolium perenne. Lineage (NCBI taxonomy): Eukaryota > Viridiplantae > Streptophyta > Magnoliopsida > Poales > Poaceae > Lolium > Lolium perenne. Next base: position 274,255,353 of record NC_067246.2, on the reverse strand, counting down.
ATTAATTTGTTGGTACCTTTTCCATGATTGACATAGCTATTAGATGACTTTATTTGCATGTATCTTATTATGAATTGCCTAAGTACTTGTCCATATCATGAGAATATTTACATCATATGAACAAATGTGTTCGTGAAAGTTCTTTTTATCGCACTCAGTTGTTAACTGAATTGCTTGAGGACAAGCAATAAGCTAAGCTTGGGGGGAGTTGATACGTCCAAAACGTATCTACTTTCCCGAACACTTTTGCTATTGTTTTGCCTCTAATTTGTGTATTTTGGATACAACTAACACGGACTAACGCTGTTTTCAGCAGAATTGCCCTGGTGTCTCGTTTTTGTGCAGAAACTCAACTTTCAGGAAAATCCCCGGGATTAATTCCAATGGGCCTATTTTCATAGAAGAGGGACGGAGCCAGAAGACCAGAAGGAGGGGGGCCACGAGGGGCCAACCCCATAAGGCGGCGCGGTGGGCCCCTGGGCCGCGCCGCCCTATGGTGGCGACGCCTCGGGCAGCCCCAGGTGCTCCCCTCTGGACTACTTAAGGGTTTCGACCTAAAAACGCACGGGGGTTAGACGGAATTGCCAGAAGACATCCAGAACACCGCCGCCATCGCGAAACTCCGTCTCGGGACCAGAAACTCCATTCTGGCACTCCGCCGGGACGGGGAATTGGAGGAGATCATCGCCATCATCACCACCGACGCCTCTCCATCGACCAGCCATGTTTCCCCCATCCATGTGTGAGTAATTCCCCCGCTGTAGGCTGAAGGGGATGGTAGGGATTGGATGAGATTGGTCATGTAATAGCATAAGATTGTTAGGGCATAGTGCCTAGTATCCGTAATTGGTACTTTTATGATATTGTTGCAACTTGTTATGCTTAATGCTTGTCACTAGGGCCCGAGTGCCATGATCTCAGATCTGAACATGTTATTGTTTCATAATGATATTCATTGTTTTATGATCTTACCTGCAAGTTGTATACACATGTTGCTGTCCGGAACCCGAGGCCCCAAAGTGACAGAAATTGGGACAACCAGAGGGGAAGGCGGTGATATGAGGATCACATGTGTTCACGGAGTGTTAATGCTTTGCTCCGGTGCTCTATTAAAAGGAGTACCTTAATTTCCAGTAGATTCCCTAGAGGCCCGGCTGCCACCGGCTGGTAGGACAAAAGATGTTGTGCAAGTTTCTCATTGCGAGCACGTACGACTATATACGGAACACATGCCTATGGATTGTTTAGTACTTGGATACCATTTTATTATTATCTGCAAATGCCCTATTTTGATTGTTACATGGGTTTCTCTCATCCATGCAACGCCCGTTCATCCATCCCTGTGCCTACAGTATTTTAATCCTATTGTTTACTATAATCACTACTGCTATCTTTGTTACTCTGCTGCTGATATTTCACTACTGCTACTGCTATAAAACTATTACTACTGATAAACTCTTGCGAGCAAGTCTGTTTCCAGGTGCAGCTGAACTGATAACTCCGTTGTTAAGGCTTACAAATATTCTTTGGCTCCCCATGTGTCGAATCAATAAATTGGGTTTTACTTCCCCCGAAGACTGTTGCGATCCCCTATACTTGTGGGTTATCAGACACTCTCAACATTGATCACATAACAAATAAATAACTTCTCCTCACTTGTGCTACATACACTCTCTTGTTGGATAACAAAGACCATTCATTGTGTAGGGCTACAAGAGCTCCCTCAAGCCAGAGTTAACAAGCTCCACAACATTCGGAGTTCATATTTAAGTAACCTCTAGAGCATAATAGACCGTTGCAATTTAGACCGAGTACTAACATAGCATACACACTGTCACCTTTAAGCTATTAAAGGGGGAATAGATCACATCAATACTATCATAGTAATAGTTAACTCCATAATCTACAAGAGATTACAATCATAACCTACGCCAAGTACTACATGATGCACACACTGTCACCTTTACATCATGAAGGAGGAATAGACTACTTTAATAACATCACTAGAGTAGCACATAGATTAATAGTGATACAAAGCTCATCATATGGATCTCAATCATGTAAAGCAGCTCACGAGATCATTGTATTGAGGTGCATGAGAGAGAGATTAACCACATAGCTACCGGTACAGCCCTTAGCCTCGATGGAGAACTACTCCCTCCTCATCATAGGAGACAACAGCGGCGATGAAGATGGCGGTGATGTCGATGGAGATGCCTTCCGGGGGCACTTCCCCGTCCCGGCGGCGTGCCGGAACAGAGACTTCTGTCCCCCGAACTTGGCTTCGCGATGGCGGTGGCTGCGTAACTTTTCTCGTCCCGTGGCTTATTCTCCTAGGGTTTTCGCGACGGACGCTTTAAGTAGGCGGAAGGGCAGCCTCGGAGGGGTCCTGGTGGGGCCACACCATAGGGGGGCGCGCCCCCCCCTTGGCCGCGCCGCCTTGTGGGGTGGGGCCCCCTTGGCTCCCCTCTGCCCCTCTTCGGTGCTCTGGAAGCTTCCGGGAAAAATAAGATCCTGGGTGTTGATTTCGTCCAATTTCGAGAATATTTCCTTTGTAGGATTTCTGAAACCAAAAACAGCAGAAAACAGGAACTGGCCCTTCGGCATCTCGTTAATAGGTTAGTTCCGGAAAATGCATCAAAACGATATAAAGTGTGAACAAAACATGTAGGTATTGTCATAAAACTAGCATGGAACATAAGAAATTATAGATACGTTGGAGACGTATCAGCGGTGTCCCCAAACGGATCACGAGGCAAGAGGGCCCGACGACGCATGATCTCCACGCACTGCGCCTAACCCTGCCTGCAGGAGGCGACACTGGAACCCTCCACGTATTGAGGTGCTAGCCGCCGGGAAGGTGGACATTGTCACACCCAGCAGACGTGTTGTTCCAGTACAACACCCACACCACGTCGACGATGAACCTGTTAAAACAGATCAACCTGGAGAGTGAATGAGAGGATGTTTCAGAAAATTTTCAACAATATGAATTAATAGTTTGTTTTACGTCACTGCCAATCGTTCAAAAGAAGTCATTACCATTAAATTAAAATAAGTGGGGCTCTTCTCAAAACATGTGTACTCACTTTGGGTTGGTGTCAGCTCCTTTCTAGCTACAAGGTGATACCATACATGCGGTCTCTATGTAGGGAGGCGCTCATTCCCCCCCCCCCCTCTTCCCTCTCACCCCTCTACAATACTTTGAGAGTCCTTGAGACCTCACCGGCTCCTCTCCCTCTCATCTCCGGCGGCTCTGCCGGTCGGAGGCGTTGGGGGAGAGGAGGCCAGCCTTCTGTATATAGTAGTTTAGGGTTTCGTCGAGTTAGTCTGGCAGTTTGCCGGTCTGGCGTCATGCCGTGTATCTGGAGGGTCTGGTGGTCAGAGCTAGCGAGCAGCTCGGGCCAGCCAGTGGCGGAGTTTCTCCTCTCTGTGCTGCTCCGGTGGTCGGAGGAAACTGCAGCGGAGGAGATCTCTTCTACACCTCCAACCAATAAGCTCGGTGGAGCTCGATTTCGATCCGATCTTGCCGGATCTGGCCGCCATGGTGGAGGATCTCGAGCTTGGCGACGGCTAGATCTCAAGCTCCGGGGATCGTTTAAGCTTCTTCTAGCGAAGGATCTAAGAACCGGCTTCATGGCGCCGCTGCTACATCTGGCCAAAGGGGCCCCTTCGCACCGCGGAGCTCCTGGCTCTTGCGGCTCTTCTTCCTCCAGGCCTCTGAGCCATCGCGGAGGATCTTCATCAACCTCATCGCAGCGTTCATCGGCGACCTTGCCCCAAGTGGTGTAGTCCCCGGCGGCATGGTCGACGGCTGCGGCATCAAGGTCAAGCACTATCGGTGGAGGAGGACCGGATCGCGTTCTGCTTTTCAGTTCGAGGTCCTCTTAGCAAAAAACAAGGACTATGTTGTAATTTCAGTTTTTCTTCTGTTCCTTGATGTAATTTTATCCCATCGCTATAAATGAAGCTTCTAGGGCCTCCGGGCCCTACCCCTGTTCAAAAAAAAAATACATGCGGTCTCTCTCTGAGGTGGTAGTATAGAGTTGTCAATATCCATCTGGTTTTTGTACATCATCAATTTTTTTCTGGTTATGATGATTGATGAGATGGAAGGGAAATAAACTGATGTGTAATGTGCAATAGAATAACTTTTTCTTGTTTATACTATTACAGCATTGATTCTACCATTACGAATGTTATCAACATGTGGCAATCTGACATCAGAAAGATTATGATATATATTGAGTTGTTCACGGATGAACTACTAAATAGAATAAATCTTGGTGTGATTTTGGGTGTGTGAGAACTGATAGTTAAATCGTTCTGCTTGTCTGCTAAATTTTGGTGTATCCTTTTGTAAGATGGTTGTTCAATTGGTAACAGAACGTCATTACTTTCATGCGCTACAAATAAACATACTAAATTCATCAGTCCAGCACAGTCCTATAGAAAATGTAATGATAACATGCAACAAGCACTTTGCTGATCTTATTTTATGGCTCTTAAGAACGTCACTGCACTCTATGCTAGGCTAAACACAAGTGGTATAGGCTGGACAACGTCAGTTTACGTTTAAGAAATCTCTGGATTTTTTTGAGGGGTATGGTGTGTTACGAATTATAGATGGATGATAATGAAAACTGTGGGAAAGGATAATCTCCAATCACCTACTAAATGCATATTTTTAAATACGAGGCTATAGGATATTATTATGATCTGCGGAAAAGTTATAGGAAAGCGTGTATCCTTTTGGCGGGTTAATGCAATACAAGAACCTTGGTGTTGTGGCTGTGAAACGTTTAGGAGGAACGGTCGTAACCCTCGGAGGCGACCGGTTACGTGTTTATATGAAGGGGAAGAGCCCCCATAGACGTGTACAAGGAGGAATACGTATTGGGGTAGAGTACTACTCTATACCCAATATGTACAATATAACTCTAATATCCCCTTAATCTAAACCTGGGCGCTTAAACTCATCTAATTTCTTTACACATAAGGTTTTAGTAAAGCCATCTGCAATCTGATCCCTGACATCAAGTTTCTTGGTAGCAACTCGTTCTCGAACAAAACAGAAGTCTATCTGAATGTGTTTTGTACGTGCATGAAAATCTGGATTGACAGACAGGTAGATAACACCAAGATTATCACACCATAGGCATGGTTTCTCTTGAAGGGAAACACCAAGTTCACGAACAAGTGCTTCAGCCCAAATAAGCTCAGCAGTGGCATTTGCAAGGGCTTTGTATTCAGCCTATGTACTGGACCTGGACACAGTAGGATGTTTTCTGGCACTCCATGAAACAAGATTGGGACAGGAAATTATAGCAAATCCACCAGTAGAACGTCGATCATCTAAATAACCTGCTGATGACCCACAAGTATAGGGGATCACAACAGTCTTCGAGTGAAGTAAAACCCAATTTATTGATTCGACACAAGGGGAGCCAAAGAATATTTGTAAGCCTTAACAGCGGAGTTGTCAATTCAGCTGCACCTGGAAACAGACTTGCTCGCAAGAGTTTATCAGTAGCAACAGTTTTATAGCAGTAGCAGTAGTGAAATATAAGCAGCAGAGTAATACAGACAGCAGTAGTGATTATAGTAAACAGCAGGATTAAAAATACTGTAGGCACAGGGATGGATGAGCGGGCGTTGCATGGATGAGAGAAACTCATGTAACAATCAAAGTAGGGCATTTGCAGATAATAATAGAACGGTATCCAAGTACTAAACAATCCATAGGCATGTGTTCCATATTTAGTCGTACGTGCTCGCAATGAGAAACTTGCACAACATCTTTTGTCCTACCAGCCGGTGGCAGCCGGGCCTTGATGGCGTGTAACTCACACGTTCGTTGGGAACCCCAAGAGGAAGGTATGATGCGCACAGCAGCAAGTTTTCCCTCAGAAAGAAACCAAGGTTTATCGAACCAGGAGGAGCCAAGAAGCACGTTGAAGGTTGATGGCGGCGGGATGTAGTGCGGCGCAACACCAGGGATTCCGGCGCCAACGTGGAACCTGCACAACACAACCAAAGTACTTTGCCCCAATGAAACAGTGAGGTTGTCAATCTCACCGGCTTGCTGTAACAAAGGATTAACCGTATTGTGTGGAAGATGATTGTTTGCAGAAAACAGTAGAACAAGTATTGCAGTAGATTGTATTTCAGTATAGAGAATTGGACCGGGGTCCACAGTTCACTAGAGGTGTCTCTCCCATAAGATAAACAGCATGTTGGGTGAACAAATTATAGTTGGGCAATTGACAAATAAAGAGGGCATGACCATGCACATACATATCATGATGAGTATAGTGAGATTTAATTGGGCATTACGACAAAGTACATAGACCGCCATCCAACTGCATATATGCCTAAAAAATCCACCTTCAGGTTATCATCCGAACCCCCTCCAGTATTAAGTTGCAAAGCAACAGACAATTGCATTAAGTATGGTGCGTAATGTAATCAACAACTACATCCTTAGACATAGCATCAATGTTTTATCCCTAGTGGCAACAACACAACACAACCTTAGAACTTTCTCACATCGTCCTGTGTCAATGCAGGCATGAACCCACTATCGAGCATAAATACTCCCTCTTGGAGTTACACGCATCTACTTGGCCAGAGCATCTACTAGTAACGGAGAGCATGCAAGATCATAAACAACACATAGACATAACTTTGATAATCAACATAACAAGTATTCTCTATTCATCGGATCCCAACAAACGCAACATATAGAAATACAGATAGATGATCTTGATCATGTTAGGCAGCTCACAAGATCCGACAATGATAGCACAATGGGGAGAAGACAACCATCTAGCTACTGCTATGGACCCATAGTCCAGGGGTAGACTACTCACACATCACTCCGGAGGCGACCATGGCGGCGTAGAGTCCTCCGGGAGATGATTCCCCTCTCCGGCAGGGTGCCGGAGGCGATCTCCTGGATCCCCCGAGATGGGATCGGCGGCGGCGGCGTCTCTGGAAGGTTTTCCGTATCGTGGCTCTCGGTACAGGGGGTTTCGCAACGGAGGCTTTAAGTAGGCGGAAGGGCAGGTCAGGAGGCGGCACGAGGGCCCCACACCACAGGGCCGCGCGGCCAAGGGGGGGCCGCGCCGCCCTAGGGTGTGGCCCCCTCGTGGCCCCTCTTCGTCTCCTCTTCGGACTTCTGGAAGCTTCGTGGCAAAATAGGACCCTGGGCGTTGATTTCGTCCAATTCCGAGAATATTTCGTTACTAGGATTTCTGAAACCAAAAACAGCAGAAACAAAGAATCGGCACTTCGGCATCTTGTTAATAGGTTAGTTCCAGAAAATGCACGAATATGACATAAAGTGTGCATAAAACATGTAGATAACATCAATAATGTGGCATGGAACATAAGAAATTATCGATATGTCGGAGACGTATCAGCATCCCCAAGCTTAGTTCTGCTCGTCCCGAGCAGGTAAAACGATAAATACGTATAATTTCTGGAGTGACATGCCATCATAACCTTGATCATACTATTTGAAAAGCATATGTAGTGAATGCAGCGATCAAAACAATGTATATGACATGAGTAAACAAGTGAATCATAAAGCAAAGACTTTTCATTAATAGCACTTCAAGACAAGCATCAATAAGTCTTGCATAAGAGTTAACTCATAAAGCAATAATTCATAGTAAAAGCATTGAAGCAACACAAAGGAAGATTAAGTTTCAGCGGTTGCTTTCAACTTGTAACATGTATATCTCATGGATATTGTCAACATGGAGTAATATAATAAGTGCAATAAGCAAATATGTAGGAATCAATGCACAGTTCACACAAGTGTTTGCTTCTTGAGGTGGAGAGAAATAGGTGAACTGACTCAACATTGAAAGTAAAAGAATGGTCCTCCATAGAGGAAAAGCATCAATTGCTATATTTGTGCTAGAGCTTTGATTTTGAAAACATGAAACAATTTTGTCAACGGTAGTAATAAAGCATATGTATCATGTAAATTATATCTTATAAGTTGCAAGCCTCATGCATAGTGTACTAATAGTGCCCGCACCTTGTCCTAATTAGCTTGGACTACCGGATCATCGCAATGCACATGTTTTAACCAAGTGTCACAATGGGGTACCTCTATGCCGCCTGTACAAAGGTCTAAGGAGAAAGCTCGCATTGGATTTCTCGCTATTGATTATTCTCAACTTAGACATCCATACCGGGACAACATAGACAACAGATAATGGACTCCTCTTTTATGCATAAGCATGTAACAACAATTAATAATTTTCTCATATGAGATTGAGGATATATGTCCAAAACTGAAACTTCCACCATGGATCATGGCTTTAGTTAGCGGCCCAATGTTCTTCTCTAACAATATGCATGCTTAATCATAAGGTGGTAGATCTCTCTTACTTCAGACAAGACGAACATGCATAGCAACTCACATGAAATTCAACAAAGAATAGTTGATGGCGTCCCCAGTGAACATGGTTATCGCACAACAAGCAACTTAATAAGAGATAAAGTGCATAATTACATATTCAATACCACAATAGTTTTTAAGCTATTTGTCCCATGAGCTATATATTGCAAAGGTGAATGATGGAATTTTAAAGGTAGCACTCAAGCAATTTACTTTGGAATGGCGGGAAATACCATGTAGTAGGTAGGTATGGTGGACACAAATGGCATAGTGGTTGGCTCAAGTATTTTGGATGCATGAGAAGTATTCCCTCTCGATACAAGGTTTAGGCTAGCAAGGCTTATTTGAAACAAACACAAGGATGAACCGGTGCAGCAAAACTCACATAAAAGACATATTGAAAACATTATAAGACTCTACACCGTCTTCCTTGTTGTTCAAACTCAATACTAGAAATTATCTAGACCTTAGAGAAACCAAATATGCAAACCAAATTTTAGCATGCTCTATGTATTTCTTCTTTAATGGGTGCAAAGCATATGATGCAAGAGCTTAAACATGAGCACAACAATTGCCAAGTATCACATTACCCAAGACATTTATAGCAATTACTACATGTATCATTTTCCAATTCCAACCATATAACAAATTAACGAAGAAGAAACTTCGCCATGAATACTATGAGTAGAAACTAAGGACATACTTGTCCATATGCTACAGCAGAGCGTGTCTCTCTCCCATAAAGTGAATGCTAGGATCCATTTTATTCAAACAAAACAAAAAACAAAAACAAACCGACGCTCCAAGCAAAGCACATAAGATGTGATGGAATAAAAATATAGTTTCAGGGGAGGAACCTGATAATGTTGTCGATGAAGAAGGGGATGCCTTGGGCATCCCCAAGCTTAGACGCTTGAGTCTTCTTGATATATGCAGGGGTGAACCACCGGGGCATCCCCAAGCTTAGAGCTTTCACTCTCCTTGATCATGTTGCATCATACTCCTCTCTTGATCCTTGAAAACTTCCTCCACACCAAACTTAGAACAACTCATTAGAGGGTTAGTGACAATAAAAATTAACATATTCAGAGGTGACACAATCATTCTTAACACTTCTGGACATTGCATAAAGCTACTGGACATTAGTGGATCAAAGAAATTCATCCAACATAGCAAAAGAGGCAATGCGAAATAAAAGGCAGAATCTGTCAAAACAGAACAGTTCGTATTGACGAATTTTATTAGGCCACCAGACTTGCTCAAATGAAAATGCTCAAATTGAATGAAAGTTGCGTACATATCTGTGGATCATGCACGTAAATTGGCTTAATTTTCTGAGCTACCTACAGGGAGGTAGACCCAGATTCGTGACAGCAAAGAAATCTGTTTCTGCGCAGTAATCCAAATCTAGTACTTACTTTACTATCAAAGACTTTACTTGGCACAACAAAACACTAAACTAAGATAAGGAGAGGTTTCTACAGTAGTAAACAACTTCCAAGACATAAAATAAAAACAAAGTACTGTAAGTAAAAACATGGGTTGTCTCCCACAAGCGCTTTTCTTTAACGCCTTTCAGCTAGGCGCAGAAAGTGTGTATCAAGTATTATCAAAGGGTGGTGCATTCTCAGCGGGGTGTGGAGTTTTCTCAACCAGGCATAGTATATTAGATACATAAGTTTTAGCATCTCCTTTTTCATTAGTCTTAGGCGTGCTACTCTCATCAAACAAATTTTCAGGAACAAGCCAAGCATAGTTATTTTCTAGTGCATCATTCATAGCTAAGAGTTTACATGGTATTGGTGCTTTGATCTCCCCTCCATCATTAATATTATTAGTGTACTTTATTCTATCCATATCCATCTTTTCAAAGAGACTAACAAAATTGGTGTAAGAACCAAGCATATTAAATTTAGCAAAGACCTTTCTAGCCTCTCTCGCTATACCACCAAATTCTCTAAGAAGGGTTTCTAAAACAAAATCTTTCTTTTCCCCTTCTTCCATATCACCAAGTGTGAGAAACATGTGTTGGATTATAGGATTGAGATTAACAAATTTAGTTTCCAACATGTGAACTAAAGCAGCAGCAGCAATTTCATAGGTAGGGGCAAGGTCTACCAAGTGTCTATCCTCAAAATCGTCAACGGTACTGACATGGTTGAAAAATTCCTCTATATTATTTCTCCCAATTATAGACCCACGTCCTACCGGTATATCTTTCGTGGTAAAATTAAAAGGAAACATGATGAATCAAGTAGAGTAAATGCAAGTAACTAATTTTTTGTGTGTTTTTGATATAGCAAACAAGATAGCAAATAAAGTAAAACTAGCAACTAATTTTTTTGTATTTTGATTTAGTGCAGCAAACAAAGTAGTAAATAAAACTAAGCAAGACAAAAACAAAGTAAAGAGATTGAGAAGTGGAGACTCCCCTTGTAGCGTGTCTTGATCTCCCCGGCAACGGCGCCAGAAAAAGAGCTTGATGGCGTGTAACTCACACGTTCGTTGGGAACCCCAAGAGGAAGGTATGATGCGCACAGCAGCAAGTTTTCCTCGTAAAGAAACCAAGGTTTATCGAAACAGGAGGAGCCAAGAAGCACGTTGAAGGTTGATGGCGGCGGGATGTAGTGCGGCGCAACACCAGGGATTCCGGCGCCAACGTGGAACCTGCACAACACAACCAAAGTACTTTGCCCCAACGAAACAGTGAGGTTGTCAATCTCACCGGCTTGCTGTAACAAAGGATTAACCGTATTGTGTGGAAGATGATTGTTTGCAGAAAACAGTAGAACAAGTATTGCAGTAGATTGTATTTCAGTATAGAGAATTGGACCGGGGTCCACAGTTCACTAGAGGTGTCTCTCCCATAAGATAAACAGCATGTTGGGTGAACAAATTACAGTTGGGCAATTGACAAATAAAGAGGGCATGACCATGCACATACATATCATGATGAGTATAGTGAGATTTAATTGGGCATTACGACAAAGTACATAGACCGCCATCCAACTGCATCTATGCCTAAAAAGTCCACCTTCAAAGTTATCATCCGAACCCCTCCAGTATTAAGTTGCAAAGCAATGTACAATTACATTAAGTATGGTGCGTAATGTAATCAACAACTACATCCTTAGACATAGCATCAATGTTTTATCCCTAGTGGCAACAGCACAACACAACCTTAGAACTTTCTCACATCGTCCTGTGTCAATGCAGACATGAACCCACTATCGAGCATAAATACTCCCTCTTGGAGTTACAAGCATCTACTTGGCCAGAGCATCTACTAGTAACGGAGAGCATGCAAGATCATAAACAACACATAGACATAACTTTGATAATCAACATAACAAGTATTCTCTATTCATCGGATCCCAACAAACGCAACATATAGAATTACAGATAGATGATCTTGATCATGTTAGGCAGCTCACAAGATCCGACAATGATAGCACAATGGGGAGAAGACAACCATCTAGCTACTGCTATGGACCCATAGTCCAGGGGTAGACTACTCACACATCACTCCGGAGGCGACCATGGCGGTGTAGAGTCCTCCGGGAGATGATTCCCCTCTCCGGCAGGGTGCCGGAGGCGATCTCCTGGATCCCCCGAGATGGGATCGGTGGCGGCGTCTCTGGAAGGTTTTCCGTATCGTGGCTCTCGGTACAGGGGGTTTCGCAACGGAGGCTTTAAGTAGGCGGAAGGGCAGGTCAGGAGGCGGCACGAGGGCCCCACACCACAGGGCCGCGCGGCCAAGGGGGGGGGGGGGCCGCGCCGCCCTAGGGTGTGGCCCCCTCGTGGCCCCTCTTCGTCTCCTCTTCGGACTTCTGGAAGCTTCGTGGCAAAATAGGACCCTGGGCGTTGATTTCGTCCAATTCCGAGAATATTTCGTTACAAGGATTTCTGAAACCAAAAATAGCAGAAAACAGCAACTGGCACTTCGGCATCTTGTTAATAGGTTAGTTCCAGAAAATGCACGAATATGACATAAAGTGTGCATAAAACATGTAGATAACATCAATAATGTGGCATGGAACATAAGAAATTATCGATACGTCGGAGACGTATCAGGCCTCTAGGGAATCTACTGGAAATTAAGGTACTCCTTTTAATAGAGCACCGGAGCAAAGCATTAACACTCCGTGAACACATGTGATCCTCATATCACCGCCTTCCCCTCCGGTTGTCCCAATTTCTGTCACTTTGGGGCCTCGGGTTCCGGACAGCAACATGTGTATACAACTTGCAGGTAAGATCATAAAACAATGAATATCATCATGAAACAATAACATGTTTAGATCTGAGATCATGGCACTCGGGCCCTAGTGACAAGCATTAAGCATAACAAGTTGCAACAATATCATAAAAGTACCAATTACGGATACTAGGCACTATGCCCTAACAATCTTATGCTATTACATGACCAATCTCATCCAATCCCTACCATCCCCTTCAGCCTACAGCGGGGGAATTACTCACACATGGATGGGGGAAACATGGCTGGTTGATGGAGAGGCGTCGGTGGTGATGATGGCGATGATCTCCTCCAATTCCCCGTCCCGGCGGAGTGCCAGAACGGAGTTTCTGGTCCCGAGACGGAGTTTCGCGATGGCGGCGGTGTTCTGGATGTCTTCTGGCGATTTCGTCTAACCCCCGTGCGTTTTTAGGTCGAAGCCCTTAAGTAGTCCAGAGGGGAGCACCTGGGGCTGCCCGAGGCGTCGCCACCATAGGGCGGCACGGCCTAGGGGCCCACCGCGCCGCCTTATGGGGTTGGCGCCTCGTGGGCCCCCTCCTTCTGGTCTTCTGGCTCCGTCCCTCTTCTATGAAAATAGGCCCATTGGCATTAATTCCGGGGATTTTCCTGAAAGTTGAGTTTCTGCACAAAACGAGACACCAAAGCAATTCTGCTGAAAACAGAGTTAGTCCGTGTTAGTTGTATCCAAAATACACAAATTAGAGGCAAAACAATAGCAAAAGTGTTCGGGAAAGTAGATACGTTTTGGACGTATCAACTCCCCCAAGCTTAGCTTATTGCTTGTCCTCAAGCAATTCAGTTAACAACTGAGTGCGATAAAAAGAACTTTCACGAACACATTTGCTCATATGATGTAAATATTCTCATGATATGGACAAGTACTTAGGCAATTCATAATAAGATACATGCAAATAAAGTCATCTAATAGCTATGTCAATCATGGAAAAGGTACCAAAAAATTAATAATAAGTATCATGAATCATGTCTATCAGTAGGATTACAATTTTCATAAAAGGATATGATAAAGTGGTATCTCGCTTGCCCGTATTTGTACAGCAAAACATAAATGCTCGGGCACCTTTGAGGTTCATGGAAAGATTGGAAGTAGAGATTATCAAAGATAAAAGCATCAAAGTTATACCACAATTAATCACATTTTGGGACAAGCATGTTATACTAAGAATGACAGTTGTGCTCTCAAGAAAGTGCTCAAAGAAAGGATGGTGACTCAACATAAAAGTAAAAGATTGGCCCTTCGCAGAGGGAAGCAGGGATTAACATGTGCTAGAGCTTTTCATTTTTCTAAAGACAGAAGTAAAATTATTTTGAGAGGTGTTTGTTGTTGTCAACAAATGATAGTGGGTACTCTAACTACCTCGTCAACCAGACTTCCAAGAGCGGCTCCCATGAAGGACGTTGTCTCTACCAGCAAGGTAGATCATCCCTCTTCTCTTTTGTTTACACATGTATTTTAGTTTCATTATGGATGACCCTCCCCCCAACCTTTGCTTACACAAGCCATGGCTAACCGAATCCTCGGGTGCCTTCCAACATTCTCATACCATGGAGGAGTGTCTATTTGCAAATTAGGTTGCTTACTGATAAATCAGGGCAAAGCATGTGAAGAGAATTATTGATGAAAGTTAATTAATTGGGGCTGGGAACCCCGTTAACAGCCCTTTTTGCAAAATTATTGGATAAGCGTATGTGTCACTAGTCCATTGGTGAAAGTCTGTCAGGAGTAAATGACAAGATTGAAAGATAAACACCACATACTTCCTCATGAGCTATAAAACATTAACACAAATTGAGAAGTACTTTGAAGGTTTAAAGGTAGCACATGAGAATTTACTTGGAATGGTTTGAAATGCCATGCATAGGTATTTATGGTGGACACTCTGGAATAACTTGGTTTTCAGGGGTTTGGAAGCACGAGCAGCGTTCCCGCTCAGTACAAGTGAAGGCTAGCAATAGACTGGGAAGCAACAATCAAGAGAGCAATAACTGTCATAATCATGCTTGCGACAAAATAAATTAACAGAGGCATAAAAGTGATACAAGAACTCTGAGGTGAAGTAAATCATCGAGGCTTAATTGACTTTTGTTCAGTCATATGCATGCGTGAGCATGTGCCAAGTTGATTCAAGTGAATTATTCAGAGGAGGATACCACAATGTCATACCTATCTATGAATAAAGCAATGCAAGCAAATATTTATGATATGCTACTCATATTAATAAATTTGGAGCTAAACATGAGAGATCATGAACTACTAGACTTCATTAAATGACATATACCTCACACGAACAAACTAAGCATGCTCACATGGATGAGTATATGTACAAAAATAAAAACAAATAGAGTTCATACCAGCCTCTCACCACAGTCGGATTGCCGTAAATCGTCATTATTGCCTTTCACTTGTGTAGCTTGAATAATATGGAATGAAGACCAAGCTCCAACCACCGAAGACCGCTGAACTCCAAAGTGAACTTTACAAATCCAAAGAAGAACAACAAATATTTTTGGTGTTTTGGAATTGGAAACAAGAACAAAAGGAAACAAGCAAGTAAATCAAAATCTTTTTGGATTTTCTTATTGCAAACCAACGATAGCAAATAAAGTAAAATAGGAATAAGAAACCAAAATAAGCAAATGGTAAAGAGAAACAACAGAAATATTTTTGGTCTTTTTGTGTTTTAGGAAAGAAACAAAGCAAAAACAAGGAAATGAAAGCTAGAAGAATCACAGAAAAGCAAAGTGGCAGAAATCTGCCAAAACTTGACAGCAGTACAGTAATCGATTTTTAGGAACTTCTTCCGCTGCTCAGCTCGAAAAGTGTTCAACTAATGAAAGTTAGATAACAACCTGGGGAACATGCACAAAAATTGGCTTCGTAAAATAACATTCTGGCTGTTTTTGAGAATTTTTTTGGTATCAGTCCAGAATCTGTTTTCAATCAGCACTTCCCCAAATATCATCTTCCTCTTATTAGAAAACCACTTTAAGAAGCTAAACAAGTATGTACAAGTATCCAACAACTATAATATGCAATGAATGAGTGATGCCGGTATACCTCCCCCCAAGCTTAGGCTTTTGGCCTAAGTGGAGTTCAATCCCATGGTGCCCATGAAGTGGCACCTCCGTAGTACGACTAAGATGGATCCTGTTCCGGGTATGTGCTGGAAGATGCACCAGGATACGTGACGGTGTACCCGTGGGAGGGCTCGGCGTCCTCGGAGTCATGCTGCTGGTGGAAGCCATGTATCTTCAGCTGCTCATCCACCTCCTCCTTAGAGCGCGACCACGGTTTCCTGTGAATACTGAACAAATCTGGTTGCGGCAAAGGGATTTCCTTCTCATCCCCGTCAGTAAACAACATTCTATAGACAATATTATCTAAACTAGAGTCAGTTGTAACAAATTGATGACTCTTCATAGCAGCAATATCAAGCCTTATAGGAGTTAATTTCACATCAGTAGGGTCAAGAGGAAGATCTAGATATGCTAAAATGCGTGAGGCAACAATTCCGCCAAAAATAGGCCCCTTGTTAGACAAACGGCGAGCAACAAGAGCACCGAGATGATAAGGTGTCTCTCCAGTAAGTGCAGCAACTAAGAAAGCAAGATGATAACTAGAAATATTGCTAGTGTTCTCCCTACCAAGAATGCTAGTAGCAAGATAGTAAGCGAAATATCTAATGGCAGGGAGTTGAATGTTTCTTATCTTGCTGCGCTGAATGGTGCGGCTATCATCATTGGTAATATCTCGATAGAGCTCCAGCAAAGCCTTGGGATTATTCTCGATCTTCTTCGCTGTACCTACAGGGGAAATATCCAATGCAGTACAAAAATCTTTCAACTTCATAGTAATAGGATTACCATAAATCCTGAATACAATTGATGGTTGATAGTGCTTGTTGTTGAACTGAAAGCTCTCAACGAAGATTTTAGTTAGCATGTAGTATTGATCCCTCTCATCTTCCATATAGGTGGTTAAGCCCACATTACCGACAAGGACCAAGAAATCATCCAGTAACCCTGCATTACTCAAAAAGTTATAACATGGAAAAGATGAAGCGTTAGGGACTCCATTGTCTTCTTCGGCTTCGAAGCTTGGTGCGAGGACATCCTCATTATAGGATCGTCTGAATCGAGTGGCTGCCCTTGAGGGCCTCCCCGTGCTTGTCGTCTCTCTTTCGAACACTTCTCCAAAGTTATAATTATCCATCTTCCTTTTCTGAAACACTTCTCCAAAGTTATAATTATCCATCTTCCTTTTCTGAAATTTTTCAACAAACATTATAAAAGTTGATTTGGAGATATATAATTGAGGGAAACTACTATAGGAACTTGGTAGAGTACTAAACATGCATCAAAACTAATTTTTACAACTTAGAACAAGCATGCAAGCTCACTTAACATGTTACCTACAACAGCAAAATATTCAAGATATACTCAACCAAACAAAATTCTATTTGGATAATCGGAGGAGTCACATACCGGAGAGCAAATGTGCCAAATTTCAGACAGAAATCTGGGCTGAGCAAAGAGATCGAGAAATCTTGAGCTCTTGAGCAGAAACGCGAGTGAGAGAAAGTGAGTACGAGTTTTTTCGGGAGAGAGAGTGAGATGGGAGGAAGAGATGAGTTAGTGGGGCAAGGAGGGGCCCACACCACAGGGTGGCGCGCCCCCCTTGCTGGCCACGCCGGCCCATGGGGTCCAGCCCCAGGGTGCCCCACTCGTCAGCCCCTGGTGCTCCCAGGTAGCTCTTCGAAAAATGAGACCAACAGTATAACTTTTGTAAATTTTTGAGAACTTTGAAAAATGCACATTTTTGGGTGTCAAAATTATTATTACAGGGCAGAAAAAGATTTTCAAACTCTAAGCAACTAAGCATCTTGTATAACAAGTAGTGCTACATCGAGTAAAACAAGTGGAGAAGGAAAGAAATGTTGTTTAGCTCTTCTATGCATATAAAATGTACTTATTAACAAGGTTGATCAAGTCTTGCTACCAAATAAATCTTACATGTCATAAGAAGAAATAAACCTCAAATCAAGCATGTTACCTTATATTGTATTGATATGGATCCAGTCACACGAGTTTGATATTCTTCTTTAGGCTCATATATTGGACAATCAATATCTCCCACTTTGATAGATCTCAAATTAGAAATTGTATTAACTCCATATACTTTATCAATCCTCTTGGGAAAATAAACAGTATGCTCCTTGTCATCGACATTGAAAGTAAATTTTCCTTTATTGCAATCAATAACAGCCCCTGCGGTGTTAAGAAAAGGTCTCCCAAGAATAATAGACATATTATCATCTTCAGGCATTTCCAACACAACAAAATCAGTTAATATTAAGCAGTTTTGAGTAACTTGAACAGGAACATCCTCACATATACCAACAGGAATAGCAGTAGATTTATCAGCCATTTGCAAAGATATATCAGTTGGTATCAACTTATCTAAATAAAGTCTCTTATAAAGAGAAAAAGGCATAACACTAACACCTGCTCCCAAATCACATAGAGAAGTTCTAACATAATTATTCTTGATGGAACAAGGAATAGTCGGTATACCTGGGTCGCCCAGCTTCTTTAGAACCTTGCCATTAAAAGAGTAATTAGCAAGCATAGTGGAAATCTCCTCATTAGGAATTTTCCTTTTGTTAGATACAATGTCTTTCATATACTTTGAATAAGGAGGCAATTTAATAGCATCAGTCAAAGGGATTTGCAGGAACAAAGGTTTCATCCAATCACAAAATTTATTATAGTGTTCTTCTTCCTTTGATTTTAGTTTCTTAGCAGGAAAAGGTATTTTCTTTTGAACCCAAGGTTCTCTTTCATTACCATGTTTCTTAGCAATAAAATCTTCTTTAGTATACTTTTTATTTTTAGCATGCTTTTCAGGTTCATCCTCAACCTCTTCTTTATCAGAAGCATCATTCTTATCATTATCTTTATCATGTTCATTACCACTTTCAGTTTCAGCATCAGAAATAGAAATATTATTAGGATCATTAACAGGCTCAGAGGTCTCTACAACAGTTTTATGTTTCTTTTTCTTTTTCTTAGAAGGAGCACTAGTTTCAGTTCGTTGAGAATCTTGTTCAACTATTTTGGGATGCCCCTCAGGATATAGAGGATCCTGAGTAGAAACACCACCTCTAGTTGTTACTTCATAAGCATGTTTTTCTTTAGAACTATTTTTCAACAAGTCATTTTGCACTTTAGTGAGTTGATCAATTTGAGTTTGAACCATATGAAAATGTTTAACAAGCATCTTAACATCATTGGAGGTTCTCTCCACAATATCATGCAATTCACTAATAGCTTGAGAATTTCTCATTAAATGATTCTCTACTCTCATATTAAAGTTATCTTGCTTAACAATATAATTATCAAACTCATCTAAACATTGATAAGGAGGTTTTGAATACGGAATATCTTCCCTACTAAAGCGTTGAAGAGAATGTACCTCAATCATGGATGAAGGGGTAGTTATCTTACATAAATCTTCTATGGGAGGTAAATTCTTAACATCTTCAGATTTAATACCTTTCTCCTTAAGAGATTTCTTGGCTTCCCTCATATCTTCATCATTTAATTTAATCATACCCCTCTTCTTCAATATTGGTGTCGGAGTTGGTTCAGGTGTAGTCCAATCATCATGATTCTGGCCTATTCTAGCCAATAATTCTTCAGCGTCGTCTGGAGTTCTTTTCCTGAAAACACAACCAGCACAACTATCCAGGTATGCCCAAGACTCAATGGTTAGTCCACTATAAAATATATTAAGTAAATCATGCTTTTCCAAATCATGTCCAGGCCGAGCTCTGATAAGAGAGCAAAATCTTGCCCAAGCCTCAGGCAATTTCTCTCCATCTTTCTGGTCAAAATTATAAATTCTCTACAAAGCAATATGTTGAGCACTAGCAGGAAAGTATTTCTGAAAGAAAACATCAAGCAAATCTTTTGGACTATCAATAGAATCAGGAGGCAAACTATTATACCAAGTTTTAGCATCATCCTTTAATGAGAAAGGAAAAAATTTAGCAACGAAATAAGTACGCTTCTTGATATCATCAGAAAACAAGCTACTCAAGGTTGAAAGCTCATTCATGTGTTCTACAACACTTTCTTTTTCAGTACCACAAAAAGGTGTTTTCTCAACAATAGATATATGAGATAAATCAAGAGAAAAATCATAATCCTTATCCTTAATGTTTATAGGAGATGTGGCAAATTTAGGATCAGGAGACAATTTATATCTAACAGTATGTTGTGCAAGAAGCTTTTTAATTTTACTTGCATCAGTAGTAGCATTGCATTTATCAATGAAATCATCATCAAGTTCTACATAATCTTCATCAAGATCATCACTAGAGTATTCAACAGACTCAGGTGAATTAACAGGTGTAGCAGCATTTTCATTAGAAATTTCAGTACTTTCAATTTGTCTAGACCTAGCAATCGTAGCATCTAGAAAATATCCTAATGAACCATCATTATCAAGCACAGCAGAAGCATCATTAAAATTATAAGAGGAATTTTTAGATTCAGCAGAAGTACCAACATTTGAAGTTTGTGGTGGTGAAACAAGTTTACTTATCACAGATGGTGAATCAAGAGCAGCAGAGGTACTCAGAGTTGTACCTTTTCTTGTAGTGGATGGTAATATGGCAACTTTAGTATCGCGAGGTTTACCCATGATGGAGAATTTGCAGCGAACAATATCAATCCAAGTGAACTTGCAAATAAAGCTATGCTCCCGACAAGAACGGCGCCTTTAAAATAGTCTTGATGACCCACAAGTATAGGGGATCGCAACAGTCTTCGAGTGAAGTAAAACCCAATTTATTGATTCGAAACAAGGGGAGCCAAAGAATATTTGTAAGCCTTAACAGCGGAGTTGTCAATTCAGCTGCACCTGGAAACAGACTTGCTCGCAAGAGTTTATCAGTAGCAACAGTTTTATAGCAGTAGCAGTAGTGAAATATAAGCAGCAGAGTAATAAAGACAGCAGTAGTGATTATAGTAAACAGCAGGATTAAAAATACTGTAGGCACAGGGATGGATGAACGGGTGTTGCATGGATGAGAGAAACTCATGTAACAATCAAAGTAGGGCATTTGCAGATAATAATAGAACGGTATCCAAGTACTAAACAATCCATAGGCATGTGTTCCATATTTAGTCGTACGTGCTCGCAATGAGAAACTTGCACAACATCTTTTGTCCTACCAGCTGGTGGCAGCCGGGCCTCTAGGGAATCTACTGGAAATTAAGGTACTCCTTTTAATAGAGCACCGGAGCAAAGCATTAACACTCCGTGAACACATGTGATCCTCATATCACCGCCTTCCCCTTCGGTTGTCCCAATTTCTGTCACATTGGGGCCTCGAGTTCCGGACAGCAACATGTGTATACAACTTGCATGTAAGATCATAAAACAATGAATATCATCATGAAACAATAACATGTTCAGATCTGAGATCATGGCACTCGGGCCCTAGTGACAAGCATTAAGCATAACAAGTTGCAACAATATCATAAAAGTACCAATTACGGATACTAGGCACTATGCCCTAACAATCTTATGCTATTACATGACCAATCTCATCCAATCCCTACCATCCCCTTCAGCCTACAGCGGCGGAATTACTCACACATGGATGGGGGAAACATGGCTGGTTGATGGAGAGGCGTCGGTGGTGATGATGGCGATGATCTCCTCCAATTCCTCGTCCCGGTGGAGTGCCAGAACGGAGTTTTGGTCCCGAGACGGAGTTTCGCGATGGCGGCGGTGTTCTGGATGTCTTCTGGCGATTTCGTCTAACCCCCGTGCGTTTTTAGGTCGAAGCCCTTAAGTAGTCCAGAGGGGAGCACCTGGGGCTGCCCGAGGCGTCGCCACCATAGGGCGGCGCGGCCCAGGAGCCCACCGCGCCGCCTTATGGGGTTGGCGCCTCGTGGCCCCCCTCCTTCTGGTCTTCTGGCTCCGTCCCTCTTCTATGAAAATAGGCCCATTGGCATTAATTCCGGGGATTTTCCTGAAAGTTGAGTTTTTGCACAAAAACGAGACACCAGAGCAATTCTGCTGAAAACAGCGTTAGTCCGTGTTAGTTGTATCCAAAATACACAAATTAGAGGCAAAACAATAGCAAAAGTGTTCGGGAAAGTAGATACGTTTTGGACGTATCACCTGCCCAATCTACATCTGAATAGGCACTAAGAAGAGTGGAACTGGACCTCTAAAAAGTAAGACCAACCTTTATGGTGCCATGAATATACCTCAAAATGCGTTTAACACCAGTCCAATGTGCAGTAGTAGAAGCATGAAGATACTGTCAGACCTTATTAACTGAAAAAGAGAGATCAGGTCGAGTCAGTGTCAGATACTGGAGCCCCCCCCCCCCCCCACACACACACAATACTCATGTAATGAGTAACATCCTCAGACCCAAGAGAAGAGCCATATGTCAAGTTTAATGTTTCTGTAGTGGAGAGAGGTGTTGGACATGGTGTGCAAGAACTCATACCAACACGAGCCAGTAAATCTGTAGCATTTTATTTCCTGACTTAAGAGCAGCCCATTGGACTGTTTGTGAACCTCAATGCCTAAAAAATAATGAAGATCTCCAAGATCCTTGAGAGCAAAATCAGAACTCAAATGATGAAGAAGAGCTGAGATGGCCGAATCAGAAGAGCTTGTAACAATGATGTCATCAACATAGATCAAGAGAAACATAGTAAGCCCTGACTTATCATAAAGGAACAGAGAGGTATCAGCCATGGATGGGAGAAAACCAAAAGTATGTAACTTGGAACTTAGGCGAGAGTACCAAGCTCGAGAGGCCTGTTTCAGACCATGCATATAAAGGTTTATCAAGTTTGCAAATATAATTTGGAGTAGCGGAAGACTGAAAACCTGGTGGTTGTTTCATGTAAACCTCCTATTCCAGAACACCATGTAAAAACGCGTTGTTCACATATAGCTGCCTTAAACTCTAACCACGAGAATCTGATATAGAAAGAACAATTATAATAGTAGCAGCCTTAACAACATGACTGAACGTATCCTCATAATCTATACCATATCATTGTTTGAATCCTTTTGCAACAAGACGTTCTTTCTACCTGTCACAGTGCCATCATCATTTTTCTTGATGCGATAAACCCAGTTGCAATCAATGATATATTTTATTGGAGCTGGGAGGTACTAAATGCAGGTATTGTTTGCAACAAGAGCATTATATTCATCTTGCATAGCAGGCTTCCAATTTTCATCAGTGAGAGCCTCAAACAATTTTTTTGGTTCTCCTGTAGTTGTCAAAAAAACATAACGAACAGTGCCATCGGTATATTTTTGGATCTTTAATAATACCTTTTTGTAGCCTGGTTTGAACACCAACCGCACGAGGAGGCACAGGACCATATCGCACACAAGATCCCGAAGGAGCAGCCTCCACATGTGGAAGAACAGGAAAAGCTGGCGGTGACAAGTCGATGTCACAATCATTGGCATCATCATTTGCTGCAAGGGAATCTGCAGCAGACGTAGCTAGCGACGGGGACGCGCTCTGCGCGCTGTCGGGCGACCCACCACGGTCCCGGGGTGATGTGGTGGACGATGGTTGGCGTAGAGCGGGAGACGGCGAGGACCGCGCGGGAGACAAGCTGGCGTCGCACCACGTGTCGACCACGGACGGGTTCGATCGTGGGCAGACACGGGAAGCAGCGCCAGGGCCTGACGACGGTTGATCCTAGGAAGATTTTTTAGCAGGATTCTCCCCGGGATCACCCCGATCGGCTCTTGTCCTGTTCTCAGCACCTGATGCATTATTTGATGTACCATTTGATGTTGTTGCCGCGAAATTTTGCGTACATTCTTATTCGGAACTAGTTGTAGACTCTTCAGCAGTAATTAGTGAATCTGGGGAGGAACAACATGAGGAACAAGATGCAAATAGTGAATTAGTATGCACACCCCTATCGCTACATGCTGAAACGGAGTTATCTGATGGAAGAAGAAGCATTGATGAGCGCAGATTGCACACCGTTGGGGAACCCCAAGAGGAAGGTATGATGAGCACATTGATACGTCCAAAACGTATCTACTTTCCCGAACACTTTTGCTGTTGTTTTGCCTCTAATTTGTGTATTTTGGATGCAACTAACACGGACTAACGTTGTTTTTAGCAGAACTGTTCTGGTGTCTCGTTTTTGTGCAGAAATCCAACTTTCAGGAAAAACCTCGGGATTTTGACAGAAGGCCCTATTTTCCCAGAATACTGACGGAGCCAGATTGACAAATCAAGTGGAGGCCCGAGGGCCCCACACCATAAGGCGGCACGGCCTAGGGGGGGGGGCCCACGCGGCCCTATGGTGTGGCCCCCTCGGCCGGCCTCCGACGCCCTCCTTCGGACTACTTATTGGCCTCGACCTAAAAACGCACGGGGAGAAGTCGAAGTCGCCAGAAACCCTCCAGAACGCCGCCACATCGCGAAACTCCGTCTCGGGAGCCAGAAGTCTCCGTTCTGGCACTCCGCCGGGACGGGGAATTGGAGGAGATCATCGCCATCATCACCGCCAACGCCTCTACATCAACCAGCCATGTTTCCCCCATCCATGTGTGAGTAATTCCCCCGCTGTAGGCCGAAGGGGATGGTAGGGATTGGATGAGATTGGTCATGTAATAGCATAAGATTGTTAGGGCATAGTGCCTAGTGTCCGTAATTGGTACTTTGATGATATTGTTGCAACTTGTTATGCTTAATGCTTGTCACTAGGGCCCGAGTGCCATGATCTCAGATCTGAACATGTTATTGTTTCATCATGATATTCATTGTTTATGGTCTTACCTGCAAGTTGTATACACATGTCATTGTCCCAACCAATGGCCCCCAGTGACAGAAATCGGGACAACCGGAGGGGATGGTAGTGATGTGAGGATCACATGTGTTCACGGAGTGTTAATGCTTTGCTCCGGTGCTCTATTAAAAGGAGTACCTTAATATCCAGTAGATTCCCTTGAGGCCCGGCTGCCACCGGCTGGTAGGACAAAAGATGTTGTGCAAGTTTCTCATTGCGAGCACGTACGACTATAATTGGAACACATGCCTATTGATTGCTTTGTACTTGGACACCGTTTTATTATTATCTGCAAATGCCCTGCTATGATTGTTACATGAGTTTCTCTCATCCATGCAACGCCCGACATCCGTCCCCGTGCCTACAGTATTTTTAATCCTGCTGTTTACTAAAATCACTACTGCTGTCTTTGTTACTCTGCTGCTGTTATTTTACTACTGCTACTGCTATAAAACTCATTACTCTTGATAAACTCTTGCGAGCAAGTCTGCTTTCAGGTGCAGCTGA
This sequence comes from Lolium perenne, assembly GCF_019359855.2. Lineage (NCBI taxonomy): Eukaryota > Viridiplantae > Streptophyta > Magnoliopsida > Poales > Poaceae > Lolium > Lolium perenne. The sequence goes on along the minus strand of NC_067246.2, from coordinate 274,230,286 downwards.
ATTGACAACTCCGCTGTTAAGGCGTTCAAGTATTCTTTGTCTCCCCTTGTGTCGAATCAATATATGGGGTTTTACTTCCCTCGAAGACTCTGCGATCCCCTATACTTGTGGGTCATCAAGACTATTTTTAAAGCGCCGTTGCCGGGGAGCATAGCTTTATTTGGAAGTTCACTTGGATTGATATTGTTCGCTGCAAATTCTCCATCATTGGTAAACCTCGCGATACTAAGGTCGCCATATTACCATCCACTACAAGAAAAGGTACAACTCTGAGTACCTCTGCTGCTCTTGATTCACCATCTGTGATTGATAAACTTGTTTCACCGCCATATGCTTCACATGCGGGTACTTCTGCTGAATCTGAAAACTCTCATAATATTGATAATATTTCTGCTGTGCTTGATGATAGTGGTTCATTGGGATCTTTTCTAGATGTTACAATTGCTAGGTCTAGACAAATTGAAAATACTGAAACTCCTAATGAAAATGCTGTTACACCTGTTAATTCACCTGAGTCTGTTGAATACTCTAGTGATGATCTTGATGAAGATTATGTGGAACTTGATGATGATTTTATTGAAAAATGCAATGCTACTACTGATGCAAGAAAAATTAAAAAGTTGCTTGCAGAACATGCTGTTAGATATAAACTGTCTCCTGATCCTAAGTTTGCCACATCTCCTATAAACATTAAGGATAAAGATTATGATTTTTCTCTTGATTTATCTCATATAGCTATTGTTGAGAAAACACCCTTTTGTGGTACTGAAAAAGAAAGTGCTGTTGAACACATGATTGAGCTATCTACTCGAGTAGCTTGTTTTTACGATGATGTTAAGAAGCGTACTTACTTTGTTGCTAAAATCTTTCCATTCTCATTAAAGGATGACGCTAAAACTTGGTATAATAGTTTGCCACCTAATTCTATTAAAAGTCCAAAAGAATTGCTTGATGTTTTCTTCCGTAAATACTTTCCTGCTAGTGCTCAACATATTGCTTTGCAGAGAATCTATAATTTTGACCAGGGAGATGGAGAGAAATTGCCTGAGGCTTGGGCGAGATTTTGCTCTCTTATTAGAGCTCGGCCTGACCATGATTTGGAAAAGCATGATTTACTTGATATATTTTATAGTGGACTAACCATTGAGTCTAGGGCATACCTGGATAGTTGTGCTGGTTGTGTTTTCAGGAAAAGAACTCCAGACGAAGCTGAAGAATTATTGGCTAAAATAGGCCGGAATCATGATGATTGGACTACGCCTGAACCAACTCCAACGCCAATATTGAAGAAGAGGGGTTTAATTAAATTGAATGATGAAGATATGAGGGAAGCCAAGAAGTCTCTCAAGGAGAAAGGTATTAAATCTGAAGATGTGAAGAATCTTCCTCCCATAGAAGATATATGTGAGATAATTCCCCCTTCATCCATGATTGAGGTAAATTCCCTTCAACGCTTTACTAGGGAAGATATTCCGTATTCAAAACCTCCTGCGCAATGCTTAGATGAGTTTGATAATTATATTGTTAAGCAAGAAAATTTTAATATGAGAGTAGAGAATCATCTAATGGAAAATTCTCAAGCTATTAGTGAATTGCATGATATTGTGGAGAGAACCTCCAATGATGTTAAGATGCTTGTTAAACATTTTCATATGGTTCAAACTCAAATTGATCAACTCACTAAAGTGCAAAATGACTTGTTGGGAAATAATTCTAAAGAAAAACATGCTTATGAAGTAACAACTAGAGGCGGTGTTTCTACTCAGGATCCTTTATATCCTGAGGGACATCCCAAAAGAGTTGAACAAGATTCTCAACGAACTAAAACTAGTGCTCCATCTAAGAAAAAGAAAAAGAAACATAAGAATGTTGTAGAATCCTCTGAACCTGTTAATGATCCTAATAGTATTTCTATTTCTGATGCTGAAACTGAAAGTGGTAATGAACATGATAAAAATAATGATAAGAATGATACTCCTGATAAAGAAGAGGTTGAAGAAGAACCTGAAAAGCATGCTAAAAATAAAAAGTACACTAAAGAAGATTTTATTGCTGAGAAACATGGTAATGAAAGAGAACCTTGGGTTCAAAAGCAAATGCCTTTTCCTGCTAAGAAACTAAAATCAAAGGAAGAAGAACACTATAATAAATTTTGTGATTGGATGAAACCTTTATTCTTGCAAATCCCTTTGACTGACGCTATTAAATTGCCTCCTTATTCAAAGTATATGAAAGATATTGTTACTAACAAAAGGAAAATCCCCAATGAGGAAATTTCCACTATGCTTGCTAATTACTCTTTCAATGGTAAAGTTCCAAAGAAGTTGGGCGACCCAGGAATACCTACTATTCCTTGTTCTATTAAGAATAATTATGTTAAAACTGCTCTGTGTGACTTGGGAGCCGGTGTTAGTGTTATGCCTTTTTCTCTTTATAAGAGACTTTACTTAGATAAGTTGATACCTACTGATATATCTTTGCAAATGGCTGATAAATCTACTGCTATTCCTGTTGGTATATGTGAGGATGTTCCTGTTCAAGTTACTAATAACTGCTTGATATTAACTGATTTTGTTGTGCTGGAAATGCCTGAAGATGATAATATGTCTATTATTCTTGGGAGACCTTTTCTTAACACTGCAGGGGCTGTTATTGATTGCAATAAAGGAAAGGTTACTTTCAATGTTGATGATAGGGAGCATACCGTTTATTTTCCCAAGAGGATTGAGAAAGCGTGTGGAGTTAATACTATTTCTAATGTGAGAACTATCAAAGTGGGAACTATTGATTGTCCTATATATGAGCCTAAAGAAGAATATCAAACTCTCGTGATTGGATCCATATCAATACAATTCAAGGTAACATGATTGATTTGAGGTTTATGTCTTCTTATGCTATGTAAAATTTATTTGGTGGCAAGACTTGATCAACCTTGTTAACAAATACTTTTTATATGCATAGAGGAGGTAAACAACATCTCTTTCTTCCTCCACTTGCTCTAGTTGCTGTAGCACTTTTAATTTGCAAAGTTCCTTAGTTAATTGGAGATTTCAAAAAATTTCCTGGCCAGTAATAATAAACTTAATACCCAGAAATGTGCATTTTTCAAAGTTTTCAAAAATTCACAAAAATTATACCGTTGGTCCTATTTTTCGACGAGGCACCTGGGAGCACCAGAGGATGACCTGTGGGGCACCACAGGGTGCCACACCACCAGCCGGCGCGGCCAAGGAGGTGGGCGCGCCACCCTGTGGTGTGGGCCCCTCTTTGCCCCACTATTTCATCTCTTTCTCCCAGCATCTTCTCTCTCCCGAAAAAACTCGCACCAGGTTCCTCTCACTCGCGTTTTTGCTCAAGAACTCCAGATTTCTCGATCTCTTTGCTCAGCCCAGATTTCTGTCTGAGATTTGGCACATTTGCTCTTCGGTATGTGACTCCTCCGATTATCCAAGTAGAATTTTGTTTGGTGGAGTATATCTTGAATATTTTGCTGCTGTAGGTAACATGTTTAGTGAGCTTGCATGCTTGTTCTAAGTGGTAGAAACTAGTTTTGATGCATGATTAGTACTCTAGCAAGTTCCTATGGTAGTTTCCCTCAATTATATGTCACCAAATCAAATTTTATATCACTTGTTGAAAATTTCAGAAAAGAGATGAAGAAGTTCAACTTTGGAGAGTTGTTCAAGAAAGGAACAACCAGCACCGGGAGACCTTCTAGGACCGCCACCCAACTTAGGCGATCGTACAATGAGGATATCATCGCGCCTAGCTTCGCGCCCGAAGAGGACAATGGGGCTCCTAATGCTTCATCCTTCCCATGTTATGATTTTCTGACAAATGCAGGGATACTGGATGATTTCTTCACCCTTGTCAACAAGGCGGGCTTAGCCACCTACGTGGGAGATGAAAGGGAGCAATACTACATGCTCACCAAAATCTTCGTCGAGAGCTTCAAGTTCCAAAACACGCAATATGAGCCGACAGTTGCATTCAAGATCTATGGTAATCCTGTTACTATGGAATTGAAAGAATTTTGTCGTGCATTGGATATTGCCCCTGTAGGTACAGCAAGGAGGATTGATGACAACCCCCGGGACTTGTTGGAGCTTTATCGAGGGATCACCAATGATGATTGTCGCACCATTCAGCGTGGCAAGATAAGGAACATTCAACTCCCCGCCATTAAATATTTTGCATATTACATTGCTACTAGCATTCTTGGTAGGGAGAACACTAGCAATATTCCTAGTTACCATCTTGCTTTCTTGAATATTGCACTTACTGGACGGACATCTTATCATCTTGGTTCTCTTATTGCTCGCCGCCTGTCTAACAGGGGGCCTATTTTTGGAGGAACTATTGCATTGCGCGTTTTAACCCATTTAAGACTTCCTATTGATCCTAATGATGTGCCATTAACCCCTAGGAGGCTTGATATCGCTGCTATGAAAAGCCATCATTTTGTTACCACTGATTCCACTTTAGATAATATGGTCTATAGAATGTTGTTTGCTGACGGGGATGAGAAAGAAATCCCTCTTCCCCAGCCAGGTTTGTTCTGTATTGACAGGCAACCATGGTCGCGCACTAAGGAGGAGGTGGATGAACATATGAAGATACAAGATTTCCACCAGCAGCATGACTCCGAGGACGCCGAGCCCTCCTACGACTACACCGTCACATATCCGGGTGCTTCTTCTAGCACATCCCCGGAAGATGATCCATCTTCGTCGTACTACGGAGATACTACCTAATGGGGTCGATGGGATTGAACTCCACTTAGGCCAAAAGCCTAAGCTTGGGGGGAGGTATACCGGCATCACTCATTCTTTGCATATTATGGTTGCTGGATACTTGTACATACTTGTTTAGTCTCTTTGAGTGGTTTTCTAATGAGAGGGAGATGATATTTGGGGAAGTGCTGCCTGAAAACAGATTCTGGACTGTTACTAGAAAATTCGTGCGCACAGCCAGAACGTTATTTTGAGCTGCCAATTTTTGTGCAGGTTCCCCAGGTTGTTATCTAACTTTCATTAGTTGAACACTTTTCGAGCTGAGCAACGTAAGATTTTTGTAAAAATCGATTTCTGTACTGCTGTCAGGTTTTGGCAGATTTCTGCCATCTCGCTTTTCTGTGTTTCTTTTAGTTTTCATTTTCTTGTTCTTGCTTTGTTTCTTTCCTAAAACACAAAAAGACCAAAAATATTTCTGCTGTTTCTCTTCACCATTTGTTTATCTTGGTTTCTTGCATTTGTTTCGCTTTATTTGCTATTGCCAGTTTGCTATAAGAAAACCCAAAAAGATTTTGCTTTGTTTGCTTGTTTCCTTTTGTTCTTGTTCTCAAATTCGAAAACACCAAAAATATTTGCTGTTCTTCTTTGGTTTGTAAAGTTCATTATGAGTTCAATGGTCTTCGGTGGCTGGAGCGTGGTTTTCATTTCATATTATCCAAGCTACACAAGTGAAAAGGCAATAATGACGATCTACGACAATCTGATTGTGGTGAGAGGCTGGTATGAACTCTATTTGTTTTCATTTTTGTACATATACTCATCCATGTGAGCATGCTTAGTTGGTTCATGTGAGGTATATGTCATTTAAGAAAGTCTAGTAGTTCATGATCTCTCATGTTAAGCTCCAATTTACTAATATGAGTAGCATGTCATAAATATTTACTTGCATTGTTTTATTCATAGATAGGTATGATATTGTGGTATCCTCCTCTGAATAATTCGTTTGAATTAACTTGGCACATGATCATGCATGCATATGACTGAACAAGAGTCAATTAAGCCTCAACGATCTACATTGCTTCAGAGTTCTTGTATCACTTTTATGCCTCAGTTAATTTATTTTGCCGCAAGCATGATTATGATAGTTATTGCTCTCTTGATTTGTCGCTCCCTAGTCTTTTGCTAGCCTTCACTTGTACTGAGCGGGAACGCTGCTCGTGCCTCCAAACACATGAAAACCAAGTTATTCCAGAGTGTCCACCATAAATACCTATGCATGGCATTTCAAACCATTCCAAGTAAATTCTCATGCGCTACCTTTAAAACCTTCAAAATGCTTCTCAATTCGTGTTTATGTTTCATAGCTCATGAGGAAGTATGTGGTGTTTAGCTTTCAACCTTGTCATTTACTTTTGACGGACTCTCATATGGACTAGTGGCACATCCGCTTATCCAATAATTTTGCAAAAAGAGCTGGCAATGGGATTCCCAGTCCCGAATTAATTAACTTAAATAGATACTCCTCCATGGTTTGTGATTGTTGGACGGCACCTGAAGGATTCGGTTAGCCATGGCTTGTGTAAGCAAAGTTTGGGGGGAGTGTCATCATCATAATAAAACTAAACTAAAAAGGCACTCCTTCATGGTATGTGATTGTTGGCAGGCACCCGAGGATTCGGTTAGCCATGGTTTGTGTAAGAAAGGTTGGAAGGAGTGCCACATAAACATGCAAATAATTCATGGTAGCCGCTCTTGAAAGTCCGGTTGGCGAGGTAGTTGGTGTACCCATTACCATTCGTTGACAACAACAAACACCTCTCAAAATAATTTTACTCCTGCTTTACAAATGAAAAGCTCTAGCGCATGTTAATCCCTGCTTCCCTCTGCGAAGGGTAAATCTTTTACTTTTATGTTGTGTCTCCATCCTTTCTTTGAGCACTTTCTTGAGAGCACAACTGTCATTCTTAGTATAATATGCTTGTCTCAAAATATGATTGATTGTGGTATAACTTTGATGCTTTTATCTTTGACAATCACTATTTCTAGTCTTTCTATGAACTTCGAGGTGCACGAGCATTTATGTTTTGCTGATCAAATATGGGCAAGCGAGATACCACTCTATCATATTCTTTTATGAACATTGCAATCCTGCTTATATACATGGTTCATGATGCTTATTATTAATTGTTGGTACCTTTCCATGATTGACATAGCTATGGATGATCTTATTTGCATGTACCTTATTATGAACTGCCTAAGTGTTAGCCATAGCATGAGAATATTTACATCATATGAACAAATGTGTTCGTGAAAGTTCTTTTATCGCTCAGTTGTTAACTGAATTGCTTGAGGACAAGCAATAAGCTAAGCTTGGGGGGAGTTGATACGTCCAAAACGTATCTACTTTCCCGAACACTTTTGCTGTTGTTTTGCCTCTAATTTGTGTATTTTGGATGCAACTAACACGGACTAACGCTGTTTTTAGCAGAACTATTCTGGTGTCTCGTTTTTGTGCAGAAATCCAACTTTCAGGAAAAACCTCGGGATTTTGACAGAAGGCCCTATTTTCCCAGAATACTGACGGAGCCAGAAGGACAAATCAAGTGGAGGCCCGAGGGCCCCACACCATAAGGCGGCACGGCCTAGGGGGGGGCCCGCGCGGCCCTATGGTGTGGCCCCCTCGGCCGGCCTCCGACGCCCTCCTTCGGACTACTTATTGGCCTCGACCTAAAAACGCACGGGGAGAAGTCGAAGTCGCCAGAAACCCTCCAGAACGCCGCCACATCGCGAAACTCCGTCTCGGGAGCCAGAAGTCTCCGTTCTGGCACTCCGCCGGGACGGGGAATTGGAGGAGATCATCGCCATCATCACCGCCAACGCCTCTACATCAACCAGCCATGTTTCCCCCATCCATGTGTGAGTAATTCCCCCGCTGTAGGCCGAAGGGGATGGTAGGGATTGGATGAGATTGGTCATGTAATAGCATAAGATTGTTAGGGCATAGTGCCTAGTGTCCGTAATTGGTACTTTGATGATATTGTTGCAACTTGTTATGCTTAATGCTTGTCACTAGGGCCCGAGTGCCATGATCTCAGATCTGAACATGTTATTGTTTCATCATGATATTCATTGTTTATGGTCTTACCTGCAAGTTGTATACACATGTCGCTGTCCGGAACCAATGGCCCCGAAGTGACAGAAATCGGGACAACCGGAGGGGATGGTAGTGATGTGAGGATCACATGTGTTCACGGAGTGTTAATGCTTTGCTCCGGTGCTCTATTAAAAGGAGTACCTTAATATCCAGTAGATTCCCTTGAGGCCCGGCTGCTACCGGCTGGTAGGACAAAAGATGTTGTGCAAGTTTCTCATTGCGAGCACGTATGACTATAATTGGAACACATGCCTATTGATTGCTTTGTACTTGGACACCGTTTTATTATTATCTGCAAATGCCCTGCTATGATTGTTACATGAGTTTCTCTCATCCATGCAACGCCCGACATCCGTCCCCGTGCCTACAGTATTTTTAATCCTGCTGTTTACTAAAATCACTACTGCTGTCTTTGTTACTCTGCTGCTGTTATTTTACTACTGCTACTGCTATAAAACTGTTACTACTGATAAACTCTTGCGAGCAAGTCTGTTTCCAGGTGCAGCTGAATTGACAACTCCGCTGTTAAGGCTTTCAAGTATTCTTTGTCTCCCCTTGTGTCGAATCAATAAATTGGGTTTTACTTCCCGCGAAGACTGTTGCGATCCCCTATACTTGTGGGTCATCACACATCAGCAAGTTTTCTCTCAGTAAGAAACCAAGGTTTAATCGACCAGTAGGAGAAAGGCATGACTTCGGAAGGTGTTGCTAGCTGACTATCAGCAGGGCACACTACCGGCGTCAGCAACAACGTCGAACCTGCACCCAACACAACCAAAATACTTTGCCCTAACTTACAGTGAGGTTGTCAATCTCACCGGTTTTGCTGAACACAAAGGATTAAATGTATCGAGTGGAAGGAGATGTTTGCAGTAATTAAAGAGAAAAGAGCTTACAGTAAGTAAACAGAGCAGGATTGCAGTGGTTGAATTTATCAGTGTAAAGGAAAGGACCGGGGTCCACAGTTCACTAGAGGTGTTTCTCCATAAAGATAAATAACATGTTGGGTGAACAAATTACAGCTGGGCAATTGACAGAATACCGACCGTTGATGGTGCTCGTCGTAACGCATACTTCACACTGTTGGGGAGCCCCAAGAGGAAGGTATGATGAGCACAATAGCAAGTTTTCCCTCAGTAAAAACCAAGGTTTAATCGACTAGTAGGAGAAAGGCGTGACTTCTGAAGGTGTTGCTAGCTGACTAGTGGAAGGGCGCACTACCGGTGTCAGCAACAACGTGGAACCTGCACACAACACAACCAAAATACTTTGCCCCAACTTACAGTGAGGTTGTCAATCTCACTGGTTTCGCTGAACACAATGAATTAAATGTATCGTGTGGAAGGAGATGTTTGCAGTAATTAAAGAGAACATAGCTTACAGTAAGTAAACAGAGCATGATTGCAGTGGTTGAATTTATCACTGTAAAGGAAAGGATCGGAGTCCACAGTTCACTAGAGGTGTCTCTCCATAAAGATAAATAACATGCTGGGTGAACAAATTACAGCTGGGCAATTGACAGAATATCGACCATACATGAAAAGATGATTACTATGAGATTCGTTTGGGCATTACAACATAATACATAGACCGTAATCCAACTGCGTCTATGACTAATAATCCACCTTCCGGTTATCGTTCGAACCCCTTCCAGTATTAAGTTGCAAGGAACAGATTATCGCACTAAGCAATGTGTGTAAAGTAAACAATAGAATTACCCTCGGATAAAACATTGTTTTTTCCCTAGTAGCAAACGCACATCTACAATCTTAGAAGTTATTGTCACTCTTCCAGAAAACTAGAGGCATGAACCTACTATCGAGCATAAATACCCCCTCTTGGAATCAGAAGCATCTACTTGGCGAGAGTATCTACTAGCAACGGAGAGCATGCAAGATCACAAATAACATATGACAATAATATATTGTCGATCTCAACATAGTATACAATATTCATCGAATCCTAGCAAACACAACATGTAGCATTACATAAGGATGATCTTGATCATGTAGGGCAGCTCACATGATTTAAACATGAGGCACAAATTGGAGAAGACAACCATCTAGCTACTGCTACAGACCCATAGTCCAGGGATGAACTACTCACACATCACTTCGGAGGCGGGCATGACGATGTAGATGCCTCCGGCGATGATTTTCCCCTCCGGCAGGGTGCCGGGAAGAGCTTCAGAACCCTCCCGAGATGTGTTCTGTGATGGCGGCCGCGACGGAACTTTTCGTGGATGGAGGCTCGGGTGTTCAGGGTTTTCCTGCGATCGTGAATAAATAGGCGGAGGAGCGATGTCGGTGCAGGCCAGGGTGGCCCACATCACCCCTAGGCGCGGGCCAGGGCTAGGCCGCGCCTAGGGCTGGTGTGGCCGCCCTGCTGCCCCCCTTCGACTCCCCTCTAGATGCATCAGAAGCATAAATACCCCCTCTTGGAATCAGAAGCATCTACTTGGCCAGAGTATCTACTAGCAACGGAGAGCATGCAAGATCACAAATAACATATGACAAGAATATATTGTCGATCTCAACATAGTATACAATATTCATCGAATCCTAGCAAACACAACATGTAGCATTACATAAGGATGATCTTGATCATGTAGGGCAGCTCACATGATTTAAACATGAGGCACAAATTGGAGAAGACAACCATCTAGCTACTGCTACAGACCCATAGTCCAGGGATGAACTACTCACACATCACTTCGGAGGCGGGCATGAGGATGTAGATGCCTCCAGCGATGATTTGCCCCTCCGGCAGGGTGCCGGGAAGAGCTTCAGAACCCTCCCGAGATGCGTTCTGTGATGGTGGCCGCGACGGAACTTTTCGTGGATGGAGGCTCGGGTGTTCAGGGTTTTCCTGCGATCGTGAATAAATAGGCGGAGGAGCGATGTCGGTGCAGGCCAGGGTGGCCCACATCACCCCTAGGCGCGGGCCAGGGCTAGGCCGCGCCTAGTGCTGGTGTGGCCGCCCTGCTGCCCCCCTTCGACTCCCCTCTAGACGTAGCTAGCGACGGGGACGCGCTCTGCGCGCTGTCGGGCGACCCACCACGGTCCCGGGGTGATGTGGTGGACGATGGTTGGCGTAGAGCGGGAGACGGCGAGGACCGCGCGGGAGACAAGTTGGCGTCGCGCCACGTGTCGACCACGGACGGGTTCGATCGTGGGCAGACACAGGAAGCAGCGCCAGGGCCTGACGACGGCTGATCCGAGGCAGATTTTTCAGCAGGATTCTCCCCGGGATCACCCCGATCGGCTCTTGTCCTGTTCTCAGCACCTGATGCATTATTTGATGTACCATTTGATGTTATTGCCGCGAAATTTTGCGTACGTTCTTATTCGGAACTAGTTGTAGACTCTTCAGCATTAATTAGTGAATCTGGGGAGGAACAACATGAGGAACAAGATGCAAATAGTGAATTAGTATGCACACCCCTATCGCTACATGCTGAAACGGAGTTATCTGATGGAAGAAGAAGCATTGATGAGCGCAGATTGCACACCGTTGGGGAACCCCAAGAGGAAGGTATGATGAGCACATCAGCAAGTTTTCTCTCAGTAAGAAACCAAGGTTTAATTGACCAGTAGGAGAAAGGCATGACTTCTAAAGGTGTTGCTAGCTGACTATCAGCAGGGCACACTACCGGCGTCAGCAACAACGTCGAACCTGCACCCAACACAACCAAAATACTTTGCCCTAACTTACAGTGAGGTTGTCAATCTCACCGGTTTTGCTGAACACAAAGGATTAAATGTATTGAGTGGAAGGAGATGTTTGCAGTAATTAAAGAGAAAAGAGCTTACAGTAAGTAAACAGAGCAGGATTGCAGTGGTTGAATTTATCAGTGTAAAGGAAAGGACCGGGGTCCACAGTTCACTAGAGGTGTCTCTCCATAAAGATAAATAACATGTTGGGTGAACAAATTACAGCTGGGCAATTGACAGAATACCGACCGTTGATGGTGCTCGTCGTAACGCATACTTCACACTGTTGGGGAACCCCAAGAGGAAGGTATGATGAGCACAATAGCAAGTTTTCCCTAAGTAAAAACCAAGGTTTAATCGACTAGTAGGAGAAAGGCGTGACTTCTGAAGGTGTTGCTAGCTGACTAGTGGAAGGGCGCACTACCGGTGTCAGCAACAACGTGGAACCTGCACACAACACAACCAAAATACTTTGCCCCAACTTACAGTGAGGCTGTCAATCTCACTGGTTTCGCTGAACACAATGAATTAAATGTATCGTGTGGAAGGAGATGTTTGCAGTAATTAAAGAGAACAGAGCTTACAGTAAGTAAACAGAGCATGATTGCAGTGGTTGAATTTATCACTGTAAAGGAAAGGATCGGAGTCCACAGTTCACTAGTGGTGTCTCTCCATAAAGATAAATAACATGCTGGGTGAACAAATTACAGCTGGGCAATTGACAGAATATCGACCATACATGAAAAGATGATTACTATGAGATTCGTTTGGGCATTACAACATAATACATAGACCGTAATCCAACTGCGTCTATGACTAATAATCCACCTTCCGGTTATCGTTCGAACCCCTTCCAGTATTAAGTTGCAAGCAACAGATTATCGCACTAAGCAATATGTGTAAAGTAAACAATAGAATTACCCTCGGATAAAACATTGTTTTTTCCCTAGTAGCAACCGCACATCTACAATCTTAGAAGTTATTGTCACTCTTCCAGAAAACTAGAGGTATGAACCTACTATCGAGCATAAATACCCCCTCTTGGAATCAGAAGCATCTACTTGGCCAGAGTATCTACTAGCAACGGAGAGCATGCAAGATCACAAATAACATATGGCAAGAATATATTATCGATCTCAACATAGTATACAATATTCATCGAATCCTAGCAAACACAACATGTAGCATTACATAAGGATGATCTTGATCATGTAGGGCAGCTCACATGATTTAAACATGAGGCACAAATTGGAGAAGACAGCCATCTAGCTACTGCTACAGACCCATAGTCCAGGGATGAACTACTCACACATCACTTCGGAGGAGGGCATGACGATGTAGATGCCTCCGGCGATGATTTGCCCCTCCGGCAGGGTGCCGGGAAGAGCTTCAGAACCCTCCCGAGATGCGTTCTGTGATGGCGGCCGCGACGGAACTTTTCGTGGATGGAGGCTCGGGTGTTCAGGGTTTTCCTGCGATCGTGAATAAATAGGCGGAGGAGCGATGTCGGTGCAGGCCAGGGTGGCCCACGTCACCCCTAGGCGCGGGCCAGGGCTAGGCCGCGCCTAGGGCTGGTGTGGCCGCCCTGCTGCCCCCCTTCGACTCCCCTCTAGACCCAGTCTTCGTTACAGAAAAATATTGACTTCGGCTTTTGTGTCGTCCAATTTCGAGAATATTTCCTGTACAACTTTTCTGAAATAAAAAAAAGCAGAAAACAAGGAACTAACACTGTGGCATCTTTATAATAGGTTAGTGCCGGAAAATATATAAAAGTGCAACGAAGCATGAGCAAAACATATATAAATTGGTGTAGAACAATCATGGAGCATCAAAAATTATAGATATGTTTGAGACGTATCAAGCAGTCCCAAGGTTAACTCCTGCTCATCCTCGAGTAGGTAAGTTATAACAAAATAATTTTTGAGGTGACATGAAGCCAACACAATCTTGATCAAGTTAGTGTAAATCATTGTCAGCTGGGATCTAAGTACTCTAAACATAGGTATGATAGATATAATTCAATAGAACTTAGCAATTATGTTATAACATGAAGAGTAACTCAAACAAAGGATCATGAATAATAGTGCATTGAAAGCAAATGTTTGTTTATGAGCATAGAGTAAACATAGCAAAGTGGTACTCAAAATGTCCTTTATGAAGTAGCAAAACATAAATGCTAGGACACCTTTAAACTTCAAAGGGTGACTAGATACAAGTAATTTAAGAACAAGCAATAGCACAATCATGAATTAATCAATAATAATTTTGGGACTATGCATATTGCACTAAGAATGACAAATATGCTCTCTTAATTGGTGCATAAAAAAGAAGATGAAGACTCAACATAAAAGTAAAAGAGAGACTCTTTGCAGAGTAAGCAAGATAACAAGTTTTATAAACCTTCCAAAAAGTATGATACTCATTAGCTTTGAGGTCTCATTGCCCCTATCATAAGCATCTTGAATGGTTAAAGTTAATGTGAGGGAAATATGAGCTATATGCTTGACAAATCACAGGTTAAAAATCTCATGCCCCTTGAATAGGAGTACCTAAACCTCATGCTACTCAACTTAAGTCCCAAATAAGTTCTTGTTATTGTAAGTATACATGTATCATCGAGAACCGCCAACGAGGTACGTCTTGCACGATGATATGGAATTACTCGTGTATACCAGCAATCCCATGCCAAAATGACAAGACAAACATACAATGAGCATCTCAGCAATTTTTTATCTACTATGGGTATAGTTCTTTATTGAAAATGCTTCATAGAATGCTCACTATGGTTTGCTGCAAATTTCCACCATGAATGATGCATGGCTTAGATTAGCGGCCCAAACGTTTCCCTAACTCATATACAAACTCCATGGACTTACAAGTTTCCATTTTATTTGCACCGCTAGGCATCCATAAACTAGTAACATGACATATGTTACTAATCTAAGTTACTCCCCACTATGACCAGCCTCAGGGGTATCAAACTAGCGCTGGCGCTTTCCTAGTCACACTCCATTGGCCCATATAATTCATTTATCTACCAACTGACTCTGGATCACCATGCTAGTGAGCTAGTGGTTTGAAATGAAGCACGTTGGTTCTAATTGTTCACGTGGCAATTCGTGGCGGCAGACAGTACATGTAGTCCTGGATTGATAGTACAAACATTCATGTGGCAATTAAGGCGAATCTAATCGAATCTTTTTCATGATTTTCTGTATCTCTCCAATAAGCTCTTTTGCGTACTAACTATAAATATAATTGAATCTAGCGATTCGCTGCAAGGGTAGTGCCAAATAATCATGTAGTGCTTCATAAAAAAATTGTAGTTCTGCCGTTTCTTTGGTACTCTACAAACAGTACTATGGAACCGCAGTGTGCATCAAAGAACATTGACATGTTGGGTTTCAAAAAAAAAAACATTGACATGTTTGTACATTTTTCCTAAAACCAGTACTATGGAACCTCGAGCCATCATTGCATAGTACTATACAGGTTTGTAAATCAAGGTCGAAAGAAGAATTTGTGACACTACTGTAGTATCGGATCAGTTATTCTCCCTTTCTATGGACAGTAACCCCCACTCCACAGGCCCACACACACACATCGAATCTCTCTCTATCTCTACGAAGAGTTAATCCCACTTTTTTGTCAGAAAGAGGAAAATATTCCCACTTCATAATGTACCCAAACAATCACCCTAAGCCTCGTGATCGATCAAAGTTACCATTTGGTTACAACGGTGGAGCTGGCCTCAGCTTCGACATTGCTCGGTTAAAAATTCTAGTATAACTAAATATTAACACCCTACCAACTTATTTCTCTCAACATACAACATGTCAACATCAGCCAGCTTATTACCAAATACAAATTACTATTCCCTTTCAGTTTTTGCATGATGATTATCAATTAATCAAAATTGTTACGCTTCCATGTAAAACTGTTTGGCTTGTACAACTATTCAACTGAACCAATGCTCAAGCCTATTTTTATTCCGCAAGGGTGCCCACTGAAATTTATTCATTGGCCATCACGTCCCTTTCCTTTCATGTATTCCCTCAAGATCAATGCGATCGAGGCTGAGCAACATCCTCAACCTTTTTTTTCGATAAAGGAGCAGAGCCTCAGCCTCTGCATCAATAGATGCACACGACTTATTTTATTAAAAACCAAATGTCAAGTCTCAGTATATCATCACTTATTACAATCACAGAGAAGCTAGAATCGTAACAAAAATCAACCAGACGAAGATATGGCTAACAGAAAAGCTATGCATTTGCTATTCTATTAAGATGCCGCCACCCAGTAGCCTGGAAAAAGAAGTCCTGAGCAACCAGTAGTAACCATAGCCTCCCGCTGCTCCATAGGGAGGAGGAACGCCCATTGCTGAATTGAATGAGCAGCTCGCCGGATAACCTGCAAAAAATTAATCCCAGTGTGTTTGTTAAAGATCATATCATTTCTAGTCCTCCAAATAGCCCAACATAAGGCTGAAACACCTATTCGAATCTTTTGTTTATCCTCTTTCCTTACTCCATTCAGCCATCTACCAAACATATTAGTAATATTAGCTGGCGGAGGAATGTTATAGGTAAGATACATCATACGCCATATTATCTTCGCAAAAGGGCAATAGACAAATAAATGGTTTACAGTTTCCATGGAATCACAAAAACAACATTTTTGACACCCATTCCACTTCCGTTTGGCTAAGTTATCCTTAGTTAAAAGAACCTTATTATTAAGAAACCACATAAAAAAAATTATCTTCAAAGGGATCTTTAACTTCCATAGATACTTACGAAGGTAAATAGTATGCCCATTCATCATATCTAGATACATAGATTTAACTGTGAAAATACCCGAATCATTTAGTTTCCAAAAAAAACTTATCCGATTCAGTAGTTAAATTGATTGTAATTAACCTTTGGCATAGATGTAACCACTGTAGCCACTTATTATCATTAAAACCTCTTCTAAAAGTAAGATTAATAGGATGAGTTTCAAGCACAGTCGATACTAACACATTCTTATGCTGAATAATATTATACAAAGCCGGATATTGATGGGATAGAGGCGTGTCACCCAACCACACATCCTCCCAGAACCTCACAGATTTTCCATCCCCTACTTTGAAACTGCCTCGCTTAAAGAAATCTTCGTTCACATGCATAAGACCCTTCCAGAAGGGTGAATCAGTTGGTCTAACCTCTACTTGCGCCAATGTTTTATTTTTAAGATATTTGTTACAAATGAGTTGTTGCCACATACCCTCCTCTGAAAGGATTTTAAACAACTATTTACTCAATAAACATTTATCATCCTCAACCTGGCGCCACCTTCCCTCTCCCCGTGCCTCATCCATAATTCTTGAAGGACACAGAGGTCAGTTAGTGACATCTCAAGATCCAGCAGGGAAACTGAAGGGAGAAGTGGCGGAATCTAGAGGCATGGACTAGCGTGAAGTTGTGCAGCGGTGATCTGCACAAGCGGTAGGAGCACTAAAAGATTAATCGGCTGAGACGATGTCTCTCACTCCTGTATTGCAGGTCTTTCCATCCGCCTTAGGTCTGTTGTTAGAGTACGTCATGGGCCTGGCCTGTTAGTCTTATGGTTTGCTTAGGGGTCAAGTAAGCTTTGCTTGGGAGTCAAGTAAACCTCTCTATATAAGGAGAGGAGATGTATCAATCTAATCAAGCAAGAATTAAGAAGGAAATCCCTTCCCTCTTGCCCGGCCGTGGGCAAAAGGGCCCCGGGGATTTCCTTCTTAATTCTTGCTTGATTAGATTGATACATCTCCTCTCCTTATATAGAGAGGTTTACTTGACTCCCAAGCAAGGCTTACTTGACCCCTAAGCAAACCATAAGACTAACAGGCCAGGCCCATGACGTACTCTAACATCTGTCCTCTGAGTTTTGAATTAATGGTTAATAATAAGTCATGGTTAAAAGCACTGGATGGGAAAATTCGTGAGATGTTTTGGCTAAAACGTTTCTTTTTTCAGTTGGGCTTATATTGCTCGATTGCTGAGCATCATTTACCAAATGTGTTGTCTATTTTTATAAGTGGGCATATTTCTCGCTGCAATGTCATGTAATTGTGGACAGGGGTGTACTTTGTAAAATGTGTTGTATATTTTTTATAAGTGGGCATGCTCCAGAAAACGAGCGAGGGTACGGCATGCTGAAGAGTGTAGTCTGAGGTGCTAACCCGAAATTCAACTCGGGAACAAAGGTGAAAAGGGTGTGCACCTGTAGACTTTCCCCAGGGAAGTACACCGGGCAAGAAAACAAGCGCAAACGTGTGCTATCCCGGGAATGCTATGGCGACCCATATCTGAGGTGGTTTGTGTCATGTGTTTTATTTACTAGTCCCGGGAATGTAACTAGTACACACACTTCAAATATGCACAATGGTGTGTTCAAAAAAAAAAGTGTTCAAAAAACAAATATGCACAATGGATGATGCCATTACGTTTAATGATAAAAGTAATATTTAGGCAGAAGATCGAAATAAGGCGGTTGAGTTCATCAACGCCACTAGCAAATTCTGAGCTCATGTTGGAAATATGGCCTAGAGGTAACCATGCCATGATGATTTTTTCTAATGTATTAATATGTTATTTATGTTGTCTTTGAACATAATCAGTGATATATATACGCATCATCAAATATGTGGTTGTGAAACTATATATTATATGATGTATGTTCTAATGGTCCCTTGTAACAACACCGAACATCGGCAACATTTGCATTGCATTTGTTACCAACACTATTCACTTATGTATTTGTATATTCAACACTATGGCGTCTGATGTCCTATGAAGGGAGAATATCTAAAGAAATAAGGTAGGGATTGATGAGGGATTAACTCGTCAATGCCTATGTATTGTAGATTTAGGGTTTTGTAAGAAGTAGAGGGCAAGTAGATCTCGAAGGTTCAGTCGAACAAAGGTGTTCAACTCAATACTACGATGGCTCGGTTAGAATGATTTCGATCCCTTCTTTCACCCTCGGCTCCCTCTTTATATAGGAGGTGAAGTCGAGTCTCTTTCGTATCATATAATTACAAATTGTCGGGTCGTATTGGGTCTTTCCTTATATTGATACAAGTTTCCTATAGTAACTCTATTTTCCTAATCCGAGAGCTTCCAACCTTTTGGGCCTCCAAAGCTTCGAGTCCATGGGCTTCTTGCTATCTTGCGAACCTGGGATACTAATTCTACATTCCCGGTAGGCATACCTATGCCAGGGATAATTAACTATTTTCAATCCAATAGAGATTTTATTGGTGGTGTACTTATTTCCTAATATTTGTTTTGGATATATTCAAGGCTGGCAGATAGGACACATGGCACAACCTTAGGATTAAGTTCGCAAACGAAACTAGTCAAACATGTTATGTGTTCACCTTCGTCGTGCACCCCAAGGACTCGAATCAACACCCAAAATTATTGATGTGATTTGCTAATATATGGTTGTTTGTGCTCTGTTCTATGGGCATGGTTATATAAATTTTATTTCTATGATATCAAACATAATATGTTTTACAACAAACAAATCGAAAACATTTGTATTGCATTTTTTACAAACACTATTCACCAGTGTATATGTATTCAACACTATCTTATTTTTGCTCCAATCGAGATTTCCACATTTTGTAAAATACCGATTTCGGAGCCAGATTGCTCCTATTACTTTAAGATTTGGTTTCAAAAATATTACCATAATAATATAGGAATTCTCAATTGGATGTGTGCGTAGAGTAGTATCTTAATGGCATACTAGGTGCCAATCAAAAGAGATAGATCAGGCATAAGATATACATAAAGGTGACAGGGTGTTTCTACACCCGGGTGCATATGCACCCTTTATTTGAAATGCATATTAAACATATTTTAAAATGTTAGAAAAATACAAATAAAAATTCCCCGTGTATACCTTGACATATTACATGTTTATAAAGTTGTTTCAGCAAAAACCGATATGTTTCGTGCCTTGTGCAAAAAAGACAAATCTTCGGTGCTAAAATAGTCTATTTTTTGAGGCATTATTTGTCTTTTTTACACAGGGTAGAAAAATTGTTGGTTTTATGTGAAACTTTGCGTGCACACATAGAACATGTCCCTCTATATGCTAAATTTTTTTACTAATTTTTTTATGTTTTGGAAATATGTTTTATACATACCGGGTGCATATGCACCCGGGATCAGATTTGGTTTTCCGATAAAGGTGAAGATTCATAGATCAGTTATTAATTACTTATAAGAGAGAAAATAATGTTGATGTAGAAATTTGAAACCAATGTGTTGGGTTGAAATGAAGAGGATGTACCAGCAAGGATTTTTTTATCACACTAAATCTGAAAGTATAACTTTCTTTTGAAATAATGTTTAGATAAGTGTTTCCGTACGGTACTTCATAAGTTCATATGTAGTTTAGTTTACATGCTGTAATCAAACATGCTTTTCTGTGTTGGCCATGCTTTTTTACTAATTAAGATGTATGTCATTGAAATCATACATTTTATTTTTTGGGTTTTATTATGTAAACCAAACAACTTAAAGTATTGTGTAATAATATAACAATGCTAGGAGTAGGGTTAATAACCAATTGTGGAGAAGCTGGTGGTGTAATTGGATTATAAAGACTATTGGTGAGAGGATGTGCAGTCAATTAATTATTGATTAAAGTGTTGAAAATATGTTCAATTATTGAACAGATGAGCTTGCAAGTTCATCCAGTAGTCCAAACTTTGGAGAATTGCTGCTAAAATATATATTTCAACACTCCTTTTTTTCCAAGCTTGGGCATACCGGAAAACCGCATCCGTGAAAAGATGTAAGATGTGGAAACAATGCTGCAACTATTTTAGAAATAATACTCAAATAGATTGGATCAGATCATATTTTACTCTTTTCATGCCCTTTACCATATTATTTAGACGGATTCGGATCGGTTTGGACAACTAGTGAATGCGGATTCAAATAAGGGTTATATTGAACTACGGATTCAGATAGGAAATGGAGCAAACTCTGATCGGGAATGGACAAAAATAATCAGATAAATACGTGTATAAATAGAGGACTATATTATATAAGAATAACAAGAAAATTTATACAAAGTCCCTATCCAATTATTTAAGAAACTTAATACATCCTAAATGCTGAAAATGAAACGAGACAGAATCAAATATCAGACGTTTGAAAAGATTATGGAAATAATTTCAAAAAGATACGATGTTTTGAAAACACATATTGCTTTATGTGGATATGATGTCTGCATTGTACGTATACCTGATCATGGGAAGCCCGGCCCGGCCCAAAATTTGCGGGATTGGGCCAGCCCGAGCATGCATGTGGGTCGGGCCTGGGCCGAAGATTTAGGCCTGATGGTCGGGCCAGGCCGGGCCTGGGCTTGGGAAATATGGCAAATAGGGAAGAGGCCCGGCCTGATGGGTATTTGCTACGATGGGCCAGGCTTGGGCCAAAATATTAGGCCCGACAGTCGGTCTGGGCCGGGCTTGGGCCGGGCTTGGGCCGGGGTTTTTGTGACGGGCTTTGTTAGGCCTGGCCCGAACAATGCCCAGGTATAATTGTACGGATAGTAGTAATTATATTTGCTTGGGTTCACCAGACTGCATATACGAACTTACGTCAAAATATGTTGTAATAAAATCAGATTATTCTAGTTAATCTCCTTGGGTAATCTGCAAAATTACCGGATAATCCCCGTCTGCCGGATTTTGCATGGACATCCAGCTGACACTATCCTTATCCGACGGACACCCAAAACACTTACCATACCTTAAAAAACAGATGTGAATGCGGATTCGGTGCGGAAAATATCCGCTCCACATGTAAGTGTAGTCACTGTTATATGGCACAAAAATTACCTGTGAGTGAGAGAGTAGAACGCCTAGATTCAAGCGCGAGGATAGTATGAATAGAGTATTTATTTTCTTTCAAAATAGCAGTTCTTATATCAGGCCCCGCTCAAAAAACAATATTACTACTGTACCTTGTTAGTTTACCTTAGAAAAATAATAACTTTGCCCATTTCGCAGTTAGACCCAACGGTCGAGCTACCCCTTAATTAGGCGAGCATTCCGGAAATGTCTTCATCAGCGTGGTTCTTTTTTCAGCTGAAATTCGATGCATAGTTCCACACTTCATCCACATAGACTCCACGTCTATATAAAAGCCTTTGAGCCGTGGGTAACATATGATAAATCCCTTCATCAGAGGCGTGGGCTCCTTGCTATCCACGAACAAGAGATGGGAGATGTGCCGAGGGCTCAGGCCGTCGCAGGTGAACACGAGGCTGGCGTCTGGCCGGGCGAGCTCGACGAGCAGCTCATAAGCGAGCTCCTTAGCGACGACAGCCTCCTTGCCTCGCTGGTCCCGGCCGGCGACTCGGAGAAGAACCACTCCTGCGACAAGGGAGGCTCGATATCTGGTCGGTGCAACAGTGGCGGCAGTAGCACCGCAGCCGAGCACGAGCGGTTGCCGCCGGCGTCGGTGGCTAGGCAGGCTATGTGCTCGGTGTACTCCGGCCCTACGATCAGGGACATCCAGAAGGCGCTGTGGTCTCGGCCGTACCCCTCCAGCCGCCGCTTCGGCTCGCTGTATTTTAGGTGCAGCTAGCGCGTGTCGATCCGTGGATATTTAGCACTGATCGTTGTTGATCAAACGAGAGGACTAATCTGTGTATGGTTTCGGCTGAAAAGCCGCAGGTACGGAGCGCCGAGTACGCCGCTGGAGAGCAGACACACGGCCAAGGTGAGGAGCTGCGGCGGCAAGACGCCCACGGACGGGTACAAGTGGAGGAAGTATGGGCAGAAGTGCATCAAGAACAACCCCCATCCCAGGTTAACGCACTTATCGATTTTACATCCAGCTATCTTCCTACCTAGCTTCAACTTTGAATTGTTGTACTTTGATAATCGTTTTCTGGTATTGATGAATGCATAGTAAGTTCTTCGACTAGGCCGGCAGGCGGCAACCCATTAGAATATAAAATGCATAGAGGTTTTCTATATGATTTATTTCGCTGGTTGATTTATGTTGATACTTTAAATTTGTAAATCTGAATCTGAAAACTATGCAATAGACGAAGGTTTTGTGTATCATTTTGATGCAGAGGCCAGGCTACGCTCCTCATTTCGAAATAAAATGAATGCATAGTAAGATCATATGCATGCATGTATCCACCGGTCAAGGCCTGTGAGATCGAGCTTAGGTAATTTGCAAAATGATACTCGCTCCGTTCATAATTCTTATCATGTTTTAGTTCAAATTTAAACTAAAATCGCAACAACAATTAACTATCTAAGGGTAGTTCAATGTAAGACTCAGAGCGTACACATGATTATGCTAGGGTGAGCTAGACATGGTCAACTTTGTGCAATTCAACGATGCCACGTGTGGTATTGTAAATCATGGAGTAGTATCTAAATAAGAAGAAAACAAGTTAAAGATAGGGGTTTGGCGCACAAACGGGTGGGTCGGTCCCAATATTCGCCGTACCATGATGCTAGAGCTGGGCTGGGGTGGTTAGCAGCTGGAGATGGAGCAAAGTCGCTTGACAGTCCATGTGTCTATGGGACTACGGCCGCGCGAAGCCTCTCGTCGTCGATCGGGCATGATGTTACGTGTCCATAATAGCTTTGGGGCTTTCTTAGAGCTTTCCAGGTATTACACATGCTGTGCGAGCTACCAGATCGGCAAAGTTTGCAGCTTAAACATCAATTGCAAAGCCACACAGCAAGCATTTAGTTAACGATAGTTGCAACTACTACTTGGCGCTAATGCATAATTAAGCAGCATTTAAGTAACTGATTGGATACTGGGGTCCAACAAATAGCAACCGACGAAAACAGATGAGCTAGCGATAGGGATAGCCCAGGGAGCTACAACCCTGTTCTTTGTCAACTGGATGCACAATTTCTGATTTCATAGGAGCCTCTTCTTTTCGCAGTAATTAACCAGCTGAGCATACATGCATGCACCACACCGGCTGCTAGTTCGATCATGCATCCAGCGCGGCTCCCACCTGAGAGCATTCAATCAAAAAATAATATTAAACAACCTTGTGAACATGATTAATTAATTACGCCCATGATGGGCTCAATTTTTCGGTTGAGAAGATAGGAAACCTTCAATAATTTCACAACAACGACACGCAATAGATGGAGTTTTATACTACTGCGTCCTGCGAAAGTCTGTTCCCAGAAAGCACTCTCTGTCATGTATATCGTCGAACTCGAGAATGGTAGTATAGAATTGATATAATTAGCTAACTTTTAAAAGTCTAAACCGATGCAAAAGAGCTAGGCAATATATTTATTTTAACAAGTCGGCCTCACTCTCACACATATACTATGTAGAGCCGTTAGAGAAAGTGCAATAAGCTAACTTTGTAAGCATGCTATAATAAGTAAATAATATATTTTTACTGAGTTAGGGGAGAGAGAAAAGTAGAGAGTTGTTGACATGAGTTTGATGCAGCACGTGTTTTACATAGTATTTTGTGAGGCTGTAAGGTGGGTATTGTATCAATAAAATAGTATATCCAGAAATAAGTGACTCAAATTTATCTAGATTGGCATGTATCTATAAAAGTTTTGGAATGTAGATAAACATAAATTTCGACAAAGGTGACTTATTTCTGGACGGGGCAACTACATCTTTATAACAAACTATTGTCCATGTCAGCGTAGAGCCAGCTATAGATTTTTAAACATTAGGCCGTAGCTCTGCCTTGAGCTGTTTTACGGTGCAATTACTAGTCATATGGGCTAGTAGTATTGAGTCATCGAATTCTAGGAAACTAATAATTTTGGTATTTTTGATTTATTCCTAAATTCTGGAAGAGATTTGATTACAACTCTGGTTATCACAAGCTAGCTCGCAAACCTAGTATCTTATAGTCCATAGAATGGATGTTAAAATCGTGACAAAGGGTGAATGTTCCCGTGCAAAAAAAAATGTGAAAAAGACACTGGCATTAAAAGAAACATCGAACAATACAAAGCAGTCAAAACTTATAAAGTTTAACCAAATAAAAAATTATAACATGATACAAGTATACTATAAAATATATTTAACGGTTAATCTACTATGAGTAATATTAATTTGGTATTGTATTTTGTCTACACCATTATTCACATTACGAGGAAGTTGACTTTGGACTAAATTTATAGGTCTTATTCATTTTTGAGGGAGTTTTTATAGGTCTTATCCATTGTAATGGAGAGAGTACCGATGTATCTACATATTGACATCTAATGACAAAATCAACGATACAATGATCTAGCTAATTAACCGATATGAAGGAATATTAATTTGTAGGTATAGGTCTACTAGAGATGTGTTTATACTTGATCCGCTAGGTTCTGACTTGAAAAATATAATTACCTAAAAAAAGTCCACACTTTCCACCTAGATAATGCAAACCATGGATCCTTTTTCTTTTCCCTGCGAATTTGTATGGCCGTTGAACAGATTTTCTAGCTATGCATGCACCCATTTATTTTTGTAACGTATAAGGAAAGTTACAAAAGGGAAATTTATTATGAGAAAAATTAAAGAAACTAGTATATGGAAGGTCCATATATTAGGGAAGCTAGCAAATCTGGTTGGCCGGGACTTTGACTTTTTGTGAGAAAATACTATTGCTTTGATCAATAAGTATTAGTAAATCCGAACCGTTCGATCAGTTTGTTTGAACGGTCTGTATGTATCCGTCTCTACCGTAAAAAGGCTCTAAATTAATAAGGCCGTTGCCGGCAAACTGATACAAAACTGATACAAAGTAGCTATAGGTAGCAATAGGCTATAGCAAGCGGTTAACTCTACTTCAACTTTACTCTTTGGCTGATCCGAGTAGGTATGTACTCTAACCCAAGGCTTACAGAGAGCACCTTTACAAGTTTTCTGGCTAGCTTACCGATCACTTTCTTGCCTCGTGCGGCGAGAGGACAAACTATCTCCAACTCCATGCATGTGCACTTGATCGAACTACTTTGACACTAAACGTGCGCCGTCGGCGACGAGGACCATCTATGTTCGTACGTGGCATTAGATCGACTTCCATCTGACCATATGCATGCAGGAGCTACTACAAGTGCACGAGCTCCCACTGCAGCGCCAAGAAGCACGTGGAGAAGTCCACCGACGACCAGGAGATGCTCATCGTCACCTACGAGGGGACGCATCTCCACGGCCCGCAGCAGCTGCTCCGGCGCCTCCAGCCCCAGGACCTACCCGGCGCAAAGAAGAAGACCTGCAGATCCTCGCCGCCGGCGTCCGACGAAGAGGCGCGAGGGGTCATCAAGCTGCAGAGCAGTCAAAGGGGACGCGACCGTGACGGCCTGCAGCGTGCGGCCACGGGTTCGTGCGATGGCTCGGCGTCCTCCGCCGTGCCGCGTGCCGCTGATGACGCCACCATGCTTTCTTCTTCCGACTCGCCGCCGTCCAACTGGTCTGGCTCTGGCCAGGACACGTTGTGGTCCCTGGAATCTCTACTTCCGGCAGAGAGGATATGATCGAGCCTGGCTTGGACACTAGCGGCTTATTAGGGAGGGTAAGTGCACTACTGCACTATATACGTAGGTGACAAAGGTGTTCTGTATAGTGATGATCAAAATATCTGACCCTGGTGTCGAAGAAGAAAAAACAACCGAGGTAACCAAGCATGTTTATGGGCCTTGGGCGACACCAGCGAATATCATATACCTGGGTGGCATGTCGATAGAACAATAGCAGCTGCATACTTACAACCTACTATTTGACTACATATACTAATATGGAGTATACATGTACTAGTTATTCGGGTTGCATGTATGTACTTCAAGGTTATATATGTACTCAAATATGGAGCGCAGATGGATAAAGGGAGGCCAAGCTTCAGGTTGACCTTTAATTTTGAAATTTTAAGCATCATTTTTACAGTTTTCAAAACTATGAAGTGCAGATAAACGGAGGCCGAGCTTCTCCAGTTGTCCTTTACTTTAGAAAATTTAAAATATCATTATACAAATTTCTTTTTAATAAAGTGTGGATATATAGTCATTGATGTTTGTACAAATGTGAACATTTTCAATGTGAAATTGTTTGTAGTTTAATTAGGCTATGAAAAAGTGATAAAGCAGTATCCACTATACACAAGTTATTTCATATTCATACTTTGCGTGCTATAACATACACCATTAACTATACATACATGATTTGATTTAGAAATTTTTGAAAATAAAGGACCCTATAGCGTGGTCTCCATTTGGAGTTTGCTGGTACATGTGACACAGTCCAACTAATGTCGTGGAGTAGTTTGATCCTTCACTACCGAAAATGTATTAACTAGTGATCTTTTTATAGTGATCGTTGGTGAAATGATCATAGATTTATGACCATTTCACTACAAATGGTTGTAAGGCGTCTGAGAGGATCCAAACCCTAAATCATTACGACCATTTTAATCTGAAATGTCATAATTTTTTGCACGAAATGGTCATAGATAAATTGATATGGCTTAGAACTTTATCTTTAGGTGATTACGACCAATTTAAATCGTCGTGGCTGCTAATTCGTGATGATTCAAAATGAATGGTCAACCACCTTGATGTCTACGGGTGCTTCTATTCTTGTAGACAGTGTTGGGCCTCCAAGAGCAGAGGTTTGTAGAACAGCAGCAAGTTTCCCTTAAGTGGATCACCCAAGGTTTATCGAACTCAGGGAGGAAGAGTTCAAAGATATCCCTCTCATGCAACCCTCCAACCACAAAGCAAGAAGTCTCTTGTGTCCCCAACACACCTAATACTCTTGTCAGATGTATAGGTGCACTAGTTCGGTGAAGAGATAGTGAAATACAGGTGGTATGAATGTATATGAGCAGTAGTAACGGCACCAGAAAATAGCTTGATGCTACAACTGGCGTGTGATTGATGGTGGTAATATTGCAGCGTCTGAGATGCGGAAAACAGTAAACAAGCAGCGATGATTGCAGTATTTAGGAACAAGGCCTAGGGATTATACTTTCACTAGTGGACACTCTCAACATTGATCACATAACAAAATAGATAAATGATATACTCTACACTCTGTTATTGGATGATGAACACCACTAATTGCGTAGGATTACACGAACCCTCAATGCCGGAGTTAACAAGCTCCACAATATTCGATATTCATATTTAAATAACCTTAGAGTGCATGATAGATCATTGCAATTACACCAAGTACTAACATAGCATGCACACTGTCACCATCACACTATGAAGGAGGCATATATCACATCAATACTATCATAGCAATAGTTAACTTCATAATCTACAAGAGATCATAATCATAACCTACGCCAAGTACTACACGATGCACACACTGTCACCTTTACACCGTGCAGGAGGAATAGACTACTTTAATAACATCACTAGAGTAACACATAGATGAATAGTGATACAAAACTCATATGAATCTCAATCATGTAAGGCAGCTCATGAGATCATTGTATTGAAGTACATAGGAGAGAGATTAACCACATAGCTACCGGTACAGCCCTTAGCCTCGATGGAGAACTACTCCCTCCTCATGGGAGACAGCAGCGGTGATGAAGATGGCGGTGGAGATGGAAGCGGTGTCGATGGAGAAGCCTTCCGGGGGCACTTCCCCGTCCCGGCGGCATGCCGGAACAGAGACTCCTGTCCCCCAGATCTTGGCTTCGCGATGGCGGCGGCTCTGGAAGGTTTCTCGTACCGTGGCTTTTCCGTATCGAAGATTTAGGTCAGGGACCTTTATATAGGCGAAGAGGCGGAGTCGGAGGGCTGACGAGGCGACGACACAGTAGGGGGGCGCGGCCCACCCCCTGGCCGCGCTAGCCTGTCATCTGGGGCCCACAGGGCCCTCCTCTGGTGACTCTCGGGTGTTCTGGAAGCTTCGTGCGATTCTAAGATGCTGGGCGTTGATTTCGTCCAATTCCGAGAATATTTCCTTACTAGGATTTCTGAAACCAAAAACAGCAGAAAACAGCAACTGGCCCTTCGGCATCTCGTCAATAGGTTAGTTCCAGAAAACGCATAAAAACGATATAAAGTATGAACAAAACATGTAGGTATTGTCATAAAACAAGCATGGAACATCAGAAATTATAGATACGTTGGAGACGTATCAGCATCCCCAAGCTTAGTTCCTACTCGTCCTCGAGTAGGTAAACGATAAAAGATAATTTCTGAAGTGACATGCTACCACCATAATCTTGATCATACTATTGTAAACATATGAGATGAATGAAGTGATTCAAAGCAATGGTGAAGATAATGAGTAAACAACTG
The DNA here is from genome assembly GCF_019359855.2 of Lolium perenne. Lineage (NCBI taxonomy): Eukaryota > Viridiplantae > Streptophyta > Magnoliopsida > Poales > Poaceae > Lolium > Lolium perenne. The sequence goes on along the minus strand of NC_067246.2, from coordinate 274,201,363 downwards.
AATCATATAGCAAAGACTTTTCATGAATAGTACTTTCAAGACAAGCATCAATAAGTCTTGCATAAGAGTTAACTCATAAAGCAATAAATTCATAGTAAAGGCATTGAAGCAACACAAAGGAAGATTAAGTTTCAGCGGTTGCTTTCAACTTGTAACATGTATATCTCATGGATATTGTCAACATAAAGTAAAATAATAAGTGCAATAAGCAAGTATGTAAGAATCAATGCACAGTTAACACAAGTGTTTGCTTCTAAGATAGAGAGAAATGGGTAAACTGACTCAACATAAAAGTAGAAGAAAGGCCCTTCGCAGAGGGAAGCATTGATTGCTATATTTGTGCTAGAGCTTTGGTTTTGAAAACAATAAAGAGAGTATAAAAGTAAAGTTTTGAGAGGTGTTTGTTGTTGTCAACGAATGGTAGTGGGCACTCTAACCCCCTTGACAGACAAACCTTCAAAGAGCGGCTCCCATGAAATATTTTTATTTTTGGGTGGCACTCCTTCCAACCTTTACTTTCACAAACCATGGCTAACCGAATCCTCGGGTGCCTGCCAACAATCTCATACCATAAAGAAGTGCCTTTTTATTTTAGTTTTATTATGATGACACTCCTCCCCACCTTTGCTTTCTCAAGCCATGGCTAACTGATAACCCACAAGTATAGGGGATCGCGATAGTCTTCGAGGGTAGTATAACCCAAATTTATTGATTCGACACAAGGGGAGGTAAAGAATACTTATAAGCCTTAACAACTGAGTTGTCAATTCAGCTGCACCTGGAAAAGCACTAGCAACAGGGGTGATGTGAAAGTAGCAGTAATATGAGAGCAATAGTAACAAGAATAACAGCAGCAGTAATAGTAACACAGGAGCAATGGCACCAGAAAATAGTTGATACTACTTCCAATGACATATAGAACAAGTATATTATGATGAGAGATGGACCGGGGTTCCCAGCGATCTACACTAGTGGTAACTCTCCAATAAGTGACAAGTGTTGGGTGAACAAATTACAGTTGGGCAATTGATAGGAATCAAAGCATTAAGAAAGAACATCAGGCTTATTAATTATGTAGGCATGTTTTCCGTATATAGTCGTACGTGCTCGCAATGAGAAACTTGCACAACATCTTTTGTCCTACCAGCCGGTGGCAGCCGGGCCTCAAGGGAAACTACTGGATATTAAGGTACTCCTTTTAATAGAGTACCGGAGCAAAGCATTAACACACCGTGAAAACATGTGATCCTCACATCACTACCATCCCCTCCGGTTGTCCCGATTCTTGTCACTTCGGGGCCATTGGTTCCGGACAGTGACATGTGCATACAACTTGTAGATACAATCTAAGCAATAAGTATAGAGCTCAAATCTAAGATCATGCCACTCGGGCCCTAGTGACAAGCATTAAGCATAACAAGATTGCAGCAACAATAACTTCACAAACTTTATAGATAGACTAATCATAATGTATCATCCATCGGATCCCAACAAACACAACACCGATTACATCAGATGAATCTCAATCATGTAAGGCAGCTCATGAGACCATTGTATTGAAGTACATGGGGAGAGTATACCGACATAGCTATCGCTAGAACCCGTAGTCCATGGGGGAACTACTCACGGAGCATGGTGGAGGCGATGGCGTTGATGGAGATGGCTTCCGGGGGCACTTCCCCGTCCCGGCAGGGTGCCGGGACAGAGTTCTGTCCCCCGAATTGGAGTTTCGCGACGGTGGCGGCGCCCCTGGAGTCTTTCTGGAGTTTCGTCAATTGGTACGGTGTTTTTAGGTCGAAAGGGGTTTTATAGGCGAAGAGGCGGCGCAGGGGGGTCGACAGGGTGGCCTCACCCTAGGCTGGCGCGGCCAGGGCCTGGCCCGCGTGGCTAGGTGGTGTGGGGCCCCCCTGGCTCTCCTCCGACTCTTCTTCGGTGTTCTGGAGCCTTCCGGGAAAAATAGGAGGTTTGGCGTTGATTTCGTCCAATTCCGAGAATATTGCCCGAACAGCCTTTCTGGAACCAAAAACAGCAGAAAACAGGAACTGGCACTGTGGCATCTCGTTAATAGGTTAGTTCTGGAAAATGCATGAAATCATCATAAAGTGCAAGCAAAACATGTAAGTATTGTCATAAAACAAGCATGGAACGACAGAAATTATGGATACGTCGGGGACGTATCAGCATCCCCAAGCTTAGTTCCTGCTCGTCCCGAGCAGGTAAACGATAAAAAGAATAATTTCTGTAGTGACATGCTACTTACATAACCTTGATCATACTATTACAAAGCATATGAAATGAATGAAGTGACTCAAGGCAATGATCTATAGTTGCTAACAAGTAGATAACATATAGCAAAACTTTTCATGGAGAGTACTTTCAAGACAAGCATCAAAAGATTGCACAAGAGTTAACTCATAAAGCAATAGATTCAAAGTAAAGGCATCGAAGCAACACAAAGGAAGATATAAATTTCAGCGGTTGCTTTCAACTTTCAACATGCACATCTCATGGATAATTGTCAACACAAAGTAATATGATGAATGCAAATATGCAAGTATGTAAGAATCAATGCACAGTTGACACAAGTGTTTGCTTCTAAGATGGAAGGAAGTAGGTATACTGACTCAACATAAAGTAAAAGAATGGTCCTTCAAAGAGGAAAGCATCGATTGCTATATTTGTGCTAGAGCTTTGGTTTTGAAAACATATAGAGAGCATAAAAAGTAAAATTTTGAGAGGTGTTTGTTGTTGTCAACGAATGGTAATGGGTACACTAACTACCTCGCCAACCGGACTTTCAAGAGCGGCTCCCATTTTATTTTATTTTTGGGTGGCACTCCTTCCAACCTTTCTTTCTCAAACCATGGCTAACCGAATCCTCGGGTGCCTGTCAACAATCTCATACCATGAAGGAATGCCTTTTTATTTTAGTTTTATTATGATGATGACACTCCTCCCAACCTTTGCTTACACAAGCCATGGCTAACCGAATCCTTCGGGTGCCGTCCATCAATCACAAACCATGGAGGAGTGTCTATTTTTGTTTAATTAATTTGGGACTGGGAATCCCATTGCCAGCTCTTTTTGCAAAATTATTGGATAAGCGGATGTGCCACTAGTCCATATGAGAGTCCGTCAAAAGTAAATGACAAGGTTGAAAGCTAAACACCACATACTTCCTCATGAGCTATAAAACATTGACACAAATCAGAGGTGATAAATTTTGAATTGTTTAAAGGTAGCACTCAAGCAATTTACTTTGGAATGGCAGGAAATACCACATAGTAGGTAGGTATGGTGGACACAAATGGCATAGTGGTTGGCTCAAGTATTTTGGATGCATGAGAAGTATTCCCTCTCAATACAAGGTTTAGGCTAGCAAGGTTGTTTGAAGCAAACACAAGTATGAACCGGTACAGCAAAACTTACATAAAAACATATTGCAAGCATTATAATACTCTACATTGTCTTCCTTGTTGCTCAAACACTTTTACCAGAAAATATCTAGACCTTAAGAGAGATCAATTATGCAAACCAATTTTAACAAGCTTTACGGTAGTTCTCCACTAATAGGTTTAAACTACATGCAAAAACTTATGATCTACTTGAGAGCTCAAAACAATTGCCAAGTATCAAATTATCCAAGACATATGAGGCATTTCCTTTTCCCAACTAAATAAAGATAAATATTGTAGCTTCCAACTTTTATTCATTGAACATTAAAAGTAAAACGAAGAACAAGTGTTCATATGAAAAAGCGGAGCGTGTATCTCTCCCAATCAAGGATTGCTAGGATCCATCTTATTCAAACAAAAACAAAACAAAAAATAAACACACAGACGCTCCAAGTAAAGCACATATGATGTGACTGAATAAAAATATAGTTTCAGGGGAGGAACCTGATAAGTTGATGAAGAAGGGGATGCCTTGGGCATCCCCAAGCTTAGACGCTTGAGTCTTCTTGAAATATGCAGGGATGAACCACGGGGGCATCCCCAAGCTTAGACTTTTCACTCTTCTTGATCATATATCATCCTCCTCTCTTGACCCTTGAAAACTTCCTTCACAACAAACTTCTCATAAACTTCATTAGAGGGGTTAGTACTCAAAAAATTTGAATCCACCTTGGTCCTGTAGTGGCACATTGCAAGAACTCAATAAAACATTAGCTACAGCTCTCTACGTCTAGAAAAGCTTGCTTAAAGTCCGCAAGAGACAATGCAAAAAACAGAGACAGAATCTGCCAAAACAGAACAGCCAGTAAAGACGAATTTTAATAAAATACTTCCGTTGCTCAAATCAGAAAACTCAAAACTAATGAAAGTTGCGTACATATCTGAGGAACACGCACGTAAATTGGCATATTTTTCTGATTTTTCTACAGAGAAAACAGCCCAGATTCGTGACAGATAGAAATCTGTTTCTGCGCAGAAATCCAAATCTAGTATCAACCTTCGATTAGAGGCTTCACTTGGCACAACAAAACACAAAAATAAGATAAGGAGAGGTTGCTACAGTAGTAAACAACTTCCAAGACACAAATATAAAATAAATTACTGTAGCAAAATAACACATGGGTTATCTCCCAAGAAGTTGCTTTCTTTATAGCCATTAAGATGGGCTCAGCAGTTTTAATGATGCACTCGCAAGAAATAGTATTGGAAGCAAAAGAGAGCATCAAGAAGCAAATTCAAAACACATTTAAGTCTAACATGCTTCCTATGCATAGGAATCTTGTAAATAAACAAGTTCATGAAAAGCAAAGTAACAAGCATAGGAAGATAGAACAAGTGTAACTTCAAAAATTTCAGCACATAGAGAGGTGTTTTAGTACCATAAAAATTTCTACAACCATATTTTCCTCTCTCATAATAATTTTCAGTAGCTTCATGAACAAACTCAACAATATAACTATCACATGCAGCATACTTTCCATGATTTCCAAACACATAATTTTTATAAAGTTCAAGAATAGTGGAATTAAAACTTTCAAACACACTTTTATCAATAATATAACGAGGTAAATGATCAATCTCAAGAGATATGGGACTCATAGAATAAGTCAAGAACTCTCCAATCCCATTTTCATTAGTAGTACAATTAATAGTATTAAGTAACATAGGACCATCATCTAGAGCTTTATCATAAACATTTTCCAAACAAAATTCTTTAGTACCATGCATTTCGACATCAGGCACAAACAAAGCATTATCATAAGATTTATCAAAGTAGCATGGATTATCATAAATAACAGTAGCATAATTATTCTCACAAGTATTACTCATAGGTACTATTTCAAGAGAATCCACAGGAACATAACATTCAACCTCTTCCGGTAAGCATGGAGGACAATCAAATAGTGTAAGGGATAAAGAGTTACTCTCATTAGAAGGTTGGCATGGGTAGCTAATCCATTCTTCCTCCTTTTGTTCGTCGCTCTCCTCTTCTTTTTCATCCAATGAGCTTTCTGGTTCATCAATTTCCTCCTCTTTTTCATCCAATGCGCTTTCAGGTTCATCAGTTTCTTCTTCCACAGGTTCCTGCAAATTGTGAGTGCATTCTTGTGCATTAATGAGTCTCTCTTTATAATCAATGATATAAGGATTATCACCGAAGCATTCTATGCAACAATTAAGGATAGAAGAGACATAATCTTTAAGGTCCTTACAGACAACACAAGTTTCATAATTCTCAACCATGAAGGATTCGATCTCAGAGGCTCCCATAAACACGACAAATTGTTCTACCTCTTCGAACCCATAATGAATATAGCAATTCCGATTATAGTTCTTAATTAAAAATTCCTCACTAAAGCCACATTGAAATTTAAGATGTTTAGTATCCTGTTGAGAGCAACAGTTTATATCATGGCGTTTAAGCAAGATTTTAGCAATTGTATTCACTTTTTCTATCATAGCACTCATTACTTCACCAGCTCTTGATTTCCTATAATTATTATAACATTCTATGAGCTCCAAGTAGGTTGTTGGTTCTCCCATAACAGCAGTTTTTAATTTTTCGGTTTTTCAAATTTTTATGGATTTTTGGGTATATGAGACAAATAAAACAAGACAAAAATAAACTAAGCAAAAGTAAACTACGCAAACTAATACTAGACAGAAATAAACTAAGCACAAATAAACTAGACAAAAGTAAACTAAGCAAAACAAAATAAAATAAAACAGAGAGAGAGGTAAATTGTACTCCCCAGGTGAACTTATGAGTAGAGCTATGCCTCCCCGGCAACGGCGCCAGAAAACAGTCTTGATAACCCACAAGTATAGGGGATCGCGATAGTCTTCGAGGGTAGTATAACCCAAATTTATTGATTCGACACAAGGGGAGGTAAAGAATACTTATAAGCCTTAACAACTGAGTTGTCAATTCAGCTGCACCTGGAAAAGCACTAGCAACAGGGGTGATGTGAAAGTAGCAGTAATATGAGAGCAATAGTAACAGTAACACAGCAGCAGTAATAGTAACACAGGAGCAATGGCACCAGAAAATAGTTGATACTACTTCCAATGACATATAGAACAAGTATATTATGATGAGAGATGGACCGGGGTTCCCAGCGATCTACACTAGTGGTAACTCTCCAATAAGTGACAAGTGTTGGGTGAACAAATTACAGTTGGGCAATTGATAGGAATCAAAGCATTAAGAAAGAACATCAGGCTTATTAATTATGTAGGCATGTTTTCCGTATATAGTCGTACGTGCTCGCAATGAGAAACTTGCACAACATCTTTTGTCCTACCAGCCGGTGGCAGCCGGGCCTCAAGGGAAACTACTGGATATTAAGGTACTCCTTTTAATAGAGTACCGGAGCAAAGCATTAACACACCGTGAAAACATGTGATCCTCACATCACTACCATCCCCTCCGGTTGTCCCGATTCTTGTCACTTCGGGGCCATTGGTTCCGGACAGTGACATGTGCATACAACTTGTAGATACAATCTAAGCAATAAGTATAGAGCTCAAATCTAAGATCATGCCACTCGGGCCCTAGTGACAAGCATTAAGCATAACAAGATTGCAGCAACAATAACTTCACAAACTTTATAGATAGACTAATCATAATGTATCATCCATCGGATCCCAACAAACACAACACCGATTACATCAGATGAATCTCAATCATGTAAGGCAGCTCATGAGACCATTGTATTGAAGTACATGGGGGAGAGTATACCGACATAGCTACTGCTAGAACCCGTAGTCCATGGGGGAACTACTCACGGAGCATGGTGGAGGCGATGGCGTTGATGGAGATGGCTTCCGGGGGCACTTCCCCGTCCCGGCAGGGTGCCGGGACAGAGTTCTGTCCCCCGAATTGGAGTTTCGCGACGGTGGCGGCGCCCCTGGAGTCTTTCTGGAGTTTCGTCAATTGGTACGGTGTTTTTAGGTCGAAAGGGGTTTTATAGGCGAAGAGGCGGCGCAGGGGGGTCGACAGGGTGGCCTCACCCTAGGCCGGCGCGGCCAGGGCCTGGCCCGCGCGGCTAGGTGGTGTGGGGCCCCCCTGGCTCTCCTCCGACTCTTCTTCGGTGTTCTGGAGCCTTCCGGGAAAAATAGGAGGTTTGGCGTTGATTTCGTCCAATTCCGAGAATATTGCCCGAACAGCCTTTCTGGAACCAAAAACAGCAGAAAACAGGAACTGGCACTATGGCATCTCGTTAATAGGTTAGTTCCAGAAAATGCATAAAATCATCATAAAGTGCAAGCAAAACATGTAAGTATTGTCATAAAACAAGCATGGAACGACAGAAATTATGGATACGTCGGGGACGTATCACTAACCGAATCCTCGGGTGCCGTCCAACAATCACATACCATGGAGCAGTGTCTATTTTTTTTTGTAAAATCATGAAGGTTAATTAATTTGGGACTGGGAACCCCATTGCCAGCTCTTTTTGCAAAATTATTGGATAAGCGGATGAAGCCACTAGTCCATTGGTGAAAGTTGCCCAACAAGATTGAAAGATAAACACCACATACTTCCTCATGAGCTATAAAACATTGACACAAATCAGAGGTGATAAATTTTGAATTGTTTAAAGGTAGCACTCAAGCAATTTACTTTGGAATGGCGGAGAAATACCATGTAGTAGGTAGGTATGGTGGACACAAATGGCATAGTTTTTGGCTCAAGGATTTTGGATGCATGAGAAGTAATCCCTCTCAATACAAGTATGAACTAGTATAGCAAAACTCACATAAAAACATATTGCAAGCATTATAAGACTCTACACCGTCATCCTTGTTGCTCAAACCCTTTACCAGAAAATATCTAGACCTTAGAGAGACTAATCATGCAAACCAAATTTTAGCAAGCTCTATGTATTTCTTCATTAATAGGTGCAAAGCATATGATGCAAGAGCTTAAACATGATCTATATGAGCATAACAATTGCCAAGTATCAAGTTATTCAAGACATCATACCAATTACTACATGTAGCATTTCCCGTTTCCAACCATATAACAATGAACGAAGCAGTTTTAACCTTCGCCATGAACATTAAAAGCTAAGAACACATGTGTTCATATGAACCAGCGGAGCGTGTCTCTCTCCCACACAAGCATTTATTCAAACAAAAACTAAAACAAAAACAAACAGACGCTCCAAGTAAAGCACATAAGATGTGATGGAATAAAAATATAGTTTCACTAGAGGAACCTGATAATGTTGTCGATGAAGAAGGGGATGCCTTGGGCATCCCCAAGCTTAGATGCTTGAGTCTTCTTGAAATATGCAGGGATGAACCACGGGGGCATCCCCAAGCTTAGAGCTTTCACTCTCCTTGATCATATTGTATCATCCTCCTCTCTTGACCCTTGAAAACTTCCTCCACACCAAACTCAAAACAACTCATTAGAGGGTTAGTGCATAATCAAAAACTCACATGTTCAGAGGTGACAATCATTCTTAACACTTCTGAACATTGCTCAAAGCTACTGGAAGTTAATGGAACAAAGAAATCCATCTCACATAGCAAAAGAGGCAATGCGAAATAAAAGGCAGAATCTGTCAAAACAGAACAGTCCGTAAAGACGAATTTTATTGAGGCAAAAGACTTGCTCAAATGAAAATGCTCAAATTGAATGAAAGTTGCGTACATATCTGAGGATCACTCACGTAAATTGGCAGAATTTTCTGAGTTACCTACATAGAATTAAACCCAGATTCGTGACAGCAAGAAATCTGTTTCTGCGCAGTAATCCAAATCTAGTATGAACCTTACTATCAAAGACTTTACTTGGCACAACAATGCAATAAAATAAATATAAGGAGAGGTTGCTACAGTATTAACAACTTCCAAGACACAAATATAAAACAAAAGTACTGTAGCAAAATAACACATGGGTTATCTCCCAAGAAGTGCTTTCTTTATAGCCATTAAGATGGGCTCAGCAGTTTTAATGATGCACTCGCAAGAAATAGTATTTGAAGCAAAAGAGAGCATCAAGAGAAAAATTCAAAACAAATTTAAGTGTAACATGCTTCCTATGAAAAGGAATCTTGTAAATAAACAAATCATGTAGGCATAATACAATAAGCATAGGAAAACTAGACAAGCTCAACTTCAAAAATTTCAGCACATAGAGAGGTGTTTTAGTAACATGAAAATTTCTACAACCATATTTTCCTCTCTCATAGTAATATCCAGTAGCATCATGAGCAAAATCAACAATATAACTATCACATAAAGCATTCTTATCATGAGTCTCATGCATAAAATTATTACTCTCCACATAAGCATAATAAATTTTAGTAGTTGTAGTGGGAGCAAATTCAACAAAGTAGCTATCATTATTATTCTCATCGTCAAATATAGGAGGCATATTGTAATCATAATCAAATTTATCCTCCATAACAGGCGGCACCAAAAGACCACTATCATTATAATCATCATAAATAGGAGGCGAAGTATCATCAAAGAAAATTTTCTCCTCCATGCTTGGGGGACTAAAAAGATCATGCTCATCAAAACCAGCTTCCCCAAGCTTAGAATTTTCCATATCATTAGCAACAATGGTGTTCAAAGTGTTCATACTAATATGTTCCATGGGTTTTTTAATTTTCGCATCAAACCATCCATGTCTTAACTCAGGAAATAGAATAAAAAGCTCCATGTTGCTTTCCATTATGCCAAACTAGTGTAAAACAAGAAACAAAAAGATGCAATTGCAGGATCTAAAGGAAATAGCTTCGAGTACTTACAACGGCGCCGGAAAATAGCTTAGTAGCCAAGATCCGGAGTGTGAGTACCTTTTACCTTTCCTCCCCGGCAACGGCGCCAGAAAAGTGCTTGATGTCTACGGGTGCTTCTATTCTTGTAGACAGTGTTGGGCCTCCAAGAGCAGAGGTTTGTAGAACAGCAGCAAGTTTCCCTTAACTGGATCACCCAAGGTTTATCGAACTCAGGGAGGAAGAGGTCAAAGATATCCCTCTCATGCAACCCTGCAACCACAAAGCAAGAAGTCTCTTGTGTCCCCAACACACCTAATACACTTGTCAGATGTATAGGTGCACTAGTTCGGCGAAGAGATAGTGAAATACAGATGGTATGAATGTATATGAGCAGTAGTAACGGCACCAGAAAATAGCTTGATGCTACAACTGGCGTGTGATTGATGGTGGTAATATTGCAGCAGATACTGGATGCAAGTAAAACGATGTAAACAAGCAGCGATGATTGCAGTATTTAGGAACAAGGCCTAGGGATTATACTTTCACTAGTGGACACTCTCAACATTGATCACGTAACAAAATAGATAAATGCTATACTCTACACTCTGTTGTTGGATGATGAACACCACTAATTGCGTAGGATTACACGAACCCTCAATACCGGAGTTAACAAGCTCCACAATATTTGATATTCATATTTAAATAACCTTAGAGTGCATGATAGATCATTGCAATTACACCAAGTACTAACATAGCATGCACACTGTCACCATCACACTATGAAGGAGGCATAGATCACATCAGTACTATCATAGCAATAGTTAACTTCATAATCTACAAGAGATCATAATCATAACCTACGCCAAGTACTACACGATGCACACACTGTCACCTTTACACCGTGCAGGAGGAATAGACTACTTTAATAACATCACTAGAGTAACACATAGATGAATAGTGATACAAAACTCATATGAATCTCAATCATGTAAGGCAGCTCATGAGATCATTGTATTGAAGTACATAGGAGAGAGATTAACCACATAGCTACCGGTACAGCCCTTAGCCTCGATGGAGAACTACTCCCTCCTCATGGGAGACAGCAGCGGTGATGAAGATGGCGGTGGAGATGGCAACGGTGTCGATGGAGAAGCCTTCCGGGGGCACTTCCCCGTCCCGGCGGCGTGCCAGAACAGAGACTCATGTCCCCCAGATCTTGGCTTCGCGATGGCGGCGGCTCTGGAAGGTTTCTCGTACCGTGGCTTTTCCGTATCGAAGATTTAGGTCAGGGACCTTTATATAGGCGAAGAGGCGGAGTCGGAGGGCTGACGAGGCGACGACACAGTAGGGGGGCGCGGCCCACCCCCTGGCCGCGCCAGCCTATCATCTGGGGCCCACAGGGCCCTCCTCTGGTGACTCTCGGGTGTTCTGGAAGCTTCGTGGGATTCTAAGATGCTGGGCGTTGATTTCGTCCAATTCCGAGAATATTTCCTTACTAGGATTTCTGAAACCAAAAACAGCAGAAAACAGCAACTGGCTCTTCGGCATCTCGTCAATAGGTTAGTTCCGGAAAACGCATAAAAACGATATAAAGTGTGAACAAAACATGTAGGTATTATCATAAAACAAGCATGGAACATCAGAAATTATAGATACGTTGGAGACGTATCACACCTCAGCAATTTCTCCTTTGTGTCCTATCACGCGTCAACTTTTGCTTACATGATATAACTAGGTTCAAATATACAACTGATAGGTGGACTGAGTTGTTGACCAGGAGATCCCACTATAGCCAATGATATGCGGGACCTACTTTCCACGTGGGGCCTACCTAGTAGGCATGCATGCCAATATCGTGAACCCCACTCAATTGGCATGAGAGACCCACAAACGACTGCCAGATAGGTCCGCCAATTGACATGAAGGACCAACTTCCTACTACACATAACAAACTGAGCCCGCACCTGACATGCAGGACCGCAAGACCCACAAAGCAGACCCAACGAAACAAGAACATTGATGGGAAATAATAATAGAGCCACACATATATAGTGTGGGTTTGATCGAGCATAACTTGCAGATCACAAGGCCTCCAGTTCCTTTCTGTTAGGAAGCTCACATTGGCCTTCTTAAAAGGATGCCAATCATTATTGAGTCTTGGTCTGGGTGGCACGAGGCCTCATCTTCGTTCTTTTTTTGCTTCAAGATTTTGCTCCACCGACAAGACCGACAGGCAATTGGACCTTAGATGGCTGATTTAGGTGGTACTCCAACCGTTCACAATTAGATTGCATTCTAGGTTTAAACCAAGTTAAACTTTGTAATGTTTGACAAAATATTTAGGAGAAAATATTAGTATCTATGATGTATAATCTATAGCATTAGAACCGTCATAAACTATATTTTCACATTATATATTCTTGGTCAAACTTGGTAAAGTTTGACTTTAACTAAACATAGAACGTGAAGTAAATTAAAACGGTGGGAGTAAATGTGGATTTCTTGTAAATTTGAGTCCACATAAATGAAAGGACTTTCATTCTTTGAAAAGTATGCAAATATAATTTTACCGTCAATTTTGCATATGTTCTCGGATCGAGATTATACAAAAGTCTATTTGGTTTGTATTGAAGATATGCATAACTTTCTTGTTGGTAAATTTATCATTTTACGTCATATGTCATCTGAAGTGCATAACCTACGTTTTGTAAAACCAAAATAAGACCATTTAAATTGGCAAAAATAACTTTGAAGTTTGAAAATTACTAAAATTCTTAGTGGATCTTCCATTAAATGACAATGGTGAACCTAAAAATGATTTTGTAAAAAAATTATGAGCAAACTTTCAATAACCTGTAGTTCAAATTTTACCCACTTCTCAGTGAATATTTTACTGAGAGGTACCCATAAATATTTTGAGATCTAACTAGTTGGTGAATTTTACATAAAATATGGTCTACTATTTTTTAAAAGAAATAGATGATCCAATTTGGAATGGGTTATTGGTAGGTGCTTTACAAAAAAACCTATTTTTGCACCGAGAAGAATGTAAATGAGCTTTATGTGAGAAGAAAATGAAAAACCCCAAAACCAACATTGTTTTCCATCTCAATATGCAGTTATGCACACATGTGCATAATATGGGATCATTTTAAGAAACTATGCCATGGTTGTGGTCATGATCTAGATCATTTGCCTTAAAAGCCATGAAACTTCGTACATCGTAGATCATTTCTGAAAGGGGCTTTTAGAATATTTGTGATAATATAATTTTCTTATTTTTACCGTCAACTAGATCACATAGCATGACACGGTGTGAAGGTTTCCCATTTTTTTGGACTACTTGTGCTTGATTAAAATTGTGCCCGCAATGGCGAGCATGAACATTCTTAGCTAGGGGTTTAATCTTGGAAAAATCTTTGAGGATCTATGATGAAGTAGCTACTTGTGTACCTAAAAATGATAGTTGGAAAAAAATCATGAGCAAACTATCAAGCATATGTGGTTTATATTTGGCCCATTTCCGCCTGAATTAGCAATTAATATGAAACAGATGAAGTAGATACTAAATTTACTCCGTTTGATACTTCTATGTTTCTATTGAATTCTTATTCTTGATTTAGTCCATGTCAAACTTTATATAGCTTGACTAATAATATAGGAAAAAATATCAACATCCATAATACGTAATATGAAAATATACTTTATGAAAATTCTAATTTCATAGATTTTAGATTGTAAATGTTGATACTTTTAAAAATATTTAATCAAACTTTACAAAATTCAATTTTAAATAAACCTAGAAACTAAACTAAATAAAAACAGGGAGAGTAATCAGTTGTATTAAGGGAGTATCCATGTTGTGGTCTCTTAATGCTAACTCCACTTTCACCTTAATTCGTCAGTTTCCTTTGAGAGGTGTGACCGGACATGACGCTTTTAACGAGAGTAGACCAGTGGTTTTGATGGGAGACAAGTCTGGTACTTCAGAAAAAGAGACTTTTAAACTGAAGTACACTAGGGGTGATGTTTGTTAAGAAAACGCGGACATGCTGCGACGTGGATAGGTAACACCGTAACACATCAGGCAATCGCTGCAATTGAAAGGCTTTAATCCTCCCATACACCCACCGGCAAGCGCCCGAGTTATACTCCATGACTCCCAAGTGCTAAAACAATCTAGACGAAAGGAGTCGACTGCCGCCTAACAAACAATATTGCAACAACCGAAAGACAATTAATTATCCGAGATGTTATTGATTGGCTAACCATCGAACTCGGCTAAAAAAAGAGTGTTAATCAGTGGGATTATAGATTTATAGTGATCCTCCCGTGCAGTAGTCCTTTTCGTGGGAGCTCTATGATTAGTGCGATTTATTGGAACCGCTAACCGTCCGTGGACTAATTTCTCTTCTTCGATGCCACTCGATTTTTCTTTATCGGCGCTTCACTGGTCATCACTACCATGTCCTTCTCCGGGGCTGCTCCGATGAGAGAGATGGCATATACCTGTAAGTGGTCACGACCACGGCTACCCGTCAATTGCCGTTTGTGTCCTATTGATTGAGCGGCTAATAACTGCTTTATTCCTGCTTAGTTCCACGGTGGCCGCCATGCCGCTTCAGTCCGCCAAACAACAACTAGCAATAATTGTCTTCCATGCGGCAGGAGAGAAGAAGCCGGTGAATGAGTCGTTTATGGAATTGAGAACAGGGACTTCGCCCCACCACACAGACCTTGCCGGACGTGGGCGGCTCCCCGCAGATCTCGCTGAGCCGGCTCTCCATGGACCTCGCCCTCGCCGGACGGGGTGGAGGCGGCCACCAAGCCCCCCTCGCGCCTCCCCTTCTCTCGCCCTGCTCCTCCCAACTGACATGGACGAGCGCCAGCTGCTCCCAACGGACCTCACCGGACGATGATTGCTCCCCACAGATCTCGCCGGAAACTGGCTGCTCGAGTGAAGGGATGGAGGCGGCTGGAGCTGAGGGGGAGGGGGCGGATGGGGTGGCGACGGGTGGGTTGATCCTTGGGCATGAATCCTGCATCCATCGCATGAAGGGGGTCACGATGAGTCGCGGCAGCAGCGGCGGTAGCGGGCACATCGTAAGTTTCCGCCACAATTATATTCGTTTCCGTGGGCTAGATGTGGGCATTAGCTTCAGGTAACTAATGTTGCACTACCTCTTGCGGCCCAACTGAGGGCCCATGAAGGCACTCGAAGGCCAGGTGGACCACTATGTCGGTTTTAAAGAAGAATTTTTGAAGAAGACAAGGAGACGAAGAATACAAGGAAAATTTAGAACTAGGACTCTTTGTAACCTAGTCGTACCCGGACAGATCTCTTGAGACCTGACTCCCAATATAATGGCCAGGAGAGAGGCTGCCGAGGACACACGCAATCTTAGTAATCATAGCCACCGCAAGTCTAGATCTAGGTCCCTGCAGAACTTAGTCTCTCGACGAGATCATAGCCGAAACCTTCGGCACCCCATTGTAAACCGATATTTTCATAATCAAGATCAGACAGGCAGGGCTTAAGGGTTTTACCCCATCGAGGATCTATGATGAAGTAGCTACTTGCAGGTGTGTGAGTGCTCGAAGCTATTTCCTTTAGATTCTGCAATTATATCTTTTTGTTTCTTGTTTTTATTTCACTAATTAGGCATAATGGAAAACAATAAAAAAATAGTGAGCTTTTTAATTTTTTTTCTAAGTTAAGACATGAATTGTTTGATGCGAAAATTAAAAAACCTATGGAACCTTATTTGCATGCTAGTAGCAATGTTATTAGTATGAATGCAATTACTGCTAATGCTATGGAAAAGTCTAAGCTTGGGGAAGCTAGTTTTTATGATCTTTTTAGCTTCCCAGCTTTAGGGGAGAAAATTTGCTCTGATAATACTTTATCTCCCATATGCGATAACTCTAATGATGCTTGTGATATCTAAAATCCACCCGTTGAAAGTATTCCTTTTAAAATACATATGAAAATTGTTGAAAGGGTTATGAATGATCAGTATGTAGGGGATGGATCAGTCCATCCAAGTGTTCACTTGTCTAAACTTACAGAACTTTGTGAGTTATTTGAGATTGCAGGATTATAATTAGAAAATGTTATGAGGAAACTATTTCCATTTTCACTTAAGGACAAAGCAAAGGAATGGTATAGGCTGCTGGATGAACAACCATCGAATTGGAAACATCTTGAATCTCTCTTTTAGTCTAAATTTTATCCTCTTCATGAAGTGCATCTAGATAGGAATCGCATTTATAATTTTTACCCTCATGATGGAGAAAGCATTGCTCAAGCTTGGGGAAGACTAAAAACATTAATACTCAAATGTCCTAACCATGAGCTTTCTGAGAAAATAATTGTTACTAATTTTTATGCAAGGCTTTCAAGTCATTATAAGGATTATGTAGATGCATGTTCACAGGGTTCTTTCACAAGTAAGTGAAAGGACACGGATGTCGCCTAGAGGGGGGGTGAATAGGCGGTTTAAAACTTTTACGAGATGGGCTTAACAAATGTGGAATAAAACTAGCGTTTACTTTGTCAAGCCCAAAGCCTATATACTATGGTTCACCTATGTGCACCAACAACTTATGCTAAGCAATACAAGCAACTTATGTGATAGCAAGATATATAACTTCAAGCACGATGGCTATCACAAAGTAAAGTGCATAAGTAAAGAGCTCGGGTATAGAGATAACCGAGGCACGCGGGAGACGAAGATTTATCCCGAAGTTCACACTCTTGCGAGTGCTAATCTCCGTTGGAGAGGTGCGGTGGCTTAGTGCTCCCGAACGCCATAAGAGGCTCACCTTGAGGTGTGGTTGCTCGATGCACACCAACGCCACAAAGGCCTCACCTCAAGATGCGGTACTCACACCACACACCGAACGCCACGAAGGCGCCTCACCTAAATCTCCGGTGACCCTCGCCACAAAGGCCTAGGTCACGGTTCCACTAAGGGATTTCCTTCGAGGCGGAAACGAGGCCTTACACAAAGATTGGGGCACACATCCACAACTTAATTGGAGGCTCCCAACAAACCGTCACAAAGGCCTAGAATCCGTCTAGGGTTCCAAAAACCCAAGAGTAACAACCTTCTTGCTTTCACCACCACGAATCACCGTGGAGAACTCAAACTGATGCACCAAATGCAATGGCAAGAACACCACAAAGATGCTCAAGTCCTTCTCTCTCAAATTCCAACAAAGCTACAAAAGCTATTGGGGGAATAAGAGAGGAAGAACAAAGGAATTCACAAAGAACACCAAGATCAAGATCTAGAGAGTTCCACTCACAAAGAGATGGATTTGATTGGTAGAAATGTAGATCTAGATGTCCTCTCTCTTTTCCCTCAAATGGGGGCAAGAATCATGGAGGGATTGAGAGATAGAGCAAGCTTCTCTAGTTCAACAATGGAGGAGAGAGAGAGTGAGAGAAGATGCAGCCCAAGGAGGAAGAAGGGGGGTATTTATACCCCCCAAGAAAATCGAGCCGTTGGGCAAAACCAGGGCCGGATAATCCGGCCTAAGTAAGGGCCAGATTATCCGGGGGGCGGATTATCCGGCCTCAGGGACAAAACCTGGTAAAAATCCGGCCAAAAGTCCGGCCCCTGTCCAGAGCTGCTTTTCTTCTGGTCCTTAGCCGATTTTGAGGGGGCCGGATATTTCCGAAATATCCGGCCCGGAAAATCCGGCCTGGCAAACTGCAGAAACACCAAAACAAAAACGGACATAACTTTAGCATCTGGACTCCGATTTTGATGATCTTGGGCTTGTTTTGAAGCCAGGAACAAGCTCTACAAGATCATGCAGGAAACCATCATAGTCCAACAAGGGAGGATAGAAACAAATGATGAAAGGTTTAACCTATCTAAACAAGACATACCGGTAAAACCTCCAATCTCGAAAATGCAACAAGTTGCCCGTGCAAAAACCATTCTTGATGAACTAGAGCTTGTCATGAGAATAAGCACAAGCTCTAAATCATCACATGGATAAGATCCAAATAACAACCAAGAAAGATGATGAGTCAAACTCGAAAACGCAACAAGTGATCTATGCGAAATCCGTTTTCGATGAACTAGAACTTATCATGAGAATAAGCACAAGCTCTAAAACATCACATGGATAAGGTCCAAATAACAACCAAGAAAGATGATGCAAGGATGCAAAGGTTTGAGCTCTCTCCAAACGATACGATCGAGTTACTCACTCGAGTGCCCTCTTGATAGTACGGCAACTAAACTATAAACCGGTCTCCAACTACACTATGAGACCGGTAAGAAAGAAACCCTATCAAGAGCAAACCTTATACTTGGGCATTCCACTTGAGCTCGATGACGATGATCTTGACCTCAACAAGATGGAACGCCTTTCTTGCTTGTGCTTGCTTGACGAAGTCTTGTGGATTGCTCCCCCATAATCCACCATCGGAGAGCTTCTTCTTCGGCGCATCTTCACATAACCATGACCACCATGTGGATTGCTCCCCCATAATCCACCATGGGAGAGCTTCTTCTTCGGCACATCTTCACATATCCATGATCACCATATGGATGGCACGACTCAAGCAAAGGATCTCTTCGAGATGGCTCATCTTGAACTTGCACTTCATTTCTCCATGGCAAGCTTCAAGCTTATGAACTCTTCGAGTTGGATCATCTTGAACTTGCACTTCTTTTCTTCATTCTTCATCATGTTGATGTCTTGAAGTAACTTGAGGGCTCACTTCATCTTCATCTTCAAGACATACTTGACACTTGATATCCTTCATCAATTTCTTCTTATTGCAACCTAATACAAACATGTTGATGTCTTGAAGTAACTTGAGGGCTTACTTCATCTTCATCTTCAAGACATACTTGACACTTTATATCCTTCATCAAATTCTTATTATTGCAACCTTGAAGCCAACAAATGGTTCAAGAATTGCCTATGGAAACTCCTACAAATATAACTCAATGCAAACATTAGTCCATAGGGATTGTCATTAATTACCAAAACCACACATGGGGGCTCCATGAACTTTAATCTCCCCCATTTTGGTAATTGATGACAATCTCTTTGAGGGGGTTTATATAAGGAATTTAAGTAACAAATAAGTTGAATATATAGAGCAAACTCCCCCATAATATATGCATGTGTGAATGATCTTGACTTTCATTGCATATATTGGCATTCAAAGCCTAGTGGAGTTTCCTCTAAATATTCAACTATGCAAAGCAACAAGATGCAATGCAATAAAGGCACATGCTTAAGCACAAAGCAAAGACATAACCAAATTCCCTTAAACCCTCCAAACTTCTCCCCATTGGCACCAATTGCCGAAATGGGTGAAAAATTTAGAAGGCCAATATAGTGAGAGTTCCTCCATAGCGTGTGCATTTCTCATAATTTGAGTGGAATCAAATGCACATATCCAATGACGAATATTCGGAAGGAATCACACTATAGATAGGATCAAAGATTGCAAAAAGATAACAAAGTCAAGAAGCTTCAACAAATGAAGCGAGCAACCAAATGAACCACAAGGAAGATACCAAAAGAAAGATAGTTATTATGATAAGATCAAGAAAATTGCTCTAAATAATATGAGGAAGCTCCCCAAGGTTTATGCACAAAACTAGACAATTTGCATTGGAGTATAAAATGCACAAACATGGAATCATCACTCCCATAATATCATTCAAAAACAAAAGATACCAAGTGAATCAAACTCTAATGATCACCACAAGATAGTGTTCTAAATCAAATGAGGAAGCTCCCCAAGGTACATGCATAAAATAAAATGTTGCATTTGAATACAATATGCATAACATGGAATCCTCACTCCCTCATTTAAAACACAAACATTTGTAATAGATCATAGATAGAAAAATAAGCTAAACACTTGCAACAAACAAATAGTTGATCAACAAGTAAGATGCACCATAATAAAAAGGCTCAACCAAGAGGATATGTGAAAGGCATGATAAAGCATATTATAAGACTATTACAAGGATGAGCAAAAAAGCATCATCACAGTCTTCAATGAATTATATTGCTTAGCATGACCAATCAACACGCAATAAATAAATAAGATATCAAAAAGAGATGTATCATCTCTTATGTGTATAAGTTTCTCTAAGTGGGCAATGTCACAAAGATATTTATCCACAAAGAAACATGCACACACAAAATAGATACGCAAGAAAAATAGTATGATATTCAAGACAAAGTCATGCAATATACCAATAAGAATTTTTGCTTAATAGCATGGCCAAAGGCTCAATTTTATCTTATTGTACATTCATGAACTTCAACCACAAACAACTAAAATACATCACAAATATCAACAAGGGATAGAAGATAGTTGAGATGCATTTGAGAAAGGCAACAAGTATCACAAACGGGGATACCAAAAGAAGTAACTAAATTTGCACTTTCATCTATATTGCACATGTGAGAGCCTTGAGGAATTGATATGCAACAAAATTGCTAGATAGGCATAGTTGGGATGGATGAATCATGAGCATGATTTAAAATACTTCCCAACAAATGCACTCATCTCAAATTACTCACATTCACAATAAAGAGGTTTCATTAAGACTTTTGCAAGAAGCACAACATTTGCAAATCAAGAGATTCATGCCAAGATGCAACCATAAGGTTGGATACAAGAAAAGTATGCATGAGAAGATACTTGTTACCAAGATAGCATTGGTGTGGATGTAGTAGATATGTGTTCGTTGACCATCCTAGCTTGCCTCAAGTTACCATTGAGTCACCACTTCTTTCCAAGAGTGAGAAAAGCATTCAATACATATCCATTGTACCTAACACAAAGGTAAGTACAAAATGGTCCCCAAACTAATTGGGTCCGAAGTAGTTAGACACACTACAACATATAGGACAAACTCCACAATTCTATGTGCATATAGATATGAAACTGAATTTATGCACATCTTAGCCAAATTAGGATTTGATGGAGTTTACCCTATATATTGGATCAAAGAAAGTGACACATGCCATAAGATATACATATATTAAATATGCATGCACAATACTTTCAAGGACCAAAGGAAGATACAATTTGGACAAAACACCAAATAAATCAAGAGACAATGGTTGCCCAAATTATATCAAAGAATCAAATCAACACAAGATTGACTACAAAGACTTATCTCATTATAAGAAGCTAATTAAGCCTAGGCACAAAGGAATGAGATAACCAACTCCCAAGAGAGCAAGGTTCCAACAAATAAACCAAACCCTCGACACTTTTTATGATGGCACAAAGTACCAAAAAGAATATTTATGTCTCCCAAAACCAAATTTTTGATAATGATCAAGAGAAGTTTAAGCATTATAACAAATATAGGAGAGCTCCCCCAAGATTAGTGCATTATCTAGGATTTATAATATGGATACAAAATGCATATAACTAGGATCATCACGCTACCTATATCTACTAAAAATGCTAAGAAAGTTTGAATAGACAAATTAGATCCATGAGATGCAAGGAAGACACATGGGAGTCAAAGCACAACAAATTCATGGCAATAAATAAGGCAATTTTAAACACAAGAGCCAATGTAGATATGATCAATAAATATCTACCTCATCATTGATTACCACTTGTCCTAGGACAAGAGGTATTAGGAAATATTTCCCGGTGGTAGTTTGTAAGTATACATAAGATCATATTTACAACGAACAAAGCATATGGTAAAAGATAAGAGTTAACCATCATGCAAAGATAGTTTCTTGATAGCTTCAATTAGTCATACCAACATGCAAAGCAATTAATAGTATTCATACCAACATGCAAAGCAATTAATAGTATTCATACCAACATGCAAAGCAATTAATAGTATTCATACCAACATGCAAAGCAATTAATAGTATGACTTGAAGCACATGGTTTTCCAAAATTGTATTGAGGGACACGTTGTGAAAAACAATGCCAAGAAAAAACTTTCACAAATAAGATCCACAAAGATATTAGCAATGAAGCCATTTAAGCAAATTGGAGCTTGTTTGAGCAAACATGCCACATAGGAGAGAGATAATTTACGGTATCAATTCTATGTGACACAACCTCAAATGTTCATATTTTCTAGGCTTGTAATATGCACAAAGCTTATTACTCCCCCATAATGTGATAAGGAATTTATTTTCATAAGCGGCAAATAAGATCCAAGTAGAGATATTAATGGACATTAGAATTTGAATTTCTCATGAAGATGACATACCACATAGCGACTAGATAATCTCGCAATATCAATTCTAAGTGATATTCCTCATGTACACACATTGTTTAGGATCATGAAATTCCCAAAGGAATATCACTCCCCCAAAATGGGATTGTCCATTAATCGCTCATAAGAGCCATATAAGATAAAAAAAGATGCAAAGAGGCTCCAACACAAACACAAATACATGGTGTGCAACCCAACATGCATAGACTTGATTTCTCAAGAAAAACTATTAGGAAGCACAACATATACAAACACATTTTAGGAACAAAACTAACACATGCAAAGGGGCGAGTAACTTTCAATATAAATGAGTTGAGAACATGTTACCGCAAGGAGAAACATTGGATATATGATAGTAGCAAGATAATAAAAAGACTTGGCTTGATATAATATAAATGATGAAGATCCCTTAATTCTTCATGATGTATCCAAGTCTCCAATGCCCTCCAACAAGCACCTATTGATCAAGTTTTGGATTGTTGGTCCCCAACTAAGTTGGGTCCTAAGAGGTTAGTCACAATAGGCTTGGCAACCCAAATGGTTCTTTTCTTGACACCACTTTGAGCACCAACAAATTTGGCAAACACATTTCCACCCTCATCCTTACGAAGAGAATAAACATCATCAATGGTGATAGAGTTGGATGAGGTACCAATAGTGCAAAAGGAGGAGATGTGGCCCTTCTCACGGCATATGTAGCAAGTTCTTTTCTTCTCCTTCTTCTCACTAGATTTCTCCACAATGGGAGCATTGGCTTGATTCTTCTTGGGAAGTGGCATTTCTTCAACTTGAGGTTGAATATGAGTTTGAGCTTGAGGCCGCTTCCCTTTTTGCTTCTTCTTCAAAGGGAAAGATCTAACATGATGCCCTTCAATCTTGCACTTGAAGCAAACAATATTGGCCGGGTCTTTGACTTGTACGTGGCCCTTCTTCTTATTGTTGTTCTTGGACTTGTTCTTGTTGTTGGAGTTGAATCCAAGTCCACTCTTGTCATTGGGGGATTGTTGCACACTCAACATCTTGTCAAGTTTGCATTTCCCTTCATGACTCTTTACCAAGTCGTTCTTCAAAGAAGAGACTTGGGCCTTGAGCTCTTTGATTTCCTCTACATGGTTAGTAACAACACAAGTACTAGAGGAAGTAGAACCTTCATTGTTAGAGCAACAAGGCAAGGAAGATAATTCATCACAAGATTTAGCAATATTATGAGTGGATGAATTACTAGGACTAGCACATTGCAATATAGCATTTTGGGTAGTAGTGCTAGTATCCACATGAGGCTCACAAGGTGTTGCCTTTGATATGATAGCCTCATGAGCTAACTTTAGCTTATCATGAGAGGCTAGAAGATTCTCATAGGAGCTAGAAAGCTTTCCATGATTTTCTTCCAATTTCCCATAATTGCTAGTTAGCAATTTAAGTTGAGCCCTTAGCTCAACATTCTCCTTCAAGATAGATGCTTCACAAGAAGTAGAGTTAGTAGCACAAGCATCATTATTAATAGAAATGGGAGAAGGCAAGTTGTCATGCTCTTTTAGATAAGAAGCTTTAAGTTGCTCATGCGACTCGGTGAGTTTGGTGAGCGCACTCTCAATAACCCTTGAGCCCCTTTTGAGTTGCTCAAAATCCTCAAGCAGTTTAGCATTAAAAAACACAAGCTTATCATTTTTTAGCTTTAGTTCATTTGCCACCTCCAGAGCTCTATCATGGTTTTCCTTTTCTCTAGACAATTCTAGAGCAAAGGTTTCCTCAAGAGCTTCCTTGGTGGTTTGTTCTTCTTCAAGTTCATCCTTTAGAGATGCCACATCATTGGCATACTCTCGTTCAAGAGCACCCATTTTATCAATGGTGTTCTCATGCATCCAAATAAGTTTTGGGCTCTCAATAGCGGTAGTCAAGATTTCAAAGAAGTGAGTGCTAGCAATTTTATCTTTGCAAATAACCTCGAATACGCTCTTACCCTTATCGCGTAGAGAGACAACCCAATCCTCTTCTTCATATTCATCCTCATCCTTATCACCACGAGACATATTAGGTTCCATGGTAGGAGGTACCGTGGAACCCTTGGCCATAAGGCATATATGAGGACCGTGAGATAAAGATGAGGAGTTACTTGAGGCTCCTTTCAAGATCTTGTCTTAACCAATAGAATCTTTGGTTTCCTCTACATTGTTAGACACACAACAACTAGAGGAAATAGAAGCATTTTTATCATGGCCACAAGACAAATCAAGCATATCATCATGAGATTTATTCAAGCAACTTACACATGATATGCAAGGACTATCAACACAAGCATGTAAATCATTTCTAGAGATATATGTGTTTAATTCCGAAGATGAAGCATTGCAATGAGATAGAGATGAGGAATCATCAATAGTAAGCTCAATATCAACATTGCAATTTTCATCACCACTCACCATATCATTACCTTGTGTCTTGACACACTTTGGTGAAGTGGATGAAGATGAGAACTCATCACGGCCGGAAGTGGAAGCAATACAATCATCCTTAATAATATTGGACACATCATATTTGTCTTGAAGCTTTGTCCATAATTCATGAGAGCTCCCAAAAGGCATGATTGACGAAGTAACTACATTGCTCACAACAATGGAAAACACATGAGAAGCAAGAGCATCGAGGCAAGAGTTTTTTTCCTCCTCAAGAGATAAATTTTGAGGATCCTTAGGAGAAGAAAAACCCATGCCAAGATATCGCTCCATGTCCGGGGACATACCCCGTAAGATTTTAAGCACATAAATTTTCCATAGATCATAATGTGTGCCATCAAATATAAACAAGTTATTGTGCGCTAATCCCCTAACCGACATCTTTACTCTCAAGGCGGTGAAGCCTAAGAATGAGAGACCTTGCTCTGATACCAATTGAAAGGACACGGATGTCGCCTAGAGGGGGGGGTGAATACACTACTAGGAATAGCCTTATAGCTGCACTTATTACCGCCGGCAAATCCACTTCGAGGTGGCCGGCGGTAAGTTACCGCCGGCAAGCTAGTTTGGGGTCGCCGGGGATAGGCCCCTTACCGCCGGCAAATCGGGACTGAAACCACCGGGGATAAGTTGTGCCAAGAGCACCCGAATGAGCCTCCCCTTACCGCCAGCGATTTAGACTCGGAAACGCCGGGGGTAAATTTATTACCGCCGGCGAAACTGATTTATTTGTGCCAGGGGTAAAGTGGACTGGTGTGGGCCAGTTGGGCCAAAATTACCGCCGGCGTTTTCAGCTGAAACTCGCCGGGGGTATTTCCACTTACGGCCTGCATCTGTGTCCACTCGTTCCGTGTCCACTCCCCGATCCAAGTCCACTAAACGCGCTCCACTTCTCCCCTCGCTAGCTGCACATTAGATAAGGCCTACCGCTAGCTGCTCTCTCCCCCATGCGCTCCACTTCTCCCCTCGCACGAAACGCACCACACCGCACCGCACGCACACCACCCAACCGCACAGCACCGCCGCCACTCACGGCGCCGATGGAGCAAGGCGCGGGCGACTACAGTGGGGAGGCACGGGAGGAGGCCGCCTGGGAGGCACGGGCCGAGGCCGCGGTGGGGATGGTGCGCACACGGCGACCTCGCTCGCCCCTGGAGATGGACAAGCTAAGATGAGGCCACGATGCCGGCCAAGCCAACCTCCTCCGCGGCGACCGGCGGCAGGTGGGGCGCACGAAGGGGCGGCGGCAGGAGGAGCGCACGAAGAGGATGCGCACGGCGAGGCCGCGGGATGGAAGCGTGCGGTGGCCGACGGCAGGTGGGGCGCACGAAGGGGCGGCGACAAGAAGGGCGCACGGAGGGGCGGCAGGAGGGGTGGCGCACGGCGAGGCGGCGGAATGGAGGCGTGCGGTGGAGGTGTACTCGATTGCTTTTTTCTGTTTAGTGTAGGGTGTTCTCTGTTAATTTGTGTGACCACTGACCAGCCTGGATGGATGCGATGGGGAGTGGTCCCTGCTGTGATTTTTTTTTGGTCTCCTACCGTGGTTATCACCGGCGCATAGAACAGCTAATACAGGCGCCGGGGTAACAAATACCGCCGGCGAATTGGAGAAGGGCGCCGGAGATAAGTTGGAATTAGCACCGGCGAATACAAAAACGCCGGGGGTAGCCTATTACCACCGGCGAGGCTACCGCCGGCGAGTACGAAACCGCCGGGGATAGCTAAAACGTTGTGCCAGCGGTAAGGTTATTCCTAGTAGTGATAGGCGGTTTAAAACTTTTACGAGATGGGCTTAACAAATGTGGAATAAAACTAGCGTTTACTTTGTCAAGCCCAAAGCCTATATACTATGGTTCACCTATGTGCACCAACAACTTATGCTAAGCAATACAAGCAACTTATGTGATAGCAAGATATATAACTTCAAGCACGATGGCTATCACAAAGTAAAGTGCATAAGTAAAGAGCTCGGGTATAGAGATAACCGAGGCACGCGGGAGACGAAGATTTATCCCGAAGTTCACACTCTTGCGAGTGCTAATCTCCGTTGGAGAGGTGCGGTGGCTTAGTGCTCCCGAACGCCACAAGAGGCTCACCTTGAGGTGTGGTTGCTCGATGCACACCAACGCCACAAAGGCCTCACCTCAAGATGCGGTACTCACACCACACACCGAACGCCACGAAGGCGCCTCACCTAAATCTCCGGTGACCCTCGCCACAAAGGCCTAGGTCACGGTTCCACTAAGGGATTTCCTTCGAGGCGGAAACCGGGCCTTACACAAAGATTGGGGCACACATCCACAACTTAATTGGAGGCTCCCAACAAACCGCCACAAAGGCCTAGAATCCGTCTAGGGTTCCAAGAACCCAAGAGTAACAACCTTCTTGCTTTCACCACCACGAATCACCGTGGAGAACTCAAACCGATGCACCAAATGCAATGGCAAGAACACCACAAAGATGCTCAAGTACTTCTCTCTCAAATTCCAACAAAGCTACAAAAGCTATTGGGGGAATAAGAGAGGAAGAACAAAGGAATTCACAAAGAACACCAAGATCAAGATCTAGAGAGTTCCACTCACAAAGAGATGGATTTGATTGGTAGAAATGTAGATCTAGATCTCCTCTCTCTTTTCCCTCAAATGGGGGCAAGAATCATGGAGGGATTGAGAGATAGAGCAAGCTTCTCTAGTTCAACAATGGAGGAGAGAGAGAGTGAGAGAAGCTGCAGCCCAAGGAGGAAGAAGGGGGGTATTTATACCCCCCAAGAAAATCGAGCCGTTGGGCAAAACCAGGGCCGGATAATCTGGCCTAAGTAAGGGCCGGATTATCCGGGGGGCGGATTATCCGGCCTCAGGGACAAAACCTGGTAAAAATCCGGCCAAAAGTCCGGCCCCTGTCCAGAGCTGCTTTTCTTCTGGTCCTTAGCCGATTTCGAGGGGGCCGGATATTTCCGAAATATCTGGCCCGGATAATCCGGCCCGGAAAATCCAGCCTGGCAAACTGCAGAAACACCAAAACGAAAACGGACATAACTTTAGCATCCGGACTCCGATTTTGATGATCTTGGGCTTGTTTTGAAGCCAGGAACAAGCTCTACAAGATCATGCAGGAAACCATCATAGTCCAACAAGGGAGGATAGAAACAAATGATGAAAGGTTTGACCTATCTAAACAAGACATACCGGTAAAACCTCCAATCTCGAAAATGCAACAAGTTGCCCGTGCAAAAACCATTCTTGATGAACTAGATCTTGTCATGCGAATAAGCACAAGCTCTAAATCATCACATGGATAAGATCCAAATAACAACCAAGAAAGATGATGAGTCAAACTCGAAAACGCAACAAGTGATCTATGCGAAATCCGTTTTCGATGAACTAGAACTTGTCATGAGAATAAGCACAAGCTCTAAAACATCACATGGATAGGGTCCAAATAACAACCAAGAAAGATGATGCAAGGATGCAAAGGTTTGAGCTCTCTCCAAATGATACGATCGAGTTACTCACTCGAGAGCCCTCTTGATAGTACGGCAACTAAACTATAAACCGGTCTCCAACTACACTATGAGACCGGTAAGAAAGAAACCCAATCAAGAGCAAACCTTATACTTGCGCATTCCACTTGAGCTCGATGACGATGATCTTGACCTCAACAAGATGGAACGCCTTTCTTGCTTGTGCTTGCTTGACGAAGTCTTGTGGATTGCTTCCCCATAATCCACCATCGGAGAGCTTCTTCTTCGGCGCATCTTCACATAACCATGACCACCATGTGGATTGCTCCCCCATAATCCACCATGGGAGAGCTTCTTCTTCGGCACATCTTCACATATCCATGATCACCATATGGATGGCAAGACTCAAGCAAATGATCTCTTCGAGATGGCTCATCTTGAACTTGCACTTCATTTCTCCATGGCAAGCTTCAAGCTTATGAACTCTTCGAGTTGGATCATCTTGAACTTGCACTTCTTTTCTTCATTCTTCATCATGTTGATGTCTTGAAGTAACTTGAGGGCTCACTTCATCTTCATCTTCAAGACATACTTGACACTTGATATCCTTCATCAATTTCTTCTTATTGCAACCTAATACAAACATGTTGATGTCTTGAAGTAACTTGAGGGCTTACTTCATCTTCATCTTCAAGACATACTTGACACTTGATATCCTTTATCAAATTCTTCTTATTGCAACCTTGAAGCCAACAAATGGTTCAAGAATTGCCTATGGACAACTCCTACAAATATAACTCAATGCAAACATTAGTCCATAGGGATTGTCATTAATTACCAAAACCACACATGGGGGCTCCATGCACTTTAGTAAGAAGGTTGAAGCTAGATGGGATCTTCTTGAAAGAATTCAAAGCAATATTGAAGATTGGGAGAACGACAAAGGTAAAGAATCGGGTATAAACTATGAATATGAATGCATTAAGTCTTTCATTGAAACTGCTGGTTTTCAAAAGCTTAGTGATAATTATGGTCTTGATTCTCTAATTATTGTTGATTGTTGTAGAACCTTTGCTTCTCATATTAATGTTCCTAAAGAAAATTGGGACGTGTATCATGATCCTTTCAAAGACACTTGCATGGAAAATGAAATTGTTGTTAATGATTGCAATAAACATGCTCAAACTTCCGAAAATACTATTTCTTATAAGCATGTTAATTTTTTTGGAATGCATAGACCTTGTGGAATTAATCAAATCAAAGACGAATATTGTATCCATCATAGGAATGAAAATACCAGAATGTGGTACAAGGCTCTAAATAATCTTGGTGAAAAAGTTTGTGACATCCATCCTTTTGTTTGTGAACTTTGCTATAAAGTGGGTCATTTTAATTTTCAATGTTCTTGTCATGATGATAGTATTTCGAATTTAATGAGTACTTCAAGTCTATATTGTGATAACATGATCGCTCCTAATCAGCATGATGAACTTACTTTATTTTTGGGGTGTGAAGAGTTATCAAGAAAATTTTCTTTGTTAGATATGAGTGATCTTGATATGAATAGTGTGTTGCATGGATGTTATCTCTATTGTGTTAATAATTGCCATGCCAACACCTACATACAAAATGTTATAAAGGATGGGACTTTACCAAAATATGACAGGACTAATATGTGTTTTGTTCTTATTAATGAAAGAGAGGTATCCTCCCAAGTTTCTTCTATTGTTTCTAATAATAAACCAGGTTAGGTGAAGAAGCTTCCTTTCAAGCCTCTCCCTCCTAAAGAGGAAAAGAAGAAGAAGAAGGGAACGAAGAAGAAGAAGAGGAGGAGTAATAGGAGAGAGGAAACGGTATCTTCTCCGAAACTTGTTGCTCCTATTACAATTGATACTTATAATTCTGAATTCGATGATTCTGAACTTGATGATGAACCTATGCCTGTTATTTATATTACTGATCATGATTGGGAAAAGCACACTTCTTTTGATATTGAAGATCTCTGGGACACTAATTCTGAAAATGATGATGTTAATAATTGCCATAGTATTAGTACTATCCATGTTTCTTCCCATGATGATATAGAAAACTCTAAGCTTGGGGATGAGGTGTTTGAAAATCCTTTTGCTACTGATGATTATATGTTTGATACATCTCCTTCTAGTAACAATGATGGTATGTTTACAGATGAGCACACTTTGAAAGATAACTATTCTATTTCTTATGATGACACTATGGCTCCAATCTTTGACAATTATTATAAAGAATACTATGACATAGGTTATAATTACAGTCATCCTCATGAAACTTGTCATAGTTATGGAGGGATTACCCAAAACCATCACTCTAATATACAGCTTGTCTATCATATTCAAGTTCGTTATGGTGATTATGATATTTTCAGTCCATCTACTATTGAGGATAAAATTCATTATGATTATTCTATGCCTCCAATTTATGATGATTATAATGATGAATGTGATAGTTTTACTCCCACTATTACTAATAAAATTGATTATGCTTATGTGGAGAGTAATGATACTTTTATGCATGTAGCTCATGATAAGAATGTTTCATGTGATAGTTATATTGTTGAGTTTGTTTATGATGCTACTGAAAATCTTTATGAGAGAGGACAATATGGTTGTAGGGATTTTCATGTTACTAAAACACCTCTCTTTTTGCTGAAAATCTTGAAGTTGCGCTTGTCTTGTTTTCCTATGCTTATTGCATTATGCTTACATGACTTGTTTATTTACAAGATTCTTTTTCATAGGAAGTGGGTTAGACTTAAAAGTGTTTCTTATTTGCTTTTTATGCTCTCTTTTGCTTCAACTCTTATTTCTTGTGAGAGCATCATTAAAATTACTGAGCCCATCTTAATGGCTATAAAGAAAGCACTTCTTGGGAGATAACCCATGTTTTTATTTTGCTAATGTTTTGTTGTGTCTTGGAAGTTGTTACTACTGTAGAAACCTCTCCTTATCATGTTTATTTCGTTTTTGTGCCAAGTAAAGTCTTTGATAGAAAGTTGATACTAGATTTGGATTTCTGCACAGAAACAGTTTTTTAGCTGTCACAGTTTTGAGTTTTTCTCTCTGTAGAAAAATCTAAAAATCTTGAAAAAATTCATGAGTAATCCTCAGATATGTACGCAACTTTCATTCAACTGGAGCTTTTCCATCTGAGCAAGTTAAGTGCCTCTAAAAAATTTGTCTTTACGGACTGTTCTGTTTTGACAGATTCTGCCTTTTATTTCGCATTGCCTCTTTTACTGTGTTTGAGTGGGTTTCTTTGCTCCATTAAATTTCAGTAACCTTGGGTAATGTCCAGAAGTGTTGGGAATGATTGTGTCCTTGCTGAACATGTGAATTTTTGATTATGCACTAACCCTCTAATGAGATTGCTTTGAGTTTGGTGTGAAGGAAGTTTTCAAGGATCAAGAGAGGAGGATGATATAATATGATCAAGAAGAGTGAAAAGTCTAAGCTTGGGGATGCCCCCGTGGTTCATCCCTGCATATTTCAAGAAGACTCAAGCATCTAAGCTTGGGGATGCCCAAGGCATCCCCTTCTTCATCAATAACTTATCAGGTCACCTCTAGTGAAACTATATTTTTATTCCGTCACATCTTATGTACTTTACTTGGAGCGTCTGTGTGTTTTTATTTTCGTTTTGTTATTTTCATTCTCTGAATAAAATCGGATCCTAACATGCTTGTGTGGGAGAGAGACACGCTCCGCTTTTTCATTTGAACACTGGTGTTCTTCGTTTTACTTTTAATGTTCATGGCAAAAGTTGAAAGTTGCAGCATTTATTGCTTTGGAAACAGAAAATGCTTCATGTGGTAATTGGTATATTGTCTTGAATAATTTGATACTTGGCAATTGTTTTGAGCTCTCAAGTAGATCATGTTTAAGCTCTTGCATCATGTAGTTTAAACCTATTAGTGGAGAACTACCGTAGAGCTTGTTCAAATTCGGTTTGCATGATTGGTCTCTCTAAGGTCTAGATATTTTCTGGTAAAAGTGTTTGAGCAACAAGGAAGACAGTGTAGAATCTTATAATGCTTGCAATATGTTCTTATGTAAGTTTTGATGTACCGGTTCATACTTGTGTTGCTTCAAACAACCTTGCTAGCCAAAGCCTTGTACTGAGAGGGAATGCTTCTCGTGCATCCAAAACCTTGAGCCAAAACCTATGCCATGTGTGTCCACCATAACTACCTACTATATGTGGTATTTTTCTGCCATTCCAAGTAAATACTTCATGTGCTACCTTTAAACAATTCAAAAGTTATTATCTCGTATTTGTGTCAATGTTTTATAGCTCATGAGGAAGTATGTGGTGTTTTATCTTTCAATCTTGTTGGGCAGACTTTCACCAATGGACTAGTGGCTTCATCCGCTTATCCAATAATTTTGCAAAAAGAGCTGGCAACGGGGTTCCCAGCCCCAATTAATTAACTTTCATTAATAATTCTCTTCACATGTTTTGCCCTGATTCATCAGTAAGCAACTTAATTTTGCAAATAGACACTCCTCCATGGTATGTGAAATGTTGAAAGGCACCCGAGGATTCGGTTAGCCATGGCTTGTGAAAGAAAAAGGTTGGGAGGAGTGTCATCCATAAATAAAACTAAAGTACACGTGTAAACAAAAGAGAAGAGGGATGATCTACCTTGCTGGTAGAGATAACATCCTTCATGGGAGCCGCTCTTTGAAAGTCTGTTTGACAAGGGGGTTAGAGTGCCCACTACCATTCGTTGACAACAACAAACACCTCTCAAAACTTTACTTTTATGCTCTCTATATGATTTCAAAACTTGAAAAGCTCTAGCACATGATTTAATCCCTGCTTCCCTCTGCGAAGGGCCTTTCTTTTACTTTATGTTGAGTCAGTTTACCTACTTCCTTCTATCTTAGAAGCAAACACTTGTGTCAACTGTGTGCATTGATTCTTACATGCTTGCTTATTACACTCACCATATTACGTTGTGTTGACAATTATCCATGAGATATACATGTTGAAAGTTGAAAGAAACTGCTGAAACTTAAATCTTCCTTTGTGTTGTTTCAAAACCTCTTATTAAGAATCTATTGCTTTATGAGTTAACTCTTATGCAAGACTTTTTGATGCTTGTCTTGAAAGTACTATTCATGAAAAGTTTTTGCTATATGATTCAGTTGTTTAGTCATTATCTTTTTGTTAGCAAACTATAGACCATTGCTTTGAGTCACTTCATTCATCTCATATGCTTTACAATGTTATTGATCAAGATTATGTTGGTAGCATGTCACTTCAGAAATTATTCTTTTTATCGTTTACCTACTCGTGGGCGAGTAGGAACTAAGCTTGGGGATGCTTGATACGTCTCCAACGTATCTATAATTTCTTATGTTCCATGCTAGTTTTATGACAATACCTACATGTTTTATTCATACTTTATAACATTTTGATGCATTTTACGGTACTAACCTATTAACAAGATGCCGAAGCGCCAGTTCCTATTTTCTGCTGTTTTGGGTTTCAGAAATTCTACACAGGAAATATTCTCAGAATTGGACAAAACAAAAGCCCACGGCCCTATTTTCCACGAAGGGTTCCAGAACATCGAAGAAGAGTCGGAGACGGCCAGCAGGGGGGCCACCCCATAGGGCGGCGCGGCCCACCCTCCTGGCGCGCCCAGGTGTGGGGAGCCCACCCCCTGGCTCCCCCGACGCTGCCTCTCCGCCTATATATTCTCCCAGATGCGAAAACCCTAGGACGATCGGTCTTCCTCCACGAAAAGTTACGTAGCCGCCGCCATCGCGAAGACAAGTTTCGGGGGACAGAATCTCTGTTCCGGCACGCCGCCGGGATGGGGAATTGCCCCCGGAGTCATCTCCATCGACACCACCACCATCTTCATCGCCGCTGTTGACTCCCATGATGAGGAGGGAGTAGTTCTCCCCCGAGGCTGAGGGCTCTACCGGTAGCTATGTGGTTCATCTCTCTCTCCCATGGTGTGATCTTTATGTGATCATGAGCTTTGTAATCTAGTTGAATATGTAGATGTTGCTCTTGTCTATTATGCACTCTAGAGGTTACTTTAATATGAACTCCGGAGTCACTCTCCACGGTGTGATGGTGACAGTGTGCGCATCGTGTGTAATTCCCTTAGACGTTGTGGAGCTTGTTTACTCCGGCTTGAGGTGTGCTTTTGCAGCCCTACACAATGAATGGCGTTTGTTATCCAACAAGAGAGTGTTTGCGAGTAGCATTTATTTATTCAGTTATGTGATCATTGATGAGAGTGTCCACTAGTGAAAGTATGATACCTAGGCCTTGTTTCTAAGCATTGAAACACCGTTTCCAACAAGTTCTGCTACATGTTCGCTTGCTGCCATTTTTATTTCAGATTGCAATTACTACTTATAATCATCCATATTACTTGTATTTCACTATCTCTTCGCCGAACTAGTGCACCTATACATCTGACAAGTGTATTAGGTGTGTTGGGGACACAAGAGACTTCTTGTATCTTAATTGCAGGGTTGCTTGAGAGGGATATCTTTGACCTCTACCTCCCTGAGTTCGATAAACCTTGGGTGATTCACTTAAGGGAAACTTGCTGCTGTTCTACAAACCTCTGCTCTTGGAGGCCCAACAACACTGTCTACAGGAATAGAAGCATGCGTAGACATCAGAGGGTAACACTGAGCAACGGTGGAAGCCTGACGATAGATAAAGACATTGTTAAAAGTTCGGATGAAGAAATACAGACAATACTCGAAGCAAATGTGAGGAGAATTACTTCAGCTGGAAGATGTTTGAGATCAAATGGGGGGCGGGCTGAAGTCAGGACAATATTGTCCTTCTGGCTGAAACGAGTAAGACGCCGCACCTCGTCACGGGGTTCTTCGTCAGACGGATCGACTGAGCTGATCCTCGACTTATCGTCTTTGCCGACGTACATCCACAGCTGATGAGGCCGAGACATCAATGGTTGCACACGACGTTTTAGAAACACCGAGACCACCTCAGTATCGCACATTTTTAGGCCTTTTGCATTCTTCAGGTCTAGGCCCTGTTCGAACAATTGATCACCTGGCGCCTTATCCACTACCTTTGCAGTAGTAGTTGATCTTCCAAATAGGAATTCAAGAGAAGATCTCTCCATAATGAATTATAGCAGCAGGCAGAAATAAAAACAGCACGTACAGTAAAAGTTTTCCTTACCAATAGCGCTTCACTCCCCGGCAACGGCGCCAGAAAATAGTCTTGATGACCCACAAGTATAGGGGGTGTATCGTAGTACTTTCGATAAATAAGAGTGTCGAACCCAACGAGAAGCAGAAGGTGTTGACAAGCAGTTTCGATGAAGGATTCACTGTAAATGCTCACAGACAAGTTTTCAAGAGGTTTTGATATAGCAGATAAATAAAATACAAGTAAGTAAAATGTGAGAATAATAATTGCAGCAAGTGGCCCAATCCTTTTTAGCACAAAGGACAAGCCGGTTTGTTTACTTATGATGACCAAACGTTCTTGAGGACACACGGGAATTTAGTCTAGTGCTTTCGCTTCATATAGTTGATTAATCTTCATTGTTTTGATAAGTGTTGTGTGGGTGAACCTATGCTAATGCACCGCCCTTCCTAGGACTAATACATACTTGTGATTAAACCCCTTGCAAGCATCCACAAATACAAGAAAGTAATTAAGATAAATCTAACCACAGCCTTAAACTCTGAGATCCTGCTATCCCTCATGCATCGATATACCAACGGGGGTTCAGGTTGCTGTCACTCCGGCAACCCCACAATTAGCAAACGAATACAAGATGCATTCCCCTAGGCCCATAAAGGCGAAGTATCATGTAGTCGACGTTCACATGACACCACTAGAAGAATAACACCACAACTTAAATATCAAACCATTAAATATTACTCAACATAGTTCACTACTAACATTTAGACTTCACCCATGTCCTCAAGAACTAAACGAACTACTCACAAGACATCATATGGAACATGATCAGAGGTGATATGATGATGAATAACAATCTGAACATAAACCTTGATTCAATGGTTTCACTCAATAGCATCAATAATAAGGAGTAATCAACACCAGGAGAGTTTCCCCTATGAAATAATCAAGATTCAACCCTAGATGTTACAGCGGAGACGAGGTGCAGCGGTGGAGATGACGGTGTCGGTGGTGGAGATGATGATGATTACAATGAAGTCCAGCTCGATGACGGTGATGATGGCGACGATTTCCCCCTTCGGGAGGGAATTTCCCCGACAGATTTCAGCCTGCAGGAGAGCTGTTTTCTCTCTGGTGTTTTTCGCCCCGCAGAGGCGGCTGCGGCTATCCTTGATGTTCTGTCGCACCTTATGGTTTCTGGGAGATGAAGTGCGCGAAAGGGCGATGGCCGAGGGGGGTTGTGGGCCCCCTCCCCACATGGTGGCGCGCCAGCCCTGGTGGCCGCGCCGGCCTATGGGGAGGGCCCATGGCGGCCCTCCTCGGCCTCCCCTTTTGGTTGGCTCCGTCATCTGGAAAAATAGGAGCTTCGGTATATTTTCCGTCAATTGTTGATCTTCAGAAATATTGTATCCTGATGGTTCTTTTTCCAGCAGAATTCTGACTCCGGTGAGCAATTCTCCAATGATCATGAAACATGCAAAATAGGTGAAATAACATAAGTATCATATCTAAATATGAAATATATCAATGAATAACAGTAAATTATGATATAAAATAGTGATGCAAAATGGACGTATCAACTCCCCCCAAGCTTAGACCTCGCTTGTCCCCAAGCGAAACTGAACTCAGTAAACAAGACCACATGTTTATGGAGTGAAGAATCGATAAATAAAATACGGACAAGAAGCATCACATTTATTAATTCACACAAGACATTCTAGTAAACAACTTCCTCATATAACTCAACTTGAGACAAGTAACGGGAAATCACAAATAAAGGTGCATAGGAAATCATAATTGGTGATGGCAAACTTCGTTCTTGGTCAAAGAACAATTAACATATTGTACTTATCTTTCGAGCAGAGCCTTTATATTAGAGCTTATATGGCAGATCTTACATGCTCAGTCATAACAATCTCCTCATAATCATTGATAACCTTCAAAGTCATATTCATTCAGATAAAATTTGTACTAAATAAGGAAGAATAAAAGACATGATTACATAGATCACAATATAAATGGTTGGATCACAACAACTCAATTGCTTGCTTGAGATCGAGGGAAATAGGTTTACTGACTCAACATAAAAGTAAAATACAGGTCCTTCGCAAAGGGAAGCAGGGATTAAATCATGTGCTAGAGCTTTTTAAGTTTTGAAATCATATAGAGGGCATAAAAATAAAGTTTTGAGAGGTGTTTGTTGTTGTCAACGAATGGTAGTGGGCACTCTAACCCCCTTGCCAAACAGACTTTCAAAGAGCGGCTCCCATGAAGGACGTTATATCTACCAGCAAGGTAGATCATCCCTCTTCTCTTTTGTTTACACATGTACTTTCGTTTTATTTATGGATGGCACTCCTCCCAACCTTTGCTTTCACAAGCCATGGCTAACCGAATCATCGGGTGCCTTCCAACATTTCACATACCATGGAGGAGTGTCTATTTGCAAAATTAACTTGCTTACTGATGAATCAGGGCAAAACATGTGAAGAGAATTATTAATGAAAGTTAATTAATTGGGGCTGGGAACCCCGCTACCAGCTCTTTTTTGCAAAATTATTGGATAAGCAGATGTGCCACTAGTCCATTGGTGAAAGTCTACCCAACAAGATTGAAAGATAAAACACCACATACTTCCTCATGAGCTATAGAACATTGACACAAATAAGAGATAATAACTTTTTGAATTGTTTAAAGGTAGCACATGAAGTATTTACTTGGAATGGCAGAGAAATACCACATAGTAGGTAGTTATGGTGGACACAAATGGCATGGGTTTAGTTTAAGGTTTTGGATGCACGAGAAGCATTCCCTCTCAGTACAGGTCTTTGGCTAGCAAGGTTGGTTAGCAAGCATAAGGGTTGAGGGAAAACAAACAAATATACATGTGATAGAAACAATCATGCATCTTCCTTGTAAGCACAAACAATTTTAACTTCAGAATACTAAACTCATTAGCTAACAAGAAAGAAAGATAAAGAAATAATATATCTACATGTATTTCCCTCTTTTCTACTGAAGCCTCAAAGTATTGTTGTTGTTGACCAATGCTAAGTTTGCCAAAACCAAATCGATTTACTTGATGCTCCCAAAGTGATACCAATACTAACAACAAGATCAATCACATAATAGAAATTGCAAACTAAAATTAGGTGTGCAAAACGTAAATGATAAAACTTCTCATTAATATTCCATAACGATAACTCACACCAAGGGATACATAGATAACCAACTAAAAGAGAGATACTTCCACACTGCAACCATCTTATATGATAACTTCCCTACTCATGATGTGACACTACTTGACAATAAAAAGGTAAAAGATAGCGATGATGTGATACCGCGGCACTCCCCCAAGCTTGGAACAAACCAAGGGGGCGCCAATACCAATGATGAATTACTCCTTAGGCGGTGGTGGTGAATTCTTCCCGTCATCAGACTTCCAAGGAAGAGGCTCTCCATCAACAAACGACATCTTGGTCTCAGGAATCCTGAAACTGGCAGTATAGCTTATGTGTTTAAACCTGTTTTCATACTCACAGTTTTGATTCTGAACATCATAAAGTTGCGCTTGGAGTTTGTTGGTAGTGTTGTGAAGCGAGAGGATATCGTCCCACAGCTTTGAAGTCTCCTTCTTGTGTTCATCAATAAGTTCAGACACAATTTTGTGGAAGATGTCCACTTCACGTTCAGCCATCTTCTTGTAGGTGAAGACCTCTTGTTCTAGTTTCTCCATCCGGTCCTCCAAACTTCCTTCTCCTTTAGGACCCCGGACATCTTCAATCTGCAACTCTCCATCTACGAGCAGCAATTCCTTGGGATGCATCTTCATCTCGTTCATGTACGGGGTGACGACGTTCTCAAAGAAGATGTCCTTCGGAGTTCCCGACGAAGACATGGTGGATTTAGATCTGAAAACTGTATCTAGCAGAAAATAGCTCGAAACAAAACACGACGAGAAGACGATATACGGACCTCGGGGGATCCAGGGGATTATATAGCAAAAAAAATTCACGACAGAAGGAAACTACCAGGTCGAACCAGAGTGGAAGAGGGACTCCGAGGAGCCGTCCCCATATGGCAGCGCGGCCAGGGTAGGGCCCGCGCCACCACGAGGGGACACGCCCTCGTGCGTCTCCTCCGCTCCGATTCGATCTCTTAATTTTTCATATTTTCTAAAAATAGCAAAAACATTGTTCGGAAAGTTAAACGCGGACTTTTTATTACCAAAACTGTTACCTATTCGAAGTCGAACTCTGCAGAACTATCAATTTGATCTTTGATGAAAGTTTCCGGAGTCACCACTCGAATAACATCAACATCTTCATTATAAGAATCTCCAGAGATATAATGCTTGAGTCTTTGTCCATTCACCACTTGTGTGGCATCACCTTTCAGAGAACCATTTTTTATTGCCCCTGAACGATACACCTCCACAATGACATATGGTCCTTCCCATTTTGAGAGTAATTTCCCTGCAAAAAATCTGAGACGAGACCGATACAATAGGACTTTATCTCCAACATTAAATTCTCTTTTAATAATTCTTCTGTCATGCCATTTCTTAACTTTTTCCTTAAAAAGTTTGGCATTTTCATAAGCTTCACTTCTCCACTCATCTAAAGAACTCAATTGTAGCAACCTTTTCTTAACGGCAAGTTTAAAATCTTTATTAAGTTCTCTTACAACCCAATAAGCTTTGTGCTCTAGTTCTAAAGGTAAATGACAAGCTTTTCCATAAACCATTTTATAAGGAGACATACCCATAGGATTTTTATAAGCAGTTCTATAGGCCCACAATGCTTCCTTCAACTTACTAGCCCAATTTTTCCTAGATTTATTAACAGTCTTTTGCAAGATAGATTTAATTTCTCTATTTGATAATTCTACTTGCCCACTAGTTTGAGGATGATAAGCTAAAGCAATTCTATGATTAATACCATATTTAGCAAGAGTTTTTCTAAAACCACCATGAATAAAATGAGAACCTCCATCAGTCATAAGATATCTAGGTACTCCAAACCTAGGAA
This sequence comes from Lolium perenne, assembly GCF_019359855.2. NCBI lineage: Eukaryota > Viridiplantae > Streptophyta > Magnoliopsida > Poales > Poaceae > Lolium > Lolium perenne. Next base: position 274,160,780 of record NC_067246.2, on the reverse strand, counting down.
AAATAACATCTAAAAGCATTTTTAAAGAGGTCTCACCATCAACACTTTTTGTGGGTATGGCTTCCACCCATTTAGTAACATAATCAACAACCACAAGTATATGAGTGTTACCTTCTGAAGAAGGGAAAGGACCCATGAAGTCAAATCCCCAACAATCAAATGGTTCAATAACAAGAGTATAATTCATAGGCATTTCATTGCGTCTAGAGATATTACCAACTCTTTGACATTCATCACAAGATAAAATAAAGTTTCTTGCATCTTTAAAGAGAGTTGGCCAATAAAAACCTGACTGTAGAACCTTTTGTGCGGTTCTATCTCCGGCGTGATGTCCTCCATAAACACTACCATGACACTTACTCAATATCTCTTGTTGTTCATATTCGGGGACACATCTTCGCATAATACCATCCACTCCTTCTCTATATAAGTGTGGGTCATCCCAAAAATAATGCCTCAAGTCATAAAAGAATTTCCTCCTTTGCTGAGCTGAAAAGCTTGGAGGCAAGTACTTGGAAACAATAAAGTTAGCATAATCAGCATACCAAGGACTATCTCGCGAGCTCACCTTTATTACAGCCAATTGTTCATTTGGAAAACTATCATTAACAGGAACAGGATCATAAACAATATTTTCCAATCTAGACAAATTATCAGCAACAGGATTATCAGCACCTTTCCTATCTACAATATGTAAATCAAATTCTTGCAAATAAGCACCCATCTAATAAGCCTTGGCTTAGCATCTTTCTTTTCCATAAGGTACCTAATTGCAGCATGATCAGTATGAATTGTGACTTTTGAATCAACAATATAAGGTCTAAACTTGTCACACGCAAAAACTACAACTAATAATTCTTTTCAGTGGTAGCATAATTTCTTTGAGCAGCATCAAGAGTTTTACTTGCATAATGAATAACATTCAATTTTTTATCTACTCGCTGTCCAAGAACAGCACCTACAGCAAAATCACTATTATCACACATAATTTCAAAAGGTAAATTCCAATCAGGAGGTTCAATCACAGGACCAATTGTTAAGGCTTTCTTTAGAGTTTCAAAAGCTTCCTTACAATCATCATCAAAAACAAAAGGTACGTATTTTTGAAGAAGATTAGTAAGAGGCTTTGAAATTTTAGAGAAATCTTTAATAAATCTCCTATAAAAACCAGCATGACCAAGAATACTACGAATACCTTTAACATCCTTAGTATAGGGAATCTTCTCAATTGCTTCAACTTTAGCTCTATCAACTTCAATACCTCTCTCAGAAATTTTATGTCCCAATACAATTCCTTCATTAACCATAAAGTGACATTTCTCCCAATTAAGAACAAGGTTAGTTTTTTCATATCTTTGCATAACTTTATCAAGGTTTTGCAAACAATTATCAAAATAATTCCCATAGACAGAAAAATCATCCATGAATACCTCTACAATCTTTTCACAAAAGCCATGAAAAAATAGCAGACATGCATCTTTGAAAAGTAGAAGGAGCATTACATAAACCAAAAGGCATACGCCTATAAGCATAAGTTCCATAGGGACAAGTGAAGGTGGTTTTCTCTTGATCTTTAGCTCTAACAACAATTTGTGAAAACCCAGAATAACCATCAAGAAAACGGAAATGAGTATTTTTAGATAACCTTTCTAGCATTTGATCAATAAAAGGTAAAGGGTAATGATCTTTCTTAGTAACTTTATTAAGTTTTCGAAAATCAATGCACATTCTATACCCTACAACTACTCTTTGAGGGATGAGCTCATCATTATCGTTAGGTACAACAGTTATTCCTCCTTTCTTAGGAACACAATGCACAGGACTAACCCATCTACTATCAGCAATAGGATATATAATACCAGCTTCAAGAAGTTTTAATACCTCATTCCTTACCACATCCTTCATCTTAGGAATTAGACGACGCTGATGTTCAACAACAGGCTTTGCATCATCTTCCATGTTGTTGGCATGTTGGCAAATAGAGGGAGAAATCCCCTTCAAGTCATCAAGAGTGTAGCCAATAGCTCCTCGGTGTTTCTTCAATATTTCCAATAATCTTTCTTCCTCAAAATCTGAAAGCTTAGCACTAATAATAACAGGATATGTTTTCTTATCATCAATATAAGCATACTTAAGATTATCAGGCAACTGTTTCAAATCAAAAACAGGATCTTCCTTTGGCGGTGGTGTTGTACCTAGATCTTCAACCGGTAAGTCATGTTTAAGAATAGGTTGACGAAGGAAAATTTCATCAAGCTCATTCCTTTCTTCCCTGAAGACTTCACTCTCTGATCCTCCAAATGTTGCTGCAAAGGATTATTAGGAGCAAGAGCAATAGATGCAAGTTGTTCAACTCTAAAATCATCATTAGGCAATTCAGCTTCATAACGAACTTTGGCAAATTTAGAGAAATTAAACTCATCAGATTCACCAGCAAATTTAGTCACAATTTTATCTTTCTTGCAATCTATAATAGCTCCACAAGTATTTAGAAAAGGTCTACCAAAAATGATAGGACAAGTCTTACTAGCAGCAGAACCAAGTACCAAAAAGTTAGCAGGATATTTAATCTTACCACATAGAACTTCCACATCTCGAACAATACCAATAGGAGAGATAGTTTCTCTATTAGCTAGCCGAATAACCACATCAATATCTTCAAGTTCACAAGAACCAATTTCATGCATGATTTCCCTGTAAAGCTCATAAGGAATGGCACTAGTACTTGCACCGATATCGCATAAACCATAATAACAATGATCACCAATTCTAACAGAGAGCATAGGAACACTGACTTTCCTAGACTTACTAGGATGTGAAACAATATTAGAAGCATCTTCACAGAAAATGATGTGACCATCTTCTACATTTTCAGTCACAAGGTCTTTAACTATTGCAACAGCAGGTTCAACATTTATTTGTTCCTCAGGTTCTATAGGTTTCTTTGCACTTTTGTTAACCACACTAGTTATAACAGAATACTCCTTCATTTTAGCAGGAAAATGAATTTTTTCAATATAAGCTTCAGGAAGAATGTGATCAACAGTTTTAACTTCAATACATTTACCTATAGGTGAATCAGTTTTATTTTTGTAGGGTTCATGATACTTATTAAAATTCTTCCTAGGCAATTCAAAATGAGAGGCAAAAGCTTTATAAAAATTTGCAACAACTTGAGAGTCAAGACCATAAGTAGCACTCATATTTCGAAATTTATCAGTATCCATAAAAGGTTCAATGCATTCATAATCATAATTTATACCTGACTCTCTACCTTTGTCGTTCTCCCAACCTTCAGTATTCTCTTGAATCCGATCAAGAATGTCCCATTTAAACTTTTATTTGTTGCGTGTGAATGATCCAGAACAAGTAGTATCCAGCAAGGTTTTATCTTGAAAAGAAAGTCTTGCGTAGAGATTATCAATGATGATATTACCAGGAAGCTCATGAATGGGGCATTTGAGCATTAAAGACTTCAATCTCCCCCATGCTTGGGCAATACTCTCTCCATCATGAGGCCAGAAATTATATATGCGGTTTCGGTCTTTGTGAATTTCACTTGGAGGATAGAATTTAGAATAAAATAGAGGCACAATATCCTTCCAATCAAGAGAATTCCCACTCTTCAGCAATTTATACCAATGCGACGCTTTACCAGACAATGATATAGAGAATAGTTTCTTCCTAACTTCATCCATAGAAATACTTGCACACTTGAATAACCCGCATAATTCATGTAAAAACAGTAAATGATCTCCAGGATGGACAGTTCCATCCCCTTCATAGCGGTTATCCACAACACGTTCAATAATTTTCATAGGTATTTTATATGGAATCACTTTCTCACCTGGCGCCTCATCCACTACCTTTGCAGTAGTAGTAGATTTTCCAAATAGGAATTCAAGAGAAGATCTCTCCATAATGAATTATAGCAGCAGGCAGAAATAAAAACAGCACGTACAGTAAAAGTTTTCCTTACCAATTCCACTTACCAATAGCGCTTCACTCCCCGGCAACGGCGCCAGAAAATAGTCTTGATGACCCATAAGTATAGGGGGTGTATCGTAGTACTTTCGATAAATAAGAGTGTCGAACCCAACGAGGAACAGAAGGTGTTGACAAGTAGTTTCGATGAAGAATTCACTGTAAATGCTCACAGACAAGTTTTCAGGAGGTTTTGATATAGCAGATAAATAAAATACAAGTAAGTAAAATGCAAGAATAATAATTACAGCAAGTGGCCCAATCCTTTTTAGCACAAAGGATAAGTCGGTTTGTTTACTTATGATGACCAAACGTTCTTGAGGACACACGGGAATTTAGTCTAGTGCTTTCGCTTCATATAGTTGATTAATCTTTATTGTTTTGATAAGTGTTGTGTGGGTGAACCTATGCTAATGCACCGCCCTTCCTAGGACTAATACATAATTGTGATTAAACCCCTTGCAAGCATCCGCAAATAAAAGAAAGTAATTAAGATAAATCTAACCACAGCCTTAAACTCTGAGATCCTGCTATCCCTCATGCATCGATATACCAATGGGGGTTGATGACCCACAAGTATAGGGGATCGCAACAGTCTTCGCGGGAAGTAAAACCCAATTTATTGATTCGACACAAGGGGAGACAAAGAATACTTGAAAGCCTTAACAGCGGAGTTGTCAATTCAGCTGCACCTGGAAACAGACTTGCTCGCAAGAGTTTATCAGTAGTAATAGTTTTATAGAAGTAGCAGTGGTGAAATATCAGCAGCAGTGTAACAAAGGCAGCAGTAGTGATTATAGTAAACAGCAGGATTAAAATACTGTAGGCACATGGATGGATGAACGGGCGTTGCATGGATGAGAGAAACTCATGTAATAATCAAAGCAGGGCATTTGCAGATAATAATAAAATGGTATCCAAGTACTAAGCAATCCATAGGCATGTGTTCCATATTTAGTCGTACGTGCTCGCAATGAGAAACTTGCACAACATCTTTTGTCCTACCAGCCGGTGGCAGCCGGGCCTCTAGGGAATCTACTAGAAATTAAGGTACTCCTTTTAATAGAGTACCGGAGCAAAGCATTAACACTCCATGAACACATGTGATCCTCACATCACTGCCTTCCCCTCCGGTTGTCCCAATTTCTGTCACTTTGGGGCCTCGGGTTCCGGACAACGACATGTGTATACAACTTGCAGGTAAGATCATAAAACAATGCATATCATCATGAAACAATAACATGTTCAGATCTGAGATCATGGCACTCGGGCCCTAGTGACAAGCATTAAGCATAACAAGTTGCAACAATATCATCAAAGTACCAATTACGGACACTAGGCACTATGCCCTAACAATCTTATGCTATTACATGACCAATCTCATCCAATCCCTACCATCCCCTTCAGCCTACAGCGGGGGAATTACTCACACATGGATGGGGGAAACATGGCTGGTCGATGGAGAGGCGTCGGTAGTGATGATGGCGATGATCTCCTCCAATTCCCCGTCCCGGCGGAGTGCTAGAACGGAGTTTCTGGTCCCGAGATGGAGTTTCGCGATGGTGGCGGCGTTCTGGATGGTTTCTCGCGACTTCAACTTCCCGTCTCGCGTTTTTAGATCAAAACCCTTAAATAGTCCAGAGGGGGGCGTCAGAGGCTGGCCGAGGCGGCCACACAGTAGGGCGGCGCGCCCCCCTCCTAGGCCGCGCCGGCCTAGTGTGTGGGGGCCCTGGGCCTCCCCCAGGCCTGCCCTTCTGGCTCCGTGAATCTTCTGGAAAAATAAGCCCTTCGACATAAATTCTGGGGATTTTCCTGAAAGTTGAATTTCTGCACAAAAACAAGACACCAGAGCAATTCTGCTGAAAACAACGTTAGTCTGTGTTAGTTGTATCCAAAATACACAAATTAGAGGCAAAACAATAGCAAAAGTGTTCGGGAAAGTAGATACGTTTTGGACGTATCAACTCCCCCCAAGCTTAGCTTATTGCTTGTCCTCAAGCAATTCAGTTAACAACTGAGTGCGATAAAAGAACTTTCACGAACACATTTGTTCATATGATGTAAATATTCTCATGATATGGACAAGTACTTAGGCAATTCATAATAAGATACATGCAAATAAAATCATCTAATAGCTATGTCAATCATGGAAAAGGTACCAATAAATTAATAATAAGCATCATGAATCATGTCTATCAGCAGGATTGCACTGTTCATAAAAGGATATAATAAAGTGGTATCTCGCTTGCCCGTATTTGTACAGCAAAACATAAATGCTCAGGCACCTCTGAAGTTCATGGAAAGACTAGAAGTAGAGATTGTCAAAGATAAAAGCATCAAAGTTATACCACAGTTAATCACATTTTGGGACAAGCATATTATACTAAGAATGACAGCTGTGCTCTCAAGAAAGTGCTCAAAGAAAGGATGGTGACTCAACATAAAAGTAAAAGATTGACCCTTCGCAGAGGGAAGCAGGGATTAACATGCGCTAGAGCTTTTCATTTTTAAAACAGGAGTAAAATTATTTTGAGAGGTGTTTGTTGTTGTCAACGAATGGTAATGGGTACTCCAACTACCTCGTCAACCAGACTTCCAAGAGCGGCTCCATGAAGGACGTTATTTCTACCAGCAAGGTAAATCATCCCTCTTCTCTTTTGTTTACACATGTACTTTAGTTTTATTATGGGTGACACTCCCCCCAACCTTTTCTTACACAAGCCATGGCTAACCGAATCCTCGGGTGCCTTCCAATCAATCTCATACCATGGAGGAGTATCTATTTGCAAAATTAAGTTGCTTACTGATGAATCAGGGCAAAACATGTGAAGAGAATTAAGTTTGATTAATTGGGGCTGGGAACCCCGTTGCCAGCTCTTATTATGAAAGTCTGTCAAAAGTAAATGACAAGGTTGAAAGATAAACACCACATACTTCCTCATGAGCTATAAAACATTGACACAAATTGAGAAGCATTTTGAAGGTTTAAAGGTAGCGCATGAGAATTTACTTGGAATGGTTTGAAATGCCATGCATATGTATTTATGGTGGACACTTTGGAATAACTTGGTTTTCAGGGGTTTGGAAGCACGAGCAGCGTTCCCGCTCAGTACAAGTGAAGGCTAGCAATAGACTGGGGAGCGACAATCAAGAGAGCAGTAACTGTCATAATCATGCTTGCAGCAAAATAAATTAACGGAGGCATAAAAGTGATACAAGAACTCTGAGGCAAAGTAAATCATCAAGGCTTAATTGACTTTTGTTCAGTCATATGCATGCGTGAGCATGTGCCAAGTCGATTCGAATGAATTATTCAGAGGAGGATACCACAATGTCATACCTATTTATGAATAAAACAATGCAAGCAAATATCTATGACATGCTACTCATATTAATAAACTGGAGCTAAACATGAGAGATCATGAACTACTAGACTTTCTTAAATGACATATACCTCACATGAACTAACTAAGCATGCTCACATGGATGAGTATATGTACAAAAATGAAAACAAATAGAGTTCATACCAGCCTCTCACCACAGTCGAATTGTCGTAGATCGTCATTATTGCCTTTCACTTGTGTAGCTTGAATAATATGGAATGAAAACCACACTCCAGCCACCGAAGACCATTGAACTCCATAATAAAATTTACAAAACCAAAGAAGAACAGCAAATATTTTTGGTGTTTTCGAATTGGAAACAAGAACAAAAGGAAACAAGCAAACAAAGCAAAATCTTTTTGGATTTTCTTATAGCAAACCAACGATAGCAAATAAAGCAAAATAAAAGCAAGAAACCAAGATAAACAAATGGTAAAGAGAAATAACAGAAATATTTTTGGTCTTTTTGTGTTTTAGGAAAGAAACAAAGCAAAAACAAGAAAATGAAAATTAGAAGAGTCACATAAACACAAAGCAGCAGGAATTCGTCAAACTTGATAGCAGTACAGTAATCGATTTTTAAGAAATTCTTCCGCTGCCCAGCTCGAAAAGTGTTCAACTAATGAAAGTTAGATAACAACCTGGGGAACATGCACAAAAATTTGCTTCGCAAAATAACGTTCTGGCTGTTTTTGAGAATTTTTTTGGTATCAGTCCAGAATCTGTTTTTAGGCAGCACTTCCCCAAATATCATCTCCCTCTTATTAGAAAACCACTTTAAAAAACTAAACAAGTATGTACAAGTATCCAGAAACTATAATATGCAAAGAATGAGTGATGCCGGCATACCTCCCCCTAAGCTTAGGCTTTTGGCCTAAGTGGAGATCAATCCCATGGTGCCCATGAAGTAGCACCTCCGTAGTACGACGAGGATGGATCATATTCCGGGTATGTGCTGGAAGAAGCACCAGGATATGTGATGGTGTAGTCGTAGGAGGGCTCGGCGTCCTCGGAGTCATGCTGCTGGTGGAAGCCCTGTATCTTCAGTTGCTCATCCACCTCCTCCTTAGAGCGCGACCACGGTTTCCTGTGAATACTGAACAAATCTGGCTACGGCAAAGGGATTTCCCTCTCATCCCCGTCAGTAAACAACATTCTATAGACAATATTATCTAAACTAGAGTCAGTTGTAACAAATTGGTGACTCTTCATAGCAGCAATATCAAGTCTTACAGGAGTTAATTTCACATCAGCAGGGTCAAGAGGAAGATCTAGATGTGCTAGAATGCGTGAGGCAACAATTTCTCCAAAAATAGGCCCCTTGTTAGAGAAACGGCGAGCAATAAGAGCACCAAGATGATAAGGTGTCTCTCTGGTGAGTGCAGCAACTAAGAAAGCAAGATGATAACTAGAAATATTGCTAGTGTTCTCCCTACCAAGAATACTAGTAGCAAGGTAGTAAGCAAAATATTTAATGGCAGGGAGTTGAATGTTTCTTATCTTGCCGCGCTGAATGGTGCGGCAATCATCATTGGTGACTCCTCGATAGAGCTCCAGCAAAGCCTTGGGATTATTCTCGATCTTCTTCGTTGTACCTACAGGGGCAATATCCAATGCAGTACAAAAATCATTCAACTTCATAGTAATAGGATTACCATAAATCCTGAATGCAACTGTTGGTTGATAGTGCTTGTTGTTGAACTGAAAGCTCTCAACAAATATTTTAGTTAGCATGTGGTATTGCTCCCTCTCATCTCCCATGTAGGTGGTTAAGCCCACATTACCGACGAGAACCAAGAAATCATCCAACAACCCTGCATTACTCAAAAAGTTATAACATGGAAATGATGAAGCGTTAGGGACTCCATTGTCCTCTTCGGCTTCGAAGCTCGGTGCGATGACGTCCTCATTATTGGATCGTCTAACCCGAGTGGATGACCTTGAGGGCCTCCCCGTGCTTGTCGTCTCTCTTTCAAACACTTCTCCAAAGTTATAGTTATCCATCTTCCTTTTCTGAAATTTTTCAACAAACATTATAAAATTTGATTTGGTGAGATATAATTGAGGGAAACTACTATAGGAACTTGCTGGAGTACTAAGCATGCATCAAAACTAATTCTTACAACTTAGAACAAGCATGCAAGCTCACTAAACATGTTACCTACAGCAACAAAATATTCAAGATATACTCAACCAAACAAAATTCTACTTGGATAATCGGAGGAGTAACATACCGGAGAGCAAATGTGCCAAATTTCAGACAGAAATCTGGGCTGAGCAAAGAGATCGAGAAATCTTGAGCTCTTGAGCAGAAACGCGAGTGAGAGAAAGCTGGTGCGAGTTTTTTCGGGAGAGAGAATGAGATGGGAGGAAGACATGAAGTGGTAGGGCAAGGAGGGGCCCACACAACAGGGTGGCGCGCCCCCCTTGCTGGCCGCGCCGGCTGGTGGGGTGCCCCACTGGTCATCCCCAGGTGCTCCCAGGTGCCTCTTCGAAGAATAAGACCAACGGTATAATTTTTGTAAATTTTTGAAAACTTTGAAAAATGCACGTTTCTGGGTATTAAATTTATTATTACTGGGCAGAAAAAGATTTTCAAATCTCTAAATAACTAAAGAACTTTGCAAAACAAAAATGCTACAGCAAGTAGAACAAGTGGAGGAAGAAAGAGATGTTGTTTAGTTCCTCTATGCATATAAAATGAATTTGTTAACAAGGTTGATCAAGTCTTGCCACCAAATAAATTTTACATAGCATAAGAAGAAAATAAACCTCAAATCAATCATGTTACCTTGAATTGTATTGATATGGATCCAATCATAATATTTTGATATCCTTCTTTAGGCTCATATATAGGACAATCAATAGCTCCCACTTTGATAGTTCTCACATTAGAAATTGTATTAACTCCACATAATTTATCAATCCTCTTGGGGAAATAAACGGTATGCTCCTTATCATCAACATTGAAAGTAACTTTTCCTTTATTGCAATCAATAACAGCCCCTGCAGTGTTAAGAAAAGGTCTCCCAAGAATAATAGACATATTATCATCTTCAGGCATTTCCAACACAACAAAATCAGTTAATATCAAGCAGTTATTAGTAACTTGAATAGGAACATCCTCACATATACCAACAAGAATAGCAGTAGATTTATCAGCCATTTGCAAAGATATATCAGTCGGTATCAACTTATCTAAATAAAGTCTCTTGTAAAGAGAAAAAGGCATAACACTAACACCCGCTCCCAAATCACATAGAGCAGTTCTAACATAATTATTCTTAATAGAACAAGGAATAGTAGGTATACCTGGGTCGCCCAACTTCTTTGGAACTTTGCCATTGAAAGAGTAATTAGCAAGCATAGTGGAAATCTCCTCATTAGGAATTTTCCTTTTGTTAGAGACAATATCTTTCATATACTTTGAATAAGGAGGCAATTTAATAGCATCAGTCAAAGGGATTTGCAAGAATAAAGGTTTCATCCAATCACAAAATTTATTATAGTGTTCTTCTTCCTTTGATTTTAGTTTCTTAGCAGGAAAAGGCATTTGCTTTTGAACCCACGGTTCCCTTTCATTACCATGTTTCTTAGCAATAAAATCTTCTTTAGTATACTTTTTATTTTTAGCATGCTTTTCAGGTTCATCTTCAACCTCTTCTTTATCAGAAGCATCATTCTTATCATTATCTTTATCATGTTCATTACCACTTTCAGTTTCAGTATCAGAAATAGAAATACTATTAGTATCATTAACAGGCTCAGAGGATTCTACAACATTTTTATGTTTCTTCTTCTTTTTCTTTGAAGGAGCACTAGTTTCAATTCGTTGAGAATCTTGTTCAACTCTCTTGGGATGCCCCTCAGGATATAGAGGATCCTGAGTAGAAACACCGCCTCTAGTTGTTACTTCATAAGCATGTTTTTCTTTAGAACTATTTTTTAACAAGTCATTTTGCACTTTAGTGAGTTGATCAATTTGAGTTTGAATCATATGAAAATGTTTAACAAGCATCTTAACATCATTGGAGGTTCTCTCCACAATATCATGCAAATTACTAATAGCTTGAGAATTTTCCATTAAATGATTCTCTACTCTCATATTAAAATTTTCTTGCTTAACAATATAATTATCAAACTCGTTGATGGCGTGTAACTCACACGTTCGTTGGGAACCCCAAGAGGAAGGTATGATGCGCACAGCAGCAAGTTTTCCCTCAGAAAGAAACCAAGGTTTATCGAACCAGGAGGAGCCAAGAAGCACGTTGAAGGTTGATGGCGGCGGGATGTAGTGCGGCGCAACACCAGGGATTCCGGCGCCAACGTGGAACCTGCACAACACAACCAAAGTACTTTGCCCCAACGAAACAGTGAGGTTGTCAATCTCACCGGCTTGCTGTAACAAAGGATTAACCGTATTGTGTGGAAGATGATTGTTTGCAGAAACAAGAGAACAAGATTGCGATGATTGTATTTCAGTATAGAGAATTGGACCGGGGTCCACAGTTCACTAGAGGTGTCTCTCCCATAAGATAAACAGCATGTTGGGTGAACAAATTACAGTTGGGCAATTGACAAATAAAGAGGGCATGACCATGCACATACATATTATGATGAGTATAGTGAGATTTAATTGGGCATTACGACAAAGTACATAGACCGCCATCCAGCATGCATCTATGCCTAAAAAGTCCACCTTCAGGTTATCATCCGAACCCCCTCCAGTATTAAGTTGCTAACAACAGACAATTGCATTAAGTATTGCGCGTAATGTAATCAGTAACTACATCCTTGAACATAGCACCAATGTTTTATCCCTAGTGGCAACAGCACATCCACAACCTTAGAACTTTCATCACACGTCCCAGATATCAATGGAGGCATGAACCCACTATCGAGCATAAATACTCCCTCTTGGAGTTACAAGCATCTACTTGGCCAGAGCATCTACTAGTAACGGAGAGCATGCAAGATCATAAACAACACATAGACATAACTTTGATAATCAACATAACAAGTATTCTCTATTCATCGGATCCCAACAAACGCAACATATAGAATTACAGATAGATGATCTTGATCATGTTAGGCAGCTCACAAGATCCGACAATGATAGCACAATGGGGAGAAGACAACCATCTAGCTACTGCTATGGACCCATAGTCCAGGGGTAGACTACTCACACATCACTCCGGAGGCGACCATGGCGGCGTAGAGTCCTCCGGGAGATGATTCCCCTCTCCGGCAGGGTGCCGGAGGTGATCTCCTGGATCCCCCGAGATGGGATCGGCGGCGGCGGCGTCTCTGGAAGGTTTTCCGTATCGTGGCTCTCGGTACTGGGGGTTTCGCAACGGAGGCTTTAAGTAGGCGGAAGGGCAGGTCAGGAGGCGGCACGAGGGGCCCACACCACAGGGCCGCGCGGCCAAGGGGTCGGCCGCGCCGCCCTAGGGTGTGGCCACCTCGTGGCCCCACTTCGTCTCCTCTTCGGTCTTCTGGAAGCTTCGTGGCAAAATAGGACCCTGGGCGTTGATTTCGTCCAATTCCGAGAATATTTCGTTACTAGGATTTCTGAAACCAAAAACAGCAGAAAACATCAACTGGCACTTCGGCATCTTGTTAATAGGTTAGTTCCAGAAAATGCACGAATATGACATAAAGTGTGCATAAAACATGTAGATAACATCAATAATGTGGCATGGAACATAAGAAATTATCGATACGTCGGAGACGTATCAGCATCCCCAAGCTTAGTTCTGCTCGTCCCGAGCAGGTAAAACGATAACACAGATAATTTCTGGAGTGAAATGCCATCATAACCTTGATCATACTATTTGTAAAGCATATGTAGTGAATGCAGCGATCAAAACAATGTATATGACATGAGTAAACAAGTGAATCATAAAGCAAAGACTTTTCATGAATAGCACTTCAAGACAAGCATCAATAAGTCTTGCATAAGAGTTAACTCATAAAGCAATAATTCATAGTAAAAGCATTGAAGCAACACAAAGGAAGATTAAGTTTCAGCGGTTGCTTTCAACTTGTAACATGTATATCTCATGGATAATTGTCAACATAGAGTAATATAATAAGTGCAATATGCAAGTATGTAGGAATCAATGCACAGTTCACACAAGTGTTTGCTTCTTGAGGTGGAGAGAAATAGGTGAACTGACTCAACAATGAAAGTAAAAGAATTGTCCTCCATAGAGGAAAAGCATCGATTGCTATATTTGTGCTAGAGCTTTGTTTTTGAAAACATGAAACAATTTTGTCAACGGTAGTAATAAAGCATATGTATCATGTAAATTATATCTTACAAGTTGCAAGCCTCATGCACAGTATACTAATAGTGCCCACACCTTGTCCTAATTAGCTTGGACTACCGGATCATCACAATGCACATGTTTTAACCAAGTGTCACAAAGGGGTACCTCTATGCCGCCTGTACAAAGGTCTAAGGAGAAAGCTCGCATTGGATTTCTCGCTATTGATTATTCTCAACTTAGACATCCATACCGGGACAACATAGACAACAGATAATGGACTCCTCTTTTATGCATAAGCATGTAACAACAATTAATAATTTTCTCATATGAGATTGAGGATGTATGTCCAAAACTGAAACTTCCACCATGGATCATGGCTTTAGTTAGCGGCCCAATGTTCTTCTCTAACAATATGCATGCTTAATCATAAGGTGGTAGATCTCTCTTACTTCAGACAAGACGAACATGCATAGCAACTCACATGAAATTCAACAAAGAGTAGTTGATGGCGTCCCCAGTGAACATGGTTATCGCACAACAAGCAACTTAATAAGAGATAAAGTGCATAATTACATACTCAATACCACAATAGTTTTTAAGCTATTTGTCCCATGAGCTATATATTGCAAAGGTGAATGATGGAATTTTAAAGGTAGCACTCAAGCAATTTACTTTGGAATGGCGGAAAATACCATGTAGTAGGTAGGTATGGTGGACACAAATGGCATAGTGGTTGGCTCAAGGATTTTGGATGCATGAGAAGTAATCCCTCTCGATACAAGGTTTAGGCTAGCAAGGCTTATTTGAAACAAACACAAGGATGAACCGGTGCAGCAAAACTCACATAAAAGACATATTGTAAACATTATAAGACTCTACACCGTCTTCCTTGTTGTTCAAACTCAATACTAGAAATTATCTAGACCTTAGAGAAACCAAATATGCAAACCAAATTTTAGCATGCTCTATGTATTTCTTCATTAATGGGTGCAAAGCATATGATGCAAGAGCTTAAACATGAGCACAACAATTGCCAAGTATCACATTACCCAAGACATTATAGCAATTACTACATGTATCATTTTCCAATTCCAACCATATAACAATTTAACGAAGAAGAAACTTCGCCATGAATATTATGAGTAAAGCCTAAGGACATACTTGTCCATATGCTACAGCGGAGCGTGTCTCTCTCCCATAAAGTGAATGCTAGGATCCATTTTATTCAAACAAAACAAAAAACAAAAACAAACCGACGCTCCAAGAAAAGAACATAAGATGTGATGGAATAAAAATATAGTTTCAGGGGAGGAACCTGATAATGTTGTCGATGAAGAAGGGGATGCCCAAGGCATCCCCAAGCTTAGACGCTTGAGTCTTCTTAGAATATGCAGGGGTGAACCACCGGGGCATCCCCAAGCTTAGAGCTTTCACTCTCCTTGATCATGTTGCATCATACTCCTCTCTTGATCCTTGAAAACTTCCTCCACACCAAACTTAGAACAACTCATTAGAGGGTTAGCGACAATAAAAATTAACATGTTCAGAGGTGACACAATCATTCTTAACACTTCTGGACATTGCATAAAGCTACTGGACATTAATGGATCAAAGAAATTCATCCAACATAGCAAAAGAGGCAATGCGAAATAAAAGGCAGAATCTGTCAAAACAGAACAGTTCGTATTGGCGAATTTTATCGAGGCACAAGACTTGCTCAAATGAAAATGCTCAAATTGAATGAAAGTTGCGTACATATCTGAGGATCACTCACATAAATTGGCATAATTTTCTGAGTTATCTACAGAGAAAACAGCCCAGATTCGTGACAGCAAAGAAATCTGTTTCTGCGCAGTAATCCAAATCTAGTATGAACTTTTCTATCAACGACTTTACTTGGCACAACAAAACACTAAACTAAGATAAGGAGAGGTTGCTACAGTAGTAAACAACTTCCAAGACACAAAATAAAAACAAAGTACTGTAGGTAAAAACCATGGGTTGTCTCCCATAAGCGCTTTTCTTTAACGCCTTTCAGCTAGGCGCAGAAAGTGTGTATCAAGTATTATCAAGAGACGAAGTGTCAACATCATAATTTGTTCTAATAATAGAATCAAAAGGTAACTTCATTCTCTTTCTAGGGAAGTGTTCCATACCTTTCTTGAGAGGAAATTGATATTTAATATTACCTTCCTTCATATCAATGATAGCACCAACAGTTCGAAGAAAAGGTCTTCCCAATATAATGGGACAAGATGCATTGCATTCAATATCCAAGACAACAAAATCAACGGGGATAAGGTTATTGTTAACGGTAATGCGAACATTATCAACCTTCCCCAAAGGTTTCTTTGTAGAATGATCAGCAAGATTAACATCCAAATAACAATTTTTCAGCGGTGGCAAGTCAAGCATATTATAGATTTTCTTAGGCATAACAGAAATACTTGCACCAAGATCACATAAAGCATTACAATCAAAATCTTTAACCTTCATTTTAATGATGGGCTCCCAACCATCCTCTAGCTTTTTAGGAATAGAGGCTTCGCGCTCTAGTTTCTCTTCTCTAGCTTTTATGAGAGCATTTGTAATATGTTGCGTGAAAGCCAAATTTATAGCACTAGCATTAGGACTTTTAGCAAGTTTTTGCAAGAACTTTATAACTTCAGAGATGTGGCAATCATCAAAATTCAAACCATTATAATCTAAAGCAATGGGATCATCATCCCCAATGTTGGAAAAAATTTCAGCAGTTTTATCACAGGCAGTTTCAGCAGTTTTAGCAGTTTCAGGCAGTTTCTCGCGCTTTGCATTAGAAGTGGAAACATTGCCAACACCAATTATTTTACCATTAATAGTAGGAGGTGCAGCAACATGTGTAGCATTAGCATTGCTTGTGGTGGTAATAGTCCAAACTTTAGCTACATTCTCCTCTTTAGCTAGTTTTTCATTTTCTTCTCTATCCCACCTAGCACGCAGTTCAGCCATTAATCTTATATTTTCATTAATTCTAACTTGAATGGCATTTGCTGTAGTAGTAATTTTGTCATCTAAATCCTCAGATTTAGCAGCCATTTTATTAATTAAAGAAGATTGTGATGCAGACATGTATGAGATTCGGTTTTCAGCATTAGCAAGTTTAGTATGCAACCCCGAGATCTCCCTATTCAGATTTTCAAGTTGATTCCCTATATTCTTCAACAAGGTAGATTGCTCATTCATAGTTTTAGTAAACAATTTATTTTGCTCATATTGTGATTGCATAAAGCTCTTGGTGGATCTTTCAATTTCTAACATCTTTTCTTCATTAGGTGAAACATATCTACCATAAGAGTTACCATTAGCAGGATATGGCCTAGAATCATTGTGATTGTTATTTTTAACGAAATTCACATCAACATATTCCTTTTGAGCAACCAATGACGCTAACGGAACATTATTAGAATTAACATTAGGCCTATCATTCATAAGCATAGACATAATAGCATCAATCTTATCACTCAAGGAAGAGGTTTCTTCGACAGAATTTACCTTCTTACCTTGTGGAGCTCTTTCCATGTGCCATTCAGAGTAGTTGATCATCATATTATCAAGAAGCTTTGTTGCTTCACCAAGAGTGATGGACATAAAGGTACCTCGAGCAGCTGAATCCAATAGGTTCCGCGAAGAAAAATTCAGTCCTGCATAAAAGGTTTGGATGATCATCCAAGTAGTCAGTCCATGGGTTGGGCAATTTTTAACTAGAGATTTCATTCTTTCCCAAGCTTGAGCAACATGTTCAGTATCTAATTGTTTAAAATTCATTATGCTACTCCTCAAAGATATAATTTTAGCAGGGGGATAATATCTACCAATAAAAGCATCCTTGCATTTAGTCCATGAATCAATACTATTCTTAGGCAGAGATAGCAACCAATCTTTAGCTCTTCCTCTTAATGAGAAAGGGAACAATTTTAGTTTAATAATGTCGCCATCTACATCTTTATATTTTTGTATTTCACATAGTTCAACAAAATTATTAAGATGGGCAGCAGCATCATCAGAACTAACACCAGAAAATTGCTCTCGCATAACAAGATTTAGTAAAGCAGGTTTAATTTCAAAGAATTCTGCTGTAGTAGCAGGTGGAGCAATAGGTGTGCATAAGAAATCATTATTATTTGTGGTTGTGAAGTCACACAACTTAGTATTTTCAGGGTTGGCCATTTTAGCAACAGTAAGTAAAGCAAACTAGATAAAGTAAATGCAAGTAACTAATTTTTTTTGTGTTTTTGATATAGTAAACAAGATAGCAAATAAAGTAAAACTAGCAACTAATTTTTTTTGTATTTTGATTTAGTGCAGCAAACAAAGTAGTAAATAAAACTAAGCAAGACAAAAACAAAGTAAAGAGATTGAGAAGTGGAGACTCCCCTTGCAGCGTGTCTTGATCTCCCGACAACGGCGCCGAGAAAAAGAGCTTGATGGCGTGTAACTCACACGTTCGTTGGGAACCCCAAGAGGAAGGTATGATGCGCACAGCAGCAAGTTTTCCCTCAGAAAGAAACCAAGGTTTATCGAACCAGGAGGAGCCAAGAAGCACGTTGAAGGTTGATGGCGGCGGGATGTAGTGCGGCGCAACACCAGGGATTCCGGCGCCAACGTGGAACCTGCACAACACAACCAAAGTACTTTGCCCCAACGAAACAGTGAGGTTGTCAATCTCACCGGCTTGCTGTAACAAAGGATTAACCGTATTGTGTGGAAGATGATTGTTTGCAGAAAACAAGAGAACAGTATTGCAAGAGATTGTATTTCAAGATAGAGAATTGGACCGGGGTCCACAGTTCACTAGAGGTGTCTCTCCCATAAGATAAACGACATGTTGGGTGAACAAATTACGGTTGGGCAATTGACAAATAAAGAGGGCATGACCATGCACATACATATTATGATGAGTATAGTGAGATTTAATTGGGCATTACGACAAAGTACATAGACCGCCATCCGGCATGCATCTATGCCTAAAAAGTCCACCTTCAAAGTTATCATCCGAACCCCCTCCAGTATTAAGTTGCTAACAACAGACAATTGCATTAAGTATTGCGCGTAATGTAATCAGTAACTACATCCTTGAACATAGCACCAATGTTTTATCCCTAGTGGCAACAGAACATCCATAACCTTAGAACTTTCTGTCACTGTCCCAGATATCAATGGAGGTATGAACCCACTATCGAGCATAAATACTCCCTCTTGGAGTTACAAGCATCTACTCGGCCAGAGCATCTACTAGTAACGGAGAGCATGCAAGATCATAAACAACACATAGACATAACTTTGATAATCAACATAACAAGTATTCTCTATTCATCGGATCCCAACAAACGCAACATATAGAATTACAGATAGATGATCTTGATCATGTTAGGCAGCTCACAAGATCCGACAATGATAGCACAATGGGGAGAAGACAACCATCTAGCTACTGCTATGGACCCATAGTCCAGGGGTAGACTACTCACACATCACTCCGGAGGCGACCATGGCGGCGTAGAGTCCTCCGGGAGATGATTCCCCTCTCCGGCAGGGTGCCGGAGGCGATCTCCTGGATCCCCCGAGATGGGATCGGCGGCGGCGGCGTCTCTGGAAGGTTTTCCGTATCGTGGCTCTCGGTACTGGGGGTTTCGTAACGGAGGCTTTAAGTAGGCGGAAGGGCAGGTCAGGAGGCGGCACGAGGGGCCCACACCACAGGGCCGCGCGGCCAAGGGGTGGGCCGCGCCGCCCTAGGGTGTGGCCACCTCGTGGCCCCACTTCGTCTCCTCTTCGGTCTTCTGGAAGCTTCGTGGCAAAATAGGACCCTGGGCGTTGATTTCGTCCAATTCCGAGAATATTTCATTACTAGGATTTCTGAAACCAAAAACAGCAAAAACAAAGAATCGGCACTTCGGCATCTTGTTAATAGGTTAGTTCCAGAAAATGCACGAATATGACATAAAGTGTGCATAAAACATGTAGATAACATCAATAATGTGGCATGGAACATAAGAAATTATCGATACGTCGGAGACGTATCACTCGTCTAAGCATTGAGCAGGAGGTTTCGAATACAGAATATCTTCCCTAGTAAAGCGCTGAAGAGAGTTTACCTCAATCATGGATGAAGGGGGAATTATCTTGCATAAATCTTCTATGGGAGGTAAGTTCTTCACATCTTCAGATTTAATACCTTTCTCCTTAAGATATTTCTTGGCTTCCCTCATATCTTCATCATTTAATTTAATCAAACCCCTCTTCTTCAATATCGGCGTCGGGGTTGGTTCAGGTGTAGTCCAATCATCATGATTCTGGCCTATTTTAGCCAATAATTCTTCAGCTTCGTCTGGAGTTCTTTTCCTGAAAACACAACCAACACAACTATCCAAATATGCTCTAGACTCAATGGTTAGCCCACTATAAAATATATCAAGTAAATCATGCTTTTCCAAATCATGTCCAGGTCGAGCTCTGATAAGAGAACAAAATCTTGCCCATGCTTCAGGCAATTTCTCTCCATCTTCCTGGTCAAAGCTATAAATTTTCTGCAAAGCAATATGTTGAGCACTAGCAGGAAAGTATTTCCGAAAGAAAACATCAAGCAAACCACTTGGACTATCAATAGATACAGGAGGCAAACTATTATACCAAGTTTTAGCATCATCCTTTAATGAGAAAGGAAAAATTTTAGCAACAAAATAAGTACGCATCTTGACATCATCAGAAAACAAGCTACTCAAAGTAGAAAGTTCATTCATGTGTTCTACAGCACTTTCTTTTTCAGTACCACAAAAAGGTGTTTTCTCAACAATAGCTATATGAGATAAATCAAGAGAAAAATCATAATCCTTATCCTTAATGTTTATAGGAGATGTGGCAAATTTAGGATCAGGAGACAGTTTATATCTAACAGTATGTTGTGCAAGCAACTTTTTAATTTTTCTTGCATCAGTAGTAGCATTGCATTTATCAATAAAATCATCATCAAGTTCCACATAATCTTCATCAGGATCATCACTAGAGTATTCAACAGACTCAGGTGAATTAACAGGTGTAGCAGTATTTTCATTAGGAGTTTCAGTATTTTCAATTTGTCTAGACCTAGAAATTGTAGCATCTAGAAAAGATCCCAATGAACCACTATCATCAAGCACAGCAGGAGCATCATCAAAATTATAAGAATTTTCAGATTCAGCAGAAGTACCAGCATGTGAAGCTTGTGGTGGTGAAACAAGTTGACTTATCACAGATGGTGAATCAAGAGCAGCAGAGGTAGTCAGAGTTGTACCTTTTCTTGTAGTGGATGGTAATATGGTGACTTTAGGATCGCGAGATTTACCCATGATGGAGAATTTGCAGCGAACAATATCAATCCAAGTGAACTTCCAAATAAAGATATGCTCCCCGGCAACGGCGACAGAAAATAGTCTTGATGACCCACAAGTATAGGGGATCGCAACAGTCTTCGCGGGAAGTAAAACCCAATTTATTGATTCGACACAAGGGGAGACAAAGAATACTTGAAAGCCTTAACAGCGGAGTTATCAATTCAGCTGCACCGGGAAACAGACTTGCTCGCAAGAGTTTATCAGTAGTAACAGTTTTATAGAAGTAGCAGTGGTGAAATATCAGCAGCAGTGTAACAAAGACAGCAGTAGTGATTATAGTAAACAGCAGGATTAAAATACTGTAGGCACAGGGATGGATGAACGGGTGTTGCATGGATGAGAGAAACTCATGTAATAATCAAAGCAGGGCATTTGGAGATAATAATAAAACGGTATCCAAGTACTAAGCAATCCATAGGCATGTGTTCCATATTTAGTCGTACGTGCTCGCAATGAGAAACTTGCACAGCATCTTTTGTCCTACCAGCCGGTGGCAGCCGAGCCTCTAGGGAATCTACTGGAAATTAAGGTACTCCTTTTAATAGAGTACCGGAGCAAAGCATTAACACTCCGTGAACACATGTGATCCTCACATCACTGCCTTCCCCTCCGGTTGTCCCAATTTCTGTCACTTTGGGGCCTCGTGTTCCAGACAGCGACATGTGTATACAACTTGCAGGTAAGATCATAAAACAATGCATATCATCATGAAACAATAACATATTCAGATCTGAGATCATGGCACTCGGGCCCTAGAGACAAGCATTAAGCATAACAAGTTGCAACAATATCATCAAAGTACCAATTACGGACACTAGGCACTATGCCCTAACAATCTTATGCTATTACATGACCAATCTCATCCAATTCCTACCATCCCCTTCAGCCTACAGCGGGGGAATTACTCACACATGGATGGGGGAAACATGGCTGGTCGATGGAGAGGCTTCGGTGGTGATGATGGCGATGATCTCCTCCAATTCCCTGTCCCGGCGGAGTGCCAGAACGGAGTTTCTGGTCCCGAGACGGAGTTTCGCGATGGTGGCGGTGTTCTGGATGGTTTCTCGCGACTTCGACTTCCCGTCTCGCGTTTTTAGATCGAAACCCTTAAATAGTCCAGAGGGGGGCGTCAGAGACTGGCCGAGGCGGCCACACAGTAGGGCGGCGCGCCCCCCTCCTAGGCCGCGCCGGCCTAGTGTGTGGGGGCCCTGGGCCTCTCCCAGGCCTGCCCTTCTGGCTCCGTGAATATTCTGGAAAAATAAGCCCTTCGACATAAATTCCGGGGATTTTCCTGAAAGTTGAATTTCTGCACAAAAACAAGACACCAGAGCAATTCTGCTAAAAACAACGTTAGTCCGTGTTAGTTGTATCCAAAATACACAAATTAGAGGCAAAACAATAGCAAAAGTGTTCGGGAAAGTAGATACGTTTTGGACGTATCAGGGGTTCAGGTTGCTATCACTCCGGCAACCCCACAATTAGCAAACGAATACAAGATGCATTCCCCTAGGCCCATAAAGGTTAAGTATCATGTAGTCGACATTCACATGACACCACTAGAAGAATAACACCACAACTTAAATATCAAACCATTAAATATTACTCAACATAGTTCACTACTAACATTTGGACTTCACCCATGTCCTCAAGAACTAAACGAACTACTCACAAGACATCATATGGAACATGATCAGAGGTGATATGATGATGAATAACAATCTGAACATAAACCTTGATTCAATGGTTTCACTCAATAGCATCAATAACAAGGAGTAATCAACACCGGGAGAGTTTCCCCTATGAAATAATCAATATTCAACCCTAGATGTTACAGCGGAGACGAGGTGCAGCGGTGGAGATGACTGATACGTCTCCAACGTATCGATAATTTCTTATGTTCCATGCCACTTTATTGATGATACCTACATGTTTTATGCACACTTTATGTCATATTTATACATTTTCCGGCACTAACCTATTAACAAGATGCCGAAGAGCCAGTTGTTGTTTTCTGCTATTTTTGGTTTCAGAAATCCTAGTAAGGAAATATTCTCGGAATTGGAAGAAATCAACGCCCAGGATCTTATTTTTCCACGAAGCTTCCAGAAGTCCGGAGAGGAAACGAAGTGGGGCGACGAGGCGGCGACACGCCAGGGCAGCGCGGCCACCCCCTGGCCGCGCGGCCCTGTTGTGTGGGCCCCTCGCGTCGCCCCCTGACCTACCCTTCCGCCTACTTAAGCCTTCGTCGATAATAACTCCAGTACCGAGAGCCACGATACGGAAAACCTTCCAGAGATGCCGCCGCCGCCAATCCCATCTCGGGGGATTCAGGAGATCGCCTCCGGCACCCTGCCGGAGAGGGGAATCATCTCCCGGAGGACTCTTCATCGCCATGGTCGTCTCCGGAGTGATGAATGAGTAGTTCAACCCTGTACTATGGCATAGCAGTAGCTAGATGGTCGTCTTCTCCTAATTGTGCTATCATTGTTGGATCTTGTGAGCTGCCTAACATGATCAAGATCATCTATCTGTAATGCTATATGTTATGTTTGTTGGGATCCGATGAATAAGTGAATGCTATGTTATGTTGATTATCAATATCATCTATGTGTTGTTTATGATCTTGCATGCTCTCCATTGCTAGTAGAGGCTCTGGCCAAGTTGATACTTGTAACTCCAAGAGGGAGTATTTATGCTCGATAGTGGGTTC
The DNA here is from genome assembly GCF_019359855.2 of Lolium perenne. NCBI lineage: Eukaryota > Viridiplantae > Streptophyta > Magnoliopsida > Poales > Poaceae > Lolium > Lolium perenne. The sequence goes on along the minus strand of NC_067246.2, from coordinate 274,137,028 downwards.
ATGTCTCCATTAAATCTGGGGGAGTGACAGAAACCTCTAAGGTTGTCGATATGCTGTTGCCACTAGGGATAAAACATCAATGCTATGTCTAAGGATATATTCGTTGATTACATTACGCACCATACTTAATGCAATTGTCTATTGTTTGCAACTTAATACTGGAGGGGGTTCGGATGATAACCTGAAGGTGGACTTTTTAGGCATAGATGCATGCTGGATAGCGGTCTATGTACTTTGTCGTAATGCCCAATTAAATCTCACACTACTCATCATAACATGTATGTGCATGGTCATGCCCTCTTTATTTGTCAATTGCCCAACTGTAATTTGTTCACCCAACATGCTTATTCTTATGGGAGAGACGCCTCTAGTGAACTGTGGACCCCGGTCCATTCTTTTACATCGAATACAATCTACTGCAATACTCGTTCTACTGTTTTCTGCAAACAATCATCATCCACAATATACATCTAATCCTTTGTTACAGCAAGCCGGTGAGATTGACAACCTCACTGTCACGTTGGGGCAAAGTAATTTGGTTGTGTTGTGCATGTTCCACGTTGGCGCCGGAATCCCTGGTGTTGCGCCGCACTACACTCCGCCGCTTCAACGTGCTTCTTGGCTCCTACTGGTTCGATAAACCTTGGTTTCTTACTAAGGGAAAACTTGCCGCTGTACGCATCACACCTTCCTCTTGGGGTTCCCAACGGACGCGTGCTGTACGCGTATCAAGCTCTTTTTCTTGCGCCGTTGTCGGGGAGATCAAGACACGCTGCAAGGGGAGTCTCCACCTCCAATCTCTTTACTTTGTTTTTGTCTTGCTTTTATTTTATTTAGTACTTTGTTTGCTGCATTATATCAAAATACAAAAAAATTAGTTGCTAGTTTTACTTGCTATCTTGTTTGCTATACTTAAAACACAAAAAAAAATAGTTATTTGCATTTACTTTATCTAGTTTGCTTTATTTACTATTGCTAAAATGGGTACTCCTGAAAATACTAAGTTGTGTGACTTCACAACCACAAATAATAATGATTTCTTATGCACACCTATTGCTCCACCTGCTACTACAGCGGAATTCTTTGAAATTAAACCTGCTTTACTGAATCTTGTTATGAGAGAGCAATTTTCTGGTGTTAGTTCTGATGATGCTGCTGCCCATCTCAATAATTTTGTTGAATTATGTGAAATGCAAAAGTATAATGATGTAGATGGTGACATTATAAAATTAAAATTGTTTCCTTTCTCATTAAGAGGAAGAGCTAAAGATTGGTTGCTATCTCTGCCTAAGAATAGTATTGATTCATGGACTAAATGCAAGGATGCTTTTATTGGTAGATATTATCCTCCTGCTAAAATTATATCTTTGAGAAGTAGCATAATGAATTTTAAACAATTGGATAATGAGCATGTTGCACAAGCATGGGAAAGAATGAAATCTTTGGTTAAAAATTGCCCAACCCATGGACTGACTACTTGGATGATCATCCAAACCTTTTATGCAGGACTGAATTTTTCTTCGCGGAACCTATTGGATTCAGCTGTTGGAGGTACCTTTATGTCCATCACTCTAGGCGACTCAACAAAGCTTCTTGATAATATGATGATTAATTACTCTGAATGGCACACGGAAAGAGCTCCACAAGGTAAGAAGGTAAATTCTGTCGAAGAAACCTCTTCCTTGAGAGATAAGATTGATGCTATTATGTCTATGCTTGTGAATGGTAGGACAAATATTGATCATAATAATGTTCCGTTAGCTTCATTGGTTGCCCAAGAAGAACATGTTGATGTAAACTTCATTAAAAATAATAATTTCAACAACAATGCTTACCGGAACAATTCTAGTAACAACTATAGGCCATATCCTTATAATAATGGCAACGGCTATGGTAATTCTTATGGAAATTCTTACAACAATAATAGGAATTCACCCCCTGGACTTGAAGCCATGCTTAAAGAATTTATTAGTACACAAACTGCTTTTAACAAATCTGTTGAAGAAAAGCTTGGGAAAATTGATATACTTGCTTCTAAAGTCGATAGTCTTGCTGCTGATGTTGATCTTTTGAAATCAAAAGTTATTCCTAATGAAAGCAATGATATTAAGTCATTTGCTACAGCAAATGCCATCCAAGTTAAAATTAATAAGAATATAAGATTGATGGCCGAATTGCGTGCTAGGTGGAAAAAAGAAGAAAATGCTAAAGAAGATAATATAGCTAAAGTTTGGACTATTACCACCACTAGTAATGCTAATGCTCCACATGTTGCTGCACCTCCTACTATTAATGGTAAAATAATTGGTGTTGGCAATGTTTCCACTTCTAATGCAAAGCGTGAAAAACTGCCTGAAACTGCTAAAACTGCTGAAATTGCCTGTGATAAAACTGCTGAAATTTTTTCCAACATTGGGGACAATGACCCCATTGCTTTAGATTATAATGGTTTAGATTTTGATGATTGTCACATCTATGAAGTTATAAAGTTCTTACAAAAACTTGCTAAGAGTCCTAATGCTAGTGCTATAAATTTGGCTTTCACAAAACATATTACAAATGCTCTCATAAAAGCTAGAATAGAGAAATTAAATCGTGAAGCTTCTATTCCTAGGAAGTTAGAGGATGGTTGGGAGCCCATCATTAAGATGAAGGTCAATGACTTTTATTGTAATGCTTTATGTGATCTTGGTGCAAGTATTTCCGTTATGCCTAGAAAGATTTATAATATGCTTGACTTGCCACCATTGAAAAATTGTTATTTGGATGTTAATCTTGCTGATAATTCTACAAAGAACCCTTTGGGGAGAGTTGATAATGTTCGCATTACGGTTAACAATAACCTTGTCCCCGTTGATTTTGTTGTCTTGGATATTGAATGCAATGCATCTTGTCCCATTATATTGGGAAGACCTTTTCTTCGAACTGTTGGTGCTATTATTGATATGAAGGAAGGTAATATTAAATATCAATTTCCTCTCAAGAAAGGTATGGAACACTTCCCTAGAAAGAGAATGAAGTTACCTTTTGATTCTATCATTAGAACAAATTATGATGTTGATGCTTCGTCTCTTGATAATACTTGATACACACTTTCTGCGCCTAGCTGAAAGACGTTAAAGAAAAGCGCTTGTGGGAGACAACCCATGATTTTACTACTGCACTTTTGTTTTATATTTGAGTCTTGGAAGGTTTTACTACTGTATAAACCTCTCCTTATCTTAGTTTTGTTGCATTGTTGTGCCAATTAAAGTCTTTGATAGTAAGGTTCATACTAGATTTGGATTACTGCGCAGAAACAGATTTCTTGCTGTCACGAATTTGGGCCTAATTTTCTGTAGGTAACTCATAAAATTATGCCAATTTACGTGAGTGATCCTCAGATATGTACTCAACTTTCATTCAATTTGAGCATTTTCATTTGAGCAAGTCTGGTGCCTCTTAGAAATTCGTCTTTACGGACTGTTCTGTTTTGATAGATTCTGCCTTTTATTTCGCATTGCCTGTTTTGCTATGCTTGATGGATTTTTCTATTCCATTAACTTTCAGTAGCTTTTTGCAATGTCCAGAAGTGTTAAGAATGATTATGTCACCTCTGAACATGTGAATTTTGATTATGCACTAACCCTCTAATGAGTTGTTTTGAGTTTGGTGTGGAGGAAGTTTTCAAGGATCATGAGAGGGAGATGATACAATATGATCAAGGAGAGTGAAAGCTCTAAGCTTGGGGATGCCCCGGTGGTTCACCCCTGCATATTTCAAGAAGACTCAAGCATCTAAGCTTGGGGATGCCCAAGGCATCCCCTTCTTCATCGACAACATTATCAGGTTCCTCTAGTGAAACTATATTTTTATTCCGTCACATCTTATGTACTTTGCTTGGAGCGTCTGTTTGTTTTTGTTTTTGTTTTGTTTGAATAAAATGGATTCTAGCATTCATTGTGTGGGAGAGAGACACGCTCCGCTGTTGCATATGGACAAATATGTCCTTAGGCTTTACTCATAATGTTCATGGCGAAGGTTGAATCTTCTTCGTTAAATTGTTATATGGTTGGAAACGGGAAATGCTACATGTAGTATTTGGTAGAATGTCTTGAATAATTTTATACTTGGCAATTGTTGTGCTCATGTTTAAGCTATTACATCATATACTTTGCACCTATTAATGAAGAAATACATAGAGCTTGCTAAAATTTGGTTTGCTAATTGGTCTCTCTAAGGTCTAGATAATTTCTAGTAAGGGTCGAACAACAAGGAAGACGGTATAGAGTCTTATAATGCTTACAATATGTTATTTATGTGAGTTTTGTTGTACCGGTTCATACTTGTGTTTGTTTCAAATAACCTTGCTAGCCTAAACCTTGTATCGAGAGGGAATACTTCTCATGCATCCAAAATCCTTGAGCCAAACACTATGCCATTTGTGTCCACCATACCTACCTACTACATGGTATTTCTCCGACATTCCAAAGTAAATTGCTTGAGTGCTACCTTTAAATTTCTATCCTCTATCTTTGCAATATATAGCTCATGGGACAAATAGCCTAAAAACTATTGTGGTATTGAATATGTACTTATGCATTTTATTTCTTATAAGTTGCTTGTTGAGCGATAACCATGTTTCTGGGGACGCCATCAACTACTCTTTGTTGAATATCATGTGAATTGCTATGCATGTCCGTCTTGTCTGAAGTAAGGACGATTTACCATGAGTTGAATGATTTGAGCATGCATATTGTTAGATAAGAACATTGGGCCACTAACTAAAGCCATGATCCATGGTGGAAGTTTCAGTTTTGGACAAATATCCTCAATCTCATATGAGAAAATTAATTGTTGTTGAATGCTTAAGCATTAAAGAGGAGTCCATTATCTGTTGTCTATGTTGTCCCGGTATGGATGTCTAATTTGAGAATAATCAAAAGCGAGAAATCCAATGCGAGCTTTCTCCTTAGACCTTTGTACATGCGGCATAGAGGTACCCCTTTGTGACACTTGGTTAAAACATATGCATTGCGGTGATAATCCAGGTAATCCGAGCTAATTAGGACAAGGTGCGGGCACTATTGGTATACTATGCATGAGGCTTGCAACTTGTAGGATATAATTTACATAACACATATGCTTTATTACTACCGTTGACAAAATTGTTTCTTGTTTTCAAAACCAAAGCTCTAGCACAAATATAGCAATCGATGCTTCCCTCTGCGAAGGGCCTTTCTTCTACTTTTATGTTGAGTTAGTTCACCTATTTCTCTCCATCTCAAGAAGCAAACACTTGTGTGAACTGTGCATTGATTCCTACATACTTGCATATTGCACTTATTATATTACTTTATGTTGACAATATCCATGAGATATACATGTTACAAGTTGAAAGCAACCGCTAAAACTTAATCTTCCTTTGTGTTGCTTCAATACCTTTACTATGAATTATTGCTTTATGAGTTAACTCTTATGCAAGACTTATTGATGCTTGTCTTGAAAGTAATATTCATGAAAAGTCTTTGCTATATGATTCAATTGTTTACTCATTACATTTACCATTGTCTTGGATCGCTGCATTCATTACATGTGCTTACAATAGTATGATCAAGATTATGATGGCATGTCACTTCAGAAATTATCTTTGTTATCGTTTACCTACTCGGGACGAGCAGGAACTAAGCTTGGGGATGCTGATACGTCTCCAACGTATCGATAATTTCTTATGTTCCATGCCACTTTATTGATGATACCTACATGTTTTATGCACACTTTATGTCATATTTATACATTTTCTGGCACTAACCTATTAACAAGATGCCGAAGAGCCAGTTGCTGTTTTCTGCTGTTTTTGGTTTCAGAAATCCTAGTAAGGAAATATTCTCGGAATTGGACGAAATCAACATCCAGGATCTTATTTTTCCACGAAGCTTCCAGAAGTCCGAAGAGGAAACGAAGTGGGGCGACGAGGCGGCGACACGCCAGGGCGGCGCGGCCCACCCCCCGGCCGCGCGGTCCTGTTGTGTGGGCCCCTCGCGTCGCCCCCTGACCTACCCTTCCGCCTACTTAAGACTTCGTCGATAATAACTCCAGTACCGAGAGCCACGATACGGAAAACCTTCCAGAGACGCCGCCGCCGCCAATCCCATCTCGGGGGATTCAGGAGATCGCCTCCGGCACCCTGCCGGAGAGGGGAATCATCTCCCGGAGGACTCTTCACCGCCATGGTCGCCTCCGGAGTGATGAGTGAGTAGTTCATCCCTGGACTATGGGTCCATAGCAGTAGCTAGATGGTCGTCTTCTCCTAATTGTGCTATCATTGTTGGATCTTGTGAGCTGCCTAACATGATCAAGATCATCTATCTGTAATGCTATATGTTGTGTTTGTTGGGATCCGATGAATAAGTGAATGCTATGTTATGTTGATTATCAATATCATCTATGTGTTGTTTATGATCTTGCATGCTCTCCGTTGCTAGTAGAGGCTCTGGCCAAGTTGATACTTGTAACTCCAAGAGGGAGTATTTATGCTCGATAGTGGGTTCATGTCTCCATTAAATCTGGGGGAGTGACAGAAACCTCTAAGGTTGTGGATGTCTTTGTGCCACTAGGGATAAAACATCAATGCTATGTCTAAGGATATATTCGTTGATTACATTACGCACCATACTTAATGCAATTGTCTATTGTTTGCAACTTAATACTGGAGGGGGTTCGGATGATAACCTGAAGGTGGACTTTTTAGGCATAGATGCATGCTGGATAGCGGTCTATGTACTTTGTCGTAATGCCCAATTAAATCTCACACTACTCATCATAACATGTATGTGCATGGTAATGCCCTCTTTATTTGTCAATTGCCCAACTGTAATTTGTTCACCCAACATGCTTATTCTTATGGGAGAGACGCCTCTAGTGAACTGTGGACCCCGGTCCAATCTTTTACATCGAATACAATCTACTGTAATACTCGTTCTACTGTTTCTGCAAACAATCATGATCCACACTATACATCTAATCCTTTGTTACAGCAAGCCGGTGAGATTGACAACCTCACTGTCACGTTGGGGCAAATTAATTTGGTTGTGTTGTGCAGGTTCCACGTTGGCGCCGGAATCCCTGGTGTTGCGTCGCACTACACTCCGCCGCCATCAACCTTCAACGTGCTTCTTGGCTCCTACTGGTTCGATGAACCTTGGTTTCTTACTGAGGGAAAACTTGCCGCTGTACGCATCACACCTTCCTCTTGGGGTTCCCAACGGACGCGTGCTGTACGCGTATCAATGACGGTGTCGGTGGTGGAGATGATGATGATGATGATCCCAATGAAGTCCAGCTCGATGAAGGTGATGATGGCGACGATTTCCCCCTCCGGGAGGAAATTTTCCCGGCAGATTTCAGCCTGCTGGAGAGCTCTTTTCTCTCTGGTGTTTTTCGCCCCGCAGAGGCGGCTGCGACTATCCTTGATGTTCTATCGCACCTTAGGGTTTCTGGGAGATGAAGTACGCGAAAGGGCGATGGCCGAGGGGGGTCGTGGGCCCCCTCCCCACATGGCGGCGCGCCAGCCCTGGTGTTGGGGGGATAACCCCCGGTATGCCAAAGGCATGCCAAACCGGATGGTTTGAGCCATCAAGATACCGGTTTAATGTTCTTACCGGAAGCCTAGTAGGAATCCGGGAGAGAAAAGCTAAGCCGGTATCCCCAAAGGGGTATGCCGGAACCCGGTAAAGAAGATACCGGAAAGGAGAGCCTGTCGGCAGGACTGGTCAAAGATTCTCTTCAGAGCGAGAAGACAAGGATGAGCTAAGCAAAGTAACTTTATTCAGAGCCCTGGCGCCAAAGAGAGAGGTGACGGAGAAAGAAGCCGGAGGACGTCAGCCTCCCTGATTAAAGAAGACCCCGGTGTCATCTATGATTAAAGTAGCTTTGTACAGTAACTCTATAAAGTAGTTTGTCCAGTCAAAGATGCCATTAGGGTTTCTTGCTCTGTAAGCCACCCTCTCCCCTATATAAGGAGAGGGGGCAGCCCTCCTTGCGGGCACGATGAAATAGAGGTAGACAGAACTTGTAACCATGCTGTGATCAATAAAGCTAGCGATCTAGTAAAGAGTTCTTCCTCTTGTCTCTCTTCTTGTATACCGGTCTCTGGCTGTGTTCTTGAGGAAAGCATCCGGAAGTTCTTCCCATCTAATCGCAAACCCTCCCCCGAATCCTCTTGCGTCCATTCGGCCCCAATCTAAGCCATCCTATGGCATCTGCTCGTTCACCACGACGACAGTTGGCGCCCACCGTGGGGCATGAAGTGGCGCTTGATGGAGTTCACATTCGGGCGGGCGTCCTCGAGATCTCCGGCGAGCGTACAGTGTCCGCGTTGGTGCAGTGCATCTACGCCATGGACTTCATCAACGACAACGCGGGCTGCTTCGCCAACGGCGGCGTCTTCCCCAAGAACGGCCGCATCATCGAGTTCGGCAGCCACCGCGTCTACTTCGGCACCGTCCCCGTGCGCCAGCGCCTCTCGCCGGTGCTGGTGGCACCGGACCCGCCAAGATGGCTCTGTGCTGGCCGCGCCGCCGGCAGCGTCGAGGTAATGATGACCGGTGTGGCTGGTGCAGGAAAGGAGGTTGCGGCTGAAGGTACCGGTCGCGCGGTTTCGACCCGTGCGGCTAAGCCACCGCTGGAGCGCGGCGCAGGCGCAGCGGGAGCATCATCCGCGCCACCGGAGACACCGCTCCAGGCGGCGATGAACGTCCTCGCCACCCCCATCGCGCAGAACATCGACCCGGCAGCGGCTCGGGCGGAGCTGGAGGCGCAGCGCCAGAAGATGCTGGAGAGCGGCAAGGACATCGTCAGGGCGCAGCGCGAGCTGAACCTAACTGTACGTGAGTATAACGCTGCCCATGGCTTTGCTTCTGTTAGCGCGCATGCTGCTAGGATGCCGGAGAACCGGCTAAAAGCTCGCAACCTAGATCAAGATTTGCGCAAAGAGATTCTTACCGGCAAGAGTGCCTCTGCATCTGTTAGCATCGTGGAAAAGCCTAAGTATAGCAGCCCGGATAAAACTATAAAAGCTGCTAAAGCTGCCGTAGAGCTGTGCGAGTCGCTTTCCGGAGAGGCTTTGGCAAAACAGCAAGAGCGTGTTAGAGAGCTGCTGGAAACTATTGAGCAGCAAAATGCTGAGCAGCTGGCTAAGCTGAACAAGGCCGCGGCCTCAAAATCCGCGCGTTCGACAAAGAATGCCGGTAGCAAGTCCCATGGGCAGGCATCGTCCCCCTATCCGGATAGAAGGAGAGAAAAAGAGGTGAATGCGCAGCAGATGACTGTGTACGATCCGGTTCTTGCCGGAAAGCAACAAGCCGGGCAACATGATGCCGGTAGAAAAAGCCAAGGGGCAGAGCGAGGCTACGCCAGAGGCTATGCCGGAAACAATCATGCCGGTAGATATGAGACCGGGCAAAACTATCGAGCTGCAAGGGCAGCGTACGATGAGGAGGAAATAAATCCCCCAAGGTACCGGCAGGCAAGGGCCGCGGTACCGGAATGTTATGATGAAGCCGATTCTGCAAGACCGGCAGCATACCGGAACCCATTGGGAGAACGCCTGGGAGAGAGATACTTACCGGAACGGGATGCAAGGCACCGTCTGAATAGAGTGTATTTGTCAGAAATGATCGAGGAGGAAGGTCCTCCAGGTCCAAAGTGCTTTGGCCCAAGGATCATGAAAGAAAAACCACCAGTTCGCAACTTTATGTTGCCCCGTGACACAAAGACATACGATGGCACCACGAAGCCGGAAGACTGGCTCGCGGATTACGTGACCGCAGTGTACGTTGCAGGCGGTGGAGGAACCGTAGCAGGAGGAGGAAACCGGCGTTGGGCCGTGAGGATCATACCATCGTTTTTGGTTGGACCGGCAAGAATTTGGCTAAACAACTTGCCGGCAGGAAGCATAAATGGCTGGCTGGATTTTGAGGAGGCTTTTGTGAGCAATTTCAGCAGCACCTATCAGAGGCCAAACAGGCCGCAGCAACTTGCTCTGTGCGTGCAGCGCCCGAATGAAACAGACCGGGATTATCTGGCCCGGTGGAACACCACAAGGAACTCCTGTGAAGGGGTAATCGAGGCACAAGCCATTGCTTGGTTTAGCAGTGGATGCAGAAGAGGTTCACCGTTGTGGCAAAAGTTGCAGCGCAACATGCCAACAACGCTGACAGAGATGATACGTGTGGTGGATAGCTATGCGTTGGGAGACCCAACGCAGCCGGCAGTGCAACCGGAGCCGGAACAGCTGCGCCACGAACAACACCGGGATAACCGGAACAACAAAAGAAGGGAAGATTTTCCGGATCGAAGGTACGGTCCACAGCAAGTTGCTGCTGTGCAGGAAAACTCTGAGGCCAGCGGCGATCGGAGGCAAAAACCGGATCGCAGCCATGGGCGGGTCCTAAGAAACAATGGGTGGAAAAGAAACCACAGGTCCGTAAAAGAAACTGGCAAGAACCCGCAAAATACACCATGGAAGCTGCCATGGATCAACCTTGCCGATGGCACACACCGAATCCGGCACACCCGTCAAACCATCTGACGAAGGATTGTACCTGGACCAAGTACTTGATGCAAAAGGGGACGGTAAAAGATGCACAGCCACCACAAGACATGCCGCGGCAGCAGCAACAGCTACCGCCACCACCGCCACTTACCGGGGCAAACGCCTTACCGGTGCAGCCAAACCGGCAGCAGTACCAGCAAGTTAACCGGGTGGAGCAAAACGATAACCAACCACCTCCGCCGGCACCTTTAGGCCGGAATGTTTATGAAGATCCGCATCTGTGCTGTGTTGTCTTTGTCACTGAGCCAACAGACAGGCAAAGTGTGCACCGTCGCTCCATGGAGGTCAATGCTGTGATGCCGGTAGTTCCCAAGTACATGATGTGGTCCAATCAGGAAATTACCTGGTCATCAAAGGATCACCCTAAGATCATGCCGAATCCGGGTGGATATGCTCTTGTTGTGGACCCAATCATGAAGGGGCCACAAACTCGAGTGAAGTTCAGCAAAGTGCTGATAGACAATGGCAGCAGCATAAACATCATGTACAAGCACACCATGCATACGCTGGGCATAACAGAAAACATGCTTCAGCCAACGCGCACGACGTTCCACGGAATCGTTCCTGGCTTGTCCTGTGCCCCGATAGGAAAAGTTCGGGTGGACGTGGCATTTGGAGGACGTGACAATTGCCGGGTGGAAAATCTGGAGTTTGAGGTGGTGGATCTAGACAGTCCCTACCATGCATTGCTGGGAAGACCGGCATTGGCAGCCTACATGGCCACAACTCATACGGCTTACCTCAAAATGAAGATGCCGGCACCTCGTGGACCATTGACCGTGGTGGGAAACTATAAGATCTCACTGGAAACTGCATCTGCCGGATCGAACCTAGCGGAATCGCTGGTGATCGCGGAGGAAAAGAAAAGAATGCAGACAGCTGTTGCGGCCGCTCGATCCTCACAGTTGAGCTTAGCGGCAATGAGTGAAAACATGGGCTCACCGGCATTCAAACCAACAAATGAAACAAAGGACATCGTGCTGGATCCGGCTTACCCAGAGCGCACCGTTCGTATCGGTGCCGGCCTTGATCAAGCATAGGAAAGCGCGCTCGTCAGCTTCCTCCGTGAGAATCGGAATATCTTTGCCTGGTCAACTGATGATTTGGTAGGTGTTCCGAGGGAGCTGGCTGAGCACTCCTTAAACGTTCGGAAAGATGCCAAGCCGGTGCGGCAACCACTGCGCCGGTTCGCTGAAGACAGAAGAAAGATCATAGGAGAAGAGGTAACCAAGCTGCTTGTTGCCGGATTCATTGTGGAGGTCACGCACACAGAGTGGCTGGCCAATCCGGTAATGGTTGAAAAGAAGAAAGATGAGAACCTGGAGGCAAAAGCTCCGAAGGTGTGGCGCATGTGCATCGACTACACCAACCTGAACAAGGCTTGCCCAAGAGATCCTTTTCCTTTGCCACGAATCGATCAAGTGATTGATTCAACTGCTAGGTGTGAGTTGTTGTCCTTTCTGGATGCCTATTCCGGTTTCCACCAGATTCCCTTGAAAAAGGAAGATCAAATAAAAACTGCGTTCATTACCCCGCACGGGGCTTATTGCTATGTCACTATGCCTTTTGGTTTGCGCAACGCTGGTGCAACGTACCAGCGCTGTATGCAAAAATGCTTGTTTGATCAAATCGGAAAGAATGTGCAAGTCTATGTGGATGACATTGTGATAAAAACTAAGGTAAAGAACACCTTAATCGATGACATCCGGCAAACATTCGACAACCTAAGACGGTTCCGGATGAAACTCAATCCGGCGAAATGCACCTTCGGTGTCCCTGCCGGCAAGCTGCTCGGTTTCCTGGTATCAAGCCGGGGCATAGAAGTTAATCCGGTAAAGATCCGAGCAATAGAAAGAATGGCTATCCCTCGAGAGTTAAAAGATGTGCAGAAGTTTACCGGAAGCTTGGCATCGCTAAGCCGGTTTGTAAGCAGGTTGGGAGAAAAAGCTCTGCCACTTTATGCTCTGATGAAAAAACCTGACACGTTCGTCTGGACTCCTCAGGCAGACGCAGCGTTTAAGGAGCTAAAAACAATGCTAGCCACAACACCCATACTGGCTTCACCTCTAGAAAGGGAGCCTATGCTGTTATACATAGCAGCAACAAACCGGGTTGTGAGTGTAGTGGTTGTAGTTGAAAGAGAAGAGGAAGGAAAAACCGTCCAGAGGCCGGTATACTACCTGAGCGAGGTGCTCTCCCTCTCAAAACAAAACTACCCTCACTTCCAAAAAATGACTTATGGCGTGTACATGGCCGCCACCAAACTCAAGCACTACTTTGAGGAGCACCCCATGAAGGTGGTGAGCGAAGCACCAATTTCCGATATCATGTGCAACAAAGACGCCAGTGGCCGGATTGCAAAATGGGCAATCCAGATATCACCATACGTGCCGGTGTATGAAAGAAGAGATGCCATAAAATCACAGGCTTTGGCTGATTTCCTTGTTGATTGGGCAGAGATGCAATATAAACCGCCAGATCAGAGGATAGAGTACTGGAAAATGCACTTTGATGGATCCAAGCTCAAGGAGGGTCTAGGTGCCGGTGTGGTGCTTACTTCACCAAAAGGAGACCACCTCCGGTACGTTTTGCAAGTACATTTCAGGGCATCGAACAATGTCGCTGAATATGAAGCTTTGATCCATGGGCTTAAGGTCGCAAAAGAAATCGGTGCACACCGGATCATTTGCTATGGAGATTCAGACCTTGTGGTACAGCAGTGTTCCGGAGATTGGGATGCAAAAGATGCCAACATGGCCTTGTACCGGTTTCACGTGCAAAAGATTGCCGGATTCTTCGAAGGGTGTGAGTTTCACCATGTGCCGCGAGCAGAAAATGAAGCCGCGGATGCTTTGTCCAAGCTGGGCTCATCTAGGCAAGAAATTCCTCCCGGAATAGCTTTGGCTCACTTAAGAGTGCCATCGATCAAACCGAGCCCGGAATCAGAATCAATTTTTGTACCGGAGTCACACGTAGTACCCATGGATATCGATGAAGGGAACCCGGGGACTGCTCCGGTAAGCTCGGGGACTGCTGTACCCATACCGGAAGAAATGATGCTGGTGGATAGCATGGAGATAGATGCACCGGTGTTTTTGGTTCGAGAGATACCGTCATGGGTTAAACCTATTAAGGAATTCCTGATCAGCGGCACCTTGCCGGCTGACGAAAATGAATCAAGGAGGATACAAAGAAGGTCCAAAGCTTACACATTCATCAACGGTGAGGTGTACAAGAGAAGCGTTACCGGTGTCCTTCAAAGATGTGTGGAACCGGAGGAAGGGAAAGAAATGCTTGAGGAAATTCACCAAGGAGAATGTGGGCATCATGCTTCATCAAGGGCGCTAGTAGCAAAAGTATTCCGGCATGGGTTTTATTGGCCCACTGCTTTGGAAAATGCTGAGGATTTGGTAAGAAAATGCAACGGCTGCCAGAGGTACGCCAAACAAAATCATACCCCAGCATCCGGTTTAAAGACAATACCGCTAACATGGCCATTCGCCGTTTGGTGCCTTGACATGGTTGGCCCATTCAAAACTGCAAGAAGCAGCATGACTCACATCTTGGTCATGGTGGATAAGTTCACCAAATGGCTAGAGGTAAAACCTATCGCAAAGTGTGATGGGCATACAGCGGTGAAATTCCTAAAAGATGTCATTTTGCGGTATGGGTACCCGCATAGCATCATCACTGATAATGGAACCAACTTTGCTCAAGGTGAGTTCAAAAGGTTCTGTGAAGACAACAACATCCGGTTGGATTTGTGCTCAGTGGCACACCCTCAGGGCAATGGCCAGGCGGAAAGAATGAATGCCTTGGTGCTTTCCGGTATCAAGCCTAGACTCATTGATGCGGTGGAAAAGTCACCGGGATGTTGGCTCGATGAGCTACCGTCAGTACTGTGGAGTATAAGAACAACCCCAAACCGGTCTACCGGATACACTCCCTTCTTCATGGTTTATGGAGCAGAAGCGGTGATACCAACCGACATCATTCATGATTCACCAAGGGTACAGCTCTATACTGAGCAAGAGGTCAAAGAGGCCAGAGAAAATGATGTCGACTTGCTAGAAGAAGCAAGAGAACTGGCTTTGGCAAGAACAGCCATTTATCAGCAAAACCTAAGACGCTATCATAACCGGAAGGTTAACCCGAGAGTTTTCCGGGAAGGAGATCTTGTACTTCGCCTAGTGCAGCGCACTGAAGGCCGGCATAAGCTCTTGCCACCATGGGAAGGTCCCTTCATTGTAAGCAAGGTGCTTCACAATGATGCGTACTACTTGATCGATGCACAGGAGTGGAAGAAAGGAAAGGCGGACAGGTCCGGAGAGGAGAGCAAACGTCCGTGGAACGTAGCTCTGTTGCGTCCTTTCTACTCTTGAAGTGGTGGTGTAAGAAGTTCCTTTTTGTACCTTATATGCTATGAATAAAAGATGCCGGAACCTTGAATGAATCTCGGGGACTACCCCAACTTAAGTTGCATGTAACTTGTTTATTTTTTCAGTTTACCGGTTGCTTATTGAATGTTTTTTCTTTCCGGTTTAGTAGTGTGCTAAATCCTACCGGAGTCTTCGACTCTGCTGCTGTCCGCAAACCGGCTTCATGGCAAGCAAGATAAACTGGTAGGAGATAAGCACATGAACTGCGAAAAGGGAGAGCAGGAAAGAACAATCCGGAAAATCTAACTAACCCCGGTTAAACCGGTTTTTTGCAAAATTTCAAAGTTATTTCTAAGTTCAAGAAGATGCTTGTTTGGTGAAAGAACCTTGTGCTCATATGCCAAAGAACGCCCAGAGAAGGCAGGCAGAGCCAAGGCAAAAGAACCAAGTATGCATCAAATTGGATGCGGAAACAATTGGGAAATATTTGCAGTGCAGGATAAAGGCAGAACCAAAAGCAAAATATGCTAAGGCAAACTCATAAATACTTAGCTACCGGTATAACTTACCGGCAGGAAATGTTGTACCACAACCACAAGCAAACTTAAGTTTTACATCATAAGCCCCGGCATACCGGGGCAGAATTTAACAGATATTGTCTTAAGGCAAGCAGGACCAACAGACACAGCAGGCAAACATATCACAGAGAATCATCACGCAGCAGGGGCTTCCGGAGGAGCATCGCCGGCATCAGCGTCGTCCAGGAGCTCTTCTTCGGCTTCATCCTCCCCCTCGTCGAGATAGTCCTTCACGTCAGGAGGGGGAGGGATGAAGGTGCGCATATCGGCATACTCCGCAATGTGGTACGCGCGATCCTGCCGCTTAG
The DNA here is from genome assembly GCF_019359855.2 of Lolium perenne. Taxonomy (NCBI): domain Eukaryota; kingdom Viridiplantae; phylum Streptophyta; class Magnoliopsida; order Poales; family Poaceae; genus Lolium; species Lolium perenne. Next base: position 274,121,169 of record NC_067246.2, on the reverse strand, counting down.
CGGTGAGGACTGGGTCCAGATCCGTTTCTGCGTCTTCACGCACGCCGGTAAGGGCGTCCAGATCGATTATAACGATATGGGTCCCATATATTATAACGATATGATCACAATTCAGAAATATAAAATAACCTTATTGTTGACAAAAGAAGCTAAAAATAACCAAATCGAAGAAGTTTGGTGTATGGCCATGCAAGGATAAAAGCTGACATTCAGGACCATGTTTACTTGCTGCAATCACATGGATGCAGTAGAAGTGTTCAAAAAATGGCACTTATTACAAATATTTTATTTTGATAGGGACTTTATATAATTATAAATGGTGGAAGAAGAAAAAAGCGCAAATTACCTTCACACTTGAAATACGTAAATGTACAAAAGTGCAACGTGAAGAAGGAAAGTAGAGAACTTAGAAGGGGATTCGATTTACCTCGGTTTAAAAAGATAGTCAACATCCATAATCCTTTGTGGAAACATTATAGAGAAAATTTTGAAGGCCAGACAATCCACAATTTTTGTTTTCGTTTTTAAAAATCTGAACTTTTCAAAATTTTAAATATTTTAAAATTTGAACATTTTGAATATTTTCAAGCCTAATTTTTTTCAAACCTGATCATTTTTGAAATTTTAAAAGCAAAAGGAGCGAAAAAGAAAAAAACATACAAAACTAACACATGTAGTGGACAACTTAGTGATATGGGCCGGCCCACCCGGGATGTTCCCTTCAGGAGTCGACATGTTTCTCCCTTGGCGTGGGTAGGATATGGGTGCACCTATACCCCGCATGCGTCCACACACGCAGGGTTCCCTCTCGTCCATCCGTGTTGGGTCGGCCCAGTCGCACAAGAAAATCCAAATATGCTGCATCTTGCTCAGGTACTAAGAATTCTTTAAAGCATTCGCTTTGTTCCATTTTTGATGATGTTTTTCTAAGTAGAGCGAATAAGATGGGAGTGTCTTTAGGGACCACACCTAGTAATGTTTCAGCCACAATAACTAATATTAAGGAAGTCGATTATAAAAGAACTTTGATTATGTGTGGTGACCCGGCATAACACTGTATGGTGTAGTATGCAAGTTTGATATAACACCAATGAAACACCGTTTCACTAGTATTACATCGCTCAGAGTGGTACAACAGAAACATATGCGGGTCCAAGGCATGTCTATAGAATTACAACACATACTCTTTACAAAAGATCCATACAGCCTCCTACTTTACAATGAGGTAAAACTGCAAATAAACTCCAGAAGAACGACTCGTGATCTAATCTTATCACGGACTCTAATTATAGAGTATTTGACTAGCTAAAGAGGCTATGACTAGATTCTAGCTAAATAGGAGCTAGGTTTAGGAAGCTAGTTCCCTTCTACTACTTAATCTAGGTTTTCTCCATGGTAGTTGTGGTGTTTGACTCTTTCGGCAGGTTCCTGTCCCCTTCAAGTATTTGTAGACTCCTCGGTCTTCGAGTTGCACGGTAGATCCTCCTTCGACGCCTCCATATCTAAGCAGGGGATTTAAGAGTGGGATGAGTACGAGCGTACTCAACAAGTTCATTATAGGAAAGAGGTGTTTAATGCACTAGCTACGGCATTAGACCAGAAAGTCTAATACCCATGCAGGTTTTCATAACCATTTCTTAAAAAATTGCTTTTATTCAGAAGAACTATGTCCGTCAGCCTTCACCGGTTTACTAGAACTTCATGGAGCTCCTTTCCGGCCGTGTTTGCAGTTCCATATCCCGGAACAGGGAGTGACAGGTCACGGTTCATTACACTCTGCAGAGGTGTGTTGCTTTACCCATAAGAGATCTTAACCTTGGTGCCAACCGGGCGTACACCCCGTCCACACTTCCTTTGGTGTGAGGCCCGGTATAAGGTCATAGCCAATCATATTCCTCCGCTACCTCATACACCCACCCGTTGATGCAAACTCCGACCCTGGGTCCTCGCCGGTGCTCTTATACCAATTAAGGACGGCCCCCGACCACGACAACAGTTCAGGTCTCTACCATGAACTCCTTCGCCGGCAGCTGCAACCCATCATAGACCGCAATTACCGTGGGGACTTCATCGGGACCCCCACCCTACCACTTTTCCTCTCTTGGATCAAGGGTACCACTTGTCCTCTCTTGGATCAAGGGTCTACGGTAAAGCGCATCCGTTGATGTACAAGAGGTGGAAATACAATTGACTATTCCGTCCCACTCCAGATCTTATGGTTAACACAGGTATTACGGCACAAGAATCACTGGCGACATTTGTTGTTTAATCCTAGATGGATATAAACCCTTGCAATGGAACCTCCACCATATCAACACAATCCATGGTTCCATTGCCCACCACATAGTCATATTCATAGTTATGAAAGTATTGCTTTTGGTTTTTATGCAATAGTGATAACCATAGTACTTTGCAAGTAATTTGATAGAAATACTCAAATGACATGAGCAAGTGATGAACTTGCCTTTCTTGACTGCAAGATTATGCAGGCAAAAGCTTCGATACGTGATAACTCCAAATTCTAAAATACCATCATCGTCCGGTAAGGACAATGTTTAAAGAACTGGCAAGGATGCTATAATGCATAATCTGAGATGCAATCGTCCCAAGCGTAACCTAACCTCGATGATTTAGGATGTATGAGTTGTAAATATTTCTTTAGGGTTGGTTGCACTTTTAGAATGGTTCTCAAACAAGGTTCTTATTAGGGTTTGGTTATATTAGCATCACAATCAAGTGATATAAGACATCATAACAATCATACACATAAAGGAATATTGATTGCATAATAAATCAAGAGTAGTTGCCCATTTTAAGTTCTACAGGACATGGTTGATGATTGTTTATATTATACTTCAAAAGAATAACTTTTGAAGAACATGTTAAATAAGAATAATGAGTATTTCAAAGAAGGATTAGGGATTCTAAAGTTTGACTGACATTTGTACTTCAAAAGAATAACTTTTGAAGAACAGGTTAAATAAGAATATGAACTACTATGCATAGGAGCTATGTAACTCTAGGGTTTATTATTGGGTTCATTTAGTTTCACAATAGGAACTAGTTGGGTTCTTTAAGTAGAATGAGTTTATATGTAGCAAGTATTGGTAGGGTTATTACCATGGTTTCCCATATACATCATATCAAAGGATGGTTATTAAGATGGTTCTATAAATTAGTTATTAGTTTTACTTTGTCTTTACATTTACTTTACTAAGTAGGGTTTAGTTTGATAGGAGCATGTGTTGTGAATTGCTACACATGGTTGGTACTAGGGTTCATCATTATGGTTCTACTAGGGTTTGATGGTTGAGGTTGATTCTAATGGTGTGGTATTTAGGAGTGGTGATCAATGGTTTTATCATGGGTGACAAGCTAGGGTTTTCCCCTAAGTGACACTAGTGGATTATATAGGTTTTACTCAAAAGTAAAGACATGAAATGATGATCACATGTAAAGTGATGTTGTTTTATTTTAGTAGATCATGATCATGCATGTATTTGTTTTTTTATCTAGGGTTCTATAGGTATAGATGAAGCTTATATGATCACATGGGCTAAACCCCTAGGGTTTTAGGATTGAAACTATTTTAGAGTGATCACATAAAATGAGGAGACCAAGGTATTTGTTTATATTAGAATTAGGGTTTCTAAATTGTGATTTCATTATTAAAATGATAATTGGTAGTAAAGTTGAAATTATTATTGATTTGGAGATAGAAGTAATAATGGATTTAACACTATATATTTTTTTTTAAAGACTTAAAAGGATAAACACTATTAGGGTTTAGGCTTTTAATTTAAGTAATGGTCAATTAGGATTTTCATGTGATTAAACATAACCATAAAAGAAACAATTGTTGTAGTATATATAATTATACTACAAAATAATATTTACTACTTTCTTGAGGTGAAAAATAGAAACCAGGAATTTATATTTTGTTTTTAATATTAGGTCTTACTAGTTTAAGATTAAAAATTGGTTTACTAAAATTTTAGAGAAAATTCATATTGTTGTTCTTTTAAATTTTAAGTATCTGTTTTCTATTATTTTTATTTATAGAGGTCATTTTCTGATACTCCCTTCTACTTATTGTTTTCTTTTTATTTTACTTAAATGTTTAAAAGATTTTCCTAGAATAAAAATAGACCAAGTGGTCTGTTGGGCTGGCCCAATGACATGGCCAGTGATACGTCTCCGACGTATCGATAATTTCTTGTGTTCCATGCCACATTATTGATGTTATCTACATGTTTTATGCACACTTTATGTCATATTCGTGCATTTTCTGGAACTAACCTATTAACAAGATGCCGAAGTGCCAGTTCCTGTTTTCTGCTGTTTTTGGTTTCAGAAATCCTAGTAACGAAATATTCTCGGAATCGGACGAAATCAACGCCCAAGTTCCTATTTTCACCGGAAGCATCCAGAATACACGAGAACCGCCAGAGAAGGGGGACAGGGCCACCAAACCACACCCCGGCGCGGCCAGGGGGGGGCCGCGCCCCCCTATGGTTTGGGCAGCCCGTGGCCCCTCCGACTCCGACTCTTCGCCTATTTAAGCCGTCGTGACCTAAAACTTCGACACCGCTTGACGAAACTCCAGAAAGACTCCAGGGGCGCCGCCACATCGCGAAACTCCAATTCGGGGGACAGAAGTCTCTGTTCCGGCACCCTGCCGAGACGGGGAATTGCCCCCGGAGCCATCTCCACCGCCGTCTTCACCGCCATCTTCACCGCCATCGCTGCCTCCATGATGAGGAGGGAGTAATCCACCCCCGAGGCTGAGGGCTCCGCTGTAGCTATGTGGTTCATCTCTCTCCATGTACCTCAATACAATAATCTCATGAGCTGCTTTACATGATTGAGATTCATATGAGTTTTGTATCACAATTCATCTATGTGCTACTCTAGTGATGTTATTAAAGTATTCTATTCCTCCTGCATGGTGTAAAGGTGACTAGTGTGTGCACCATGTGGTTCTTGTCGTAGGCTATGATCATGATCTCTTGTGGATTGTGAAGTTAACTATTACTATGATGGTATTGATGTGATCTATTTGGTTATGTTGATCTATCTTGCACTCTAAGGTTATTTAAATATGAACATTGAATTGTGGAGCTTGTTAACTCCGGCATTGAGGGTTCGTGTAATCCTACGCAATGTGTTCATCATCCAACAAGAGTGTAGAGTATGCATTTATCTATTCTGTTATGTGATCAATGTTGAGAGTGTCCACTAGTGAAAGTGTAATCCCTAGGCCTTGTTCCTAAATACTGCTGCGTTACTACTGCTTGTTTCTTGTTTCTTTGCGTTACTACTGCTGCAATACTACCACCATCAACTACACGCCAGCAAGCTATTTTCTGGCACCGTTGCTACTGCTCATACTTATTCATACCACCTGTATTTCACTATCTCTTCGCCAAACTAGTGCACCTATTAGGTGTGTTGGGGACACAAGAGACTTCTTGCTTTGTGGTTGCAGGGTTGCATGAGAGGGATATCTTTGACCTCTTCCTCCCTGAGTTCGATAAACCTTGGGTGATCCACTTAAGGGAAAACTTGCTGCTGTTCTACAAACCTCTGCTCTTGGAGGCCCAACATTGTCTACAGGAAAAGGAGGGGAAGTAGACATCAAGCTATTTTCGGGCGCCGTTGCCGGGGAGGAAAGGTAAAAGGTACTCACACTCCGGATCCCGGCTACTAAGCTATTTTCCGGCGCCGTTGTAAGTACTCGAAGCTATTTCCTTTAGATCCTGCAATTGCAACTTTTTGTTTCTTGTTTACACTAGTTAGGCATAATGGAAAACAACAAAAAAATTGGTGAGCTTTTTAGTCTTTTTCCTGATTTAGAATTGTTTGATGCGAAAATTAAAAAACCTATGGAACCTTATTTGCATGCTAGTAGCGATGTTATTAGTATGAATGCAATTACTGCTAATGCTATGGAGAAGTCTAAGCTTGGGGAAGCTAGTTTTTGTGATCTTTTTAGCTTCCCATCTTTAGGGGAGAAAATTTGTTCTGATAATGCTTTATCTCCCATATGCGATAACTCTAATGATGCTTCTGATATTTTAAATCCACCTGCTGAAAGTATTCCGTATAAAATACCTATGAAAATTATTGAACGTGTTATGGACAACCACTATAAAGGGGATGGAACTGTCCATCCTAGAGATCATTTACTGTTTTTGCACGAATTATGCGGGTTATTCAAGTGTGCAGGTATCTCTATGGATGAAGTGAGGAAGAAGCTATTCTCTGTTTTGCTGTCTGGTAAAGCGGCGCATTGGTATAAATTGTTGGAGAATAGACATTCTCTTGGTTGGGAGGAAATTGCATCTCTCTTTTATTCTAAATTTTATCCTCCTCATGAAGTGCATATTGATAGGAATTATATTTATAACTTTTATCCTCGTGATGGAGAGAGTATTTCTCAAGCGTGGGGGAGACTAAAGTCGCTAATGCTCAAATGTCCCATTCATGAGCTCCCCCGTAATGTTATTGTTAACAATTTTTATGCGAGACTTTCAGGGCAACACAAGGACTATCTGGATGCCTGTTCGGAAGGATCTTTCACAAGCAAGGAGATTGAAGCTAGGTGGGATCTTCTTGATCGGATTGAGGACAACGCTGAAGGATGGGAGAACAATGAAGGTAAAGAGTCAGGTATAAATTATGATTATGAATGCATTGAAGCTTTTATGGATACCGATAAATTTCGAAATATGAGTGCTACTTATGGTCTTGACTCTCAAGTTGCTGTAAATCTTTATAAAGCCTTTGCTTCTCATTTTGAATTGCCTAAAAAGAATTTTGATAAGTATCATGAACCTTTTAAAGAGGCTTGCATGAAGAATGAAATTGTTGTTAATTATTGCAATAAGCATGCTCAAACTCCTAAGAATTCTATTTCTTATAAGCATGTTAATTTTTGTGGAATGCATAGACCTTGTGGAATTAATCAAGTCAAAGATGAATATTGCATCCATCATATTAATGAAAAAACTAGAAAGTGGTTTAAAGCTCTAGATGATCTTGGTAAAAAAGTTTGTGCCCTCTATCCTTTTATTTGTGAAGTTTGCCATGAAGTGGGTCATTTTAATTTTCAATGCTCCTCCAATGATAATTTGAACCCAATGAGTGCTGCAAATTTGTATTGTGATGATGAAATTACTCCTAATCAGCATGATGAACTTACTTTATTTTTGGGGTGTGAAGAACTGTCGAGGAAAATCTCTTTGTTACATATGAGTGATCTTGATATTGATGATGTCCTGCATGGGTGTTTTTCTTATTGCATTGATAATAGCCATACAAATACTTACATACAAAATATTTTAGAAGATGACACCTTGCCAAAATATGATAGGACCGCTGTGTGTTTTCAACTAATTAATGAAAAGGAGGGATCCTCCCAAGTTTCTTCTATTGTTTCTGAAAGTAAATCAGGTTATGCGGACAAGCTACCCTTCGAGCCTCTTCCTCCTAAAGAAGGGAACGAGGAGAAGGAAGAGAATAAGAAGAAGAAGGGAACGAAGAAGAAGAAGAAGAAGAAGAAGAAGGAGGAGAATAAAAAGAAAGAGGTAACGGCGTATCCCCGCGTGAATGAGATAACGCTAAGTAACCGTAAGTATGTTGCTCCTAATGATTATTGTGATAATGAATCTAAATATGATGATCTTCCTATGCCCTTTACATACATTAGCGATCATGATTTGAATGAGCACACTACTTTTGATATTGCAAATCTCTGGGAAACTAATTCTGAAAATGATGATAATAATTGCCATAGTGTCAGTGCTATCCATGCTTCCTCCCATAATAATATAGAAAGCTGTAAGCTTGGGGAAGAGGTGTTTGAAAATCCATTTGCTACTGATCATTATGTGTTTGATACATCTCCTTCTAATAACAATGATGGTATGGTCATAGATAAACCGACTGTGAAAGATAACTATTCTATTTCTTATGATGACACTGTGCCCCCGATCTTTGATGATTATTATAAAGAATGCTATGATATAGGTTATAATTATCCTTATGAAACTTGTCATAGTCAAGATTGGATTACCAAAAACAATTCTTTTAATATGCAACTTGTTTACCATGTTCAAATTCTTGATAATAATCTTGCTCCAATTACTATTAATGAGAATAACTCTTCTTATGCCAAAATTAATGATACTTCTATGCATATGAACCATGATAAGAATGTTTTAAGTGATGGGTATATTGTGGATTTCATCAATGATGCTACTGAAAGTTATTATGAGAGAGGGAAATATGGTTGTATGCATCTTAATAATATTAAGTTCCCCCTCTTTATGTTGAGAATCTTGAAGTTACTCGTGTTTTATCCTCTTATGCTTGTCACTTTGTTCTTCACGAATTCATTTGTGTACAAGATTCCTCTTCATAGGAAGCATGTTAGACTTAAATTTGTTTTGAATTTGCCTCTTGAAGCTCTCTTTTGCTTCAAATACTATTTCCCGCGAATGGATTATTAAAACTGCTGAGCCCATCTTAATGGCGATAAAGAAAGAACTTCTTGGGAGATAATCCATGTGTTATTTTGCTACAGTAATTTGTTTTTATTTTGTGTCTTGGAAGTTGTTTACTACTATAGCAACCTATCCTTATCTTAGTTTTGTGTTTTGTTGTGCCAAGTAAAGCCTCTAATCGAAGGTTGATACTAGATTTGGATTTCTGCGCAGAAACAGATTTCTATCTGTCACGAATCTGAGCTGTTTTCTCTGTATAAAAATCAGAAAAATATGCCAATTTACGTGCGTGTTCCTCAGATATGTACGCAACTTTCATTAGTTTTGAGTTTTCTGATCTGAGCAACGGAAGTATTTATTAAAAATTCGTCTTTACGGACTGTTCTGTTTTGACAGATTCTGCCTTTTATCTCGCATTGCTTCTTTCGCTGTGTTGGGTGGATTTCTTTGTTCCATTACCTTCCAGTAGCTTTGAGCAATGTACAGAAGTGTTAAGAATGATTGTGTCACCTCTGAACATGTGAGTTTTTGATTATGTACTAACCCCTCTAATGAAGTTTATGAGAAGTTTGGTGTGAAGGAAGTTTTCAAGGGTCAAGAGAGGAGGATGATATACTATGATCAAGAAGAGTGAAAGCTCTAAGCTTGGGGATGCCCCGGTGGTTCACCCCTGCATATATCAAGAAGACTCAAGCGTCTAAGCTTGGGGATGCCCAAGGCATCCCCTTCTTCATCGACAACATTATCAGGTTCCTCCCCTGAAACTATATTTTTATTCCGTCACATCTTATGCACTTTACTTGGAGCGTCTGTATGTTTCTTGTTTTTGTTTTTGTTTGAATAAATGCTTGTGTGGGAGAGAGACACGCTCCGCTGGTTCGTATGAACACATGTGTTCTTAGCTTTTAATTTTCATGGCGAAGGTTGAAACTGCTTCGTTAATTATTATATGGTTGGAAACGGAAAATGCTACATGTAGTAATTGGTATGATGTCTTGAATAACTTGATATTTGGCAATTGTTGTGCTCTTATTTAAGCTCTTGCATCATATACCTTGCACCTATTAGTGAAGAAATACATAGAGCTTGTTAAAATTTGGTTTGCATGAGTGGTTTCTCTAGAGTCTAGATATTTTCTAGTAAGATGTTTGAACAACAAGGAAGACGATGTATAGTTTTATAATGCTTGTAATATGTCTTTTATGTGAGTTTTGCTGTACTAGTTCATGCTTGTGTTTGTTTCAAACAACCTTGCTAGCCTAAACCTTGTATCGAGAGGGAATACTTCTCATGCATCCAAATACTTGAGCCAACCACTATGCCATTTGTGTCCACCATACCTACCCACTACATGGTATTTCTCCGCCATTCCAAAGTAAATTGCTTGAGTGCTACCTTTAAACAATTCAAAATTTATCACCTCTGATTTGTGTCAATGTTTTATAGCTCATGAGGAAGTATGTGGTGTTTATCTTTCAATCTTGTTGGGCAACTTTCACCAGTGGACTAGTGGCTTCATCCGCTTATCCAATAATTTTGCAAAAAGAGCTGGCAATGGGATTCCCAGTCCCAAATTAATTAACAAAAATAGACACTCCTCCATGGTATGTGATTGTTGGACGGCACCCGAAGGATTCGGTTAGCCATGGCTTGTGTAAGCAAAGGTTGGGAGGAGTGTCATCATAATAAAACTAAAATAAAAAGGCACTCCTTCATGGTATGAGATTGTTGGCAGGCACCCGAGGATTCGGTTAGCCATGGTTTGTGAAAGAAAGGTTGGAAGGAGTGCCACCCAAAATAAAATAAAATGGGAGCCGCTCTTTGAAGGGTTTGTCTGGCAAGGGGGTTAGAGTACCCGCTACCATTCGTTGATAACAACATACACCTCTCAAAACTTTATTTTTATGCTCTCTTTATGTTTTCAAAATCAAAGCTCTAGCACAAATATAGCAATCGATGCTTTCCTCTTTGAAGGACCATTCTTTTACTTTTATGTTAAGTCAGTTCACCTATTTCTCTCCACCTCAAGAAGCAAACACTTGTGTGAACTGTGCATTGATTCCTACATACTTGCTTATTGCACTTATTACATTACTCTATGTTGACAATATCAATGAGATATACATGTTACAAGTTGAAAGCAACCGCTGAAACTTAATCTTCCATTGTGTTGCTTCAATGCCTCTACTTTGAATTATTGCTTTATGAGTTAACTCTTATGCAAGACTTATTGATGCTTGTCTTGAAAGTACTATTCATGAAAAGTCTTTGCTATATGATTCACTTGTTTACTCATGTCATATACATTGTTTTGATCGCTGCATTCATTATATATGCTTTACAAATAGTTTGATCAAGGTTATGATGGCATGTCACTCTAGAAATTATCTGTGTTATCGTTTTACCTGCTCGGGACGAGCAGAACTAAGCTTGGGGATGCTGATACGTCTCCGACGTATCGATAATTTCTTGTGTTCCATGCCACATTATTGATGTTATCTACATGTTTTATGCACACTTTATGTCATATTCGTGCATTTTCTGGAACTAACCTATTAACAAGATGCCGAAGTGCCAGTTCCTGTTTTCTGCTGTTTTTGGTTTCAGAAATCCTAGTAACGAAATATTCTCAGAATCGGACGAAATCAACGCCCAAGTTCCTATTTTCACCGGAAGCATCCAGAACACACGAGAACCGCCAGAGAAGGGGGACAGGGCCACCAAACCACACCCCGGCGCGGCCAGGGGGGGCCGCGCCCCCCTATGGTTTGGGCAGCCCGTGGCCCCTCCGACTCCGACTCTTCGCCTATTTAAGCCGTCGTGACCTAAAACTTCGACACCGCTTGACGAAACTCCAGAAAGACTCCAGGGGCGCCGCCACATCGCGAAACTCCAATTCGGGGGATAGAAGTCTCTGTTCCGGCACCCTGGCGGGACGGGGAATTGCCCCCGGAGCCATCTCCACCGCCGTCTTCACCGCCATCTTCACCGCCATCGCTGCCTCCATGATGAGGAGGGAGTAATCCACCCCCGAGGCTGAGGGCTCCGCTGTAGCTATGTGGTTCATCTCTCTCCATGTACCTCAATACAATAATCTCATGAGCTGCTTTACATGATTGAGATTCATATGAGTTTTGTATCACAATTCATCTATGTGCTACTCTAGTGATGTTATTAAAGTATTCTATTCCTCCTGCATGGTGTAAAGGTGACTAGTGTGTGCACCATGTGGTTCTTGTCGTAGGCTATGATCATGATCTCTTGTGGATTGTGAAGTTAACTATTACTATGATGGTATTGATGTGATCTATTTGGTTATGTTGATCTATCTTGCACTCTAAGGTTATTTAAATATGAACATTGAATTGTGGAGCTTGTTAACTCCGGCATTGAGGGTTCGTGTAATCCTACGCAATGTGTTCATCATCCAACAAGAGTGTAGAGTATGCATTTATCTATTCTGTTATGTGATCAATGTTGAGAGTGTCCACTAGTGAAAGTGTAATCCCTAGGCCTTGTTCCTAAATACTGCTGCGTTACTCTTTGCTTGTTTCTTTGTTTCTTTGCGTTACTCTTTGCTGCAATACTACCACCATCAACTACACGCCAGCAAGCTATTTTCTGGCACCGTTGCTACTGCTCATACTTATTCATACCACCTGTATTTCACTATCTCTTCACCGAACTAGTGCACCTATTAGGTGTGTTGGGGACACAAGAGACTTCTTGCTTTGTGGTTGCAGGGTTGCATGAGAGGGATATCTTTGACCTCTTCCTCCCTGAGTTCGATAAACCTTGGGTGATCCACTTAAGGGAAAACTTGCTGCTGTTCTACAAACCTCTGCTCTTGGAGGCCCAACACTGTCTACAGGAAAAGGAGGGGGAAGTAGACATCAGCCAGCAGTGGCCCAACCTGGCCCGACTGAGTCAGCTTGATTGGGTCGGGTGAACCCCGATCCGACCCAGCCCGTCACCATTCCGTCGCTCCTCCCCTCCTTCGTTCCCCTCTGCTTCTCATGCACCTGCCCAGGCGACCATGGCTCCGCCACGCCGCCTCCCGCTCATGACCGACTCGGGTCCTCCCCGACGTCGACGTGGTGGGGTTCTGGACCGCCTCGTCGTGATCTACCCCTCTGCCCAGATCGATTTTATTTCACCGGCCTCGTTTGCTCGCCCACGACACTTGCGGCGAGTCCGCCCCTGCCTCACCTCCGGCCGGTGACAGCCGCCTCTATGGTTGCGGCACGCCGCCGCTGCTCCACCTGGCTGCCCTCTATCAACTCCTCACTCACGCCTCCTTTCTCCCTTCCTGCTCACGCGCCCCGCACCAAACCCTAGCAATGGCTTGGCTCACCGAGGCGATGTCGCGCACCGCTGCGCTCCTGATCTTCTACCCTTACCCAGACGCCGGTTGGATGGTGTCGTCGACGCAACCCCGGCGTCTACTCCAATGTGATGGTGCTGATGCTACTGCTGCCTGCTTTTCTGTTTCGACCACGGCTGGAACACGCTTCAAGGGTAACCCCTGGTTCTCCCCTGTTTTCTTTTCTATTGTATGTGTACTGGTGTTGGTAACGATGGTCTGGTATTAGATAAACTGGCTCTAGATGAATTCCTTTTAACTACAAGATTACAAGTGTAGGTGGTTTATGGTGTTTCTAGTACATGACCTAATGCTAGAGTTTATCTATGTGATTGTGGTGACGTGAATGAGCTCCTGGTAACCCAGCTACTGTTTTGGTTGTAGTAGTCTAATAGAGACTACTTAAAAGGTGTTGATCAAGGGTACTGTAAAATGCATCTGTTTGGGTGAATTATTAATCTGGGCACTTCATGGCTTGTTTAAATTACCAATGAAGCTCTCATTTGACTGGTAGGTGCACTATGCTCCTTATGGTGCCTCAATTTGGATGATTTATTCATCCAGGCATAATTATCTTGGTACAATAATTTGCTGCTGCATTTACGGTTTAAGTTTCAGCAACAAGTTAGAGGTATTTTGGCTTGATGATTTACTTGATGATTTGTTGGTGAGCTTGTATGAATATTTATGATAGCTTTGCTGCAAATTCGAGATGATCCATTGATCATCTGAAATTTATGATGTGCTGTGCAGAGTTGATTGTCTACTATTTACATGATGGGTTAACTACTGCTGCTACTTGGGTTACTTGGTTGGCCTGGGAATAACTTCTGGACCCCAAATAGAATTCTGGAGCTTATTGGTTAATACTGGCTGCTTATGGTGATGACTAAATTATGTGCACAAATGATATGGGACAGTAGATGTGTTAGAATACACAAACTGATGCCCTGCTAATGTCTTGAGTATGATCTAGTTGCTCATTAGCAACTAAGAAATGATTTTTGGCGTTGTTGGATTTTACTTGTGGATCTTGATGTTCCCTGTCTAATTATAAACTGATACGAACAGATATGGCTTGCTTTCTTGGCTTAGCCTGTGATGCATAGGCTGAGGCAAAAATATTGGATAAGAACAGATACTGCTTGTGCCTTTTTATTCTCTAGGATGATTTTGCATAGCACCTCTATGCAAGGCTGAGAGAAACAGATCCTTCCAATCCTCCTAGATAAAAATCTAGTTGAAGGGTGGATGGATCTGCTTGCTTTGCATACTACCCTTTTATTTTTCCCGGAATGCAAAAGGTAAGAACGCATGCTTTTGTTAATGTTGCCTATTTAACCTGTGGCTGTGGAGAAGCTTGTCTTCTGGATTCTGATGTAACCTGCTTCTTGGGGCATGCCTTCTCCTCCTAGCTTCTTGATCTGTCTCCCAACGATCTGATTGCTGGATGGGCTATTTATAGTGATGTCCTAAGGTTTGCTGGTGCTATTCTCAGAGTAGTGTTGTGGATTAGCTAGTGCAAATAGTGGCTAGGAATACTGTTGATTTCTTAGTTTTCTGGTGATTCTGGCTGTGCATATGGTTTCTAGATGAACTGCTGATGGGTGTGAGCTCAGGGAGCTGTTGGTACTACTTTGATTGATGCAAGAAAACATCTGCCGGCTGATGTTGTGGTCCTTTTTATACCACTGGTCCATTGCTGAGATGGTGACAGCACACCCATAGCATGTGGTGATAGTGCTGCTTGCAAGTGGCCCCCCTCTCCATGTGTATGTGGTCAAATGGGCTTTGCTTACCTCAGGTGCAAGGTACGGTTGATTTTGTCTTATCCCATACTTGTCCTCTTATTTCTCTGTTGCCAAGTGGATATGAGATTGGGGGTCTATATTGCTGGCTAATTATTAGTGGCTAATAATTCATACTGACCATCAATGTCAGACATGGTTCATTTAAATATGCATTTGTGGGCTTAGGATCATACTGGCCTTTCTATGCCAGACATGATCCATGCTATTTACTTTTGGCCTTAAAGAAATTAAGCTAGATTAGAGGGAAACTTAATTTGTTGCCTTGCTGCCCCCAGATAAAATGGATCACTCAATGTTGCCTTATTTCTCTTGTATGATATGGATTGTAGACTACCACTTGTCCCTGGTTGCTTTCTAGATTAATACCTCATGCTCCTTCAATGATCCAATTGCTCTTGATGTTGCCTTTGAAAAGTTTTATCCCTCTAATCACCATTTGAGTATTAGGAAAAGTTCCTAATATTCCATAGCTTGTTTCTAACATTGACATTGCCTCACCAATGGTGAGGCAAACATTTTAACCTTAACCATTATTTTGTTTGTCTTTGTTTTGCTCCATTTTTTTCAGGGAAAAGAAAAATAAGAAGATCTAGATTAGACTTAGGAATTCTTGTATTAATCTTGTAATCTTCTATTTCATTTGTACTTGTAATTATTATTTCTTTGTATTCTCCTATTTCTTTTGGAGCTTGTAAATGATAAAGTTATGATAATTCTTAATGTAATATGTATTTCTTTTCTTTATCTATTTGTAAATTTTCAATTGTGTTATATATATATTTGTTTGGAATCCAATTTCCAATTCAAGTTTTATTTGAATTCATGTTATGCTTATTTGAATTTGAATTCAAACTATTTCCCTCGAAAACATAACAAATCAATAAAGATCATGCCGAAATTTATCGCACTTGTGTCGATGACCTACATCCATTCCATCGACACAAGAGAAACCTCGATCACTTTGTGTTTTAGATGATCGCGCGAAAATTCCCCGGATTTTCTATGCATGAATGCAATGCACACTCTCGTGTTCTCTCTTTTTCTTGCCTCTAAACCTGGGATATTACAGCCTCTCCCCCTTAAACTGAACTTCATCCCGAAGTTCGAACGCTCTCACGTTTCAGAATGTGGAACCGACTTGAACAGATCACAATCCTTTTAAATTCCATGGTGATCTCAGTAGATATAATTGGATATATCCCTTGTCCAGATCCTTCCTGGAATCCATTAGGTTTTGTCTTACTTGAGCTTTCATACTTCTGAGTAAATATTACTCACTTTCTCAAGTTATAGTCCCCTTCTTACTTTCTCGAGGTATAAACCTCGGCTTCTGGTCTGACATCCTTCTGAAAGTAGTGTTCGATAATCTTATAAAAATAAGATCAAACTTTCTCTCAGTTCAGACCTTCATCAACTATCTTGCTCAAAGTATTGATTCATATTGGATCCAACTGATCCCTCGCTCTCCCCCTTAGGGATGTCCTAATGGTTGCTAAGCTCATTTCCCCCAACCAACTAGCTCCTTGGTTAGGCTATATGTCTTTTCCTTGGCTTTCTATTGTACTTTTCTAGGGTATCCTATTTGGGTTGGTAGTGTACCCATATGGCTGTGAATACCAGTACGATATGTTAGTTGGTTATGCAACTATGGTTATTCCAACTTTACACATGACAAGTGTGTTTCCCATGAAAGGTTGAGCAATTTAAAGATATTATTCTGCAACTAATATTGTGGTACATGAAGAAGTTGTTTCAACATACTGATTGGGTCAGAACAAGTATGGTCAAAGTCTTATGCATCCGTCCTTGTGCTCCATCCACTTCCTTGTTCGAACTTCTTAGATGATGAGCTCCCCCGGTGATTTGAAAATTGGTTCATTGCTTCATTTGATCTTCGTACCAGATATGGATCCGGGCATTCTGATTTCATATGACCTAGTTGTCCACATCCAAAACAGGTAATATCCTGTTGCGTGCAATCCTTGGCATAGTGACCTTTTCTTGCACAGTTATGGCATCGAACTTGACTATAAAACGGTGTGATTGTCTCATCTCTAGTTTGGAAATTCATCTCTGACTGAGTTTGTTGTATCTGAATTGGTTGTGGTTCCAACCTTGCCTTCCGTTTTCTTTCATTCTGCACTTCTTCATAATCATTCTCCAAAGTAATTGCAGTATCCACTAGCTCGTGGAACCTTGTGCATTTGGTTAGATTCAACTGCATTTTCAGGAATGGATTCATCCCTTTTAAGAACCTTTTTATCCTTTTCTCCTCTGTGTTTACATCCTCTGCTGCATAACGTGATAAACAATCAAACTCTACTAGATATTTCCATACCGACAAGTCATTCTGCTTCAAGGTCTCGAACTCTCTTCTCTTTAATTCCATGATACTTTCAGGAACCTGGGCTTCTCGGAACTTCTTCTTAAACTCGTCCCACGTGAAAACATGTCCCGAAGGTTGAATTAGAATCATGTTATCCCACCATGACGCTGCTAGTCCTGATAGTAGATAGGTGGCATATCTAACCTTCTCTTCATCATTACACCGAACTGTATTTAATTTCCGCTCAGTGTCCCTCAACCAATCATCCGCATCCATAGGTTCTGGTGCGGTAGCAAAAGTCAGTGGATTGGTTTGTAGGAATTCCGTAAGACTCACTCCTTTTGGCCCTCCATTTCTGATACCTCCATTATTCTCACGTATCAAACGACTGAAAAACTCATTTTGTTGTGCTAAGTTTGCTGCTCTATCCTCAGCCATCCTTTCCATGTGCTCAAAGAATTCTTGCCCAAGCAGGACAGGGGTTGATGTTGACGCTCTAGTGGCGGAGAATGCCTCTTCCATCCGCTTAGCTTCTCTTTCCTGTCCTTCCTTTGCCTCCCTCTCTTCATGAGTCGTTACTATTTCCGCAGTTGGTTGGTAACTCGTCTCTCCCTCACGCGATCCCATTTACCCTCTAGACCTGTAACATCAAGAAAGAACTCAATGATGCAACATGCATTTGCACACCAAGGTCAAACTTCATGCACAGATCTAGTCAATCAATGAAAATCCAATAAAATCCAAGAAGATTCAGCTTTGTGCTTATAATACACATCATTATAGGCCTGAACAAAATAGTTGAGTAAGACATCTCTAAACATCAGGCTCTGATGTGTAGTATATAACACCACATAAGATAGGTTTAAATCGTGATACTTAGCACGAATATATGGGATTCTACTATTTGTCTCACCCTTTACCTTAATTGCACATTTGCAATGAGATAAAATTGAAACAAAATGGTCTAGGATAGTTAAGGTTAACCTAATTTTCTTTGGAATTACTAACTTAGCTTTCATTTCGTTGAGGACTACTTCATATGATATTTCTAATTCTAACATTGCTACTCTAAACACATATCTATTGGAATATATCTCCTATACTTCCAAGTGTTTCTATCTTAAGACTATGGTCATGATGTGTTTGGCACACTTCCCATATTTTTGGAACACAGTTCTTGCACTATTGTCTGGCTTCTTATTGTTCTCCTCCTAAATGTTTATGATGTTTTATTCCATCACATAATGATTCTCAGGTGAATCATATATGATTAGCAACTCTACCATGTAAGTAGACATATAGTATTCCTATCACTCTTCCTTATCTCCCATGATTGACTCGTCATGGTCTTTACTACCTCATATCACTTGTTTTTATCACTTACTATCAGTTGTTTTACAAGTTTGGATAATTTACTTACTCATTACTTAACTTGGTCTACATTTTCTATTAGGCTATCTTAATGATTTTCATCACTTGATATTACTCCTATTACAGATCTGGATATCTCTTACTTGATCATAACATATGTTGGTACACATCTTCCAATAGGATATCTTCCTTATGGTTGTATCCTCTCTTTGGACTACCATGTATTGTATACCAACTGTGATCTACTCATCTATTGTTTTAAGGACTTAATTGTGTACTACAAATTTGGGATTAGCTAACTACTTTATTTTATCTTGGTAAGCTAGGTAAGAAATGTTGACTCAAGTGTGTCAGGATTATTCTCAAGTGAATATCCATCTCAAGTCATCAGAACTATTTGGTTTAGCTAAGACAACTTCCTATAGACACTACCCATCCTATAGGTCTCTTTAAAGGGTTTTAATCCTAGGGTCAAAGCATTTGCTCTGATACCAACTGTGGTGACCCGGCATACCACTGCATGGTGTAGTATGCAAGTCTGATATAACACCAATGAAACACCGTTCCACTAGTATTATATCGCTCAGAGTGGTACAACAGAAACATATGCGGGTCCAAGGCATGTCTATAGAATTACAACACATACTCTTTACAAAAGATCCATACAGCCTCCTACTTTACAATGAGGTAAAACTGCAAATAAACTCCAGAAGAACGACTCGTGATCTAATCTTATCACGGACTCTAATTATAGAGTATTTGACTAGCTAAAGAGGCTATGACTAGATTCTAGCTAAATAGGAGCTAGGTTTAGGAAGCTAGTTCCCTTCTACTACTTAATCTAGGTTTTCTCCATGGTAGTTGTGGTGTTTGACTCTTTCGGCAGGTTCCTGTCCCCTTCAAGTATTTGTAGACTCCTCGGTCTTCGAGTTGCACGGTAGATCCTCCTTCGACGCCTCCATATCTAAGCAGGGGATTTAAGAGTGGGATGAGTACGAGCGTACTCAACAAGTTCATTATAGGAAAGAGGTGTTTAATGCACTAGCTACGGCATTAGACCAGAAAGTCTAATACCCATGCAGGTTTTCATAACCATTTCTTAAAAAAAATTGCTTTTATTCAGAAGAACTATGTCCGTCAGCCTTCACCGGTTTACTAGAACTTCATGGAGCTCCTTTCCGGCCGCGTTCGCAGTTCCATATCCCGGAACAGGGAGTGACAGGTCACGGTTCATTACACTCTGCAGAGGTGTGTTGCTTTACCCATAAGAGATCTTAACCTTGGTGCCAACCGGGCGTACACCCCGTCCACACTTCCTTTGGTGTGAGGCCCGGTATAAGGTCATAGCCAATCATATTCCTCCGCTACCTCATACACCCACCCGTTGATGCAAACTCCGACCCTGGGTCCTCGCCGGTGCTCTTATACCAATTAAGGACGGCCCCCGACCACGACAACAGTTCAGGTCTCTACCATGAACTCCTTCGCCGGCAGCTGCAGCCCATCATAGACCGCAATTACCGTGGGGACTTCATCGGGACCCCCACCCTACCACTTGTCCTCTCATGGATCAAGGGTACCACTTGTCCTCTCTTGGATCAAGGGTCTACGGTAAAGCGCATCCGTTGATGTACAAGAGGTGGAAATACAATTGACTATTCCGTCCCACACCAGATCTTATGGTTAACACGGGTATTACGGCACAAGAATCACTGGCGACATTTGTTGTTTAATCCTAGATGGATATAAACCCTTGCAATGGAACCTCCACCATATCAACACAATCCATGGTTCCATTGCCCACCACATAGTCATATTCATAGTTATGAAAGTAGTGGTTTTGGTTTTTATGCAATAGTGATAACCATAGTACTTTGCAAGTAATTTGATAGAAATACTCAAATGACATGAGCAAGTGATGAACTTGCCTTTCTTGACTGCAAGATTATGCAGGCAAAAGCTTCGATACGTGATAACTCCAAATTCTGAAATACCATCATCGTCCGGTAAGGACAATGTTTAAAGAACTGGCAAGGATGCTATAATGCATAATCTGAGATGCAATCGTCCCAAGCGTAACCTAACCTCGATGATTTAGGATGTATGAGTTGTAAAGATTTCTTTAGGGTTGGTTGCACTTTTAGAATGGTTCTCAAACAAGGTTCTTATTAGGGTTTGGTTATATTAGCATCACAATCAAGTGATATAAGACATCATAACAATCATACACATAAAGGAATATTGATTGCATAATAAATCAAGAGTAGTTGCCCATTTTAAGTTCTACAGGACATGGTTGATGATTGTTTATATTATACTTCAAAAGAATAACTTTTGAAGAACATGTTAAATAAGAATAATGAGTATTTCAAAGAAGGATTAGGGATTCTAAAGTTTGACTGACATTTGTACTTCAAAAGAATAACTTTTGAAGAACAGGTTAAATAAGAATATGAACTACTATGCATAGGAGCTATGTAACTCTAGGGTTTATTATTGGGTTCATTTAGTTTCACAATAGGAACTAGTTGGGTTCTTTAAGTAGAATGAGTTTATATGTAGCAAGTATTGGTAGGGTTATTACCATGGTTTCCCATATACATCATATCAAAGGATGGTTATTAAGATGGTTCTATAAATTTGCTATTAGGTTTACTTTGTCTTTACATTTACTTTACTAAGTAGGGTTTAGTTTGATAGGAGCATGTGTTGTGAATTTCTACACATGGTTGGTACTAGGGTTCATCATTATGGTTCTACTAGGGTTTGATGGTTGAGGTTGATTCTAATGGTGTGGTATTTAGGAGTGGTGATCAATGGTTTTATCATGGGTGACAAGCTAGGGTTTTCCCCTAAGTGACACTAGTGGATTATATAGGTTTTACTCAAAAGTAAAGACATGAAATGATGATCACATGTAAAGTGATGTTGTTTTATTTTAGTAGATCATGATCATGCATGTATTTGTTTTTTTATCTAGGGTTCTATAGGTATAGATGAAGCTTATATGATCACATGGGCTAAACCCCTAGGGTTTTAGGATTGAAACTATTTTAGAGTGATCACATAAAATGAGGACACCAAGGTATTTGTTTATATTAGAATTAGGGTTTCTAAATTGTGATTTCATTATTAAAATGATAATTGGTAGTAAAGTTGAAATTATTATTGATTTGGAGATAGAAGTAATAATGGATTTAACACTATATATATATATTTTTAAAGACTTAAAAGGATAAACACTATTAGGGTTTAGGCTTTTAATTTAAGTAATGGTCAATTAGGATTTTCATGTGATTAAACATAACCATAAAAGAAACAATTGTTGTAGTATATGTAATTATACTACAAAATAATATTTACTACTTTCTTGAGGTGAAAAATAGAAACCAGGAATTTATATTTTGTTTTTAATATTAGGTCTTACTAGTTTAAGATTAAAAATTGGTTTACTAAAATTTTAGAGAAAATTCATATTGTTGTTCTTTTAAATTTTAAGTATCTGTTTTCTATTATTTTTATTTATAGAGGTCATTTTCTGATACTCCCTTCTACTTATTGTTTTCTTTTTATTTTACTTAAATGTTTAAAAGATTTTCCTAGAATAAAAATAGACCAAGTGGTCTGTTGGGCTGGCCCAATGACATGGCCAGCAGTGGCCCAACCTGGCCCGACTGAGTCAGCTTGATTGGGTCGGGTGAACCCCGATCCGACCCAGCCCGTCACCATTCCGTCGCTCCTCCCCTCCTTCGTTCCCCTCTGCTTCTCATGCACCTGCCCAGGCGACCATGGCTCCGCCGCGCCGCCTCCCGCTCATGACCGACTCGGGTCCTCCCCGACGCCGACGTGGTGGGGTTCTGGACCGCCTCGTTGTGATCTACCCCTCTGCCCAGATCGATTTTATTTCACCGGCCTCGTTTGCTCGCCCACGACACTTGCGGCGAGTCCGCCCCTGCCTCACCTCCGGCCGGTGACAGCCGCCTCTATGGTTGCGGCACGCCGCCGCTGCTCCACCTGGCTGCCCTCTATCAACTCCTCACTCACGCCTCCTTTCTCCCTTCCTGCTCACGCGCCCCGCACCAAACCCTAGCAATGGCTTGGCTCACCGAGGCGATGTCGCGCGCCGCTGCGCTCCTGATCTTCTACCCTTACCCAGACGCCGGTTGGATGGTGTCGTCGACGCAACCCCGGCGTCTACTCCAATGTGATGGTGCTGATGCTACTGCTGCCTACTTTTCTGTTTCGACCATGGCTGGAACACGCTTCAAGGGTAACCCCTGGTTCTCCCCTGTTTTCTTTTCTATTATATGTGTACTGGTGTTGGTAACGATGGTCTGGTATTAGATAAACTCGCTCTAGATGAATTCCTTTTAACTACAAGATTACAAGTGTAGGTGGTTTATGGTGTTTCTAGTACATGACCTAATGCTAGAGTTTATCTATGTGATTGTGGTGACGTGAATGAGCTCCTGGTAACCCAGCTACTGTTTTGGTTGTAGTAGTCTAATAGAGACTACTTAAAAGGTGTTGATCAAGGGTACTGTAAAATGCATCTGTTTGGGTGAATTATTAATCTGGGCACTTCATGGCTTGTTTAAATTACCAATGAAGCTCTCATTTGACTGGTAGGTGCACTATGCTCCTTATGGTGCCTCAATTTGGATGATTTATTCATCCAGGCATAATTATCTTGGTACAATAATTTGCTGCTGCATTTACGGTTTAAGTTTCAGCAACAAGTTAGAGGTATTTTGGCTCGATGATTTACTTGATGATTTGTTGGTGAGCTTGTATGAATATTTATGATAGCTTTGCTGCAAATTCGAGATGATCCATTGATCATCTAAAATTTATGATGTGCTGTGCAGAGTTGATTGTCTACTATTTACATGATGGGTTAACTACTGCTGCTACTTGGGTTACTTGGTTGGCCTGGGAATAACTTCTGGACCCCAAATAGAATTCTAGAGCTTATTGGTTAATACTGGCTGCTTATGGTGATGACTAAATTATGTGCACAAATGATATGGGACAGTAGATGTGTTAGAATACACAAACTGATGCCCTGCTAATGTCTTGAGTATGATCTAGTTGCTCATTAGCAACTAAGAAATGATTTTTGGCGTTGTTGGATTTTACTTGTGGATCTTGGTGTTCCCTGTCTAATTATAAACTGATACGAACAGATATGGCTTGCTTTCTTGGCTTAGCCTGTGATGCATAGGCTGAGGCAAAAATATTGGATAAGAACAGATACTGCTTGTGCCTTTTTATTCTCTAGGATGATTTTGCATAGCACCTCTATGCAAGGCTGAGAGAAACAGATCCTTCCAATCCTCCTAGATAAAAATCTAGTTGAAGGGTGGATGGATCTGCTTGCTTTGCATACTACCCTTTTATTTTTCCCGGAATGCAAAAGGTAAGAACGCATGCTTTTGTTAATGTTGCCTATTTAACCTGTGGCTGTGGAGAAGCTTGTCTTCTGGATTCTGATGTAACCTGCTTCTTGGGGCATGCCTTCTCCTCCTAGCTTCTTGATCTGTCTCCCAACGATCTGATTGCTGGATGTGCTATTTATAGTGATGTCCTAAGGTTTGCTGGTGCTATTCTCAGAGTAGTGTTGTGGATTAGCTAGTGCAAATAGTGGCTAGGAATACTGTTGATTTCTTAGTTTTCTGGTGATTCTGGCTGTGCATATGGTTTCTAGATGAACTGCTGATGGGTGTGAGCTCAGGGAGCTGTTGGTACTACTTTGATTGATGCAAGAAAACATCTGCCGGCTGATGTTGTGGTGCTTTTTATACCACTGGTCCATTGCTGAGATGGTGACAGCACACCCATAGCATGTGGTGATAGTGCTGCTTGCAAGTGGCCCCCCTCTCCATGTGTATGTGGTCAAATGGGCTTTGCTTACCTCAGGTGCAAGGTACGGTTGATTTGGTCTTATCCCATACTTGTCCTCTTATTTCTCTGTTGCCAAGTGGATATGAGATTGGGGGTCTATATTGCTGGTTAATTATTAGTGGCTAATAATTCATACTGACCATCAATGTCAGACATGGTTCATTTAAATATGCATTTGTGGGCTTAGGATCATACTGGCCTTTCTATGCCAGACATGATCCATGCTATTTACTTTTGGCCTTAAAGAAATTAAGCTAGATTAGAGGGAAACTTAATTTGTTGCCTTGCTGCCCCCAGATAAAATGGATCACTCAATGTTGCCTTATTTCTCTTGTATGATATGGATTGTAGACTACCACTTGTCCCTGGTTGCTTTCTAGATTAATACCTCATGCTCCTTCAATGATCCAATTGCTCTTGATGTTGCCTTTGAAAAGTTTTATCCCTCTAATCACCATTTGAGTATTAGGAAAAGTTCCTAATATTCCATAGCTTGTTTCTAACATTAACATTGCCTCACCAATGGTGAGGCAAACATTTTAACCTTAACCATTATTTTGTTTGTCTTTGTTTTGCTCCATTTTTTCAGGGAAAAGAAAAATAAGAAGATCTGGATTAGACTTAGGAATTCTTGTATTAATCTTGTAATCTTCTATTTCATTTGTACTTGTAATTATTATTTCTTTGTATTCTCCTATTTTTTTTGGAGCTTGTAAATGATAAAGTTATGATAATTCTTAATGTAATATGTATTTCTTTTCTTTATCTATTTGTAAATTTTCAATTGTGTTATATATATATTTGTTTGGAATCCAATTTCCAATTCAAGTTTTATTTGAATTCATGTTATGCTTATTTGAATTTGAATTCAAACTATTTCCCTCGAAAACATAACAAATCAATAAAGATCATGCCGAAATTTATCGCACTTGTGTCGATGACCTACATCCATTCCATCGACACAAGAGAAACCTCGATCACTTTGTGTTTTAGATGATCGCGCGAAAATTCCCCGGATTTTCTATGCATGAATGCAATGCACACTCTCGTGTTCTCTCTTTTTCTTGCCTCTAAACCTGGGATATTACATTATGCTTCCTCTATATTTTTAGACATCATAATCAAAGTTGATCTTTTTTCTCTTCTACTTTTTTTCTTTTGCTTTCTTTAAAAAATTTAAATTTAAAACCTTGCAGATTATAAAAAAAATGTTCAAAGTTGAAAAGAACTTTTTCAAATTCAAAGTTTGTTCAAATAAATATGTTCAAAATTAGAAATTTTATCGAATCTAAAAATTGCTCCAAGTCAAAATTTGCTTGATTTTGTAATCTGTTCGAATTAAAAATTTACTCGAATTTAAAATTACTCCAATTCAAAATTTACTTGAATTTAAAATTTACTTGAATTTAAAACTTGTTTGAATTTGAAATTTACCCGAATTAAAAATATTTCAAAACTAAAAAAAGGAAAAACTGAAAATACAAAAAAAAGGAAAAAGAAAACCGAGAGAAAACCAATCAAACCGGAAAAGAACCAAATAAAAAACAGAACAAGATGGGCCGTGGCCCGCTCGCTCTCCCACGCAGGCCGGTGTTAGTCCGCCCCGCAGCTGGGTAGGAAATAGGGGCAAAACCTATACACCGACCAGATCGGTGGCTACCGGCCACCGCACACCCTCTGGTCGGGTATGGGCCAGGCCCATTTGGGTCTGTTTAGCCTGTGCAGTTTGTTTTTCCTTTTTTTCTTTTTTCTTTTCTGGTTTCTTTTTCTGTTTTCTTTTCTTTTTTCTGTTTTCGGTTTTGTTTATATTTTTTAGATTCGAAAATTTTAATTTTAAAAAATTGTTCAAATTGAAAAAAAAATTAAATTAAAAAATATTCAAATTTGAAAACCGTTCAAATCTAAAAACCGTTCAAATTTAAAAACCGTTCAAATATGAAATTTGTTCAAATTCAAAAATTGTTTAAAATTTTAAAATGTTCAAATTTAAAATTTGTTCAAATTTTTAAAATGTTCAAATGTAAAATTTGTTCAAATTTAAAATTTGTTCACATCGAAAACTGTTCAAAGTAGAAAATTGTTCAAATTAAAAAAATGTTTAAATTAGAAAATAGTTTAAACTTATAATTGTTCAGATTAGAAAATTGTTGAAAATTAAAATTGTTCAAATTTAAAATTTGTTCCAATTTAAAAATTGTTCAAAAGTTTTTTTAAAAAAAGCGAAAATCTTTTAAAATTGTTCAAAGCATAGATGCTCAATTTTAATTTTTAAAGTATTCAGATTTTGATAATTTTTTATTTTTCAAAAATATTCAAATAGTAAAAATTTAACAAACAGAAAAGAAACGAAAAAAGAAAAGCCTACCTATTTCTGTTGGGCCGGGCCCAGTAAGCCACGTCGGGGGTGTGCGGTGCGTTCCCCCGCACCGACCAGCTCGGCATATAGGCGGATTTCCTATACACCGACCAGGTCGGCGCGTACCGCGCGCCGCACACCCCCGCGCGCGGTACGGGCCGGCCCAGTTCGGGTGTTGGGCCACTTGGCCGTTTCTTTTTTTGAGATCATTTCCTGTTCTTTTCTTTTTCTGTTCTTTTCTTTTTCATTTCTGTTTTTTTTTTCATTCCTGTTTTTTCTTTTTTGTTTCTTTTTATTTTCTGTTTATTTTTATTTTCTGTTTTTTTCGTTCTTAAGATTTAATTTTTTAAATTTAAATATATATTTAAATGTAAAATGTTTTATCTCAAATATTCGAGAAAATTCAAATTCGAAAATTGTTCAAATAAAAAATTGTTCAAATACGAAAATTGTTCAAATAAAAAAATTGTTCAAATACGAAAATTGTTCAAATAAAAAATTGTTCAAATAAAAAAATTGTTCAAATTCGAAATTTGTTCATATATAAAAAATAATAAATTTTGAATTTTTTTGTTCAATTTTAAAATTTGTTCCAATTTGAAAATTGTTCCAATCCAAAAAATGTTCAAATTTTAAAAATATTTAAATTTCAGAAAAACTAAAATAATTTTTAAAATCGGGTCTAAAAAGAATCAGCTTTTAAAAAACGTAAAAAGAAAATTGAACAGAAAAAACAAAAAAGCAAAAGAAACAAAAAAAAAGAGTGGGAATGTTGGGCCGGCCCAACAACCCGCCTGGGGGGTGTGCGGCGCCTGGTCCGCACCGACCAGGTCGGCGTACAGCACCCCCCGCATATAGGAGCTCCCGGAAATAGGTTTCTCCGTAGAGTATGACCACCAACGAGATGCTCTAAGTCCGTCATGCTATATGGGCTTGACCTGTGCGTTTGGACCATCATCGAAGCTCCCCATTTGCGTTGGGCCGCCGAGCCGACGTAGAGTAATTAATCCACCTGAACCCAAACCAAAACCCGTGTTACGCTCGAGATCGTTGCCTAGCACTGACACGTGTCACCTAGCCCGATCATAATAAGCACGAGACTGCCGCTCTCCGCCGGCGTAAATCACACCGTCTCGCTTCGCCAGTTCGTCCTCCTCACACACGAGCCGCACCGGACTGGGGGGAAAAGAGAGAACCAAAAGGAGAATCTTGCAGTACGAAGCACAGTTCGTTCGATCGCGCAGCCAAAAACCCTAGGCCGGGCCCCTTCCCATGCCCTCGCCTTCGCCGTCGCCGTCGCCGCCATGACCCTCTCCGCCCTCTCCCGCGCCCTCGCCCGCTCCTCCCGGCCGCGCCAGGTGAGTCTCCTCTCCTCCGTCTCCGGCTGTCCAGTTCCGCGCCTTCAGCTGCATCGCGTCACGGCGCGCAATGTTCCCTTTCCTAGGGTTATCTGCTCGGGGGCCATGGCGTGCTCCGCGCGCCGCCGCTGCCCGGCGGCGAGAGCGGCGGGTTGGGGCTTGTGCGAACCTACTTGACGTCCGCGCTCGCCAGCCGTGCCGCGGCGGCCAATGGGGCGCGCAGGGCCGGGGACTGGAGGTTCATGCTCGCCAACGCGCAGTCCCGCCGGCTAATGTGCGACCAGTCGAAAAAGAGTGAGCTTTTTTTTCTCTTCGGGTTCTGTTCTGGTGTTCATTTGATCCGCTTAATGCCTCTGCTCATGACGTGGCCCTCAATTCTTCAGATTGCCCCAAGGAGAAGGAGGAGGTGCCGAAAGGGGATGGGAGCAACAAGTCTGAATCCAAGCGTAAGTCCTGATTTTTTTTTCTTTCTTTTTTGCGGAAGAGTAAGTTCTGATTCTTGTTTGCGTTGCACAGTGGTTTACGGCTGTGAAATCCATGGACGTATTTAAGGAACTTTATTTCATTTCGCAAGCATAATCCCCAATGGTATTGCAGTCCTATTATACGTTACTGTCCAAAAGTGGCATCTTTAACTTTCAGCAGTCACTGATTCGAATTTTGCTGTGATGCCCAGCCCCAATATGCTACTGGAATTAGGATCTACATTCATACTTTGAAGAGTATTTTTTGTTCTGTCTCAGTGTCTCTTGTACATAACCTTGTTACAGCCTTTTGCTTCTGCTAATAGAATGGCAATGCTTCTGTGCGCATTTGAAAAAAAGTGGAGGAATTTTGCAAGACAAATGCAATGCCGTTCTTTTTCATAGTCAATATTTGTACTTCCAATTATACTAGTGGCCGAAGTTTTAAAAGATTGACTCCCTGGATCTCATGGCCGTCCAGCTTTGGGCTATGTGTGGATATACAGCTTCAGCTAATCTTTGAGTGTTAGTGTCACATCTGCTGGAGGAGATTGCACCGGCATGAACATGGACAAACGTGCCTGCAATTTTGCACCTTTCAGGCAGTTCAGTGCGTTTGGTCATTTTATCTTGGCATGCTTCGCCATGCACTAATATGCTCACTTCCTCTTTGCACTATGCAGAAGAATCCAATTCAGGTTCTCAGTCGAATGCCCAGGACAAATTTGTGAAGCTATTCCAGGAAGTCATTGGCCCTCTACTCCTTATTGGCATGATGCTATCAACCTTATCTTTCGGTTCATCGGAGCATGAGGTACGCTGCTTACAGTAACAATAGTTCATCACTGTTTTCTTATTTGTGTTATTCACCTAATCTCTTCTGGATAGGTGATAATTGGTAATCTATTCTTTAGTTAATTACTTCCAAGGTCTCCACCATTTATCAGTCTCTTAGACATCTTAAAAGAGGTATCCCATAAGTGTGGTGTATAAATTATTTGCCTAGAAAAATTGCTTCAGCATTCAGTTTGAGTGATGCCAGGTAGCTGTATAAATGATAACACTTCCTTGAATTTTTTTTTGGTCGTGTGATCTAGCTAACTCGTAGAGAAAACATTTCCGACTCTCTTTTAGATGTTCAGTGTATGGTATTTGTGATGATAGATGTTTATTACCCCCTCCATTCCATATTAGTTGTCGCTGATTTAGTACAGCGTTGTACTAAATCAGCGACAACTAATATGGAACGGGGCAAGTAACTATCAGCAACTAATATCATAGTTGCACTCAAAGATTCAATTGCTTGCTACAAATACATTCCAGTAGTTCACAATTGATGGCATATCTTACTATCCTAGTTAATGCACTGATCTAGGGGATTGCCACGGTGTTTATTATTATTATTATTATTATTATTATTTATAATCTGTATGGTATATCCTATTGTACCTCCTGCTAATACTTGATATGAAAGTTCTGTATCAGTTGACAGTTCAATATATGTTTCATTTTCGATATACAGGATGTAGTTTCCTTTACTTGTCTGTTATACTAACTCATAGGTTCCATTTGCTCTAACTGTTGCAGATAAGCTTCCAAGAATTTAAGAACAAGTTGTTGGAACCTGGGTTAGTTGACCGCATTGTTGTAATAAACAAGTCAGTTGCAAAAGTTTATGTCAGGAGTTCATCCTTAACCATGCAAAGCCAGGATAGCGATACAAGTATTACTACCAGTCATCTTCCAGGCAAAGAGTCTCGTAGCAGATACAAGTATTACTTTAACGTTGGAAGTGTTGATTCTTTAGAAGAGAAGTTAGAAGAGGCCCAGAAAGCATTAGGGATAGATCGACATGATTATATTCCAGTAAGTTATGCTGATGAAGCAAGTTGGTTCCAGGGATGCCTGAAGTTTGCCCCGGCAATTATCATTCTTGGATTGTTGTATGTGGTGGGAAGGAAGACTAAGATTAGTATTAGTGCTGGTCCTGGGAATGAAGGCCGTAGTATTTTCAATATTGGAAAAGTTGAACTGACAAAGATGGATAAAAATTCCAAAAACAAGGTTAGTTTTTTGTCCCCGATGTTTCCCTCTATCTCTAATTCGAAGGCAAAGCAATCTCTAATGCAACACTTAAAATGCTTATGTTATCACATTATTTCTTACTAGCTTTAGTAGTTAAGGAGCTTTGGCTTGGTTCATCATTGTCAAAGAACAGCAAAGCAGAACACAATTTACATATGATTCAAGTCAAGTAATCCTTATTTTGTCGTATGCTGCAGGTTTTCTTTAAGGATGTAGCTGGCTGTGATGAAGCCAAACAAGAAATTATGGAATTTGTTCATTTCCTGAAAAATCCGAAGAAGTATGAAGAATTGGGAGCTAAAATACCGAAGGGTGCTCTTCTTTGTGGCCCCCCTGGCACAGGAAAGACACTCCTTGCTAAAGCTACTGCTGGGGAGTCTGGCGTACCCTTCTTGTCAATTTCTGGTTCAGACTTCCTGGAAATGTTTGTTGGTGTTGGACCATCCAGGGTGAGAAACTTATTTCAACAAGCTAGGGAATGTGCACCTAGTATTGTATTTATTGATGAGATTGATGCAATTGGTCGTGCGAGAGGCCAGGGGGGGTTCGCCGGTGGACATAGTGAGAGTGAAAGTACATTGAACCAATTGCTTGTAGAGATGGATGGGTTTGGAACAACAGAGGGAGTAGTCGTACTTGCTGGCACGAACAGACCTGACATCCTGGATAAGGCTTTGCTAAGACCTGGAAGATTTGATCGTCAGATAAGTCTTGATAAGCCGGACATAAATGGTCGTGAACAAATATTTCGCATCTACCTTGCAAAGCTTAAACTGGATAATGAGCCATCATTTTATTCCCAAAGATTAGCTGCTTTGACACCTGGATTTGCTGGAGCAGATATTGCCAATGTTTGTAACGAGGCTGCTTTGATTACCGCACGAGGTGATGAGAAGCTGACTACAATGCTGCATTTTGAATCTGCAATTGATAGGGTAATTGGCGGCTTGGAGAAGAAAAATAAGGTAATATTCTATTCACCCCAAATCCAGTAGTTAATTTAATCTCGTTGTGTGTACTGTCCTGTGCTGATAATACAACATTGGACGCAGCTAGTAGAAGGCACACTTTTCTTGATGTGATGTGATGAATTGAACTATAGACAAATGCACATGGTACTGACATTCATATTTCATGACTACGTTGATCTGTCTGCAGGTTATAAGCAAACTGGAGCATCGAACTGTTGCTTACCATGAATCTGGCCATGCTGTTGCTGGATGGTTTTTGGAGCATGCAGAGCCACTGCTTAAAGTTACAATTGTACCGCGTGGAACGGCTGCTTTAGGCTTTGCTCAGTACGTGCCAAGTGAAAATCTATTGATGACAAAAGAACAGCTGTTTGACATGACATGCATGACCCTAGGTGGCAGAGCCGCCGAGGAGGTACACAACATCTCATAGATCCTTTGCTTCTATAACCGTTTCTCTTGATAGCAACCTAGCAAGTGACATAATGTTCTTCCCCCCCCCCCCCCCAGGTTTTGATTGGGAAGATCTCGACTGGTGCTCAGAATGATCTGGAGAAAGTTACTAGAATGACTTACGCGCAGGTTGCAGTATATGGCTTCAGTGAAAAGGTTGGGCTTCTTTCTTTCCCTCAAAGGGATGATGGTTTTCAAAAGCC
Organism: Lolium perenne; assembly: GCF_019359855.2. Lineage (NCBI taxonomy): Eukaryota > Viridiplantae > Streptophyta > Magnoliopsida > Poales > Poaceae > Lolium > Lolium perenne. Next base: position 274,088,997 of record NC_067246.2, on the reverse strand, counting down.
ATTTAGCGGCGAGACAGCATCTATCATTGACACTGAGGTGAGGGAATGGGTTGCCAAGGCCTACAAGAACACAGTTGAGCTGATAAAGAAGCACAAAGACAAAGTTGCCCAAATTGCAGAGCTGTTGCTTGAGAAGGAGGTCCTTCACCAGGAGGATCTAGTCCGGGTTCTGGGGGAACGCCCATTTAAGACAGTCGAGCCAACAAATTATGATCGCTTCAAACAAGGTTTCATTGATTCAGATAACATCAAGAGTGCTGAAGTTGACCCATCATCACCCGCTGGCGAGGCCGTTACAACATAACTTGGGCAAGACCATAGCTGCGTTGCACATACAGATTCAGCTCTTTCCTTGGCATGGCAAGCTGCTCTTTCCTTGGCATGGCATGAATTGTCTTGGTCAAGATCGTAGCACCTCTTTTTATGCTAACTGAAACATCGCCGACTCTCCTTAGGTGACCCTGTTGTCATGATCTTTTTGCTACCTGTCCCTGCAATTGGCACCACGAAATGCCATGAGATTTCCTTGGATCTTGTTGCTGGGTACTGACTATGAAAATCTGGTGTTTCAGTGGCACCATGAGCCAGCCAGAGGGCTTTTTTGTTTACCTTGGTAGTTTCGCATCTTATATGACGATGACATTTTGTTTGAGAAATGAATCATGTATTACTACTACCTAGTGTTTCTGTACTGCAATGAAATGATGCACCTGTCTGCGTGAGAATATGTGATCGTTCACATATTGCACGACTCTTGCAAAGATGACGCTGATTCATTACCAGAAGAGTTCCTGGAGGAAAGCGCCAGATGCAGCCATAGGCCTTTTTGTTTACTTGGTAGTTTCACATCTTACATGGCAATGACATTTTGTTCAAGAAATGAATCAAGTAGTACCAACTAGTGTTTGTTTCTATAACTGCAATGAAATGATGCACCTGTCTGCGTGCAAATTTGTGATCCTTCACATATTGCACGACTCTTGCAAAGATGACGCAGATTCATTACGAGAAGAGTTCCTGGGGAAAGCGCCAGATACAGCTCTTAAATCATTGTACCCATCTCTATCCAAGTATTGTTAACCTATGTTTACATACATAATTTTCTCGCTAACAAACATGCAGACCATCGAACACAAATAGGTAGCTTAGGTTGGAAGTACTACGTCTTACATCCATGCGCCATGAGTTGTAACCATTGAAAGTAAAGGAAAGCAAGATAGAGATGAGGTTGGGTCAGGCATCCTTCTCTCCCTTTGAAGACTTGCGGGGAAAAGAAGATGAATAGTTCGAAGCACAAAACCCCGCGACCAAACAATCCACAGGAGACGATCGATGGACGCACTTGCCCACCTTCCAAATTACGAATTCCTCGGCCGTTTTTCACATTACGATAATCGGACACGCAAGGCCATTGGTAGATGGTGGCCGACGCGGATGTGCCGCCAATCAACAACAGGCTTGGACTACCTTCCTCCAGCCAGCTGCTAGTTCTATACTTCTATCTATCCATCTATCAGGTCGTTGTCGTCTCCAGTTCTTGTCCCTTGGTATGCAAGGAGGATACAGTAGGTAGGTGTCCAGAGGAAAGTTGTGATCCGCAGCTGGTCCACCTGGTCGCCCCTCTGACCTTTAGTTCCAAAAGCCAGGGTTCAACTACTTCCGATTTAACGCATTTCTGACAGTTTGGTGGAAGCAAGCCAACAGGACTGGAAGCTATTTCGTTACACAAGCTTCATATTATACACTTGCACGGTTGGCTTGACATGTCTGCCAAAGAATAATGAAAAAGCAGTAACTATAAAGCATACTACATCACTGCCTCTTTTTGAAAGAAAAAAAGTTAAACGTTAGTTTCAGAAACTGAAATGTGGTGTTTCTGAAGTACCCCTGGTGTTTTTTTTTTTTTTGAAACAAGAAGTGGTGTCGTGGTTTCACAAGTACTGCTGAAGCTGCTGTTATGGCATAGTTCAATCTTCCATCAACAGGTGGCGACAAGCTGAAATGAGAGTCCTTGTTGCATTGTTGATTCAATTTTTGTGTGTTTTTTGCAAGTTTTTTCAGTGACATATCATGGGCTAAGTAGTAAGTACCACCAACACCTACAAATCACCTGAAGTTTTCTGCAACCCGTGCAATTATTCAATGGGTTTACATAAATGGCACTTGATATTGTTCAATATAGCGTAAAATGGATAAGTACATTTTTTCTCTTTCTGAAGCAACATGACTAAATTAGTCTGTGCACTATTAGCACTAAGTGTCATGGAACGAATAAGTCAATACATTATGCATAATAACTAGTTGTCCTTCTGCTGTAGTAATATAGACTTTCATAGATAGCACAAGGACATTCTGCGTGTTAATTAATGCAGGGAAAGGTCAAGAGCTTGATCGATCAGAATGACATCTACTTCTGATTTTACGCATTTCTGACAGTTTGGTGGAAGCAATCCAACAGGATTGGAAGCTATCTGGTCTATTTGGTTACACAAGCTTCATATTATACACTTACATAGTTGGCTTGACATGTCTTCCAAAGAATAATGAAAAAGCAGTAACAATAAAACATAACATCAGTGCATCCTTTTTAGAGAAAAAAGTTAAACATCACTACGGGATAGTGAAATGTGGTGTTTCTGAAGTAACCTACCCAGGTGTTGTGGTTTCAACGTTACACGTAGGCACAAGTACTCCTTTTTTTTTGATAGAGTAGGCACAAGTACTCCTGAAGCTGCAGTTATGGCATGGTTTGTGTGTGGTTTTGTGCATGTTCTTTTTACCAAAATATCAGAGGCAATTTCTCACCAAAAAAATATCAGAGGCAAATTAGTAAGTACCCATCTTTTCACCTGAAGTCTTCTGCAGTCTGTGCAATTACTCAGTTTTTTTCGAAATGGGGAATATAACCCCGGTTTCTGCATCATGATGATGCACACGCCTTTTATTAAAAACAGAAATATTTAGTCTTACAACTCAGTGAGTTTGCATTGAGTAAATCGCACTTCATATTGTTCAATATACAGCGTAAGAAAGCGTAATCACATCTTTTCTCTTCCTGAAGCAAAGATGGCTAAATTAGTTTGTGCACTATTAGCGGTAAGGAGTCATCGAACACATAAGTCAATACATCATGCATAAAAACTAGTAGTTGTGCACGTTTTTTAACAGAAATATCAGGGGTTGAGTTGTAAGTGCCATCACCACACCTACCAATCGCCTGAAATTTTCTACAATCCGTACAATTATTCAGTGGATTAACATTGAGTAAATTGCACTTCATATTGTTCAATATAGCGTAAAATGGGTAAGCATACCCATCTTTTCACTTTCTGAAGCAAAGATGACTAGATTAGCTTGTCTGTATGTGCACTATTAGCGCTAAGGAGTCATCGAACTTACATTATGTCATTTTGCATAAACACTAGTTGCCCTTCTGTCGCAGTACTATAGGCTTTCATAGATAACATCAGAACATTCTATGCGTGCTAATTAAGCCATGCTTAAGCCAAGGGGTGGTCATTTGTCAAGGACTCGATCAGAGTGACATCTAAACAGCATGGGTGGTTGACTTTGTCCGCACTCCGAAGCTACATAGACGTATACATGGGCCCGGCCCACAGTGTTCGCCTTACGGCGGCGGGCGAGCTCGTGATCAGTAGTAACCAACCGTGCACCAACTAAAGGTCTAAAGCTAGCTTACTGAACTCGGGTAAATGGTTGAACCACGTCTTGACAAAATGCATGAACTAATCATGTGTCCTGTGCATGCTCCTCCTTTTCCTAGTATATAAACAGGCGCACCTAGGATTTCAAACACATAAGCATTGGCCACCATCTCGAGAGCTAGCTCAAGAGGTCAGCAGTCATAGAAAAATGGCGGCTACCTGGTACTTTCTCCTCGTCGCCGTGATAGTGGCCTTGTCCACGAACTTGGCCGAGGGCGCCACGGTGGAGTACCAATTCGATGTAAGTTTCTTGGTTCGTTTGCGATCGATCGCTTCAATCTTGATCTCCATAGCACATGTCCCTAATGTTGCAATTGGTATATATGATGAATGCAGGTGGCAACAATGAACGTGACACGGCTGTGCAGCAGCAAGAGCATCGTGACGGTGAACGGGCAGTTCCCGGGCCCGACGGTGTTCGCCAGGGAAGGAGACCTCGTCGTCGTCCGGGTCGTCAACAACGCCCAGTACAACATGAGCATCCACTGGTACATACTCAGAATGAGCACATTGTAGAGGGTACGTGTATCAATGGAGCAAAGTGTGTTGATTTTATGTGTGACCGCAACGTCGTACACGATGCAGGCACGGCATCCGGCAGATTCGGAGTGGGTGGGCGGACGGGCCGGCATACATCACGCAGTGCCCGATCCAGCCAGGGCAGAGCTACGTGTACAAGTACACCATCTCTGGGCAGCGCGGCACACTGTGGTGGCACGCTCACATCTCATGGCTTCGCGCCACCGTCTATGGCCCTATCGTCATCCTCCCCAAACTCGGCGTCCCGTATCCATTCGCAGCGCCCTACAAGGAGGTTCCCCTCATCTTTGGTACGTGAATAATCCATGGTTCGGAAATATAAGTGTTTCAGATTTATTCAGATTCACAGATTTATTTAGATTCACATGTATTTAAAAAGAAAATGCATAGTTCCGAACTGAGGGAGTAAAATGGCAATCAAATGTGTATCCATGGACGATTAAACTTATTGATTGCGTTGTATGTTCGTTAGGTGAATGGTGGAAGGCGGACACGGAGGCGGTGATCAGCCAGGCACTGCAGACCGGCGGAGGCCCGAACGTCTCTGACGCCTTCACCATCAACGGCCTCCCAGGGCCTCTCTACAATTGTTCCGCCAAAGGTCAACTGTCTACTCTACTTAATTTGCATGCATGTCTAACTGCATAGATATGAACTGTGTAACTGACCGAGCAAGTTGCAGACACGTTCAAGCTGAAGGTGAAGCCGGGGAAGACATACATGCTCCGCATCATCAACGCCGCACTCAACGATGAACTTTTCTTCTCCGTCGCCGGGCACCAGCTCACCATCGTCGACGTCGACGCGGTCTACATCAAGCCCATCACCGTTGACACCCTCCTCATCACCCCGGGGCAGACCTCCAACGTGCTCCTCACCGCCAAGCCGTCCTACCCGGGGGCCACCTACTACATGATGGCCGCGCGGCCGCGCCCTACTCCACCGCGGCGTCGGGGACCTTCGACAACACCACCGTCGCCGGCATCCTCGAGTACGAGAACCCCAGCTCCGGCTCCTCCGCCGCCTTCAACAAGAACCTCCCGGTGTTCCGCCCCACCCTGCCCAAGATCAACGACACGAGCTTCGTGTCCAACTACACCGCCAAGCTCCGGAGCCTCGCCTCGGAGGAGTACCCGGCGCAGGTGCCGCAGGAGGTGGACCGGCGCTTCTTCTTCACGGTTGGGCTGGGAACCCACCCCTGCGCCGTCAACGGGACGTGCCAGGGCCCCAACAACAGCAGCCGGTTCGCGGCCGCCGTCAACAACGTATCCTTCGTGCTCCCCACGACGGCGCTCCTGCAGTCGCACTACACCGGCATGTCCAACGGGGTGTACTCGTCAAACTTCCCCATCGTCCCCGCGAAGCCGTTCAACTACACCGGCACGCCGCCCAACAACACCAACGTCTCCAACGGGACCAGGCTGGTCGTGCTGCAGTACGGCGACACCGTGGAGCTGGTGATGCAGGGCACCAGCATCCTCGGCGCCGAGAGCCACCCGTTCCACCTCCACGGCTTCAACTTCTTCGTCGTCGGCCAGGGGTTCGGCAACTTCGACCCCGTTAAGGACCAGGCCAAGTACAACCTCGTCGACCCCGTCGAGCGGAATACCGTCGGCGTGCCGGCCGCCGGGTGGGTCGCCATTCGCTTCCGTGCCGATAATCCAGGTACAAATCTATCTGTCATCCTAGGCCGGATCGAACATCTTGATTTAACTAGAAAACCTGGGTTCTGATTAAGAAAACTGACCTGTTTCTGATGCAGGTGTGTGGTTCATGCATTGTCACTTGGAGGTGCACGTCAGCTGGGGACTGAAAATGGCGTGGCTGGTGCAGGACGGGAACCTCCCCAACCAGAAGCTCCTCCCTCCGCCCTCCGATCTTCCCAAATGCTAGGAGGAATCGTCCGCTTTTGCTCGCGTGCGCGCACACACAATTGCTTGTTTGCCTGCGTGTCGCGCGTGTACGCGGTTGGTGCTACACAATGCTTTCCTACCGGTGTGCCATTTTTCATGTTATAAGTCGTCATCTGATTAACTGTTGTGAGAGTGTGAGCAGGTTTCTTGATCAGAAGCAACATAAGTAGGCCTTTAATTTTGGACTGCTTGTTAGCTGCATTCTTTTGGTGAACATGTACGGGAGCTGGGTCATATATATGCCCATGTGACTATCCAATAATTTGTACCAACATTTGATTTATGGAGAGGAAATTGTTCTTATTTCATACGCAGATTCTTATCATAGGATGCATCCATTGCAAATTCGTTCTATTCAGTATTATTCAGCAAATTATGTGGTCACCGGCTCACTGGATGATATTTGGATACCCATTGTTAGGCAGCAAAGTCAAGGATTTCATCCATAAAACCATGGACCATGTGTTTGTAAGAAGAAAAAAACTAACACGTCAAACCAGATTTAAAGGTGAGATGTCCGCAGCCGCTCCTAGGGGAGTGGCTCGAGCTAAACCCTAGCCTAATGTCTCCCCCCCCCCCCCCCCCCAATTCTTTCACCACCGGTGGAATCCAAGGGGCAAAGCCTCCTTGGCGGACGCCGGCGGGCTCGCATCCCTCCCAGATCCCGATGCGGGGACCTCTGGCCTAGCATGGCTCTTGGTACGTTGGGCAGAGCTCGGACACAAGGTCATTAGCTCTGGAACTTTTTGTTGGTGGCATGGCTATGAGGGTAGTGCTTCGGCCACCTATGGGTTTGGGAAGCGGCGTCTACGACAACAAGTGTGTCAACAACAAGAGGATCGAAGGCAAATTTTCTAGAAATGGCGGCGCCAATGGATCGCGGTACGGTAGTGCCCCAATCCAAGGCAAAGCACAATGGCTTCATGCCATTCTGGCTTGCAGATTAGGGTTGGTGTGCGGTCGCGATTGTGGCTGGAAGGTGTTTTTTTAAGTGGGTCCCTCGTTTTCAAAGTTTTTATTTTACCCATGGCCCGAGTGGGCGTGGGTCCACCGGAGGGGATCTTAACATTGGTTTTAGTGGTGCCTGACACTTATGTTGTCGGTCATCAACATGCTCATACATGCATAGTTTTTTGTCATGTCGTGTTGAGCACGACAAAACTGTGTGTTTGAGCAACAGTTGGAAGGTCCACCATTTAGACCGAAGACGTTTTGCTATGTCATGTTCCACATATCTTCTGTGTGGAGCTTATGCATATTCGTTGTAGAATGGTTTAGGACACACCACATATATGGAAGAGTATGGGGTCTGTTTGTGCTCGGAAGTGTCAAGGCTAGAATGAAAGAAGAGTTGGTCAAGAAGATGCGACAACTAAAGGAGTTATGGCCTATTGGCAATAATACTAAGAGTTACTTATTATATATAACTCCTTTTTATTATTAAGTTTGTCATTTATGCTATAACTATGGTGTTCCTTGAATATGAAATTTGAAGAAAAGCTCACTAGCAGGTGTAGAGAGATAAACAAGAAAGAAATAGTTCCTAGTTATACCGCTAATAAAACTAGCTCATTTGTTGTGAGATTATCAAGCTTTTCTGATCATGAGCATGGCATGCTATTCTTTGGGTGAACAATTGCATTGGACATACCCAAGTCACTGGTATGCTATGAGATATTCTAATTGATTAGCACCAAAATAACTTTAAGTTTTAGATTATATAAAACTCCTTTGACAATGAGAATATTACAGTAACTCATATCCGAGGGTCTGCTTTGATCTTATCAGCCATCATCGGTTAACTTTGCGTGTTGGGGAAGTTAAGAATTAGATATATCTGAAGATACGGATGTTTAATGATTCAAGACTGGGATTTGTTCTTCCTGGACAAAGGGGAGATATGAACATGCCTCCTCGGTATTGTGATATTAAGTAACATGTCTGTGCAGCTGTGATAGTGATCATATGCCATCATCAATATACACCTAATGAGAAAATGAGCATTGATACTAGATCGAGGATAACAGATGTAGTGATCAAAGAGTATAACATATATGAAACATGGAAGGTTTGTTCAAGTTCTAGACTTCGAGCATGCAAAGGAGCAAACATGGATGTCCATATCCTAATGTTAGTTATTGATCTGAAGGTGTTCGAACTCATGACTGCGCTATACTGAATGTGTCAGGTCACATGCTTGAGATTGTAAAATATGTTGTGAGAGTTATATTTATGCTATGTGGTTGAGAGAAGTTGTTTGGGATGCTTCCGGTAGCATCTAGAATTGTTACGTCGAATTTATGTGTAAGAGTGAAACTTCCGGAGTCACTTCGAGCATGTCGTAAGTGATTCGGGGTAACATTGGAAGTGTTTCAGGGTTGCCATATATATGGAATTATTCTCAGAATCATTCCGATGATATTTCGTATTTGAGAAATCTCGTCCGGTGAAATCTAGATTGTCCAGTGGCCATCCAGATAAGAGGGGGGGGGGGAGATTTCCAGTGAAGAGAGAGAAAGGAAGGTGGCCGGCCAGGCCACCAGGGTCTCAAAGAACCAGCTAGGCCCTAAGGGCCCATGGCGGCACCCCCTTCCGGAAGGTGGTCCTTAGGGTTAGGGTGGCCAGCCCACCCCTTGGCCGAACCGACCTAGGGAGGGCGACGCCGGCCCTACGTGCCCCAAGGGTAGCGGCTGTTGTGCCCTTCCCAAGTTGATGGCCCCCTCTCCACCTATAAATAAAGGTGCTCCCACCTCAATTAGTGTGCAATTTTCTCTCGGAGTTTCTCCTGGCCCTTAGGTTAGTTGTGTCTATGTCTCTCCCTCTCCACATATGCCGAAAGGATGCACCACTCTCATCGTGATAGCCTAGCCCTGGATGGTGAAGCTCTCGTGGATTGTACCTTTGGATGCGTGAACTGCGCCAGAGGAATTGCCCGTCCGATTCTTGGATCAAGGGGAGATATCCTCGCGGCTGGGAGGATTTTCCTTACAACAGGGATCAAACAGATCATCATCTTCATCGAGCGATTCCGCTTTACTTGGTTAGTTGATATCGATTGAATCCCGTTATTGCAACTACATAGAATACATCTTAGGTGTTCGTGTAGATTTAATTTTTCGAAATACATGCACAATCCCCTTCAACAACACATTCTAGTCGAGGTTTGATGGTACTTCTTTAGTATCAGGACTAGAGATTAGAGCTAAAAACCTCTGTTCTGACATTCTTTATTCGTACTTGGCAATAACGATGTTTCAACATAGTTATATTGCTGAAAGCTTGCCCAGAATTTGACATGTCATGATCTATAGTTTTGACTGGATCCATCAATGGTTGCAGTTGTGTCCTTACCCTTGTTGATTGTGTTGCTTTAGGAGAACCTTCTCATGACCCGTGATATTGTGTTGTTCCAGAGGCTATGTGTACTTGATATTTTTCTAGATATTAGTATAATTCCCTTTATCGGAAAAAAAACTCAGAATAAAAAGTATCACAACATTCTACCGCACTTGGAACAAAAAAGAGCAAAATGAGAGGTTTGGTGACATGTAGTTTAGTTTTACTAAACCAGATAGAAACCACAATTTCAACTATAAATATGGTGATCTAAAAAAACTATAAATTTGGTGACATGTAGTTTAGTTTTACATCCAATTCAACCTGACCGTAACAAATACATGACCCATAGCGCGATTTACTCTTGAAAAATGCTCACATCAAGTGGTGGCCACTTGTAACCAAACTACCATGTGTGATCTGAGTGAATCAGTGTATTGGTGGTACCTTAACGGTACCTTGAGAGGACATGAAAATTCAGGAACCCGAGGGATGGCATAGAACTATAGAAGGTTCAGAGGCACGACCGTGGATCAGTGAGCACCATAGGAATGGATAGCTCTCTTTGGGACACGCAGCCACCTAAACACTCCTTTCACTATCTTCCCAGTCTATACCACTCAAAACCTCACCTCCCCCCTGCATTTCCTCCTCTGCCCTGTCCTTCTTTCTAGACACCAATCCTTCTTCCTCACCCAACCGACCAACTTTCGGAGCAACTGAATTGCAGCATGCCCGTAGTGATGAAAGCTCTTGCTGCTACCTCACCTGCCTTGGCGCCACCACGGCTCCGTCGAAGCCTCACAGGTTTTGTCCGTTCGTTCTCGCTGAAGCCGCATTTCCATTTCTGCCCGGCAGTGGTGTATAGTTCAGCACTTTCATATTTGTGTGAATTCAGTACGCAAATTCCACTGCACATTGTTCATGGTTTGGGATGGTTCAGAATTGACCATGGTGCCTCTGTATGCCGTTCTGTCACACCATGTTTGTTAAGGATGCCATTTCGGTTGGAGTAATGGCATGATAAGTCGGATTATTTATGTAATTTTACTGCACATCATGTTTGTTAAAGATGAAAAAGGGCATGATAAGTCGGATTATTTATATAATTGTACTGCACATCACAGTCAGTCGGGTCGTTCTCTGCTGTTAGCCCATCTAGTGTTTTGCCTGGTTCAGACATCAAAAAGTTCAGGCAAACACTCCATATCTAAAATCAGTCGGAACATTAATTATTTTTTTCTGAAGCACCAAGGTGATTCTTCAACATATTCAGTGAAGAGTATAGCGTGCCCTATGTATCAGAACTTTACAAGCCATTTTTGTGATATCCATTGTCCATTTTTGCGTCTCAACTAAACATTGATGAGCCATGGTCTAGTCATGACCTTGAACCGTTCTGAATTTCACATTCAGTACCTGACACCACGCGTTTACAGGTTCATCTGGTGCCCCATGCCAAAGCCTGAACTCTTCCTTCAGCGGCATCTCCCTGCGGTGTCGCCCCCGCCGGTACCCTGTCTACTCGAGACCATGCAGCTCACGTTCACCGGTGGCGATGCTGGCGGTGAAACCGGCGATCCAGTTCATCCAGGGCACGGACGAGCAGACGATCCCAGACGTGCGGCTGACCAAGTCCCGCGACGGCACGAACGGGACGGCTATCTTCGAGTTCGACCAACCGTCGGTGTTCGACTCCTCGGCTGAGCTCGGGGACATCACGGGGTTCTACATGATCGACGAGGAGGGCGTGCTGCAGACAGTGGACGTGAGCGCCAAGTTCGTCAACGGCAAGCCGGCGAAGGTGGAGGCCAAGTACGTGATGCGCACGGCCAGGGATTGGGACAGGTTCATGAGGTTCATGGAGAGGTACTCGCAGGCCAACGGCCTCCAGTTCTTCAAGAATTAATTGTACCCTTATCTTCTCGTGGGTCGCTGTGTGTCTGTGTTGCCGTGTTCTGTTCACCGTAACTGCTGCGTCGCTAGTCGTGATGGAGGTGATAAACTTATGTAGAAGCTTGGTATTGAGTTTTCATGTGTTACTTCGATTTTTTTTGTAAACACCGGCTGAAACCACGTAATATAATACTTATATGTTATGAATGAAATAAACTTAGATCATTGATTGAGGTTCGGATCTTTGCAGACTATAGATGATTTTTTAGAAGTGCTGCCTCTGTCCGAATTTAATTGAACTAGTGGCTGGGGCGCCCCTTGGGGCGCCTCCTGGCCGGAATGTAGCAATCCAATTACTTACCTTCATACTCCTTGCATCTGATGACTTAGAACGGCAAGGTATTATATTTTTCTTTCGCACATGAAAATCTATCAGTTTACTGGTTAATAAATTTCTGATTGCTCTGCTTGTACACAAAACTCCCCATATCTAGCCGGCCTAACTGTAAGAAAAAAATTGTGAACAGAACATACACTTGCATTTAGTTTTGCATTCAATGGAATACTTCCTCATTGACGCAACTTTGTCTAGATACATATGTAACAATTAATTTAGAACAAAAAGTACAAAACAACATCTTATATAGTTCACATGGGTCATGATTCTTACATGAAAGAAATTACTATGGAAAGATGAGCAAGACTTTAACAGACGTGCTTTAGAAGTTTATAGACAAAAGATGCTCACATGAAAGAAATTCAGAAGCAGCATGAACTCCGAACTATGCTAGACTGAAGTTTTATTTCAGAGCACTATATCTTGCAAATATCATCGACCGATGTTCCAAGATGATTAAGGTATGCATAAGTTTCCGCCTCCCTGCAACAATGCTTTGTATATTACTTGGACATATTACCATCCTTCTCTCTATACGCTTTACCAGACCAGAAATGCATAAACTATAGACATGCACCAATTTACGTCAATCCATCTGTGAATATTAGCAGAGACATTTTCAATGACCCTTGTCAAAACACTTGATGACAAACAACAAGCAAGCTGAGATAATTGTAAAATCAGAAAATGGCTGGTTGGCATAACTTAATAGAACACGTGCAAAATCAGGACAAAACTAACAAAATAACCATAAAAGTGACATATTTATCCTAGTGTGACTGTAACTCCTCAATTTCCTCTTACAAATTCCAAACAACCCAAATGTGTCACATGAACATAGCTTTGTACCCAAAAAAAATTTAATTGTCCTCTTGTGCATTGTCAGAATGGATTGATGAGCCAAGACCACACATGCATGTTTCTCATCATTATGAAGACATTTTGTCACATAGTTCTTGTATTTTTTCAAGATTCCCACTCATTTCACTAAGTCGTACCACTATTCTTGTGAACGCAGCACATTCATCAATTGCTCAAGTAGGTGGGTAAATGAACACTAAATAGTTTCTATGCATAAGAAATATAAGAAACACCATATTACACATTCTACAAGTGGAAAGGACGATGCTGGAAAATAAGGTAACTTGATGCCAAGTTTTACCTCATGGAAGCAACACACATGCAAAGACAGCTCGCACTTCAGAAAATGACACACTGAATAGCATATGTGCAAAACAAATAAGAGAGAAACATAAGTGAACATGGCAATGAGCAAGAAAATAAGAGAATAAAACTCTAGATAGATTGATCGGCAAAGCTCAGTAGCTTTCAAATACACCAATGGAAGGTAGTGTGCACTATCAAATTGAAAACTTGGCTAATGTTAGCATAGTCAACTTGAAAGAAAGGACTTGCTGGATTTGTCTTAGACAGAGGAGTGTATATCACTTACAACCTAAAATGAAAAGCAATAAGAAGCAAGCCAGTGGAAAGAGCACAAATTAAAATAAACACACACGCCCACCAGGCAGTAACCCACAATGGTAATAGCTAGTTATGTGGTATATGTGCACACATATGTAACTGATATATAGGTTAAGTAAGTAGAGAAGCAGTCATACACTAATTTTGTTGTGACAAAACAAAAATCACCTTTAATTATTATTTAAGATTATTTTGGTTCACGGTATATGAGACAAGAAACGGATTTCTATGAGCATGCAGAATTAATTTAGAACAAACCATTGTAACATATACAGATCAACCAGCATATATAAGAAACAACAATTGAACTATTTTTAGAGACAAAGTTATTAGTAGCAGGTGTAAATAAATAATAGTGGGGAAATTTGAAACACCTTGCTGTAGCCAAAATAAAATAGCAATGGCCTTGAGCTAATAGCACTAAGAACATAATGCAAAGAATATGGGTTATTGATAAAACTCTATTCATACAGTTTGGTGCTTAGTGAACTGATACATACAATGGCATATGATCAGTTGACACATATGGCCGCCTCAAAACCATTGGGTTTGTTTGGAGCATTAATTGAATTGAATTTCATATGTGCAATGTAATGCTAGATAGACACAAACACATATGCATTGTTATAAATTGGGAAAACTGCTCAAACAATTTGTAAATAAACAAACAAACCTTTTGGTAAATCTACATGTTGATACATCTGCAGGGGAGGAATAATATTCTCGGTACATATTTCTACATGCATGCCACTTTGGTTTTGATAGCAGACCACCACCACAGCACAATACTTCCTGACATGGACAAAATCAAGCGGGTATCAAACCAAGCCAACAGAAATCAACGCAGGGGTCACATATATGAATCAAAGGAAAATTGAAGGGTGATAGGGGGCGTATTTCCATTATACCTTCCAATCAGAGTAACAAAGTAAGGGTGATATTCAGATAAATGAACATCTTTAAATGTTTGCTTTTACCTTCGCCCAAATCTTGGAAAGTAGAAAATCCTTTTTACAGGTTATATATATGAACACATGCAGTTGCTATTATGAAAAAGATTCAATAACCAAAAAATAAAAATGTAAAGCCTAAGTCTATAAAATTCATCTTGGGTGGTTGATACTCTACTGAAGATTAAATCTGAATGGAACAATTATGCATCTGATATCACATTCTTTTGGGGTGATGGGTAAACTACGACATGATTTACAAAAAGAGCTTATAATGGTTTATTATGCAAAGCAAGAGGTTAATATGAAACCTTCGGCTTCTTCTTCAGAAATTTTCTGTTGTAGCTTCTTCCTCCTCTTATATTTTTTACATGTGTATGCACTTCTCGTGCCTGGAGCAACCAACAAGAAAAAAAATCAGAAAAGGGATGGCAAGAGCATACAAGAAGAAGAAAAGATCACCCTGTTCTTCACCAAGACTTTAGGAAGTCTCCCAACTCCTTCCCTGTACATGCAGGACTCATGTTTGCATCAAACACAGAATTGTAAATAAAACTAAAATACCCACAAACAAACCCAAGCTAGTCGGTCAATCACACTGTCAAAAATTTAAAAATAAATAGCAATGAGCTATGCAACCAAATAACTGAAATTAATAACAATATAATTTATACATAACTATGAAAGGGGATTGAACGGGGAAGACAGAGAAAAATGTGAGGAGAGGGGGAGAGAAAGAGGGAGGCAAGGAGCACCTGATTTCGCCTGGGCGGCTGGGCCGGTGAGGACAGGGCTGCGGAAGAGGACACAACAACTAAGTTTGCACAGCGAACCGAGCAAAGGACGGTATACGCTAGCAGCGCGCAGTGCGCCCGAAGCAAAGCACACAGACTGGAATCGAGACATACTATGACTATGACAGCTGGGCCATGGCCTGGATCGGGCCCATGTTCAGTGTACAGAGGTTAGAGGACATGTGGTCCTGCCCAACTACAATCAACCACGGTGCGGCAGCTGAAGCAATCAACGAGGTAATTCTCCGATGAACCAAATCGAGCAAAGTAGCTACCGTGGCTCACTCTGAGATAGGGCAAGTACACAGACACTTGCTTGTTCTCAATTCAACCAATACGTTAGTTGTTCATTAGCCTTCTCTCCCCCGGGTTGATTAAATAGAACGGAGGGAGTAGCTTTTATGCAACATGTTAGAGCATGTCTAACAGATTTTCTATTTTTCTTCCCCGTAAAACACGAGTAGAGAGTCCTGTATTCACTTTTCACCGGCCGAAAACTCGTCCGAGCTAGCAGACCCCGTATCTCCACCCCTTATTTCACCCCGTATTTTTAAAAATGCAAAACCTGGGAGAATTCATAGATAGTTCTTCACATAGATCATAGATAGAGGATATACAAAATTGTGCGATCCTACTAGATCGTGACTTCTACAATGCTAGGGATGCGCCTAGTCGTCGAGGATGATGATCGGAGTGGTGGCGGCTGCCTCCTGAGCCTTCAGCTCCTTGACGGCGGCATGGCCTGCGCCACCTCCTCCGCGTCCGCCTGCGCCTTGTCGGCGGCGTCCTTCTTGGACGCGGCCATCGCCTCCAAGAAGAGGGGGTCCTCCCCCTCCTCCGCCTCCTCTTCCTCGTCACCGGCCCGCGGCGCTCCTCCGCTGGAGCTCCCCTCCCACGCGGCCTTCCACGCGCGCTCCTCCTCCCACGCGCTCCGCCACTTCTCGAAATCGTCGCCGCTCATCGGCTTCAACGGCGGGTCGACCTTGTGGTAGCGGCCGCCCTCCGCGAAATCCCGGAGCATCGGCGGCATCCACTCGAACTCGACGTACTTGCACGCCGCACGCTGACTCCCGGCGGCCGAGAATTTGCAGTGGCGGCGCCACGCCTCCTCCACCGTGGCCGGCTCACGGGAACGATTCGATCCGGCGGTGGGCGAGAGGCTGCTCCTACGTTGTGCGCTCATGGCTGGGGGCGGTGGAAATGCGGTGGCGTGCGTGTGCGAATTGCTCGCCGGAGTGGTGGCGGCGCACGGCGGGGCTAGGGTTGCGAGTGAGGGGTTGGACCCCCACTCGCACCTTGTCGTTGCCTATTCGACGGTGCCTCGGAGGAGGGATCCTCACGAGGGGGAGAAGAAGTAGGAGCCATAGGGCGGAGTGCACACGGGACGGTGGTACGCGATTTACCCAGCTTCGAAACACCTGCACGATGACCGGGCCTACTGCTGCTTGTCTGGAATTATCTCGGCGCTTTCGCGTTGTTACAATGAGTTGTGGTTGTGCCTCTAGGGCTCCCGGGATCCGGCTTATAAAGACGCACGGATCTAGGGTTTACACGGAGAGTCCTAGCCGGAATACAAGTTGCCTAACTACGGTACAATGTCTTGCCGTGTACATCAAGGATCCGCCTTCCTCCAAGTAGTGCTGGATCCGGATACTTCATGGGCCTTCACGAATCCGGCCTCCTCCGTAGGTCGGTTGGGATCCGGCTTCCTGCTCCTGGGCTGGACTTCATCCTTCGGGATCTACAGCAACTGGGCCGCCCGATGGGCCACATGCCACACCACCATCTGTGGGCCACCCGGGCTTGCCGGATCTAGGCCATGCCGTTGATACACCCATAAAGTATACCCACAACAGTAGCCCCCGAAGTTCTCCGAGATTCATCATTCCTCCGACTTCATTCAGCTCGGATCTGAAGAGAATCTTGAAGAGCTTCAAAACCTTCTTGTTTCCGATATCCTCTTCTCGGAAATCTTCTTTTCTCCTGAATTGGCAATGCAACGAAGATTCCACTTTTCCCGCGCACAACTTCCTCCTTTCCCGCGCTAAATTTTCGGAGATGCGAATCTTTATCCGGAAATTTTGGGAGCGCACAGTTAAGTTACCTCCACGTCGTTTTACCGCTTTTGACCTAAGACACGTGTCGATCATCTGACCGTGTGACCGTTCCGTTCCCACCGTTGGATCCGAATCACGAATCTCCACGCGAGGTCTATAAATACCCCCAAGCACGGTAACTTCGCATTCTTTCACCGCATCCTCACCGCATCGTCTTCCTCCTCGAGCTGCGCCGCCCATCGGATCTCGACTTCGGCGAGCTCACTCCACGGGAACTTCGCGCGCCGCCGTTCCATGCCTCCCTCCGCACCGAGATTGCCACGGTTGATCGGGAAAACGTCTCCGGCACCGATTCTTGGTCATCGGAGGCTCAACACTGCAAGTTCGACGACCTCCATCTCATCGGAGCTTCGCCGGACCACCGCGCCATTAATGGTACGTGCACCGGCCTCGTAGAAGAAGAAGTAGACTTAGCGTAGATTCCGGTTACTCAACTAGTTTGCATGGGTGCAGCCGGAAGCATGCCGCATGGTTCACCACATTGTACTGGTAGTTCTCCGAGTAGCCCGGATCCCAGCACTGTAGAACCAATCTGCCCGGATCCCATTGCATATCTACCACCATACGTTTCCGACATTAGGCTCGCTCAACCATTCTCCGCCTCTTCCAGTACCGTACTAGGCCGGATTCCAACTGCTCAAGAGCTCCAAGAAGAACTTCAAGGCCAAGCTAGAATGGCAGCCAAGGTTCAGGAAGCGGAAAATAAGAAGGCTTCCAAGGCCCGGATCCGCGAAGGCGTGAGGGGTCAATGGTGGCCCTGTGAAACCACTGACCGTATGTATCCGCCTCACGATTCCCACGAGTCCGTCCGGTACTGGAACGCCAGATGGTTCTACGTGAAGAATGTTTCAGTTCCGAGTGTCCACGATGGACTCCCCTCCTTCAGAAACACGCCTCCAGAAGAACTGGCTAACTGGAGCTTCATCCCCACGCTTGCTCAAACTCCGATACTGGAGAAGGTGGCCCGAAGGATTTCCTGGTTGGTCCACGATGGACTAACCGGAGCCCAGCTGACCCTTAGCTGGTTCTCCTGGAGAATCCAACCTCTGCGCTACAACGCACGCATGATGTGCGCATATACTGGGGCGGACGATCCTCTCCGGGTAACGCGCCATGATCTTCCGGCTGACTCCCTCAAGAGGAGATTCAAGAAGCTAGTGAAGATAGGCCGGGGCCAAGAGGTCCCGGAACTGATCAAAGACATCAAGACGAACGACCAGTGTCCTCCGGTAAGCACTTGCTTCTTCGTTGTTCTTCAACTTCTCAAATTTTCAAAGTGTTTAAACTTGTTCTTCTAACCCTTCTCGCAGCTCGATACTTTGGCGGAGGAGGATCTACGCAACATACTCCGAGTCCCAGTCAGCGGCGACGCGGCGGAGGAGGATCCAGAGGACCTTGAGGAGGAAGAGGAGCGAGCGCCCCGAAAGGCTGCCCCTCGACCTACGAAGCGTCCTCGCGCCAAAGCTTCCGGCTCTGAAGCCGGAGCCAGCGGCGAGGCCTCTGCCAAGAAACCCAAGGTGACCAAGCCGCCTCCGCTCGACTCCAAGAAGGCGGAACGCGAGAGTCTTAAGCTGTTGACGACAGCAGGGAAGCGCTCACGCCCCAACATTCCGGGCGCGACGTAAGTTTCCGAGTGCCATGCGTCTTTCAAACTTGACAAGCTTTATTTACTTATGTTTTCCCTTTGCCTGCTTGCAGGAATCCGAGCACCACCACCACGCGGACCAACGTGCAAGAACCCATCACGAAATACATGAAGAAGTCCCCCGCCGTTGGTCCTGCCACTCCTGCTCCACCAAGCGCCCCCCAAGCTACCCCACAACCATCTCCTCCTCCCGCGGATCAATCTCCTGCTCCTGCTGCATCCACTCCACCGGAGATAATTCCGGTTAGCAGCGACAAAGCGGGCGGAGAAAGTTCCGGCGGCAAGGGCCCTGCCCCTGAAGAAGCTGAAGTACAAGGCCGTGAGGAAGCAGAGGTCACCTCCTCCGGCAAAGCTGAAGCTGCAACTGGTGATATGGTCGTTTTCCCCAAGAATTTTGGAGATCCGGCTGATCTTACCTCCACCCCTAAGGCCTATGCCACAAAGTTTTTTAACAAACTAACAGAGGCGGAAAAATGGGAGCTGGAGCAAGATCTGCTCAACTCTGTGCTGAACAATGCCTGGGGTAAGCCTGACACCGAGACGTCGGAGATCCATGACTTCAAAAGGGAAACCGGCCAGTTCTTGGACAAGCTCATCTGCAAGCGAAAGGTAACTCCCCAGTAGCCCCCAAGTATTTAGGCGGAAACTAGTGTAGTTAGCGTCCTAGATACTTAGAGAAAACTCAAACTGAAGGAAGATGTTAAATGTCGTGGCAGCCCCCAAGCATTATGGTGGAAAGATTTCCGGCAACAATGCTTTAGAAAGACTTAACCATAAAATACTTGTGGAACTTACTCCTGCACTGACTGGATTTACAGGAACATCAAGCTCTGCATTTTGAGCTGCATAAAAACATTGCTCTTCAGCGCCGTGTTACCCTCAGCCAGGCGGAAAAGATTCAACACTTCAAAGAGGAGAATGCGGAGCTGAAGAAGCAGCTGTCAGAAGCCCAAGGTTGGTTTCCGACTCTCTTTTGCCTGTAGATTATGTTCCGCATCTCAAACTTAACGTTTACATATCTTTTGAATAGGTGCATCCTCGTCCCTTGCTGCAGCCTCCTCCGAGCTGGAAACTCTACGCGCCTCCCAGAAAACTCTTGAGGCAAAACTTGCCGAGGCGGAGAAAAAGCTTGCTGAGAAAAGCTCGGAGCTCATCTGCAAAGAGGGCGAATTCCAGCTCAAGAGGAAAACTGACAGTGAGACCATCAAGGAGCAGCAAAAGGAGCTGGGGGACTCCGGAATTACATGGAGACAGCGGAGAACTGCTGGGACCTGCTGAATTCCGACTTCATGGGTATGTCCTCGAAGCTCATAGAGTAGTGCATATGTTGCGCTTAATTTTGTTATACTTAACAAGAATTGTGTCTTTCAGATCCTCTTGGATATGATGAAGAGCGTCGAAGCCAGTTCCCGCGTGATGATCTGCTTCAGCTAGCCGGAAAGGATTGCAAGGATCTCATCTCCGCCTCCCGGAAGATCTGCCACAACCTAAACCTTAAGAAAAGCCGAACTTGCGATGTGCGCAAGCTTATCAAAAGGATGGAAATTCTTCCGGAGTTGGTGGTGGATCTGCAAGGATCTTCTGCTCGAGGCGTAGCTGCCATGTCCTTGGCCATGTGCTTGGTGCACCACCCGGATCTGGATATCGACAGAGTGACTGCTGGTGTTCCTCCGGAGGCAGACGTCAACGCACTTCTGGATGCACTTAGTGGCTACGACACCCGCATTGCCCGGAGAATTCGCCATGACGAATTTTATGACAAGGTGGTGCTTCCAGCTGACGAGCCCCTTGAAGCTGAGCTTCTCAAGGAACGCGAGGCGGAATCCAGACCTGCGCAATCCGGAAGTCAGTACACCTGGACAAGCTCCAAGGACCAAGGTGGCGTTGCATCTCCGGCTGCAGAAGAAGAAGAAAACGAGGACGATGTCTCCTGCTAAGGATGCAGAGAAAGAAGCTCCGGCGGTTGATGTCAATGTGGAAACTTCTCCGGCTAAGGAGAAGTAAAAAACTTATTCCTGCGGAAAAGATGGAAAACAATGCATCATTTTAGCCCCGAGAGGGTTTGTAATATAACTTTAAATTCTTAAGTAGCTAGGGACGAAACACGTATGCATGGGCGGAAACAACTTATCCTGCTATCCGTTAATATTATTTGCATGTTTCATTTTGTTGGAAAGCAAGTGTTGATTTCTATGTTTTCCGGCTTACTCATTTGACCATCCGCGAGCCGGAAGACCTTTAGCCGGAAACGCTCGCCAGCGGCGACGAAGCCCAATGGCAATCCGTCAATAACCGCAGAAACAAGCCCCCAGCCCAGGTGCCGGAAATCGCTACTAGGAATCCACGAGTTCGCAACAGAAAATATTTCCACCAGAAAACTTAAGCTTACGTCCTAAAGGACGATTTTTTAAAATCACAACTCTCATACACGCCTAGGCGGAAATATCTAGCTCTGCGGTTTTAGCTGGAAAACATACACGATCTAAAAATGAACAAGTAAAGGAGGTAAAAGACTCAAAGAGTGAACCAAAAGCTTTATTTCATTGATCATGTATAACTATTACAGAATATGTAACTTGGAATTTTTTTGCTAAGTGTGGAAAGGACGTAGCTGTGCAATGTTCCAAGGGCGATCTGTTTCGTCGTAGATGTCATCCGGATCCTCTCGCTTGCGTTTCCGGTACCAGTTAGCAGGTCTGTCCTTTAGCTCCCGGAAATCAACAAGATAGTATGATCCATTGTGAAGCACTTTGCTAACGACAAAGGGTCCTTCCCATGGAGATTGCAGCTTATGGTCTTTCACCTGACGAAGGCGGAGGACCAAGTCTCCGGCCATGAAAGAGCGATTCCGAACTCGACGGCTGTGATAGCATCGGAGTTTCTGCTGGTATATGGTGGAGCGTTGGTCAGCTAAATTCCGAGCTTCTTCGATCAAGTCCACAGATAGCTGTCTGGCCTCGTCAGCAGTTTCTTCATTGTAGGCAGAGACTCGCGGTGAATCGTGGATGATGTCGGAGGGGAGCACGGCTTCGGATCCGTATACTAGGAAGAAAGGAGTAAATTTGGTTGAACTGTTAGGGGTAGTTCGTAAACTCCACAAGACAAAATCGAACTCATCATCCCAAGCTCCAGCTGCGCGTCGCAGCGGTTCTTCAAGGCGTGTCTTAATTCCTGATAATATGAGACCATTGGCCCTTTCGACCTGACCATTGGACTGTGGATGAGCCACAGAAGCAAGGTCCATCCGTATCCCTACGTCCTCACAGTAATCCTTCAATTCTCCCTGTGCGAAGTTTGTTCCATTATCTGTGATTATGCTGTGTGCGATGCCGAATCTCATCATGAGGCTGCAAACAAATTTTAGTGCCGTAGCACCGTCGGCTTTTCTCACTGGCTTTGCCTCGATCTACTTACTGAACTTGTCAACAGCGACCAGGAGGTATTCAAAACCGCCAGGAGATGATTTCTTTAGTTTACCAACCATATCGAGCCCCCAGACCGCAAATGGCCAGGTGATAGGGATGGTCTTCAGCTCTTGGGCTGGAGCGTTTGGTAGAGTAGCGTAGTACTGGCAACCTCGGCAGGTCTTAACCAGCTTGTCAGCATCTTCTTTAGCTGTGAGCCAGTAAAACCCAAGCCGAAAAGCTTTTGCAACGAGTGACCTGGGAGCGGCATGATGCCCGCAGTCCCCTGCATGGATCTCTCTGAGTATCTCAATACCATCTTGACTGGAGACGCATTTGAAAAAAACTCCTGTTGCGCTTCGTTTGTAGAGCTGTCCGTCAACGATTGTGTAGGATCTTGCTCGTCTGATGATCTGTCGTGCGATGACCTCGTCCTCTGGCAACTTTTGATCAATGAGGTAGTCCAGGAAAGGCTGTGTCTAGGCCGGAGTGATGACCATCACTTCCCTAGCCGGAGATACTGCCACCTCTAGGTTTTTCGGGTTAGCGCCCTTCACCGAGGGTATCCGGAGATGCTCCAGGAAAATACCAGGCCGGATACGAGCTTGGATAGCATGTCTGCCGCTGCGTTATCGTCTCTCCTGACGTACTTGACTTCGTATCCGAGGAAGCATTTGGCGATCTCGTCAACTTCGTCTCTGTAAGCCGCCATGACGGAGTTTCTGGCGTTCCAGGTTCCGGCTACTTGCTGTGCCACCAGGTCGGAATCTCCGCAGCAAATGATGTGCTTGATCCCTATCTCCTTAGCGATGCACAGTCCGTGTAGTAGAGCCCCGTATTCCGCCATATTGTTTGTAGCTTCGAAGTGGATCTGCCGAACATACTGCAGTTCTTCTCCAGTAGGGGACTTTAGGGTGACTCCGGCTCCTGAGCCTTGGTGCTGCTTGGATCCATCGAAGTGCATAACCCATGTCTTTGGTTCTGGCTCCAAATTTATATCCGGAGCTTCTGTCCAATCTGCGACAAAATCTGCCAAAATCTGGGACTTGATCGCAGTCCTGGCTTTGCAGTTGATGTCGAAGGCGGATAATTCAATGCCCCATTTTGCTGTGCGTCCTGTTGCGTCAGTGTTATTGAGAATTGTTGACAACGGAGCTTTGCTCACGACTGTTACTGGATGCTCCTGGAAGTAGTGTCTTAGCTTCCTTCTACCTAGGAATACTCCATATGCTAGCTTTTGAAAGTGAGGATATCTCTGTTTGGATTCCGTAAGCACTTCGCTAATGTAGTAGACTGACCTTTGGACTCCATACTCGTATCCTTCTTCCTGTCGCTCCACCATGATGACGAGGCTGATGACTCTGTTGGTAGCTGCCAGGTAAAGGAGCATAGGATCTGACTCTCCTAGTGCTGCTAGGATAGGTGGGGAGGTGAGTATTTCCTTCAACCCTTGAAGTGCTGCATCTGCTGCCTCGTCCCAGACAAATTTGTCTGTCTTCTTCAATAGCTTGTACAGGGGTAGCACCTTCTCGCCAAGACGGCTAACGAACCTGCTGATTGCTGCAACACAACCAGTTAGTCGTTGCACATCTTTGAGACAAGTTGGCCTTTTGATGCACAGGATTGCCTTGATTTTCTCCGGGTTAACATCAATGCCCCTGTTAGAGACAATGAAGCCAAGGAGTTTTCCGGTTGGAACGCCAAAGACGCACTTCAGCGGATTTAACATCATCTTGTACCGTCGGAGATTCTCAAAGGTTTCTGTAAGATCGCTGATCAAGTCGGATCCTTTCCGTGTCATGACCGTGATGTCGTCGACGTAGGCGTGCACGTTCCAGCCAATTTGGTCCTTCGGGCACCGCTGCATCGTACGTTGGCAGGTGGCACCTGCGTTTTTCAAGCCAAAGGGCATGGTAACATAGCAGTAAGTGCCAAACGGGGTGATGAACGAGGTCGCCTTTTGGTCGGACTTCTTCATCCGGATCTGGTGATACCCGGAATATGCGTCAAGAAAACACAGAAGTTCCGCCCCTGCCGTCGAATCAATGACTTGGTCAATGCGCGACAGGGGAAACGGATCCTTCGGACAATGCTTATTCAAGCCGGAGTAATCGATGCACATTCTTAGTATTTCAGAATTCTTTTTGGGTACAAGGACTAGATTTGCGACCCAATCAGTATGGATAACTTCTATTACAAAACCTGCCTCTAGTAACTTTGCTAATTTCATTCCTATGGCGCGGCGCTTCTTATCTCCAAAGCGTCGCATAGCTTGCTTCACCGGTTTAGCCCCCAGGTTTATGTTGAGGTAGTGCTCGGCGAGTTCCCTTGGTACTTCGGACATGTCAGAAGGCTGCCATGCGAAGATATCCATGTTAGCGCGGAGGAACTCGATGAGCGCGTCTTCCTATTTGGGGTCCATGTTGGCTCCGACTGAGACCTGCTTGGTAGCGTCTCCTTCCTTGAAGTTGACTTTCTTGGTCTCTATCGCGGCCTTGAAGGAGTTTTTCTGTTCGGAGATCTGTTTCTTGGTGGTCTGCATTTCAGTCGGATCCACCGCGGCTCTGTAGCCTTTCAGCTCCTCTCCAGATATCACAGACTCTGCGAAGGCGGCTTCGCCCAACTCACACTCATGAGCCTTTTTGTAGTCTCCGGATACGGTAATCATTCCATTGGGACCCGAAATCTTGAGCTTGTTGTAGATGTAGCATGCTCTTGCATGGAACTTGTGGTAGGTGGGCCTGCCGAAGATGACGTGGTAGGAGCTCTTGAAGGGCACAACCTCAAACGTGATCATTTCTTCGCGGAAATTATTAACATCGCCGAAGGCCACGGGAAGTCTGATGCTACCGAGGGAGTTTGCCTTTTTACCCGGAACCACACCATGAAACTCAGTGTTGCTGTGCTTGAGCTGTTCCTTGGTAAGGTTCATCCACTCCAGAGTCTCCAGGTACATGATGTTCAAGCTGGCTCCGCCATCCATGAGGCACTTGGAGAAGTCAAAGCCGTCGATGCGGGGACTTACAACCAAGGCGTAGCACTCTTTTGGCACAATGGTAGGATGATCCTGCCTATCAAATGTGCACGGGACTTCCGACCACCTGACATACTACGGCACAGCCGGAACTGTGGAGTTCAGGATCCGAAAAGCTGACTTGCTGGCGCGGACTGTTGGGGTTCCGAGGAAAGTGTGGTAAGCGCCTACGCTCTTTTTGACGAAGGGGTTGGGTTTAGCTGCGGATCCTTCCTTGGGATCCGGCGAAGCGTCATCCTCATCCATCGCCTCGGAACTGTCCTCTTCTTTGTCCTTGTTCTTTCCCTTGCCTCCTTTGCCGCGTGGGCGGTGCTTCCGGACTCGCTTGTATCCTACTTCCGGGTCGTTTTTCAGATCATTGACCCACTTGCAGTTGCGGTTAGTGTGAGTGGACTTCCCCGTAGCCGGATCCAGATGGGCCAGGCAGGGCATGTCTCTGTACTCTTCGTAGGTTTGGGGGGCGCGGGATCCGGCAGCGGTGACTTCATCACCGCGCTGCTGGCCCCTGCCGGCTCTGCCTCCGCGACCGCGGCCTCTTCCGCCTCCTTGACCTCCGCGTTGGAAAGCCATGGCGACCATCTCGGATCCGCCACTCTTCTGGTCATCAGGGGAATTTTTCCGCTTATTGCCGCTACTGTTACCGTTATCATGGTTCTTCTCCTGCTGATGCAGGGGAATTGCTGTAGCTGGGAGATCCGCCTGCGTCGTCATCGGCGGCGGTGTGATCGCTGGCAATGGTGATCATGTCATCCAAAGTCAGTTTATTTGCGTTGACCAAGCAAGTGAGCTTGTGTCGCAGTAGTCCTCCTCTCTGCAATCCACCTATGAAGGCGTGCATGGCTGTACGATTGTCGACGTTTTCGCACTCGTTCCTGCATGCCAACCATTGTGTGAGGAAGTGTCTTGAGATTTCTCCCTTCTTCTGGATACATTCTTGCAAGTCGCTTGTTGTGGCAGGCCTTTTGTAGGTGCCCCTGAAGTGCTTTTCGAAGGCGGTCTTCAGGTCAAACCAACAAAAGATGGAGTTCTTCTCGAGGTCGCTGAGCCAGATCCGGGCTGGACCTACAAGGTACAGCTGAAGCATGCGGCAGGCGATATTAGGGGTTCCTCCGGCAAAGGTTACTGCATTATAGTAATCCTCAATTCAGGTATCCGGCCTTTCTGTGCCATCATAATTCTTCAGATTTCCGGGTAGCTTGAGGTTCATCCTTGGCTTTGGTTCCTCTCGAATCATCCTGCCAAAGCACTTTGGGCCAATATAGTCAGTTTTGTATTCATTGAGGTGTTCCCGCGCATCACGCGAACCATTGCGGGGGGATTTTGAGCGTGAGCGAGATCTCCGGCCACCGCCTCCGCCTCCACCGCTAGGTGGTGGTGAGGGAGACCTGCGAGGGGGCCGATGCAACCTTTTGCTTCCGCCTTCTGATTCTCCCCGTCCTTCGCGATGCTGACTCCGGCTTCGATGGCTGCCTTCACCTTGGTGCTGGCTGCCTTGGCCGTTCCGGCTTCTGCGAGGCTCCGGGTCGCGTTCTTCGTTCCGACTCCTCCTGGGGTCGGGCTCGCGATCATTGATCTGGCTCCGGCGAGGTTCCGGCGTTCGCTCCATTTTCCTGTTCCTTGAGGGTAGCACGTTGTCGCGGATATTGATTCCGCTAGGCCCATGGGGTCTGGTGTTTCCGGCTGGACTACGGCGACAAGGAGGTGGAGGACGCGGATATCCGTTAGGCGGAGGTGAGGGATTGCGGTACCTGTCCTTACCAGTGTACATTGCATCCTTTCCCTTTCTCGGATCTGACGGAGGCGTCTTTGATGGTACCGGGATTGGATTTGGGTGTTCTCTGGTTTTCCTTCTGCGTTCCGAGGATCCGGTTCGCGATTCATCATCACGATGGCGATTGTCGTAGGCGTCCTTCTGCGCAGTAGAGATGCAATGTTCAGGGTTGGATTCCAACTTGCGCGAAGTATCTGCCTTGCTCTGCTGCTTCATTGCTGAAGCAACGAGCGTACGAACGTAGTCGATGTCGATCTCCTCATCTTTTTTCTTCAAGATCTCCGCAGCCTTCTTCATGTTATCCTTCGGAGTGGCGTACGGCTGCTGCTCGGTCGGAGTTACGAACGTGATCTTACGAGGAGCTATAGTTTCTCGCCGGATCTTATCAACCTCCTGTTGAGCCTCACTGATCTTGTCTTCCCAATGCTTCCGGAGTTGCTTGACTTTCACCAGTGACTCGTCCACCTCACGCTCGCACTTGAGAAAGTTTTCCACGAAATTCGCGGCCTCCTTCCTTTCGTCAATCATTGCGGCTGCGGTTTGGGCAAACTTTTGGGTTGTGGCCAGCATCTCCAGTCTCTTGGCTTCTAGCGCTTCTGCATTTAATGCGTCTTCGGGAGTGATGGGTTTGTTGAGGATATCCGAGTGCACGATTGCGTCCATGCCTGCTTGCTCAACCAGTTCTTCTGGGGGCAAGACTTCCTTACGCGGTCGTTCCCGCGAAAGCGGAGATCCTGCGTGGGATGGCTGTGGGTCGGATTGGGTGTTTTCGTCCTCTGATTCCCATTGATCCAGCGCCGCCAAGGTTGCGAGAACCTGTTTAGGCTGGGCGGATTCAACTTCAGGCTGATCACCGTATCCGTATTCCTTCACCTTGCGATCGAACTCTTCAGTATCCATGGAGGGGGTATCCCCGGAAATTGGGCTTAGGTTGCCCAGGATCGACTCTTCAACCGGAGTGCCGCTTTCTCCGACAGCCTCCTGCTGATCCGGAGCAGCGTTGTTTTCTGGTGCCTCAACCTGCTCGGGACCAGCTCCGTCTTCATGAGGGGCGGTTTCGGCGGTATGGGCCAAGAAGTGTACGAAGTGACACCTTTGCTTCTCTAACACCTGGGAGACCCAGGCGGATCTGCATTGGTCTTCCACCTTTATTTCCTGCTCAGGGGCGGATTGGGTGGGTTTTGATTTTTCCAGATCCAAGGCGGAATCTTCTTTGGGAAGCTCATGCATCTCAGATCGGATCTTCGCGACTGCGTCCTGCTCAATGGCGGTCGCATCAGCGTTACTTACCAGTGGGTTTCCGTCGGAATCGACGGTTTCCCCGATGAAGATGTGTATGCCGCCGACTGGGACGATGGAGAGCTTGATGGGGTTTGTCTTAGCCGGAATCCAGCACTCATCCTGAGGGACGATCGGAAGGTTTCCGGCGTAGAGGACGCGCCCCACAGCGATGGTGTCGTCGTAGCTTCCCATGGCGGAACCCTCCCGGTTCCGGCCTCCAGACGCCCCTGGCCCCACGGTGGGCGCCAACTGTCGTTGCCTATTTGACGGTGCCTCGGAGGAGGGATCCTCACGAGGGGGAGAAGAAGTAGGGGCCATAGGGCGGAGTGCACACGGGACGGTGGTACGCGATTTACCCAGCTTCGGAACACCTGCACGATGACAGGGCCTACTGCTGCTTGTGTGGAATTATCTGGGCGCTTTTGCGTTGTTACAATGAGTTGTGGTTGTGCCTCTAGGGCTCCCGGGATCCGGCTTACAAAGGCGCACGGATCTAGGGTTTACACGGAGAGTCCTAGCTGGAATACAAGATGCCTAACTATGGTACAATGTCTTGTCGTGTACGTCAAGGATTCGCCTTCCTCCAAGTAGTGCTGGATCCGGATACTTCATGGGCCTTCACGGATCCGGCCTCCTCCGTAGGTCGGTTGGGATCCGGCTTCCTGCTCCTGGGCTGGACTTCATCCTTCAGGATTTACAGCAACTGGGCCGCCCGATGGGCCACATGCCACACCACCATCTGTGGGCCACCCGGGCTTGCCAGATCTAGGCCATGCCATTGATATACCCATAAAGTATACCCACAACAGTAGCCCCCGAAGTTCTCCGAGATTCATCATTCCTCCGACTTCATTCAGCTCGGATCCGAAGAGAATCTTGAAGAGCTTCAAAACTTTCTTGTTTCCGACATCCTCTTCTCGGAAATCTTCTTTTCTCCTGAATTGGCAATGCAACGGAGATTCCACTTTTCCCGCGCACAACTTCCTCCTTTCCCGCGCACAACTTCCTCCTTTCCCGCGCTAAATTTTCGGAGATGCGAATCTTTAGCCGGAAATTTCGGGAGCGCATAGTTAAGTTACCTCCACGTCGTTTTACCGCTTTTGACCTAAGACACGTGTCGATCATCTGACGGTGTGACCGTTCCGTTCCCATCGTTGGATCTGAATCACGAATCTCCGCTCGAGGTCTATAAATACCCCCAAGCACGGTAACTTCGCATTCTTTCACCGCATCCTCACCGCATCGTCTTCCTCCTCGAGCGCGCCGCCCATCGGATCTCAACTCCGGCGAGCTCTCTCCACGGGAACTTCGCGCGCCGCCGTTCCAGGCCTCCCTCCGCACCGAGATTGCCACGGTTGATCGGGAAAACGTCTCTGCCGCCGATTCATGGTCATCGGAGGCTCAACACTGCAAGTTCGACGACCTCCATCTCACCGGAGCTTCGCCGGACCGCCGCGCCATTAACGGTACATGCACCGGACTCGTAGAAGAAGAAGTAGACTTAGCGTATATTCCGGTTACTCAACTAGTTTGCATGGGTGCAGCCGGAAGCATGCCGCATGGTTCACCACATTGTACTGGTAGTTCTCCGAGTAGCCCGGATCCCAGCACTGTAGAACCAATCTGCCCGGATCCCATTGCATATCTACCACCATACGTTTCTGACATTAGGCTCGCGTATCCTGCCGATACGGGCCCTCTATTTGTAGGGGGCGGCGGGGTGGGTTTGACGGGCCACGTATCCTGCCGATACGGGCCGACCCGAAAACGGGGCCTGCTAGACGGCCCATTTTGCCCTCACCCCGTATCCCGCGGGAATAATACGGGGTACCAGCGTTTTGAGGGGCCCGCTAGACATGCTCTTACCTCACAACATGATAATCAACTTTAATGTATATTGTTCGTGCATGAAATACGAGACTGGATGAAAGGTGCATAGCACCAATGTTGACACACCCAAGAATTGGAGGTTGATCTTCGGAAATTTCCAACTTCAAAAGCATAGACTGTACCCAAATAAGCTATGTAGTAGCATTAGCAACATCCTTGTACTAATCTTTCAGTACTGCTACGAGAAACAACGACATGTTTTCGAACTCTTCAGGCGATCAAATTAGATCTAAAGGACACAACATATCCCATATAGATCGCCTATCATCTGAATTACCAGTGAAATCAACATCAGAGAAAGCAAAATATACTCCTGAAGGATTAGGTCAAAGATGTAGACCATACGACAGTGTGAGCCACACATAGCGCAAAATGTGTTTGACAATTGAACAATGTGTGCCGCAAGAGACATGAAGATACTGACAAACTCAATTAACAACAAATGAAATATTCATACTACTAATCTTGTTAATAATTGACATAGGCATGGATGTAGTCTTGCACTTCAGCATACCACCACGGTGCATAAGACCACTGAATACTTTTTCCGTGTCAAAGTCAAACCACGATCGTGATGAGTAACCTTCAACCCAAGAAAGAAGTGAAGTTTATCCTGGCAAAATTAGCCCCCAAGGCCGAAACAAGGGCATCAGCAGCCGAAGACAAGGAACTGACAAGAATAATGTCATCCACATACATAATTAGATACATAGTGACATGTGGTTTCTAAAGGAGGAATAGTGAAGTATTCACAGTAGAGGGTACAAAACCATGCACATGAAGAG
This sequence comes from Lolium perenne, assembly GCF_019359855.2. Classification (NCBI taxonomy): domain Eukaryota; kingdom Viridiplantae; phylum Streptophyta; class Magnoliopsida; order Poales; family Poaceae; genus Lolium; species Lolium perenne. The sequence continues at coordinate 274,058,034 of NC_067246.2, read as the reverse complement.
CAGCTATAAGACGCACATGCCAAACATGAGGAGCCTACTTGAGACCATATAATGCTTGAAAAAGGTGGCACAATTGATGCAGACGAGAAGGATCAACAAAACCTAGGGGCTGGCCCATATAGACCTTCTCTTCCAACAATCCATGAAGGAAAACATTTTGAACAACCACCGAAGAGACCGTCCACAAGTAACTGACAAAGAGAAAATAAGTTGAATAGTCATAGTTTTAACAACTGGACTGAAAGTATCTTCATAATCAAGACCATGACATTGTTCCCTTTAGATCCCAAGCATACTCTCTAGCGCTCAATTCATTCGTTAGCATCCTTCTTCACCTTAAAATATCACACTTGGAGTCAATAACGTTGACACCAGGTTTACGAGGAACCAAATTACACATCTCAGTGTGAACAAGAGCGTGAAATTCGTGTTCCATGGTGTAGCTGATACCTTTGATCCAGATTATTGGATTGTAGTATTTTTTTCCTGGAGACCTAGTTTCATCGAATCCTTGGGAAGAATGCTTTTGGTGTAAGATCACTTGATCAAGACCTTGAGACTTCATCTAACTTTTGTTCATCGGACCAATTCTTTTTTTGTTTTCTATCAATGGATGGAGATAGGCAAGGGCCAAGGTTTCACCAGCAGTTGTGCAATACGGAAATTAGATAACAAAGATAAATTAGAGAACATATATATTCATAATAAAGATGCACACATATAGTGGGCGATTGATAACCCCCAAGTGCAGGGGATCGATGTAGCACCTCTTAATTTGAAATTATGGGGTATCGGACCACATGAGTAAGAAGATAAAGAAATTTATTACTTCAAACTAGAGGGTCACATTTTATGGTTATCTATGCACCAAACAAATTAAATATGTAAAGTGTGATGGTTTGCTTTCAAGTTTTAAAGTAACAAAGCAATGATTGTGAGAATCTCACAAATGCCCCAATCCTCTATGATGCAAGAGCAGTAGACAAAGGTTTTACTTCTTAATTAGGAATGGACCTAGGTTAATTGGTTCACTTAATCTTCCCCTCTCAACAATGATGGTACTGATGGATAATGAAGTACACACAATTTTCATGCTTATATGGTAACATCCAAATGGGCAACATATCCTAAAACACGATATTGAGAAGGGAAATACCAAATCAGTGTTGTTATGCATGTTATTAATGTCACTTGGTCCCAAGTAGATGTAATCATTTATACTTAGATACACGTATACCAAAGGGAGATGGTTTTTCTTTTTCTTTTACTATGACTGTTGCTCTCAATCTGCTATACCCTCCAATAATACACACATCTATATAAAACACACATATAAAATCACATGCAAAAGTTTTTTTTATCGTGTGCATACGGCACCCTTCTCATCTAAATACACTTGGGCAAACAAGGTATCACGTGTAAATCAATAATTATTAACAAATGTAATAGATGATCATAATGTGCTTCCAAAGTATTACAAGCTAACTCCAACACAACGATAAATGCATAACATGCATAACATGTATCATCTCACACCACAATAACCACCATTAAGGTAATAAATATATGGCCAGAATCAATCGACATCTTCTAGGAAAATTCCGCTTAGCAACAAACCACCCGCACCTTAAAGACATCAGACTTGGTGGATGCCACTTCACCTGGTCAAACAATCAGCAAAATACCGTCCTCACTAGGATCAACCACATGTTCTGGACCAATGACTGGGACCTAATGTTTCTAGATGTGCATCTGCCTTCTGTCCCCTCGTGAAGTTCGAATAAAGTGCCTTAATTCTTCAGGGGGACGCTTCCACCCCTCACATGCCATCCTTCTAGTTTGAGGAGTTTTGGCTTAGATTATCGGACTTTGTTGAGATTGTTTCTCTTTCCTGGAACAACCCCATCATCACTATTGATGTTAACAAACGCATTCACATCGACCTCTCTGGAACCGCTAGAGCCCTCAAGAAGTGTCAACGTGAAAGAGTTGAGATCCTCTGTCTCAGCAAATTGCTTTGGCCAAAGAGATCAGCGGGCTGCTTGATGTGGATAAGGAAACCAGGGCGCTATCTCGCGAGGAGAGAGCTCTGTACCATACCTTGAAGACCAGCTACCTTGGTGTCATTGCATATTCGACAATACCCTAGAGGAGGTATCCTCGCGGAAGGGGGAAGAGGATGAGGCCAATGGGTGGAGAGCCATCGGGACGGTGGTGTACGTGATTTACCCAACTTCGGATCACGCTGCACGAGGGAAGGGCCTACTGCTGCTTGTCTAGAAGTATCTGGGCGCCTGCGCATGTTACCATGAGTTGTGATTGTGCCACTAGGGCTCCCTGGATCCTTCTTATATAGGCGCCTGGATCCTAGGGTTTCTACAGAGAGTCCTACCCGGATACAAGTTACCTAACTATGGAACATTACATTGTCGTGCACGTCAAGGATCCACCTATTTCTAACTTGTCGTCATGGATATGGCTTCCTTCATGGGCCTTCATGGATCCGACTCCTTGAGTAGGTTGGGTTGGATCTGGCTCCTTGTTCCTGAGATGGACATCTTCCATCTTCAATCAACAGCAACTGGGCCACCCGGTGGGCCATATGCCAACACCACCATCTGTGACCCGGGCTTGCCGGATAATTGGCACTACTGTGGGATACCCGTTAATCATACCCACAACACCTGGCCTTCTCGTTGTACAGAAGATCAAGCTTCACCAACACGCACACCTTACATGGATCAGAACTATGAATGCAAACACCAAACTCTTTCACATTAGGACGAAGGGTAGAAGACGCAAGGTACACATTCATTCACTTACTACTAATGATGATCTTGCCATCACCTAGTAAGATAAACAGAAAGATATGCACCTGCATTTCCAAAACCATCTTGGAAACATTCCCCACCAAGAACTAAGGCATAAACTAGGAGTCCCTTGGAAATCAATATCGTGACCTTTCCGACCTTGAGGCCGACTTCGCTGAAGATTAAATCAAAGCAGCGATGTTCTCCAAGCCTTCCGTCAAAGGGCCGGGTCCTGACAGTTTTTATCTAGGCCTTCTTCAAATCTTGTCGAGACATCATCAAAGTGGACATCATCGCTGCAATCCATCATATGTTCAACTAGGGAGGGGTGCACAATATGAGGATCATTAACTCTGTCAGCATCATCCTTCTCCCCAAGAACACTAATGCGGCTAGGGTAGGCGACAACCAATCATCAGCCAAATTCATAGCATGTCAAAGCTCTTCTCTAAGCTCATGGCCAACATACTCGCCCCAGTGTTAGACACTCTTATCTCCAAGATCTAGAGAGATTTCATCAAGAAATGTTGCATCCATGACAACTTCCTCTATGTCGAGAACCTGATCAAATAGCTCTACTGCATGAATACACCTAGAATCTTCATCAAGTTGAATAATTCCAAGGCTTTAGACTCGGAAAATTGGGCATACCTTCTCGAGGTTCTCAAAACCTTGGCTTTGTCCCCCAAATGAATACACCTAGAATCTTCATCAACTTGGATTTCATGAATTCACACCTTCCTAAGTTCTTCCTCTTCGCGAGTGATCCTCAACGTGACGTTATTCACACCCTCCAAAAAATTATGGAGATTTCCACAAGGGAAGGGGCCTTTCTCCTAATTAGGGAAAATACGACCACTTTCAAGGCCTTGATGTATGCTAGCGATGTTGGCATCTTCGATAGACCCACCATGGAGGAGCTCGACTCCCTTTCCACAACATTGGATTTCTTCGAGAAAGCGATTGACCTTGTCAAACAGCTTGCCAAGATCTAGATCTTCCCCATTAGGTGAGCTAGCTTCAACCTCCATGATATCCTCTCCGACTTTCCAGTCAGGATTGTTGGTTTTCCTAGGAGCTACCTAGGATTACCGCCTCATTGCAGATGCCTGATGAAACTACAACAAGTTTGTCAATTCACTGGGACTCCAAGTGTAGAGTGATGCAACAAGAGAAAATTTCCCCACAAGGGTGACTCAGGGTTTATATCGAACTCTCGAGGAACAAAGGCGAAGCATCTTCCAACCTCTTCTAGCAACCTACAAAGCAAAGTCTTTGTCTTGTGCCCCCAACTACACTATGTGGTTGTCAAGCACAATGTTTCGGTATTAGTAAGTAAAATAAAAATAAAGAAAATTCTATAAAGAAAATTAAAACTAGAAACTAAACTAAAATAAGTAAATAAAGATGTTTTGGGTTTTTGGTTGTAGTTGCAAGAATCTTAGTTGCAAGAAAATTAAAACTAGAAAGTAAACTAAAACAAGTAAGTTTGAATCCCCTTACCTTGTGTTGATTTTGAACATTTTTGTTCTCTCCTCTATTCTTTCAAATCTTAGTTGCCTCAAGGTCATGTCATTTCTTGACCAGTTAACCTAGTGCAGAGTTCTATAGAGTCTTGTCTGTGTTCTTTGCTCCATCTTTGTTTTTTTTCAACATAGAGATTTCTCCCCATCATATTCTCTCCACTTTTTTGGATCATGAGTGGCCCCTATCGGTTGACGCGGGGGCGACGAATGGTTTATGGATGAAACCGTTGTCTCGTCCATAACCGGGGAATGGGCGGATACCGTGGCCTCCTTCCAAGGTTACTCGCCCACCTCATCCGATAGCTGAAATTCAAGGGATTCTTTGTCTCCTGTAGGGCCTTGTAGTCCCTTATCATCCAGGTTGTCGGGGGTCGGGAGGATGCCCTTTCGGGCATCATGGGATGCCTTTCAAACCAGAGTTTGCCACGAGCCCTGAACTCAGGTGACGAGAGTGCTCCTCGGCAATGCCTACCTTTAGGGCTTAGGGTTGATGGAATCCTGCAGGTTGACACGAGACATCGGATACCAAACAGACATGGAGAGAGATTACCCAGGTTCGGGGCCTTCGATGAGGTAAAACCCTTAGTTCCTACTTGTATGATCTTGATTATCGAATTATACCGGGTTACAATGGGTAGCCGAAGGCTATGAGTATGGTCACGTTGAGAGGCTAAGGTTCTAATGACCTAGCTCTAGACTTGCGATGAATCTATCTGTTGTGGTTGTGTCCCTCGGCAGACCCTCTCTTGGCCCTTATATTGCAGGCCAGGTCTCAAGAGTTATGTCCGGGTTCGACTGTGTTACAAAGAGTTCTACTACTAATCTTTCCTTGTTTAACGTCTTCTTGCCTTGTTCGTCAAGAATCCTTCTTTGGGTGAATCTCCTTCTTTGGAACCGACGCATTGGCCCACCTTGGTCGGTGGGGGATCTTCATGGGCCCCTTGTTGGGCCTTAGGAGGTACCATGATGTTGGTTACCCGAAGGGTAATGCCCACATCAGTAGCCCCCGAGTGACTGGCCAAAGTAAAGCTTCGGGCATGGACTAGAAATTATCTTTTATCGAATGTCTACAGTTGCCAAAAAGATTTGATCCTTTTTCATCATTTTGAATTTAAAAGCACATTTTTATCGGGTGCGTGTCCAGCGCTCCCGATGGGAGTAGCCCCCAACTCTAGGCACGGATGCTTGCAACCGTGTGTAAACTCAAGTTGTACTACTCGAATGTTCTGCTACCGATGTTTTCTGCAAGTTGTCCTAATCATCTGATATCTTATTCTATATCGGGTCCTTCAAAACTTCGAGTGAAGCCATGTAGTATGTAAGGGATTGAAGTAACGTGCCCAGTTTTACTCGGTAAATCGATGCTGGTTAACTGCCGATGGCAAAACAATGTTACCCTACTCAGAATCAAGTCCCCGGGCATGATCCTGGATCGTTTGAAATCTTCGGGTCCATATTCTTTCGTCTTCAATAGTTTTTATCGGGAGCGCGGGGAGTATCCCACGAGTCTAGGGACGATGCTTGCAACCGTGCGTAGACTCAAGTCGAGCAACTCAATGTTACAAATTCCTTCGGGTGCTATATGAGGAGTCGATACTTTTGATGACATCATAAATGACGTGGCCTCCGCGACGGCTTTATTGACAGGACGAGACTTAATGGGCCCATCCTACTTTTGCGCGGTCAGTTAAGAAATGATTGATCCTTGCACATTGACTGAGGCGTTTCCTCATTTGTCGTGCGTAGTGGGGGTAATGGGCCGCCGGTTTCTCTTCCTTCGTGACACATGTACGATTGGATTCTTGCCCACTTCCCCATAATTAGAATTTAACAGCCATGATCCTCGGCCATTTTTCACTATAAAAGAGGGGTGTTGTGGTTTTCACCTTTTACGCCTGCGTACTGCTCATCTTCTTCCTCTGCTTCCACCGTGCCATTACTTCTGCAACCAAGGACTCTCCCGCAACCATGGGTAAGAGGATGGCAACCGGTAGTTCTAGTGCTGCCGCAGGCACCGCTAAGGGTAAGGACTCCACAACATCACGCAAAACGGGCGCTGATACCAACCTCGATTGGGAAGCATCCACCATCTCCAAGCGCGATGAGAACAAGATGAGGTCAGTAGGCCTTATCTCCTCCGCCGAATCAAACTTTGTTCACCCAGGTTCTGCTTCTTGTCCGAAGCCCCCAAAGGGTTTCATTATTATGTTTGTTGCTTTTCTGCATCGTGGGCTTTCTCTTCCAGCCCACGAATTCCTTCGATGCCTACTTTTCTCCTACGGGATCCAGCTCTGGCAGCTGACCCCGAATTCCTTCCTCCACCTCTCTATCTTCATCACGGTGTGCGAGGCTTTCCTCGGCATTGACCCCCACTGGGGTCTTTGGAGGAAAATATTTTACGTCAAACGTCACAGTGGAGGCGAAGGTCCCCATGTGGTCGGTGGCGTCGGCTTCGTTGTTAGAAAGGAGGTTAATTACCTTAACTTTCCGATGAGGGAGTTCGTCCAGGGCTGGCGACATAAGTGGTTCTACCTTCGGGATCGCCTAACATCAGGCCAGCGCTTCGACCTGCCACCATTCGAAGATGTCCTCGAGGCAGTGCCAAAGAAATCCTGGCAAAATATTTTGACTGCCGAAGAGAGCGAGGTAGCCGACCATTTGTATGAGAAGATCTTGGATCTGAAGAGTGGAGGAGGTCAAACGATGAGCGGAACCGAAGTGGTCGCGTAGTTCTTGCAGTGTCGGGCGCAACCGGCGATGTCGAGGAGTCATCCACTTTGGAAATACACAGGTGCCGATGACCAGACCCGAATTAGCGCAGATGATTTCACAGAGAGAAAATTTCAGGATGAAGTAAGACGCCTAACTTGCTTCAGCCAAAAAGGCGTTGTTGTTATGACTTTGGTTCATGTCCCTTTCGGCCTTGATCATCTTCCTTCAAAGGTATATATCTTTTCAATTGCTTTCAAGTCAATATTATTCTTTATACTTTGAATTTAACACTTTACCTTTACCTTCGATAGTCGTCTACCATCGTCCCGTGTTACCCTTCAACACCCGAAAGCGGGGCAGCTCCCGAAGATGATGATGCTGCTGAAGAGACTGAAGATGATCCTGACGTGATTGAAGATAGCGATGCTTCATGTCATGAGTCTCTTGATGATGACGTACTTCTCTCCAGGCGCCGCAGGAAAATCATTGAAGATTTGATGGCCACAGCGGATTCGAGTCCTAGCGGACATAACGACGATGATGCTAATGTAAGTCCTTCTCCTGCGCCTTCTCGCGAAGCTTCAGCTCCCCCAAAACCAAGAAGATCATCAAGACTCTTTGCCGAAGAAGATGATTTGATGTTTCTTTTGTAAGTTTCTCGTGTTTTATCTCCCATATTTTCTGATAATCTTTGTCTTTATAACAGTCCATATTTCCTTCAAATAGCTCTGATGAAGATGAAGATGTACCTCCTTCAAAGAAGGCAAGAATGCACTCTGAAAATCCAGAATCAATGAAGGAGTCGACGCCTTTATCTGTTGAAGATGAACCTACTGCCGATCTTCCGCAAAGTAAGACCCATAGCCAAGGTTAAAGCTTCTACAGTTGCTCCTTCGGCAAGCGCCTCTATTCCTCCATCTTCGAATAAGCATGTAAGTATTTCTTTTAGTAGGTAGTATCTAGCAGCCCCTGAGCCGTTGGCTTTGATCAAAGCCAAATATAGGTTAAGATATGCTTGTTGTATATCCTAACGCACTCCTTTGATTCTCTTGCTACAGCCAATTCATGCCGCAATCGACATTGTGGTAGATTTTTATGATCAGTTCGTTTGACTAGAGGCAGAAAACGCCCAGCTTCGCAAGGCTGCTAAATCTTCAGCTGATCAAGTGCAAGAGGCTAACAGGCTAGCAGCCGAAGCTCGGGACGAAAATGCAAGCGTAAAGTAAGAACTGAAGAAGTTGAAGAAGAAAATGAAGGAGAAGCAGGAGTCGAGGCAAAAGGCTTTCGTTGAAGCGGACAAGAAAGAAGGTGCTATTCGCAAATCCATCCGAAGTTTGTTAAGTAAGATTTCTCCATGCTCGTATGCTTCTCCTTTTCTCAAAATATTTTACCATCGTAATGAGTCATTTTACATGATATTCCAGATACTGCCGACATGCCTGTCGACCGTACGAGCAAGGTTCGGGTGGATTCTATGTCGGATGCTCTTTCATTTGCTGTCGAGTCAAGCGACCAGATCCAAGATCTCTTGAAGAAGGCCAAGGGAGCAGTTCTTGCTTTTCAACTTTTAATGGGGCACGGTCTTGAATCCAAACTGGAGGAATTATCGAAGGCGTTACCAACAGACGCAGATGGTTCTCTTGTCGACCTTGCCCTTTTCAATGAATCAGCTCAACTGTGTGCAAGTTGTCTCCTGAAGCTGGTTGATAAAGAGAAGAAAAAAGGCTGCATCCGAGATAGCTCCAAGCTCAACTCAAGCATCTTGAATTTACTGATTCACTTAGTTGTAATCTTGAATATTTTTATCCTTGTTCTGTAGAATTAAGCTGACTCTGTTGTCGGCTCCCAACTTCTTTAACACAACCATTTGAATGAAATGTTTTGATGGCTCGTGATGGGAGTTTTCTACATTCGATAATTTTCCTTTGCTGATTTTCTCAGAATGTATATTAAACATCTTCCTGGAGATTCATTCGACTTCTTCCCGAGTCGAAAGTTCTTTGAATTCTTCAGCTGTCGATGAATCGGAACTTGTGCGTCGTCTACACGGTCAAATCTCCCAATTGAATAAGGATATGGCTGGCCTTCATACTATGGCAGCATTGGTGAAAAAGAAGAGTGAAATTGCCACTACAGTCGAACTATATGATCTGGATCGCCTACGCGTGGCTACCGAGAGCCTAAGTTGTAAGCAATCAATCACCCATTTTTTATTGGTATTTCTATTTATTAAAAAATCTTCTCCTTACTTGCTCTTTGTCTTCAAAAGTCGTTTCTTTCAATGAGTTAGAAGAAAATAAGCGAATCCATGAGAAGATTGTAGTGATGACCGATATATCTCACCCGAAGTGCGAATTATGGTCAGATAGGTCAAAGGTCGTAATCCTGGCGAAGTTCGAGTATCGGGTAGAGAAAGTACATTACTACTTTGATAAGTACCATGCTCATCTGACCATGGTATGGAGGACCATGTTTCTTTTGGATCCATCACCCGAGACTCTGTCGGCTTTGTTTAGTCGATTCAAGACTCCTGACAGAATTCGATCTTTGGTGCGCAAAGAACTTCTTGCTGGAGCCAAACTAGCACTTTTTTCTATTTTAGCTTGTCATCCGACCATGGATTTAGAATCCATAGCCAATGCTAGTGTAAGACTTGGTCAATATTACCCCATAGCTAGACATCCTGCTCATATCATTATCTCTAGGATGGAGGCAGGTACCGAAAGAGATTTGAAGAACCAAGCAGATCAAGGGACCCCATCATCATAGGAATTCTTAATTATCCTTGCACATAGTGTGCATTTGTAATTTTATGAAAGAAATCACTCCTTTTAAAGAGGAACTTGCGTTGTAAGAAATGATGCTCTTTTTTTATATATCCTATGCCGTTGATGTTATTTTTTTAACATCATAGCGAATCGATGGACCGTAAGCCCAGTAGATTTTTTTTATTTTGTCGAATGCAACTGAGGGATCAGGTCAGTTTTCTCATTCGACGACCCTGTAGTAATTACAATTTTTGAAGAGTCGCATGTATGTTTGTAAGTGCGACACCCTTCGAGTAAACGAAGGAACTATGCGCTTATTTAGCTCCGTAACACGGTGCACTAGTGTGAGCCTTTCATATGTTGCATTGTTTCCACCAGTTGCAGTGGTCGCATGTTATTTGAGGATTTGGTGGAATTATTTTTGACAAGAGCTACAACTTCCGAGTATTGCCAGAAAATATGTGGTACATCGATAACCAGAGCTCCCGATAGGAGTAGTAGTCAATGCAGATATTGTAATAATACTTGCAGCCCCCGAGTATTGCCAGGTAAGCCATGACGTGTTGTTAACGGGAGCTCCCGATGGGAGTAGTAGTAGCCGATAAAAAGATCCCGAACATTTGTTCGGGTGAGAAGGTAATCATATAAGCTAAACCAGAAGTTTTATTCATAATACGTAACTGGCTAAGAAACCTTATTGTAAAAGGAAGAAATAAAAGATGCAGTAAAAAGGTCGAGTCCTACACATAAAATCGTGGCAATTGTGCAACATTCCATGGGTTCTCAATATCTTTTCCTGTTGTAGTTCTTCAGTCGCTAAGCTCCTCCTGGGATTAATTCAGTGACGATGTATAGTCCTTCCCATGGAGATTCATGCTTCAGGTGTCATTTCTGCTTTAGTCGTAGTACTAGATCGCCAACGTCGAAACTTCAAGTGTGTACCCTTCGACTGTGGTAATTCTGTATGGCCCACTGATATACTGTTGTTCTTGCCAGGGCAATATCTCGAGCCTCATCAACAAGATCCACATCATCTTGCAATGCCTGGACAAAGGTTTTCTCTTTGTATGCAGCCACCCGAGGTGCTTCGAAGCGAACGTCGGCAGGTAGAACAGCTTCGGCTCCGTATACGAGGAAGAAGGGAGTATATTGCGTTGACCTATTTGGTGTAGTCCGCAAACTCCAAAGTACTGATGGCAACTCTTCAACCCAAGCTCCAGCTGCACCTGTGAGATGTTTTTAATGCCATCGCATATTAAGCCGTTGATCCTTTCCACTTGTCCATTGGTATGAGGGTGTGAAACCGAAGAAAATTTGAGCTTGATGCCATTATTGTTACAAAATTCATGAAATTTCTTCGAATCAAAGTTGGTTCCATTGTCCATGATGATGCTGTGAGGCACACCCAAGCGATAGGTGATTCCTCTAAAGAACTTGACAGCTGTTTTGGTTGTATAATTGGTGACTAGTATAACCTCAATCCACTTGGTGAATTTGTCGACTGCTACCAATAGATGAGTATGAACACCAGTCGATGACTTTGGCATTGGACCAACTTGATCAAGTCCCCACTGCGCAAAGGGCCATGCCAAAGGTATTGTCATTAGATCCGTAGCAGGTCCGTGTGGTTTTGGTGCAAAACGTTGGCAAGGGTCGCACTTCTGAACTAAGTCTCTCGCATCGAATGCTGCTGTTGGCCAATAAAACCCAACTCTGAAAGCTTTGGCCACAAGTACTCTGCTGCTTGCATGATGGCCACACGTCCCTTCTTGTATCTCTCACAATAGGGCCTTTCCATCGTTGATGGCGACGCACCGTTGGAAGACGCTAGAGATAATCCATTTATAAAGGTCACCATCTACTATAATAAATGCTTTAGATCGTCACACAATGCGTCTAGCTTCCGTTGGATCATCTGGCAATCGTTGCTCCATAAAATATGCCAGAAAAGGTTCAGTCCACAAAGGCTCGAGGAGAAGAACTTGTTGTTTAGGTCCACCAGTAATATCTTCGACAGCGTCCTGGGGCGTAGCCCCCCGAGTCAGCAACCGATTTTTCAGGAGGTGCCGAAGTTTTTACTTTAATAGACCGTTGAGTAATTACTTCATAGGAGACTCCATCTAGGATAGAAGAGCATGTAGATCCGATATTTGCCAAAGCATCTGCTTCCTTGTTGCTAGCTCTGCCAATATGTTTTAGCTTGCAACCTTCAAACTTGGTTTCCATCGATTGATACATTTGGCGATAAGAAATCATATTGTCGCTGATAGCGTCGCATAAATTCATCGACTGCTGAACCACAAGGTTTGAATCTCCATAAATATCCAACCAAGTAGCTCCACATGCCTTGGCCATACGCATACCATGCAATAGTGCTTCGTATTCTGCTTCATTATTCGTCGGCAATGAGAAATTCATTCTTACGACATATTTCATCTTGTCTCCTTGTGGCGAAATTAACACTACTCCTGCCCCTGCGCCTGTGCTTCGTTCGAACCATCAAAGTACATAGTCCAAGAACCTGACATATCGGGTGCAGCAGGAGTTTGGGACTAAATCCAATCGACAAAGAAATCTGGAAGGACCTAAGACTTTATGGCTGTTCGGTTGATGTAAGAAACACGACCTGTGGCATCTGGATTGGTGAGTATATTCTTCAATGGAGCTTCGGTTACGACAACAATCGGGTGTTCAGTGAAGTAATGTCTCAGTTTTCGTGCAGTCATCCATACGGCATATGCCAATTTCTGGTAATGTGGATACCGCTGTTTTGCTGGTGTAAGTACCTCACTGAGGTAATAAACAGTACATTGTACGCCATGAACCTTTCCTTCTTCCGCGCGCTCGGCAACAAGCACGGTACTGACGACTCGACTGGTTGCCGCGATGTGTAGTAACATCGGCTCCCTGTCTCGTGGAGTAATAATGACCGGAGAAGTCGACAAAACCTTCATATTATCAAACGCATCTTGTGCTTCTGCTGTCCACTCGAATTTTTCTAACTTCTTCATCAACTGATAAAAAGGTAGATCCTTTCCTCCTAGCTTTGCAATAAATCTACTAAGAGTTGCCACCTGTCCTGCCAGCTGTTGCACCTGCTGTAGAGTCCGTGGTGGTTCCATGTCAAGGACAACTTTAATCTTCAAAGGATTAGCCTCTATTCCTCTGGCTGAAATAAAGTACCCAAGGACTTGGCCTCTTGGTACCCTGAAGAAGCATTTCTTTGGGTTCAGCTTGATTTTATATCGGTCAAGGTTGTCAAAAGTTTCTCTTAGGTCGTCGATGAGCGTGTCAGCATTTCTGGTTTTGACGAGGATGTCGTCGATATAAACCTCAATATTTCGGCCAATCTTCTCCTCGAAGCAGGCTTGCATGCATCACTGATAGGTTGCACCTGCATTTTCTAATCCGAAAGTCATAACATTGTAGCAGTAAACACCATGCGTTGTAATGAACGCTGTTAATTTCTGGTCTTCTTTTTTGAGCTTGATCTGATTATATCATGAATAAGCATCGAGAAAAGAGAGATGATCGCAGCATGCCGTGGAGTCGACTATTTGATCAATGTGAGGCAACGGGAAATGATCCTTCGGGCAATGCTTGTTGAGGCTCGTGAAGTCGATGCACATACAAAGTGCTGTCGTATCTTTCTTTGGCACCATGACTAGATTGGCTACCCACTCGTCTTCCTTGAGCTCTCAAATAAACCCGGCTTTGCGGAGCCGATTAACTTCTTCTCCAACAGCTTTTATTTTTGGTTCTGAGAAACGACATAACGTCTACTGTACAAGTTTGGGTCAACATTGAGGGCGTACTCAGCGAGTTCCCTGGGAATACCTGGCATGTCGGATGGTTCCCATGCAAATATTTCCCAGCGCTCACGGAGGAACTCGATGAGCATGCTTTCCTATGCGACAGTAAGATCTGCCGATGTATTGAATGTTTTCTTCGGGTCAGAGGGGTGCACTTGATGCTTCTTTGCTTCCTTGTCAACGTCAAACTCATCGGACTTTGTGTTCCGATTGTCGGCAGGTGGCTGTGTATGATCGGTGACTACGTCAAGTGCATTAAGTTCTTCTCTAACTCCGAACTTGGAGGCGGTCTTCTGGAAATGTCTGTCACAGTTATCAGAACGGGAAAAACTTCCATAAACAGTTATTGTTGTCCCATTATTGCCAGGCATCTTCAACTTCAAATACGCGTAATGAGGAACTGCCATGAACTTGGAAAACGCTGGCCTGCCGAGGATGGCGTGATACTGTGATTCCCAATCTACCACCTCGAACTCGAGTTTCTCCTTCCTGAAGTTGTTGGGTGTGCCGAAGACAACATCCAATGAAATTTTTCCAAGGGGATATGCGGGTTGGGTCGGGATGATGTCGTGGAAGCCAGTATCATATTCTTTTAACATATTTGCTGACAATCCCATTGCTTTCATTGTGCTTGCAAACAGAAGATTTAGACCACTTCCTCCATCCATGAACACTTTTCTCATATTGTATCGTCCGATATGTGCTTCAAGGAATAGGGCAGCGTGACCGTGCCTTGGGACAGCTATCGGATGATCTGCCCTGCTGAACAAGATGTTCTGATCTGACCAATCGATATAGTCGGGTACCTCTACCATAGCCACTTCTGCAAACTTTATCTCATGCAAAAACTTCTTGGACTCCCTTTTAGAAAAAATGTTTTGTGAATCATGTTCACTTTGCCTCGAGATGCAGGGTAGACTTCGGTTGGTATGTAGATATCTTCGTCTAGCACATACTGATATTGTTGGGGATAATTGTAAGCGGCCGTTCCTCCTCCTGCCGAACGAGCCTTTGCTTCCGGATCAAAATTTAGCTCTTCGCATAGCTTCTGAATATCGAGGAACTGTCGACAATCTTTAAGTAGATGCGTAGCCTTCTCAATGTTGTCTTTTGGGTCAATGTAAGCATGCAAGTAACACGGAGCGACAAGTTGTTCTGCAGCTGGGAGATAAGGTGCACGGCTGCATTTTTGTTTAATTGCGCACTATAACATACTTTACCACACTGGCGGAGGCGACTTGCAGCTCGTCCATCATCTTCACAGTGAAGATCCCTTCTCCTCTTCTGTTGCTCCTCTCTGCTACCGAAATTTCTTTGGCTATTCCCGTTGCTATTACCAGATGAATATGGCGAATCCACTGAGGCTATCGGTGGGACAACGATTTATGGAGCCAAAGTCCTTAAGCTTGATGCACCTGAATTTGGAAGTCGAAGGAACCCTCCAGAATCGATGATGACGTGGACATCACCAAACGTTGCGTCCATACCGCCACGTAACTCTAAAGGAATCGGATGTGGTGCTTCGGCGCGCGGATTGAACTCGAAGGATCCGCAGCAAACCGAATTCTTCGGTCTTGAAGGTGTTGGTGATGCCAGCACGAATGTTGCTGATGTGACTGGAGCAACCGATGACATGCCTTGTACCGACAATCTTCCCACAGACGGCGCCAATTGAAGAGGGTGCTCCTCGGCAATGCCCACCTTTAGGGGCTGAGGGTTGACGGAATCCTGCAGGCTGACATGAGACATCGAATACCAAACAGACAGGGAGAGAGATTTACCCAGGTTCGGGGCCCTCGATGCGATAAAAGCCTTACTTCCTGCTTATATGATCTTGATTATCGAATTATATCGGGTTACAATGGGGTAGCCGAAGGCTATGAGTATGATCTCGTCAAGAGGCTACGATTCTAATGACCTAGCTCTAGACTTGCGATGAATCTATCTATTGTGGTTGTGTCCCTCGGCAGACCCTCTCCTGGCCCTTATATTGCAGGCCAGGTCTCAAGAGTTCTGTCCGGGTTCGACTGTTTTACAAAGAGTTCTACTTCTAATCTTTTCTTGTTTAATGTCTTCTTGCCTTGTTCGTTAAGAATCCTTCTCCGGGTGAATCTCCTTCTTTGGAACCGACGTATTGGCCCACCTTGGTCCGTGGGGGCTCTTCATGGGCCCCTGGTTGGGCCTTAGGAGGTAGCATAATGTTGGTTACCCGAAGGGTAATGCTCACATCATCAGGTTTTACATCGGGCCTTCGGTGATCGCCTGTTGGCCATCTTCCTCCATGGCCTTGTCTTGTCGAGGTTGGGGAAAAGAGTTGACGGGCATATTGGGGCATTCTCGTATCCAAGCCTGAATTCCGGAGGTACCTACAACTCGGTACAAAACCAGGGCCGTCGGCGATGACCCCTGGAGCATCTTCTGAAGGGATTCGTAGCATAGAAAACAAAAAATTTCCTACCGCGAGAACGCAATCCAAGCCAAGATGCAATCTAGAAGACGGAAGCAACGAGGGGATGAACGAGACTAACCCTTGAAGATTTCCAAAGCCTACAAGAGGAGGCTCTTGTTGCTGCGGTAGACGATCACTTGCCGCTTTCAAAAGCGCGTAGAAGATCTTGACGGTGCCACAATCGGGCAGCACCTCCGTACTCGGTCACACGTTCGGTGTTGATGACGACGTCCTTCTCCCCGTTCCAGCGGGCAGCGGAAGTAGTAGATCCTCCTCGGAATCCCGGCAGCATGACGGCGTTGTGGCGGTGGTGGTGGAGAACTCCGGCAAGGCTTCGCCTATGCGCTGCGGGAGTATTATGTGGAGGAGGAGAGGCTAGGGTTTGGGGAGAGGGGGTGGCTAGGGCGCCGGCCATAGGCAGCCCTAGGTGGTGCGGCCAAGATTTGGTTGCCCCTCCCTCTCTTACTCATTATATAGGTGGAAATCCCCAAGAGTTGTAGTCCAAGTCTTAGAATAAGACCCCAACAACAAAACCTCCCATAGGTGGGAAACCTACTCAAGGGGGGAGTCCTACCAAGGTGGGACTCCCACCTTTCCCTTAGGTGGGGTGGCCGGCCACCTATGGTGGAGTCCACCTGGGACTCCACCCCCTTAGGGTTGGCCGGCCAAGCTTGGTGGAGTCCCACCGGGACTCCGCCTTCCATAGTGATTTCTTCCGGACTTTTCTAGAACCTTCTAGAACCTACCATAAATGCACCGGATCATTTCCAAACTTGGAATATGACTTCCTATATATGAATCTTATTCTTCGGACCATTCCGGACCTCCTCGTGATGTCCTGGATCCCATTCGAGACTCCGAACAAAACTTCGAACTCCATTCCATATTCCATATCTACTTGAACGACATCAAACTTTAAGTGTGTCACCCTACGGTTCGCGAACTATGCAGACATGGTTGAGACATCTCTCCGACCAATAACCAATAGCGGGATCTGGAGATCCATAATGGCTCCCACATATTCAACGATGACTTTAGTGATCGATTGAACCATTTACATACGATACCAATTCCCTTTGTCACACGATATTTTACTTGTCCGAGGTTTGATCATCGGTATCTCTATACCTTGTTAAACCTCGTCTCCTGACAAGTACTCTTTACTCGTACCGTGATATGTCATCTCTTATGAACCATTCATATGCTTGCAAGCTAATTAGACGACATTCCACTGAGAGGGCCCAGAGTATATCTATCCATCATCGGGATGGACAAATCCCACTGTTGATCCATATGCCTCAACTCATACTTTCCGGATACTTAATCCCACCTTTATAACCACCCATTTACGCAGTGGCGTTTGATGTAATCAAAGTAACCTTCCGGTATAAGTGATTTACATGATCTCATGGTCGGAAGGACTAGGTAACTATGTATCGAAAGCTTATAGCAAATAACTTAATGACGTGATATTATGCTACGCTTAATTGGGTGTGTCCATTACATCATTCACATAATGACATAACCTTGTTATTAATAACATCCAATGTTCATGATCATGAAACTATGATTATCTATTAATCAACAAGCTAGCTATAAAAGAGGCTTACTAGGGACTCCTTGTTGTTCACATAACACACATGTATCAATGTTTCGGTTAATACAATTATAGCATGGTATGTAAACATTATCATAAACACAAAGATATATAATAACCATTTATTATTGCCTCTTGGGCATATCTCCAACATCTTCTTCTTTTTTCCTGAGGACTAGCATATTTTCTTCTTGAGTTTGGAGTGCCAGGTGGCATCATCAGAATTCCACTCGAGAGCACCTCGAGTTCACCGGGGAAGGAGGTTCCTAGTGATGTCGGCGCCACCACCATTGTTGCTGCTGGTCTTCTCTGTGAAGTCCTTTGCGGGGACAGACGCGTACGAGGGCCTCTTTCCCTAGTCGCTTGCCTTGTTCCGCGTGGTGGTTGCTGTTTGAGTGCTTCCGAGAAGCTGTCCCGTGGCTCCCTCAAGGAGTCCAATGTCCCGAGCATGGGCCATGGAGGGAAAGGCTCGAGTAGTATTTTGCTTATTTTTGCACAAATCTACCACTTCTAGGGAAGAGTGTTACAAATCACACTAATTCTTCTTAATCAAGTTCTAAACTTTTCCTGGCCAATAGGGCCCACTCGTCACGGTTGATTTGGCAATAGATGAGTTGTGGTGGACATGGGGCCACCATCATCCCCATATGTAAGAGTGACTTGACAACACATATGGATATTATGTTAAGATGGACACATGCCCACCTGTGAGCCTAACATATTTCCCCCTCCCCTCCTCCCTGTGTCCCTCACTAATTCCCACCATCGGGCGCCGACGTGTCCTAGCAGCCTCCATCTCGAACGCAGGCTGGTGCACCGCCAGTCCACCACGCGCCAACCATTTCCTCCACTGTGCAGCCCTTGTGCCTAGGACACTGCCGACCTGGAGATTCGTCTCCCACAGATAGCAGGTGAGCGGCTGGCTCCAGCGCAACAATACTCTAGCAGCACATGTCGAGGGTACTGATACGTCCAATTTGCATCACTATTTTATATCATAATTTGCTGTTATTCATTGATATATTTCATATTGGGACACAATACTTATGTTATTTCATCTATTTTGCATGTTTCATCATTATTGGAGGATCAAGCACCGGAGCCAGGATTCTGCTGGAAAAAGCACCGTCAGAACGCAATATTTCGGAAGATCAACTGTGGAAGGAAATTATACCAAAAATCCTATTTTTCAAGATGACTAAGGAAGCCAGAAGGAGGAGCCAGGAGGACCCAGGGTGGGCCCACACCCTAGGGCGGCGCGGCCCATGGCCTGGCCGCGCCGCCATGTGGTGTGGGGGGCCCACAGCCCCTTTCGCCTCCTTTTCTTCGCGAAATCCTTCGTCCCGAAAACCTAAGCCACAGGGGGTACCTCGCGAAGAGTTACAGCCGCCTCTGCGGGGCGGAGAACACCAGAGAGAACAGAGCTCTCCGGCGGGCAGGAATCCGCCGGGGAAATTCCCTCCGGGAGGGGGAAATCGACGCCATCGTCACCGTCATCGAGCTGGACATCATCTCCATCACCATCATCATCATCTCCACCATCATCACCGCCGTCTCCACCGCTGGACACCGTCACCGCCGTAGCAATTTGGGTTTGATCTTGATTGTTTGATAGGGGAAACTCTCCCGGTATCGATCTCCACTTGTTGTTGATGCTATTGAGTGAAACCATTGAACCAAGTTTATGTTCAGATTGTTATTCATCATCATATCACCTCTGATCATGTTCCATATGATGTCTTGTGAGTAGTTCGTTTAGTTCTTGAGGACATGGGTGAAGTCTAAATGCTAGTAGTGAATTATGGTTGAGTAATATTCAATGGTATGGTATTTAAGTTGTGGTGTTATTCTTCTAGTGGTGTCATGTGAACGTCGACTACATGACACTTCACCATTTATGGGCCTAGGGGAATGCATCTTGTATTCGTTTGCCAATTGCGGGGTTGCCGGAGTGACAGAAACCTAAACCCCCGTTGGTATATCGATGCGGGGAGGGATCGCAGGATCTCGTAGTTTAAGGCTGTGGTTAGATTTATTCTTAATTACTTTCTTGTAGTTGCGGATGCTTGCAAGGGGTATAATCACAAGTATGTATTAGTCCTAGGAAGGCGGTACATTAGCATAGGTTCACCCACACAACACTTATCATAACAATGAAGATTATTTAGCCGTATGTAGCGAAAGCACTAGACTAAAATCCCGTGTGTCCTCGAGAACGTTTGGTCATTATAAGTAAACAAACCGGCTTGTCCTTTGTGCTAAAAAGGATTGGGCCACTCGCTGCAATTGTTACTCTCGCACTTTACTTACTCGTACTTTATTCAACTGTTACATCAAAACCCCCTGAATACTTGTCTGTGAGCATTTACAGTGAATCCTTCATCGAAACTGCTTGTCAACACCTTCTGCTCCTCATTGGGATCGACATTCTTACTTATCGAAAATACTACGATACACCCCCTATACTTGTGGGTCATCAAGACTATTTTCTGGCGCCGTTGCCGGGGAGTGCAGCGGTATTGGTAAGTGGAATTGGTAAGGAAAACCTTTACTTGTTTGTGCTGATTTTATTTCACTTTCTTGCTATAAGTCATTATGGAGAGATCTTCTCTTCAATTTTTATTTGGGAAATCTACTACTACTGCAACGGTAGTGGATGAGGCACCAGGTGAGGAAGTGATACCATATAAAATACCTATGAAAATTATTGAACGTGTTATGGATAACCGCTATGAAGGGGATGGAACTGTCCATCCTGGTGATCATTTACTGTTTTTGCATGAATTATGCGGGTTATTCAAATGTGCAGGTATTGCTATGGATGAAGTGAGGAAGAAACTATTCTCTCTATCGCTGTCTGGTAAGGCGGCGCATTGGTATAAATTACTGGATAATGGGGATTCTCTTGAATGGAATGATATTGTGCCCCGGTTTTATTCTAAGTTCTATCCTCCAAGTGAAATTCACAAGGATCGGAATCGCATATATAATTTTTGGCCTCATGATGGAGAGAGTATTGCCCAAGCTTGGGGGAGATTGAAGTCTTTAATGCTCAAATGCCCCATTCATGAGCTTCCTGGTAATGTTATTATTGATAATTTCTATGCAAGACTTTCTTTTCAAGACAAGACCTTGCTAGATACTTCTTGTTCTGGATCATTTACACGCAACAAAGAAGAGTTTAAAAGGGACCTTCTTGATCGAATCCAAGAAAATACTGAAGGTTGGGAGAACGACAAGGATAGAGAATCAGGTATAATTTATGATTATAAATGCATTGAAGCTTTTATGGATACTGATAAATTTCGTAATATGAGTGCTATATATGGTCTTGATTCTCAAGTTGCTGTAAATCTTTATAAAGCTTTTGCCTCTCATTATGAATTGCCAAAGAAGAATTTTGATAAGTATTATGAACCGTATAAAGATAAAATTGATTCATCTATTAATAAATGGGTTGTAGTTGAAACTGTTGATCATGTTATTCCTGAAGCTTATATTGAAAAAACTCCTTTCCCTGCTAAAATGAAGGAGTACTCTGTTATAAATAGTGCGGTTCATAAAAGTGAAAAGAAACCTGTAGAACCTGAAGAACAAATAAAAGTTGAACCTGCTGTTGCAATAGTTAAAGATCTTGTGACTGAAAATGTGGAGGATGGGCATATTATTTTCTGTGAAGATGCTTCTAATATTGTTTCACATCCTAATAAACCCAAACAAGCTAGTGTTCCTATGCTATCTGTTAGAATTGGTGATCATTGCTATTATGGATTATGTGATATTGGTGCAAGTGTTAGTGCTATTCCTTATGAGCTTTACACGGAGATTATGCACGAAATTGATTCTTGTGAACTTGAAGATATTGATGTGGTTATTCAGCTGGCTAATAGAGAAACTATTTCTCCAATTGGTATTGTTCGAGATGTGGAAGTTTTATGCGGTAAGATTAAATATCCTGTTGACTTTTTGGTACTTGGTTCTGCTGCTAGTGATTATTGTCCTATTATTTTTGGTAGACCTTTTCTAAATACTTGTGGAGCTATTATAGATTGCAAGAAAGAGAAAATTTTGACTAAATTTGCTGGTGAATCTTATGAGTTTAACTTCTCTAAATTTACTAAAACTCCTTATAAAGCTGATTTGCCTAGTAATGATTTTAAAATGGAGCAGTGTGCATCTATTGTTCTTGTTCCTAATAATCCTTTGCAGCAACATTTGGAGGATAGCGAGAGTGAAGTTTTTAGGAAAGAAAGAGATGAGCTTGAGGAAATTTTTCTCCGCCAACCTATTCTGAAGCATGATTTACCGGTGGAAGATCTGGGTACAACACCGCCACCAAAGGAAGATCCTGTTTTTGATTTAAAGCCTTTGCCTGATAATCTTAAATATGCTCATATTGATGATAAGAAAATATATCCTGTTATTATTAGTTCTAAGCTTTCAGAGATTGAAGAAGAAAGGTTATTGGAAATATTGAAGAAGCACCGAGGAGCTATTGGCTATACTCTTGATGATTTGAAGGGGATTTCTCCGTCTATTTGCCAACATGCTATTAATATGGAAGATGATGCAAAGCCTGTTGTTGAACCTCAGCGTCGTCTAATTCCGAAGATGAAGGAAGTGGTAAGGAATGAGGTATTAAGACTTCTTGAAGCTGGTATTATATATCCTATTGCTGATAGTAGATGGGTTAGTCCTGTGCATTGCGTTCCCAAGAAAGGAGGAATGACTGTTGTGCCTAATGATAATGATGAGCTCATCCCTCAAAGAGTAGTTGTAGGGTATAGAATGTGCATTGATTTTCGAAAAGTTAATAAAGTTACTAAGAAAGATCATTACCCTTTACCATTTATTGATCAAATGCTAGAAAGATTGTCTAAAAATACTCATTTTTGTTTTCTTGATGGTTATTCTGGGTTTTCACAAATTGCTGTTAAAGCTAAGGATCAAGAGAAAACCACTTTCACTTGTCCCTATGGAACTTATGCTTATAGACGTATGCCTTTTGGTTTATGTAATGCTCCTGCTACTTTTCAAAGATGCATGTCTGCTATTTTTCATGGTTTTTGTGAAAGTATTGTAGAGGTATTCATGGATGATTTTTCCGTCTATGGGAATTCTTTTGATAGTTGCTTGCGAAACCTTGATAAAGTTTTGCAGAGATGTGAAGAAACTAACCTTGTTCTTAATTGGGAGAAATGCCACTTTATGGTTAATGAAGGAATTGTATTGGGACATAAAATTTCTGAGAGAGGTATTGAAGTTGATAGAGCTAAAGTTGAAGCAATTGAGAAGATGCCCTATCCGAGGGATGTTAAAGGTATTCGTAGTGTTCTTGGTCATGCTGGGTTTTATAGGAGATTTATTAAAGATTTCTCCAAGATTTCAAAGCCTCTTACTAATCTTCTTCAAAAAGACGTACCTTTTGTTTTTGATGATGATTGTAAGGAAGCTTTTGAAACTCTTAAGAAAGCCTTAACAACTGCTCCTATAGTTGAACCTCCTGATTGGAACTTACCCTTTGAAATTATGTGTGATGCTAGTGATTTTGCTGTAGGTGCTGTTCTTGGACAGCGAGTAGATAAAAAATTGAATGTTATTCATTATGCTAGTAAAACTCTTGATGCTGCTCAAAGAAATTATGCTACAACTGAAAAAGAATTATTAGCTGTAGTTTTTGCTTGTGATAAATTTAGATCTTATATTGTTGATTCAAAAGTTACTATTCATACTGATCATGCTGCAATTAGATATCTTATGACAAAGAAAGATGCTAAGCCGAGACTTATTAGATGGGTACTTCTGTTGCAAGAATTTGATTTACATATTGTAGATAGGAAAGGTGCTGATAATCCTGTTGCTGATAATTTGTCTAGATTGGAAAATATTGCTTATGATCCTGTTCCTGTTAATGATAGTTTTCCAAATGAACAATTGGCTGTAATAAAGGTGAGCTTGCGAGACAGTCCTTGGTATGCTGATTATGCTAACTTTATTGTTTCCAAGTACTTGCCTCCAACCTTTTCAGCTCAGCAAAGGAGGAAGTTCTTTTATGACTTGAGGCATTATTTCTGGGATGACCCACACTTATATAAAGAAGGAGTGGATGGTATTATGCGAAGATGTGTTCCCGAATATGAACAACAAGAGATATTGAGTAAATGCCATGGTAGTGCTTATGGAGGACATCACGCCGGAGAAAGAACCGCGCAAAAGGTTCTACAATCAGGTTTTTATTGGCCAACTCTCTTCAAGGATGCGAGAAAGTTTATTTTATCTTGTGATGAATGCCAAAGGGTTGGTAATATCTCCAGACGTAATGAAATGCCTATGAATTATACTCTTGTTATTGAACCATTTGATTGTTGGGGATTTGACTTCATGGGACCTTTT
This sequence comes from Lolium perenne, assembly GCF_019359855.2. Taxonomy (NCBI): domain Eukaryota; kingdom Viridiplantae; phylum Streptophyta; class Magnoliopsida; order Poales; family Poaceae; genus Lolium; species Lolium perenne. The sequence continues at coordinate 274,033,967 of NC_067246.2, read as the reverse complement.
CCGTCTTCAAAAGGTAACACTCACATACTTGTTGCTGTTGATTATGTTACTAAATGGGTGGAAGCCATACCTACAAAAAGTGCTGATGGTGAGACCTCTTTAAGAATGCTTTTAGACATTATTTTTCCTAGATTTGGAGTGCCTAGATATATTATGACTGATGGAGGTTCTCATTTTATTCATGGAGGTTTTAGAAAAACTCTTGCTAAGTATGGTATTAATCATAGAATTGCTTCCGCTTATCATCCTCAAACTAGTGGTCAAGTAGAATTGTCAAATAGAGAGATTAAATCTATTTTGGGAAAGACTGTTAATAAAACTAGAAAGAATTGGGCTAGTAAATTGAAGGATGCACTATGGGCTTATAGAACTGCTTATAAAAATCCCATGGGAATGTCACCTTATAAAATGGTTTATGGGAAAGCTTGTCATTTACCTCTAGAACTAGAGCACAAAGCTTATTGGGCTGTTAGAGAATTAAATAAAGATCCTAAACTTGCCGGTGATAAGAGGTTGTTGCAATTAAGTTCTCTAGATGAATGGAGAAGTGAAGCTTATGAAAATGCTAAACTCTTTAAAGAGAAAGTTAAAAAATGGCATGATAGAAGGATTATCAAAAGAGAATTTAAAATTGGGGATAAAGTCCTATTGTATCGGTCTCGTCTCAGATTCTTTGCAGGGAAATTACTCTCGAAATGGGAAGGACCGTATGTTGTCGAGGAGGTGTATCGTTCAGGAGCAATCAAAATTAGCTCTCTCCAAGGCAATGCTACGCAAGTGGTGAATGGACAAAGACTCAAGCATTATATCTCGGGTGATTCTTATAATGTTGATGTTGATATTATTCAAGTGGAAACACCGGAGGCTTTCATCAAAGGGCAAATTGACGATCCGCGTAACTCGACTTTGAATAGGTAACGATCGGTAATGAAAAGTACGCAATTTACTTTCCGAACAATATTTTCGCTGTTTTTGGAAAATATGAAAAATTACGAGTTCGAAACGGAGTGGAAAGGACGCACGAGGGGGCGCCACCATAGGCCGGCGCGGCCAAGCCTGGGCCCGCGCCGCCCTATGGTTTGGCCGCCTCGTCGCCCCTTTCCGACTCTGGTTCGATCTGGTACTTTCCGTTTGTCGTGAAAATTTTTGCTATATAATCCCCCGGACCCCTGGAGGTCCGTATATCGTGTTCTCGACGTGTTTTGTTTCGAGCTGTTTCTGCCAGGATCTGTTTTCGGTCTAGAAGCACCATGGTCTCCAAGAACAAGGGCAAGGAGTTTCCGGATGAAGATGATCGGGATCTTGGGTGGAAAGAGGAAGACAAGGACATCAAGGAAGAGGATGAAGAAGAGGTGGAGGAAGATTCGCGCGCACACCCGCGTGCTGCCATCGCAAGCATCAAGGTGGTGGACAACCCTTTTAGTGCAAACAAGAGCGCAAGAATTCGCACTGGAGGAGCGGTTCCACGTCATTACCTAGCTCCGAAGTCATCCTTATCAGGCACTCATCACCCCTTCCACAATCTAATTTTCAATAATCAAATTGAAGGGACTCCCAAGGCAGCATTGCCTAGCCAGTGGGACCTAGATCGCTCTAACACTGCAGGAGAGAAGGAGCCTGAGGCTGAAGAGTGGGGAAATAACTCCAAGAGTTGGGACTCACCGTCGGACAGACTCCTTAACCGCGTCGAGCACAATTCAGAGATGATTCGCAATCTCATATACAGGATTGATGAGCTTCAGGAGCTTATTGAGAAGCTTGTCAGGAATTCATCACCACCATCTCCGCAGGAGTAATTCATCATCGGTATTGGCATCCCCTTGGTTTGTTCCAAGCTTGGGGGAGTGCCGCGGTATCACATTATCACTACCTTTTACTTTTATTGTCAAGTAGTGTCATATCATGAGTAGGGAAGTTATCATATAAGATGGGTTGCAGTTGGAAGTATCTCTCCTTTAGTTGGTTGTCTATGTATCCCTTGGTGTGAGTTATCGTTATGGAATATTAATGAGAAGTCTTATCATTTACATACTGCACATCTTATTCTAGTTTGCAATCTCTATCATATGATTTACCTTGTTGTTAGTATTGGTATCGCTTTGGGAGCATTGAATAAATCTATTTGGTTTTGGCAAACTTAGCATTGGTCAATAGCAACAACACTTTGAGGTTTAAGTAGAAAAGAGAAATACATGTAGATGTTTCACTGTCTTTCTTTCTTGTTAGCTCATAGCTTATTATTCTGAAGTTAAAATTGTTTGTGCTTACAAGGAAGATGCATGATTGTTTCTATCACATGTATATTTGTTTGTTTCCCTCAACTCTTATGCTTGCTAATTAACCTTGCTAGCCAAAGACCTGTACTGAGAGGGAATACTTCTCGTGCATCCAAACCTTAACCCAAACCTATGTCATTTGTGTCCACCATACCTACCTACTATATGGTATTTTCTGCCATTCCAAGTAAATACTTCATGTGCTACATTTAAACAATTCAAAACTTAGTATCTCTTATTTGTGTCAATGTTTTATAGCTCATGAGGAAGTATGTGGTGTTTTATCTTTCAATCTTGTTGGGCAACTTTCACCAATGGACTAGTGGCTTCATCCGCTTATCCAATAATTTTGCAAAAAGAGCTGGCAATGGGATTCCCAGTCCCAAATTAATCAAACTAAATAGGCACTCCTCCATGGTATGTGATTGATGGACGGCACCCGAAGGATTCGGTTAGCCATGGCTTGTGTAAGCAAAGGTTGGGGGGAGTGTCATCATCATAATAAAACTAAAATAAAAAGGGCACTCCTTCATGGTATGATATTGTTGGCAGGCACTGATACGTCTCCGACGTATCGATAATTTCTTATGTTCCATGCCACATTATTGATGTTATCTACATGTTTTATGCACACTTTATGTCATATTCGTGCATTTTCTGGAACTAACCTATTAACAAGATGCCGAAGTGCCAGTTCCTATTTTCTGCTGTTTTTGGTTTCAGAAATCCTAGTAACGAAATATTCTCGGAATCGGACGAAATCAACGCCCAAGTTCCTATTTTCACCGGAAGCATCCAGAACACACGAGAACCGCCAGAGAAGGGGGACAGGGCCACCAAACCACACCCCGGCGCGGCCAGGGGGGGCCGCGCCCCCCTATAGTGTGGGCCCCCCAGAAGCCCTCCTGCGCCGCCTCTTCGCCTATATAAAGCCCCTGGATCGAAAACCTTGAGACGTTCGATGAAAACCACAGAAACCTTCCAGAGCCGCCGCCATCGCGAGGCCAAGATCTGGGGGACAGGAGTCTCTGTTCCGGCACGCTGCCGGAACGGGGAAGTGCCCCCGGAAGGCTTCTCCATCGACACCGCTGCCATCTCCACCGCCATCTTCATCACCGCTGCTGCTCCCATGAGGAGGGAGTAGTTCTCCATCGAGGCTCGGGGCTGTACCGGTAGCTATGTGGTTCATCTCTCTCCTATGTACTTCAATACAATAATCTCATGAGCTGCCTTACATGATTGAGATTCATATGATGATGCTTGTAATCTAGATGTCATTATGCTAGTCAAGTGAGTTTTACTTATGTGATCTCCGGAGACTCCTTGTCCCACGTGTGTAAAGGTGATAGTGTGTGCACCGTGTGGGTCTCTTAGGCTATATTTCACAGAATACTTATTCACTGATGAATGGCATAGTGAGGTGCTTATTTATATCTCTTTATGATTGCAATGTGTTTGTATCACAATTTATCTATGTGCTACTCTAGCAATGTTATTAAAGTAGTTTTATTCCTCCTGCACGATGTAATGGTGACAGTGTGTGCATCCGTGTTAGTACTTGGTTTATGCTATGATCATGATCTCTTGTAGATTATGAAGTTAATTATTGCTATGATAGTATTGATGTGATCTATTCCTCCTACATATGCATGAAGGTGACAGTGTGCATGCTATGTTAGTACTTGGTTTAGTCTTTTGATCTATCTTACACTATAAGGTTACTTAAATATGAACATCTAATTGTGGAGCTTGTTAACTCCAGCATTGAGGGTTCGTGTAATCCTACGCAATGTGTTCATCATCCAACGAGAGTGTAGAGTATGCATTTATCTATTCTGTTATGTGATCAATGTTGAGAGTGTCCACTAGTGAAAGTGTAATCCCTAGGCCTTGTTCCTAAATACTGCTATCGCTGCTTGTTTACTGTTTTACTGCGTTACTACTGCTGCAGTACTACCACCATCAACTACATGCCAGCAAGCTATTTTCTGGCACCGTTGCAACTGCTTATTCATACCACCTGTATTTCACTATCTCTTCACCGAACTAGTGCACCTATTTGGTGTGTTGGGGACACAAGAGACTTCTTGCTTTGTGGTTGCAGGGTTGCATGAGAGGGATATCTTTGACCTCTTCCTCCCTGAGTTCGATAAACCTTGGGTGATCCACTTAAGGGAAAACTTGCTGCTGTTCTACAAACCTCTGCTCTTGGAGGCCCAACACTGTCTACAGGAAAAGGAGGGGGAAGTAGACATCAAGCTATTTTCTGGCGCCGTTGCCGGGAAGGAAAGGTAAAAGGTACTCACACTCCGGATCTCGGCTACTAAGCTATTTTCTCCGTTGTAAGTACTCAAAGCTATTTCCTTTAGATCCTGCAATTGCATCTTTTTGTTTCTTGTTTTTTTATTTTCACTAGTTAGGCATAATGGAAAACAACAAAAAATTTGGTGAGCTTTTTAATCTTTTTCCTGATTTAGAATTGTTTGATGCGAAAATTAAAAAACCTATGGAACCTTATTTGCATGCTAGTAGCAATGTTATTAGTATGAATGCAATTACTGCTAATGCTATGGAGAAGTCTAAGCTTGGGGAAGCTAGTTTATATAAAAATAATCTTTTTTGCTCCTCAGCTTTGGAAGAAATATTTTGCTCTGATAATGCTTTATCTCCCATATGCGATAACTCTAATGATGCTTCTGATATTTTAAATCCACCTGCTGAAAGTATTCCGTATAAAATACCTATGAAAATTATTGAACGTGTTATGGACAACCACTATAAAGGGGATGGAACTGTCCATCCTAGAGATCATTTACTGTTTTTGCACGAATTATGCGGGTTATTCAAGTGTGCAGGTATCTCTATGGATGAAGTGAGGAAGAAGCTATTCTCTGTTTCGATGTCTGGTAAAGCGGCGCATTGGTATAAATTGTTGGAGAATAGACATTTTCTTGGTTGGGAGGAAATTGCATCTCTCCTTTATTCTAAATTTTACCCTCCTCATGAAGTGCATATTGATAGGAATTATATTTATAACTTTTATCCTCGTGATGGAGAGAGTATTTCTCAAGCGTGGGGGAGACTGAAGTCACTAATGCTCAAATGTCCCATTCATGAGCTCCCCCGTAATGTTATTGTTAACAATTTTTATGCGAGGCTTTCAGGACAACACAAGGACCATCTGGATGCCTGTTCGGAAGGATCTTTCACAAGCAAAGAGGTTGAAGCTAGGTGGGATCTTCTTGATCGGATTGAGGACAACGCTGAAGGATGGGAGAACGACAAAGGTAAAGAGTCAGGTATAAATTATGATTACGAATGCATTGAAGCTTTTATGGATACCGATAAATTTCGAAATATGAGTGCTACTTATGGTCTTGACTCTCAAGTTGCTGCAAATCTTTATAAAGCCTTTGCTTCTCATTTTGAATTGCCTAAAAATAATTTTGATAAGTATCATGAACCTTTTAAAGAGGCTTGCATGAAGAATCAAATTGTTGTTAATTATTGCAATAAGCATGCTCAAACTCCTAAGAATGCTATTTCTTATAAGCACGTTAATTTTTGTGGAATGGATAGACCTTGTGGAATTAATCAAGTCAAAGATGAATATTGCATCCATCATATTAATGAAAAAACTAGAAAGTGGCTCAGGGCTCTAGATGATCTTGGTAAAAAAGTTTGTGCCCTCTATCCTTTTATTTGTGAAGTTTGCCATGAAGTGGGTCATTTTAATTTTCAATGCTCCTCCAATGATAATTTGAACCCAATGAGTGCTGCAAATTTGTATTGTGATGATGAAATTACTCCTAATCAGCATGATGAACTTACTTTATTTTTGGGGTGTGAAGAACTGTCGAGAAAAATCTCTTTGTTACATATGAGTGATCTTGATATTGATGATGCCCTGCATGGGTGTTTTTCTTATTGCATTGATAATAGCCATACAAATACTTACATACAAAATATTTTAGAAGATGACACCTTGCCAAAATATGATAGGACCGCTGTGTGTTTTCAACTAATTAATGAAAAGGAGGGGTCCTCCCAAGTTTCTTCTATTGTTTCTGAAAATAAATCAGGTTATGCGGACAAGCTACCCTTCAAGCCTCTTCCTCCTAAAGAAGGGAACGAGGAGAAGGAAGAGAAGAAGAAGAAGAAGGGAACGAAGAAGAAGAAGGAGAATAAAAAGAAAGAGGTAACGGCGTATCCCCGCGTGAATGAGATAACGCTAAGTAACCGTAAGTATGTTGCTCCTAATGATTATTGTGATAATGAATCTGAATACGATGATCTTCCTATGCCCTTTACATATATTAGCAATCATGATTTGAATGAGCGCACTACTTTTGATATTGCAAATCTCTGGGAAACTAATTCTGAAAATGATGATGATAATAATTGCCATAGTGTCAGTGCTATCCATGCTTCCTCCCATAATGATATAGAAAGCTCTAAGCTTGGGGAAGAGGTGTTTGAAAATCCTTTTGCTACTGGTCATTATGTTCTTGATGCATCTCCTTCTAATAACAATGATGGTGTGGACACAGATAAACCGACTGTGAAAGATAACTATTCTATTTCTTATGATGACACTGTGCCTCCAATCTTTGATGATTATTATAAAGAATGCTATGATATAGGTAATAACTATCCTTATGAAACTTGTCATAGTCATGATTGGATTACCAAAAACAATTCCCTTAATATGCAACTCGTTTACCATGTTCAAATTCTTGATAATAATCTTGCTCCAGTTACTATTAGTGAGAAGAACTCTTCTTATGCCAAAATTAATGATACTTCTATGCATATGAACCATGATAAGAATGTTTTAAGTGATGGGTATATTGTGGATTTCATCAATGATGCTACTGAAAGTTATTATGAGAGAGGGAAATATGGTTATATGCATCTTAATAATATTAAGTTTCCCCTCTTTATGTTGAGAATCTTGAAGTTACTCGTGTTCTATCCTCTTATGCTCGTCACTTTGTTCTTCATGAATTCATTTGTGTACAAGATTTCTCTGCATAGGAAGCATGTTAGACTTAAATGTGTTTTGAATTTGCCTCTTGAAGCTCTCTTTTGCTTCAAATATTATTTCCTGCGAGTGGATCATTAAAACTGCTGAGCCCATCTTAATGGCTATAAAGAAAAGAACTTCTTGGGAGATAACCCATGTGTTTATTTTGCTACAGTACTTTGTTTTTATTTTGTGTCTTGGAAGTTGTTTACTACTGTAGCAACCTCTCCTTATCTTAGTTTTGTATTTTGTTGTGCCAAGTGAAGCCTCTAATCGAAGGTTGATACTAGATTTGGATTTCTGCGCAGAAACAGATTTCTATCTGTCACGAATCTGGGCTGTTTTCTCTGTAGAAAAATCAGAAAAATATGCCAATTTACGTGCGTGTTCCTCAGATATGTACGCAACTTTCATTAGTTTTGAGTTTTCTGATTTGAGCAACGGAAGTATTTATTATAAATTCGTCTTTACGGACTGTTCTGTTTTGACAGATTCTGCCTTTTATTTCGCATTGCTTCTTTCGCTGTGTTGGGTGGATTTCTTTGTTCCATTACTTTCCAGTAGCTTTGAGCAATGTCCAGAAGTGTTAAGAATGATTGTGTCACCTCTGAACATGTGAGTTTTTGATTATGTACTAACCCCTCTAATGAAGTTTATGAGAAGTTTGGTGTGAAGAAAGTTTTCAAGGGTCAAGAGAGGAGGATGATATACTATGATCAAGAAGAGTGAAAGCTCTAAGCTTGGGGATGCCCCGGTGGTTCACCCCTGCATATATCAAGAAGACTCAAGCGTCTAAGCTTGGGGATGCCCAAGGCATCCCCTTCTTCATCGACAAATTATCAGGTTCATTCTCTTGAAACTATATTTTTATTCGGTCACATCTTATGTGCTTTACTTGGAGCGTCTGTGTGCTTTTGTTTTTGTTTTTGTTTGAATAAATGCTTATGTGGGAGAGAGACACGCTCCGCTGGTTCGTATGAACACATGTGTTCTTAGCTTTTAGTATTCATGGCGAAGTTTCTTCTTCGTTAAATTGTTATATGGTTGGAATTGGAAAATGATACATGTAGTAATTGCTATTAATGTCTTGGGTAATGTGATACTTGGCAATTGTTGTGCTCATGTTTAAGCTCTTGCATCATATGCTTTGCACCCATTAATGAAGGAATACATAGAGCATGCTAAAATTTGGGTTTGCATGAGTGGTTTCTCTAGAGTCTAGATATTTTCTAGTAAGATGTTTGAACAACAAGGAAGACGATGTATAGTTTTATAATGTTTGTAATATGTCTTTTATGTGAGTTTTGCTGTACTAGTTCGTGCTTGTGTTTGCTTCAAACAACCTTGCTAGCCTAAACCTTGTATCGAGAGGGAATACTTCTCATGCATCCAAATCCTTGAGCCAAACAACACTATGCCATTTGTGTCCACCATACCTACCTACTACATGGTATTTTCCGCCATTCCAAAGTAAATTGCTTGAGTGCTACCTTTAAAATTCCATCATTTACCTTCGCAATATATAGCTCATGGGGCGAATAGCTTAAAAACTATTGTGGTATTGAATATGTAATTATGCACTTTATCTCTTATTAAGTTGCTTGTTGTGCGATAACCATGTTCACTGGGGACGCCATCAACTACTCTTTGTTGAATTTCATGTGAGTTGCTATGCATGTTCGTCTTGTCTGAAGTAAGAGCGATCTACCACCTTATGGTTAAGCATGCATATTGTTAGAGAAGAACATTGGGCCGCTAACTAAAGCCATGATCCATGGTGGAAGTTTCAGTTTTGGACATATATCCTCAATCTCAAATGAGAAAATTATTAATTGTTGTTACATGCTTATGCATAAAAGAGGAGTCCATTATCTATTGTCTATGTTGTCCCGGTATGGATGTCTAAGTTGAGAATAATCAATAGCGAGAAATCCAATGCGAGCTTTCTCCTTAGACCTTTGTACAGGCGGCATAGAGGTACCCCTTTGTGACACTTGGTTAAAACATGTGCATTGCGATGATCCGGTAGTCCAAGCTAATTAGGACAAGGTGCGGGCACTATTAGTACACTATGCATGAGGCTTGCAACTTGTAAGATATAATTTACATGATACATATGCTTTATTACTACCGTTGACAAAATTGTTTCATGTTTTCAAAATAAAAGCTCTAGCACAAATATAGCAATCGATGCTTTCCTCTTTGAAGGACCATTCTTTTACTTTTATTGTTGAGTCAGTTCACCTATCTTTCTCCACCTCAAGAAGCAAACATTTGTGTGAACTGTGCATTGATTCTTATATACTTGCTTATTGCACTTGTTATATTGCTTTGCATTGACAAATATCCATGAGATACACATGTTATAAGTTGAAAGCAACTGCTGAAACTTCATCTTCCTTTGTGTTGCTTCAATGCTTTTACTATGGATTATTGCTTTATGAGTTAACTCTTATGCAAGACTTATTGATGCTTGTCTTGAAGTACTATTCATGAAAAGTCTTTGCTTTATGATTCACTTGTTTACTCATGTCATATACATTGTTTTGATCGCTGCATTCACTACATATGCTTTACAAATAGTTTGATCAAGGTTATGATGGCATGTCACTCCAGAAATTATCTGTGTTATCGTTTTACCTGCTCGGGACGAGCAGAACTAAGCTTGGGGATGCTGATACGTCTCCGACGTATCGATAATTTCTTATGTTCCATGCCACATTATTGATGTTATCTACATGTTTTATGCACACTTTATGTCATATTCGTGCATTTTCTGGAACTAACCTATTAACAAGATGCCGAAGTGCCAGTTCCTGTTTTCCGCTGTTTTTGGTTTCAGAAATCCTAGTAACGAAATATTCTCGGAATCGGACGAAATCAACGCCCAAGTTCCTATTTTCACCGGAAGCATCCAGAACACACGAGAACCGCCAGAGAAGGGGGACAGGGCCACCAAACCACACCCTGGCGCGGCCAGGGGGGGCCGCGCCCCCCTATAGTGTGGGCCCCCCAGAAGCCCTCCTGCGCCGCCTCTTCGCCTATATAAAGCCCCTGGATCGAAAACCTTGAGACGTTCGACGAAAACCACAGAAACCTTCCAGAGCTGCCGCCATTGCGAGGCCAAGATCAGGGGGACAGGAGTCTCTGTTCTGGCACGCTGCCGGAACGGGGAAGTGCCCCCCGGAAGGCTTCTCCATCGACACCGCTGCCATCTCCACCGCCATCTTCATCACCGCTGCTGCTCCCATGAGGAGGGAGTAGTTCTCCATCGAGGCTCGGGGCTGTACCGGTAGCTATGTGGTTCATCTCTCTCCTATGTACTTCAATACAATAATCTCATGAGCTGCCTTACATGATTGAGATTCATATGATGATGCTTGTAATCTAGATGTCATTATGCTAGTCAAGTGAGTTTTACTTATGTGATCTCCGGAGACTCCTTGTCCCACGTGTGTAAAGGTGACAGTGTGTGCACCGTGTGGGTCTCTTAGGCTATATTTCACAGAATACTTATTCACTGATGAATGGCATAGTGAGGTGCTTATTTATATCTCTTTATGATTGCAATGTGTTTGTATCACAATTTATCTATGTGCTACTCTAGCAATGTTATTAAAGTAGTTTTATTCCTCCTGCACGATGTAATGGTGACAGTGTGTGCATCCGTGTTAGTACTTGGTTTATGCTATGATCATGATCTCTTGTAGATTATGAAGTTAATTATTGCTATGATAGTATTGATGTGATCTATTCCTCCTACATATGCATGAAGGTGACAGTGTGCATGCTATGTTAGTACTTGGTTTAGTCTTTTGATCTATCTTACACTATAAGGTTACTTAAATATGAACATCTAATTGTGGAGCTTGTTAACTCCGGCATTGAGGGTTCGTGTAATCCTACGCAATGTGTTCATCATCCAACGAGAGTGTAGAGTATGCATTTATCTATTCTGTTATGTGATCAATGTTGAGAGTGTCCACTAGTGAAAGTGTAATCCCTAGGCCTTGTTCCTAAATACTGCTATCGCTACTTGTTTACTGTTTTACTGCGTTACTACTGCTGCAGTACTACCACCATCAACTACACGCCAGCAAGCTATTTTCTGGCACCGTTGCTACTGCTTATTCATACCACCTGTATTTCACTATCTCTTCGCTGAACTAGTGCACCTATTTGGTGTGTTGGGGACACAAGAGACTTCTTGCTTTGTGGTTGCAGGGTTGCATGAGAGGGATATCTTTGACCTCTTCCTCCCTGAGTTCGATAAACCTTGGGTGATCCACTTAAGGGAAAACTTGCTGCTGTTCTACAAACCTCTGCTCTTGGAGGCCTGATGACCCACAAGTATAGGGGATCGCAACAGTCTTCGAGGGAAGTAAAACCCAATTTATTGATTCGACGCAAGGGGAGACAAAGAACACTTGGAAGCCTTAACAGCGGAGTTGTCAATTCAGCTGCACCTGGAAACAGACTTGCTCGCAAGGGTTTATCAAGATAATGCTTTATAGCAAGAGCAGTGAGTGAAATAACGAGCAGAGTAACAGAGACAGCAGTAGTGATTTTAGTAAACAGCAGGATTAAAATACTGTAGGCACGGGGACGGATGACGGGCGTTGCATGGATGAGAGAAACTCATGTAACAATCATAGCAGGGCATTTGCAGATAATAATAAAACGGTGTCCAAGTACAAAGCAATCAATAGGCATGTGTTCCATATATAGTCATGCGTGCTCGCAAAGAGAAACTTGCACAACATCTTTTGTCCTACCAGCCGGTGGCAGCCGGGCCTCAAGGGAAACTACTGGATATTAAGGTACTCCTTTTAATAAAGTACCGGAGCAAAGCATTAACACTCCGTGAACACATGTGATCCTCACATCGCTACCATTCCCTCCGGTTGTCCCGATTTCTGTCACTTCGGGGCCATCGGTTCCGGACAGCAACATGTGTATACAACTTATAGGTAAGACCATAAACAATGATTATCTTGATGAAACAATAACATGTTCAGATCTAAGATCATGGCACTCGGGCCCTAGTGACAAGCATTAAGCATAACAAGTTGCAACAATATCATCAAAGTACCAATTACGGACACTAGGCACTATGCCCTAACAATCTTATGCTATTACATGACCAATCTCATCCAATCCCTACCATCCCCTTCGGCCTACAGCAGGGGAATTACTCACACATGGATGGGGGAAACATGGCTGGTTGATGTAGAGGCATTGGCGGTGATGATGGCGATGATCTCCTCCAATTCCCCGTCCCGGCGGAGTGCCAGAACGGAGACTTCTGGCTCCCGCGACGGAGTTTCGCGATGTGGCGGCGTTCTGGAGGGTTTCTGGCGACTTCGACTTCTCCCCGTGCGTTTTTAGGTCGAGGCCGATAAATAGTCCGAAGGAGGGCGTCGGAGGCCGGCCGAGGGGGCCACACCACAGGGCCGCGCGGGCCCCCCCTAGGCCGCGCCGCCCTATGGTGTGGGGCCCTCGGGCCTCCACCTTAATTGTCCTTCTGGCTCCGTCATTATTCTGGGAAAATAGGGCCTTCTGCATAAATTCCGAGGATTTTCCCGAAAGTTGGATTTCTGCACAAAAACGAGACACCAGAGCAGTTCTGCTGAAAACATCGTTAGTCCGTGTTAGTTGCATCCAAAATACACAAATTAGAGGCAAAACAATAGCAAAAGTGTTCGGGAAAGTAGATACGTTTTGGACGTATCAACTCCCCCCAAGCTTAGCTTATTGCTTGTCCTCAAGCAATTCAGTTAACAACTGAGCGATAAAAGAACTTTCACGAACACATTTGCTCATATGATGTATATATTCTCATGCAATGGCTAATACTTAAGCAGTTCATAATGAGATACATGCAAATAAGATCATCTAACAGCTATGTCAATCATGGAGAGGTACCAACAATTAATAATAAGCATCATGAATCATGTATATAAGCAGGATTGCAATGTTCATAAGAGAGTATGATAAAGTGGTATCTCGCTTGCCTGTATTTGATTGGCAAAACATAAATGCCCGGGCACCTCTGGAGTTCATAGAAAGACTAGAAGTAGTGATTGTCAAAAGATGAATGCATCAAAGTTATACCACAATCAATCATATTTTGAGACAAGCATATTATACTAAGAATGATAGTTGTGCTCTCAAGATAGTGCTCAAAGAAATAATGGAGACACAACATAAAAGTAAAAGATTGACCCTTCGCAGAGGGAAGCAGGGATTAACATGCGCTAGAGCTTTTCATTTTTATAAAGACAGGAGTAAAATTATTTTGAGAGGTGTTTGTTGTTGTCAACGAATGGTAATGGGTACACCAACTACCTCGCCAACCGGACTTTCAAGAGCGGCTCCCATGAATTATTGCATATTTATTTGGCACTCCTTCCAACCTTTCTTGCACAAACCATGGCTAACCGAATCCTCGGGTGCCTGCCAACAATCTCATACCATGAAGGAGTGCCTTTTTATTTTAGTTTTATTATGATGATGACACTCCCCCAACCTTTGCTTACACAAGCCATGGCTAACCGAATCCTTCGGGTGCCGTCCAACAATCACAAACCATGGAGGAGTGTCTATTTAAGTTAATTAATTCGGGACTGGGAATCCCATTGCCAGCTCTTTTTGCAAAATTATTGGATAAGCGGATGTGCCACTAGTCCATATGAGAGTCCGTCAAAAGTAAATGACAAGGTTGAAAGCTAAACACCACATACTTCCTCATGAGCTATGAAACATAAACACAAATTGAGAAGCACTTTGAAGGTTTTAAAGGTAGCGCATGAGAATTTACTTGGAATGGTTTGAAATGCCATGCATAGGTATTTATGGTGGACACTTTGGAATAACTTGGTTTTCATGTGTTTGGAAGCACGAGCAGCGTTCCCGCTCAGTACAAGTGAAGGCTAGCAATAGACTAGGGAGCGACAAATCAAGAGAGCAGTAACTGTCATAATCATGCTTGCCGCAAAATAAATTAACGGAGGCATAAAAGTGATACAAGAACTCTGAAGCAATATAGATCATCGAGGCTTAATTGACTTTTTGTTCAGTCATATGCATGCGTGAGCATGTGCCAAGTCGATATAAATGAATTATTCAGAGGAGGATACCACAATGCCATACTTGCTTATGAATAAAACAATGCAAGCAAACATCCATGACATGCTACTCATATTAATAGATTGGAGCTAAACATGAGAGATCATAAACTACTAGACTTTCTAAAATAACATATACCTCACATGAACCAACTAAGCATGCTCACATGGATGAGTATATGTACAAAAATGAAAACAAATAGAGTTCATACCAGCCTCTCACCACAATCAGATTGTCGTAGATCGTCATTATTGCCTTTTCACTTGTGCAGCTTGGATAATATGAAATGAAAACCACGCTCCAGCCACCAAAGACCATTGAATTCATAAAGAACTTTACAAAACAAAGAAGAACAGCAAATATTTTTGGTGTTTTCAAATTAGAAACAAGAACAAGAGGAAACAAGCAAACAAAGCAAAATCTTTTTGGGTTTTCTTATAGCAAACTAGCAATAGCAAATAAAGTGAAACAAATGCAAGAAACCAAAGCAAACAAATGGTGAAGAGAAACAATAGAAATATTTTTGGTCTTTTTGTGTTTTGGGAAAGAAACAAAGCGAAAACAAGAAATAGCAAACTAAAAGAAACACATAACAGCAGGATGGCAGAAATCTGCCAAAACCTGACAGCAGTACAGAAATCGATTTTTACAAAAATCTTACGTTGCTCAGATCGAAAAGTGTTCAACTAATGAAAGTTAGATAACAACCTGGGGAACCTGCACAAAAATTGGCAGCTCAAAATGACGCTCTGGCTATTTTGGAGAATTTTTACGGTAACGTTCCAGAATCTGTTTTCAGGCAGCACTTCCCCAAATATCATCTTTCTCTCATTAGAAAACCACTCAAACGAACAAAACAAGTGTGTGCAAGTATTCAGCAACCATAATATGCAAAGAATGAGTGATGCCGGTATACCTCCCCCCAAGCTTAGGCTTTTGGCCTAAGTGGAGTTCAATCCCATCGATCCCATGAAGTAGTGTCTCCGTAGTATGACGAAGATGGATCGTATTCCGGGTATGTGCTAGAAGAAGCACCCGGATATGTGACGGTGTGGTCGTAGGAGGCCCCGGCGTCCTCGGAGTCATGTTGCTGGTGGAAGTCTTTTATCTTCAAATGCTCATCCACTTCCTCCTTAGTGCACGATCATGATTGCCTGTCAATACTTAACAAACCTAGTTGGGGAAGAGGAATTTCTTTCTCATCCCCATCAGAAAACAACATTCTATACACCATATTATCTAAAGTAGAATCAGTGGTAACAAAATGATGACTCTTCATAGCAACAATATCAAGTTTCCTAGGGGCCAATGGTACATCATTAGGATCAATAGGAAGATTTAGATATGTTAAAACACGCAGTGCGATAGTTCCCCCAAAAATAGGCCCCCTGGTAGTCAGGCGGCGAGCAATAAGAGCACCAAGGTGATAGGATGTCTGACCAGTAAGTGCAATATTCAAGAAATCAAGATGGTAACTAGAAATGTTGCTAGTGTTCTCCCTACCAAGAATGCTAGTAGCAATATAGTATGCAAAATACTTAATAGCGGGGAGTTGAATGTTCCTTATCTTGCCCCGCTGAATGGTGCAACAATCATCATCGGTGATCCCTCGGTAGAGCTCCAACAAGTCCCGGGGGTTGTCATCGATCCTACTTGCTGTACCTACAGGGACAATATCCAATGCACGACAAAAATCCTTCAATTGCATAGTAACAGGATTACCATAGATCCTGAATGCAACCGTCGGCTCATATTGTTTGTTGTTGAACTGGAAACTCTCGACGAAGATTTTGGTGAGCATATAGTATTGCTCCCTTTCGTCTCCCATATAGGTGGTTAACCCTGCCCTGTTGACAAGGGTTAAGAAATCCTCCAATATCCCTGCATTCCTTAGAAAATCATAGCATGGAAAAGTAGAAGCATTAGGAGGCCCGTTGTCCTCTTCGGGCGCGAAGCTAGGCGCGATGATGTCTTCATTGTATGATCGCCTAATCCGGGTGGCGGCCCTAGAAGGCCTCCCGGTGCTGGTTGTCCCTTTCTTGAACAACTCTCCAAAGTTGAACTTCTTCATAGCTTCTCTGAAATTTTCAACAAATGATATAAAAATTTGATTTGGTCACATATAATTGAGGGAAACTACCATAGGAACTTGCTAGAGTACTAATCATGCATCAAAACTAGTTTCTACCACTTAGAACAAGCATGCAAGCTCACTAAACATGTTACCTACAGCAGCAAAATATTCAAGATATACTCAACCAAACAAAATTCTACTTGGATGGGTGGAGGAGTCACATACCAAGGAGCAAATGTGTCAAATTTCAGCAGGAAATCTGGGCTGAGCAAAGAGATCGAGAAATCTGGAGCTCTGGAGCAAAAACGCGAGAGAGAGGAACTTGGTACGAGTTTTTTCGGGAGAGAGAAGGTTCTGGGAGGAAGAGATGACAAAGTGGGGCAAAGGGGGGCCCACACCACATGGTGGCGCGGCCACCTCCTTGGCCACGCCGGCCTGTGGTTTGGCGCCCTCTGGTGCCCCACAGGTCATCCTCTGGTGCTCCCAGGTGCCTCGTCGAAAAATAGGACCAACGGTATAATTTTTGTGAATTTTTGAAAACTTTGAAAAATGCACATTTCTGGGTATTTAGTTTATTATTACTGGCCAGGAAATTTTTTGAAATCTTCAAATAACTAAGGAACTTTGCAAATTAAAAGTGCTACAGCAACTAGAGCAAGTGGAGGAAGAAAGAGATGTTGTTTACCCCCCCTCTATGCATATAAAAGGTATTCGTTAACAAGGTTGATCAAGTCTTGTCACCAAATAAATTTTACATAGCATAAGAAGAAATAAACCTCAAATCAATCATGTTACCTTGAATTGTATTGATATGGATCCAATCACGAGAGTTTGATATTCTTCTTTAGGCTCATATATAGGACAATCAATAGTTCCCACTTTGATAGTTCTCACATTAGAAATAGTATTAACTCCACACGCTTTCTCGATCCTCTTGGGAAAATAAACGGTATGCTCCCTATCATCAACATTGAAAGTAACCTTTCCTTTATTGCAATCAATAACCGCCCCTGCGGTGTTAAGAAAAGGTCTCCCAAGAATAATAGATATATTATCATCTTCAGGCATTTCCAACACAACAAAATCAGTTAATATCAAGCAGTTAGTAGTAACTTGAACAGGAACATTCTCACATATACCAACAGGAAAAGCAGTAGATTTATCAGCCATTTGCAAGGATATATCAGTAGGTATCAACTTATCTAAGTAAAGTCTCTTATAAAGAGAAAAAGGCATAACACTAACACCGGCTCCCAAGTCACATAGAGCAGTTTTAACATAATTATTCTTGATAGAACAAGGAATAGTAGGTATACCTGGGTCACCCAACTTCTTTGGTATTTTGCCATTGAAAGAGTAATTAGCAAGCATAGTGGAAATTTCCTCATTGGGGATTTTCCTTTTGTTAGTAACAATATCTTTCATATACTTTGAATAAGGAGGCAATTTAATAGCATCAGTCAAAGGGATTTGCAAGAATAGAGGTTTCATCCAATCGCAAAATTTATTATAATGTTCTTCTTCCTTTGATTTTAGTTTCTTAGCAGGAAAAGGCATTTGCTTTTGCACCCAAGGTTCTCTTTCATTACCATGTTTCTCAGCAATAAAGTCTTCTTTAGTGTACTTTTTATTTTTAGCATGCTTTTCAGGTTCTTCTTCAACCTCTTCTTTATCAGGAGTATCATTCTTATCATTATCTTTATCATTGTTATGTTCATTACCACTTTCAGTTTCAGCATCAGAAATAGAAATACTATTAGGATCATTAACAGGTTCAGAGGATTCTACAACATTTTTATGCTTCTTCTTCTTTTTCTTCCTAGAATGAGTACTAGGTTCAATGTGTTGAGAATCTTGTTCAATTCTTTTGGGATGCCCTTCAGGATATAGAGGATCCTGGGTAGAGACACCACCTCTAGTTGTTACTTCATAAGCATGTTTCTCTTTAGAATTATTCCCTAACAGGTCATTTTGCACTTTAGTGAGTTGATCAATTTGAGTTTGAATCATATGAAAATGTTTAACAAGCATCTTAACATCATTGGAGGTTCTCTCCACAATATCATGCAATTCACTAATAGCTCGAGAATTTTCCATTAAATGATTCTCTACTCTCATATTAAAATTTTCTTGCTTAACAATATAATTATCAAACTCATCTAAGCATTGTGCAGGAGGTTTCGAATACGGAATATCTTCCCTAGTAAAGCGTTGAAGGGAGTTTACCTCAATCATGGATGAAGGGGGAATTATCTCACATATATCTTCTATAGGAGGTAGATTCTTCACATCTTCAGATTTAATACCTTTCTCCTTGAGAGACTTCTTGGCTTCCCTCATATCTTCATCATTCAATTTAATTAAACCCCTCTTCTTCAATATTGGCGTTGGAGTCGGTTCAGGCGTAGTCCAATCATCATGATTCCGGCTTATTTTAGCCAATAATTCTTCAGCGTCGTCTGGAGTTCTTTTCCTGAAAACACAACCAGCACAACTATCCAGGTATGCCCTAGACTCAATGGTTAGTCCACTATAAAATATATCAAGTAAATCATGCTTTTCCAGATCATGCTCAGGCCGAGCTCTAATAAGAGAGCAAAATCTCGCCCAAGCCTCAGGTAATTTCTCTTCATCTTCCTGGTCAAAATTATAAATTCTCTGCAAAGCAATATGTTGAGCACTAGCAGGAAAGTATTTGCGGAAGAAAACATCAAGCAATTCTTTTGGACTTTTAATAGAACTAGGTGGCAAATTATTATACCAAGTTTTAGCGTCATCCTTTAATGAGAATGGAAATATTTTAGCAACAAAGTAAGTACGCATCTTGACATCATCAGAAAACAAGCTACTTAGAGTAGATAACTCAGTCATGTGTTCAACAGCACTTTCTTTTTCAGTACCACAAAAGGGTGTTTTCTCAACAATAGCTATATGAGATAGATCAAGAGAAAAATCATAATCTTTATCCCTAATGTTTATAGGAGATGTGGCAAATTTAGGATCAGAGACAGCTTTATATCTAACAGCATGTTCTGCAAGCAACTTTTTAATTTTTCTTGCATCAGTAGTAGCATTGCATTTTTCAATAAAATCATCATTAAGCTCCACATAATCTTCCTCAGGATCATCACTAAAATAATCAAGTTCAGGTGAACTAACAGGTGTAGTAGCATTAGGAGTTTCAGTATTTTCAATTTGTCTAGACCTAGCAATTGTAGCATCTAGAAAGGATCCCAATGAACCACTATCATCAAGCACAGCAGAAACATTATCAATATTATGAGAGTTTTCAGATTCAGCAGAAATACCCGCATTTGAAGCATGCGGCGGTGAAACAAGTTTATCAATCACAGATGGTGAATCAAGAGCAGCAGAGGTATTCAGAATTGTACCTTTTCTTGTAGTGGATGGTAATATGGTGATCTTAGTATTGCGAGGTTTACCCATGATGGAGAATTTGCAGCGAATAATATTAATCCAAGTGAACTTCCAAATAAAGCTATGTTCCCCGGCAACGGCGCCAGAAAATAGTCTTGATGACCCACAAGTATAGGGGATCGCAACAGTCTTCGAGGGAAGTAAAACCCAATTTATTGATTCGACACAAGGGAGACAAAGAACACTTGGAAGCCTTAACAGCGGAGTTGTCAATTCAGCTGCACACTGAAACAGACTTGCTCGCAAGGGTTTATCGATAATGATTTTATAGCGATAGTGATAGTGAAATAACAGTAGCAGAGTAACAGAGACAGCAGTAGTGATTTTAGTAAACAGCAGGATTAAAATACTGTAGGCACGGGGACGGATGACGGGCGTTGCATGGATGAGAGAAACTCATGTAACAATCATAGCAGGGCATTTGCAGATAATAATAAAACGGTGTCCAAGTACAAAGCAATCAATAGGCATGTGTTCCATATATAGTCATGCGTGCTCGCAATGAGAAACTTGCACAACATCTTTTGTCCTACCAGCCGGTGGCAGCCGGGCCTCAAGGGAAACTACTGGATATTAAGGTACTCCTTTTAATAAAGTACCGGAGCAAAGCATTAACACTCCGTGAACACATGTGATCCTCACATCGCTACCATTCCCTCCGGTTGTCCCGATTTCTGTCACTTCGGGGCCATCGGTTCCGGACAGCGACATGTGTATACAACTTATAGGTAAGACCATAAACAATGATTATCTTGATGAAACAATAACATGTTCAGATCTGAGATCATGGCACTCGGGCCCTAGTGACAAGCATTAAGCATAACAAGTTGCAACAATATCATCAAAGTACCAATTACGGACACTAGGCACTATGCCCTAACAATCTTATGCTATTACATGACCAATCTCATCCAATCCCTACCATCCCCTTCGGCCTACAGCGGGGGAATTACTCACACATGGATGGGGGAAACATGGCTGGTTGATGTAGAGGCGTTGGCGGTGATGATGGCGATGATCTCCTCCAATTCCCCGTCCCGGCGGAGTGCCAGAACGGAGACTTCTGGCTCCCGCGACGGAGTTTCGCGATGTGGCGGCGTTCTGGAGGGTTTCTGGCGACTTCGACTTCTCCCCGTGCGTTTTTAGGTCGAGGCCGATAAATAGTCCGAAGGAGGGCGTCGGAGGCCGGCCGAGGGGGCCACACCACAGGGCCGCGCGGGCCCCCCCTGGGCCGCGCCGCCCTATGGTGTGGGGCCCTCGGGCCTCCACCTTAATTGTCCTTCTGGCTCCGTCATTATTCTGGGAAAATAGGGCCTTCTGCATAAATTCCGAGGATTTTCCCGAAAGTTGGATTTCTGCACAAAAACGAGACACCAGAGCAGTTCTGCTGAAAACAGCGTTAGTCCGTGTTAGTTGCATCCAAAATACACAAATTAGAGGCAAAACAATAGCAAAAGTGTTCGGGAAAGTAGATACGTTTTGGACGTATCAAGGCCCAACACTGTCTACAGGAAAAAGAGGGGGAAGTAGACATCAGGCACCCGAGGATTCGGTTAGCCATGGTTTGTGAAAGAAAAGGTTGGAAGGAGTGCCACACAAAATAAAAATAATATGGGAGCCGCTCTTTGAAGGTTGTTTGGCAAGGGGGTTAGAGTACCCGCTACCAGTCGTTGACAACAACAAACACCTCTCAAAATGTTACTTTTATTCTCTTTATATGATTGCAAAACTGAAAAAGCTCTAGCACATGATTTAATCCCTGCTTCCCTCTGCGAAGGGCCTGTCCTTTACTTTATGTTGAGTCAGTAAACCTATTTCCCTCCATCTCAAGCAAGCATTTGAGTAGTTGTGATCAAACCATTATATTGTGATTTGCTTCATCATGTCTTTTATTCTTCCTTGTTTAGTACAAGTTTTATCTGAATGAATATAGCTTTGCAAGTTATCAATGATCATGAAAAGACCATTATGATTGAGTATGCAAGTTGTGCCTTATAAACTTTAACATGAGAGCGCTGCTCAATGAGATAAATATAATCTGTTAATTGTTCTCTGACCAAGAACGAAGTTTGCCATCACCAATTATGATTTCTGATGCACCTTTACTTGTGATTACCTTATACTTGTTTCAAGTTGAGTTGTATGAGGAAGTTGTTTACTATAATGTCTTGTGTGAATGAATATGATGCTTCTTGTCCGTATTTTATTTATCGACTCTTCACTCCATAAACATGTGGTCCTGTTTATCGAGCTCAGTTTCGCTTGGGGACAAGCGAAGTCTAAGCTTGGGGGGAGTTGATACGTCCAATTTGCATCACTATTTTATATCATAATTTGCTGTTATTCATTGATATATTTCATATTGGGACACAATACTTATGTTATTTCATCTATTTTGCATGTTTCATCATTATTGGAGGATCAAGCACCGGAGCCAGGATTCTGCTGGAAAAAGCACCGTCAGAACGCAATATTTCGGAAGATCAACTATGGAAGGAAATTATACCAAAAATCCTATTTTTCAAGATGACGAAGGAAGCCAGAAGGAGGAGCCAGGAGGACCCAGGGTGGGCCCACACCCTAGGGCGGCGCGGCCCATGGCCTGGCCGCACCGCCATGTGGTGTGGGGGGCCCACAGCCCCTTTCGCCTCCTTTTCTTCGCGAAATCCTTCGTCCCGAAAACCTAAGCCACGGGGGGTACCTCGCGAAGAGTTACAGCCGCCTCTGCGGGGCGGAGAACACCAGAGAGAAAAGAGCTCTCCGGCGGGCAGGAATCCACCGGGGAAATTCCCTCCGGGAGGGGGAAATCGACGCCATCGTCACCGTCATCGAGCTGGACATCATCTCCATCACCATCATCATCATCTCCACTATCATCACCGCCGTCTCCACCGCTGGACACCGTCACCGCCGTAGCAATTTGGGTTTGATCTTGATTGTTTGATAGGGGAAACTCTCCCGGTATCGATCTCCACTTGTTGTTGATGCTATTGAGTGAAACCATTGAACCAAGTTTATGTTCAGATTGTTATTCATCATCATATCACCTCTGATCATGTTCCATATGATGTCTTGTGAGTAGTTCGTTTAGTTCTTGAGGACATGGGTGAAGTCTAAATGCTAGTAGTGAATTATGGTTGAGTAATATTCAATGGTATGATATTTAAGTTGTGGTGTTATTCTTCTAGTGGTGTCATGTGAACGTCGACTACATGACACTTCACCATTTATGGGCCTAGGGGAATACATCTTGTATTCGTTTGCCAATTGCGGGGTTGCCGGAGTGACAGAAACCTAAACCCCCGTTGGTATATCGATGCAGGAGGGATCGCAGGATCTCAGAGTTTAAGGCTGTGGTTAGATTTATTCTTAATTACTTTCTTGTAGTTGCGGATGCTTGCAAGGGGTATAATCACAAGTATGTATTAGTCCTAGGAAGGCGGTACATTAGCATAGGTTCACCCACACAACACTTATCATAACAATGAAGATTATTTAGCCGTATGTAGCGAAAGCACTAGACTAAAATCCCGTGTGTCCTCGAGAACGTTTGGTCATTATAAGTAAACAAACCGGCTTGTCCTTTGTGCTAAAAAGGATTGGGCCACTCGCTGCAATTGTTACTCTCGCACTTTACTTACTCGTACTTTATTCAACTGTTACATCAAAACCCCCTGAATACTTGTCTGTGAGCATTTACAGTGAATCCTTCATCGAAACTGCTTGTCAACACCTTCTGCTCCTCGTTGGGATCGACATTCTTACTTATCGAAAATACTACGATACACCCCCTATACTTGTGGGTCATCAGGTACTCCTCGGCAATGCCCTCCGATTGGGGCTTAGGGTTGATGGAATCCTGTAAGCTGACACGAGACATCGGTTCACAGACAAGCGGGGAGAGCGATTTACCTAGGTTCGGGGCCCTCGATGAGGTAAAACCCTTACGTCCTGCCTGTCTGATCTTGATTATGAAAATATTGGGTTACAATGGGGTGCCGAAGGGTTCGGCTGAGATCTCATCGAGAGGCTAAGTGCTGCGGCGACCTAGCTCTAGACTTTTGGTGGCTAAGGTAGCTAAGATTGATCGTGTCCCTCGGCAGCCCCTCTCCTGGCCTTTATATAGGGGGCCAGGTCTCAAGAGGTCTAACCGAGTACGACTAGGTTTACAGCAGTTTTAAATCGAAACTTTCCTTGTTCGGCTGCTTCCTTGTCTTGCCCGCCAAGGAATCTTCTGGTGCGCCATCCAAGTGGCCCGCCTTGCCTTCAAGTGCCTCCATGGGCCTCCAACTATATAATACAGGATAGGGCAATGTCGGTTACCCGAATGCCCACGTCAGTAGCCCCCGAGTGTCTATCCGAACATAGTTCGGGTAGAGACTGAAGCATGCCTCCTCTTAATGTTCTTCTCCCTGATTGTTCTTGTTCATCTTGAATTAGCATCATCTTCATCTGTCGGGTGCGCGTCAGCGCTCCCGATGGGAGTAGCCCCCGAGTCTAGGTACGGATGCTTGCAATCTGTGCGTAGACTCAAGTTGTACCACTCGAACGTTTTGCTCTGCCGAAGTTTTTCTGCAAGTCTTCATAGTTCATCCGATATATTTTCCGCATGCAAGGGATACTGAGTAACGTGCCCAACTTTCGCTGGTTATCTACCGATGGCAAAACAACGTTACCCTACACAGAATCAAGTCCCGGGCATGATCCTGGAGTGCAAAAAATTTCTATCGGGTGCGCATCCAGCGCTCCTGATGGGAGTAGCCCCCGAGTCTAGGCACGCGTGCTTGCAACCGGGTGCAAACTCGAGCTGAGCAATCATCTTTTTCTTCAATCTTTTTTCTTCGAGTCCTTATTCTGTCGGGTGCGCGTCCAGCGCTCCCGATGGGAGTAGCCCCCGAGTCTGGGCACAAGACCATCCGATGTTTCTTCATTTTTCTTCGACTGCTCACAACAATCTTTATGACGTCACTGTTGACGTACTGCTGCTGTGGTTTGATTGACAAGACTTGACCTGACGGGCCCACCCTAGTTCCGCACGGGTAGTTTTTAGGAATTGACCAGTGCACGCGCGGAGATCGAGGTGTCTCCTCGATTTTCGCACAACGTGGGAATAATGGGCCGCCGGTTCCGTTCTTTCTTTAGACGCCACGTGTACAGCCAGATCTGATCCACCTCCCACGACGTCTGTGGAGTTAAGGCCACGATCTTGCATAAATTCTTATGGCATAAATAGAGGGCCTCCTCTTTTTTACTTTTCACGCCTCTTACTGCTCATCTTCGCCTTCAAGCTTTCCTGCTTCCTCTGTTCCTCCTTCAGAAGCTCCGCACGCCATGGGCAAGAAGAAGAGCGCCAGCACCTCGGACGCGGCCAAAGTCAGCCGCGACTGACTGGAGCGCCTCCGCCATTTCCAATCGCGATGTGAACAACACTAATAGGGAAATGCTTATAGGTGGAGCTTAGTTCTGTGGCGCACCAGCAGAAATGCGCCACAGAAAGATTTTCTGTGGCGCACGAGATAGAGTGCGCCACAAAAATAAGCTATTTTTGTGGCGCACTACTGAACCGTGCACCACAGAAAGTATGTGGGGCCCACATCCTGCCACCACCAACTATTAGTGTAGGTATTTCTGTGGCGCACGTGGCCTTCTGCGCCACAGAAATAAGTGTTTCTGTGGCGCACTGTCTCTGGTGCGCCACAGAAGTACTTGATTATGTGGCGCACTCGTGCTGGTGCGCCACAGAAATAGCGCCTTCTATATCCAACCGTACCCCCTCCCCCGCCCGTACTTCTTCCTCCTCCACCCTTCTTCCTCTCCCTCGCGCGCCGCCGCCCGTACTTCTTCCTCCTCCACCCCTCTTCCTCTCCCTCGCGCGCTGCCGCCCGTACTTCTTCCTCCTCCACCCCTCTTCCTCTCTCTCGCGCGCCGCCGCCCGTACTTCTTCCTCCTCCACCCTTCTTCCTCTCCCTCGCGCGCCGCTGCCTTCCATGGTGAGCGTGGCCGTCGTCGTCGCCGCCGCCGCCTCCTTCCTCCGCGAGGGCCGCAGGCCGCCACGCTCCACCCATCCCCGCCACCAGCAGCACAAGCCGCTGCGGCGTGGAGGAGGAGGGGCCGCCGCATGGAGGAGGAGGGGCCGCCGCGTCAAGGAGGAGGATCCGCCGCGTCTTCCTCCTCCTCCACCCCTCCCATCATCGTCAACCTCCTCCTCCACCCCTACCCGGCCCCTCCCTCTTCCTCTACCCGGCCCCTCCTCCAACAGCATCGTCGGTGAGCTCCACCTCTAGCGCCTCCCCTCCCCTCCCTCTTCCTCTCCCGTGCGTGCTTAGTTACAGATGTTTAGTTACTGTCAACACATGTGTTTGCATGTGTGTGTGAGCTGCTTGCAGATGTTTATCCACTGTTGGCCTTTATTCTTGGTAGCTCAAAGTGTCATGCACTTACTGGATCATCAAATGTTTCCCTTTGTCCCTGGTTAATTGCCTCCTTAATTGATGCCTTATGATCCAAATTACTATATTATTGGATTGAGTGATATGGCTACTGCTTGTTTGCTCTCATAATTACCAAGTGATGAATATATAATCCCTTTGGAGCATCTGCCCCATGCTATATATGTATATTTGACCATGCTTATGATGGATTTCTTTTAAGGACTCTAGCTAGATTAGAGGGGAAAAAGTTGCTGCTTTGTTGCCTATGATAATGGATCATCAAATGTTTCCCTTTGTCCCTGGTTGCCTCCTTAATTGATGCCTTATGATCCAAATGACCCAAGTCCCTTGCATGATCCCATTTGTCCCTAATGTTTCTTAAGATGAATAAATTCCCTCTAATCACCATTTGGAGATCAAGACTAGTTCTTGATTTCCATTAGCTAGACTCCAATATTAAAAATGTTTCCCAAATATGGAGATAAACATTTTAACATTACCCCAATATTATTTCTCTCAAATGGACAGTTTCTGATGGTATGCTTGCTCCTCACTAGACTTTATCAATTCCCTACTGATCCTAAGTACCCATGAATATCTGGTGGTGTTCTTCTGCTGTTTAGTTACTGTCAACACATGTGTTTGCATGTGTGTGTGAGCTGCTTGCAGATGTTTATCCGCTGTTGGCCTTTATTCTTGGTAGCTCAAAGTGTCATGCACTTACTGGATCATCAAATGTTTCCCTTTGTCCCTGGTTAATTGCCTCCTTAATTGATGCCTTATGATCCAAATTACTATATTATTGGATTGAGTGATATGGCTACTGCTTGTTTGCTCTCCAAATTACCAAGTGATGAATATATAATCCTTTTGGAGCATCTGCCCCATGCTATATATTTGTATTTGACCATGCTTATGATGGATTTCTTTTAAGGACTCTAGCTAGATTAGAGGGGAAAAAGTTGCTGCTTTGTTGCCTATGATAATGGATCATCAAATGTTTCCCTTTGTCCCTGGTTGCCTCCTTAATTGATGCCTTATGATCCAAATGACCCAAGTCCCTTGCATGATCCCATTTTTCCCTAATGTTGCTTAAGATGAATAAATTCCCTCTAATCACCATTTGGAGATCAAGACTAGTTCTTGATTTCCATTAGCTAGACTCCAATATTAAAAATGTTTCCCAAATATGGAGACAAACATTTTAACATTACCCCAATATTATTTCTCTCAAATGGACAGTTTCTGATGGTATGCTTGCTCCTCACTAGACTTTATCAATTCCCTACTGATCCTAAGTACCCATGAATATCTGGTGGTGTTCTTCTGCTGTTTAGTTACTGTCAACACATGTGTTTGCATGTGTGTGTGAGCTGCTTGCAGATGTTTATCCACTGTTGGCCTTTATTCTTGGTAGCTCAAAGTGTCATGCACTTACTGGATCATCAAATGTTTCTCTTTGTCCCTGGTTAATTGCCTCCTTAATTGATGCCTTATGATCCAAATTACTATATTATTGGATTGAGTGATATGGCTACTGCTTGTTTGCTCTCCAAATTACCAAGTGATGAATATATAATCCCTTTGGAGCATCTGCCCCATGCTATATATGTGTATTTGACCATGCTTATGATGGATTTCTTTTAAGGACTCTAGCCAGCATCACTTGGTTAATTACTACCAAGCGATGAGTAATCCCTTATGGTAATCCCTTATTTCTTGTTGGCTTTGATGAAAATAGAGATATCCACAGTAGGGGATCATGTAAATGAATGCCACTGTGGTATCCTTTGAAGAAAATGGACTATTTCTGATGGTTTTAAAAGGCTAGGTGGTGCTAGGTGATTAAGTTGGCTACCAAGACTTGTCTCATCTGGTTAGCTGGGATATGCTATGTGTTGTTGTTTGTTTTGGAATATCTATCACTTACTGGATTTACTGGTTCTTGATTGGCCTCTCTTTTGCCAGCATCACTTGGTCTATATACCAAGTGACGAATAATCCCTTTGGAGCATCTGCTCCATGAATGCTGTGTGTTTGAGCATCTTGACTTATGTCACCATGGTTGCTGGTTTGTTGGTGTTTTTGTACTTGCCGATGATTAGATGGTTGGTCGATCACTCGTACACTCGGGGGTGGAGCAAGTGAGGCTTGGTGTGATGGCACAAATATCAATATCTTGTGCATCCTACCTGGCCTCACTTACTCCATCCCTGGATGTTAATATTTGTTTCGACCAACAAAGTATGAGGCATTCCATTTAGTTCATACTAGCTACTTCTTAATTGCATTGGCTCTTTCTTCCATTTTAGTGCCGATGATTAGAATGTTTGGTCACCTATACGCCGCAATATACTTTGTAGACGGGCCCCCTTTCTCCGGCCACCGTTCCGTGAACGGGTCCTTGATGACACAACAGCGCCGATCTGCCTCTCCGGCGCAGAACCACGGCAGTCCCAGCCGCCTCCCTTGTGGCCACAAGGGAGGCGGCTGGGACTGCCGTGGTTCTGCGCCGGAGAGGCAGATCGGCGCTGTTGTGTCGTCAAGGACCCGTTCACGGAACAGCGGCCGGGCAAAGGGGGACCTTCTGCAAAGTATACTGCGGTGTATACTCTGCAACTATGGTTTCTGACCATAGTATTTGTGTTGACCAACAATGTATGAGGCACTTATTCCATTTTGTCATTCCATTTGCTTTGGTATTTTCAAAATGCCGATGATTAAAATGTTTGGTCACCGTACACTTGGGGGTGGAGTAAGTGAGCCTGGTAAGATAGCACAAATATCAATCTCTTGTGCATCGGACTTGGTCTCACTTACACCATCCCTGAATGTTAATATTTGTGTTGACCAACAATGTATGAGGCATTTATTCCATTTCTCTTGTGCATCGGACTTGTTGGTCTCAATTTCTTCCATTTTAATCATAGTAGGAACTGGATGAAGACCCCGATGCAAGCGAGCCTGGTGGGTAGAGAGGAGGGAGCAAAGGAGGAACCGGATGAAGACTACTTTGTATCTCGAAATTGTGAAATTTGTATGAATTAAGAGTTGTATGCATACATTTGACACTTGCCACTATATATGTAACTCGATCAGGCTATAAGTACTATGATGATGATGTATAATGTTGCTATGTTATATGTGTCAATATTATATCTGTCTATCTGTCTATATTATACATGTATACTGTGTACAAAACCTGTATAATACACCAGGGAGCACAAAATTGAGTATACCTGTACATTGTTCTGTGGCGCACCAAAATAGAATTTAGTGGCGCACCTTTTTCTGTGGCGATGCACGTCCATATGCGCCACAGATCAACTTAATTCTGTGGCGCATGGTCAGGTGCGCCACAGAAACCCTATTTTTGTGGCGAAGTTTCTGTGGCGCACCGCCCGTGCGCCACAGAATCAAAGTTTCGTGCGCCACTGATGAGGCTTTTCCTACTAGTGCAAGCTGCGAGCCCTCGGCTTCATCTCCGCATCTGACGATGACATTCGTCTACCAGGTGCTGTTTCTCGCCCAAGGCCTCCGAAAGGCTTCACCGTTATGTTCGTTGCCTTCTTGTTCCGTGGTTTCTCTCTTCCTGCCCACGAGTTCCTTCGCTCCCTTCTTTTCTTCTACGGGATTCAGCTCTGGCAGCTGACCCCAAACTCCATTCTCCACCTCTCCATCTTTATCACCGTTTGTGAGGCCTTCCTTGGCATTGACCCCCACTGGGGTCTTTGGAGGAAGATCTTCTATGTGAAGCGTCACAACGACAACAATGGCCCCCCCGTCGTCGGTGGCGTGGGCTTTGTTGTTAGGAAGGAGGTCGACTACTTCGACTACCTGATGAAGGAATCCGTCCAGGGCTGGCGCGACAAATGGTTTTACCTGCGCGATCCCTTGGTGCCTGGGCGGCGCTCGAATCTCCCTCCTTTTGAAGATGTCCTAGTAGCTCACCAGAAGAAGTCCTGGCGAAACGCCCTTTCTCCCGAAGAGAGGGTGATAGCCGACAAACTGTTTGACCAGGTCGTCGTCCTGAAGAATACGGGAGGCTTGACGATGTGCGGCACTGAGGTGGTCTCAGTGTTCTTGCAACGTCGAGTGCAGCCGCTAATGTCTCGACCGCACCAATTATGGCTTTATACTGGAGGACGACAAGTCGAGAGTCAGCTCTGCCGACCTATCGGCTGATGAACTCAGACATGAAGTTCGTCGCTTGACGTGCCTCAGTATGAAGGATAATATTGTCTTGACATCGGCTCGCCCACCTTACGATCTAAAGCATCTCCCGACTGAGGTAATTCTTGCTGCTTCTTTCTTGTTTCTTGCTTGTTGTTATTGCTTCTTTTCCTCGCTGTGCTTTGCTGGCGCAGAGTTGACGTGGGAGTTAGAGATCTCTTTGGTGTAGCTTTTCTTCAGGTCCCCGGCAACGGCGCCAGAAATTTGCTTGATGCGTGTGGTTGACACGTCCGTTGGGAACCCCAAGAGGAAGGTGTGATGCGCACAGCGGCAAGTTTCTCTCAGTAAGAAACCAAGGTTTAATCGAACCAGTAGGAGTCAAGAAGCACGTTGAAGGTTGATGGCGGCGGGATGTAGTGCGGCGCAACACCAGAGATTCCGGCGCCAACGTGGAACCTGCACAACACAACCAAAGTACTTTGCCCCAACGAAACAGCGAGGTTGTCAATCTCACCGGCTTGCTGTAACAAAGGATTAACCGTATTGTGTGGAAGATGATTGTTTGCAGAAAACAGTAGAACAAGTATTGCAGTAGATTGTATTTCAGTATAGAGAATTGGACCGGGGTCCACGGTTCACTAGAGGTGTCTCTCCCATAAGATAAACAGCATGTTGGGTGAACAAATTACAGTTGGGCAATTGACAAATAAAGAGGGCATGACCATGCACATACATATTATGATGAGTATAGTGAGATTTAGTTGGGCATTACGACAAAGTACATAGACCGCTATCCAGCATGCATCTATGCCTAAAAAGTCCACCTTCAGGTTATCATCCGAACCCCCTCCAGTATTAAGTTGCTAACAACAGACAATTGCATTAAGTATTGCGCGTAATGTAATCAGTGACTACATCCTTGAACATAGCACCAATGTTTTATCCCTAGTGGCAACAGCACATCCATAATCTTAGAGGTTTCTGTCACTCCCCCAGATTCACGGAGACATGAACCCACTATCGAGCATAAATACTCCCTCTTGGAGTTACAAGCATCTACTTGGCCAGA
Source organism: Lolium perenne (assembly GCF_019359855.2). Lineage (NCBI taxonomy): Eukaryota > Viridiplantae > Streptophyta > Magnoliopsida > Poales > Poaceae > Lolium > Lolium perenne. The sequence continues at coordinate 274,002,352 of NC_067246.2, read as the reverse complement.
GCATCTACTAGTAACGGAGAGCATGGAAGATCATAAACAACACATAGACATAACTTTGATAATCAACATAACAAGTATTCTCTATTCATCGGATCCCAACAAACGCAACATATAGAATTACAGATAGATGATCTTGATCATGTTAGGCAGCTCACAAGATCCGACAATTAAGCACAATGGGGAGAAGACAACCATCTAGCTACTGCTATGGACCCATAGTACAGGGGTAGACTACTCACACATCACTCCGGAGGCGACCATGGCGGCGTAGAGTCCTCCGGGAGATGATTCCCCTCTCCGGCAGGGTGCCGGAGGCGATCTCCTGAATCCCCCGAGATGGGATTGGCGGCGGCGGCGTCTCTGGAAGGTTTTCCGTATCGTGGCTCTCGGTACTGGGGGTTTCGCGACGGAGGCTTTAAGTAGGCGGAAGGGTAGGTCAGCGGGCCACACGAGGGCCCCACACCACAGGGCCGCGCGGCCAAGGGGCAGGCCGCGCCGCCCTAGGGTTTGGGCGCCTCGTGGCCCCACTTCGTCTCCTCTTCGGTCTTCTGGAAGCTTCGTGGCAAAATAGGACCCGGGGCGTTGATTTCGTCCAATTCCGAGAATATTTCGTTACTAGGATTTCTGAAACCAAAAACAGCAGAAACAGAATCGGCACTTCGGCATCTTGTTAATAGGTTAGTTCCAGAAAATGCACGAATATGACATAAAGTGTGCATAAAACATGTAGATAACATCAATAATGTGGCATGGAACATAAGAAATTATCGATACGTCGGAGACGTATCAGCATCCCCAAGCTTAGTTCTGCTCGTCCCGAGCAGGTAAAACTATAACAGAGATAATTTCTGGAGTGACATGCCATCATAACCTTGATCATACTATTTGTAAAGCATATGTAGTGAATGCAGCGATCAAAACAATGTATATGACATGAGTAAACAAGTGAATCATAAAGCAAAGACTTTTCATGAATAGTACTTCAAGACAAGCATCAATAAGTCTTGCATAAGAGTTAACTCATAAAGCAATAATTCAAAGTAAAGGCATTGAAGCAACACAAAGGAAGATTAAGTTTCAGCGGTTGCTTTCAACTTGTAACATGTATATCTCATGGATATTGTCAACATAGAGTAATATAATAAGTGCAATATGCAAGTATGTAGGAATCAATGCACAGTTCACACAAGTGTTTGCTTCTTGAGGTGGAGAGAAATAGGTGAACTGACTCAACAATGAAAGTAAAAGAATGGTCCTCCATAGAGGAAAAGCATCGATTGCTATATTTGTGCTAGAGCTTTGATTTTGAAAACATGAAACAATTTTGTCAACGGTAGTAATAAAGCATATGTATCATGTAAATTATATCTTACAAGTTGCAAGCCTCATGCATAGTATACTAATAGTGCCCGCACCTTGTCCTAATTAGCTTGGACTACCGGATCATCGCAATGCACATGTTTTAACCAAGTGTCACAAAGGGGTACCTCTATGCCGCCTGTACAAAGGTCTAAGGAGAAAGCTCGCATTGGATTTCTCGCTATTGATTATTCTCAACTTAGACATCCATACCGGGACAACATAGACAACAGATAATGGACTCCTCTTTTATGCATAAGCATGTAACAACAATTAATAATTTTCTCATATGAGATTGAGGATATTGTCCAAAACTGAAACTTCCACCATGGATCATGGCTTTAGTTAGCGGCCCAATGTTCTTCTCTAACAATATGCATGCTTAACCATAAGGTGGTAGATCTCTCTTACTTCAGACAAGACGAACATGCATAGCAACTCACATGAAATTCAACAAAGAGTAGTTGATGGCGTCCCCAGTGAACATGGTTATCGCACAACAAGCAACTTAATAAGAGATAAAGTGCATAAGTACATATTCAATACCACAATAGTTTTTAAGCTATTTGTCCCATGAGCTATATATTGTAAAGGTGAATGATGGAATTTTAAAGGTAGCACTCAAGCAATTTACTTTGGAATGGCGGAGAAATACCATGTAGTAGGTAGGTATGGTGGACACAAATGGCATAGTGGTTGGCTCAAGGATTTTGGATGCATGAGAAGTAATCCCTCTCGATACAAGGTTTAGGCTAGCAAGGCTATTTGAAACAAACACAAGGATGAACCGGTGCAGCAAAACTCACATAAAAGACATATTGTAAACATTATAAGACTCTAGACCGTCTTCCTTGTTGTTCAAACTCAATACTAGAAATTATCTAGACCTTAGAGAGACCAAATATGCAAACCAAATTTTAGCATGCTCTATGTATTTCTTCATTAATGGGTGCAAAGTATATGATGCAAGAGCTTAAACATGAGCACAACAATTGCCAAGTATCACATTATCCAAGACATTTATAGCAATTACTACATGTATCATTTTCCAATTCCAACCATATAACAATTTAACGAAGAAGAAACTTCGCCATGAATACTATGAGTAGAGCCTAAGGACATACTAGTCCATATGCTACAGCGGAGCGTGTCTCTCTCCCATAAAGTGAATGCTAGGATCCATTTTATTCAAACAAAACAAAAAACAAAAACAAACCGACGCTCCAAGAAAAGCACATAAGATGTGATGGAATAAAAATATAGTTTCAGGGGAGGAACCTGATAATGTTGTCGATGAAGAAGGGGATGCCTTGGGCATCCCCAAGCTTAGACGCTTGAGTCTTCTTAGAATATGCAGGGGTGAACCACCGGGGCATCCCCAAGCTTAGAGCTTTCACTCTCCTTGATCATGTTGCATCATACTCCTCTCTTGATCCTTGAAAACTTCCTCCACACCAAACTTAGAACAACTCATTAGAGGGTTAGTGGACAATAAAAATTAACATGTTCAGAGGTGACATAATCATTCTTAACACTTCTGGACATTGCATATAGCTACTGGACATTCATGGATCAAAGAAATTCATCCAACATAGCAAAAGAGGCAATGCGAAATAAAAGGCAGAATCTGTCAAAACAGAATAGTTCATATTGACGAATTTTATCGAGGCACCAGACTTGCTCAAATGAAAATTCTCAAATTGAATGAAAGTTGCGTACATATCTGAGGATCACTCACGTAAATTGGCATAATTTTCTGAGTTACCTACAGAGAAAACAGCCCAGATTCGTGACAGCAAAGAAATCTGTTTCTGCGCAGTAATCCAATTCTAGTATGAACTTTACTATCAACGACTTTACTTGGCACAACAAAACACTAAACTAAGATAAGGAGAGGTTGTTACAGTAGTAAACAACTTCCAAGACACAAAATAAAAACAAAGTACTGTAGTAAAAACCATGGGTTGTCTCCCATAAGCGCTTTTCTTTAACGCCTTTCAGCTAGGCGCAGAAAGTGTGTATCAAGTATTATCAAGAGATGAAGTGTCAACATCATAATTTGTTCTAATAATAGAATCAAAAGGTAACTTCATTCTCTTTCTAGGGAAGTGTTCCATACCTTTCTTGAGAGGAAATTGATATTTAATATTACCTTCCTTCATATCAATGATAGCACCAACGGTTCGAAGAAAAGGTCTTCCCAATATAATGGGACAAGATGCATTGCATTCAATATCCAAGACAACAAAATCAACGGGGACAAGGTTATTGTTAACGGTAATGCGAACATTATCAACTTTCCCCAAAGGTTTCTTTGTAGAATGATCAGCAAGATTAACATCCAAATAACAATTTTTCAGCGGTGGCAAGTCAAGCATATTATAAATTTTCTTAGGCATAACGGAAATACTTGCACCAAGATCACATAAAGCATTACAATCAAAATCTTTAACCTTCATCTTAATGATGGGCTCCCAACCATCCTCTAGCTTTCTAGGAATAGAGTCTTCACGCTCTAGTTTCTCTTCTCTAGCTTTTATGAGAGCATTTGTAATATGTTTTGTGAAAGCCAAATTTATAGCACTAGCATTAGGACTTTTAGCAAGTTTTTGCAAGAACTTTATAACTTCAGAGATGTGGAAATCATCAAAATTCAAACCATTATAATCTAAAGCAATGGGATCATCATCCCCAATGTTGGAAAAAATTTCAGCAGTTTTATCACAGGCAGTTTCAGCAGTTTTAGCAGTTTCGGGCAGTTTCTCGCGCTTTGCATTAGAAGTGGAAACATTGCTAACACCAATTCTTTTATTATTAATAGTAGGAGGTGCAGCAACATGTGTAGCATTAGCATTGCTTGTGGTGGTAATAGTCCAAACTTTAGCTACATTTTTCTCTTTAGCTAGTTTTTCATTTTCTTCTCTATCCCACCTAGCACGCAGTTCGGCCATTAGTCTTATATTCTCATTAATTCTAACTTGGATGGCATTTGCTGTAGTAACAATTTTATTTTCAATATCCCTATTAGGCATAACTTTCGATTTCAAAAGATCAACATCAGAGGCAAGACTATCAACTTTAGAAGCAAGTATATCAATTTTCCCAAGCTTTTCTTCAACCGATTTGTTAAAGGCAGTTTGTGTACTAATAAATTCTTTAAGCATGGCTTCAAGTCCAGGGGGTGTGTTCCTATTATTGTTGTAAGAATTCCCATAAGAATTACCATAGCCGTTTCCATTATTATAAGGATATGGCCTATAGTTGTTACTAGAATTGTTCCGGTAAGCATTGTTGTTGAAATTATTATTTTTAATGAAGTTTACATCAACATGTTCTTCTTGAGCAACCAATGAAGCTAACGGAACATTATTAGGATCAACATTAGTCCTATCATTCACAAGCATAGACATAATAGCATCAATCTTATCACTCAAGGAAGAGGTTTCTTCGACAGAATTTACCTTCTTACCTTGTGGAGCTCTTTCCGTGTGCCATTCAGAGTAATTGATCATCATATTATCAAGAAGCTTTGTTGCTTCACCAAGAGTGATGGACATAAAGGTACCTCCAGCAGCTGAATCCAATAAATTCTGCGAAGAAAAATTTAGTCCTGCATAGAAGGTTTGGATGATCATCCAAGTAGTCAGTCCATGGGTTGGGCAATTTTTAACCAGAGATTTCATTCTTTCCCATGCTTGTGCAACATGCTCAGTATCTAATTGTTTAAAATTCATTATGCTACTCCTCAAAGATATAATTTTAGCAGGGGGATAATATCTACCAATAAAAGCATCCTTGTATTTAGTCCATGAATCAATACTATTCTTAGGCAGAGATAGCAACCAATCTTTAGCTCTTCCTCTTAATGAGAAAGGGAACAATTTTAATTTTATAATGTCACCATCTACATCTTTATATTTTTGCATTTCACATAGTTCAACAAAATTATTAAGATGGGCAGCAGCATCATCAGAACTAACACCAGAAAATTGCTCTCGCATAACAACATTCAGTAAAGCAGGTTTAATTTCAAAGAATTCTGCTGTAGTAGCAGGTGGAGCAATAGGTGTGCATAAGAAATCATTATTATTTGTGGTTGTGAAGTCACACAACTTAGTATTTTCAGGGGTGGTCATTTTAGCAGTAGTAAATAAAGCAAACTAGATAAAGTAAATGCAAGTAACTAATTTTTTTGTGTTTTTGATATAGCAAACAAGATAGCAAATAAAGTAAAACTAGCAACTAATTTTTTTGTATTTTGATTTAGTGCAGCAAACAAAATAGTAAATAAAACTAAGCAAGACAAAAACAAAGTAAAGAGATTGGGAAGTGGAGACTCCCCTTGCAGCGTGTCTTGATCTCCTCGGCAACGGCGCCAGAAATTTGTTGCTGGCGCAGAGTTGACGTGGGAGTTAGAGATCTCTTTGGTGTAGCTTTTCTTCAGGTCCCCGGCAACGGCGCCAGAAATTTGCTTGATGCGTGTGGTTGACACGTCCGTTGGGAACCCCAAGAGGAAGGTGTGATGCGCACAGCGGCAAGTTTCCCTCAGTAAGAAACCAAGGTTTAATCGAACCAGTAGGAGTCAAGAAGCACGTTGAAGGTTGATGGCGGCGGGATGTAGTGCGGCGCAACACCAGAGATTCCGGCGCCAACGTGGAACCTGCACAACACAACCAAAGTACTTTGCCCCAACGAAACAGCGAGGTTGTCAATCTAACCGGCTTGCTGTAACAAAGGATTAACCGTATTGTGTGGAAGATGATTGTTTGCAGAAAACAGTAGAACAAGTATTGCAGTAGATTGTATTTCAGTATAGAGAATTGGACCGGGGTCCACAGTTCACTAGAGGTGTCTCTCCCATAAGATAAACAGCATGTTGGGTGAACAAATTACAGTTGAGCAATTGACAAATAAAGAGGGCATGACCATGCACATACATATTATGATGAGTATAGTGAGATTTAGTTGGGCATTACGACAAAGTACATAGACCGCTATCCAGCATGCATCTATGCCTAAAAAGTCCACCTTCAGGTTATCATCCGAACCCCCTCCAGTATTAAGTTGCTAACAACAGACAATTGCATTAAGTATTGCGCGTAATGTAATCAGTGACTACATCCTTGAACATAGCACGAATGTTTTATCCCTAGTGGCAACAGCACATCCATAATCTTAGAGGTTTCTGTCACTCCCCCAGATTCACGGAGACATGAACCCACTATCGAGCATAAATACTCCCTCTTGGAGTTACAAGCATCTACTTGGCCAGAGCATCTACTAGTAACGGAGAGCATGCAAGATCATAAACAACACATAGACATAACTTTGATAATCAACATAACAAGTATTCTCTATTCATCGGATCCCAACAAACGCAACATATAGAATTACAGATAGATGATCTTGATCATGTTAGGCAGCTCACAAGATCCGACAATTAAGCACAATGGGGAGAAGACAACCATCTAGCAACTGATATGGACCCATAGTCCAGGGGTAGACTACTCACACATCACTCCGAAGGCGACCATGGCGGCGTAGAGTCCTCCGGGAGATGATTCCCCTCTCCGGCAGGGTGCCGGAGGCGATCTCCTGAATCCCCCGAGATGGGATTGGTGGCGGCGGCGTCTCTGGAAGGTTTTCCGTATCGTGGCTCTCGGTACTGGGGGTTTCGCGACGGAGGCTTTAAGTAGGCGGAAGGGCAGGTCAGGGGGCCACACGAGGGCCCCACACCACAGGGCCGCGCGGCCAAGGGGCAGGCCGCGCCGCCCTAGGGTTTGGGCGCCTCGTGGCCCCACTTCGTCTCCTCTTCGGTCTTCTGGAAGCTTCGTGGCAAAATAGGACCCGGGGCGTTGATTTCGTCCAATTCTGAGAATATTTCGTTACTAGGATTTCTGAAACCAAAAACAGCAGAAAACAGCAACTGGCACTTCGGCATCTTGTTAATAGGTTAGTTCCAGAAAATGCACGAATATGACATAAAGTGTGCATAAAACATGTAGATAACATCAATAATGTGGCATGGAACATAAGAAATTATCGATACGTCGGAGACGTATCATGCTTTACAAACTTTTTCCTCTTGATAGGCCTCCACCGTTGCTCAATGTTATCCTCCTATGCCGGAAAGCGGTGTATAACCAGAGGATGACGATGACGATTCTGAAGAGACCGAGGACGTCCAGCAGGTCTTTGAGGACAGCGATGTCCAAGAGGACGACACTGCCGAGGATGCTGCTTTCACCAGGAGCAAGCGTCCTAAGAAGATAGACAAAGGTTTTATTACAATGGCTGAATCAAGTCCTAGCGAACAAGATAATGATGCCGTTGAAACTTCTCCGCCTTCTCCTGCCGAAAAGGGCCGTCAGGCTTCTTTGCTGCTGAAGATGACCTGGACCTGTGAGCATCTTTACTCCTTTGTAACTTGTCCTTTGTTATTTTGTATGCTAATCATTCATTTTTCTTAAGCAGCTCTGATGATGATAATGTTCCTCTCGCAAAGAGGGCCAAATTATCTTTTGAGAAAACGTCATCAGCCAAGGAGCCGAATCCTTCTCCTGCCAAGTCGACGCCTCCCACAAGGACGGCTGTTGAAAACATTCCAGTGTCGAAGGTTATTCCTCCTGGCGATGCTCCCACTTCATCGGCTGCTCGTGACCACGTAAGTGTTTAGTCTGCCTTAACTTCTCTCTTTGCTTTGCCGGGTTTTTTACATATCTAACTGAGTCTTCTTGATTTCCCTTACTACAGCCGATCTATGCCACAGTCGATGCTGTGGTAGATTTCGCTGAGCAGTTCACCCGACTAGAGGTTGAAAACACCCAGCTTCGGAAGACTGTCAAGACTTCGGCTGATCAGGTGCTGGAGGCCACCAGGCTTGCCACCGACGCCAAGAATGAAAATGCCTTGCTGAAGGAGGAGTTGAAGAAGCTGAAGCGGCAGATGAAGGATGAACAGGACGCCAGGCGTGAAGCTGCGGCTGCAATCGATAGGAAGGAAGGCGTCCTCCGTGAATCCATCAAGGATTTATTGGGTAAAATTCATGGCACATGGTTTCTTTCTTGGTATTTCCTTTCTGGTTGCTGATCTTTCCTTTTTTCAGAGGTTGCCAATATAACCATCACTCGAGCTCATCAGCTTCGGGCAGACTCTACATCTGATGCCCTTTCGCTCGCCACTGAGTCCAATGTCCAAGTTCTTGGACTTCTGCAGAAGACTAAAGGAGCATTGTCGAGGCTATACTCGATGATCTTCCCAAAGATGAAGCAGGACAAGACCCTTGGCCAGATGGCAGATGCTTTCCTTGTCGATCCCTCCGAGCCTGTAGAGGTATTAAAACGCCGCTCCCGCTTGTTTGGGGCGGTTCTTACTTTCCAGCTGCTGATGGGCCATGGGATGGGGTCTGACTTGGAGAAGTTGTCTAAGGCATTGCCTGTGGATGACGACAATCATTTAGTCAACCTTGAACCCTTCAAAAGATCGGAAGTAACATGTGCCAATCAGCTCCTGAAGTTGGTAGATGAAGCACAGGCCAAGCCTATTCCTGAAGATGCCCCTGACTCATCATCGGCGCCTCCTTGAAATTTTGCTTCATTAATTGTAAATAAGTCTAATCGCAATTTGACTTAGCCCAACTTTTATTTTTGCTCTGTTGCCAGTTTGAACAAGCTTTTGAATGTAATATACATGCTGAGCGCTCCCGATGGGAGTTTTATGTTAATGTCGTTCTAAACCGATGATTGTACTGCAGATTCCTTCATCTTCTTCCCGTGCCGAGCTTTTTCCAAGTCCTTCGACTAACGATGAATCTAACCTTGTTCGTCGCTTACGTGACCAAGTGTCTCGTTTGAATAAAGACATCACCTCTCTTCGCGCAATGGCAGCGTTAGTGAAGAAAAAGGGTGAAATAGCAACTGCTATTGAGCAATATGCTCTCGATGGTCTTCATATCGCTACCGAAAGATTGGGCTGTAAGTGTTAACCCATCTTCTGATTCCTGACGTAGCTTGGATGTTCTTTTAACTGATATTCGTTCCTTTACAGTCGTATCTTCAGATAAATCTGAGGAGAACAAGAAGATCCATGAAAAGGTCGAGGCGATGACTGGTGTTGCTCACCCGAAACACGATTTATGGCTGCATCGTCCGAAGGCTGTTATCATGGCGAAGTTTGAGCATCGGGTAGAGAAGCTGCATTACTATTTTGATAAGTTCCACGCCCATCTCACGATGGTTTGGAAGACTTTGTTCCCTCCGGATCAGGCACCCGAGACTTTGTCTGCTCTGTTTACCCGATTTAAATCTCCCGAGAGGATTCGACAGCTGGTGCGGAAAGAGCTTCTGGCTGGTGCTGAACTTGCCTTTGCTTTAGTATTGGCATGTCATCCATCTTTAGACTTGAAGGCCGTAGCAAACACCGAGATGAGTTTAGGTTAATATTATGATATCGCTAGAGGCCCTGCATATACCATTATCTCTCGGATGGAGACGGGCCTCGAGAGAGATCTGAGGGCCCAAGGAGACCAGGGAACCCAGTCATGAATGTAATAACCTTGTCCCTGCATAAAATTGTTTTGTATAAATTTATCGTGTGCGTTGCACACTATGTTAGTTCGATTGGTAATTTATTGTCGAGGGCGGCTGAGTGATCAGTTCAACCTGATCTCCCGACGACTTCGTTGAAATTTGCAATTTTATTGCGAAGTCGATATGTAAGTTTTGTAAGGGCGACACCCATCGACTTAATCGAGGGAATTAGACGCTTGGCTTTGTCACGCGGTGCACCGGTTTGAGCCTTATTTTGTAATGATGTAACCATCGACTGCAGCACTCGCGTATTTTCTCGAGGCTTGGATTGGTTCTTTTTGTGTGTCATTAATCTTAGCTCCCGTTGAGAGTATTTAATTAACGACACTGTGCAAGCGTATTTTTTAGGCCAGCGCTCCCGATGGGAGTAAGAGCCAATGGCAGGGGGCCCCGAACGATCTGTTCGGATGATGAGTCCTGGATCAAGAAAAAAGGTAGAAAACCTGATTAGAATTTTATTCATAGCGTAAAAGCAACCTTAAGGGCTGTCGAATAATAAAAAAACAATTGTATCCTATGTATAGAACCGTCGCAACTGTGCGATGTTCCATGGATTCTCAACGTCTTTTCCTGAAGCTGGGTTTTTGAGCCGATATGCTCCTCCTGGTATCACTTCAGTGATGATGTATGGTCCTTCCCATGGGGATTCAAGTTTCAAGGGTCTTTCTTGCTTCAGCCGAAGTACCATATCCCCAACATTAAAGCTTCGACTGCGTATTCGTCGACTATGATAATTTCTCAACGCCTGTTGGTATACCGTCGTTCTTGCAAAAGCAATATCTCGCGCTTCATCAAGGAGGTCCACAGCATCCTGCAGCGCGATGTTGGAAGAGGATTATGTGTATGCTGTCACCCGAGGAGCTTCAAACCGAACGTCGGCTGGTAGAACTACTTCGGCTCCATGTACCAAGAAGAACGGGGTGTATTGAGTCGACCTGTTAGGCGTGGTACGCAAACTCCAGAGTACGGATGGTAACTCCTCGACCCAGGCTCCGGCCGCACCTGTAAGACGTTTCTTGAGGCCATCCCCTATCAAACCGTTGATCCTTTCCACCTGGCCATTGGTCTGTGGGTGGGCTACTGATGCAAATTTCAATTTGATTCCTCCGTCATCGCAAAATTTCCGAAACACTTTGGAATCAAAGTTCGATCCGTTGTCTGTGACGATACTGTGAGGCATTCCAAATCGGCAGGTTATTCCCCTGAAGAATTGAACTGCGGTTTCTGCTTTCTGGTTTCGAACGGGTACTGCCTCGATCCACTTGGTGAACTTGTCGACTGCAACCAGTAAGTACGTGTGTCCTCCAGGCGACGACCTCGGCAGTGGTCCAACTTGGTCGAGTCCCCATTGAGCAAAGGGCCATGCCAGGGGTATTGTCATCAGATCTGTCGCAGGGGCGTGCAGTTTTGGTGAGAAGCGCTGGCAGGGGTCACATTTCATGACCAAATCTCGAGCATCCGCCGCCGCCGTTGGCCAGTAGAATCCTGCCCTGAAGGCTTTCGCCACAAGAGCCCTGCTTCCTGCATGGTGTCCGCAAGTTCCTTCGTGTATCTCGCGCAATAGCGCTTTTCCATCGTCAATGGCAATACACCTTTGGAAGATACCCGAGATGCTACGTTTGTAAAGTTCTCCATTTACCACAGTGAAGGCTTTTGATCGTCTGACGATTCGCCTTGCTTCCACCGAATCCTCCGGCAGCTCCTGCTTCGTCAGGTACGCTAGAAACGGTTTGGTCCATAATGGCTCGAGGAGGAGGACTTGTTCCGTTGATGGGGTGGAGATTCTTCGACAGTTTGTTGCTGGCTCGCTTCCGATCCATCAGCCGATGATTTTAAAGGTGTCGATGCTTTCTCTTTTATCGACCGTTGGGTGATGACTTCGTAGAACACTCCGTCTGGAATGGGGGAGCACATGGACCCGATATTCGCCAGAGTGTCGGCTTCCTCGTTGCTGGCTCTGCCGATATGTTTGAGCTCACACCCTTCAAATTTGGCTTCCATATTTTGATACAACTGACGATAGGCGATTATGTTATCACTGACTGCGTCACATAGGTTCATCGACTGTTGCACCACCAGGTTTGAGTCTCCGTAAATTTCCAAGCGGGTTGCCCCACATGCCTTTGCCATCTTCATTCCGTGCAGCAGTGCTTCGTATTCTGCTTCGTTGTTTGTTGGTAGGGAGAAATTCATACGTAGTATGTACTTCATCTTATCTCCCTGTGGCGATATCAATATCACCCCTGCTCCTGCGCCCGTGCTTCGTTTTGACCCATCAAAATACATTGTCCATGACCCCGACATGTCGGGTGCTGCTGCCGTCTGTAACTGGATCCAATCTGCGACGAAGTCTGGAAGGATTTGGGATTTTATCGCCGTTCGATTAACGTAAGTTATGTCATGTGGCGCTATTTCGATGGCCCATTGGGACACTCGACCCGTGGCTTCTGGGTTAGTCATTATGTTCTTCAATGGCGCTTCGCTTACGACGATAATCGGGTGCTCCGTGAAATAATGTCGTAGCTTGCGAGCCGATCACAATACTGCATACGCCAGCTTCTGATGATGAGGGTATCTCTGCTTTGCGGGTGTGAGTACTTCGCTGAGGTAGTAAACAGGCCTCTGAACACCGTGGACTTTCCCTGCTTCTTCTCGCTCAACGACCAGGACGCTGCTGAAGACTTGTGCTGTTGCGGCTATATACATAAGCAGCGTTTCTTTCTCGCGTGGGGTTACGAGGACTAGGGACGTCGACAAGATTTTCTTCAGATTGTCGAAGGACTCCTGCACCTCCTTCGTCCATTCGAACTTTTCTGACTTTTTCATCAAGTTATAGAAATGCAAAGCTTTTTCTCCTAGCTTGGTGATGAATCTGCTAAGCGCTGCTAATCGTCCTGCCAATTGCTGTACTTGGTGCAGATTAGTTGGCGGCTCCATGTCGAGAGTAGCTTTGATCTTCAAAGGGTTGGCCTCGATTCCTCTGGCTGAGATGAAATACCCGAGTACTTGCCCCCTGGCACTCCGAAGAAGCATTTCTTTGGATTCAACTTGATTTTGTACTTGTCTAGGTTGTCGAAGGTTTCCCGCAAATCGTCGATGAGAGTGGTGACATGCTTCGTCTTCACCACGATATCGTCGATGTAAACTTCGATGTTCCTCCCAATCTGCTCTCCGAGGCAAGCTTGCATGCACCGTTGGTAAGTTGCCCCTGCGTTTTTCAACCCGAAAGTCATGACATTGTAACAAAAAATGCCGTGTGGTGTGATGAACGCAGTTAGCTCCTGGTCTTCTTTCTTCAGCCTGATCTGATTGTACTCAGAATATGCATCGAGGAAGGAGAGGCGATCGCATCCAGCTGTGGAGTCGACTATCTGGTCGATACGAGGTAGCGGAAAGTGGTCTTTCAGACAGTGCTTATTAAGACTGGTGTAATCGATACACATTCGCAGTGCGGTTGTGTCCTTTTTAGGCACCATGACGGGGTTAGCCACCCACTCAGCTTCCTTGAGCTCTCGAATGAATCCTGCCTTGCGGAGTCGACTGATTTACTGGTTTGGCTGTTGGGTCAACATTAAGGGCGTGCTCAGCGAGTTCCCTGGGGATACCTGGCATGTCGGATGGTTCCCATGCAAATATCTCCCAGCGCTCACGGAGGAACTTGATGAGCGCGCCTTCCTATGCGTCAGTAAGGTCTGCTGACGTATTGACCGTTTTCTTTGGGTCAGTGGGGTGCACTTGCAGCTTCTTGGCTTCCTTCGCAGCGTCAAACTCGTCGGATCTTACGTTTCGATTGTCGGCTGGAGGATGCGTATGGTCTGTAACGGCGTCGACTGCATTGAGTTCTTCCCTAGCTCCGAACTTTGAGGCAATCTTCTGGAAGTCCCTGTCACAGTTGTCTGATCGGGTAAAGCTTCCATGAACGGTTATTGGCGTCCCGTTGTTGCCTGGCATCTTCAGTTTCAGGTATGCGTAATGGGGTACGGCCATAAATTTGGCAAACGCGGGTCTGCCGAGGATGGCATGATACTGAGATTCCCAGTCAACTACTTCAAACTCGATCTTCTCTTTCCTGAAATTGTTAGGCGTGCCGAATACCACATCCAATGATGTTTTACCAAGAGAATAAGCGGGTCGAGTCGGTATAATGCTGTGGAATCCTGTGTCGGACTCTCTTAGCATGTTGACTGTTAAACCCATTGCTCTCATTGTGCTAGCGAACAACAAGTTCAAGCCGCTTCCTCCATCCATGAATACTTTGCTCATACTGTACCCTCCAATCTGTGCTTTAAGAACAAGGGCTGCATGACCACGCCTCGGAACAGCTTTCGGGTGGTCCGCCCTACTGAAGGAGATACACTGATCAGACCAGTCGATGAATTCGGGTGTATCGACCATGGTGACTTACGCATACTTTACTTCTCGGGAGAATTTTTTGATTTCTCCCTTTGAAAAACTGGTTTTATGGATCATGTTGACTTGCCCGCATGGTTCCGGAAACACTTCGGTTGGCACATGCCCGCCTCCTCCTGCCGGTACGTACGGCTCCGATATGTACGGTTTTGATGGATAACTGTAGGGTCCTGCCCTTCTCTCCATTGCGCGAACTCTCGACACGGCCTCGCCTCTGAGGTCGTCGAAGAACTGCCGGATTTCCAGAAAATGTCGACAGTTCCTTAATAGGTGACTGGATTTTTCTCGACCATCCTTCGGATCGATGTAAGAGTGGAGTCAACATGGTGCCTCGAGCTGCTCTATAGCCGATAGGTATGGTGAACGAGTGCGACCCTTGATTGATAACGTGTTGTGGCATCCTTGTTCAAACTGATGAAGGTGAGCTGCTGTTCGTTCTTCCTCCTCGCGGTGCGAGTCCCTTCGTCTTTTCCTCCGTCCTGCCACGGCGTCGAAACTTCCTCGGTTGCTCCCTTGTATGTTCCTGGGTGGAACTTTTAGGGTTGTCATTGGAGCGTCACCTTCCCCCACTGAGGTCTTCGGGTCGGATGCGCTGGTTCTAGGGAGGCGAAGGAAGCCTCCGGAGTCGATGATGAAGTGGACACCACCGAAAGTAGCATCCATGCATGTCGCCAGACGATCCCGCAGGGATCAGGTGAGGTGCTTCGGGGTGCGGCACGAACTCGAAGGACCCGCAGCGAATTGGATCTGCTGGCGTTGGTGATTCGAGTAAGAACGCCGTAGATGTGACTGGTACTGCCGATGACTTGCCTGGTGCCGACAGGCTTCCCACAGATGGCGCCAATTGTCGAGGGTACTCCGCGGCAATGCCCTCCGATTGGGGCTTAGGGTTGATGGAATCCTGTAAGCTAACACGAGACATCGGTTCACAAACAAGCGGGGAGAGCGATTTACCCATGTTCTGGGCCCTCGATGAGGTAAAACCCTTACGTCCTGCCTGTCTGATCTTGATTATGAAAATATTGGGTTACAATGGGGTGCCGAAGGGTTCGGCTGAGATCTCGTCGAGAGGCTAAGTGCTGCGGCGACCTAGCTCTTGACTTTTGGTGGCTAAGGTTGCTAAGATTGATCGTGTCCCTCGGCAGCCCCTCTCCTGGCCTTTATGTAGGGGGCCAGGTCTCAAGAGGTCTAACCGAGTACGACTAGGTTTACAGCAGTTTTAAATCTAAACTTTCCTTGTTCGGCTGCTTCCTTGTCTTACCCGCCAAGGAATCTTCTGGTGCGCCATCCAAGTGGCCCGCCTTGCCTTCAAGTGCCTTCATGGGCCTCCAACTAGATAATACAAGATAGGGCAATGTCGGTTACCCGAAGGGTAATGCCCACGTCAACACCTGCAGGGGTAGCAGCGGAAGCATCCCACTCGATGGGCCGCGGCCACCGCCAACGTTGATGCATCACCGACGGCTGCTGCTCATGGCCACTCCCATCCCCGACAAATGGGGCAATAGCACAACCTCAAAGCGAATACTAAGATAGGGCACCGACCGGCTCAGGGTGGGAATCAAGTGGAGATGCATCCATCCATGCTAGCGCCAACTATCTCTCCAACCTCCATCGAGTTATCCCTCTCCAAGACTTACTGGAGGAAGGGCGTGCGGGGGGCGTCAATTTCTGGAGTGTGGACTCGTTGGGAGCGGTCCATTGGTGGTGGTCGGCATGGTTCCGATGAGGTGGGATTTGATAAGGATGAGGGAGAAAGTCAAGAACGTCGACGTGGCATGTTTTGTTGACCAGTCAGCTCTATGAAATGGACTGACATGTCAGCAACTATGTTAAAATGCACTTAGGTGTAAATTAGTGCGATTTGTAATGCTTTGCCCTAAAAGTGGTATATTTCTTTTAAAAATTATCAAAAGAGATACTGACATGTTACTCTAGCCTGAAATGTGGTAGTTTTATGTAATTTACTCTCTAGGCATCCAGGTATGCTTTCCCAAGTCGCATTCTGGTTTGCGTACCTGACAGGAATTATTAATCTGGGGGCCCTGGCGATGACCGAAAGCTCATCTTCCTCCATGGGCCTGGCCTCGTAGAGACTGGGAAGAGGTGTTGTGAGGCATCTAGGGATGCTCCCTGGCTCACTAAAGCCTCGGGGTCATCCCATGGTCGGTACAAAACCGGGGCCATCTGCGATGTCCCTAGGGACATCTTCTTCCCTATCCCGGCGGAATGACCTAGCCAAATGGACACTTATTTTTCATAAAATTCATGAAAGTGGCATCCATATCATTTGTTTTCAACATACACAAAATGGAAGATGTTGACTAATTTTCTCAAACAATTTTTCCCTAGAAACTTCGATTCCTTTGCTTTTGTTCCTTCTGTTGGCCGGTCTGGTGGCTTTATCACCGTCTGGATAGCTCAGTCTTTACTGGTCACTAATGTTTTTAGAACAAATTAGTTTTTTCACTTGAGTTCCATCACTTCCATGCCATTAAGTGTGACACTTATTGGACATTGAAAAACATTTATGCCCCATGTCAAGATAATGAAAAATAGAGCTTCTCCAATGTCTTGACAATGTACAAATCCCTTTATGACGTGACCTACCTCCAATTGGGAGATTTTAATCTACTTAGATCACCTCAGGATAGGAATAAACATGGAGAGAATATCAATGAAATGTTGCTTTTCAATGAGGCTATTAGTCATCTTGGCTTAGTTGACATCCCTCTTAAAAGCAGGAGATTCACATGGAGCAACATGTAGAGTGCGCCCCTGCTCCAAAGGCTAGTCTGGCTCTTTTCTTCATTGTCTTGGACATCCAATTTTAAAAATACAATAGCTCTTCATCTTGTTATGACCACTTCTGACCATGTTCATTGTGTTATCTCCATTGAAACCTCCATTCCATAGTTAGTACTTTTTAGTTTTGAAAATAATTTAATGGATATGGAATGTTTCTTACCACTAGTGGAATTGACTTGGACCCACTCCATCCACTATGCATATGCAGCAAAAAGAATCCCAACTAGATTCAAATTGTTGAGAAAAACTTGGTCCATGAAATTATCTTCATTCGAAGAAACCATAGTAGATCTAAACTATCTTATCTCCTTACTAGAAGCCATTGAAAATTTCAGGATTTTTTCAGTTATGGAAAGCACCTTTAGATCTGCTATGAAGAAGCACTTGGTTGATCTTCTAAAACAAAAATTAACATATTCGAAGCAGAGATGCAAGATAAAGTGGGTCACTTTGGGAGATGAAAATTCAATTTTTTCAGCCCATGGACTCCAGTTAGAAAAGGAGAAATCACATTGCTTCTCTTAAAAATTCTAGTGGGTATTCTGTTAGTGAGTACTCAAAGAAACCCACATTATTGATTCATGCATACAAAGAAAGGCTAGGGAAGATTGATATTTCTAACCCAATCCCCAACATGGATTAGTTGCAACAAGGTAGTACTTACATGTCCTTCCTAGAAGCTCCTTTCACTCATGAGGAAATTGATGCAATACTCAAAAATTTCTCAAATAATAAATCCCCAGGGCCTGATGGTTTCAGTGCATAATTTTGGAAGAAATGTTGGAACATAGTTAAGAAAGATTTCTATGATCTGTCAAATCAAATTTACCAAGGAACTTTATGTTTGCAAAGTATTAATGTTTGCTTCATTACCCTAGTGCCTAAAAAGGATGATGCCTCATTTCTCAATGATTTTAGGCCTATATCTATGTTGAACTGTACTCTAAAATTTTAGCAAAGCCCGCTGGCAAATAGATTTGAAACTGATATTAAGAGTATAATTCATGAAAATCAGTATGGCTTTATCAAATCCAGAACTATCCAAGATTGTTTGGCCTCGGCCTATGAATATTTACATCACTGGCATAAGTCGAAGAAGGAGGTGGCTGCCCTCAAACTTTACTTTGAAAAGGCCTTTGACAAAGTGGAACATTCTTTCATTATGTTAGTACTCCAAGCTAAAGGTTTTGGCCCCAGTGGTGTCTATGGATTCAGCAAGTAGGCTTGTTCTGGGGTCCTTCTCAATGGGATCCCTGATTCAGTCTTCAAATGCAAAATAGGGGTCGGTCAGGGAGATCCTCTTTCCCCTCTCCTTTTTTTCTCTGGCTACTGATATGCTACAATATTTGGTCAATTCATCTATGCACAATGAGTTAATGAGAAGGCCCTTGGCTTTACATGGCTTAGACCTCTTTCCTATTATAGGGTATGTAGATGACACATTCTCAAAGAACTGTTGCCTCTGGTTTAAAGGTTAATTATTCCAAGTCCAACCTTGTCTCCATAAATATTGGGGTCCTTGCCTTTCCCTTATTTGGGCTTACCCTTAAGTACATTCGAACCAAAAAGAAATTCTTCATGCCATTGATTCAATGTGTTCAGAGGAGGTTGCCTGCAATAAATTAAGGATGATCAACTATGTTTTATGCTCTTTACCTATGTTCTACCTATGTTCACTCAAATTCTATCAGTGGGTTCTTGCCGAGGTTGATAAATATAGGAGACACTGTCTATGTAGTGATAAGGATTTGCAAAAAGAAAACCCCTCCTCTAGCTTGGACACCTTGGACCAGAGAGGCATTGGAGTCCTTAATCTCTCTGTTCAAAATGATTGTCTGCTGATGAAACATCTACATAAATTCTACAATCATGTTGATTTACCATGGCTTGGGAGTTATATTGTCCTACTGCTTTTCCACCTGCTAGGCCTAGGGAGATTTTTTTTTTGGTGGAAGGACTGCTTGAAATTCATCCCACCTGTAAGAATTTGGAAGCTTGTGACTTCATTCAAGGAAATTCCATCTTATTATGGAAAGATAAATACGCAGCTCATACATTGCAAGAGACTTGGCCTCATCTCTCCTCATTTGCTAAAAATTAGTCCATTTCCATAAAGGAAGCTCTATCTACGCCTGGTATCATTTATCTTTTTCATTTTCTCATTTTCGAGGAAGTCATGGTTCCTAGGCTCTTTTACAAGGGTTTGTGTGTGGCACTAGATTTGATTCTTGGACAATTTAATTTTGGAAGTACTTCAGCTAATAAAGTCTCTCTGGTTTATCATACCCATATGGATAATGTGTTGCTCCTGCTCTGAAATAGATGTGGGATGGATATTGTCAGCAGAAACATAAGGTTTTTGTTTTGGCTCCTAATGCAAAATCATCTAAATACCAGAGATATGCTTCAAAAGTTGTGGATGATTATTCATGTTTCATTTGTGGGCAAAGTCGGCGTGAGACAAGGAATCATTTGTTCCTCCAATGTGCATTTCCCTTATTATGTGGGCAATATTTGTGTCCTATTTGGTCTCCTCCCGCAAATGATCAAATTGATATCCATGATATCATCACCAGTCTCAAGTTTGCAATTTCACAACCTTTTTCATGGAGCTGATCATGCTAATTTTCTGGTCAATCTGGACCACACAAAATGCTTTTATCTTTCAGGCTGTTCGAGTCTTTATAGGTGCATGAAAGAAGTTTAAGGATTAAATTTCCCTTCTAGTTCACAAAGCCAAGAAAAAAATCATGCTATGGCATATCTGTTTGTGTAGAGAATTTTAGGTAGGTTTTTTTTCCTTTGGGCTTATGACCTTTAGCTAGTTGCTTCTCTCAAACAACTTTGATTTATGTACAAACTATTATTTGATATTAAAAAATAAAAAATACACAGTGAGGAAACCCACGGTTCAGCTTAAAAAGTTATTGGTCAAATCTATGTTTTATTTTTGAAACGGAGCCAATGCTATTTTTTGAAGAGTACATAGTCAACACTCAAACATCATGTTGTTGAGAAGCTGGGTGGAGTAATGCACAACAGAGAGGACAGACATGAGTGCACTAGAACGCATGAATTGTAAGGACATGCATGGGCGCGTGTTGTCGAATCTGAACTAGTATATTTTTAAAAGAAAGCAAGTACGAAATAGAAGGGACAATGTTTGCATCCTTGGGCCTGGTTGGGTCAAGCATCCTTCTCTCCATTGGGAACAGTACAAGGGAAGGACTCGACTCAAGAAGGCACGCAATTGGCACCAACTGTGTAGCTGGTTGCACCTACTGGATATGGATGTCTCCGGTATCCATATGTCGCGACCATGCAAATGTTGTTCAAAATACTATATTAGAGTACTGTAACAGACTGGATGATTTTCGTTCTACTGTATATTTGAAAGAAAGAAAGTTGTCGAGGATCGGGAGCGGACGTTCACCACCTAGCGATCCTGGAACTTTAGACGAAGCTAAGCTAAGCTGCTTTGTAGTTCTAGGTTGGTGACGATGACTAACAATATTATTTTGCCCATCAACCGTCGGATCGGCCTCTTCGCAATGACCTCAATTTTAGCCAGATCTCTCCCTACCTGCTTTTCCTTTTCGAGCAAGCACATCGCGCTCTTGCTTTCCGAAATGATCTCATCTTCAAGTATATTTTTTGACAGGCCAATTAGACGATCTCATGTTGATGCGACGGCCGGGGAGTTCACCCCTCCAAAAGAAATTGCTGAGGCGCGTGTGTGATACGATGAAATGATGTTCGATTAAGCTGGGCAACCTAACTTTGAATGTATGCGCGTACTCATGGTATCTAGAATACTTTTATTTAAAATAGACGTCGACATTGTTTGATGTAACGGTGTGCATGGTTACGCAATTGATAAATTAATCAGGTAAATCGTTTGGTACATCCTGGTACTACTTTGGGGTGGGTCTCACATGCTCAACTACATGGGTACGAACTACGAAGGTGATTTTGCTGAGCATCCTCTTAAGAGCAGCTCCAGCAGTTCACGCTCCCCACGGCCAAATCTAACGATAAATAGCGTTCATTCTGCAGCTGTTGATGCATTATGGAGTCTCGAATCTCCTGACGCATAGCAATGCACGAAGCTCACGATGCCGGCACCTGGTGATTATGCTGTGCAAGAGAACCCTCTCTGTCATATGGTGCAGCTTGTTCGCTCAGAGGAACTGCATACTTACGCTCATTCTCAATAATCATGTTGTGTAAGCACACAAAACAATTCATCACCTCCCACATCTGATCTTTGGACCAAGTCAAAGCGGGGAACCGGACGACAGCAAATCTCTGCTGGAGGACACCAAATGCACGTTCGACGTCTTTTCTTGTTCCTTGACAAACTCCACCTCCTTCGGAAGGACGGGGCTTGAGATAGTCTTCACAAATGTTGCCCACTTGGGATACATACCGTCTGCAAGATAGTATCCCTTGTTGTAGTGCCGGCCATTGATCACAAAGTCAATCGGGGGAGTATGACTCAACAACTTTGGAGAAGATCGGCGAGCACTGCAAGACGTTGGTGTCGTTGTTGGATCCTGGCATACCAAAGAAGGAGTGCCAAATCCAGAGATCATGGGTAGCCACTGCCTCAAGTATCACAGTGCAACCTTTTTTGTGACCCTTGTACATTCCCTTCCATGCAAACGGATAGTTCTTCCATTTCCAATGCATGCAGTCAATACTTCCAAGCATCCCCGAAAATCCTCGAGCTTCATTGAAAGCGAGGATCCGGGCAGTGTCTTCAACATTAGGTCGGAACACTGCTATCACCGCCCTGCAGAACCGGTAGAAACAATCAAGGGTGGTGGACTCCGTCATCCGAAGATAGTCATCGGCAGAATCACCAGGAGCTTCATATGCCAGCATCCGCATAGCCACCATGCACTTTTGGAGGGCGAAAAACCCTGCCATGCCGGTGCAATCCAACTTGCATCTGAAATAGGATTCGTAGTCTCGAAGGGCATACACAATTTTTAGGAAGAGCTTTCGGCTCATCCTGAAACGACGCCTAAAAAAAGCCTCACCGTGCAATGGACTGTCGGCGAAGTAGTCGGCGTAGAGCATGCAGTAGCCCTCCATTCACTGCCTCGGCTTGCACTTCCGGCGACCTGGTGTTGACCCACCACGGCGACCAATGGCCTTCTCCACGTACAAGCCAGACAAGCAAGCCAGGATCAACATGTGCTCCTCGTCTTGGGCGGCGGCTGCCATCTCTTCTTCAAAAAACTCGGCGGACATCTGCTCCTCCTCCTCGTCCGAGTCCATGTCCGCCCAGGCAAATGGACAAACACCTGCCAGGTGTGGTCGACGCGAGGCGCGACGCGAGGAGTTTCCCGTCGGCGGAATATAGGCAGACGACACGAGGGATGGAGGAATATAGGCTAGTGGGAGGAGGGATGGCGGAGTGCACGCAACCAGCCGACAGATTGGCGAGGGGTGGTGCCGGCGGCGAGAGAGTTACTAGAGGGGAGGGGGATTTGCTACGAGAAAGTGGTGGGGTACGCGTGTTCTCTTGCCGACAGAGCGGGCCCGTCCCCGCTTTTCTCTCATCTGGAGTCCCCGAGCGCACCCCGGGGGGCCGGGGATGGCCTGGGCTCTCCGGATGGATTAAGAGCCTATTCTGGGGGGGGAACGAGAAACCTGGGGCACGACTGGGCCGAATAACGCCGTCCGGATGAAAAAATGCATGTCGGGGACCTAGTCGGGGAGACGGCTGGACGTGCTCTAACCTAGAGGATCCAGCTTACATTCAGCAGGCCACCACAGCCATCGCGTTGGCGCTATGCGGCGAAGCAATTGATCGTCTTTTCGGATGGCAGGAACCTCTATCCTGATCCGACTACTCTCACGAAGGTGATCTTAGTGTTGGAATTTGGCCTTTGACCTAAGTACAAATGCTGAAATTCTTTTCAGCCATTCATATATGATAAGGAGTGGAATCAAATTTTAGTCTCACACTACTAGTTAAGAGAAATGTGTAGTGGTTTATAGTGAGGTTATTCTAATTCTTATAAGTGAGTGAGAAGAGAGATCTCCAGCACACTCATCCGCCATCGTCCGCCATGTCACGCCGCGGGAATCTCGCCAAGCCGAGCTTATTTTTACGGTTATGTGAATTAATCATATTATTAATTACCAGTCATTGAAGGACGTGTTAACGCAACCGTTTCGGTTTTTCTGGATTGTGGTTGTGCCAACTTGGACATGGGATACACCCCACAACCTTCCCGAACCGCATTATATAAACTCAAACGGAAACACTAACCCTGCGACACATATGCACTGCCTACTTCCAGAACCTTGCGCCGCCTCTATCGTCTTCCTCATCCCGTCCTTTGGCGTGCACCGAATCCTTTGGCGTGCACCGACAAACAGGATAGTAAGCCTTCGGAAGCCCGCCTCTCATAGAACAGTACGGGTGAGGGGTCATCAGGTTTTTGGGGAGCGCTTACGCGCGACTACTGCCAACACAACATCGTCTGACGACGAGTTCCCTAACAATGAATTCTTCTCATATGTCAACTACCTCTTTGACAACCTCAACATGTACGGCAACACTGACACTACTTCCATCACCGTTGCCGCAACCAACACTAGTGTTGCACCGTATGTGTTTCTATCTTTTCTGTTTTAGTCTTTACTAGAATTTCTAGTGTTGATATTTGTGGTAGATGAGATCGGTTTATCTTGTTGAGATGTGATTTATTCATCTACTATGCTAGTCTGCATGATTAGTTTCCTTGTTGTTTTTGTATTCATGATTTATCTATTGTTTACCCAAATTAAATCATATAGTAATTTCCTTATATATATTCAACAATCGAAAACTTGATTATAGGCAAATTAATTCAAGTGGAATTACCGTTGCTACAAGGCCATCGCACTTTGATGGTTCACATTATAAGAGATAGCGTACGAGAGTAGCTCTGTGGTTTCGTAACCCAAAGATCTATAGTGCCGCTCTTGGCAAACCCGAGGATGAACTTTCTCATGCAGAAGAGGAAGCTTACGAGAAATTTGATGCCATGTTTAAGACGGTTCTCTTCAGTGTTCCTAGGGACATCATTTTTGACCCATATATGACATTTGATAATTGGAAGGACGTGTGGGATGCGCTCGAGGCTAAATTTTGGGTCTCAGACGCTGGAACCGATTTGTATATCATGGAGCGATACTATGACTACAAGATGACTGGTGAGCGATTAGTTGTTGAGCAATCTAATGAGATACAATCACTTGCCAAAGAGCTTGAGCTGTTCAAGTGACCTTACCGGACAAGTTTGTGGCCGGTGGTATCATTGCCAAGCTTCCTCCCTCGTGGAGGAACTTTGCTACTGCTATAAAAAATACGAGAAAGTGTTTTCCATTTGAGATCTCATTGGATCTCTTCACGTGAAAGAAAAGGCAAGATAAAAGGACACACGTGCTCGAGGATTTGTTGGAGATTCTAGTACCAATGTGGTATAGAAGAAAAAAATTCAAATCCCACAAGTTCAAGAACAAAAAAAAATCTGAAGATAAAGGAAAGTTTGAAGGCAAATCAAGACCTCACACTCAACCAACTTCAAGAGAAAGAACGATAAGAAGAAATGGGCTTGCCACGTCTATGGTGATCCTGATCATTGGGCTCCTAACTGCTCGAATATCTATGAAAAGTGTGGGAACAACGACAAGACCACAATGTTATTATTGGTGGTGTGGGGCCCCGGACTAGCTGTCTGAAACACTCGTTATGCATACTCGTTCACAATCCCATGATCAGTGTGTCGTGAAAGCATAACCGAACTGGTATCAAATACCTCATCCATTACATTACCGAATAAAAAGATTACAACACGTCTCGAGACCAATACTTACATAAGAGCCGCAATGGCAGGAGATCAAAAATCACACAAAAGAAATACTTTAGACGAAAGTGTTCGCATGGCCCAGGTCATGCCATAACCCTACATGCAATTGACTGGGAGAATGTTCCTGACTCTCATAGACGTCGTCAACTCCTTCTTCATCTGTCGAACTCCACCAAGTCTGGCCAAGTAAATAGCCAGGGACAAAACCATGAGTACATTAGAATTGTACTCGCAACCACTTTAGAGAGAAGTAAAGGATATGCATATTTCGCAGTAGCAAAACAAGCACTATTCTAAGGTTACAAGGAGTGAGAGATAGTTTCTCTCGAGAGTATGACATCTCTATATCTTTGTTGAAAACCTTTTTAAAACAAGTTTCTTTGAAGACTAATAGGTAAGGATGACCAATTTTCCTTTCCGGCCATCACAGTATGACCAAAAAAACTTTTCCAACGTTCCACCGTACCTCCCAGGTACATTTCCTCCAGTCCCACTGGTTTTCTTTTACAAACCCTCTAGAAAACACTTTCATAAATCAAAACTATTCAGCGTAAGTATCATGCCTTCCCAACCTTCCATAACCGCGGATATGGCTATTCAAATAGTTTTCACTCTGCAGAGGTTGTACACTTTCCCCACAAGATCCGATAAATCCATCGGGATCATCCCTGGTTCACCAAGCGTTAAAACGCGGGGCTCAGATAATCGATCGTGGTTTTTTGCTTGCTCGACATAGCCCAAGACGTGCTGAATGAGTTGTACCTCCCAACACCATAGTCCGAGGGATTTCCAGGAGTTGCAAAGTCCCTAGATGGCTTGATCCTCCGGAATGCCTCAACCAACTGTGGGTATCTTTCAATGTGAGCTCAAAGATTGTAACCCGCGTACCTGAACAAGCAAATGGGTTGCGTCCCTTTTAGCAGGAAGAACTCAGGTCAAAGCGTCCATGGTCGAACTGCCACTACACTTGCAGGATCCAAACTAAGGCGAGACAAGCTACTATGCTACGCCCCGTGCCCATGTTGGGGTAATCTGGTTGCACTGTCAAATTGGTCAGGTTAAGCACCCAAGGCACCGAAGTTTTTTGAAAACACTTTTATCTCCACTTGCCTCCAAGAAGCAAACACTTTTTATTTTCAAAAACTCACACTTGGGCAAGGTCACCCCGTCTAAGGTTTTCAAAGAACTTCCTTCCTTGAAACCTTTTTTCATAAAACATATTTTTCAAAGGGCTTCTAACCTATAGTCCATCTTTGCTTGAAAAGCGGCAACAAGAGATGATAAGGTGTTAAGCACCACCTCACTAAAGAGATAGTCGAGTAGGTATCATTGAGGGCATCACCCGTAAGCGTGGGACACTAAAATTCCGAGTGGCATAACCACCCACATATATAAATAATAAGACATGCCATTTATAAAACTTGTAGTAATGCAAGAGTAAGACAGTAGGGCTAAGGTGTGCATCAAGAGGTGGCTTGCCTTGGTTGGCTATTTGTCCCTGGACTTCTTCTTCATGAACATCTGGTCTTCCTTCCTCTTAGAAATCCTCACCAAGATCATCTCATTCTTCTCCGATAGTACTCGCATTCTAATGTCGTAAACTAAAAGAGAAGGAAAATCAATCCTAGCCATCAATCCACACAAACCACACACAACAACAAACCACTAAATCAGAGTCACTGAACATTTCAACAAATACCCCCTAGGGCAAAAAGGGTGATCCTATTTATAAAATAACTAATTTATGGTTGCTAGAAAAGGCCTTAATAGAACATCTATTTGCTAAAAAGGCTCTTCCTAAAACATAATCTAACATAATCTACACAAGCTCAGGTGGCTAATGAATTTTGGAAACCACTAGAACAACTCAATTTCCCTAGAGGCAATTATGCCTAGAATTCCTAATTAAATAGCCAAGAGCTCTGAGTAACCAAACATGGGTTAAACTTTATACCCTTAGGTAGGTATAATCTGAGAGTGTTCAACCCAATTGGTTTTGGCGCAAAAACATGTACATAATTTCTTTAACATTTTTATAAAACCAGAAATCAGTTAAATATTTTTAAAATCTATAGACCACCAATACATTACAACAAACAAGTCCTATGCCCCTGGATAGGTATTCAAACAAGGGTTCACACAAAATTGGATTCACTAAATTTAAAGCTATACAATAATTTCTAGAATTTTTATACTGAAAAGGGCTATGTTTTGGTTTCAAAAATCGTAGAAATAAACTAGAGTTCACAAAAATATTCCTTTGAGCACACTTAAAGCCTAATGTGATACTAACCACTGGGAGTTGGTTTTGATTCAAAAACAGTTTTATTCTTCAAACTCGAAATCACCCAAGTCCCTACCGGCCAGATCTAAGTTTCCAAGTTACACGGAAACCGGGAAGCTCTTGTATGTGAAACCTATGCCAAAATAAAGCTACAAAGACCTACTTTTTTAAAAAAATTGTCTCGCTGCAAAAAGATAAACCTAACTCCCAAAATTAATTTAATACTAAAACAGAAACATTTCAGAAACATGGATACCATTAAATATATAGGGTAGGGATTAACATTCATGCAACTCCAGTTGGTTAGGAATTTGTTTAGGCGAATGCAGAATTTTGAATCATCAATTTTGGACATGGGTGGAATTTTTATTGGATTAAAACCTCAGACACGCCTATCAGGACAATATTAGGAGAAAAAGAGAAAGTAATTGAATCCAGCGCAGACCGGCCCATTACCGTAGGAGGCACGCGGGAGGAGTCGTTTTGACTATCGGGGCATATCCCTGCCCCGTCAACGCGAGCCCCGCAAAATCCACATGCACCCATTGGATCTAATCCAACGGTGCCACGTCTTCTTCCTCCCCGCGACATGCATACAACGGCCGGAAACCCTAATAGAAAAAAAGGTCGTGTGCTCACCACAACTCGTGGAATCCGACGAGACCCGGTGCGTTGGACACAACAAAGACGAAGCTTTCGAATGGATGTCGCTACAGCGAAAATAGCAACGGTCGAAACAGCGGTTGTCGATGGTGCTCTCCCATGCTGTTAATGAACACGTCTCATCGGGCCAACCTGGGGAGCAAGATGGGGCACGTTAGCGAGAGGGGAGATAGGGGCTTCAAAATAAACAGAGAGGGATAGAAACAGTGGAGTAAATCGACAACAACCCTCTACATCTACGGAGATTCTCAACGGCGAGCACAAGCTATAGAGAGAGACGGGATCTCTCTGCTCGGTTGACGATAGCGGAGTGAGAGAGGATCCTAGTGGCGAGACTGTATCACTGGGGGAGTCCTGGGAGCTTTAAAAGGAGCCACCGGCGTCCATGGTACTTCGGGTGCATGTGTAGAGAGAGGAGGGGCGATGTCTCGTGAATGGCTGGGATGGGCGGTGTCGTGGGGTCTGTAGTGCGCAGAGACCATTTTGGAACGGAGTTGCTGTCGGTGGTGCTTGGGAACGACTGGGGACGGAGGAGTTGTGTGGGTGATAGGGTGACAGCTAGGTGTTTGAATAAATGCCGGCGGCGGGGCGAGGTCGCATGCATGCAGCATGATGCAGGGCAGCGCCTGCCCGAGCATGGGTGAGAGGGTGACAGTCCACTCAACCATCGAACGATAGCTAAGGTCACCGAAACAGGTATGTCGGGTGTCCGGTGTGAGCGTGGCCGGTGTGAGCAGGTCCCCCATTGGCGGTCTGTGGCGCGGGAGGGCTCCAGACAATGTCTAAGAGAGAGAGGAGAGTACCTGGTCGTGTCAACGGCCACTGGCATGTCGTGCATGTCCTGCATACGAGAGAGAGGGAGATGTCTCCTTCGCGGGTTCCCAAGAGAGAGAGGGGACAAGAGGGGCTAGGAGGAGACAGAGAGAGGTGGAGGCATGCAAGAGGAGTGTGTAGTGTCAGGGCAAGCCTTTTACTTGGCTGGTGGTGAGTGGAGGTGGATAAATCACGACATCAAGTGCCCGCGCACGGCATTTCCAGCCTCCTCCTTTTCTTTCTTAAATCTCTTTCTTTTTCCAACATTCCAAGCACATAGGAGCCAGAGGGATCGACTAGGGAGAGTGAGAGGCGCTGAAGAGGTCAGTGGGGAGGTTTGGTGTTGGCTCAAAAAAGAAGGAGAAAAAAAGAGAGATGGGAAGGAGTGGGCATGGATTTCTTTCATGGCACGGCCGACACACCTTGCCAAGTCCAAAGAGACTATGCGAGGCTCCACAAAACAATGTGTGCCATCCCAGATCCAAAGCACGAGATGATTGGTCAATAAAATGGCCTTAAGATGATAAAGGATATAGAGACTAAAACACATGAAATGATCAAATGATCATCTATTTGGACCAAGGCTTGGTAATTGAGGTCATGATGGTATATAGATCAGATAGGTGTGCTTGTGGAACAAGTGTTGCCATTTAAGTTGATTTTTAACTAATTTAGTTTTGAACACTTTATGAGTTGGTCCAAAATTGAAAGAAAATGATTTGAAACAAATTATGAAATTTTGTAAAGTAGAAAAGTAGGTTTTGGGTTCAAGGGGTCCTACTAGCATATGATAGTTTAATGAAATGTTCCCAAAATCATTAAGAGGGTAAAAGTGCAAGAAATGACATATACACTAGTATCATGCATTAAAATAAGTTTTAAATAAATTATATTTCAAAAGGAAAAGGCATAAGTTCTAATACCATGTGTTTTTTTGTTTAAAAACCAAAGGAAGAAGGAAAATATTTTAGAGAAACTCTTTTTAGAGTGGAAAGAGATGGTGCAAAATACCACTCACCTTCCCTATTTTATTTGAGAAAATAAGTTGAAATACTTTTGATAAAACTAGAAATATTTTTGTGTTTAAAATAGAGGGGAAGTAAATGAGGGTTTTGTGAATTTTGGAAAAGAAATAGAAATAACTTGATTTGAGAAATAATAATTTTAGGAAAAAATTATCTCAAGGGTAGATGATTACTACACAATGTATCCATCATTTTCCACTCTTGGTTTTGTGAAGGTTTAAACTTGAATTTAATAAAAACAAGAGATTAGAGTGTGAGAAGGGATCTAGAGCTAAAATATTAGATAGGGTATAAGATCAAGTTAAATATATGGGTTGCAAGGATATAATGGGACACGCAAGACGTGGGAGTTGTAGAGGGAGTTTCATAGATGACATCCATGCCTTGAGTTCACCTATAATAGGTTTGAGGGCTTAGAAAATAACTGCCAAAGTTTGAATCTTTTAACACTGTCAAAAATAGATTATTGTCGTGGCCTCAAAACCATCAAGGATAATGGGGTAGATGACTAATCTGGTCCAAATTAAGCATTGGTAGGGTTGGGAAGTCCACACGACAAGGTAGGTCAAGGGCTAAGTGCATTGTCTCATATGGCAAAGGATATATATAGCTAGAGTCTCCAAAATTGAATCTCATAACAGTTTTTGACTTAGCCAAATTTGGAGTTGTTCCAAGGTTGGTGTCTAGGGTTCAAGATATAAAAGGATTAGAGAGTACATGATTTTCAAAACTTTAATAAAGTATAGGGTGAGCTAAAGTGCATCACAAGGAGGATCTCAAGGTACGTGCATTCATGATTCCACAAATGGAAGGGTTTTAATTGGTGAGTTGCTAGTTGGCTTTACCCCTAGAAGGGTTATGCTTTGAGGTAGCTCAAGAAAATTTACCTAGACCAACAGATCAAGGCAATTCATCTACAAGCAGATCAAAACAAATTCATCTAAACAAACACTTAGAAAAAGTTTATGTTCCCCCTGATTTTTGCACACTGGACACATAAACAAGGTTGCAAAAGTTGGGGTGTTACAGGTGGTGATACTGAGATGAAGGACGGTAGGTATGGTATTGTGCCTACTGTCCTTTCAATATGCAATTCTCCTGATTGTTGGATAGATACGGGTGACAATACACATGTATGTTCTAATATTTTCAGGTTTTCTTCTTATTAGGTCGCAAGGACTTCCTCCGTGCTGATGGGGAATAGCCCACGTGATTCTATTCATGGTGTTGCTACGGTAAATTTGAAGTTTACTTCGGGGAAGACCGTTCAGCTGAATAATCAGCAACATGTTCTCTCCATCAATAAGAATATTTTAAGCGGATCGTTTTTATGTAGAGATGGTTTTAAGTTGGTTTTTGAGTCCAATAAATTTGTAATTTCTAAATATGGACAATTTGTTGCAAAGGGTTATGATGCGGAGGCTTGTTCCGCTTATCTTTGTCAAACTTATGTACTCAAATTAATTATTAATCATGCTTGCAATTATAGTGAGTTAAATATTTTTCATTCACAACTTTGTCATATTAATTTTGGATGCATGACTGGCTAGTCAATATGAATTTAATTCTGAAATTTACTACGGTCAAGAGTTCCAAGTGTTACAGGTGTGTGCAATCTAAGCAACCTCGCAAGTCTCACAAGACTGTCGAGATAAGGGACTTGGCACCGCTGGAACCCATACATCCAGATATTTATGAAATGAATGACGAGTTAACAAAATGTGCAAAGAGATACTTCATGAATTTAATTGATGAATCCACTCGATATTTTTTATGTGTACCTTCTAAAATCTAAAGATGAAGCTTTTCATCACTTTAATGTCTATAAAGCTGAAGCAGAAAACCAACTTGATTGAAAGATTAAATGATTTAGGTCTAAACATGGTGGAGAGTATATTTCCAACCAGTTTGATTCTTTTTGTGCAAATTATGGTATTATCCATGAGAAGATGCTTCCTTACTCACCTAGTCAAATGGTGTGGCATAAGAAAGAACCGTACTACTCTAACTATTTGGTTAACGCGATGTTAGATACATCGGGTCTATCCAAGGTATGGTGGGGCGAGGCGATAATGATTGCGTGTCATGTCCTAAACCGTGTTCCCACAAAGAACAAAACAATTACTCTATTTTAGGAATGAGAAAGGAAAAGATTGAAACTCTCCTACTTACGAACTTGGAATTGTTTGGCGAATGTAAATGTACCGATACCAAAGAAGCGCAATCTTAGACCAAAACCGATGATTGTACTTTTCGGGATATTCATTTGATAGCACTGGATATAGATTTTTTACAGTGAAATCTGACGTATACGACATGCATGTTAGTACAATTATGGATTCAAATGATGCGACTTTCTTTGAGGATTTATTTCCCATAAAGACATGTCTAGCTCATCAAATCAGGAGATGATAGTTCATCTAGTGAGGAGTTAATTATAATTCCTGAACCTACCATTGCGACAGAACACTATGATAATCCTATGGAGGACGAGAATGAAGCTCCCAAAAGGAGCAAGATACAGAGGACTGCAAAGTACTTTGGTGATGATTTCATTGTGTACCTCGTGGATGATACTCTCACTTCTATTTATGCAGTTTATGCATCTCAGGATGCTGAATACTAGAAGGAAGCTATCCGGAGAGAGATGGATTCCATCTTAGCTAATGGTACTTCGGAGAGGTTACTGATCGTTCTTATGAGTGCAAACCTGTAGGATGTAAATGAATGTTCAAGAAAAAGCTTAAGCCTTATGGTACTATTTAAAAGTACAAGGCATGGCTTGTGGCCAAGGGTTATATCTAAAAAGAAGGCAAATACTTGTTTGATACATACTCAAATATAGCTCGATTGACCACTATTTTAGTACTACTTTCCTTGGCTTCCTCATATGGTCTTCTCGTTCAGCTAATGGACGTTAAGACAACTTTCCTAAATGGAGAACTCAATGAGAAAATCTATATGTAGTAGATGGTCAAGAAGAAAGTTGTGTAATTTATTGAAGTATTTGTATGGTCATAAGCAAGGACCTAAGAAGTGGCACGGGAAGTTCGAAATAACTCTAAGTGCTGAAGGATTTGTTGTAAACGAAGCTGACAAAGTGCGTTTACTATCGCCATGGTGGGGGCGATGTAGTTATCTGTTGTCTATATGTTGATGAAATATTGATATTTGGGATCCACCTTACTGTTATTAAGGACCTCAAAGAGTTCCTATCTCGTTGCTTTGAGATGAAAGACTTAGGAGTAGCTAATGTAATCTTAAACATCAAGTTGCTGAAGGATGGCAATGGTGGGATTACATTGCTCCAGTCATACTATCTAGAAAATATATTGATTAGTTTCGGGTATAGCGACTGCAAATCTTCTCCAACGCCGTGTGCTAATTCAAAAGAACCAAATAATTGCTATAGAACAATTGCGATACTCGCAAATCATTAGATCGGTTATGTATTTATCCAGCGCTGAGGCCTCACATCTCTTTGTTGTAAGAAAACTCGGCCAAATTGTATCAATTTTGGAGATTTTCATTTGCATGTTCTTGAGAAATTTTTGTGCTATTTGAAAGGCACTACGAGCTATGGTATTCACTATACTGGATATCCAAGGGTACTTGAGGGCTATAGTGACTCAAACTGGATATCTGATGCTGATGAGACTAACGCCATGAGTGGTTGTTTATTTACACTTGGTCGGGTGGCGCTTTTTTCTACAATACTTGCAAGCGTACCATCTTAATAAGGTCAATAACAGAAGTAGAACTCACATCATTAGACACAACCACAGTTGAAACAGCGTGGCTTCGTGAGCTCTTGATGGACTTACATTTGGTTGAGAAACCAATACCATCTATTCTGGTGAACTGTGATAATCAAACTATGAACATCAAGTAAAGAATTCTAAGGATAATATGAAGTCATTAAGACATGTGAAGATGAGAATGAAAATCTATTAGAAAAATGAGAAACTCCAGAGTTATTGCGTTGGGTAATATCGAAGCATCTAGAAATCTGGAAGATCCACTCACAAATGGTCTATCATGCATTGTGCCAGCGAATACATTAAGAGAGATGGATTTGCGACCCACACTATGAGTTGTCCACATCGGCAACCTACTCTATGTGATCGAAGATGCCGTGAATTAGAGTTGGGAGATAAGTTGTAGGTCATCTGGGAGGAGCATATCCCTTTATTCAATTTACCTCTCCATGAAGATCCAATACTCTCATAATCTGCATGGCATGTTTATATTTATCTTAATGTGTTATGAGTAGCTTAATTAAACAAATATATTGTCTTGCATAACATCTTCTGAAGAAGACACCTATATGAGTTTGGCTATCAAATGTCGCAGTCCATGAGTTTGGTGCTCTCTAATAAATTCAGGAAATGTATAAGCTCCACGGCAAGCGGAAGCCTTGAGCAGCCTAGTATCGGTCTAGGCTTTGTGTAAAGCTAGTGTAAAACTCGTAGTTCAAGGCATAGTGCACTAATGAAGTTGCAAACTAGTGTAATATAAAATTATTAGTGCGAGTTTAACTTACAGTCTCCACCATGCACCAGTATATAAATAATAAATAATGTTCTGAAATAATCGTATTTAACATGTCAATGAGACTTTGTGGGGATTGTTGGAATTTGGACTTGGGCCTTAGCCCATAGCCCAATACAAATTACAAAATTCTCTTTGGCGCATTCTTGTATGGCAAGGGGTGAGATAAAATTTAGTCTCACACTGCTAGTTGAGAGAGAGAGATGCGGAGTGGTTTATAAAGGGAGTTTTTCTAGTCCGTGTAAGTGAGTGAGAAGAGAGACAGACCTCGAACACACCTCCTCCACTACCCGCCTCGCCACGACGCGAGCTGCGGGAATCTCACCGAGCCGAGCTTATCTTTTTGTTCATAAAATTAATCGTGTCATTAATTATGAGTCACTAACGGACACGTTAACGCACCCGTTTCGTTTTGGTTTTTCTGGATCGTGGTTGTGCTGACTCAGACGTGGGTTGCGCCCACCGACATTCCCGAACCACACTATATAATCTTGGATGCAAACCCTAGCCCTACAACACATATGTGGCTGCCTCCTTTTAGAACCTTACGATGTCGCTATCGTCTTCCTCAATCTGTTGTTCAGCGTGCATATATCAATAGGACAGTAGGCCTCCGGAACCCGCCTTCTGTAGAACTATATGGGTGAGGGGTGATCAAGTGTTTGGGGAGCGCTTACACATGACTACTACAAACATGATATGTTCCAAAGACAAGTTTCCCAACAGCGACTTCTTCCCAGACGTCAAAGACCTCTTTGACAACCTCAACATGGGTTTGCCATCGCCACTGCCATTGGCGCGACAATGTCAACGCTGCACCGCATGTGTTTTTTTCTTTCCGGTTTCAATGTTTACTAGAATTTCTAGTTTTCATATTTGTGGTAGATGCGATCGGTTTATCTTGTATGGATGAAATCTGAACCAAGACCGAGATTTTGTTTCCAATCTAAGCATAGATGCCGGTACATGGCGCTTTGATCCGCTTAGTCTGTGGTCTGTATTCTGCCGCATGCTAGCCGTCAGCCGCCGCCTCTCTCACGCCAAGCCGATGGTGCTACCATATTAGAGCATCTCCACCGGCGGCTCCGATAGCGTTTTGGGGGTCGGCGTCGTTTTTTGGCTCGCACCGGCACGCCCCAAACAGTGCCGGCTAGTTTTCGAGCCCAATAGAATCGTCGGCATCCCCGTGCCGACCCCTTCGTGTAGGGCGCGAATCGGGCGCGCTGGCGCCTCGCGGCACGACGGTTTTCGCGGGTGGGGGCGCCTTGTCAGCAAGAGGACGCGGCGGTTCGCATCGGCCGCTATGCGGGAAGGTTGGTCGTCGGCGTTTAATGGTCTCCCACGCGGAAAACGAGGGGGCCATGAGGGTAGACTGGCCACGCGGAGTCCAGTCGCCTACGCCGATGTAAATGCGGGTAGTTGGCACCGCTATTTAGTACGTATGTCGTCCACCACCGCGGTGCTATCCTCTCATCTCCACCACCGCTGCCGCGCCATTCTCTCCTCTCCACCTCAAAAATTCTGCGCCGTCTTAAGACGACGTACTCCATACTTGGCTTCAATGGCCGCGCGCTGCCTACGGCGCCTCCACCAACACTGTAGCCGGAGCCGGAGTCGCAGCCCGACGCAGACTACAGCTCCGATGACACCGCGGACCCATGGTTCGCAGCGTGGCACGAGGCCTACGTCGCAGACGCGGAAGCTCAGGCGGCGAAGTAGGCAGCGCAGTGGGTCGAACAACCACAGGCCCCGCTGACCCGGAGCAGGCATCGATCCTGGTGTCGTTGAACGCGCATCACTTCCGAAGGTTGAAGGAGGAGCATCGGGAGTTTGTCAACGACGCGAACCTCGAGCACGCCCTCGAGATCTCGTGCCAGCGAGCAGCCACGGAAGAGGCGGGTCGCCTCCGCATGGAGGCGGAGCGACAGAAGCACATCGAGCTGAACGCTCATCGCCACTATGAGGCGTTCGCCCGCGAGCAAGCGTGGCGCGCCCAGAATGAGGCTTCTCGCAAAGGCTGGCAGCGTGGGGACAGCGCCGCCGACAAGCTCCTGCGACGCCGGCTGCCAGGCTCCACCGCTAGATGCGCAAAACAAGGAATGAGAGGCGGGCACGAACGCAGGCGGCATAGGCGAAGAATGACGACGAGGCAGGCCCGTCGCGCGCCCCAACTGACAGCCAGTAGATTAGGGTTAAGTTTAAGTTTTATTTTGGTTAAAATTTGAGTTACTTTTGCATAATTTTGTATGAATTTCGTAGGAACTTTGGTTTTAAATGTCATTCCAAATTTCAAAATCTATGGGGCTGGCGTATAAAGGACGCAGGTGTGGGAGCAGCATTCCCAAATAGAGCATGCTCTACCAGCGACCTCCATACGACAATACCAACGTCCCTGCCGGCACCTATTTGGGGACCGCCGGTGGAAAGTTTGAAGATCGTGGGATCAGAGAGTGGGCGTAAATCCATTATTTGGTGAAAGGTCAATTTTACCCTTGCTCAATTTAACGGTAGATATCGAAGAGGTGCAGCATTCTTAAGGGAGGAAGTACTGGTACCTCTCACGGTACTACCCAAGCACGATAGAATCTTTAAATTGACATAGCCAGTTGATTTCGGCAATTGATCCATCACTCTCCCAGAATTAATGGCATTTTTCAACGTAAAACGTCTCTCAGAATCCATTTTTGCTCATCATCATGGATATATGTATATAGTATGGAGTAAAACTTAATCAACTGGTCATGATGCTATATTCAATAATTGACACAGCCAGTTGATTTCGGCAATTGCTCCATCACTCTCTCTCAGAAGTAGTGTCATTTTTAAACATAAAACGTCTCCCATAATCCATTGAGCCGGCCGGGGAACATAAAAATAGGCAAAGTACAGGATTTTGATTAGGGGCCAATCAATAATGTTGGATTCGACATTTTGACAGGCGAGTCCGCGAAGATCTTTCCTCATCTTCCTTTCGAAATGTGCAGTGCAAGGCTTTCTCGCCTGGTTGATGTCTGATTTGGATTTCTCATCCGTTTCTTTCCCCTTTTGCAGCTAATTTACCACGAATATGGCTTTTAGCTAGGGTCGCCTGCACTTTTACCTTTCACTTCTGGGCAGCTCACCAGAAGCGGTACGCGACCACGCAGGCAAATCAAACAAGAGCCGATAGGAATGCATGCTAGCTAGCTATACAAAACATGGTCAAACGAGATGGTTGTGGATGGCTGGCTTTAGCCGCACTCCAAAGCTTGCCAGTCCAGCTTGCTGGATCGATGGAGCTAGCTCCGGCCGGCCTTGATAGCTCATCCACCGAATCACCAAACAAGAATTGCCATCTAAGCTGCGTATCCTACCAATGACAATGCATGGACTAAGGGTCTATACAGTACTCAAAGGGAATGACGATTTCTCGCGGTGGTAGTTGGTGCACACGCGGGCTTAATATTTGGCGTACCCTATATATACAAACAACTCAAGCGCTTCTTCCAGCATCCATTCCGTTCCATCCTCTAGCACCCGTTCCTCTGCTCTCCTCGAGAGCTCGGAAGGGCAATCTCCACATATAGAGCTAGCTAGACCTAGCTAGATACCATACCATGGCCATGGCTATCTCCTCCCTTCTTCGTCCTTGGCCTCTTGCCATGGCGACCCTGATGGTGCTCATCATCCAAGCTCAAGGCATCACCAGACACTACGATTTCAACGTATGTTTCCACGCCCGATAGCTAGCTAGTTATAGCTACTAGCTATCCATGCATATGCATCTTGTTGATTTAGGGACTCTTGTGTCCATTATCTTGATTTGCCACACACGTACGGTACGGTGTCTGAATATTAACCTTGATTGTTGTAATCTGCAGGTGCAAATGGCGAACGTGACGAGGCTGTGCGGCACCAAGAGCATCGTGACGGTGAACGGGCAGTTCCCAGGGCCGGAGCTCATCGCGAGGGAGGGCGACCGCGTCCACGTCCGCGTCACCAACCACGTCGCGCACAACATGTCCATTCACTGGTACGTACTTCATCTACCTTTTCGCTTTTAGCTTTAGTAAGCTCCGCCGTCGCCGAGCTCGCAACCATTTCTGCACGAAGCTGTCCGCTCTTCCTTTTCGGCCAAGTTGCCCCACTCTTTTGACACACCGTCGCTGTCGCCCGCAGGCACGGCATCCGGCAGCTGCAGACGGGCTGGGCGGACGGGCCAGCGTACGTCACGCAGTGCCCTATCCAGACGGGCCAGACCTACGTCTACAAGTTCACCGTCACCGGGCAGCGCGGCACGCTGTGGTGGCACGCGCACATCTCCTGGTTCCGCGCCACCGTCTACGGCGCCATCGTCATCCTCCCCAAGCTCGGCGTGCCCTACCCGTTCCCCGCGCCGCACGAGGAGGTGCCCGTCATCTTCGGCGAGTGGTGGGCGGCGGACACGGAGGACATCATGAGCAAGGCGCTCAAGGTCGGCGGAGCGCCCAATATCTCCGACGCTTACACCATTAACGGGCTTCCCGGCCCGCTCTACAACTGCTCAGCCAAAGGTACGTTCGCTTGCTTGCAGTCTGTGGTGTGCTTCCATGCATCTTTAGTTTTAGTCGCAAACTCGCAATCACCAGAGCCAAAAGTGTGCTTGCTGATCGAGAGCTTTTCAATCATCAACCAAATCACCGAAAGTGAATTCGAAGAATATTCCGATCCTTCCTTCAAACGGAACGGAATGGTGCGTTGGTTGTTAAGGATTATTGTAGAGTTTAGTGTGTCATTGGAACAACACAGTGATACCTGACCTAACATTTGGTGCACCTTAGCCGTTGATGTTTGTTGGTTCCGGCCGGTGCTACGTTAACAAGAACTTAGCTACGTTACACCTATATACCTAGGACTTCCTGGCCAATTAGGTTTGCTAGCTTTCTACTCATGCAAATTACTGAATTACCGTGCATATATGGAACGCATACAGATACGTTCAAACTGAAGGTCACGCCAGGGAAGACGTACCTGCTGCGCCTCATCAACGCCGCGCTCAACGACGAGCTCTTCTTCTCCGTCGCCAACCACACCCTCACCGTCGTCGAGGTCGACGCCGTCTACGTCAAGCCGTTCACTGTCAAGACCCTGGTCATCTCCCCGGGCATGACCACCAACGTCCTCCTCACCACCAAGCCGGTGTACCCCAACGCCAACTTCTACATGGCCGCCGCGCCCTACTCCGTCATCCGCCCGGGCACCTACGACAACACCACCGTCGCCGGCATCCTCGAGTACCACAAACCAGGCTCACCTTCTACGCCAAGCTTGGACAAAACCTTGCCGCTCTTCAAGCCGACCCTGCCGTTCTTCAACGACACCAAATTCGTCACCAGCTTCACGACCAAGCTCCTCAGCCTCGCCAGCAAGCAGTACCCGGCGGCGGTGCAGCAGTCGGTGGACAGGCGGTTCTTCTTCACGATCGGGCTGGGCACGCTCCCGTGCCCCAAGAACATGACCTGCCAGGGGCCCAACGGCACGCAGTTCGCGGCCGCCGTGAACAACGTCTCCCTCGTGCTCCCGTCCATGGCGCTCCTGCAGTCGCACTTCACCGGCCTGTCCAGGGGCGTCTACGCGTCCAACTTTCCGGCCATGCCGCTGTCGCCGTTCAACTACACCGGGACGCCGCCGAACAACACGCACGTGGCCACGGGGACCAGGCTGCTCTCGCTGCCCTATAACACCTCGGTGGAGTTGGTGATGCAGGATACCAGCGTTCTCGGGATCGAGAGCCACCCCCTGCACCTTCACGGCTACAACTTCTTCGTGGTCGGGCAAGGGTTCGGCAACTATGACCCCACGAACGACCCGGCCAAGTTCAACCTCGTCGACCCGGTCGAGCGGAACACCGTCGGCGTGCCGGCCGGCGGGTGGGTGGCCATTCGCTTCCTTGCAGACAACCCAGGTAACCAGATCGATCGATCTATATATAATCCATACGTGAAACACACGGTTCCCTAAGATCGAACCAGCTTTGTCAGATAATTGGGCATGACAATGTTTGTGAATGTGTGTGCAGGTGTGTGGTTCATGCATTGCCATTTGGAGGTGCACACAACGTGGGGGCTGAGAATGGCATGGGCCGTGCAGGACGGGACCAAGCCGAACGAGAAGCTGCTTCCCCCGCCGTCCGATATGCCCAAGTGCTAGATGTACCTGATCGCAGCTGATGATGATGGATTCTCCCCCCTCGTTTTGATTTGTTCGCCAATTTGCGATTGATTTCTCCTGCAGGAGAATTTAACGTGTTTAGAAATCTTGTTCATAGCTGACCTTCTTACATTTTTCTTATTTCGTTTCTTTAAACTTTTGATGAACCATGTTTTGGTACTTGTTGAATAATAAACAATGAAGTGAATTGCACGAGACATCCCAAGCCTGTCTTTGTTGCCTCGTGGGCCTTCTGGTTAATACAGCCCAACTGACGGCCGTCCCCAACAAGCCTAAGGCTATGGGGGTGTGCCTCGGTGCCCCCCCCCCCCCCCCCCTCCTCCTTTTGCTCCACGATTCTGAGAAGTTGGAGTTGCTCCAGTTTTTGGTATAATTATGTGAAGTCGAATTCGTGAAATATAAAAATGCCTCAGAGCACACTTGGATGCACCGCGTGATCGCTTAAATCTTTGGCCGGAGCAATCACGAAGGCTACGGTGGATGCTGCACGGTCCAGTTAAGTCACGTGCAGACCATGTAGGAGAGAGTTCTGCAAGAAAAGACATGAAAGTTTTTTCTGAGAAAACGGCAGTTGTTCTACCAAATTAATTAAGCCGGAGGAAAAAAATAGTCTGGGTTACAAGCTTAGAGAGGGACTAGCTGATACATAAAAGACAGAGGACTAAAACAGTAAGAAAAAACTAGGCTGCTAATGTAACTACTCGCCAACATCAGCGCATGTCTCAAGCGAACGATCTCCCCTGTGTCTTCTTATGTAAGTAGGTTCCAAACAACCATAGATCACTTTTTTTTTGAACATAAGTGGGGTCAGAAGATCCCGGTGGAGCTCTTATATTGAACCAAGTGGCAGGTACATTTTACAGAAAAGCCCTTTTACATCTCTTGCACAGACAAACCTAAACTTTGAAGAAAGGGCCTTCCACTTTACAAAAACCACCCTGACCAAAATAGAGAAAAAGCAATCGGGTCCAAGGTAGTCTCCGCCACGCACCGCCGGCGAACTCCAGGCGTCTCTGCCGAGTTTCGAGCGCATGATGCTGGAACGCTCATTGCCGATGCCAAGGTCAAGCCCCTGGCGACCACCAGAGAGACGGGGACGAACCACTTGTCTCCCTCGTGGCGTCGAGCTCCAACAGCCGACCGAGAGGGCCTCCGCCATGGAGGTTGAAGAAATCGGGCCACCATATTGGCCAAGGATCACAGTGACATGCTTGGTCACCGCGTGTTCCGCTCGACGAAGATCAGCTCTAGAGAAGGAGCCAGCAGATCTGCCAAAAGCAGGGTCGTCGGAGATCCCATCCCAATCCCCACCGCCGCGGTGGCCAGAGAGAGAGGGATCGAAGACGAGCTCGCCTAGATCTGGTGACTCGATGAAGGCTTTTATTGGAGAGGGTGACGCCGTCCTGCCGCCACTCGCCTTTGTCACCGACCACAGGCGCACCACGAGCAGCTGCAGCACCGCCGCCAGCAGCAGGGAGAAGCCCCGACTCCACCGCCACCACCTCAACACGGGCATCACGCCAATATCCACAAGGGTAAACAGCAAAACTAGAGAAAGAGAAGACCTAGACTAACCTAGACTATGTCGGCGCGTCACCTTCACCGCCTCCGACCGGCTATTCCGGCGGAGTGGCTCCGGATCTGCCCGGCGGAGAGAGAGGTGGAGGCCAAGTACTGTAGGGGGTAACTCCAGCAAGTTGAACCGCCCTTAGATCACATTTAATAAACTCGAGGACCTAGCATTCAGCAACATGTGTCTGTTGAAAGACATGCATGCATAGCTCCTTCTAGATGTGTCACGCCCCGGCAACCATCAGTTCATCTTAGTTCTTTTTTTTTAGCGGAATCAGTTCATCTTAGTGAGCACATCATTCATAAACCGCTACCAATCCGCGGGAGATGAGAATTGATGGCACTGAATCTCCATTGCAACCTCCAACCAACTGAGCAATTAGATGCCAACTAGGCCGAGAGTATGGCTATGAGAGGTTGTCTCCATTTCATCACAGGCTGGTACGCAATGTTCCCAGTGTTCCAACCCCCTCGCTTGTAGAATGCCATTAGTAAGGATGTGTTTTCTTAGCCACATGCCAGTAGTATCCATTTAGGTTGGACTTTAGATTTCCAGAGCTTGGAGAAGTCAATGGCAGAGAAAGACCCTAGGAAATGTGCTTTATAACTGAAAGTTGAGTTCTATTGTGAAGAGGCATTGAGATGTCAAATAATTTGGTCCTCTCCATTGGATTGGTTGTTGCTTCGAAATTTAATCCATTTTTTCGAAATGAGGAAATGCCCCGCCATCTGCATCAAAGAGATGCAATTTAATACATAGAATTGTGAATCCCGTAAGTAGCTCTGAATTTAATGTAGTGAAGCCCTGTCATCCACTTGTCCACCGTCATGGCCTGAGCAACAGTTAATTTTTCAACCTTATTAACTTATACAGACTTGTAGCTATCTCATTCGGAGGCCCGAAACAGCTTCACCTAGCCATCTTGATGTCTAGAAACTGGAAACATTAACATCCTAATGGTAAATTGGTAATGTGAGTACACGCATGAAGAGGGATGCATCTGGTTGATCACAGTGAACTTTAGTTCCAATCCATGGGAGCTGTCGGTCTTTCCACTCATATCATTTCCATTGTAATCGCTACTCGTAGTGTGACCGTGTAGATTAAGTCTAATGGTGTGCCTATGTCTCAGTTGACTGATATTTTTTTAAGTCTCAGTCAACTTAGCAAAACCGTAAGTCTAATCAGGTGCATTAGTCGCTAGAACCGATTACTTGGTCTGACAAGCGATTAAACTGTAAATGCCGATTAATTGGTCTACCCCAACGGCCAAAAGATTGACCCATCCGCCCGCCCAACCGCCTCCCAGCACACTCTGCCCTCAATAAATGTTGCGCAACACAACTGCCCCCATTGCTCGCCTCCTGCGGACGCATCTAGCGCAACTCGTCACCACCCCCAAGGCACGAGTCCAGGCAGCCATTGGCTCTGCTCGCCGACCTCGCGTTGTCTAGGATCGCCAGGCCGGACACGCCCAGCTGCTCTCCATCGACCATTGCTTCTAATTCGGTTTACCCAGCAGGATTTCTCTAATTGCTCGGTTGTTACCTCTCCCTTCCCTTGAATCCAATTCACGGAAAATACTAATGTGTCACATCTTATTCATCTCATCTGGTCATTTATTTTGGTTCAAACTGAAAGAGTATGTAACTACGGTATGACCTCTGGATTGATAATTCTTGAACTAATTAAGTAATTATGCAAGATCAGATTTTGTACACCTTTTTTTTCCTGTATTGTTCTCTTTTCTTGATTATTCATACCGTAGTTCCACAGATGCTTAGCTTAATTTACCAATGTCCATCCGGGGAATGGTGTTTTGGCACATGGGAGCATATGCTCCCTTTATTTAAAAATACATGTTACACATATTTTGAAATTTCAGAAAAAATGAAACAAAAAATTCGCACGTACATTTTCACATGCAACACGCTCACAAAGTCGTTTCGTAAAAAATTGACTTGTCGTGTGGCGTGTGTAAAAAAGACAAAATTTAACGTTAAAAATAAGACTTTTCAGACGACAGATTTTCTCTTTTTTACATAGACCACAAAAAATATTGGTTCCTCGCGAAACTTGACAAATGCACATATATTGTGGAGATGTACATGTAGAATTTTTTGTCAAAATTTTTCGACATTTCAAAAAATAATTTTTGGTATAGAGAGCATATGCACCCGGGAGCCGAATTGAATTTCCGTGTCCATCCGTGCATTCTTTTTAGGTTGGAGATATGTCACGATGGGCAGTATTTTAACGGACAGTGTGACATTGCTTAATTATTTATGCAGGAGGCATTATCTACAATATTTAGCGAAGTATGATATTCAGTCTGGCCAGGTCAGGTCCGCGCCACGTTAGCAGACCTAGCCTGTGAGATGTTGTACATGTATTACTTGAGCCAAAATCGGAACAAGTTCATGAAAAGTTTGTATTCGTTGTAATCTTGTGCAAAATATTGATTTTGTGCTATTTTGCAAGTATTATTTCTTCAATATAGCATATCTCAAAATATGCAATTTTGAAAAATCCCTCCGATTAATAATCGACCGACTAAATCAGTTAATAGGCCGATTTCCGATTAATTCTTAAACTCAAGCCGACCGAGCAGTTAACGATTACCGATTTCTTGAACATTGATCATTTCCGTCGCATATGGAGAGCCAACCAAATAAAAGCTTTGATTTACCGTTTCTGCTATGATGTCATTAATTTTAGAGGTGTGCAACCTGTCTACTTGTTTGGGACTTGAAAATTCCCCCTCGAGTTC
Organism: Lolium perenne; assembly: GCF_019359855.2. Lineage (NCBI taxonomy): Eukaryota > Viridiplantae > Streptophyta > Magnoliopsida > Poales > Poaceae > Lolium > Lolium perenne. Next base: position 273,957,448 of record NC_067246.2, on the reverse strand, counting down.
AGATTTTTCTTTGGTTGCTGTCACAAAATAAAATTATGACTACGGATAATATTAGAAAGATGGGTGTCCAAAAACCTACTGAATGTGAGCGTTGTAGAGAGTTTGAATCTGTTAAACATATTTTCTTTGACTCCCTAGTATCTAAATTGCTTTGGTAGTGCAAGAAATTTTTGGTGTAGAAGTTAATGACTATCTTTCTCTTGCTTCTAAATGGATTTGCAATAAAAGATTTGAGTAGTTCAATGTAGTTTTATCTGTTGTAATTTGGAGCATTTGGAACACTAGAAACCATTTGGTGTTTAACAGAAAACTTGAATTTATATGACACATGTGTGGGGAATGATCCTTTCAAATCTAAGGACCTGGCAGATGCCTTTCAAAAACCTGGAGTGGGATCAAGTGGAAAGATATAAAGCTGGTGAGAAAACTAAAGAGCTTGTCGTCGTTGATGTCGGACTGAGATGTAGTTCTTTCGACTGGATCTCAACCTGAAAAGTCTCCTCATCGTCTCCATACGTTGGTCGTGCCTCTGAAGCCTTCTGAAGCACCATGAAGAATCAGACAACATCCATGTAGTGACCTGAAGGCGGAGGCTTCAAGCAAAAAAAGGGAAAAAGGAAAAGAGTTTCTGGGGAAACATGATGTGTTATGGCCTAAAAACTTGTCTAGCTGGTGTCTAGTGTCAGTCCTTACTGTTTTAGTGATGTCGGTAAAAAAAATTAATGTGTTTCAACTAAGGCCTCCAGGTAGTAGTTTAGACTGGAGTGGTATGTTAGATGAACATTTTCTCGCTTATGGTTGGTGGCTGTAAGTTTCTAGTTTGCTGGAAAACCTGCTACGATGTTATGTTTCATTTTCAATGAAAATGGAGCTAGTGAGCGCTCTCTGTTTCATCTAAAAAAAAATTAGTTTCTGCAACAGTCGAAAAACAAATGATCGACAAAATCTGCAACTCCACAAAATTCCACATAGATGGTGTCTTTTCCATCTTTCCTTGACTAGATTATCTTTAGTCAGCACCCTATTCTTAATCACCAACCAAAAAAAGCTTTGATTTTCAGGGGAGCTCTCATCCTCCAAATCAGTTTGTAAGGAAAAAAATGTCCTACGAATAAATAAGAATATAACGAATTAACAGAAAAGTTTTCTCATTTAGTTAGCAGCCAACTTATTTTGTGAAGTTCCTCCGATGAGATACCTGACTACATAAATCTGGAAGTCTATTTCACATATGTAGAGATTCCCTATAAAGGGATCTTCTGAATCTTATGCAATTAAAATCTAGAGCCAAAACCTTAGCTACAGTAACATCCTTTACAAATGTGAAAGATGTATCTCCTACCCATGCATCCTCCCATGACCTAGTCGTTTTTCCATCACCAATAATTATTTTCCAACAACTATAAAAAATATGTTTCACTTTTATCAAGCCAGACCAAAAATAAGAGCATCCAGTAAACTTTCTATCTTGGATTAAAACCCGAGATTTGAAATATTTAGACCTAAGCAACTTTTGCTAATGACCTTCTTCATTTTCAAGTCACCACAACCACTTACATAAAAATATTCTTGTAATTTAAATTGTAGCACCCAAGCCACCTTGATCTCCGGGTAAACAAACATCCGCCCAATGAACTAAGTGGTACTTTTCTACTCCTTCTTTTTCTCGCCAAAGCACGATACGCCCTAATGGAATCTATACGTTTAATCACACCTTTAGGCATTCTAAAGAAAGCCATCATCATACTAGTGACATTACTTAGACAAGTTTTAGTAAGAATAAGACGACCCCCCATATAAAGCAAGCTGCCTTCTTCTCCACTTTCTATTCCTCAGGTTTCCAATCTACTCTACACAATCTTCTACAATGCAAAGGAACGCCTAAGTACCTAAAAGGAAGGTGGCATACTTTGCAAGTAAAAATATGTTCATAATCTCCGGTGTCTTTCTATACCTTTTCGAAAGCAACAGATTTCATTCACTTTTACAAAATGTTCGTTTGAGATCTGACATCTCCCTGCTTCGCATGACCACTGCCCAGCGCTAGCTAGACAAGATCCTGTTTCAATATACAACGCCCAACTTGACATCTACTGATCTACACAGTGACACTCGATACTTTAGAGTTGGTGTATAAACAAGTGCCAACCGCCCGTCTCGCCGCGGGATCGAATAAAATCCGCCGCACTTTCCCCTTTGTATATCCCGTTCTGATCCTCCTAAATCTATCAGGAGCAGTATGATATTCAGCCCATGTTATGCAGGTATCTTCTGCCTGATTCGCCTGCGCGTGCCTCGAGGCTACGAACTGCTCCACTCCCAGATCAGGTTCAGCGCACCTTGCCTCTGGTGATGACATAGTGTGAACGGCATCTGTTGCTGTCGGAATCTAACAAATTCCATCTCCAGGATGAGAACTACGTACACTGGTCAGCGTCTTCCAGTGTACGCCTATACGTTGGCGCCAAAGAACAAGACATGCCTTTGTCTGATGCGGTTATCGCCAAGCCGCCATAGCTCTCGCGGTAACTTTCAGCAATCTTGGATCGTATCGATAATTCTACATTCTTCTCCAGCACCTCGGCGTGGCCTCCGTTGGGGCGTAGATTCCCCGTGGCTTCTACTATCGCTGTTGCAACTTCCTTTGAAGTGTTTCTTCCTTGTAACCCAGGCCTATGTCTGGATTCTTTTGGGCCAATCTTCTCCCCCGAGTGCTCGAGTAATTGACAATACATACGGTAATGCTCTCTTTCTTTGGCGGATGCGCTGTTCTTTTCAGGAGAAAGCGATGTCCATGGCGGGCGATCGGTTTCAGCAGTAGCAAGTGTACCTGGCAAGTTGCAGTAAGGATCAATCGTGCCATCTGTCATCTCCAACAGTTTCACACGTTGCCGACCACACCATTCCTTCTAGATACCCAAGACGACCATCACAGAGTACACAAGCTGTAGCCTACTATAGCTCTTGTGGTCTACCATCATGTATTCATGTGGCCATAGTTGCGCGGCTGTTGGCTGACCTGTCAATCGCCCAGACTTAAAGGTAGCAAACGGATGAGAATTGAGGATTGGATAGCAAACAAACATACAGACAAGCAAATTGGAATGCCAGTTCTTCCTTTTGTTGCAATTCAACACACGGTTTATTTCCAAACGATGAGACGAGGATTGGGTAGCAAACAAACAGCCAGACAGACAAGCAAACTGGAATGTCAGTTCTCCTCTTGCTGCAATTGAAGACTATGTTTATTTGCCGAATGTCAACAGGCAACTTAAAAGGCACAATCACCACGAACACAAGAGCCATGTTTGCTTGTCTATAACAAATACCAACTTACAATTCCAAAAAAAAGATAAACCAACTATCAAATTGAAAAGATAAAGTAATGCTGATTGTTTCACAAAACAACCAACTCAGCATGTTCAGACCATAATAAGAGAAGTGAAAGTGCAGAACACCAGCAATGAGCCATGTTACTAGACAAACCAAGATTTTGTATTTCATTGTTTCAAACAAATATTACTGGTAAGGTAGATCCCTATAACTGTATTGAGTAAACAGTTACACTTTATCACAATCCGGCAAATGAAACTAACTCTTGGTGATCAGTAGCACTGCAGCAGCATGCAATGTAAAACAAAACAAACAAGGAAGCTAAGCACGATAGACCAAATAGTGGAGGGCAATATATGTCCTCCAACAGAACTTAAGGATGCATTCTTCACATACTAGGGTTCATGACACTAGGTCTATTTACAAATTAGATTACAAGCAAGCACAACAGTCACATACCATGTAAATCGGATACTGAAACATTACTAAATAAAACTGGAAGAAGAAATATAATACAAGATCGATCCATGCATGAAGCACCTATGTCTAGCATAATTAACATACCTAGCCTGTTCTACCAAAAAATATGCACCAACTGTTCCTGCCAAAACTACCCGTCTATGGGCACATAACAAGCATATGCTACATAACTAAGCAGGTTCATCATCTGCATCAGCAAAGAAATGAACCATATCCCTAGTGAACAAATGGGTTTTACCAGACAGGTTGCTGACCAGGAACAATCAGCCCGAGAGTCCAAAAATGTGAACAGGTCTCCATTTACAGTATTCTGCAGTCATAGAAACCGCAGAAGCTAGGAAGATCGGTGATTCGGCTTCCATGTTGACAGCGCGAACAGGATGCGCCCCTTCCATCCTTGTAGTAACCACCTGTTGTCCTCATCGATGATGAAATTCTTGTTGTAGCACTTCACCTTCTCCCTCGCGCGCTTCATGATACTCTGATCCAGCGGGAGCTGCTTCAATCCTGCTCTCTGATTCCGCGACTGCCATTGCTTGTACGTCTCTGGCCTCTCCATCCTCTCCAGTCCCTCGCAAGAGATTACATTGATCGCCTCCCGATTAAACAGAGCCGACTCGATGAGCAGCCTCTGCTCATTATCCCTTGGAATGTTGGCCTCCAGCATGTCAAACATAGCAGAATAATTGAACAATGCCTCCCGGAAACGTGAGACGAAGAACGGTGCATTGTAAGATCCATTGGTGATCCCATGAATGAACACTTGCGGATTCATCTTCCTAATTGTGTTCAACACCATGTTCCTTGGACTGTCGGCCACCACGCTCTCATCCATCAAAGTCTTGAACTTGAACATGCAGTTGACAATCAGAACCTCATCCTTCTCGATGTTGAGATCCTCTATCTGAACAGCCTCAAACTGAGATGCGATGCCATGGTACTTGAAAGGAATCTTGAAGGTCCGAGCGTAATCAGTAAGATACTTCCCGGTCTCGTCTATACGCCCTGCAGGTCGAAACCCAGGCTGAGGCGTGTCAATTCCAGTGATCCGAAGCTCCGGTGGCCCTCCAGGCCTGTTAGCTAGCCTCTGAATGAGACACGGCCACTGGAAGCCGTAGTACACGCCGTAGTCGACAATGTGAACTTTCTTGGCCTTCTCCACAGCATTCAGAATGGTCTGATTGGCAAAGTAATGGGAGATCTTCTTGAACGGGCAAGCCGCCAGGTACAGCTGGTAGGCCTTGAGCACATCGGTGCACGCGAAGCGCGATATGGTATATAGCTTGTAAATCTGACTTCCGGTGCCAGCAAGCCTCGCCTCGAGGCCATTGGCAAAGCAGTGCGCCACACGCTGGTCACCATCACCGTCGGCACACGAATGCTGCCTGATCTGCCTCAGCAGCTCGGTCGCGCTCCGCCGGTCGTCAGAGGCCACGGACTGAGCGCAGTGCACAAGGAGTGTCTCCAGGTCAACCACCTCCTTCTTGGGCTGCTTCTTGCCGCGGCCCTTGCCATGACCACCGGACCCTTTGCCATTGGCACCGCCTGAATGGTTCGCCACGTCGTGCTGCAGGGCCTCGCGCAGCTCCTTGACACCCTTGGAGCACGTCTCGCCGTTGCACAGCAGGACCTTGTCCATCATCTCGCGGATGAGGTGATCCGCGTCCATGACGGGCGACGAATGCTTGCTGCACCTCCCTTCCTCTGCATCCAAGTCGTCGACATGGAAATGCTTCTTCCCTCGGTGAGCATCGGGCTTCTCTGTCTTGACCTCCAGGAACTTCTTCTCCTTCTTAACCCCGGCATGCTGCAGGCTTGCGGCAGAGGGTAAGCTGTCGACGTCAAGCACGAGCTTGCTCTCCTGGGGCAGAAACCTGCTTCCCTCCTCGAACCCGCGGCTGAACTGGGAAGCCTGTTGGCTCTGCAGAACGAAATCGGTCAAGGCAGCATCAGGACCCGTGCTTAGAAAGGAGTCGAAGCCGTCTGAAAGTGCAAGGCTGCTGCTGCCGTTGGAAGAGGCGAAGGAGGACGACTGCGAGAGCAACGTGCCAGGCTCAGACACAGGGTTGGTCTGCAGCTGGTAGAACTCCGTCGGGTCGTACGGCCAGGCGCCGGCAGCGTCGACCACGCAGCTGTCGGGGCTCAGACTCAGATCCGGGTACAACGGCTGCGCCGGCTGCAGGAACTCGGCCGTGGAGAACTCGAGGGCCGGCGGTGTCAGCGCCGCGGGCGGCGCTGCGCATGTGCAGGAGCTGAGGCTGGTGCAGGAGTTGGTGCCCGAGTCGGGGCTGTCGAGGGTGCTGCCGCCCGAGCTGGGCGGATTGTCGGCGAGGATCTCGAGGAAGGGCCGCTCGGCTTCGCGCAGCGCGGCGTGCGCCGGGTAGTGCTCGAACTTCTCGTCGATGTCCTCGGCCATGAGCATGCGGTCGATGTAGCCGAGGACGATGTCGATGTCGGAGACGGCCTCCGCGTCGTCCGGGTGGGCGGCGTGTCCCGCCGCCGGCGGCGCTGAAGATGAAACCGAGGCGGCATCCCTCGGAGGCGAGGCGCTGTGGGCGGACGTGGAGTGGGTCAGGGGCGCGGGGGAGGCATTCATCAGGTAGCCGCTAGCGTCGGAGGGAAGGAATAGCAGCGAGTCGAGCTCCTCCTCGGTGAACCCGCCGCCGGTGGCGGCGGCTGGGGGGATTTGGGGGTAGATTGGCAGGTTCTTGGATCCGCCGGGCAGCGGTAGCGGCGCGCGCCAGTCGTGCAGATGCAGCGCGGCGTCCATGACCATCGGCACGAACGCTAGCGCCGCCGCCACAGAGCATGCAAGATACTCCAATCTGCCACCTGGAACAAGAAAAGAAGAATCAAGATTTCAGATATGAGCGCCAGAATCCGTAAACTAGAGACGCGACGGCTGATTCGCCACCCAGCAATGAGGAGTGGAGGAGCTGCGCAGCGCTCCTGGTCAAGGGGGGCGTAGCGTACCTGACCGTGGCGGGGGGAGGGAGACCAGCCAAGCCGAATTGGGGCGAGCGCGAGAAGAGACGCGAGGGGGGATAATGGCGGAAAAAAAGGAGGCGGAGTGGTGGTTTTGAGAGGCGCAGGCTTGGCCTGGCCCAGCTCGGGCTCAGCCAATAGCCTGGCTCGGCGCGAATGTCGACACTCCTCACGGCCGCGTGCGTGCGTGCGCCCTGTCCACGTGAACTCGCGCGTTGCTGGCCTCCGATAGGCGGCGAGGATGCGGCTGGGTGTACGCGGCGGGTGCACGGACGGGTCTGCGGCAGCACGGACGAAGCTTCCAGGAAGGAAGAAACCCTGGGCCCAAGCGGTCCGTGGACTGTCCGTGTTCGTGGATAGCCGCAAGCGCTTGATGCTTGACACCATGACTATTGCTTGACTGCCGCGGCAGCTCAGCTCAGCGACTCTCTAATCGGGAAACGTGGGACTTCTTTCCATGCCAGAATTTATACAGCAAAAACAGCAATGCGCTATGTCCAGTTTCTGCAAACGTAGTACAGTACTTTTTTTTTCAAAGAATGTGGCACTTTATTGATAAAAAAACATAATTACAAAGTTCATCCCGAACGAGTGCCGGGACAACACCAACTGAAATACTACAAATACTAGTTAAATGCCCGTGCGTTGCCACGGTCTTCTCATATTTCGCGGACATAAAAACATAATACACGAGACTTCATATAATCATTCAATTGTACTTTGTTGTTTTACTATTTCAAAAAAATAATTAAATACTTTGATAAATAATAATAATAATTTGGAATCTTATGCATACAAAGCAGGAACCCAACCGCCATTATCTTTTCCTTCAACCACGGCGTGCCGTCCCCCAACCTCTTTCCTTTCCAGATTGTATCTCCATCAGCCTTCCGTCGGTGGTTCCCGACTCTTCCCGTCTGGCGTGTAGTTAGGGTTAGGTTTTGGTGGCGTGTGACATCGTTAAATGGCGGTGGCAGGGCTACATCGAATAATGATACCCCGACTTGAACCTCATCTTAGTTCTGCAGTTGACGACTTAACCGTACGTTAGGGTGTTTTTCTTGCGTGAGATGTGTGTCCATGCTCTGCGTGTGTCTATGTTTCGGGGTAAAAAAAAACAGGAGTCAAAGATGAACCCCATACGTTAGACATTTTACAAGGTAAGTGTTAGTTTTAGATAATACTATCAACCAGGACCCAAGGAATTGTTCAATGTAAACTGAACCAATCATACAGTCAGGTGCAAGGGATAGACATATATAGGTGTCGCATTCACAATCGGCAAATCAATTCATGAATACATGCCTTCACGTGGTCACTTGGCTTCTCGGGGTTTTGTCCCTTCATCATCATAAAATAAAATAGCGTGCATCTTTTGTAAGCTTCTTTGCGAAATATTAGGTTCATCAACACGGCAACAAACTTGAGGTCATCAAAGGTAGGTCATTGCCTGGTTTCTTATGCTCGTCTCTTGGAATGTTGAAACAAGAGATGTGTACCATTTTAGATTTTCTTTTTTTGCTTGAAGAGGGGGGACCTGGCATCTGCAAGCATCGTTGCATCCATCCATTTTATTTTGGCGTGAAATTTAGTGTGATTCTATCACATGAGTATACTTTTTTGTTGTTGGATATCGATCCACGCCGTTCGTTGTTTCTGCACTAATTAATGTCTCTTGTGAACTCCTACGTAAATAAATGAGGAAAATCGTTGACCTGTTTTCCAGAAAAAACAAGTTGTGGACCACATGAATGGTCATTTGATGAATAAGCCCCGACTAAGATGATAGTGTTACCAGATTGCTATCCAGATCAGCTCATGCAGTACAGTCGACTTGTTCATCAAGACCAGTATCATCTTATTTTCGGCCAGCTTCACAAATTTCCAATTCAAGTCGATAAACCTACTACTGCTAAAGAATCTGGTACGAATGTCAACGAAAGTGGGACATTTCCCGAACATACAGGTAAAACCCCTCCCCATCAACAACAATTTAGTTCTCACAATGTTGTTCATCCAGAAGATTTGAGGAACAAGATGAATGATAATTGGATGAATCATACTCCCTCCATCCATAAAAAGATGTCAAAGATTCGTTCAAATTCGGACGTATCTTTACACTACAGAGTGTCCATATACATCTAAATTTAGTTAAACTTCCGACATCTAATTATGGTCAGAAGTAGTAGTATGTTTTGCTATATTGAGAGAGACATATTTGCGAGCATTGAAGATGATAAGATTTTGGATTGTTTCCAAAATTGAGGTCACTCAAGAAACAAATGCCATGTGTTGCTACTGGTAAGTTACTTTCTTATCAATAAATCTTATGCATCACATATTCATCCGTTGATCCGTACTATTTTCTGATTTTTTTTGTCTTGTCTTTGTAGGCTCCGCCTCTTCTCCCGTGATTGCTCAAGAAACGGTAAGGTATCAGATCAAAGCTTCGTTATTAGGTTCTAAAGATTGCCACCGCACTTTTGTGTGCTTTTCATATTGTTATCTGCTACACAACTTATGTTTCACGTCAAAACTCAACTTATCTATTTATACTATGCTTTGGATATTATATGGTGTTACTGAGAGATGATTCGAATGTAGAGTTTTTTTTGTTTTTTATGCATTAGAAATTAGCCCCGGTTTTTCCCAAATTCTCGGTCCACCAATGAGTACAGACGTCTAATTACTTAGATTGTTTGACAGAGGTACTATTTTTAAATGTATACTCTGACAAGTGACAACCTTTTTTTTTGCGGGTAGACAAGTGACAGCTTAAAACACAGAGGTCGTCTCGTCTCTTGCTGACTGTGATGGGCATGCGTGTACCAAAGCTTGCCTTGTGTATTCGGAAGACAAGCGAATGATTTTCACCAAAGCTCGCGCGCGCGGCCGACATGAAGAGCGACATCTCGCCCTCCCGTGCCGCATGCGGCTGGGATCGCACGCTTATTGCGGGTCTGACGGCTGCGAAAATCTCATCCTTGGCAGTCCTGTTTTTTTCGTCTTTATTTCCATGGCTGTATTGTGTGTGGAGCCGCGATTGGGCGGATAGCCAATTAATTCGTCGTGGGTCTATGGTACACGAGGCATAGTTAGCTTGGACACCAAGTTCAGTGCGGGTGGGCACGTGGTGGTCCAGAGCCTGACACGCGCGCTGCCACGCGGGCACGAGTTAGGCAGCGCGAGGCCCAGCGGTAGCCGATCGACACGACAAGCCACCGTGGGCGCCAAGCCCTCGCTCCTACCCTCTTGAAAAATATCCAGCGATACCAACCATGCTATCACTTCGTAAAATTTAAATTGTATTTTCTCCGGTCGGATTTAATCCAGGCGGAGGGAGACCCATGCATGTATGTTGTTAGTTGATAAGCATGTCAATTTAATTTGTTCAGAGGTAGTAAGTGTCAAAAAAATTAAAATGAAATTGTGGCTGTTGACAGGATGTGTGTTTGCGTTCTCTATATTTTTCACATCCAAATTTAAAATACATCAAGAGAAGCAAAAAAAAAAAAAGATAAATGCTATTTGAATAGTGGCATTTTGTGTTTTTGTCTTTAGTGACACTATTCATGCCTGATTTCTCATTTTTATTTCTCTTAGGTTATTTTGAATTTGGTTATCAAAGTTACAGAGCATGTAGACACACATCTTGTGAACATCCAAATTTTAGTTTTAAATTTTTTGACATTTAAAATTTAAATTTTGAAGAGAGGTACGATGATACCAAATAAGGTGTGGTATCACTAGATATGTTCCCCCTCCCCCGCCCCCCGCGTACTTTTGCAGATCGGTTTAGTTAGAGCGGTTGGGCAGGGCATATACATGGTCTATTCACTGTAAGATGATCTCTAGCAGCTCAATGCAGTTTGGACATAAATTATGTTTGATTTAATTTGTTTGCATTGGGTTGCAGATATAAAATTGACTCAACTGATCTGCATACGGCATGCCGTTCGTGTCAGCCTAGCCCCAGCAGCTCGAGCATTTTCTTTCCCACCGTCAACGACGGTGTCCCGCCGAGGTCTATCACCCACGATTACCAATTCCCGCACGCAGGGCCACTCGACTCCCACGCGCAGGAAAGGGCGCACTCCAACTTTCCCGTCCTCGCTGCGGTTATAAAGGGACGGTGCCGCCGCAGCCATGAGGGAAAAAATCCTACCTAGCAACCATGGCCAAGCACGACCACACCTGGAGCCACTTGGCCGACATGGCGTGCCGGCTACATGATGATCCGGATGAGACGGAGCTAGCAGCGAGGGCGACATTCGAGGCAGAGGAGATTGTCGCCTACGCCGGTCAGGACGCAGCGGAGGCCACCGCGAGGGCGGTGTTCAAGACGGCAGAGGCGACTTGCTCTTCACGCAGCGTTGCTCCGCCAGGCTAGGCGCGTGTGGATGATGATGGTCGCGGCCTCCGTGCTCCATGTGTAGGCCGAGGCGGACCTAGCAAACCCCCAGGCTAGGATCGCCAAAGCGCGGCGGCAGCCGTGGTCATCGCATTCGGCCTTGCAGGCCATGGCCGCCTCCTGCCTCATGCGGCAATGGACGTTAACGTCATCGACTTTGATAGGCTCGGTGGTGATGATGACGATGCTGACATCGACCTCGCCGAGTTCCGGGACGAAGAGGCCATGGAAGTGACCGATGAGCAGCGCGCGCTACTAGCGTCGTTTGAGAGTATCCCAACAAGGTTCTTGCAAGAGGCATAAGGCTAGTGGTGTCTCAGCTACTACCTAAGAATCTTGAGAAAGAGGTGACTCCTAGACTGATTTTGTGTCGGATCAAGAAAAGATAGCAGAGCTTGGCAAAGAAGGTTAAGAAGAGCATTAATGGTAAGGCAAACAAGGGTTAGTGTTTGTGTCCATGCTAGCTATATGTGCATGTGTCAATATATGAATAAGCAGTACATGTTCAGGCAAGTGTGTGCTCTACCATAAGGCCAGTTGATGTTCATAACTACATGTGCAAGCAATAGTGTGGAGATGTGCAAGGAGTGTAGTGTAGATGTGCATGGGCGCGTTTGGTAGCCTAGGCGACCCTTGGCTTGCATCGGTCCAGCATTTTGGCTTGTTTGGTTACCTGGCCGAGCCCGCGTTCTTGCACGAACCACTTCTCAAAACACCCTCGGGCAAGGCCCTGGAGGAACACCCGGTTCAGCCGTTTCTAGCGAGCCACCCATGTTTCGGCAGAACTCGAGAACGCCACGTTCCCGCAGAGTTACCGTGGGAGATGGCGCGAGCTCGCGCGGGACGGTGAAATCTCGGTGAGATGAATTTGGTCACCGCGCTTGAAATTTCGCCACCGTATATAGGGGCGGCTCTCTCACCGCCAAATCCAAATCCCCCATTTCCCTCCATTTCGAGCTCATCCACCCTTCTCGATCTAGCGACATGGTCGGCTCTTCCTCACCCGCACGGTCGGCGAGGCTTGCGGCGGCCATGGTGGATGTGGCGGTGGCTACTGGCCGCGAATGCTCGTCTTCTTCCTCTGTGTCGATGACTTCGTTTGTGGTAATCTTCTGCAAACCATAGCTAGCCTTAGATCTAGATTTTGTGGGCACACACGGGGGTCTAAACTAATCCATTGTAGGACATTCCTTCATCCCCGATCAAGGTTGTGGAGGTTGTTCAGGTTGCATCTGACTCTACCATTGGGACGCTGGTGCTGCCTACATCTTCGCCAGGGTCCCCTGCTTCCTGATGTCTACGTTCCCCCTCCTTTCCTGTAGACAGTGTTGGGCCTCCAAGAGCAGAGGTTTGTAGAACAGCAGCAAGTTTTCCCTTAAGTTGATCACCCAAGGTTTATCGAACTCAGGGAGGAAGAGGTCAAAGATATCCCTCTCATGCAACCCTGCAACCACAAAGCAAGAAGTCTCTTGTGTCCCCAACACACCTAATAGGTGCACTAGTTCGGCGAAGAGATAGTGAAATACAGGTGGTATGAATATATATGAGCAGTAGCAACGGTGCCAGAAAAGTGCTTGTCGTGTAGTTGATGGTGGTAGTATTGCAGCAGTAGTAACGCAAAGAAACAAGAAACAAGCAGCGATAGCAGTATTTAGGAACAAGGCCTAGGGATTACACTTTCACTAGTGGACACTCTCAACATTGATCACATAACAGAATAGATAAATGCATACTCTACACTTTTGTTGGATGATGAACACATTGCGTAGGATTACACGAACCCTCAATGCCGGAGTTAACAAGCTCCACAATAATGCTCATATTTTAGTAACCTTTAGTGTAAGATAGATCAAAAGACTAAACCAAGTACTAGCATAGCATGCACACTGTCACCTTCATGCATATGTAGGAGGAATAGATCACATCAATATTATCATAGCAATAGTTAACTTCGCAATCTACAAGAGATCATGATCATAGCATAAACCAAGTACTAACACGGTGCACACACTGTCACCTTTACACACGTGCAGGAGGAATAGAACTACTTTAATAACTTTGCTAGAGTAGCACATAGATAGTAGTGATACAAAACTCATATGAATCTCAATCATGTAAAGCAGCTCATGAGATCATTGTATTGAGGTACATGGGAGAGAGATGAACCACATAGCTACAGCGGAGCCCTCAGCCTCGGGGGTGGATTACTCCCTCCTCATCATGGAGGCAGCGATGGCGGTGAAGATGGCGGTGAAGACGGCGGTGGAGATGGCTCCGGGGGCAATTCCCCGTCCGGCAGGGTGCCGGAACAGAGAGTTCTGTCCCCCGAATTGGAGTTTCGCGATGGCGGCGGCGCCCTGGAGTCTTTCTCTCGAGTTTCAAATTGGTACTGCGTTTTTAGGTCGAAAGGGCTTTTATAGGCGAAGAGGCGGCGCAGGGGGGCACCTGGGGGCGCCACACCCTAGGCCGGCGCGGCCTAGGCCTGGCCCGCGCCGCCATGTGGTGTGGTGGCCCCCTGGCCCCTCTCCGACTCTTCTTCGGTGTTCTGGACGCTTCCGGGAAAAATAGGAGGTTTGGCGTTGATTTCGTCCAATTCCGAGAATATTGCCCGAACAGCCTTTCTGGAACCAAAAACAGCAGAAAACAGGAACTGGCACTGTGGCATCTTGTTAATAGGTTAGTTCCGGAAAATGCATGAAAATGATATAAAGTGTGAACAAAACATGTTGGTAACATCAATAATGTGGCATGGAACACAAGAAATTATCGATACGTCGGAGACGTATCAGCATCCCCAAGCTTAGTTCTGCTCGTCCCGAGCAGGTAAAACGATAACACAGATAATTTCTGGAGTGACATGCCATCATAAACTTGATCATACTATTTGTAAAGCATATGTAGTGAATGCAACGATCAAAACAATGGTAATGACATGAGTAAACAACTGAATCATAAAGCAAAGACTTTTCATGAATAGCACTTCAAGACAAGCATCAATAAGTCTTGCATAAGAGTTAACTCATAAAGCAATAATTCAAAGTAAAGGCATTGAAGCAACACAAAAGAAGATTAAGTTTCAGCGGTTGCTTTCAACTTGTAACATGTATATCTCATGGATATTGTCAACATAGAGTAACATAATAAGTGCAATAAGCAAGTATGTAGGAATCAATGCACAGTTCACACAAGTGTTTGCTTCTTGAGGTGGAGAGAAATAGGTGAACTGACTCAACATTGAAAAGTAGAAGAATGGTCCTCCATAGAGGAAAAGCATCGATTGCTATATTTGTGCTAGAGCTTTGATTTTGAAAACATGAAACAATTTTGTCAACGGTAGTAATAAAGCATATGCATCATGTAAATTATATCTTATAAGTTGCAAGCCTCATGCATAGTGTACTAATAGTGCCCGCACCTTGTCCTAATTAGCTTGGACTACCGGATCATCACAATGCACTGTTTTTACCAAGTGTCACAAAGGGGTACCTCTATGCCGCCTGTACAAAGGTCTAAGGAGAAAGCTCGCATTGGATTTCTCGCTATTGATTATTCTTCACTTAGACATCCATACCGGGACAACATAGACAACAGATAATGGACTCCTCTTTTATGCATAAGCATGTAACAACAATTAATAATTTTCTCATATGAGATTGAGGATATTGTCCAAAACTGAAACTTCCACCATGGATCATGGCTTTAGTTAGCGGCCCAATGTTCTTCTCTAACAATATGCATGCTTAACCATAAGGTGGTAGATCGCTCTTACTTCAGACAAGACGAACATGCATAGCAACTCACATAAAATTCAACAAAGAGTAGTTGATGGCGTCCCCAGTGAACATGGTTATCGCACAACAAGCAACTTAATAAGAGATAAAGTGCATAAGTACATATTCAATACCACAATAGTTTTTAAGCTATTTGTCCCATGAGCTATATATTGCAAAGGTGAATGATGGAATTTTAAAGGTAGCACTCAAGCAATTTACTTTGGAATGGCGGAAAATACCATGTAGTAGGTAGGTATGGTGGACACAAATGGCATAGTATTGTTTGGCTCAAGGATTTGGATGCATGAGAAGTATTCCCTCTCGATACAAGGTTTAGGCTAGCAAGGTTGTTTGAAGCAAACACAAGCACGAACTAGTACAGCAAAACTCACATAAAAGACATATTACAAGCATTATAAAACTATACATCGTCTTCCTTGTTGTTCAAACATCTTACTAGAAAATATCTAGACTCTAGAGAAACCACTCATGCAAACCCAAATTTTAGCATGCTCTATGTATTTCTTCATTAATGGGTGCAAAGCATATGATGCAATAGCTTAATCATGAGCACAACAATTGCCAAGTATCACATTACCCAAAACATTTATAGCAATTACTACATGTATCATTTTCCAATTCCAACCATATAATAATTTAACGAAGGAGAAACTTCGCCATGAATACTATGAGTAGAAACCAAGGACATACTTGTCCATATGCTACAGCGGAGCGTGTCTCTCTCCCACACAAGCATGATGTAATCCAATTTATTCAAACACAAACAAAAATAAAAACAAACAGACGCTCCAAGTAAAGTACATAAGATGTGACGGAATAAAAATATAGTTTCAGGGGAGGAACCTGATAATGTTTTCGATGAAGAAGGGGATGCCTTGGGCATCCCCAAGCTTAGACGCTTGAGTCTTCTTGATATATGCAGGGGTGAACCACCGGGGCATCCCCAAGCTTAGACTTTTCACTCTTCTTGATCATAGTATATCATCCTCCTCTCTTGACCCTTGAAAACTTCCTTCACACCAAACTCGAAACAACTTATTAGAGGGTTAGTGCACAATAAAAATTAACATATTCAGAGGTGACACAATCATTCTTAACACTTCTGGACATTGCATAATGCTACTGGACATTAGTGGATCAAAGAAATTCATCCAACATAGCAAAAGAGGCAATGCGAAATAAAAGGCAGAATCTGTCAAAACAGAACAGTTCGTATTGACGAATTTTAAAATGGCACCAGACTTGCTCAAATGAAAATGCTCAAATTGAATGAAAGTTGCGTACATATCTGAGGATCATGCACGTAAATTGGCTTAATTTTCTGAGCAACCTACAGGGAGGTAGACCCAGATTCGTGACAGCAAAGAAATCTGGAACTGTGCAGTAATCCAAATCTAGTACTTACTTTACTATCAAAGACTTTACTTGTCACAACAAAACACAAAACTAAGATAAGGAGAGGTTGCTACAGTAGTAAACAACTTCCAAGACACAAATATAAAACAAAGTACTGTAGCAAAATAACACATGGGTTATCTCCCAAGAAGTTCTTTCTTTATAGCCATTAAGATGGGCTCAGCAGTTTTAATGATGCACTCATAAGAAATAGTATTTGAAGCAAAAGAGAGCATCAAGAGGAAAATTCAAAACACATTTAAGTCTAACATGCTTCCTATGCAAAGGAATCTTGTAAATAAACAAGTTCATGAAGAGCAAAGTAACAAGCATAGGAAGATAAAACAAGTGTAGCTTCAAAAATTTCATCACATAGAGAGGTGTTTTAGTAACATGAAAATTTCTACAACCATATTTTCCTCTCTCATAATAACTTTCAGTAGCAACATTAGCAAACTCAACAATATAACTATCACATAAAGCATTCTTATCATGAGTCTCATGCATAAAATTATTACTCTCCACATAGGCATAATCAATTTTATTAGTTGTAGTGGGAGCAAATTCAACAAAGTAGCTATCATTATTATTCTCATCAAGTGTAGGAGGCATAGTATAATCACGACAAAATTTACTCTCCATAGTAGGTGGCACCAAAAGACCACTATCATTATAATCATCATAAATAGGAGGCAAAGTATCATCAAAGAAAATTTTCTCCTCAATGCTTGGGGGACTAAAAATATCATGCTCATCAAAGCCAGCTTCCCCAAGCTTAGAATTTTCCATATCATTAGCAACAATGGTGTTCAAAGCGTTCATACTAATATCATTGCTACTAGCATGCAAATAAGATTCCATGGGTTTTTTAATTTTCGCATTAAACCATTCATGTCTTGACTCAGGAAATAGAATAAAAAGCTCACAGATGTTGTCCATTATGCCTTACTAGTGTAAACAAGAAACAAAAAGATGCAATTGCAGGATCTAAAGGAAATAGCTTCGAGCACAAACACAATGGTGCTAGAAAAGTACTTTACCTGGAACCGGAGTATGAGTGCCTTTTACCTTTCCTCCCCGGCAACGGCGCCAGAAAAGTGCTTGATGTCTACGTTCCCCCTCCTTTCCTGTAGACAGTGTTGGGCCTCCAAGAGCAGAGGTTTGTAGAACAGCAGCAAGTTTTCCCTTAAGTGGATCACCCAAGGTTTATCGAACTCGGGGAGGAAGAGGTCAAAGATATCCCTCTCATGCAACCCTGCAACCACAAAGCAAGAAGTCTCTTGTGTCCCCAACACACCTAATAGGTGCACTAGTTCGAGCGAAGAGATAGTGAAATACAGGTGGTATGAATATATATGAGCAGAGCAACGGTGCGTAAAAGCGCTTATTTGGCGTGTAGTTGATGGTGGTAGTATTGCAGCAGTAGTAACGCAAGAAACAAGAAACAAGCAGCGATAGCGATATTTAGGAACAAGGCCTAGGGATTACACTTTCACTAGTGGACACTCTCAACATTGATCACATAACAGAATAGATAAATGCATACTCTACACTTTTGTTGGATGATGAACACATTGCGTAGGATTACACGAACCCTCAATGCCGGAGTTAACAAGCTCCACAATAATGCTCATATTTTAGTAACCTTTAGTGTAAGATAGATCAAAAGACTAAACCAAGTACTAGCATAGCATGCACACTGTCACCTTCATGCATATGTAGGAGGAATAGATCACATCAATATTATCATAGCAATAGTTAACTTCGCAATCTACAAGAGATCATGATCATAGCATAAACCAAGTACTAACACGGTGCACACACTGTCACCTTTACACACGTGCAGGAGGAATAGAACTACTTTAATAACTTTGCTAGAGTAGCACATAGATAGTAGTGATACAAAACTCATATGAATCTCAATCATGTAAAGCAGCTCATGAGATCATTGTATTGAGGTACATGGGAGAGAGATGAACCACATAGCTACAGCGGAGCCCTCAGCCTCGGGGGTGGATTACTCCCTCCTCATCATGGAGGCAGCGATGGCGGTGAAGATGGCGGTGAAGACGGCGGTGGAGATGGCTCCGGGGGCAATTCCCCGTCCGGCAGGTGCCGAACAGAGAGTTCGTCTCCCGAATTGGAGTTTCGCGATGGCGGCGGCGCCCCTGGAGTCTTTCTGGAGTTTCGTCAATTGGTACTGCGTTTTTAGGTCGAAAGGGCTTTTATAGGCGAAGAGGCGGCGCAGGGGGGCACCTGGGGGCGCCACACCCTAGGCCGGCGCGGCCTAGGCCTGGCCCGCGCCGCCATGTGGTGTGGTGGCCCCCTGGCCCCTCTCCGACTCTTCTTCGGTGTTCTGGACGCTTCCGGGAAAAATAGGAGGTTTGGCGTTGATTTCGTCCAATTCCGAGAATATTGCCCGAACAGCCTTTCTGGAACCAAAAACAGCAGAAAACAGGAACTGGCACTGTGGCATCTTGTTAATAGGTTAGTTCCGGAAAATGCATGAAAATGATATAAAGTGTGAACAAAACATGTTGGTAACATCAATAATGTGGCATGGAACACAAGAAATTATCGATACGTCGGAGACGTATCACTTCCCTGACCTCGGTGTTGCGTGTGGCTCCTCTAACTGTAAGGCCGCTTTACTTTTCTCGCTCTTCATTGATGTGGTACTACTTAAGGATGTGGATGTGGTAGTGGTAGTTCATTGATGTAGTACTGGTACTTCTTAAGGATGTGAGTGTGGTAGTGGTAGTTCATTGATCTACTAGTGGTACTGCTTAAGGATGTGTATGTGGTAGTGGTAGTTCATTGATCTGCTAGTGTTTGTCATGTAGGCGATCATATCATTGGGCTCCCCTGATCTTTCTGCTCCTACTATCAATATTGAGCAATGTCTGATTTCAAGCAAACAACCATGGTTTGGAAATTGGAGCTTTCAGAGTTTGTGCTCAACCGGTTGGTTCAGCTCGTCCGTAGCAGCGTCTGTTTCAATGTGGTTCAAAGAGAAGTAGATGAAGAAGGTAGCTGCTGATGTTCTTGCATTCGCTGGCATACATGTGACCACTCTTCAGCTCTACCACCACATCAAAAACTGGAGGACCAATTGGAGCGTCATAGTGAAGATGAAAACAGATCGCATTTTAGACTGGAGCAAAGATGGTTGCTACTTCTATGT
Source organism: Lolium perenne (assembly GCF_019359855.2). Classification (NCBI taxonomy): domain Eukaryota; kingdom Viridiplantae; phylum Streptophyta; class Magnoliopsida; order Poales; family Poaceae; genus Lolium; species Lolium perenne. The sequence goes on along the minus strand of NC_067246.2, from coordinate 273,937,866 downwards.
TGCTGATGAAGATACGGCAGACGAGTACATTCAGGTAGTAAGCCTCATTGAGTTCCTTCATAGATCTGTATGTGAATGTCGTCCGCGCTAACAGTTCTTCCTTGTGGAATGCAGTGCTACCCTAGGCATCGCACTTACGTCAGGACCCCGATCACGAACTATGCTCAGATGGAGACGATCTTCACACCCTGGTTTGTCTGCAGGGCGCAGCTGTTCCAACCTAACTTACTGGTCAGGGCTATGAACTTCATTGCAAACAACGAAGAACAGTATGCCGAGTACTGTAAGCTACAACCACCGGAGAGGAGGAGCTGGCTTAGGACCTGGCTTCGCAAGTAGTTTCCTGATTAGTGCTTCTGCATCCTTGGTCATGATCTGCTCATTTTGGGAGGTGGTCTCGTATCCCTCCATTAGCTAGGACTTGCTTGAAACTGGTCACCGGTCTGTAATGATGAACTTGTTCGATGTAGTATATACTAACCTCTCGTGTGATGAACCTGCGATGCATCACGAAATATAGCTGCTTCGCTAGTGATGCATCGCCCATTAAGTAGTTGTTGTGTATTACCAGCACCTTTTGTGATAAACTGAATCTGCTGTGTGTTGTAATTCAGTTATTAGCAGTGTTGGGTAAACTCATCACTCCAAGGGGAGGGGTTACCACAGCTCGCCCCTATCTGCAACCAAACAGTGTGTGGGCTGCACGAGCAAAGAAGAAAGTGGTATGTGCAGGCACCCAAACAGTGGAGTCTGGCTTCCCTCTCTAGCTCAGGAAAGGCCGTCCAAGAAACCAAACGATCCGCGTTTCATGGCTCATGGCCCGTTCACGACGCGTAGGGAGACTCATCTCGCTGGCGCAGTGGTGCAGGAAATCCATACAGGCTACCAAACGCGCCCCATATGTCCATGTATCTGTCTCTGTACGTGAGCAAGTGTTATCTATGACTAAATGTTCTAGTCAAAATAGGGTGGTGTTAATGTTTAGGAAACAAGACATTGTCCTTTTCAAGCAAACAAGATTCTATGATGCCACAAAATCACACATTTTAGCTTAATTGTTTGCAAAACTAAATACAATTGGATTTTCTCAAGTTAAAAACAACAAGTTGCAAAAAATACATGAACATATTCCTCAAAATTCAGTAATGAACACAGAAAACAAGGCAGCTTTGTCCAATCAAACTACGCACTGTACGACCCAAAATTGTTAACTCTATCAAGATTGTATGCCTAGATATGTCCCTAACCTACTCCAACCTCTGATTACACTCATATTCTTGTGCTCTCGCGAACTCACGAACCCAACAATTCGGGGGGGGGGGGGGGGGCACCAATAGCGAAAGCGAATTACGAACCAACTCTTTTGCCGCCACAACCCAAGCCAAAATAGAAGGTACTCCGCCGTTTCCACCATTTGTATCACCATCTTGACGAACCCTAACCTATCCGACCCGGCGCAAGGAGCTCGTGGCCGTGGCGAAAATCGACGAAATAGACAGCCGAAATCGAGGAAAGCTTGCAGGGAAATTAACATACCGTAGTCGGTAGTCTGCTCCGGGAATGGGCGAATGTGCGGCGACATGGCAGCGACATCGACGGGTCGAGGCTGTCACCCGTCCAACTGATCGCGGAGACAAACACGCGCGGTGATGGTAGCGAGATCAGTTTGTAGGAGACGGAGGGGGGACTGAAGAGGGGAGTATTGGTTGGTACCATTTAGGTGAGGGGGGTTTCACAAAATCTTATATAACGTGGCTTGCCACCGAGGCTGGCCAATCGTGCAATCCGGACTCTTTGGATTTTTTTTTCTCCCGTGTGACAACTTTGTGTACCACCTGCGTACGGGGCAAGTTCGTGTATATCCCATGCATATAGCTCTTTCTGTTACTCCGTATGTTCAACTGATCTTTTTTTCCTTGTGGTTTTGGTCTGGCTCGTGAAATTTAAGATTTATTTGACTGATGTGATCTTTACAAAAAAAAAAAACACTGAAATACTAGCTTTCGTGAAATATAGCAGATAGTTGACCGCTGCCATCTCAAATAACAATGCATCATATGGATTCTCACAGGTTTCTAAGTTCCTAAAAGAAAAATCAAATGCACAGTATCTACCAACTAACCAAAACCCTGCGATGGAGATAACAACGTAAACAAATATTATCATGCGCTAGCCCATCATGCATGCCAACGAAGCATCGCAGCAGCATAACATGAGTATATACAACTGTGAGTATGCCGTGGCGCCATGCACTGACGAACTGACTTTTTCTTGACTGTGCAACAGACGAGCATCCACCTTAGCAATTGTTAATTAGACGCAGCAGACAGTGTCCAGGTTCAATGTATCCGTGCGACCCAAGCATCATCCGATCGCTCCAGGGTTGGCCGTTCTTGGGACAAGAGGAGCTAGGTGGCGCCTCGACGCCTCGTGGTCTCGGGACGAGCTTGGGGAGTAGAGATGTCGCGTTTGACCTGGCTTTGCGGCTTCGAGTCGCGGAGTTGCCCGGCATGTACGTGCCTCGATCTGTACTAGTAGACTACTAGTAAACGTTTAATGAATAAAATAAAGGAAATGTTTTATCTGTTGCTTGAATGCTTGATTGCTTTGAAAGGGTCTTTGGCCCTGACCGTCAATATGTCATCGCTCTCGTCAGCTAAATGACATGAGACAGACAGCAGCGCACAAATTGCATTTGCGGTCTTCTTTAGTTACGACATCATTACAACATATCTATGTTTTTTTTTAAAAATGAATCCTAGAACTACATTTTAAAATTATTGTTATACATTATTTGACTTAGTCGTCATGATAGATGACAGCGGGGTTTTGTACGTCGTTAGCCGAGTCCCAAGCGCAGTGAGCTCGAACGCTCTTGTCCGGCGTCCAGATCAAGCCCCTTGCTATCCCCTAGAGAGTCGGGACGAACCACTTGACTCTCCAGCGGCATCGAGCTCCAGCAGCCGATCATCAGGGTCTCCGCCATGGAGGTTGAGGAAGACGGGCCACCATCTTGGCCAAGGATCACGGTGACGAGCTTGGTCACCGCATGATGCGCGCAAGGAAGAACAGCTCCAGGATTCTATCCAGCAGATCCGACAACAGCGTCATCGTCTGGGATCCCCTCCCAATCTCCACCACCGCGGTGACCAGAGAGAGGGGGAACCAGGATGAAATCGCCCAGATCTGGTGAACAACAGGCGAGCTTTATTGAGGAGGTTGACGTCGACCTGCCGCCGCCCGTCTCTGGCTCCGACCTCCGGAGCACAACGAGCAGCTACAGCACCACCGCCTGCAGCAAGGAGCAGCTCGAACTCCTCCATCGCCACCTCCCAATGGGCATAGCGCCAAATCCACAAGGGTAAAGCATAAACAAGACAAGATCTACACCTAATCTAAACTTAGCTACACCGGCGCTTCACCTCAACCAACTCCGGCAGGCTAATCCAGCGGAGTGGCCTTGGATCGGCCCGGGAAGGAGGAGAGGAGGATCAGAGAACTGTAGCTGAGTTAGAGAGGAGAGGGGGGAGAATGAGGCCGTATCTAGTGAGGTGGTTTTAGGTTGATCATTGTATTTCTTTGTAAATCTTTGTTGAATAATATAAATAAACAAGGTTATGTGCATTATTTTGATGCATAGGTCAAGGGTTTAACCTCCACGAAAAAATATATGAGTTGTACTCAACTTTTAATAAAGATTATGTACGTGGTGATATACCCCTTTGCCCTGAGAGAAACACGCACAAGCGATTAGCGCCACCCTCCTATCGGTGCCTCCACTGATCTGCCTCAGTTCCGTGGCCTTTAGGCCATGGAGGCGGCGTGGATCTCAGCCCCCGTCGGCGGGAGGGATCCGTTTTCATGGTTTTAAGGTTATGGTTTGGTGGGGCGTCAATAACTTGTCCAATAAAGTCTCCCCAGCTTCAGCCTCATCTCGGCGGCAACGTCGAGAAGCTTGTGGGAGTGGTGTGGTTCTCGAGGAATTCTTTTTGTTGTGGGATCTCTGGATCATCAAGGAGCTTCATCCACGGTTATCCCTTCTTCTTCGTCTCCGGGACGTATGTGGTCTTATTGACCCGTTGGCGACTTTCCGTCCGCAACCAACAACATCAGACCAGGTCACGGAGAGGTGCTTTATAGTGTTCGATGTTTCTTCTAATGCTAGGGTCCTTTTCATAGTAGAAAAACTTGTACTCCGTAATAAAGAGTATTATAACATGTGTTTCATATTAGTTGTTTCAGATTTGTCTAGACTTTCATGTATGTATACACCAAAACACGTCTAGATATATGGAAGGGAGGAAGCATGTCGTTGGCCGGCAGCTCCTCATGATTGGACATATTATGTTCCGAAAATACCCCCTCCATACATACCGGTTTATTAAGCCGCACATAGTTGAAGAAAAAAATTAACCATAAACTTGATTAATATGAAAAAATATTGACTATAAACCTAATCAATACAATAGTATAATTTATGATTTATTGATCAAATTTGTGGTTAAACTTTTATCTTCAACTACGTGTGTACGCTAGTAATATGGTCTCTTTCACCAAGTGGAGCTGCACTACATAACGTCCATGTGCCCATGGTCTTGGCTGAATCGCAGAACAGCCAATAGCCCCGACTATCCATACGTAGAATGGGAAGTGACGATAATCACAGCTCATTTGAGCACGCGTCAATTTTCTTACACGATGATCCCTCTTGGCACTTGAAAGCTGGTAGCTAGGGGGACATCATAGTTCAGGTTTCAGAAAATCTCTCCTTTCTTCAGTTCTTTTCAGCTAAACAGGTTCTCTGATTCGGTCCTGCTTCACTCTTCGCTACAATGATCGCACATGGAGAGCTTCTAGAAGGGTCTACATGTTAGCACACCAAGATAGTGTCAGATGGTCCAGCAGTGGATCTCGCATTAATGGCGCATGCCGACGCATCCCAGATTGATTGATTCATTGATTACTGTCCTGCCGTGTCTATACGAGAACGACATGTGCTTCCGGAAGTAAGTGATCGAGAGCTGAAAGAAACCTCGGCCTGAAACCCAGAAGATATTCAGACGATCCAGCTTTAGCAATTTCAGTCGGGGCATGAAATCTCCTCAGCAAACTTCTAAATAAGCATCGATAGGGGAAACAAAGGCCAGAACAAGACGTGAGTGACTGCGGGAATCTGATATCAGGAGGCGAGGACCAGTCTAACGCATGGTGTGCTCATCTGGAGTGCAACTGTACCACAAGAACTTCGGCCGGTTTAACGCTATGTCCAGTTTCTGCAAACGGACTATTGTTCAGATCTTCAGGACACTACGTGCAGGAATGTACAGAGATTGAGTTTCCTTTCTTGCCATAGTCCATTCCTGATTTGGAGTAGCTACCTATGAGCGTAATTTTATTTGTCCAATCATATTTTCGCCAGCTTAACAAAGTTTTCATTTTTCAACTATTTCTCAATACCATGCATGTCACCAAATAGCCCAGGTATACATAGTAGATAGTACAATTCGACAACCACATAATAATTTATAAACATACGTGGTGTTTTTCTTAGGTGAGAATGTGAGATGCGTGTCGATGCTCTGTGTGGCCGAAAGAGACGTGCAGCTATATTTTGGGGTTAAAAACATGGGTCAAAGATATTAAAGAAACATATGTTAAACTTTTTCAAAAGCGACTTCATGTTTAAGATAATATTAACAATCAGAACCAAGGGGATTGTTCAGTGTAAACTGAAGCCATCATCCGGTCAGATGCAGAGGATAGACATAGGTGTCACATTCACAAGCGTCATCAATATTTGTCGTCGCTATATCCGGCGTAATACTCAAAATCGACATATTATAGTTGTTGTAGACCAAACACGTATCGAGTTCCATCACGTGGTCATTTGGCCTCTCGCGTTTTCGTCTCTCTGTACAATAGCATGACCCTTCTGTAAACTTTTGTTGCTAAATATTGGTAGATCAACCCCGTGACAAAATTGAGGTCATCAAAGGTAGGTCATTGCCTCCTTTCTAAGCGTCGTCTCGATAAAGCACCATTTCACTCACCATCACCACACAGATTAAAGGCGAAGCCGCAAAGTAAGGCATCATTTTAGTTTTTTGTCGAAAAAGATGGCCCCGGCCCTCTGTATGGATTGTGCATACAATCATTTTATTTTGGCATGAAATTTTAGTGTTATTTTTGTGGTTGGACCACGGTACAACTATTTCTCCACTAATGTTTGTGAATTCACGTTTTTTCCAATGAATTCTGACAAATCGTTTACCTTTTTTGAGAAAAAATGTTATAAGCTACATGAATGATTAATTATTAAGTGTCATATCGAGGTGTAACTATTACCAGATTGCTAGAAAGATCGACGAGCTGATTGGCATACAATTTTTTTAATGTATGCTCTGACAAGTGACAACTTAAAACACACTGATCGTACGTTCACGGCCATCTCTTACTGCATGTGATCGGCATGCGTATACCAAAGCTTGTCTTGTGTATTCCGAAGACAAGCGATGATTTGCAGCAAAGCTCGATAGAGACACGCGCGGCCGACATCCATCATACATGTGCCGCGACAACAGCGACATCTCGCTCTCCCGTGCTGCGCGCACGCACGCACGTACGGACGGACGGCTGGGATCACACGCCTGCTGCTGCCTGACGGCTGCCAAGAAGCCTTGGGAGCTCCTCCTCGCAGTCCTGTTTTTTTCAAGGAAAATACTAACTATCACGCGTCCGGGTTAAAAGTTACGTACCTCTTCCTCCTGACCTCAGGCGATTAGGGTGATCTGCCTCCCGTCGGCGGCCGCCTCCGATCTGGCTGCCTCTGTGGCCTTCGGGCCATGGAGGTGGGGCAGACGCGGCCCTCGTCGGCGGGAGGGCTCCGTTTCCTAGTTTTGGGAGCTTCGTTTCCCGTCTTTAGGGCTTCTGTTTGTAGGGGCGGCGCTCAGGTGGTGGTGGCGGCGCCTCGTGCAATAATATTTTCCCGGCTTCAACCTCATCTCGACGGCTACGTCGAGAAGCTTGTGGGTATGGTGTGGTCTTCGAGGATTTCGTCTGGCTGTGGGGATCTTCGGATCTTCAAGGAGCTTCATCGGCAGTTCATCCTACTTCTTCGTCTCCGGGACGGATGTGGTCTTTTCGACCCGTTCGGCGACTTCCCGTCCGCAATCAACAACGTCAGGCTAGCTCAGGGAGGAGCGGCAGCGGCGGCGCGCCGTCGACACGGTCTGGAGGTTGAAGATGAAGGGCTTCTCAAGGATCTCGTTGTAATTTTCGTTTTTCTTGAGCTGCTTTGTACTGTTCGGTGTTTATTTTAATGCCAGTGTCCTATTCGCAAAAAAAACTATCACGCGTCCGCGCGGGGCCCACAATCCCTTTTTCTTTAATTTTCTCCCGTCCACTCGCTCTCTTCCCCTGGTTTTCACTCTAGCGCGTCGCGCAGCTCACCTGAACATAAATCATCCCTGTAGTTTTCGCCCCGCTGCCTTGCGAGACGACCGCCCCTCCAGCCACCCGCCTCCTCGCCTCAGCCGCGCCGCGTCCTCATCCCTGTTCTAGTCAAACTCTGCCTTGTCCCCGTGTCCTCCCGGTAGGCCCGAGTTGTCCCGTCGGCGGCCATCTCCCTTCTCCCCGCTACTCATAGGCCAAGCTCTGCCCGCGTACGGCCATGCCATGCCGCACCTCCCGTTGCTTCAATCGGCATCCATGTTGCCAGGGCGAAGCTCCCAGTAGGGCAAGGTAGGGCAGCCGTCCTACCTTGATTTTTGGTGAATATACTTAAATGCGCGTGTTTTTCTAAAAAAATTGAGTGGTCATACGTCGAAAACGGACTCCGTATGATAAAGTTATGCTAATTTTAGTGAACACTGCACAAAATCGATTATAAAAAAACGTACACTATTTACCTCCAAACATATAGGTTGACCCAACCCAGTCCTCTCGTAGTAGTAGGGTTGGCTCCTCGCAGTTCTCCCTTTACCACCAACGTAGATAGGAACTGAACTGTCTCACAGCGTTCTAAACTCAACTTACGTACCACTTTCATCGGCGAAGAACCAAACTGGGACCTTCTTCGACCCTAGGATGTGATGAGTTGACATCGAGGTGCCAAACGTCTCCCTCAATAAAAGCTCCTTGGGAGTTATCCGGCGTACCTTTGATCCATTGAGCGAGAGCCCTTCCAGAGACTCATATTCTAGGATCAACGTAAATAACATCTTGTATTAGAGAGATTTATCATTGATTGGACCTTAGTATATACAAGATAAGCTCGAGTTATTCATCATTCTTACTCGCAGAATTGGAAACTTTAGAGATTTTCTAAATATTTGAAAGACACATCATATTTTCTCCCATCTCATTATTAAGATGACATTGGTTTTACCCGTGGCGGCATAAACAATTGAAAGGGTGAGGGATAATCAGAAGCCTTGGTTGTTTGAATAACATTAGATTTTTTAAGAAAAGGTAAAGCTTTGCCGTTGAGTTGGTATTATTTGTATGTTTTAGGTTCTAGTTATGATTAAATAAGTTTTTTATTTTTATTGTACTAAGTGATTGTGTTTGAACCATATACATCATTACTGTTTTAGGGATAGTTTGGTATTTGCATCATTTAAGGATCGCCCTACCTCCGATTTTTTTCGTCCTTCGACACTGCATGTTGCTGCAACGGCCGGCCGCCGCTGCTACTTAAGTTTGACACATCTCCTCCACCATGGCCACCCAGCTGCAACAATTCATCCGCCGCCTGCTACCAACGAGGAGCATCGCTGCTGCGAATGCTGGTTGCAGGCCCGCCGCCGTGGGTCACTTTGCTGCGAACGTTGGCCGCCACTGCTGTCGCCTCTGCTGCAAAAGTAGGTTGTGGGTGCTACAATACCCGCCACTGCTTGCCGCTGTTGCTGCAAACACTAAGTACCATTTGTACCAGAGCCGCCGGGAGCAGAGCAGCCCAAGTAAAGCTTTGGGGATTTTTTTTTCTCGATGATGATGCGTTGACGGGAAGAGCGAAGGGATAAGACAATGATCATGGAAAGTTACGATGCGCCATCAGACGATTCTCTAGGCGGGGGATCGGGGCTTCTGATCCCCCGGGGGGACACTCAACGCTACCCCGAAAACATGATCCCGGTAATAGAAACACTGAGTACCATTTGTAGCAGCCCCGGCTACTGTTTGCAGCAATGCATTCAGTTTTTTGCAGCGCCGCGTCCCCAGTAAAAATCCCGAAACCATAATCGCGGTAGTAGCAACACCGAGTAACATTTGTAGCATCCCTGGCTACTTTTGGCAGCAATGCATTCTTTTGTTTGCAGTGCCATCGTCGGCGGTAAAAAAATCTCAAAAAAATGATCCCAGTAATAGCACCACCGAGTGCCATTTATAGCAGCCCCAGCAACTGTTTGCAGCAATGCATATTGTCGTTTGCAGCATGATGTGCGCAACTAAAAGAACATTTCCCGCTCTTTTGGGTTTTGTGTGTTTGATGTCAACACTAGGTATATATTTATGTGTGTTGATGTACACAGGTACAAGTTTTCAAGAGATATATTTGTCCGGTGGTTTAGTATGGCTGTTCTGAAGTTTCTGGAGGCTTTTTATCTCTGGCGGAAGTTCCGGCCCCAGCTGGCGGAACTTCCGCCCTGGTACTTCCAGCAGTGGCCTCTCAGCGCAGCTCTTTTTGAAGTTCATGTTCCCTGACCGGAAGTTCCGGTGAAGAAGGCCGGAAGTTCCGGTCAGCGGAACTTCCGCCCAACTTCCGGGCAAGTTCCGGAATTGTCGAATTGTGGCTCAGTAATGTCCAGTATGGTTTTCTCGGAATTCCAGAACTTGGCCAGAACTTGGCCGGAACTTCCGGTCGCCGGAACTTCCGCCCTAGTTCCGCCCCAATATCTTCTGACCTGGTCGTCTGACGCAGATTCTTCCTGGCGGAAGTTCCGGCCCTCTTGGCCGGTACTTCCGGTTCCAGCCGGAACTTCCGGCCCTCCTTGCCGGAACTTCCGGTGTTACTGAAATTCGTCCCAACGGTGAGATCTGAGAGCTCCAATCATATAAATAGCTTTCTTCTCCAAAGGGACAAGTTGCTCAATCATTGCACAAAAATCTGCCAAGCCTTCATCACCATTAGAGCCACCTCAATAACACAAGATTTGCAAGATCTTCTTCCTCCCCCAACCAAAGCTCTTGATCTTTGGAGATTCGAAGGAGAAGACACCGATCTACAGCCTCACCGAAGCGATTTACATTTCCCCCTCATTTGTTTGAGGGCCCTCTTGCTAGTGTTCCTATTTGGTTCCCTAGTTGATTGTTGTTGATGTGTTGTTGTTGATTGTGTATTGTTACAGATTTGGGAGCCTCCAATTTGGTTGTGGATGTGTGCCCCAAGAACCTTGTAAAGGCCCGGTTTCCGCCTCGAGGAAATCCCTTAGTGGAAGTGGGCTAGGCCTTCGTGGCGTTGCTCACATGAGATATGAGTGAAGCCTTCGTGGCTGTTGGTTTGGCTTTCATAGCAACCACACTCCTCCAAACGTAGACGTACCTTCTTGCAAAGGAAGGGAACTACGGGAATCATCTCCGTGTCATCGCGTGCTCCACTCTCGGTTACCTCTATCCTATTCTATCTCTTATATTGTGTAGCTATATCTTGCTTAGTTGTTTACCTTGTCATATAGGTAAATTCACTTAGTTGCATATCTAGAGAATTTACCTTTGTGTCAAGCCTAAATTGAAAAAGAACTAAAAATTGGGTAGCACCTATTCACCCCCCCCCCCTCTAGGTGCGGCATACGATCCTTTCAATTGGTATCAGAGCCTCGACTCTTAATTCGGGCTTAACCGCCTAAGAGTATGCCGGACGATGGACCTATGGAAGGGGACGCTAAGATGGTCACCATGGATGATATCAATTCGTTGAGGTCATCCATGGAAGCTCCAATGGAAAGCATGAGAAAGATGATTTCCGAGCTTTTGACTCCGCCCCGTCCCGTGGCTCCCACCAAAGAGGTTATTGTCACGGATGCGTTAGAAGAGGGAGATGCTTCGGTATTACCCTCCGCTACCACACCCGTGGATGGTGATAACTTAAACACTATCAAATCTACCATTGCATCTCCTAGGGGAACTAGTGGAGGTGAGAGCTACAATCGAGTAGCTCCACCTTTTCTATCTCCCGATATACCGGTTCCCCATCCTCATATAAACATTCGGGGCGACCCACCTAAGTTTTCCGTTAATGATTTCGGTACTTGGCAATTTGAGTTTAGCTCTCATGTTCGCAGTGCCTCCAATGAACTTTGGAGAATCATCGTGGAAGGCTTCAATCCTTACAACCCCGACAAGTTGACTAGAAGAGAAGCCGTTGATAGTCAACTAAACAACACCGCCTTGCACATGATTCAAACTAGTGTGGGGACAAAGGAGTTGTCTTGTGTTCGGCATTTCACCACCGCCAAGGATGCTTGGGATGGATTGGCCGCTAGTTGCATTGGAAGTGAGAGCACAAGAAGGAACAAGTATAATGCTCTTCGGAATAAAGCCGAAGGATTCATGAGGCTACCGGATGAAGATCATGAAGTCATGTATGGAAGACTTCTCACCGTTGCCGATGCTTTCCGGAATGTTGGTGCCACTCACATTGATGACTCTTGGATCAAGGAAAAGTACATCGATTGCATGATGCCGTTTGAACCTATTGATGTCAAGACTCTTGTCGGTAGAGAATGCTATCCCTCTCTCACCTCTCAACAAGCCGTGCACGAGATGCAAGCTCTCAAGGTGCTTGAGCAAAACTCTCATGATTCTCGCAATCGTGCTCTTGGGATGTCAAAAGGTTCCAACCTTGCCTTGGTGGTCAACTCCGTGGAAGAAGTGATTCCTCAAGAATCTTATAGGGCATCTTGGAGCATGTCCTATCCGGAAGACTTGGAACACCACTACCATGACCACATGGCATTCCATGCAAACACCTTTTGGATTGACCCATCCAAGGCCAAAGAAGACACCATCAAGAGAAACAACTCAAGGGGTCCCACAAGCTCGAGCCCAAGAACAAGATCTTGCTACAATTGCAATGGCAAGCGCCATTTCATTGCCGAATGTCCCTATGAGAATAGGGAGACTCATGGTGGAAGGCTCATCCCCAAGGACAAGAGCAAAGACTCAAAGGGCAAGTATTCAAAGCCCTCCAACAAGAAATTATATAGCAAGAACAAGAAGGGCAAAAGGCCCTCAAGGATTGTGCTAGTGACTAAAGAAGAATATTTTTCCGATGAGATTGAAAGTGCTAGTGATGATGAAGAGGAAAGCTCAAGAGAAGTGGCCGTCATTGTCACTACCAACACTCCCTCTTCCTCTCTCTTTGATTCACCCAATGAGAATCCTCAATTCAAGAATGCACATTGCTTCATGGCAAGGTCCACCTTGGACACATCAATTGTGCTATCAACTCAAGAAGAGTATACCTCCGGAGATGATGATGTTGATGATGAAGAAGATGCAACCTCAAATGGATTGGTTGCCCTTGCCTCCCTCTCCACTAGCTCTTCATCAACAAGTGAATCTCCCAATGAGGTCATTCATGTGGAGGGAGAAAGTTGCCTCATGGCTAAATCTTCCGAGGTATCATCTCCTAACCCCTCTACGCCTAACATTTCAAATGATCTAGGGGTTGATCTTGCTAGTCTAAAAGTGAAACAAGAAATGCTAGAGTTTGATGATTTCATTCTTAACCTACAAGGTAACACTAAGAAGCATGTTTCAAATCTCATGGTTCGTATAGCTCAACTAAATGGTACTCTTGAGAAAAAGTGCCAAATAGAAAGAGAAGACTCTCTAGAAATACATGCTCTTAAAAATGCTCTTGGGGAATGTCAAGAAACCATAGCATCTCTTGAAGAGAGGCTAGAAAATCTTGAAGAACCTCAAGATAAACTTAACAAGCTCACTAAAGCTAGAGATCTTGCTAGAGCTAAGACTAAAGTGCTTATAAAGGAAAAGGCCAAATTTGGTGTTGATCATGAGAAACTTGTGAAGGATCTAGATGAACTAGACAAGGCTCACAAAGCCTTGAAGAGTGAATACTCTCTCCTCTCTAAGTCTTATGAGCAACTTCAAATTAGGCTTGCTTCATATGACATACCTAGTACCTCTACTCCTTCATGTGGTCATGCAAATATTATTGAGGAAAATGCTAGGTTGAAGGATGAACTTGCTAAGGCCTCCTCTCCCCAAAGTAAACTTTCCTTGGATGATCTTTTGAGTAAGCAAAGGTCAAACAATGGGAAGGAGGGACTTGGTTATAATGCCAAGGCTAAAAAGGCAAACAAGAAAAAGGCCAAGCCCGCACATGAGAAAGCCACCACTAATGGTGAAACCCCAAAGGGCAAAACCATTAATGATGATGGTGCGGGAATTGATAACCCTCACTATGTTATTTTAAAGATTATTATGGTGATGTTTATGCTAAATATGTTGGTCCATATGATGGTTATGTTGCTTGGTCTATTTGGGTCCCAAAGACCCTTGTTGCTAACAAAAGAGGACCCATTGAGAAATGGGTACCTAAATCCAAGAATTGATCTCATGTAGGACTATGCCACCGGAGGTTCAAAATGGGTACTTGATAGTGGATGTACAAGTCATATGACCGGTGGCAAGAACCTCGTCAAGGAGTTGAGGCCCAACATAAATAATATCATCGTCTCTTTTGGCGATAATTCTACATCCGAGGTATTGGGTTTTGGCAAGGTTGTGGTTGCACACAACATTACTCTTGTGGATGACATGCTTGTCAAAACCCTTGGTTACAATTTGCTTTCCGTTTCCGCCCTTGGCAAGATGGGTTTCGCCGTCTATATTGATAATGATATTGTGGTCCTCTTGTGGAGCAAGACTCTAAAATTCGCTTTCGTTGGGTATCGCGAACACAACTTGTATGTGGTGGACTTTTCGGGGACCACCACGACAAGTGCGATGTGCCTATTCGGAAAGGCGGATGTGGGTTGGTTGTGGCATCGCCGCCTAGCCCATGTCAACATGAGAACTTTGCAAAGTCTTCACAAGGGGAACCATATTGTGGGACTAATGGAAAATGTGTCTTTTGCCAAAGATCGTGTTTGTAGGGCTTGTGTTGAAGGCAAAATGCATGACTCTCCTCATCCAAGCAAGACCATCATCTCTTCCAAGAGGATCTTGGAGCTCCTTCATGTGGATCTCTTTGGTCCCGTTGCTCATGCAAGTCTTGGTGCGAAGAAACATTGCTTGGTGATTGTTGATGACTACTCAAGATACACTTGGGTCTACTTTCTCAAGACGAAAGATGAGACTCAACAAATATTCATTGACTTTGCTACCGAGGTGCAACGCCAACACAACCTCCTCATTATGGCAATAAGAAGTGACAACGGCTCCGATTTCAAGAACTATACACTCAATGATTTTCTTAGTGATGAGGGGATTCGACATCAATATTCCGCTGCTTACACCCCTCAACAAAATGGTGCTGCGGAGAGGAAGAACCGGAATCTTATGGATATGGCTAGGTCTATGATGGCGGAGTATAAATGCCGCTATAACTTTTGGGCCGAAGCCATCTCCACCGCTTGCCACTCCTCTGACCGGCTCTATCTCCGCAAGGGCTTGAACAAGACTCCATATGAAATACTCACCGGGAACAAGCCTAATATCTCATACTTCAAGGTGTTCGGGTGTAAGTGTTTCTACAAAATCAAAGGAGTTCATTTATCTAAATTTTCTCCTAAAGCTTTGGAGGGTATATTTGTTGGTTACGGTGCCGAATCTCACACTTATAGAATCTTTGATATATCCTCTGGGATTATCATCGAATCTTGTAGTGTGAAGTTCGAAGAAAATGATGGCTCCCAAGTGGGGCAAGTTGATGTATGTGCAGGTGATGAAATACCTCAAGATGCCATAGTAAGAATGGGTGTGGGATTTTTCCGCCCCATTGAGGGACATGGTGTGGCGTCTCGGGAAGGACTATGCTCTACCACGGTGGAGCCCTCATCTTCTCAACATCAACAAACCTCATCAAGTGAAGCAAATGATGCACCAACCCAAGAACAAGAACAAGACCCTCCCTCTTGTGTGCAAGATCAAGGACAAGATCAACCAAGAATTCATGATGGCTCCGACGAGTATCCATTTGATATTTGCTCCTCACCAAATGATGTCCAAGATCAAGCACATGAGGTTGAGAACTCTCAAGAAATTGAAGTTTCTCAAGTTGAAGGTCAAGACGGGGACCCAAAAGATCAAGTTGATCAAGTGATACCTCCAAGGCCAAGAAGAACCAAGGAGGAGATCGAGGCCCGTCGTCTAGCAAGAAGAGATAGGAACCTTGAACTTCGTGGACACACACATGACAAGGTTCTTGGTGATGTAAGGGCAAAGGTTTCCACAAGAAGACAATTGGCTAACTTTAGCAATCATCATGCTTATATCTCCTTAGTGGAACCCAAGAAAGTATTTGAAGCCCTTGAAGATTTGGATTGGTTGGAAGCTATGCACAAAGAACTCAACAACTTCAAGCGCAACAAAGTATGGACCTTAGTAGAGAAGCCAAAGGGGTGCCGCAATGTTATAGGCACTAAATGGATTTTCAAGAACAAGCAAGATGAGTTTGGAAATGTTGTGAGGAACAAGGCAAGATTGGTGGCTCAAGGGTTCTCTCAAGTTGAGGGAATTGACTTTGGAGAAACCTATGCTCCCGTGGCTCGCCTTGAGTCCATCCGTATCCTTCTTGCTTATGCATCGCATCATAACTTTAAGTTACAACAAATGGATGTGAAAAGTGCATTTCTTAATGGTCCTTTGCATGAAGAGGTTTATGTTAAGCAACCCCCGGGGTTTGAGGATCTCAACTTCCCTAACCATGTCTATAAGCTTGATAAAGCACTTTATGGTCACAAACAAGCTCCTAGAGCTTGGTACGAGCACCTTAAAGAATTATTGGTAGACCGTGGGTTTGATGTTGGGCTAATCGATCCCACTCTTTTTACTAAGAGGGTCAATGGGGAGCTTTTCGTTTGCCAATTATATGTTGATGATATTATCTTTGGCTCTACTAACAAAGCTTTCAATGATGGATTCTCAAAGCTTATGACCGATAGGTTTGAGATGTCTATGATGGGAGAGATGAAGTTCTTCCTTGGTTTTTAGATCAAGCAATTGAGGGAAGGAACCTTCATCAACCAAGCAAAATATCTCCAAGACATGCTCAAGAGGTTCAAGATGACCGAGTTGAAGGGTGTAGCCACTCCTAGGGTTACTAAATGTCATCTTGCACTTGATCCCAATGGTAAAGAGGTGGATCAAAAGGTATATCGCTCCATGATTGGATCCTTGCTTTACCTTTGTGCATCTAGACCGGACATAGTGTTGAGTGTTGGTGTGTGTGCAAGGTATCAAGCTTCTCCTAAGGAGAGCCACATGATGGCTCTCAAAAGAATCTTTCGGTATTTGGTTGATACCCCAAGATATGGTATTTGGTACCCCAAAGGCTCAAGCTTTATTCTCAATGGATACACCGATGCGGATTGGGCGGGAGACAAGGATGATAGGAAATCAACTTCCGGGGCTTGCCAATTTCTTGGTAGGTCCTTGGTGTGTTGGTCTTCTAAGAAGCAAAATTGTATATCTCTCTCCACCGCCGAAGCCGAATATGTTGCCGCCGCAAGTGGATGCACTCAATTGTTATGGATGAGGCAAACTTTAAAGGAATACGGTGTCATTTGTGACAAAGTGCCTCTATTATGTGACAATGAAAGTGCCATCAAGATTGCCTATAATCCGGTGCAACATTCAAGAACGAAGCATATTGAGATCCAGAATCATTTCATTAGGGATCATGTTGCCCGTGGTGATATTGAGCTTATGTATGTTCCTACCAAAGATCAACTTGCCGATATATTCACGAAGCCTCTTGATGAAGCAAGGTTCTCTTATTTGAGGAATGAGCTAAATATCATTGATTCAAGGAGTATAGCTTGACCATCTTGCAAACACACCTTTGTCTCAAAACTTTATTTGGTTTAGATGTGGGCATGGAAATAGGGGGAGTGCGGTTTAAATTATTGAGATTTCCCTCCCCCCATAATGCCAACATTAAAAATATCATTCTCGTTATATCATATGTTGATATGTGAGCTTCAATGATGAGTAGTGCTTTGGACCCTATATATATCTTCGCGGTGCCATGCCATAACACTCATATATGGTGGCCTAGGCCACCACACTCTTCTTTGTGAAGAGTTGGAGTAATTTGGATTTTCATTGGTTTTTATTGCATCTCCTTGTTTATGGGAAATCACTCACTTTTGGCCTTCATTTGCATTATTTGCAAAAATGAGTGATCATGTACCATCTCACAGTTTGGATCATCTGTCCTAAGCCTATCTCATCTAAGCCATATCTTTTTCCCTCTCCGAGTGCACCAATTCCCTGTCAAAATCCTGTTTCTGGCACAGTTTTTCTGCT
The DNA here is from genome assembly GCF_019359855.2 of Lolium perenne. Classification (NCBI taxonomy): domain Eukaryota; kingdom Viridiplantae; phylum Streptophyta; class Magnoliopsida; order Poales; family Poaceae; genus Lolium; species Lolium perenne. Next base: position 273,920,367 of record NC_067246.2, on the reverse strand, counting down.
TCACCGGAAGTTCCAGTCGTTTCGGCTGGTACTTCCGGCTGGACTCTGTCTGCCAGATCCTGCCCGCTGTTCCTAATCGGGTTGGTGTGGTTTCTGCGGGACCGGAAGTTCCGGCTCCAACGAGCGGAACTTCCGCCCTTACGATTCCACCACTTAACCGGTCGGGAATGGGGAGGCAGTTCCTGCCCCCCATTTTTCCCCCATCCAAGATCTGTTTGGAGCTCTTCCTCTCCCTGTGGCGGCTGCACCCTCTCCGGCCGGATCTCCCTCCTCCGGCGACCTCCGCCGGATCGGCTCCGTGGATTGGCATCCCCTCCCTCTCCTCCACCATGGCTCCTCCCGGTTTGTGCCCTTTCCCTCTCTATGTGTGGGTAGACCTCACTAGATGAAATATAGGGCATACTCTAGGCTAAGCTATGGTAGAACATCTCTAGATGCCTTTTCCCTACTAGATCTTGCATAGGATGTTGTGGTAATGCAGTTCACCAAGCCATTGCCGCAGATCTGGTGAGAAAATGCTGCTGTTTTCGAACAGCCGGATGTTCCGGCCCTGCATGCCGGAACTTCCGCCCCGGGGCGAAACTTCCGCCGGTTCTCACCGGAACTTCCGGCCTGGCCAGTTTTCTGCTGTTTACTCAATATCCTGTGCAGGCTCTGGTTTTGGTCTCCTTGCTTGTGTGCACTCATTTATCATTCCTGTCATGTTGATTGCATCCCAGGTGGTTCCAAGAAGAGAGGCAAGGCTCATGTGGATGAGATTGAAGAAGAATTTGAGCAAACTAGACCATCCAAGCTCACCGCTCATCAGCAATCGGCTCAAAGGCATAAGTCACCTGCAGTTCGAGGCAAGAATATCCATGTGTCGGTGAAGAACATGCAGTATCTTGAGTACAAGGAGCTTCGGGATATGAATCCTTACCTCACCCCTCGGAACAATAGGGTTGGGGATAAGCGGTTCCACAATAAGACTCAAGAGGAGATCTTCTATGAGATCTATGTTCCATTCAAGAAGGGGGTAGCCCCTCAACATGCTATTGACACCGGCAAGATGGCCGCTACAAGGTACTTTGAAGAAGCATATGCTATGTGTGGTGAGTTTGGGCTCTATCCCATTATGGAGCTCAACAAGGATTATGACATCGGTTTGATCCAACAATTCTATGCCACCGTTCACTTTGATCAAGATGAAGCTAAAACTTTCCGGTGGATGACTCATGAAAGACTCCTTGAGTCTAACTTGGCAAAGTTTGGAAATGCTCTTGGATACCCTCGCTATCCGGGCGTAGATGAGAATGGTTGGAGGTGCCATGATAGTTCATTTGCTCAAACCAAGGAAGTCTTGGAGCACCTCTACATCAAAGGTTGGGGTATTCCGGGCAAGAGTGCGGATCTTCTCCCTACTTGGGACATTATGCTTAGAGTCTACCGGGAAACCATTGGACCAAAGGGTGGCAATCTTGATGAGTTACATTTATATGAAGTGGATCTTATGGAAAAATCCTTTGCTAAGAAGGGCACCGGTGAGAGGCTTGATGTGATGGACTACATCTACAATGAGATGTGGTCATGTGTGATGGAGAAGAAGCTTCCCTCATTTGCTCCGTACATTATGAAGCTCATTGAGGACACTTGGGTTGATACTTGTGAGACTACCCTCCTTCACTCTATTCCTCTCAACATCACATCTCATGAAGTGAAGGTTCTGAGGACCAAGCGCCACAACTCGCCCATAGAAGATGTTCCCCCCATGGATGAGAAGCCACCTAGCTGGGCTTCTAAGCTTGCTCGCCGCATGAGATAGATTTTTTGCCTCACCTCTGCAGTCAATCACCGTCAGTATCAGCAGCATGCAGAAGCCAAGAAGTCTCGGGTTCGTCAGAAGAGCATCATGAGGGCTCCTGATGTGGAAGTGTCTCCTCCTGGATCCGAGGAGAATATCACTCCGGAGGCTGAGTGGGTTTCTCGGCATGGTGTTCCTCTCCCTCCGGATGGTCTTGAGATCGAGTCTCTGATGACCCACAAGTATAGGGGGTGTATCGTAGTATCTTCGATAAGTAAGAATGTCGATCCCAACGAGGAGCAGAAGGTGTTGACAAGCAGTTTCGATGAAGGATTCACTGTAAATGCTCACAGACAAGTATTCAGGGGGGTTTGATGTAACAGTTGAATAAAGTACGAGTATGTAAAGTGCGAGAGTAATAATTGCAGCGAGTGGCCCAATCCTTTTTAGCACAAAGGACAAGCCGGTTTGTTTACTTATAATGACCAAACATTCTCGAGGACACACGGGATTTTAGTCTAGTGCTTTCGCTACATACGGCTAAATAATCTTCATTGTTGTGATAAGTGTTGTGTGGGTGAACCTATGCTAATGTACCGCCCTTCCTAGGACTAATACATACTTGTGATTATACCCCTTGCAAGCATCCGCAACTACAAGAAAGTAATTAAGAATTAAATCTAACCACAGCCTTAAACTCTGAGATCCTGCGATCCCTCCTGCATCGATATACCAACGGGGGTTTAGGTTTCTGTCACTCCGGCAACCCCGCAATTGGCAAACGAGTACAAGATGCATTCCCCTAGGCCCATAAATGGTGAAGTGTCATGTAGTCGACGTTCACATGACACCACTAGAAGAATAACACCACAACTTAAATATCACACCATTGAATATTACTCAACCATAATTCACTACTAACATTTAGACTTCACCCATGTCCTCAAGAACTAAACGAACTACTCACGAGACATCATACGGAACATGATCAGAGGTGATATGATGATGAATAACAATCTGAACATAAACTTGGTTCAATGGTTTCACTCAATAGCATCAACAACAAGTAGGAATCGATACCGGGAGAGTTTCCCCTATCAAACAATCAAGATCAATCCCAAATTGCTACGGCGGTGACGGTGTCCAGCGGTGGAGACGGCGGTGATGATGGTGGAGATGATGATGATGGTGATGGCGATGATGTCCAGCTCGATGACGGTGTCGATGGCGTCGATTTCCCCCTCCCGGAGGGAATTTTCCCGGCGGATTCCTGCCCGCCGGAGAGCTCTTTTCTCTCTGGTGTTCTCCGCCCCGCAGAGGCGGTCAGTAACTCTTCGCGAGGTACCCTCTGTGGCTTAGGTCTTCGGGACGAAGGGTTTGGCGAAGAAAAGGAGGCGAAAAGGGTTGTGGGCCCCCGAGACCATAGGCCGGCGCGGCCGGGGCCTGGGCCGCGCCGCCCTAGGGTGTGGGCCCACCCCGGCTGCTCCCGGCTCCTCCTTCGGCTTCCTTCGTCATCTTGAAAAATAGGATTTTTGGTATAATTTCCTTCCGAGTTGATCTTCCGAAATATTGCGTTACGACGGTGCTTTTTCCAGCAGAATCCACGGCTCCGGTGTTCGATCCTCCAATAATGATGAAACATGCAAAATAGATGAAATAACATAAGTATTGTGTCCCAATATGAAATATATCAATGAATAACAGCAAATTATGATATAAAATAGTGATGCAAATTGGACGTATCAACTCCCCCCAAGCTTAGACTTCGCTTGTCCCCAAGCGAAACTGAGCTCGATAGACATGACCACATGTTTATGGAGTGAAGAGTCGATAAATAAAATACGGACAAGAAGCATCATATTCATTCACACAGGACATTATAGTAAACAACCTCTTATAACTCATATTGAAACAAGTATAAGGTAATCACAAGTAAAGGTGCATGAGAAATCATGATTGGTGATGGCAAACTTCGTTCTTGGTCAGAGAACAATTAACAGATTATATTTATCTCATTGAGCAGCTCTCATGTTAGAGTTTATAAGGCACAACTTGCATACTCAATCGTAATGGTCTACTCATAATCATTGATAACTTGCAAAGCTATATTCATTCAAATAAAACTTGTACTAAACAAAGAAGAATAAAAGACATGATGTAGCAAATCACAATACAATGGTTTGATCACAACTACTCAAATGCTTGCTTGAGATGGAGGGAAATAGGTTTGCTGACTCAACATAAAGTAAAAGACAGGCCCTTCGCAGAGGGAAGCAGGGATTAAATCATGTGCTAGAGCTTTTTCAATTTTTGCAATCATATAAAGAGAATAAAAGTAACATTTTGAGAGGTGTTTGTTGTTGTCAACGACTGGTAGCGGGTACTCTAACCCCTTGCCGGACAACCTCCTAAGAGCGGCTCCCATATTATTTTCATTTTGTGTGGCACTCCTTCCAACCTTTCTTTCACAAACCATGGCTAACCGAATCCTCGGGTGCCTGCCAACAATCTCATACCATGAAGGAGTGCCTTTTTATTTTAGCTTTATTATGATGATGACACTCCCCCCAACCTTTGCTTACACAAGCCATGGCTAACCGAATCCTTCGGGTGCCGTCCATCAATCACATACCATGGAGGAGTGTCTATTTAGTTTAATCAATTTGGGACTGGGAATCCCATTGCCAGCTCTTTTTGCAAAATTATTGGATAAGCGGGTGAAGCCACTAGTCCATTGGTGGAAGTTGCCCAACAAGATTGAAAGATAAAACACCACATACTTCCTCATGAGCTATGAAACATTGACACAAATAAGAGATACAAAGTTTTGAATTGTTTAAAGGTAGCACATGAAGTATTTACTTGGAATGGCAGAAAATACCATGTAGTAGGTAGGTATGGTGGACACAAATGGCATAGGTTTGGGTTAAGTTTTGGATGCACGAAGTATTCCCTCTCAATGTGTCTTTGGCTAGCAAGGTTAATTAGCAAGCATAAGAGTCGAGGGAAACAAACAAACATACATATGATAGAAACAATCATGCATCTTCCTTGTAAGCACAAACAATTTTAACTTCAGAATAGTAAGCTATGAGCTGACAAGAAAGACAATGAAACATCTACATGTATTTCTCTTTTCTATTTAAACCTCAAAGTGTTGTTGCTATTGACCAATGCTAAGTTTGCCAAAACCAAATAGATTTATTCAATGCTCCCAAAGTGATACCAATACTAACAACAAGGTGAATCATATAGTAGAGATTGCAAACTAAAATAAGATGTGCAATATGTAAATGATAAGACTTCTCATTAATATTCCATAACGATAACTCACACCAAGGGATACATAGACAACCAACTAAAGGAGAGACACTTCCAACTGCAACCCATCTTATATGATAACTTCCCTACTCATGATATGACACTACTTGACAATAAAAGTAAAAGGTAGTGATAATGTGATACCGCGGCACTCCCCCAAGCTTGGAACAAACCAAGGGGATGCCAATACCGATGATGAATTACTCCTTTGGCGATGATGGTGATGAACTCCTCCCGAGCTTCTTAATAAGCTCCTTCGTCTTCGTTCTCAGCTTGACAATTCTGCACTAAGATTCGAAGAGATTCATTGTTATCCGAAGTTGGCGATGACGACCTTGTGACGCGAATCGAGTGGTATTCAATCATTCTTCGGAGACGGCAATTCTCCTCCTGGAGTATCTCCACTTCTCTTCGTAGAGCCCGATATTGATCACAAAACTCATCGGTAATCCGTATGACTTCTTCCATCATGGGGAAAGAGTCGAGGCTAAGAGCGGGTGGTAAAGGTCCCTGCAGGTTATGAGAAAAAGAACGTCGAGTGTCAACAGATCCCACCAAGATTTGCTTGCTTCCTCCGGCTTGCTGCTCTTGTCTTGATGGCACCTCCTTCTCTTCCTCCAAAAGCCCCTTGCCCTTGTTGTTGGAGGCCATGGTGCTTCTAAACCGAAAACAGATCCTGGCAGAAACAGCTTGAAACAAAACACGTCGAGAAAACGATATACGGACCTCCAGGGGTCCGGGGGATTATATAGCAAAATTTTTCACGACAAACGGAAAGTACCAGATCGAACCAGAGTCGGAAAGGGGCGACGAGGCAGCCAAACCATAGGCCGGCGCGGGCCCAGGTCAGGCCGCGCCGCCCTATGGTGGCACCCTCGTGCGTCCTTTCCACTCCGTTTCGAACTCGTAATTTCTCATATTTTCCAAAAACAGCAAAAATATAGTTCGGAAAGTAAATTGCGTACTTTTCATTACCGATCAGTTACCTATTCAAGTCGAGTTCTGGCGGACTGTCAATTTGCCCTTTGATGTAGGCCTCCGGTGTTTCCACTTGAATAATATCAACATCAACATTATAAGAATCACCCGAGATATAATGCTTGAGTCTTTGTCCATTCACCACTTGCGTAGCATTGCCTTGGAGAGAGCTAATTTTGATTGCTCCCTGAACGATACACCTCCTCGACAACATATGGTCCTTCCCATTTCGAGAGTAATTTCCGCAAAGAATCTGAGACGAGACCGATACAATAGGACTTTATCCCCAATATTAAATTCTCTTTTGATAATCCTCCTATCATGCCATTTTTTAACTTTCTCTTTAAAGAGTTTAGCATTTTCATATGCTTCACTTCTCCATTCATCTAGAGAACTCAATTGCAACAACCTCTTATCACCGGCAAGTTTAGGATCTTTATTTAATTCTCTAACAGCCCAATAAGCTTTGTGCTCTAGTTCTAGAGGTAAATGACAAGCTTTCCCATAAACCATTTTATAAGGTGACATTCCCATGGGATTTTTATAAGCAGTTCTATAAGCCCAAAGTGCATCCTTCAATTTACTAGCCCAATTCTTTCTAGTTTTATTAACGGTCTTTCCCAAAATAGATTTAATCTCTCTATTTGATAATTCTACTTGACCACTAGTTTGAGGATGATAAGCGAGAAGCAATTCTATGATTAATACCATACTTAGCAAGAGTTTTTCTAAAACCTCCATGAATAAAATGAGAACCTCCATCAGTCATAATATATCTAGGTACTCCAAATCTAGGAAAAATAATATCTAAGAGCATTCTTAAAGAGGTCTCACCATCAGCACTTTTCGTAGGTATAGCTTCCACCCATTTAGTAACATAATCAACAGCAACAAGTATATGAGTGTTACCTTCCGAAGACGGAAAAGGTCCCATGAAGTCAAATCCCCAACAATCAAACGGTTCAATAACAAGAGTATAATTCATAGGCATTTCATTGCGTCTGGAGATATTACCAACCCTTTGGCATTCATCACAAGATAAAATAAACTTTCTCGCATCTTTGAAGAGAGTTGGCCAATAAAAACCTGATTGTAAAACCTTTTGCGCGGTTCTTTCTCCAGCGTGATGTCCTCCATAAGCACTACCATGACATTTACTCAATATTTCTTGTTGTTCATACTCAGGAACACATCTTCGCATAATACCATCCACTCCTTCTTTATATAAGTGTGGGTCATCCCGTAAATAATGCCTCAAGTCATAAAAGAATTTCCTCCTTTGCTTTGAGCTGAAAAGGTTGGAGGCAAGTACTTGGAAACAATAAAGTTAGCATAATCAGCATACCAAGGACTGTCTCGCGAGCTCACCTTTATTACAGCCAATTGTTCATTTGGAAAACTATCATTAACAGGAACAGGATCATAAGCAATATTTTCCAATCTAGACAAATTATCGCAACAGGATTATCAGCACCTTTCCTATCTACAATATGTAGATCAAATTCTTGCAAAAGAAGTACCCATCTAATAAGCCTCGGCTTAGCATCTTTCTTTGTCATTAGGTATCTAATTGCAGCATGATCAGTATGAATAGTAACTTTTGAATCAACAATATAAGATCTAAATTTATCACAAGCAAAGACTACAGCTAATAATTCTTTTTCACTTGTAGCATAATTTCTTTGAGCAGCATCAAGAGTTTTACTAGCATAATGAATAACATTCAGTTTTTTATCTACTCGCTGTCCAAGAACAGCGCCTACAGCAAAATCACTAGCATCACACATAATTTCAAATGGTAAGTTCCAATCAGAGGTTCAACTATAGGAGCAGCTTGTTAAGGCTTTCTTAAGAGTTTCAAAAGCTTCCTTACAATCATCATCAAAAACAAATGGTACATCTTTTTGAAGAAGATTAGTAAGAGGCTTTGAAATCTTGGAGAAATCTTTAATAAATCTCCTATAAAACCCAGCATGACCAAGAACACTACGAATACCTTTAACATCCCTGATAGGGCATCTTCTCAATTGCTTCAACTTTAGCTCTATCAACTTCAATACCTCTCTCAGAAATTTTATGTCCCAATACAATTCCTTCATTAACCATAAAGTGGCATTTCTCCCAATTAAGAACAAGGTTAGTTTCTTCACATCTCTGCAAAACTTTATCAAGGTTTCGCAAGCAACTATCAAAAGAATTCCCATAGACGGAAAAATCATCCATGAATACCTCTACAATACTTTCACAAAAACCATGAAAAATAGCAGACATGCATCTTTGAAAAGTAGCAGGAGCATTACATAAACCAAAAGGCATGCGTCTATAAGCATAAGTTCCATAGGGACAAGTAAAAGTGGTTTTCTCTTGATCTTTAGCTTTAACAGCAATTTGTGAAAACCCAGAATAACCATCAAGAAAGCAAAAATGAGTATTTTTAGACAATCTTTCTAGCATTTGATCAATAAATGGTAAAGGGTAATGATCTTTCTTAGTAACTTTATTAACTTTTCGAAAATCAATGCACATTCTATACCCTACAACTACTCTTTGAGGAATGAGCTCATCATTATCATTAGGCACAACAGTCATACCTCCTTTCTTGGGAACGCAATGCACAGGACTAACCCATCTACTATCAGCAATAGGATATATAATACCAGCTTCAAGAAGTCGTAATACCTCATTCCTTACCACTTCCTTCATCTTCGGAATTAGACGACGCTGAGGTTCAACAACGAGCTTTGCATCATCTTCCATATTAATAGCATGTTGGCATATAGACGGAGAAATCCCCTTCAAATCATCAAGAGTGTAGCCAATAGCGCCTCGATGCTTCTTCAATATTTCCAATAACCTTTCTTCCTCAATCTCTGAAAGCTTAGAACTAATAATAACAGGATATATTTTCTTATCATCAATATGAGCATATTTAAGATTATCAGGTAAAGGCTTTAAGTCAAAAACAGGATCTTCCTTTGGTGGCAGTGTTGTACCCAAATCTTCCACCGGTAAATCATGCTTGAGAATAGGTTGGCGAAGAAAAATTTCCTCAAGCTCGTCTCTTTCTTTCCTAAAAATTTCGCTCTCGCTATCCTCCAAATGTTGCTGCAAAGGATTATTAGGAACAAGAACAATAGATGCACATTGCTCCATTTTAAAATCATTACTAGGCAAATCAGCTTTATAAGGAGTTTTAGTAAATTTAGAGAAGTTAAACTCATAAGATTCACCAGCGAATTTAGTCAAAATTTTCTCTTTCTTGCAATCTATAATAGCTCCACAAGTATGTAGAAAAGGTCTACCAAAAATAATAGGACAATAATCACTAGCAGCAGAACCAAGTACCAAAAAGTCAGCAGGATATTTAATCTTACCGCATAAAACTTCCACATCTCGAACAATACCAATTGGAGAAATAGTTTCTCTATTAGCTAGCTGAATAACCACATCAATATCTTCAAGTTCACAAGAATCAATTTCGTGCATAATCTCCGTGTAAAGCTCATACGGAATAGCACTAACACTTGCACCAATATCACATAATCCATAATAACAATGATCACCAATTTTAACAGATAGCATAGGAACACTAGCTTGTTTGGGTTTATTAGGATGTGAGACAATATTAGAAGCATCTTCACAGAAAATAATATGACCATCCTCCACACTTTCACCACAAGATCTTTAACTATTGCAACAGCAGTTCAACTTTTATTTGTTCTTCAGGTTCTACAGCTTTCTTTTCACTTTTATGAACCACACTATTTATAACAGAGTACTCTTTCATTTTAGCAGGAAAGGAGTTTTTTCAATATAAGCTTCAGGAATAACACGATCGCCAGCTTCAACTACAACGCATTTATTAATAGATGAATCAATTTTATCTTTATACGGTTCATGATACTTATCAAAATTCTTCTTTGGCAATTCATAATGAGAGGCAAAAGCTTTATAAAGATTTACAACAACTTGAGAATCAAGACCATATATAGCACTCATATTACGAAATTTATCAAGATCCATAAAAGCTTCAATGCATTTATAATCATAAATTATACCTGATTCTCTATCCTTGTCGTTCTCCCATCCTTCGCATTTTCTTGGATCCGATCAAGAAGGTCCCTTTTAAACTCTTCTTTGTTGCGTGTAAATGATCCAGAACAAGAAGTATCCAAAGCAAGGTCTTGTCTTGAAAAGAAAGTCTTGCATAGAAATTATCAATAATAACATTACCAGGAAGCTCATGAATGGGGCATTTGAGCATTAAAGACTTCAATCTCCCCCAAGCTTGGGCAATACTCTCTCCATCATGAGGCCAAAAATTATATATGCGATTCCGATCCTTATGAATTTCACTTGGAGGATAGAACTTAGAATAAAACCGGGCACAATATCATTCCATTCAAGAGAATCCCCATTATCCAAGAATTTATACCAATGCGCCGCCTTACCTGACAGCGACAAAGAGAATAGTTTCTTCCTCACTTCATCCATAGCAATACCTGCACATTTGAATAACCCGCATAATTCATGCAAAAACAGTAAATGATCACCGGGATGGACAGTTCCATCCCCTTCATAGCGGTTATCCATAACACGTTCAATAATTTTCATAGGTATTTTATATGGTATCACGTCCTCACTGGCGCCTCATCCACTACCGTTGCAGTAGTAGTAGATTTCCCAAATAGAAATTGAAGAGAACATCTCTCCATAATGACTTATAGCAGCAGAAATAAAATCAGCACAACAAGAAAGGTTTTCCTTACCAATTCCACTTACCCATAGCGCTTCACTCCCCGGCAACGGAGCCAGAAAATAGTCTTGATGACCCACAAGTATATGGGGTGTATCATAGTATCTTCGATAAGTAAGAATGTCGATCCCACCGAGGATCCGAAGGTGTAGACCAGCAGTTTCGATGAAGGATTCACCGTAAATGCTCACAGACAAGTATTCCGGGGGGTTTGATGTAACAGTTGAATAAAGTACGAGTATGTAAAGTGCGAGAGTAATAATTGCAGCGAGTGGCCCAATCCTTTTTAGCACAAAGGACAAGCCGGTTTGTTTACTTATAATGACCAAACGTTCTCGAGGACACACGGGATTTTAGTCTAGTGCTTTCGCTACATACGGCTAAATAATCTTCATTGTTGTGATAAGTGTTGTGTGGGTGAACCTATGCTAATGTACCGCCCTTCCTAGGACTAATACATACTTGTGATTATACCCCTTGCAAGCATCCGCAACTACAAGAAAGTAATTAAGAATTAAATCTAACCACAGCCTTAAACTCTGAGATCCTGCGATCCCTCCTACATCGATATACCAACGGGGGTTTAGGTTTCTGTCACTCCGGCAACCCCGCAATTGGCAAACGAGTACAAGATGCATTCCCCTAGGCCCATAAATGGTGAAGTGTCATGTAGTCGACGTTCACATGACACCACTAGAAGAATAACACCACAACTTAAATATCACACCATTGAATATTACTCAACCATAATTCACTACTAACATTTAGACTTCACCCATGTCCTCAAGAACTAAACGAACTACTCACGAGACATCATACGGAACATGATCAGAGGTGATATGATGATGAATAACAATCTGAACATAAACTTGGTTCAATGGTTTCACTCAATAGCATCAACAACAAGTAGGAATCGATACCGGGAGAGTTTCCCCTATCAAACAATCAAGATCAAACCCAAATTGCTACGGCGGTGACGGTGTCCAGCGGTGGAGACGGCGGTGATGATGGTGGAGATGATGATGATGGTGATGGCGATGATGTCCAGCTCGATGACGGTGTCGATGGCGTCGATTTCCCCCTCCCGGAGGGAATTTCCCCAGCGGATTCCTGCCCGCCGGAGAGCTCTTTTCTCTCTGGTGTTCTCCGCCCCGCAGAGGCGGCTGTAACTCTTCGCGAGGTACCCTCTGTGGCTTAGGTCTTCGGGACGAAGGGTTTGGCGAAGAAAAGGAGGCGAAAAGGGTTGTGGGCCCCCCAGACCATAGGCCGGCGCGGCCAGGGCCTGGGCCGCGCCGCCCTAGGGTGTGGGCCCACCCTGGCTGCTCCTGGCTCCTCCTTCTGGCTTCCTTCGTCATCTTGAAAAATAGGATTTTTGGTATAATTTCCTTCCAGAGTTGATCTTCCGAAATATTGCGTTCTGACGGTGCTTTTTCCAGCAGAATCCTGGCTCCGGTGTTCGATCCTCCAATAATGATGAAACATGCAAAATAGATGAAATAACATAAGTATTGTGTCCCAATATGAAATATATCAATGAATAACAGCAAATTATGATATAAAATAGTGATGCAAATTGGACGTATCAGTCTCCTCCTCACACTCCTCCCTACCCCGGCGCTCCATCGAACCTCCCTCCCGGCTGGGCTAACGCCGACCCTTGGGACGTGTAGTTTCTCCTGTCCCTTTTTGGTGCCTTGGTGCCAAAGGGGGAGAGTGAGACCTTATTAGGTTGCTCTCCGTTGGGTATTTGCATGGGGGAGTCACAAGCTCGTGTTGGCTTTGATTTTTATCGCTTGTGATTCTATTTATCCATGTGGTGTCGAACTATGTTCTTAGTCTATTTGGTTTGTAAACTTTATCTATGTGTTTGGAACCTTATCTATGTGTATGGTAAACTCCGAATGTGAGTCTTCTATGGTTATCTATGTGTGCATGATCTTATTATCTATATGCTTATCACTATGTTGTATTGCTAACCCATGGAAGACGGATGCAATATATAGGGGGAGCTTCTTATGTATTGATACGTCTCCGACGTATCGATAATTTCTTATGTTCCATGCCACATTATTGATGATATCTACATGTTTTATGCATACTTTATGTCATATTTATGCATTTTCTGGAACTAACCTATTAACAAGATGCCGAAGAGCCAGTTGCTGTTTTCTGCTGTTTTTGGTTTCAGAAATCCTAGTAAGGAAATATTCTCGGAATTGGACGAAATAAACGCCCAGGGGCCTATTTTGCCACGAAGCTTCCAGAAGACCGGAGAGTCAACAAAGTGGGGCCACGAGGTGGCCAGGGGGTAGGGCGGCGCGGCCCCACCCTTGGCCGCGCCGACCTGTCTCCTGGGCCCCTCGCGACGCCCCCTGACCCACCCTTCCGCCTACAAATAGCCTTCGTCACGAAACCCCCAGTACCGAGAGCCACGATACGGAAAACCTTCCAGAGACGCCGCCGCCGCCAATCCCATCTCGGGGGATTCAGGAGATCGCCTCCGGCACCCTGCCGGAGAGGGGAATCATCTCCCGGAGGACTCTACGCCGCCATGGTCGCCTCCGGAGTGATGAGTGAGTAGTCTACCCCTGGACTATGGGTCCATAGCAGTAGCTAGATGGTTGTCTTCTCCTCATTATGCTTCATTGTCGGATCTTGTGAGCTACCGAACATGATCAAGATCATCTATCTGTAATTCTATATGTTGTGTTTGTTGGGATCCGATGAATAGAGAATACTATGTTATGTTGATTATCAATTTATATCTATGTGTTGTTTATGATCTTGCATGCTCTCCGTTATTAGTAGAGGCTCTGGCCAAGTTTTTGCTAGTAACTCCAAGAGGGGGTATTTATGCTCGATAGTGGGTTCATGTCTCCGTGAATCTGGGGGAGTGACAGAAACCTCTAAGGTTATGGATGTGCTGTTGCCACTAGGGATAAAACATTGATGCTATGTCCGAGGATGTAGTTATTGATTACATTACGCACCATACTTAATGCAATTGTCTGTTATTAGCAACTTAATACTGGAAGGGGTTCGGATGATAACCTGAAGGTGGACTTTTTAGGCATAGATGCATGCTGGATAGCGGTCTATGTACTTTGTCGTAATGCCCAATTAAATCTCACTATACTCATCATAATATGTATGTGCATGGTCATGCCCTCTCTATTTGTCAATTGCCCAATTGTAATTTGTTCACCCAACATGCTATTTATCTTATGGGAGAGACACCTCTAGTGAACTGTGGACCCCGGTCCAATTCTCTATACTGAAATACAATCTACTGCAATACTGTTCTACTGTTTTCTGCAAACAATCATCTTCCACACTATACATCTAATCCTTTGTTACAGCAAACCGGTGAGATTGACAACCTCGCTGTTTCGTTGGGGCAAAGTACTTGGTTTGTATTGTGCAGGTTCCACGTTGGCGCCGGAATCCCTGGTGTTGCGCCGCACTACATCTCGCCGCCATCAACCTTCAACGTGCTTCTTGGCTCCTACTGGTTCGATAAACCTTGGTTTCATACTGAGGGAAAACTTGCCGCTGTACGCATCACACCTTCCTCTTGGGGTTCCCAACGGACGCGTGCTGTACGCGTATCAAGCTCTTTTTCTGGTGCCGTTGCCGGGGAGATCAAGACACGCTGCAAGGGGAGTCTCCACATCCCAATCTCTTTACTTTGTTTTTGTCTTGCTTTATTTTATTTACTACTTTGTTTGCTGCATTATATCAAAATACAAAAAAAATTAGTTGCTAGATTTACTTTACTTACTATCTTGTTCTCCATATTAAAAATACAAAAAAAAATTAGTTACTTGTTTTACTTTACTTAATATCATGCATGTTTTTATTTAACTAGTTAAGCATAATGGAAAACAACAAAAATATGAGAGATCTTTATGAACTTTATCTTGAATTAGGACATGATGTGTTTGAAGAGAGAATTAAAAAACCCATGGAACTTTATATGCATGCTAATGAGAATGTTATTACCATGAATGCTTTGAACACCATTGTTGCTAATGCTATGAAAAATTCTAAGCTTGGGGAAGCTGGCTTTGATGAGCATGATCTTTTTAGCCCCCCAAGCATTGAGGAGAAAATTTTCTTTTATGATTACAATATGCCTCCTATATATGATGATAGCCACTTTGTTGAATTTGCTCCCACTACAACTAATAAAATTGATTATGCTTATGTGGAGAGTAATAATTTTATGCATGAGACTCATGATAAAAATGATTTATGTGATAGTTATATTGTTGAGTTTGCTCATGACACTACTGAAAGTTATTATGAGAGAGGAAAATATGGTTGTAGAAATTTTCATGTTACTAAAATGCCTCTCTATATGCTGAAATTTTTGAAGCTACACTTGTTTTATCTTCCTATGCTTGTCACTTTGCTCTTCATGAACTTGTTTATTTACAAGATTCCTATGCATAGGAAGCATGTTAGACTTAAATGTGTTTTGAATTTGCCTCTTGATGCTCTCTTTTTGCTTCAAATACTATTTCTTGCGAGTGCATCATTAAAACTGCTGAGCCCATCTTAATGGCTATAAAGAAAGAACTTCTTGGGAGATAACCCATGTGTTTATTTTACTACAGCAATTTTGTTTTATTTTTGTGTCTTGGAAGTTGTTACTACTGTAGCAACCTCTCCTTATCTTAGTTTTGTTGAATTGTTGTGCCAAGTAAAGTCTTTGATAGTAAGGTTCATACTAGATTTGGATTACTGCGCAGAAACATATTTCTTTGCTATCACGAATCTGGGCCAAATTCTCTGTAGGTAACTCAGAAAATTATGCCAATTTACGTGAGTGATCCTCAGATATGTACGCAACTTTCATTCAATTTGAGCATTTTCATTTGAGCAAGTCTGGTGCCTCAATAAAATTCGTCATTTCGAACTGTTCTGTTTTGACAGATTCTGCCTTTTTATTTCGCATTGCCTGTTTTGATATGCTCGATGGATTTTTCGATTCCATTGACTTTCAGTAGCTTTGTGCAATGTCCAGAAGTGTTAAGAATGATTATGTCACCTCTGAACATGTATATTTTGATTGTGCATTAACTCTCTAATGAGTTGTTTTGAGTTTGGTGTGGAGGAAGTTTTCAAGGATCAAGAGAGGGAGATGATACAACATGATCAAGGAGAGTGAAAGCTCTAAGCTTGGGGATGCCCCGGTGGTTCACCCCTGCATATATCAAGAAGTCTCAAGCATCTAAGCTTGGGGATGCCCAAGGCATCCCCTTCTTCATCGACAACATTATCAGGTTCCTCCCCTGAAACTATATTTTTATTCCGTCACATCTTATGTGCTTTGCTTGGAGCGTCGGTTTGTTTTTGTTTTTGTTTTGTTTGAATAAAATGGATCCTAGCATTCGTTGTGTGGGAGAGAGACACGCTCCGCTGTTGCATATGGACAAGTATGTCCTTAGGCTTTACTCATAGTATTTATGGCGAAGTTTCTTCTTCGTTAAATTGTTATATGGTTGGAATTGGAAAATGCTACATGTAGTAATTGCTAAAATGTCTTGGATAATGTGATACTTGGCAATTGTTGTGCTCATGTTTAAGCTCTTGCATCATATACTTTGCACCTATTAATGAAGAAATACATAGAGCATGCTAAGATTTGGTTTGCATATTTGGTCTCTCTAAAGTCTAGATAATTTCTAGTATTGAGTTTGAACAACAAGGAAGACGGTGTAGAGTCTTATAATGTTTACAATATGTCTTTTATGTGAGTTTTGCTGCACCGCTTCATCTTTGTGTTTGTTTCAAATAGCCTTGCTAGCCTAAACCTTGTATCGAGAGGGAATACTTCTCATGCATCCAAAATACTTGAGCCAACTACTATGCCATTTGTGTCCACCATACCTACCTACTACATGGTATTTCTCCGCCATTCCAAAGTAAATTGCTTGAGTGCTACCTTTAAATTTCTATCCTCTACCTTTACAATATATAGCTCATGGGACAAATAGCCTAAAAACTATTGTGGTATTGAATATGTACTTATGCACTTTATCTCTTATTAAGTTGCTTGCTGTGCGATAACCATGTTCCTGGGGACGCCATCAACTACTCTTTGTTGAATATCATGTGAGTTGCTATGCATGTTCGTCTTGTCTGAAGTAAGGGAGATTTACCGCTAAAATGGTTAGAGCATTGCATAATGTTAGAGAAGAACATTGGGCCGCTAACTAAAGCCATGATCCATGGTGGAAGTTTCAGTTTTGGACAAACATCCTCAATCTCATATGAGAAAATTAATTGTTGTTGAATGCTTATGCATAAAAGAGGAGTCCATTATCTGTTGTCTATGTTGTCCCGGTATGGATGTCTAAGTTGAGAATAATCAATAGCGAGAAATCCGATGCGAGCTTTCTCCTTAGACCTTTGTACAGGCGGCATAGAGGTACCCCTTTGTGACACTTGGTTAAAACACGTGCATTGCGATGATAATCCAGGTAATCCGAGCTAATTAGGACAAGGTGCGGGCACTATTAGTATACTATGCATGAGGCTTGCAACTTGTAAGATATAATTTACATAACACATATGCTTTATTACTACCATTGACAAAATTGTTTCTTGTTTTCAAAATCAAAGCTCTAGCACAAATATAGCAATCGATGCTTTCCTCTTTGAAGGACCATTCTTTTACTTTTATTGTTGAGTCAGTTCACCTATCTCTCTCCACCTCAAGAAGCAAACACTTGTGTGAACCGTGCATTGATTCCTACATACTTGCATATTGCACTTGTTATATTACTCTATGTTGACAACTATCCATGAGATATACATGTTACAAGTTGAAAGCAACCGCTGAAACTTCATCTTCCTTTGTGTTGCTTCAATACCTCTACTTTGAATTATTGCTTTATGAGTTAACTCTTATGCAAGACTTATTGATGCTTGTCTTGAAGTACTATTCATGAAAAGTCTTTGCTATATGATTCATTTGTTTACTCATGTCATTTACATTGTTTGGATCACTGCATTCATTACATATGCTTTACAATAGTATGATCAAGGTTATGATGGCATGTCACTCCAGAAATTATCTTTGTTTATCGTTTACCTGCTCGGGACGAGCAGAAACTAAGCTTGGGGATGCTGATACGTCTCCGACGTATCGATAATTTCTTATGTTCCATGCCACATTATTGATGATATCTACATGTTTTATGCATACTTTATGTCATATTTATGCATTTTCTGGAACTAACCTATTAACAAGATGCCGAAGAGCCAGTTGCTGTTTTCTGCTGTTTTTGGTTTCAGAAATCTTAGTAAGGAAATATTCTCGGAATTGGACGAAATCAACGCCCAGGGGCCTATTTTGCCACAAAGCTTCCAGAAGACCGGAGAGTCAACGAAGTGGGGCCACGAGGTGGCCAGGGGGTAGGGCGGCGCGACCCCACCCTTGGCCGCGCCGACCTGTCTCCTGGGCCCCTCGCGACGCCCCCTGACCTACCCTTCCGCCTACAAATAGCCTTCGTCGCGAAACCCCCGATGCGAGAGCCACGATACGGAAAACCTTCCAGAGACGCCGCCGCCGCCAATCCCATCTCGGGGGATTCAGGAGATCGCCTCCGGCACCCTGCCGGAGAGGGGATTCATCTCCCGGAGGACTCTACGCCGCCATGGTCGCCTCCGGAGTGATGAGTGAGTAGTCTACCCCTGGACTATGGGTCCATAGCAGTAGCTAGATGGTTGTCTTCTCCTCATTATGCTTCATTGTCGGATCTTGTGAGCTGCCGAACATGATCAAGATCATCTATCTGTAATTCTATATGTTGTGTTTGTTGGGATCCGATGAATAGAGAATACTATGTTATGTTGATTATCAATTTATATCTATGTGTTGTTTATGATCTTTCATGCTCTCCGTTATTAGTAGAGGCTCTGGCCAAGTTTTTGCTAGTAACTCCAAGAGGGGGTATTTATGCTCGATAGTGGGTTCATGTCTCCGTGAATCTGGGGGAGTGACAGAAACCTCTAAGGTTATGGATGTGCTGTTGCCACTAGGGATAAAACATTGATGCTATGTCCGAGGATGTAGTTATTGATTACATTACGCACCATACTTAATGCAATTGTCTGTTGTTAGCAACTTAATACTGGAAGGGGTTCGGATGATAACCTGAAGGTGGACTTTTTAGGCATAGATGCATGCTGTATAGCGGTCTATGTACTTTGTCGTAATGCCCAATTAAATCTCACTATACTCATCATAATATGTATGTGCATGGTCATGCCCTCTCTATTTGTCAATTGCCCAACTGTAATTTGTTCACCCAACATGCTATTTATCTTATGGGAGAGACACCTCTAGTGAACTGTGGACCCCGGTCCAATTCTCTATCTTGAAATACAATCTCTTGCAATCTTGTTCTACTGTTTTCTGCAAACAATCATCTTCCACACTATACATCTAATCCTTTGTTACAGCAAGCCGGTGAGATTGACAACCTCGCTGTTTCGTTGGGGCAAAGTACTTGGTTTGTGTTGTGCAGGTTCCACGTTGGCGCCGGAATCCCTGGTGTTGCGCCGCACTACATCTCGCCGCCATCAACCTTCAACGTGCTTCTTGGCTCCTACTGGTTCGATAAACCTTGGTTTCATACTGAGGGAAAACTTGCCGCTGTACGCATCACACCTTCCTCTTGGGGTTCCCAACGAACGCGTGCTGTACGCGTATCATGTACCAATGCTCATATATAGGGGGAGCTCCTCTATATCTCTCACATTCTTGTTGTTTACATTATTCATTCCTTGCAAATACTTGTGTTGTCATCAATCACCAAAAAGGGGGAGATTGAAAGAACATTTCCCGCCCTTTTGGGTTTTGTGTGTTTGATGTCAACACTAGGTATATATTTATGTGTGTTGATGTAGACAGGTACAAGTTTTCAAGAGATATATTTGTCCGGTGGTTTGGTATGGCTGTTCTGAAGTTTCTGGAGGCTTTTTATCTCTGGCGGAAGTTCCGGCCCCAGCTGGCGGAACTTCCGCCCTGGTGCTTCCAGCAGTGGCTTCTCAGCGCAACTCTTTTTGAAGTTCTTGTTCCCTGACCGGAAGTTACGGTGAAGAAGGCCGGAAGTTCCGGTCAGCGGAACTTCCGCCCAACTTCCGGGCAAGTTCCGGAATTGTCGAATTGTGGCTCAGTAATGTCCAGTATGGTTTTCTCGGAATTCGGGAACTTGGCCGGAACTTCCGGTCGCCGGAAGTTCCGCCCTAGTTCCGCCCCAATATCTTCTGACCTGGTCGTCTGATGCAGATTCTTCCTGGCGGAAGTTCCGGCCCTCTTGGCTGGTACTTCCGGTTCCAGCCGGAACTTCCGGCCCTCCTGGCCGGAACTTCCGGTGTTACTGAAATTCGTCCCAACAGTCATATCTGAGAGCTCCAATCATATAAATAGCTTTCTTCTCCAAAGGTACAACTTGCTCAATCAGTGCACAAAAATCTGCCAAGCCTTCATCACCATTAGAGCCACCTCAAGTACACAAGATTTGCAAGATCTCCTTCCTCCCCCAACCAAAGCTCTTGATCTTTGGAGATTCGAAGGAGAAGACACCGATCTACATCCTCACCGAAGCGATTTACATTTCGCCCTCATTTGTTTGAGGGCCCTCTTGCTAGTGTTCCTATTTGGTTCCCTAGTTGATTGTTGTTGATGTGTTGTTGTTGATTGTTGTATTGTTACAGATTTGGGAGCCTCCAATTTGGTTGTGGATGTGTGCCCCAAGAACTTTGTAAAGGCCCGGTTTCCGCCTCGAGGAAATCCCTTAGTGGAAGTGGGCTAGGCCTTCGTGGCGTTGCTCACAGGAGATCTGAGTGAAGCCTTCGTGGCTGTTGGTTTGGCTTTCGTAGCAACCACACTCCTCCAAACGTAGACGCACCTTCTTGCAAAGGAAGGGAACTACGGGAATCATCTCCGTGTCATCGCGTGCTCCACTCTCGGTTACCTCTATCCTATTCTATCTCTTATATTGTGTAGCTATATCTTGCTTAGTTGTTTACCTTGTCATATAGGTAAATTCACTTAGTTGCATATCTAGAGAATTTACCTTTGTGTCAAGCCTAAATTGAATAAGAACTAAAAATTGGGTAGCACCTATTCACCCCCTCTCTAGGTGCGGGATACGATCCTTTCAGCAACAAAAATCCCAAAAACATGATCCCTATAGTAGCAACACCAAGTACCGTTTGTAGCATCCTCGACTTCTGTTTGTAGCAGTGCATTCTATCGTTTGCAGCGCCACCATCCGCAGAAAAATTCCAATAATGCGATCCCACTAGTAGCAACACCAGGTACCTTTTGTGGCAGCCCCGCCACTCTTTGCAATAATGCATTCGCTTCTTTCCAGCACCTCAACTATAGATGGTAGCAACACCCTCAGCTAATGTCATCGTCGCCCTACAGTAGCACCATCGTCAACCTAGATAAGAACACGACTGCTCGTATATAGCACAAGAGAGGAAAAAGGAAAAAAATGATGGTCTCATAGATGGCGTCGGAAATGGTAAGAGCACATCCCGACATACAGGGAGGGCGGGGCTGAACTATGTAACAAGAACTACATAAGTGAACAAAACTAAGAAGTACAGAGTTAGAGCTGAACTGAACTAAGAATTATAGAGCTAAATCAGCGTCTACGGGCTACGGATACCACTACTAAACTACCTTCCGGTAATGGCCAAGTTGAAAGAGAATATGCGAGGATGAAATTAGATATGACTGAGGCATGCAGTGTAAGAGGTGGTGGCCGGCGGTGAAGACCGGCGTCGGATCGAGCTCCTGATCAAGGTGCACGTCCTCGTATTGATTCTGGTCAAGACATGCCACATGGATATGGTCGGGGGGCAGAGCTGGAGGAGAGTGGCGATGCTGCTGTAGCCGCCACCGCCATCGAGCGTGGGGAGTCGAAAGTAGCGACTAGTTGGTTGCCGACCTAGGGTTTAGTTGAGCTTGGTTGGAATTGGGAGCTCGTGGGCTGCCGCTAGTTCCATAACTTTTTAGCGCACTATAACGTTACAACAAATAGTGAGCTGAGGTCATTGCGAGTAAATTGTGCATAGCGCTTCGTTCACCTTCTAAATACGTTATAGCATCGTTATAATGTTGAAATAGCGCGCTATTTTTTTAATGACGTATGTATAAGCTCTGAGCCGCCGATGACCGACAACAAACAGGAGGTCGCCACGCTGCTTCAGATGATGATGTGTTTGCGTAGCATAAGCCACCAAAAACGCAAAGGTGGCCGTAGGATGGGTGCGTTCCGAATAGGACATAGTGGGGGTGTGTATTATTTGAAGGAATTGTATGTTACCGAAGTCGGATGATACCATGAAACAATGTGAAACTGGGACATCTCAAAGAAAATACAAATTGGACAGGTTGAATCTCTTGTGGACCACATAGGAGGATAGGCTTAGTGGGTCGTAGTCGGAGCCACAAAGCTTCACATCGTGCCTCACAAAAAAGTGGTACTTATCACACTTTTGTTTTATTTGATTACCTGTAGTACTTTAGGATTTTTCTCGTCCAGGTACATTGGCCAATAATATGTTACCAGGAACAAAGAATCTAAGAGTTCACACTATAGTGCGCATGTTCAGTAAGAAAAAAAAATCAATCTCTTATATTTATGAATTTTTTTAATAACGAGTAACTGAATAGCGATATGAAACAATTTTTTGTCAAGTGAATAGGGTAAATAATTTTTTATATGGAATATAATGTAAATAAGGGTACGCGCTATATGAATCCAGGGTGCAAAATAGTTATTCTACATGCACCATGTTTTTTTGTAGTCGTACACATCATGCTTACGAAAATTTTATCTTATTTCGCATGTTGAGAAAAATAGAAGAAAATATGGACATGACTTAATATTTTTATTTATCCAATACAGAAAAATACGGCGTAAAATCCTTGCCATCTTTGTTTAATCTCTTGACTTCTTTTCATTAATGTAAAATTTGCACGGTATGAGCTTCCTTTAGCAATGTGGTTCAAAAAAAGTTGTGTTATTTACACTGTAACGACTCAGATGCTGCATTTTATTATGTTTTTTTTTGTCTTGAGACAATAAGAACCTATTTATTACTATACAAAACATAAATTTACGAATGCAACAACGTAAAAATATAGTGGGTGCGAACAAGTATTCTGTACCCTGGGTGCTAAATAGCGTTCCGATGTAAAGAAGTGCGGGAGATAAATATTTCACATAGTATTATTTTTCGAACTTTATTTGGAAAGTTGCACCTTTGATATATACTATTTTTAACTTTCAAATGTTTTTTAGTGTACAACTTATTTTTTTTAATGTGCCAATGATTTTTTATTGTTTTAATGTATACTATTCATAATTTTTGTATACTATATGTTTAATTTTATTTCTATGGACAATTTTATTTCTATGGACAACTAATATTTTTTTCTTGTGATTTGAGTTTGACTCGCGACTTTTGAAATTTGATCTTTAAAAAAACTCACTTAAAATTTAGCTTTCATGAAATATAGCAGATAGTTGTCCTGCTATCATATGGATTCTCGCAAACCAAACACACCCTGCATAATTTTTTTTAAGTTCCTACAAAAGTTCTCACTGCATTCTAAATTATATGCCACGGAGTTATCTAGATTTATGTATATTTATATAAACACGTATAAATATAAGTGTATCTATACAAACAAAGAAATCAATCAAACGTATCTCCGTTTCATGTGAAACTGAGGATTACCTACCAACAAACCTGTCCCACCACAGGGATGGCGCGTTATGCCCTCGGCGTAGTCGTAAAAGGTCGTCGGTGTAGTATACGCCGAGGGCCACTTCTAGCGTAGCTCCTCGGTGAAGGTCCACCGCGTCAGAGACACGGTGGCCGTCGGCATATAGGCCCTCGATGCAGGCCACGCCAATCAGTCCGTTAACTTTTAAAAAAATGTAATTATTTTTTTCAATTTTTTAAATCTCTCATATGGACCATTTTAACTCTAACTACCGCTTAATCTTAGGCTTTAACCTGATGGTCAAACTTCCCATTATGGTCACTTATCCTCACACTATTCCACCCCTAGCACGTTTAACATCTTCGTTCCTTTCGGTTGAGCATCGATCTTCTTCACGAAATATTGCCGATAATACTACCATATCAATCCTATTAACCTTGACCGTGATATCAAAACTCTTTATTATTTTGAATTTAAAACAATTATTTAAATAAACTTCAATGGTTAAGTAATAAAAATCTCAATGCAGGATGCAATTACGGTATTATTTTTTAAAAAAAATATAAAATATAAAAATTAAAGTCCTCAATTTCTAGCAGAAATTAAAATCTTCCTTCTTTCATATTTTCATTTGGAATTTTGAGAATCTAAAACTTGGTAACTGGGTAAACCATGATCAATTTGATATATTTCCCACGATCATTTTGATATATTATACAACTTTTTCCGAAGGCCTATGCAAAAGTAAATGCCATTTTACCCTTTTGTAAACTTCTTTTGGAAAAAATTTGAAATTCAAATTTGTTAATTTTCCCAATAGTAGGTTGTGTAACATACATGAATCTCGAAGGTTTTTATTTTTTGAGTTTCTTTTATCATTTTCTGCCATTCAGTTGAAACTTAGAAAAGCGATCCAGCGGGGTGGGTGCATGGAGGGAAAAAGTTCAACCTCTACGCCTAAGGTGGCCTTCGGCGTAGAGACAGAGAAGGCTATGCCGAGGGCAGCCGTCGGCGTAGACTTGACGCCGTCACAGCGCCATCACGACCTAACTTTGGTGGGCCGCATGCACCTGCGATGTGCCGAGGGTGGCCATCGGCGTAGCATTTCCTACGCCGAGAGCATCGCTACGCTGATGGCCCTTTTGGTGGGCTAGCCAGGTGGCCCATACGCCAACAACCCCGATTTTTTGCCATCAGCATATGAGCAAGCCGTCGATGTAGCGGCGATTTTTTTTAAAATAATACATTTTCTCGTTATTTTCAGAAATAATAACCGTTTTCAATCTTTGTCACAAATAATACACTGTCGGGAACACGTAACCCGATTAGAAGAAATCGGGAATAACAAACCCGATTAGGGGTAGTCGGGGTAGGCTACCCCGAGTTCTTCTGATTCTCTGTGCTTAACTTTTGCAGTAATTAGGATAGAGAATCCGATTCATTCAATCGGGAGACATGCCATGCATGCGCCATCAATTTTCAAACAATCGGGGTAGAGCAAGCCGACAATATGTGCTGGGTGCGGATTCCCTGCTACTCGGGGTAGGCTACCCCGACTATCCCTAATCAGGTTTGCTGTTCCCGATTTATTCTAATCGGGGTACGTGACCCCGATAGTGTATTATTTATGACAAAAATTAAAATCGAGTATTATTTCTAAAAATAACGAAAAAATGTACTATTTTTTTTTTTTAGCGATGTAGCGTGCCATTCAAGCAATTTTCTTGCCTTGGTGACAAAGAACGTAAACAAATATTCTCATGCGCCGGCCCATCATGCATGCACCTAATTAACGAAGGATCGCAGCAACACAGCTGAGTATATATAGGTCGTGAACAGACTTTTTCTTGACTGTCCAACAGACGAGCATCCACCTTAGCAATTGTTAATTAGACGCAGCAGACAGTGTCCAAGTTCAATGTATCCGTGCGACCCAAGCTAGATTCCGCTCCGGTGTTGGCCGTTCTTCGGACAAGAGGAGCCTGGTGACACCTCGATGTCTCGAGAGGGGAGATGTCGCGTTTGACTTGGCTTTGCGGCTTCGAGTCGCGGAGTTGCCCGGCATGTACCAACCTTGATCTCCAGCAGTCTAATGGATAGAATAAAGGAAATATTTTCTCTGTGGCTTGATTGCTTTGAAATGGTCTTTGGCCGTGAATATGTCATCCCTACCGTCAGCTTAAATACATGAGACACAGAGCAGAGCGGAAATTGTATTCGCGTTCTTCATTAGTTACAATTCAAGAAATGAGGATTATTGCTATAGTTACGCATTCCCGATCAATATTAATTGTTTCTAATATTAATATAGATGTATCTACATCAATGATAAGGAAA
Source organism: Lolium perenne (assembly GCF_019359855.2). NCBI lineage: Eukaryota > Viridiplantae > Streptophyta > Magnoliopsida > Poales > Poaceae > Lolium > Lolium perenne. The sequence continues at coordinate 273,894,429 of NC_067246.2, read as the reverse complement.
TTAGTAATCGTTAACTGCTCGAGCGGCTTGAGAGTAGTGTATGATCAGAATTCAGACGATTAACTGATGCAATCTACACAAATTAATCACAGAAACACACACATATATATATAAGATAAAGATAAATAATATATGGATCTCTATATGCCTGCCCTACTTTTTTAAGCCCAAAATCCTATTAAAACATGTATGATTTTCCTATTGTCCTACTTTTTTAGAGCCCAAAATCCTATTAAAACATGTATGATTCTCCTATGTGACGTAATTTTCTAGCTCATGAGCGATAAAGTAGCCACTAGCCGCCACAATGTTCCTTTCTTTCGCTATTCCTCCTTTGCCCTCTGATATTTATCTCCCCCACCTACCGACGGTACCATCTATCTTGCATCTCAACCACCTACCCTATCTGAAGGCATCTTGGAGCTCTTCGACAAGCTCCCTCATGGTGGTCGAGATCTTGTAACCAAGGTCTGGTCGGCAACGGTGAGCAATTGTTCTACGGCGGCGGGAATCGAGCTCCTAGAGATGAAAATCAAGTTGAACCTTCGCAAACCTACTTGATTTGGACAGGGTAGAGGCTACACGGGTGATCCACATTGAAAATTTTGCAGCTTTATTGACCAAAGTGGACTAATTAATCAAGAATATTCATAGTAATCGGGATATCAAAGCAATTAATCGGGTTAAAGGATTAACACAAGCGATTAGAGGTAATCGACACGGCCAGACCCCTAGTAGCGAGTAATTGGCCTATTAATCGCTTATTCGGCCTAGTTTTTAAATATGATCTAGACACATTTTAGTTGTAGATACACCAGTGCTAGCGACAGGTAATATAAATCGACGGGAGTGCATTAAAAATATTTTCGGGTATACTGGAAATGTTTCGAGGTACGAAAATCTAGTTGTGCATTCAAAGACAGGCTCATTTCGAGCCTTCCATCTCAACATTTGGTCGTGCTAAATAAGATACTAGAAACATCCCCTCTAAATCCTTAATTATATTATTCTTATTTTTCCAGTCTTGCAAGAGATGCCCTCGATCAGCAACATCATGGCACAGATGGAGTACATGTTACCACTATCAGAGTTGTAGAGTAAAGATCAGTATGTCGTTAGGGACGGCAGCTCGTCATGATTGGACATATTCTGTTCCCAAAATGGTCTGCTTCACTTGCACCTAATGGAAGTGAACTTCATAATGTACATGTCCATGTGCATAAAGTCGTACTAACAAAGGAACACCCACTAGCCCCCGACCCCATTATCCATAGATCATTTGAGCATGAATAGTACTCAAACACGACGATCCTCTTGGCACTTGGAGGCTGGTAGCTAGGGGACATCGTAGTTCAGGTTTCAAAAAGCCTCTCCTCTGTTCAGTTCTTTTCAGCTATAGCAGGCGCAGGTTCAGTGACTCGGTCCTGCTTCACTCTTCCCTGCAATGATCGCACATGCGGAGAGCTTCTAGAAGGGTCTGCATGTTAGCACACCAAGATAGTGTCAGATGGTCCAGCAGTGGATCTCGAATTAATGCCGCATGACGACGCATCCCAGATTGATTGATTCATTGATTAGTGTCCTGTCGCGCCTACATGAGAAGGACATATATATGTACTTCCGGAAGTAAAGAGCTGAAAGAAACCTCGGCCAGAAACCCAAACGAGATTCAGACGCTCCAGCTTTGGTATATTCGCGACACTCATTCAGTTGAGGCAAGAAATCTCCCCAACAAACTTCTAAATACGTTTCGAAAGAACAGGCCAGAACACGACATTAAATGGTAACGACGGAAATGTCGTACTGTCAGGAATCAGGATGGATGGACATATATAGAGGCGAGGACAGTATACTGCATGAGAATGTGCTCGTCTGGAGTGCAACTGCGCCGCAAGAACATCGACTGGTTTATCGTCTCTCCCGCATCAGTTACACACACGGGCTGGGGCAGTTTAACCTCTGCAGGAATTGCAAAATTTTCCCGGTGATTTCAGGTTCATATTTGTTACCGTTATAGCATTCAGAGGTCGTACTGGCAGGCCAAATAGTTAGCGCTTTCAGGCCCATATATAAACTTAACACCTTGTGGGCTTGGCCGTGGTGATTTATATCCTTTTCCGAGAGCATCTCTAGCAGGCGTTTCCTATACACCGACCAGGTCGGCACCTACCGCGCGTCGCACACCCCGCGCGGTACGGGCCGACCCAGTTAGGTGTTGGCCATTTTTTCCGTTTATGTTTATGTTTCTGTTTTCTTTTCTTTTTTTTTCTATTTTTTAAGATTTAATTTAAAACGTTAAATTTGGAAAAATTGTATATTAAATATATTTTTTAGAAAACAATATTTTTCGAAAAGTATGCAGATTTTAAATTGTTTAAATTTCAGAGAAATGAATTTTGAAAAATGTTTAAATTTGAAAAAAAAACAAATTTTGAAAAATGTTCAAAGTCGAAAATTGTTCAAATTCGAAAATTGTGCAAATTCGAAAAATTTTCAATCTGAATTTTTTTAAGTTTGAAAATCGTTCAGTTTAGAAATTTGTTCAAATTCTGAAATCGTTCAATTTTGATATTTGTTCAAATTCGAAAATCGTTCAATTTTGAAATTTGTTTAAATTCGAAAATTGTTCAATTAAAAAATTGTTCAAATTTGAAAATCATTCAAATTCGAAAATTGTTCAAATTTGAAACTGTTCTGATTCAAAACAGAGCATAAAATGGAAAGAAAAATGGGAAAGGAAAAAAGAAAAACAATCTGGACGGCCCAACATACCTGGCAAGGGTGTGCGGTGGTCCGTCCGCATCGACCTGGTCAGCGGACAAGACCTCCCTCTCTAGCACACCCAATATATTTCGCGGATCTGTAAAAAAATCGCTCAGATTTGGGCGAAAAGAGTGACTAGAACATACCCCTCAATTTCGCTAAAACCATAAAGAAAATCTGAGGGGATCGGTAAAATCGATCGCCAAAACTGTAGAAGAGTTTTTCCGAGGGCCGATGGGGGTACATCCTCATTGCTGCGAGGCCTTGTGCGAATAAAGTCCTAGGCGCGCGTAGACATTTCAGCTAGCTTCCGCCCCTGTCTTTGCCGCCGCGTCGCCGTAGATCCCGACGGATTCCTTGCTCCCTCGCCCTTTTCTAGCCGCTAGAAATCTGTTCCCCGCCCCGTCGCACCATTCCCCCAACTCCCGGGAGGCCGTCCGCCGCTCAATCAACCGGATCTCGCCCGTGGTTGTCGCCGCCATGGATCTCGACCGGAGCTCAAGCGCGCCGGTGTTGTAGGCTTTGCGGTGCGTCACTGGTGTGCGAAAAAGTCGAGGTTCCACTGTGAATCGGTGCACCGCAACAAGTAGCCTTGGGGCTCGGCAAATCGTCCGCGTCCAAGTCACCGCCGCCCCGATTCACCCGCCACCGCGAAGGTATGCTACCCTTTCTTTCGAAGTATCCGACCGCAGCAACCGTCGTAGACAGTACTGATTTCGCAGCCGCGCTTGTAAATGCCGTTGAGCCCATGCGCCAAGTTTTCGATGGAAGATTCGTCAGACTCTGCCGACTCTGATTTGGTTGATCTGCTCGACGATGGCTGATACGTTGCAAACGTATATATAATTTTTGATGCTCTATGCTTGTTTTACACTAATTTATATATGTTTTGTTTACACTTTGTTTCACTTTTATACTTTTTTCGGCACTAACTATTGACAAGATGCCACAATACCAGTTTCCTGTTTCCTGTTGTATTGTATTTTAGAAAAGTTTGACAGGAAATATTCTCGGAATTGGACAAAACAAAAGCCGAAGTTCTTATTTTACCGTAACGAAGACGGAGTTCAGAGGAGAGACGAAGGGGCACCACAGGGCGACCACACCTGCCCTTGGCGCGGCCCAAGTCCTGGACGCGCCATGGGGTGGTGTGGGCCCCCAGGCGTCCACTGACCTCACCCTTTCGTCTATTTATTCACGATCTCGGGAAAACCTAAACACCCGATCCTCTATCCACGAAAAGTTTCGTCGCGGCCGCCATCACCGACCCTAGATCGGGAGGTTCTGGGGCTCTTCCCGGCACCCAGTCGGAGAGGAAGATCATCAACGGAGGCTTGTACGTCGCCATGCCCGCCTTCAAAGTTATACGTGAGTAGTTCATCTCTGGACTACGGGTCCATAACAATAGCTAGATGGTTGTCTCCTCCAATATATACTTCATGTTTAGATCTTGTGAGTTGCCTATCATTATCAAGATCATCTTTATGTAATGCTACATATTGTGTTTGCGGGGATCCGATGAATATTGAATACTATGTTGAGATCGATTATATACTTGTCATTGTGATCTTGCATGCCCTCCGTTGCTAGTAGATGTTGTGGCCAAGTAAATGCTTGTGACTCCAAGGGGGAGTATTTATGCTCGATAGTGGGTTTATGCCTCTAGTTTTCTGGAAGAGTGACAATAACTTCTAAGATTGTAGATGTGTTATTGCTACTAGGGAGAAAACAACAATGTTTTATCTATAGGTAATTCTATTGTTTACTTTACACACATTGCTTAATGTGATAATCTGTTGCTTGCAACTTAATACTAGAAGGGGTTCGGATGATAACCGGAAGGTGGATTATTAGTCATAGACACAGTTGAATTACGGTCTATGTATTATGTTGTAATGCCCAAATAAATCTCATAGTAATTATATTGTCATGTATGGTCTTTATTGTGCCAATTGCACAGCTGTAATTGTTCACCAAACATGTTATTTATCTTTATGGAGAGATAGCTCTAGTGAAATGTGGACACCAGTCCTTTCTTTTACACTGATAAAATCATCTTGTTCTGTTTACTTACTGCAAACACTGTTCTCTTTAATTTCACTCCAAACAAACATCTCTTTCCTGGTTAATCCTTTGTTTTCAGCAAAACCGGTGAGATTGATAACCTCACTGTAAGTTGGGGAAAAATATTTTGGTTGTGTTGTGTGCAAGTTCCACGTTGTTGCTGACGTCGGTAGTGTGTCCTACCACAAGTCAGCTAGCAACACCTCCAGAAGTCATGCCTTTCTCCTACTGGTCGATTAAACCTTGATTTCTTACTGAGGCGACCAGGGTCCAAAGTGAGGCGGCTACGCATTCCTCGGAATCGCGCGGTCAGCCACAACCTGCTCATGCGCGAGTCTTTCCCGAGCTACCAAAATATCCGGCTCATCTTTTTCGTCGTCTCTACATAATGCGGAGATCTCTTTTCAATGAGATCATCAAAACTTGCGAGGCGTAAACTTGCTATTTTAAACGCAAAGAGAAATGCAGCTGGATTGCTAGGATTTAGAGCTTACCAAAATATTTTTGCGGTGATGAGGGTGCTTGCCTATGAAAATATTTGTGAAGACCATTAGGAACCAGAGAGCCAAGCTGAACCTGAATTTGCAAAGGCACAAGAGGCATCCCGGAAGGACATTGAGCAAGATTTCGGTGTTCCAGGTCCGGTTAGTTTTGGGACAAAGAAACACTCAATGACATCATGACCGCTTGTGTGATTCTTCACAACATGATCATCGGCGATGAGAGGGATTTGAACTTACAGATCTTCTTTGACAATATTAGTACCCGGGTGTACCCATTAAGGAATCTGAACCAAATCGAAGCATTTCTTGAGACATACCACACCATTGAGAACGCCGGGGCGCACAAGTAGCTTCATCTTGATCTGATTCAACACCATTTGATGAGGCAGGACGGTGGCTAGTGTTCCGGTTCTATTTAATTCATTTGATTTCATATTCATTGAGGTGTGATTTGAACTATTATTTGCATTATAAACTATTTGTTTAATTATTCGGATTTAAACTATTGTTGTAATAAAAATTATTATTGTATTGTGTGCTGTTTGAAACTATCAAAATTTAGTTTATATTTGTTGTCATAGTTTTACATTTTCATATACTATGTCACATAGATGTGTTGAAGTATGCAAAAAATCTGATTTGGAGGTTTGGTGCGGTTTTGCGTGGACCAGACCCCGCATAGCAAACGGCATAACCGTATATGTTGGGATATGCGGTTGTGCCACTTGCCTATGCGGGGTCTGGTCCGCGGATGCTTTTTTTGGGTCCTCAAATCGCATTTTTTGGGTCTGTAAACGCACCGTTTACTGTCTGCGATTTGAGGAGTGTGCTAGAGATGCTTTTACATTGCAAATTTAACAATTTTGCTAAAAGTATGTACTTATAGAAATTTGATATCTTCATTACGGAACTCCAAGACTTTGTGAAATGAAACATTACAAGACGGCCAGAGCAAATGACATTAATGACGACGCTTTTTTATATGAAGCAAAAGGCAGAGTGTGCACGCTAAGAGCATCTCCACTCGTCCCCCCGAACAGGCCCCCGGCGAGCGTTTTTTCCATCCGGACGGCGTAATTCGGCCCAGTCGCGCCCCCGGTTCCTCGTTTTCGTCCGGATTTGGGCCTAAATCCATCCGGCGATCCCACGACATCCCCGGCCCCCCGGGGAGCGCTCGGGGACTCCGGACGAAACGAAAGCGCGCGAAACGGCGAGGAAACTTCCCGCGCGTCTGGTGGCCCCAACTTGTCGGCGAGAGAAACCGATCGTCGTCCTCATCGCATCGTCTTCCGCGCGCTGTAAAAGCCTGCCGCCGGCATGCATTCGCCGGCCACGCGGCGAGTTAATGTCGTCGTCTTCCGCGCGCTGTAAAAGCCTGCCGCCGGCATGCATTCGCCGGCCACGCGGCGAGTTAATGTCTTCGTCTTCCGCGCACGCATCGTCTTCCGCGCACGCATCGTCTTCCGCTGTAAAAGGCTGCCGCCGGTCAGCTCGCCGCGGACGCGTCGCAATCCACGCGGCATTTAATCCCCGCGCCAGCCACGCCTATATACGCCGGTCCGCTCGCCGCGAGGCGTACCCCGTGCTCCACTCTCCCTCCACTCTCCCTCTACTCTCAAGATGGCGTTCTACGGCGACGACGGCGCAGCCAACAACGGCTTCCCCCGCCGGTCTCTCCACGCGTGGGAGGGGCACCTCCTCCACCAGGCGGGGTACCCCTGCCCGCCGGACACGAGGCCTCCCGGAGGCGGCTGGCGGCTAAGTGCTGGCGGCGTTCCAATCCCGCCGCCGCCTCATGGCCACGCCCTCGACGTCGCCATCGAGGAGGCGAGGATGACGATGACCGACGAGGAGCGCGCCGAGCCGCGCCACCACCCCGACAACTACACGGCGTGGAACTCGTACTTCCTCCAGCGGTGGGAGCGGGAGCTGGCGGCCTACGACGGCCCGCCGCCTCCGCCTGCGCGCAACAACGCCGCGGGCCGCCGACGGTGGTGGAGCGCGCCGGGCCGGACACTCGAGGCCGTCGTCGAGCACATCGAGGCGGCAACTCCCCGGTGCTCGGGATGCCCCCTCTATCGGCATCGAGGGCATCGGCGAGCCGCCGTCGGGAAGCGTCGGCAGCCACGGCGCATGGCTGCCAGCTCGTCGTCTTCCGGATCGGCGTCAAGGTCATCCTTGGCGCCGGTGAAGAGGAGGAGGCGACGTCGCCTTCGACGCCGGTGCGCGTCAAGAAGGAGCCGGCGTCTCCGCCGGCGACCGTAGGGCGCAGCAGCGGCGCCCTCGTCATCCGAGAACAGCCTTCCGCGCCGCAGCGGTCGGAAGAAGACGAAGAAAGAGGCCGCCGCAAGCCAGCTCGCCGAGGAGGAGGCGAAGCGCGCGGAGGAGGCCGCGATGGCGGAGGCGATCGCCGTGTCGCTTGCCGACATGGAGGAGGAGAAGCGCGCGGACGACGCCGCATCGGATCGGGCCAGCGCGATCGGCAGCGCCAGAGGCGGAGCAGGCGGCGGCCGCCGGACACGGCCGCCGCACGCCAACTCGCCGCCCGCGCCGCTCCAACCGCCAACGACGATGTCGCGCGGTACCGCCGTCCTGCGACACCTCCATCCGGCGTTGCTGTCCCCGTCGTCGACCTCGAGTCCTCCGACGACGACTGGTACAAGCCATCCCCGGGGTGGGGAGACGCCGGCCAGGGCAGCAGCAGCCAGGCCGCGCAGCCGAAGGCCAACGACGACGGCTCCGACGACGACGGCGACGGCGACTACACGGTGTTCTACCGCCATTTGGGCATGTAGAGCGCCGTGTTTTAAAATTAGCGTTTGAATTCCCCTAGCCGAATTCGAAATATAGTCGAATTCGGCCTCTATGTATGAACTCCGCCCGTTTTAGTCTAAATATCATTAAATTTAGTCTATATTCACCCGAATTTAGCCGAAGTTTGTCAAGTTTCCGTTTTTTAAATTCGCATCGTCGACTTCGCCTGGGCACGCGGCTGGGAAACTACTACTCCCCACGCCAAATCTTCCTCCAATCCGGACGAAAATTTCGCCGGATTTGTGCGTGGGGAGCGCCAACGAGTGGGGATGCTCTAATGGCACAGCCCGTGGTCATCTACCATCCCACTACCAACAGTCTTCGTCAATGAACGTCCCCAAACAATCCTTAGCTCAAAGGAGAAACGGGTGAATAGGCGAGGCGTGCCTCAGCTTCGGTGGTCACTCACATTAGAGGTCCAACGGGCGAAATGGTACACATGCAGGGCACGCTTGTTCTGTGTGCTTGCTTACTTTGCGCATGCAAAAAAGAACAGGTTGGTTGGGCGCAAGGGAGAAGAAAACTCATGAATGGGAGATGGAGATGTAAAATATGCATGACTTCCCGGGGAAAATAGGATGAGGTTGCATGTTTATACTTCCAACGCAAAGCGATGCGCCTTCTCTGGTATCTCTCCATATTTGAGTGATGTACAACAACCATACCATTTCCTCCTGACCGAGAGTCCTGAGATTTTGGAGAGAAACAAACCAATACTAAGTACCAACACTGTTGCTAGGAAAGAGTTTAGACCATTGATTCTGAAGTTCCGGTACTTGCTCAATTTCTTCCATTGCCCTTCGTCCTTAGTGAACCTCCTTGCCATCCCTCCCCACACCAACCGGTTCGTTCTCAAAATCAGTACCAATCTAAATCGACACAATTTGTGAAAATGAAAGAATTATGCATGTGCGAGAAGATTGGTCCGAGGTATCGACGAACTTACAGTGCCAGCAAGAGCGTAGACAAAACAACAATCATGGATTCACCTGAAGACAAAGTGTAGTTGCACGGTCGAAGAAGAAGAAAGATGTGGCAACTCTACCCCAACCCTAGATCAATCGTCGGGAGCGAAGACACATCTCCAGTGAGGACTCGAAGCACCGACTAGCCATTAATATATAGAAACAGTACTATGTAAATAACATCATTACTCCCTCCATTCCTATAGTCATATCGTGGTCGGAGAACACCGGCGACGGAGCAAATGGTGACGAGCTTCCGAGGGACCAGAGAAAACACCGCATGCCTACCCAATCTTGAAGTTTCTTTTTCGGAAGAGCTAATCGTTAGGACTCAACGATGGGGATGTCAAGGCGGTAACATCGGGACTGACCGGCCCTTGTTTGTTGTACGGTGACTTATCGGACTACACCTAACTGGTGGACGGGTTAAACATGTTAAATCTACTAGCTAGATGAGGAAGACGAAGACATCATAGGATGGAGACGTAAACTGCTGTCAGATGCAAATAAACGGTGGAATTTGTATATTACAGCACCACTACAATAGACAAAACAGGCAAGCCGTGCCCCACCCCAAAGCTCACTATGGGAGACTACATTTTTAGAGGCATTTCCTCTTGAGGCATCTTATGGAACTGCCTCTAAAGATCATCTTTGGAGGCATATACATGAATGTACCTCTAATAATGTTATCTTTAGGGGCATCTTAAGTGAAGTGCCTCTAAAGATACCATATTTAGAGGCATTTAGAAGAAGTGCCTCTAAAAATAGGCATCTTTAGAGTTATTTCACTTTATGCCTCTGTAAATGATATCTTTAGAGGCACTTGTCAATCTGCCTCTGAAAATAATTAAGGCATTTTGAGTGAAGTGTCTCTAAAGATACCATAGTTAGGGATATTCACCCTCTAAAAATATTTGGAACATTTTAAGTGAAGTGTCTCTAAAAATAGATATCTTTAGAGGCATTTCACTTTGTACCTCTGTAAATGATATTTTTAGAGGCACTTTTCAATGTGCGTCTGAAACAGTGCATGCGTTCTATAAACGATATCACTCTGAGTGTGTAATTTTAGACTCTGAATCCTGACCGTGCAGCATATGCTATTTTTTATGGGTATTTCAACTAAAATATTACCTCTAAAAATACTACCTCCGTTTCAAGGAATAAGGCACACGTGTATTCTAAGACGAACTTTGATCATGAAAATTAAGCAACAAAATTTGATTATATTATATGTAATTAGTATCGTTGGATTCGTATTGAAAAACACTTTTTAATGATACTAATTTCATACAAATATTCCTTATCTATTTGAAGTAATTCTTGGTCAAACAAAAAGCTTGTAAAACGAGAACGCCTTATTCCTTGAAACGGAGGTAGTATCATATCAGTGGAATTTACTGTCCCGTCTCGTGCCAGTGCCAATTTACTTCGATTCTTAATGCGATTATACGTTCTAAATAGAGTCCCATCTGAAGCGAATAAAGATTGCCATCCAAAAATCACCCAAAATTTTGCATTTGCCATCAATGTGTTTCTTCTGTTTTCCTCTGTGAAGATTTTGCACTTTTTCAAAATCTTCATTCCCTTTTTAGGACTTTTTTTTGCACGCACACGCACGCATGCATCGGTGACGGACGGATCCTTTTGACTTGTCACGCCAGGCCAGACATGAAATCACCAGGACACGAACCAAACTACTCCGTACTACGAAAGAAGTCTACATACCCCCTAACTATGCTTTGGACCGGAGGGTCCGATGGTTAGCTCGAGTTGGTGGCTTCCCCGCAACCCAGGTTCGAATCTCCTCGAACGCGGAATTGTGGCTCATTTAGCTTCTTCTATAAGAATATGCCCTGGGTGCTAGTGCCCATGGGTCTCGTTTTTTTAACTATCTGCTTTGGAATGGAGAACCCCCTAAGTTTAAAATGGGGCACTTAACCCCCCTAAGGTCTTGTTTGATACTAGAGTTTTAGTGGGGATTAGCGGGGATAATCCGCTCCAAATTTTAAATCCCCACTTATCTCCAATGCATGTTTGGTGCTAGAGTATGAGAGAGTTTAATCCCCACTTTTTCCCACTTTTCCCCAAATTTTTAGTGTAATTTTCTCAATCCCCAATACTCTACCCCTACCTAGTGGATTGGGGATGGGGTTTTGTGGGGATTGGGTGACAGCAGTGATTCACCCAATACTCTAGAGTATTATCCCCACTAATTCCCACTGAAACACTAGTACCAAACAAGGCCTATGTATAGGATATCAGGCAATTGACCCCCTTGGCACAGTAAAAGCTGTTTCCATGCGCAGTATTCGATGACGTGGACAGTGGTTTCAGCCTTGCATGCGGCCTCCCGTACTCTGTTTCCTCCCTCTGGATTTTGGCCGTAAAGCGGTAAAAAAAAACAAATTGGCTGGAGCTAGGAAGATAGGGAAAGACGGCTGGGCAAATCCGGGGATGACGGGCACCTCGCCGTGGCACATCGGCTCCCATGCTCTTCTGCGCGGACAGCCGCTGGCACGGGCCACGGGCGCCGCCCGGGACGCCGAGCGTGTCCTCCTCCTAGGTAGAGAAGACGCGGTCGATTGGGAGCACCTCCCGGGAGCGCGCGCGTTGGCGCTATGTCACGGCCGCAGTGTCCAAGGGGCCATGTCAAAGAAGTCGGCGACGCGCGCGTCGGGGTCGCCAGCTTGCCGGCGAAGGCCTGCCTCGAGCCTAGCGAGCGCAGCGGCGGCGTGCAGCGCGTCCTCCGTGCCCGCCCCGCAGCCGTCGATGGCCAGCATACGGACACGCCCGGCGTTGGCTCCGAGGCCGGCGGCGTGCTCACGGCCATGCTGTTCCTCAAGGGCGCCGACGGGCGGCCCCGCTTCACGGCCGAGGAGGCGCTCGCCTTCGTGACCGGGAGCGTCGGGAAGGACTGGGTGGCCGGCACCGCAGGTTAGCCAAGCTGTTCTGCGGTGGGGCGCCGAGCGCTTCGACGTCTTTCGGGCGGGTGTTCGGCGACACCACGCTCGGCAGGGACACCGTGGCGCCGCTGCTCGTGCCCTGCTACGACCTCGCCACGGGCGCGCCCTTCGTGTTCTCGCGCGCCGACGCCGTCGAGAGAGACAACTTGGACTTTCGCCTCAGCGACGTCTGCGTGGCCACCTGCGCCGCCGCCGGCCATCGTGGCCGCGTCGGGTGCCGTCGCCGCCATGGGCAACCCGGCCTCCGCGGCGATCACGCACGTAGTGCACAACAAGCAGGAGTTCCCGCTTGACGCCGGCATGGACGACATCATCATTCTGTCCATCGGCACTGGCGGTTCGTCCACCTCCTCTGGCGCACACGGGTGGAACACGCCGATGCCCTCGAGCTCTTCGTCGCGGGACAAGCTAGCGCGCGACGCCGGAGGTGAGGAGGTGGTCGCCGTCCTCAAGCGAAAGCTCGAGCTGCGTGACCTCTACCGTCCGCCTCCCCTGGACTAGGAGGGGCCTCGCCGGCTCGCCCCAACAGCCGGTAGCAACGGGGCGGCGGGAGGAGGCTGGCCAACCTCAAGATCGCCCGCGTAGCGAGGAGCTTGCGCGCTGAGTCTCGCCGGCGGTGGTTGTGTAATTGTGTTGTCAATAAAATTCTTGCCAAAACTTTAACCGGAAAAGGTTCTAGTCAAGCGCCTATGTGGCTCAAACCAGTCCACGCTAGCAATACCACCGTCCAAAACCACTCTTATTGTGTTGAGGGGGTCAATTGTCTGGTATTGCATAGTTAGGGGGGTCAAATGACCCATTTTAAACTTAGGGGGGGGGGGGGTTTCTGTCCCAAACATGATAGTTAGGGGGTCGTTGCCGTGCTGAAGCAGGCCGAGGAGGGCTAGCTGGTGGATAACGTGCGCCTCATGGATCGGAATCTGCGCTACCTGCCCGAGGCGTTCGGAAGGATCCAGGGCATTTGCTTGCTCGACGTCTCACACAACCAGTTCAAGGTGCTTCGCAAAAAAAAAAAAAACCAGTTCAAGGTGAGAAACCTCTCATCTCATACTATGTTTAGATCTCTGTTTATTTAGATCCCATGTACTCCGTAGTAGTAATTTACGGTACTAACATGGGCCACGAAAAAATAACTTTAGTTCTGGTGTGTTTGTCAAGGATTAGCATTGTTGTGCGACTGTATATGTGCACACCTTAGATTGTCTTTGTCCCTGATTGCATGCTTCGAATTATGTGCTAAATAGTTTGGGTACTGAATTGTCAGTGCAGTATGATAGTTCTTAATTATGTATATCTGGTACTAAGAGTGTGTCTCTATACTAGATTAGTAGTACTGATTTGGTCACTTAGGTTTGGCATGAAGGTGAGTGGATACTATTATTTGGACTACAAGTTATCCCATGCTTTATGTCTTATAATGGTGCACTGCTGAAGATGGATTTAGGATGGAAACAATTGTTAGTACATATATACTATATATTAAAGCTGATCCATTTTGCTTTAACCATATTAATCTGGATACTGTTCACTTCACCTTTTCATCCAATCAAATTTCGTCACGTAACCCTTTTGCCCTCTAGATGATAGACTTCTTTACTACTCTTCACTCCTGCCATTTTGTAGTGCAGTTCTGTGACATGGTGTATAAAGGAATGATGACACGTATGGCTAGGTTTTCTAGACATAGACACGTCAGGATACGATACACAACTTTTGCTCTCGCCTCAAGCATTTGAGCACTGGTTACTTACACATGAGCAATGCACTTTTCCTTTTGGATTTTTTTAAAAATTCATACTATGTTCAAAAGAATCTTATGGTAATTTTTTGCAGTAGATCATCGGTATTCCTAATAATATGTCGCGTGAACAATATTTAAAAACTCAGTTTCTAATTTCTCACAGTAGATGAACAGTGCACTTTTTCTTTCGGATTTTTTAAAAAATTCATACTATTTTCAAAAGAATCTTATGGTAATTTTTTGCAGTAGATCATCGGTATTCCTAATAATATGTCGCGTGAACAATATTTAAAAACTCAGTTTCTAATTTCTCACAGTAGATCGTCGGTTGAAATAGTTAGCTTTCGTAATAATTTGTCACGTTAACAATATAGTTAGTTTTTTTTGCCAGGCGGTTACTATCTATAATTTCCTCAAAACAATTCTCGATGCAATCCTTAAATGTCAACGGTAATTTTTCGGTGTCAGCTATGAAATAGGTCATTGATTACCTAATATTTAATTATTTGAGGGCGCATATTCTAGCGACGATAATTTCTCAACAGTGTAACAATGTGGTACTTTCAACCTCAAGTTTACTTACGGCAGTAATTTTTTCGCGAGGTGGCAAGTACCTATAATTTTGTAGGAAGCAATTTTTCAGTAGACATCTTGAACACGCCGTTAACTACCTACTATTAATTATTTAAGGTCACATATTTCTCTGCCGGTCATTTTTAAACGACGCACAAGGGTAGTAATTATTACACGAATCTTCAACCTCAACCGTTGTTCTGGATAGTAATTACCCGCTGATATTTATTTAGTAGTGCATAATTCTTCAAAGATGATTTTAAAAAAAATCCAACATCCGCCACCACTTTTACTCGGCGAAAATAATGTTGTTTTCTTCTACAGTAACATCGAAAAAATATACTTACTCCACCATCCATCACATTTTCACTTGGAATGACCTTCTTCTATGATAACTTTACAAAGATTGATTTAGTCTATCACCCGTTGCCTCTGTCGGTCAGAGAAATACTACCATTTCCTTTTGTGGAAACACGGAAAACTAAAGCACTCCACCATCCACTGCCTATTTCAACACTTCCGCGGTATTTTAGCAACTCAGATATTGTTTTATTTCTACAATATTTTAACCAACGATCTATAAACAAAAGCACTCCACCATCTGCCACCTACTATTTCACTGGCACTTCCAAGGTACTTCAGCAGCCTAGATATTGTATTATTTCCACAAAATTGTAACCAACGATCTTGCTTCCGCGGTACACCAACAACCCAAATATTATATTATTTTCACAAAATTGTAACCAACAATCTTCATACCAAGGACGCGGTTAAGTTTTAGATGTTTCTTCAGCTGTTTTTGAAAAGGAATCCCGCACTCTTAAGCCTGAAAATGTCGTTTTTTAAAAATAATGCCGCACCGTAGATAACACGGGCGCGGCGTGCGCCGCGCCGCAAACTTCCTAGTTGATTTTGAAATCTGTTGGCTGTGAATTTTGTAATTGGAATGTATTTTCTTAAACCGCCTTGTTTGGTTAGTCCCATCCCCATAACAGACGAGCTGATTTTGCGCTTAACCAAATGCGGTGCAGGATTCCATATTCTTCCATTGTTGGTCAACTTATGTTTGGCATCCATGATTATAAACATTTTCATAAATGCACAATATCTATCTCTGCTGATGTTCATCCTTTAGTCAATATGCTTAGAAACCAATTCATGGAAAATTCCTTGAAATAAGTAAACTATCAGCACCAACGGTACAATTTTCCATGATAACAATTTCTATGTGAATGTTCCCACAGCAACGCGTGGTGAATCATGTAGTTTTATTGATGACTTATGCCACAATTGTTAGTGATTTTTAAGCAGCAACATGGGAAATTGTCCATGAACTTAATGATGGTGTGGTTTCTTTGGGTGGTTGTGTAGCTAGGCCTTGAGCTGCCTTGCGTATTGGTAGCTGATGATAAGAGAATATACATCTGTTTATTTGACTGATGAGTCCTTGACTTTGTATTACTGTCAAATGTAAGTTTCTTATTTTATTTTAACATGCGTGATTTGTTTATGGCTGGGGGCACAAAAGTTTTTTCATGGGTTTGAAAATTATGTATACTGTTTTTCAAAGCAGGCAGTATTATCTGGGATGCAACTCCTGTGAATTGCTAATAGTGGTCTTACTAGATGCTATATTTTGAGCTCATACACCATGCTCTGGTGGTTGTGGGCATGTTATACTCATGTTTACTAACCACATGCTCTCTGCAATTTGGATTGATCTTAACAAGGGACCTGCTATCTTCTTGCACATGAATAGACCTTATACTGTTAGTACTGATCATCTGTTCTCTCCTACTACAACATTGAGGAGGTAATCCATAATTTAAGTTACAGACTGAGCAAGCTGCACTGTTTGGATTTCTTTGCATCTAGTGTTTGAATTCAGTATGAATTAAGTTCCTGTATTATGCTTTATTCTTTTATCTCAACAATATGCCACCAAGAACATTTTCCGTGACAGTAAACCTCCATTGGTGCTGCAGATCAGTTCATTGACAGTAAATCTCAGGGAACATTTCTCTGCCAGTAATGTCTACAATGGTTGTTGGGAGGAGTACGGGCTTATTGGCTTCATCAGCTACATCCTAGGCATTCCCTTCATCAGGTTCATCTTTGATTTGACTGCTTTAGATATTGATGGCAGCTGCTGGTATTATTGTTTGCTTTGGCATGTCACTACTATATCTTAATCCAAATGTTCTTGAGTTGTAATCCATATGTCTTAAGTTATACTAACAACACTTCATATAGCAAATCATGGCTGCTCTGACACGAAGACACGTCCACAAAAGGAAAATGTATAGGTTATATCTTATCTCTTATGAGAACCATCTTCATGCTATTTCACTATAATTATTGCTTCACATGTGTTTCTTATCTGCTTTTGTTACCGCTGCTGAGTTGGCATTATTGTTTTTTGTTAGCTATGCATATTGAAAATCCTATTTCGATCAAGGAAATTGTGCTACGGAGTATCATGTTTACTTAGTCTATAGAAGATTTAAGCTCACATCGTCTATGTTTTTTTTTGTGTTATTTGGCAAACTTTTAGTGCTCCCTGTTTATATTTGAAAAAATGGATTTCTAACAGAGTAGGATGTATTTTATCGTATTTGTCTAACCAGCTTTTACGTATATTACCGTGTTGAACTTAATACAAATGTTCAAGTTTACTGTCTATTTCTGAAATTTGGGTTGCTTATATGACAGATTAGTGAAGGTAGGCTGTTAGTGCTCCAAAATTCTACCTCTGGTACTCTAGAAAGTAATCTTATCTTATTGTTATTGCTAGCTGAATATGCAGTTTAATTTCAGCAGTTCCTAACATCACCTTTTGATAGCCGGTCTGCTAATACCTTTTCTTCCAAGTTTATTTCAGATGTTTTTCCGTACATGACTAGTGAAACTGAGGTATATTTCATGTAATATAGAAAACGTTTGCGTCGCTGTGTTTCAAAGTATGACTAACATTGTAGTCTCAGTTGAATTACGTAGGAAGCATCATAATGATGTTAGCCTTTTATTGTTCTTGAACACTATACTGGCTGTTATCTTTGTTTGCTTTATCTTATGGCAAAATAGTATTTGCATGACCATGTTGATGAAAACTTAATACATTGCTTGATTCTATTTAAAGTTCTTCATTCTCCTCTCTTTTTCATATTCAGTGTTTTCTGGTAATCCTACATGAGAGTATTGTCACTTTCCATATTGACTTTATAGACTATGTACGCACATTTTCACTGATGCCGAATATGTTGCCTATGCACTGTGCAATAGTCAGTTCACTTCTTTGGCTTATATGTCTTTTGTCTTGCTTCCACATATGCAGTAGAACGTCTTCAATGTTCGGTGGAAGATCGAGAAATTGTAGAGTGATGGAGGCAATCTTCAACTTCTGGTGGAAGATCGAGAAATTGTAGAGTGATGGAGGCACCGTGAGCAGTACCCTCACCGTCGAGGGTGTCCTTGTTGCCTCCTACCTCACCATGTATGTCCAGCAATTGGTTTTCACCAGCATTTACATACTGTGATTGTTACTGGAAGCATACTGTGAACATCTTACTGCTGCGTTCAACTTCTTTAAAGTTCAGATTCGGATTTGTAATTTACTATTGTTGGCAACTTCTTTAAGTTGATGTGAAGTTGCTGTCTCACAAGATCATGTGACCATCTTATTGTGAAGTATGTATTGCTTCATTGGATGTGAATTATTGATATTGCTATTGTGTCTGCAAATTATAGATTTAATGTGAAAATATGCTATTTTTAGGGGCAATTTGACAAAGTGCGGCTAAAGATATATAGAGACAATTTGCCAAAATGCGGCTAAAAATATATAGAGGCAATATGCCAAAGTGCGGCTAAAGATATATAGAGACGCTATGGCAAAGTGTGGCTAAAAATATTTACTGGCAATATGTCAAAGTGGGCTAAAGATATATAGAGGCAATTATTGCCAAAGTGGGCTAAAGATATATAGAGCCAATTAAAGAAGTGCCTCTAAAATATATAGGGACATTTATAGAAGTGCCTCTAAAATATATAGGGGCAACTAGAAAAGTACGTATTTAGAGGCATTTTTTCAAAGTGCGGCTAAATTTTTTAGCAAGCATGTTTTAATTAGGCACCTTTTTAAATGCCTCTAAAAATAATTAGAAGCACTTTAGTTATTTTTAGAGGCACTTTAAAGTGCCCCTAATAATACGCTCTGTCGTAGTGGCTGCCTACGCGGGTGGTGGCCTTGTTCTGTGCCGCTTTAAGAGCATCACTAGCAGTGTCCTCAAACTGGTCAAACCCTCAAAATAACTGCTTTTTTGAGAGTTGAGGTGGAAAGTTGGCTCGAAATAGAGCCCTCAAACCTTCAAAAAAAAATTGAAGGTCCAGCCCTTATTTTCCATCCCAACCTGCACAAACACAGGTTGAGAGGCAAAACTGAAGGGGTCAACGCTGGCTGGCGGGAGGAAAAAAATCCCCTAACTGCCGATTCATCCTCGCCACCGCGGGACGCCGCCTGGCTCGATTCAGCCGCCACCGGCCGTCCCCCGTCGCGACCGGATTCGGCCACCACCGGCCGTCCCCTGCCTCCCCGCCGCAGCCCGATTCGGCCACCACCGGCCGTCCCCGCCTCCCTGCCTCCCGGTCGTCCCCCGCCGCGGCCCGATTCGGCCACTACCGGCCGTCCCCCGCCTCCCACCATCCCCCGTTGCGGCCTGATTCGGTCGCCACCGGCCGTCCCCCGCCTCCGTGCCATCCCCCGCCTCCTCCCCGCGCCCGCCTCCTCGTCAGCGCGCTCCGTCGCCCCGCCCAATTCGGCCGCCACCTTCCAATTCGTCGCGTCAGAGGCAGATTTCTGGCTCCCGGCGGCCGTCGCGCTCCCATGTGCACCCCTGCCATGGAGCCCCTCCCGCCTCTGCGCGAGCTCGCGGTCCGTCCCGTATGTAGCGGCGGCTCAGAGTCAAAAATAATTATGTTTTAAAGGTTGGTTTGAGAGCACCGATCTGCGCCGGCCGTTTTGGCCATTCAAATTCGCGTTTTCTCGGCCCTCAAACTGGTTTTGAGGGATACCAGTTTGAGGGCACTACTAGTGATGCTCTAAGGGATTCTCCACGGACACGACCCAAACAATTCTGCCGCACCTAAACGGGTCCGCGCGGAATGACATACCAGACGCACATGCAATGGTCGACCAATCCTTCTGACGCCAAGTCCATCAAATTTATGGAACCGATGTATTTTGACGGACAACATGGGTGTCCTCCCACGCGTACCGTAGGCCTGCATGGCAGGGACCGAAAGCAGAAGGCTGACCGCCGACAACAGCGATGACCATCAAACCGTCGCTGACCACTGCGACCCTCGCCTCAACTCCTACACGGGCATTGATGCTGATGGTACTAGAAAGTTGAGCGAGCATTGATGGCCAGGGCTAGTTAACCTGGCTAGACACCCTCCTCTCGTCCCTATTGCATCGACATTGCCGCCAGGAAATGACCACAAATGTCCCCACGCCGATGAAGATGCCTAAGTGGCTGAAGATGACGACAAATGACCACGATACTAGATCCTCGTCGCTCCGCCGTAGCCGATTGTCTCTGCTAGGATGGTCACCTCCGCGTGCTCGGAATTTGTCACCGCCTCCATGGGCGGCAGGTTTCATCAGTCCGCAAGCCGCTGAGGCGGCGGTGCGCTACATCCACCCCGGCTAGCCACGGGAGCGCAACATGCATTAGGTGCCTATGCTAGAGTGCCAGCGCCGGTGGGCATGGGAGGACCTGTGCCTATAACGCGACGTCTCGCTGCCCGGCCATAGGCACATCAACCGCGCCAGGGTGCCGGTGCCGTCAGCACCGACGGACGGGCCAACGCTGCAAGCGAAGATGCAACACCTCATCCCCGTCTTCCACATGCGATGTGGTACGACTGCATGTACCTGTGGGCTGATTTCTAGCGAGCTTTCCTCGCCTAGGAGCATGAGGCGCGGTGGGGGACGTGGGAAGTGCGTGACTTCCAGCCGGACGAAGATTACGACGACCTCACCGCAGCCACCAACGAGGAGAAGGGGGACGACGATGACGACAAAGAGGACAACGTGCCTTCCACCGCGGTAATGCAGGACACACTCCTTCCTGCCGACTATGACAAGGAGGCAGCCATCGCCCGAGCTTTGGAAGAGTCGAATGTCGAGGATGATGCCAAGTGGTCGTGTGATGGCCTGGACGAGGTCATCGGCCTCACGACGATGGTGGCGGAGCACAACACCTCACTGCCACCACCACCATCACTGCCTCCGCATGCGCCGCCGCTGACCGATTGGGTAGAGCAATAGGTTCCGTCGCTGCCACCGCAACATAACGTGGCAGCGATGCACCCTGCATGACTTCCGCCACCACCGCCGCACCATGGGACGCCGCAATACCCTGTGTGGGCGCAACAGGGACCATGAACACCGCCCCCGTTCGTCGACCTCACCGAGGAAGAAGACTAGGTGGCGGCGCCGTCGACGCCCGCGCATGGCAGAAGCTGCAACTAGGGCTTAGTAATTTACCTTTTATTTATTTCCTATGTAAATTATGTTTCAATGAATGAAACTTTTTCAAGATATTGCGTGTTTTGAGTTTTTATTTGAATACGAATAGTTTGTTGTCTTCGACCAATGGGCCAAAATGGGCAAAGCCGAACCGAAGGGTTCACACCGCTTGAAGCACTGACCCGGCAGGCCGGACCGCAATCCTTTTTTTTTGTCTGTGACGTGAGACAAGCGGACATAATCAAACCATTTGAGTCGCCTTTTTGGATCGCGCCGGTGAAGCGCCCCCCCCCCCCCCCCTCCCCACCCCCATAAGAATTTGAAAATCTAACTGTTTTGTTAAAACTATATTTGCTCGATTCTAAATTAATTTACTCAACTTTATCTACATACGGCATGTATCTAAAGTTGTGTCTATTAATTTAAGACTAAGGGAGTACGTACAAGAGTAATTCAATATCTACATTACGAAACTCCAAGATTTTGTGAGATGAAGTCATGAAACAATGAAACATATAGCACACGACTAGAGCAGATGACTTGAAAAACCTACACGCAAAACACACAGGCAGCCTTGTTTAGTGATGCTTTTGTGATGAAGGAAGGCATTCTAATGACACAATCAACGTCACCGAACAAGCATCCTCTTCTTCGCAAATGCAAAAAAAAGCCATGTTGGTAATGCGCGGTGAGAGAACGCATGATCGAGCTGAAGTGTAAGAAAATATATGCATGACTTTCCGGGCAAAAATAGAATGAGATGTTGCATGTTCCAACTACCGACGCCCGAAGCGAGGTGCCATCTCCGATTCCTTTCCTTATAAAATAGTGACGCTAGAGACCGACGAGGCATCGCCTATTCTTATGAAAGTATACAAGAGTAATATTCAGAGTCATGTACAGCCATGTAATTTCTTCCTTACCAAGCGCGGGGTCCTGAGATTTTGGAGTGAAACAAACCAGCAAATACCTACACTGTTGCTAGGAGAAAGGCGAGAACATAGAAGCTGAGCTTAAAGTACCGATTCGATTTCTTCAGTTTCCGTACATGCTTGAAGTAGACCTGCTTCCCATCCTTCCCCACACCAATGAGTTCGTTCTTAAAATCAGTGCCAATCTAAGATGGCACAGTTCTCGAACCTGCAAGCGAACTCCTCCATAGCTTGTTTGACGCAGGCAGTTCAGTCTTGGTTGTGCTGAGGACACTCTTGTGGAGGAGGCCTTGGTCCAGCACGGCGGCCACCGTGAAACCACTAAAGAGGCAACCCAGACCGCAGATGTCTGATCGTTTCAGCTCTGCTGTGCCCGAGGTCAACCATCCAGTTCCTAGCACTACCGGTTCAGTTTGCTGTCATTGTGGTCAGTTTGGCCTACGCCCTGTTTGTCTCCCTTGGTCGTTGGCATTTTGCTTACTGGAAGCTACTGCAGATCATGTATCCCTACCGGAGACACCTTGGTTATTTATGTTAAGTTGCTAATCAATATCTTGGGATGAAATAATGTGAGGAGCCTAAATAATGTTCCTGATAGGCAAAAGACAATGCATGAAACTGTTGCTAGGCCTAACTGTTGCTTCTTCAACTTGTCACATAGTGTGCATACTGGAAACAAAATTCGAGTCAGTTTCTCAGTTTGATGCACGTTTCCTTGATGGAAATCATATGCGTAGCTTCATCAAGCATCAAGCTATAGGCTTAAAGGAGGAATGCTCATCCTATGGGATAATACAATCAAAAGCGATAAGCTATATGCTGAATGTCCAAACTTGTCTCGGCTGATGTTCATGTGCTGAGCACCAACATCAAAAGCGATTTCAACATCACAACCGTGTATGGGTCTACCGCCTCCAATAGAAAAGACAACTTGTTCGCCAAGCTCATCAAGCACTAGCCACCTAGTGGTGTCAAATGGTTGCCCCTCGGCCATTTCAACCAAATCCACCAGGCCCAAGATAAGAACAAGCCGAATGTAAACCGGAGTATCATCAACCGCTTTCGAGCCGACCTCCAAACTTGCGAGTTTAAAGAGATCTAGTTAAAAAAAGGCGTTTCATATGAAACAATGAAACAAGGAAAGGTTAATCCAGTAGTGTGCAAGCTTGATGCATTCTTTTGTAAGTCCGAGTGGGATATACGCTCTGACACCAATGTCATGCATGCCCTTTCATCCTCACTCTCAGATCATTGTCCGCTTCTACTCGCTGATGATAATAGCCCTCGAAGACACCAAACCGTTTCAAATTTATAAACTTTTGACTTTGCATCCCCGGATTCAATAAGGTTGTACACACCGCTTGGAATGCCCCCTCCGGTCATGAGCTCTTTTACAGCGGAGGCAAGCGAATATTAACAGTCCGTCCTACCTAATCATGCATCAGATCCTTCAACACTGGTAGGAAATCGGAGTAGTATCATGGAGGAAAAAATTGGTCAGGAAAATGGAAAGAACAAACACAGACTATGGACATCTCCAACCGGCCACCCAAATATGACACCTCTTTTTATCTGGTTTGGTTTGTTTGGGTGGCCGTGAGGGCAGCCAAACGACCCATGTCCGCGTTGGGCTGGTAGGTGCATCCAACACCAGGGGAATCCCTCTCCTGCCAAAACTTCTTTCCTTGGCGGCGCAACCATGGCTAGCACGAAGGGACACGCCCCTGGCAGACGTGATGATGTGCTCGCGAGGGCAAGAAAGTTCCCGCGCACATACGAGATGTTACCGTGCGCGAGATTGATGTTGCTACATGCGGGAAACGCTGACGCCTGATGCCTTCCCGCCAAGGTTTTCCACCGCGGCCACTAGCTTTAAAGGCCATGGTGTGTGGCCTCGAGAGCGGCGATTTTAAAGGAACCGGTAGGTGTAGGTGTCACATCTACCATCCACTCTCTGCTTTACGATTGGTGAGGCTTTTGACATTTGTATAATATAAAACTAATAATTGAAATACAAGTGAAACTTTTTTGAAACTAGAGTGATACATGAAAAATATTGTGCAACAGTCTAACAAAAAGTGAAACTGATGACATCATTGCTGACGTCACTACGGTTTGTTTCACAAAAATATTAGTGTTTCAGTTATGTTTCAATTATGTTTCAAATGTGTTTCACAATTTTGTGAAAAAATTGGTCAGCACATGGCTGACTTCATTGCTGACGTCACTCCGGTAGGTACCGGAGCCTGTAAAAACAAGTTTTCGGTGTGGCCTCTCCCTCTCTCGCCAATTGAAGGCACATTCGTCCTTATCTTCCTTCTCTGACACCCTGTTCCCCTCCTCGCCATGCCTCGCCGACTGTAGACCATGTGGGAAAAGTTCACCTTCGACCCTCGCGAACGGGACCCAGAGGCCACCGAGGAGAGCGGGGCGGCGGAACGGGAAGCAGCGGAGCGTGAGGCAGTGTAGCGCGTGGAGGCGGAGCATGAGGGCGTAGAGAACGAGGACATGGACTAGCTTGTCGAGGAGAACGACGATGATGTCGGGAAGTGGGATGAGGAGGAGTTTGGCGAGTCACCCATGATCAACGAACATGCCTCCCTAGTCGCTTCCTTCGAAACCGCCCACGAGGAGGCGATGCATGACCACGACCTCGAGGTGGTGAACGCGGCCATCGAGGAGCACATGAAGGAGCTCTCCCCCCCTATAGGCCATGGCGGGTGAAGCCAAGCGCACACGCCAAACCGAGCTGCAGCCATCTTGGATCTTCTCGGACGTCGGGCGGAGATCCTCGTTGGGCAGGACGCATGCCGCCTGCTCCACGTGGAGAGCACACGCAACACGTTCCAGCGTGAGGCGATGCAGGTGTGCGCGGAGCGCGACTTGCGGCACTTCTGCTCCGGTGCTCCTCCCCTGGAATTTTTTTGGCGCGTCAAACACAACAACGGTGCAGATTTTTCCATACATGTTCGTAAGTGGGGGCACGATCGTAATTTCATTGTATGTCCACCGTCCGTACAACCCTATATAGACCCGTATGGCACGTGTTGTGTTGTACCTCGTTTTTGTACGTATCTACAGTCACGTGCGTGTGCTGAAATATAAAAGTCCTATAAAGATCTTGCTCACGTGACCTTTTTTTTTCTTACGCGATATACACATATTGTATCAATACATATGAGTATACATGGGCTGAATATGAGTTTCGGCAGGTCCAACACATGGAAAAATAACTAACTATGGCCCTCCAACTTCATTTAGGGGGGAGCACCGGAGCAGCCCTCGACTTGCGGAGGCCAGCAGGGCTGGACGGCATGCCTTGTGCACGTTCGATCAAACAAGCTAGCCCAAGAAGATGGGCTGGCTAGACTCCAAGCACGCCACATCTCAGAGGCCAGAGTACACGGACGCCTGACACAGGGAGAACGCGAAAAGGCGGAAGTGCATAGATAGCACATGTAGCGCACCGCCAAGGCTACAGAGCATTGCGCGAGGGTGAGGCCACGCTTCTGATAAGGAAGGCTCTGCCACGGAGAGAGCCAACGTGGGCAATCCATCCAGCTAGGATAGATACCTTGAGCGGAACGACGACGAGGTCTAGGTGTAGCCAAGAACTAGACATATATCTAGTAAAAAGAAAATCCTTTAATCAGGGCCGGTCCTAAGATTTTGGGGGCCTGGGGCAAGATTAAAACTCGGACCTCTTACTATAGACATCACAACAATAATACTGAATATATGTGTAAAAAATATGTTTCAATAACACTTAAATGCACTCAAAAGCAGTAACAATCAAATAATTTATACATATTACCTTAAAATTTCTTGTAACATTTTGTGATGCAAAGTCACTTATGATGGGGTCGATGTCACAGAATGGAAGAAGAATGACATAAAATATTGAATGATAAAAACTATGCATCATGTATGGAAAGGTAGAGATTAGAAAATAGTACTTCCTTCGTTCCTAAAAAAGCTTCTCAATTTTATTTAGATACAAATATATATAGATATGTTTTAGCTATAGGTACATCTATTAGAAATAATTGAGAAGCCTTTTTTTAGAATGGAGGTAGTAATACAATATACCTCAGATTGATCAAATCGGCGACGAGATGACAAGTCGAGAAATGACAATTATAATTTCAGAATTAGGGGAAATTTAGGAGACAACGAGAACCCTCACTAAGTTGGGAATTGACAAACTGGTAACACCTAGTTGAAGACTACAAGCACTCGAACAAGCCAAAGGCGTGTAGCCGTCCTTGCTCCTTCCTCATTGGAGTTAGGCAGAGCTTGACGTAGTAGATATACGAGAAGTCATCGTGCTAAAACCCCAAAGAACCAATGTAAGAGAGAAGAAGCCATGGCCGATTAAGAGAAGTGTGGATCAGAAGGAACATGGACCAAATCCAGATACACGGCCGGCTCAACGGGAAAGACTTTATCATATCCTCTGGGATTCGCCACCGTCACGTCTTCCTGAGTAGGACACAAACTTAAAATAGACTGATGAAAACAATCAAAAAAGGAGCCCTCCCGCCGAAAAGAACTGGGATCCACCGCGCCTCCATGGTCCTAAAGCCACAGGATGCAAGCAGATCGATGGCTGCACCAACTAGAGCCAAGGAAACCCTAGTCACCTGTCTCCTTATTTAATGACATGCTATATCACCAAAATAACTATGTAATTAAACACTAAAGCTTGGCGTGATTACATGTTACTAGATATGTTACTCTCACTACAACTAATCTAACTTTAGACCAATTCGAGGTAAATTGACAAGTTTAAGGCAACGATTGTGCAATTTCCAAGGACCACCTGTCCCTGCGACTAGAGCGAACGACTTCAGAAACTTGCTATCAAAAACAACTTGAGAAACCTCGCCGCAGAACACACGAGCAACGTTGCCAATGATGTTTTCGTGATGAAGAAAGATAAAGGGTGCATCATGCATGTTATTGACCGAGTGAATGTTAGCTGCCATTATCAATGACCGCCATGGAACACCTGTCCGGAGCGGCACCCGCCTGTTCCTCTCTTTTTCTTTTTTTTGCTCCACACATGAAAAAAAGAGGCCGCTCATCCATATTTATTTACACGGAGACCGCTCGGGTCGTCCCCCTCCTGGGAGACCTGGGGCGAAAAACCCTATCCACCGCGGCCGTCCTACCCTCTCTCACCCGCCCTCCTCGTCGTCCCCGGAGGTCGTCGCCGGCGAAGCCGGGCGCGGACGGTGAAGGGGGCGGCAGGGCTCTTCGCGTGATCCCTCCGTGCGGCGGATGGAGGCTAGCCTCCGCACGGGGGCATGGCCCCGGGCCGTGGAGGGCGGTGGCGGCGCGGCCCCTCGCCGGTCGGCCGGTGATGGTGGCGGCGGCATGGCCATGATCTGGGGGCGCGGCTCTCCTCTTCCTCGCCGCGGTCTTCGGGCGGCCGGTGATGGGGGCGGCGGAGCAAACCCGGAATCTAGCGGCGCGATCCTCTCCTTCTGTCCTAGCCTCGGCATCGCTGGGCCAGCGGTGATGGAGACGGATCTCGCGCTGCTCCTCCTCAAGGTTTGGGACCACGGCACCAAGGGCGGCGGCCCTGGATGGCGGTGACGCCGTGGACCTGGTGGAAGGTGGCGGGCGTCTGGTGCCACTGACCGTGGCACCGTGGTGGTGGTCTTCTCTCTCGCTGGAGGAGATCGACTAGTTGTGTGGCTAGCCGTGCGGATCTCGCAATCCGTCGCCTAGCCCCCGATGGCGAGGCGCAGCTGCCGGGGAAAGCCGGCCGGACTTCGGTCATGGCGGATGACGGCGGCGTGTTTCGTCGTTACCTTGTTGAAGGCATTATCTTTGCAGCCTGTGTTTCTTCGCCTGGGCTGCTCCGGGGGAAATCCTAGACCCGGTTCTCCCGGATCGGACGATGGCGGCGCGCAACGCCGTTCTCCCTGTTGGGGGCATCGTTTTGGAGCAGACAATGGATGGCGTTGGTGCTGAGGTGGAGCGGTGTGCTTTCGCTGTGTCGGCGTCGTCGAGTCGCCACGGCATGGTGCAGTGGTGTCTCGGGACGGATGCAGTGTGATGGACTCGCGCAGGATGGTGGAGTCGTCTGGCGCCGTGGCGGCATCGATTGCAGGCCTGGCATGGTCGATGCGATGATCTCTCTTGAAGATGGAGTCGAGGAAGACGGCAGTAGCAACTTCTATGGCGTAGGCGTTGGCGTATGCTGGGAGTCTGCTTGACTGGATGTGCTTCTCATCTGCTATTGGGCTGCCTGAGAAGGCATTTGGTTTTTGGTTGATACCCCCTTCATCCCTCTGTAGGTTTAGTGAGGTGGCTTCGAGTTTGATCTTTTGTTTTGCTCTTGTAAGGTGTTGTGAATAATCTAATAAAAAGTCGTGTGCATCCCTGGATGCAGAAGCTGGGGCGATATTTTCCCCATTTCGAAAAAAATGAAAAAAAGAGGCCACGGTAGAAAACTCATTGATGAGATGAATTCTTAAGAAAATATATGCATGACTTCTCGGGCAAAATAATAGGATGATATCACACTAGTGGAAAACATGGCTGTAGCCCCGGTTGTTAGGGGCTTTAGCACCGGCTGTCCAACCGGTGCAAAGTATCCGGTGCTAAAGCTTACCCCTTTACCACCGGTTGTGTTCCACGTGGCGGCTTTCGAGCGCCCGGGCGGGAGCACCAGGTGCTAAAGGGTGTGCCGCGGCAGGAAAATGCTTCAAAAGGCTGCCACGGTAGAACCCGATACCGGTGCCACTTTTTTTATCCAATTTTCTTTTAATTATTTTCCACTCCCCTTTTTTCTATTTTTTCAGAATTTCTAGCATTTTAGTTATTTGACAAGTTTAGTCTCTAAGACTTGTAATTTCTACTCAAATTACTTACTCGTGGTCATACTTTCCGCTCGGTCACCCATCCTCCCACAACTCTAGCATTGAATGCTTAACTTTTGAGTTTTTTCCCATCCCGCTTGCAAGTGCTTCACGGACATGTTATTAATAGTAGTACCATATCAATCCTATTAAAATGTTGGTCACGATATCACACTTCTTTATTGTTTGAATTCCAACTAATTCTTTTAATAAACAAAACTAATGATGTACTAATAATCTTGAATAAATAATAAGACAATAATTTTTTAATTTAATTTTCTATTAAAAGAAAAACCTTAAAATATGAAAATCTTAAAATTGGCTAACCATTATGGTTAAGTAATAGTAATCTTTCTGCATGAAGGAATTATTAATTTATTTATTTAAAAAAAATATAAAATCCTAAATTTCTGACAAAAAATAAATCTTCTTTTTAAGAATCTAAAACAGATGTAACTTTTTCCCATGATCATTTTGATTTATTATACCAGAAAACCCGTTTTACCTTTTTCTGAACTTTTTTGCAAAAAGAGTCAACATTAAAATTTGTTAATTTCCCCCAAGAGTAGGTTGCATAACATACATGAATCTCAAACGATTTTATTTTTAAAATTTTCTATCATTTTCTGTTGTATTTTATCAAGCTAAAAAAGGCCATCCAGAGGGGGGAGGGGTGTGGACTGCGTGGGGAGCAAAAAAAACTTTTACACCGATTCGTGCCACGAACCGGTGCTAAAGGGTACTGAAGGGTAAATCTTTAGCATCGGTTCGTGGCACGAACTGGTGCTAAATGGTTCACGCCTGATGCCAACCCTTTAGCACCGGTTCGTGGCACGAACTGGTGCTAAAAGTCCCGCACGAACCGGTACTAAAGCTCTGGCCGCACGAACCGGTGCTAAAGCTCTGGCCGCTCGAACCGGTGCTAATACACCTTTTAGTCTGGGTTCGACTGCGGATGCCAGCGGGGATCCAAGGCCGGCGTCGACCTCGTCCGTGCTCGTGCTCCCATCGAACCGTCCCTGCTCTCACGCCGCCGAGACAGAGGAGCTCTCCCCGTTGACAGAGAAGAAGGGGATGTGGGGGGAAGGGGGGGGGGGGGGGCGGAGAAGAGGTAGGGACAATTATGGAAGAGCCAGTCCGACTCTGTTGACTGTCACTGCTTACCACGTCAACCTGACAAGGTCTCACCTGTCAGTTTTGCACTTAGACTAGTGTTTTAAGAAAATTCGTTTTTTTGTTACGTGGTTTTTTTTTTATAAATCGAATAGCACTTACATGTAATGTGGTGGTTTTTTGTAATTTTCTCATATTACCAAGAAAATATGAGCACGTCGGAGGAAATAAACATCCTTCATATGTAGACGAAATCAAGAAAACATGTACTCAAATTCAAGCCACTTGTACTTGAGCCAGGCCCGCACGTACCTACATGACCCGGCTATAAGAGAGATCGTGTAATTTCTTCGTCAACATAAGTGAAGATCGAGCGCAGACTGTAAGCAGTCTCGACTCTCGACTAGCTAGCTCATACCGTAGACGCCGTGTCTAGCAAGCACACCATGCAGCTCCTTTTTTTTCGATAAAGGGAATATATTAATATCAAAAGATATCAATTACACCCAGCCTCTGCAACAACGCCCCACCCTAATGGCAGTACGGATGCACACAGCCAAAAAAGAGAAAAAAAAACTAAAAAATAAAAGTCCCGCTACAACCTTCTAGACCTAGCAACAGCAATACAACCACCACCGTGACAACACCTGAAGTACAGACTCTCCAAAAGCGACGCCTCCAAGAAGGAAACAGTGCACCAGCGCCGTCGTCGCTTGACCAATGGTCTTAGGATTTCTCCCTGAAGATAGTCCCCACTCTCAAAACAATGCCTCCAACAAGAACATTGCCAGGCACAACCAGTTAAGGCCAGACCTTGGGTTTTCACCCTGAGAGGTAAGACTCCGAACTTCCCCTGTCCTGCCGCCCCCACATGCATACCACTGCTGCAAGCCCGGAACGCCAAGCAGATCTCTCAGCATTACGTTAACTTGAACCTCCTTTAGTCAGTCCACCAATCCGACCTTCATGATATTCCTTCTTCTGACTTCACCATGGACCAAAAAGTCACCAGATGTCAACACCAGGGTTTTTTTTCTCGCCCGGAATCTCCGAAATTTCGGCGGAAACCGTAGATACCGCTCCCACCCGAGAAATGTATATACCGAGCAAAAAATTCGGATACATTTGAATTTAAAGTCGAATATTAGGTGAAATAGGCAGCGTATGGCATTTGTTCATCATATCAAGCCTGGCGTTGTGGTTTGGTACCCCGCAAATTTCATCAGGTCGCGAGTTCGAGGATTCAGACACGCACAAATATCTCTTTTTACCTAGATAAACAGATTTTTGTGTGAAAAATTAGAAAACAAGGGGGAACCACGATTCGACCGCGCGACCTGTTGCTAGTCGACGGGAAGGTCCTACCGCTGCGTTGCATGCTGAGTTCAATTAGTTCACGCCAGAAATTTATTAGTTTGATGCCAGAATTTTTTGAATTCAAATTTTGTTTGAAAAAACTCGGTCGAGAAAAACCCGAGATTTCCGAGAATTCGCGGTAACCGTTTTTTCCGGTCCCCTCCGGTAAAAAAAAGCTACCGAGAAAAAAAACCTTGGTCAACACAGAATATAGCTTCGCGGCGCTCCCTCCGGAACCAAACTGTCGGAATAAAAACATGGGTGCGCGCGACCGAATACCACCCGATCCAGCAAACTGCAGGCAAAATATGCACTGTTCCATTCGCCAGCGGAGCTTTCCGGAACTCATCTCTCCAGCCAGATCAAAGCAAACTGACCTTCGGTAGATCTTCATCTTCGCTTGCGAGAAATCCGAGGACCGCCACCAAAAACAAAGCAAGACCAGCAGCCGCGGCCAGGAAGACGACGAGGACGCACATCAAGTTCTACATGCACAACATCGTGACGGCGGTGCCGTCGAGCCCAACGACGGCGGTGCGCGTCGCCAGGGGAGTGATGCCGCTGCCCGTCGATCCTGCCATCCGGTTCGGGTATTAATGGAGGTTGCGAACCGCGACTAATGGATCTTTTTCCACCAGTGTACGTTCGTCATCGACGATCCTCTGATGGATGAGCCCAACGCGGCGTCCCCCCGCCATCGGCACGGCTCAAGGATTCTACATCTTGGCCTTGCAGACAGACTTCGCGCTGATGCTGACTGTCAACATGGTCTTCACGGCGGGGCCGCACAACGGCAGCACCATCGCCGTGCTCGCAAGGGACGCCATCCTCGACCCCGTCAGGGAGCTGCCGGTCGTTGGCGGCACCGGCACGTTCCGTGGAGCCACCGGGTACGGCCTGCTCCGGACATACTCCGCAAACCACACCACCTTCAACGCGGTGCTCCAGTTCGACATGTACGTGCGCGCGCGTGCAGGCGCAGCTCAATAGTATTTGCTTCCATGCGTGTGTTGGCTGGTTCTTTGCAGGAAGGGGATCAGTTTATGCACCGATATCTGTAGTTCATCGTCCATTATATTCATGAATAAATAAATAAATGTGGCAAGTGTGATAGTACTCCATATTATGTCTAGCAATCTTCCAATCAGATTCGGTGAAGATAAATTATTTATCTTCCAATCAGCGCGCCCCGTCTTACTCCAACGAGGCGACGAGAGCGCGGAAGTGCTGTATGCTTGCGCCTGCTGCGCGCGTCAAGTGTCAAGGCCGCCGTTCAGGGCTCGTATCGAAGACGGCAAGCAGGGCAGACGCGAGAGGTGTACGTCGACGGAGCTTTTTTCTTTTTAGATAACAGGCATCTATGCCCGACTTTAAATTAATAAAACCCAAACGGTAACAAGTCTGTATGCTTGCGCCTGCTGCGCGCGTCAAGTGTCAAGGCCGCCGTTCAGGGCTCGTATCGAAGACGGCAAGCAGGGCAGACGCGAGAGGTGTACGTCGACGGAGCTTTTTTCTTTTTAGATAACAGGCATCTATGCCCGACTTTAAATTAATAAAACCCAAACGGTAACAAGTTTAAGATTACACACTGCTGGGCATTACAGCTTAGCCGAACCATAGTTCAAGAAGTAGCACAGATCACAACAGGACCAGATCATGGCAAAGATAAACACGAAGATTTGTCGCGCGCCCGGACCCCTCCCGGGACACAGCCTACTTCTTCACAGCGCCGGCGGCTTCAGCTGCACGTACAGCTCCCTTAGCTCGCTTGCCATCCAGCTTAGCCCCTCCTTTTCTCTTGCTTTGGTCTTTAGGCTCCACAGCTGCAAAAAAATTATGATTTTATAAATAATGTCAGTTGGGTTAGAGATAAGTTTCTTTTTAATCGCAAACTTGTTGCGCACGTCGACGGAGCTGGCCTGGCAACGCGAACGATACCTCGCGAAAGCAGCGAGGAACAGGAGATTGATTGGCATGGGGAGCCTGCCTGACGGGCACGGTGCTCCTTTAGATTGGTGGTGTGGAGAAAAGGATCCGGAGCGCGGCAGGCCGGCAGCGGCCGCCTGCATGAGCCGCCCGATGGAGCAGGGCAGAGGTCCTAAAGTTGTGACATTTACAGTTGGAGAAAAAGGGAGGGCAACTAGAGGGAATATGTTATCCTCGTTTACTAAAACTAGCTAAATACTCCACGTCAAAAAAAAAAACTAGATAAATACTAGGAAGATTTATCATTAACTTGATCTACACTTCTATGCATCATTTTACTATTTTTATTTCATCTACTATTTATACTATATTTTTATTTATGTATTTACCAGTTTTTCTTTCTTATTTGTAACCTTAGCCTCTGCATCAACTGATGCATAAATCACTTATTTAGATTTTATTCAACAAAGATATGCTAACAACATTATCATAAAACTCAAAGCCACCACTCAACACCTATAAACCCGACAATAGGTGAAGAAACATGCCATCAGGGCGTTATACCCCAAAAAACACAAACGACGCCTCATCAGATATTATCGAGAGCATCACCGAGTCACCATACGATGAAATAGGAGCACACATCCGATCTAGCAGATCCACGACGAGCGCCTTATGCGCTCGTTTTAGAAGTCGTTGCCACCATCAACCGCTCGTCCATCTTCATGACATCCGATCCGCATAGCCCTTGCTAAGTTACTGCCGCCATGGTGCCAGACAATGACGCCACCCCACGCAAGTCCATCACACCTCGTCCGTACCGAGGTCTTACTTTTCATACTGAAAAAAGATGAGCAAACCTTGTCACTGTAGAAGTTTGTTTGCTTTGTTTTCATCCAGATCAGACTAATTGTCCACGGAGAGTGCGCATGCGAAATTCAGTTATTGAAGACCCTGTTTTAATGAAACTGCCCCACTCTTCTTTACGCCGTTGAGGTTAAGCTATTATTGACGCACAAAGTGGATGTAGATAGAATACTTCTCATGTGTTTGTCGCCAAGAACCTAAGTTGTTGTCGGGATCCCATTATTTTCAGATAATTAAGCTTTGTTTTCCTTAGTATCCTGAGTTTTTGACTGACACTCAGGTATCTTCGATATTTGCCCTCAAAGACTCCATGTTGCTTTATGCACAAACTATGCAAGCTTTCCAATTTATTTGGGTAATATCAGGTTGTGAAACGTAAGTGCAGTACAACACATTCCTGCATCATAATAATTTTGCAGTCAAAGCTTTTTGTGATTTTTGTACAACCCACAGATGGTCATAATTAAGTTCCAAACATCAAGCGGTGGGGAGTTGTCCCCCCCCCCCCCCCCCCCCCTCATTCCTCGAAAAAAAAGTCCCAAACATCAAGTGAATGTATCTGCATCCATTCTCTGTTCGTGATTCATTTCCTAACGTTCTGAGAAGTGGAAATACGATCTGTTGCTTCCTAAGGGCTTCTCATGCGGCCCGATCCAAATAGATCTAGGTTGTCCGAATGTGTCCGCGCCAAACAGACAGTGCGCCGCGAACAAGTCCCCGGCGACTCATTTCTAGCACAAATTTAAGTTAGGAATGCGGTCGCGTGGAGAGCCAACACCCGCGAGCGTCCTCCTCTTGCCCTCCCCGAGGCCGCCCGCCAGAGACACATAGACAAGCCCCCCTTCCACAACTCTCATTCGATTTCCGCCGTCGCAGCTGCCCAAACCCTAGCCTGCAATGGAGGAAGCCTCCACTGCCACCCGTCAGGAAGGCCAAAGCCCTGGTCAAGCCGAAGAAAGAGTTGACACCGGTGGAGCACGCAAATGAGACCAAGAAGCATATCGGCTGTCGCGGCATCGCCAAGGCAAGGGCGACCGAAGCAGAAGCCACCGCCGAAGCCAAGAAAGAGGCCAAGCTCATACAGAACCTTTAGGCCAGAGCAAACGCCAACGTCATCATGGTTCAGGTCCTAGGCCGCATCATCGCTAGCCTCTTCGACAAGTTCGGTCTCGTCCTTGAGCGTGCGGCCGCCTTATTGACCCCGGAAACCAGCTACATCGGTGGAGGCTCTATGCACCGCCCATCATGTCTTCGTCCTCTCCTTGCTCTGCAACTCCCGTTCCACGTCGCCAGAGATCTCATCCATGTCAGGCGACTTGGGTAGTGCCTTCCATCGACCTCAGCCGCACTCTTGTGGCTGGTGACTCAGGGAAGGATACTAGCAAGAGGCCATAGGTGATTCCGCCAATGAGCATGTCCATGCCCCGCAACCTGCTCGACGGAATGACGGGCCCGACGCGGGCCAACTTGGTATGCTTCAACATCTCTTTTCTCTGTCCAGGACTACTATGCCGAAGACAGAGAGGCCTTCATGCACGACATGTCCAATGGTGTCAGCCTTATAGACGATGATCTAGGGTGCCAGAAAGATACTCAATAAGATGGGTTCTCTATTGGTAGGGAGCCATTGTTTGGCCAAGACGCCGACCATATGCATGATGCCACTGATATGGATGATGACAGCAATATGGATGATGCCCCTATGAATGATGTCGATGCTCTAACAAGAAAAGGTAAAAGCCAAATGACTACAACATACACGGTCAACGAGGACAAGTGCATTTGTGAAGCTTGGGTGACGATTAGCCAAGATCCAATTTGCGGTGCCGAGCAAAAAGGAGGGATATATTGGCGGAAGTTTGCCTAGTTCTTTCATGAGAGTAGGAAATTCATGCCATACAAAATTCATAGTAATTGAGGCACCGTCTCGCTTCAAAAGAGAAGGGCATTCATCCAAGCAGAATGCAACAAATTTTGTTGTGAATACGATCATGTGTTAGTGCGGCCCCATGAGCGGTATCAGCGCTGTGGCTATGGTAAAATTCCGACCATTTTTAAATATGCAAATGTACATTGCATATGTTAGTGTATGTAATGGATTCTCATCCATGAGTGTAGTGCAAACCCTTCATCCTGTGGCATTGTTGGATGGCGATAAAGATGTCCCAAGTGAAGAAAAAAACTATGCTCCATGCAAAAAGGGTCGAGATGACTTGAAGAACTGTGGCAATGACTCATCAATCATTGATCTTGAAATGATCCAAGTACGGGTTGCCCAAGCAATGGTGGCTGTGAGGTTCGGCAAAGGAGCTAGAAGGGTATGAAGCAAGATCTCAAGTGTGATGATTCTTCACTTGCCTTGCTCGAGATATTGAAGGTGTTGATGACCGAGAAGGTGGAGGCAAATGCCAAGAGGGATGAGAAGTGATGTTGGAAGAAGGAGGTAACTTGTGCTAGTTTCATTGAACTCTAAAATAGAGCTCTTGAAGTGGACGAGAGGAATGCCCGGTCAAAATCAATTGAAGCCGAGGCCAAATTGCTTGCCAAAGAGAACTGGGTCATATGGCCAACTTGAGCATCATGGACCCGGTAACTCGGTCTTGGTTTGATGAAAAACAATGATCATCACATCACCTAATGTGTGATCTAAACTGTATTTTATTTTGTACGAAACTTGTGTCATTTTGCACTTCTGTCTAGTATTGTGTGAACTATGTGACTAAAAAATGAAATAGGAAAAAAGATAAAAATAACTAGGGCTGGTCAAATAGGTCTGGCCTTTGGATTTTCTCCCAGCACCAAATGAACCATGGAAGGACCGACGCCTTTGACATGTGTGCAGACCCGTACAAACGGAACAAAACGAATATATTTTGTGTCCAGTGGGTCAGCCCATTGAACATGGCCGGGCTAAGGCTATCTGAGGAGCATGGCCCGAATGGTTCTTTTTCGTTTGAACGGGTCCGCACGGATAGGAGGATCGGTTGCGCATGCTCCAGCAGCGCGATCCAAGTGGACCGACCCGTCCAGCACAAACTGTCCATTCATCAATTTTAGGAGACAGATGCGTCTGCACGGATGCACCGCGCACACTGCATGGAAGCGACCCGACGACAACAACAACAACAATGTTCATCAAAGCCTTCATTGACCACTGCCACCGTCGCCTCAATTCCTGTACCAACCTGATGCCGATGGCAATGGAAGCTATGCGGGAATTGATGGCGAGGGCTACTTATCCTAGCCCTGCGCCTGTCTCTCCTCCCTGCCTCCCATAGTTAGTGCCATTACTAGAAGCTAGCAAACCACCACCGCTGCCGTATATGAATATGTCGTCCTGACTGAAAAAAAAGAAGAACGACCATGAGGCGGGCTCCTTGCCGCACCGTCGTTGCCGATCCTCACAGCCAGGACGTTCACATCCACAAGCCCGAAACCTGTCACCGCCTCCATGCGGGAAAGATTTCGTCGGGCCGCAAGCCACTGCTGCGGCGGCGCGCCACCAGCCGCCCCGTCCACGGGAGCGCAAATACCACCACGTCCCCGTGTTGGAGCGCTTCCACCGCCGCCAATACCGCCGCCGCGAGCCGCATGGTAAGGGCAGATGGTACCACCGCCACCGCCGCCTCCTCCACATGAGGGGCCAACGGAGTACCTTACGTGCCTGCATCAGGGGCCATGGACAGCCCCCATGCTTGTCGACCTCACCGAAAACGAGGAAGACGAGTAGATGGCAGTGTTGTCTGTTAAGCTTCATGCACTGACCACTTGAACCAAAAGTCCGAACTGATGGAAAGGGCTAGGCAATCCACATATACACTTCACAACACCCCCACTCGCGTGTGACAGGAGAAAGGAAAGTCAACACGTGAAAGAAGAAGAGCACACCGAAACAGCGGTGGCTAAAGAGGGGAGCAATAACAATTTTTAGACTTAATTGCGAAAACCATGTGAAAGGCAGGATTTGAACTTGAGGCACTGCGCGATACGTCTGTGTTAAGCTTCTTCATGATCACAACCAAAAGTCCGAACTAATGGAAAGGGCTAGGCAATCCACATGTACACTTGGCCTAGGAGTTTCATTTGTTTGTCGTCTTCTGCCAACCGGGTAAAATGGCTATCGCAGACCGAATGGGTCACCTCGCTGTGGTATGAGCCGTCGGACCGGGATCCAATTTCTATACGATGCACCATCTAAATGAACAGAATCGGGCCAAATAGACCGTTGTTCCGCTCTCGAGACGTCCCCAAATAATTTTTTTTGGGCTTCCTTCTATGCCCGTCCCGAAAATTACCCCTAGGATGACAGTATGACACTGCACTAGCAACGCAGCAGAGATCCCATTAGAAGCGTGGGCGGCAGTCGGCACTGCCAGCGCTCCTCTCGATTCGATGATCTGCCCAAGCGGCATGGAACCCCTCATCAGATAATGCGACGGGAGCTGCGCACATGCGGCCTTCGTGCTCGGCCCCAACCGCATGGCGTGCGTCCCGCAGCCGTCGGCCCCCAGGTTCAGGCTGGCAATTTTGACTTGCCGAGCAGGCGGCATTGCTGGTAGGGAGCTAGGATCATTTCCTTGTCGGCGAAACACTGCAGAGCCGGCGCACAGAAAAGGAGCAATCTATGCCGTTTCAGTAAAATTGGGAACTATAGACGGATGTTGGCGACTCTAAGATAGTAAACTGGTCCGATGATGTACAAACAAAAAGCTACATATATGCAATCAAGGTACATACACTTCCAAATTTCCAATCACGTCAACCTCACAAGCATAGACGCGGTAGCAATGAAGAAATCTCTATCGTTTCAAAAGAATCAGAATCACATTTAACGGAGCTGACGACTCTAACCTGTTCTGACTTCTGGCTATGCATCTAAAGAAAGAACACTACAGATGCAAATGTACATACACTTGGAGCTGCATCAATCATATGCACAAGGCAGGCATCTAATCACGGAGGCTGCTGCATCCAGGCTCCAACTTGTCCTCCATCCTATTCAACCTGGCAACAGGGAACATCACCGTCTCAAAAACCACAGTCCCGCGGGGTGGTCTCAAACGAACTGTACAAAACCAGGACCCAATTTGTGTACCTTTGCGGCGGTGAAGGTGATGGCAACCTTGATCTCGCCGCGGTACGAGTTGTCGGCGGTGACCACGCTGTACCTGGCCAGGTTCAGCTCCGAGGTGCCTTTCTCCACGCCTATGCTGATCAGATCGGCTACGTTGATGCTGCAGTAAGTATATTCAACACCTACATTCAGTTTTGCTTTTCTAGCTGGGTCGATAACTAGTACTCTACTCACAGGCATGACTCTACTCACGATGCTTCGCCGAGGAAGTCGTCGCTGGAGAGGTTGTCGTGGTCCAGGATCCGGAGGACAAGCTTGTGCTGCACGTTGGCCGCCGTGGAGTTGATCTGGAACTTGAACACCTCGTTCCAGCTCGGGTTCCTCCCCTGGTCTGCATTACATACAGCACACGGTTTATATCTAGAAAAGAAGCGTTACGACTGCGAACTCGTCGACTGTCAAAGTCAGCGTTGGCTCCTAATTTATCAAATCGTAGATTTGCTTCGCCCAAACATGGTCATCGTTGGTAGCAAAATGAAGCTTCTTCGAAATCAGGAAGAGAGTTTCTGTCGAGATGAGGAACAGAGAGAGCTGTTGGGAGCAACTGACCTCGGGCGGTGCTGCTCTTGCGCTCCTGGCTCCGGTACTGCACGACCACATACGGGTCTAGTCTCCCTGCAAGTACAGGTAAGAACAGATGAATCAATCTCCATCCGCCACCGGACACAAGAATATAGCAAATCAGAGAATCCTAAACCAAGAACATGCGTGGTGGTGATTCGACTGGCTCACCCAGGAAATCGTTGCCGGCGAGTCCCTTGGCGTCGACCAGAAGCACCTCCAGAACACCCCGCCCCATGGTCGTCGCTGGAAGAACCTAGTCAATATCTTTTTCTCTCTCGCGGCGGGCTCCTCTGTGCTCTCTTTCTTTCGTCTGGGACTCTGATCAGTTCGCGGTTGAGATTAGAAGATAATACTCCAACCACGGACCGCGCGTGCCTGCGGCGTTTTTATTATGGGCACTTGCTTCCTTGGCTGGACGCTCCATAAAAATCAAAATTCCGACTAGCCGTCGCTAACGTTAGGACCGGTTCAAAGTCTCCCCTCGCTTCCCAGCCTCCTTCCTAAGCCAGGAAATGGATCCATGTCCAAATCGTAAATTAAACTAACCAACGTGGAACAGCGATACTTGATAGAGTGCAATCATTTTTTTCAATAAAGACCATATATTACATCCAGCTTTTGCAACAATATCATGCTCTAATAGCATAAAAGACGCACACACCCAAAAAAAAAAAAAAGAATTACCAAAAACAAAGGTTCCGCTACAGAGTTCCATAATTGAAACAACAACATTGATATCACCAAAACAATACCAGAAAATCAGCTTCTCCATAAGCGACGCCTTCAAGAAGAAAACAATGCAGAAACACTATCATCGCTCGATCATAGATCTTAGGTTTTCTCCTCGAAAAAAGTTATCTATCTCAAAACAATGCCTTCAACAAAAACATTGCTAGGCACAACCAATTAAATCTAGACCTTAGATTTTCACCCTGAAAGATAAGACTTTAAACTTCTCCTATACAGTCGCCCCACGTACCAGTCGCTGTTTCAAGTCATGAAGCACCAAGCCAATTCCACCTCCCCACCAAGATCCGACCATCATAGCTATTCCACCGAACTCGACTTGATGACCTTCTCCGCTAGCACCATGAAAAGAAAACAAACTCCATGATATTAACAGTCAGCAGAGCTTTGAAGCGCTCCCTCTGAAATCAAACGGCTAGATAAAAAAATATGGGTGCGCACGACCGAAACCACCCAATTCAGCAATTTTCAGGCATTTTCGCAAAATAAATTTCGCCGGCAAGACCTTCCGGAACACGACAATCCACCCAGACTGGTGGGAACAAGCATCCGATAGATCTTCAAACTTGGTGCGAGAAGAATCCTAGAACCGCCACCTTTATTCTTCGACGCGGACGAATAGGCTCCCACGCCGCCATCCGCCACCCGACGACGATGAAGGAGATTCAGAAATCAGATTTTTGCCTCGCTAATCATCGCCGCCAAGCCCATGGTGGCTGCAGAGAAGAAGAATCGACAGCTGGTTGCGTCCCCCGGCCAGGAACCCGGCGGCGCTGCCCATGGTCGCCCGAACGAATCGGCCAAGGCCATCCTCGCGGCAGACCAAGGCGAAGCAGAAAACGACCAGGCCCTCTAGGCCCAGATCGGGCCCGCCCCGCCGCCAGCTCGCTGCGCCGCCGTCCCGCCGGCGTCCAGCACCTCGTCGCCTTGCTGCCTCCTCTGCAGACCACCAGGCCCGCCCGCCGCCGCGCCTCCCCGCTCGGACGCGCTGCTGGACGAACCACCTCTACTGCCCCGCACCATTTGGCGGGACGGGTGCCGCCAGCACCGGCGATGGCAGCGGCCTGGTCGGGGGGCGTGGAGAGGGGCGGGGTTAGGGTTGGGTCGGGTCGCCTCCGGAGTCACCCGAGCGGGCGCGACCCGGGAGAGGGAGGGGGTGATCAAGCAGAGTTGGATCCAATCCATGATGATTCAGTCCCCAGTCGTCCAATATGGGAAGTAGAGATTTTTTTCTTATGCTACTACCGCACGCCCGAAATATGGACGATGCCGCTAACTTTGTCTGAATTTGGTGCATCGAGCCAGGGACCCCCACTCATCGATGGAAAAAATCATGTCTGACCGATTTCATACTTTGTGGGACCCACCATTTTGGCATGTCATCGGTGGTGCTCCAACCCGATTTTAGATTGGGACAATTTTCAATTTGGTCGTGACTCCAGTTCTCGTGACACCACCACCATTCTCTTAACTGTCCCCACATCCACCGATGTGCACCTCCATACCCTCCTTAGCCCTGCCCTCCATCATCGCAACCACATCGCCGCTCGCGTGCCCTCCCTCATGGAAGCTTTCCCCTCCACTCATGATCTTCCAGTTGGATGTGAACCTCATGAGGCCCGCCGGATGCTGGCATGCCCTCCATCAATGATGCTAGCTATTTAATCTAATCTTGGCCGGTTCTCTCAACTTATGTGCAAACATCAACATGGTGACATTAAATGACTCATTGTGTCGAAGTAGACACAAAAAATCATCATGCAACTTAGATTTAACAAAATCATGTACAGTAGAAAACACCAGCCTTGCTCTCACTATCCATAATTGTGCATTTGTTTGACTGCATTAATTTCCTCACGAATAGTGTCAGTCATCAACCGTGATCAAATATATGGCTACATCTACCGTTCTTCTTTCTTCAGTGTACGTACGTGACACAAGCCAAAGAAGATGACACCGCCTATTATGTTACTGCAGCAAAATCATACCATTGGGCTTGGTTTTTTAGACAATTCCTTATTTGTCACTACATGAAAATAAGCTTCATATTTGGCCTGGAAAATTATTTCTATTCTATTTGACATTGGCTCTTAATTTCTTTCCCAATATACCACCTCCTTTCCTTTAGCTAATACTAGTTTAATTTTATTTTCCCATGAACCAAAGCACCCCTCCTGGGCACAAGAAGCAAAAAAAAAAATGAACCTTGCTAACCCTCAAGCAAAAGAAGGCTCGCTTGTGATTCTCGTGCTTTCTCTTCATGTCATGGCTACATTTGGAGTTACTTTTATGCTGTTCATGTGATGTATGTGTGGACTTGGCCCTGCGTATGTGATGTATTTGGTGAATGTGAACCTAGATGCAATGTAGTACTATGTGTGAACTTGGATATTTATGGCACTCGTAAATGTTGTATGATGCATTTTTTTGTATATATGAACATTGATGTTGCTTTTCTCCTTTCCTTTTTTTTTGTCACCCGATGCTCGGCAATAGAGTCTTTTCTTGTCCCTATTTAACACAGTCGTTGTTCAAAATATATTATAGTTCCATATTAGAAGAAACAAATAGGACAAGTGTAAAAAAGGGGACAAATTAAAACAAAATATGGAATCACATTTGATCACATTTGTCAATTAAGGGATTTTCTCCTGTTTATTCTTCTTTTCTGAACGGCCTCGCTAGTTGCTAGTAGTGCAGCCGTGCAGGATGGAACTTCCTCAATCATCGTCAGATAATGCGGCGGGAGCTGACCACATGCGGCACTCGTTAGTGCAAAATGATTTTGTTATTAGGGAATGGCATGCATGAAAACGCCCCTTCTTAGCATCAACAAGCATTCAGCAATGGACAAAACCCTCTAGTAGTTTCAAAAGAATCATAATCAATATTTAACGGACATGGCGACTCTACTGCTCTGACTTCCGGCTATACATCTAAACAGCTACAAATGCGACGTGCATACACCTGGAATCACATCG
Organism: Lolium perenne; assembly: GCF_019359855.2. NCBI lineage: Eukaryota > Viridiplantae > Streptophyta > Magnoliopsida > Poales > Poaceae > Lolium > Lolium perenne. Next base: position 273,851,013 of record NC_067246.2, on the reverse strand, counting down.
ATCATAGCAGCATGCTTACATGCTTGCAACATTCAACACTAAAAATGCTACTGTACTGTACGTAGCGCGATCGGATATCACATCTTCTTCTAATCACGATAGCTGTGCATCCAGCCTCCAACTTGAACCCCATCTTCTTCAACCTGGTAATGTTCATCAAACATCGAATCAAAACTCACAGTCCCACGGGTATTGAATCAATCGAAGTGTACACAAAAATTATTGGTGCAGTTCTTAAATTACCTCTGTGGCGGCGGTGAAGGTGATGCCAACTTTGATGGCGCCGCGGTACGAGTTGTCCGCGGTGACCACGCTGTACTTGGCCGGGCTCATCTCCGAGTTGCCTTTCTCCATCCCTATGCTGATCACATCAGTTACATTGATCCTGCATCGACCACAGATATTAGATATTCAGATTTTGTTTTCGTTCTTCTGATTTTGTGGCTGGATCGACAAACAGCTGTAGGAGTGTAGAGGGCTCACGTTGCTTGGCCGAGGAAGTCGTCGCTGGAGAAGTTGTCGTGGTCCATGATCCGGAGGAGGAGCTTGTGCTGCACGTTGGCCGCCGTCGAGCTGATCTGGAACTTGAGCACCTCGTTCCAGCTCGGGTTCCTCCCCGCATCTGCATTACAACAACAACAACACGGTTGGTTCGTTTCGGAAAGATCACAGATAATGGCTGTTCCTCGTCGATTGACAAAGTTAATCATAGATAGAAATCAGGAAAACAATTTCTGTCAGAGGATTCAGAACCAGAGAGCTGTGGAAGCACTACCAACCTCGGGCTGTGCTGGTCTTGCGCTCCTGGCTCCGGTACTGCACGATCACATACGGGTCTATCTTCCCTGCAAGTACAGGTAAAACCAGATCGATGAATCTCCTGCCACAAGAAGGGAGCAAACCGAAGCCAAACCAAGAACATGCGTGGTGGTAGTTCGACGGACTCACCTAGGAAATCGGTGCCGCCGAGGCCCTTGGCGTCGACGAGATGCACCTCGAGAAGACCACGCCCCATCGTCTGTCTCTTGATCTCGCCGACAACCCAACCAATATCTTCTCTTCCTCTCTCTTCCGGCCGGCCGCTCTGTTCTCTCTTACTTTCTTTCGTCCGGGTCTCTCCGCCGTGCTCTGAATCAGTTCGCGTTTGGAATTGAGATACCACAGCCGGCGGGGGTTGCGTATTTATGTGCATCTACTTCCCTGGGTGGCCGTTCTATAATAACAAGTCAAAACTTTGGAGCGGTCGCTAACGCCATAAATCTTGTACTCCCCTTTTTAGACTTCTGCTAGGACCGGTTCAGGCTTCCCCTTCCTTGCAACCTCCTTCTGACATTCCCTTTGCGCACGAAAAGAAGGTGGAGATTTCACCATTTGTGTTCTGGATGAGTAGCTCTCTCACTTCTCTATACTGCCGTGCTCCTGCAGTTTATAACGTCTTCCTGGAAACAGGCTTCTGCTTTAGCCGTTCACCAACGATTCCCTTGGAAACGGCTCTACCTACCAATACCATTTGGCCGCTCGACGGTTAGAGTTGAACCAGTCTCCGCTAGCAAGAACATGGGAGTGATTCCAACTAGAATCGGTTATCAATTAATTAATCCGTACTTATTATCGCCTTTTATATCGTGCATTTCTTATCTGCATCTTCCTTCTAGCCTCTGCTACCTTATTTTCAATACAAGGCATTTTTATTTTTTAAAAAGTTTAAGCATTACATCTGTTTTTGCATAATTAAGATTCACATGGCCGTACAAGCACCCGACAGTCAACAACACAAAAGGTAAAATATAACAGAAGCGATACACCTAATCAATTCAAAATCAATATGATCATCTAAAGTGGTGGATGTCCAATCCACAAATTACACTGCCACCCATATTGGCAAAAAAAAATCCATCATCCTGTCCTTCAACCGTTTAGACACCCTCATAAATAGGTCATGATTCTCCATACAATGAAAATACCAAAATTGGCGAAGCAAAGCAGTCGGTAGGTAGATAAATCTGCAAGCGGGAACATTTTTTTATCATTAAAAACTTTTTCATTCTACATAGATAGAGCGATCAAATAATAGCGAGCATTTCCATCCTAATAATTATTTTAAACATATGATCCATCTTATTTATCTATTTACCAAACATATTAGCAACACTACGTAGCGAGTATAAGATAAAATCTATTTGAATGAGTGACCATATAGATCTAGTAAACTAAGGTGATTGATAGAGACGTTGATTGACGACCTGGCATGCCCCGTCCTTCAGTACGCTGATGATACCCTCATCACCATCCATGGCTGTTCCGGAGCATGTTGCTAATCTGAAGAAGGTGCTTGATGACTTCTCGGTTGGTACGGGTTCACCATCAACTTCCATAAAAGCACCTTTGTCCCATCAGAATAGACCCCACCTCTACCATCTCTATGGCCTCCACCTTCGGCTGCGAGGTTTCTACCTTTCCCAAAACTTACCAAGACCTCCTCCCGCTCTCTCCCTACAAGTTACGCTTTGGGGACTTCGCCCCCATCATGACTAGGAGCAACATGCGACTTTGCGATTGGCGAGGATGTTGTCTTTCCATTAGCGGCTGCTTGATCCTGGTTAACTCTGTCCTTACTTCTACGCTCTCCCATGCCATGAGCGCGGGGCTCTTCCCTGCAGGTGTTATTAAGGCTATTGACAAAAGACGATGCACCTTTTTTTGGACAGGTGATGAAACCTGCAACAGTGGCCAATGTAAAGTGGGATGGGATGACTTCTACGTCCCAAAAACTTTTGGGGGGCTTGGGGTCATTTCACTCCCTGCTCAAAACTCGGCCATCCTTGTTCTAGTGCATGTACGGCTGGCACGGCCCCGCGATGTGGGGGGCACCATTACCTCGACAGTCCCATCTGGAAAGATATTGTGGCATGGCTTGCTCATTTCCACTCCATCTCCAAGATGTCCCTGGGTAATGGGAACTCCATAGCTTTCTGGTTCGATCTCTGGCTTGGCGATCAACCCCTTCATGAGCGTTTCCCCCACCTCTTCTCTCACTCCACCTGCACCAACATTATCGTTGCAGTTACCCTTTTTTCTGGGCCTCCACAGTTCTCTTGGACTGTGCCTCACTGTTGACGCGGCGACTGGCCTTCGAGCCTTGTCCTCCTAGTTGAGCCACGTGGATATCTGCCATGACGTTCCGGACTTCCGCGACGTCCGCCTCACTAATAAAAAATTCTCAAATAAGTGTTTCTATGTCAACTCTTTCAGGCATTTGCAGATCAATGACGTGGCAACCAAGGTTTGGAGGAGTGCTGCCCCCTTAAAGTGCAAGATTTTTTGCTGGCTTGCTTGGAACAAATGTCTCCCTACCAACGAACGGTGGTTCCGACACCACCTCTCTACCTCCGTCGCCTGCCTCTCCTGCAACCTTGATGAAGACACGGATCACATGCTGCTCTTCTTCCCCGGGCGGTGGAAATTTTGGCTTCTTTCCACTGCGTGATTTCGACCCAGCCGCATATATCAGCTTCGTTGACTTCTGCCTCAAGCTTGTTGCAGCTTCGAGGAGTCCACCATCAACACTGCCATTGCTTGGAGCATCTGGAAGCGGAGGAACGCCCTGACTTTCAACGGCATTGTGGAGAGTCTCTCCCTTGTCTCTCATAGGTGTATCGAAGATGCCAGGCTTTGGGCCTTTAGATGCAACACCCCCTCCTCAACCTCCTTTCTTATTTTTTGGTGTAATGGATATGGCCCCCTTGAGCTCCTTCTCACTTTAGCTTCCTCTGTAACCTAAAAAAGCACTTCTAATGAACCCTTGTATGTTCTCCTGTTTGGTTATAAAGTTGTTTAGATTAGCGTAAGCCCGCGCCCTAGTCAGGTCAGAAAAAAATTGACAGAGACGCGAGTCTGGTAAAGAATCTGGACGCCTGCCATACTCTAGCGCGCGCGTGTGCCTATTCCAAATTTTGATCGCTTCAACATACGTACGAGCGAGGCGAGAACCCGAGTATTCCCACGCGCGCGCATTCGATCTGTTGGCTAACGGACGTCCCAACGCGACAAGACAGAAGAACAAGAAAAATCCTCGGACTGGCCGAGTCAAGAGTCTCCAAGTTCGGCTCTGACCTCAGCCTGGCTGGTCTTATGCAAGGCTCGTGGATACACAAGCAACTAGACACAGGGTGAAAGGGATTTTTTTTTTTTTTTTTGCGAAAGAATATATTGCATTAAGCTACAGGAGCAACCTCCTGTAAACAGCAAGCAAGAACATCCTCAGAACCAGACCTGATCCAGGTTACAGTTTCTGCAATCGAACGACCCCTATTTGCTAACATATGACTAGCACAGAAAACCAGAATCTAATATTCAGCGTAGAAAAAAACGTACTCCTAAGATGACTACAAATAAGTCGCAAAAAAAATGATGACTAGAAATACGACATCATTGACAGTGAGTGATGTCTGAAGCGAGCATCATCGTATATATCAAACAATTTGGAGGCTAGGAAGCCCGCATGTGCTTCAAGGTCTACTTAGTCTGTGAGTTGGCTGTTAAGATGATAAAATAATGAACAGGAATCGCACCATGAAGTGTATATGTCATTAGCTGGAACAGATGAAGCCTGGTGACTGGGTGTATACGTGAGCACGCATCAATTGGTTGACACGTATCACATCTAGCAATCCACTATTACCATCATTGATGGGTTAGCAAACCACATCAACACTAACAACACTTCCAAATCACGTAGGACCCACCTTTTTGAATTCAAATAGTGGGTCAGATGCACTTTCAAATAACATACGAACGGGCATGGGACTTATAGGCCTTGATGTGATATTGGCCTAAGGTACACATATATACCACATCAATACTCTTAACACCTTTCTATAAAATAATTACTCTATTCCAGAAAAAAGAGTTACTCTTAACCAATTAAAATAAGCTACACATATATGTCATAAGTTGTGCTTTTAGTCATTTGCTTCGGTGCTACCTAGACTTTTAATTTCGTTCTGTGTGTAGTAACCGTAATAATTGGATCTTTGCTTTGGCCGGGTGTAATATTATTTGAGTAATAAAGTGCCGATTATCGAAAAAAAAAAGTAAACTAGGTAAAGCAAAAAACTAATTTGCAAGAAATTTGAATAGTAATATTGATGTATCAGAAACTCCTTGGAATAATAGTGAACTCCGGAGTACAATGTTCCAACCTGATTTTGGATTGGAACAATTTTCAATTTGGTCACTCCAGTTCTCGTCCGAACATTGCCGACATCTTATCGACTGTCTGCACTCCCACCGATGTGCACCTCCATGCCCTCATTAGCCCCATGTCCTTCATTGTTGCAACCACCTCACCACTCTCGTAACATCCCTCATGGAAGCTCTCCCCTACGCTCATGTTGTCCCCGCTGGAAGTGAAGTGCGTGAGGCCCGTCGGATGATGGCATCCGCTCCATCAATGATACTAGCTATTTATGTCTCCCGAAACCTAGCTTGATCGAGAGAGAGAGAGAGAGAGAGAGAGAGAGAGAGAGAGAGAGAGAGAGAGAGAGGAGAGGATGAACATGAGACAAGAGAACCTTTTTTGTGCTGCCCTCAACAACTTGTAGCGTTTTCTATTTCTTCTTTTATTCATGCAACAAAGGGAATGAGTCGAGCAACATGCCCCACGACTGATCGTGCCATCCCACGATCCGAGCGACGTGCTCAACGAGCTAGACTAGGTCCTGGCCGCCACGTAATTCGCAGCAGCCAGCGCTAACAGAAAAACGGCTAACTACAACTAACCCGACGAAACTGAAAGTGTCTGAAAAAAGACACCCAGGGAAATAAACAGTAGAGGCAAGAGAGAGATAGGGTTTAGCACAACAATTTAATCTAATCTTGCTTCTCTCAACTTTTTTTCAAACCTCAATAGAGAGACATCACACGACTTATTGTGTCGAAGTAGACATATAAAATTCTCAGGGAACTTAGATTTAGCAAAAGCATATAGAAAACACTACGCTTGATCTAGCTATACATAATTATGCATTTGTTTGGCTGAATTAATTTGGTCGAATAGTGTAGGACGTCAACCCATGATCAAACATGGCTACATCTATCATTCTTGTTTCTTCAGTGTACACGACAAAATCCAGAGAAGATGACACGACCCATTAGGTTACTGCAACACAATCACACCATTGGGTTTGGTTTTTGAGAGACTCCTTATTGGACACTACATGAAAAATGCTTCCAATTTGGCCTAAAAATTTATTTGGTTTCTATTTAACATTAGCTCTTAATTTCTTTTCCGACATACCATCGCTGTCCATTCCTTCAGCTAATATGTTCATTTTCTATTCTCATGAACGAAAGCACCCCTCCTGGGTAAAGGAACCAAAACAAATTAACCTTGCTAGTCCTTAAGCAAAAGAAGGCTCGACTTGTGATTTTCATGGTTTCTCTTCATGCCATGGTTACATTTGGAGTTACTTTTATGTTGTTCATGTGATGTATGTGTGGACTTTCCCTCACATATGTGATGTATGTGAACTCATAGTTATGTATGTGGTGAATGTGAACCTAGATACCATGTATGTGAGAACTTGGATATCTATGACACTTGTAAGTGTTGTATTTTTTTTAATGAAGACAATGCCCCAGCCCTGAATCAACTGATGCATGCAGCTTTTTATTACCTTACTGGAGTTTAGGTCTTACAAAAACTTACATCATGACTCACACAGGGCGATACATGAATCAACCATATGAAAAAAAAGAGGACATGAAGTGACTCTGCACTAACATGTTAACCTAAGATGAAAACGCCAACTAGACTAGCTTTATAAATCCCGTGGAACCTTCTCTATCCGGTTGCACCCAGTAGCCATATCCTTGTGCTTCTCCGTTGGTTGTAACATGCCAATTTATTTTCGCAAAATTAACTTTCGTAAGTACAACTTTACGGTGCAACATCCACCTAAAGATCATAATCTTAAGTGAAACTTTCATTTTTCAAATGTATTTGTGAAGGAATTTTGTATGATCATTCATGTAATCTAGATACAATGAACTTACTGAATGTTGTTAGCATTCAAACCAAAATATCCGGTTGTGTGATCAACTGGATATTCATTAATCGAGTACATAATTGGTCCATCCTTTCCCCTTCTTACTCGTAAGATCCACCTATGTTTATAGGCTTTGAGACATAATATTAGCAACTAGAACTTGTTTCCTTTGTACTATGTTATAAAGAGAAGGATATTGTTGAGAAAGAGGCATGTTCCCTAACCACGTGTCTTCCCAAAATCGAGTGTATTCCCCATTTCCTACATTGAAGGAACTGATACGTCTCAAACGTATCTATAATTTCTTATGTTCCATGCTACTTTATTGATGATACTCAAATGTTTTATACATACTTTATGTCATATTTATGCATTTTTTGGCACTAACCTATTGACAAGATGCCGAAGAGCCGGTTGTTGTTTTCTGCTGTTTTTGGTTTCAGAAATCCTACGAAGGAAATATTCTCGGAATTGGACGAAATCAACGCCCAGGGTCTTATTTTTCCACGAAGCTTCCAGAAGACCGAGAGGGATACGAAGTGGGGCGACGAGGCGCCGCCACACTAGGGCCGCGCGGCCTAGGGGGGGCCCGCGTCGCCCTAGCGTGTGGGGCCCCCGTCAGCCCTCCGACTCTGCCCTTCCGCCTACTTAAAGCCTTCGTCGCGAATACCCCAGTACCGAGAGCCACGATACGGAAAACCTTCCAGAGACGCCGCCGCCGCCAATCCCATCTCGGGGGATTCAGGAGATCGCCTTCGGCACCCTGCCGGAGAGGGGAATCATCTCCCGGAGGACTCTTCACCGCCTTGATCGCCTCCGGAGTGATGTGTGAGTAGTTCACCCCTGGACTATGGGTCTATAGCAGTAGCTAGATGGTTGTCTTCTCCTCATTGTGCTATCATTGTTCGATCTTGTGAGCTGCCTAACATGATCAAGATCATCTTTTTGTAATGCTACATGTTGCGTTTGTTGGGATCCTATGAATATGGAATACTATGTTATGTTGATTATCAATCTATCATCTATGTGTTGTTTATGATCTTGCATGCTCTCCGTTGCTAGTAGAGGCTCTGGCCAAGTCGTTACTTGTAACTCCAAGAGGGAGTATTTATGCTCGATAGTGGGTTCATGCCTCCATTAAATCTGGGACAGTGACAGAAAGTTCTAAGGTTGTGGATGTGATGTTGCCACTAGGGATAAAACATCAATGATTTGTCTAAGGATATTTGTGTTGATTACATTACGCACCATACTTAATGCAATTGTCTGTTGTTTGCAACTTAATACTGGAAGGGGTGCGGCTGCTAACCTGAAGGTGGACTTTTAGGCATAGATGCATGCTGGATAGCGGTCTATGTACTTTGTCGTAATGCCCAATTGAATCTCACACTACTCATCATAATATGTATGTGCATTGTCATGCCATCTTTATTTGTCAATTGCCCAACTGTAATTTGTTCACCCAACATGCTATTTCTTATCGGAGAGACACCACTAGTGAACTGTGGACCCCGGTCCATTCTTTACATCGAATACAGTCTACTGCAAACATTGTTCTTACTGTTCTCTGCAAACATCATCTTCCACACTATACATCTAATCCTTTATTACAGCAAGCCGGTGAGATTGACAACCTCACTGTTACGTTGGGGCAAAGTATTTTGGTTGTGTTGTACAGGTTCCACGTTCGCGCCGGAATCCCTGGTGTTGCGCCGCACTACACTCCGCCACCATCAACCTTTAACGTGCTTCTTGGCTCCTACTGGTTCGATAAACCTTGGTTTCTTACTGAGGGAAAACTTGCTGATGTACGCATCACACCTTCCTCTTGGGGTTCCCAACGAACGCGTGTTGTACGTGTATCAAGCTCTTTTTCTGGCGCTGTTGCCAGGGATCAAGACACGCTGCAAGGGGAGTCTCCACTTCCAATCTCTTTACTTTGTTTTTGTCTTGCTTTATTTTTATTTACTACTTTGTTTGCTGCATTATATCAAAATACAAAAAAATTAGTTACTTGCTTTACTTTATTTACTATCTTGTTTGCATTCTCCATATTAAAAAAAAAACAAAAAAATTAGTTACTTGCATTTACTTTATCTAGTTTGCTTTATTTACTATTGCTAAAATGGGTACTCCTGAAAATACGAAGTTGTGTGACTTCACAAACACAAATAATAATGATTTCTTATGCACACCTATTGCTCCACCTGCTACTACAGCAGAATTCTTTGAAATTAAACCTGCTTTACTAAATCTTGTTATGAGAGAGCAATTTTCTTGTGTTAGTTCTGATGATGTTGCTGCCCATCTTAATATTTTTGTTGAACTATGTGAAATGCAAAAGTATAAGGATGTAGATGGTGACATTATAAAATTAAAATTGTTTCCTTTCTCATTAAGAGGAAGAGCTAAAGATTGGTTGCTATCTTTGCCTAAGAATAGTATTGATTCATGGACTAAATGTAAGGATGCTTTCATTGGTAGATATTATCCTCCTGCTAAAATTATATCTTTGAGAAGTAGCATAATGAATTTTAAGCAATTGGATAATGAGCATGTTGCCCAAGCATGGGAAAGAATGAAATCTTTAGTTAAAAATTGCCCTACCCATGGACTGACTACTTGGATGATCATCCAAACCTTTTATGAAGGATTGAATTTTTCTTCACGGAACCTATTGGATTCAGCTGCTGGAGGTACTTTTATGTCCATCACTCTAGGCGCCGCGACAAAGCTTCTTGATAATATCATGATTAATTACTCTGAATGGCACACTGAAAGAACTCCACAAGGTAAGAAGGTAAATTCTGTTGAAGAAACCTCCTCCTTGAGTGATAAGATTGATGCTATTATGTCTATGCTTGTGAATGGTAGATCTAATGTTGATCATAATAATGTTCCGTTAGCTTCATTGGTTGTCCAAGAAGAACATGTTGATGTGAACTTCATTAAAAATAATAATTTCAACAACAATGCTTATAGGAATAATTCTAGTAACAACTATAGGCCATATCCTTATAATAATGGTAACGGTTATGGTAATTCTTATGGGAATTCTTACAACAATAATAAGAATGTGCCCCCTGGACTTGAAGCCATGCTTAAAGAATTTATTAGTACACAAACCGCTTTTAACAAATCTGTTGAAGAAAAGCTTGGTAAAATTGATATTCTTGCTTCTAAAGTTGATAGTCTTGCTGCTGATGTTGATCTTTTAAAATTGAAAGTTATGCCTAATGAAAATAAAGATATTAAGTCATTTGTTACAGCAAACGCCATCCAAGTTAGAATTAATGAGAATATTAGATTGATGGCTGAATTGCGTGCTAGGTGGGAAAAAGAAGAAAATGCTAAAGAGAATAATGTAGCTAAAGTTTGGACTATTACCACCACTAGTAATGGAAATGCTTCACATGTTGCTACACCTCCTACTATCAATGGTAAAATAATTGGTGTTGGCAATGTTTCTACTCCTAATGCAGAGCGTGCAAAACTGCCTGAAACTGCTAAAACTGCTGAAACTGCCTGTGATAAAACTGCTGAAATTTTCAAATATTGAGGACAATGATCTCATTGCTTTAGATAATAATAGTTTAGATTTTGATGATTTTCACATCTCTGAAGTTATAAAGTTCTTACAAAAACTTGCTAAAATTCCTAATGCTAGTGCTATAAATTTGGCCTTTACAAAACATATTACAAATGCTCTCATAAAAGCTAGAGAAGAGAAATTAAATCGTGAAACTTCTATTCCTAGGGAGTTAGAAGATGGTTGGGAGCCCATCATTAAGATGAAGGTCAATGATTTTGATTGTAATGCTTTATGTGATCTTGGTGCAAGTATTTCCGTTATGCCTAGGAAAATCTATGATATGCTTGACTTGCCACCATTGAAAAATTGTTAATTGGATGTTAATCTTGCTGATAATTCTACAAACAAACCTTTGGGGAGGATTGATAATGTTCGCATTACGGTTAACAATAATCTTGTCCCCGTTGATTTTGTTGTGTTGGATATTGAATGCAATGCATCTTGTCCCATTATATTGGGAAGACCTTTTCTTCGAACTGTTGGTGCTATTATTGATATGAAGGAAGGTAATATTAAATATCAATTTCCTCTCAAGAAAGGTATGGAACACTTCCCTAGAAAGAGAATGAAGTTACCTTTTGATTCTATTATTAGAACAAATTATGATGTTGATGCTTCAGCTCTTGATAACACTTGATACACACTTTATGCGCCTAGCTGAAAGGCGTTAAAGAAAAGCGCTTATGGGAGACAACCCATGATTTTACTTCTGCACTTTTGTTTTATATTTGAGTCTTGAAAGTTGTTACTACTGTAGAAACCTCTCCTTATCTTTATTTTATTGCATTGTTGTGCCAAGTAAAGTCTTTGATAGTAAGGTTCATACTAGATTTGGATTACTGCGCAGAAATAGATTTCTTGCTGTCACGAATTTGAGTAGTATTCTCTGTAGGTAACTCAGAAAAATCTGCCAATTTACGTGAGAAAGCTTCAGATATGTACGCAACTTTAATTCAATTTGAGCATTTTCATTTGAGCAAGTCTAGTGCCCCTGAAAAATTCGTCTTTTAGGACTTTTCTGTTTTGACAGATTCTGCCTTTTATTTCGCATTGCCTGTTTTGCTATGTTTGATGGATTTCTTTGTTCCATCAACTTTCAGTAGCTTTTTGCAATGTCCAGAAGTGTTAAGAACGATTATGTCACCTCTGAACATGTGAATTTTTGATTATGCACTAACCATCTAATGAGTTTGTTTTGAGTTTGGTGTGGAGGAAGTTTTCAAGGATCAAGAGAGGAGGATGATACAATATGATCAAGGAGAGTGAAAGCTCTAAGCTTGGGGATGCCCCCGTGGTTCATCCCTGCATATTTCAAGAAGATTCAAGCATCTAAGCTTGAGGATGCCCAAGGCATTCCCTTCTTCATCGACAACATTATCAGGTTCCTCTAGTGAAACTATATTTTTATTCCATCACATCTTATGTGCTTTACTTGGAGCGTCTGTTTGTTTTTGTTTTTGTTTTGTTTGAATAAATTGGATCCTAGCATTCATTGTGTGGGAGAAAGACATGCTCCGCTGTTTCATATGAACACATATATTCTTAGCTTTATTGCTCATGTTCATGGCGAAGGTTGAAACTGCTTCGTTAATTGTTATATGGTTGGAAACAGAAAATGCTACATGTGGTAATTGGTATAATGTCTTGAATAATTTGATACTTGGCAATTGTTGTGCTCATGTTTAAGCTCTTGCATCATATACTTTTCACCTATTAGTGAAGAAATGCCGTAGAGCTTGTTGACATTTGGTTTGCATGATTGGTCTCTCTAAAGTCTAGATATTTTCTAGTAAGGGTTTGAACAACAAGGAGGACAGTGTAGAGTCTTATAATGCTTGCAATATGTTCTTATGTAAGTTTTGCTGTACCGATTCATACTTGTGTTTGCTTCAAACAACCTTGCAAGCCTAAGCCTTGTATTGAGAGGGATTACTTCTCATGCATCCAAAATCCTTGAGCCAAAAAAACTATGCCATTTGTGTCCACCATACCTACCTACTACATGGTATTTTCTGCCATTCCAAGTAAATTGCTTGAGTGCTATCTGATACGTCTCCAACGTATCTATAATTTCTGATGTTCCATGCTTGTTTTATGACAATACCTACATGTTTTGTTCACACTTTATGATGATTTTATGCGTTTTCTGGCACTAACCTATTAACAAGATGCCGAAGAGCTAGTTGCTGTTTTCTGCTGTTTTTTGTTTCAGAAATCCTAGTAAGGAAATATTCTCGGAATTGGACGAAATCAACGCCCAGCATCTTATAATTCCACGAAGCTTCCAGAACACCGGAGAGGCATCAGAGGGGAGCCCTGGGGGCCCCGCACGTGTGGGCGGCGCGGCCCAGGGGGGGCGCCCCCCTGTTGTCTGGCGGCCCCAGACCCCTTCCGACTCTGATTCTCCGCCTATTTAAGCCGTCCTGACCTAAAAACTTCGGGGGAATAAGCCACGGTACGAGAAACCTTCCAGAGCCGCCGCCATCGCGAAGCCAAGATCTGGGGGACAGAAGTCTCTGTTCCGGCACGCCGCCGGGACGGGGAAGTGCCCCCGGAAGGCATCTCCATCGACACCACCGCCATCTTTATCACCGTTGTTGTCTCCCATGAGGAGGGATAAGTTCTCCATCGAGGCTACGGGCTGTACCGGTAGCTATGTGGTTCATCTCTCTCCCATGTACTTCAATACAATGATCTCATGAGCTGCCTTACATGATTGAGATTCATATGATGAGCTTTGTATCACTATTAATCTATGTGCTACTCTAGTGATGTTATTAAAGTACTCTATTCCTCCTCCATGATGTAATGGTGACAGTGTGTGCATCATGTAGTACTTGGCGTAGTTTATGATTGTAATTTCTTGTAGATTATGGAGTTAACTATTACTATGATAGTATTGATGTGATCTATTCCTCCTTTCATAGTCTGTTGGTGACAGTGTGCATGCTATGTTAGTACTTGGTATAATTGCATTGGTCTATCATGCACTCTAAGGTTATTTAAATATGAACATTGAATGTTGTGGAGCTTGTTAACTCCGGCATTGAGGTGCTCTTGTAGCCCTACACAATTAGTGGTGTTCATCATCCAACAAGAGAGTGTAGAGTGGTTTTATTATGTGATCAATGTTGAGAGTGTCCACTAGTGAAAGTATGATCCCTAGGCCTTGTTTCCGAATAGAAAAGCTACACCACAAAGATTCCTATCTCCCACGTTAACTGCACGCCTGATACGTCTCCGACGTATCGATAATTTCTTATGTTCCATGCCACATTATTGATGATATCTACATGTTTTATGCATACTTTATGTCATACTAGTAATTAGTACGTGCTTTGCACGTCAGATTATTATGCATAAGTACTATGCTAATTCACTAATTTCATCATCGATTTTTTAAAGGGAGATTACCTTCGGAATTCATGGAAGTTTTTCTTTCACATCAAATCACAATAGGGCAACAATTTTCTCTATGCATGAAGTATGTATTAGGAGAAGCCTTTGTTTTTTCAATTAGTTTTATTTAACGTTAAACTTCAAATATTGGGAAAAGAAGTTTGATGCTCTAATTTATGCCCATTTTCCACTCTCAAGCGAGAACTTTATTTTCATAATCTCTATTTCATTCTTGTGTCCTCGACCCCATGGTGTGTTTAACAGGGATTTATACCATTTTGTTAAGAAAATTAAAAAGATTAAATTGTTAAAGAAAATTGAAATTTAATCTTGCCATCTTGTTTTGAATATTTGTCTACGTTAACAGTACATGTAATTATTCTCAGGAAACAAAGGAAGCCTTCCCCTGAAAAAAAAAGCATTCCCTGCATGCATTTAACATCACATTGTGAGTTTGCTAGTTTATATGTGCCCACTAATCTAGATACTTCTAGTCTCTCAATCTCTACTGCCTAGTCTACCGGCTCTACTGCTTAGTCTACTATCGTCAGTTCACCAGGTCGTTATTTTTTTGGAAGTCTCGGTTCACATGTCCTAGCTCATCACGTGAATGTTCTGGAATCTGGAGCAGAGTCAGGCTAGATGACATGCGGCAGGCAGGTCCCCACAGCGAATCCCTTAGATACAGACCGTAGGATAGCAAGATCCAACGGCACATGAGATGCCACAACATCTCAGATTTCCAATTGCTTGTTCAGAGCCGTCCGATTATACAAATCCAACGGTTGATATCTTGTGCTATTGGTACACTATATAGTGGTATAGATTTATGCATTTTCCGGCACTAACATATTAACGAGATGCCGAAGAGCCAGTTGCTGTTTTCTGCTGTTTTTGGTTTCAGAAATCCTAGTAAGGAAATATTCTCGGAATTGGACGAAATCAACGCCTAGGGGCCTATTTTCACACGAAACTTCCAGAAGACCGAAAAGGAGACGAAGTGGGGCCACGAGGTGGCCAGACACCAGGGCGGCGCGGCCCAAGCCATGGCCGCGCCGGCCTGTCGTCTGGGCCCCTCGTGTGGCCCCTGACCTGCCCTTCCGCCTACAAATAGCCTTTGTCGCGAAACCCCCAGTACCGAGAGCCACGATACGGAAAACCTTCCAGAGACGCCGCCGCCGCCAATCCCATCTCGGGGGATTCAGGAGATCGCCTCCGGCACCCTGCCGGAGAGGGGATTCATCTCCCGGAGGACTCTACACCGCCATGGTCGCCTCCGGAGTGATGAGTGAGTAGTTCACCCCTGGACTATGGGTCCATAGCAGTAGCTAGATGGTTGTCTTCTCCTCATTATGCTTCATTGTCGGATCTTGTGAGCTGCCTAACATGATCAAGATCATCTATCTGTAATACTATATGTTGTGTTTGTTGGGATCCGATGGATAGAGAATACTATGTTATGTTGATTATCAATCTATGTGTTGTTTATGATCTTGCATGCTCTCCGTTACTAGTAGATGCTTTGGCCAAGTTGATGCTTGTAACTCCAAGAGGGAGTATTTATGCTCGATAGTGGGTTCATGTCTCCGTGAATGCGGGGGAGTGAGAAACCTCTAAGGTTATGGATGTGCTGTTGCCACTAGGGATAAAACATTGATGCTATGTCCGAGGATGTAGTTATTGATTACATTACGCACCATACTTAATGCAATTGTCTGTTGTTTGCAACTTAATACTGGAAGGGGTTCGGATGATAACCTGAAGGTGGACTTTTTAGGCATAGATGCATGCTGGATAGCGGTCTATGTACTTTGTCGTAATGCCCAATTAAATCTCACAATACTCATCATATCATGTATGTGCATGGTCATGCCCTCTCTATTTGTCAATTGCCCAACTGTAATTTGTTCACCCAACATGCTATTTATCTTATGGGAGAGACACCTCTAGTGAACTGTGGACCCCGGTCCATTCTTTTAATCGAATACAATCCACTGCAATAATTGTTCTACTGTTCTCTGCAAACAATCATCATCCACACTATACATCTAATCCTTTGTTACAGCAAGACGGTGAGATTGACAACCTCACTGTTTCGTTGGGGCAAAGTACTTTGGTTGTGTTGTGCAGGTTCCACGTTGGCGCCGGAATCCCTGGTGTTGCGCCGCACTACATCTCGCCGCCATCAACCTTCAACGTGCTTCTTGGCTCCTACTGGTTCGATAAACCTTGGTTTCACACTGAGGGAAAACTTGCCGCTGTACGCATCACACCTTCCTCTTGGGGTTCCCAACGGACGCGTGATGTACGCGTATCAACGCCAGCAAGCTATATTCTGGTGCCATTGCCGGGGAGGTCACCGTCTATTTACTGTTCCACTGCATGTTTACTCGCTGCCATATTTTATTCAGATTGCTATTACAACTCATATACATCCATATTACTTGTATTTCACCATCTCTTTGCCGAACTAGTGCACCTATACATCTGACAAGTGTATTAGGTGTGTTGGGGACACAAGAGACTTCTTGTATCATGATTGCAGGGTTGCTTGAGAGGGGTATCTTTGACCTCTTCCTCCCTGAGTTCGATAAACCTTGGGTGATCCACTTAAGGGAAAACTTGCTGGTGTTCTACAAACCTCTGCTCTTGGAGGCCCAACACTGTCTACAGGAAAAGAAGCGTGAGTAGACATCACTATCTTTAAAATTCCATTCTTTGTCTTTGCAATATATAGCTCATGGGAAAAATAGCCTAAAAACTATTGTGGTATTGAATATGTACTTACGTATCTTATTTCTTATTAAGTTGCTTGTTGAGCGATAACCATGTTCCTGGGGACGCCATCAACTATCCTTTGTTGAATATCATGTGAGTTGCTATGCATGTTCGTCTTGTCTGAAGTAATGGTGATTTATCATGAGTTGAATGGTTTGAGTATGCATATTGTTAGAGAAGAACATTGGGCCGCTAACTAAAGCCATGATCCATGGTGGAAGTTTCAGTTTTGGACAACAATCCTCAATCTCTTATGAGAATATTATCTGTTGTTGAATGCTTATGCATTAAAGAGGAGTCCATTATTTGTTATCTATGTTGTCCCCGTATGGATGTCTAAGTTGAGAATAATCAAAAGCGAGAAATCCAATGCGAGCTTTCTCCTTAGACCTTTGTACAGGCGGCATAGAGGTACCCCTTTGTGATACTTGGTTAAAACATATGTATTGCAATGATAATCCATGAGAATCCGAGCTAATTAGGACAAGGTGCGGGCACTATTGGTATACTATGCATGAGGCTTGCAACTTATAGGATATCTTATACATAACACATATGCTTTATTACTACCATTGACAAAATTGTTTCTTGTTTTCAAAATAAAAGCTCTAGCACAAATATAGCAATCCATGCTTCCCTCTGCGAAGGGCCATTCTTCTACTTTTATGTTGAGTCAGTTTACCCACTTCCTTCCATCTTAGAAGCAAACACTTGTGTTAACTGTGCATTGATTCTTACATGCTTGCATATTTGCATTCATCATACTACTGAAGGAGATATGCCCTAGAGGGAATAATAAAGTGGTTATTATTTATATCTTTATGTTTATGATAAATATTTATATATCATGCTATAATTGTATTAACCGAAACATTAGTACATGTGTGATATGTAGACAAACAAGAAGTCCCTAGTATGCCTCTTAAACTAGCTTGTTGATTAATGGATGATTAGTTTCATAATCATGAACATTGGATGTTATTAATAACAAGGTTATATCATTGTAAGAATGATGTAATGGACACACCCAATTAAGCGTAGCATAAGATCTCGTCATTAAGTTATTTGCTATAAGCTTTCGATACATAGTTACCTAGTCCTTATGACCATGAGATCATGTAAATCACTTATACCGGAAAGATACTTTGATTACACCAAATGCCACTGCGTAAATGGGTGGTTATAAAGGTGGGATTAAGTATCCGGAAAGTATGAGTTGAGGCATATGGATCAACAGTGGGATTTGTCCATCCTGATGACGGATAGATATACTCTGGGCCCTCTCGGTGGAATGTCGTCTAATGTCTTGCAAGCATATGAATAAGTTCATAAGAGACCACATACCACGGTACGAGTAAAGAGTACTTGTCAGGAGACGAGGTTGAACAAGGTATAGAGTGATACCGAAGATAAAACCTCGGACAAGTAAAATATCGCGTGACAAAGGGAATTGGTATTGTATGTGAATGGTTCATTCGATCACTAAAGTCATCGTTGAATATGTGGGAGCCATTATGGATCTCCAGATCCCGCTATTGGTTATTGGTCGGAGTGAGTACTCAACCATGTCCGCATAGTTCACGAACCGTAGGGTGACACACTTAAAGTTGGATGTTGAAATGGTAGAACTTGAATATGGAATGGAGTTCGAATATTTGTTCGGAGTCCCGGATGAGATCCCGGACATCACGAGGAGTTCCGGAATGGTCCGGAGAATAAGATTCATATATAGGATGTCATTTTATGTGAATTAAAATGACGCGGAAGGTTCTATGGAAGGTTCTAGAAGGTTCTAGAAAAGTCCGGAAGAAACCACCAAGGAAGGTGGAGTCCACATGGGACTCCACCTCCATGGCCGGCCAACCCTAGTGGGGGTGGAGTCCCAAGTGGACTCCCCCTTAGGGGGCCGGCCACCCCCCCATATGGGAGCTGGAACTCCCACCTCTAGTGGGAGTCCTAGCTTGGGTAGGTTTCCCCACCATATGGAAGGTTTTTTGGTTCGGGTCTTATTCGAAGACTTGGAGACCAACACTTGGGGTTCCACCTATATAATGAGGAGCCAAGGGGAGGGGGCCGGCCACCCAAGAACCACAAGGTGGCCGCACCCCTACAGTGGTCGGCGCCCCCTCTCCCCAAACCCTAGCGGCCTCTCTCCTCCACCACGTCCCGCACGCTTAGCGAAGCTCCGCTGGACTTCTCTACCACCACCGACACCACGCCGTCGTGCTGTCGGATTCAAGAGGAGCTACTACTTCCGCTGCCCGCTGGAACGGGGAGGTGGATGTCGTCTTCATCAACAACCGAACGTGTGACCGAGTACGGAGGTGCTGCCCGTTCGTGGCGCCGGAAGCGATCGTGATCAAGATCTTCTACGCGCTTTTGCAAGCGGCAAGTGAACGTCTACCGCAGCAACAAGAGCCTCCTCTTGTAGGCTTTGGAATCTCTTCAAGGGTGAGACTCGATAAACCCCTCGTTGCTACCCTCTTATAGATTGCATCTTGGCTTGGATTGCGTGTTCGCGGTAGGAAAATTTTTGTTTTCTATGCAACGTTATCCTACAGTGGTATCAGAGCCGTGTCTATGCATAGATGGTTGCACGAGTAGAACACAATGGTTTTGTGGGCGTTGATGCTCTTGTTATCTTTAGTTTGAGTACTTTGCATCTTTGTGGCATAGTGGGATGAAGCGGCTCGGACTAACTTTACATGACCGCGTTCATGAGACTTGTTCCTCGTTCGACATGCAACTTGTATTGCATAAGAGGCTTTGCGGGTGTCTGTCTCTCCTACTATAGTGAAGATTCAATTTACTCTTCTATTGACAACACTAGTATCACCGTTGTGGTTCATGTTCGTAGGTAGATTAGATCTTACTCGAAAACCCTAAACCACGTAAAATATGCAAACCAAATTAGAGACGTCTAACTTGTTTTTGCAGGGTTTGGTGATGTGATATGGCCATAATGTAATGATGAATATGTATGAGATGATCATTATTGTATTGTGGCAACCGGCAGGAGCCTTATGGTTGTCTTTAAATTTCATGTTGAGTAGTATTTCAAAGTAGTTGTAATAGTTGCTACATGAGGTGAACAACCATGAAGACGGCGCCATGAACCTTGACGCTACACCGACGATGATGGAGATCATGCCCGTTGATGATGGAGATCATGTCCGTGCTTTGGAGATGAAGATCGAAGGCGCAAAGACTAAAGGGCCATATCATATCACATATGAATTGCATGTGATGTTAATCCTTTATGCATCTTATTTTGCTTAGAACGCGACGGTAGCATTATAAGATGATCCCTCACATTAATATCAAGATAATAAAGTGTTCTTCCCTCGTATGCATCGTTGCATTGTTTGACGTTTTGAAGCATCTCGTGATGATTGGGTGTGATAAACTCAACATACAACGGGTGTAAGCCATGTTGCACACGCGGAATACTTGGGTTTGCTTGACGAGCCTAGCATGTACAGACATGGCCTCGGGACAACGGAAACCGAAAGGTTGAACATGAGTCATATGGATGATATGATCAACATGTTGATGTTCACCATTGAAGCTACATCATCTCACGTGATGATCGGTTTTGGTGTAGTGGATTTGGATCGTGTACCACTTAACAACTATGAGGGATGTTGTATTAAGTGGGAGTTCATTAGTAATTAGATTAAAACATGAACTAATTATCATAAACATAGTCTGAGTAGTATTTTGAATTAATTTTGTAGTATTGGCATCCGTTTTCTACCATGCGCTAGTCTTGTAATTGAGATAGAAATACTGTTAAGTCTGATAAGAAACTTTACGGATTTGATGTACCGTATTGTTAAAGAATCAAGAAATGATTAAGTCCTATTGCAAACTTTTAGTAAACCTCACATTGTTGATTCAAAGAGTTGTGGTTTCAATTAGTACCTAAAGTTATCTTGTCTCCGTAAAACTTGAAGTTCAAATCTGTTTGAAAAATAAGGAGCTGAAAATTTAGTTTTCAGAATAATCAAGGTATGAGATATATGTGATATCTAAGACCTTATTGCAAGATGATAGAATATATTTTGGTGAGACTACATAAACTCATAAGTTTTATGGGAATGTACGAAGGTTGAAGACGCAAGGCGTCCCAATCCTCCAACTATTGGGGCACTAACGATATTCGCATATCCATGAAGTGATTGTCCTTAGTATGCACCGTTGCTAAGACTCGTCGTTTCGAAGCATCACGTGATGATCGGGTGTTATAGATTCTACGTGTGCTTACAACGGGTACAAGCCAGGTTTGCACATGCGAATACTAAGGTTAAAGTTTACGAGCCTAGCATGTACAGACATGGTCTCGAAAATTCGTCATGATATGATGGATAAAATTATGAGTGAAATTGTTCATCATAT
Organism: Lolium perenne; assembly: GCF_019359855.2. NCBI lineage: Eukaryota > Viridiplantae > Streptophyta > Magnoliopsida > Poales > Poaceae > Lolium > Lolium perenne. The sequence goes on along the minus strand of NC_067246.2, from coordinate 273,829,797 downwards.
TAAAAGGTTATTAATAGAGAAATCCGGAACACTTTTCATATGATGATCAACTTCAAAGTAAGAACCTCAAGGTTATTGGTATTTGACCAACAAACCTAGAAGTTATTGATGTTGAAGTGTTTTTCTGAATAATGAGGAAAGCTAAAAGAGAAACTGCAAAAGATATTTTGGCAGAAAGAAAGAAAAGACTAGAAAGTCTAGCTCAGGTGTATATAAATGATATACATGTTATGGTTGTATTCCTAGTTAGGTCACACTATGAAATTCTTGGGTATTAGTACTATATTGGTTGGTATGAAGTGTCATACAAAACAACACAATACAAGAATACAATGGCCTAAGTGACTGACAAGGAATATGATAGGAATAAACGTCTGAAACAAAATAAAGTGTTATTATGTTCGTCGTTGGCATTCTATCTAGCCCTTAGAATTTATAATAAAGAACTTAATAATTGTTATTTTGCTCTGGTCAAATGAAAACAATGAGTTGTTCAAATTATGACATTACTCCATGTACGATGGATAAGTTATTATAAATCTTAATGGTGAAACACACATACATAACACCGACGCTAAAATGCCATAAGGCAAATGATTTGAATTCCACGTATTTGTGGAACCGCCATTTAGGTCATGTTAGAAAGGAACGCATGAAGGAACTCCATGCAAATGGATTTTGGAGTCATTTGATTTTTGAATCATTTGGCACTTGCAAATCTTTTCTAAAGAGAATGATTAAAATACCGTTCATAGGCCAAGAGTTGAACGGGCAACTAAATTAGTGAAAAATACATGATGATGTATGTGGTTCACTGGGCATAGTTGTGTGCGGGAGATTCTTCTACTTCATTAAAACTTTCAACAATGAATTGAGTATATATATGTGGATATATTCAATAAGGAAGAAGTTTGAAACATTTGAATGGATTCAAATAAATTTCAGCATGAAGTGGAAATCATCGTAATAGAAAAGTCAAATATCTATGATTGGATCATGGTGAAAATATTTGAATTACGAGTTTTAGCGAACATCTAAGAGAGTCATGAAATTGTTCTACAACTCACATTTCTTGGAGCATCATAATGATGATATAGTATCCGAGAGATGTATCCAAGCCTTGTTGGATTAATGATGAGATAAAATATTATGACGCCATTATATTTTTGTGGATTATGCTTTAGTGACTATCGCTTTTACACTGAATAGAGCATCATCACGATCCGTAGAAATGACACCATACGAGTTAGGGCATGGGTATAAACCCTAATAGTCCTTTCTTTAAATTTTGGTCTAAAAGTTAACAACCAAAATCGGATGAATGTCTTTGTTGGTTATCCCAAAGAATTGATTGGGAATTCTTTCCACTATGAAGTAAACGACAAAAGTGTTTGTTAATGTTACTTGCTTATTTCCAAGAAATTGTTTTCTAGCGAAGTATTTGAGTGGGAGGACAATAGAACTTGATAAGGTTTATGAACACGAGCATAATGATCGAGTAGCGCAGCATCGGAAATTGGTTCCTGGCGACCATGACGAACATGGCTCCCATGACTACAAAGTGTTTTAGCCATGGAGATCGAAGTACATATTGAACCTTGTAGGTATGGTTTACTTTGTGATCAAATAAATGATTTGTGAACAAAGGATTGATTTTGAACAATGATAAACCAACTACAAACAAAGAAGTTATGATGGGCCCTGACTCCATTAAAATGGCTATATGCCATGAAATCCAAGATAGATAAATACTTTTTGAAAGTAAATGGATCTATAAAATTGATGGACTTGGATGGAATATCCTTAAAGAAGCTCGACTTGTCGAAAAATTGTTTACGACAAAGTTCAAAGAGTTGACTACGATAAGATTAGATCTTCCGTAGCAATGCTTATAGTCTATGTGGATTATTCTAGTAATCACTACATATTTCTTTTATGAGATATGCTAGTAGGATGGCAAAATACATTACTTATCAGAAGTATGTATTAAAAGGTGTATACAAGATACAACCAAGAGTTTTGCTGGTCCGTGGAATACTAGATAGGTATACAAACTTCAATTTGATGAAGTAAGTATAGCGGAGTTTGAATCTTCACTGGATGAAATAGTCAAAGAGTTTTTGATTTCATCAGAGACGATGAAGAGGCTTGCATTTGCAAGAAATTAAGTGGGAGCGCTGAGACATATTTATAATACTTATGTAGAAGACATATAGTTGGTTATAAATAATGTAATTACATACTTGATTAACAGGTTTTATTGAAAAATTAACTTCAATGAAAGTGATATGGACTGAAACAAATTTTGTGTCAAGATCTATGAAGATAGATTGAAACACATAATATGTTCAAGTCAAAGTACATAGAATGGATATTGAAATAGTTCAATATAAAAATATTAAGAAAATATTCTTGTCATGTTAAGTTTTAACAAGACTTGAGTGTATCTGACACTCAATGAGTAAAAACACATGAGTGATTATAGATCACGAATAATATGTACACAATCAGATGTCATGTGCTATAAAGTGTTATGAGCATATACCAGAATGATTCATATGATGATCATTGGACGACAGTAAGAATATTCTTGAGTACTTTAGAAGAACTAAGGATATATATATAGTTTTGTATGGGAAATGACAAACAAATCGCTGTAAGATGTTGCACCGATATTTGTTTTGTCACATATGAAAATAAAATTTCAATCTCAAATTAGACTAAGTGTTGTTTAAAAGGTAGCACAATGAGCTAGAAGTTGTCTATGCTAGATTTAGAAGAGTTCTAAATATTATGACGGATTCTACAAAAGAAGGCAGAATATGTCATTGTTTTGACAATGACAAAGGATGTTAAAGTCAAGAGGTTCTTTGAAAACTTGGTGTAGTTCCTAATGAGTCGAACTTTGAAGCTATATTGTGTGTGACAATATTAGTAACATATTTCAGACCGCGGAATTAAGGTTCCACCAGAAGACCAAACATATTTAATGCCGACTCATTTGGAAATGAGTGATGCGTTGAGACGCAAATAAATTACAAAATACATACGTTTCTGAGCATGTCAGATCCGTTGACTAAAACCTCTCCCGTGAGCAAAACATGATAAAACACCAGAAGGCCAAGGTGTTATATCTTTACAAATGTAAACTAGATTATTGACTCTAGTGCAAGTGGGAGACTGAAGGAGATATGCCCTAGAGGGAATAATAAAGTGGTTATTATTTATATCTTTATGTTTATGATAAATATTTATATATCATGCTATAATTGTATTAATCGAAACATTAGTACATGTGTGATATGTAGACAAACAAGAAGTCCCTAGTATGCCTCTTAAACTAGCTTGTTGATTAATGGATGATTAGTTTCATAATCATGAACATTGGATGTTATTAATAACAAGGTTATATCATTGTAAGAATGATGTAATGGACACACCCAATTAAGCGTAGCATAAGATCTCGTCATTAAGTTATTTGCTATAAGCTTTCGATACATAGTTACCTAGTCCTTATGACCATGAGATCATGTAAATCACTTATACCGGAAAGATACTTTGATTACACCAAACGCCACTGCGTAAATGGGTGGTTAAAAAGGTGGGATTAAGTATCCGGAAAGTATGAGTTGAGGCATATGGATCAACAGTGGGATTTGTCCATCCTGATGACGGATAGATATACTCTGGGCCCTCTCGGTGGAATGTCGTCTAATGTCTTGCAAGCATATGAATAAGTTCATAAGAGACCACATACCACGGTACGAGTAAAGAGTACTTGTCAGGAGACGAGGTTGAACAAGGTATAGAGTGATACCGAAGATCAAACTTCGGACAAGTAAAATATCGCGTGACAAAGGGAATTGGTATTGTATGTGAATGGTTCATTCGATCACTAAAGTCATCGTTGAATATGTGGGAGCCATTATGGATCTCCAGATCCCGCTATTGGTTATTGGTCGGAGTGAGTACTCAACCATGTCCGCATAGTTCACGAACCGTAGGGTGACACACTTAAAGTTGGATGTTGAAATGGTAGAACTTGAATATGGAATGGAGTTCGAATATTTGTTCGGAGTCCCGGATGAGATCCCGGACATCACGAGGAGTTCCGGAATGGTCCGGAGAATAAGATTCATATATAGGATGTCATTTTATGTGAATTAAAATGACGCGGAAGGTTCTATGGAAGGTTCTAGAAGGTTCTAGAAAAGTCCGGAATAAACCACCAAGGAAGGTGGAGTCCACATGGGACTCCACCTCCATGGCCGGCCAACCCTAGTGGGGGTGGAGTCCCAAGTGGACTCCCCCTTAGGGGGCCGGCCACCCCCCCATATGGGAGCTGGAACTCCCACCTCTAGTGGGAGTCCTAGCTTGGGTAGGTTTCCCCACCATATGGAAGGTTTTTTGGTTCGGGTCTTATTCGAAGACTTGGAGACCAACACTTGGGGTTCCACCTATATAATGAGGAGCCAAGGGGAGGGGGCCGGCCACCCAAGAACCACAAGGTGGCCGCACCCCTACAGTGGTCGGCGCCCCCTCTCCCCAAACCCTAGCGGCCTCTCTCCTCCACCACGTCCCGCACGCTTAGCGAAGCTCCGCTGGACTTCTCCACCACCACCGACACCACGCCGTCGTGCTGTCGGATTCAAGAGGAGCTACTACTTCCGCTGCCCGCTGGAACGGGGAGGTGGACGTCGTCTTCATCAACAACCGAACGTGTGACCGAGTACGGAGGTGCTGCCCGTTCGTGGCGCCGGAAGCGATCGTGATCAAGATCTTCTACGCGCTTTTGCAAGCGGCAAGTGAACGTCTACCGCAGCAACAAGAGCCTCCTCTTGTAGGCTTTGGAATCTCTTCAAGGGTGAGACTCGATAAACCCCTCGTTGCTACCGTCTTCTAGATTGCATCTTGGCTTGGATTGCGTGTTCGCGGTAGGAAAATTTTTGTTTTCTATGCAACGTTATCCTACAACTACTTTATATTGACAACTATCCATGAGATATACATGTTACAAGTTGAAAGCAACCGCTGAAACTTAATCTTCCTTTGTGTTGCTTCAATGCCTTTACTTTGAATTTATTGCTTTATGAGTTAACTCTTATGCAAGACTTATTGATGCTTGTCTCGAAAGTACTATTCATGAAAAGTCTTTAATATATGGTTCAGTTGTTTAACCATTATCTTTACCATGGCTTTGGATCGCTGCATTCATTACATATGCTTACAATAGTATTGATCAAGATTATGATAGCATGTCACTTCAGAAATTATCTTTGTTATCGTTTACCTACTCGGGGACGAGTAGGAACTAAGCTTGGGGATGCTTGATACGTCTCAAACGTATCTATAATTTCTTATGTTCCATGCTACTTTATTGATGATACTCACATGTTTTATACATACTTTATGTCATATTTATGCATTTTCCGGCACTAACCTATTGACAAGATGCCGAAGAGCCAGTTACTGTTTTCTGCTGTTTTTGGTTTCAGAAATCCTACAAAGGAAATATTCTCGGAATTGGACGAAATCAACGCCTAGGGTCTTATTTTTCCACGAAGCTTCCAGAAGACCGAGGGGGATACGAAGTGGGGCGACGAGGCGCCGCCACACTAGGGCCGCGCGGCCTAGGGGGGCCCGCGCCGCCCTAGCGTGTGGGGCCCCCGTCAACCCTCCGACTCTGCCCTTCCGCCTACTTAAAGCCTTCGTCACGAATACCCCAGTACCGAGAGCCACGATACGGAAAACCTTCCAGAGACGCCGCCGCCACCAATCCCATCTCGGGGGATTCAGGAGATCGCCTCCGGCACCCTGCCGGAGAGGCGAATCATCTCCCGGAGGACTCTTCACCGCCATGATCGCCTCCGGAGTGATGTGTGAGTAGTTCACCCCTGGACTATGGGTCCATAGCAGTAGCTAGATGGTTGTCTTCTCCTCATTGTGCTATCATTGTTCGATCTTGTGAGCTTCCTAACATGATCAAGATCATCTATTTGTAATGCTACATGTTGCGTTTGTTGGGATATTTATGCTCGATAGTGGGTTCATGCCTCATTAAATCTGGTACAATGACAGAAAGTTCTAACGTTGTGGATGTGTTGTTGCCACTAGGGATAAAACATCAATGCTTTGTCTAAGGATATTTGTGTTGATTACATTACGCACCATACTTAATGCAATTGTCTGTTGTTTGCAACTTAATACTGGAAGGGGTGCGGATGCTAACCTGAAGGTGGACTTTTAGGCATAGATGCATGCTGGATAGCGGTCTATGTACTTTGCCGTAATGCCCAATTGAATCTCACACTACTCATCATAATATGTATGTGCATTGTCATGCCATCTTTATTTGTCAATTGCCCAACTGTAATTTGTTCACCCAACATGCTATTTCTTATCGGAGAGACACCACTAGTGAACTGTGGATCCCGGTCCTTTCTTTACATCGAATACAGTCTACAGCAAACATTATTCTTACTGTTCTCTGCAAACATCATCTTCCACACTATACATCTAATCCTTTATTACAGCAAGCCGGTGAGATTGACAACCTCACTGTTACGTTGGGGCAAAGTATTTTGGTTGTGTTGTGCAGGTTCCACGTTCGCGCCGGAATCCCTGGTGTTACGCCGCACTACACTCCGCCACCATCAACCTTCAACGTGCTTCTTGGCTCCTACTGGTTCGATAAACCTTGGTTTCTTACTGAGGGAAAACTTGCTGCTGTACGCATCACACCTTCCTCTTGGGGTTCCCAACGAACGCGTGTTGTACGCATATCAGGAACCTTGTACAAAAAAGTCTTCTTTTGTTTTAAAAGGCCTTGGGCTAAAGATATTTATTTCGTATTAGCTATTGCCATACACCTTGTTTGGTTAAGAGTTTGTAAAACTATTTTCTCAATAAACAGTTATTCTTGATCTCAAGCACTTCAAATCTAAGTCCGCCCTGATCTTTGGGTCTGCAAATGGTGTTCCATGGAGTAAGTCTATTCTTTCTCTTATGTCCATCGTTTTGTCAGAAGCATCTCAATCTAAAGAAATCCAATCTATTCCGGATCCCTTTAGGTATTTCGAAGAAGGATAACATAAAATTGGTAGGATAGTTAAATTTGAATTTATTAGCACTAATTGATCCCTTTAATAGGGTAATTTACCCACCCAACTAGCGAGTTTTTTTTCAAATTGATCTTAGATAGTCTTCCGTTCACTACTTTTTAAAATATGATACTGAATAGGGATTGTTGGATATTTGAAAGGGAAAGATCCAGCCTCACATCCGAAGAGGTTACTGTACTCTTTCTCGAAAGAAGCTTTACCAAAAGATAAAACTTCGCTTTTATGAAAGTTAATTTTCAGTCATAATAGTTCCTCAAGGATACATAGAATCAATTTCATACTGAATGTCTTTTCTGTATCGTGTTCCATAAAAATGATTGTATCATTTGCATACTCTAGCATGTAAATGCCACCATGGACTAAATATGACATTAAACCATCTACTTGACCATCCTCCTTGGCAGGTGCAACTAAAATTGCAAACATATCTGCAACTAGATTAAACAACATAGGTGACAACGGGTCACCTTGTCTCAACCCTTTCTTTGTCTGAAAATAATGGCCTATGTCATCATTGACCTTAATACAACAAAATGATCCATCCATTGGCAACATTTAGTATCAAAACCTTTCATGGGCATCACCTATTGTATAGCTTTTCAAAATCTATCTTTAGTAATACAACATCCATTTTCCTCCTATGAAGTTCATGGATAGTCTCATGAAGAATTAACACCCTTTCCAGGATATGCCTCCCCGACATCAGTTATCATTAGTTTCCTCATCGTGGCATCTTTTAATATTAAAATCCCCAACTAACATAGGGAAAGAATCATCATCGCAAATACGAACCATCTTAGCCAAAAAGTCGCCCTTTTGTGTGTTTTGAGAAGTGCCATAATCAATACTGAAGACCATTCAAACCTAATAATTTTAGAAGAAAGATGAAACCTCACACACCGATCTCCAGTAATAAAGCTTTTAACTAGTATATTTTGGGAATTAAGTCCCACCAAAATGCCCCCGAATCTACTGAGAGGGGGTAGAGGCAATACCACATATAATACAGGCCAGATGAAATTCTTTAGAAACAATGCTGAAAAGTTGTCTCTCCATGTTTCTATAATAGCGAAGAAGTCCAAGTTATGAGGTCTCTTATAGTTTCATGTACTACTGAATGTTTTGCCTGATCTCTAAAACCATGCTATTCAAAAAAACTACCCTTCATTGTAAACCTTTTTTTAATTAAGATGAGAACTAGCAGGAAGAGTGAGGTCCTTGTAACCTTCCGAGCCTTGTTGGTCCTCTTCCTCTAAGTCCGCACTCACTTCTATAGCTTTATCAAGAACCAAATTGCCAATAGTAGACTCACATTTTTGTAACTTTCTCTTTGTTTCTTTGTAACATTACTAGCATTGTCTGACGATCCACTTCTTTGATAGAATTAATAGAGGATAAAATGTGACTAGGAGAAGCCCCTAAAGATACCCCTAACCTCTAGGCTTAGGAAATACAAAACTTTGAAAAAAAAACCAGTAGGTGTTGTATGATTGATTTTCTATGTATACATGAACATTGTCTAGGGATCTGACTTCAAATGATTGGGGTGGGTCTTCCCAATTTTCCATTTACCAAGTTTTTTAATTAAATTCGGTTCCTGGACCATTTAACCATTACCATGTATGTCACACTAATGTTGATTTTGTCCTCTCCTTTTCTTGCCACCGGGGAAATAGTCTTTTCATGTTCCTATTAACACCCTTAGTGCTCAAAATGTATCAGGGTGCCATATTAGAAAAAATGAATTAGATCAAGTGTAAAATGGGTTTTTTTCCTAAAAAGGAAATCACATTTTATCCAATTGTCAAATAAGGAATTTTGTCCTGTTTAAACGCTCGGCGCAAACTGTTTCAGAAGAGCGACAAAACCTGTGATCAAAGGATGACCTGGGTGAGAGCCGCTTCAGCGGCGACCTGGGTGACGCCGCCGGCGCGTCGGCCACGGCGGAGGCTGGTCTTACCGCCTCTTGGCCATGTGTTGACCCCGGCGGAGCTTTCTCCCGGATCAGGTTCTCGTTTTCAAGCCCTAGATGGAGGAGGGGAGGAGGAGGGCGAGATTTCGATGGCCGAAGAGGTGGGATGGTGCGGGCTCGACTATGTTCCTCGCGTGCTGCCCCTCGATCATCATGACCATCGCAGCGACTGCGATCTGCTCGATGACTTCTGGTCCAAGATCGGGTATCCCACGGCGGATTCGCGACATTGGGAGCGTAGGGCGGCGGCGGCGGGATCGGCTGAAGTCCAGGACGTGAGGCCTCGATCCTTGTCGCCATCCCCTGCAGTGAAGACCTCGGTTCGTGGGAGACCGGCATCGACCTCGCCGCCTGGCCTCCGGCTGCCAAAGCGGCTTGTGCGGTTGAAGGGGTGGAGAGGTCCCCTGCCTCCGAGACGGATCACTCCGCCGGCGGTGTTCGCTGATTTTGTCGAGGAGGCTATGAAGAGGACGGCAGGTCGGAGGGCCGAGGAGTTCGTCAAGGTGCCGTGGCTGCCGGCCGGGGATTCTGAGTCGCCGGCAATAGAGGAGACGAGCGCGGATCGCGCGCGTCCATGTTTCGAAACCGACGCGGCGGGATCGTTGGCTCGCCCGCAATGGGCCCGTTTCGGTCGTGCTGTTTTGGGCCTCCAACAGGCAGCTCGGCCTGATACACTGCCTCGCGTATGTGAGGAGGATCGTCAACACGAGTTTCGTGATCCCTTCGTACACCATCCTCGCGTCGCCGCCGCACGTCTCCATCGCGCCGTCGCCAACGCAAGCTCGTCATCGCCCTCGTCCTCAGCAACCGCACGCAGCCGTACGTTCCTGCAAGTCCTGGTCGGGAGCAGCGCGGGAGAGGAGATGGCTGGGCCTTCGCGCCCGGCTGCACCGCTTGGGGCGCCGCCAGCTGCGCCTCAGCCTACCCCGGCTGCGTCGGGGCCGGGTCCATCCGCGGCTGCGTCTACTGCTGCCGGCGGCCCGTATTTGGGCCCCTCGGGGTTCCAAGGTTGGCCGGCGGGGGATCTCATGCCGCAGACCGCACAGTCGGCGCCTAGGCCGGCACCGCCGCTTGCACGACCAATGGCGGGGTTTCGCCCGCCTATCCATATGCCGGTGCCTTCCATGCAGTACGTACCGCAGCAGCATTATCAGCAGTACCAAGGTGTAACGTCTCAATTTTCAATAAAAAGAAAGTTAGAAGAATTCCAGAATTTAAATTTCAGAGCCAACAAAAACTTTTATTTACATATAGTACCCTGCATAGGACTTGTGCATTTGAGTGATATACCATGATGATATATCTATCTATCTATTATATAATCTATACCTAATAATAAAGGAGCTAACGTTTCCGTGGTTCGGTCCGTTGGTTTCTGCCAAAATTTTCGTCCAACTTTTTTTTGGACGATTTTACCCTCCCACCGAATTCCATATTACAGCAAAATGCCATGTACCGGTTCGTTTTATCTTTTATTTTCACTGTTCTACTCCGCATAGGCTTGGAGCAGAGTACAGCTCTGCCTCAACCGACACGAGCCGCGCTCCTCCCGCCTCCGGCCAGGCCCCGCCGCCAGCGCCTTTCCTGCGCGGCTCCCGCCCTGCAGTTAGGGATACTACACCGCCTGCAGCCGCCAGGTTAAATCAAAAGAACGATTCTCTCACCATCTGCTGCGCCGCCCCCGGCCCCGCTCTCCCCATCTCGCCGCTTTCCTGGCCCAGCTCCAATGCGCTGATCCTGCTGCTGCTCGGTGGGTTCAATGCTCCCATGCGCCTCTCTTGCTGCTGTTCATTGGCGAGGCCGTGTGAGGAGAAGGGACCGCCGTACTGCTGCTCGGGGGCGGAGGGACAAACTCCAAGATCCAATCCGGTTAGGACCCTCCCGGCCAGTGAGATCCCAGTCACATCTGCAGCTCCTCATCCCGTAGCCCCGTCGGAGGAGTCGAGATTCCAGCTCACGCGGACACGCGCGCCGACTTGGTCTTCTTGTCCAGCTCGAGGACATTGTCGTTGCTTTGCATCAGGAACCGGAACAGCTCGAGGACATGACCCCGGACGACGCGCCGGGCTTGCGCTTGTCCAGGCAGTCTTGGAGGAAGACGGGAGTATGCTTCTGAGGAGGTGGAGTAGGCCGTCCCTTCTCCTTAATCGACGTTGCGATGGAACCCCTCACGGCGGCGGCGGAATCGTGCGCCGCGCCCCAAAACTGTACCCGCCCGTAGGTCCGCTGTCCCAACCTGCTCGACCACCGGAGCCACGAGGACGCGGGAGACCTGGTTATCCTCACCGGCGGCCCATTCCCTCGACCGGGTCCTCTGGCCGGTTTGGAGGCTGCTGCTGCTGGCTGCTGCCGGCAGCCAGTGCCTCAACAGTGGCAGTCCGTGGCCGCAGCCGCAGGAGCAGGACAGCCTCGCGCCGCGCCGCGCGCGGATAGTGGTGCTGGCCGTGTTAGTTCTGCCGGCACGCCTCCATGGAGTGGCAGTCCGTGGCCGCAGACGCAGGATTGGGCTCGCGCGGCGCGCGGATAGTGCTGCTGGTCGCCTTCTGGAACGAGTCAATACCTTCGAGTCTACCTTGGACTGTAGTAAGCTTCATGTGTCACAATTTTTTTTCCTTCTTCGATTGCAAGGATTACTTTTCCGTCTCATTTGTAAAAGGCTGGATGACCGAAAGTCTGTTGATTAAGCTCTTGCCCCTGAAGTCTGCACAATATGGTTGTTCATAGGGTCATTTTATCTGCCTAAAATCATACTCGGCTCTGGATGCAATGTGCGGCGGCACAAATGCGTTGTCTGCTGGTCCTAAATTTCTGTAAATGTTTCATTTCGTGAATAATCATGAAAACATTACTTCATTAACAAATATTCCCAAGTGCAATTAGTGAGCACTATGCATCATCTTGCCTTTAATTTTTTCCACGGTGATATTGGAAGCAATGTAAATGTATTGGTTTATTTATTTTTCTATGCTCAATATAGAGGTGATTGACAATTTATATGACAGAGCAACAAGATAGATACGAGAAGAAGTATTCCTCCTATTAATATTAAGTATAGACTTTTGTCAATATTGTTGTGTAGTGGGAAATCTGAGAAAATTGAAATTCTGGTGAAAGCAACATACTTCTAAAACAATAATGATCGATGCAACCAAAATCGAGGTATAATTCAAACATAACATATGTATAATTCAAATATTATTCAAGTTAACATGGTTTATGCAACTTACCTCTGATGCGAGCTTATATTTGCAAACGCAACTATAATGTAATGTTAAAATTAAGATGAGTGTTTCTCTAAATTCTGAAGTCCGAACATGAAGTGTTCTTGCGAATTAGTAATTACTATCTCCTGAAATACAAGCCTTTTTTTAGAAAGATTCTAAAAATGCTTATATTTTAGAACGGAGATAATAATTTTTATTTTAAGCGCGGCCTAAGTTTTTTCAAAATTATTTTAGATAAACTTAAATATTAAAATACAAATTGTTTTGGTGTTGCCCTGAAGGGTACTATAACTAGGCGGCAAGAGGGGGTTTCGAGGAATAAGAGAGATGACACTCCTACCGAATTTGCAGGCCAACTCAATTCTAAGTGCAAGTCCGGCTTCAAAAGAGAGACTTTCCTATGATGATGACCATGTTCTGATCCTTACACGATTTGTGAGAAATACTCCGATGATTTCGTTGGCTAGATGAAAGAAAAATAAGAAAGGAAGCAACCAGAAATGTGAGGTAGAAATCAAGATTAGCTAAACAAGGGGGTTAATGAACCAGACACCACATATCCCGTCGGGTATAGGTAGTACAAAGAATAGATAAAAGTACTGAAAATTTAAATTTCTCAAAGTTCATCACATATAAAATATTGCTACTACCATTTTATTAGAGTTCTGATTCACTTCGAAGGCAGGACCTGAAGATTTAATTGACTTTGAGGCAAATTTAGATAGTGCCGACCAAAAGTTGTATGTTCACTCCCGGTGCAACATACGGGCACGTTTCCTATAATAATAAAGGAGCTAATGTTACGATTTTGAGTTCCATTGTATTTCTTGGTTTTCCGCCCCGGTGCAACGCACGGGTATGTTTCCTAGTTAAAGTACAAGACAAACAACTGTGGGGATTAACCATTGCAAACACAAACGACCTAGATTAACCACGTCTCATAGATACGAAAAAAAAGGAAGAGGCTATATTAACCACTTCCTATAGATTACGTACGTAATAAAATAGGAAGAGGAGACGTACAAAATGAGGATCACTTGGAAAAACTGAATCGCTATATCTACGTGAACTATAAAAGCGATTTAAATATATCCCGACTTCAAAACTTTTCTCTGTTATATATCCGGCCGATCGAAAATACACCTGATGCATGACATCCATCAACACGACCCGTCGCCTGAGGGGATCGATGCATGGAGATGTCGAGGTGAGACTAAGATTCATACTCATGATCTCTCTTACATAGTATGGCCGCGTATTCTCTCAAATCCGTAAAATCGTCTGCTGATCGCGGGAGTATCTCTCCGTACCTCGGCGGCCACGGCCACATCCTTGACATGCTAATGTCCGGAAGAAATTGATGATACCGCTGTCCGCGACCGTTTTCGAAATTGATCGATCCATTGTGTTAATCACGTCATGAATCACTTTTGGCAAGATGGAATCAGACAACGCCGCTACTCTAATGGCGGTGGGAGGTTCCCCATGGCGCATGTGCGCTAATAAATGATAGAGATCATCACCGTGCAGAGAGATAGCAGCCATCTGCAACGAACTCCGGTAGACCAAGGTAAGGTGGGATCAATCGAGCTGAAGCCGTCTAGGTCGACATTGATGGAAAATATACGGCTCCCAAGAAGCTCCTCTCGGAAGATCGGACTTTTCTTGCTCCTCACAGCCTGCCTACCGTGAAGTTCCTGCTGTCGGTGAAACTGGAGCCCAGCGACTCCAATTACAGGCTCAGCCGGTCAGTACCTCATCCCATACTCCCAAGCCCATACAACTACATGGTAAATTTATATGTTCATGGGAGTTGAGATCTTCTTAAACCAACAGGCTGATTATTTCGAGTCCGACGTTTTTGCCACTAGGTCACAAGGGGCAGCTTCTACCGGTGTTTCAATTCTCAGATTGGATTTAGTATTGTGCTTCAATGCGCTTATGATTTGGAACAAAAAGACGTGTGATCGTGGACCTGAACTGCATAGGGAGGGACATAACAGCGGAGACATGTAAAATAGTGAATAATGGAGTCAACTAAATCATCGTGAAGCTAGCCTATATAGTTGTACTTGTGAGATACATTCATTGGTTTAACTCCACAGATAGGATATGGGATCAAAGTATATAATAGCTAGCCCGAAGTGTTGACCTTATTGCATACTAAAAAAAATTAGTACATGGAGGCCTCTTTGAACCTCTATTTTTTTTTAATTCAACTATTTTTAATAAAAATATAGGAGATAGACAATATTGTAATCTACCAGTGTGTAAACGTTCAGAACAAAATATGTTATATTTTGGGCTCAGAAAATATGACAAATTGAGATTCTATCGTTGGTAACGGTATCTTGATTTTGTCATTTTGTGAGTTCTATATTTTTTCTGAGAGCTAAATACAATATATTCCATGAAAATGTACACACTATTAGGATATAACATTGTCCACAACAAGGTATTTTTTCAGAAGTCTTTTGAAACTATGAAATTAAAGGTTTTAAAGTTTAAACAAAAATAGCTACATATAGTATGGGCTACACTTCCGGTTTGCACTCTGTACGTTCTAATGAATTAGATCTTTATGAGAAAACATCCTAACACTAGAATGTGTGTGAAAGCAAAATAAAAACTAGAAATTCGATTTCCAATCAATCTGAGAAGATATGCATCAGCTGTCACTAGCTAAGTGTTGCGGCAAGAATTATTCGGCATAAACGCGGTCTGTGTAAGGTATGCATTGTATTGAGTGAGAATAATAATAGTCATGAATATTTATGGACATAGAATGTTTTCTCATAAAGATGATATACGCCCACTAATGCAATAAAAAGATGATTGTTAAATGGGAATAAATTAAACTGTTAAAAATGGAACTACATATATAAGACAAATAATTAGATGGAGCAAAAGGAGGTTAGAGTCTAAATAAAAGTCTCCAGATAGTGCAGTTTGGATAGGAGCGAGCTTTCCGATATTTCTACATGTGTGCCTAAGGCTTTGCAAACAATAAAAAATACATGATAAATAAATAAAATATAGTATATCTAGCCGCGCAAATGCTCGGGTCATCCAGCTAGTTGTTATTATGTTTATGTGATGAACCCTAAAACCCTAATGTGATCAAGTGAAGATCACAAACCAAATAAATCAAAAAGAGAAAGAAATCAAATAAGAGAAAAACCCTAAAAACCCTCTCATATGGTTTATGCCATTTTTTGCAAATCTTTATCCTAGACCATTTTGGTCTTCACCATTAGTTGTATTATGTTAGGAAATACATTTGTACACCCAAGCATGGGTGTGGATGTAGTCATAGCCGTCCATTACTTTAAGATTCGGAGAAGAGTAGAGATGAGAGAACTCTGTTTCAGCTATTTTCTCCATTTATGCAAAAAATGTGGGTCCCAATGAAACAGTGCTAAAGCCACCCAACACGGACGCAGGAATCCAGGAGGCCTAGCGTGCTCTTCTCCACCATTCTCTCTCTCTCCTGACACGAAACCGTCCCCCACCTCCGAGTCTTTCTTCTCCATCGCTCTCTCCTCCACTCCTTCTTCGCGCTCCCCTCCATTGCTCTTCCTCGCCCAGCTGCACCACTGATGTCTCAATCCGCAGCAGCGGCTCATCTGGCTACCTGGAGAGGAGGTCATGGCTGCAGGCTCAGCGAGGAGGATCAAGCTGTTTATCCCAGCGGCACCCGCGGCGTCCTTGCTCTGCACCTGAGCGAGCTGCTCCGTCGAATTCCCCTTTGCCAGAGAACATTCCGTGCGCCCAGGAAACTAGACAGACATTACTTGCCAAAAAATGCCCCGAGTTATGCACGCGTCCGTGAGAAAAGCAAAATCGCAGCGCATTCAACAGGAGATTCCAAATATTCAAAACGAACCAGCACGCAGGACTCATGGTCTTTGATGAGCACGTATGTTTGCAGCTGGGTCGAAGGAGGAAACCAAGCTCTATCAAAGACCAGACTTGCAACTTTGCAAGGCATTTTCATTTACCATTACGAAATGCTTACGCGTGAGTAAACATCGACACAAGACATCTTACAGAACATCTCAAGAGACAGTACATAAGAGGGGTTGACCGACTGTCCAACCAAATCAGAATCAAACAAGATGAGCACGGACCCGTCGCAGCATGATGTTCTAGAACCTGGGCTGGGAACCAGAACTCGCCGCACTAGAGCGCGCGGTACCACGCGGCTACCGTGTCGGCCAACGGCGCAGCTGTCGTATGGGCGGCAGGGCGGCCGTGCCCTCCTTGATGCAACGGCTCCTTATCCAGGTGAACGACCACGCGCAGGCCAGAGAGTCTACACAGCTCCTTCGCCTGGTCGGGCGTGGGTGGGCGGCGGCCGCGTCTCTGTCGCCCAGCTCCGCCTCCCACTCCTTGCACGCGGCGACGCCGAACACGCGACCCCATTTCCGCCGGACGGGGCGCGCCCAGAGGCTGACCATGGAGCAGCGCTCCCTGAGCCCCGCGCAGACGCACGCCATGGCGGCAAGCGACACTGGGTTCAACTCCTCGAGCAACGAGCATGCGGTCCAGCGCCAGATCCTTTAGGTCAAGCAGCGGCAGCGCATCGTCGGCGTCCACCGCCAAAGCAAGCAGCGCGTGCACCCTCGCCGTTGTCCCCTTGGGCGGCGACATTTTTTTCTCACGCCCTGCTCCTTGCTGCCGGCCGCGGCCGAGGCAGAGTGCGTGAGCAGCTCCCGCGCCAGCAGCAGCGTGACGAGGCCGAGCTGCTATCGCCCAACAACGAGGCCAAGATCGTCGAGCCGGACATCTGCCAATGCGCAGTCGTCGCAGGCGGCGCCGCCGCCCTCCTCCTGGACGCCACGCTCGGCGGCGTGAGGTGTGCTACTGGAGGACGAGCCCGTTTCGTCCACGGTGACGGTTCCCGCCCGCGTCTGGCTCCTGCGTCTGCCCGTGAGCCGTCTGTGGCACCGTGGCACACCGGTAAAATGTCTGCTCTTGAGTTTTCCCGGCGGCCATTGTCTGCACGCAGCAAAGCACAAGGAAAAGGGGGAAGAGGACATAGTCGCCGTAAGTACAAAATCAAACACAAGGAAAGGGGGAAGAGGACATACTGTGATTCCGTGCGACGGCGTACTGTAGCTGCGCGGGAGCAGCACGACGAAGCTGACTGGTGGTACTGCGGCAAGGCTGCACGACGGAGCAGCCGCCAGTCCCGGGGAAGACGGCCGGCGAGGGGAGAATCGCGAATCTCGGTCGGCGGCAAGAGCACGAGGAATCCTGGAAAGAAATGGGGAACGGAGGGCCGGACCCCTGATTTTGGAATAGAGTGAGCTGCAGCGTCTCCACCTAGGGCTATGTCCCCCGACATGAACAGAGACTAGGCCCAGGCACCGGATCCAGCGGAGAAAAGCCAGAGGAAAAGGAGCTCTTGATGCGACGCGAAAATTGCTGATGGGATGGAAAATGTTCAACCCAGCTGCACTTTGCACGAATCTCGAGCTCAAAACGAATGGTACAGAGTACACCCACACCCATGCGTGGGTGTACAAAATCCACACTCTATTATGTTACTAAACACTTATTACAACTTTTGGAATCAAATAAACACAAACCAAATAAATTTCAAACTCAAAATAGGATCACATATGATAATGGTCAAATCTGCCAATTATAGTCTGATCCCTACTTTGAGCCCTTGCAATTCAAAATTTTCAAACTAAACTTGCTCAAATCTTTGCACCTCACCCAAGAGCACATCAAGGTGAACAACTTTTGTAAAGACCACCATGCGAAATTCACTTTGGATCAAATTCTATGCTCATGTAAAGTTGGAACTTTTTGTTATGTGGAACAATCTCACACTTAGCCAATTTTGCAATTCTTTGATTTTCTAAATTCCACCACCACCTCTCACTCTCTCAGGTCATTTACAACTCAACCAAATACACATTTTTCAAATCTTGACACCTTTTGAACTCATTTGAATTTGGACAATTTTTGCAAATTTCAAATAGGGAACAATTCAACACTATTTCAAATAGTGTTCTACCCAACCCTAACCTGCCCTAAACTACTCTACTTGGTCCCCTGGTTCCCTCTCTCTCTAAATGCTGCATAGTAACCCTAGGGAGGCATGCATAGCATGCATGCACACACCATGCCGGCCATGCCGCCACCTCGTCGAGCCCCCTCTCTTCTCCCTTCTTCTCCTCACTGGCCCTGGTGCCACAGCTCGCCACCGTGCTCCACTACACCTCCCTAGCCACGCCACTGTCAAGCTCGACGACGACCAACACCGGAGAACGCGCCAGGATGCCGCTCGCGTCGCGCGTGGACATGCCGTGGACACGCCCTGGCCACCTGCCACCTCGCCAGCACGCGCTCGCCTTGGCCCCTCCCGCAACGCGTTGATCACCGTCGTGACTCCTCAGACCCGCCAGACACGCTCACGACCAGCCCCTGGACCGCCGCCGCCGGAGATGGTGAGCAAGATCCCGTAGACGCCGCCGCCAGACATGGAAGAAATGCGAGAGCTCTAGCCGCCGCCCGACTAAGCTGTCGCCACCACTAGCTTCGCCTGGACGAGGAGAACACCGCTGCACCCTCGCCTAGCCCCAACACTCGCCGGAATCGCCGCGAGCATGTCGTCCTCGACTCTGCCCCTCAGCACACCTGCGTCTCTATAAATAGAGGCTTCCCCTGAGCCATTTGAGCACCACACCTTCCTCTCCTCCCATCCCTGACTCTCCACCACCACTCCATTCACCAAATCGTTGCCGGAGCAAGCCCAATCGAGCGATCGGAGCCGCGGAAGCTCTGGTGAAATCACCGTCGACTGGAGCCTCCTCGAGCTGCGCCACTGCTACAGGCTTCTTCCTCTTCATCGACAACCTCGCCTCGACCACCGCCGCCACTCGCCGGACCCACGGTTCGCCCTCCGACCCCCTAGGCTCGCCGCGCTAGTAGCCCTCTCTCGCCGGAGAAGACGACGACTGTCGTTCGTCCGATCTGGTTTTAATCCAACGCCCCAGAGTAATCCATACCGATTCGGGTTTTTAACTCGCTGACGAGTGGCCCCCACTCTGTCAGGCGGCCCACTCGCACGAGCTGCGTTGCTGGGCCGTTTCTCTCTTTTTCAAATCGTTTCGGCCCAGTTTCGTTTCCCGCCAGCCCATTAATTCAAATCGAGTTTAATTCAAATTCAATTCAAATCAATACTGGACCCAACTTAGAAATTAAATAGAATCTGTTTGGCTTGGCCAAATTTAACAAATTTCATATTGTTGGAAAGCTAGTGAAAAGTTCTACAACATGCCGCTGGTCCCACCTTGAGATTTGTTGTAGAATTAAACTGATAAAAAGACGAAGGCAGGGACTTTTTCATATTCAAATAATTATAAAAAATCAACCAAAATAGATATTAAGTTAATTCCAACTCCAATAGCTCACATTTGACTTACACTAATTGTTTCTGCAATAAAATGGTGTGGTCACTTTGCATGATCATGCCCTAGTTTAATTAATGGACAATATGGCTAGTTTACTTAAGTGATATTGTCCAAAACTATTATGCAAATTATATGAAGTGTTATACTTCATTTAAATCTTGTCCCAAATGCATTCATATGAAGTTGGACCCCTGGTAAAATAAGCTCATATGAAATGCTTGGAGATATTAAATCATAATAGGCATTATTAAATGGTATGACGTGGTCTACCTCATGTAAATCATTTTCTCAAATGATTATAATGAATGGTTGACTTAGGTCAATATAAATTCATGCATGATTGTTTGAGAAATTAAATCTTAAGAAGATTTCAATGAGAGGAAATTATTTCTCAAGAACCCTATGGAAACTATCATTTACATATGTAATAAGAGGGAATTAAATTGTCTCAAGCAACACAACCAATGCACCCTAATTATAATTAATTGTGTGCTTAGAATAGTTTGTGTGAATATATATGATGTTTGGAATAGCCATTGAATTAGATGAGTGATTATACTCGTATTTCAAATTTAGACGCTAGCACCAGAGAATACCCGGAGGAAGAAGGTGTAGGGATTCGTTGCATAGAAAACAAAAAATTTCCTACCGCGAACACGCAATCCAAGCCAAGATGCAATATAGAAGACGGTAGCAACGAGGGGATTATCGAGTCTCACCCTTGAAGAGATTCCAAAGCCTACAAGATGAGGCTCTTGTTGCTGCGGTAGACGTTCACTTGCCGCTTGCAAAAGCGCGTAGAAGATCTTGATCACGGCGCCACGAACGGGCAGCACCTCCGTACTCGGTCACACGTTCGGTTGTTGATGAAGACGACGTCCACCTCCCCGTTCCAGCGGGCAGCGGAAGTAGTAGCTCCTCTTGAATCCGGCAGCACGACGGCGTGGTGTCGGTGGTGGTGGAGAAACCCGGCGGAGCTTCGCTAAGCGTGCGGGATGTGGTGGAGGAGAGAGGGCCGCTAGGGTTTGGGAGAGGGGGGCGCCGGCCACTAGGGGGTGCGGCCACCTTGTGGTCTTGGGGTGGCCGGCCCCCTCCCCTTGGCCCCTCATTATATAGGTGGAAGCCCCAAGTGTTGGACTACAAGTCTTCGAATAAGACCCGAACCCAAAACCTTCCATGTGATAGGGAAACCTACCCAAGGTGGGAATCCCACTTGGGGTGGGATTCCCCCCTTCCATGTGGGGGGGTGGCCGGCCCCCTTGGTGGAGACCAAGGTGGACTCCACCCTCCCAGGGTTGGCCGGCCATGGGAGGTGGAGTCCCTTTGGGACTCCGCCTTCCAAAGTGGTTTCTTCCGGACTTTTCTAGAACCTTCTAGAACCTTCCATAGAACCTTCCGGATCATTTTAAATCTTATAAAATGACTTCCTATATATGAATCTTATTCTCCGGACCATTCCGGAACTCCTCGTGATGTCCGGGATCTCATCCGGGACTCCGAACAAATATTCGAACTCCATTCCATATTCAGGTTCTACCATTTCAACATCCAACTTTAAGTGTGTCACCCTACGGTTCGTGAACTATGCGGACATGGTTGAGTACTCTCTCCGACCAATAACCAATAGCGGGATCTGGAGATCCATAATGGCTCCCACATATTCAACGATGACTTTAGTGATCGAATGAACCATTCACATACGATACCAATTCCCTTTGTCATGCGATATTTTACTTGTCCGAGGTTTGATCATCGGTATCACTCTATACCTTGTTCAACCTCGTCTCCTGACAAGTACTCTTTACTCGTACCGTGGTATGTGGTCTCTTATGAACTCATTCATATGCTTGCAAGACATTAGACGACATTCCACCGAGAGGGCCCAGAGTATATCTATCCGTCATCGGGATGGACAAATCCCACTGTTGATCCATATGCCTCAACTCATACTTTCCGGATACTTAATCCCACCTTTATAACCACCCATTTACGCAGTGGCGTTTGATGTAATCGAAGTACCTTTCCGGTATAAGTGATTTACATGATCTCATGGTCATAAGGACTAGGTAACTATGTATCGAAAGCTTATAGCAAATAACTTAATGACGTGATCTTATGCTACGCTTAATTGGGTGTGTCCATTACATCATTCATACAATGATATAACCTTGTTATTAATAACATCCAATGTTCATGATTATGAAACTAATCATCCATTAATCAACAAGCTAGTTAAGAGGCATACTAGGGACTCTTTGTTGTTTACATATCACACATGTATCAATGTTTTGGTTAATACAATTATAGCATGGTATATAAACATTTATCATAAACATAAAGATATATAATAACCACTTTATTATTGCCTCTAGAGCATATCTCCTTCAGTCTCCCACTTGCACTAGAGTCAATAATCTAGATTACATTGTAATATACCTAACACCCATGGCATTCTGGTGTTGGTCATGCTTTGCCCTAGGGAGAGCTTTAGTCAACGGATCTGCTACATTCAGATCAGTGTGTACTTTGCAAATCTTTACTTCTCCATCTTCGATGTACTCGCGAATCGAGTGGTAACGCAGCTTGATATGCTTCAGCCTCTTGTGTGACCTTGGTTCTTGTGCATTGGCGATGGCACCCATGTTGTCACAGTATATGACTAGTGGGTCCAATGCACTAGGAACCATACCGAGCTCTACAATGAACCTCTTCATCCATACCGCTTCTGATGAAGCCTCTGAAGCCGCTAAGTACTCTGATTCTGTTGAAGACTTCGCCACCGTGCACTGCTTCGAGCTTGCCCAGCTTACTGCAGCACCATTCAATATAAACACGTACCCAGACTGTGACTTAGAGTCATCAGGATCAGTGTTCCAACTTGCATCGGTGTAACCGCTTACAACGAGCTCTTGGTCACTGATGTCTACGTGAGCTTCTATTCTTGTAGACAGTGTTGGGCCTCCAAGAGCAGAGGTTTGTAGAACAGCAGCAAGTTTCCCTTAAGTGGATCACCCAAGGTTTATCGATCTCAGGGAGGAAGAGGTCAAAGATATCCCTCTCATGCAACCCTGCAACCACAAAGCAAGAAGTCTCTTGTGTCCCCAACACACCTAATTGGTGCACTAGTTTGGAGAAGAGATAGTGAAATACAGGTGGTATGAATAAGTATGAGCAGTAGCAACGGCACCAGAAAAGTGCTTTGCTGTCCAGGACTGGTGTGTGGCTGATGGTGGTGATATTGCAGGAAGTACAAATGCAGTAAAACAGTAAACAAGCAGCGATAGCAGTATTTGTGAACAAGGCCTAGGGATCATACTTTCACTAGTGGACTCTCTCAACATTGATCACATAACAGAATAAATAGATAAATGCTAGACTCTACACTCTCTTGTTGGATGATGAACACCACTAACTGTGTAGGATTACACGAACCCTCAATGCCGGAGTTAACAAGCTCCACAATATTTGATGTTCATGTTTAAATAACCTTAGAGTGCATGACAGATCAACATAACCAAACCAAGTACTAACATAGCATGCACACTGTCACCTTCACACTACGAAAGGAGGCATAGATCACATCAATACCATCATAGAAATAGTTAACTTCATAATCTACAAGAGATCACAATCATAGCCTACGCCAAGTACTACACGATGCACACACTGTCACCATTACACCGTGCATGAGGAATAAACTACTTTAATAACATCACTAGAGTAGCACACAGATAAATTGTGATACAAAACACATTGCAATCATAAAGAGATATAAATAAGCACTTCACTATGCCATTCATAACAGTGAATAAGTATTCTATGAAATATAGCCTAAGAGACCCACACGGTGCACACACTGTCACCTTTACACACGTGGGACAAGGAGTCTCCGGAGATCACATAAGTAAAATCCACTTGACTAGCATAATGACATCTAGATTACAAGCATCATCATATGAATCTCAATCATGTAAGGCAGCTCATGAGATTATTGTATTGAAGTACATAGGAGAGAGATTTAACCACACAGCTACCGGTACAGCCCCTTAGCCTCGATGGAGAACTACTCCTTCCTCATGGGAGACAGCAGCAGTGATGAAGATGGCGGTGGTGTCGATGGAGAAGCCTTCCGGGGGCACTTCCCCGTCCCGGCGGCGTGCCGGAACAGAGACTCCTGTCCCCCAGATCTTGGCTTCGCGATGGCGGCGGCTCTGGAAGGTTTCTCGTACCGTGGCTTTTCCGTATCGAAGTTTTAGGTCAGGGACCTTTATATAGGCGAAGAGGCGGAGTCGGAGGGTCGACGAGGCGACGACACAGTAAGGCGGTGCGGCCAAGGCCTGGGCCGCGCCAGCCTATCATCTGGTGGGCCTGTGGCCCCCCTCTGGCGACTCTCGGGTGTTCTGGAAGCTTCATGCAATCCTAAGACTCTGGGCGTTGATTTCGTCCAATTCCGAGAATATTTCCTTACTAGGATTTCTGAAACCAAAAACAGCAGAAAACAGGAACTGGCACTTCGGCATCTCGTCAATAGGTTAGTTCCGGAAAACGCATAAATATGACATAAAGTATGCATAAAACATGTAGATATCATCAATAATGTGGCACGGAACATAAGAAATTATCGATACGTCGGAGACGTATCAACATCCCCAAGCTTAGTTTCTGCTCGTCCCGAGCAGGTAAACGATAACAAAGATAATTTCTGGAGTGACATGCCATCATAACCTTGATCATACTATTGTAAGCATATGTAATGAATGCAGCGATCAAAACAATGTAAATGACATGAGTAAACAAATGAATCATATAGCAAAGACTTTTCATGAATAGTACTTCAAGACAAGCGTCAATAAGTCTTGCATAAGAGTTAACTCATAAAGCAATAATTCAAAGTAAAGGTATTGAAGCAACACAAAGGAAGATTAAGTTTCAGCGGTTGCTTTCAACTTATAACATGTATATCTCATGGATAATTGTCAATGCAAAGTAATATAACAAGTGCAATATGCAAGTATGTAGGAATCAATGCACAGTTCACACAAGTGTTTGCTTCTTGAGGTGGAGAGAGATAGGTGAACTGACTCAATATAAAAGTAAAAGAATGGCCCTTCGCAGAGGGAAGCATCGATTGCTATATTTGTGCTAGAGCTTTGGTTTTGAAAACAAGAAACAATTTTGTCAACGGTAGTAATAAAGCATATGTGTTATGTAAATTATATCTTACAAGTTGCAAGCCTCATGCATAGTATACTAATAGTGCCCGCACCTTGTCCTAATTAGCTCGGATTACCTGGATTATCATCACAATGCACATGTTTTAACCAAGTGTCACAAAGGGGTACCTCTATGCCGCCTGTACAAAGGTCTAAGGAGAAAGCTCGCATCGGATTTCTCGCTATTGATTATTCTCAACTTAGACATCCATACCGGGACAACATAGACAACAGATAATGGACTCCTCTTATATGCATAAGAATTCAACAATTATTAATTTTCTCATATGAGATTGAGGATATTTGTCCAAAACTGAAACTTCCACCATGGATCATGGCTTTAGTTAGCGGCCCAATGTTCTTCTCTAACATTATGCAATGCTCTAACCATTTTAGCGGTAAATCTCCCTTACTTCAGACAAGACGAACATGCATAGCAACTCACATGATATTCAACAAAGAGTAGTTGATGGCGTCCCCAGGAACATGGTTATCGCACAACAAGCAACTTAATAAGAGATAAAGTGCATAAGTACATATTCAATACCACAATAGTTTTTAAGCTATTTGTCCCATGAGCTATATATTGTAAAGGTGAAGGATAGAAATTTAAAGGTAGCACTCAAGCAATTTACTCTGGAATGGCGGAGAAATACCATGTAGTAGGTAGGTATGGTGGACACAAATGGCATAGTAGTTGGCTCAAGGATTTTGGATGCATGAGAGGTAATCCCTCTCGATACAAGGTTTAGGCTAGCAAGGTTTATTTGAAACAAACACAAGGATGAACTGGTGCAGCAAAACTCACATAAAAGACATATTGTAAACGTTATAAGACTCTACACCGTCCTCCTTGTTGTTCAAACTCAATACTAGAAATTATCTAGACCTTAGAGAGACCAAATATGCAAACCAAATTTTAGCAAGCTCTATGTATTTCTTCATTAATAGGTGCAAAGTATATGATGCAAGAGCTTAAACATGAGCACAACAATTGCCAAGTATCACATTATCCAAGATATTTTAGCAATTACTACATGTAGCATTTCCCGATTCCAACCATATAACAAATTAACGAAGCAGTTTCAACCTTCGCCATGAAAATTAAAGGCTAAGAACACATGTGTTCCTATGAACCAGCGGAGCGTGTCTCCTTCCCACACAAGCATTTATTCAAGCAAAAACAAAAACAAAAACATACAGACGCTCCAAGTAAAGTACATAAGATGTGACCGAATAAAAATATAGTTTCAAGAGAAGGAACCTGATAATTTGTCGATGAAGAAGGGGATGCCTTGGGCATCCCCAAGCTTAGATGCTTGAGTCTTCTTGAAATATTCAGGGATGAACCACCGGGGCATCCCCAAGCTTAGACTTTTCACTCTTCTTGATCATAGTATATCATCCTCCTCTCTTGACCCTTGAAAACTTCCTTCACACCAAACTCGAAACAAACTCATTACAGGGTTAGTGCATAATCAAAAACTCACATGTTCAGAGGTGACACAATCATTCTTAACACTTCTGGACATTGCTCAAAGCTACTGGAAGTTAATGGAACAAAGAAATCCATCCCACATAGCAAAAGAGGCAATGCAAAATAAAAGACAGAATCTGTCAAAACAGAATAGTCCGTAAAGACGAATTTTAAAGAGACACCAGACTTGCTCAAATGAAAATGCTCAAATTGAATGAAAGTTACGTACATATCTGAGGATCACTCACGTAAATTGGCATAATTTTCTGATTTACCTACAGAGAATTAGGCCCAGATTCGTGATAGAAAAAAATCTGTTTCTGCGCAGTAATCCAAATCTAGTATGAACCTTACTATCAAAGACTTTACTTGGCACAACAATGCAATAAAATAAAGATAAGGAGAGTTTGCTACAGTAGTAACAACTTCCAAGACACAAATATAAAACAAAGTTACTGTAGCAAAATAAACACATGGGTTATCTCCCAAGAAGTTCTTTCTTTATAGCCATTAAGATGGGCTCAGCAGTTTTAATGATGCACTCGCAAGAAATAGTATTTGAAGCAAAAGAGAGCATCAAGAGGAAAATTCAAAACACATTTAAGTCTAACATGCTTCCTATGCATAGGAATCTTGTAAATAAACAAGTTCATGAAGAGCAAAGTAACAAGATCAGGAAAATAAAACAAGTGTAGTTTCAAAAATTTCAGCACATAGAGAGGTGTTTTAGTAACAAAATTTCTACAACCATATTTTCCTGTCTCATAATAACTTTCAGTAGCATCACGAGCAAATTTAACAATATAACTATCACATAAAACATTCTTATCATGAGTCTCATGCATAAAAGTATCATTACTCTCCACATAAGCATAATCATTCTTATTAATTATAGTGGGAGCAAATTCAACAAAGTAGCTATCATTATTATTCTCATCATCAAATGTAGGAGGCATATTGTAATCATAATCAAATTTATCCTCCATAACAGGCGGCACCAAAAGACTACTATCATTATAATCATCATAAATAGGAGGCAAAGTATCATCAAAGTAAATTTCCTCCTCAATGCTTGGGGGACTAAAAAGATCATGCTCATCAAAACCAGCTTCCCCAAGCTTAGAATTTTCCATATCATTAGCAACAATGGTGTTCAATGTGTTCATGCTAATATGTTCCATGGGTTTTTTAATTTTCGGATCAAACCATCCATGTCTTAAATCAGGAAATAGAATAAGAAGCTCATTGTTGTCCATTATGCCTTACTAGTGTAAACAAGAAACAAAAAGATGCAATTGCAGGATCTAAAGGAAATAGCTTCGAGCACAAACACAATGGCGCTAGAAAAGTACTGTTACCTGGAACCGGAGTATGAGTGCCTTTTACCTTTCCTCCCCGGCAACGGCGCCAGAAAAGTGCTTGATGTCTACGGGAGCTTCTATTCTTGTAGACAGTGTTGGGCCTCCAAGAGCAGAGGTTTGTAGAACAGCAGCAAGTTTCCCTTAAGTGGATCACTCAAGGTTTATCGATCTCAGGGAGGAAGAGGTCAAAGATATCCCTCTCATGCAACCCTGCAACCACAAAGCAAGAAGTCTCTTGTGTCCCCAACACACCTAATTGGTGCACTAGTTCGGCGAAGAGATAGTGAAATACAGGTGGTATGAATAAGTATGAGCAGTAGCAACGGCACCAGAAAAGTGCTTTGCTATCCAGGACTGGTGTGTGGCTGATGGTGGTGATATTGCAGGAAGTACAAATGCAGTAAAACAGTAAACAAGCAGCGATAGCAGTATTTGCGAACAAGGCCTAGGGATCATACTTTCACTAGTGGACTCTCTCAACATTGATCACATAACAGAATAAATAGATAAATGCTAGACTCTACACTCTCTTGTTGGATGATGAACACCACTAACTGTGTAGGATTGCACGAACCCTCAATGCCGGAGTTAACAAGCTCCACAATATTCGATGTTCATGTTTAAATAACCTTAGAGTGCATGACAGATCAACATAACCAAACCAAGTACTAACATAGCATGCACACTGTCACCTTCACACTACGAAAGGAGGCATAGATCACATCAATACCATCATAGAAATAGTTAACTTCATAATCTACAAGAGATCACAATCATAGCCTACGCCAAGTACTACACGATGCACACACTGTCACCATTACACCGTGCAGGAGGAATAAACTACTTTAATAACATCACTAGAGTAGCACACAGATAAATTGTGATACAAAACACATTGCAATCATAAAGAGATATAAATAAGCACTTCACTATGCCATTCATAACAGTGAATAAGTATTCTGTGAAATATAGCCTAAGAGACCCACACGGTGCACACACTGTCACCTTTACACACGTGGGACAAGGATTCTCCGGAGATCACATAAGTAAAATCCACTTGACTAGCATAATGACATCTAGATTACAAGCATCATCATATGAATCTCAATCATGTAAGGCAGCTCATGAGATTATTGTATTGAAGTACATAGGAGAGAGATTTAACCACATAGCTACCGTTACAGCCCCTTAGCCTCGATGGAGAACTACTCCCTCCTCATGGGAGACAGCAGCGGTCATGAAGATGGCGGTGGTGTCGATGGAGAAGCCTTCCGGGGGCACTTCCCCGTCCTAGCGGCGTGCCGGAACAGAGACTCTTGTCCCCCAGATCTTGGCTTCGCGATGGCGGCGGCTCTGGAAGGTTTCTCGTACCGTGGCTTTTCCGTATCGAAGTTTTAGGTCAGGGACCTTTATATAGGCGAAGAGGCGGAGTCGGAGGGTCGACGAGGCGACGACACAGTAAGGCGGCGCGGCCAAGGCCTAGGCCGCGCCAGCCTATCATCTGGTGGGCCTATGGCCCCCCTCTGGCGACTCTCGGGTGTTCTGGAAGCTTCATGCAATCCTAAGACTCTGGGCGTTGATTTCGTCCAATTCCGAGAATATTTCCTTACTAGGATTTCTGAAACCAAAAACAGCAGAAAACAGGAACTGGCACTTCGGCATCTCGTCAATAGGTTAGTTCCGGAAAACGCATAAATATGACATAAAGTATGCATAAAACATGTAGATATCATCAATAATGTGGCATGGAACATAAGAAATTATGGATACGTCGGAGACGTATCAGTCACCTCCATAACAAAGAAACATATCCTTAGTTCTTTTCAAGTACTTCAGGATATTCTTGACCGCTGTCCAGTGTTCCATTCCTGAATCACTTTGATATCTGCTAGTCAAACTAACAGCATGTGCTATATCCGGTCTAGTACATAGCATGGCATACATGATAGATCCTACTGCCGAGGCATAGGGGATATTACTCATCCTTTCTCTTTCTTCTGCCGTAGCCGGTCCTTGAGTCTTACTCAAGACCTTGCCTGGTAACATAGGTAAGAACCCTTTCTTACTTTCGTCCATTCTAAACTTCTTTAGAATTTTGTCCAGGTATGTACTCTGTGATAACCCTATTAGGCGTCTTGATCTATCTCTATAAATCTTGATGCCTAAGATATACGATGCTTCACCAAGGTCTTTCATTGAAAAACTATTATTCAAATAACCTTTTACACTGCTTAATAGTTCTATATCATTCCCAATCAATAATATGTCATCTACATATAATATTAGGAATGCTACAGAGCTCCCACTCACTTTCTTGTAAATACAGGCCTCTCCATGACATTGTATAAACCCGAAGTCTTTGATCACCTTATCAAAGCTTCGGTTCCAACTTCTTGATGCTTGCTTCAGTCCATAGATTGAACGCTGAAGTTTGCATACTTTGTCAGCATTTTTAGGATCGACAAAACCTTTGGGTTGTACCATATACAACTCTTCCTCAATGTCTCCATTAAGGAACGCCGTTTTGACATCCATCTGCCAAATCTCATAATCGAAAAATGCAGCTATTGCTAACAAAATCCTCACAGATTTTAGCTTCGCTACAGGTGAGTAAGTCTCATCGTAGTCAACTCCTTGAATTTGTCGGAAACCCTTTGCGACAAGTCGAGCTTTATAGACAGTAATATTACCATCAGCATCTGTTTTTATCTTGAAGATCCATTTATTCTCGACAGCCTTGCGGCTATCAGGTAAGT
Organism: Lolium perenne; assembly: GCF_019359855.2. Lineage (NCBI taxonomy): Eukaryota > Viridiplantae > Streptophyta > Magnoliopsida > Poales > Poaceae > Lolium > Lolium perenne. Next base: position 273,799,243 of record NC_067246.2, on the reverse strand, counting down.
CTACCAAAGTCCACACTTTGTTATCATACATGGATCCCATTTTGGATTTCGTGGCTTCTTGCCATTTGTTGGAATCTGGGCTCATCATCGCTTCTTCATACGTCACAGGGTCCTCATCATTGTTATCCACAATCATGACATTTAGACAAGGATCATACCAATCAGGAGTGGCACGTTCCCTTGTCGATCTGCGAGGTTCAGTAGTTTCCTCGTTCGAAGTTTCATGATCATTATCATTAGCTTCCTCTGTTGCTGGTGTAGGCGGTACAGGTACAACTTCCGGTACTGCGCTACTCTGATCAACGAGTATAGATTCATCAATCTCATCGAGTTCTACTTTTCTTCCATTCTTTAGTGAGAAATTCTTTCTCAAGAAAGGTTCCGTTCTTAGCAACAAAGATTTTGCCTTCGGATCTGTGATAGAAAGTGTACCCTATAGTTTCCTTAGGGTATCCTATGAAGACGCATTTCTCCGCTTTGGGTTCTAGCTTGTCCGGTTGTAACTTCTTTACATAGGCTTTGCAACCCCAAACTTTAAGGAACGACGGCTTAGGTTTCTTATTAAACCATAATTCATACGGTGTCGTTTCTATGGATTTTGATGGTGCTCTATTTAAAGTGAATGCGGCTGTCTCTAATGCATAACTCCAAAAAGATAACGGCAAATCAGTAAGAGACATCATAGAACGAACCATATCTAAGAGAGTTCGATTACGACGTTCGGGCACACCATTTCGTTGTGGTGTTCCCGGCGGTGTCAATTGTGAAAGTATTCTGCATTTCTTTAAATGCATGCCAAACTCATAACTCAGATATTCACCTCCACGATCAGATCATAGAAATTTAATCTTCTTGTTACGTTGATTTTATACTTCACTTTGGAATTCCTTAGACTTCTAGAAAGTTTCGGATTTATGTTTCATGAAATAGATATACCCATATCTACTCAGATCATCTGTGAAGGTTAGAACATAACGATAACCACCGCGCGATGCTACGCTCATTGGTCCGCACACATCGGTATGTATGATTTCCAATAAGTCAGTAGCTCGCTCCATCATACCAGAAAATGGAGTCTTAGTCATTTTTCCCATTAGACATGCTTCGCATCTATCAAGTGACTCAAAGTCAAGTGATTCAAGTAATCCATCGGTATGGAGTTTCTTCATGCGTTTCACTCCAATATGACCAAGACGACAGTGCCACATATAAGTAGAATTATCATTCAATTTAATTCGCTTAGCATCAATGTTATGTATATGCGTATCACTACTATCGAGATCTAACAGAAATAAGCCATTCTTTTCAGGTGCTCGACCATAAAAGATATTATTCATAAAATTAGAACAACCATTATTCTCAGACTTGAATGAATAACCGTCTTGCATTAAACAAGATCCAGATATAATGTTCATGCTCAACGCGGGTACAAAATAACAATTATTTAGGCTTAAAACTAATCCCGAAGGTAGATGTAGAGGAAGTGTGCCGACAGCGATCACATCGACTTTGGATCCGTTTCCAACGCGCATCGTCACTTCATCTTTCAGTAGTCTTCGTTTATTCTTTAGTTCCTGTTTCGAGTTACAAATATGAGCAACCGAACCAGTATCAAATACCCAGGTACTAGAACGAGAACCAGTGAGATAAACATCTATAACATGTATATCAGATATACCTTCTTTCTTCTTTTTGACAAGGCCGCTCTTCAGATCAGCCAGATACTTGGAGCAATTACGCTTCCAGTGTCCCTTCTCCTTGCAGTAATAGCACTCAGCATCAGGCTTGGGGCCGTTCTTAGGTTTCACAGGAGGCGTGGCAGCTTTCTTGCCACCCTTCTTGAATTTTCCCTTAGACTTGCCCTGTTTCTTGAAACTGGTGGTCTTGTTGACCATCAACACTTGGTGCTCTTTCTTGATCTCAATATCAGCAGTTTTTAGCATGCCAAAGAGTTCAGGTAACTCCTTGTTCATGTTCTGCATATTGTAGTTCATCACAAAGTTCTTGTAACTTGGTGGCAGTGATTGAAGGACACGATTAATCCCCAGTCTATTAGGAATCACTATTCCCAAGTCACTGAGTTTCTTCGCATGCCCGGTCATAACGAGCATGTGCTCACTAACGGAGCTGCCTTCTTCCATCATATAGCTGAAGAAGTGTTTCGATGCTTCATAGCATTCCACGGCCGCATGAGTCTCAAATATAGCTTTCAGCTCATTGACCAACTCATGAGGATCGTGGTGCTCAAAACGTTTTTGAAGATCGGCTTCCAGACTGCACAGGAGGGCACACTGAACTTGAGAGTACCGAGTTTTCCGAGTTGCGTAAACATTCTTTACTTCCTCGGTTTCAGTTTCTGCAGGAGGGTCACCTAGCGGTGCATCAAGCACAAATTGCAGATTTCCGCCAGCGAGGAAGATCCTCACATGACGGAACCAGTCGGTGAAGTTGCTACCGTTGCTCTTAAGCTTTTCTTTCTCTAGGAACTGGTTAAAATTGATTGGGGACGCCATCTCTACAACATATATTTGCAAAAGTTTAGACTAAGTTTACGACAAATTGAGTTCAAATTTTAATTCAACATAATTAAAAAATCTAGGTGAACTCCCACTCAAAACAATATCCCTCGCATTGTCTTAGTGATCACACGAACCAAATCCACCGCACCTAAGTCCGATCATCACGAGACAAGGTGTGATTTCAATGGCGAACACTCAAAGTGTTCATCATATCAACCATATGATTCATGCTCTATCTTTCGGTATCACGTGTTCCGAGACCATGTCTGTACATGCTAGGCTCGTCAAGGCCACCTTAGTATCCGCATGTGCAAAACTGTCTTGCACCCGTTGTATGCACTTGTTGATTCTATCACACCCGATCATCACGAGATGCTTCGAAACGACAAGTCTTGGCAACGGTGCTACTAAGGATGAACACTTTATTATCTTGAGATTTTAGTGAGGGATCATCTTATAATGCTACCGTCGCGATCTAAGCAAAATAAGATGCATAAAAGGATTAACATCACATGCAGTTCATATGTGATATGATATGGCCCTTTTGTCTTTGCGCCTTTGATCTTCATCTCCAAAGCACGGACATGATCTCCATCATCTTCGGGCATGATCTCCATCATCGTCGGCGTAGCATCAAGGTCAATGGTGCCGTCTTCATGATTGTCCTCCATGTAGCAACTATTACAACTACTTTGAAATACTACTCAACATGAAATTTAAAGACAACCATAAGGCTCCTGCCGGTTGCCACAATACAATAATGATCATCTCATACATATTCATCATCACATTATGGCCATATCACATCACCAAACCCTGCAAAAACAAGTTAGACGTCTCTAATTTGGTTTGCATATTTTACGTGGTTTAGGGTTTTCGAGAGAGATCTAATCTACCTACGAACATGAACACAACGTTGATACTAATGTTGTCAATAGAAGAGTAAATTGAATCTTCACTATAGTAGGAGAGACAGACACCCGCAAAGCCTCTTATGCAATACAAGTTGCATGTCGAACGAGGAACAAGTCTCATGAACGCGGTCATGTAATGTTAGTCCGAGCCGCTTCATCCCACTATGCCACAAAGATTCAAAGTACTCAAACTAAAGACAACGAGAGCATCAACGCCCACAAAACCATTGTGTTCTACTCGTGCAACCATCTATGCATAGACACGGCTCTGATACCACTGTAGGGATTCGTTGCATAGAAAACCAAAAAATTCCTACCGCGAACACGCAATCCAAGCCAAGATGCAATCTAGAAGACGGTAGCAACGAGGGGATTATCGAGTCTCACCATTGAAGAGATTCCAAAGCCTACAAGATGAGGCTCTTGTTGCTGCGGTAGACGTTCACTTGCCGCTTGCAAAAGCGCGTAGAAGATCTTGATCACGGCGCCACGAACGGGCAGCACCTCCGTACTCGGTCACACGTTCGGTTGTTGATGAAGACGACGTCCACCTCCCCGTTCCAGCGGGCAGCAGAAGTAGTAGCTCCTCTTGAATCCGGCAGCACGACGGCGTGGTGTCGGTGGTGCTGGAGAAACCCGGCGGAGCTTCGCTAAGCGTGCGGGATGTGGTGGAGGAGAGAGGGCCGCTAGGGTTTGGGAGAGGGGGGCGCTGGCCACTAGGGGGTGCTGCCACCTTGTGGTCTTGGGGTGGCCGACCCCCTCCCCTTGGCCCCTCGTTATATAGGTGGAAGCCCCAAGTGTTGGACTACAAGTCTTTGAATAAGACCTGAACCCAAAACCTTCCATGTGATAGGGAAACCTACCCATGGTGGGAATCCCACTTGGGGTGGGATTCCCCCCTTCCATGTGGGGGGGTGGCCGGCCCCCTTGGTGGAGACCAAGGTGGACTCCACCCTCCTAGGGTTGGCCGGCCATGGGAGGTGGAGTCCCTTTGGGGCTCCGCCTTCCAAAGTGGTTTCTTCCGGACTTTTCTAGAACCTTCTAGAACCTTCCATAGAACCTTCCGGATCATTTTAAATCTTATAAAATGACTTCCTATATATGAATCTTATTCTCCGGACCATTCCGGAACTCCTCGTGATGTCCGGGATCTCATCCGGGACTCCGAACAAATATTCGAACTCCATTCCATATTCAAGTTCTACCATTTCAACATCCAACTTTAAGTGTGTCACCCTACGGTTCGTGAACTATGCGGACATGGTTGAGTACTCTCTCCGACCAATAACCAATAGCGGGATCTGGAGATCCATAATGGCTCCCACATATTCAACGATGACTTTAGTGATCGAATGAACCATTCACATACGATACCAATTCCCTTTGTCACGCGATATTTTACTTGTCCGAGGTTTGATCATCGGTATCGCTCTATACCTTGTTCAACCTCGACTCCTGACAAGTACTCTTTACTCGTACCGTGGTATGTGGTCTCTTATGAACTCATCCATATGCTTGCAAGACATTAGACGACATTCCACCGAGAGGGCCCAGAGTATATCTATCCGTCATCGGGATGGACAAATCCCACTGTTGATCCATATGCCTCAACTCATACTTTCCGGATACTTAATCCCACCTTTATAACCACCCATTTACGCAGTGGAGTTTGATGTAATCAAAGTACCTTTCCGGTATAAGTGATTTACATGATCTCATGGTCATAAGGACTAGGTAACTATGTATCGAAAGCTTATAGCAAATAACTTAATGACGTGATTTTATGCTACGCTTAATTGGGTGTGTCCATTACATCATTCATACAATGATATAACCTTGTTATTAATAACATCCAATGTTCATGATTATGAAACTAATCATCCATTAATCAACAAGCTAGTTAAGAGGCATACTAGGGACTCTTTGTTGTTTACATATCACACATGTATCAATGTTTCGGTTAATACAATTATAGCATGGTATATAAACATTTATCATAAACATAAAGATATATAATAACCACTTTATTATTGCCTCTAGGGCATATCTCCTTCAGATGGTTGCTACCAAGAGGAGGAGGAGGAAAACTTTGAGAACTACCAAGGCAAGCTAATATTCTTGCGAAGTGCAAAGCCCCTTTTGGGGCAAGGCACCATTAGTCTTATCTTTTCTTACCATAAGCCTATCCCAAGTTTCTACCTTACAAGTTTTTACTTGTTTTCTTAAAGAGTTACTTTTATAGTTAACTTTGGTCAAAGTGAAAAGAAGGTTATTAGAGTAGCAAAGTTGGTCTCAAACTAGCAAAGCAAGTAGCACCGCTCATGATTAGAGCTAGTGCTAATTATTAAAACTTGACTACTCTAGATGGGAACATGTGACTTGAAATGAATTTGAAACCTTGGAATGATGAATCATTCCATTGAATGAATTTTGAAGGTGAATATGACCAAGAGAAGATGGTGATTTTTGATAAAACTGATATTGGTTTGAATGCGATACCTTTCCAATATTGAGTACCCCCACAATACATGATTATGGGTAGGGCTTAACTGGAAATTTACGCATCTTAGTATGGGTTCCCTCTGAACACACATCATAGGGGTTATGCCGAGGCTGCCTCCGTTGTTGAGAAATGATGTGAATTGAGGTGAATTGTACGGCCAAGCCCTGTGCAGTTCCCAGGTTGACAGTTGGTCTTCACTGGGAGGCCAAGCTCATGGGGAGAGGTGCTCATACTAGGGTTTCTAAGTGAAAGGTTATGGTTGATGATCCGCGTACTGTGTTACGATGATTCGGGGTAATCCCGACGGATGAAATCAAATGTTGTGGCACAAGTGTGCAACTTCTGCAGAGTGTAAATCTATTCGAATAGCCGCGTCCACGGTTACGGACGGTTGGAAAGGCCATACAGTTTCCAAATGTCAAATTCTTGAAAATGATGGTGAAAGGAATGGTGAAGTGGTGAATTGAATTGAAATCACCACTTGAATGGTGGGAATGACACTAATGTTCCCACTTGAGTTAGTTAGCACATGAATAAGGCTTTTCTCAAATACTTGTGAACTAAAATTGGCTTTATGCAAATAAACTAGAGCTTAGCAAACCTTACTAGAAATGTCTAGCACTTACACTAGTATTAGTTTGCGAGTACTTGAAGTACTCACGGCTTTGTCCCTGGCTATTCAAATGGCCAGAGTATGAAGATGAACAAGGAGATGACCAGCAGGACGCCTACGACAACTAGGAGTCTTCCAACGTCAAGCGTTGGCCTGTGGACTAGAGAGTCCTTCTATCTTCCGCTTCCGCTATGAACTTGTGTTTGTTCGATGATCATTAGATCATCTATTCGTGTAATATGGATCATGTGATTCCAATTGTAAGACAATATGGTTTGTAATGAATGATGACTGTGATACTTAACTATTATGCCTCGCAACAACAATATTCCTGGGATTGCGATGTATGACATAATAGGCATCCGGACTTAAAAATTCGGGTGTTGACAAGTTGGTATCAGAGCCATTGTTTGACCTTAGAAGACCCTAGTTAGAATGTACGTTCTGAAAAACTTAACTTTGAAATCAAATGAAGAGAATATTTGTGAAAATTTACTTACACTCTTGTCTTTGAGACTTTTTCAAAATTTGATGAATCATGCTCTTTCTTATTTGAAATCTACTTAAAATTTTGCCACACTTGTTCACTCTCTAACTTACTCATCCATTTCGCTTTCAGATGGAGCCGAATGAACCCATCAACACCAAGTTCTACCAACTTGGGAATGGGGGAAGCTTGATCTTCGAGCACGACCTCAACGCCCTCTCGGACTTCCTCGAGCGCCCACACCCTGAGTTCCACGGAATTCAGGTGGACGACACTCCTGGAGGAGAGTTGCAGTGGATCATCACTGCCGACCTGCGGGGCAAGATGGAGCCTCCCACCTCGGAGAGGATCCTCTTCTCCTTCCGCGAGAGCAACTGGCTCGACGGACTCGCACGTGGCCTTCAGGAGGCACTTGCGCGTCTCTGTGGACAGAACGTGGTGCGCATCCTCGCCTCTCGCTTCGCGCATCTCGTGAGGCGTGATGCCATGGGAGTGCCTATGGAGCCGCACCCGCACCCGCAGTTGAGGCACCATGCTGAGCACCTGGACTTCATGCTCTACCAGACTCAGAAGGACCTCGACGCCACTCGCGTTTACGCGAACCAGACCCATGCTCACATCATCGAGCAGGGTGAGGCGATCAAGCTCCTCAACAACGACCGCAAGGCCCTTCGCCAGCAGCGTGCCAAGAAGGACGCTACGATTGTGCGCCTTCGTGCCAAGATAGCATCTCTTGAGGCCACTGTCAAGGCTCAGGAGGATCAGCTACACGAGATGGAGGAAGACGATGGAGGTATCGACCTTCAGGGAGGAGGAGCCTTCCTGAGTGACGACGACGACTTTGAGGAGGACGAGTTCACCGAGGAGGAGGACTACGAGTTCCTGGAGGCAGGACCTGACGACTTCGTCCCGATCGATGTCGAGGATGAGGAGTAGTTGCACTAGTTACTTATGTAGGTGTGAGTTGTATCCCGCCCTTTGTATCGTAGCATGAGAATGGTTCTTAAAACCATTGGAGTATGAGTGTGTAGTTTGTAATGTGTGTTGAATGAATGAATGAATGAATGTTATGTTTGTCATGAAAAGACTTCAAGTTTTCAAATTTTATGAACTTACTCAAAATAAACCATAGAAATTTCCCTCTTATCTCATGATCTTCTCTATATTCAGATGGCCCCTCCCAATCGCACCAACAATGATGCGATGATGCAACTGCTGCAAACCCTGCTTGCCGACAGGGAGACTGAAAGAGCTGAACGCCAAGCCAACATCGCAGCCCTGCAGAACCTTGCCAACTAGGGCCATGGAAATCATGATCATCCCGGTTCCAAGCTCAAGAACTTTCAGAACACCAACCCTCTGGTGTTTAGCAAGACTGAAGAACCACTCGACGCCGACGACTGGCTCCAGACTATGGAGAACAACTTGGAGGTGGCCGGAGTGGAAGCCAACGAGATGGTCTTGTTTGCAACCCACTATCTCGCCGGATCAGCTCGAGCCTGGTGGACTAGCACTCGTGCCATGAACGGAGGAAAATTCATGAATTGGGCAGAATTCAAGCTCAAGTTTAGCAAGTACCATGTACCCCCGGGTCTTATCAAGAAGATGAGGGATGAGTTCCGTGAACTGAAGCAAGGTCGCATGACGGTGGTAGAATACCGCGACAGGTTCCTTACACTGTCAAGGTACGCCCCCGACGAGACCGACACCACCGAGAAGAGGCAGGAGAGATTCCTGAACGGACTGCATGACGAGATGCAGACTGTCCTCGTCAACATCCCCTTCGCCGACCTTGAAGCCCTTGTAGACTCCGCCATCCAGATGGAGGGCAAGCTGAACCAAGCCAATGAGAACCGCAAGCGCCGTATGATGCACCAGAGTGGGTCAAGCAATGCCCAGAAGTATCACCCCAGCTCAAGCGGAGGTTTCACTCCGAGAAACAACAACAAGCCCCTGATGCAGAACTCGCGCCCCAGTTATCAGAACCGGAGTGGAGGAAACTCCAGGCCAGGAGGCCACAACAACACCAACAACTACAACAACTACAACCGCGCTCCGCCTAGAGCCCCCAACAACAACAACAACAACAACACCAACACCGCCCCCAGAACCGGAAGCAACGCCATCCCCGTTGCGACCAAGGACATGGCCACCATCACTTGTTATGAGTGTGGTGTAGTGGGGCACTACTCCAACGAGTGTCCCAAGAGGCTCGCCAAGCTCGCAGGCAACACCGCTGCACATGCTCAGCAGCAACGCCGTGTCTCCACTGGCAAGAAGTTCGCCCCCAACAACCCCAATAACCGCAATGGCCGTCTCTACCACATGAACGCTGAAGAAGCCCAGGAAGCACCAGATGTTGTACTGGGCATGTTTTCTGTCAACCACATCCCTGCCAGAGTGTTGTTTGATTCCGGAGCATCTCATTCTTTTGTCACTGAAGACTTTGCATCAACAAGTAAAATTCAACCTATCAGTTTGAAGCATGTTATGATAGTTTAAATCCCCGGATCAACCACCAAAGCCAGAAAATTTTGCAAAAATGTACCCATCAAAATCCATGACGTAGATTTCTATGCCAATCTCATCATTCTAGGAACCAAAGGTTTGGAAGTCGTACTAGGAATGGACTGGATGTCAAAACACCATGGTTTGATTGACTGTGCCAAGAAATCTATAACCATGACTAGCAGCACTGGTATCCTAGTAGAACATGTCTCTGAAAGACTACCCAGAAAATTCACCTGCAATCAAAGTGTAGCCAAGCCAACTCTGGATCAAATCAGGGTCGTTTGTCGATACCCTGATGTGTTTCCGGATGATCTACCCGGTATGCCCCGGGATCGGGATATCGAGTTCATCATCGAGTTAATCCCGGAACTGGACCTATAGCGCAGAGAGCCTATAGCATGAACCCAACAGAGCTTGTGGAGCTGAAGAAGCAGATAGATGATATGTTAGCCAAAGGTCTGATTCGACCTAGTGCATCCCCTTGGAGATCACCAGTTTTGTTTGTGGACAAGAAGGATGGTGCCACTCGTTTATGTACGGACTACCGTAAGATTAACGATGTCACCATCAAGAACAAATACCCCCTACCCAAGATAGAAGACTTGTTTGATCAGTTGACCGGAGCCAAAGTTTTCTCAAAGATAGATCTTAGAACTGGTTATCATCAGCTAAAGATCCAAGCCACCGACATTCCAAAGACTGCCTTTACCACCAGATATGGGTCGTATGAGTACAACGTCATGTCGTTTGGATTAACCAATGCCCCCGCTTATTTCATGAATCTCATGAATAAGATCTTCATGAACTTTTTGGACAAGTTTGTCGTTGTCTTCATCGACGACATTCTTATCTACTCCAAGTCTGAAGAGGAACATGAACAGCATTTGGAGACTATCCTAGAAACCCTTAGACACCACCAGTTGTATGCCAAGTTCAGCAAGTGTGAGTTTTGGTTGGAAGAAGTAGGATTCCTGGGACACATCTTGTCTGCAGGAGGAATTTCCGTAGATCCTGCCAAGATCAAAACTGTTATGGAATGGCAAGCCCCAACCACCCAAACCGAGGTCCGCGCTTTTCTTGGATTAGCCGGATATTACCGCAGATTCGTAGAAGGCTTTTCGAGCATCGCTCGACCAATGACCCAACTGTTGAAGAAGGACAAGAAGTTCGAGTGGACTGACAAATGTGAAGAGAGCTTCCAACAGCTCAAGAGTAGACTGACATCAGCCCCAATCCTGATCATGCCAGACATCACCAAGCCCTTTGACGTATATTGCGACGCCTCCAAGATTGGTCTTGGATGTGTACTTATGCAAGAAGGCAAAGTCATATCTTACCTTTCAAGACAGCTGAAGCAACACGAGCAAAACTACCCAACCCATGACTTAGAGCTCGCAGCCGTTGTCCTAGCCTTGAAAGTTTGGCGTCATTACCTCATGGGTAATCGATGCGGGATCTACTCCGACCACAAGAGCCTGAAATATATCTTCACCCAGAAGGAGCTGAACATGAGACAACGCCGATGGATAGAATTGATCAAGGATTACGACATGGAGATTCACTACCACCCGGCAAGGCCAATGTGGTAGCGGATGCTTTGAGTCGACTGTCATGCCAGTTGAACTCCATGATCGCAATCGAGCAGCCCAGCCTGTATCAAGAGTTTGAACAGTTCAGACTAGAACTCGTTAGTGAAGGATTCCTAGCCAGCATAGAACTGCAATCCACGTTGGTTAGCCAGATCAAGGAAGCCTAGAAAGGAAACGCTAGTATCGACGGAATCAAGAAACAGATAGCCGCGGGAAAAGCCCCTGGATTCACCATAGATGAAGCCGGAGTTCTTTGGTACAAAGAACGCCTCTGTGTACCATCGGACTCAGACTTGAAGCAAGTCATCCTGCAAGAAGCCCATGACACCCTTTACTCAATCCACCCCGGAGGTACCAAGATGTATCAAGACCTGAAGGAGCAATTCTGGTGGCATGGAATGAAGAGAGAAATCGTCAGCTACATTGCCAAGTGTGATATCTGTCAGAGAGTCAAGGCAGAACATCAACGACCCGCAGGACTGCTACAACCCCTGCAGATTCCAGAATGGAAGTGGGACTCTGTAGGAATGGACTTTATAACAGGTCTGCCCAAATCCAGCAAAGGCAATGATTCCATATGGGTAGTTGTCGATAGACTGACCAAGGTAGCCCATTTCATCACCGTCAAGACCACATACCAAGGCCCAAAGTTAGCTGAACTGTACATCTCCAGAATAGTCGCCCTGCACGGAACCCCGAAGTCGATAGTGTCAGACAGAGGATCACAATTCACCTCAAGATTCTGGCAGAAAGTGCACGAAGGACTAGGAACCCGTCTGAATTTCCGCACCGCCTATCACCCTCAGACTGACGGACAGACTAAGAGAGTCAACCAGATACTGGAGGACATGCTGAGAGCATGTGTACTGGAATATGGATCCAAGTGGGAAGACTGTCTGCCATACGCAGAATTCTGTTACAACAACAGCTATCAAGCCAGCCTACAGATGGTCCCCTTTGAAGCCTTGTACGGAAGGAAATGCCGTACCCCCCCTGAACTGGTCGGAAGTCAGAGAAAGCCAAGTCTTTGGACCAGACGTTCTTCGTGAAGCCGAAGAGAAAGTACACAAGATTCGAGAGTACCTCAAGACGGCGCAATCAAGACAGAAGAGCTACGCCGACAAGAGACGCTGGGAGATGACCTTCGAGATCGGAGACTTTGTCTATCTCAAGGTATCCCCCTTGAAAGGAATGCAGAGATTTCAGCTGAAAGGAAAGCTCGCACCCTGATATGTCGGACCCTTCAAAGTTCTGAGTCGCCGAGGCGAAGTATCTTATCAACTGGAGCTACCTGAAGAGATGTCGGCTGTGCACGACGTGTTTCATATCTCACTCCTCCGGAAGTGCCTTGAAGTCCCTGAGAAGACCGAAGTGTTCAAGAACATCGATCACCGATCGGAGGATATCAACAAGGACCTGACGTACCGCGAAGTGCCGATTCGCATACTTGAGGAAGCTTACCGGACCACCCGCACCCGAAGCATCAAGTTTCTGAAGATACAGTGGAGCAATCATACTGAAGATGAAGCCACCTGGGAACGCGAAGACTTCATGAAGAAGGAGTACCCAGATCTCTTTAGTACCTAACTTTCTTTTAGATCTCGGGACGAGATCTTTTATAAGGGGGAAGGGTTTGTAACATCCCAATTTTCAATAAAAAGAAAGTTAGAAGAATTCCAGAATTTAAATTTCAGAGCCAACAAAAACTTTTATTTGCATATAGTACCCTGCATAGGACTTGTGCATTTGAGTGATATGCCATGATGATTGTTATTATGTTTATGTGATGAACCCTAAAACCCTAATGTGATCAAGTGAAGATCACAAACCAAATAAATCAAAAAGAGAAAGAAATCAAATAAGAGAAAAACCCTAAAAACCCTCTCATATGGTTTATGCCATTTTTTGTAAATCTTTATCCTAGACCATTTTGGTCTTCACCATTAGTTGTATTATGTTACGAAACACTTATTACAACTTTTGGAATCAAAGAAACACAAATCAAATAAATTTCAAACTCAAAATAGGATCACATATGATAATGGTCAAATCTGCCAATTATAGTCTGATCCCTACTTTGAGCCCTTACAATTCAAAATTTTCAAACTAAACTTGCTCAACTCTTTACACCTCATCCAAGAGCACATCAAGGTGAACAACTTTTGTAAAGACCACCATGCCAAATTCACTTTGGATCAAATTCTATGCTCATGTAAAGTTGGAACTTTTTGTTATGTGGAACAATCTCACACTTAGCCAATTTTGCAATTCTTTGATTTTCTAAATTCCACCACCACCTCTCACTCTCTCTGGTCATTTACAACTCAACCAAATACACACTTTTCAAATCTTGCCACCTTTTGAACTCATTTGAATTTGGACAATTTTTGCAAATTTCAAATAGGGAACAATTCAACACTATTACAAATAGTGTTCTACCCAACCCTAACCTGCCCTAAACTACTCTACTTGTTCCCCTGGTTCCCTCTCTCTCTAAATGCTGCATAGTAACCCTAGGGAGGCATGCATAGCATGCATTCACACACCATGCCGGCCATGCCGCCACCTCGTCGAGCCCCCTCTCTTCTCCCTTCTTCTCCTCACTGGCCCTGGTGCCACAGCTCGCCACCGTGCTCCTCTACACCTCCCTAGCCACGCCGCTGTCAAGCTCGACGACGACCAACGCCGGAGAACGCGCGCCCAGAACGCTCCAGGATGCCGCTCGCATCGCGCGTGGACATGCCGTGGACACGCGATACGTCTCAAACGTATCTATAATTTCTTATGTTCCATGCTACTTTATTGATGATACCTACATGTTTTATACATACTTTATGTCATATTTATGCATTTTACGGCACTAACCTATTAACAAGATGCCGAAGAGCCGCTTGTCGTTTCATTGTTTTTGGTTTCAGAAATCCTAGTAAGGAAATATTCTCGGAATTGGACGAAATCAACGCCCAGGATCTTATTTTCCACGAAGCTTCCAAAACACCGAAAGGGAAACGAAGTGGGGCGACGAGGCGGCGACACGCCAGGGTGGCGCGGCCCACCTCCTGGCCGCGCGGCCCTGTTGTGTGGGCCCCTCGCGTCGCCCCCTGACCTACCCTTCCGCCTACATAAGCCTTCGTCGATAATAGTTCCAGTACCGAGAGCCACGATACGGAAAACCTTCCAGAGACGCCGCCAATCCCATCTCGGGGGATTCAGGAGATCACCTCCGGCACCCTGCCGGAGAGGGGAATCATCTCCCGGAGGACTCTTCACCGCCATGGTTGCCTCCGGAGTGATGTGTGAGTAGTTCACCCCTGGACTATGGGTCCATAGCAGTAGCTAGATGGTCATCTTCTCCTAATTGTGCTATCATTGTTGGATCTTGTGAGCTACCTAACATGATCAAGATCATCTATTTGTAATGCTACATGTTGCGTTTGTTGGGATCCGATGAATAATGAATTCTATGTTATGTTGATTATCAATCTATCATCTATGTGTTGTTTATGACCTTGCATGCTCTCCGTTATTAGTAGAGGCTCTGGCCAAGTCGTTACTTGTAACTCCAAGAGGGAGTATTTATGCTCGATAGTGGGTTCATGCCTCCATTAAATCTGGGACAGTGACAGAAAGTTCTAAGGTTGTGGATGTGCTGTTGCCACTAGGGATAAAACATCAATGCTATGTCTAAGGATGTATTTGTTGATTACATTACGCACCATACTTAATGCAATTGTCTGTTGTTTGCAACTTAATACTGGAGGGGGTTCGGATGATAACCTGAAGGTGGACTTTTTAGGCATAGATGCATGCTGGATAGCGGTCTATGTTCTTTGTCGTAATGCCCAATTGAATTTCACACTACTCATCATAACATGTATGTGCATTGTCATGCTATCTTTATTTGTCAATTGCCCAACTGTAATTTGTTCACCCAACATGCTATTCATCTTATGGGAGAGACACCACTAGTGAACTGTGGACCCCGGTCCATTCTTTTACATCGAATACAATCTACTGCAATACTCGTTCTACTGTTTTCTACAAACATCATCATCCACACTATACATCTAATCCTTTGTTACAGCAAGCCGGTGAGATTGACAACCTCACTGTTAAGTTGGGGCAAAGTATCTTGGTTGTGTTGTGCAGGTTCCACGTTGGCGCCGGAATCCCTGGTGTTGCGCCGCACTACACTCCGCCGCCATCAACCTTCAACGTGCTTCTTGACTCCTACTGGTTCGATAACCTTGGTTTCTTATGGAGGGAAAAACTTGCCGTTGTACACATCATACCTTCCTCTTGGGGTTCCCAACGGACATGTGCTTTACCGTCACAAGCAGCAAAGCTTTTTCTGGCGCCGTTGCATGGGAGATCAAGACACGCTGCAAGGGGAGTCTCCACTTCCAATCTCTTTACTTTGTTTTTTGTCTTGCTTTATTTTATTTACTACCTTGTTTGCTGCACTAAAACAAAACACAAAAAAATTAGTTGCTAGCTTTACTTTATTTGCTATCTTGTTTGCGTTCTCCATATTAAAAAACACAAAAAAAATTATATACTTGTTTTTACTTTATCTAGTTTGCTTTATTTACTGTTACTAAAATGGGTACTCCTGAAAATACTAAGTTGTGTGACTTCACAAACACAAATAATAATGATTTCCTATGCACACCTATTGCTCCACCTGCTACTACAGTGGAATTCTTTGAAATTAAACCTGCTTTACTGAATCTTGTTATGAGAGAGCAATTTTCTGGTGTTAGTTCTGATGATGTTGCTGCCCATCTTAATAATTTTGTTGAACTATGTGAAATGCAAAAGTATAAGGATGTAGATGGTGACATTATAAAATTAAAATTGTTTCCTTTCTCACTAAGAGGAAGAGCTAAAGATTGGTTGTTATCTCTGCCTAAGAATAGTATTGATTCATGGACTAAATGTAAGGATGCTTTCATTGGTAGATATTATCCTCTTGCTAAAATTATATCTTTGAGAAGTAGCATAATGAATTTTAAACAATTGGATAATGAGCATGTTGCCCAAGCATGGGAAAGAATGAAATCTTTGGTTAAAAATTGCCCAACCCATGGCCTGACTACTTGGATGATCATCCAAACCTTTTATGCAGGATTGAATTTTTCTTCGCGGAACCTATTGGATTCAGCTACTGGAGGTACTTTTATTTCCATCACTCTAGGCGCTGCAACAAAGCTCCTTGATAATATGATGATTAATTACTCCGAATGGCACACGGAAAGAGCTCCACAAGGTAAGAAGGTAAATTCTGTTGAAGAAACCTCCTCCTTGAGTGATAAGATTGATGCTATTATGTCTATGCTTGTGAATGGTAGGACAAATGTTGATCCTAATAATGTTCCGTTAGCTTCATTGGTTGCCCAAGAAGAACATGTTGATGTGAACTTCATTAAAAATAATAATGTCAACAACAATGCTTATCGGAACAATTCTAGTAACAACTATAGGCCATATCCTTATAATAATGGTAACGGTTATGGTAATTCTTATGGGAATTCTTACAACAATAATAGGAATACACCCCCTGGACTTGAAGCCATGCTTAAAGAATTTATTAGTACACAAACTGCTTTTAACAAATCTATTGAAGAAAAGCTTGGGAAAATTGATATACTTGCTTCTAAAGTCGATAGTCTCGCTGCTGATGTTGATCTTTTGAAATCAAAAGTTATGCCTAATGAAAATAAAGATATTAAGTCATTTTCTACAGCAAAAGCCATCCAAGTTAGAATTAATGAGAATATAAGATTGATGGCCGAATTGCGTGCTAGGTGGGAGAAAGAAGAAAATGCTAAAGATAATGTAGCTAAAGTTTGGACTATTACCACCACTAGCAATGCTAATGCTTCACATGTTGTTACACCTCCTACTATTAATGGTAAAATAATTGGTGTTGGCAATGTTTCTACTTCTAATGCAAAGCATGAAAAACTGCTTGAACCTGCTAAAACTGCTGAAACTGCCTGTGATAAAACTGCTGAAATTTTTTCTAATGTTGGGGACAATGATCCCATTGCTTTAGATCATAATGGTTTAGATTTTGATGATTGTCACATCTCTGAAGTTATAAAGTTATTACAAAAACTTGCTAAAAGTCCTAATGCTAGTGCTATAAATTTGGCCTTTACAAAACATATTACAAATGCTCTCATAAAAGCTAGAGAAGAGAAACTAAAACTTGAAACTTCTATTCCTAGGAAGTTAGAGGATGGTTGGGAGCCCATCATTAAGATGATGGTCAATGACTTTGATTGTAATGCTTTATGTGATCTTGGTGCAAGTATCTCCGTTATGCCTAGGAAAATCTATAATATGCTTGACTTGCCACCATTGAAAAATTGTTATTTGGATGTTAATCTTGCTGATAACTCTACAAAGAAACCTTTGGGGAGGGTTGATAATGTTCGCATTACGGTTAACAATAACCTTGTCCCCATTGATTTTGTTGTCTTGGATATTGAATGCAATGCATCTTGTCCCATTATATTGGGAAGACCTTTTCTTCGAACTGTTGGTGCTATTATTGATATGAAGAAAGGTAATATTAAATATCAATTTCCTCTCAAGAAAGGTATGGAACACTTCCCTAGAAAGATAATGAAGTTACCTTTTGATTCTATGATTAGAACAAATTATGATGTTGATGCTTCGTCTCTTGATGTTACTTGATTCACACTTTCTGCGCCTAGCTGAAAGGCGTTAAAGAAAAGCGCTTATGGGAGACAACCCATGATTTTACTTCTGCACTTTTGTTTTATATTTGAGTCTTGGAAGTTGTTATTACTGTAGCAACCTCTCCTTATCTTAATTTTGTTGCATTTTTGTGCCAAGTAAAGTCTATGATAGTAAGGTTCATACTAGATTTGGATTACTGCGCAGAAATAGATTTCTTGCTGTCACGAATTTGAGCAGTAGGCTCTGTAGGTAACTCAGAAAATTCTGCCAATTTACGTGAGTAATCCTCAGATATGTACGCAACTTTCATTCAATTTGAGCATTTTCATTTGAGCAAGTCTGGTGCACCTAAAAATTCGTCTTTACGGACTGTTCTGTTTTGACAGATTCTGCCTTTTATTTCACATTGCCTGTTTTGCTATGCTTGATGGATTTCTTTATTCCATTAACTTTCAGTAGCTTTGTGCAATGTCCAGAAGTGTTAAGAATGATTATGTCACCTCTGAACATGTGAATTTTGATTATGCACTAACCCTCTAATGAGTTGTTTTGAGTTTGGTGTGGAGGAAGTTTTCAAGGATCAAGAGAGGAGGATGATACAATATGATCAAGGAGAGTGAAAGCTCTAAGCTTGGGGATGCCCCGATGGTTCATGCCTGCATATTTCAAGAAGACTCAAGCATCTAAGCTTGGGGATGCCCAAGGCATCCCCTTCTTCATCGACAACATTACCAGGTTCCTCTAGTGAAACTATATTTTTATTCCATCACATCTTATGTGCTTTACTTGGAGCGTATATATGTTTTTGTTTTTGTTTTGTTTGAATAAAGTTGGATCCTACCATTCATTGTGTGGGAGAGAGACACGCTCCGCTGTTGCATATGGACAAATATGTCCTTAGTTTTACTCATAATGTTCATGGCGAAGGTTGAAACTACTTCGTTAGTTGTTATATGGTTGGAAACGGGAAATGCTACATGTGGTAATTGGTATAATGTCTTGAATAATTTGATACTTGGCAATTGTTGTGCTCATAAGGATCATGTTTAAGCTCTTGCATCATATACTTTGCGCCTATTAATGAAGAAATACATAGAGCTTGCTTGCATGATTGGTCTCTCTAAGGTCTAGATATTTTCTAGTAAGGGTCGAACAACAAGGAAGACGGTGTAGAGTCTTATAATGCTTGCAATATGTTTTTATGTGAGTTTTGCTGTACCGGTTTATACTTGTGTTTGTTTCAAATAACCTTGCTAGCCTAAGCCTTGTATTGAGAGGGATTACTTCTCGTGCATCCAAATCCTTGAGCCAATAACTATGCCACTTGTGTCCACCATACCTACCTACTACATGGTATTTCTCTGCCATTCCAAAGTAAATTGCTTGAGTGCTACCTTTAAATTTCTATTCTTTGTCTTTGCAATATATAGCTCATGGGACAAATAGCCTAAAAACTATTGTGGTATTGAATATGTACTTATGTATCTTATTTCTTATTAAGTTGCTTGTTGAGCGATAACCATGTTCCTGGGGACGCCATCAACTACCCTTTGTTGAATATCATGTGAGTTGCTATGCATGTTCGTCTTGTCTGAAGTAAGGGTGATTTATCATGAGTTGAATGGTTTGGGTATGCATATTGTTAGAGAAGAACATTGGGCCGCTAACTAAAGCCATGATCCATGGTGGAAGTTTCAGTTTTGGACAACAATCCGCAGTCTCTTATGAGAATATTATTTGTTGTTGAATGCTTATGCATTAAAGAGGAGTCCATTATCTATTGTCTATGTTGTCCCGGTATGGATGTCTAAGTTGAGAATAATCAAAAGCGAGAAATCCAATGCGAGCTTTCTCCTTAGACCTTTGTACAGGCGGCATAGAGGTACCCCTTTGTGATACTTGGTTAAAACATATATATTGCGATGATAATCCATGTACATCCGAGCTAATTAGGACAAGGTGCGGGCACTATTGGTAATCTATGCATGAGGCTTGCAACTTGTAGGATATAATTTACATAATGCATATGGTCTATTACTACCGTTGACAAAATTGTTTCTTGTTTTCAAAATAAAAGCTCTAGCACAAACATAGCAATCAATGCTTCCCTCTGCGAAGGGCCATTCTTCTACTTTTATGTTGAGTCAGTTTACCTACTTCTTCCATCTCAAGAAGTAAACACTTGTGTTAACAGTGCATTGATTCCTACATACTTGCATATTGCACTTATTATATTACTTTATGTTGACAATATCCATGAGATATACATGTTACAAGTTGAAAGCAACCGCTGAAACTTAATCTTCCTTTGTGTTGCTTCAATGCCTTTACTTTGAATTTATTGCTTTATGAGTTAACTCTTATGCAAGACTTATTGATGCTTGTCTTGAAAGTACTATTCATGAAAAGTCTTTGCTATATGATTCAGTTGTTTAACCATTGTCTTTACCATTGCTTTGGATCGCTGCATTCATTACATGTGCTTACAATAGTATTGATCAAGATTATGATAGCATGTCACTTCAGAAATTATCTTTATTATCGTTTACCTACTCGGGACGAGTAGGAACTAAGCTTGGGGATGCTTGATACGTCTCAAACGTATCTATAATTTCTTATGTTCCATGCTACTTTATTGATGATACCTACATGTTTTATACATACTTTATGTCATATTTATGCATTTTCCGGCACTAACCTATTAACAAGATGCCGAAGAGCCATTCTTTGTTTTTACGCTATTTTTGGTTTCAGAAATCCTAGTAAGGAAATATTCTCGGAATCGGACGAAATCAACGCCCAGGATCTTATTTTTCCACGAAGCTTCCAGAACACCGAAAGGGAAACGAAGTGGGGCGACGAGGCGGCGACACGCCAGGGCGGCGCGGCCCACCTCCTGGCCGCGTGGCCCTGTTGTGTGGGCCCCTCGCGTCGCCCCTTGACCTACCCTTCCGCCTACATAAGCCTTCGTCGATAATAGTTCCAGTGCCGAGAGCCACGATACGAAAAACCTTCCAGAGACGCCGCCGCCACCAATCCCATCTCGGGGGATTCAGAAGATCGCCTCCGGCACACTGCCGGAGAGGGGAATTATCTCCCGGAGGACTCTTCACCGCCATGGTCGCCTCCGGAGTGATGTGTGAGTAGTTTACCCCTGGACTATGGGTCCATAGCAGTAGCTAGATGGTCGTCTTCTCCTAATTGTGCTATCATTGTTGGATCTTGTGAGCTGCCTAACATGATCAAGATCATCTATTTGTAATGATACATGTTGCGTTTGTTTGGATCCGATGAATAATGAATGCTATGTTATGTTGATTATCAATCTATCATCTATGTGTTGTTTATGATCTTGCATGCTCTCCGTTATTAGTAGAGGCTCTGGCCAAGTCGTTACCTGTAACTCCAAGAGGGAGTATTTATGCTCGATAGTGGGTTCATGCCTCCATTAAATCTGGGACAGTGACAGAAAGTTCTAAGGTTGTGGATGTGCTGTTGCCACTAGGGATAAAACATCAATGCTATGTCTAAGGATGTTTTTGTTGATTACATTACGCACCATACTTAATGCAATTGTCTGTTGTTTGCAACTTAATACTGGAGGGGGTTCGGATGATAACCTGAAGGTGGACTCTTTAGGCATAGATGCATGCTGGATAGCGGTCTATGTACTTTGTCGTAATGCCCAATTGAATTTCACACTACTCATTATAACATGTATGTGCATTGTCATGCTATCTTTATTTGTCAATTGCCCAACTGTAATTTGTTCACCCAACATGCTATTTATCTTATGGGAGAGACACCACTAGTGAACTGTGGACCCCAGTCTATTCTTTTACATCGAATACAATCTACTGCAATACTCGTTCTACTGTTTTCTGCAAACATCATCATCCACACTATACATCTAAACCTTTGTTACAGCAAGCCGGTGAGATTGACAACCTCACTGTTAAGTTGGGGCAAAGTATCTTGGTTGTGTTGTGCAGGTTCCACGTTGGCGCCGGAATCCCTGGTGTTGCGCCGCACTACACTCCGCCGCCATCAACCTTCAACGTGCTTCTTGACTCCTACTGGTTCGATAACCTTGGTTTCTTACTGAGGGAAAAACTTGCCGCTGTACGCATCATACCTTCCTCTTGGGGTTCCCAATGGACGTGTGCTTTACCGTCACAAGCAGCAACACGCCCTGGCCACCTGCCGCCTCGCCAGCACGCGCTCGCCTTGGCCCCTCCCGCAACGCGTTGAGCACCGCCGTGACACCTCAGACCCGCCAGACACGCTCACGACCAGCCCCTGGACCGCCGCCGCCGGAGATGGTGAGCAAGATCCCGTAGACGCCGCCGCCAGACATGGAAGAAATGCGAGAGCTCTAGCCGCAGCCCGACCAAGCTGTCACCACCACTAGCTTCGCCTGGACGAGGAGAACACTGCTGCACCCTCGCCTAGCCCCAACACTCGCCGGAATCGCCGCGAGCATGTCGTCCTCGACTCTGCCCCGCAGTACACCTGCGTCTCTATAAATAGAGGCTTCCCCTAAGCCATCTGAGCACCACACCTTCCTCTCCTCCCATCCCTGACTCTCCACCACCACTCCATTCACCAAATCGTCGCCGGAGCAAGCCCAATCGAGCGATCGGAGCCGCGGAAGCTCTGGTGAAATCGCCGTCGACTGGAGCCTCCTCGAGCTGCGCCACTACTACAGGCTGCTTCCTCTTCATCGACAACCTCGCCTCGACCACCGCCGCCGCTCGCCGGACCCACGGTTCGCCCTCCGACCCCCTAGGCTCGCCGCGCCAGTAGCCCTTGACACGCGTACAGCACGCGACCGTTCGGAACCCCAAGTGGAAGGTGTGATGCGTACAACAGTAAGTTTCCCTCAGTAAGAAACCAAGGTTTATCGAACCAGTAGGAGTCAAGAAGCACGTTGAAGGTTGATGGCGGTGAAGTGTAGTGCGGCGCAACACCAGGGATTCCGGCGCCAACGTGGAACCTGCACAACACAACCAAGATACTTTACCCCAACGTGACAGTGAGGTTGTCAATCTCACCGGCTTGCTGTAACAAAGGATTAGATGTATAGTGTGGATGATGATTGTTTGCAGAAAACAGTAGAACAAGTATTGCAGTAGATTGTATTCGATGTAAAGAATGGACCGGGGTCCACAGTTCACTAGAGGTGTCTCTCCCATAAGAATAAGCATGTTGGGTGAACAAATTACAGTTGGGCAATTGACAAATAAAGAGGGCATGACCATGCACATACATGATATGATGAGTATTGTGAGATTTAATTGGGCATTACGACAAAGTACATAGACCGCTATCCAACATGCATCTATGCCTAAAAAGTCCACCTTCAAAGTTATCATCCTAACCCCTTCCAAAGATTAAGTTGCAAACAACAGACAATTGCATTAAGTATGGTGCGTAATGTAATCAACAACTACATCCTTAGACATAGCATCGATGTTTTATCCCTAGTGGCAACAGCACATCCACAACCTTAGAACTTTCTGTCACTGTCCCAGATTTAATGGAGGCATGAACCCACTATCGAGCATAAATACTCCCTCTTGGAGTTACAAGCAAAAACTTGGCCAGAGCCTCTACTAGTAACGGAGAGCATGCAAGATCATAAACAACACATAGATAATAGATTGATAATCAACATAGCATAGTATTCCATATTCATCGGATCCCAACAAACATAACATGTAGCCTTACAGATAGATGATCTTGATCATGTTAGGCAGCTCACAAGATCCAACAATGAAGCACAATTAGGAGAAGACGACCATCTAGCTACTGCTATGGACCCATAGTCCAGGGGTGAACTACTCACTCATCACTCCGGAGGCGACCATGGCGGTGAAGAGTCCTCCGGGAGATGATTCCCCTCTCCGGCAGGGTGCCGGAGGCGATCTCCTGAATCCCCCGAGATGGGATTGGCGGCGGCGGCGTCTCTGGAAGGTTTTCTGTATCGTGGCTCTCGGTACTGGAGTTATTATCGACGAAGGCTTAAATAGGCGGAGGAGATAGGTCAGGGGGTGCCACGAGGGCCCCGCACAACAGGCCGGCGCGGCTAGGGCTTGGGCCGCGCCGCCCTAGCGTGTGGACGCCTCGTCACCCCACTTCGTTTCCTCCCCGGACTTCTGGAAGCTTCGTGGAAAAATAAGATCCTGTGCGTTGATTTCGTCCAATTCCGAGAATATTTCCTTACTAGGATTTCTGAAACCAAAAATAGCAGAAAACAGCAACTGGCTCTTCGGCATCTCGTTAATAGGTTAGTGCCGGAAAATGCATAAATATGACATAAAGTATGCATAAAACATGTAGATATCATTAATAAAGTGGCATGGAACATAAGAAATTATCGATACGTTGGAGACGTATCAGCATCCCCAAGCTTAGTTCCTGCTCGTCCCGAGTAGGTAAACGATAACAAAGATAATTTCTGAAGTGACATGCCATCATAATCATGATCAATACTATTGTAAGCATATGTAATGAATGCAACGATCAAAGCAATGGTAAATGACATGAGTAAGCAGCTGAATCATATAGCAAAGACTTTTCATGAATAGTACTTTCAAGACAAGCATCAATAAGTCTTGCATAAGAGTTAACTCATAAAGCAATAATTTCAAAGTAAAGGTTTTGAAGGAACACAAAGGAAGATTAAGTTTCAGCGGTTGCTTTCAACTTGTAACATGTATATCTCATGGATATTGTCAACATAAAGTAATATAACAAGTGCAATATGCAAGTATGTAGGAATCAATGCACAGTTCACACAAGTGTTTGCTTCTTAAGATGGAGAGAAATAGGTGAACTGACTCAACATAAAAGTAGAAGAAAGGCCCTTCGCAGAGGGAAGCATCGATTGCTATATTTGTGCTAGAGCTTTGGTTTTGAAAACATATAGAGAGCATAAAAGTAAAAATTTTAGAGGTGTTTGTTGTTGTCAACGAATGGTAGTGGGCACTCTAACCCCCTTGCCAGACAAACCTTCAAAGAGCGGCTCCCATTAAACATTTTTATTTGGGTGGCACTCCTTCCAACCTTGCTTTCACAAACCATGGCTAACCGAATCGTCGGGTGCCTGCCAACAATCTCATACCATGAAGGAGTGCCTTTTTATTTTAGTTTTATTTAGATGATACTCATCCCCACCTTTGCTTTCTCAAGCCATGGCTAACCGAATCCTCGGGTGCCGTCCAACAATCACATACCATGGAGGAGTGTCTATTTTTGTAACATTATGAAGGTTAATTAATTTCGGACTGGGAATCCCATTGCTAGCTCTTTTTGCAAAATTATTGGATAAGCGGATGAAGCCACTAGTCCATTGGTGAAAGTTGCCCAACAAGATTGAAAGATAAACACCACATACTTCCTCATGAGCTATAAAACATTGACACAAATCAAAGGCGATAAATTTTGAATTGTTTAAAGGTAGCACTCAAGCAATTTACTTTGAAATGGTGGAGAAATACCATGTAGTAGGTAGGTATGGTGGACACAAATGGCATAGTGGTTGGCTCAAGGATTTTGGATGCATGAGAAGTATTCCCTATTGATACAAGGCTTAGGCTAGCAAGGCTATTTGAAACAAACACAAGTATGAAGCGGTACAGCAAAACTCACATAAAAGACATATTGTAAGCATTATAAGACTCTATACCGTCTTCCTTGTTGTTCGACCCTCACTAGAAATTATCTAGACCTTAGAGAGACCAATTATGCAAACCAAATTTTAGCAAGCTCTATGTATTTCTTCATTAATAGGTGCAAAGTATATGATGCAAGAGCTTAAACATGAGCACAACAATCTCCAAGTATCAAATTATTCAAGACATTCTACCAATTACTACATGTAGCATTTCCCGTTTCCAACCATATAAAAAACTAGCCAAGTCCCCGCGCGTTGCTGCGAGTCCTTATAAGAGCATCTCCACCGGCGGTTCCCAAATAGGTGTCAGCAGGGGCGCCGACACTGTCGTATGGGGGTCACCGGCAGAGCATCCTCTATTTGGGGATGCTGCTCCCACATCGGTGCCCCCCATGCGCCCGCCCCGATAAAATTTGAAACTTGGAATGGCATTTAAAACCGAAATTCATACGAAATTTATACAAAAATTACTCGAATTTAAATCTAAATAAAACTTTAACTTAACCCTAATCTACTGGCCGTCGGTTGGGGCGCGCGACGGGCCGGCCTCGTCGTCGTTCTTCCCTTTTGCCGCATGCGTTCATGCCTACCTCTCGGTCCTTGCTTCGCGCATCTGGAGGTGGAGCATCGCGGCCGGCGTCGCAGGAGTTTGCCAGCGGTGTTGTGCCCATGCTGCCAGCCTTTGTCGAGAAGCCTCGTTCTCGGCGCGCCTCGCTTGATCGCGGGCGAACGCCTCGTAGTGGCGATGAGCGTTCAACTCGACGAGCTTCTGTCGCTCCGCCTCCATGAGGAGGCATCCCGCCTCCTCCGTAGCCGCTCGTTGGCACGAGATCTTGAGGGCCTGCTCGAGGTTCGCGCTGTTGACGAACTCTCGCTCCTCCTCCTTCAACCTCCGGAAGCGATGTGCGTTCAATGATGCTTGGATCGCCGCCTGCTCCGGGTCGGCGGGAACCTGCGGCTGCTCGCCCCACTGTGCCGCCTCCTCCACCGACTCAGCTTCCGCGTCTGCGACGTAGGCCTCGTGCCACACTGCGAACCATGGGTCCACTGCATCGTCGGAGCTGTAGTCCGCGTAGGGCTGCGGCTCCGGCTCTGGCTGCGGTGGTGGTGGAGGCGCCGCAGGCAGCGCGCGGTCGTCGAGGCCAAGCATGGAGTATGTCGTCTTAAGACGGCGCAACATTTTTGACGTGTAGAGGAGAGATTGGCGTTGCGGCGGCGGTGGAGACGAGAGGATAGCACCGCTGCGGTGGACGGCGTACGTACTAATAGGGGTGCCAACTACACGCATTTACGGCGGCGTAGGCGAGTGGACACCTGCGTGGCCAGTCACCGCCCTTGTCGCCACCTCGGTTTCTACACGGGAGACCATTAAACGCAATGACCAACCATCCCGCGTCGCGGCCGATGCGAACCATCGCGTCCTCTCGCTGACAAGGCGCCTCCATCCGCGAAAACCGTCGTGCCACGAGGCGCGAGCGCACCTGATTCGCGCCCTTCGCGAAGGGGCCGGTATGGGGTTGCCGACGCTTCTATTAGGCTCGAAAAATCGCCAGCATTATTCGGAGCGTGCCGGTGCGAGCGCATTTTCGATGCCGGCCCCCAAAACAATATCGGGGCCGCTGGTGGAGATGCTCTAACTTTTTTAAGGTACACATTTAACTATATACGAGTTAAAGAATTTAGCTTTATATTAATTTTATTGTATCTATACAGTAAAATGTATCACGGAAATTAATTTGAAACATCTAATTATTTTCTATATATATCTAATAAAAGTGGGACATATAAACACACAATTGTTTTTCTTCTAACCTTCGGTCTCATAAATTGTGGCTCACAACACCTCACTCTTGCACATGGTACGCAAACAATAGCTTCCAACAAAATAAAATTCTGCAAAGTGAAGACCCGATCAGCTTGCACAGCGTCACGGAGTTGTGATTATGTATAGCATTGGCCTATACGTGAACATGGCCAACCGTACATTTTATAGAAGATGGAAGTCTCATTTGCTCATCCCTTCACGTGATGGTTGGCGTACGGCATCGGTTTCTTTTTCTCCTGCATCGTCTGGTTCAGTGGGACGGACCAATTTGTTTCGTGCCTCACCGGGGTTGTCGAAAGTTGGGGACTTTCGGCCCATAATTTGTTCAGAGAGAGGACACTCAAGCAACATGCCGAGCGAGGCGCCATTCTTTTGGTCGTGGTTCAGTTTTTTCCGATGAGAAGCGATCGAGCCGGTCACGTGTTACTTTCCTTTTACTCGTTCGTTTGTGTGTATCGCGACTTTGTTTTGAGTCGGAAAGTGATTTATCCATTGACCTGGTTCTAGTTCAACACCGGCTCGATAGGATTCCGTGTGGGCCGATTGAACGTCAGGTTGAAGTTAGCCCATATATCACAAGGCCCGTTTGTGACACCAGCCAGTCACCTATTGCAATTTAATAGTAAAGATTAACGAAGAAGATTCAACCTTCGCCATGAACACTATGAGTAAAGCCTAAGGACATATTTGTCCATATGCAACAGCGGAGCGTGTCTCTCTCCCACACAATGAATGCTAGGATCCATTTTATTCAAACAAAACAAAAACAAAAACAAACCGACGCTCCAAGCAAAATACACAAGATGTGATGGAATAAAAATATAGTTTCACTAGAGGAACCTGATAATGTTGTCGATGAAGAAGGGGATGCCTTGGGCATCCCCAAGCTTAGACGCTTGAGTCTTCTTGAAATATGCAGGGGTGAACCACCGGGGCATCCCCAAGCTTAGAGCTTTCACTCTCCTTGATCATATTGTATCATCCTCCTCTCTTGATCCTTGAAAACTTCCTCCACACCAAACTCAAAACAACTCATTAGAGGGTTAGTGTACAATCAAAATTCACATGTTCAGAGGTGACATAATCATTCTTAACACTTCTAGAGATTGCACAAAGCTACTAAAAGTTAATGGAATCGAAAAATCCATCAAGCATAGCAAAACAGGCAATGCGAAATAAAAGGCAGAATCTGTTAAAACAGAACAGTTCGTAAAGACGAATTTCTAAGAGGCACCAGAATTGCTCAAATGAAAATGATCAAATTTAATGAAAGTTGCGTACATATCTGAGGATCACTCACGTAAATTGGCATAATTTTTTGAGTTACCTACAGAGAATTAGGCCCAGATTCGTGACAGCAAAGAAATCTGTTTCTGCGCAGTAATCCAAATCTAGTATGAACCTTAATATCAAAGACTTTACTTGGCACAACAATGCAACAAAACTAAGATAAGAAGAGGTTGCTACAGTAGTAACAACTTCCAAGACTCAAATATAAAATAAAAGTGCAGTAGTAAAATCATGGGTTGTCTCCCATAAGCGTTTTTCTTTAACGCCTTTCAGCTAGGCGCAGAAAGTGTGTACCTGTTATCACCAGATTTTAACTGAATCAAAAGTGGGCCGTGATTGAGATGGGCTTAGCAAATATACGTAGAAATTATTCATGAATCGGCCTTGTATGAAGAGTTTGGGCTAAATTGCCCGTGTATCTGTAAATATAGTAGGATACGTGTCGGTTAGGATTAAAAGGTAGAGTTTAGCTCGTACACGGTTGGGATTATTCCCACGTTAGGAAGTCTACGGACTATAAATATGTATCTAGGGTTATTGAGAAAGGAGGACGATCACGTTCACAACAAACCAATCTAGGCGCATCGCCACCCCTTGTTTCGAGGGTTTCTTCCGGGTAAGCGCTATGCTGCCTAGATCGCATCTTGCGATCTAGGCAGAATCTTGTTTATTCGTTGTTCATGTGTTGCTCGTACTGAAGCCTTTTTGATGGCGAGCAACACCGTTATCATGGATATGTTAGGGTTAGCATCGGTACTTTCTTGATGTATTTGATTAGTCATGCTACCCCTGGATATCTAGCCACCCTTGTACCGATCTTAGGTGCAAGGGTGGTGGCACCTTGCTTAGTCATTGTTTAGTAGATTCGATCCGTTACGATTGCTCCTTGTTCTTCAAGGATTAGTTTGATATCTGCATAGTTAGGCCTTGCAAACGAGTTGAAGGATCCAGTAGCACGTAAGGTATAGTTTGCTAGTCCTAGAGAAGATGTTCCGGGAATCAGCTCCACGTTGGTTTTTAGGCCTTGTCTAGGGCTGGTTTATTATCATCTTTCATGTCTGCCAGGCTCAATTACGTGTAGGACGTTTCGGTTATGTGGTGAAAACCCTAGATCGTCGTAGATCGTTTTAACCTAATATTGATCAAGCAGGACCACCATGTTATCGTAGATCTCATACGAATCATGGGTGGATCGGCTCCTTGAGCCGATTCACAGGACAACCTGAGAGCCGATCGAGGCTCGTATTTCATGTTTACGTGTATGCCATGCAGGAAACTAGTCGAAGCAATCCATCACCTTCCTGACCAGGTATAGGTCAGGTGGCACGCACTTGCACCAGCATCGGATGTGCGTGCCAGAGCTTTGCGGGCCGTCGCCCGAGGGACCAGGGCCCACCAGCAGTCCTGGGAGCCTCCCGGCTCTTCGTGTTGCCCGTCGCTACTCGTCGGTGGGTTTTGGTGGTCAACACATTCTGGCACGCCCGGTGGGACGTTCTTCTGCATCAACTGCATCAACATCCGCATCAGAGATGGCGGAAGATCCAGTCACGTACGAAGATCTGTCTGAGGAATACAAGAAGAAGTACGACGAGATCAAAGCTCTCTTCGAAACCGACCTCATCGGCTCTTTTCAGAGGACCCGCTCACACGGCATCAGGTGGAAAGGGTTCTCAGCTGAAGGCGCTCTCGATGGAGTGGATCTGTCTACTCCTTCAGAAGAACGCACCAGGTCTCTACACCGCCATTCTGAGAGCCTGGTGAACGCTTTGGAGCGTGTCGCGCTTCGCGTGGTCCAGGAAATCATGAAGCATCAGTTCTCTCCGTCAGGACCTGCCCTAGGGACTCACCAAGGAGAGAGGGCGTTCCTGCACTGCACCACACCGCCATTCGCGCTAGCAGCACCAGAACTGCCGAGTTCACCGGCATACGTCGTCTACAAGATCGGTGGCGATCCTAGCGATTACCAGTTCTTGTATGAACCGCATAAGGAGATCCCGCACGGATACATGTGCACATATGTGCCAGACTGCAATAACTGGGCGCACATGAGCCAGGTTGCAACAGGAGGGATTTCTGGAACAGCAGGAGGGGTTTCTGGATCGGATCCCGAGAAGCAGGCGTGGCTAGCTAAATATGCCACTCCAACGAATCATCAGAGCTCAACTCCTGCAGCTAGCACCGTGGATCAGATCAGTGCAATCTTGAGGGACCAGTTCGGCATGGTGCCGAAAAGGAGGGCAATCAGCTATTCCAAGCCGTACCCCAATGGGTATGATTTGATCCCACTACCACCCAAATATCGGCTCCCTGAATTCTCCAAGTTTAGTGGATCGGAAGGCTCTAGTTCAGTTGAGCATGTGAGCCGATATTTGGTGCAGCTGGGCATGATCTCAGCATCAGACCCATTACGTGTGAGGCTTTTCGCGCAATCTCTCACAGGATCGGCTTTCGGGTGGTACACCTCGCTGCCACCAGATTCAATCCGGACTTGGAAGCAGATGGAAGAACAGTTCCACATACAATATCACTCAGAAGATTCCGAGGCTGGCATTGCCGATCTAGCACAAGTACGACAGAAGCGCGGAGAAACGGTATCGGAATACATTCAGCGCTTCAGGGCCGTCAGGAACCGATGCTATTCGGCTCGTATGAATGAAAAAGAAGCAGTCGATCTGGCAGTGGTGGGTCTCGCGTCGCCGATCAAGGATATGGCTTCCCAAGCAGAGTACACTTCACTGGCGCATATGGTTCAGAAACTATCATTATATGAACAGCGCCACCCAGAGTTGTACCAGGACAAGTTCAAGCGCTCGGTAGTCTTGGTCGAGACAGAAGAAGATGAAGACTCTGCAGGAGATCAGGAGGTAGCCGTGGCTGAATGGACTCGGGGAGCAAACCCCGTGTCCTGCAAATGGGTTAAACTGCAAGGTCCTGCAAAAGGGTTTGACTTCGACGTAAGCAAAGCTGAGCAGATTTTCGACCTCTTACTCAAGGAGAAGCAGCTGAAGTTACCCGAAGGCCATAAAATCCCTACGGTGCAAGAGATGAACAGAAGGCCATACTGCAAGTGGCATAACTCGTTCACCCATACCACCAGCGACTGCAGGGTGTGGCGTCAGCAGATCCAAATGGCAATAGAACAAGGCCGTCTGATTTTCAGCCAGTACGCCATGAAAGTTGACACGCACCCTTTCCCTGCCGTTAACATGGTAGAGTGCACTTATGCCGGGAGGTGCCAGCCAGGTTTCTCGTTCAGCATCAACATGGTAGGACCTGTGTACCACCCTGGTAAGGACAAAAATGAGAGCAGCCGCTCTCGTGGCAGGGAAAAAGAAGAGGCCGTTCCGCGCGACCGGTCCCAACGTAATGACAAGCGCTACATCACAGAGGAGCAAGTGAGCAATGTGCGATACCAGCGACCTCTCTCCGAGCACCTCCTCAACAAATATGAGCATCAATACGATCAGCGCCGACGATACGACGACGACGACGAAAGAGATCGTCGGTCTAGTGTGGATAACAGGAGACATCGTCGGTATGATCGAGATGACGAAAGATATGAGCGCCGTGCCAAGGAAAAGTCAAGAGAGCAGGACGACGTGGACAGACACTGGGATTGTCCTTTCTTCAAGCATTGCTGGGATTCAGGGATGAGCCGATTGCCTACAATCGGCAACTGCCCAGAATGTAGACATAAAAAGAGGGACGCAGGAGACGTGTCAGTGTTCAAGCGTCTAGGGCCTCTCCCATCTCGGAACAAACAAGCTGAGTCCTCTCGGGTGGAAGATCTCGAGGAGTTAGAAGATGACGATGGAGAAGAAGATAGATACCACCGGCCAAGGTGGTGCCCTGATGTACTCAGTCATTCTCAAAAGCGTAGGGTTCAGCGACTACGTAGCGTAGAGGAAGCCGAGAGACGATACCTACACGCGTTAAGGAAAGCGCGGCCTGATCTGGCCGCAAAAATTCAGCAAACTCTGGATGAGGAGGGTCGTCCACAGAAGAAAGAGTGGCGCCCCAAACAAAAGAAAGCCGATGATAAGACATCGGCTGGCACGAACATGGTGTTCATTCTTCCATCGGAGTTTTGTGCTCCAGGAACAGAAGAGGCACCTATAGCACAGCTCGACTGCGGCCCACGACCAGTTATCTTTGAGAAGCCATGAGAAAGGAGATACAGACACCTGAAGGCCCTGTACTTAAGAGGTTATATCAACGGGCAACCTGTCAATAAGATGTTGGTCGACACGGGAGCGGCAGTCAATATAATGCCATACTCCATGCTACGTCGCTTGGGACGCTCTATCGCAGACCTGATCAAAACCAACGTCACTCTGAACGACTTCAACGGCCAAGCATCAGAGGCGCAAGGCGTTCTGAACGTGGACTTAACTGTAGGCCGAAAGACCATCCCTACGTCATTCTTCATCGTCGACAGCAAAAGCACCTACGCTGTCCTGCTAGGGAGAGATTGGATCCACGCTAACTGCTGCATTCCATCCACGATGCACCAATGCTTGATACAGTGGGATGGAGATGAAGTGGAGGTCGTCCATGCAGATGATTCAGCCGAAATCTCAACGGCTGGCATGAACATTTGGGAAGCGGGAGGCCAAGAGCCGCTCTCCGGAATCAGTATGGACGGCTGTGAGTGCATCGAAGTGAAAAAAACGGGGTGAGGCTGGTCTTATCCACCGGCCTGACAGTATAGCAAGAGCAAAGGCAATGGACATACGTGGCAAGGCTGATCCCTGCGATCGGCCCCAAAAAATGAAAAGTGACCATCTCGTCTCAAGCATGTCACGTAGTCACAGTAAACCACGAACAAGATGTAAACCTTCATTGAGCAATGCAATCAAAGTGGGGGCCGATTCCAGCAATCGGCCCATACTATCCTCGCCATACGTTTTGCTTGTGTTTAACATCGATCTAGCAGGCGACAGAAAGCTAGGGTACGGGTTTACATCAGCTGATGAGCTAGAAGAGGTTGACATTGGTCCTGGGGATAAGCCACGACCAACTTTTATCAGCAAAAAGCTAGATCCACATCTCAGGAGCCAGATGATAGCTCTGTTAAAAGAATACCCAGATTGCTTTGCATGGGATTACACAGAGATGCCTGGGTTAGACAGGAGCATCATTGAGCATCGGCTCCCTCTCAAGAAAGGATTTCAGCCGTTCCAACAACGAGCACGTCAGACAAAGGCCGAAATTCTGGAAGAAATCAAGGAAGTGTTGGATGCCGGGTTCATCAAGCCATACAGGCAGGATGACTGGAGAGCCGATATCTTCAATTACTTGGAAGATTCGGCTCGGGGGGCACCTAACCCATGAACAGTGAAGCCGATGCACAAAAAATCGGCCAGTAAAAAAAATGTATATACAAATCACAGCCGATGCACAGACATCGACTTGAGAAAATATGCGAGACAACAGTATACAAGTACAGCCGATGCATAACCATCGACTCTAGAGGTACAAGTTCAATGAAGCATTTATCAGTTTACACAGAAAGGCTCTACTGAAGGAATACGTTGAGGGCATGAAGGGCGTCAGCACGGATGCGATCCACCTCGGCGATCTCAGCCTTGTCATCCTCGTCTTTGCCCGTCATCAGCTGACTGTTCAGGGCACGTATTTCAGCCAGATCAGTCTTCAGTTCAGCTGTGAGGCCTTTTGCTTCCTCTTGAGAGCGGGCAATAAGAGCTTCCTTGTCTTGGATAAGCTGCTTGGTCACCCTGACCCTCTCTTCAAGGTTCTCCAGTTCCTTACGCAGGGTCTCGAGTTCGGCACTGCTGACAGAGGTGTCAGTTTTAGCGTCCAAGGCAGCCTTTTTTTCATTGAGCCGTTGACACTTGTCTGCAATATCGGCTTTCAACGGTAGCTGGGCGTGGCAAAGGTCAATTCTCTGACGAGCCAACTGCACCCTTGACCCGAAGGCTGACAGGGTCAGAACTGGCCAAAGTTTCACCTGCAGTGTCACCGGGAGATGAGACTGAATGTCTTCAAGAATGCTCTTTACTTCCTCGGGGTTTTCAACCAATGTCTCAACTCAGGAAGAGAGCAAAGTCTTGAGACGCTGGAGTTGACCATGTGTTGTGCTAGGTCTTGGCTCTTCACCTGCCCTGGAAGTAGCTGGTTCGATGGATTCAGGGTCGAACGTCAGCAGGCTTGAGAGGTCATAACCCTGACAGACAAACGAGAACAGCGTTAGTATGCAGCAAAAGAAGAGGGTAGAGCCAAGGGAGTGGAGTGTACCTCTCCTAAGACAGGAGGAACAGCCGATGCTGTGGTGATCGGCTTTTCTGTGGGCTTGGCTAGGTTGGCCACCTTGTCGGCCGCGCTCTTTGAAGTTGCTAGATCCAGGGTGGTGGATGGCATCAGTACCTCTTCGACGTCTCCAATAGAGGTGTCATTAGTCTACAAAGGGAATGGTTAGCCGATCCGAGTAGCGATGGGATAGTATGAAATATGAACCAGGGGAAGTAATTACATTTGAAACCTCCTGACTCGGTGAAGTAGCTCGCGGTTCTTTGCGAGCCCTCTTGACGCATCGGTTCTTCGTGCGTAGCCCTGCTCTGATCGGAGCTTGGGAAGCAGCAGTTTCGGGAGCTGACCTTTTCTTGGAAGCCGACGATGGCAAGTCTGTCTGGCTCTGTGTGGTGGTTCTCCCAGAATTGTCTGAGCCCGAGTCCCTTCGACTGGACGGTGTCTCCTCGCTGGAGTTCTCTTCGGTGGAGGTCTGTAAAAGAAATACAAGCATGTTGCAGAAGCCTAGAAGGATGGATGAAATTAGCCAAGGCATAGATCAGCTTACGTGCAAGCTTTCTTGAGCGGGAGTAGGGGTTTGGCGCTTTAAGGTCTTTCTGGCAGCTACTTTCCTTACTGCTTTTCTCGCCTGGCTTGAGGCTCGGGGGGCAGCTGGCCCAGAAGATGCTCTGCTCTTAGGAGCCGATCTTGGTGAAATCGGCTGGCTCTGCATCACAATCTTCTTCAAGGGTGGTGAGCTTTTGCAGAATAGAACCACCGGAGCTGGTGGGAGGAATTGGAAGGGGGAGCCGTCAGTTTGCACAGGTGCTGGGCCATCTTGTTCCTACAAGGAAATAGAGCCGGGTTACAGACAATCATTGTGAGCCACTGCAAGAAAATTATGAGTAGTGGTACCTGTTCTGCAGGAATATTGTATTCAGCATCGAGTTGCTTCAGCAATGGTCCTAGAGCTCTCCTGAAGGCGTGGGTCTTCCACATTGACCACCAAGTCTCAAAACCATCGGTGGTGGTGGTGAAACAAAGGTTGTGAGGGATTGGGATGGACAGAGCATCAAAAAAGGAATAGCACCTCTGGCCGGTGAGGACATCAGGCAGCTCAGCTCTGCTTTCTGTCAGGTGGTGAAGGAAGAAGTGTGGAGACACTTGCCCGAGACCAAACTGCCGGGCCACTACCACCAGCTGATAAGATTCATAACCGGGTTTGATGATCCTGTTCGATGTACTCATGCCAACTGGGAGGAAGCAAGGGCGGATCATGATGGAGTACAAGTGCCGAGTGCTGGGGTCATCGGCAAAGCTGTCCAACCTAAAGGAGACTGGGTTCTCAAAGTTTTCAGATTCAGTGTAAGGAAAGAACTGGGGATTTTCCAGGCCTTGGAAGAAAATTCTGAACCACTCTGATGCTTCCTTAGGGGTCAGCCTGCTGCCTGGAAGGCTATATAGTGCTTGGCCGTAGCTAGTGCATCGGATCTGCTTCCCATTAGCATCTAGGAAGGTGCAAGTGGCCAGAGGTGGGGAGTTTGGGATCTGGTTTCGGAAGTACAGCTGAGCCCATAGCTGAATAAACCACCAGGGACCTCCTGTTTTAACTGTCTTTTGGGAAAACAGTTTGACAGACATCAGTTGGAGAGATCGATAGACCTCTCCAAGGAATAGTTTGCCGAGGCCAAGTTGAGTGCCTTTGGCAAGTTCATAAGCCAAAGAAAGGTAGTTTTTGGTTGGAGCAAGGGAAGGGCCACAGAATATGAAGTGTTCCAACCAGAAGTTCAGGAAGGCTGTGTGTTCTTTCTCTGTCACAGGCCCTTTGGTTTTCATGTAACGCCTAAGGTAGGCACCCCAGCTGGTACACTCTGTTTTGGAGGAGAGGGTGAAAGGAACCTTTGGCAGCACAAAAGCAGAGGGGCTTGGGGATGCAATGTCTAGACCCGTGATCATGGCCACGTCCAGCAGAGTTGGTGTCATGGGACCATGGCCAAACATGAAGCAATTCAGTGCATCAGACCAGAAGTAGCCGATGGTTTTCAGAAGGTTTTCGTGCTTCTCAAGGGGAGACAATGATAATGACAAAGCATCGGCTATCCCTATGATTTCCCATGTGGCGTGGTGAGTTTTGGATACTCTATTGTACCATGCCACCCAACCTTCAGGGGGTTAGGCCAGGCTCGTAGGCAGTCGGCCCAAGAAGTCAGATCTAAATTCTGGTTTACGAAGGGAATTCTATTGGCCTCGCATGAAATTAAATGAGCGGGACTCTCGGAAGAACAGGGGCCAAGACACATGGAATTTTGGAGAGAAGGATGCGGCAGCAGGATGTCTGAAACCTAAAATTAATAACGAAATAAGACATTAATTCAGATGTTTGCTGTTAATCCTAACATTTACTCGGATGGCGAGGAGCGGTTAAGGATTACCTTCAGACCGGAGACCATAGCGTTGGCGTTGGATGATTCCGCCATTGGATTCGCCGCGGAATCGATCTGGCGTGGTTGAGATCTGAGATTCGTGCGGCCGTGAGTTGGAGCTATTCGGGCGGCGATTTGGGGATCTGAGTTTACCCTCTCAGACGAAGGTTGCAGGTGACCGTTTGAATAGGCAACTGATTTGGCCTTACTCGCGTTTTATGGTAAAGGCCGATGCGATGCCATCGGCTCTTTGGGAGTTGACCGACTTTGACTATCGGCAAGATTAATTGGAAACACTTCTTCATTAATAAAAGGGCTTTTTTACAATGAAGAGCCGATTGCTCAAGGAAGGAAGAACAAAAGAAGAGCCGATTGCTCAAGAACTACTACTAATCCTATACTAGTAGTTCCTATTCTAAGGGCCATCGCTGGCTTCGTCATCGGCGTCGTAACTGCCGTCGGCGCTACTCCCGGAGAACTCCTCGTCGCTGCTGCCCCAGCCCTCGGCCGACGGTTGTTCCTCCTCATCATCATCGTCGTCGTCGTCCTCCGACCAAGCACGGAAGCGCTTTGCCGGCGGAGGAGGAGTCATCCTCCTCCTCTTCCTCCTCTTCCTCCTCTTTGTCGTAGGAGGTAAAGCTCACCCAGGAGTAGAGGTCGTCTTCGCTCTCTCCCTCCAGTTCCCCGTCGACAAGGAACCAGAGGTCCGCCTCCCCGTCGGTCATGGACAGGTCGTCGTCTGACCCGACAGAGGCCAGGGGTAGGTTGTCGTTCACCCTGACGGTGAAGTCCCACTCTTCATCGTCCCAGTGTTCGGGAGCCTCCTCCTCGTATTGCGCCATCAGATCCTGCTCTGGTATTGGCTCGCTGGAGGAGGAGGACTGAAAAGAAAGACCCGACGAGGCGGAGGAGGAGGAAGAGGAAGACATTGCTACAGGTGAAGGGGGTTTTTTGGTACCGATGGCTAGAACAGAGCAAGGGGATGAAGAGG
This sequence comes from Lolium perenne, assembly GCF_019359855.2. Lineage (NCBI taxonomy): Eukaryota > Viridiplantae > Streptophyta > Magnoliopsida > Poales > Poaceae > Lolium > Lolium perenne. Next base: position 273,760,940 of record NC_067246.2, on the reverse strand, counting down.
CGAACTGTTCGGCGCGGTTAAATAAAAGGGGATATAGTGGAGATTTAATGCCACAGCAGTTTCCGAGGAAGTGGTGCCAAAAGAAAAAAATAACTGTTAGATCACGCGGAGAAGTTGAGAAGGCAAGGCATCATGATGAAGGATACTGCGACGGTTCTGCTCTGCCACGACATGACCCGACGAAGAAAAAGCAGAGTGGTTTTGGAATTATCATTACCAAAACCAGGGGGCATGTGTTATCACCAGATTTTAACCGAATCAGAAGTGGGCCGTGATTGAGATGGGCTTAGCAAATATACATAGAAATTATTCATGAATCGGCCTTGTATGAAGAGTTTGGGCTAAATTGCCCGTGTATCTGTAAATATAGTAGGATACGTGTCGGTTAGGATTAAAAGGTAGAGTTTAGCTCGTACACGTTTGGGATTATTCCCACGTTAGGAAGTCTACGGACTATAAATATGTATCTAGGGTTATTGAGAAAGGAGGACGATCACGTTCACAACAAACCAATCTAGGCGCATCGCCACCCCTTGTTTCGAGGGTTTCTTCCGGGTAAGCGCTATGCTGCCTAGATCGCATCTTGCGATCTAGGCAGAATCTTGTTTATTCGCTGTTCATGTGTTGCTCGTACTGAAGCCTTTTTGATGGCGAGCAACACCGTTATCATGGATATGTTAGGGTTAGCATCGATACTTTCTTGATGTATTTGATTAGTCATGCTACCCCTGGATATCTAGCCACCCTTGTACCGATCTTAGGTGCAAGGGTGGCACCTTGCTTAGTCATTGTTTAGTAGATTCGATCCGTTACGATTGCTCCTTGTTCTTGAAGGATTAGTTTGATATCTGCATAGTTAGGCCTTGCAAATGAGTTGAAGGATCCAGTAGCACGTAAGGTATAGTTTGCTAGTCCTAGAGAAGATGTTCCGGGAATCAGCTCCACGTTGGTTTTTAGGCCTTGTCTAGGGCTGGTTTATTATCATCTTTCGTGTCTGCCAGGCTCAATTACGTGTAGGACGTTCCGGTTATGTGGTGAAAACCCTAGATCGTCGTAGATCGTTTTAACCTAATATTGATCAAGCAGGACCACCATGTTATCGTAGATCTCATACGAATCATGGGTGGATCGGCTCCTTGAGCCGATTCACAGGACAACCTGAGAGCCGATCGAGGCTCGTATTTAATATTTACATGTATGCCATGCAGGAAACTAGTCGAAGCAATCCATCACCTTCCTGACCAGGTATAGGTCAGGTGGCACGCCCTTGCACCAGCATCGGACGTGCGTGCCGGAGCTTTGCGGGCCGTCGCCCGAGGGACCAGGGCCCACCAGCAGTCCTGGGAGCCTCCCGGCTCTTCGTGTTGCCCGTCGCTACTCGTCGGTGGGTTTTGGTGGTCAACAGTACCAAGTATTATCAAGAGATGAAGCATCAACATTACCTCGGGCTTTACGCCTACCCTTCTTATTCTTTTTCTTACTCTTTGATTTAGGGAATACATGTCTACCCCCCGGTGTAGAGGTGAATTTTAGGGTGCCTTCTCCCACATTTATGACTGCTCCCAATAGTTTCAGCAGGGATCTCCCGAGTGTGATTTGTCCTGTTCCTACACATTCAATAACAAGATAATCAGTGGATACTGTTCTCCCAAGAATGGTTGTATGCACACCCTCGGCTATTCCCTTAGGAATTATAATAGAGTTATCAATAAGAGTTATTCCTTCTCCCCCTTCAACGAGTCCCCAAAGTGTCAAAGATTCATAAATACTCTTAGGCATAAGGCAAAATTCAGACATAATATCACAATTGGCATGAAAAGTTTCACCACCGATAACAACTTTAATAGTAGGGTCCCATTTTGAAGGTTCAGAGTTCACTAAAACTTGATCAAGACGGTTACGAACATAGCTATAATTTTCTTTTAAGCAAGATGCACTTGTCTCAAGAGTGTTTAATCTATTATAAATGCTAATAAGAGCGGAATCAAAGTTATTAGTTGAACTATGTGATGCAACTAATTTTTTTATGGCATTAAAAGCTTGATCCCCATTGCAATGAAGGAAATCTCCTCCCACTACGGCATCCAAAGCATATCTATAGCGAATCATAAGCCCAAAATAAAAGTTACTAAGGAGCAAACTTAGAGTCATTTGAGGTTCAGCTTTACGATAAGAATCAAAAATTCTGGACCAAGCATCTTTAAAACTCTCCTCATCCCCTTGTTTAAAAGTGAAGATTAATTCCTCAGGTGAAGAAGTAACAGGTGCAGAACTAGACATGGTAACAAAAGTAAAATGCAAGTAACTAATTTTTTTGTGTTTTTAATATGGAGAATGCAAACAAGATAGCAAATAAAGTAAAACTAGCAACTAATTTTTTGTATTTTGATATAATGCAACACACAAAGTAGTAAATAAAAGTAAAGCAAGACAAAAACAAAGTAAAGAGATTGGAGGTGGAGACTCCCCTTGCAGCGTGTCTTGATCTCCCCGGCAACGGCGCCAGAAATTTAGCTTGACACACGTACAGCACGCGACCATTGGGAACCCCAAGTGGAAGGTGTGATGCGTACAGCAGTAAGTTTCCCTCAATAAGAAACCAAGGTTTATCGAACCAGTAGGAGTCAAGAAGCACGTTGAAGTTTGATGGCGGCGAAGTGTAGTGCGGCGCAACACCAGGGATTCCGGCGCCAACGTGGAACCTGCACAACACAACCAAGATACTTTGCCCCAACGTGAAAGTGAGGTTGTCAATCTCACACGGCTTGCTGTAACAAAGGATTAGATGTATAGTGTGGATGATGATTGTTTGCAGAAAACAGTAATTGCAGTAGATTGTATTCAATGTAAAGAATGGACCGGGGTCCACAGTTCACTAGAGGTGTCTCTCCCATAAGAATAAGCATGTTGGGTGAACAAATTACAGAGTGGCAATTGGCAAATAAAGAGGGCATGACCATGCACATACATGATATGATGAGTATTGTGAGATTTAATTGGGCATTACGACAAAGTACATAGACTGCTATCCAGCATGCATCTATGCCTAAAAAGTCCACCTTCAGGTTATCATCCGAACCCCTTCCAGCATTAAGTTGCAAACAACAGACAATTTCATTAAGTATGGTGCGTAATGTAATCAACAACTATATCCTTAGACATAGCATCGATGTTTTATCCCTAGTGGCAATAGCACATCCACAACCTTAGAACTTTCTCACATCGTCCTGCATTTAATGGAGGCATGAACCCACTATCGAGCATAAATACTCCCTCTTGGAGTTACAAGCAAAAACTTGGCCAGAACCTCTACTAGTAACGGAGAGCATGCAAGATCATAAACAACACATAGATAATAGATTGATAATCAACATAGCATAGTATTCCATATTCATCGGATCCCAACAAACACAACATGTAGCATTACAGATAGATGATCTTGATCATGTTAGGCAGCTCACAAGATCCAACAATGAAGCACAATTAGGAGAAGACGACCATCTAGCTACTGCTATGGACCCATAGTCCAAGGGTGAACTACTCACTCATCACTCCGGAGGCGACCATGGCGGTGAAGAGTCCTCCGGGAGATGATTCCCCTCTCCGGCAGGGTGCCGGAGGCGATCTCCTGAATCCCCCGAGATGGGATTGGCGGCGGTGGCGTCTCTAGAAGGTTTTCCGTATCGTGGCTCTCGGTACTGGAGTTATTATCAACGAAGGCTTAAATAGGCGGAGGAGATAGGTCAGGGGGCGCCACGAGGGCCCCACACAACAGGCCGGCATGGCCCGGGCTTGGGCCGCGCCGCCCTAGCGTGTGGGCGCCTCGTCGCCCCACTTCGTTTCCTCCCCGGACTTCTGGAAGCTTCGTGGAAAAATAAGATCCTGGGCGTTGATTTCGTCCAATTCCGAGAATATTTCCTTACTAGGATTTCTGAAACCAAAAACAGCAGAAAACAGCAACTGGCACTTCGGCATCTCGTTAATAGGTTAGTGCCGAAAAATGCATAAATATGACATAAAGTATGCATAAAACATGTAGATATCATCAATAAAGTGGCATGGAACATAAGAAATTATCGATACGTTGGAGACGTATCAGCCCTCTCTCGCCGGAGAAGACGACGACTGTCGTTCGTCCGATCTGGTTTTAATCCAACGCCCCAGAGTAATCCATACCGATTCGGGTTTTTAACTCGCTGACGAGTGGCCCCCACTCTGTCAGGCGGCCCACTCGCACGAGCTGCGTTGCTGGGCCGTTTCTCTCTTTTTCAAATTGTTTCGGCCCAGTTTCGTTTCCCGCCAGCCCATTAATTCAAATCGAGTTTAATGCAAATTCAATTCAAATCAATACTGGACCCAACTTAGAAATTAAATAGAATCTGTTTGGCTTGGCCAAATTTAACAAATTTCATATTGTTGGAAAGCTAGTGAAAAGTTCTACAACATGCCACTGGTCCCACCTTGATATTTGTTGTATAATTAAACTGATAAAAAGATGAAGGCAGGGACTTTTTCATATTCAAATAATTATAAAAAATCAACCAAAATAGATATTAAGTTAATTCCAACTCCAATAGCTCACATTTGACTTACACTAATTGTTTCTGCAATAAAATGGTGTGGTCACTTTGCATGATCATGCCCTAGTTTAATTAATGGACAATATGGCTAGTTTACTTAAGTGATATTGTCCAAAACTATTATGCAAATTATATGAAGTGTTATACTTCATTTAAATCTTGTCCCAAATGCATTCATATGAAGTTGGACCCCTGGTCAAATAAGCTCATATGAAATGCTTGGAGATATTAAATCATAATAGGCATTATTAAATGGTATGAGGTGGTCTACCTCATTTAAATCATTTTCTCAAATGATTATAATGAATGGTTGACTTAGGTCAATATAAATTAATGCATGATTGTTTGAGAAATTAAATCTTAAGAAGATTTCAATGAGAGGAAATTATTTCTCAAGAACCCTATGGAAACTATCATTTACATATGTAATAAGAGGGAATTAAATTGTCTCAAGCAACACAACCAATGCACCCTAATTATAATTAATTGTATGCTTAGAATAGTTTGTGTGAATATATGTGATGTTTGGAATAGCCATTGAATTAGATGAGTGATTATACTCGTATTTCAAATTTAGACGCTAGCACCGGAGAATACCCGGAGGAAGAAGGTTGCTACCAAGAGGAGGAGAAGGAAAACTTTGAGAACTACCAAGGCAAGCTAATATTCTTGAAAAGTGCAAAGCCCCTTTTGGGGTAAGGCACCATTAGTCTTATCTTTTCTTACCATAAGCCTATCCCAAGTTTCTACCTTACAAGTTTTTACTTGTTTTCTTAAAGAGTTACTTTTATAGTTAACTTTGGTCAAAGTGAAAAGAAGCTTATTAGAGTAGCAAAGTTGGTCTCAAACTAGCAAAGCAAGTAGCACCCCTCATGATTAGAGCTAGTGCTAATTATTAAAACTTGACTACTCTAGATGGGAACATGTGACTTGAAATGAATTTGAAACCTTGGAATGATGAATCATTCCATTGAATGAATTTTGAAGGTGAATATGACCAAGAGAAGATGGTGATTTTTGATAAAACTGATATTGGTTTGAATGCGATACCTTTCCAATATTGAGTACCCCCACAATACCTGATTATGGGTAGGGCTTAACTGGAAATTTACGCATCTTAGTATGGGTTCCCTCTGAACACACATCATAGGGGTTATGCCGAGGCTGCCTCCGTTGTTGAGAAATGATGTGAATTGAGGTGAATTGTACGGCCAAGCCCTGTGCAGTTCCCAGGTTGACAGTTGGTCTTCACTGGGAGGCCAAGCTCATGGGGAGAGGTGCTCATACTAGGGTTTGTAAGTGAAAGGTTATGGTTGATGATCCGCGTACTGTGTTACGATGATTCGGGGTAATCCCGACGGATGAAATCAAATGTTGTGGCACAAGTGTGCAACCTCTGCAGAGTGTAAATCTATTCGAATAGCCGCGTCCACGGTTACGGACGGTTGGAAAGGTCATACAGTTTCCAAATGTCAAATTCTTGAAAATGATGGTGAAAGGAATGGTGAAGTGGTGAATTGAATTGAAATCACCACTTGAATGGTGGGAATGACACTAATGTTCCCACTTGAGTTAGTTAGCACATGAATAAGGCTTTTCTCAAATACTTGTGAACTAAAATTGGCTTTATGCAAATAAACTAGAGCTTAGCAAACCTTACTAGAAATGTCTAGCACTTACACTAGTATTAGTTTGCGAGTACTTGAAGTACTCACGGCTTTGTCCCTGGCTATTCAAATGGCCAGAGTATGAAGATGAACAAGGAGATGACCAGCAGGACGCCTACGACAACTAGGAGTCTTCCAACGTCAAGCGTTGGCCTGTGGACTAGAGAGTCCTTGTATCTTACGCTTTCGCTATGAACTTGTGTTTGTTCGATGATCATTAGATCATCTATTCGTGTAATATGGATCATGTGATTCCAATTGTAAGACAATATGGTTTGTAATGAATGATGACTGTGATACTTAACTATTATGCCTCGCAACAACAATATTTCTGGGATTGCGATGTATGACATAGTAGGCATCCGGACTTAAAAATTCGGGTGTTGACACAAGGTCCGTACCAATACCCTGTGCCCGGGCAGCAGAATATGGTACAGCCGCCTTTGCAACAAGTCGTGCATCAGCAGCCACCGCCGCAGGCTGGTCAGGTGAAGAAGAGAAGGAAGAAGAAGGTGGGGCAGTCTGTGCCTCCTATGGGGCAAGCCGCGCCACCGGTGGGGCTGGCCGTGCCGCCTTTGGGTCAGCCTGTGCCGTCTATGGGACAGCCCGCACCGATGCCTGTGGGACAGCCGCCTCTAGTGGCCAATTCTGCGCCTACTCTAATTCCTCTGCAGGCTCCTGTGGTTGTCCCGGCTCCTGAGGCACCTGTGGTGAAGCCGAAGAAGGTGGGACGCTGTTGGAAATGCGATGTGAATACTCATGCTACGAAGGACTGTAAGGTTCTTCATTACTGTTTGGTTTGTGATTCGGGGGCACACCCGACCATTCGGTGCCCAGTTCTGAAGCTACCGAGACCCACTAGCTATTTTGTTGGCTATGGGAATGACGCCACGCTTGATCTTCAACTCCCGGACTCAGTTCATAAGCCTCAGGCATTAGCTTCTGGAGCACCTACAGCTTTGGTGCAGGTTTCTGGAGAGGGAGTTGTCACTGCGGAAGATATTCAGAGTCTGATGGCTCGTATGTGTCCTGGCAATCCCAATTGGAAGTGGGAAGCGGTGCCTCATGGTTCTAATTCCTTTCTTGATGGTATCCCTACTGCTGATGACTTATCGAGGATAGATGGCATGCAGATGAGTGTGCCCAAGAGTAATGCACAGGCTCTTGTTTCTTCATGGGTACATCAGGATGTTCTTCCCGAGTTTGTGATGAAGCCAGTTTGGGTGGATGTTGACGGTGTTCCTGACTCTGTGAGACATTTTCTTGGTCTATGGGCAGTGGGATCTCTTATTGGTACTACTATGGATGTTGATTTGTTTGCCCTCAGGAGCCAGGGGCTTATTCGTGTTCTTGTCGCCATGCGAGACCCTAAAGTTCTGGAGCAAGATAAAGGCTGCCTTGAGGTCATAGCTTTGTTGCAGCTGAATGGCTACAAGTTTCATTTCCGTCGAGAGGTAGAGGGGTATAAGGCAGACCCGCGCTTCCGTCCTTTTTTCTGGAAGGACGAAGAGGGGGATGACGGCTCCCACGGCTTTGAGGAGGAGCGATTTCGTGATGATACAGCGGAGGCGGCGCCGGAGACAGCTAATATGGATGTTGATGGTCAGGCGCTTTCTCACTCTGCTGGTGTTTCTGCGGTGCCGGTTGCTCAGGTGGCTTTGACTCCTTTCAACCATTCACCGCGAACTGATAGAGGGAGGGAGATAGTGGCTCGTGCTAGGACGGTGTCACCTCACTTGGTGGCTTCTCCTCCGGTACCTGCTCGGTCTTCTTCTCCGTCGTGAGTCCGCACCTTCATGCAAGGTCGTACTCGACCCGCTCCTTCACGCTCCGCTACCTCGACTACGCAGCAGGTGGCTCCGGTTCCGTCTCTTACTTCGACTCAGACGGGATCGGAGCATCGGGGAGTTTCGACGCTGCCGATGGCGCTGCTGATTCTCCCATCGTTGACGCGGCAGGAGGCCGAGTCGACGGGGTCACAGCGGCCGGCTACGGGTCTGGCCACGCCGGGTGTTATCACGATGTTGCCGACGTCGGGGCTGGCTACGCAGCCGCTGCAGCCGGCGTCGCCGGTTTTGCAGCTGCAGGAGCAGCATGGCACGGCCACGGTGGGCATGCAGCAGCAGCAGCCGGGTTCGGCACGCGCGACGTGGCAGCCGCAGTGCACGATGACGGTGTCGTCGAGGAAGCTCCTGGCCACGCCTGTGCTTCAACCGACCTCGCCGAGGGCGCAAGTGCAGCAGCCGGACACGCTGCTCGCGGCGCAGCAGCAGCCGGGCATGCCGTCATCACTCGCGATGCAGCCGGCCTCGCCGCGTGAGGAGCATCACCAGCCGGCCTCGACGTCCGCGCCACCACAGCAGTCGTCTTCGACACTCTTGGAGACGACGTCGGAGGAGGGGTCCCCTTGTACATCGTCAACTACATCCACGCCTACAGGGGCATCTCCACCGCGGTCAGGATCGGTGCAGGGGGCTACACCGCCTCCTACCCCTGCATCGATCGACTCGGCGCCCGCCTCGTCGGCGACTTCTCCACGCTCGAGTTCACCATCGCTGGTTCCCACCTTGCAGCAGCCTTCTCCCACTATTATCCCATCTGTTGTTCAGCCGACGGTGCAGAGGAGTGGGAGGTATGCGCTTGCAGAGGACGGGACCGGGGTCACGGATGAGGACGTCATGCAGAGGGCCATGCGACGTAAGGCGGAGATTAATCTCGACACGGCAGGTACTAAACATCCGTCCAAGTCTTTTACTTCTTTTTCTAATTCGCGTATTTCTTCTAATTTGAGTACCCTTGGGGTCTCATTGGGTAATACATCCGATGAGATCTCGGTTTCGGTTGATGTGTTGAGACAGACGGAACTTGACCGTTTAACGGTTGTTCCAAATGTTTCCACTGGGCCTGAAACGTCCGTGATAGTAGATGATGAAGAGGATGACATCCTAGATGGTCAGCTTCTCTCGGCTATCATTGGCAATATCTCAGAAGTAGACTTAGAATACTCGGAGCTTAGTTCAGTCTATGATCTAAAAGCTTCAGCACGTGGTTCTCGGTCTTCAGCTGGAAAGAAGTCTCGTAGATATTGCAAGAGTTCTAAATCTAAAATAGTTTCTCAATGAATGGCATGTTTCGAAATAGCAGAGGTCTTGGAGACTTGGCTAAGCATTCTCACATTGCCGACGGTTGTAGAGATTATGATTTAGATTTTATTGTAATATCTGAGACGGGTAGGCGGAATTTCTCACAGAGTTTCCTCGGCCGTTTATCAGGCGGGATTAACTTTTAGTGGTTTTCTCGCCCACCTCGTGGTAGGTCTGGTGGCATTTTACTTGGCGTCCGCATAGACACCATGACTGTTCTAGCTAGTTCTGATGGTGAGTATCACATTAAGCTCGACATTCAGAATAAAGCTGATGGATTCATGTGGAGTCTGGTTGCCATGTATGGTGCTGCCCAAGACGCTTTTAAGGCTGACTTTTTACGTGAGTTGGTAAATCTTACTAAAGATAATCCCTATCCGATTTTGATCGGAGGTGATTTCAATCTACTAAGATTTCCTCATGAAAAAAGTAAAGGTCTTTTTGACGGACATTGGCCTTTCTTGTTTAACGCTGTCATTGATAGCCTTGACTTGAGAGAGGTGTTTATGTCCGGTCGACAGTTTACTTGGGCCAACAGCTTGCCTGAACCCACATACGAAAAGCTAGATCGCGTGTTGATGGATACCGAATGGGAAGATAAATACCCTATGGTGTCTGTCCGCGCACTAGAACGTATTGAAAAATTGTCTGACCATGCTCCTATCCTCCTAACTACTGGTAATCCCCGATCTGTTTGTAAGAGGCCATTCAAATTTGAACTTGGCTGGTTACATAGAGAAGGGTTCCATGAAATGGTTAAGATGGTTTGGGAAAGAACGGTTGATGGTACCACTCCTATCTTGAGATGGAATAATAAAATGTGCGAAATGCGCAGACACCTCTCTGGTTGGGCGGCCCATATGTCTGGTATTCTTAAGAAAGAGAAGACTCGCTTATCAACCTTGATTGATGAGCTAGAGGCGCTGGCTGAGGTGAGACTGTTGTCTCCGCATGAGATTGAACTTAAGAATCAGTCCAATGCGCAGAGAGCAAGTCTCCTTCACGAAGAGGAACTCAAATGGTATCAACGTTCCAATGCCCAATTCATATTGGAAGGAGACTCAAATACGCGATATTTCCATGGCATAGCCAATGGGAGACATCGGAAAAAACGTATTCACTCTCTTATTCAAGATGAAGGGTTGATTGAACGCCATGAGCAACTCAAATCTTACATTACAAATTATTATAAAGGCTTGTTTGGTCCTCCGGATGAAAGTTCACTTTCTCTAAATGAGGACTTAACAGCTGATATACCCCAAGTTTCTATAGAGGAAAATGGCTTACTAACTGCACCTTATTCCGAGGAAGAAGTGCAGAAGGCCATTTTCCAAATGGAATGCAACAAAGCACCGGGTCCTGATGGCTTTTCAGCAGAGTTTTATCAAACTTTCTGGGAAACTATTAAAGTGGATCTTCTAGATTTGTTCAGTGCTCTGCATATGGGACAACTAGAATTATTTCGTCTAAATTTTGGTGAAGTAATCTTGTTACCGAAAGTTAATGAGGCAGAAAGGATTCAACAATATAGACTTATTTGCCTTTTAAACGTAAGTTTCAAGATTTTCACGAAAGTGACCACCATTAGACTTAATACGGTTGCGGATCATGTCGTTCAGCCTTCACAAACCGCTTTCATGCAAGGAAGAAATATTCTTGATGGAGTGGCGGTTTTGCATGAGACGGTACATGAGATGCATGCTAAGAAATTAAATGTTATTTTGAAATTAGATTTTGAAAAGGCTTATGACAAGGTCAAGTGGTCTTTCCTACAACAGACTCTCAGGATGAAAGGTTTTTCTCCTGAATGGCGCGCTTTAATAAATGATTTTGTGTATGGAGGTAGTGTGGCAATTCGGGTTAATGATAACACCGGCCATTATTTCCAAACACGAAAAGGGTTACACCAAGGGGATCCGTTATCACCTATGTTATTTAACATTGTGGTGGATATGCTGGCTATACTCATAGAGCGGGCCAAGTCTGATGGTCAAATTGAAGGGGTGATTCCACATCTGGTTGATGGTGGTTTATCTATTCTTCAATATGCCGATGATACAATTCTATTTATGGATCATGATCTCGAAAAAGCTCACAACCTGAAATTAATCTTGGTGGCTTTTGAGCAGTTGTCGGGATTGAAAATTAATTTCCATAAAAGTGAATTGTTCTGTTTCGGTGATGCCCAAGATGATACAGCTCTCTATACAGAGTTGTTCGGTTGTGGGCAAGGCCAATTTCCTATTCGCTATTTGGGTATTCCGATTCACTACCGGAGACTCACGATTGCTGAATGGAAAATAGTAGAAGAAAGATTATAGAAGCGCCTTAGTAGTTGGAAAGGCCAATTGCTATCACTGGGAGGAAGATTGGTACTCATTAATTCGGTACTGACAAATATGGTACTGTATATGTTATCATTCTTCCTGTTGCCAAAAGGAATTCTGCATAAACTCGATTATTATCGATCCAGATTCTTTTGGCAAGGTGATAGCGAGAAAAAAGAAATATCGACTGGTTAAATGGAGTGTAGTTTGTAGTCCCAAAGATCAAGGCGGGCTTGGAGTTCATGACCTGGAGGTCCTTACCGAGGATGGGATTTGGCAAACTATTCTTCGGAGAAAGTATATCGGCTCCAAGACGTTATCTCAGGTGGTTTGGAAACCTAGAGATTCACACTTCTGGGCTGGTCTAATGGCGACAAAAAATGTCTTTTTTCGTCATGGTACTTTCTCAATTAAGAATGGAACACAGATACGATTCTGGGAAGATGCTTGGTTAGATAATGCACCTCTAAGTGAACAGTATCATGCGTTATATAGTATCGTTCGTCGCAAAGGAGATACCATTGCCACAGTAATGGCTACCTCTCCACCGAATGTGACGTTCCGACGTGTTTTGCTGGGACAAAGGCTACTGGCATGGAATGCTTTAATTCATAGGTTGGGGATGTTAACCTGTCGCTTGAACTAGATGAATTTAGGTGGAATTTACATGTAGATGGCTCTTTCTCGGTAAAATCTTTATACAGCGTCATACTTCATTCTGATTTACCGGTTGATAATAATAAGAAAATTTGGAAGATGAAGATACCATTAAAAATAAAAATATTTGGATGGTATCTTCGTCGAGGAGTCATCCTCACCAAAGACAATCTTGTTAAGCGGAATTGGCACGGAAGTACTCGATGTGTTTTTTGTCATCATGATGAAACTATTAAACACCTCTTCTTCTGGTGCCAATTTGCGAGATCTATTTGGTCTGTCATCCAAGTAGCGTCTTTGGTAATTGGCTTCATGGAATAGATTCAAGGTTCAAGTTGCTTCTTAGGGTGGGGGCGCTAGCAGTTATCTGGGCGCTTTGGCTGAGTAGAAATGACAAGATTTTTAATGACAAAAATTTCTCCTTGTTGCAGGTCATCTACAGATGTACAGCGATTCTTCGTTCATGGTTACCACTTCAGCGCATGGAGAACCGAGACCTATTTACGGAGGTCTGTACACGATTGGAGGCTACGGCGAGGGATACTTTTTCCCTACATGGGTGGCAGCATAGTCTACGGATTGAAGCCCCACCCACACCTTAGGCGATATATGATTCATCGTTCCGATATGTATTTCGCCTAGATATTTTTTTAGTTTGGCATCTTTTTTTGAACTTGGGACTCAAAAACGGCTGTGTGCATCCTGGTTATGCAGAGGCTGGATGTAATTGCTTTCCCAAAAAGTAATAAAGCATCCTTTATCAAAAAAAATTCAGCATGGCGCCCAATGCGCAGCCCGTTGACTCATTTTCTTCCTTTTTTTGGTCAAACGGAGATTAGGCTATCGTTTCTTCTTTCTCCGACCTCCTCCGGTGAAATACGGTTGATGGAGCCAATCAAAGGACGCTGCTTGGAGGGATGAAAACACACACACACAGAGATGGCGTGTAGTTAGGCTTTTCTGCTCGAAGTTCTTTGGATTTCCTGAGCTTTTTCCTTTTTCGTGGAGGGATAAATATATTAGGCTTTCGTTTAGTAGGGGAGCTACCACCCCCTGTTGGCGGTGATACCTGTGGCTCGGGCTTTCTTGCCCTTTCTTCTATATATTTAGTACACCTTTCAGGATGTATTCTCGAAGAAAAAAAAACACACACAGTAAGGAAAACCATAGAGGGTACATGAACGCGCCCCGGCCTCTCTGCATCAACAAGCATTTCAAAAAACAAAAACAAAAACAAGCATTTCAGCAATGGACAAAGTGTTCTAGTTTTAAAAGAATCAGAATTACAATTTAACGGACTTGAGGACCCTAACTTGTTCTAAATTCCGACATACATCTAAACAGCTACAAAGGCGGCATACATACACGTGGAATCACATCGATCACAGGCAGAAGACGCCATTGGTATAGCTTGCAACATTACGTCCTTGCAACATTTAACACTAAAAAATGCTACTTATGTACGACCGAACCGGGAATCACAACACATCTTCTAATCACGATAGCTGTGCACCCAGCCTCCAACCTGTACTCCATCCTCTTCAACCTGACATCGGGAATCAACATGGAATCAGAACTCACATTCCCACGAGTGATCTCCAACGAATTGAACAAAACCATGGGTAAATTTCTTTACCTTTGTGGCGGCGGTGAAGGTGATGCCAACTTTGATGGCGCCGTGGTACGAGTTGTCCGCCGTGACCACGCTGTACTTGGCCGGGCTCATCTCCGACTTGCCTTTCTCCATGCCAATGCTGATCACATCAGTTACGTTGATCCTGCAATGGACAGTACAGATATTTGATTCAGATTCTTTTGCTTTTCTGGCGGGATCAACAGCTATATATGGGAGTAGCGTTCTCACGTTGCTTGGCCGAGGAAGTCGTCCCTGGAGAAGTTGTCGTGGTCCATGATCCGGAGCACGAGCTTGTGCTGCACGTTGGGCGCGGTGGAGCTGATCTGGAACTTGAGCACCTCGTTCCAGCTCGGGTTCCTGCCCGCGTCTGCATTACATCCAACACGGTTAGTTTCGGTTAGGAAAGATGACAAGTAGTGTTCCTCATCGACTGAGGATTCACAATCAGAGATTTGCGGAAGGACTTCGAACCTCGGGCGGTGCTGCTCTTGCGCTCCTGGCTCCGGTATTGCACGATCACATATGGGTCGATCTTCCCTGCAAGTAGAAGTAAAAGAAGATCGATGAATCTCCGTCCCCGAGCGGGCACAAATTCTAGGCCAGAATAGACCAAGAACATTGGTGTGGTGGTAATTTGACGGACTCACCTAGAAAATCGGTGCCGGCGAGGCCCTTGGCGTCGACGAGATGCACCTCCAGAAGACCACGCCCCATCGTCTGTCTCTCGATCTCCTCTCAAACCCAACGACTATCTTCTCTGACTCTTCTCTCCCGGACGGCTGCTCTCTCTTCTATAGAGACTTTGGTTCGTCCGGGTCTCTCGGCCGTGCTCTGATCAGTTCGCGTTTGGAATTGAGATACCACCAGCCGGCGCGGGCCTCCCTATTTATGTGCATTTGCTTTCCTTGGCTGGCCCTTCTCATAACAAGTCAAAACTTTGGAGCCGTCGCTAACGCGATAAATCCTTTACCTTTCTAGACTGATAGGACCAGTTCAAGCCTCCTTCGGCCATTCCCTTTGCGCACGAAAAGAAGGTGGAGCTTTCACTGTTCCTGTTCTCGAAGAGTAGTTCCGTGCTGCTAGCTGCTACAGTTTCCAACATCTTCCTGGAAATGGGCTTCCCTCTAGCCGTTCACCAACGATTCAGTTGGAAACGGCTCTACCTACCAATACCATTTGGCCGCTAGACAGTGATAGTTGAATCAGTCTTCGCTGCTGGCAAGAACATGGGTGGTATCCTGATTTTGATTACTAGTTAATTAATAAATCTGTGATTATTGTTGTCTTCTACCTGAGTTAGCATGTACTTCATGTAGGGTGATCGACAGCGACGCGAGTCTGCCTAGAATCTAGACGCATGCCAATCTCTAGCGCGTATTGAAAATTTTGACCTATCAACGTACATACGCGCGAGGCGAGAAACCGAGTGTTGCCACACGCGCGCGCTCTGTTGGCCAACGGACGTCCATGGAACTTGAAACCCCAACGCGTGAGATGGAAGAACAAGAAACGTACTCTGACCATGGTCGCTGATGGATTCGCACCATAGAAATTACTGGGTCTAGAATATCTCGACGTTTTGCTAGCTCTGACCTCGGCCTGGTAGCTGGTCTTATACAAGTCTCGTGGCACCACATGCCAAGACAGGCTGAAAGGGATTGTTCCTCAAATAGAAAACCAGAAGGCGATTCAGTCGTGGATAAAACGTACTCCTAAGATCAACAGATATAAGACACCGTTGACAGTGATTTCTGAATCAAGCATCATTGTACATATCAAATTAACGCTAGGCAGCCAGTAGCTGCCTCAAGGCGATGTTACTTTGTCCGTGACTAGGTTGTTAATTATTTTCAGTAGAGTAGATGCACCGGGACAAACACTTCCTGGTTTCCAAGAGGTAAAAGCTGAAACACGGATTATATATTGTGCGGCGTAGACAAACCAATGATGATTCTGATGACAGTGACTAGCAAATGACACCTTGTACTTATCCACTTTGTTCTTAAGTTGTTATTGTTAGGTTGGTCTCCACGTACGAGCCCAACGGTTCGACGTGCCCTTTGACCGCGTCCTGATCGTGGACGCCCAACCGTTCACAGGTTGGTGGGCCCCTGTCGCTTGTGCTATATATGGAGTGGTGGGGGCGGTACCACTCGTCACGAGGTTGCCTGGAGCTGCCACTCGCCCCACCGACACACCTACCGATCTAAGTTTTTGCACAGTGCCGACGGGAAGCTCCACCGCCACCCCTCTCGCTCAACCTCATGTCGTCGCCGTCGCCATCGCCACCATGTCGACTTCGACGGGTTCCTCCTCCAAGTCAGAAGGTAAATGCTCGCAGTATGTCTCTCTCCCGGCACATATCCTACACCTAGTCAATCAAGCAAAGTAAACATTGGTATCAGAGCCTAATCTAGGTTGTAGATCTTGTATTTTTCGGGTAGAGACATGAACAGCAACCCTAACCCGAGATCCTGACAGAAACCCTACCCAATTCCAAACATAAACCCTAGATCGAAAAGGGAAAAGAAAAATCTTACCAACCAGGGCTTAGGGCTGCTGCTGCCGGCAAAGAGGGGCACCACGCAGCCACCGCCACTGGCAGCTGCTACCGGCAAAGGGCGCCGCCACATGAGCCTCTTGGCGGCGGTGCGCCCTGATGGTGCTAGACAATCTTGTTGCCAGTTGTTGTGGAAGCGGTTTGGAAACCCCAAGAGGAATGTGTGATGAGCACAGCAACAAGTTTTCCCTCAGTATAAAACCAAGGTTTAATCGACCAGTAGGATAAAGGCGTGACTTCTGAAGGTGTTGCTGGCTGACTAGTGGCAGGGTGCACTACCGGCGTCAGTAACAACGTGGAACCTGCACACAACACAACCAAAATACTTTGCCCAACTTGCAGTGAGGTTGTCAGTCTCACCGGTTTGCTGAACACAAAGGATTAGACGTATCGAGTGGAAAGAGATGTTTGCAGAAAGTAAACAGAACAGGATTGCACTATAATTTATCAGTAAAGTAAATAGAACCGGGATCCACAGTTCACTAGAGGTTTCTTTCCAAAAAGAAATAGCATGTTGGGTGAACAAATTACAACTAGACAATTGATAAAATATCGACCATACATGACAAGATGATTACTATGAGATTTGATATGGGTATTACAACATAATACATAGACCGTAATCCAACTTCGTCAATGACTAATAATCCACCTTCAGGTTATCATCTTTCAGTATTAAGTTGCAAGCAACAGACTATCGCCTTAACCAATATGTGTAAACTAACAATAGAATTACCCTCGGATAAAACATTTTTGTTTTCTCCATAGTAGCAACAGCACATCTACAATCTTAGAAGTTAAACGTCACTCTCCCAGAAAACTAGAGGCATGAACCTACTATCGAGCATAAATACCCCCTCTTGTAGTCACAAGTGTCCACTTGGCCAGAGTTTCTACTAGCAACAGAGAGCATGCAAGATCACAAATAACATATGACATGAATATATAATCAATCTCAACATAGTATACAATATTCATCGGATCCCAACAAATGCAACATATAGGATTACATAAATATGATCTTGATCATATAGGGCAACTCACAAGATCGATACAGAAGTACAAACTGGAGAAGACAACCATCTAGCTACTGCTATGGACCCATAGTTCACGGATGAACTTCTCACACATAACTTTAGAGGCGGGCATGGCGATGTAGATGCCTCCAGCGGTGATTTTCCCCTCCGGCAGGGTGCCGGGAAGAGCTTCAGAACCCCCCGAGATGGGTTTGGCGATGGCGGTCGCGATGGAACTTTTCGTGGATGGAGGCTCGGGTATCCAGGGTTTTCCCGAGAAGATGTATAAATAGGCGGACGATTTAGGTCGGTGGGGTGCCTGGGGGGGCCACACCACCCCTAGGCGCAGGCCACACCCATTCTGCACCATGGGGTGGTTTGGCCACCCTGTGGTGCCTCTTCGACCCCCCTTCAGACTTCGTCTTCGTTTCTGTAAAATATTGACTTCGGCTTTTGTTTCGTCCAATTCCGAGAATATTTCCTGTACAACTTTTCTGAAATACAAAAATAGCAGAAAATATGGAACTGGCACTGTGGTATCTTGTTAATAGGTTAGTACAAGAAATCATGTAAAAGTTCAACAAAGTGTAAATAAAACATATATGAATTAGTGTAAAACAAGCATGAAAACATCAAAAATTATAGATACATTTGAGACGTATCAGCATCCCCAAGCTTCAAACTCAACCGAATCAAGTTTCAAAAATAGATGTGGAAGAGGCAAAGGGAAGAGCAGGGTTGCCGAATTGTTTCTCAGAGCCGGAGGAAACATCTATCTCTATTTACAATACCCTTACTGTAATAACCCAGAACATAGGAATAACGAAGGGTAGATTTAGAAATGGGATGTGCATTTCATCGCAAAACGGGGGAAATTTTCGCGCCTTATTGCAACTAAACCTAAGAGGGATCGAGGTTCTCTCTCATTTTGCACTTAGGGTTAGGCAATGTGAGTTAGGGAAATTTCGACATGATCTCTTTTGTATCTTGCTTGATTTGGGGAATTGATTTCATTTGACAAGTGTCAATACATTAAACAATAAACAATGAACAATATAAATGGAATTCATAATTCAAACAACTTATGAATTCAAACAACTTTGAATTTCAAAGTGAATCACAAATACAATATTTATTCTAGAATATAAATATCACATAATCAAAAGCTCATAAACAAAAACTTGGGCTTTATTGATAACAACACAGATTACAAAGTCTTTACAATATTCTTGATACAAAAATTGATAAATAAGAAACAGAAATGAAAATGAAGATTACAAGTTTATTCCTAATCTAAAACCTAGACTATATGACTTGGAGAATATCTTCTGGCCATGTCCAACTTCATAAACCTGCAAAACAAAGAATCAAACTAGCCAAAATGTTAGAGTTAGCAAATGACACAATATTCAGTTTGGACAGAACCAAGTCACAAGACACTTGTGCTTGTCCAAAGCCAAGGACAAAGACAAGATAGGATCAGCAGACTAAAACCAGCAATGCAGAGGCTCAAGTTTCAGCATATGAGAGCACACAGCTCAAGTATGCTGGGCAGCAACAGCAAGGCAATGCAAGGGATGAGTCACAAAGTGACCAGGCCTTGTGTGTCATGGTCAGAGTAAAAGAAGAGATGGTATAAAAGGATCACAAACCCTAGAACCAAGGCATTACGATCGACCAGATAAGAATCACTGTGTAAGGGTGAAGTTTGAGCAACACATAGTTCATCCTGTTCTTGCTTAAGAACAGCACAAACACACAAAACCTCAGCCATCGTAAATCATGGTGACCCGAGAAGATCATCCAAGATCTGGAGGTGAAGGGCTTTGCACAAACCACAAGACCGCATCAACAAAGCATTACGTTCTAGGAGCTGGAACAAGGTAGACCTAGTTCCTGGACGAGATCCACTGGATCTAATCCATCATATGCCTAAGCATGGGATGAGCCGAGGCTCATATGGGGAGATCATCACTTGGTTTTCACCAAGGATTACCGCGATCAAAGGCTACTAAGATAGACACTATCCAGATACAGATCATGTGCACAGAGGCTAGAAAGCATGAACAGATGCACACTAGCAAGATCACATGCACAGATAGCACCAGTAGATAGCATAGATTAGCAGCTAAGACTACACAGAAGATCCTAAGCAAGCAACCATCAGAAACCCTAGATTTCTTCACAGTGCAAGCATATTGGCATTCATACTTAATATGATCCCCAAATATGCAAGCAAAGTGAGTAGCCAACAAGATCAAATCAATCATGTGAGCAACCAATCAGTAGCAAGCTACTGAGGTCACATCACACTTAGCACCAATTAAAGAAAGCCAAATAGATCACATCACTATCCAGAAATGGATTCAGATTTTAATCGCTTGTAAAAGAATCATGAACAGCAAACTCATATACAAGCAGGACATTTAAATCATTGGCTTGCAGAATTAGTACTGAATTATATCACAGGCACCTCTGGCACACACACAAGTGTCACAGATGCATCACAAGTGCACCTAGACAAGCAAGTATGAATAAACCAGTAAGCATAGCAAGCCTATAAGCATGAACAATGAGGTATATCAAGCCATAAGCAAGCACAGATAGCATGGCAAGTATAGAGCAAGCTAGGAGTAGCAGAGAAGCAAGCATAACATGAACAAGAAGCAAATCGACATGTGCCAAGTACCAATAACTCGGTAATCTGACCATAAGCTTGCAAGAACCGAAGCACAAGAAGATTGCGCAAGATAGCATGACTCTAGATGATCACAAGATCACCAGAGAGTGACATAGCATGAGGAGGAAGAAGCACAAGAATAAGGAGGCGCACAGAGGAGTAGGAGGAGGAACAGAGAACCTTACCCGCGCTCGGAGGCGTAAGCTATGGCATGGCGAGGCGGTTCGCGCGGCCATAGCAGCCGCAGCCTGTAGTCGCCGGCGTTACGCCGACGAACACCACCACAAGAAGACAAAGACGGAGACGACGGCACAGCGCTGCGAGCAAGACCCGCGCCAGTCGGTCTCGGAGGCGCTCACGTCGATGGCGAGGGCGAGAGCTCGTCTGAGCTTCACAATCGCCCGAGGCGATTCTCCAAAGGATCCGCATCGAGGCGATCCGCCAGGAGAAGACGAAGAGAGGAAAACTGCTCGGACAGATCGATAGATCTGCTCGAGGCGGTTCTAGATCGGTAGGTGGCTACGGCGGAGGAGGCCGGTGATGGCCGGAGCAGAGCGGCGGCCATGGCGGCGACGCCATCGCCACGGGATCGCCAGAGGCTAGGGTTAGACGAGTGAGGAGAGGGCCGAGTGAGAGTGAGTGAGGTGGGCCGCTTCGGCGCCACCGAACCCAAAAAGGGGGCCAGCCTATTTGGGCCGTCCCTGGGTTAGTTTAATTGGGCTGGGCCCAATAAGGGTCCAGGGGGTATTTTGGTCATTTTACAATTAATAAAAGACCAAAACTTTACCAAATTTTTATAAATCATAAACAACTCTAAAAATCCAATAAAAATTGGATTTATAAATGAAAAATAAATCTTAACCAGAATAAAATATGAAATGAAATTATGGAACAAATTCAAAATTATGAATTTTTAGAATTTAAATAATAACTTGGAATTTTAAATTATTATTTCCTTGTATTTAAAATTCAAGGAAAAATCTCAAATAAGTTCAAATACTTATTTTCCAACATTTCAAAATGAGATTCTATTATTCCAAGTCATTTCATTTGAACAAGGGAATTTTCCCAGAAAACTACTATATTTCTTTTTATTCCAAAAACTATAGAGGTAACTCTATAATTTCAAATTATTTTGGAATGACTAAGGTAATTATCAAGTAAAATCATTTTACTTTGAAAATTGTTGTACTTTGTGTGAATTACCATGATTACCACTTTTAAATCAATTGTAAATTACCGTCAAAGACATAAATCTTAAATACAACCCTAACTTGTAATAACTCAATGGGGTAAAGGGATTCAACATAAAATAATACATCCATGATTGCATTATTTGGATTTTTATAACATTGTCCTTACCGACAATGATGCTTCTTACGTAACCCGAGGTCCAGGTTCCATCAACTGCATTGAACTGCACTATCTCGCAGTCCACAGGCAAGTTCACCCTTGCTCATGTCAACTTGATTATTTTCTATTACTTTAATGCAAAACTATATACTTATCATTCCTGCATCGCAAATGAAATGTTATTTTCCAACTATGAATATGACTATGTGGATGGCAATGGAACCATGGTATGTGTTGATATGGTGGAGGTTCCATTGCAATGGGTTATATCACCCTAGGATTAAATTACCAATGCCGTCCAGTTGATTCTAGCGCCGTACAAACCGCGTTGACCATGAGATCTATAATGGCTCGAAAAGCCAGTGTATCTTTTCCCTTCTCGCACGCCAACGGATCGGAGAGACGGTGGGGTGCCGGAGGCACCGCCACAATAGGTTGGGAAATCCTTTTAAATCCCCATCCATTGGTGATGTTAATCTCTTCCGATCTATGAAGGATTGTCCAAAGTACACCATGAGTAAAGCCGTATTATCGGGGGAAAGTCTACCGGAGGTGTGCGGGTGGACAAAAGGGTGGGTTTGCAACATGGAGAAGGCGGTGTGGGCTTGGATCTTTATACCTGGCCTCACACCAAAGGAAGTGTGAACGGGGGCAAGTTCTCGCGGATGGCAAAAAGGGTGAGATCTCTTGTGGGAAAAGTAACGCACCTCTGCAGAGTGTATCAAATTGTGGCTGTCACTCCTTGTTCCGGGAAGGGAATCGCGAACGCGGCAGAAAGGAACTCCACGAAGTTCTAGTCAACCCGTGAAGACCGACGGGCATAGTTTTCATAATAAAAGCAACCTTTTGAAGAAATGTTTTCAAAACATGCATTGACCTGCGATTTCCTGATCAATGGTCGTAGCTAGTGCATCAAACACCTTTTATTCTTTTAGAACTTGCTGAGTACCCCTGTACTCACTTTCTTTCGACACCCTTGCTAGACTGTGATCCTGAAGTGGAGGCTATCAACGATGAAGCACTAGAAGGAAGCTACGAGCTGGTCTACGATGAACCTGATCTTACCGGCGGAGTGGAAGGCGTAGACTATGGGATAGTCTACGGACCAGATGACACGGAGGTGGAGGAGTAGTGACATACCCTAGTACCATAGAGCCGAGCAACGTAGAACTTACCTAAATAAGTTGTTGAGCTCTTTTCATCTTTAGTATGAGTTGTAATTGTACTTTAGTAGTATCTTAGGGTGTTCTCATAGGACTCGTGAGAATACCAACTTGTTAAGAAAATGTTTGTAATAAAGTATGGAGTGTTATGACCTGCAATGTTTCTGTTGTACCACTCTGAGGGATATGGCAAATTGTGAGGAAGCCCCTTCACAAAGATCATATCAACGACTTGTATACTACAACATGCAGTGGTATGCTGGGTCACCGCAGCTGGTATCAGAGCAAATGTTGCGACCTTAGGTTGGAAAAACCTAGTATAGGGAAGGAACCTGTAGGAGTCTAGTAGAAATAGTAAAGGATTCTCTAGAAGTATGGTGATTATTCACTTGAGAATAGCAAAACCATATATTTTAGTGCGATAATTCTTTATTATAGCTATTATGATGCATTATCATCACTAATATTCTGCTTTTGTATACAGCCATAATGGCGAACACTTTTCCTAAGAGGACTTTGAGGAAAGTTGAGGGTTGGCTCGGTGAGTATGATGGACCAATAACAGCTCTCCTGTGTGGGATGTCAAGGAACTTCATTGCGATCCACGGATACCTGTTATCAAGTATACTTACTATGATGGGGAAATCCTAGCCAAGTGCAGAGTATCGGTCCAACTACCGGAAAAACTGCTGATGAGTCGTATAATGCCATACGGAGAAGCAAAAACTATCACCATAGCCTACCATATGGGTCTATTCAAGGCAATCCTTGAGATAAGGCAGCACAAGTCAAGAGAACTGCTATGTTCGTAGTTTTCTCATATACCTCATGCCGAGGAAGATGAGGATCCCACTCGAATCATTTGGTGTTAGCACACGAAGTCCCGAAGCTGCAGCACAAAGACATGGATTGTTGTAAGTCTTTATTGACCACGATGTACCTTTTACACATGAAGATGAGAGGTGAGATTGACCACATGCTAGCTGAGTTCACGGACCGATAAAGTCCAAACTCGGATGCGTGATTTGAGGGCACAACCACAACATACTACACCCTTCTTTAACCCGAGATAGTGATGTAGATTTGAGTGACCGGTGGTTCAAGAGAAATCTACCTACAAGAGATCCACTTACACCTAACTTTGTCCCGCACTATCCACACGTGTCGCATCATATGATACTGGATATGGGGAAGACCACTCATGGAACATAAATTGCTCGGAGTCACCGATTGAAAACTCGACGGGTTGGCGTTTCGGGGAACCTTTCGGTGATGAGGAGGAGCCAATTCCATGTGATACCGGAGATGAGAGTGATGCGGTTAACCCGAATGTTAACCAAAGCTTTGAGCAGAAAGAGAAAGACACCAACTCCATTTCTTTGGATTTGGAGATGGGATTACCCAAAACATCCCAGTACGTTGTAGGTGAGAGTTCTGGAACCAAGAAAAAGAAGAAGAAGAAGATGAGGGGTCAAGTTAATAGGAATCCTCCATGGATGACTGGGGAAGAGGAGATGTATTCCACTGGGGATATGTACGAGTCTTTATCTAGTTACTTTGGCATGACGGATCTCTGTCTCGGCACTTCGTCCGATTCAGACTACATACCTACGGGAAGAACTTTCATTCCGGACGGTCTTCGGAGGACAGACCGTTGTACCGGATGGACCCCAGGGATGTACGCGGAGGCGAATGAAGACGATGAGGAGTAGAGTTCCAATGAAGAATAAAGTAATCTAGGTGGTATTGTAATAGAACGTATTTTAAATTTCCGTTGGCTTGGGCTTTGAGCCAAATAAGTGGTTTATATGTACCACATGTAATATAAGTTTGTGAGTGTGTTATGTATTATACGGTGTATATACATAATAAATGTTTGTTTTGGATTTGCTTCTTGATTTCATTGTGTGACTAGTTCTGGGCATTGAGTTGAGCTCAGAAAGCATTTGCATGGTGTAATTATGAGTAATCGCTCTTTATCACAGGACTAGGGGGAAATGGCGTTAGTAGAAACTGAAGAGGCTCGCAGAGAGCGGGAAGCCAGAGAGAAAGAGGAAGCAGATGCAGCAGCTAGAGCAGAAAACGCACCACCACCACCACACCCAATGTTGCACCCAGATTTCCAACAATATATGAGGTCAATGGAGGAAGATAGGAGGCGTTACCAGGAAAGCCAGAGCAAGAATATGCAGGATTTCTTTACCCATGTCATTAATGATAGGGGTAATGAAGGCAAGGGAGTAACACTATCGGACTTCCAAAATGCAAGACCATTACCATTTACATCAGCTCCAGAACCAGTGGACGCTGAAGATTGGCTCATGGATACGGAACGGAAGTTGAAGACTGTTGGATGCAACGATGAGGAGAAGATTAGATACACCACGTATCCATTGTCGTGACCAGCAAGATCATGGTGGGAGAACCTTGTAGCAAGACACCCTCCGGATAAGGTATTCACCTGGGAGGAGTTCAAGAAGAAGTTTCGGGATGCTCATCTTCCTTACAGCGTGGTGGAGTTGAAGAATAGGGAATTTGAAGAATCGAGATGCACATCGCACCAATCATGCAGTATGTTCGGGATTTCAATAGGTTATCCAGGTATGCACCTGAGGATGTGGATACAGAGGAGAAGCGGAAGAAGCGGTTCATGAAAGGCATGAATCCATACATGAAGATGCAACTGAGGTTGGCACGGACTGCCGAATTCCAGGAACTGATTGACTCGGCAATCACTTTCGAGGATGACTACACGCAAGTCCAGGAGGACAGGAGGAAGAGAGCTCGTATAGAGCCAAGGAAGTACCCAATCAGTAAACCATTACCTGATCGGAGTTTCAAACCTCGATACAGACCTACTACTGGTAATCAATACAACCGGGGAGGTCGTAGTCGAACCCAATTAACCAGATCATCTGCAACGCTTGTGGCTCGAGAGGGCATTTGCAAGGACCGTCGAAACCCGTAATCATCTGCTATGGTTGTGGGAAGGAAGGACACATCAAGCCGGAGTGTCCAAACAAGTCATCTTGGAGCGGACAGAGCTCTGGAGGACGAGGTGGAAACAACAACAACAACAACCGCAACAACAACAACAACAACAACAACCGCAACTACAACTACAACAACAAGAAGGGAAAGCCTTATGGAAAGCTGAATTGCACATCTTTGGAACAAGCGGAAGAGTCGGATCAAACAGTCTTAGGTACGCTAAGCATTCTTACTCATCCTGGCAAAGTATTATTTGATACTGGAGCAACCACATCATTTCTTGCATTGGAGTTTGTGGAAAAATTCGGGCTTAGATGTTCTAAGTTAGAAACCCCTATAACTGTCCTATCCGCGGGGGGAACGATCTTAGTAACCCACGTGAAAGAAGCACAAGTCCTAACCATATGTGACTGTGTGTATTTCGCGGACCTATTCATCATACCCATGAAGGACATATCAGTCATCTTAGGGATGGATTGGTTGACAGAAAATGGAGCGGTGATTAACTGTGGAGACAAAACAGTGTCACTTCGCAACTCCATCGGAGGTAGAATAGTGTTCCAAGGCGATAGGTACAGTGAGTTGGAGATTGGATTGGAACTCAACAGCCTGAAGGAAGTGAGAATTGAAGATATTCCTGTAGTAAATAAGTTTAAGGATGTATTTCCTAAGGAACTACCGGGGATGCCACCCGATAGAGAGATAGAATTCACAATCGATCCGATTCCGTGCACAAGACCAATAGCACAACCACCATATAAGATGGGGCCAAAGGAGTTAGTGGAACTAAAAGCTCGTATAGATGAACTGAACAGAGGGATTTATTCAAGAAAGTGTGTCACCATGGGGTACACCAGTTATTTTTGTGGATAAAAGAGATGGAGGAAAGAGAATGTGTGGAGATTACAGTAAATTTGAACAATGTAACTATCAAGAACAAGTATCCTTTACCTAGAATTCAAGATCTTTTTGATCAAGTTCAAGGAGCAGAGTCTTCTCAAAGATAGATTTAAGGTCAGGATACCATCAAATCAAGATCAAGAAGGAAGATGTACCAAAAACAGCATTCGTATCAAGGTATGGACACCATGAATACTTGGTTGTACCATTTGGACTAACAAATGCACCAGCAATTTTCATGAATTTGATGAACAAGATATTCATGAAGTACTTGGACAAGTTTGTGATAGTGTTCATAGATGATATTCTAATCTATTCCAAAGATAAAGAAGAACATGCCAAACATTTGAAGATAGTTCTGCAAACTTTGAGGGAACATCAGCTATATGCGAAGTTCAGCAAGTGCAAGTTTTGGTTAGATAGTGTTGAATTTCTTGGACATGTGATAACCAAAGAAGGCATAGCGGTGAATCCAAATAAGGTACAGTCCGTATTGGAATGGAAATCACCTAAAAATGCGAAGGAGATACGAGGATTTCTTGGTATGGCAGGCTACTATAGAAGATTCATAGAGGGATTTTCGAAGATTGCAGGACCAATGACCAAGTTACTCAAGAAAAATACTCCATTTGTGTGGACTGATGAGAGTGAAGCCAGCTTCCAAACACTCAAAGATAAGTTAACCACAAAGACCAAGATTGGCGTTCTGAACTCGAAAGGATTATACGGTGTATTGTGATGCTTCCAAGAATGGACTTGGATGTGTTCTTATGCAAGATCGGAAGGTAATAGCCTATGGATCAAGACAGTTGAAACCACATGAACACAACTACCCAAAGACATGATCTCGAGTTAGCGGCGATTGTGTATGCTTTGAAAAGTTGGAGACAATTTCTATATGGATCCAAGTGTGAGTTATACACCGATCACAAGAGTTTGAAATATTTCTTCACTCGTAAAGAATTAAACATGAGACAGAAGAGATGGTTGGAGTTGATTAAGGATTACGACCTTAAGATCAACTATACCCTGTGCAAAGCTAATGTAGTAGCAGATGCTTTAAGTAGGAAGAGTACGGAGAATCAACCTACGGAATGGGAAATTCCAAAGGAACTTCGGAAAGAGTTAGAAGATGCTCAGAGCTTGTTTATTCAAGGTGATGTCAAAGGAAGTTTAGCAACCATGAGGATAATGGATGAGATGTACTCAGACTTGAAATATGAGATTATCCGAAAGCAAGCGGATGATTTGTTCATCCAAGAGGAGATAAAAAGGATTGGCGAAGGAAGACCATCGGAATTCCATCTAGGGGATTTTGATTCATTATACTTCCGTAAAAGGATCTGTGTACCGATGATCAAGAAGTGAAGTCAATCATATTAAAAGAAGCACATGAAACCCCTTATTCCATACACCCGGAAGTACGAAGATGTATATGGATTTGAAGGAGATGTTCTGGTGGAACAACATGAAGAGAGAAATAGCACAATATGTCTCGTAATGTCATACATGTCAACGAGTGAAGGCGAGCATCGTAGTCCTCGGGATTACTCAAACCACTAGAGATACCGGAATGGAAATGGGATGAAATAGGAATGGATTTTGTTACTGGTTTACCAATGACTAATAAGAAGAAGGATATGATATGGGTAATAGTGGATAGACTCACCAAGAGTGCTCATTTCATAGCCGTAAACACAAAAGATAATGCAGAAAAGCTTGTGGATATATATGTGAAGGAAATTGTGAGTAAGCATGGAGTACCAAAGAAGATAGTCTCATATAGAGGTTCGATTTTAACATCAGCATTCTCGAAACAACTACAAGAATCTTTGGGATCCAAGTTGGATTTCAAGACAAAGATATCATCCACAAACCGGAGGACAAACCGAAAGAACCAATCAGATACTTGAGGACATGCTTAGAGCTTGTGCTCTGAACTTTGGAGGCTCATGGGAAGATCATTTACCTTTAGCGGAGTTCTCATATAACAATAGTTATCAGAGTAGCATTCAGATGGCACCGTACGAAGCACTGTACGGAAGGAAGTGTAGATCACCAATTTGTTGGTTTGAAACCGGAGAAAACAAGGAGTTTACACCAGACTACATCAAGGAGAGACAAGACGTCATCGAGGTGATCCGGGATAGACTCAAGATAGCTCAGAGTCGTCAGAAGAGTTACGCCGACTTAAAGAGAAGAGATTGGGAACCAAAAGTGGGAGACATGGTATATTTAAAGGTTAGCCCAATGAAAGGACTTAAGAGGTTCGGAGTGAAAGGAAAGTTAAGCCCTCGATATATTGGACCATTTAAGATAATCAGTCAGAATCGAGGAACAGCTTTTGAGTTGGAATTACCGGCACAACTAAGTCAAATTCATAATGTATTTCATGTATCACAACTCGCAAAAGTGTTTGAAGGCACCGGATGATCCTATCACATATGAAGAAATTGAATTGCAATCTGATCTAACCTATGTGGAAAGGCCTGAGAAGATCTTAGAAGTACAATGGAAGAAGTTAAGAAACAGGGCAATCAAATATTGTAAAGTGCAATGGCAACATCACCCTGAGCGAGAAGCCACTTGGGAGACGGAAGAAGAACTCAGGAAGTCTTACCCCGAGATGTTCAGGTACCAATCTTAACTTCGGGACGAAGTTACTGTTAAGGGGGAGAGGCTGTAATAACCCAGAACATAGGAATAACGAAGGGTAGATTTAGAAATGGGATGTGCATTTCATCGCAAAACGGGGGAAATTTTCGCGCCTTATTGCAACTAAACCTAAGAGGGATCGAGGTTCTCTCTCATTTTGCACTTAGGGTTAGGCAATGTGAGTTAGGGAAATTTCGACATGATCTCTTTTGTATCTTGCTTGATTTGGGGAATTGATTTCATTTGACAAGTGTCAATACATTAAACAATAAACAATGAACAATATAAATGGAATTCATAATTCAAACAACTTATGAATTCAAACAACTTTGAATTTCAAAGTGAATCACAAATACAATATTTATTCTAGAATATAAATATCACATAATCAAAAGCTCATAAACAAAAACTTGGGCTTTATTGATAACAACACAGATTACAAAGTCTTTACAATATTCTTGATACAAAAATTGATAAATAAGAAACAGAAATGAAAATGAAGATTACAAGTTTATTCCTAATCTAAAACCTAGACTATATGACTTGGAGAATATCTTCTGGCCATGTCCAACTTCATAAACCTGCAAAACAAAGAATCAAACTAGCCAAAATGTTAGAGTTAGCAAATGACACAATATTCAGTTTGGACAGAACCAAGTCACAGCACACTTGTGCTTGTCCAAAGCCAAGGACAGCACAAGATAGGATCACGCAGACCAAAACTGAGCAGCTGCAGTAGGCTCAAGTTTCAGCATATGAGAGCACACAGCTCAAGTATGCTGGGCAGCAACAGCAAGGCAATGCAAGGGATGAGTCACAAAGTGACCAGGCCTTGTGTGTCATGGTCAGAGTAAAAGAAGAGATGGTATAAAAGGATCACAAACCCTAGAACCAGTGCAATGATCGACGAGATAAGAATCACCAGGTAGGGTGAAGTTTGAGCAACACATAGTTCATCCTGTTCTTGCTTAAGAACAGCACAAACACACAAAACCTCAGCCATCAGAAATCATGGTGACCTGAGAAGATCATCCAAGATCTGGAGGTGAAGGGCTTTGCACAAACCACAAGACTGCATCAACAAAGCATTACTTTCTAGGAGCTGGAACAAGGTATACCTAGTTCCTGGAAGAGATCCAATGGATCTAATCCATCATATGCATAAGCATGGGATGAGCAGATGCTCATATGGGTAGATCATCACTTGGTTTTCACCAAGGATTACTGCCAGTCAAAGGCTACTAAGATAGACACTATCCAGATACAGATCATGTGCACAGAGGCTAGAAAGCATGAACAGATGCACACTAGCAAGATCACATGCACAGATAGCACCAGTAGATAGCATAGATTAGCAGCTAAGACTACACAGAAGATCATAATCAAGAAACCATCATAAACCCTAGATTTCTTCACAGGCAAGCAGAATGTCATTCATACTGAATATGATCCCCAAATATGCAAGCAAAGTGAGTAGCCAACAAGAGCAAATCAATCATGTGAGCAACCAATCGCAGCAAGCTACTGAGGTCACATCACACTTAGCACCAATTAAAGAAAGCCAAATAGATCACATCACTATCCAGAAATGGATTCAGATTTTAACTGCTTGTAAAAGAATCATGAACAGCAAACTCATATACAAGCAGGACATTTAAATCATTGGCTTGCAGAATTAGTACTGAATTATATCACAGGCACCTCTGGCACACACACAAGTGTCACAGATGCATCACAAGTGCACCTAGACAAGCAAGTATGAATAAACCAGTAAGCATAGCAAGCCTATAAGCATGAACAAATGGTATATCAAGCCATAAGCAAGCACAAGATAGCATGGCAAGTATAGAGCAAGCTAGGAGTAGCAGAGAAGCAAGCATAACATGAACAGCAAGCAAATCGACATGTGCCGCACCAATAATCGGTAATCGACCATAAGCTTGCAAGAACCGAAGCACAAAGAAGATTGCGCAGCGATAGCATGACTCTAGATGATCACAAGATCACCAGAGAGTGACATAGCATGAGGAGGAAGAAGCACAGTAACAAGGGGAGGCGCACAGAGGAGTAGGAGGAGGAACAGAGAACCTTACCCGCGCCTGGAGGCAGAAGCTATGGCATGGCGAGGCAGTGCCCGCGCGGCCATAGCAGCTGCAAAGCCAGGGTAGTCGCCGGCGTTACGCCGACGAACACCACCACAAAGAAGACAAAGACGGAGACGACGGCACAGCGCTGCGAGCAGACCCGCGCCAGGTCGGAGGCGGAGGCGCGCACGTCGATTGCGCTGGCGAGAGCTCGTCGGAGCTTCACAATCGCCCGAGGCGAATCTCCAGTGGCTCCAGATCGAGGCGCTCCGCCAGGAGAAGACGAAGAGAGGAAAACTGCTCGGACGGATCGATAGATCTCGCTCGAGGCGGTTCTAGATCGGTAGGTGGCTACGGCGGAGGAGGCCGGTGATGGCCGGAGCAGAGCGGCGGCCATGGCGGCGACGCCATCGCCACGGGATCGCCGCAGGCTAGGGTTAGACGAGTGAGGAGAGGGCCGAGTGAGAGTGAGTGAGGTGGGCCGCTTCGCGCCACCGAACCCAAAAGGGGGCCAGCCTATTTGGGCCGTCCCCGGGTTAGTTTAATTGGGCTGGGCCCAATAAGGGTCCAGGGGTATTTTGGTCATTTTACAATTAATAAAAGACCAAAACTTTACCAAATTTTTATAAATCATAAACAACTCTAAAAATCCAATAAAAATTGGATTTATAAATGAAAAATAAATCTTAACCAGAATAAAATATGAAATGAAATTATGGAACAAATTCAAAATTATGAATTTTTAGAATTTAAATAATAACTTGGAATTTTAAATTATTATTTCCTTGTATTTAAAATTCAAGGAAAAATCTCAAATAAGTTCAAATACTTATTTTCCAACATTTCAAAATGAGATTCTATTATTCCAAGTCATTTCATTTGAACAAGGGCATTTTCCTAAAAACTACTATATTTCTTTTTATTCCAAAAACTATAGAGGTAACTCTATAATTTCAAATTATTTTGGAATGACTAAGGTAATTATCAAGTAAAATCATTTTACTTTGAAAATTGTTGTACTTTGTGTGAATTACCATGATTACCACTTTTAAATCAATTGTAAATTACCGTCAAAGACATAAATCTTAAATACAACCCTAACTTGTAATAACTCAATGGGGTAAAGGGATTCAACATAAAATAATACATCCATGATTGCATTATTTGGATTTTTATAACATTGTCCTTACCGGACAATGATGCTTCTTACAGAACCCGAGGTCCAGGTTCCATCAACTGCATTGAACTGCACTATCTCGCAGTCCACAGGCAAGTTCACCCTTGCTCATGTCAACTTGATTATTTTCTATTACTTTAATGCAAAACTATATACTTATCATTCCTGCATCGCAAATGAAATGTTATTTTCCAACTATGAATATGACTATGTGGATGGCAATGGAACCATGGTATGTGTTGATATGGTGGAGGTTCCATTGCAATGGGTTATATCACCCTAGGATTAAATTACCAATGCCGTCCAGTGATTCTAGCGCCGTACAAACCGCATTGACCATGAGATCTATAATGGCTCTGGAAAAGCCAGCTGTATCTTTTCCCTTCTGCACGCCAACGGATCGGAGAGACGGTGGGGTGCTGGAGGCACTGCCACAATAGGTTGGGAAATCCTTTTAAATCCCCATCCATTGGTGATGTTAATCTCTTCCGATCTATGAAGGATTGTCCAAAGTACACCATGAGTAAAGCCGTATTATCGGGAAAGTCTACCGGAGGTGTGCGGGTGGACAAAAGGGTGGGTTTGCGATCGCGGAGAAGGCGGTGTGGGCTTGGATCTTTATACCTGGCCTCACACCAAAGGAAGTGTGAACGGGGGCAAGTCCCTGCGGATGGCAAAAAGGGTGAGATCTCTTGTGGGAAAAGTAACGCACCTCTGCAGAGTGTATCAAATTGTGGCTGTCACTCCTTGTTCCGGGAAGGAATCGCGAACGCGGCAGGAAAGGAACTCCACGAAGTTCTAGTCAACCTGTGAAGACTGACGGGCATAGTTTTCATAATAAAAGCAACCTTTTGAAGAAATGTTTTCAAAACATGCATTGACCTGCGATTTCCTGATCAATGGTCGTAGCTAGTGCATCAAACACCTTTTATTCTTTTAGAACTTGCTGAGTACCCCTGTACTCACTTTCTTTCGACACCCTTGCTAGATCGTGATCCCGAAGTGGAGGCTATCAACGATGAAGCACCGCAAGGAAGCAACGAGCGGGTCGACGATGAACCTGATCTTACCGGCGGAGTGGAAGGCGTAGACTATGGGATAGTCTACGGACCAGATGACACGGAGGTGGAGGAGTAGTGACATACCCTAGTACCATAGAGCCGAGCAACGTAGAACTTACCTAAATAAGTTGTTGAGCTCTTTTCATCTTTAGTATGAGTTGTAATTGTACTTTAGTAGTATCTTAGGGTGTTCTCATAGGACCTGTGAGAATACCAACTTGTTAAGAAAATGTTTGTAATAAAGTATGGAGTGTTATGACCTGCAATGTTTCGTTGTACCACTCGAGGGATATGGCAAATTGTGAGGAAGCCCCTTCACAAAGATCATATCAACGACTTGTATACTACAACATGCGGTGGTATGCTTTGGGTCACCGCAGCTGGTATCGTAGCAAATGTTGCGACCTTAGGTTGGAAAAACCTAGTATAGGGAAGGAACCTGTAGGAGTCTAGTAGAAATAGTAAAGGATTCTCTAGAAGTATGGTGATTATTCACTTGAGAATAGCAAAACCATATATTTTAGTGCGATAATTCTTTATTATAGCTATTATGATGCATTATCATCACTAATATTCTGCTTTTGTATACAGCCATAATGGCGAACACTTTTCCTAAGAGGACTTTGAGGAAAGTTGAGGGTTGGCTCGGTGAGTATGATGGACCAATAACAGCTCTCCTGTGTGGGATGCTGAAGGAACTTCATTGCGATCCACGGATACCTGTTATCAAGTATACTTACTATGATGGGGAAATCCTAGCCAAGTGCGTAGTATCGGTCCAACTACCGGAAAAGCTGCGATGAGTCGTATAATGCCATACGGAGAAGCAAAAACTATCACCATAGCCTACCACATGGCTCTAATCAAGGCACTCCTTGAGATAAGGCAGCCCAAGTCGCAGAGAACTGCTATGTTCAGAGTTTTCTCATATACCTCATGCCGAGGAAGATGAGGATCCCACTCTGAATCATTTGGTGTTAGCACACAGAAGTCCTGAAGCTGCAGCACAGCACATGGATTGTTGTAAGTCTTTATTGACCACGATGTACCTTTTACACATGAAGATGAGAGGTGAGATTGACCACATGCTAGCTGAGTTCACGGACCCTGATAAAGTCCAAACTCGGATGCGTGATTTGAGGGCACAACCACAACATACTACACCCTTCTTTAACCTGAGATAGTGATGTAGATTTGAGTGACCGTGGTTCAAGAGAAATCTACCTACAAGAGATCCACTTACACCTAACTTTGTCCCGCACTATCCACACGTGTCGCATCATATGATCTTGGATATGGGGAAGACCACTCATGGAACATAAATTGCTCGGAGTCACCGATTGAAAACTCGACGGGTTGGCGTTTCGGGGAACCTTTCGGTGATGAGGAGGAGCCAATTCCATGTGATACCGGAGATGAGAGTGATGCGGTTAACCCGAATGTTAACCAAAGCTTTGAGCAGAAAGAGAAAGACACCAACTCCATTTCTTTGGATTTGGAGATGGGATTACCCAAAACATCCCAGTACGTTGTAGGTGAGAGTTCTGGAACCAAGAAAAAGAAGAAGAAGAAGATGAGGGGTCAAGTTAATAGGAATCCTCCATGGATGACTGGGGAAGAGGAGATGTATTCCACTGGGGATATGTACGAGTCTTTATCTAGTTACTTTGGCATGACGGATCTCTGTCTCGGCACTTCGTCCGATTCAGACTACATACCTACGGGAAGAACTTTCATTCCGGACGGTCTTCGGAGGACAGACCGTTGTACCGGATGGACCCCAGGGATGTACGCGGAGGCGAATGAAGACGATGAGGAGTAGAGTTCCAATGAAGAATAAAGTAATCTAGGTGGTATTGTAATAGAACGTATTTTAAATTTCCGTTGGCTTGGGCTTTGAGCCAAATAAGTGGTTTATATGTACCACATGTAATATAAGTTTGTGAGTGTGTTATGTATTATACGGTGTATATACATAATAAATGTTTGTTTTGGATTTGCTTCTTGATTTCATTGTGTGACTAGTTCTGGGCATTGAGTTGAGCTCAGAAAGCATTTGCATGGTGTAATTATGAGTAATCGCTCTTTATCACAGGACTAGGGGGAAATGGCGTTAGTAGAAACTGAAGAGGCTCGCAGAGAGCGGGAAGCCAGAGAGAAAGCATGGTCTACTAGCTCCCAACTCGCAATTTGCAAACATATAAAATTCATAAGATAGACACAATGATCAAATTTATTAAGTACAAGGAAGTAAATGTGCCATCAAGTTCATGAGAGCTTTACTGACTAATTTTCTCATACCAAAATTTGATTTTGAAGATAAATAAAAATATGATGAATTACTTGGAATAGCAATAATGCTACTAGGTAGATATGGTGAAGACAATTGGCAAACTTTGTTTCATGGTGGTTGGATGCACGAGTAGAGATCATACTCAGCACAGGCGAAGGCTAGCAAAATACTGGAAGTGACCAACTAAGAGAGCAATAATGGCCATAATCATGCATAGCGAAAAAACATTATCAATCAAAGCATAAAGTGATATGACAAGTCAAAAACTAAATGATCATAGAGGCTTTAGTTGACTGGTCATAGTCATAACATGGTGTAAGCATGTGCCAAGTCAACCCAATAAAGCATCAAAGGAGAATACCACAATATTATACTTTTATGATAGAAACAACACATGATTCTTTCAATGACACATTATGCACTCTCAACCATTTGATACAAGTCATGCTACAACAATAAGTACTAAGCATATGACAAGAATAACATCCAACATCACATGAGCCTCTTGGCGGCGGTGCGCCCTGATGGTGCTCCAGTGATGGCGCTAGACAATCTTGTTGCCAGTTGTTGTGGAAGCGGTTGGGAAACCCCAAGAGGAATGTGTGATGAGCACAGCAACAAGTTTTCCCTCAGTATAAAACCAAGGTTTAATCGACCAGTAGGATAAAGGCGTGACTTCTGAAGGTGTTGCTGGCTGACTAGTGGCAGGGTGTGTTAGAGATATGCCCAAGAGGCAATAATAAAATGGTTATTATAATATCTTTGAGTTTATGATAATGTTTACATACCATGCTATAATTGTATTAACCGAAACATTGATACATGTGTGTTATGTGAATAACAAGGAGTCCCTAGTAAGCCTCTTGTATAACTAGCTTGTTGATTAATAGATGATCATCGTTTCATGATCATGAACATTGGATGTTATTAATAACAAGGTTATGTCATTATGTGAATGATATAATGGACACACCCAATTAAGCGTAGCATAAGATCACGTCATTAAGTTATTTGCTATAAGCTTTCGATATATAGTTACCTAGTCCTTATGACCATGAGATCATATAAATCACTTATACCGGAAAGGTACTTTGATTACATCAAACGCCACTGCGTAAATGGGTGGTTATAAAGGTGGGATTAAGTATCCGGAAAGTATGAGTTGAGGCATATGGATCAACAGTGGGATTTGTCCATCCCGATGACGGATAGATATACTCTGGGCCCTCTCGGTGGAATGTCGTCTAATGTCTTGCAAGCATATGAATAAGTTCATAAGAGACCACATACCACGGTACGAGTAAAGAGTACTTGTCAGGAGACGAGGTTGAACAAGGTATAGAGTGATACCGATGATCAAACCTCGGACAAGTAAAATATCGCGTGACAAAGGGAATTGGTATCGTATGTGAATGGTTCATTCGATCACTGAAGTCATCGTTGAATATGTGGGAGCCATTATGGATCTCCAGATCCCGCTATTGGTTATTGGTCGGAGTGAGTACTCAACCATGTCCACATAGTTCGCGAACCGTAGGGTGACACACTTAAGGTTTGATGTTGAAATGGTAGAACTTGAATATGGAATGGAGTTCGAATATTTGTTCGGAGTCCCGGATGAGATCCCGGACATCACGAGGAGTTCCGGAATGGTCCGGAGAATAAGATTCATATATAGGAAGTCATATTCCAAGTTTGGAAATGATCCGGTGCATTTATGGCAGGTTCTAGAAGGTTCTAGAAAAGTCCGGAAGAAATCACCATGGAAAGTAGAGTCCCGGAGGGACTCCACCTTGCATGGCCAGCCAACCCTAAAGGGGAGGAGTCCAAGGTGGACTCCCCAAGGGTGGCCGGCCAACCCCCCTCATGGAAGGGGGGAATCCCACCCCAAGTGGGATTCCCACCTTGGGTAGGTTTCCCTACACATGGAAGGTTTTTGGTTCGGGTCTTATTCGAAGACTTGTAGTCCAACACTTGGGGCTTCCACCTATATAATGAGGGGCATAGGAGAGGGGGCTGACCACCACAAGCCCATAGCTTGGACGCACCCCTAGGTGGCCGGCCACCCCCTCTCCCAAACCCTAGCCGCCCCCTCTCTCCTCCTCTTCTCCCGCACGCTTAGCGAAGCTCCGCCAGAGATCTCCACCGCCACCGCCACCGCCACCACGTCGTCGTGCTGCCGGATTCAAGGAGGAGCTACTACTTCCGCTGCCCGCTAGAACGGGGAGGTGGACGTCGACTTCATCAACACCGAACGTGTGACCGAGTACGGAGGTGCTGCCCGATCGTGGCACCGTGATCAAGATCTTCTACGCGCTTTTGCAAGCGGCAAGTGATCGTCTACCGCAGCAATAAGAGCCTACTCTTATAGGCTTTGGAAATCTTCAAGGGTTAGTCTTGATCATCCCCTCGTTGCTCCCGTCTTCTAGATTGCATCTTGGCTTGGATTGCGTTCTCGCGGTAGGAAAATTTTTGTTTTCTATGCAACGATTATCCTACAGTGGTATCAGAGCCGTGTCTATGCATAGATGGTTGCACGAGTAGAACACAATGGTTTTGTGGGCGTTGATGCTCTTGTTATCTTTAGTTTGAGTACTTTGCATCTTTGTGGCATAGTGGGATGAAGCGGCTCGGACTAACTTTACATGACCGCGTTCATGAGACTTGTTCCTCGTTCGACATGCAACTTGTATTGCATAAGAGGCTTTGCGGGTGTCTGTCTCTCCTACTATAGTGAAGATTCAATTTACTCTTCTATTGACAACATTAGTATCACCGTTGTGGTTCATGTTCGTAGGTAGATTAGATCTCTCTCGAAAACCCTAAACCACGTAAAATATGCAAACCAAATTAGAGACGTCTAACTTGTTTTTGCAGGGTTTGGTGATGTGATATGGCCATAATGCGATGATGAATATGTATGAGATGATCAGTATTGTATTGTGGCAACCGGCAGGAGCCTTAT
The DNA here is from genome assembly GCF_019359855.2 of Lolium perenne. NCBI lineage: Eukaryota > Viridiplantae > Streptophyta > Magnoliopsida > Poales > Poaceae > Lolium > Lolium perenne. The sequence goes on along the minus strand of NC_067246.2, from coordinate 273,722,032 downwards.
GGTTGTCTTTAAATTTCATGTTGAGTAGTATTTCAAAGTAGTTGTAATAATTGCTACATGAGGTGAACAACCATGAAGACGGCGCCATGAACCTTGACGCTACGCCGACGATGATGGAGATCATGCCCGTTGATGATGGAGATCATGTTCGTGCTTTGGAGATGAAGATCAAAGGCGCAAAGACAAAAGGGCCATATCATATCACATATGAACTACATGTGATGTTAATCCTTTATGCATCTTATTTTGCTTAGAACGCGACGGTAGCATTATAAGATGATCCCTCAAATTAATATCAAGATAATAAAGTGTTCTCCCCTCGTATGCACCGTTGATATAGTTTGACGTTTTGAAGCATCTCGTGATGATCGGATGTGATAAACTCAAACATACAACGGGTGTAAGCCATGTTGCACACGCGGAATACTTGGGTTTGCTTGACGAGCCTAGCATGTACAGACATGGCCTCGGGACAACGGAAACTGAAAGGTTGAACACGAGTCATATGGATGATATGATCAACATGTTGATGTTCACCATTGAAGCTACATCATCTCACGTGATGATCGGTTTTGGTGTAGTGGATTTGGATCGTGTACCACTTAACAACTATGAGGGATGTTGTATTAAGTGGGAGTTCATTAGTAATTAGATTAAAACATGAACTAATTATCATAAACATAGTCTGAGTAGTATTTTGAATTAATTTGTAGAATTGGCATCCGTTTACTACTATGCGTTAGTCTTGTAATTGAGATAGAAATACTGTTAAATCTGACAAATAACTTTACGGACTGGTGTCGTATTGTTAAAGAATCAAGAATTGATTAAGTACTATTGCAAACTTTTAGTAAACCTCACATTGTTGATTCAAAGAGCAATGGTTTCAATTAGTACCTAAAGTTATCTTGTCTCCGTGAAACTTGAAGTTCAAATCTGTTTGAAAAGTAAGGAGCTGAAAATTTAGTTTTCAGAAATAATCAAGGTATGAGATATATGTGATATCTAAGACCTTATTGCAAGATGATAGAATATAATTTGGTGAGACTACATAAACTCATAAGTTTTATGGGAATGTATGAAGGTTGAAGACGCAAGGCGTCCCAATCCTCCAACCATTGGGGCACTAACGATATTCGCATATCCATGAAGTGATCGTCCTTAGTATGCACCGTTGCTATGACTTGTCGTTTCGAAGCATCACGTGATGATCGGATGTTATAGATTCTACGTGTGCATACAACGGGTGCAAGCCAGATTTGCACATGCAAGTACCAAGGTTAAAACTTTATGAGCCTAGCATGTACAGACATGGTCTCAGAAAGTCATCAATGATACAATGGATAAAATTATGAGTGAAATTGTTCATCATATTACAAAGTTACTAATAGTGAAATCTGAAACACTTGTCATATGATGATCAACTTCAAAGTAAGAACCTCAAGGTTATTGGTATTTGACCAACAAACCTAGAAGTTATTGATGTTGAATTGTTTTTCTGAATAATGAGGAAAGCTAAAAGAGAAACTGCAAAAGATATTTTGGCAAAAAGAAAAGAAAAGACTAGAATGTCTAGCTCAGGTGTATATAAATGATATACATGTTATGGTTGTATTCCTAGTTAAGTCACACTATGAAATTCTTGGGTATTAGTACTATATTGGTTGTTATGAAGTGTCATACAAAACAACGCAATACAAGAATACAATGGCCTAAGTGACTAACAAGGAATATGATAAGGATGCACGTCTGGAACAAAATAAAATGTTATTATGTTCGTCGTTAGCATTTTATCTAGCCCTTAAAATTTATAATAAAGAACTTAATAATTTTTATTTTGCTCTGGTCAAATGAAAACAATGAGTTGTTCAAATTATGACATTACTCCATGTACGATGGATGAGTTATTATAAATCTTAATGGTGAAACACACATACATAACACTGACGCTAAAATGCCATAAGGCAAATGATTTGAATTCCACTTATTTGTGGAACCGCCATTTAGGTCATGTTAGAAAGGAACGCATGAAGGAACTCCATGCAAATGGATTTTTGGAGTCATTTGATTTATGAATCATTTGGCGCTTGCAAATTTCTTCTAAAAGGAATGACTGAAATACCGTTCATAGGGCAAGATTTGAACGGGTAACTAACTTAGTGGAAACATACATGATGATGTATATGGTTCACTGGGCATAGTTGTGTGCGGGAGATTTTTCTACTTCATGAAAACTTCAAACAATGAATTGAATATATATATATGTGGATATATTCGATAAGGAAGAAGTTTGAAACATTTGAATAGATTCAAATAAATACAGCATGAAGTGGAAATCATCATAATAGAAAAGTCAAATATCTATGATTGGATCATGGTGGAATTATTTGAATTACGAGTTTTAGCGAACATCTAAGAGAGTTATGAAATTATTCTACAACTCACATTTCTTGGAGTATCATAATGATGATATAGTATCCGAGAGATGTATCCAAACCTTGTTGGATTAATGATGAGATAAAATATTGATGCCATTATATTTTGTGGATTATGCTTTAGTGACTACCGCTTTTACACTGAATAAAGCATCATCATGATCTGTAGAAATGACACCATACGAGTTATGGCATGGGTATGAACCCTAATAGTCTTTTCTTAAAATTTTGGTATGCATAGCATAAGTAAATAAGTTTACAACCAAAATCGGATGAATGTCTTTGTTGGTTATCCCAGAGAATTGATTGGGAATTCTTCCCACTATGTAGACAAAGACAAAAGTGTTTGTCAATGTTTCTTATTTCCAAGAAATTGTTTCTAGCGAAGTTTTTGAGTGGGAGGACAATAGAACTTGATAAGGCTTATGAACCTGAGCATAATGATCAGAGTAGCGCAGCATTGGAAATGGTTCCGGAAGCGGCCACGACGATCATGGCTCCCATGACTACAAAGTGTTTTAGCCATGGAGATCGAAGTACTCATTGAACCTTGTAGGTATGGTTTACTTTGTGATCAAATAAATGATTTGTGGACAAAGGATTGATTTTGAATAATGATAAACCAACTACAAAACAAAGAAGTTATGATGGGCCCTGACTCCGTTAAAATGGCCATACGCCATGAAATCCATAATAGATGAATATTTTTTGAAAGTAAATGGATCTATAGACTTGGATGAAATATCCTTGAAGAAGCTTGACTTGTCAAAAAATTGTTTACGACAAAGTTCAAAGAGTTGACTACGATAAGATTAGATCTTCCGTAGCAATGCTTATAGTCTATGTGGATTATTCTAGTAATCACTACATATTTCTTTTATCAGATATGCTAGTAGGATGGCAAAATACATTACTTATCAGACGTGTGCATTAAAGGTGTATACAAGATACAACCAATTGTTTTGCTAGTCCGTGGAATACTAAATAGGTATACAAACTTCAATTGGATGAAGTGAGTATCATGGAGTTGGAATCTTCACCAGATGAAATAGTCAAAGAGTTTTTGATTTCGTCAGAAACGATGAAGAGGCTTGCATTTGCAAGAAATTAAGTGGGAGCGCTGAGACATATTTATAATACTTTATGTAGATGACATATAGTTTGTTATAAATGATGTAATTATATACTTGATTAAAAAGGTTTCATTGAGAATTAATTTCAATGAAAAGATATGGACTGAAACAAATTTAGTGTCAAGATCTATGAAGATAGATTGAAACACATAAATAAGTTTAAGTCAAAGTACATAGGATGAATATTGAAATAGTTCAATATAGAAATATTAAGAAAATGTTCTTGTCATGTGAAGGTTTTACAAGACTTGAGTGTATTTGACACTCAATGAGTAAAAACACATGAGTGATTATAGATCATGAATAATATGTACACAATCAGATGTACTATGCTCTTAAAAGTGTTATGAGCATGTACCAGAATGATTCATGTGATGATCATTGAAAAATAGTAAGAATATTCTTGAGTACTTAAGAAGAACCAAGTATATATATATAGTTTTGTATGGAGAAATGACAAACAAATTGCTGTAAGATGTTGCACCGATATTTGTTTTGTCACATATGAAAATAAAATTTCAATCTCAAATTAGACTAAGTGTTGTTTAAAAGGTAGCACAATGAGCTAGAAGTTGTCTATGCTAGATTTAGAAGAGTTCTAAATATTGTGATGGATTCTACAAAAGAAGGCAGAGTATGTCATTGTTTTGACAATGACAAAGGATGTTAAGTCAAAAGGTTCTTTTAGAACTTGGTGTAGTTCCGACGGAGTCAGAACTTTGAAGCTATATTGTGTGTGACAATATTAGTGACATATTTCAGACCGCGGAATTAAGGTTCCACCAGAAGACCAAACATATTTAATGCCGACTCATTTGGAAATGAGTGATGCATTGAGACGCAAATGAATTACAAAATACATACGGTTCTGAGCATGTCAAATCCGTTGACTAAAACCTCTCCCGTGAGCAAAACATGATAAAGCACCGGAAGGCCAAGGTGTTATATCTTTACAAATGTAAACTAGATTATTGACTCTAGTGCAAGTGGGAGACTGTTAGAGATATGCCCAAGAGGCAATAATAAAATGGTTATTATAATATCTTTGAGTTTATGATAATGTTTATATACCATGCTATAATTGTATTAACCGAAACATTGATACATGTGTGTTATGTGAATAACAAGGAGTCCCTAGTAAGCCTCTTGTATAACTAGCTTGTTGATTAATAGATGATCATCGTTTCATGATCATGAACATTGGATGTTATTAATAACAAGGTTATGTCATTATGTGAATGATATAATGGACACACCCAATTAAGCGTAGCATAAGATCACGTCATTAAGTTATTTGCTATAAGCTTTCGATACATAGTTACCTAGTCCTTATGACCATGAGATCATATAAATCACTTATACCGGAAAGGTACTTTGATTACATCAAACGCCACTGCGTAAATGGGTGGTTATAAAGGTGGGATTAAGTATCCGGAAAGTATGAGTTGAGGCATATGGATCAACAGTGGGATTTGTCCATCCCGATGACGGATAGATATACTCTGGGCCCTCTCGGTGGAATGTCGTCTAATGTCTTGCAAGCATATGAATAAGTTCATAAGAGACCACATACCACGGTACGAGTAAAGAGTACTTGTCAGGAGACGAGGTTGAACAAGGTATAGAGTGATACCGATGATCAAACCTCGGACAAGTAAAATATCGCGTGACAAAGGGAATTGGTATCGTATGTGAATGGTTCATTCGATCACTGAAGTCATCGTTGAATATGTGGGAGCCATTATGGATCTCCAGATCCCGCTATTGGTTATTGGTCGGAGTGAGTACTCAACCATGTCCACATAGTTCGCGAACTGTAGGGTGACACACTTAAGGTTTGATGTTGAAATGGTAGAACTTGAATATGGAATGGAGTTCGAATATTTGTTCGGAGTCCCGGATGAGATCCCGGACATCACGAGGAGTTCCAGAATGGTCCGGAGAATAAGATTCATATATAGGAAGTCATATTCCAAGTTTGGAAATGATCCGGTGCATTTATGGCAGGTTCTAGAAGGTTCTAGAAAAGTCTGGAAGAAATCACCATGGAAAGTAGAGTCCCGGAGGGACTCCACCTTGCATGGCCAGCCAACCCTAAAGGGGAGGAGTCCAAGGTGGACTCCCCAAGGGTGGCCGGCCAACCCCCCTCATGGAAGGGGGGAATCCCACCCCAAGTGGGATTCCCACCTTGGGTAGGTTTCCCTACACATGGAAGGTTTTTGGTTCGGGTCTTATTCGAAGACTTGTAGTCCAACACTTGGGGCTTCCACCTATATAATGAGGGGCATAGGAGAGGGGGCTGACCACCACAAGCCCATAGCTTGGCCGCACCCCTAGGTGGCCGGCCACCCCCTCTCCCAAACCCTAGACGCCCCCTCTCTCCTCCTCTTCTCCCGCACGCTTAGCGAAGCTCCGCCGGAGATCTCCACCGCCACCGCCACCACGCCGTCGTGCTGCCGGATTCAAGGAGGAGCTACTACTTCCGCTGCCCGCTGGAAAGGGGAGGTGGACGTCGACTTCATCAACACCGAACGTGTGACAGAGTACGGAGGTGCTGCCCGATCGTGGCACCGTGATCAAGATCTTCTACGCGCTTTTGCAAGCGGCAAGTGATCGTCTACCACAGCAATAAGAGCCTACTCTTATAGGCTTTGGAAATCTTCAAGGGTTAGTCTTGATCATCCCCTCGTTGCTCCCGTCTTCTAGATTGCATCTTGGCTTGGATTGCGTTCTCGCGGTAGGAAAATTTTTGCATATCAATGATGTGGCAACCAAGGTAGGAAAGAGTTGACACAGAAACCCTACCCAATTCCAAACATAAACCCTAGATCGAAAAGGGAAAAGAAAAATCTTACCAACCAGGGCTTAGGGCTGCTGCTGCCGGCAAAGAGGGGCACCACGCAGCCACCGCCACTGGCAGCTGCTACCGGCAAAGGGCGCCGCCACATGAGCCTCTTGGCGGCGGTGCGCCCTGATGGTGCTAGACAATCTTGTTGCCAGTTGTTGTGGAAGCGGTTGGGAAACCCCAAGAGGAATGTGTGATGAGCACAGCAACAAGTTTTCCCTCAGTATAAAACCAAGGTTTAATCGACCAGTAGGATAAAGGCGTGACTTCTGAAGGTGTTCTTGGCCGACTAGTGGCGGTGCACTACCGGCGTCGGTAATAACGTGGAACCCGCACACAACACAACCAAAATACTTTGCCCAACTTGCGGTGAGGTTGTCGGTCTCACCGGTTTGCTGAACACAAAGGATTAGACGTATCGAGTGGAAAGAGATGTTTGCGTAAAGTAAAATGTAACAGGATTGCACTATAATTTATCAGTAAAGTAAATAGAACCGGGATCCACAGTTCACTAGAGGTTTCTTTCCAAAAAGAAATAGCATGTTGGGTGAACAAATTACAACTAGACAATTGATAAAATATCGACCATACATGACAAGATGATTACTATGAGATTTGATATGGGTATTACAACATAATACATAGACCGTAATCCAACTTCGTCAATGACTAATAATCCACCTTCAGGTTATCATCTTTCAGTATTAAGTTGCAAGCAACAGACTATCGCCTTAACCAATATGTGTAAACTAACAATAGAATTACCCTCGGATAAAACATTTTTGTTTTCTCCATAGTAGCAACAGCACATCTACAATCTTAGAAGTTAAATGTCACTCTCCCAGAAAACTAGAGGCATGAACCTACTATCGAGCATAAATACCCCCTCTTGTAGTCACAAGTGTCCACTTGGCCAGAGTTTCTACTAGCAACAGAGAGCATGCAAGATCACAAATAACATATGACATGAATATATAATCAATCTCAACATAGTATACAATATTCATCGGATCCCAACAAATGCAACATATAGGATTACATAAATATGATCTTGATCATATAGGGCAACTCACAAGATCGATACAGAAGTACAAACTGGAGAAGACAACCATCTAGCTACTGCTATGGACCCATAGTTCACGGATGAACTACTCACACATAACTTTAGAGGCGGGCATGGCGATGTAGATGCCTCCAGCGGTGATTTTCCCCTCTAGCAGGGTGCCGGGAAGAGCTTCAGAACCCCCCGAGATGGGTTTGGCGATGGCGGTCGCGATGGAACTTTTCGTGGATGGAGGCTCGGGTATCCAGGGTTTTCCCGAGAAGATGTATAAATAGGCGGACGATTTAGGTCGGTGGGGTGCCTGGGGGGGCCACACCACCCCTAGGCGCAGGCCACACCCATTCTGCACCATGGGGTGGTTTGGCCACCCTGTGGTGCCTCTTCGACCCCCCTTCAGACTTCGTCTTCGTTTCTGTAAAATATTGACTTCGGCTTTTGTTTCGTCCAATTCCGAGAATATTTCCTGTACAACTTTTCTGAAATACAAAAATAGCAGAAAATATGGAACTGGCACTGTGGTATCTTGTTAATAGGTTAGTACAAGAAATCATGTAAAAGTTCAACAAAGTGTAAATAAAACATATATGAATTAGTGTAAAACAAGCATGAAAACATCAAAAATTATAGATACATTTGAGACGTATCAGCATCCCCAAGCTTCAAACTCAACCGAATCAAGTTTCAAAAATAGATGTGGAAGAGGCAAAGGGAAGAGCAGGGTTGCCGAATTGTTTCTCAGAGCCGGAGGAAACATCTATCTCTATTTACAATACCCTTACCCCCCAAGAAAACTTTGTCGAAAAAGGTTGTCATCGTAATAGGGATTGCACCTCAACATGGCAGCCTTCTGCCAATTGTGTGTTGGAGGATTGTCCCGTGATTGAGGGATGGACTTTCTCTACACCTATTGTGAAACAAGACATATGCAAATCCGAAACAGGGAAGTACGAAACTAAAGGGAAAGTCTATCGATGAACTCTGAAATCCTCGTCTGGGGTATTCCGAAGGTGTAACCTAGGCAACGAAAAAGGGGCCCGATACTTCAACTAAAGGAGCGACCTGTTGGTTCACCAAACCCCGACCCACTGTCACACGTTCTCCAGGTCCAAAGGGATCCAGTGCCCAACTACCGACTCCTCCCGGAATTGCGTTATCGGAGCCGAGCCAGGAATCGCATGCTCGTCCTCGAGTAGGTATGTGATAACAAAATAATTTTTGAGGTGACATGAAGCCAACACAATCTTGATCAAGCATGTAAAGCATTGTGAGCTAGGACCTAAGTACTCTAACATAGGCATGATAGATATAATTCAATAGAACTTAGCAACTATGTTATGACATGAAGAGTAACTCAAACAAAGGATCATGAATAATAGCGCATTGAAAGCAACTGTTTGTTTATGATCATAGGGTAAACATAACAAAGTGGTACTCAACTTATCCTTATGGAATAGCAAAACATAAATTCTAGGACACCTTCAAAGTTTAGAGGGTGACTAGATATAAGTAATTTGAGAGCAAGGAATATCACAATCATGAATCAATCAATAATAATTTTGGGACTATGCACATTGCACTAAGAATGACAACTATGTTCTCTTAATTGGTGCGTAAAGTAAAAGATGAAGACTCAACATAATAGTAAAAGAGAAACTCTTTGCAGAGTAAGCAAGATAAACAAGTTTTATAAACCTTCTAAAAAGTATGGTACTTATTAGTTTTGAGCTCTCAATGCCCCTATCATAAGCATCTTGAATGATAAAATTTAATGTGAGTCAAATATGAGTTATATGCTTGCAAATCACAAGTTGAAAATTGCATGCCCCTTGAATGCGAGTACCTAAACCTCATGCGACTCAACTTAGGTCCCAAATAAGTTATTGTCATTGTAAGTATACATGTATCATTGAGAACCGCCAACGGGGTACCTCTTGCCCGATGATATGGAGGTACTCTTGTAAGAGCAATCCCATGCCAAAACGACAAGACAAATAGATAATGGGCATCTCAGCAATTTTTTATTTACTATGAGTATAGTTTTTTATTGCAAATACTTCATAGAATGCTCACTATGGTTCCGATGTATGGCTTAGATTAGCGATCCAGGTGTTTCCTTGACTCATATACAAACTCCATGTACTTATAAGTTTTCATTTTATTTTGCATCACTAGGCATCCATAAACAAAAGAACATGACCTCAACTAAATATAGGTGCAATGTCGAAAATGTCCCCCATGAAAGCATGGTCTACTAGCTCCCAACTCGCAATTTGCAAACATATAAAATTCATAAGATAGACACAATGATCAAATTTATTAAGTACAAGGAAGTAAATGTGCCATCAAGTTCATGAGAGCTTTACTGACTAATTTTCTCATACCAAAATTTGATTTTGAAGATAAATAAAAATATGATGAATTACTTGGAATAGCAATAATGCTACTAGGTAGATATGGTGAAGACAATTGGCAAACTTTGTTTCATGGTGGTTGGATGCACGAGTAGAGATCATACTCAGCACAGGCGAAGGCTAGCAAAATACTGGAAGTGACCAACTAAGAGAGCAATAATGGCCATAATCATGCATAGCGAAAAAACATTATCAATCAAAGCATAAAGTGATATGACAAGTCAAAAACTAAATGATCATAGAGGCTTTAGTTGACTGGTCATAGTCATAACATGGTGTAAGCATGTGCCAAGTCAACCCAATAAAGCATCAAAGGAGAATACCACAATATTATACTTTTATGATAGAAACAACACATGATTCTTTCAATGACACATTATGCACTCTCAACCATTTGATACAAGTCATGCTACAACAATAAGTACTAAGCATATGACAAGAATAACATCCAACATCACATGAGCCTCTTGGCGGCGGTGCGCCCTGATGGTGCTCCAGTGATGGCGCTAGACAATCTTGTTGCCAGTTGTTGTGGAAGCGGTTGGGAAACCCCAAGAGGAATGTGTGATGAGCACAGCAACAAGTTTTCCCTCAGTATAAAACCAAGGTTTAATCGACCAGTAGGATAAAGGCGTGACTTCTGAAGGTGTTGCTGGCCGACTAGTGGCAGGGTGTGTTAGAGATATGCCCAAGAGGCAATAATAAAATGGTTATTATAATATCTTTGAGTTTATGATAATGTTTACATACCATGCTATAATTGTATTAACCGAAACATTGATACATGTGTGTTATGTGAATAACAAGGAGTCCCTAGTAAGCCTCTTGTATAACTAGCTTGTTGATTAATAGATGATCATCGTTTCATGATCATGAACATTGGATGTTATTAATAACAAGGTTATGTCATTATGTGAATGATATAATGGACACACCCAATTAAGCGTAGCATAAGATCACGTCATTAAGTTATTTGCTATAAGCTTTCGATATATAGTTACCTAGTCCTTATGACCATGAGATCATATAAATCACTTATACTGGAAAGGTACTTTGATTACATCAAATGCCACTGCATAAATGGGTGGTTATAAAGGTGGGATTAAGTATCCGGAAAGTATGAGTTGAGGCATATGGATCAACAGTGGGATTTGTCCATCCCGATGACGGATAGATATACTCTGGGCCCTCTCGGTGGAATGTCGTCTAATGTCTTGCAAGCATATGAATAAGTTCATAAGAGACCACATACCACGGTACGAGTAAAGAGTACTTGTCAGGAGACGAGGTTGAACAAGGTATAGAGTGATACCGATGATCAAACCTCGGACAAGTAAAATATCGCGTGACAAAGGGAATTGGTATCGTATGTGAATGGTTCATTCGATCACTGAAGTCATCGTTGAATATGTGGGAGCCATTATGGATCTCCAGATCCCGCTATTGGTTATTGGTCGGAGTGAGTACTCAACCATGTCCACATAGTTCGCGAACCGTAGGGTGACACACTTAAGGTTTGATGTTGAAATGGTAGAACTTGAATATGGAATGGAGTTCGAATATTTGTTCGGAGTCCCGGATGAGATCCCGGACATCACGAGGAGTTCCGGAATGGTCCAGAGAATAAGATTCATATATAGGAAGTCATATTCCAAGTTTGGAAATGATCCGGTGCATTTATGGCAGGTTCTAGAAGGTTCTAGAAAAGTCCGGAAGAAATCACCATGGAAAGTAGAGTCCCGGAGGGACTCCGCCTTGCATGGCCAGCCAACCCTAAAGGGGAGGAGTCCAAGGTGGACTCCCCAAGGGTGGCCGGCCAACCCCCCTCATGGAAGGGGGGAATCCCACCCCAAGTGGGATTCCCTCCTTGGGTAGGTTTCCCTACACAAGGAAGGTTTTTGGTTCGGGTCTTATTCGAAGACTTGTAGTCCAACACTTGGGGCTTCCACCTATATAATGAGGGGCATAGGAGAGGGGGCTGACCACCACAAGCCCATAGCTTGGCCGCACCCCTAGGTGGCCAGCCACCCCCTCTCCCAAACCCTAGCCGCCCCCTCTCTCCTCCTCTTCTCCCGCACGCTTAGCGAAGCTCCGCCAGAGATCTCCACCGCCACCGCCACCGCCACCACGTCATCGTGCTGCCGGATTCAAGGAGGAGCTACTACTTCCGCTGCCCGCTAGAACGGGGAGGTGGACGTCGACTTCATCAACACCGAACGTGTGACCGAGTACGGAGGTGCTGCCCGATCGTGGCACCGTGATCAAGATCTTCTACGTGCTTTTGCAAGCGGCAAGTGATCGTCTACCGCAGCAATAAGAGCCTACTCTTATAGGCTTTGGAAATCTTCAAGGGTTAGTCTTGATCATCCCCTCGTTGCTCCCGTCTTCTAGATTGCATCTTGGCTTGGATTGCGTTCTCGCGGTAGGAAAATTTTTGTTTTGTATGCAACGATTATCCTACAGTGGTATCAGAGCCGTGTCTATGCATAGATGGTTGCACGAGTAGAACACAATGGTTTTGTGGGCGTTGATGCTCTTGTTATCTTTAGTTTGAGTACTTTGCATCTTTGTGGCATAGTGGGATGAAGCGGCTCGGACTAACTTTACATGACCGCGTTCATGAGACTTGTTCCTCGTTCGACATGCAACTTGTATTGCATAAGAGGCTTTGCGGGTGTCTGTCTCTCCTACTATAGTGAAGATTCAATTTACTCTTCTATTGACAACATTAGTATCACCGTTGTGGTTCATGTTCGTAGGTAGATTAGATCTCTCTCGAAAACCCTAAACCACGTAAAATATGCAAACCAAATTAGAGACGTCTAACTTGTTTTTGCAGGGTTTGGTGATGTGATATGGCCATAATGTGATGATGAATATGTATGAGATGATCATTATTGTATTGTGGCAACCGGCAGGAGCCTTATGGTTGTCTTTAAATTTCATGTTGAGTAGTATTTCAAAGTAGTTGTAATAATTGCTACATGAGGTGAACAACCATGAAGACGGCGCCATGAACCTTGACGCTACGCCGACGATGATGGAGATCATGCCCGTTGATGATGGAGATCATGTCCGTGCTTTGGAGATGAAGATCAAAGGCGCAAAGACAAAAGGGCCATATCATATCACATATGAACTGCATGTGATGTTAATCCTTTATGCATCTTATTTTGCTTAGAACGCGACGGTAGCATTATAAGATGATCCCTCAAATTAATATCAAGATAATAAAGTGTTCTCCCCTCGTATGCACCGTTGATATAGTTTGACGTTTTGAAGCATCTCGTGATGATCGGATGTGATAAACTCAAACATACAACGGGTGTAAGCCATGTTGCACACGCGGAATACTTGGGTTTGCTTGACGAGCCTAGCATGTACAGACATGGCCTCGGGACAACGGAAACTGAAAGGTTGAACACGAGTCATATGGATGATATGATCAACATGTTGATGTTCACCATTGAAGCTACATCATCTCACGTGATGATCGGTTTTGGTGTAGTGGATTTGGATCGTGTACCACTTAACAACTATGAGGGATATTGTATTAAGTGGGAGTTCATTAGTAATTAGATTAAAACATGAACTAATTATCATAAACATAGTCTGAGTAGTATTTTGAATTAATTTGTAGAATTGGCATCCGTTTACTACTATGCGTTAGTCTTGTAATTGAGATAGAAATACTGTTAAATCTGACAAATAACTTTACGGACTGGTGCCGTATTGTTAAAGAATCAAGAATTGATTAAGTACTATTGCAAACTTTTAGTAAACCTCACATTGTTGATTCAAAGAGCAATGGTTTCAATTAGTACCTAAAGTTATCTTGTCTCCGTGAAACTTGAAGTTCAAATCTGTTTGAAAAGTAAGGAGCTGAAAATTTAGTTTTCAGAAATAATCAAGGTATGAGATATATGTGATATCTAAGACCTTATTGCAAGATGATAGAATATAATTTGGTGAGACTACATAAACTCATAAGTTTTATGGGAATGTACGAAGGTTGAAGACGCAAGGCGTCCCAATCCTCCAACCATTGGGGCACTAACGATATTCGCATATCCATGAAGTGATCGTCCTTAGTATGCACCGTTGCTATGACTTGTCGTTTCGAAGCATCACGTGATGATCGGATGTTATAGATTCTACGTGTGCATACAACGGGTGCAAGCCAGATTTGCACATGCAAGTACCAAGGTTAAAACTTTATGAGCCTAGCATGTACAGACATGGTCTCAGAAAGTCATCAATGATACAATGGATAAAATTATGAGTGAAATTGTTCATCATATTACAAAGTTACTAATAGTGAAATCTGAAACACTTGTCATATGATGATCAACTTCAAAGTAAGAACCTCAAGGTTATTGGTATTTGACCAACAAACCTAGAAGTTATTGATGTTGAATTGTTTTTCTGAATAATGAGGAAAGCTAAAAGAGAAACTGCAAAAGATATTTTGGCAAAAAGAAAAGAAAAGACTAGAAAGTCTAGCTCAGGTGTATATAAATGATATACATGTTATGGTTGTATTCCTAGTTAAGTCACACTATGAAATTCTTGGGTATTAGTACTATATTGGTTGTTATGAAGTGTCATACAAAACAACGCAATACAAGAATACAATGGCCTAAGTGACTGACAAGGAATATGATAAGGATGCACGTCTGGAACAAAATAAAATGTTATTATGTTCGTCGTTAGCATTTTATCTAGCCCTTAAAATTTATAATAAAGAACTTAATAATTTTTATTTTGCTCTGGTCAAATGAAAACAATGAGTTGTTCAAATTATGACATTACTCCATGTACGATGGATGAGTTATTATAAATCTTAATGGTGAAACACACATACATAACACTGACGCTAAAATGCCATAAGGCAAATGATTTGAATTCCACTTATTTGTGGAACCGCCATTTAGGTCATGTTAGAAAGGAACGCATGAAGGAACTCCATGCAAATGGATTTTTGGAGTCATTTGATTTACGAATCATTTGGCGCTTGCTAATTTCTTCTAAAAGGAATGACTGAAATACCGTTCATAGGGCAAGATTTGAATGGGTAACTAACTTAGTGGAAACATACATGATGATGTATATGGTTCACTGGGCATAGTTGTGTGCGGGAGATTTTTCTACTTCATGAAAACTTCAAACAATGAATTGAATATATATATATATATATGTGGATATATTCGATAAGGAAGAAGTTTGAAACATTTGAATAGATTCAAATAAATACAGCATGAAGTGGAAATCATCATAATAGAAAAGTCAAATATCTATGATTGGATCATGGTGGAAATATTTGAATTACGAGTTTTAGCGAACATCTAAGAGAGTTATGAAATTGTTCTACAACTCACATTTCTTGGAGCATCATAATGATGATATAGTATCCGAGAGATGTATCCAAACCTTGTTGGATTAATGATGAGATAAAATATTGATGCCATTATATTTTGTGGATTATGCTTTAGTGACTACCGCTTTTACACTGAATAAAGCATCATCATGATCTGTAGAAATGACACCATACGAGTTATGGCATGGGTATGAACCCTAATAGTCTTTTCTTAAAATTTTGGTATGCATAGCATAAGTAAATAAGTTTACAACCAAAATCGGATGAATGTCTTTGTTGGTTATCCCAGAGAATTGATTGGGAATTCTTCCCACTATGTAGACAAAGACAAAAGTGTTTGTCAATGTTTCTTATTTCCAAGAAATTGTTTCTAGCGAAGTTTTTGAGTGGGAGGACAATAGAACTTGATAAGGCTTATGAACCTGAGCATAATGATCAGAGTAGCGCAGCATTGGAAATGGTTCCGGAAGCGGCCACGACGATCATGGCTCCCATGACTACAAAGTGTTTTAGCCATGGAGATCGAAGTACTCATTGAACCTTGTAAGTATGGTTTACTTTGTGATCAAATAAATGATTTGTGGACAAAGGATTGATTTTGAATAATGATAAACCAACTACAAAACAAAGAAGTTATGATGGGCCCTGACTCCGTTAAAATGGCCATACGCCATGAAATCCATAATAGATGAATATTTTTTGAAAGTAAATGGATCTATAGACTTGGATGAAATATCCTTGAAGAAGCTTGACTTGTCGAAAAATTGTTTACGACAAAGTTCAAAGAGTTGACTACGATAAGATTAGATCTTCCGTAGCAATGCTTATAGTCTATGTGGATTATTCTAGTAATCACTACATATTTCTTTTATGAGATATGCTAGTAGGATGGCAAAATACATTACTTATCAGACGTGTGCATTAAAGGTGTATACAAGATACAACCAATTGTTTTGCTAGTCCGTGGAATACTAAATAGGTATACAAACTTCAATTGGATGAAGTGAGTATCATGGAGTTGGAATCTTCACCAGATGAAATAGTCAAAGAGTTTTTGATTTCGTCAGAAACGATGAAGAGGCTTGCATTTGCAAGAAATTAAGTGGGAGCGCTGAGACATATTTATAATACTTTATGTAGATGACATATAGTTTGTTATAAATGATGTAATTATATACTTGATTAAAAAGGTTTCATTGAGAATTAATTTCAATGAAAAGATATGGACTGAAACAAATTTAGTGTCAAGATCTATGAAGATAGATTGAAACACATAAATAAGTTTAAGTCAAAGTACATAGGATGAATATTGAAATAGTTTAATATAGAAATATTAAGAAAATGTTCTTGTCATGTGAAGGTTTTACAAGACTTGAGTGTATTTGACACTCAATGAGTAAAAACACATGAGTGATTATAGATCACAAATAATATGTACACAATCAGATGTCCTATGCTCTTAAAAGTGTTATGAGCATGTACCAGAATGATTCATGTGATGATCATTGAAAAACAGTAAGAATATTCTTGAGTACTTAAGAAGAACCAAGTATATATATATATAGTTTTGTATGGAGAAATGACAAACAAATTGCTGTAAGATGTTGCACCGATATTTGTTTTGTCACATATGAAAATAAAATTTCAATCTCAAATTAGACTAAGTGTTGTTTAAAAGGTAGCACAATGAGCTAGAAGTTGTCTATGCTAGATTTAGAAGAGTTCTAAATATTGTGACGGATTCTACAAAAGAAGGCAGTGTATGTCATTGTTTTGACAATGACAAAGGATGTTAAGTCAAAAGGTTCTTTTAGAACTTGGTGTAGTTCCGACAGAGTCAGAACTTTGAAGCTATATTGTGTGTGACAATATTAGTGACATATTTCAGACCGCGAAATTAAGGTTCCACCAGAAGACCAAACATATTTAATGCCGACTCATTTGGAAATGAGTGATGCGTTGAGACGCAAATGAATTACAAAATACATACGGTTCTGAGCATGTCAAATCCGTTGACTAAAACCTCTCCCGTGAGCAAAACATGATAAAGCACCGGAAGGCCAAGGTGTTATATCTTTACAAATGTAAACTAGATTATTGACTCTAGTGCAAGTGGGAGACTGTTAGAGATATGCCCAAGAGGCAATAATAAAATGGTTATTATAATATCTTTGAGTTTATGATAATGTTTACATACCATGCTATAATTGTATTAACCGAAACATTGATACATGTGTGTTATGTGAATAACAAGGAGTCCCTAGTAAGCCTCTTGTATAACTAGCTTGTTGATTAATAGATGATCATCGTTACATGATCATGAACATTGGATGTTATTAATAACAAGGTTATGTCATTATGTGAATGATATAATGGACACACCCAATTAAGCGTAGCATAAGATCACGTCATTAAGTTATTTGCTATAAGCTTTCGATACATAGTTACCTAGTCCTTATGACCATGAGATCATATAAATCACTTATACCGGAAAGGTACTTTGATTACATCAAACGCCACTGCGTAAATGGGTGGTTATAAAGGTGGGATTAAGTATCCGGAAAGTATGAGTTGAGGCATATGGATCAACAGTGGGATTTGTCCATCCCGATGACGGATAGATATACTCTGGGCCCTCTCGGTGGAATGTCGTCTAATGTCTTGCAAGCATATGAATAAGTTCATAAGAGACCACATACCACGGTACGAGTAAAGAGTACTTGTCAGGAGACGAGGTTGAACAAGGTATAGAGTGATACCGATGATCAAACCTCGGACAAGTAAAATATCGCGTGACAAAGGGAATTGGTATCGTATGTGAATGGTTCATTCGATCACTGAAGTCATCGTTGAATATGTGGGAGCCATTATGGATCTCCAGATCCCGCTATTGGTTATTGGTCGGAGTGAGTACTCAACCATGTCCACATAGTTCGCGAACCGTAGGGTGACACACTTAAGGTTTGATGTTGAAATGGTAGAACTTGAATATGGAATGGAGTTCGAATATTTGTTCGGAGTCCCGAATGAGATCCCGGACATCACGAGGAGTTCCGGAATGGTCCGGAGAATAAGATTCATATATAGGAAGTCATATTCCAAGTTTGGAAATGATCCGGTGCATTTATGGCAGGTTCTAGAAGGTTCTAGAAAAGTCCGGAAGAAATCACCATGGAAAGTAGAGTCCCGGAGGGACTCCACCTTGCATGGCCAGCCAACCCTAAAGGGGAGGAGTCCAAGGTGGACTCCCCAAGGGTGGCCGGCCAACCCCCCTCATGGAAGGGGGGAATCCCACCCCAAGTGGGATTCCCACCTTGGGTAGGTTTCCCTACACATGGAAGGTTTTTGGTTCGGGTCTTATTCGAAGACTTGTAGTCCAACACTTGGGGCTTCCACCTATATAATGAGGGGCATAGGAGAGGGGGCTGACCACCACAAGCCCATAGCTTGGCCGCACCCCTAGGTGGCCGGCCACCCCCTCTCCCAAACCCTAGACGCCCCCTCTCTCCTCCTCTTCTCCCGCACGCTTAGCGAAGCTCCGCCGGAGATCTCCACCGCCACCGCCACCACGCCGTCGTGCTGCCGGATTCAAGGAGGAGCTACTACTTCCGCTGCCCACTGGAACGGGGAGGTGGACGTCGACTTCATCAACACCAAACGTGTGACAGAGTACGGAGGTGCTGCCCGATCGTGGCACCGTGATCAAGATCTTCTACGCGCTTTTGCAAGCGGCAAGTGATCGTCTACCGCAGCAATAAGAGCCTACTCTTATAGGCTTTGGAAATCTTCAAGGGTTAGTCTTGATCATCCCCTCGTTGCTCCCGTCTTCTAGATTGCATCTTGGCTTGGATTGCGTTCTCGCGGTAGGAAAATTTTTGTTTTCTATGCAACGATTATCCTACAGGGTGCACTACCGGCATCAGTAACAACGTGGAACCTGCACACAACACAAACAAAATACTTTGCCCAACTTGCAGTGAGGTTGTCAGTCTCATCGGTTTGCTGAACACAAAGGATTAGACGTATCGAGTGGAAAGAGATGTTTGCAGAAAGTAAACAGAACAGGATTGCACTATAATTTATTAGTAAAGGAAATAGGACCGGGATCCACAGTTCACTAGAGGTTTATCTCCAAAAAGAAATAGCATGTTGGGTGAACAAATTACAACTAGACAATTGATAAAATATTGACCATACATGACAAGATGATTACTATGAGATTTGATATGGGTATTACAACATAATACATAGACCGTAATCCAACTTCGTCAATGACTAATAATCCACCTTCAGGTTATCATCTTTCAGTATTAAGTTGCAAGCAACAGACTATCGCCTTAAGCAATATGTGTAAACTAACAATAGAATTACCCTCGGATAAAACATTTTTGTTTTCTCCATAGTAGCAACAGCACATCTACAATCTTAGAAGTTAAACATCACTCTCCCAGAAAACTAGAGGCATGAACCTACTATCGAGCATAAATACCCCCTCTTGTAGTCACAAGTGTCCACTTGGCCAGAGTTTCTACTAGCAACAGGGAGCATGCAAGATAACAAATAACATATGACATGAATATATAATCAATCTCAACATAGTATACAATATTCATCGGATCCCAACAAATGCAACATATAGGATTACATAAATATGATCTTGATCATATAGGGCAACTCACAAGATCGATACAGAAGTACAAACTGGAGAAGACAACCATCTAGCTACTGCTATGGACCCATAGTTCACGGATGAACTACTCACACATAACTTTAGAGGCGGGCATGGCGATGTAGATGCCTCCAGCGATGATTTTCCCCTCCGGCAGGGTGCCGGGAAGAGCTTCAGAACCCCCCGAGATGGGTTTGGCAATGGCGGTCGCGATGGAACTTTTCGTGGATGGAGGCTCGGGTATCCAGGGTTTTCCCGAGAAGATGTATAAATAGGCGGACGATTCAGGTTGGTGGGGTGCCTGGGGGGCCACACCACCCCTAGGCACAGGCCACACCCATTCTGCACCATGGGGTGGTTTGGCCACCCTGTGGTGCCTCTTCGACCCCCCTTCAGACTTCGTCTTCGTTTCTGTAAAATATTGACTTCGGCTTTTGTTTCGTCCAATTCTGAGAATATTTCCTGAACAACTTTTCTGAAATACAAAAATAGCAGAAAATTTGGAACTGGCACTGTGGTATCTTGTTAATAGGTTAGTACAAGAAATCATGTAAAAGTTCAACAAAGTGTAAATAAAACATATATAAATTAGTGTAAAACAAGCATGAAAACATCAAAAATTATAGATACATTTGAGACGTATCAGCATCCCCAAGCTTCAAACTCAACTGAATCAAGTTTCAAAAATAGATGTGGAAGAGGCAAAGGGAAGAGCAGGGTTGCCGAATTGTTTCTCAGAGCCGGACGAAACATCTATCTCTATTTACAATACCCTTACCCCCCAAGAAAACTTTGTCGAAAAAGGTTGTCATCGTAATAGGGATTGCACCTCAACATGGCAGCCTTCTGCCAATTGTGCGTTGGAGGATTGTCCCGTGATTGAGGGATGGACTTTCTCTACAACTATTGTGAAACAAGACATATGCAAATCCGAAACAGGGAAGTACGAAACTAAAGGGAAAGTCTATCGATGAACTCTGAAATCCTCGTCTGGGGTATTCCGAAGGTGTAACCTAGGCAACGAAAAAGGGGCCCGATACTTCAACTAAAGGAGCGACCTGTTGGTTCACCAAACCCCGACCCACTGTCACACGTTCTCCAGGTCCAAAGGGATCCAGTGCCCAACTACCGACTCCTCCCGGAATTGCGTTATCGGAGCCGAGCCAGGAATCGCATGCTCGTCCTCGAGTAGGTATGTGGTAACAAAATAATTTTTGAGGTGACATGAAGCCAACACAATCTTGATCAAGCATGTAAAGCATTGTGAGCTAGGACCTAAGTACTCTAACATAGGCATGATAGATATAATTCAATAGAACTTAGCAACTATGTTATGACATGAAGAGTAACTCAAACAAAGGATCATGAATAATAGCGAATTGAAAGCAACTGTTTGTTTATGATCATAGGGTAAACATAACAAAGTGGTACTCAACTTATCCTTATGGAATAGCAAAACATAAATTCTAGGACACCTTCAAAGTTTAGAGGGTGACTAGATATAAGTAATTTGAGAGCAAGGAATATCACAATCATGAATCAATCAATAATAATTTTGGGACTATGCACATTGCACTAAGAATGACAACTATGTTCTCTTAATTGGTGCGTAAAGTAAAAGATGAAGACTCAACATAATAGTAAAAGAGAAACTCTTTGCAGAGTAAGCAAGATAAACAAGTTTTATAAACCTTCTAAAAAGTATGGTACTTATTAGTTTTGAGCTCTCAATGCCCCTATCATAAGCATCTTGAATGATAAAAGTTAATGTGAGTCAAATATGAGTTATATGCTTGCAAATCACAAGTTGAAAATTGCATGCCCCTTGAATGCGAGTACCTAAACCTCATGCGACTCAACTTAGGTCCCAAATAAGTTATTGTCATTGTAAGTATACATGTATCATTGAGAACCGCCAACGGGGTACCTCTTGCCCGATGATATGGAGGTACTCTTGTAAGAGCAATCCCATGCCAAAACGACAAGACAAATAGATAATGGGCATCTCAGCAATTTTTTATTTACTATGAGTATAGTTTTTTATTGCAAATACTTCATAGAATGCTCACTATGGTTCCGATGCATGGCTTAGATTAGCTATCCAGGTGTTTCCTTAACTCATATACAAACTCCATGTACTTATAAGTTTTCATTTTATTTTGCATCACTAGGCATCCATAAACAAAAGAACATGACCTCAACTAAATATAGGTGCAATGTCGAAAATGTCCCCCATGAAAGCATGGTCTACTAGCTCCCAACTCGCAATTTGCAAACATATAAAATTCATAAGATAGACACAATGATCAAATTTATTAAGTACACGGAAGTAAATGTGCCATCAAGTTCATGAGAGCTTTACTGACTAATTTTCTCATACCAAAATTTAATTTTGAAGATAAATAAAAATATGATGAATTACTTGGAATAGCAATAATGCTACTAGGTAGATATGGTGAAGACAATTGGCAAACTTTGTTTCATGGTGGTTGGATGCACGAGTAGAGATCATACTCAGCACAGGCGAAGGCTAGCAAAATACTGGAAGTGACCAACTAAGAGAGCAATAATGGCCATAATCATGCATAGAGAAAAAACATTATCAATCAAAGCATAAAGTGATATGACAAGTCAAAAACTAAATGATCATAGAGGCTTTAGTTGACTGGTCATAGTCATAACATGGTGTAAGCATGTGCCAAGTCAACCCAATAAAGCATCAAAGGAGAATACCATAATATTATACTTTTATGATAGAAACAACACATGATTCTTTCAATGACACATTATGCACTCTCAGCCATTTGATACAAGTCATGCTACAACAATAAGTACTAAGCATATGACAAGAATAACATCCAACATCACATGCCAAAGTCTATGCCACAGTCTAGACAAGCTTCCTTTTGCATCACTATAGTCATGAAATATTTTACTCGTATCCAACACCAAATCAACTTATTTGAAATAACTCTCAGAGATGAAATACATTATGGACCAGAGAGCTAATCATACATAAATAAAGAATACTAACATGTTCTGAACAAAATTCAAGTGAAAGAACAAGAGCTAAACGTAGTATCAGATAACTAGAACAGTCGCAAGACAAAAATAGCGAAAACTAGAGCGTTCTATGCAATTAGAATGAAGCGGGTCTTTCTCCAAGAGAAAACAAATTTGTTGGGATCCAACATATGCTACAGCAAACAAAACAAAAATAAAGACGCTCCAAGAACAACACATAGTGTATGAAGCTATAAAAATATAGCGCATAGAGAGATAACATGTTGCTTTATTGATGAAGAGGTGATGCTTAGGCATAGAGAGATGACCTGCCGGGATTTATATTTACAAGTTTCAAAAAATTATGAAACAAAATTATGAAAGTAACTAATGATATATTTCACTAGCGTGCAAAATCTTAATTTTAAATACTTTCTATTCTGAGTTGCACAAAAAACATAAAGTCTATATTATTTTAGAGATTTAAAATCACTATGCTCCGATCTAAAAAAAATTGTGCATCCCAAAATACACACTATTTTAAATTGTAAATTTGCATGGTTGTGAGAGATATTACTAGCTATATCATGATTTCTTTTTAGATTTTTTAAAACATAAAATGATGTTTAGAATTTTTAAATAATGAGATCACTCGTGCTCATGTGCACCAAATCTATGTCCCAATTTTGGGCGTGTCGTTTTGTATAGCAACACTTTGACATCAGTTTTTAAGGGTGGCTCAAACTTTGAAGGGCTGACGTCGACATGGTCGCACAGTAGGAGGGGCCGAGGTGGACCATGGGGATTTTTCGTAAAGAATTTTTTCTCAGTTGCAAGCGGGGATGAAACCACGAAAATATCTCCTATCCGCCAGATTTTCTTTGAGATTCGTGCCAATCATAAATTTATTGCATGAGATTCGATGACATCATCTAGTTATGTGCAATGGCGTGGCGGAGCTACGAATTGAACTGAGTCGGGTCGGAAAAATAAGCTTCGAATTTTGTTTTGATAGAAAAGCAAGTGTATTCAACGAAAAAGGTACAAACCGATTCAATTTGCATATTTTCAACAAATACAGCTGCAAACGATAATATATAACAAAAACATATAAAATAGAGCTACATTTTGATAAGATATAGTTTTGTATCATACGATTAAGTGTTTAAACCATGTATCTCTTCACGCATTTCTTGGCACCATTGTATCATTGTTCTCTTAATCTACAAACATGCATGGAGAAACTATATATGTTTAACAAAACATTGCATCTATATTTTTTTTTCAAATATCAGATGTATTATCAAGAACATGCTCAACACCGAGCAATCTTTGAAATGTGTGAACTATTGCTTAAAGATTTGAAAAGAAACAAATGGAAGCAATATGCATCATCTTTCTCCCCACTATGGGTGTGTTTGGTAGACTGGTTGGACACAGATTCTTCCACCTCATCCTAGATTTTTTCAGATTTTGTTGTTTGTAGGTTGGGTCGGGTCAACTAGGCACCTCATACGAAAAAGGGGTCTTAGCCCTGCCGGGATTTGAAAAAATAAAAGAAAATGGTAGAAAATGAAAAAAAAAATCCTTTGAAATTACCATGTATTATGTCATCTAGTTTAAGTGAAAATTGAAAAACATGAATTTCGATATATTATGCAAAATGGCGTTATATTTCGGTAAAACGGGATTTTTGGTTGCATACGACCTCCGATGAAAAACTTTTTTATATCAAAATCTATCTACACGAAATTTTCTATCCGAATTCAACGAACTTCGGTCATTTGAAAAAAAAATTGGATTCGGAAAATTCAAAACAGAAACGGGACTTTTTTCAGATTTTAGATTTTGATGAAAAAAATAAATGAGTTACCCCCGGCGCACCACCATACTAAGTGCGCTGGCGCTAACCTTAGGTATATAAGTACAAACCAGCATCCTCCTCTTCCCCTTCCTAATTTCCCCCCTCTCCTACTCTTTTATCCTCTCCTCTCCTTCTCCTCTCCTCCTCCTCTCTTCTTTCTCTAACGCCGCATCCTCCCTGGAGCTACACGGACCAAGAGCTGCCGCATCCTCTCCCTCAGCGTCAAGCTCCTCCTCGGCCTCAAGCTCCGACAGCCACGCTGCCTTGAGGTCCTCCTCCTCGGCCTCGAGCACCAACGACCACGCCGCATGGCGCTCCTCCTCAACCTCGAGCTCCGACGAGGTTGCAGACACGCCGACAACCACGCTGCCGACACGCCGCATCGAGCTCCGACGAGGCCTCAAGATCCAGATCTGTGCAAAAATGAACAAAGACTTGATTTCTTTCATGTTTTGAACGTAGGGGGCTGCTTGTAGCGCTCCCGCGAGGCTTTTTTTTGTTCCCTGGAAAACTTACTCCGGCGCACTAGGTAGATGCGCCGGCAGTAGCCCTTTATCACCGGCATGTTCCCACCGGCGGGCGCTGGTGCGTCGGCAGTAGGCAAATTTGGTGCGCCGGCAATAGGCTTTTTCCTAGTAGTGTCAATTCATACAATAGCCTCGTTGTTCTATTCAAGTCATTACCAACTTCGTCATTCATGTAATTGGTATACATAGAGGCGACTACGAGATTTGCAAGGGTGGACTTGTCCAAACAATATATTGTATTTTCCCCACTGTGAGTTTTACTCTCGAGATTCTCATCAAAGTTTTTAATGAGATAATATCTACACAAGATTATATGTTTTACCTTCTATTTCCCCACGCCGTAATTTTTAATGGAAGTATAAAGACATATTTGTTGTTCTCTAAACTTGCTTATATGTTTTTAAAAGCTTTCTCATATAAGCTACCAAGGAGACAATAATTATCATAAGTTATATCATTTTTCTCCTTATTTTCTCACTTGGTTTAATGAAGTTTTAATAACATACTGACTAATTAATCTTGTCCTCAAATTTACCACTAGATTTTGTAGGAACTTTTTCAAGATGATGCATATATATGAGCGAACATATACAAAGAGAGTGTTAGAATTAGTACAGCAGGTGACCTTCGTCCATTCATTCTGTTTATTTGCACTATGTGTATATATACCCAAGCCACCAATAAAGAGAACACGAATTGATCCATTCATTTGACATTTTCGTTTACTTTACATTTGATATATACATCTAGAGAGCTACAAATGCAACTTACATACACTAATAACTGATGGCATCAGCCATATGCAAAAGCGGAACACATTGCACAGTAACTATACAATATTGCAACATGGATCGACCACTAATATTACAACCGAAGGACACGGCAGGATATTCTTCCCATAACCCGTACACACAGCTTCGTAGCGAGTAGCTCGCGAGACTCGCCGGCTCGATCTTTTAGCTCGTAACATTAAAGAGCAAACAAAAAATTTACTCTTATTGGTTCGTTACTAAAGCCAGTCGAGCAAACGAGCTCTAGCTTCTAGCTTTGTGTCCTAGTTCGCACCTTCTAATCCTCCAAGCTGTCCATCCAGCCTCCAACCTGCTCGCCGTCTTCTTCGGCCTGGCATTAGTTTGGCATCAGTATCAAAAGCAAAACTCACGGTCCATCCATCGAGATCAGCCCGTTGCTATACCTTTTTGGCGGTGAAGGTGACGGCAACTTTGATCTCGCCGTGGTACGAGTTGTCGGCGGTGACCACTCTGTACTTGGCCGGGATCATCTCCGACCTGCCTTTCTCCATGCCTATGCTGATTAGATCAGCTACGTTGATCCTGCATCAACAACAGACAGATTCAAGACTTAGATTCATATTTCTCTCTTTAACTACATCTGTTTCTTCGCAGGTAGGAATTGAGTACTCACGTTGCTTGGCCGAGGAAGTCGTCGCTGGACATGTTGTCGTGGTCCATGATCCGGAAGATGAGCTTGTGCTGCGCGTTGGCCGAGGTGGAGTTGATTTGGAACTTAAACTTCTCGTTCCAGCTCGCGTCCCTCCCCTCGTCTGCATTACATACAAGATACAACGCACACGGTTTGTTCATTCAGCACTTCACAAGTACAGTGGCTCGTGGATTGACGAAGTCAGCGGTATGGAGTTGAGGATTCAGAATCGAGAGCTGTTGGGCTCATTACGAACCTCGGGCAGTGCTGCTCTTGCGCTCCTGGCTCCGGTACTGCACGACCACATACGGGTCTAGCTTCCCTGCAAGTACAGGTAAAAACAGATGAGCAAATCGAAGCCTAAACAAGAACATGCGTGGTGGTAATTCCACTGGCTCACCCAGGAAATCGTTGCCGGCGAGTGCCTTGACGTCAACAAGAAGAACCTCCAGAAGACCTCGCCCCATTGTTCTATTGACCTGCTCTCTCCCTCTCCCAGCCTGCTGCTCCGCCCTTGGTTTCTTCCTCTCTTTCTTCTGGGACTGGTCGATCTCTCTGTGTCGATGTCAACTCGCGTTTGGAATCAAGGTACCGTAACCGGCGCGATGCTGGCGTATTAATACACATTTGGCTCCTTGGCTGGCCGCTCTAACAAGAAGTCAAAACTCTGGAGCATCCGCAGTATGATACAAGACTTAAAGACCAGTTCAAGTCTTCCCTTAGCTTCCCCACTCCTTCCCTTCGCGCACGAAAAGAAGGTGGAGCCTTCACCGTTTCCTACCACAACTAGTCATTTTCTTTTAGTTTCTGGAAGACTTGGATCCTGAACTGCTGTTCACCCAACGTCTTCCTAGAAACGGGCTTTGGCTCTAACCGTGAACTACCCACCACTACCAGTTGGCCACTCGATCGACGGTAGAGTATAGTAGTAATAGTAACTCATCTTCGCTAGCAAGACATGTGCTTGACACTAACTTGGATAAATTAATTCATGAACACATGATTATTATTCGATGGTTTGATTCTTTTCAAGCATGCATGTACCAACCAGGGTGGTCGATAATGAACGAACGCAGCCATGTTACAATGAACCGGTATGTTCCGCAAGGGTGAGAGAAGGCCGATCTAGAACCCATCTAGGGTTTCCATCGGAAGTGCGGTAGACCACGCCCCCTCGTTGACACAAGGGTTATCATTCTTCTTTTAGCTAGTTTCTATTTCTTTTTTTGGATGGTGAGGCGACAACATAAGGTTCTCCCCGCCTCCAGTGGTGTTTCTAGCATCGGCGAGGTCGTGTGAGGTTGTGGTCTTCCTGGCGGATCTCCTGGGATCCGGTTCATGTTCGTTTGTGTGGTTTCTGATTTACAGTTCTCATCATTGGTTATTGTTGTTATTGGGGGTTAAGCCACGATGACTTTTCGCATGTCTACTACCACAACCTCTACTACGATATGTTATGTATGATTCTGGTGAGGAAGGGATGAGGATGGTGGCACCCTTCCGCTTGCTCTACATGTAGTCGCTAAGTTCTCCAAGGACCAATGCTCGAGCGTGGCGGCCCTTGGCAGCTGTCCGGGCTCCTTCAAAGAGTGCTTCATTGAGTACTACAGGTTTCCTCGGCAATTTCCGTTGGCACACGCCTGACATGGTTAGAGCTGAGAGACTTTGCTCGACGTGCTAACTCCACCACTGCCAAGGATATATTTATAATTTTAATTACTTGGTGTTCTGTATACTATTGATTTTTTACCGAGACACAGATCCTACTGTGACTATCGTTGATTATTAATAAGTCGGCAAACCTTTTCAAAAAAAGAAAGGTTGTAGACAACGCCTGGTATCTTCTATAACCTAGACGCGTGCGAAACTCGATCTACTGTGCGTGTTTTGAAGGGTTGATCGCTTCTACGTACGCGGCGAGGTGAGAAACCGACTGATACTACCAACGGCGAAACTACCCCCACTCCGCCCTTCTTGGATCTGCCCCCTTACTACGTGTGTGTGCTTTCTTGCCTAAAAGACATCACCAAAAAATCCTCACTCGAATCGATGAAAGAAGGAAAATAAACGAACTCGAACATGGTGTGTGGCAGATAAAGCAGTAGAAATTAACGGCTCGTGACACCACACTCAACTAGACACACTAAAGGGGATTGTTCGTCAAATAGAACACCAGGGAGATTCGGTAATGAAAAAAAAGTACTCCCTCCGATTCATATTAATTGACTTCAATATGGATGTATCTAGAACTAAAATGTGTCTAGATACATCCATATTAGAGTCAACTAGCACAATGCCCGCGCGCGTTGCTGCGGAATAGCATAAATTGTTGACTTGAAAAATAGAATTTTTTTTGACAACAATTGACAAAGGCATGTAGTATTATCTTGTCAATGAATCGGAAGATTGCGAAGTCGCTAACACATATGAAGGGAATGTGAATTGATTTTACTGAATAGGTTAGAACTTCATCAGGACTTTTACTTTTTTTGAAAAGAATTTTTAGTTTTTAGTGCTTGCTTGTGCTAATGTACTGTTGGAAAAATATAAGCGAATTATAACTGTCTTACCCCTATGCAGAATGATATACACTACCAGTTCATCAGCCCTATATATACTTTTGGATATTTGCTCATGCTATACGAAAAGAGACTATCATACTGCAAAAAAATTCACCATCATTTTGTTAGTGAATGAAACTTATTAAATTACCGGTATAATTATTTACTTACAATCTGTATAAGTATGTTTGCATTCGGTCGAATATTACACCATTTGTCTTCAAATCCACTTTATAAGTTTTTCTTTTATAATGACCAGGCATCACACTTGCAAATAAAAAACACAAGAAAAAATAAATGTGAAATACCTGGTGTAAAATGAGGTTGGACCTGCCTCAGGGTTAAAAAAATACATGGTTGAGCATGAGAGATGAATCACCTGCGAAAGGAGAAGAAGCAGCCTCACATGTGAAAAAAATTAAAAAATAAAAATTAGAGCAGCAGCTAAGCAATAGACAGCTAGCAATCCAGAGACATGAAACGCTAGCTTCTTCCACCGCCAGTTAATAGTGTACAGGAGAGCGGCAAGTCAATTCTTTAAGCAGCAACTCAGCGGCAGGACTCCATCCACGGCAAGCTTCCCGGCGAGTCGACTGCATCCCGGCACGGACGAAGCAAACGACCAAACTCACGCCTACTCACCACGGCCGGCCGCGGACGGCTGCCCGCCTGTTTTTCTGGCCGCATGAGATCGTCGCTCTTCTTCTAGCAGAAGGACGCCGTTGCCTCCTTTTCCTCGCCGCGGTCGTTGAGGAGGACGGCCAGCGTGCCTTCAGGGGCCTCGCCGAGCGAGCCGACAGTGAGGCGGAGGGAACTGGCGCGGATTCGCTCATCCGGCGCCGCAGCATTGGGCGTTGAGAAGCAGGAAGAGCTTGCGGGGAGAGAGGACCATGCGTATTCGTGTCAGAGCAGGATTTCAGTTTACCTTTGCCTGCTCATGTTGGAGTTTGCCTGTTCGTGTTCGAGACTTCGAGTAGGATGAATTCTATGATCCCCGATTGGTTTCGGTTTACTTTACTTTTGGCTGTTCGTGTTGGAGTTTGCCTGTTCATGGGCCGTCCTTTCTTCGTGTGCCGTATGACTGGGCAGGTGTGCGACCGCGCGTTTCTTCATGGGCCGTCTGACTGGGCAGGTGTGCGACTGCGCGTGAAGATCTGCAAGTTATTTCACCGATCGGAGTCGGAACGTACCACGGTCGCATCGCCGGTTAATAGTAAAGATTAATAATTTAATATGAACCGGAGGGAGATCTTTTTTTTCGATAAAGAGAATATATTAATATCAAAAAGATACCAATTACATCCAGCCACTGCAACTACGCAATACCTTAATGGTAGTACGAATGCACCCAGCCAAAAAAACATCATTGATAGTGATTTGTGAATCAAGCATCCCTTTATATCAGGCAACCCTCAGTGGCATCAAGGTGCTGGCGATGTTGCATTGTCTGACTTGGTTGAACGGAGGGAGTAAGATAGATGCACTGGACAAGCACTTGCTGACTTGCAAGAGGTAAACTAAGTCACTGATGAGTTCGAGTGACACAATTAAACTTATCAATTTTGGTCACAAGTTCTCAATTATGGTTTGAAATGAACATTTTTTCTGACTAACAGACTACAGTAATTTATTAGCATAGCAAATTTCAGATAAAAATCATTATGAACTCGGTTTCTTCACCTGGTGAGCAAGAACTCCAGATCTGTCATACAAGAAATCGTACGCCTAATATAGTGTCAACAGGCTGCTGCAAATTTGTCAAATTTGTGCACAGGCGGGACATATATGTAAGCATGCAACATCCTCTATTCCTCTTAATACGACATATCAGTGCACTCGAACTAGAACAAGCTAGTCAAACAGTCTTATATATAAAGATAAGTAGAATCACTCCTACAAGCAACTCCCTGCATGTCTCAAAAACTAGGTAGAAGAAGACTTCACGGTGGCAGACTTGACGATATCCACAAACTCAGGCTGCATAAACAGAAAACAAAGTTCACGGTCCATGAGTAATATTGTAAAGCTTAGCCAATAGAGTGTGAGATACTATCCAGTATTGACTTCATCTGTATAATATGCCACGTATAGTTAGGTTATCCAAACGTGTGAATTTCTCCCTATGCATTATTTTCATAAAGATATTAAATAGGAATCCGAGTAAGACCTTCAGTGAAGCTCCACCAACAAGGAATCCATCAAGATCAGGTTGAGCTGCTAGTTCTTTGCAGTTTGCCCCATTTACAGAACCTGGAAAGACATTCAACAAGAACGTAAGTGGCTATGTCATTTTAGGGCAGTATGGAATAAACTGTAATATTGTACACAGAGAACAGCATTCCAATTAAATCCGGTGTGTGATTCACTGTTAGTTTCGCAGCAGAATGTAAAACTATTGCAGGTAGTACCTCCATAGATAATCCTGGTAGATTCAGCAATTGCAAGACCAACATTAGCGTGGAGCCACTTTCTCAGACCATCATGAACCTAGTATACCATTGAAGTTTCAAGACATCAGAATTATAACAATGAGGCATTATTGAAAGTGATTTGCCAAAGCAAAGGGAGGTACAGGACATAGTCCCTCCATCCACAAATAAGTGCACATTTGGGTTTGTCTTAAGTCAAACTTTATTAGATTTGACCTACTCCCCTCGAAAAAAGTAGCAGCATTTATGACACTAAATTACTATCATTAGATTCATCGTGACATGTAGTTTCACAACATATGAAAAATTGCTATTTTTGTGTGAAAAAGTTGGTCAAATTCAATAAAATTTGACTTAAGACAAAGCTAAACATGCACTTATTTATGGACGGAGGAGTAGGAAGGCTCAACTGTCTTATTGAAGCAGGCAAACAGCAACATGCAACAAAACAACGTGTAAAATTGTGATTATTACTCATATTTAAGAAGGTATACCTCCTGTGCTTGAGCAGGGGATGCAACCTTGCCAGTTCCAATGGCCCAAACTGGTTCATATGCCAACACAATGTTTGTCCAGTCTGATATTTTTTCTGAAAAAAGAAGACAATAGAAACATGCAAAAAGAGAAGCTTTAATTTTAATCGATGATAAAAAATACAAAAGACTTAGCTCCTAGTTCAAGTAATAAATCTAGTACTAATTTACAGTGCCATTAACATTTACAAGTAGTTTTCAGACTTCTGTCAGGGTATTCTGTTTCCTGATATGCAATACTAATCTTCAAGGAAAGAGTACAAGTACAACAGGATACATTTTGGCTATTTTACTCCGAAGATAATAAAATAATAAACCAGCACTATCGCAAAGTCGCAATGAAGCCTACACGCCACTAGCTGGAACTGATCAATCATTCAATTTATTTTTTCTTTAGTCTTTACCTTAACCAACATTACATCATCCACTAAAAATAAATGATACAATTAAGAAGGTTATCCAATGTTTGATAATTAAGGTGTTCAAATTAACATCAATATATGCTCTATGACCAGAAAAACATATGCAAGAGGTATGGACGGGCCTCTTCGGCCTTGCTATGTGATGGGCCTGAGGCTTTAGGTATATACTAGAGCAAAGAAGCAAATACAATTTCCATGAATTAGAGATAGTAGAATTTACCGATGTTTCAAAATCTCCTCGAATTACATCAAATAAAGGTTACCTGCAATAGCTTTAGTTTGAGCAGCAACAACTTCCATTGTCGTTCCTGCTTCTCTCTGTTCAAGGGTCTCACCAATGCAAGCAATTACCTTGAGTCCTTGACCGAGAGCGTAAGCAACTTTATCAGCAACAAACTGTCATGAATGATAAAACTGTTACAGAAACAATTGGATACTTTCCATAAGGTAAAAATAGAGGTGCAGACATCTTGATGAAAAGTATGCAACCTCACAATATTACGCAGATGGTGAAATAAAACTCAAACCCAATTGGCCTGGACTAGTTTTGCCATGACAGAAAGGGGTTCACAACATAGCAAAAGGTTTTGGTCCTGTCCTAGTAGCAGCCCACAATCTTTAAAAATGTCTCAGTAGAGGATACTGCAGTAGTAGATTTAGTTCTTCAAACATAAACCCAGAGTAAACTTATTTCAAAGGTCCAGAGGAGTAGGGGACAGATCTGACAGCAAGGTTCAAAAGGAAGTGGGCAGCCAAGACAATTGATCTGATTAACCAGTGATATATTAACCAAAGGACGCACAGTTCAGAAGGCACTCACATCATTTGACTCGCTCAACAGCGCTCTCCTCTCAGAGTGCCCCAGAATGACCCAAGGCACCTGCAGGTTCACCAGCATCTCAGCACTGCAATGAGAAGATGGCATTCGTCAATCAGAAAATTGACACTCGCAAATCGAGAAGAATCTTAATCAAAGCAAAGGAATTTTGGCCAATTCGGTGTCACAGATTTCGCCACGGCTACTCGCATTGCCAAATTAGCCGCTACGTACGCATCAGAAGTTCAGAGAACAAAAGGGAAAGCGAAACGAGTTAAGAGGGCCAGCTCACCTGATCTCGCCGGTGAAGGCGCCGCCCTTGCGCACCCAGCAGTTCTGCGCGGCGACGGCGAAGTCGGGGCGCAGCAGCCCCTTCACCTGCTGCAGGAACACGAACGGCGGGCTCACCACCACCTCTGCACCCAAAAGGAAAACCAGGCAGGCACATCGATCAGCGCTGCCGAATCAATCGACTCGATCGGTCGGAGGGTTCGCTCACCGACGGCGTCCTCGGAGGGCACCTCGGCCTCGTTGAGCACGGTGACGATCTTCTTCACGTCGTCGGTGGTCCCGTTCTGCACGTAGCGTCGCAGACGCCATTATTACTACAGATCAAAACTAAGCGCCAATGGTGTCTTCCAGTTTTGGAATTGAAACGACGAAGGGTGGCAGACGGGAGCTTACGCATTTCCAGTTGCCGCCGACGAAGAACTTCCTCGGAGCCATTGGATGGTTGGCTTGTGCGGCGAATCGGAGGCTGTCGTCGCGATGGAGGGCTCGGTCGCTTTTGGTGTGCGCCTGGCGGGCTGAGGCAGGCGGTTATATCGAGAAAGCCGGAGGTAAAACCGGCGGCGGAAACAGGTGGCTCAGCATCTTGGAGCGGAAGAAAGAAGAGGATCGATGCGGCGGCGGAGCCAACTGGTCGGTCTCAACTCTCAAACCAGAGCACCGTCAATTTGCTGCGGTCTGCCAGACTACCATGCCTGTTCAAACTTGAGGCAAACAGCCCGGAATATAAAATGTATGTAGGCCAAATTTTGGAAAACAAGAAAATGACATTTTAAAGTTCCACAAAAATCTGAAAAAAATCTAATATTGTCTTTTACTGACCTGCAAAATCTCAGCTCTAAAGTTTTTGGGTCACACAAAAATGACAAAATCTGATGATTTTTAGAGTTTCCAAAGTTTATATTGTGCACTAAGAGGTCGTTTGGTATCCATCATTTGAGCCTGGAATCCTGGAATTCATTTTAAAATTCCATAAGTGGGCTGTTTGGTTGCCACAGAATTGGGCCATCATTTCATTTGGGAAATCCAGCAAAATGATGCCATGTGTAATCACAATTCCGAACTGAAACCTGTCATTCACAATTCCTGTGGCAACCAAACAAATTCAATATTGAATTCTACTGTCATTTGCAATTCCTGTGGCAACCAAACAAGTGTCCATTTCTGGAATTACAATGTAAATGAAATGAATACATGTATTCATCTCAAAATGCTACAAATGAAATGAAAACCTGGCTTCCAAACGACTTCTAATTCGATTTCCACTTTTGTTATTTTTACACCGACTAGAACGAGAGACATAGGTCAATGGAGCTCTGATACCGATAAAAGATTGTTGCACTAGACAATTAAACCAAAAATCCGAACTGATAGAAAGAGACTAGGTAGTGTATTTATATTCAACATAAGGTATTTGAGTTAAAATTTTGCATGTTTACAAAATACATTATCATCCATAGCTGAAAAAATAAGTAGAATTTTTTAGAAGTCTCAAATGCCATTTTCAATTTTTTTTTTAAAGAGCTACATGTAGTTCGATCTACAAAATGCCACACTCCTTTTATTTTCGAAAACCAGAGGACCATCTATTTGCTGTTGATATTGCCTTTCCACCTACCTTTAGTCAGTCCATCGGTCAGGTACTTCCTGTGCTGATGAACAAGGAGTACTTACTAACAAGAATGATGAATACTTTCTTGACAAACAATAAAACACCTCAAGCAACAAATTAAGCCTGATGAATACATTCTTGACAAACAAAACTATTGCCAGACTTTGTCCAGTAATAAAAAAAAGATTTCATCATTACAAAAGTTGACAAAAAAAATAACACCCCGTGGCCCCTTCCATTCCAATCGAGACCCTTATTCAGCTATGTGTTTCTTCTTCTAAAGCTATGGTTTACCTTTCTACACAGTTTGGGCTTCTACAATCCGAATCCCTATTTCTTCTATCAAGTATACAAAGGTGCAACGAGCAAAGTAAAATCTTCTATAGAGCTCCACCAAATTTAGAGAACGTGTTCCTAGACCCTTGTTAAGAGACGCGCCGGTCCTTCCATATCCAGTACTTTGATCCAGTCGTCCAAGTCATTTTCCTCTCAGGAGTTGCATTTAGTATGCATTTTGGTTTGATCCTACAGAGCCCATCTCATCGGTGAGCTTACAAGGCCTTCTTGCTCAACTGTCAGACTTCATCAACAATTCTACATTGACAACAGCTCCTACAAGACAAGGGAAAAAACAATTATACACAGGTTTCATGATCAACAATCTAACCGGAGCAACACAACCCAAAACACGCATTTGGAAAAAAAGAAACTGAGCTCTGTGTTCAGAAAATCCCTACAGCTTTCTCAAAACTCAAGCGCTAAAAGAGGAATGCACTGTTGAAGATATTGGTGGCAGCTTACCTGCGTATTGTAGAACTATGCTACATCCAAATTGGTTGTACAGGCGATGTTCTTGGCTAAAGTTTCCAGCTGCATGGCATGCCCCTTATGTTCCTTTTCTTTTATTATCGGGGTTTCACTGAAAGGATTTGTGCCTTGAGAATTCTGGCAAGGTGAGTTCAGAACCTCCGAAGCACAAGTACCCAACCCATCTGATGAAAAATCTACTTGCTTCTCAACTGCTTTTGTTACAACCTCCGAACCACAAGTACCCAATCCATCTGATGAAAAATCTAATTGTTTCTCCACTGTTTTTGTGACGGACATTCTTTTTGACTTTATCCGGTAAGGAGGTGAAACATCAAATCCCCTCACAGAACTTGCTAGCTCATCAAGAGAACCCAGTGGCAGAAAGGATGCTGTTTTAAAGGACTCTGGGGTACAGCCTGTAGCAGGCCGCTTCCCAGCAGGGGTGTAGAAGCTATCAGTGTTCAGTTCACCAAGCTTGAAGTCACTAGCAGGTGTTGATCTGTCCCGTTTTCTTCTTCTTAATATTGAAGGAGTGACTGGAAAACTGTCAGCAGCGATCTTCAATATTGAATCAACACTAAACTGGCTTGACGTTGTTCCCTGGGTTGGAGTAGTACAACCATTGGGTGGCAGTACCCCATCCCTGCAATGTTCGGATGTCTGATGCACGGTATGATGTTCAGAAAAGAGCGAGGAGCTCTCAGGGGCTACATCTTGCATGTCAGGAATCTGGTAACAAAGAGGACCAAGGCTAGACTGCACCTCATTCCTCAAAGATGGTTCTTCACCTTTCGCTGGTACAGCTTCTAGCTGAGTGGTACCAGACTCCCCAAGGGTATTTAGGGTGGAATCAACATCAAGTCCCTTCTCTTGACCAGAGACAATTTCCATGCCCTTGTCACGAACAGAATCACTTTCCAAACCTTGTACCGCTAAAGTAACAGCAGAACGATCAACCGCTGATTCATATGAAGTAAGTGGTTGTGCAGTTGGTAAGATAGAAAGAGCTAGGAACCCTGAGCAGTCCTTGGTATGTTCCAGTTTGTATGCCTGTGCAAGTGGGCTACAATTAGAACGATGAGCTATTTCAGTTAGGGCTTTTGAAGTGATGCTGGGCACTTTGTTCAGATCAAGATGGCCCTCAGAAGCCACCAGCTTCTGTTTATCCTTGAAGTCATCATGACCAAGTAGTCTCGGAATTGCCAGAATATTTCTTGTGCTATAGACGTCTAACTTCTTTCTCAAAGAACTATTCCAATGATTCTTTATAGAATTGTCAGTCCTGGAAAGAGCAACATACTGTCAGCAAGACTACATAATATTGTGAAATAAACAAGGAAAACTAAGGAGTAAAGATGCAAACAGAAACTCATACAATGAGGAGGCAAATCAAGAATTACGACCATAACAAAAATAGGAGCAGTTACAAACAGAAATTTAAAATCAAACTAACTAAATCAAATTGTGCATTATGAGTGATACATGTGGCTATAGATCTATCGCCATTCAAGAACAGAACCTTGAAGATTGTCTTTACAGTATTCGATTGCTTATTTAGATCTTTTACATCCATTGTATTCCATTATGATAGTCTTGTAACTGCAATTCTTTTTATCAGAACCAACAGTAGAGGTCATCGCAGATAATCAACAATAAAGAAGTGGTTGGTGGGGGTCTTTTTACATTCTATATCGTTGTAAAAGAGAAAATCTAATGGTGTTGCAACTAGACCAGTAAACCTAAAACACATTCTGATAAAAATGGTGTTGCAACTATAACTGCCCATGTTATTCCACATTCATAGCAGGCCAGGTACTGAAATAGGGCGATTACTGAACATTTGAAGTAATGAAATAGCATAGTTTGTTAATAGCAACTCAATGTGATTTCAACATCACGCTGCTGGGCTTACATAGAAAATTACCAACAGGGTGTAAGCTGTTTAGCAGTACCTTCCAGGAAGAACTTTTGCTATTTCTGCCCATTTATTTCCATACACCCGATGGGCATTAATTAGTGCCTGTTCCTCCTCAGCAGTCCAAGCATCTTTCCGTATGTCAGGATTAAGATGATTATGCCACCTAAGATCATATGAACTCAAAATTAGCTCCATGTTTTGTACCTCTATTATGATAAGCTTAGCCAATTAAGCTCAATAGGAAAACAGTTCTACATAATTAACAGTTTGAAAGCCAGGAGACTAACACAGGATATTTGTGCTTATCATAACAAAATGATAAGCCATTCAGGTTTTGCAATTCTTTATGTAAACAGTGTATTTCAATATTAGCAAAATTTCCTGCATGTCTTGCATGAAGATGGAAAATGCATTTCAGCAAATCATATGAAACCATTGAAAAGAATACCTCTCTCGACATTGCTTGCCTATACGTCCAGGTAGTGACCTTGCTATGACGGACCATTTTGTTGGTCCATACGTGTTAACAAGATTAATAATTTTGTCATCTTCCTGTAGAAAAAG
Source organism: Lolium perenne (assembly GCF_019359855.2). Classification (NCBI taxonomy): domain Eukaryota; kingdom Viridiplantae; phylum Streptophyta; class Magnoliopsida; order Poales; family Poaceae; genus Lolium; species Lolium perenne. The sequence continues at coordinate 273,683,308 of NC_067246.2, read as the reverse complement.
GTCGTAAATATAACATTTGTTAGATAGAACATGCAAAAGCTTTTCCTGGACGACCTAAGTCAGGAGTGCAGTTGTCAAACCTCTTGAGTCCAAGGACCTTTGATAAGTTCAGGGTTAAGAACCTTCTGCCATCGATGTAAACATTGTACCTCTGTCCTATCTGGAAAGAATTCAGCTGCATAGGTAGATAATGGTACCTTCTGTGAGTTCAACATACTTATATGTACTGAAGAACGTCAAAAGAAGTATGGCATTTCTATAACTAGTTAAACTGTACGATATGCATTCATAAGGTCATACCAACTAGGCAATTACCACACAGAGACAAGTGACGTGCTTCGGCATTGAACAACTGTCCAACTACAAGAGCGTCAGTAACTCGTCTTAATTTCTGCTTACCCTTTTTCCTCAAATGATATTGGCTAAATATGTAACATGCAGTTGGGTCCCATGCCAGTGGACTAAGTCATTAGCAACATCCTAAATGCATTTACAGCTATGGTTTTCAACAAATTCAGCTTCTTAATATCATGGACTTTAATCATTGGTAGGTTAACAGTGTTTTTCCTTATTCTACATATCAAAACTTCTCTCAAGATCTGCGATTCTACAGAGTCACAGTTTACTTTCACAGGCTTCCAGAATCTTAGATTTAAATCCATGTTCAATAGTGGCATTCAAGACTAAAAATTACTACAGCATCCTACTGCAAATGGAAGCAAGCACAAATAGCAGTTTACTAATGCAAGGACAACTGAGAATATGAGTTGGTACAATGCAAAGAAAAGGCAAACCTATTTTTTTCCAGCTTCTACCCTTGAAAGCTTGAACTGCCTTCCGCAATGTTTCATCCTGTTGTCATATGTTGATGCCAATTAGCAGCAATCCCATGTGTAGTGGAACCAAACAGTGAAATTACTTTCCAAATAGGATGAAAGGAGAAATTTCTTGTGATATAAAAATTTAGTTTCCAATGGCCAGACCATGAACAGTAAGAATGATAGACACAGCAAACTGAGAGAAAATTACACAGAGGATGATATTACAGATGAATTTCATATTAGATAGATATAAATTAGATACACAAACCAAAGAAGATCGTTCTATTTGCACACTGGCATATGTACACCTTGAATATAGGTTTGTATTGCATGTAATAGGCTAGTCTTAATAAAAGAGGAAGTGAGATAGTTACCTCTTGTGGTGTCCAGCCACCCTTAGCTCGCCTTATAGGCCCACTTGTTCGCCTAATACAAGGAAGTTTTTGTCAGCAACATTAAGGTGAAATGTTGTCAGTTCAAGGCATTAAGGAACATTATAGTAGACCCAGAACATGCATATCATGATCTCAAGCACAATCTATAGATACACAACAGCGTACAATTTCCCCACCCAGAACCCTAAGATGCCAGAATCTGCTTATTCCGAGTAAGGAATGCGCAATGAAGTCTGGCATATGCTGCGGCTACTAAAGAACATACAGCAACCTCAAGACACATTTCACTAAGGGAAAGATTGTCTTCCCATAAATAAGACTGCATACTGATGATTGAAAGTGTTTCCAGGGGATAATTCAATCAAGAAAGATTATCCAATACAGGAAATTGCTCACCATAGATGAAGCGTTTCAAACAAGGGTATGACACTAGAATAGCACAAAATAGAACTCAATCCTTATATTGTTGAAACAAATGCTGCCAAAGAAGGAGTAAATTGCGTCTCCAGATATACAAGGCATACTAATACTAAAGCTACTAAAACCTCAGCAACAATAACATAACCAAAATGAACTTTCCCATCAATCAATATGACAACTACCGCATGGCATCGGTAACATGGTTTAACCAGCTTCAGCACTGAAAATGGGCATCTTTTACAAATTACATCAATCACAGAAAGCCACAAACTAAACTAATCCAGCCAAATCGCAATGATTGAACCCTTAGTAATAAAGATACGAAAAAGGAACATGTTTCACACCGAATTCACCACGTTGAAACATGTTTGGAGGGTCTAATGGATACCCAAAAAAAGGAACATGTTTCAAGCTTGAAATTCTAGATGAAGACACAGCAGTTCATGGAATCTATGATGACCTAGAATGCTTGGAGGATCTAACGGATACCCACAAACCCCCATCTTTTCCACCCAAACAGCCATGATACTGCTCCTGCGCCACTTCTTGACCAAGAAAGAGAACCTCATGGGGTTTTTTTCTCAAGATTATACCCAAAGCGCTCATCAAGCAAGGCAATTGCCGCTGATAAAACCGCAACCCACCACACAAAGGCCCGTTTCACTCAAACCCTAACGCGTGCCTCACCGGGACCACAACACGAGAGCATACATCATCCCTCCGATGAGGACCAATTAAGCAACCGGCGCTACCCAACAGACAGACGGACCGGCTGGCCCAGATCCCCCCGGGTAAGGGCCAATTAAGCGAGAAAGGGTTTCTTACTTGAGCGCCGAGATGGAATTGACCGAGGTGGACACGGGCGGCGACATCCGCGCGAGCGCGCCGCCGCCGCAGCTGCTCCCTTCCGACACGGAGGAGGTCGAGGCGGCCCGGTTCTCGACGCAGCCCTCGTGGTCCACCTCCGCCATCATGGCTCCCATGTACCACGGCAACCTAGCAGGGCGAGAAATCATGGAACTTCAGATCAAGAAGAGCCCGCCGGGAACAGATCGAGCCGGAAGGCGCCTTACGAATCTAGCGCATCCCAGATCGAGCGGATCGAATCGGGGGGCGCGGGCGAATCGATCAGGGCGGGGCGGGGGATTGGCGCGAAGCGAGGGAGGGAGCGGTGGCTGGCTCGAAACCCTAGGAGGGGGCGGGGGGACGTTAAAGAGCGAAGCTTTTTATCCTTCCTTCCTTCCTCGCTCTACGGCTGCCGTTGGGTGTCGGGGGCAGTTGTTGTTGTTGATGGAGAGGAGAGGATGCTTTCAAAAAACCTCGCCCGTTGAAGGGAAGGGATGGGGGAGGGGACGAGGCCGAGCCGGAATTAATTACTGCCGCGCTTTTTCCGACTTGGTCCCTGGGTTTGTTGCGTATCAGGTCAGATAAGGACAAGAGATACGGGTCCGTTACAACCTCTTTGTAGTGTAGAACAGAAATAATGTGTATTTGGGACAAAATCTACATTCAGAATGAAACAGCTTTGGTCATAAATGCATGATCTTTTTCTTGTGTACAAAGAAACAATTTTAGGATCATCAAGAAATATATCGACGCTCAATCGATGGGCTTAAACCACGATGAAGCAAGAGTTGTTGATCTAGGTGCTTGCGAGGTGAAGAGGGTTTGAGGGATTGTCGAGAACAAAGAAGATTGTGGAGGAGAAGGGGAGGATGGAGGAATAGAATCGATCAACAATCCACCTCACATAGGGCTTCCAACGAATGATGAACACTCAGTTAGCTACAAAGTGTACATCTGTTGCAGGTTTGGTGTTAGAAGATTTAGATCGATTCAAGGGTTCAATGTCGACGACTTCAGAATGGACTAAAGAAGGAGGAGGGATGAATAGTGTCAATCCACAACGTTCAGCCTAACCACCTCAAACGGCCTGATGATTGTTTTGATGACACCCCAGCTTGACATAAGTGGCCACCACATGTTTTGGCGCGCGAAACACCCTATTTTGATGCAGGTCAGCGCCTTCCGACGATGGGTTCGCTTCAAAGTTGAGCGGTCCAACAAGAGTAGTAGGGTAAAGAAGATTGGACACATCGAGACGAAGAGGAAGGAGCATAAAGGAACGAGAGAGAGAGAGAGTGTGTGTGTGTGAGAGGATACATTGTGCTAGAGGAAGGGTGACAACTAAGAAAGCCGCCGGTCCGGGACAACAAGGAGGTGCATGCGGCATACAAATCGGATAGCATGCTGAGTCAGCGTATATCATATAATTATATAGTTCCTGCGTCTCAAATTAAGTGACTCGGATTTATCTAGATTCGTACGTATCTAGATGCTTTAGTGTGTAGTCATGCAGATAAATGCGAATCTAGAGCGTGGGTCACTGACTCACTGGAATGGAGGAAGCATGGGGGAAAAAGGTATTGGAGACGACGTCAAATTACTAATCGTTGCACGTAACGTCCATTGAAGCATTATTAGTAGAAGCATAAATTCGCAGAAGGTAAGGGGGGGAATACGGAAAACCAACACGGGCCGGAGGCCGGAAGGAAACGTGCAGCGGACGGCAGCTTGCCATGGCGGCGGGTTGACGGCGCCGTCAGGCCTGGGCCCGGTTCGGGAGGGAGCGGCTGGCCGGCCACCAACGTCGCCAGTTACCGTTGCGGGTTTAAGCCTGACGGCTAACGACTCCTCCCGTCCTCCAATTATTCTGTGCGCTGCGACCGTGGGATTGGATCGGCTAGCTTAAGCTGCATCCGGCCGTCAAAGCTTTCCTCCACATCATCTGCGCCGTCCATTCTCCTTCCTGGCAAAGGCGAGCATGAATAAAGCGCCGCAGTCCGCAAACCACAGGCGATATTTTAGGTACTCCCTCCGTTTTTACCTCGTATAAGATGGTGAGTAAAATATAAATAGATATGCCACTGGTACACGTATTAAGTCGCAGCTAAGCATACGTGCCTTGCCCTACAATACACTTTTCAGTTCCCAACTTATTTTGAAGTGCTGCCACAATTCACCCAATACTAAATTTTCCGATCAATTTTGAAGTAATCGCAGCGGAGACAAGAAGTATTAAAGAAATAGCATCCGCGCTTTTTCGATAAATACTAAGTACAAATAAGTAAATAAAAAAACTACTTCCTCCCATCCATATTAGTTGCAAGAAATATGAATAAAAAATAAACAATCATGTGCAGCAACGCAACTTAGCTAGTCTTTCTCCAGCATAATCAAAATAAACCATTTGCTAACACGCTCGCCCATATATTTGTACATTTAATATGGTATCAATCCAGTTTTCAAACCATTGAGCTGGACCGAAAGTATGCATGACCAAGGAATAATCGAGCATGCTGCAAATCTCGAAGACTGGGCACTTTATCTGATCCAGAATGTATATTTCAAAGGCGGTCACTTTATCGACAATCTAACTCAAAGCCTAGACACTCTATAAAATTTTTGAGCTGATTACATCCACTAATGCCCCAGAACCAATAAGAACAGTTCGATGATAACTCAAAATCATCGCTCCATCTGATCTAGACGTAGCTAGAGTATACAGAAAAAAACTTGCTAGCTCTGTATTGGGAGAGTGGAGAAAACAACAAAGTAATGCAGAAAACAGAACATGCAACTCTTGTACTAAATATTACGAGAAAATAATACAGCATGCAATAATTAAAAGGGGTGGCAATGTGGCATGTACCATGTTATGATAGAAAGAAATGAAGCAGTATTGCAAGAGACTGAAAATAAGCAAGAGAACAAAATCTCAAATTGTTTTACTATGCATCTCAAGGAAATAGCTCAAGTGTGATTTACCCAGATGGTGTTTGTTCCTTGAATAAGTTCACCTCATATTGTACTCTCTGCCATGAATCACACAAGTTGCCTGCAGCTCCAAGTGTCATTCAAACTGAATTTAACTAACATTTTCCTGGGTTGTAAACGACACATAATTCTTCTAGAAAAGATATCCATGTTCAGTCGTGAGCTAAAAAGATCAACAACATCTATCACCTGGTCTGCTTCCATTGTCTACAGCCTTAAATAAGACACAACCGCATTACCCTCGCGAGTTGAAATTGTACAGCCGTGATTAAACCGAAACATCATCACAGCAGAGGTGTAGCCCGGCAACAACATCCAAATTTGTACAGCTGTGCCTAAACAGAAGCACCAGCAAAACTTGTAATGATACTAATTCAATGGCAGTGTAAATCCAAACATGAGACTTAACTTTTTTGAACTTTATTCAATAGCAGACATCTCCGAAAGCATACATGGATTACATTCTTCACTATTCTATCATGTTCTCAGATTTCGAAAAGGAGTTCCAAGCAGCGCAACAGAAATCAACTTTCGCATAGCACTGTCGTGAATATTCCATGGACATGGACTGAGATGATTAATGAAACATGCCACGCAATGGTTAACTAAGGAAATCTAACTTGTAAGAGTCAGAACTCAATGCTAAATTATCATAGCTATAAGTGAAAAAGAAATGAGAACAAAAGTTGCTCCCAGGCTTAGTAATCACTGAGAAAGATTCGTCCTGAAATAGTATAATGCTGGTGGAATATATTTAAATTTACTTAAGGCTTTGAGCTTTGAACCTCCTCATTGTATCTGTTCATTAGCGCAATATTTGACTCTCAGGTAAAATATTACAAAGCTCGTATTCTCTTTCCAGTGGCCAACTACACCCTGTACTAAGGGCTAGAAAAACCTAAGCATTCTACAACACAAGAATCAGTCAACAAAAAAAATACAGTACCATGGCAGATTTCACTACATTCAAAAGCTTAGTTATGTGAACATACCGGAACACAATCATAGCAGGTTCAACTATACATTGACAAAAATGTTTCAGAGAATCAGACATATCCACCAGATACATACCTGCACTAACATTTGACTAAATTAAGTATGTGAGGCACCGGCTACCACTCCAACTCAGAGGATGAACGTATTACCTGTCAAATCAGAAACACAGAAATAAGGAACCCCAGCTTTAATGTAAAGATAATTTTCTATTGTCCTGAGAAAACATGAAGCAGTTGGCAAATAATCTGTCTTCAAAAAGAAGGAAAAAAACGAATTCATTCAGCATGTTTACTGTTGACCTCGGAAAAATGAAAAACAAATTATCCGATTTGCATATGACTAGGTCCCTGATATTGATATACAAAATAAATGTACATGCACAGCCAAAATAAATTAGGCAAGTACAGATGCACTGACCTTTATCTCGAAGCGGGTGCTGAACACATGGATCTTCATTTTGTGGCTGGGGATTTGCTTACACAGTTACACCCATAATGGAGTTCTGGCAATGTCCAGCAAACCACTGAGCATTGCTGCAGTTTGTAAAGCATATCAGATTCCATCCGAAGGTGAGCTTCATCTTCCTCTTTCACAAGAGAAATATTATGACAACGTATGACTTGAGAACAAGTGGTATGCCTGACCGCCTAAGGAAAAGAGTCATCAGTCGAGCTTCTCTGTCTTGCCTTGGCATCCAATAGCGCTTGGCACACCGAATCACCTGTTTGTAGACCAGCATGCCGCATGTCATGAATCAGAGTTTCGGCTTCCGAAACTTTCCCGTCATTGCAAAGACTACGGATGGTCAGGCCATAGCTAGCAGAATTTGGAACCAAGCCATTCTTTCTCATCTCCATGATTAATCTCATAGCCTTGTAAGAGCTCCCTTCTCGTCCATAGCCATAAATCAACATGTCATAGATCACATTGTTTGCACTAACACCTTTGTCCGCCATTGACTGGAATAGCTTTCTGGCATCCTTCATCTTGCCCTCCGCGCAGAGAGCATGCACCAAAACACCGTACGTGTGCACATCCACCTCTAAACCAGTCTGCTCCATCTGCGCAAACATCTCAAGAGCTTTGTCCATGTGATTGTCTCGGGCAAGTGCATCAATCAGTATGGTGTACGTCACTTTCGTGGGTGCCAACCCTCGCTCCTTCATGTCGGAGAGCGCCTTGTTTGCGCGGGCTATGTCTCTGGCACGGCAGAACCCCGCAATAAGCGCGTTGTACGTCACGGCGGTGGGCTGGTATCCGGCCGCCCTCATTTGGTTGGAGAAATGCAGAGCGTTGGACATCTTCCCAGCTTTGCCGTACCCGTCGACGAGAAGGTTGAACGTCACGACGGTCGGATGGATACCCTCCGCTCGCATTATTTCCAGCAGCTGGGCGGCATCCTTCAGCTTGCCGTGTCTGCACAGCCCGGCAATGAGTGTGTTGTAGCTGACAACGTTGCGGGCGACGCCCTTTGCAGGCATCTCGTCGAACAGGCGTCGGGCGCGCTCGAATTCCGCTGTCCTGCACCACTCCCCGATCAGGATGTTGTATGCGTAGAGATTGGGCTCGACTCCACGACTCAACATCTCCTCGAACAGGGCGAGACCCTCCTCTCTGTGACCGCAGATGAAGTAGCCGTGGATCAGAGCCGTGAAGGTGACCTCGTTAGGGGCCAGCCCCAGGCGCGGCATTACGTCGAACACCCTCCGCGCCTCTGCCGCATCGCCGCTCCTGCAGCAGCCGTGGACGAGAGCCGTGCACGCGGCCACGTCCAGGGACGCGTCACCCGCCTTCGAGCCACGGGCGAACAGCGCAAGGGCTGACCGCACCTCGCCGGCGGCGCATAGCCGGCGCACGGCTGCGGCCGTGGTCGACGACATCGAGGTGTTTTCACCAGCAAAAAAACTGGAGTGCTACCTTTTTCCTTCCCTCTAGAGTTTGACCTGTGGCCCTGTGGGTCAGCAGACGGCCGAATAGGCCGATTGGAAGCAGACAAGTCTCAGGATTCGAAGCCAAAACTTCTTCGTCGTCGGCAGATTCGCCATGGCCCAACGGAAAAGGAAAAATATGAGTGAAAAAACAAGCGCCCACCGTGGGGCTCGAACCCACGACCACAAGGTTAAGAGCCTTGCGCTCTACCAACTGAGCTAGACGGGCTTTTGAATAAAATTTACATAAATATAATTAGACTTATAGCGTGACTAATAACAAAATCCCTTCAAAAGATGCGACTGTGATCGGACAAGCAAAGTCCTGTAAAAGCGCTGGGAAGAATATCCCGTCATCACCTATGCACGCGACAGGTTGGAAGGAGAACAAGGAAACGTTGTGTACTTGGCCTCACCTCTGCAGATTAGCATCTGCTGGAACAACTGCAAATAAATAAATAAAATGGGCATCTCCTAGAAGGAATTTGACGTTAGCACAGCCTTTTCGCATCTACGAAACTTCGAAATAAGAAAAGCTATCAGAGCGCGTGCGTGGGAAATTTGTGGAAGTATCTACTAGAAAAAAGGGACGCGTGTTACTGTTGCCGCTGAGACTTCACATATTTTTGTACACTTTGGCATTTCATATTGAAATGTGACAGCAGATTCAGTATGGTTAGTACTCTCTCCGGCGGATTTAAGCAATTAAATCTGTACCAAATGTTTTGGGCATCTTTAGCGGCGCGAACCATAATGGTGATCTAAATTGTCTTCTATCCTGTAAATAAAATTTGGACCATGGTTTGGCCTGCTAGCCTAGTGCTCCTACTCTCCTAGTGATGCGACCCATTCAGTATGCGCTTGCCATTTTGGCCAACGCTAGCCAATCTGCCAATTCTTTTCACATTTAAGCATACTAGATGACCCGTTGCGCTATCGCGCAAATGGCAGAATCAAGCCTGAAATTTAAACCATAAGGGAGGGCAGACAGGTTGGCTGAGCTCCAACAGCATCCGGCGGCATGCACTGGAGAAAATGTCCTCAACGACCCCTTCGCTCTCCTTTGGCTACACCCTCTGCCCCCATTCGACGGTTCCTTCCGCCTCTCCTCTGCTAACCCCTTAGACCCACCCAACATCTTTGTTTTTATTAAGCAAACTAAAGAACATTTATTTGATACAAACGAAAGAAATATTAAATAGAATAGCAAACATTTATCAAGCAAAGTAATAGAACATATTTCGATTTTATACATATACATTCAACTAATTTATTTAAACATAAATAAAGTATGCCAATAGTACCATAGGTACAAAACATAACTAAAGGCTAGTACTACAATAGGTACATTATGGAACTCAAGTGATGGTACCTATGTGTGCATTCTCTGGAAATGTTGTCAAACTTATAATAGAACATTTGAAACCTTTGGAACGATTCTACAGGAATTTGAATCATCCGCTTCCAGATCAGCATCTGGGTTATAGCATTCCATCACTGTGAATGGGTCACACTGCTTCCAGATCAACATCTGGGTTATAGCATTCCATCACTGTGAATGGCTCAAACTCTTCTGCCTCTAGATCCATCACCGGTTGACACAAGGCTGCAGCTACATACACTGATACACAATAATAGTTGAAGGAACAGATCTTTTTTGGTGAGTCCAAATAACACTTCTATACTCCTTGACGTCTGCTAATGATCCTGGATGGTAACCATCTGTATCAAACATGCCCAAAGGGCTAAGAAAATCTTCAAGCAACCTTAGGAGCATAGAATTCTGGTGCCAAACCTTTCTATAAGCTATTTCAATGGGTTCTGCAATACCACATAATATTGACATATATTCCACCTAAATTCACAAATAAACACACTCAAAATAGTCTACCAGAATAAGTATTCGGAACCACCAATATTGATAACTCAAAAGTACGCTCAATGCCGACATTAGTGTGATGTTTTGTCACAGCAAACAACCAGCACAACGATTAGAACCCCACGCAACTCATGAATGGTTTGAAATAAACATGCATGTACAAAAGGATCTAGAGTATAATTACATGCGTCGCATGATAAATGGTTGATGAACTTGCCCTTCCAATTCTTACCACACCACAAAACCACAACAAATATGCAAGCAGAAGAACTGGGTTAAGAGATAAAGGTTTTGTTATGAAATATAAATTGAACACCTCGTGACCACACACACACACACACACACACACACACATACACTCCTCTCCTACTCTCTTATGATCACCACCCCAGGTTCCACCACCATGATGTCCTGCGGCCTCGGCAACGACTGTGGCGCTGCAGCGAAGCTCGGCCATGGCAAGTCGGCGGAGCCTAAGTGCTCTGCAACTGGAGCTCCACGAGCAGCGCCCTAGAAGTCATGTGGCAGGTACCACTGCTCCAACATGTAGACCACGGCAGCCATGTTGTCGGCGCGCCATCGACTATGCATATGAACCTGCAGAGAACATCCAATGTGTAAAGCTGAAGAGTACATGCACAAGAACTCGAAGAGGACGCTGCAGCGAAGCTCGGCCATGGCAAGTCGGCGGAGCCTAAGTGCTCTGCAACTGGAGCTCCACGAGCAGCGCCCTGGAAGTCATGTGGCAGGTACCACTGCTCCAACTTGTAGACCACGGCAGCCATGATGTCAGCGCGCCATCGACTATGCATATGAACCTGCAGAGAACATCCAATGTGTAAAACTGAAGAGTACATGCACAAGAACCTGAAGATGACATAACAAAATAGTACAGCTGGATGTGTAAAACTGAGCAGTTTGTGAAGAGATCATAAAAAGACATGATAAAGTATATCTTGATAAGTAACTAATTAATAGGGATGTGAATGACCGGAAAACAAAAAAGGAAATGAAATATGACACAAAACAGGCAGAGAACATGAGAAGTTACATGCAGGCTACTTCGTGTTTGATGCTAAAGCTTCGCCCGCACAACGTGGACGCCATGCAAGGTCTTTGGCAGAAAGGATGACCATCATGATCGTGAAACCCCAATCCAGCGCCGGCTTCGACCATCGAAGCAGATCACCCAAAATCCAGCGCCAGCCTCCACCATCGAAGTAGATCCAACATATCTGTCCTCCTCCCTTCAGGTCAAGCAATACGTGAAACCATACTTTCTAAGATAAATATATAGTTACAATCCTTGACAGTAATCACCTGAAATTTTTCCACTTCTTCCACTCAAAATTAGCACTGAATATCGTGCTAAAAATAAAAGGTGGGGCAATTCTTTCCTGCTTCAGTACACACTAAGGTTAGTCGTGTCAATGTTGTAGTCAATAGAGGTTACTTATATGAAAATCTTTCTTAGGCAGATAAGAGAAGTAACATTTTTTTAGGCAAATAAGCTCAATTTTAGCATCTCCTAAGCTCCCAGCCACTTTAATTTAAGACAGATTAACTCAAAACAAATGGCATCTTGTGTACCATGGCAAGCAAGAAATACAAGAACTTGCTGAATGAAATGGACAGAGTAATACATGGCATGGACTTTCTAGCGAAAAATACAATTGAAATGAGCAGAGATAGATCAAGAAAACAAACATGAATGCATCGTATAAAACTAAAACGTACCTTTCTCGTAAAAAGTCGTGAATTCCCACACAAAATAGCAGAGTAGATAGTAAGACAAGTGACCATCTGAAGCAACACGCACATCAGAAAGATGCACCATGGTATAAAAAAATCCCTAACTGCACCAGGAGTACTTATGTGTAAGTATCTCAGTTATTTCTGGTAGATCTTTATTGATGTACCAACGACACAGAGCACTGCCGCTCAATCCCCTGCAACCTATGATCATGAAGGGTAGTACCAACGACACAGAGCACTGCCGCTCAATCCCCTGCAACCTATGATCATGAAGGGTAAAGATGTTTAATAATTGGGTTAGGTAAACGATGTTGGGGCACAAGAGAAAGAAGTAGCACTTTAATAAATTAGTCTTAAGCTAGAAGCTTGAAAAGTAGGAAAACATAACCGCAGTAAACTAACCCAGGAACATCAACATGAGCTATTCATAGTTTGTAGACATAGATGAAGAATCAATGTGTTCTGGCTCTGAAACATAAATATATCTCTAATGAAGTGTGCAAAGATAACCTAACTTTTGTCACAAAGAAGCCGCTCTACAAAAGTAAACGGATGATCCAATGCACGTTTAGTACTGGCGAAATGGACAAACCGGCATATGTATACTGAAATTAGAGATGTAGAAAGCAAATGTCCCAAAGAATCTGCACAACCACAACAAACCATCACTCATTTATTGATTCTTTGAGTTATGCAAGACATCTATCGGCAGATAATACCTCGAGACCAAAGACCATATGTATTTCCTTATGAGAAATGTAGCTGAATGAACCAACAGTCTGTAAAGGAAACATAAAATGCATTGGTACAAGGCAAAGAAAGGGAACCACATGTCATAAAAATAGGAGCAGCAACAATATGCAGCCTAAAACCTGAAAAAATAGAAAACTTATTCTATATCCCAGAAACATGCAAAGCAACAAATAATCCCTGAACAGGACAGACTAAATCAGAATATAGAAGAATAGAAGTACAATGGCAAATGCAGAGCAATAGCAAGGCATGCAGCATAAAAAAGGGATGGCGAAATCTGCATATTAGGTAACCAAGCTCTCACTTTTATTATGCACTAAAAGCTTAATGGCTGAAAACATGAATTGCATTTGTAAACTGATATTATTAACCGGTATAGTGTGACTGGTTAAGCAAACCTGAGTTAACCAGAAGTGCAATGCAAGCACAATGGTCATGTCAATATGCTCTTAGCTAGTTGCCTGTAAACTGATATTATTAACCGGTATCGTGGGACTTTTCAATCTAGCGGCTCACATGTATTTGAGCTCATTAGAGGCATGCAATCAAGTCGCTAGATTTATCTAACAAAATAAATCTGCATGCTGTTCTATGATCACATTATATTTGTATGCATCTACCGACTTAATGCATATATCAGCTGAAATCTCTGTGTAGCTCTTAATGCTTATGACATAGATTTCAGATCTAGAATATGAAGAAGACAGACAAAGGAAGGACAGCTACCTGAACAAGTGAGAGCAACGCACTGGAAGAAAAAATTAAAATGGAGCAAGCTAGCTAAAAAAATCATACAGAGAATCATAGTAAATATATTGGTGTAAATATTCACAAATCTACAATAGCAAATGAATAGTGGGGCAGGGAAAAACTTTAGTTCACCATCTCTAAATAGAAAAAAACAGAAAAAATATGCAAAGCAAAACCCATTGAAATTAAGAGTCGCTAAATCACATTAATAACAGTAGTCAATGTTTCTCACATCAATTGGTGAATACTTGCCAGTACATTAATAACATAGAACAAGTGCTAAACCGAATACCGTGCTGGATCCAGTGGAACCACCACCATGTCCTGCATCCTCAACGACAATGGTAGCGCCAAGGCAAAGCCACCTTAAAGACAAAGCAAACATCACGTTATGAAATGGACGAAAACAAAACAATACATGCCTGATTGGTAAGCCTGTTCATGGTTTGGTGTCACACCAGTTAAACCACGAGCCCAACCCGCACCGAACCAGATATACGGTTTGCACCCCGTTCAACTGGTTTTTGGGATTGAAACCGTGAGCACAAAACTGTTAGCTGGTTTGAGACCAACTAAACCTGACGAAACCATTCACAAACCGCATTGCTCGCCATCAGCAGCTTGGCAGACTCTGCCGCGAAGGTTCACGGCCGCGACGGGTGCGATTCAGGCGCTGCGCATGGTCGCCGCCTCCTCCCGTCCGATTCAGGCCGCCGGCCGTTCGATTCAGGCCCCGGTTCTCTCCCAGTCGCCGCCATCCCGGCCGTCCACTGCCGCCCCGGCAGTCCGATTCCGGCCTTCCGCGACCGCCCAGGCAGTCTGATTCCGGCCGCCTGTTCTCTCCCGGACGCCGCCGTCCCGGTTGCCCGCCGCGGCCTCGGACGCCGCTGGTCCTCTCCTGGCCGTCCGCCGCCCCCGTCCCGGTTCCAAAACCGCATACACCGGCAAACCAGCCCGCACCAACCCGCTGTTTGACCTCCTAACTAAACGGTGTAGACCAAACCAATCCAATTAAACCTGGCACTGACGGGCTGGTTTGAGGAACCTGTCTAAACCATTCTAAACCGGGAATGCTCAGGTTGACTGATTGGCAAAGAGAAAAATGAGTTTGTAGAGATCCATCAACTTGCATGGAGTCTATAAATAAATCGAATTCGAACCAGAGAACATGTCAAACATTAACAGGGAGGGATAATAGGTTTGGAAGAAGCTCACTGGGATAATGCTACGGATGCAAACCGAAATGCAATCATTCATCATACGGGTTCATTAGGAATGGATCAGTATAGGAATTCAACAATTGTTCAGTGGCATATAAACACAATTGCCTTAGTACATTGATGAAAACAACAAACTAACCTATGCAACACGATTTTATTTTTTTGCTCTGATAAAGCTAATGTGGATAACCAACTGCCTCGTCACGTGTACAAGTTTTTTTTCCAAAACAAACTAAGCTGCTTTTGTAAACGAACATTATCATGGTACTCATGATACATCGCTAACTTTGCATCCAAATGTAAGAATTATTGCATGGACTGATTAAGGAGGTAAAAGCATTCAAACATGCTCCCATTTATATGCCAACTTTCTGCAGTTTTTGAAGGAGATATGCCCTAGAGGCAATAATAAAATGGTTATTATTTATATCTTTATGTTTATGATAAATGTTTATATATCATGCTATAATTGTATTAACCGAAACATTAGTACATGTGTGATATGTAGACAAACAAGAAGTCCCTAGTATGCCTCTTAAACTAGCTTGTTGATTAATGGATGATTAGTTTCATAATCATGAACATTGGATGTTATTAATAACAAGGTTATATCATTATATGAATGATGCAATGGACACACCCAATTAAGCGTAGCATAAGATCTCGTCATTAAGTTATTTGCTATAAGCTTTCGATACATAGTTACCTAGTCCTTATGACCATGAGATCATATAAATCACTTATACCGAAAAGGTACTTTGATTACACCAAACACCACTGCGTAAATGGGTGGCTATAAAGGTGGGAATAAGTATCCGGAAAGTATGAGTTGAAGCATATGGATCAACAGTGGGATTTGTCCATCCCGATGACGGATAGATATACTCTGGGCCCTCTCGGTGGAATGTCGTCTAATGTCTTGCAAGCATATGAATGAGTTCATAAGAGACCACATACCACGGTACGAGTAAAGAGTACTTGTCAGGAGACGAGGTTGAACAAGGTATAGAGTGATACCGAAGATCAAACCTCGGACAAGTAAAATATCGCGTGACAAAGGGAATTGGTATTGTATGTGAATGGTTCATTCGATCACTAAAGTCATCGTTGAATATGTGGGAGCCATTATGGATCTCCAGATCCCGCTATTGGTTATTGGTCGAAGTGAGTACTCAACCATGTCCGCATAGTTCACGAACCGTAGGGTGACACACTTAAAGTTGGATGTTGAAATGGTAGAAATTGAATATGGAATGGAGTTCGAATATTTGTTCGGAGTCCCGGATGAGATCCCGGACATCACGAGGAGTTCCGGAATGGTCCGGAGAATAAGATTCATATATAGGATGTCATTTTATGTGAATTAAAATGTCGCGGAAGGTTCTATGGAAGGTTCTAGAAGGTTCTAGAAAAGTCCGGAAGAAACCACCAAGGAAGGTGGAGTCCACATGGGACTCCACCTCCATGGCCGGCCAACCCTAGTGGGGGAGGAGTCCCAAGTGGACTCCCCCTTAGGGGGCCGGCCACCCCCCCCCCCATATGGGAGGTGGAAACCCCACCTCTAGTGGGAGTCCTAACTTGGGTAGGTTTCCCCACCATATGGAAGGTTTTTGGTTCAGGTCTTATTCGAAGACTTGGAGACCAACACTTGGGTTCCACCTATATATAGAGGGGCCAAGGGGAGGGGGCCGGCCACCCTAAGACCACAAGCTGGCCGCCCCCCTTGAAGTGGCCGGCCACCCCCTCCCAAACCCTAGCCGCCCCCCTCTCCTCCATATCTCCCACGTAGCTTAGCGAAGCTCCGCCGGACTTCTCCACCGCCACCGACACCACGCCGTCGTGCTGCCGGATTCAAGAGGAGCTACTACTTCCGCTGCCCGCTGGAACGGGGAGGTGGACGTCGTCTTCATCAACAACCGAACGTGTGACCGAGTACGGAGGTGCTGCCCGTTCGTGGCGCCGGAACCGATCGTGATCAAAATCTTCTACGCGCTTTTGCAAGCGGCAAGTGAACGTCTACCGCAGCAACAAGAGCCTCCTCTTGTAGGCTTTGGAATCTCTTCAAGGGTGAGACTCGATAATCCCCTCGTTGCTACCGTCTTCTAGATTGCATCTTGGCTTGGATTTTGTGTTCGCGGTAGGAAATTTTTTGTTTTCTATGCAATGTTATCCTACAGTGGTATCAGAGCCGTGTATATGCATAGATGGTTGCACGAGTAGAACACAATGGTTTGTGGGCGTTGATGCTTTTGTTATCTTTAGTTGAGTACTTTGCATCTTTGTGGCATAGTGGGATGAAGCGGCTCGGGCTAACTTTACATGACCGCGTTCATGAGATTTGCTCCACGCTCGACATGCAACTTGTATTGCATAAGTGGCTTTGCGGGTGTCTGTCTCTCCTACTATAGTAAAGATTCAATTTACTCTTCTATTGACAACACTAGTATCACCGTTGTGGTTCATGTTCGTAGGTATATTGGATCTTACTCGAAAACCCTAAACCACGTAAAATATGCAAACCAAATTAGAGAACGTCTAACTTGTTTTTGCAGGGTTTGGTGATGTGATATGGCCATAATGTGATGATGACTATGTATGAGATGATCATTATTGTATTGTGGCAACCGGCAGGAGCCTTATGGTTGTCTTTAAATTTCATGTTGAGTAGTATTTCAAAGTAGTTGTAATAGTTGCTACATGGAGGAAAATCATGAAGACGGCGCCATTGACCTTGGTGCTTCGCCGACGATGATGGAGATCATGCTCGTTGATGATGGAGATCATGTCCGTGCTTTGGAGATGAAGATCAAAGGCGCAAAGACAAAAGGGCCATATCATATCACATATGAATTGCATGTGATGTTAATCCTTTATGCATCTTATTTTGCTTAGATCGCGACGGTAGCATTATAAGATGATCCCTCACATTAATATCAAGATAATAAAGTGTTCTCCCCTCGTATGCACCGTTGTACAGTTCGTCGTTTCGAAGCATCTCGTGATGATCGGATGTGATAGACTCAACGTTCACATACAATGGGTGTAAGCAATGTTGCACACGCGGAATACTTGGGTTTGCTTGACGAGCCTAGCATGTACAGACATGGCCTCGGGACAACGGAAACCGAAAGGTTGAACACGAGTCATATGGATGATATGATCAACATGTTGATGTTCACCATTGAAGCTACATCATCTCACGTGATGATCGGTTTTGGTGTAGTGGATTTGGATCGTGTACCACTTAACAACTATGAGGGATGTTGTATTAAGTGGGAGTTCATTAGTAATTAGATTAAAACATGAACTAATTATCATAAACATAGTCTGAGTAGTATTTTGTATTAATTTTGTAGTATTGGCATCCGTTTACTACTATGCGCTAGTCTTGTTATTGAGATAGAAATACTGTTAAATCTGATAAGAAACTTTACGGATTAGTACCGTATTGTTAAAGAATCAAGAATTAATTAAGTCCTATTGCAAACTTTTAGTAAACCTCACATTGTTGATTTAAAGAGCTATGGTTTCAATTAGTACCCAAAGTTATCTTGTCTCCGTGAAACTTGAAGTTCAAATCTGTTTGAAAAGTAAGGAGCTGAAAATTTAGTTTTCAGAAATAATCAAGGTATGAGATATATGTGATATCTAAGACCTTATTGCAAGATGATAGAATATAAATTTGGTGAGACTACATAAACTCATAAGTTTTATGGGAATGTATGAAGGTTGAAGACGCCAGGCGTCACAATCCTCCAACTATTGGGGCACTAATAATATTCGCATATCCATGAAGTTATCATCCTTAGTATGCACCGTTGCTAAGACTCGTCGTTGATGGCGTGTAACTCACACGTTCGTTGGGAACCCCAAGAGGAAGGTATGATGCGCACAGCAGCAAGTTTTCCCTCAGAAAGAAACCAAGGTTTATCGAACCAGGAGGAGCCAAGAAGCACGTTGAAGGTTGATGGCGGCGGGATGTAGTGCGGCGCAACACCAGGGATTCCGGCGCCAACGTGGAACCTGCACAACACAACCAAAGTACTTTGCCTCAACGAAACAGTGAGGTTGTCAATCTCACCGGCTTGCTGTAACAAAGGATTAACCGTATTGTGTGGAAGATGATTGTTTGCAGAAAACAGTAGAACAAGTATTGCAGTAGATTGTATTTCAGTAAAGAGAATTGGACCGGGGTCCACAGTTCACTAGAGGTGTCTCTCCCATAAGATAAACAGCATGTTGGGTGAACAAATTACAGTTGGGCAATTGACAAATAAAGAGGGCATGACCATGCACATACATATCATGATGAGTATAGTGAGATTTAATTGGGCATTACGACAAAGTACATAGACCGCCATCCAACTGCATCTATGCCTAAAAAGTCCACCTTCAGGTTATCATCCGAACCCCCTCCAGTATTAAGTTGCAAAGCAACAGACAATTGCATTAAGAATGGTGCGTAATGTAATCAACAACTACATCCTTAGACATAGCATCAATGTTTTATCCCTAGTGGCAACAGCACAACACAACCTTAGAACTTTATGTCACTGTCCCAGGTGTCAATGCAGGCATGAACCCACTATCGAGCATAAATACTCCCTCTTGGAGTTAGAAGCATCTACTTGGCCAGAGCATCTACTAGTAACGGAGAGCATGCAAGATCATAAACAACACATAGATATAACTTTGATAATCAACATAACAAGTATTCTCTATTCATCGGATCCCAACAAACGCAACATATAGAATTACAGATAGATGATCTTGATCATGTTAGGCAGCTCACAAGATCCGACAATGATAGCACAATGGAGAGAAGACAACCATCTAGCTACTGCTATGGACCCATAGTCCAGGGGTAGACTACTCACACATCACACCGGAGGCGACCATGGCGGCGTAGAGTCCTCCGGGAGATGATTCCCCTCTCCGGCAGGGTGCCGGAGGCGATCTCCTGGATCCCCCGAGATGGGATCGGCGGCGGCGGCGTCTCAGTAAGGTTTTCCGTATCGTGGCTCTCGGTACTGGGGGTTTCGTCACGGAGGCTATTTGTAGGCGGAAGGGCAGGTCAAGAGGCGGCACGAGGGCCCCACACCACAGGGCCGCGCGGCCAAGGGGGGGTCGCGCCACCCTAGGGTGTGGCCCCCTCGTGGCCCCTCTTCGTCTCTCCTTCGGACTTCTGGAAGCTTCGTGGCAAAATAGGACCCTGGGCGTTGATTTCGTCCAATTCCGAGAATATTTCGTTACTAGGATTTCTGAAACCAAAAACAGCAGAAAACAGCAACTGGCACTTCGGCATCTTGTTAATATGTTAGTTCCAGAAAATGCACGAATATGACATAAAGTGTGCATAAAACATGTAGATAACATCAATAATGGGGCATGGAACATAAGAAATTATCGATATGTCGGAGACGTATCAGCATCCCCAAGCTTAGTTCTGCTCGTCCCGAGCAGGTAAAACGATAACACAGATAATTTCTGGAGTGACATGCCATCATAATCTTGATCATACTATTTGTAAAGCATATGTAGTGAATTCAGCGATCAAAACAATGGTAATGACATGAGTAAACAACTAAATCATAAAGCAAAGACTTTTCATGAATAGTACTTAAAGACAAGCATCAATAAGTCTTGCATAAGAGTTAACTCATAAAGCAATAATTCAAAGTAGAGGCATTGAAGCAACACAAAGGAAGATGAATTTTCAGCGGTTGCTTTCAACTTATAACATGTATATCTCATGGATAATTGTCAACATAGAGTAATATAATAAGTGCAATATGCAAGTATGTAGGAATCAATGCACAGTTCACACAAGTGTTTGCTTCTTGAGATGGAGAGAAATAGGTGAACTGACTCAACAATGAAAGTAAAAGAATGGTCCTCCATAGAGGAAAAGCATCGATTGCTATATTTGTGCTAGAGCTTTGATTTTGAAAACATGAAACAATTTTGTCAACGGTAGTAATAAAGCATATGTATCATGTAAATTATATCTTACAAGTTGCAAGCTTCATGCATAGTGTACTAATAGTGCCCGCACCTTGTCCTAATTAGCTTGGACTACCGGATCATCACAATGCACATGTTTTGACCAAGTGTCACAATGGGGTACCTCTATGCCGCCTGTACAAAGGTCTAAGGAGAAAGCTCGCATTGGATTTCTCGCTATTGATTATTCTTCAACTTAGACATTGATACGTCTCCGACGTATCGATAATTTCTTATGTTCCATGCCACATTATTGAAGTTATCTACATGTTTTATGCACACTGATGACCCACAAGTATAGGGGATCGCAACAGTCTTCGAGGGAAGTAAAACCCAATTTATTGATTCGACACAAGGGGAGACAAAGAACACTTGGAAGCCTTAACAACGGAGTTGTCAATTCAGTTGCACCTGGAAACAGACTTGCTCGCAAGAGTTTATCAGTAGTAACAGTTTTATAGCAGTAGCAGTAGTGAAATAACAGCAGCAGAGTAACAGAGACAGCAGTAGTGATTATAGTAAACAGCAGGATTAAAATACTGTAGGCACGGGGACGGATGACGGGCGTTGCATGGATGAGAGAAACTCATGTAACAATCATAGCAGGGCATTTGCAGATAATAATAAAACGGTGTCCAAGTACAAAGCAATCAATAGGCATGTGTTCCATATATAGTCGTGCGTGCTCGCAATGAGAAACTTGCACAACATCTTTTGTCCTACCAGCCGGTGGCAGCCGGGCCTCAAGGGAAACTACTGGATATTAAGGTACTCCTTTTAATAAAGTACCGGAGCAAAGCATTAACACTCCGTGAACACATGTGATCCTCACATCGCTACCATTCCCTCCGGTTGTCCCGATTTCTGTCACTTCGGGGCCATCGGTTCCGGACAGCGACATGTGTATACAACTTATAGGTAAGACCATAAACAATGATTATCTTCATGAAACAATAACATGTTCAGATCTGAGATCATGGCACTCGGGCCCTAGTGACAAGCATTAAGCATAACAAGTTGCAACAATATCATCAAAGTACCAATAACGGACACTAGGCACTATGCCCTAACAATCTTATGCTATTACATGACCAATCTCATCCAATCCCTACCATCCCCTTCGGCCTACAGCGGGGGAATTACTCACACATGGATGGGGGAAACATGGCTGGTTGATGTAGAGGCGTTGGCGGTGATGGCGGCGATGATCTCCTCCAATTCCCCGTCCCGGCGGAGTGCCAGAACGGAGACTTCTGGCTCCCGCGACGGAGTTTCGCGATGTGGCGGCGTTCGAGGGTTTACGCGACTTCGACTTCTCTTCTGGTGTTTTTAGGTCGAGGCGAATAAGTAGTTCGAAAGAGGGCGTCGGAGGCCGGCCGAGGGGGCCACACCACAGGGCCGCGCGGGCCCCCCCTGGGCCGCGCCGCCCCATGGTGTGGGGCCCTCGGGCCTCCACTTCAATTGCCCTTCTGGCTCCGTTAGTTTCCTGGGAAAATAGGGCCTTCTGCATAAATTCCGAGGTTTTTCCCGAAAGTTGGATTTCTGCACAAAAACGAGACACCAGAGCAGTTCTGCTGAAAACAGCGTTAGTCCGTGTTAGTTGCATCCAAAATACACAAATTAGAGGCAAAACAATAGCAAAAGTGTTCGGGAAAGTAGATACGTTTTGGACGTATCAACTCCCCCCAAGCTTAGCTTATTGCTTGTCCTCAAGCAATTCAGTTAACAACCGAGCGATAAAAGAACTTTCACGAACACATTTGCTCATATGATGTATATATTCTCATGGTATGGCTAATACTTAAGCAGTTCATAATGAGATACATGCAAATAAGATCATCTAACAGCTATGTCAATCATGGAGAAGCACCAACAATTAATAATAAGCATCATGAATCATGTATATAAGCAGAATTGTAATGTTCATAAGAGAGCATGATAAAGTGGTATCTCGCTTGCCTGTATTTGGTTGGCAAAACATAAATGCCCGGCACCTCGAGTTCATAGAAAGACTAGAAGTAGTGATTGTCAAAAGATAAATGCATCAAAGTTATACCACAATCAATCATATTTTGAGACAAGCATATTATACTAAGAATGACAGTTGTGCTCTCAAGATAGTGCTCAAAGAAATAATGGAGACACAACATAAAAGTAAAAGATTGACCCTTCGCAGAGGGAAGCGAGGGGATTAACATGCGCTAGAGCTTTTCATTTTTATAAAGTCAGGAGTAAAATTATTTTGAGAGGTGTTTGTTGTTGTCAACGAATGGTAATGGGTACACTAACTACCTCGCCAACCGGACTTTCAAGAGCGGCTCCCATGAATTATTGCATATTTATTTGGCACTCCTTCCAACCTTTCTTTCACAAACCATGGCTAACCGAATCCTTGGGTGCCTGCCAACAATCTCATACCATGAAGGAGTGCCTTTTTATTTTATTTTTATTATGATGATGACACTCCCCCCAACCTTTGCTTACACAAGCCATGGCTAACCGAATACTTCGGGTGCCGTCCAACAATCACAAACCATGGAGGAGTGTCTATTTAAGTTAATTAATTCGGGACTGGGAATCCCATTGCCAGCTCTTTTTGCAAAATTATTAGATAAGCGGATGTGCCACTAGTCCATATGAGAGTCCGTCAAAAGTAAATGACAAGGTTGAAAGCTAAACACCACATACTTCCTCATGAGCTATGAAACATAAACACAAATTGAGAAGCATTTTGAAGGTTTTAAAGGTAGCGCATGAGAATTTACTTGGAATGGTTTGAAATGCCATGCATAGGTATTTATGGTGGACACGCTGGAGTAACTTGGTTTTCATGTGGTTGGAAGCACGAGCAGCGTTCCCGCTCAGTACAAGTGAAGGCTAGCAAAAGACTAGGGAGCGACAAATCAAGAGAGCAGTAACTGTCATAATCATGCTTGCGGCAAAATAAATTAACGGAGGCATAAAAGTGATACAAGAACTCTGAAGCAATATAGATCATCGAGGCTTAATTGACTTTTTGTTCAGTCATATGCATGTGTGAGCATGTGCCAAGTCGATATAAATGAATTATTCAGAGGAGGATACCACAATGCCATACTTACTTATGAATAAAACAATGCAGACAAACATACATGACATGCTACTCATATTAATAAATTGAAGCTAAACATGAGAGATCATGAACTACTAGACTTTCTCAAATAACATATACCTCACATGAACCAACTAAGCATGCTCACATGGATGAGTATATGTACAAAAATGAAAACAAATAGAGTTCATACCAGCCTCTCACCACAATCAGATTGTCGTAGATCGTCATTATTGCCTTTTCACTTGTGCAGCTTGGATAATATGAAATGAAAACCACGCTCCAGCCACCGAAGACCATTGAACTCAAAAAGAACTTTACAAACCAGAGAAGAACAGCAAATATTTTTGGTGTTTTCAAATTGCAAATAAGAACAAGAGGAAACAAACAAACAAAGCAAAATCTTTTTGGGTTTTCTTATAGCAAACTAGCAATAGCAAATAAAGTGAAACAAATGCAAGAAACCAAAGCAAACAAATGGTGAAGAGAAACAACAGAAATATTTTTGGTCTTTTTGTGTTTTGGGAAGGAAACAAAACAAAAACAAGAAATAGCGAACTAAAAGAAACACAGAAAAGCAGGATGACAGAAATCTGCCAAAACCTGACAGCAGTACAGAAATCGATTTTTACAAAAATCTTACGTTGCTCAGATCGAAAAGTGTTCAACTAATGAAAGTTAGATAACAACCTGGGGAACCTACACAAAAATTTGCAGCTCAAAATGACGCTCTGGCAATTTTTGACGATTTTTACAGTAACGTTCCAGAATCTGTTTTCAGGCAGCATTTCCCAAAATATCATCTTCCTCTCATTAGAAAACCACTCAAACGAACAAAACAAGTATGTGCAAGTATCCAGCAATCATAATATGCAAAGAATGAGTGATGCCGGTATACCTCCCCCCAAGCTTAGGCTTTTGGCCTAAGTGGAGTTCAATCCCATCGATCCCATGAAGTAGTGTCTCCGTAATATGAAGAAGATGGGTCGTATTCCGGGTATGTGCTAGAAGAAGCACCCGGATATGTGACGGTGTGGTCGTAGGAGGTCCCGACATCCTCGGAGTCATGTTGCTGGTGGAATTCTTGTATCTTCATATGTTCATCCACCTCCTCCTTGGTGCACGACCATGATTGCCTGTCAATACTTAACAAACCAGGTTGGGGAAGAGGGATTTCCTTCTCCTCCCC
Source organism: Lolium perenne (assembly GCF_019359855.2). Taxonomy (NCBI): domain Eukaryota; kingdom Viridiplantae; phylum Streptophyta; class Magnoliopsida; order Poales; family Poaceae; genus Lolium; species Lolium perenne. The sequence continues at coordinate 273,658,271 of NC_067246.2, read as the reverse complement.
GTCAGAAAACAACATTCTATACACCATATTATCTAAAGTAGAGTCAGTGGTAACAAAATGATGACTCTTCATAGCAGTAATATCGAGTCTCCTAGGGGCCAATGGCACATCATTAGGATCAAGAGGAAGATTAAGATATGTTAAAACACGCAATGCGATAGTTCCTCCAAAAATAGGCCCCCTGGTAGTCAGGCGGCGAGCAATAAGAGCACCGAGGTGATAGGAGGTTTGACCAGTAAGTGCAATATGCAAGAAAGCAAGATGGTAACTAGAGATATTACTAGTGTTCTCCCTACCAAGAATGCTAGTAGCAATGTAGTATGCGAAATACTTAATGGCGGGAAGTTGGATGTTCCTTATCTTGCCCCGCTGGATGGTGCGACAATCATCCTCGGTGATCCCTCGGTAGAGCTCCAGCAAGTCCCGGGGGTTGTCATCAATCCTACTTGCTGTACCTACAGGGGCAATGTCCAAAGCACAACAAAATCCTTCAACAAAGCATAGTCACAGTCTTACCATAGATTCTGAATGCAACCGTTGGCTCATATTGTTTGTTGTCGAACTGGAAACTCTCGACAAAGATCTTGGTGAGCATGTGGTATTGCTCCCTTTCATCGCTCATATAGGTGGTTAACCCTGCCCTGTTGACAAGGGTCAAGAAATCCTCCAGTATCCCTGCATTCCTTAGAAAATCATAACATGGAAAAGTAGAAGCATTAGGGGGACCGTGGTCCTCTTCGGGCGCGAAGCTAGGCGCGAGGATGTCTTCATTGTATGATTGCCTAATCCGGGTGGTGGCCCTAGAAGGCCTCCCGGTGCTGGTTGTCCCCTTCTTGAACAACTCTCCAAAGCTAAACTTCTTCATAGCTTCTCTGAAATTTTCAACAAATGACATAAAAATTTGATTTGGTGACATATAATTGAGGGAAACTACAATAGGAACTTGATAGAGTACTAATCATGCATCAAAACTAGTTTCTACCACTTAGAACAAGCATGCAAGCTCACTAATCATGTTACCTACAGCAGCAAAATATTCAAGATATACTCAACCAAACGAAATTCTACTTGGATGGGTGGAGGAGTCACATACCGAAGAGCAAATGTGCCAAATTTCAGACAGAAATCTGGGCTGAGTAAAGAGATCGAAAAATCTGGAGTTCTGGAGCAAAAACGCGAGTGAGAGGAACTTGGTACGAGTTTTTTCGGGAGAGAGACTGTTCTGGGCGAAAGAGATGACAAAGTGGGGCAGAGGGGGTCCCACACCACATGGTGGCGCGGCCACCTCCTTGGCCGCGCCGGCCAGTGGTGTGGTGCCCTCTGGTGCCCCACAGGTCATCCTCTGGTACTCCCAGGTGCCTCGTCGAAAAATAGGACCAACGGTATAATTTTCGCGAATTTTTGAAAACTTTGAAAAACGCACATTTCTGGGTATTTAGTTTATTATTACTGGCCAGGAAAATTTTTGAAATCTTCGAATAACTCAAGAACTTTGCAAATTAAAAGTGCTACAGCAACTAGAGCAAGTGGAGGAAGAAAGAGATGTTGTTTACCCTCTCCATGCATATAAAAAGTATCCGTTAACAAGGTTGATCAAGTCTTGTCACCAAATAACTTTTTCATAGCATAAGAAGAAATAAACCTCAAATCAATCATGTTACCTTGAATTGTATTGATATGGATCCAATCACGAGAGTGTGATATTCTTCCTTAGGCTCATATATAGGACAATCAATAGTTCCCACTTTGATAGTTCTCACATTAGAAATAGTATTAACTCCACATGCCTTCTCAATCCTCTTGGGAAAATAAACGGTATGCTCCCTATCATCAACATTGAAAGTAACCTTTCCTTTATTGCAATCAATAACAGCCCCTGCGGTGTTAAGAAAAGGTCTCCCAAGAATAATAGACATATTATCATCTTCAGGCATTTCCAACACAACAAAATCAGTTAATATCAAGCAGTTAGTAGTAACTTGAACATGAACATTCTCACATATACCAACAGGAATAGCAGTAGATTTATCAGCCATTTGCAAAGATATATCAGTAGGTATCAACTTATCTAGGTAAAGTCTCTTATAAAGAGAAAAAGGCATAACACTAACACCGGCTCCCAAGTCACATAGAGCAGTTTTAACATAATTATTCTTAATAGAACAAGGAATAGTAGGTATACCTGGTCACCCAACTTCTTTGGAATTTTGCCATTGAAAGAGTAATTAGCAAGCATAGTGGAAATTTCCTCATTGGGGATTTTCCTTTTGTTAGTAACAATATCTTTCATATACTTTGAATAAGGAGGCAATTTAATGGCATCAGTCAAAGGGATTTGCAAGAATAAAGGTTTCATCCATTCGCAAAATTTATTATAGTGTTCTTCTTCCTTTGATTTTAGTTTCTTAGCAGGAAAAGGCATTTGCTTTTGCACCCAAGGTTCTCTTTCATTACCATGTTTCTCAGCAATAAAGTCTTCTTTAGTATACTTTTTATTTTTAGCATGCTTCTCAGGTTCTTCTTCAGCCTCTTCTTTATCAGGCGTATCATTCTTATCATTATCTTTATCATTATCATGTTCATTACCACTTTCAGTTTCAGCATCAGAAATAGAAATACTATTAGGATCATTAGCAGGTTCAGAGGATTCTACAACATTTTTATGTTTCTTCTTCTTTTTCTTCCTAGAATGAGCACTAGGTTCAATGCGTTGAGAATCTTGTTCAACTCTTTTGGGATGCCCTTCAGGATATAGAGGATCCTGGGTAGAGACACCACCTCTAGTTGTTACTTCATAAGCATGTTTCTCTTTAGAATTATTCCCTAACAAGTCATTTTGCACTTTAGTGAGTTGATCAATTTGAGTTTGAATCATTTGAAAATGTTTAACAAGCATCTTAACATCATTGGAGGTTCTCTCCACAATATCATGCAATTCACTAATAGCTTGAGAATTTTCCATTAAATGATTCTCTACTCTCATATTAAAATTTTCTTGCTTAACAATATAATTATCAAACTCATCTAAGCATTGTGCAGGAGGTTTCGAATACGGAATATCTTCCCTAGTAAAGCGTTGAAGGGAGTTTACCTCAATCATGGACGAAGGGGGAATTATCTCACATATATCTTCTATAGGAGGTAGATTCTTCACATCTTCAGATTTAATACCTTTCTCCTTGAGAGACTTCTTGGCTTCCCTCATATCTTCATCATTCAATTTAATTAAACCCCTCTTCTTCACTATTGGCGTTGGAGTTGGTTCAGCGTATTCCAATCATCATAATTCCGGCCTATTTTAGCCAATAATTCTTCAAATATTGCCCTGAGTTCTTTTCCTGAAAACACAACCAGCACAACTATCCAGGTATGCCCTAGAATCAATGGTTAGTCCACTATAAAATATATCAAGTAATTCATGCTTTTCTAAATCATGGTCGTGCAAAGCTCTAATAAGAGAGCAAAATCTCGCCCAAGCCTCGTGCAATTTCTCTTCATCTCCCCGATCAAAACTATAAACTCTCTCGCAAAGCAGCATGTTGAGCACTAGCAGAAAATTTTTCCGAAAGAAAACAGCAAGCAATTCTTTTGGACTTTTAATAGAACTAGGTGGCAAATTATTATACCAAGTTTTAGCGTCATCCTTCAATGAGAATGGAAATATTTTAGCAACAAAGTAAGTACGCTTCTTAACATCATCAGAAAACAAGCTACTCAAAGTAGATAACTCAGTCATGTGTTCAACAAAGCACTTTCTTTTTCAAGCACTACGTAAAGGTGTTTTCTCAACAATAGCTATATGAGATAGATCAAGAGAAAAATCATAATCTTTATCCCTAATGTTTATAGGAGATGTGGCAAATTTAGGATCAGGAGACAGTTTATATCTAATAGTATGTTCTGCAAGCAACTTTTTAATTTTTCTTGCATCAGTAGCATTGCATTTTTCAATAAAATCATCATCAAGCTCCACATAATCTTCCTCAGATCATCACTAAAATAACCAAGTTCAGGTGAACTAACAGGTGTAGTAGCATTAGGAGTTTCAAGATTTTCAATTTGTCTAGACCTAGCAATTGTAGCATCTAGAAAGGATCCCAATGAACCACTATCATCAAGCACAAGCAGTAAACATTATCAATATTATGAGAGTGTTCAGATTCAGCGAGATGTACCCACATGCGAAGCATGTGGCGGTGAAACAAGTTTATCAATCACAGATGGTGAATCAAGTGTAGCGGAGGTACTCAGAATTGTACCTTTTCTTGTAGTGGATGGTAATATGGCGATCTTAGTATCGCGAGGTTTACCCATGATGGAGAATTTGCAGCGAACAATATTAATCCAAGTGAACTTCCAAATAAAGCTATGCTCCCTAGCAACGGCGCCAGAAAATAGTCTTGATGACCCACAAGTATAGGGGATCGCAACAGTCTTCGAGGGAAGTAAAACCCAATTTATTGATTCGACACAAGGGGAGACAAAGAACACTTGGAAGCCTTAACAACGGAGTTGTCAATTCAGTTGCACCTGGAAACAGACTTGCTCGCAAGAGTTTATCAGTAGTAACAGTTTTATAGCAGTAGCAGTAGTGAAATAACAGCAGCAGAGTAACAGAGACAGCAGTAGTGATTATAGTAAACAGCAGGATTAAAATACTGTAGGCACGGGGACGGATGACGGGCGTTGCATGGATGAGAGAAACTCATGTAACAATCATAGCAGGGCATTTGCAGATAATAATAAAACGGTGTCCAAGTACAAAGCAATCAATAGGCATGTGTTCCATATATAGTCGTGCGTGCTCGCAATGAGAAACTTGCACAACATCTTTTGTCCTACCAGCCGGTGGCAGCCGGGCCTCAAGGGAAACTACTGGATATTAAGGTACTCCTTTTAATAAAGTACCGGAGCAAAGCATTAACACTCCGTGAACACATGTGATCCTCACATCGCTACCATTCCCTCCGGTTGTCCCGATTTCTGCCACTGGGCCATCGGTTCCGGACAGTGACATGTGTATACAACTTATAGGTAAGACCATAAACAATGATTATCTTCATGAAACAATAACATGTTCAGATCTGAGATCATGGCACTCGGGCCCTAGTGACAAGCATTAAGCATAACAAGTTGCAACAATATCATCAAAGTACCAATAACGGACACTAGGCACTATGCCCTAACAATCTTATGCTATTACATGACCAATCTCATCCAATCCCTACCATCCCCTTCGGCCTACAGCGGGGGAATTACTCACACATGGATGGGGGAAACATGGCTGGTTGATGTAGAGGCGTTGGCGGTGATGGCGGCGATGATCTCCTCCAATTCCCCGTCCCGGCGGAGTGCCAGAACGGAGACTTCTGGCTCCCGCGACGGAGTTTCGCGATGTGGCGGCGTTCTGGAGGGTTTCTGGCGACTTCGACTTCTCTTCTGGTGTTTTTAGGTCGAGGCGAATAAGTAGTTCGAAAGAGGGCGTCGGAGGCCGGCCGAGGGGGCCACACCACAGGGCCGCGCGGGCCCCCCCTGGGCCGCGCCGCCCCATGGTGTGGGGCCCTCGGGCCTCCACTTCAATTGCCCTTCTGGCTCCGTTAGTTTCCTGGGAAAATAGGGCCTTCTGCATAAATTCCGAGGTTTTTCCCGAAAGTTGGATTTCTGCACAAAAACGAGACACCAGAGCAGTTCTGCTGAAAACAGCGTTAGTCCGTGTTAGTTGCATCCAAAATACACAAATTAGAGGCAAAACAATAGCAAAAGTGTTCGGGAAAGTAGATACGTTTTGGACGTATCACACACTTTATGTCATATTCGTGCATTTTCTGGAACTAACCTATTAACAAGATGCCGAAGTGCCAGTTCCTGTTTTCTGCTGTTTTTGGTTTCAGAAATCCTAGTAACGAAATATTCTCGGAATCGGACGAAATCAACGCCAAAGATCTTAGAATCCCCGGAAGCATCCAGAACACACGAGAGGGACCAGAGGGGGGGGCACAGGCCCACCACACCATACCCTGGCGCGGCCTAGGGGGGGCCCGCGCCCCCCTATGGTTTGGCCAGCCCTTCGACCCTCCTGTGCCGCCTCTTCGCCTATAAAAGCCCTTTCGACCTAAAAACGCAATACGATTGGCGAAAACCACAGAAACCTTCCAGAGCCGCCGCCATCGCGACGCCAAGATCTGGGGGACAGGAGTCTCTGTTCCGGCACCCTGCCGGAACGGGGAAGTGCCCCCGGAAGGCTCCTCCATCGACACCGCTGCCATCTCCACCGCCATCTTCATCACCGCTGCTGCTCCCATGAGGAGGGAGTAGTTCTCCATCGAGGCTCGGGGCTGTACCGGTAGCTATGTGGTTCATCTCTCTCCCATGTACCTCAATACAATAATCTCATGAGCTGCTTTACATGATTGAGATTCATATGAGTTTGTATCACAATTTATCTATGTGCTACTCTAGCAAAGTTATTAAAGTAGTTCTATTCCTCCTGCACGTGTGTAAAGGTGACAGTGTGTGCACCGTGTTAGTACTTGGTTTATGCTATGATCATGATCTCTTGTAGATTGCGAAGTTAACTATTGCTATGATAATATTGATGTGATCTATTCCTCCTACATATGCATGAAGGTGACAGTGTGCATGCTATGCTAGTACTTGGTTTAGTCTTTTGATCTATCTTACACTAAAGGTTACTAAAATATGAGCATTATTGTGGAGCTTGTTAACTCCGGCATTGAGGGTTCGTGTAATCCTACGCAATGCGTTCATCATCCAACAAAAGTGTAGAGTATGCATTTATCCTGCTCGTTATGTGATCAATGTTGAGAGTGTCCACTAGTGAAAGTCTAATCCCTAGGCCTTGTTCCTAAATATCGCTATCGCTACTTGTTTACTACTGCTGCGTTACTACCGCTTGTTTATCGTTTCACCGTGTTACTACTGCTGCAATACTACCACCATCAACTACACGCCAAAGAAGCTATTTTCTCGGCACCGTTGCTACTGCTCATACTTATTCATACCACCTGTATTTCACTATCTCTTCGCCGAACTAGTGCACCTATTAGGTGTGTTGGGGACACAAGAGACTTCTTGCTTTGTGGTTGCAGGGTTGCATGAGAGGGATATCTTTGACCTCTTCCTCCCTGAGTTCGATAAACCTTGGGTGATCCACTTAAGGGAAAACTTGCTGCTGTTCTACAAACCTCTGCTCTTGGAGGCCCAACACTGTCTACAGGAAAGGAGGGGGAACGTAGACATCAAGCACTTTTCTGGCGCCGTTGCCGGGGAGGAAAGGTAAAAGGTACTCACACTCCGGACCTCGGCTACCAAGCTATTTTCCGCCGTTGTAAGTACTCGAAGCTATTTCCTTTAGATCCTGCAATTGCAACTTTTTGTTTCTTGTTTTACACTAGTAAGGCATAATGGAAAACATCTGTGAGCTCTTTATTCTATTTCCTGAGTCAAGACATGAATGGTTTAATGCGAAAATTAAAAAACCCATGGAACATATTAGCATGAATACTTTGAATACAATTGTTGCTAATGATATGGAAAATTCTAAGCTTGGGGAAGCTGGTTTTGATGAGCATGATCTTTTTAGTCCCCCAAGCATTGAGGAGAAAATTTTCTTTGATGATACTTTGCCTCCTATTTATGATGATTATAATGATAGTAGCCTTTTGGTTCCACCTGTTATGGAGGATGAATTTGATTATGATTACAATATGCCTCCTATATTTGATGATGAGAATAATAATGATAGCTACTTTGTTGAATTTGCTCCCACTATTACTAATAAAATTGATTATGCTTATGTGGAGAGTAATAATTTTATGCATGAGACTCATGATAAGAATGCTTTATGTGATAGTTATATTGTTGAGTTTGCTCATGATGCTACTGGATATTATTATGAGAGAGGAAAATATGGTTGTAGAAATTTTCATGTTACTAAAACACCTCTCTATGTGCTGAAATTTTTCAAGCTACACTTGTTTTATCTTCCTATGCTTGTTACTTTGCTCTTCATGAACTTGTTTATTTACAAGATTCCTTTGCATAGGAAGCATGTTAGACTTAAATGTGTTTTGAATTTGCCTCTTGATGCTCTCTTTTGCTTCAAATACTATTTCTTGCGAGTGCATCATTAAAACTGCTGAGCCCATCTTAATGGCTATAAAGAAAGAACTTCTTGGGAGATAACCCATGTGTTATTTTGCTACAGTACTTTGTTTTATATTTGTGTCTTGGAAGTTGTTTACTACTGTAGCAACCTCTCCTTATCTTAGTTTTGTGTTTTGTTGTGCCAAGTAAAGCCGTTGATAGAAAAGTAAGTACTAGATTTGGATTACTGCACAGTTCCAGATTTCTTTGCTGTCACGAATCTGGGTCCACCTCCCTGTAGGTAGCTCAGAAAATTAAGCCAATTTACGTGCATGATCCTCAGATATGTACGCAACATTCATTCAATTTGAGCATTTTCATTTGAGCAAGTCTGGTGCCATTTTAAAATTCGTCAATACGAACTGTTCTGTTTTGACAGATTCTGCCTTTTATTTCGCAATGCCTCTTTTGCTATGTTGGATGAATTTCTTTGATCCACTAATGTCCAGTAGCATTATGCAATGTCTAGAAGTGTTAAAAATGATTGTGTCACCTCTGAACATGTGAGTTTTTGATTATGCACTAACCCTCTAATGAGTTTGTTTCGAGTTTGGTGTGAAGGAAGTTTTCAAGGGTCAAGAGAGGAGGATGATATACCATGATCAAGGAGAGTGAAAGCTCTAAGCTTGGGGATGCCCCGGTGGTTCACCCCTGCATATATCAAGAAGACTCAAGCGTCTAAGCTTGGGGATGCCCAAGGCATCCCCTTCTTCATCGACAAATTATCAGGTTCCTTCTCTTGAAACTATATTTTTATTCGGTCACATCTTATGTGCTTTACTTGGAGCGTCTGTATGCTTTTGTTTTTGTTTGTGTTTGAATAAATGCTTGTGTGGGAGAGAGACACGCTCCGCTGGTTCGTATGAACACATGTGTTCTTAGCTCATAATATTCATGGCGAAGGTTGAAACTTCTTCGTTAATTATTATATGGTTGGAATTGGAAAATGCTACATGTAGTAATTGGTATGATGTCTTGAATAACTTGATACTTGGCAATTGTTGTGCTCTTGTTTAAGCTCTTGCATCATATACTTTGCACCCATTAGTGAAGAAATACATAGAGCTTGTTAAAATTTGGTTTGCATGAGTGGTTTCTCTAGAGTCTAGATATTTTCTAGTAAGATGTTTGAACAACAAGGAAGACGATGTATAGTTTTATAATGCTTGTAATATGTCTTCTATGTGAGTTTTGCTGTACTAGTTCATGCTTGTGTTTGCTTCAAACAACCTTGCTAGCCTAAACCTTGTATCGAGAGGGAATACTTCTCATGCATCCAAATCCTTGAGCCAAACAACACTATGCCATTTGTGTCCACCATACCTACCTATACTACATGGTATTTTCCCGCCATTCCAAAGTAAATTGCTTGAGTGCTACCTTTAAAATTCCATCATTCACCTTTGCAATATATAGCTCATGGGACAAATAGCTTAAAAACTATTGTGGTATTGAATATGTAATTATGCACTTTATCTCTTATTAAGTTGCTTGTTGTGCGATAACCATGTTCACTGGGGACGCCATCAACTACTCTTTGTTGAATTTCATGTGAGTTGCTATGCATGTCCGTCTTGTCTGAAGTAAGAGAGATCTACCACCTTATGGTTAAGCATGCATATTGTTAGAGAAGAACATTGGGCCGCTAACTAAAGCCATGATCCATGGTGGAAGTTTCAGTTTTGGACATATATCCTCAATCTCAAATGAGAAAATTATTAATTGTTGTTACATGCTTATGCATAAAAGAGGAGTCCATTATCTGTTGTCTATGTTGTCCCGGTATGGATGTCTAAGTTGAAGAATAATCAATAGCGAGAAATCCAATGCGAGCTTTCTCCTTAGACCTTTGTACAGGCGGCATAGAGGTACCCCTTTGTGACACTTGGTAAAAACATGTGCATTGTGATGATCCGGTAGTCCAAGCTAATTAGGACAAGGTGCGGGCACTATTAGTACACTATGCATGAGGCTTGCAACTTATAAGATATAATTTACATGATACATATGCTTTATTACTACCGTTGACAAAATTGTTTCATGTTTTCAAAATCAAAGCTCTAGCACAAATATAGCAATCGATGCTCTTCCTCTATGAGGACCATTCTTTTACTTTCAATGTTGAGTCAGTTCACCTATTTCTCTCCACCTCAAGAAGCAAACACTTGTGTGAACTGTGCATTGATTACTACATACTTGCTTATTGCACTTATTATATTACTCTATGTTGACAATATCCATGAGATATACATGTTACAAGTTGAAAGCAACCGCTGAAACTTAATCTTCTTTTGTGTTGCTTCAATGTCTCTACTTTGAATTATTGCTTTATGAGTTAACTCTTATGCAAGACTTATTGATGCTTGTCTTGAAGTGCTATTCATGAAAAGTCTTTGCTATATGATTCACTTGTTTACTCATGTCATATACATTGTTTCGATCGCTGCATTCACTACATATGCTTTACAAATAGTATGATCAAGATTATGATGGCATGTCACTCCAGAAATTATCTGTGTTATCGTTTTACCTGCTCGGGACGAGCAGAACTAAGCTTGTGGATGCTGATACGTCTCCGACGTATCGATAATTTCTTATGTTCCATGCCACATTATTGAAGTTATCTACATGTTTTATGCACACTTTATGTCATATTCGTGCATTTTCTGGAACTAACCTATTAACAAGATGCCGAAGTGCCAGTTCCTGTTTTCTGCTGTTTTTGGTTTCAGAAATCCTAGTAACGAAATATTCTCGGAATCGGACGAAATCAACGCCAAAGATCTTAGAATCCCCGGAAGCATCCAGAACACACGAGAGGGACCAGAGGGGGGGCACAGGCCCACCACACCATACCCTGGCGCGGCCTAGGGGGGGCCCGCGCCCCCCTATGGTTTGGCCAGCCCTTCGACCCTCCTGCGCCGCCTCTTCGCCTATAAAAGCCCTTTCGACCTAAAAACGCAATACGATTGGCGAAAACCACAGAAACCTTCCAGAGCCGCCGCCATCGCGACGCCAAGATCTGGGGGACAGGAGTCTCTGTTCCGGCACCCTGCCGGAACGGGGAAGTGCCCCCGGAAGGCTCCTCCATTGACACCGCTGCCATCTCCACCGCCATCTTCATCACCGCTGCTGCTCCCATGAGGAGGGAGTAGTTCTCCATCGAGGCTCGGGGCTGTACCGGTAGCTATGTGGTTCATCTCTCTCCCATGTACCTCAATACAATAATCTCATGAGCTGCTTTACATGATTGAGATTCATATGAGTTTGTATCACAATTTATCTATGTGCTACTCTAGCAAAGTTATTAAAGTAGTTCTATTCCTCCTGCACGTGTGTAAATGTGACAGTGTGTGCACCGTGTTAGTACTTGGTTTATGCTATGATCATGATCTCTTGTAGATTGCGAAGTTAACTATTGCTATGATAATATTGATGTGATCTATTCCTCCTACATATGCATGAAGGTGACAGTGTGCATGCTATGCTAGTACTTGGTTTAGTCTTTTGATCTATCTTACACTAAAGGTTACTAAAATATGAGCATTATTGTGGAGCTTGTTAACTCCGGCATTGAGGGTTCGTGTAATCCTACGCAATGCGTTCATCATCCAACAAAAGTGTAGAGTATGCATTTATCTGTTCTGTTATGTGATCAATGTTGAGAGTGTCCACTAGTGAAAGTCTAATCCCTAGGCCTTGTTCCTAAATACTGCTATCGCTACTTGTTTACTACTGCTGCGTTACTACTGCTTGTTTACTGTTTCACTGTGTTACTACTGCTGCAATACTACCACCATCAACTACACGCCAGCAAGCTATTTTCTGGCACCGTTGCTACTGCTCATACTTATTCATACCACCTGTATTTCACTATCTCTTCGCCGAACTAGTGCACCTATTAGGTGTGTTGGGGACACAAGAGACTTCTTGCTTTGTGGTTGCAGGGTTGCATGAGAGGGATATCTTTGACCTCTTCCTCCCTGAGTTCGATAAACCTTGGGTGATCCACTTAAGGGAAAACTTGCTGCTGTTCTACAAACCTCTGCTCTTGGAGGCCCAACACTGTCTACAGGAAAGGAGGGGGAACGTAGATATCAGACATCCATACCGGGACAACATAGACAACAGATAATGGACTCCTCTTTTATGCATAAGCATGTAACAACAATTAATAATTTTCTCATTTGAGATTGAGGATATATGTCCAAAACTGAAACTTCCACCATGGATCATGGCTTTAGTTAGCGGCCCAATGTTCTTCTCTAACAATATGCATGCTTAACCATAAGGTGGTAGATCGCTCTTACTTCAGACAAGACGAACATGCATAGCAACTCACATGATATTCAACAAAGAATAGTTGATGGCGTCCCCAGTAAACATGGTTATCGCACAACAAGCAACTTAATAAGAGATAAAATGCATAAGTACATATTCAATACCACAATAGTTTTTAAGCTATTTGTCCCATGAGCTATATATTGTAAGGTGAATGATGGAATTTTAAAGGTAGCACTCAAGCAATTTACTTTGGAATGGCAGAGAAATACCATGTAGTAGGTAGGTATGGTGGACACAAATGGCATAGTGGTTGGCTCAAGTATTTTGGATGCATGAGAAGTATTCCCTCTCGATACAAGGTTTAGGCTAGCAAGGCTTATTTGAAACAAACACAAGGATGAACCGGTGCAGCAAAACTCACATAAAAGACATATTGTAAACATTATAAGACTCTACACCGTCTTCCTTGTTGTTCAAAACTCAATACTAGAAATTATCTAGACTTTAGAGAGACCAATTATGCAAACCAAATTTTAGCAAGCTCTATGTATTTCTTCATTAATGGGTGCAAAGCATATGATGCAAGAGCTTAAACATGAGCACAACAATTGCCAAGTATCACATTACCCAAGACATTTATAGCAATTACTACATGTATCATTTTCCAATTCCAACCATATAACAATTTAACGAAGAAGAAACTTCGCCATGAATACTATGAGTAGAAGCTAAGGACATACTTGTCCATATGCTACAGCGGAGCGTGTCTCTCTCCCATAAAGTGAATGCTAGGATCCATTTTATTCAAACAAAACAAAAAACAAAAACAAACCGACGCTTCAAGCAAAGCACATAAGATGTGATGGAATAAAAATATAGTTTCAGGGGAGGAACCTGATAATGTTGTCGATGAAGAAGGGGACGCCTTGGGCATCCCCAAGCTTAGACGCTTGAGTCTTCTTGATATATGCAGGGGTGAACCACCGGGGCATCCCCAAGCTTAGAGCTTTCACTCTTCTTGATCATAGTATATCATCCTCCTCTCTTGACCCTTGAAAACTTCCTTCACACCAAACTCGAAACAAACTCATTAGAGGGTTAGTGCATAATCAAAAACTCACATGTTCAGAGGTGACACAATCATTCTTAACACTTCTGGACATTGCATAAAGCTACTGGACATTAATGGATCAAAGAAATTCATCCAACATAGCAAAAGAGGCAATGCGAAATAAAAGGCAGAATCTGTCAAAACAGAATAGTTCGTATTGACGAATTTTAAAATGGCACCAGACTTGCTCAAATGAAAATGCCCAAATTGAATGAAAGTTGCGTACGTATCTGAGGATCATGCACGTAAATTGGCATATTTTTCTGAGCTACCTACAGAGAGGCAGGTCGGAATTCGTGACAGCAAAGAAATCTGAAACTGCGCAGTAATCCAAATCTAGTATGAACTTTTCTATCAACGACTTTACTTGGCACAACAAAACACAAAACTAAGATAAGGAGAGGTTGCTACAGTAGTAAACAACTTCCAAGACACAAATATAAAACAAACTGCTATAGCAAAATAACACATGGGTTATCTCCCAAGAAGTTCTTTCTTTATAGACATTAAGATGGGCTCAGCAGTTTTGATGATGCACTCGCAAGAAATAGTATTTGAAGCAAAAGAGAGCTTCAAGAGGCAAATTCAAAACACATTTAAGTCTAACATGCTTCCTATGAAGAGGAATCTTGTAAATAAACAAGTTCAAGAAGCATAATGCAACAAGCGTAGACAGATAAAACAAGTATAGCTTCAAAAATTTCAGCACATAGAGAGGTGTTTTAGTAACATGAAAATTTTTGCAACCATATTTTCCTCTCTCATAATAACTTTCAGTAGTGTCATGAGCAAACTCAACAATATAACTATCACATAAAGCATTCTTATCATGAGTCTCATGCATAAAATTATTACTCTCCACATAAGCATAATCAATTTTATTAGTTGTAGTGGGAGCAAATTCAACAAAGTAGCTATCATTATTATTCTCATTATCAAATATAGGAGGCATATTATAATCATAATCAAATTTATCCTCCATAACAGGCGGTACTAAAAGACTACTATCATCATCATAAATAGGAGGCAAAGTATCATCAAAGTAAATTTTCTCCTCAATGCTTGGGGGAATAAAAAGATCATGAAAACCAGCTTCCCCAAGCTTAGAACTTTCTATATTATTATCAACAATGGTGTTCAAAGCGTTCATACTAATATTACTACCAGCATGCAAATAAGATTCCATAGGTTTTTTAATTTTCGCATCAAACAATCCATGTTTTAAATCAGGAAATAGAAATAGAAGCTCATTCTTGTCCATTATGCCAAACTAGTGAAATAAAAACATGCATGATATTAAGTAAAGTAAAACAAGTAACTAATTTTTTTGTGTTTTTGATATAGCAAACAAGATAGCAAATAAAGTAAAACTAGCAAGTAATTTTTTTGTATTTTGATTTAGTGCAGCAAACAAAGTAGTAAATAAAATAAAGCAAGACAAAAACAAAGTAAAGAGATTGAGAAGTGGAGACTCCCCTTGCAGCGTGTCTTGATCTCCCCGGCAACGGCGCCAGAAAAAGAGCTTGATGGCGTGTAACTCACACGTTCGTTGGGAACCCCAAGAGGAAGGTATGATGCGCACAGCAGCAAGTTTTCCCTCAGAAAGAAACCAAGGTTTATCGAACCAGGAGGAGCCAAGAAGCACGTTGAAGGTTGATGGCGGCGGGATGTAGTGCGGCGCAACACCAGGGATTCCGGCGCCAACGTGGAACCTGCACAACACAACCAAAGTACTTTGCCCCAACGAAACAGTGAGGTTGTCAATCTCACCGGCTTGTTGTAACAAAGGATTAACCGTATTGTGTGGAAGATGATTGTTTGCAGAAAACAGTAGAACAAGTATTGCGATGATTGTATTTCAAGAAAGAGAATTGGACCGGGGTCCACAGTTCACTAGAGGTGTCTCTCCCATAAGATAAACAGCATGTTGGGTGAACAAATTACAGTTGGGCAATTGACAAATAAAGAGGGCATGACCATGCACATACATATCATGATGAGTATAGTGAGATTTAATTGGGCATTATGACAAAGTACATAGACCGCCATCCAACTGCATCTATGCCTAAAAAGTCCACCTTCAGGTTATCATCCGAACCCCTCAAGTATTAAGATCCAAAGCAACAGACAATTGCATTAAGAAAGGTGCTTAATTTAATCAACAACTACATCCTTAGACATAGCATCAATGTTTTATCCCTAGTGGCAACAAGACAACACAACCTTAGAACTTTCGTCACATCGTCCCGGTGTCAATGCAGGCATGAACCCACTATCGAGCATAAATACTCCCTCTTGGAGTTACAAGCATCTACTTGGCCAGAGCATCTACTAGTAACGGAGAGCATGCAAGATCATAAACAACACATAGATATAACTTTGATAATCAACATAACAAGTATTCTCTATTCATCGGATCCCAACAAACGCAACATATAGAATTACAGATAGATGATCTTGATCATGTTAGGCAGCTCAGAAGATCCGACAATGATAGCACAATGGGGAGAAGACAACCATCTAGCTACTGCTATGGACCCATAGTCCAGGGGTAGACTACTCACACATCACACCGGAGGCGACCATGGCGGCGTAGAGTCCTCCGGGAGATGATTCCCCTCTCCGGCAGGGTGCCGGAGGCGATCTCCTGGATCCCCCGAGATGGGATCGGCGGCGGCGGCGTCTCGCAAGGTTTTCCGTATCGTGGCTCTCGCATCGGGGGTTTCGTCACGGAGGCTATTTGTAGGCGGAAGGGCAGGTCAAGAGGCGGCACGAGGGCCCCACACCACAGGGCCGCGTGGCCAAGGGGGGGCCGCGCCGCCCTAGGGTGTGGCCCCCTCGTGGCCCCTCTTCGTCTCTCCTTCGGACTTCTGGAAGCTTCGTGGCAAAATAGGACCCTGGACGTTGATTTCGTCCAATTCCGAGAATATTTCGTTACTAGGATTTCTGAAACCAAAAACAGCAGAAAACAAAGAATCGGCACTTCGGCATCTTGTTAATAGGTTAGTTCCAGAAAATGCACGAATATGACATAAAGTGTGCATAAAACATGTAGATAACATCAATAATGTGGCATGGAACATAAGAAATTATCGATACGTCGGAGACGTATCAGTCGTTTCGAAGCATCACGTGATGATCGGGTGTGATAGATTCTACGTGTGCATACAACGGGTGCAAGCCAGATTTGTACATGCGAATACTAAGGTTAAACTTTATGAGCCTGGCATGTACAGACATGGTCTCAAAAAGCTGTCATGAATTGATGGATAAAATTATGAGTGAAATTGTTCATCATAGTTACTAATAAGTGAAATCTAGAACACTTGTCATATGATAATCAACTTCAAAGTAAGAACCTCAAGGTTATTGGTATTTGACCAACAAACCTAGAAGTTATTGATGTTGAAGTGTTTTTCTGAATAATGAGGAAAGCTAAAAGAGAAACTGCAAAAGATATTCTGGCAGAAAGAAAAGAAAAGACTAGAAAGTCTAGCTCAGGTGTATATCAATGATATACATGTTATGGATGTATTCCTCGTTTGGTCACACAATGAAATTCTTGGGTATTTTGGTTGGTATGAAGTGTCATACAAAACAACGCAATACAAGAATACAATGGCCTAAGTGACTGACAAGGAATATGATAGGAATGCACGTCTGAAACAAAAAATAAAGTGTTATTATGTTCATCGTTGGCATTCTATCTAGCCCTTAGAATTTATAATAAAGAACTTAATAATTGTTATTTTGCTCTTGTCAAATAAAAACAATGAGTTGTTCAAATTATGACATTACTCCATGAACGATGGATAAGTTATTATAAATTTTAATGGTGAAACACACATACATAACACTGATGCTAAAAATGCCATAAGGCAAATGATTTGAATTCCACTTATTTGTGGAACCACCATTTAGGTCATGTTAGAAAGGAACGCATGAAGGAACTCTATGCAAATGGATTTTTGGAGTCATTTGATTTTTGAATCATTTGGCGCTTGCAAATCTTTTCTAAAGAGAATGATTAAAATACCGTTCATAGGCCAAAAGTTGAACGGGCAACTAACTTAGTGGAAAAATACATGATGATGTATGTGGTTCACTGGGCATAGTTGTGTGCGGGAGATTCTTCTACTTCATGAAAACTTTCAACAATGAATTGAGTATATATATGTGGATATATTCAATAAGGAAGAAGTTTGAAACATTTGAATGGATTCAAATAAATTTCAGCATGAAGTGGAAATCATCGTAATAGAAAAGTCAAATATCTATGATTGGATGATGGTGGAAATATTTGAATTACGAGTTTTAGCGAACATCTAAGAGAGTTATGAAATTGTTCTACAACTCACATTTCTTGGAGTATCATAATGATGATATAGTATTCAAGATATGTATCCAAACCTTGTTGGATTAATGATGAGATAAAAATATTATGACGCCATTATATTTTTGTGGATTATGCTTTAGTGACTACCGCTTTTACACTAAATAGAGCATCATCATGATCCGTTGAAATGACACCATACGAGTTATGGCATAGGTAAGAAACCTGATAGTCTTTTCTTAAATTTTGGTATGCATAGCATAAGTAAATAAGTTTACAACCAAAATCGGATGAATGTCTTTGTTGGTTATCCCAGAGATTTGATTGGGAATTCTTCCCACGAGACAAAGACAAAAGTGTTTGTCAATGTTTCTTATTTCCGAGAAATTGTTTCTAGTGAAGTATTTGAGTGGGAGGACAATATAATTTGATAAGTTTTATGAACCTGAGCATAATAATCAGAGTAGCGCAGCATCGGAATTGGTTTCGGAAGCGGCCACAACGATCATGGCTCCCATGACTACAAAGTGTTTTAGTCATGGAGATCGAAGTACATATTGAACCTTGTAGGTATGGTTTACTTTGTGATCAAATAAATGATTTGTGGACAAAGGATTGATTTTGACAATGATAAACCAACTACAAACAAAGAAGTTATGATGGGCCCTGACTCCGTTAAAATGGCCATGCGCCATGAAATCCATAATAGATGAATACTTTTTGAAAGTAAATGGATCTATAGACTTGGATGAAATATCCTTGAAGAAGCTCGACTTGTCGAAAAATTGTTTACGACAAAGTTCAAAGAGTTGACTACGATAAGATTAGATCTTCCGTAGAAATGCTTATAGTCTATATGGATTATTCTAGTAGGATGGCAAAATACATTACTTATCAGAAGTATGTATTAAAGGTGTATACAAGATACAACCAAGAGTTTTGCTGGTCCGTGAAATATTAGATAGGTATACAAACTTCAATTTGATGAAGTGGGTATGGAGTTTTCACCAGATGAAATAGTCAAAGAGTTTTTGATTTCATCAGAGACGATGAAGAGGCTTGCATTTGCAAGAAATTAAGTGGGAGCGCTAAGACATATTTATAATACTTTATGTAGGTGACATATAGTTGGTTATAAATAATGTAATTATATACTTGATTAAAAAGGTTTCATTGAGAAATTAACTTCAATGAAAAGATATGGACTGAAACAAATTTAGTGTCAAGATCTATGAAGATAGATTGAAACACAAAATAAGTTTAAGTCAAAGTACATAGAATGGATATTGAAATAGTTCAATATAGAAATATTAAGAAGATGTTCTTGTCATGTGAAGTTTTAACAAGACTTGAGTGTATCTGACACTCAATGAGTAAAAACACATGAGTGATTATAGATCACGAATAATATGTACACAATCAGATATCCTATGCTCTAAGAGTGTTATGAGCATGGTTCATGTGATGATCACTGAAAAACAGTAAGAATATTCTTGAGTACTTAAGAAGAACCAAGTATATATATATAGTTTTATATGGAGAAATGACAAAACAAATCGCTGTAAGGTGTTGCACCGATACTAATTTTGTCACATATGAAAATAAAATTTCAAATCTCAAATTAGACTAAGTGTTGTTTAAAAGGTAGCACAATGAGCTAGAAGTTGTCTATGCTAGATTTAGAAGAGTTCTAAATATTGTGACGGATTCTACAAAAGAAGGCAGATTATGTCATTGTTTTGACAATGACAAAGGATGTTAAGTCAAGAAGTTCTTTGAGAACTTGGTGTAGTTTCGATAGTGTCAGAACTTTGAAGCTATATTGTGTGTGACAATATTAGTGACATATTTCAGACCGCGGAATTAAGGTTCCACCAGAAGACCAAACATATTTAATGCCGACTCATTTGGAAATGAGTGATGCGTTGAGACGCAAATGAATTACAAAATACATACGTTTCTGAACGTGTCAGATCCGTTGACTAAAACCTCTCCCGTAAGCAAAACATGATAAAGCACCGGAAGGCCAAGGTGTTATATCTTTACAAATGTAAACTAGATTATTGACTCTAGTGCAAGTGGGAGACTGAAGGAGATATGCCCTAGAGGTAATAATAAAATGGTTATTATTTATATCTTTATGTTTATGATAAATGTTTATATATCATGCTATAATTGTATTAACCGAAACATTAGTACATGTGTGATATGTAGACAAACAAGAAGTCCCTAGTATGCCTCTTAAACTAGCTTGTTGATTAATGGATGATTAGTTTCATAATCATGAACATTGGATGTTATTAATAACAAGGTTATATCATTATATGAATGATGCAATGGACACACCCAATTAAGCGTAGCATAAGATCTCGTCATTAAGTTATTTGCTATAAGCTTTCGATACATAGTTACCTAGTCCTTATGACCATGAGATCATATAAATCACTTATACCGGAAAGGTACTTTGATTACACCAAACACCACTGCGTAAATGGGTGGCTATAAAGGTGGGATTAAGTATCCGGAAAGTATGAGTTGAAGCATATGGATCAACAGTGGGATTTGTCCATCCCGATGACGGATAGATATACTCTGGGCCCTCTCGGTGGAATGTCGTCTAATGTCTTGCAAGCATATGAATGAGTTCATAAGAGACCACATACCACGGTACGAGTAAAGAGTACTTGTCAGGAGACGAGGTTGAACAAGGTATAGAGTGATACCGAAGATCAAACCTCGGACAAGTAAAATATCGCGTGACAAAGGGAATTGGTATTGTATGTGAATGGTTCATTCGATCACTAAAGTCATCATTGAATATGTGGGAGCCATTATGGATCTCCAGATCCCGCTATTGGTTATTGGTCGGAGTGAGTACTCAACCATGTCCGCATAGTTCACGAACCGTAGGGTGACACACTTAAAGTTGGATGTTGAAATGGTAGAAATTGAATATGGAATGGAGTTCGAATATTTGTTCGGAGTCCCGGATGAGATCCCGGACATCACGAGGAGTTCCGGAATGGTCCGGAGAATAAGATTCATATATAGGATGTCATTTTATGTGAATTAAAATGTCGCGGAAGGTTCTATGGAAGGTTCTAGAAGGTTCTAGAAAAGTCCGGAAGAAACCACCAAGGAAGGTGGAGTCCACATGGGACTCCACCTCCATGGCCGGCCAACCCTAGTGGGGGAGGAGTCCCAAGTGGACTCCCCCTTAGGGGGCCGGCCACCCCCCCATATGGGAGGTGGAAACCCCACCTCTAGTGGGAGTCCTAACTTGGGTAGGTTTCCCCACCATATGGAAGGTTTTTGGTTCAGGTCTTATTCGAAGACTTGGAGACCAACACTTGGGTTCCACCTATATATAGAGGGGCCAAGGGGAGGGGGCCGGCCACCCTAAGACCACAAGCTGGCCGCCCCCCTTGAAGTGGCCGGCCACCCCCTCCCAAACCCTAGCCGCCCCCCTCTCCTCCATATCTCCCGCGTAGCTTAGCGAAGCTCCGCCGGACTTCTCCACCGCCACCGACACCACGCCGTCGTGCTGCCGGATTCAAGAGGAGCTACTACTTCCGCTGCCCGCTGGAACGGGGAGGTGGACGTCGTCTTCATCAACAACCGAACGTGTGACCGAGTACGGAGGTGCTGCCCGTTCGTGGCGCCGGAACCGATCGTGATCAAGATCTTCTACGCGCTTTTGCAAGCGGCAAGTGAACGTCTACCGCAGCAACAAGAGCCTCCTCTTGTAGGCTTTGGAATCTCTTCAAGGGTGAGACTCGATAATCCCCTCGTTGCTACCGTCTTCTAGATTGCATCTTGGCTTGGATTTCGTGTTCGCGGTAGGAAATTTTTTGTTTTCTATGCAACGTTATCCTACAGTTTTCCCTAAAAGAAAAGTAGTATTCTGCAGTTGAGAAAGTTCTAACTTCATGAGTGAGCTCCTTTTAGATGAACACTCTGCATAAGTACAGTGATGACAAAAACACACACTCGGTTAACATACCCCGTCCCACAGGGGAAGCAGCATCACCATCCCAAGGCAAAGAGCCATCTGCAGCAGTCCACGGCGGCGACTGTACCTCTCCATCGCCACTGTTGCCATTATGGGGAAATGACCTGCACCTACGTTGCTGGTCAAGGTTGGCCTACACGCCATCTACGACATCCGTGCTGCAAACAGCAGACAGGATGACCATGGACGTGACACCCTGAGCTAGCGGCCGCCTCCACCGTCGACTCTGTCGTGGCCATCCACGCCATCAGCCAGAACCATCCACGCCATCCACTACTCGCTCCAAGACTTACCTAACACTTGATAGAGGACAAAACATATTAAACATTGCAAAATCCTAAGACAATATGTTGTCAATTCAGAATCCTAACACAGTACAATTAGAGAAATAGTAGGAAATTTTAAAGAAATATATTTCATATCACAAATTAACACAAGTTACTTTCAGGCAAATGAATCAATGCATATCTGAGAAAAAAATATGCAGGTTGTTAATTTCCTCTAAGTACATAGTATGATAAAAGGTGACAAAGAACATAAAAACAAGGCACATGCTGCAACGACAAGCAGAATGTGTAGAATCTATGTACGAGATCATACAGTCATAGTTATAGTCTCAAAAAACAAAACCATACATTTCTTGCAAAAATCTGATCACTTGCATAGTGGCCTGGTTGTAAGCTTCCAAAAAATCACACAAGGCGATACTCCAAAAGAACTTCCTCCGCGGCACCACACCAACACAACCCCCAGGAAGTTCAGTGTGACATATGAAAGCTAGTCAAACATAAAGGTAATTCATGGAAAGCAGAAAACAAGCACAAAGCACGGTGCAAATGGAGGCTGGACTAAATCAAGCAAGGCCTTTACAGAAATCTAAAAGGCAGTGCATACATCATGAATGTTGGTTGATTAATTTGCAACACAATAAGGTGTAAACCTCCATATAATGTATTGAACAAAAATCTAAACGCAAGAATAGCATTAAGGTAAAAAAGCAGCAGACAGTATGTCTCTATATCGCTAACATATCTATGTGCATATAAGATATCACAGATACTGGGCAAAAATAGATAGTGGATCAGAAATCTCACCAGGTATACGAAAGGTGAAAAATCCCACAGCAAGTACCCAACATAATTGTATATCATTCCCGAGCCTGTATGCCATTATATTAGATCAAAAGCTCCATAGAAGTATGAATGATACAGTCCTATCATTCTCAAATATGCCAAGTGCACACTGATGGCAAAATAGAGAATGGATATGCTCGAGTTCAATTGTAACAGACTTGACCAGAAAAGGACAGTACTATAGCTTACGGATGAAATTTGATTCATCAAGGTCTATTGCCATATAAATATTTCACTTCAAAAAGTAACTTCGCCACAGGTGCTATTGTAGGTGCTGCTATTTAAGCGTACGAAAATATACTGGTAAGGAGATCCAACAATTTTATCATAAACATCGAAATGTATGCCTAGACCATTAACAAAGATGGAAAACAGGATAAGTAGCATTTCAAATAGTAGCATCTCATTTTTCTTGGTGTAAACAATTGTCAGATTTTTTTGGAAACCATGGGCATTTGTTTCTATTAATGAACTGAGGCCATTTTTTGTGCCAAAAAGAATCAAACATATGTATATATGGGTCAGTATCTATAAAACCAAGTATTGCAATTGGTTGTTTTAAGTCTACAAACCATTATTTCACAAATGGAAAATAAACCGAGTAGTTTGAAAAAGGGTTTAAAGGTACAAAACAAATGCAGTAATTCAAGTAGATCAACAAAGGAAAATGCTGAAAATAATTTCATTCTGACTCTGCAAGTAGCGTTGCCATCATTCAAGATCGGGCCTACCTTTATCATTTCCCTAATATGCTCAGCTGGTGTTCCAAATATACATTCAATTGTTGTTTAAGGGGGAAAAATCAACGGGGCATAGAAAAAGGAGCGTGAGGTCTATAAATTATACTGGAAATCCAAAGTCACTGTATTACTATATATGATGTGGCCCAAACCATGCTCATGATTAGAAAAAAAACGGAGGTCTTATTTTATTTATTATGATGGAGCACACCAAAATGAACATAACATGCTAATACTTACACGAGGAACATTTCTCGCAATACATGTGACCGTCCCACCAATCTAATTTCTATCAACTCGTACTTCATCAATTGCAGCAATCATCTTCTCTGCATATTCTGGAACGGGGCATGTACAAATGTTGCTTCTGATCTGAAGAATTTAAAAAGGAAGATAAAATCAAGTTAATCATTGAGACTATCATGTAAATTTAATGAAAAGAGTGGGAACCACAAACCTGGTCTAAGGTTACAGTGTCTGAGTTTCATAATCAACTACGTCTTCAGGAAGTACGACTTAATGCTAGAATCTGCAGGTAAATATTTTTACGCCATAAGGTAAAGATTAATTTAGAGAGAGAGAGCCATAAAATTATCCTTAGTGCAGCCTAAAAGATGAAATAATCAAACATTAATGAGTACTCAGGTAGCTGATTTGGTTGGTTAGCATTTCTATGCAAAATTCAGAGCAAGTAAAATCAGACATCAGCTCACTCGTTAACTCGTACAAGATATCCTCATATCCATCAAGCATGCATGTGCAATTGAAGTAGGGAATTCTGTGAGTTATAGAAATTGATGTAGCAGCCGCTTCAGAGTTGACAGGGTTCTGATTTCAATGACCTGCCAAAGGTGCAAGTCAAAAACTCAGGCCTCACACACGAGAAAGAACAAACACTGGTAAGAGATAGTGCAAAGAAAGTTAAATCATGGCACCCAGACAAGAACCCATAAATATAACAACATTTCATTCTCGGGAAAGTACATAGACTGTCTTTGATATGCTGGCACCCAAGATTATAAAAGGAGAACCCAAGAAGGGAAAACAAAGCAGATCCCACCGTCCCAATTAAAGAGCTTTAGCAAACTTTCCTTCATGTGGCATGTCTGGATTCTTGTTGATCCAGCGGTGGTGCTTGCGGTTTGCACAATTGCATTACCCTAGGTAATCAACATATGTAAGCTTGCAAAGTTGCAAGAGCTATTGTCAGTGGCAAGATTATGAGATGAATCTATTGAACTTGAGTACCAAGGAAATGAAAATCTATGAGAAATACATCATTAGGTTAGTGTCGCTCATCAGCAAGGAAATGTAATGTAAATATTGCGTAACCTCTCTGTGTGAGCTCCTCCATCGAATTTCTTCCCCTGCAAGCTTACCTAGCATTATTAACCAGTTCATTAACAGAGACGTGATAAAATGTATCTTGACAAGTGACTAATTAATAGGGATATGAATGATTGAATGATGTGGAAAACAAAAAGCAAACGACATCTGACACAAAAATTAGCAAAGAACATGAGAAACTACCTGCAGTGCACTATCCCCTCACGATCCCCTTTCACTCGCTCCCGCCGGCCAACCCAACCGAAAGGGACAGGGCAACATACTGCCGGCACCAGGCAACAGGGGGATCTGCGCCACTGTGAGCGCGTTGTCTTGGGTACGCGTCCTTTGTCCCCCTCGGTGGCTTCAACAAGAGGGCAACGAGAGAAGATCCAGAGGGAGGCTACCGTCGCTGGGCCGCCGCCATCCGTGTCCGTCACTTATGTGCGGGAGGAAGAAGAAGATGGAGGCTGTGTGGGCTAGAGGAGAGGAAAGGACACGCTCGACGGCGACTCGCGGCTCCGGCTCCGGCGCCGCCGCAGTTCGACTCCCAGCAGTGCGCGGCCCAGGATCCCTTGATGGTGAGGAAAAAAGAGGTTAAAGGAGGGGCCAATTGGGGAGAAAGAGAGGAGCAGGAGAGGAGCGGGGATTGGGGTGTCGACTACCGCTGCAAACCTGTAAGGACGCCGGCAATCGCGAGGTGGGATTGAACCCACCGCTCAAGGTCGCCGTCGCCTGCGCTCGAAATCCGCCGCCCACCACGATCTGGCCGTCCCTGCGCGCCGCCACGCCTCCTCTGGCCCGCCACCGCGACCCTCTGCGCCGCCGCGCCTCCTCCGGCCTGTCACCGCGGCCTCGCCTGGGGGCGCGAGCGCATCCAGGGTGGAGTCGCAGAGAGGAGAGGAGCGGGAGGCAGCTCGGGGCGGGAGTGGGGAGGCGGAGACGAGAGAGAGAGGAGACACGGGCTCAGATATTTTCACGAATCGAGATCTAGGTTTTACCGCGGGACATGGGCGCGACGCGGACGGCGTGTGCAGAACGGACGTGGTGATTGTGCTGGATCGCTCGCTGAAACACCGGCCCCGCACGCACATGGGCCCAACCGTCATGGAGTCATCCACATTAGCAAGAAGTGAAAGAAAAATTACTGCATCCGACGGCTGAGATGAAAAGTGGGATGCAGATTTTACTGTTGCAACCTGATTGGACGACCCAGATTCGTTTGCCCCTTCAGACCCCCTGGTTGAGAGGGTAGTCTTTGAACATTTATAGGAGAAATTGGCATATATAAATATGTAAAACGGTAATTAAATAAAGCGGCAAACAAGTGGATATGCCCTCTTTATCGAAAAATGTGCATATGACCTTTAGGCATCGCCAATAAGCGACAAGTTCATCCCAAATAGGCTTGGAATTAAAACTCGAAACTCGCGAGTTAAACGAGTAACTCGTGACTCGACTCGCCTCAACTCGAACTCGGTGTATAACGAGCCAAGCCGAGTTTCATATTTTGTCGTTAAACGAGTTCAAGCTAAACGAGCCGAGTTCATCGAACTCGTGAGTAGCTCGTTTAGCTCGGTAAAAATGAATTTGGCCCAAGCCCACCAAAAAGCGCAAGTATATTTGTGGTTTCTCAACTTGGCAATCTTATGCTGATGATATATTGATCGTTGTGGTTTATATTTTTATGGTACCATAGTCCTAATGCTTGTTGTTCATTATTTATGCCCAAATATTCGGGGAAAATGCATTATACATATTAGATGTTCTATTTGACAGTTTTAAACGAGCTACTCGTGAGTTACTTGTGAGCTTTGCGAGTCGAGCCGAGTTTCAAATCTGGACTCGATTGTTAAACGAGTCGAGTCGAGCTAACTCGATTGTTGACCGAGCTTTAGCGAGTCAAGCCGAGCTGGCTCGGCTCGGCTCGAATTCCAGCCCTAATCCCAAATGTGAGAAAAAATAAGATAATATCATACAATATGTCCAAAAAGTGGCAAGTTTGTCCCAAATAGCAATTACCTATGCCATTGCTTTTCAAACATCACGAGCTTGGATGATCTTTTGCCTCTTCTCGATCCAAGCCCTCTATTTGGGATTGGAGATGATGTCCAAGCCAGTTCTCCTTGGCCATGACCTTGGCTTTGGCCTCGAGGAGCATAGACTTGGCATTGGCCTCTTTCACCTCAAGAATTGTCATTTGGAGATCAATAAAGCTCTTGGTCGTGGCGTCTTTCTCTTTGCTCCGCGTTTTCTTCCTCTCGGCAATGAACTCTTCCTTCTTGGCAATCAACTCCCCTGAGGTGTCTTGGAATGCCAACGAGGAAGCTTAACAGTTGATGTCGGCCTTCGAGGCCTTGTGGCATACATGCCGGCGGGCACGGCCGCCACTACCTAGCATGCCATTACTGTCTTATTGGTCGATGGAGGCTAGCCAGTCATTCTGTCGAATAGGTTGACTGGTGGTGGCATGCGCTATTTCTTCTTCGCTGGTGCCAGTGTTATGTCTCCGGACACTGGAATGCGGTTGAGGTCGATGACATGCCATGTCGTCTCCAACGACGTCGACCGAGGATCACGGAGTCGGGATAGCGCGCATCCGAGCCTCCCGTGGCCGTCGTCTTGCACGCTTCTCCGACTTGACCCGACGCTCCTCCGATGTCAGATCATTGGCGAGCTTCTTCGGCTTGGCCAGCTTCTTGGTGGTTCCACCGGCGGCGGACACAACAATGGGGCGGGATCCATCGCTGCCGCTCCCATCGGCCAAATTTCAGTATAGAGTTTTTGGAAGGAATTGAGTGGTTTGGTGGTCAAGGGGAGGACGTGTGCGCTGCCTGGTGTGTGATACGTCTCAAACGTATCTATAATTTCTTATGTTCCATGCTACTTTATTGATGATACTCACATGTTTTATACCCATTATATGTCATTATTATGCATTTTCCGGCACTAACCTATTGACGAGATGCCGAAGAGCCAGTTGTTGTTTTCTGCTGTTTTTGGTTTCAGAAATCCTAGTAAGGAAATATTCTCGGAATTGGACGAAATCAACGCCCAGGGGCTTATTTTTCCACGAAGCTTCTAGAAGTCCGAAGAGGAAACGAAGTGGGGCCACGAGGCGACGCCACACTAGGGCGGCGCGGCCCTGTTGTGTGGGCCCCTCGTGACGCCCCCTGACCTGCCCTTCCGCCTACATATAGTCTTCGTCGCGAAACCCCCAGTACCGAGAGCCACGATACAGAAAACCTTCCAGAGATGCAGCCGCCGCCAATCCCATCTCGGGGGATTCAGGAGATCGCCTCCGGCACCCTGCCGGAGAGGGGAATCATCTCCCGGAGGTCTCTTCATCGCCATGATCGCCTCCGGATCGATGTGTGAGTAGTCCACCCCTGGACTATGGGTCCATATCAGTAGCTAGATGGTCGTCTTCTCCTCATTGTGCTATCATGTTCGATCTTGTGAGCTGCCTATCATGATCAAGATCGTCTATTTGTAATCCTACATGTTGTGTTTGTTGGGATCCGATGGATATTGAATACTATGTCAAGTTGATTATCAATCTATCATATATGAGTTGTTTATGTTCTTGCATGCTCTCCGTTGCTAGTAGAGGCTCTGGCCAAGTTGATACTTGTGACTCCAAGAGGGAGTATTTATGCTCGATAGTGGGTTCATGCCTCCATTAAATGCAGGACGATGTGAGAAAGTTCTAAGGTTGTGGATGTGTTGTTGCCACTAGGGATAAAACATCGATGCTTTGTCTAAGGATATTTGTGTTGATTACATTACGCACCATACTTAATGCAATTGTCTGTTGCTTGCAACTTAATACCGGAAGGGGTTCGGATGATAACCTGAAAGTGGACTTTTTAGGCATAGATGCATGCTGGATGGCGGTCTATGTACTTTGTCATAATGCCCTGATTAAATCTCATAGTACTCATCATGATACATGTATGTGGATTGTTATGCCTTCTTTATTTGTCAATTGCCCAACTGTAATTTGTTCACTCAACATGCTATTTATCTTATGGGAGAGACACCACTAGTGAACTGTGGACCCCGGTCCTATTCTTTACATCTAAAATACAATCTACTGCAGTTGTTCTTTACTGTTCTTCGCAAACAATCATCATCTTCCACACAATACGTTTAATCCTTTGTTCACAGCAAGCCGGTGAGATTGACAACCTCACTGTTACGTTGGGGCAAAGTACTTTGGTTGTGTTGTGCAGGTTCCACGTTGGCGCCGGAATCCCTGGTGTTGCGCCGCACTACACTTCGCCGCTATCAACCTTCAACGTGCTTCTTGGCTCCTCCTGGTTCGCTAAACCTTGGTTTCTTTCTGAGGGAAAACTTGCTACTGTCTGCATCACACCTTCCTCTTGGGGTTCCCAACGGACGTGTGTTAATTGCACGCATCAAGCTCTTTTTCTGGCGCCGTTGCCGGGGAGATCAAGACACGCTGCAAGGGGAGTCTCCACTTCCAATCTCTTTACTTTGTTTTTGTCTTGCTTTATTTCATTTACTACTTTGTTTGCTGCACTAAAATAAAACACAAAAAAATTAGTTGCTAGCTTTACTTTATTTACTGTCTTGTTCTCTATGTCAAAAACACAAAAAAATTAGTTACTTGCATTTACTTTATTTACCTTTTGTTTATTTCATCATGTTTCCTCCTAAGTACACTCTAAGAGACATACCGGTAGGACGAGGGTCTATAATTGGAAGAGATAATATAGAAGATTGTTTCACTCATGTTAGTATAGCTGAAGATTTTGAAGATAGACACTTGGTAGAACTTGCTCCTACTTATGAAATTGCTGCTGCCTCTTTAGTACACATGTTGGAGACTAAATTTGTTAATCTCAATCCTATAATTCAGCATATGTTTCTTACACTCTCTGATATGGAGGAAGGAGAAAAGAAAGATTTTGTCTTAGAAACCCTTCTTAAAGAATTTGGTGGTGTAGCAAGAGAGGCTAGAAAAGTCTTTATTAAATATAATATGCTTGGATCTTACACCAACTTTGCTAGTACCCTTGAAAAGATGGACATTGATAGAATAAAGTACACCAATAATGTTAATGATGGAGGGGAAATTAAAGTACCGATACCTAGCAAGCTCCTAGGAATGCATGAAGCTCTAGAAAATAACTATGGTTGGCTTGTTCCTGAAAATTTGTTTGATGAGAATAGCAAGCCTAAGAGTAATGAAAAAGGAGCCTCTGAAACTTACATAGATAAGATAACATGTATAGTTGAGAAAACTCCAAACCCCTCTGTTGATGCTTCATCTCTTGATAACACTGATGTCTACGTTCCCCCTCCTTTCCTGTAGACAGTGTTGGGCCTCCAAGAGCAGAGGTTTGTAGAACAGCAGCAAGTTTTCCCTTAAGTGGATCACCCAAGGTTTATCGAACTCAGGGAGGAAGAGGTCAAAGATATCCCTCTCATGCAACCCTGCAACCACAAAGCAAGAAGTCTCTTGTGTCCCCAACACACCTAATAGGTGCACTAGTTCGGCGAAGAGATAGTGAAATACAGGTGGTATGAATATATATGAGCAGTAGCAACGGTGCCAGAAAATAGCTTGCTGGCGTGTAGTTGATGGTGGTAGTATTGCAGCAGTAGTAACTGATAAGAAACAAGAAACAAGCAGCGATAGCGATATTTAGGAACAAGGCCTAGGGATTACACTTTCACTAGTGGACACTCTCAACATTGATCACATAACAGAATAGATAAATGCATACTCTACACTTTTGTTGGATGATGAACACATTGCGTAGGATTACACGAACCCTCAATGCCGGAGTTAACAAGCTCCACAATAATGCTCATATTTTAGTAACCTTTAGTGTAAGATAGATCAAAAGACTAAACCAAGTACTAGCATAGCATGCACACTGTCACCTTCATGCATATGTAGGAGGAATAGATCACATCAATATTATCATAGCAATAGTTAACTTCGCAATCTACAAGAGATCATGATCATAGCATAAACCAAGTACTAACACGGTGCACACCTTTGTCACCTTTACACACGTGCAGGAGGAATAGAACTACTTTAATAACTTTGCTAGAGTAGCACATAGATAAATTGTGATACAAACTCATATGAATCTCAATCATGTAAAGCAGCTCATGAGATTATTGTATTGAGGTACATGGGAGAGAGATGAACCACATAGCTACAGCGGAGCCCTCAGCCTCGGAGGTGGATTACTCCCTCATCATCATGGAAGCAGCGATGGCGGTGAAGATGGCGGTGAAGACGGCGGTGGAGATGGCAGCGGTGTCGATGGAGAAGCCTTCCGGGGGCACTTCCCCGTTCCGGCAGCGTGCCGGAACAGAGACTCCTGTCCCCCAGATCTTGGCCTCGCGATGGCGGCGGCTCTGGAAGGTTTCTGTGGTTTTCGTCGAACGCATCAGGGTTTTCGCGACGGAGGCTTTATATAGGCGAAGAGGCGGCGCAGGAGGGCTTCTGGGGGGCCCACACCATAGGGCGGCGCGGCCCCCCCTCTGGCCGCGCCAGGGTGTGGTGTGGGGCCCCCAGGGCTCCCCTCTGGCGGCTCTCGGGTGTTCTGGATGGTTCCGGAAAAATAGGAACACAGGAGTTGATTTCGTCCGATTCCGAGAATATTTCGTTACTAGGATTTCTGAAACCAAAAACAGCAAAAACAGAGGCGGCACTTCGGCATCTTGTTAATAGGATAGTTCCAGAAAATGCACGAATATGACTTGAAGTGTGCATAAAACATGTAGATAACATCAATAATGTGGCATGAAACATAAGAAATTATCGATACGTCGGAGACGTATCAGCATCCCCAAGCTTAGTTCTGCTCGTCCCGAGCAGGTAAAACGATAACACAGATAATTTCTGGAGTGACATGCCATCATAATCTTGATCATACTATTTGTAAAGCATATGTAGTGAATGCAGCGATCAAAACAATGTATATGACATGAGTAAACAAGTGAATCATATAGCAAAGACTTTTCATGAATAGCACTTCAAGACAAGCATCAATAAGTCTTGCATAAGAGTTAACTCATAAAGCAATAATTCAAAGTAAAGGCATTGAAGCAACACAAAGGAAGATTAAGTTTCAGCGGTTGCTTTCAACTTATAACATGTATATCTCATGGATATTGTCAACATAGAGTAATATAATAAGTGCAATAAGCAAATATGTAGGAATCAATGCACAGTTCACACAAGTGTTTGCTTCTTGAGGTGGAGAGAAATAGGTGAACTGACTCAACATTGAAAGTAAAAGAATGGTCCTCCATAGAGGAAAAGCATCGATTGCTATATTTGTGCTAGAGCTTTGATTTTGAAAACATGAAACAATTTTGTCAACGGTAGTAATAAAGCATATGTATCATGTAAATTATATCTTACAAGTTGCAAGCCTCATGCATAGTATACTAATAGTGCCCGCACCTTGTCCTAATTAGCTTGGACTACCGGATCATCACAATGCACATGTTTTAACCAAGTGTCACAATGGGGTACCTCTATGCCGCCTGTACAAAGGTCTAAGGAGAAAGCTCGCATTGGATTTCTCGCTATTGATTATTCTTCACTTAGACATCCATACCGGGACAACATAGACAACAGATAATGGACTCCTCTTTTATGCATAAGCATGTAACAACAATTAATAATTTTCTCATTTGAGATTGAGGATATATGTCCAAAACTGAAACTTCCACCATGGATCATGGCTTTAGTTAGCGGCCCAATGTTCTTCTCTAACAATATGCATGCTTAACCATAGGGTGGTAGATCTCTCTTACTTCAGACAAGACGGACATGCATAGCAACTCACATGAAATTCAACAATGAATAGTTGATGGCGTCCCCAGTGAACATGGTTATCGCACAACAAGCAACTTAATAAGAGATAAAGTGCATAAGTACATATTCAATACCACAATAGTTTTTAAGCTATTTGTCCCATGAGCTATATATTGCAAAGGTGAATGATGGAATTTTAAAGGTAGCACTCAAGCAATTTACTTTGGAATGGCGGAGAAATACCATGTAGTAGGTAGGTATGGTGGACACAAATGGCATAGTGGTTGGCTCAAGTATTTGGATGCATGAGAAGTATTCCCTCTCGATACAAGTTTTAGGCTAGCAAGGTTATTTGAAACAAACACAAGGATGAACCGGTGCAGCAAAAGTCACATAAAAGACATATTGAAAACATTATAAGACTCTACACCGTCTTCCTTGTTGTTCAAACTCAATACTAGGAATTATCTAGACCTTAGAGAAACCAATTATGCAAACCAAATTTTAGCATGCTCTATGTATTTCTTCATTAATGGGTGCAAAGCATATGATGCAAGAGCTTAAACATGAGCACAACAATTGCCAAGTATCACATTACCCAAGATATTATAGCAATTACTACATGTATCATTTTCCAATTCCAACCATATAACAATTTAACGAAGAAGAAACTTCGCCATGAATATTATGAGCTAAGAACACATGTGTTCATACGAACCAGCGGAGCGTGTCTCTCTCCCACACAAGCATGATGTAATCCAATTTATTCA
The DNA here is from genome assembly GCF_019359855.2 of Lolium perenne. NCBI lineage: Eukaryota > Viridiplantae > Streptophyta > Magnoliopsida > Poales > Poaceae > Lolium > Lolium perenne. Next base: position 273,624,583 of record NC_067246.2, on the reverse strand, counting down.
AACACAAACAAAAACAAAAGCACACAGACGCTCCAAGTAAAGTACATCAGATGTGACTGAATAAAAATATAGTTTCAGGGGAGGAACCTGATAATGTTGTCGATGAAGAAGGGGATGCCTTGGGCATCCCCAAGCTTAGACGCTTGAGTCTTCTTGATATATGCAGGGGTGAACCACCGGGGCATCCCCAAGCTTAGAGCTTTGACTCTTCTTGATCATAGTATATCATCCTCCTCTCTTGACCCTTGAAAACTTCCTTCACACCAAACTTCTCATAAACTTCATTAGAGGGGTTAGTACATAATCAAAAACTCACATGTTCAGAGGTGACACAATCATTCTTAACACTTCTGGACATTGCTCAAAGCTACTGGAGTTTAATGGAACAAAGAAATCCATCCCACATAGCAAAAGAGGCAATGCGAAATAAAAGGCAGAATCTGTCAAAACAGAACAGTCCGTAAAGACGAATTTCTAATAAATACTTCCGTTGCTCAAATCAGAAAACTCAAAACTAATGAAAGTTGCGTACATATCTGAGGAACACGCACGTAAATTGGCATATTTTTCTGATTTTTCTACAGAGAGAAAATCCCAGATTCGTGACAGATAGAAATCTGTTTCTGTGCAGAAATCCAAATCTAGTATCAACCTTCGATTAGAGGCTTCACTTGGCACAACAAAACACAAAACTAAGATAAGGATAGGTTGCTACAGTAGTAAACAACTTCCAAGACACAAATATAAAACAAAGTACTGTAGCAAAATAACACATGGGTTATCTCCCAAGAAGTTCTTTCTTTATAGCCATTAAGATGGGCTCAGCAGTTTTAATGATGCACTCATAAGAAATAGTATTTGAAGCAAAAGAGAGCATCAAGAGGCAAATTCAAAACACATTTAAGTCTAACATGCTTCCTATGCAAAGGAATCTTGTAAATAAACAAGTTCATGAAGAGCAAAGTAACAAGCATAGGAAGATAAAACAAGTGTAGCTTCAAAAATTTCAGCACATAGAGAGGTGTTTTAGTAACATGAAAATTTCTACAACCATATTTTTCTCTCTCATAATAACTTTCAGTAGCAACATTAGCAAACTCAACAATATAACTATCACATAAAGCATTCTTATCATGAGTCTCATGCATAAAATTATTACTCTCCACATAGGCATAATCAATTTTATTAGTTGTAGTGGGAGCAAATTCAACAAAGTAGCTATCATTATTATTCTCATCAAGTGTAGGAGGCATAGTATAATCACAACAAAATTTACTCTCCATAGTAGGTGGCACCAAAAGACCACTATCATTATAATCATCATAAATAGGAGGCAAAGTATCATCAAAGAAAATTTTCTCCTCAATGCTTGGGGGACTAAAAATATCATGCTCATCAAAGCCAGCTTCCCCAAGCTTAGAATTTTCCATATCATTAGCAACAATGGTGTTCAAAGCATTCATACTAATATCATTGCTACTAGCATGCAAATAAGATTTCATGGGTTTTTTAATTTTCGCATTAAACCATTCATGTCTTGACTCAGGAAATAGAATAAAAAGCTCACAGATGTTGTCCATTATGCCTTACTAGTGTAAACAAGAAACAAAAAGATGCAATTGCAGGATCTAAAGGAAATAGCTTCGAGCACAAACACAATGGCGCCAGAAAAGTACTTTACCCGGAACCGGAGTATGAGTGCCTTTTACCTTTCCTCCCGGCAACGGCGCCGAGAAAAGTGCTTGATGTCTACGTTCCCCCTCCTTTCCTGTAGACAGTGTTGGGCCTCCAAGAGCAGAGGTTTGTAGAACAGCGACAAGTTTTCCCTTAAGTGGATCACCCAAGGTTTATCGAACTCAGGAGGAAGAGGTCAAAGATATCCCTCTCATGCAACCCCTGCAACCACAAAGCAAGAAGTCTCTTGTGTCCCCAACACACCTAATAGGTGCACTAGTTCGGCGAAGAGATAGTGAAATACAGGTGGTATGAATATATATGAGCAAGAGCAACGGTGCCGAGAAAATAGCTTGCTGGCGTGTAGTTGATGGTGGTAGTATTGCAGCAGTAGTAACGCAGTAAAACAAGAAACAAGCAGCGATAGCGATATTTAGGAACAAGGCCTAGGGATTACACTTTCACTAGTGGACACTCTCAACATTGATCACATAACAGAATAGATAAATGCATACTCTACACTTTTGTTGGATGATGAACACATTGCGTAGGATTACACGAACCCTCAATGCCGGAGTTAACAAGCTCCACAATAATGCTCATATTTTAGTAACCTTTAGTGTAAGATAGATCAAAAGACTAAACCAAGTACTAGCATAGCATGCACACTGTCACCTTCATGCATATGTAGGAGGAATAGATCACATCAATATTATCATAGCAATAGTTAACTTCGCAATCTACAAGAGATCATGATCATAGCATAAACCAAGTACTAACACGGTGCACACACTGTCACCTTTACACACGTGCAGGAGGAATAGAACTACTTTAATAACTTTGCTAGAGTAGCACATAGATAAATTGTGATACAAACTCATATGAATCTCAATCATGTAAAGCAGCTCATGAGATTATTGTATTGAGGTACATGGGAGAGAGATGAACCACATAGCTACAGCGGAGCCCTCAGCCTCGGAGGTGGATTACTCCCTCCTCATCATGGAAGCAGCGATGGCGGTGAAGATGGCGGTGAAGACGGCGGTGGAGATGGCAGCGGTGTCGATGGAGAAGCCTTCCGGGGGCACTTCCCCGTTCCGGCAGCGTGCCGGAACAGAGACTCCTATCCCCCAGATCTTGGCCTCGCGATGGCGGCGGCTCTGGAAGGTTTCTGTGGTTTTCGTCGAACGCATCAGGGTTTTCACGACGGAGGCTTTATATAGGCGAAGAGGCGGCGCAGGAGGGCTTCTGGGGGGCCCACACCATAGGGCGGCGCGGCCCCCCTCTGGCCGCGCCAGGGTGTGGTGTGGGGCCCCCAGGGCTCCCCTCTGGCGGCTCTCGGGTGTTCTGGATGGTTCCGGGAAAAATAGGAACCTGGGAGTTGATTTCGTCCGATTCCGAGAATATTTCGTTACTAGGATTTCTGAAACCAAAAACAGCAGAAAACAGGAACTGGCACTTCGGCATCTTGTTAATAGGCTAGTTCCAGAAAATGCACGAATATGACATGAAGTGTGCATAAAACATGTAGATAACATCAATAATGTGGCATGAAACATAAGAAATTATCGATACGTCGGAGACGTATCAAACACTTGATTCACACTTTCTGCGCCTAGCTGAAAGGCGTTAAAGAAAAGCGCTTATGGGAGACAACCCATGTTTTTACTACAGTGCTTTGTTTTATATTTGAGTCTTGGAAGTTGTTACTACTGTAGCAACCTCTCCTCATCTTTATTTTATTGCATTGTGGTGCCAAGTAAAGTTTTTGATAGTAAAGTCAATACTAGATTTGGATTACTGCGCAGAAACAGATTTCTTGTTGTCACGAATCTGGGTATGGTTCTCTGTAGGTAATTCAGAAAAATCTGCCAATTTACGTGCGTGATCCTCAGATATGTACGCAACTTTCATTCAATTTGAGCATTTTCATCTGAGCAAGTTAAGTGCCCCTGGAAAATTCGTCTTTACGGACTGTTCTGTTTTGACAGATTCTGCCTTTTATTTCGCATTGCCTGTTTTGCTATGTTTGATGGATTTCTTTGTTACATTAACTTTCAGTAGCTTTGTGCAATGTCTAGAAGTGTTAAAAATGATTATGTCACCTCTGAATGTATGAATTTTCAATTATGCACTAACCCTCTAATGAGTTTGTTTTGAGTTTGGTGTGGAGGAAGTTTTCAAGGGTCAAGAGAGGAGGATGATACAATATGATCAAGAAGAGTGAAAAGTCTAACCTTCGGGATGCCCCCGTGGTTCATCCCTGCATATTTTAAGAAGACCCAAGCGTCTAAGTTTGGGGATGCCCAAGGCATCCCTTCTTCATCGACAACATTATCAGGTTCCTCTAGTGAAACTATATTTTTATTCAGCCACATCTTATGTGCTTTGCTTGGAGCGTCTGTTTGCTTTTGTTTTTGTTTTTGTTTTTGTTTGAATAAAGTCAGATCCTAGCATTCTTTATATGGGAGAGAGACACGCTCCGCTGTTTCGTATGAACACATGTGTTCTTAGCTTTATTTCTAATGTTCATTGCGAAGGTTGAACTACTTCGTTCATTGATATATGGTTGGAAACGGAAAATGCCGCATGTGGTAAATGGTATAATATCTTGAATAATGTGATACTTGGCAATTGTTGTGCTCATATAAATCATGTTTAAGCTCTTGCATCATGTACTTTGCACCTATTAACGAAGAACTACATAGAGCTTGTTAAAATTTGGTTTGCATGATTGGTCTCTCTAAGTCTAGATATTTTCTGGTTGAGGTGTTTGAACAACAAGGAGACGATGTAAAGTCTTATAATGCTTACAATATGTTTATATGTGAGTCTTGCTGCACCATTTCATACACCATTTCGTACTTGAGTTTGCTTCAAACAACCTTGCTAGCCTAGCCTTGTATTGAGAGGGATTCTTCTCGTGCATCCAAATCCTTGAGCCAAAAACTATGCTATTTGTGTCCACCATACCTACCTACCACATGGTATTTCTCTGCCATTCCAAAGTACATTACTTGAGTGCTACCTTTAAACTTCTATTCTTTGCCTTTACAATACATAGCTTATGGGAAAATAGCCTTAAAAACTATTGTGGTGAAGAATATGTACTTATGTATCTTATTTCTTAATAAGTTGCTTGTTGAGCGGTAACCATGTTTCTGGGGACGCCATCAACTTTTACCTTTGTTGAATATCATGTGAGTTGCTATGCATGTTCGTCTTGTCTGAAGTAAGGGAGATTTTCATGATCAAATGGTTTGAGTATGCATATTGTTAGAGAAGAACATTGGGCCGCTAACTAAAGCCATGAATCATGGTGGAAGTTTCAGTTTGGACACAAAACCTCAATCTCTTATGAGAATATTACCAGTTGTTGAATGCTTAAGCATTAAAAGAGGAGTCCATTATCTGTTGTCTATGTTGTCCCGGTATGGGTGTCTAAGTTGAGAATGATCAAAAGCGAGAAATCCAATGCGAACCTTCTCCTTAGACCCTTGTACAGGCGGCATAGAGGTACCCCTTTGTGACACTTGGTTGAAACATATGTCATGCAATGATAATCCGTGTTAATCCAAGCTAATTAGGACAAGGTGCGGGCACTATTGGTATACTATGCATGAGGCTTGCAACTTATAAGATATCTTATACATAACTCATATGATTTATTACTACCATTGACAAAATTGTTTCTTGTTTTCAAAATGAAAAGCTCTAGCACAAAAATAGTAATCCATGCTTCCCTCTGCGAAGGGCCATTCTTCTACTTATTGTTGAGTCAGTTTACCTATTCTTTCTATCTTAGAAGCAAACACTTGTGTAAACTGTGTGCATTGATTCTTACATGTTTACCTATTGCACTTGTTATATTACTTTGTGTTGACAATTATCCATGAGATATATATGTTGAAGTTGAAAGCAACCGCTGAAACTTATATCTTCCTTTGTGTTGTTTCAAGCTTTCTACTAAGAACTTATTGCTTATGAGTTAACTGTTATGCAAGTCTTATTGATGCTTGTCTTGAAAGTACTATTCATGAAAAGTCTTCGCTATATGATTCATTTGTTTACTCATTATCTTCATCATTGCTTCGAATCGCTGCATTCATCTCATATGCTTACAATAGTATGATCAAGATTATGATAGCATGTCACTTCAGAAATTATCTTTGTTATCGTTTACCTACTCGAGGGCGAGTAGGAACTAAGCTTGGGGATGCTTGATACGTCTCAAACTTATCTATAATTTCTTATGTTCCATGCTACTTTATTGATGATACTCACATGTTTTATACACATTATATGTCATTATTATGCATTTTCTGGCACTAACCTATTGACGAGATGCCGAAGAGCCAGTTGCTGTTTTCTGCTGTTTTTGGTTTCAGAAATCCTAGTAAGGAAATATTCTCGGAATTGGACGAAATCAACGCCCAGGGGCTTATTTTTCCACGAAGCTTCCAGAAGTCCGAAGAGGAAACGAAGTGGGGCCACGAGGCGACGCCACACTAGGGCGGCGCGGCCCAGCCCCTGGCCGCGCGGCCCTGTTGTGTGGGCCCCTCGTGACGCCCCCTGACCTGCCCTTCCGCCTACATATAGTCTTCGTCGCGAAACCCCCAGTACCGAGAGCCACGATACGGAAAACCTTCCAGAGACGTAGCCGCCGCCAATCCCATCTCGGGGGATTCAGGAGATCGCCTCCGGCACCCTGCCGGAGAGGGGAATCATCTCCCGGAGGTCTCTTCATCGCCATGATCGCCTCCGGATCGATGTGTGAGTAGTTCACCCTGGACTATGGGTCCATAGCAGTAGCTAGATGGTCGTCTTCTCCTCATTGTGCTATCATGTTCGATCTTGTAAGCTGCCTATCATGATCAAGATCGTCTATTTGTAATCCTACATGTTGTGTTTGTTGGGATCCGATGGATATTGAATACTATGTCAAGTTGATTATCAATCTATCATATATGAGTTGTTTATGTTCTTGCATGCTCTCCGTTGCTAGTAGAGGCTCTGGCCAAGTTGATACTTGTGACTCCAAGAGGGAGTATTTATGCTCGATAGTGGGTTCATGCCTCCATTAAATCTGGGACAGTGACAGAAAGTTCTAAGGTTGTGGATGTGCTGTTGCCACTAGGAATAAAACATCAATGCTTTGTCTAAGGATATTTGTGTTGATTACATTACGCACCATACTTAATGCAATTGTCTGTTGCTTGCAACTTAATACCGGAAGGGTTTCGGATGATAACCTGAAAGTGGACTTTTTAGGCATAGATGCATGCTGGATGGCGGTCTATGTACTTTGTCATAATGCCCTGATTAAATCTCATAGTACTCATCATGATACATGTATGTGCATTGTTATGCCTTCTTTATTTGTCAATTGCCCAACTGTAATTTGTTCACCCAACATGCTATTTATCTTATGGGAGAGACACCACTAGTGAACTGTGGACCCCGGTCCTATTCTTTACATCTGAAATACAATCTACTGCAATTGTTCTTTACTGTTCTTCGCAAACAATCATCATCTTCCACACAATACGTTTAATCCTTTGTTCACAGCAAGCCGGTGAGATTGACAACCTCACTGTTACGTTGGGGCAAAGTACTTTGGTTGTGTTGTGCAGGTTCCACGTTGGCGCCGGAATCCCTGGTGTTGCGCCGCACTACACTTCGCCGCCATCAACCTTCAACGTGCTTCTTGGCTCCTCCTGGTTCGATAAACCTTGGTTTCTTTCTGAGAAAAAACTTGCTACTGTCTGCATCACACCTTCCTCTTGGGGTTCCCAACAGACGTGTGTTAATTGCACGTATCAGTGTGACGCATCCACGGTCCAAATTTGGTGAACGGATGACCGGCACGTGTGAATCGATCTTTTGGATTGTGTCCCTGAAGCGTGTGCGGCATGTCGACTTATCCATATGGGCTGTTCCAGACTGGTTAGGATGCTCTTGGAATGTGATGGAATAGCATAATTCTGTGATAGCGGTTAACATCGGAAGAAGATAAACCATTTGTTCAACATTCTTTCCCCTCCACCTCAGCATTTATCTCATGTGGCACTGATAAACAGACTTGCTCGCAAGAGTTTATCAGTAGCAACAGTTTTATAGCAGTAGCAGTAGTGAAATATAAGCAGCAGTGTAACAAAGATAGCAGTAGTGATTATAGTAAACAACAGGATTAAAATACTGTAGGCACAGGGATGGATGAACGGGCGCTGCATGGATAAGAGAACTCATGTAACAATCAAGGCAGGGCATTTATGGTGAAAACAGCGTTAGTCTGTGTTAGTTGTATCCAAAATACACAAATTAGAGGCAAAACAATAGCAAAAGAGTTCGAGAAAGTAGATACGTTTTGGACGTATCAGTGAGCTTCTTGGCGACGCCATCGGTGGCGGACACAACGATGGGACGGGATCCATCGCTTCTGCTCCCATCGGCCAATTTTCGGTATAGAGTTTTTGGAAGGAATTGAGTGGTTTGTGTGTCACTGGCGAGAGGAACCAGGGTGGTCAAGGGGAGAACGTGTGTGCTGCCTGGTCTGACGCATCCACAATCCAAATTTGATGAACGGATGGACCGATACGAGTGAGTCGATCCTGGTGAAGCGTGCGCAGCATGTCAACTTATCCATACTAGATGACCCGGTGCGCCCCGGCGCACAGGCATAAGGGACACTAATATTAAAGAATAAATGGTAAAAGCAAAAGCAAATGTTGAAGAACAAATGTTCAATAATTGGTCTTAAACATTATAAACTGATTGGGGTACTTCATCTACATGGATGGGAAATTTCTTTCTTTAGTATTATTCTACATTTTTTTGAGATGAAATGGAGATACTATTCAATTCATTTTCTGTAATAATACTGATTCGTGCATACATTCGGGTATGCAGACCAGTCACTGTAGAAGAGATTTGTTGTGAGGCGGGGAATTCGGATGCAGAGGAACATGGATGCGAATAGCAGTGAGCATCTCGTTCTCCTCGTCATAGCGTGTCGTTGTTCAGAGCATAGACATGCCTACAGTCTCCAATGCCTGCTGCAGCACACGATGCCTGCATATGACAACGGGTGTCACCGAAAGCTGCCAAGCGTACAAAAATTGGAACGCCTCAATATAGCTTGCAAAAATGTAGAACTGAGATTCAATTGTTTGACTAATGAGCTGAGGAATTTTAGAGCAATTTGGGGGGAATCAAAGAGAAATCTAACCGTGGGGAGATCCGCAAATAGTTCTTCATCCATCGAGCCAGGCAAATACAAACTTGACTCGGCTTCAGAAAGGTCTGCTTCTGGATCTTCTTTAACAATACTTCTGGATCTTAGTAAGGGGAGATAGATAAAGAGAAGCAACGGAAGGGGAAAGCAAACAAAATATCTTCTCAAGCTACGTGAGTTGTCTTAACATTGGCGAGCATGTTTATTAGGCAAAGAATCAAAAGCAACAAACTTAAGTAACTGGTCATTACCGTCTTTATTTGTGTAAGCTTACACCTTTAGGGCTTCAATATCTCCTGAGAGAATTTCAAGAGGATGATTTACACCATATTTTTCAGGCACAAATGTAAAAAACAGAATCGATCGACTATGCATATAGATTGAAGCAGACTGAAAATAGTAGTACGACAATCATTGAAATGACAAAAGAAATGCTGGTAGAATTTTTAGGAGAGCTCTGTTAATCGCAACCACTCAGTGTTTTCATGTTAAAGGCAAACTGAGAAGTAGTACAACTACAAACGAATCATCATAATAGTAACGGAATAAAATATAACAGACTTTCATATGTTCATCTTGTCAAGGAACGGTAGTAACCTGGTTGTATGTCAATGGCCCAAAATACTGTAAGAGCATCATCCCATCATAACACCCCACTCGGACCACATTTGGGCAACAGAATCCTGCAAAGAAAGGTAGTAACCTGATTGTAAGCAAATGGCCCAGAAAAATAGAGGAAAGAAGGTTGACCCATATACAATTGCAGGATAGCATATTAGTATGGGAATGTAAGCATCGATCAGGTGCTAATATTTTATGGGTTGACGAAACCAGATGAAAGAAGATGAAGGGTGCCCACGAGGGCATGACGCCATGCAATACTTTTAGCAGAAGCTAATTTATCTTGAGAGAGAAAGACACACACAAAAATTCTCATTATACATGGGAATGCAAAGGTAAAAATAAAATGTTGCTTTCCTGGCATTCCCATTCTTACCTCCTCATTTCTTCGTGCGTGATCCATGAGCTCGAGCAAGCATCTCGGCGTAGTAAGACCATCATAACAAAATCTGCACTAAGAAAGAGACACAGATATTAAGTGTATCTCAAGCGTTTAACACAGGTAACAGTTCTTAAGTAAAGAAAGTGAGTGAAAGTTATTTGCATAGAAAGATGATAATAGCAAAATCCGCACCCGTAAGGGCACATATACATCTGAGTGCATCTTACGTTTTTAACCTAGTGAACAGATCTTTAGTGAGGACGGTGAGTGAAAGCTATTGGCCCATCTCCCTTTTCCTATTGCAACTATAACTTCACCTGAATCTCCAAAGGCACTATTCTCGAAATATTTCAGAGAAAAGAACTTCCCAATTTGAGAGGAAAATTATCTTTGTAGTGGCTGAACAAATATACATGTATACATTGGTGTGGATGTTACGAAGACCGGAAAAGTGAAATGATCCGATGCCATTTTAAATCATAAAGGGAGACCTAAAAGTGGTTCTTACCTATTTTCATCATGCTTCTCTGCTTGAAAAGTGACCAGAATCACAACCGGCAACCTTGGAGCAGACACCTAGTTACAAAGATCACAATCAAAAATAAGAAAACAATAAAATCATTGTTTTATTGTACATTTCAGGAGGAGCAACGAATTTTAGGCAATAGCTATTGCAATGCCAACTCACTTTTGGCTTGCTTCCTGGTACTCGAGCGCACACAGCTGATGTCCTAGTCCATTGCTGCTAATTGACACCAATTTACCTACACAAACAATCCAAAAGAAAATGTTTAGCACCCATTCAACGCACCAATGAACCAAAAAAGCATTTACCTGCATCAACGACCCAATACAAAATTTACTTAACCCTGTCTAACTCCCAAGGTATTTAAGCAGAGGAAATTGCTTAGGAGAACAGTACCTGCATGAAGGTCTAGAACCTCCCAGTATGCGGTGCTTCTTCTTGGCGGGAGAGAAAAGAGGAGGAGTCGAGCTGTTGCGGCCTTCGCCATCCACCACTGCTGCGGCCTAAAATGCGCTTAATCGAAACAAGGAGAGAGTACCGGGTCATGGCGGGGTAATATATTTTGGATTACGTACATTAAATAGAACATATACGAAGGAGGAGTGATCCATCTGATCCTCCTTGTGTTCCTGCCCACAAGTCCCGATAAAATTAATCACACTACGTAACCAAATGGATCTTGACAAGAAGCAAGTAATAAAAGGACTGGAAAATCTACATTTAGAAATGCTATTTTATTTCTGTAATTCTTGACCACTAAAAATTAAATGGTTCTCTAATTTTGAATTAGTAATTCTATATTGGTCGCCAAAAAACAATCTATAAAAGTATGAACATGAAGAAATGGCCACTGGGAATCTCCAGCTTGAATAACTAAATCATCACCAATAAAATTGTATGTCCTTGGACCCATTGATTTTGAATTATTTTTTGACGTCTCAATTTGTCATTGATTTCAGTTAACTCAAACTGCACATAACTAATCAATCTTCATAGTTTATTGCTAGTCAGCACATCACATCATCAATTGTAAGGGAAAAACAAACAAGAGACGGAAGGACCCAAGACACCTCTGCCAGAGTAGGATGTCCAACTTTTGCCGAGCAGACCCGCCACCACACACCGAAACGAGCACCATCATGGCAGGCGCTGATCAGCATCAGAAACATTATTGGCAAACCTGATGGTACCCTAGTCTACTTTTGCATCAAACATCCAGTCATGGTAACATTTCATCAAATATCAAGTTTAATTTCAATGCTAATAGTGTATAAAAAACAACTTTCTGGGACAAGATTACCCAATAGTCTACCAGATATTTCAACCAGATAATGGCACTATCATGAAGGTGCCATGAACCAGAAATTCTTCAAGCAACTTTGTTAGTTTTTGGGACAGATTCTTTGAGGTACATCTTCTGTCTCTTGAGCTAGTCTCCATACGGTAATTAAGTGCTTCAGCATCCAGCCCAGTACCAATTCCTACAGGTATCACAATCACACACAAAAAACATGAGTTTGAAAACCAAATTTGGCAAAATAAAATCGGTAAACAAAATAAAAAATCCGCTGCAACCAAAGCCCTCACATATCTGATCAGAATCCTCGTCATATTTAACTTCTCCATATATTTTCAGAGAAATCTACACAAGTTGAACAACATGCATCTCATCATTTTCTCGAGGAAATTAACAAGCGATGAGCATGGAGTTCACATGTGGGAGTGATGCTATTGTCCTCGTTTTCTTCCAGGAGCATTCAGTCATCTCACAAATTGCCCTGCTTGGCCAGCAGCTGCTTCACGGGTAGCAAAAAAATAGAGCAGCAAAAATGGATCAGCACAGACATTTCATCAAACAGTTCAAACGCAAGATCTGAATGTACAAGCAAATCAAAAGAACAAGCCTAAAAGAGAGAGATCAGGAGCATATAGAAAGAAGGATTGAGAGATGCTCACCATGGCGTCACAGGAAACGGACGAGCTCGCATCCAGAGCATGCTGCTGCTCCGCGTTGATGCATCGTCCGTCCCCAACGCTGCCGCGTCCAGCCGCCGGCGTCAACGCCCCCGTTGCTCGGGCGCCACTGCATGCGTTGGGGAAAAAGGTCCGCACCCTCCTCCTCCCGTATCGCCTCCTCCAGCTTACCACCATGGCCATCCCCGAATGGCTCCATCTCGGGGAGAGGCGGCGCAAGGCGGTGCGCTGCCGCCACCCTCCGCGCCGATCTAGGTTTTCACCACCTCCTGCCCCCACGCGCACACAGAAAGGAAGGCGACGTGAGCGAGCTGGTGTCGCCGGGTGTCGCCGTCTCTCTGGCTGGCTGCCCCGCACGCCCACGGGCCCATCATACAGGGGCTCAAAATGAGCAGTAGCGGGTTAATTTTTTTTTTTTTACCGTATTGAGCGGTTGTGATGAAAAGTGGGGAACGAATTTACTGTCGTTGGGCAAAACGAACGAGCCAGATCAATGTGCCCCTTGGGAGGCCTCGGTTGGCCGGGTAGCGCAGCAGCTTTTAAGGATAGAAACAAGAGGGCAGTCCTGCAAGCAGAAGAAGACCCTCATAAAAGAAATTTTGCACATTTAATAGACTGATTGTACTTCAGTAAACTAATTTATGAAGATCATACATGTCATGCTTTCTAAATATATGACAAACTCGCTCAACAAAGCCTTTAGGCATTCTATGTCATGAAGCAAAAAAAAAAAAAAAAGGTAAAGGCTATTGAAGCAAGAAAAGGAAAATTCTGAGTATGCAACAAAAGCAAGCACCTATGACTACAAATCCTCAAGTTGACTGAATAAGATGACATACTCAGATTTTATTTCCAGGGCCCGAATTTCTCTACTGGATAAGAAGACTACATGGATGAATAGTTCTGTATAGAATAAACCACTAATTCTACATCCTCGAGATGAAAATATAAAATGGCCGGAAACTGCAGAATCAAAATCAATATTTATGCATGACTTTCAGACAAGAGCAAAATAGTATACCCACCAAAAAAAAATGCCCCTTGACAGAGAAAGAATCAGGTTTAACCTTGGTATCTTGGATGGACGCCCTTATTCATCGACGTACAACAAGCATCTTGCTGGCTTGAAGGGGCAATGGCCTACTACCAGCATGATCGAACGATCAAAACCTGTACAAAGAGGAAAAGTTCATAGAGAAAATCATAAGAATAAAACAATCTAAATTGAAGCATAGCTATCTAGATACTTTATGCAATGCTTTTATATTCATTTGGTACCTCATTTGTCATTCATCACAAAAGCTCCAGAACCAAGGTGTCTAGATTAATGAGTTTCAGAAGTCAGTGCGCATCCAACCTATAAACCTCTTGATATAATTTAAGTTTCCTTATACTCTGCAATTTGTATGTAAACAGAGTGAGAAAACTGCAAAAGAAATATAAGAACATATAAAAAAGGTCCCACCTGTCATGGAGTCTTTTTGAAACTGAACGAGTGAGAAAAGTTTCTACTGATTGGACGGTTGTGGTGAAAAGCGGGATTGAAGACTTGCGTACAGGGTGGAACGAACGAACCAGATCTTTTGCCCCTTTTGGGTGCCCTGGTTGGCGGGTAGTCTTGGGACATTTATAGGAAGAACAAGCAGCAGCTATACATGGCTCTACTGTGCACAACTGTTCATGAATCTCCAATTAACTTTTTCTGGTCTACATGCATATATGCGTGCACTTGAGCCAGCCAGAGAAAAATACCATACAAGACCAGCAAGACGCAGACCGACTTCGGGAGATGAGCTTGATCCTCCTTGTCGTGGCAGCGGTTCAACCAGCAGCAGCCCGTTCATGGCATCACCGTTGCCGTCGGGAGCTCCGGTGGACATCACCACCGGAGGGCACCACAAACACCGAACACCACACGAGGCAGTCTCCCGGTAACCACACCTCGCGCCCTTGGGCTCCTCCTCCCCCGACATGATTTGAACCTGAAATTCTACAAGTTTTCAAGCCTTGTCTATACACATAAGCAGCAATGAAATCAAACAAAATGAGCACATCAATTTCATGTGCACCCACCGCCTATGCACACACCGATTCCCATCCATACATGCATTTTTTCTCTATACTTGCTACACACTCAACAGAATGAAAAGAAACATTTTTCAGCAAAACTAACTTGGGAGGAGAGGGACCTCACGGGCAGCAGCTCGTTGGGGAGGTGGAGTGCAGCAGCATGTCGCCTCGCCTGCAGCCGGAGAGTGGCGACCATCACCAGTGCATCCGGCCTCTCTTCTCGAACTCTTTGAAGAAAAATACAATTTTTGAGATTGGGAAGAAGATGATTGGGGGATGGGGGTTGGAGCACAGCTCATACCTGCAGTGGTCAACATCACGGCGCCGGCGATGCCGGCTGGACGGCTCCACCGACGGCCACGACGTCCAGCCGCGAGGACCCAGCAGGTGAAGAGGGACGACGGAGGGGAGGAGCGGCCGGCATCATTTCTTAAAATAATAGATTCATAGAGCAGCGAGCAAATCCAGAAAGCAACTCCTTAGAAGGTCAATATGTCATAGACACATACATTACAAAACCTGCAGAGCAGAAATAACCATCATATATTGTATGTTTAGATAAACCTACTTAAGGCCAATATGCTTTGCTGTTGCTTTACAGTCCACTTGTAGACAGACTACAATTAATAAAAAAGGGCAGCTAACAATCATTTTATACCGCATAGGGTGTGTACAAAGCAAGTATTTTTTATAAACCAAAATGAATTATACCTTTGCAATTGAAGTGTAGAATGAGGCTGAACGGTCTTCTGTTGTTTCCCTGCAAAAGGGGAAGTAAAAATAATAATGTAGAATGCACTGGCCAAAGAAAGAATCGTGAGCAGTTTTACGGTCCATGGAGAGAAAACAGACATTTAATGTGCCAGAGAAGTATCGGATCTAAGCATCATAATGCTGCGGCCAAAAAGAAAAACTGTGAGGTAATCAGCCTCCTGTGTGCTTTATTTTACAACAATACCTTCAAAAAATATGATTACCAACAATACTAAAAGCTTGGTTACATTTTAGGCATATTAACAAGAAAGGGATGTTTAAAAGGAATGATCATTTTCTTGCCGCCCAAATTTATATATGTTGTTGTTTTAGTCTCACTGTAGTAAAGGTACTTCCTCAACCGCAAGTTTAGCACCCAGATCTCCATGAGCCACCATTGCCTATAAAACATTTGAAGAAGCTATGCTGAGAACCATTTCTTGAACGCAGTTTTCATGACACAAGCGATCTAAGGAAATTTACATGTGGGAAGGAGAATTAAACAGTATAGGCATCTGAAGCGAGAAATAATTGACTGCATGTTTGGAATTGAATCAGCCCTCGCTTTTGGAATGAAATGTATATCCGCATTAGCACCTGGATATTAGAATAACAAATTAAATATTGAGTAATAATCTCCCATTATAGATTTTGAAGACTTCCATAGATGACAGAACATTACTTTTCAACATTGGCATCCTTCACGAACGAGCCCACGCAGAAATCATCAAATCAACACCATTCCTCAACCTGTCCATACTACTTCAAGGCAATTAGCGACATATTAGACAAGAACACTACTTCTAACCCTACTATTTCTTTTAGACTCGATAAAAACAAGCATGCTCGTGTGTACGTATGCGGTACTCATGAGAACCGTATGCTTTTCATCAACTGAAATCCAACAAGAAAAGCACGAAAGAATCGGGATGAGCATGCTTTCTACCAAATCAAGAAAAAACGAAAATTATTCAGGGGGAATAGATCACCTAGTGGCTAGCTGCAGTTGCAAATCGGTTCCCAAAAATATGAATCCTAAAACTGGAGTTGCAAAGATCTGAAAAGAAACCTTACCTCAAGGGCAACTTGTTGCAGTGGCGCATCAAGATATCCGTCCGTGCCTAAGGAGATGCAAAGCGGCAGAGCGCGTCGGCCACCACCGCCGCCGAGCCGCCGCGCGGCTGCCCCGCATCACCCGCCGCTGCGCTGAGCCCGCCAAAGGGGAGAGAGAGGCGTTGGTCCTGGGATTGGAGGAACGGCAGGGAGGAGGCGGGCGATTAGGGAGAGGAGAGGAGGACGGGATTGGGCAGAAGAGAGGATGGGGATTGGGGAAGCATGGTGACCACGAACGAGCGTGCTGGCTGCCACCGACCGCCGAGTCGCGTGAGCCAAAGTGTGGCGGATCCGCCCCGCGCGAGCACGTCGCCTCCGGTCGTCGCCGGACGAGATCCACCCCGCGCCGGCCCGTCTCCGGCCGTGTCCGGAGCCTCCAGTCGCCGCCGTGGATCCGCCCCGCGCGATCCCGTCTCCGGCCGCTCCCGCCTCACCTCCACCCGCTGGTCGCCGCCTCCATCGGAGCTCACTGCAGGAGATTCTCTCACCTCTGGCGGTTTGGGGAAAAGAGGGACGGGGATTGGGGAGCGAGGAGCGAGGCCAGGATTGGGGAGCTCCTTCGATCTAGATTCTCTCACCTCTGGCGGACAGACGCGGACGAGCGAGCGTGGCTGCCTCCGACCGGCGGCCCCCACGGGTAGCTGGTCCCATACGTCATTGACTTGTTCGGAAGATCATAAAGTGAGAAAACAATTATCGTATCCGACGGCTGTGGTGAAAAGTGGGACTTGAGAGTTACTGTTGCAACCTGATTGGACGACCCAGATTCGTTTGCCCCTTTCAGACCCCCTGGTTGAGAGGGTAGTCTTTGAACATTTATAGGAGAAATGGGCTGTTCCAGACGAGCCAGGACTGGTTAGGATGCTCTTGGAATGTGATGGAATAACATAATTTTGTGATAGCGGTTAACGTCGCAAGCACACGTGTCGCCAACGGGAATACAATTCGTCGCACTAGGTCCATTACCGACTTGGTATCCTTGTCACCAACCACACTCAACACGGCAGCAGTAGGACCGTTTTTCCGTCACGGTCCTAGGCAAGCAAAGATCGCAACGTATCTCTTCCCCACACCCAGCTGTCCACCCACACACACACACGCGAGGAGCAGCTGACCATTCCAAAATCCGAGTCCAAATCCTCCGAGACCTTCCACTTCGACGTCAGCGTGCCCCACCCACCGGCCGCCCCGGAACAAGACGCCAGAAAATACCGAGTCCCCGGTCAGCGGCGGGCGGCGCCACCCGAAGCCGACGAGCCCGCAGCCAAACCCGCATCCCCCACCCACACCCACCAAAACTCCTCCCCAGTTCGAACGCACGCACGCGCTCACGCGCCGCCCGCATGCCCTGCCTGCGCCTCCTCCAACAAGCGCAGCAGGCCAGCAGACTCCCGAGTCCACCTCTCTCCTCCGGGAGTCCTCCCTCGCCGTGGAAACCCGATCGACAAAGCGGCGGCTGAAACCCCAACACCAGCCGACCAACCCCTCGCCGCGCCCCGCATAGGTAGCGCCGGGCGGGGGATTCCACACCGGAGCCTCCGATGCAGCACCACGCGTACAGCCGCCTCGGCAGCCTCGGCGGCGCCGCCGCGGCCCCGTCCCCGCCGTCGTCCCCGCGGCGGGCGTGGGGGAGGAAGGCGTCCGCGAAGGGGGCCGCCACCTCCGCGGCGGCGAGGGCCGCGGCGGCGGGGGCCGGCGCGGGGAGGGCGCGGAGGGCGGCGCGGGCGGTGCTGGCGGCGCTGCTGCGGAGGCAGGCGGTGTTCCTCTTCGCGCCGCTGCTCTACGTCGCGGCCATGCTGCTCTACATGGGCTCCCTCTCCCTCGACGGCGTGCCCCGCATCATCTCGCGCCCGGCCCCCGGGTCCATGTACCGCAGCCCGCAGCTGTACGCCCGACTCCGCGCCGACATGGACGCCGACAACGCCACCGACGCGGTGAGCGCCTCCTCCTCTTCCTTGCTCATCTCTGGCCCGGCAGTGTTGGACTAGGAGTTTATTGACGCTTGTCACAAACTGTTTATTACTCCATTTCGGTGATTTGCGGAATACTGGGTGCTGGGGCTGTGTTTCGTGCTTGGATCATTGGATGCGAAGAATTTTCGGAGCGGCGTAGTTTTGGGAGGGAGTACTTGTTTGGATTGTTGTAGTCCGTGCCTGTCAGGACTACTATGGGTTTGTTTCCTCCCCAATCGCTGCTGAACTACAATACGGCTGTGCAAACGTATGCGGGAATGGATGACAGGGCAAGCCAGCCATGTTTCACCACTCAAAGTCGCTGGGTTCCTTGTATTTTAGTTAGCTGGGAGAAGCTGTGTATCTTGGCCAGAATCAGATAGCTGCAATTTTTCACATAAGTTGCTTTGAGCAATAACATGTGGGGAATGTCACCTATGGGTGTCACATCGAATCACAAGCTGTGATGACTACACCTCATTTATATTTTCCCCTCATTATTATTATTATTATTATTATTATCAGTTATTCAGGTGTAACAGCACCTCAAGGACATATGCTGGTTTCTTCCTGGATAAGCTGCCAAATTCAATGTGGCTGTAAAAACAAAGCATACATAGAAGCCTAGTAAGTAGTAACTAGTAAATGCAATGCACGTCTTGACTAAAATAAACTGGATGAAACATATTACAAGCGTAGGAAGTTCTAAATAAATTTACAACAGTATAACTACTTGCATATTTAGGAATGCCAAGCACGCAACTGTTGTATTTGTGAACTTCACAGAGGATAAAACACCTGATGTAAACTATCCACAAGCAGTCCGCAGTTCTGCTGGTCTGCTGCTTCTAAATTTGAATCATGTGAATGAATGTAACAATGCATGTGGTTAGGACCATCTGGCCAAACACGGCCTTTTTCTATTCGTATGGATGAAACTTGTGTGTCTCATAACCTTCAACTCCAGACCCTTTGTGTTTAGTGGTTGCTCATGATTTACCCATTGCTCAAGGGAAATGGCATAGGTTGGTAGCAGACAATAACAGACACAACTCTTGCTACGTGCTATAACAATACCTTTATTTTGACTGTGGTGAAAGTCTATCTTCGCAGAGGGAGTATACAATAAAGATAGTTGTGCCCCAGTGGTATAGTTTAGAGTTTAATGGCTGTTTATTATTATGGCCTGGGACTTCATGCATTTCACTGTTCATTGGCCTTGATGTATTTGATAATAGGTATCAGGACTTACATTGTGATCTAGTAGATCATGCCTACATGTTCATGTTGTATGTTATAAGAGAATTTGTCTTCCGTTCTATTGTGTTTGTGGGATATGTATTTTGGCGCATCCTGTTACCTATTATTCTAAATTCACATATATATGTATTTTGCATATTATGTTTTATTATTCTCATATTGCTACATTTTTGTAGCTAGCAACTGTATGGCGACATGCTTACAAAGGTGGTGTTTGGCAACCTTGCATAAGAAATAATACCTATGGTATGTCAATTTAAAAGCTTTGAATATTTCTTTGTACTTCTAAATACTAGGTTTGTTCTACTGATAGAGCTTTATGAATTCTGAAGAAGATTAGCTTTGTTTTTCTCCATATTTACCACCAATGATCTCTGGTTTGCAGTAGGGACACTTTTTTAATTTGATTTCCCTGGTGCGAATCCTTTGAAGGTTATAGTTCACAAAACGGAACACTTCATGTATTTGACATATTTAGCCACAATATTTGCATTACTCTATTTTGTTTGTTAGTATACGGCAGATGCCATTTCCCATGATGAACCTCATATCGAAGGAAATATATATCATTTTTTGGTTACTTCTGTGTTTTGGTAGGTTTGCCTGAACCAAATGGTTACATATATGTGGAGGCAAATGGTGGTTTGAATCAGCAAAGGACATCGGTATTTACTTTTCCCAAGAAAATCAGATTGTAAATTTTCAATGTACAATGGGTTGGTCACATATATTTCCTGTTGTTTTGTAGATATGCAATGCAGTCGCAGTTGCTGGTTTTCTGAACGCAACTCTTATAATCCCAAATTTCCACTATCACAGCATTTGGAGGGATCCTAGGTCTATTTCTATCTGATATCCATGATGATGATTGTGATCCTTAATAATGCTACTGTGTTCTTGTATGCCCTCCACCATCTGTATATAATCTTGTTGTACCATGACATTTGGTTAGGATTGATATATTTGAATTTATCGTAGTTGACAGTTTTCCTGAACAACAAGAATGACACTGCACTAACTTTACATGCATGTCTATTTGATATGCACGATTTTTTAAAGGATGAGTTGTATACTACTCCAAATTAACAATTATTGGCCAGATTCACACTAGAGAGCTCAAATTGTTAGCTATGGACTGTTATCCTTTTCTTTTTGCATGATGTACTGTCAGACTATGCTCAATGGCTGAAACAAAATGAATTATCCACGTAGGCACTTAGTCAATTTTACGAACTACTTGGGAAACCATTCGAAATAATACCTTTTTCTTTGAAGTCTATCTTTTGTTAGCTATGCAGAACTTCAGTGTTCTGGTGGTTCTGAAAAATAAAATACCGTTTATTATAAAATAAATCTCAGAAGTGTTGGAATATGGTGTTTTCTTGAAAGTTTG
This sequence comes from Lolium perenne, assembly GCF_019359855.2. Classification (NCBI taxonomy): domain Eukaryota; kingdom Viridiplantae; phylum Streptophyta; class Magnoliopsida; order Poales; family Poaceae; genus Lolium; species Lolium perenne. Next base: position 273,603,631 of record NC_067246.2, on the reverse strand, counting down.
GGTCTTAGTTCAATTTTAATTTAGTTTCTACTAAGTTTGTCTACAATATCAAAGGTTAGATACTAATATTTAATTAATTGTTTGTTCGTACAGCAAATTTAGTGATATTTATGATGCGGATCACTTTGTCCAACGTTTGAAAAATGATGTCCGAGTGGTTGACAAGGTGCCTGAATTCATAATGGAGCGGTTTAGTCACAATATGAGTAATGTTTTTAATTTCAAGATAAAGGCTTGGTCTCCTGTTGAATACTACAGAGATGCTGTTCTTCCGAAGTTGATTGAAGAAAGGTGAGTTAAAGTCAAATTGGTTATTGCAGTTCTGAAGAAGATGCACTTCAGGCATTATTCATTTTAACCGGTATATGACCTTTTAACAGTATTGTCTGTAAATTATAGGCTCATTAGGATATCGCCTTTTGCAAATCGGCTGTCATTTGATGCTCCGCCTGCTGTTCAACGACTGAGATGCCTTGCTAACTTTGAAGCCTTAAAGTTTTCTAAACCAATCACCACTTTATCCGACACTTTAATATCTCGGATGAGAGCAAAAAGCACGGAAAACAACGGAAAATATGTAGCGGTACATCTCCGTTTTGAAGAGGTTGGTTTTCTTCTATAAAAGATGTGTGCTTCATGTTTCTTAGTCTGCTTATGAACCTACAAGACTTACTAAGGCGGGTTTAGGGTGACTACCAGGTCCTAGTTACTTTCACTGTGTTGAGAAATCGACACATTCTTCTGTCAGAATTTCACTTCTGAAGTATGGCTTGCACATGCTTATCTGACAAAGAACTGTCATCCACTGTGTTTTTTACAGGATATGGTTGCTTTCTCTTGCTGTGTCTTTGACGGTGGTGATGAGGAGAAGAAGGAATTGGATGTGGCCAGGGAAAGAGGCTGGCGTGGTAAATTTACTAGGCCCGGACGTGTAATAAGGCCTGGAGCAATAAGGATGAATGGGAAATGTCCACTTACACCTTTGGAGGTATGCTATGTAATGGCAGTGTTACTTCTTTGAAAGATGCTTCAGGAATTTCATTATGAAGTGAATACAAGATATATTTGCAGCAAGTTTATTCTGATCTCGACAATAGTCGGTGCTGATTTTGTGTCACAAAGACTTACATGTCCATGATGTGTGGTGTTTAGGTCGGATTAATGCTTCGTGGAATGGGTTTCAGTAATAACACTTCCATCTATTTGGCTTCTGGAAAGATATATAAAGCAGAGAAGAACATGGCTCCTCTTCTTGAAATGTTCCCTCTCTTACAGACAAAAGAAACATTGGCATCAGATGAAGAACTTGCTCCTTTCAAGGTTTGTAGGAATCAGAGATGCAAAATTTTATTTACTGAACTTTGAAGTATGCTGCTCTAACATAGTGCATGCTTTCCAGAATTTCTCCTCGAGGATGGCGGCTATTGACTACAGTGTCTGTGTGCATAGTGAGGTTTTCGTGACTACTCAAGGCGGAAATTTTCCTCAATTTCTTCTTGGTCACAGAAGATACTTGTATGGTGGGCATTCAAAGACAATTAAGCCTGATAAAAGAAGATTGGCCATACTCTTTGACAGTCCACGTATCGGGTATGTTAATTGTGGTTCGTGGCCAGTTCTTCACATTGAAGCCTTGGATATTTTTGTATTTCTTCATTTTGAAATCCTAAATCGTATTTTATTGAAGCTGCACTCCCCTTTTATGCAGATGGAAGTCATTGAGACGCCAGTTGCTTAATATGAGGTCACACAGCGATGCCAAGGGTATTCAGATGAAAAGAGCAAATGAATCTATATACTCATTTCCATGCCCTGACTGCATGTGCCGTTCCAATAAATCAGAACACTCTAAACCCATCCAGGCTAGATAGTATCTGCCTTGACTGCTTTGACTGATCCTGATTCTTTTTGACATCATAGTACAGTATGCTCATTCTTTCCGTGCAGTCTGGTGGTGTGATGTTCCTCATCAGACACCCCTATTGCAGTGTTCCACTCCCTCCCCCCATGTCGACTTTTGCAGAGACATGTTCAGGCTATATTCACGTGGGCTAATTCTGGGGCTAACAATACACTGATCTCCTCTATACTAGATGTATCTCTTAGGTCTTAACCATCTCTAGGGCTACTTCTTGACAATGTAGTGTCAATCTTCATGTTGTGTTTGTAGTTCTCCTTGTACATTGCTCAGCTAGGAAGCAAACACAAATTGTGATATATGAATTTTGAAGGGAAGACACACATTGTTCGCATTGTTCTGCTTGTCTATGATTTTATCTGATGCTGGCCCCTTCTCTCAATGTATTTTTATTGTCTATTCTTTGGAGTGGTACAATGCAGAGTAGATGGTAGATTATTCCAGGGTTTCATTGCTGTGTAACTTGGTTGCGCTGCTACAGAAGATGAGAAGACAAATTATGGTCAATGCAAAGAAGGAAGGACCCAAAAGGTGAGTGGAGATTTGGTGCACATGGACCCTTTTTTTAAAATAAAAAACATCGTATTTCTAAGGTGAGTGGAGATTTGGTGCACATGGTACATGTCTCATTGGACACTGTCTGAGCAACCAGGTATCCAGGTACAGAGGTAAACAAGTACTCCGTATTTGGAGTATCGTATTTTGTTTACATTTCTCTGCGCCTGTGTCATTGTGGACTGTCTGAAGGACAGTGGTAAACAAGTCTTTTGAGTGAGTATTTTGTTGAGTACTTTATTACGTAGAGGACGCAAAGTCACAAAGCGGCAGTTATGTAAAGCAGCTTTCATGTCAAGTCCGGCTACATGCTCGGTTTGGCGGTTTGCAATACATGGCGCTGTACTCTACGGGGATGATAGCACTTCTGAGAAGAAGCTGGTGATTTGCGAATAACCTTTTTCCCCGTGAAATCTCTGATGGATTTGAAAACGAAACTGCTGGGCGTCCCCCGGGGATCTGATTTCCCAGCCCCGGGTCCCCAGCCGTCGGATCAATCATTTTGACGGTTAGATTTGCATGTAGCAAAAAAACATCTCCGGCAGCAAAAAATCACCCCCGGCAGCAAATGACTGAAGCAAAAAACGGTTCATCTATGAAACAAAAAAAAAAGCTGGGCTCGTCGGAGACCTCGCCGGAGACCACGTAGCAAACATATTACATAGATGTAGCAAAACTGCAAAATAAATTGTAGCAATTTTTTTATTCATATGCTGCAAATCCTCTTAAGACATTAACGGAGACCTCGCCTGCAGCCGGCAGCAGCGCCGTCCGAGGTTGCAGCAACTCCGTCCGTCCAGGACAGCAACGCTAGAAGCCGCTAGTAGCAACGCCCTATGCCAATGGTAGCAAAAATCTACCATCCGCCGGTAGCAATGTCGAACACCTTAAAATAGCAAAACCATCCTTCGCAGGTAGCAACGCCGCAAGCCTAAGGCAGCAAGCAATCCCTAACGTAGCAACACTGCCGCGCCATGGCAACACCGTTGTGCACAGCCGGTAGCAAAGGCAACCTGGCAGGACCTCGCCCCACCGCTGCTAGGAGATGGTCGAGGAAGGAGGAGTACGTGTGGGGCGCCGCCGGATGTCATTAGCATCAGAGGGAGCCGGGGTCGGCCGTAGCTGCAAAGGACGGCGACGGGCGTGGCTAGAGCTTGGGGCGCGGCGGAGGACGGCGAGCGCCGTCGCGGCGTCCTTCTTCCCGCGCGGGCCGCTCGTCTCGAGCAGGGCCACGAGCAGCGGGACCGCCCGGCGCGGCCGACGGTGGCGGCGCAGCTCGTCGGGCTGAGCGAGGCGGAGGAGGGCCGTCTCGAGCGAGGCCACGACGGCGGGACCGCCCCGGTGCGGCCGACGGCGGCGACCGCGGCGCCGTCCCGAGCTGAAGCGAGCGGAGGAGGGCGCGGCGGCGTCCTCGCGCGGCGGGGAGGCGGCGGCCGCGGCGCCGTCGAGCTGGGCGAGGCGGAGGAGGGCGCGGCGGCATCCTCGCGCGGCGGGGGAGGCGGCGGCCGCGGCGCCGTCGAGCTGGGCGAGGCGGAGGAGGGCGCAGGCGGCGTTTTCGCACGCTGGTGTGGAAGAGATAAGGAGGTGACGTGGCTTATTTTTGACCAAGTGATCGGGGCAAAATCGCACGTCGCGCGACCCGGAGGCTGCGAGACGCACAGCCCCGGGGGAATCTAATCATTTTCCATTTGAAAACGGCATTTGCTGGATCCTCTTTCCAGATATCCATCTTCGAGCAGCAGCCTAATGGTAGTGAATCAAACGCTTCTCAACAGGCTAAACTAACTTCTTTACGTAGCTGGCATCGACTGACATGATTTCAGGCTAAAGTGGCTCCCTAAGTCGACTTCAGGGTACCGAATCTCGCGAGTGCGAATATAAAGATTGTAGATCTGTTTGGCTCTTTTAAGACAACACCCTTTCACCCCAAACAAAGGTTACATTTCTACTTCAGTGCACCAAGCTTTCACCCCAAGTAAAATTAATTTTTGTTACACTTTTGTACATCAGGCTTTCAATGGAGTGCACTATGTAGAACAGGTTTTTTGAACCAATTGGTTGTTGACCATGTGTAGAGCAATGGAGTTGAGTTGACTATCAACTACTTCTCTTTTATAAGTTTTCAATATCGTGGGGTTTGTACCCTTTCTTGATGATTCTCCATAGCTCATTAGAGGCAATGCCCACACATGAGTGAAACTCAAATTGCCATTTAATAAATCACTAACATCAAGCTTAGGTGGATCACATCTAGTGTTTATATGAGGGTGAGGGATAGGTGGGTTGGGGGGAGCGCCACTTTTTAGCATGATACTCCCTCTTCCCACCATCTCCCTTTAGGGAAGAGGCGCTAGAGGCCTTAGCTTTATCAAGTTCATCACCATCCACAAGTTTTTTACTAGAGGGTGAGTCCGAAGGTTTACCCGCTAATAAAAAGTCTGTGTCCTCTAGGATGGGAATAACGGGAGGGCTTTCGCCGCCATTAGCCCTACGATTAGTTCTCGCATTGCTACCATTTGAGCATCCATGGAAGATTTCAAGGTAGTTTCCAAAGCCTTGAGATCGTCCATGGACACCGGCTTACCGACCTCCTCCTTATCCCCATCGTTCGGCATACTCTTAGGCGGTTAAGTACGAAATAAGAGCCGGGGCTCTTATACCAATTAAAAGGATCGTATGCCGCACCTAGCTGCCAAATTTTAGTTCCTTTTCAATTTAGGCTTTTCACAAAAGGTAATTTTTCTAGATATGCAACTAAGTGAATTTACCTAGATGACAAGCTACCACTAAGCAAGATGCAATGTAGACAATAAAGAATAAAGGTAACCGAGAGTGAAACACGCGGATACACAAGGGATGATTCCCGTAGTTCCTTCTTTTTGAGGGGTAGTACGTTTACGTTGGAGAGGTGTGGTTTCCACGAAGGCCATACCAACGATACAAATGCCTCACCTTATTCTCCAGTGAGCACCGCCACAAAGGCCTAGCTCACTGATCCACTAAGGGATTTCCTTGAGGCGAAAAGCGGGAGTTTACAAGGTTCTTGGGGCACGTATCCACAACCGAATTGGGGGCTCCCAAGGCTGTTACAACACAACAAGTTATCAATGGTGTAAATAACAACTAGGGTTTCCAAAGGAAACTCTAGCCAAAGGGCCTCAAGTGAATGAGGGGGAAATTCAAATCGCTTTGGTGAGGATGTAGATCTTGGTCTTCTCCTTCGATTCTCCAAAGATCAAGAACTTTGGGTGGTTGAGGGAGGAGATCTAGTGAAAATCGTGGCTCAGCTAGTACCGCCCCCGGGAATTTGTCCATAAGAAGAGCTCGAAGCAGGCTCCAGCACTAGTGATGCTCGAGCCCAACGGTAGTGCCGCCCATACACTGGTAGTCAGGGTTGGGATTCGGAGTCGGATCGATTTTTGTCAGGCAGAATCGAGTCGTAGTATCGAATCGTAGAATCTGGGATCCTACCATACTTACTCAGAGAAGAACTTTTTATCACATAGAAAGTTTGTGTAATAGTATAATGGAGATAAAAATTCTAATACATAAAGTTTCTAGCAATAGATCATTTGAGATTTCGTAGGTAAATAAAGGGTAGTAAAGCAAGTGAAAAGGGCTTGGGATGTTTAAGTAGTATCCTTGTATGGTTTTACGGATGGAAAAATAATGAGTTAGTAGAATCGAAAAAATCCATAAAAGGGATCGAGATTCTACATTATTCTAAAGGATTCTATGATTCGGATCAGGGCTCAACATGGGTTCTACGCGATTTGGATTCATAGTGGGATTTGGATCGATACGGTAGAATTTTGGTAGTAGGATCAGGATTCTGACTACCCAGCAGCAGTGCCGCTCGAGGATAGCGGGAGTGCCTTCCTGACATGGGTATGCCTACGGGGCATGTCGTATGAATACCCCTGGTTTGTAGTGGATCAGGAAAGCCCATGGACTCGAAGCTTTGGAGGCCTAGAAGATTGAAGATCCTCGAATTAGGAAGATAGAGTTATTATAGGAAACTTGTATCAATATAGGGAAAAATCCCAACGCGGCCTGATAATTTGTACTTGTACGACACAGAAAAGTCTCGGCTTCACCTCCTATATAAAGGGGAAGCCGAGGGTGGAAGAGGGATCGAATCATTGTAACCCTAGCCACCGTAAGAGTTGAGCACCTTTGTTCGGCTTGAAACCTTCGAGATCTACTTACCCTCTACTTTCTACGAAATCCTAAGTCTACAATACGTAGGCATTGACGAGTTAATCCCTCATCACTCCCACCCCCAGCGGTAGCGCCGCCTGGCTTGCACGGCAGTGCACCCCGACGATGAACTCTGGAGGCCAGTGGCATTACCGCCCCTGGGGTGGCGGTAGTGCCGCCCAGCCGCCGCCCTGATGTGGAGGGTAGTGCCGCCCAACTGGTAAAACTGGCACTTTTTTCTCCTTTGTAGGGGGGGGTGTCGATGCCGATGGTGATATTTGAATAGAATCTCTGCATCCCGCTTAACATATTTTTAAATGATCATCGGTGTTGTCGCCAAACACACAACACCCTAGAGATCATGAAATGTTGTTTCAGCAACACCATAACCTACGGTTGTAGGCGGCGCCCACTTCCCGTCCCGTAGAAGAAATTTTAGTGCAAAAATACTTACAAAACCGATCATAATTTAAGCTAGCTTAGTAAAAACATATGCCCACAACCCGTGCTGCTTGCCACCCTATCATAAACCAACGCCTTCGGAATATCGACCTTACTTATCTCGATATCGCCAATCTCATCATGCATGGGTGATCCTTGGCGTAACATATTGGCATTTTTATGTCGGGAATCATAAACGAAGTGGTAATATGTTCTTTATGTGCGGTGGTGTTGTTGGAGATATGCCCAAGAGGCAATAATAAAAGTGGTTATTATATATCTTTATGTTTATGATAAATGTTTATATACCATGCTATAATTGTATTAACCGAAACATTGATACATGTGTGTTATGTAAACAAACAAATGAGTCCCTAGTAAGCCTCTTAACTAGCTTGTTGATTAATAGATGATTAGTTTCATAATCATGAACATTGGATGTTATTAATGACAAGGTTATATCATTATATGAATGATGTAATGGACACACCCAATTAAGCGTAGCATAAGATCACGTCATTAAGTTATTTGCTATAAGCTTTCGATACATAGTTACCTAGTCCTTATGACCATGAGATCATGTAAATCACTTATGCCGGAAAGGTACTTTGATTACATCAAACGCCACTGCGTAAATGGGTGGTTATAAAGGTGGGATTAAGTATCCGGAAAGTATGAGTTGAGGCATATGGATCAACAGTGGGATTTGTCCATCCCGATGACGGATAGATATACTCTGGGCCCTCTCGGTGGAATGTCGTCTAATGTCTTGCAAGCATATGAATAAGTTCATAAGAGACCACATACCACGGTACGAGTAAAGAGTACTTGTCAGGAGACGAGGTTGAACAAGGTATAGAGTGATACCGATGATCAAACCTCGGACAAGTAAAATATCGCGTGACAAAGGGATTTGGTATCGTATGTGAATGGTTCATTCGATCACTAAGTCATCGTTGAATATGTGGGAGCCATTATGGATCTCCAGATCCCGCTATTGGTTATTGGTCGGAGTGAGTACTCCACCATGTCCGCATAGTTCGCGAACCGTAGGGTGACACACTTAAAGTTGGATGTTGAAATGGTAGAACTTGAATATGGAATGGAGTTCGAATATTTGTTCGAAGTCCCGGATGAGATCTCGGACATCACGAGGAGTTCCAGAATGGTCCGGAGAATAAGATTCATATATAGCAAGTCATTTTATGTGATTTAAAATGATCCGGAAGGTTCTATGGAAGGTTCTAGAAGGTTCTAGAAAAGTCCGGAAGAAACCACTAAGGAAGGCGGAGTCCCGGAGGGACTCCACCTCCCATGGCCGGCCAACCCTAAGGGGGAGGAGTCCCAAGTGGACTCCCCTATGGGGGCCGGCCACCCACCCCCCAGATGGAAGGGGGGAATCCCACCCAAGTGGGATTCCCACCTTGGGTAGGTTTCCCTATCACAAGGAAGGTTTTGGGTTCGGGTCTTATTCGGAGACTTGTAGTCCAACACTTGGGGCTTCCACCTATATAATGAGGGGCCAAGGGGAGGGGGCCGGCCACCCAAAGACCACAAGGTGACCGCACCCCTTAGTGGCCGGCGCCCCCCTCTCCCAAACCCTAGCGGCCCTCTCTCCTCCACCACATCCCGCACGCTTAGCGAAGCTCCACCGGATTTCTCCACCACCACCGACACCACGCCGTCGTGCTGTCGGATTCAAGAGGAGCTACTACTTCCGCTGCCCGCTGGAACGGGGAGGTGGACGTTGTCTTCATCAACAACCGAACGTGTGACCGAGTACGGAGGTGCTGCCCGTTCGTGGTGCCGTGATCAAGATCTTCTACGCGCTTTTGCAAGCGGCAAGTGATCGTCTACCGCAGCAACAAGAGCCTCATCTTGTAGACTTTGGAATCTCTTCAAGGGTGAGACTTGATAATCCCCTCGTTGCCACCGTCTTCTAGATTGCATCTTGGCTTGGATTTCGTGTTCGCGGTAGGAAATTTTTTGTTTTCTATGCTACGTTATCCTACAGTGGTATCAGAGTCGTGTCTATGCATAGATGGTTGCACGAGTAGAACACAATGGTTTTGTGGGCGTTGATGCTTTTGTTATCTTTAGTTTGACTACTTTGCATCTTTGTGGCATAGTGGGATGAAGCGGCTCAGGCTAACTTTACATGACCGTGTTCATGAGATTTGCTCCACGCTCGACATGCAACTTGTATTGCATAAGTGGCTTTGCGGGTGTCTGTCTCTCCTACTATAGTGAAGATTTAATTTACTCTTCTATTGACAACACTAGTATCACCGTTGTGGTTCATGTTCGTAGGTAGATTGGATCTTACTCGAAAACCCTAAACCACGTAAAATATGCAAACCAAATTAGAGAACGTCTAACTTGTTTTTGCAGGGTTTGGTGATGTGATATGGCCATAATGTGATGATGACTATGTATGAGATGATCATTATTGTATTGTGGCAACCGGCAGGAGCCTTATGGTTGTCTTTAAATTTCATGTTGAGTAGTATTTCAAAGTAGTTGTAATAGTTGCTACATGGAGGACAATCATGAAGACGGCGCCATTGACCTTGATGCTTCGCCGACGATGATGGAGATCATGCCCGTTGATGATGGAGATCATGTCCGTGCTTTGGAGATGAAGATCAAAGGCGCAAAGACAAAAGGGCCATATCATATCACAAATGAACTGCATGTGATGTTAATCCTTTTATGCATCTTATTTTGCTTAGATCGCGACAGTAGCATTATAAGATGATCCCTCTCACTAAAATATCAAGATAATAAAGTGTTCATCCTTAGTAGCACCGTTGCCAAGACTTGTCGTTTCGAAGCATCTCGTGATGATCGGGTGTGATAGATTCAACAAGTGCATACAACGGGTGCAAGACAGTTTTGCACATGCGGATACTAAGGTGGCCTTGACGAGCCTAGCATGTACAGACATGGTCTCGGAACACGTGATACCGAAAGGTAGAGCATGAATCATATGATTGATATGATGAACACTTTGAGTGTTCGCCATTGAAGTTACATCTTGTCTCGTGATGATCGGACTTGGTGTGGTGGATTTGGTTCGTGTGATCACTAAGACAATGCGAGGGATATTGTTTTGAGTGGGAGTTCACCTAGTTTTTAATTATGTTGAATTAAAATTTGAACTCAATTTGTCATAAACATTAGTCTAAACTATTGCAAATATGTTGTAGATATGGCGTCCTCAATCAATTTTAACCAGTTCCTAGAGAAAGAAAAGCTTAAGAGCAACGGTAGCAACTTCACCGACTGGTTCCGTCATGTGAGGATCTTCCTCAATGGCGGAAATCTGCAATATGTGCTTGATGCATCGCTAGGTGACCCTCCTGCAGAAACTGAAACCGATGAAGTAAAGAATGTTTACGCGACTCGGAAAACTCGGTACTCTCAAGTTCAGTGTGCCATCCTATGCAGTCTGGAAGCCGATCTTCAAAAACGTTTTGAGCACCACGATCCACATGAGTTAATCAATAAGTTGAAGACTATCTTTGAAACTCATGCGGCCGTGGAATGCTATGAAGCATCGAAACACTTCTTCATTTGCATGATGGAAGAAGGCAGCTCCGTTAGTGAGCACATGCTCGCCATGGCCAAGGCATCTTACGAAGAAACTCAGTGTCTTGGGAATAGTGATTCCTAACAGACTGGGGATTAATCGTGTCCTTCAATCACTACCACCTAGTTACAAGAACTTTGTGATGAACTACAATATGCAGAACATGAACAAAGAGTTACCTGAACTCTTCTCCATGCTGAAATCTGCTGAGATTGAGATCAAGAAAGAGCACCAAGTGTTGATGGTCAACAAGACCACCAGTTTCAAGAAACAGGGCAAGTCTAAAGGCAAGAACAAGAAGAGTGGCAAGAAAGCTGCCACGTCTCCTGTGAAACCTAAGGCGGCCCTAAGCACGATCTTGAGTGCTATTATCGCAAGGAGAAGGGACACTGGAAGCATAATTGCTCCAAGTATTTGGCGGATCTGAAGAGCGGCCTTGTCAAGAAGAAGAAAGAAGGTATATATGATATACATGTTATAGATGTTTATCTTACTGGTTCTCGTACTAGTACCTGGGTATTTGATACTGGTTCGGTTGCTCATATTTGTAACTCGAAACAGGAACTAAAGAATAAACGAAGACTACTAAAGGATGAAGTGACCATGCGCGTTGGAAATGGATCCAAAGTCGATGTGATCGCTGTCGGCACACTTCCTCTACATCTACCTTCGGGATTAGTTTTAAGCCTCAATAATTGTTATTTTGTACCCGCGTTGAGCATGAACATTATATCTGGATCTTGTTTAATGCAAGACGGTTATTCATTCAAGTCTGAGAATAATGGTTGTTCTATTTTTATGAATAATATCTTTTATGGTCGAGCACACGAAAAAGAATGGCTTATTTCTGTTAGATCTCGATAGTAGTGATACACATATACATAACATTGATGCTAAGCGAATTAAATTGAATGATAATTCTACTTATATGTGGCACTGTCGTCTTGGTCATATTGGAGTGAAACGCATGAAGAAACTCCATACCGATGGATTACTTGAATCACTTGACTTTGAGTCACTTGATAGATGCGAAGCATGTCTAATGGGAAAAATGACTAAGACTCCATTCTCTGGTATTATGGAGCGAGCTACTGACTTATTGGAAATCATACATACCGATGTGTGCGGACCAATGAGTGTAGCATCGCGCGGTGGTTATCGTTATGTTCTAACCTTCACATATGATCTGAGTAGATACGGGTATATCTATTTCATGAAACATAAATCCGAAACTTTTGAGAAGTTTAAGGAATTCCAAAGTGAAGTAGAAAATCAACGTAACAAGAAGATTAAATTTCTACGATCTGATCGCGGAGGTGAATATCTGAGTTATGAGTTTGGCATGCATTTAAAGAAATGCGGAATACTTTCACAATTGACACCGTCGGGAACACCACAACGAAACGGTGTGTCCGAACGTCGTAATCGAACTCTCTTAGATATGGTTCGTTTTATGATGTCTCTTACTGATTTGCCGTTATCATTTTGGAGTTATGCATTAGAGACAGCCGCATTCACTTTAAATAGAGCACCATCAAAATCCGTTGAAACGACACCGTATGAATTATGGTTTAATAATAAACCTAAGCTGTCGTTCCTGAAAGTTTGGGGTTGCGAAGCCTATGTAAAAAAGTTACAACCGGACAAGCTAGAACCCAAAGCGGAGAAATGCATCTTCATAGGATACCCTAAGGAAACTATAGGGTACACTTTCTATCACAGATCCGAAGGCAAGATCTTTGTTGCTAAGAACGGAACCTTTCTTAAGAAAGAATTTCTCACTAAAGAAGTGACTGGAAGAAAAGTAGAACTCGATGAGATTGAAGAATCTCTGCTCGTTCATCAGAATAGCGCAGTACCGGAAGATGTTCCTGTGCAGCCTACACAGACAACAGAGGAAGCTAATGATAATGATCATGAAACTTCAAATAAGACAACTACTGAACCTCGCAGATCGGCAAGGGAACGTGCCACTCCTGAATGGTATGATCCTTGTCTAAATGTCATGATTGTGGATAACAATGATGAAGACCCTGCGACGTATGAAGAAGCGATGATGAGCCCAGATTCCAACAAATGGCAAGAAGCCATGAAATCCGAAATGGGATCCATGTATGATAACAAAGTATGGACTTTGGTAGACTTACGATAGCTGAAAGAAATTTGTCGAGAATAAATGGATCTTCAAGAGAAAAATAGATGTTGATGGTAATATTACTGTCTATAAAGCTCGACTTGTCGCAAAGGGTTTCCGACAAATTCAAGGTGTTGACTACGATGAGACTTTCTCACCTGTAGCGAAGCTCAAATCTGTGAGGATTTTGTTAGCAATAGCTGCATTTTTCGATTATGAGATTTGGCAGATGGATGTCAAAACGGCGTTCCTTAATGGAGACATTGAGGAAGAGTTGTATATGGTACAACCCAAAGGTTTTGTCGATCCTAAAAATGCTGACAAAGTATGCAAACTTCAGCGTTCAATCTATGGACTGAAGCAAGCATCGAGAAGTTGGAACCGACGTTTTGATAAGGTGATCAAAGACTTCGGGTTTATACAGTGTCATGGAGAGGCCCGTATTTACAAGAAAGTGAGTGGGAGCTCTGTAGCATTCCTGATATTATATGTAGATGACATATTATTGATTGGGAATGATATAGAACTATTAAGCAGTGTAAAGGGTTATTTGAATAATAGTTTTTCAATGAAAGACCTTGGTGAAGCATCATATATATTAGGCATCAAGATTTATAGAGATAGATCAAGACGTCTAATAGGGCTATCACAGAGTACATATCTGGACAAGATTCTAAAGAAGTTTAGAATGGACGAAAGTAAGAAAGGATTCTTACCTATGTTACCAGGCAAGGTCTTGAGTAAGACTCAAGGTCCGGCTACGAGCGAGAAGAAAGAGAAAGGATGAGTCAAATCCCCTATGCCTCGGCGATAGGCTCTATCATGTATGCCATGCTATGTACAAGACCGGATGTAGCACATGCTTTGTTAGTTTGACTAGTAGATATCAAAGTGATCCAGAATGGAACAACCGGACAGCGGTCAAGAATATCCTGAAGTACTTGAAAAGAACTAAGGATATGTTTCTTTGTTATGGAGGTGACCAAGAGCTCGTTGTAACAAGTTACACCGATGCAAGTTGGAACAACGATCCCGATGACTCTAAGTCACGGTCTGGGTACGTGTTTATATTGAATGGTGTTGCGATGAAGTGGGCAAGCTCGAAGCGGTGCACGGTGGCGAAATCCTCAACGAGAATCGGAGTACATAGCGGCTTCGGAGGCTTCATCGAAGCGGTATGGATGAAGAGGTTCATTATAGAGCTCGGTGTGGTTCCTAGTGCATTGGACCCACTAGTCAACTACTGTGACAACATGGGTGCCATCGCCAATGCACAAGAACCAAGGTCACACAAGAGGCTGAAGCATATCAAGCTGCGTTATCATTCGATTCGCAAGTACATCGAAGATGGAGAAGTAAAGATTTGCAAAGTACACACTGATCTGAATGTAGCAGATCCGTTGACTAAAGCTCTCCCTAGGGCAAAGCATGACCAACACCAGAATGCCATGGGTGTTAGGTACCTTACAATGTAATCTAGATTATTGACTCTAGTGCAAGTGGGAGACTGTTGGAGATATGCCCAAGAGGCAATAATAAAAGTGGTTATTATATATCTTTATGTTTATGATAAATGTTTATATACCATGCTATAATTGTATTAACCGAAACATTGATACATGTGTGTTATGTAAACAAACAAATGAGTCCCTAGTAAGCCTCTTAACTAGCTTGTTGATTAATAGATGATTAGTTTCATAATCATGAACATTGGATGTTATTAATGACAAGGTTATATCATTATATGAATGATGTAATGGACACACCCAATTAAGCGTAGCATAAGATCACGTCATTAAGTTATTTGCTATAAGCTTTCGATACATAGTTACCTAGTCCTTATGACCATGAGATCATGTAAATCACTTATGCGGGAAAGGTACTTTGATTACATCAAACGCCACTTGCGTAAATGGGTGGTTATAAAGGTGGGATTAAGTATCCAGAAAGTATGAGTTGAGGCATATGGATCAACAGTGGGATTTGTCCATCCCGATGACGGATAGATATACTCTGGGCCCTCTCGGTGGAATGTCGTCTAATGTCTTGCAAGCATATGAATAAGTTCATAAGAGACCACATACCACGGTACGAGTAAAGAGTACTTGTCAGGAGACGAGGTTGAACAAGGTATAGAGTGATACCGATGATCAAACCTCGGACAAGTAAAATATCGCGTGACAAAGGGATTTGGTATCGTATGTGAATGGTTCATTCGATCACTAAGTCATCGTTGAATATGTGGGAGCCATTATGGATCTCCAGATCCCGCTATTGGTTATTGGTCGGAGTGAGTACTCAACCATGTCCGCATAGTTCGCGAACCGTAGGGTGACACACTTAAAGTTGGATGTTGAAATGGTAGAACTTGAATATGGAATGGAGTTCGAATATTTGTTCGAAGTCCCGGATGAGATCCCGGACATCACGAGGAGTTCCGGAATGGTCCAGAGAATAAGATTCATATATAGGAAGTCATTTTATGTGATTTAAAATGATCCGGAAGGTTCTATGGAAGGTTCTAGAAGGTTCTAGAAAAGTCCGGAAGAAACCACTAAGGAAGGCGGAGTCCCGGAGGGACTCCACCTCCCATGGCCGGCCAACCCTAAGGGGGAGGAGTCCCAAGTGGACTCCCCTATGGGGGCCGGCCACCCACCCCCCACATGGAAGGGGGGAATCCCACCCAAGTGGGATTCCCACCTTGGGTAGGTTTCCCTATCACATGGAAGGTTTTGGGTTCGGGTCTTATTCGGAGACTTGTAGTCCAACACTTGGGGCTTCCACCTATATAATGAGGGGCCAAGGGGAGGGGCCCGGCCACCCAAAGACCACAAGGTGGCCGCACCCCTTAGTGGCCGGCGCCCCCCTCTCCCAAACCCTAGCGGCCCTCTCTCCTCCACCACATCCCGCACGCTTAGCGAAGCTCCGCCGGATTTCTCCACCACCACCGACACCACGCCGTCGTGCTGTCGGATTCAAGAGGAGCTACTACTTCCGCTGCCCGCTGGAACGGGGAGGTGGACGTCGTCTTCATCAACAACCGAACGTGTGACCGAGTACGGAGGTGCTGCCCGTTCGTGGTGCCGTGATCAAGATCTTCTACGCGCTTTTGCAAGCGGCAAGTGATCGTCTACCGCAGCAACAAGAGCCTCATCTTGTAGGCTTTGGAATCTCTTCAAGGGTGAGACTCGATAATCCCCTCGTTGCCACCGTCTTCTAGATTGCATCTTGGCTTGGATTTCGTGTTCACGGTAGGAAAATTTTTGTTTTCTATGCTACGTTATCCTACAGGTGTAAAAAATATGAGGTAAATATCAACCAAACTAGTGATTGTTGCATCTAAAGAACCTTGTACAAAAACAACATATGTTTGTTTCCTTAACCATGTTGTGCAATCAAGCAGATAACATCCCTGTAGATGCAACAAGGGTCATCCAACAAAGATATGCTCCTTTCCCTCCTCTAATGAACCCTATCTGCCACTGCAAGTTTCTTTCGCCTACTATCCCAAGACTATTGATTCCCCTCCTCTTCGCCTCCTGTCGAGAGGTGGGGAACCCCGGTTCTGGGTGTCTGGCATGTAGGCGGAAGCAAATTTCAAGGTTTCGTGTATGTGCCATCTTTATGGGGTCAATGGTGGCGCATCAAATAAAGTATAACCGGCTCCTCCCCTTTCTCGATGTTGTGCTTGGCGGCATCGAGGGGCCAGTGGGAGGTGTTCATATCCAGGTTGTTGCTCCAATGTGGTGGTTTTGTTGGTTCATGGTCCCCATCACCGATGGGTTGGTTTTCCCAACGGAGACAATACTTCTCATCTGGTTGCCCCCTATGCGTCTTCTTGGGGTTATGTTCCCTGTTCCTCCCGGCAACAAACACTCGACCGTGAGCGTGAATCGATGTGTCGACTACGGTGTCACAAAGGAGGTTGTCTCTTCGGATCCAACGACTTAGTAGTTGATCTATTCTCCTGTGCTTCCCTCCCGGTTCAATGGCGGCATCAAAATGAGTGGTGATGGATTATGTTCCAAGGATTTGCTCCTAGTAGCTTGCTTCTATGTTGTATATTTTGGAGGGGCGTGCGTGTTCAGGACAAATGTCTAGATGTTTGTGGTGTTAAAAAAAAATTATCTTCTTTATTAGTACTATATTGGAAACATTGTTTAAAAAATCCTAACAACATTTCTCAGCGTCAAAAACACATGCTGGTACCTATTTCTAGCGTGTGCTTCTATCTTCTATAATAAAATCTGATGGAGCAACCAAAGAAGTCTCTTCATCATTTAAAAAAAAGTGAAAGATATGTCTTTTTTATGTGTCTTCATTTAGGCTTGTCAGCTATTGCAAAAGTTATGAAAACTGAAAGCAGACCGTAATCTCTTTTCAGTGTTCAAGGAGGAGATTTAGGGCATGGCCAATGCATAGCCTCATGGGTGTTGCCTCGCAGCTTTATCTTGGTTCGGGTGGTCCAAATTAGGTTCGGATAAGGAAGTAGCCTCTTCATCAGGAGGCAGTCTCTTCAACCATAAAGTGAAAACTGAGTGGAAATGTGAGAGAAAGAGAAAAACCAAATCAGCTTTTGAGAGAAAGACATATTAATGAGACCATAACATGGCATGCATATGTCAAAAAAATTATCTAAATCTAGTTGGACAGCTGCCTCCATCGTGCTCTTAGATGAAACATTTTGCGAAGAACGGAGAAAGCCCTTGATCCAAAAACGTGACATGGGCTAGAATGACGACTCGGGCAGCATCATTTTGTCGACTAGTACCAAACGCACACGTGACGCGACATGTACACACACACTTCGCAAAAGTTCGCTGGTAGACTTTGGGAGCTGGCGTAGTCGCCCACCTACACACTGCCACGCCATTAATAAACTCTAGTGGAGTGTGGAGTGTATCCTCTAGCATCGAAAACTCGTACCAAAGCACTCTGCAAAACACAAGAAATTCACGAAAAGTTCCTCCTCGCTCATCTTCTACCTCACACTGGCCCAGTTCCCCACTCCACTCTACTCCAGTGCAGGACGTCAGTAACCTGGAGATGGGGAGAGCTTCCCCTCCCGCTCCAGGCCTCGCGCTCGGGGTGCTCGTCTTACTCGCCGCGCTGCCTTCCCCGGCGGCCGGGGTCAACGTGACGGCCGTGCTCGTGGCGTTCCCCAACTTCTCCGACTTCACGCGGCTGCTGGCGTCCAGCCCGGTGGCCGCCGAGCTGGCCGGGCGGTCGTCGCTGACGCTGCTGGCCGTGCCGAACGCCAACCTGCCGCGCTCGCCCTCCGCATTCGCCGCGGCCTCCGGCGCCGACCTCGCCGACGTGCTGCGCTACCACGTCCTCCTCGAGTACCTCTCCCCGTCCGACCTCGCCCGCCTCCCCGCCTCGGGGAAGCTCGTCACCACGCTGTTCCAGACCACCGGCCGCGCGCCCTCCGACTTCGGCGCCGTCAACCTCACGGCCGTGGCAGCCGCGGGCAGCAACTCCACCACCGTCGTCGTCCGCTCACCGTCCCCGTCCCCGGGGCCGTCCAACGCCACCGTCCTCGGCGCCGTCACCTCGGAGCCCTACAACATCAGCGTGCTGGCGGTGGGCGGCCTCATCGTGCCCTCCGGCCTCGACATCGCGGCCTCCGGCTCCGAGACGCGCCCGTCGCCCGCGGTCAACATCACGCGCGTCCTCTTCGACGCGCGGGGCTTCAACGTGGCCGCGTCCATGCTGGAGGCCTCGGGCGTGGCGGACGACCTCGAGGCCGACGAGCGCGGGGCCGGGGTCACCGTCTTCGTCCCCACCGACGACGCCTTCGCCGACCTCCCGGCCACCGACCGGCTCCAGTCCCTCCCCGCCGACCGCAAGGCCGTCGTGCTGCGCTTCCACGTGCTGCACTCCTACTACCCGCTCGGCTCCCTCCAGTCCATCGTCAACCCCGTCCAGCCCACGCTCGCCACCGAGTCCGCCGAGGCCGGCCGCTTCACGCTCAACATCACGCGCTTCAACGGCTCCGTCGCCATCGACACCGGCGTCGTGCAGGCCACCATCACCCGCACCGTCTTCGACCAGAACCCCGTCGCCGTCTTCGCCGTCTCCAAGGTTCTGCTGCCCAAGGAAATGTTCGGCCGCCCTACTACCGATACCGCCGCGGGGGCTGCTGCGGCGCCTCCGGCCACCAAGGCTCCGGACGTCTCTGGTGGCGTGGGGACGAGGCCGGCGAAGCTGTTCTCGCCGCCAGCCTTACACGGCGGCACCGACATCAAGCCATCGTCGGCATCGGCAAGGGCATCGGCAAATTGGCGGTGTATAGGATTGCTCTACCTGTCACTATTGCTCCTACCTCTGGTATGAGATCCAGCTTGCTCGCTCGCTCGCTCTCTTAATTTTTCTTCTTCTTCTTCTTCTTTTACCATTTCCCCTCTTTCTAGATTGAATGAATGTGTGTGTACACCTGGAATGGAATGGGGAGAGAATTCCGTAGAGTAGCAATTGTTTCTGGTTTCTTCATCACTTGATTATTAGGGAAATAATAATACCATGTGCAGAAATCTATGCATTCCTTCTTCTGCAAAACGAACAACACCTTGCTTGCTGTTTCTCACTCCTTCAGTTCTACCTTGTCTTATGAATTGCAATTTCACCAATTGGTGTTGGAATTGTTGCTTGAATTAGCACTTGATTACTCGTCCTACCAGTTTACCCGGGACTAGTCGGTGGGGTTCCCTGGCAATGAGGAAATAGATAGAGACAGGCCAGGCGGTGGGCATGAGTGGGAATGGGCTGGCCACCATAGCATATCAGGGAACGCGGCCTGGCCGTCAACCTGCATTAGATTCCTCTGCCTCTCACTGCTGACATCGTCCTACTCTATGCATCGTGTCGATTATGAAAACGATCGAACGAACCCTTACCATATACTGATGATACACTAGTCCGTACTCATCTTTGACTATAGTGCAGGGACTAAAGTCTGATAATATAGTTTTTCGCATTGATACAGCTCAAGTTCATACTCCAATAATCGCCTACAAACGTTTGCTGAAAGGCAAGAAATTTAGCATTTTTTTTTTTATAAATGGGAGCTATGCCCTAGCCTATGCATCGAAATGATGCACACAGCCTTTAATGTATTGCATAGTTTGAAAGTATCAGAGTTTACAATTCAAGGGTCACTCAAAGTGGCAACATGAATCAGCCATCTAAAGAAATTACACAGATATAAAAGGCAGTTATGCATCTTGAAGGCGACTAGTACGCAGCCAGCCACCTAGCTGAATATAGCCCGTACAACCGGCATCAGGCGATTGCACCCAGCTGCATCCATAGGTCCCCGCTACTCCACATGAAGGAGAGGTAAGACCAGATGTGTATTAATGAAGCAGCCTATGTATAACCTGCAATTATTTTGGTTTGATAGTTCTGTTAAAAACCACACCGTGTCAAAATTGCCCAAACTAAAGCACAAACTCCAGCACGAATTCGAGCTTTTGTTTTTTTATCAATCTTGTTTAACCAATTACCAAATAGATTAGTTACATTAGATGGAGGCAGAATATTATACGTGAAGCGTACCACTCCCCAAACTAAACGGGAAAAGGGAAATGTAATGAACGAATGGTCAAATTGTTTCCTGTGAACCGCAAAAGACGCATTTTGTGCATCCGTTCCAACGCCTTTTTGCAAGGTTATCTTTAGTTAGAACCACTTTCTTATAAAGGAACCACATAAAGATCCTAATCTTCAGCGGAATGTTAACTTTCACAAGTATTTTTTAAGAAAAGCTGTATGCCCATTCATATGATCTGCATACACAGATTTGACCGTAAAAACACCTGTCATAGTTAAAAGAAATTTAGCATGTTTATATAATTCTGATAAGGAAGTAAAGTCTGATAAGTTACTGATCATAGGAGTTTGTACTAGCATCATGCTTATTGCTTAGCAGCACTCCTTTGTAGTACATCCTGTCTACTACCCGAACACTTCACACAACATATAGGGCGAGAGACATTTGTTGATATGTCCTTTCTAGCTGTAGTTCTTGTCGCGATGTTACTAACATTCGGTGATCTTTCATGTTTTAGGATGATCATGTTTAGTTGTAGTTTTGCTCTAACGATGAGGTGGCCCATGTTTACTTGATTAGTTCCTGGGCTTATTCCAGCATGTGCAAGTTTCCAATTAGCCATGGGACTCATATCCCATGAAAGTTGTCTTAACTTTGTTAAGACATGTTTCATGGGAAGGAGGGAGTACTTCTTTCCTCTCGGCTCTAAAAATATGTGATTCACCCGGTTTCAAAAGGACCATGTAATCATTTTCTGGATAATATTCGTGTCAGGACTCATTGATCCATTATTTCCAAAGTTTTACCCATGTGCTGTCTAGTTATAGTTCTTAAGAGCTGAACTCATGCAAAATCTGTAAGGATATTCTACCAGAACGAATATTTAGACTTTCACTCAATACGACCAATATTATGAACTCCTTTGCCCATCACAATATGACTTATTGGCCAATTGACTGATCAAGAAGTGAGCGCTATTCCTACCACAGTAAAATTAACAGGAAAGAAGAATAAATGTTCAGATCAGGGATGTACTATTCAGATTCAGGGAACATTTATAAACTGAGTGATTTCGTGTCAGGGGAGAGAAATTACTCAGTGAGGCGTGGAACTGTGGGCATTGTCTGGAGAGCGTAGGGTTTTTGTCCGGGTCAAGATTGAGTTTGGTCTTGCCATGATGATGGTACAGTTGATCATTGTGGGCTGCCCACGTACAGCCTGCAATAAGATGAAAAGGTCCCCAAATGTACTGTTTCATGCATTTGCATCTGTGTCTTGCACACTACAGGTATTCATCATGCTGTAGAGTACTCTTAACTCTACCGTTGTACTATTTCCTTTGGCTCATATGCGACTTTACGTTTATGAGGTAGTTGGACTTCATCAATACTGAATACTAACTTGAAGCTGTCCATCTTTTCCTCGAAGAGTTTGATGTTCTTCAGGCTACTTATCTGAAATTTTCTCCTCTTTTAAGTAAGTTCAGTTTTACCTCTTTTGTGTAACTTAACCACTAATGTACTCTACAAGTGTGCAATAATAGGGGTATGCAATGTGTGAGATAAATATTATGCCACATTGGTTTCTATTAGATGAATGAGGGGTGTTCAGTCCAACAACACAAAATGAGCACAATGGAAATACAGCATATGCTCCACAAGAAGGACTGCACACATATGTTGTACCTGACTGAATGTACTTTGTTTAACAAAAAAGAAGGGAAATGTATGCATATGTTTACTAGAGGGTAGTGGTAGAGTTTTAAAAAATCGTTTTTTCAGTGGTATATAATACTACCAATTTTTCCGTTATTGTGCTAGTACTGTGAAAATTAAGAAGCAGCTGACATGACATTGGTCTAGCAAGTAATCAGTCTTCTGTCGGTCAAACGAGTCCAAGGAAAAGTAAAACTTGCTTGTGTTTGCCATAGCAAGTTCTGTAAAACTGTTTAGGGTGATTTTGAAGGACTTGAAAGATGTGAATGAATACATCTTAGACATATCACATGCTAGGAAGTCTTAGACGGAGGAAAGACATGAAACCACTTCAGATGATCCAAACTGGTAGGGCACATTGGATGTCAGTGGAGGCATTTGATTGATACAGCAGTGGAAGTTAGTTTGTGGTCACCGGGTAGCATGTGTATATCATTGTACTGCCTATACTTGTGATGATTAGCTACCTATAGGAAGTAAAACCGGACAAATAAAATCGTGTCGGAACCGACTGCAACAAGATCTGTATCTGGCATTCACTGTTTAGTTTTATTAGGAAAATCCAAGTACTTACCAGCTTGTTGCAGCGACACCTTTTACTCTATGTGTGGTAGCAACAGAAGCCAATTATCGACTGGTTCCTGAAGATTTCTGATTACTCCCAACTGGTGATTTATCACTTACCACTGGTTGTAGTGACATCCTTTACCCTGTGAGTGACAGCAACAAAAGCTGGTTCCTGAAGATTTTTTTTTTTTTGACTATTCCTGAAGATTTCTGATTACTCCCAACTGGTGATTTATCACTTACCACTGGTTGTAGTGACATCCTTTACCCTGTGAGTGACAGCAACAAAAGCTGGTTCTTGAAGATTTTTTTTTTGACTATTCCTGAAGATTTCTGATTACTCCCAACTGGTGATTTATCACTTACCCTCTGTAGTGACATCCTTTACCCTGTGAGTGACAGAAACAAAAGCGCATTATCGACTGGTTCCTGAAGATTTTTTTTTTTACTATTCCTGAAGATCTGTGATTACTCCCAACTGGTGATTTATCACTTCACCACTGGTTTGAGTGACATCCTTTACCATTGTGAGTGCTAACACAAAAGCTAATTATTGACTGGTTCCTGAAGATTTTATTTTTACTCTATTCATGAAGATTGCTGATTACTCCCAACTGGTGATTTATCACTTCACCACTGGTTGCAGTGACATCCTTTACCATTGTGAATGTTAGCAACAAAAGCTAATTATTCAACTGGTTCCTGATGATTTTTTATTACTCCGAACTGATGATTTATCACTTCACCACTGGTTTCTGAACATTCTCAGCACATTCTTTCACCTGTTTTGGAACGGTGGATATGTATTCTGCTTTAAAAAAATATTATTTACCAATGCTGCTATATGTGTCTTGCCTGATGTTTGTTCTTAGGGGGTGTCCACTAATCATCTGTTGTGTGCGAAGGAGTACGTTAACATTTGATCTATGCTGATAACATTAGTTTTAGTTTGTATACATATTTGTCTAGTGAGCATGTTGGTAGATCCAAAAAAAAGGGTGTACCAGGACATGCTGAACATTTGGTGTGTCTCATTCGGCTGGTCTTTTTTTTTTTTTTTCTAGACGTGTCTATGTTGGCTTACTTTCCCCTGGTTACTAGTAGCAACTTTACCAAGTGCTGTAATAATGTTTGAAAAGAGTAAGTCGATAGCAGTTGGAATCATGATCGTAAACCATGTGATGATGACTACCAATTCGCATGGGAGATGTAATAGTGGGAAAAAGGAAGGATTTTAGGCATGGTTGCACTTGCATCGAAAGTTCCTAAAGTTTCTGAACATTGTTTTGCTTGGAAAAAAAAAAATAGGAGCAAGATTGAGAAACTGGTACGGGACAGGAATCTGGTATCCTGCTGATAAGGACACTTTCCCCTGCCTGTGTAGACTGTAGTCCAGTTTGGTCCAAGGATAAACCCTGCATCATTTCCCCCTGCAGACATGTGCCGCTGGCCCCTGGAACGGATCACATGATTTCTCTGCATCTATTATTAAGTATACTTTTGAGGATCGTAGGAAATTTCTCGCTACATTTCGGATTGGGGATTCCTTTCACAATTCATTCAGCATCAAGTTCAGAACGGAGGAACACAATTCAGACGGCCAAAGCGCACGTTGCTGCTGTACAAGTACAACACTGGGAACGGAGTTAAAGTATTCGGCAACGTTCAGCAAACATGTTAGACTACTTTGACATTTCCTTCCAAAAAACACATTAAAAGCTGAGACCGCTTCGTACCCTTTCGTAATTAAGCTTATAAAGAGGTATAGAATGATTTTAGCTTTTGATGAGTTTGAGTTTGGGGGAAAGGCCGCCGAGACTAACCTTCGTAACCTTGCTATCGAGCTTAGCTCTGTGGCTATGAGCAGCGACACTCAGGATTCGCGTTGGGACCGCCTCACTAACAAAAAGCTCTCGAACAAAAGTGTGTACTCTAATTCTTTAGGCATCTAGAGATTGACGTGGTGGCGGAGAAAGTGTGGAAAAGCGCAGCTCCCCTTAAGTGCAAGATCTTCTGTTGGCTCGCTGTGAGGAGGCGCCTCCCAACCAACGAGCGCCGCTTTCGACATCGCCTCGGGCCCTCTGCAACGTGTCTCTCCTGCCCTCGGGATGAGGATACTGATCACCTTCTCCTTCGCTGCCTCCGCGCTAGTGAAGTTTGGGCTTCCTTCTTTCAGGACCCCCAAGCTCGTCCCCTCTCCGGTCTTCCAGATATTTTGTCACCGCGATGCAGAAGCTACGAAGAAACCACCATCAGCATCGTCATCGCCTGGAATATCTGGAAGAGACGCAATGCCAAGACCTTTAATGGTGTTGACGAAGACCTTACCCTGGTCTCCCGCAGATGCATCCAAGACATTAGACTTTGGGCTCATAGATGTACAACCCCTCTGCCTCCCTCTCTCTAAATAATTGATGTAACAACTTCGACCCGCCTTGAGGTCCCCCCAGGCTCCCTTCCTCTCTCTAAAAAAGTTGTAGTGATCCCCTGTACGCTTGTTCTTTATTAATGTTCAGGCTGGCGTAAGCCCGTCGTAGCCCAGTTCAAAAAAAGTTTGGGGGGCTGGTTTTAGTGAGGATTACTGCACTGGTGGAAAAAAGGGCTTTGGTCGCGGTTGGCAACTGCCATTAGTCGCGGTGGCCCAACCGCGACCAAAGCAGCGCGACTAAAGGCCCCCCCCTTTAGTCGCGGTTCCTTACGAACCGCGACTAAAGGCCCGTCCACGTGGGCCGCCGGCGTGCGCCGAGGCGGAGGACCTTTAGTCGCGGTTCTTCTGGCCAACCGCGACTAAAGGCCTCCGCAGGGTTTAGGGTTTTAGCCCCCCTCCCCCTAAATCTGGTTTCTTTTTAATTTGTATTGTTTTATTTCTTTTGGGTTTTAATTTTGAAGGAGTTTCACATATTCTACGGTACTGTATACATACATGCATATGAATGTACAATTTCAAACAAATTTGAAATTAGAACCAAAAAGAATTCAAGAGGAATATACAATATATATTCAATATCGGATCACCATATACAATATATATTCAATATCGGATGACCATATACAATTTTGAACAAGTTAGTTACAAATTCTGGTGCATATAAAGTTCTACGTCATCGTAATAGTGTTCTCCTCTAGGATCGATGACTTCCCTCGCCAACCATCCAGCTAGTTCCTCTTGAAGTGGTCGGAGCGAGCTTACGGACTAAGCGTCTTCCGGAGGTTATTCCTCAGGATGTTGTTCTCACACGTCTGGTCCCGCTCATTGCAGTATCTCCGGATCCTCTCACAAACATAGTATCCACATAGATTGGTCCCCGGTGGCTGAGTATCCCCAGTCGTCCGCACTGCCATTTTAAAAGATAGCTCTTTTTTGAATTCACCGACCTTGGTATCTACGAACCGTCTCCAAACCCTACGAGGCAAAGAAAATTAAATAAGCAAGAGAGTTATTAATTAGTTACTTGATATTAGGAAATGATGAACGAAATAGGCCGATCGATATAGAGCGCAAATGAATGAAAATAATTACTTTTGCAACATTTTTCTCATGTCGCCCCAAAGCGCCGGATCCATATTCAGAGAGTCGTGGACGAGGCGAGGAGGTCTGAACTTTAATTACCATAAGAATCCGGTGGAACTGCGGACACGATACATGCACGATCATGCATAACTCATCGATTAGCCACATACCATGCATGGAGTAAACAAAAGAGAATGTGCTCAAGGCAGAAACACTCCCCCAAAATGGTAAGGAAATAGAATATCACTTTTATTTTGCTGTTTTCTAAAAAACCGCCACAGGTCATCATCCACGTCGGCGGGGTGGTGTTCTAACACATGTGAATTAACGATGTGTGGGTCAATGAACCCAACATCATGTATGTTCCTTATTCGCATTTCCCGCTTCTTCATTACGCATAATAGCGTACACAACAAGATAGTTAGGACGGTGCGAGGCAATGAACGAGATGGGGTAGAAATTAATAAATCACTTACGAACGTAGCAAGCGATGATAGATTTGTCGAGGTCGCGCAGATTGAGCAATTTGGAACAATTCACTCGGAGGAATTTGTACCCGGTAATGTTTGAAGTGATGCTCATATCTAACTTCCGCATAGATATAGTCTTTGGCGTTTTTATGTTTTATGTAACCCTTGTACCAATTTAGCGAGACCTAGCATTTGTCGAGGTAGATCCCCTTCTGCGCAGGCTCGGCGAGAGGGCCATTCTTCACATATGTAAATACTACGTCCTTCATTGGCGCCTCATCAAGGCCTAGCGATTGCACGAAGAGTGATACCTAACTCGGCCGCTTGTTCTCTCTCGGCACTCGTTACGCTCAATCCATGTCTTTGCCGCAGGCTGCTATGATATCGGGGGCATCCGGATCGGCGGCTTGCACTATGAGCGGGGCGATCGATTGTTTACTTTGTTCCCCGAGCTGGGCAACTTCTTTCCCCCTTTCTAATTTTGACTCGGCCTCGTCCTTCACGGCTTTCTTCTCCGCCAACTCTTTCCTGTTCTTGAACGCGAGTGCTTGCCTACGAAGTTCACGTAAATAGTCGTCAGGCAGATTCTTCGCGGCTTGGGACGGTGTGTTCAAAAATGACTTAGCCTTTGCTTTTCCTTGTCGAATATCTTGGCTTGGGCTCGCCCTCTATTTTCCTCTTGACGCTCGCCTTCCATTTCTCTAAATCAGCGGCGCGCCCGCCTCGACTTCCTCGGCACTACTTTCCCAAGGCCTCGTGGGGAGAGGCTTCGGTGATACCTCCGGTACCTTTGTTTTCTTAGGTACGTAAGGGTCCGGGTTAATAACCCAGGACTGCTTCTGCTTCTTCGCCGGAGGTGGATTGGGGGGCGGTACCGGTGTCTGATCACCCGCCGGACGAGGACTGGGGGGCGGTACCGGTGTCTGATCGCCAAAAGGATTCATGCCATCCGTACTTAGACCAAATCTTATGTTCCTTGCGTCAGCTGCAAAATCTTTGAACTCTCTGTCGATCTTTCTCCATTGCGTTCCATCTGCGGGGTGTCTCAACTCCCCGTCCAGGCTCTGATCCTCTTTGTGCCATCGCAACAACTTGGCATGCTCTTTGTTCTGAGCAGACGTTTCAACCGTGGTATTATAGGAGCATACCACATCACCTTGGCGGGAACCCTCTTCTGGGTTTACGGCCCTCAACATCGTCACCGGGGTCATCGCCTCTGATCTTATAACGCAATGCGGTGCATCTTTGGGCATTCATTCAAATTCTCGTATTCACCGCGGTAGAGGATGCGATCGTTGATGCATGCATGTATCTTCGAGAACCTCTAAACCTAGAGGGCGAGACAACCTTCTTTGCTTCGTACGTAGTGGCGGGCAACTCGTTATTCTTTGGAAACATATTCTTCAACATTTTCAGCAAGTTTTCAAATGCCGAGTCGACTACACCTGCCTGTGCCTTCCATCTCGGCAAATCCGATGTGCAGCCCGGCTTTTTCGGACCATCATCGCATCCTGTACGGCGCCTTCTGTGATCCTCTAACATGCGATCCAAATTCTCCCTCTCTTTTTCAGTTTCGCAGCGTCTCCGTGCATCAGCAATGGTCCGACCAAGATCATCAACGGGATCATCACGTGCCTCTTCTTCACCTTCCCCTTCACCTTCCCCTTCACCTTCAGCATCCTCCATGAAAGTATCACCGAAATGAGCAAGATAGCTTTCATCGATGAAATCATCCCCTTCTTCATCTTCTTCCATTATAACCCCTCTTTCTCCATGCTTGGTCCAACAATTATAGCTTGGCATGAAACCGTGCCGAAGCAGGTGCATGTGAACATCTCTTGAGGAAGAGTAACCCTTCGATTCTTACGGTTAACACATGGACAGATAACAAAACCCTCACTGCTTGTTCGCATTAGCCACTACGAGGAAATCTTTCAAACCCGCCGAACTCGCCGGAGAGTCGGTTCACCGTACATCCATTGTCGATTCATCTGCATTATTATAATATAAAATATATAATTAACCATCATGCATTTGTTAAACTAACTAGCTACAAACAATATAAATTAAACAATGAACTACACACACATGCATATTTTATCAATGACACATCAAAGGTTCAAGTTGCTAACCGCGATCGAGGAGGAAAAAATAAATGAGAAAGCTCAAGTGTGGCTCCAACACTTCATATCATGTTTGTTTCATGCTCTTGGGGCATTTCATCAAACACCTTATGTGCATAAGAGGAACCAAAAGCAAACCTAACACCCACTTGTGAAGTTTGTGAAGAGAATGGCTCCAAATGGCTAAGTGTTGGCTGCTGGATGGGTATATATAGGGGAGGGGCTTTAGTCCCGGTTGGCACTGGCCAATCATGACTAAAACCCTCGAGCACTGTGAGTCGCGGTTGGCACAGCCAACCGCATTCACTTACGATGCCGGCTGGCCACCGAGCGCCCTGGGCCCAGGCCTTTGGTCGCGGTTCGCCTCCCGAACCGCGACTAAAGGTCCCATTAGTCGCGGTTCCTATAGCTTCGCGACTTATGGGGCTCACCGGAAGCCTGTTTTTCTACCAGTGCTGGAATCATCTGTCTTTTTAGAGAGAGAGAGAGTAACCACGCCAATTCATTAATCAATAACTAAGTTACAATAGTATACACGCGTGAAAACTATAACAAAAGGCAAGACATAACAGGATCTCCTAAAACATTGCAGAACAAGAGCCAAGAGCATGCTCCACGAGGTCCCTACATATACCGGCCATTGCCAAAGCACTCGCTGGACGGGTAGTACAAGTTCAATTGATGCAAGGTCCAGAGCAAGGTCCAGAGCAGCACCATCGCCCAAGAGGCTTTTAGAGCCGATGAGCTTACCCGCTGCAAGCATCTGATCTATGTGGATAACATTAGTTTTGGATTATAATACGGAGTACATAATTATCATGTGAGCATGTTGGCAGATAAATAAAAAAAGGTTGTACTAAAGAGCTGTTAATCCTGAATATTACTTGTGTCTCTTCACCTAGTCCGGTCGGTCAGCTTTTTCTGGACGTTGTCTTTGGTACCCTACTTTCCCCTTGCTACGAGCAGCAAAATTAGCTAGTGTTGTAATGATGTTTGAAAAGAGTAGGTCGAAAGCAGCTGGAATCATGATCGTAAACCATGTGACTGTGCCTAACAGTTTGCATGGGAAAAGGAAGACATTTTCTTAGGCGTCTTGCCCTGAAAGTTTCTGATATAAATTGCACACAGTTTTACTTGGAAGAAAATTTAGCAGGCCTGTTTTGAGAAACTGGTGTGGTATGTATGGGACACAAATCTGGGATCCTGATGCGTGATAAGTAGTACACTTGTCCCTGCCTGTATAGACGGTATACCAAGGATAAACCCTGCATGCATTTCTTCAGTACACTTGTGGGGGGGATATCAGAATTACTCTACGTTTCAGACTGGGGATTTGTTTCCCCCGTTCATTCAGCATCAAATTCAGGTTTCAGAACGGATGACCACGGTTCAGACGAGATCAGGAGACGGCCAGAGCGCACGTAGCAGCGCAGCGGAACCTTGCTGGAGGAAAGGAACAACATTCTGTACAAGTTCGAACAGAGAGGAAGAACACGGCCCTAAAGCGTCCGGCAACGTCAGCAAAGGACTGACCGTGCTGACGCTTTTTTTTTTGACGACACACACGGGACATGCTAGTACACAGAACGGTACAGTACAGGAGACTAGGGTAGAGGCCATCGGCTCGTCCTTGTTGATCACTGGCCGAGCAGCAGCGTCGCCTCCGGCCGCTGCTGCCCGAAGCCGAGGAACGGGTGGCGGTGGTGCCGCTCCTCCAGTTCCACAGCCTCCTCGCGCCCGCTCCCGGTGGCGATGAGGTTCTCCTTGTCCTCCTGGTCCTCGCCGACGTCGTCTTCGTCCCACCGCCGGCCCTGCTCGTACTGCGAGTGGCTGCGCCCGTACACCTGCGGCGCCGCGCCGTCCTCGCCGCCCCAGAGCTGCGCGCGCGAGGAGCTGGAGCTGCCGCTGCCGCCTGTCCTGAGGTTGAAGCTGCCGAAGCCGCTGATCTGGCGCGCCACCTTGCGCGCCCGCTCGCGCTCCTCCTCCAGGAACGGGCCCCGCTCCAGCAGCCTCAGCACTCGCTCCGACTTGCCCTTCACCGTCGCGCCCCAGTTGAAGCTGTGCAGCAAGAAAAATCGACGCGAGCTTCCGTCAGAGATCAAAGGACATAAATTGTTTCAGAGAACTGATAAAGAGAAACTGAAGAAATTCGAACCCTTTCTCGTCGACGTGCTGGAATTTGGCCATCTGCCGGATGACTGCCCTGTCCTTCTGGAACTCGAGCGCGACGCTGCGTGGGCCGTGGGTGAGGAGGTGCTCCAGCAGGAGCAGCGCCTTGTAGGGCTCCCGCCACTGCCGCCGGTCGAACGTGGCCAGCCTGAAGATTTTGTCGATCCGTCAGATTAGGCTGCACGAGGGGGAGCAGAGGAGAGCAGCATCGATCCGGGGAGGTGTGACGGACCAGCTGCGCCATGCGTAGGAAGGAAAGGTTACCTGGTGTGGAGGATGTCGAGGATCCTGACGTACTCGTCGATGTCGAATGCCTGCCGCGCGATGAGGCCCATGGTCTTGGCGGTCGGCGGCGACGCGTCCCCGTTGGTCGCCTCCTCCGTCATCCTGCACGACCACCCACATCTCCGTCAGACCTTAGCACAAAAGGGGAATTGACAGGGGACGGATTTGACGTACAGCTGCGTGGGGGTTACGTCGGTGAGCGCGAGGCGCGCGGAGCGGATCTTGCCGGTGAGGTAGGAGGAGGCCTGGCGGCGGAGCTCGTGGAAGAATGGCGCGTCCATGGCCGGCCGGCGGGCAGCACCAACGAAATTCCCCACCTCGATCTTTTTCCCCTCGAACCCTCCGGACCAACGCGATGCCGCCGAGGTGGATCGGAGTCGGAGGTGGATATAACGAGATGGAGGCGACGCGGCGTGTCGTGTCGTGGTGTCACGTCAGCCGGACGACTATTTTGCGCGCGCGCGACCGCGTGGGTGCGTCCGCCCGCCCCGCCGGCAGTGGCAATAGCAACCACTCCACTCCGCACAAGCGAACAAGCGGTAGACGGCCGGCTGGGGCGCGAGCGCAACCACTCCTCTCCGGTTGAGCTAGTGACGCCTAGGTAGGCGGAGACCGTGAGGCAGCAAAATTGGATCGGTGGAGCTGAGCTGAGCAGAGTGGTGGAATGGGACGAGCTCGTTTTGAGCTTTAATTCGGTGGATCCATCCACTGGTGGAGAGGTACGTGGATCTGCTCCGCCCCTTTTGTTTTGTTTCTAGCGGCTTCGGACCGTTCGGGATTTGTCAACTGCCGAACGGCACCGGGTTTGAATTTTGAAATCCGTGGTGCAGCGACGGCAGGCAGGCTGGGACTCTGGGATATGGTACTCGTACGTACGTGGTGGGTCGCTGGTGAGGTCACGTGGTGTGGCCTGTGTACCCGTGGCGCGCGCCCCGTGCGCCGGCGGCCCGTATTACGTAGTAGCAGGCACGAGCGATGGCGGCCGTATTTTGCTTGCATCACCGGTGTGTGTCCTCGTGGCGTCGGGATGGCCAGCAGCGACGCCACGGATGCGTCTCAGAAATAGAGGGGAACAAACAGGAAGGTCCACGTGCCACGTCACGTCACGTCGTCTTCTTCTACATACATGGCCTCGTCACCTCTTCCGGAATAGTGAAAAGTATGAAATAAACCAACGGCTTAGATTTAGGGCATGCCCAATGCACTGCCCTAGAGGTGCTGCTTCACACCTTTAGTTAGGTTCGGGTGGTCCAAGGTAGGTTCGGATGAGGAGGTAGCCTCCTCTTTAAGAAGTGGGATCTTGATCACAAAGCGTCTTTGGAGAGAGACAGAGATACATAGTGTCATATTTGTGGGGTCCCTTCTCTCTTATTTCTGACTAAAGTTGTAGCTTCCATTGTAGAGATAAAATTCATCATGTTGCTTCTTACAACTTTTTTACATGGAGCAGCTAGTTGTGTATGCCACCATTGCTCATGCCCTTAGTTAGCAATGAAGATTAGGGCCAGGTCCAGCAAGCCGTAATAATTGTTTGGAAAAAAGAAACTGCCAAACTTGTAGGAGCAGGCAGGCTCAACATGCAATTCCATGCCGCAATTTATGTATAGCCTTCCCAAATGTACGCGCAGTACAACACCGGCGCGCCTTCGTCTTCCCGACAATGCGAGTATTTATTACTAGTGAAGACTAAGGTCATCTCCAGCGGGCCGACGCATTTCGGACGTCCGAAATGTCCGTTTGCGTCGGCCCGTGGATGCGTTGTGGGCCAGGGCGACCGTTTCCGTCGGGGGTAGCTCCAGCGGTGCGGACACATATTTTATCCCGGGACAGCGTCAAGGTCGCTAATAGCGTTTTACGTCCCGTCGAGGACTGCCGCCGGCGATTAACTGTTCCCGCGCGGCGACGATCGTTCCCGCGCGCGCCCAACACATTTGCAAGTTTCGCCGGCGTTTCGCGCGAGCGGGAAACGCCCTGCGCGCCAACACCGTTTCCCGCCCCGCCGTGGCTATATATGGTGGACACCGGCGGGGGCGACAGGCACACCTCAAGGTACCATCCATCCATGGCAGACCACATGAATTGGGAGCACGTTGTTCACATATGCCGCCAGCTCCACCCGGAGGAGGAGGAAGACGAGGTAGCCGCCGCCGGCGTTGAGGCGCAGCAGCTGGACCTGGAGGTGGTGGCGGCGGAGGCGGAGGTCGCGGAGGCGGAGGCGGCAGAGCGAGCGGAAGGGCGCCTCGCGGCGACCAGGCGGAGATCGCCAACGCCATGGCCGAGCTCGCCGACGCCGGGGGCCGAGCTCGCGGAGGCGCGGGCGGCCATCGCGGCCCCTCCGGCCGACGCCGTCATTCACGACATCGCGCGACGACGACGTCCCCGTGCCCATGCGCTTCGAGTGCGCCGGTGACCACCGGTGGTTACGCTCGCGTCCTTCGAGTCCACAGGCGGGGACGCCAGCTGTCGAGCTTGGCGGCGGAGGAGGAAGCCCACGGCTATGCGATGGCCATGGGCCGGGGGTTAATGTGCTCCGACACGGACTCGCTCCGAGCGTAGGGGCCCTTCTCCCCCGCGCGGGTCGAGCAGAGAACCGGGAGGCGGAGGTCGCCATCGCCGCCGGGGACGAAGCTATGGCGGCGGCTAGGAAGGGCCCGCTTCGTCGCCGACGTGGCGGCGATCCGACGGCGGTCCGGGCGGAGGAGGACGCGGCGGTCCGGTCGGCGGCGGAGGAGGAGGCCGACGGCGGCGGCAGAGAGAGGAGGCCGGGCGACGACGAAGGCGGCGGCTATCAAGGTGGCCGTTGCGACGGTGACGACCTGTGGGACAGCTCCACTGGCCGAGGCCCTCGAACGCCGCGAGCGCGCAGACGAGATGTCCGTTCGCCGGCGTGCGCGGCGCGCGGAGTGCAAGAAGCGCTCCCGCTTCGACGACGGCGCCGGCCCATCCGGCGGCCAGTAGTAGGGCGCGCGACTGCGAGTAACCGAGGCCGGTGTAGGCCGCGCGACGGCGAGTAGGTACGGCCGTTGTAGTTTTAGGTTAACTCGACTAACCATCTCTGTAAAGATGGTCCTTTTGGCCAATCAATAGTAATGAAAAAATCTTTTGCTTACCTACCCGGATGTACCCAACGCGAACATTTTCCGCGACCGTCGAGCGTCCACAGAGACTCAAACCTGGCGCATATTTAGGTCAGGTTTGCGTCTCCGCGGACGACCCGATCACTTTGCATCGCCCGCTGGAACATGTTCAGACGCATTTCCGGTCACGGTGGACGAAAACGACCGTTTTCATCCCGTCGCTGGAGATGCCCTAACGACATACATCACGTAACTATGTCATTCCGGAAACAACTCTCCACCGATTTCGCAGCAGTTATACTTGTCCTCATCCTGCATGCATGCATGCTTCACACCATATATTATATCCTCTTATTAGTTTAGTACCAAATATGTCGCTCCGGATTCTCTAACCTGCAGTAGACAAGGTAGAGGCGAACAGTACCTCTGCCTTGTGCTCATTTTGTACCGTTGGATCTAGATCTGATGGTTTGAAACAGATGCTACAGTAGTACGTAAATAGTGTCAGTGAACAGGGGACGCTACAGTGGTTATCGCTACAGTACTGCGTGTACAGTGTTCCGTGCGATCTGGTCCCTTCGATTATGATCTGATGGCTCCATCAACAAGTTAGAGAACTGTAGCACCGTGACCTGCCTTTTGCAAGTTAGACAATCCGCGCCGCAAATATGTATACTCTTCTACACACGTTTTGTATGGGCATAAGAATCGGTTACTCCCATCATTTTGTCATGTGGTTAATTTTAGAGGTACATATGTATATATATATACACACATGTATAAAGAAATTATTGTTACAAAAAAGTATCATGGTATATAGTTCGCCCGATCTATGAAAGTAAGTAGTTTTAAATGTCCTCGCCGAGATTTCGAATACCATGGGTCTATCAAATGTACAGATTATGAAAGAATTCCTTATTTGGCCCTAGCTGAAGTTTGTCTTCCTTTTTTGGTCCTGCCTAATTTTTTCTTCCTTTCATGACCCACAAAGTTTAGTTGGTTTCTTATTTGGCCCTCGAGTACAATTTAAGCACTAAGATGACCATTTTGCCCCTGCTGCAATATGCTGCCAAATTTTTGAGTTTCATAAAAATCACAAATTTATTCTAGAAATACATGTATATGCTTGGGATGTACGTGCAATATTTCGGGCACAAACTCGTTTTATTTTGGGCTGTGAAAAAAAAGCAGACATTATATAGGCGTATAGTGTACGTATAGTCTGTCAGAAATTTGTCTTTTTTGTATCTCGTATTTTGGGCTGAAATTTCTGTCGTGCCTGTGAATTGTCTCTATGTTTGTGCCTATTTAATATCAATTTTTTCTGGAGTTGTGGAAATACAAAAAAAATTGCAGTAGTTTCCGGAATAAATTTGAGTTTTTTCCGGAATAAATTGTAGCAGGGGCAAAATGGTGCGCTGGTGCGCTGGTACCAGCCATAGTGGGAATTGTTTTTTTAATAACCAACTAGTATATCAAAACTTTTTTAGTGCAATTTTGTCACATATTGCAGCAGGGGCAAAATGGTCATCTTAGTGCTTAAATTGTACTAGAGGGCCAAATAAGGATCCAACCAAACTTTATGGATCATGAAAGGAAGAAAAAAATTGCCAGGGCCAAAAAAGGAAGGCAAACTTTAGACAGTGCCAAATAAGGAATTCTCTCACAGATTATTGAATTTCTATTGCATTAGTGTAATATTTTTTATATGACATACTAATATTTTTAAGTCTCTTGTGTGACCAAGTCACAGTGTTTGGTACATACTGTTGTGGGGCCCAAGAACACCAATAATGATAAACCTTTGAGTAATTTTTAAATTTCAACATAAATGTTATACATAAATTAAAAGAATTTTATTGAGTGGGGTGGGAGGGGGGCAATGGCCCCCTACCTGTAGGGAAGCTTTGTGAGCGTGAACAAGGGGCCTTTCTTGAAGCATCTCAAAGTTTATTACGTATGGAATGAATCACCATGAGATATGATTAGTTGTGTATTTTTGAAAAATAGTAAAAGAAGTAGAGAAATGGTAACAAGGAGATTGCATTCTTTCTCTCAAAGTGCTTCTCATGACGACCGTGCCATCATTTATAGGATGAAGCACCTCAAACAACAAGACTCAATATGATTTTTTTTTAATAAAGTACTTGGGTCCAAAAATGTTTGTCCACGACCGTTTGGAGATGTTGCAGCTGAAATTCTCAAGATGTGTGATCGATTGAAATTTGCAATTATCACCATAAATAGCCTATCAGCCAGCAAGTCTTCCACACAACCCACTTTGGAAGATATGAGGGGTATACTTAACCTCCGCTACATACATCTTCCTCTTCATATCCCACCACCTTGGAATGTACCTAGAAGATCATGTCATCAAAAGAGATGAGTTGGTTAGGCAATGGATATTTGAAGGCCTAGTTTGTGGATCGAACGGAGAAGACTTTGATGGTATTGCGAGAACTTATTCCAATCGGCTTATCAATAGAAGTTTGATTCAGTTTGAACCGACATATTTTTGACGGGTTATTTGTTGATGTGTACATGATATGGTGCTTGATTTGATCCTAAGCAAGAGTACAGAAGATAATTTTATGAGTGTAACATATAACTATGAAGACATGGCAAGATTGCAGAGTTGTGAGTACAAGGCTCGTCGATTATCCCTCAAAGTAAGAGCTGGTGGAGCAATATCGGGGACCCTTGCTACTAGTATGTCACAAGTGAGATCATCAGCATGGCCCCGACAGTCGAATTACACACCTCCACTTTCATAGTTTACCTACGAGTTCTTTCCTTTGAATTTCCAAATCAATGAGATATGACGGTCAACCTCACTGCAATTGGTCATTTGTTTATGTTGAGGTATTTGAAGGTTGTACCCAGTTCAACAAGTGTCGCGCTCCCTCTAGAAACTCATGGGCTTGTGCACTTAGAAACTTTCACTACTAGGAAAAGGGCTATAGCTGCACGGAAAAGTGCCGGCGCACCACCATAGAGGCGCGCCGGTGGCAAATACCGCCGGCGGGCTAAATTATGCCGCGCCGGTGAAGAACCTATACCGCCGGCGCACAAAAAAAATTAGTGCGCCGGGGATAACATTCGAAGAGATCTGGCCGGAAGCAAAAATTCTGGGCACCTGTGGTGACCCGGCATACCACTGCATGGTGTAGTATGCAAGTCTGATATAACACCAATGAAACACCGTTCCATTAGTATTATATCGCTCAGAGTGGTACAACAGAAACATATGCGGGTCCAAGGTATGTCTATAGAATTACAACATCGACTCTGTTACATAAGATCATCACAGCCTCCTACTTTACAATGAGGTAAAACTGCAAATAAACTCCAGAAGAACGACTCGTAGTCTAGTCTTATCACGAACTCTATTTGTAGAGTATTTCACTAACTACAGAGGCTAAGAATAGACTCTAGCTAAATAGGAGCTAGGTTTCGGAAGCTAGTTCCCTTCTATGGCTAAACTAGGATTTTCTCCTTGTTGGATGTGGTATCTGACTCCTCTGACTTGGTCCTATCTCGTGAAGTAGTTGTTGACTCCTCGGCCTTCGAGTTGCACTGTAGATCCTCCTTCGATGCCTCCATATCGAAGCAGGGGATTTAAGAGTGGGATGAGTACGAGCGTACTCAACAAGTTCATTATAGGAAAGAGGTGTTTAATGCACTAGCTACGGCATTAGACCAGAAAGTCTAATACCAATGCAGGTTTTCATAATCATTTCTTCAAAAGGTTACTTTTATTCAGAAGAACTATGTCCGTCAGCCTTCACCGGTTTACTAGAACTTCATGGAGCTCCTTTCCGGCCGCGTTCGCAGTTCCATATCCCGGAATAGGGAGTGACAGGTCACGGTTCTTTACACTCTGCAGAGGTGTGTTGCTTTACCCATAAGAGATCTTAACCTTGGTGCCAACCGAGCCGCGAGCTCGTCCACACTTCCTATGGTGTGAGGCCCGGTATAAGGTCTAGCCAATCATGTTCCTCCGCTACCTCGAACACCCACCCGTTGTTGCATGCCCGAGCCACGGGTCCACGCCGGTCCCATTATTCCTGTAGATTTCAAGGTGGACCCCGACCACGACGACGATCTTTGGGCTCTACCATACACTCCTACGCCGGTAGCTGCAACCCATCATAGACCGCAATACCGTGGGGACTTAAGGCTTCCCCAGCCTACCGCTCGTTCTTCGAATGACAAGTGTCTACGGACTATGCCGTGGGGACTTAAGGCTTCCCCAGCCTACCGCTTGCCACCGACAGATACAAGTGTCTACGGTAAAGCGCATCCGTTGATGAACGAGAGGTGGAAACACTTTTGACTACTCCGTCCCACTCCGGATCTTATGGTTAACACGGGTATTATGGCACAAGAATCACTGGCGATATTTGTTGTTTAATCCTAGATGGATATAACCCTTGCAATGGAACCTCCACCATATCAACACAATCCATGGTTCCATTGCCCACCACATAGTCATATTCATAGTTATGAAAGTAGTGGTTTTGATTTTTATGCAATAGTGATAACCATAATACTTTGCAAGTAATTTGATAGAAATACTAAAATGACATGAGCAAGTGATGAACTTGCCTTTCTTGACTGCAAGATTATGCAGGCAAGGTCTTCGATACGCAATAACTCCAAATTCTGAAATAGCATCATCGTCCGGTAAGGACGATGTTTAAAAGATTGGCAAGGATGCAATAATGCATAAGAATGAGATGCAATCGCTCTAAGCGTGACCTAACCCCGATGATTTTGGATCAGTGAGTTGTAATGATTGGTTTAGGGTGTGTTGTACTTTTAGAGTGATTCACATACAAGGTTCTTATTCAGGTGTGATTTACTTGATATTATAAACAGGTAGATAATAAAGCATAATAATCAATTGAGCACACAAAGAATGATAATTGTCATAATGTTAACAAGTAAAGAACAGTGGT
Source organism: Lolium perenne (assembly GCF_019359855.2). NCBI lineage: Eukaryota > Viridiplantae > Streptophyta > Magnoliopsida > Poales > Poaceae > Lolium > Lolium perenne. Next base: position 273,564,361 of record NC_067246.2, on the reverse strand, counting down.
CAGTTTTAACACTATATGGCATGGTTAATGATTAATTATTATATACTTTAAAAGAATAACTTTTGAAGAACATGTTCTTAATAAAGAACAAGTATGATAATTAGGTTGGTGGGTTCTATGGTTAACTATGGTTCCAGTTGGTTCTGGAGTAGATATTAGATGGATCCAAACAAGGTTGGATTCATCAATACCAGGTGGGGTTATGCCTAGGCATCCTAAGCAATTAATTACACATGGGCGCTATCAAGATTGGTTTATCTTGCTAGTGATAGCTGGCTAGGGTTTATAGGTCCTTATAAGCAGGGTTGATGATGATTCCTTATTTTCTTCAAAAGAATAACTTTCAAAGAACATACTTCTTAGGTAATAAGAAGTATATCAATTTGGGTTGAGGTGGTCTAGATTTTACTGTTGGTTTTATTAAGTAAAGAATAATTGGCTCCTAAATAGGATGGTGGATAAGTATCCAACACTAGTAGGTTTTAGTGGAATATGGTATGTAATACAAAATAGCAGGTATGGTTGCTATTATGGTTCATCACAAGGGTGTGATGGTATATAGGTATAAGTAAGGTTGAACATATTGATGATAGGAATTAAGGTTTAGACTTAGGTGTTCCTAATTGATCATCTAGGTCTGATAAGATGAGCACATGGGATACTAATTAGCAGTGTTAGGGTTCCCATATTTTATGTGGCCAAGACAAGTATTTAGTTGCTACTATGTATCTATGGATACAAAGTAAGTTTTATGATCATAGGTTCCAACCTAGGGTTTAGGTTGGAGGCAAATTAAGGTTCTCATGTAATAATAAAGCTAGGTTTCTAAATGAACCTAGGGTTTAGGATTACACATGAAATGATGAGTTTCTAGTTTTCTACCATATGGAACTAGGGTTGCAATATTACTTTTTAGTTCATAAGTTAATAACTTCATTAATAAGGTTGAAGTTATTAATAACTTCAGAATAAAAATAATATTAAATTTGGCTTTTTATTATTTTTAAATAATTTACTAATTAGGGTAATTATTAATTAAGGTTTTAAATCCTCCTGATAAAGATTTAATAAGTTAATAGTAAAGGAAAATTAATTTTAATGTTTTCCTTATTTCCTTATTGGTTTTTATTTATTTTATGAAGTTTTCCTAATTATTGATTTTTAATTGGATTTAGAATTAAAATTAAAGGCTTAAATAACAAGTATTAAATAATTAAATTTTTATTAAAAATAAAAATTTCATTTTATATTTTTATTGGATAGGGTTTATCTTTATAAGAATTTTGATATCTTATATTTATTTTTCTGACGTAAATTGAATTTTCTAGATTTGTTTGAAGTTACAGCAATTATTGGATTTAAATTAAAATGAAAGGAACTGCTAATCGTACCCGGCCAGAGTACACCCACAGTCAATGACTGGTGGGGTCCTAGCCACGTCACTGCCACATGGTATTGACTGGGTCAAAATTAGAGGATGTGGCGACGGGAGCCTCTGCCGGCGGGAAATCCACGACGGCGCCGCCGTTCCCGGGCTCGCGCGGCCGAACTGAGCACCCTACTCGAATCAGCACATCACCGTGAGCATCTAGGTACCAGCGCCGCCCGCTAATGACCACCGGAGTGTGGCCGGCGATGAGGTATCGCGGCGGCGGACAGAGGCCGACGGTGGCAAGGTTCTACAGCACGATCCGGGGCTCAATAGAAGGCTCATGAGATGCGGAATCTCACCCTGATGATGATGGGCTTGAAGGGGAGGTCGATGAAGCTCGGACGGCGACGAAATCATCCATGGACCTGGCGGCAGTGGTTGGAGAAAATGGCCGAATTCGCCAGTTCAGGAGCTTCCCAGCTTGCACGCTTCGAGGAGAAGAACGAGGAGAGGATGGTGGTGCTGGGAGTATCCTCGGCGAGGCTTAGGGATGTCTTAATCGCCGGTGATGAACGGGGCCGGCGAGTTAGGGTTTCGTCGTTGGGGAAGAATAGAGCAGAGAGAGGGAAAATGGAGGGCGTCTGGGCGTTTTATATCTTCTCCGCCGTGCGCTGGCGGTCAATATCGGCGGCGGGAACGCGGGACGTGGCGACGGTCGTCGCGATGTCGCTCTCCAGTGCGTGTGGGCGAGGCAGAGACGAAGAAGACGAAGACGAGCTCGTCCTCTTCGAGTTTATCTGGAGCGAAGGGTTACGGCCAGTGTTGGGCTGTGGTTTGGGCTGGGCCTTGGGCTGCTCGGTGGACTGCAGCGTGGGCTGGCGCGGCAGGTAAGGTCCAGGTGAGATTTTCTCCTCTCTTTTCTTTTTCCATATTTTTATTTTCTGCTTTGTATTTCCTATTTAATTCTGGTTTGCATTTCCTTTTTGTTTTGCAGGATTTTAAATGTGTGAATCCCTTTGGAGTTTACAAAGATTCTATTGTAAATATAAGAGCTTTAAAATATTTCATATGTGTAGTGACACCCTTGTTTATTAAATGTTAATAGAGATTGAAAATGGGCAATTATATAGTCCTAATTGCCAACATCAATTTAGGTGATCCAAACTATTTCTCAAGAGGTTCTTCTAAGTACCTATTGATAGTTAAGTTTTTATATTTATCTTTTGTTACATTGCATTAAATAATTTACAAGGCATAGCTTAATATCTAGTTTCTTATTTGAGCATATGATCTCATAACATTATTTCATGTGCTCATGGTGGTTATTGATTTGGAGAATTGTTTAAGGTTATTTTAAAGTATTATTGTCATCTTTTAAACCCTTAGTTTAATATGGTTAAGGTGGATCTTATTCCTCTCATGAGACTACTATTTATTTGGAAACACTACTTAGTGGCACCTACATAGGCATGGCTTGGAAGATAGGTTAAGTTGTTGTTTTGATTCATTTTAGGGTTGACTAAATAATCCCCTTACTCATATTCAAGCTTAGGCATGGTTCTAGGATTATACTTGTGATCCCCATGTGATACATAAGTTAAAGTTGGGATAGGGCATTGGTTCTAAATGTAGGTGGACCTCTTGTTGAATTATCTAGGGTTGCTCTTCCTCACCACTAATAGGATGATTCAATCCAAGATCATTTGGATTGTTATAGGGGCTGAACCATACAAGGTTTGTTGCTATACAGTTGTTTCTCCAATTAATATATTGGAAATGGTTTTAGGGTTGCTAGTGGTACCCCTATAATCTTAGGTTCTAGATTATATCTACTTAACTCACTAAGGTTTAACTGATAATTATCTATTTCCAAAGCATGGTCATGGATTAGACATGATCAACTTGGTTCTTAATATCTTCTACCTCAAGTACTAAGGGTTTATGATCATTACCCAATTTATAATGATCAATGTTTGGCTTCCTAAGATATCTCTCATTAAATGGGGTTCTCACATCCATGATCAAGTATTATCTTAATCAGCTAAGGTCTAGTACTTCTATTTTACTTTCTAGGATAGGCATACTATAGTTGTCTCAACAGTTTATATTCCAGGAGAATGCCTGAGATATTTACTTAGGGTTCTTTCCAAAGTAGGATGATATAATCATCTTGGTATATGGATAGTTCTCTCCCTCAAGTCCAAGTGTTGCCTCAATAACTTGAGTGTTACACCATAGCTTGAGCTCTCTTATATAGAAATGGATTATTTTCAAGGGTTTATGGTGTACTCACAAGATCTCATTAGATAGTAAAGGGTTAAGTCTCTACCTAGATGGCTTAATTGAATTAGTCTCTACTTTACTTCACCTATTCATGGATATAGTCTTGTTCCATTTGATATTATGTTATCTCACCCCTCCAAGGTGAAATGGTTTACAGCCTAATACTTTAGTTCAAGATTTGTTCTTGGTTCTTAAATAGTTAAATCTAGAATTGGTATGAATGGTCTCTCTCATTTGGGAAGGACTTAAATGATAACCTAAGGTTATTCTCCAAAGGTAATAATGTAGTCACCAATGTCTATGGTTAACATAAATGGATTCTCTTTCTAGGAATTGTCTTGAATAATATCCTAGGGTTCCTCTTAAAGATGATGATTTGAGTACTTGGATGTATATCCAAGGTTTAGCTCAAGGTTTGTTGCTTCTCTAATAATTATTGTAGAACTCTCATCTCTCTTGGTTTGATGTATAATAATATGGAATAGAGAAGGATATATATTTCTAGAGTTGATCTCCTTGTCTTGTTACCAAGATTGAAATATAATGAATACCATGAGGTTCATGGTAGGTTCAAGGATTAGCTTAAGACATGGAAAAGATAAGTCAAGAATGGTTTTCTCCATTTTATTCTTACTTGGTTTGTAATTGAACAGATGTTCTTATGTTATGGCAATGGTTACCATATCATGATCTGTTATAAGATCAAGTAATGGATCATTGATTGAAGTGTTGTGGTGTTAGTTTTAATTCCATTTGATCTAACCCCTTAGATCAAATCATCTCTTCCCAAAACAAAGTTTTAATAGAGTCACATTGAGGTTTATAGCGCTTGACTTGATGAGCTACTTCAATTCCACCAAGGTCAAGTGAAACTTCAGTTACTGTGACTGTTTTACTTTAAAGCGCGAAAATTCCCCAGATTTTCTATGCATGAATGCAATGCACACATCTGTTTCCTCTAATTTTGTAACCCCATTACCTGGGATATTACAGTCTCTACCCCTTAAACTAAACTTCGTCCTCGAAGTTTGATCTCTCTCACGTTTCGGAGTGTGGATCTGACTTGTATAAACTACACTTTTTCTCGAACTCCGTAGTGATCTCACTAGATATAATTGAATATATCCCTTGTCCAGATTCTTCCTGGAATCCATTAGGGTTTGTCTCTGAACCATGGTTCTTTACTTCAATTCTATGATTTTTTTCTCAGGAATCTAATAATACCTGTCTCTGAGCCATGGCTTCTAACTTTAATTATTTGATTTCTTTCATCTCTATATGCTTGTTTCTTTTCTCATTGGAGAATCAATGATGGGACTTTTTCTGGTGCTGCTAGTCTTAATTGAGGACTAATTGGATAACATTCTCCTATTTGATAAAATAGGTCTTTGTTTTCCCTTACCACCAAAACTACAATAATGTTACTAAGTAAGGTACTTAACATGGAATGGTCGTGATGGTTTATTTTCCTAAGAATGGATTAGACTCATTTAGTCCATCCAATCATGGTTTATAGTTGATACCTATAACTATTTTGTGTTCTTTAGGTTCCATGAAAGGAATCATTCTATTAGTCTTTGATGTTGGTATGTTCAATCTTCTTCATTCTTTGACCATCTTGGGCTTTATTGGTCTACGGTATTTCCTTCGTCCAACTTCATTATACTTAGCTTACTTGAGCTTCCGTACTTCTGAGTAAATTTTACTCACTTGCTCAAGTTATAGTCCACTTCTTACTTCCTCGAGGTATAAATCTCGGCTTCTGGTCTGATATTGTTCTGAAAGTAGTGTCAACAATCTTATGAAAATAAGATCGAACTTCCTCTCAGTTCAGACCTTCTTCTACTATCTTGCTCAAAATATTGAGTTATTATACAACCAACTCAATCTTTACTCTACCCCTTAGAGTTTTCTTATGGTCTTCAGCTCCATTTCTTCCAACCATTGGGTTTATGGTTGGAATATTGGTTTGGTTCCAGCTTATGGTTTATATTCTTCTAAGGTATTGTGAAGAAGGTTTGTGGTGTATCCACTCAATTTGTGGACATCCAATGTGAATCCTTCGACTCAATGATTTTACGTCATTGTTATTTGGCTAACAAAATTTTATTTGTTCACAACTTCTTGGTATAAATAATCCAATGGTGGACTACTTGATACCAATTGTGGCTATTTGTTATCTAAAAATGGATTCTATTATAGGTTCTGATTAACTGGACGAGACATCCTCTACTTTATCTCGCAGTATTGATCCTATACCAATTGTGGTCTTCTGATATCAACTATGGTCTTCTTATATCTGCTATGGCTTCATAGGTCATCTTCCTTTTTCGAGGGTTTATTGTTGCAAGAAAACCACTGGCTGACACTATGATTATAGTATTCGAAGTGATTTCCCATGCATTCCCTCTTCGATGTGGACTATGGATCTGCTTCAGCTTCACCATAATCACCAGATTTCTCACCTTCATGCATCTTATGTACTAAAGTACTCCTCTGTTGCGGCAAAGCATGAGTTTTGATTGGTACTATCCTTCTGAATATTGTGATTGCTTCCAACAACTTGGTTTCTTTTATTTGATGAACCTTCATCTTGTCTTCAGAATCTTCAGAATTCGTCACTTCCTCACACGAATACTATTACCCTCTAGATCTATAGCATCAAGTAAGGACTTGATATTGCAACATGCATTTGCATATCAAAGTCAAACTTCATGTATGGATCTAGTCAAACAATGAAAATCCAATAAAATCCAAGAAGATTCAGCTTTGTGCTTATAATACACATCATCGTAAGCCTGAATATAATAGTTGAGTAAGACATCTCTAAACATCAGGTTGAGATGTGTACTATATAACACCACGTAAGATAGGTTTATATCGTGATACTTAGCACGAGTATATGGGATTCTACTATTTGTCTCAACATTTACCTTAATTGCACAATTGCAGTAAGATAAACTTGACACAAAGTGGTATAGGGTAGTTAAGATTAACTTAGCTTCTTTGGAAGTACTACTTAACTTCCATTTTATTGAGGACTATCTCACAGGATATGTCTAGGTTCTAACATTGCTATTCTAAACACATAACTATGGAAATATAGCTCCTATACTTCCAAGTGTTTATACTATCATAAGACTATGGTTATGATGTGCTTGGCACACTTCTTATTGTTTTGGAACACAATTCTCACACTATTTGTTTAGCACTTGACTTCTTATTGTTCTCCTCCTAAATTAATCATGAGGTTCTAGTCCATCACATAATGATTCTCAGATGAATCATATATGATTAGCAACTCTATCATGTAAGTAGACATATATTATTCCTATCACTCTTCCTTATTTCCCATGATTGACTCGTCATGGTCTATACTACCTCATATCACTTGTTTGTATCACTTACTATCAGTTGTTTCACAAGTTTAGATAAATTTTACTTACCCTATTACTAGTATGGGTCTACATCTTTGATGCGTGGGGTTGACACGTCCGTTGGGAACCCCAAGAGGAAGGTGTGATGCGCACAGCGGCAAGTTTCCCTCAGTAAGAAACCAAGGTTTAATCGAACCAGTAGGAGTCAAGAAGCACGTTGAAGGTTGATGGCGGCGGGATGTAGTGCGGCGCAACACCAGAGATTCCGGCGCCAACGTGGAACCTGCACAACACAACCAAAGTACTTTGCCCCAACGAAACAGTGAGGTTGTCAATCTCACCGGCTTGCTGTAACAAAGGATTAACCGTATTGTGTGGAAGATGATTGTTTGCAGAAAACAGTAGAACAAGTATTGCAGTAGATTGTATTTCAGTATAGAGAATTGGACCGGGGTCCACAGTTCACTAGAGGTGTCTCTCCCATAAGATAAACATCATGTTGGGTGAACAAATTACAGTTGGGCAATTGACAAATAAAGAGGGCATGACCATGCACATACATATTATGATGAGTATAGTGAGATTTAATTGGGCATTACGACAAAGTACATAGACCGCTATCCAGCATGCATCTATGCCTAAAAAGTCCACCTTCAGGTTATCATCCGAACCCCCTCCGGTATTAAGTTGCTAACAACGAGACAATTGCATTAAGTATTGCGCGTAATGTAATCGGTAACTACATCCTTGAACATAGCACCAATGTTTTATCCCTAGTGGCAACAAGACATCCATAATCTTAGAGGTTTGTCACTCCCCCAGTTCACGGAGACATGAACCCACTATCGAGCATAAATACTCCCTCTTGGAGTTACAAGCATCTACTTGGCCAGAGCATCTACTAGTAACGGAGAGCATGCAAGATCATAAACAACACATAGACATAAATTGATAATCAACATAACAAGTATTCTCTATTCATCGGATCCCAACAAACGCAACATATAGAATTACAGATAGATGATCTTGATCAAGTTCGGCAGCTCACAAGACCCGACAATTAAGCACAATGGGGAGAAGACAACCATCTAGCTACTGCTATGGACCCATAGTCCAGGGGTAGACTACTCACTCATCACTCCGGAGGCGACCATGGCGGCATAGAGTCCTCTGGGAGATGATTCCCCTCTCCGGCGGTGCCGAGGCGATCTCTGAATCCCCGAGATGGGATTGGCGGCGGCGTCTCTGGAAGGTTTTCCGTATCGTGGCTCTCGGTACTGGGGGTTTCGCGACGGAGGCTTTAAGTAGGCGGAAGGGCAGGTCAGGGGGCCACACGAGGGCCCCACACCACAGGTCGGCGCGGCCAAGGGCCAGGCCGCGCCGCCCTAGGGTGTGGCCGCCTCGTGGCCCCACTTCGCCTTCTCTTCGGTCTTCTGGAAGCTTCGCGGCAAAATAGGACCCTGGGCGTTGATTTTGTCCAATTCCGAGAATATTTCGTTACTAGGATTTCTGAAACCAAAAACAGCAGAAAACAACAACTGGCACTTCGGCATCTTGTTAATAGGTTAGTTCCAGAAAATGCACGAATATGACATAAAGTGTGCATAAAACATGTAGATAACATCAATAATGTGGCATGGAACACAAGAAATTATCGATACGTCGGAGACGTATCAGCATCCCCAAGCTTAGTTCTGCTCGTCCCGAGCAGGTAAAACGATAACAAAGATAATTTCTGGAGTGACATTCCATCATAACCTTGATCATACTATTTGTAAAGCATATGTAGTGAATGCAGCGATCAAAACAATGTATATGACATGAGTAAACAAGTGAATCATATAGCAAAGACTTTTCATGAATAGTACTTCAAGACAAGCATCAATAAGTCTTGCATAAGAGTTAACTCATAAAGCAATAAATCAAAGTAAAGGTATTGAAGCAATACAAAGGAAGATTAAGTTTCAGCGGTTGCTTTCAACTTGTAACATGTATATCTCATGGATATTGTCAACATAGAGTAATATAATAAGTGCAATATGCAAGTATGTAGGAATCAATGCACAGTTCACACAAGTGTTTGCTTCTTGAGGTGGAGAGAAATAGGTGAACTGACTCAACATAAAAGTAAAAGAATGGTCCTCCATAGAGGAAAAGCATCGATTGCTATATTTGTGCTAGAGCTTTGATTTTAAAAACAAGAAACAATTTTGTCAACGGTAGTAATAAAGCATATGTATCATGTAAATTATATCTTACAAGTTGCAAGCCTCATGCATAGTATACTAATAGTGCCCGCACCTTGTCCTAATTAGCTTGGACTACCGGATCATCGCAATACACATGTTTTAACCAAGTGTCACAATGGGGTACCTCTATGCCGCCTGTACAAAGGTCTAAGGAGAAATCTCGCATTGGATTTCTCGCTATTGATTATTCTCAACTTAGACATCCATACCGGGACAACATAGACAACAGATAATGGACTCCTCTTTAATGCATAAGCATGTGGCAACAATTATTATTCTCATATGAGATTGAGGATATATGTCCAAAACTGAAACTTTCACCATGGATCATGGCTTTAGTTAGCGGCCCAATGTTCTTCTCTAACAATATGCATGCTTAACCATAAGGTGGTAGATCTCCCTTACTTCAGACAAGACGAACATGCATAGCAACTCACATGATATTCAACAAAGAATAGTTGATGGCGTCCCCAGTGAACATGGTTATCGCACAACAAGCAACTTAATAAGAGATAAAGTGCATAAGTACATATTCAATACCACAATAGTTTTTAAGCTATTTGTCCCATGAGCTATATATTGCAAAGGCGAATGATGGAATTTTAAAGGTAGCACTCAAGCAATTTACTTTGGAATGGCGGAGAAATACCATGTAGTAGGTAGATATGGTGGACACAAATGGCATAGTGGTTGGCTCAAGGATTTTGGATGCATGAGAAGTATTCCCTCTCGATACAAGGTTTAGGCTAGCAAGGTTATTTGAAACAAACACAAGGATGAACGGCGCAGCAAAACTCACATAAAAGACATATTGTAAACATTATAAGAATCTACACCGTCTTCCTTGTTGTTCAAAACTCAATACTAGATATTATCTAGACTTTAGAGAGACCAAATATGCAGACCAAATTTTAGCATGCTCTATGTATTTCTTCATTAATGGGTGCAAAGCATATGATGCAAGAGCTTAAACATGAGCACAACAATTGCCAAGTATCACATTATCCAAGACATTATAGCAATTTACTACATGTATCATTTTCCAATTCCAACCATATAACAATTTAACGAAGAAGAAACTTCGCCATGAATACTATGAGTAGAGCCTAAGGACATACTTGTCCATATGCTACAGCGGAGCGTGTCTCTCTCCCACACAAGGAATGCTAGGATCCATTTTATTCAAACAAAACAAAAACAAAAACAAACCGACGCTCCAAGAAAAGCACATAAGATGTGACGGAATAAAAATATAGTTTCAGGGGAGGAACCTGATAATGTTGTCGATGAAGAAGGGGATGCCTTGGGCATCCCCAAGCTTAGACGCTTGAGTCTTCTTAGAATATGCAGGGGTGAACCACCGGGGCATCCCCAAGCTTAGAGCTTTCACTCTCCTTGATCATGTTGCATCATACTCCTCTCTTGATCCTTGAAAACTTCCTCCACACCAAACTTAGAACAACTCATTAGAGGGTTAGTGGACAATAAAAATTAACATGTTCAGAGGTGACATAATCATTCTTAACACTTCTGGACATTGCACAAAGCTACTTAAAGTCAATGGGATCGAAATATCCATCGAACATAACAAAACTGGCAATGCGAAATAAAAGGCAGAATCTGTCAAAACAGAACAGTTCGTATTGACGAATTTTATCGAGGCACCAGACTTGCTCAAATGAAAATGCTCAAATTTAATGAAAGTTGCGTACATATCTGAGGATCACTCACGTAAATTGGCATAATTTTCTGAGTTACCTACAGAGAAAACAGCCCAGATTCGTGACAGCAAAGAAATCTGTTTCTGCGCAGTAATCCAAATCTAGTATGAACTTTACTATCAACGACTTTACTTGGCACAACAAAACACTAAACTAAGATAAGGAGAGGTTGCTACAGTAGTAAACAACTTCCAAGACATAAAATAAAAACAAAGTACTGTAGTAAAAACCATGGGTTGTCTCCCATAAGCGCTTTTCTTTAACGCCTTTCAGCTAGGCGCAGAAAGTGTGTATCAAGTATTATCAAGAGACGAAGTGTCAACATCATAATTTGTTCTAATAATAGAATCAAAAGGTAACTTCATTCTCTTTCTAGGGAAGTGTTCCATACCTTTCTTGAGAGGAAATTGATATTTTATATTACCTTCCTTCATATCAATGATAGCACCAACAGTTCGAAGAAAAGGTCTTCCCAATATAATGGGACAAGATGCATTGCATTCAATATCCAAGATAACAAAATCAACGGGGACAAGGCTATTGTTAACGGTAATGCGAACATTATCAACTTTCCCCAAAGGTTTCTTTGTAGAATGATCAGCAAGATTAACATCCAAATAACAATTTTTCAGCGGTGGCAAGTCAAGCATATTATAGATTTTCTTAGGCATAACGGAAATACTTGCACCAAGATCACATAAAGCATTACAATCAAAATATTTAACCTTCATCTTAATGATTGGCTCCCAACCATCCTCTAGCTTTCTAGGAATAGAGGCTTCGCGCTCTAGTTTCTCTTCTCTAGCTTTTATGAGAGCATTTGTAATATGTTTCGTGAAAGCCAAGTTTACAGCGCTAGCATTAGGACTTTTAGCAAGTTTTTGTAAGAACTTTATAACTTCAGAGATGTGGCAATCATCAAAATTCAAACCATTATAATCTAAATCAATGGGATCATCATCCCCAATGTTGGAAAAAATTTCAGCAGTTTTATCACGAGCGATTTCAGCAGTTTTAGCAGTTTCGGGCAGTTTTGTACGCTTTGCACTAGGAGTAGAAACATTGCCAACACCAATTATTTTACCATTAATAGTAGGAGGTGCAGCAACATGTGAAGAATCAACATTACTTGTGGTGGTAATAGTCCAAACTTGAGCTACATTTTTCTCTTTAGCTAGTTTTTCATTTTCTTCTCTATCCCACCTAGCACGCAATTCGGCCATCAATCTTATATTCTCATTAATTATAACTTGGATGGCATTTGCTGTAGTAACAATTTTATTTTCAATATCCCTATTAGGCATAACTTTCGATTTCAAAAGATCAACATCAGCAGCAAGACTATCGACTTTAGAAGCAAGTATATCAATTTTCCCAAGCTTTTCTTCAACAGATTTGTTAAAAGCAGTTTGTGTACTAATAAATTCTTTAAGCATGGCTTCAAGTCCAGGGGGTGTGTTCCTATTATTATTGTAAGAATTCCCATAAGAATTAGCATAACCGTTACCATTATTATAAGGATATGGCCTATAGTTATTACTAGAATTGTTCCGATAAGCATTGTTGTTGAAATTATTATTTTTAATGAAGTTTACATCAACATGTTCTTCTTGGGCAACCAATGAAGCTAACGGAACATTATTAGGATCAACATTTGTCCTATCATTCACAAGCATAGACATAATAGCATCAATCTTATCACTCAAGGAAGAGGTTTCTTCGACAGAATTTACCTTCTTACCTTGTGGAGCTCTTTCCGTGTGCCATTCAGAGTAATTGATCATCATATTATCGAGAAGCTTTGTTGCTTCACCAAGAGTGATGGACATAAAGGTACCTCCAGCAGCTGAATCCAATAAATTCCGCGAAGAAAAATTTAGTCCTGCATAGAAGGTTTGGATGATCATCCAAGTAGTCAGTCCATGGGTTGGGCAATTTTTAACCAAAGATTTCATTCTTTCCCATGCTTGTGCAACATGCTCAGTATCTAATTGTTTAAAATTCATTATGCTACTCCTCAAAGATATAATTTTAGCAGGGGGATAATATCTACCAATAAAAGCATCCTTGCATTTAGTCCAGGAATCAATACTATTCTTAGGCAGAGATAGCAACCAATCTTTAGCTCTTCCTCTTAATGAGAAAGGGAACAATTTTAATTTTATAATGTCACCATCTACATCTTTATATTTTTGCATTTCACATAGCTCAACAAAATTATTAAGATGGGCAGCAGCATCATCAGAACTAACACCAGAAAATTGCTCTCGCATAACAAGATTCAGTAAAGCTGGTTTAATTTCGAAGAATTCTGCTGTAGTAGCAGGTGGAGCAATAGGTGTGCATAAGAAATCATTATTATTTGTGGTTGTGAAGTCACACAACTTAGTATTTTCAGGGGTGGCCATTTTAGCAGTAGTAAATAAAACAAACTAGATAAAGTAAATGCGAGTAACTAATTTTTTTGTATTTTTGATATAGCAAACGAGATAGCAAATAAAGTAAAACTAGCAACTAATTTTTTTGTATTTTGATTTAGTGCAGCAAACAAAGTAGTAAATAAAACTAAGCAAGACAAAAACAAAGTAAAGAGATTGGGAAGTGGAGACTCCCCTTGCAGCGTGTCTTGATCTCCCAGACAACGGCGCCGAGAAATTTGCTTGATGCGTGTGGTTGACACGTCCGTTGGGAACCCCAAGAGGAAGGTGTGATGCGCACAGCGGCAAGTTTCCCTCAGTAAGAAACCAAGGTTTAATCGAACCAGTAGGAGTCAAGAAGCACGTTGAAGGTTGATGGCGGCGGGATGTAGTGCGGCGCAACACCGAGAGATTCGCGCCAACATGGAACCTGCACAACACAACCAAAGTACTTTGCCCCAACGAAACAGTGAGGTTGTCAATCTCACCGGCTTGCTGTAACAAAGGATTAACCGTATTGTGTGGAAGATGATTGTTTGCAGAAAACAGTAGAACAAGTATTGCAGTAGATTGTATTTCAGTATAGAGAATTGGACCGGGGTCCACAGTTCACTAGAGGTGTCTCTCCCATAAGATAAACAGCATGTTGGGTGAACAAATTACAGTTGGGCAATTGACAAATAAAGAGGACATGACCATGCACATACATATTATGATGAGTATAGTGAGATTTAATTGGGCATTACAACAAAGTACATAGACCGCTATCCAGCATGCATCTATGCCTAAAAAGTCCACCTTCAGGTTATCATCCGAACCCCCTCCAGTATTAAGTTGCTAACAACAGACAATTGCATTAAGTATTGCGCGTAATGTAATCAGTAACTACATCCTTGAACATAGCACCAATGTTTTATCCCTAGTGGCAACAGCACATCCATAATCTTAGAGGTTTCTGTCACTCCCAGTTCACGGAGACATGAACCCACTATCGAGCATAAATACTCCCTCTTGGAGTTACAAGCATCTACTTGGCCAGAGCATCTACTAGTAACGGAGAGCATGCAAGATCATAAACAACACATAGACATAAATTGATAATCAACATAACAAGTATTCTCTATTCATCGGATCCCAACAAATGCAACATATAGAATTACAGATAGATGATCTTGATCATGTTCGGCAGCTCACAAGACCCGACAATTAAGCACAATGGGGAGAAGACAACCATCTAGCTACTGCTATGGACCCATAGTCCAGGGGTAGACTACTCACTCATCACTCCGGAGGCGACCATGGCGGCGTAGAGTCCTCCGGGAGATGATTCCCCTCTCCGGCAGGGTGCCGGAGGCGATCTCCTGAATCCCCCGAGATGGGATTGGCGGCGACGGCGTCTCTGGAATGTTTTCCGTATCGTGGCTCTCGATGCTTTGGGGTTTCGCGACGGAGGCTTTAAGTAGGCGGAAGGGCAGGTCAGGGGGCCACACGAGGGCCCCACACCACAGGTCGGCGCGGCCAAGGGCCAGGCCGCGCCGCCCTAGGGTGTGGCCGCCTTGTGGGCCTACTTCGTCTCCTCTTCGGTCTTCTGGTAGCTTCGTGGCAAAATAGGACCCTGGGCGTTGATTTCGTCCAATTCCGAGAATATTTCGTTTCTAGGATTTCTGAAACCAAAAACAATGAGAAAACAGAATCGGCACTTCGGCATCTTGTTAATAGGTTAGTTCCAGAAAATGCACGAATATGACATAAAGTGTGCGTAAAACATGTAGATAACATCAATAATGTGGCATGGAACACAAGAAATTATCGATATGTCAGAGACGTATCAATCTTCTATTAGGATATCTTAATTATCTTCATCACTTGATATTACTTCTAGTGCAGGTTTGAGTAATTCTTATTTAACTATAACATGTGTTGGTACACATCTTCCAATAGGATATCTACCTTGTGGTTGTATCCTTTCTTTGGACTACCATGTATTGTATACCAACTGTGATCTACTCATCTATTGTTTTAAGGACTTAATGGGGTGCTATATGTTTGGGATTAGCTAACTTTACTTAGTAAAGATAGGTAAGAAATGTTGACTCAAGTGTGTCAGGATTATTCTCAAGTGAATACCCATCTCAAGTCATAAGAAGTATTTTGTTTACCTAGAACAACTCCCTATAGACACGACCAATCCTATAGGTCTCCTTTAAAGGTTTTTAATCCTAGGGTCAAAGCATTTGCTCTGATACCAACTGTGGTGACCCGGCATACCACTGCATGGTGTAGTATGCAAGTCTGATATAACACCAATGAAACACCGTTCCATTAGTATTATATCGCTCAGAGTGGTACAACAGAAACATATGCGGGTCCAAGGTATGTCTATAGAATTACAACATCGACTCTGTTACATAAGATCATCACAGCCTCCTACTTTACAATGAGGTAAAACTGCAAATAAACTCCAGAAGAACGACTCATAGTCTAGTCTTATCACGAACTCTATTTGTAGAGTATTTCACTAACTACAGAGGCTAAGAATAGACTCTAGCTAAATAGGAGCTAGGTTTAGGAAGCTAGTTCCCTTCTATGGCTAAACTAGGTTTTTCTCCTTGTTGGATGTGGTATCTGACTCCTCTGACTTGGTCCTGTCTCGTGAAGTAGTTGTTGACTCCTCGGCCTTCGAGTTGCACTGTAGATCCTCCTTCGATGCCTCCATATCGAAGCAGGGGATTTAAGAGTGGGATGAGTACGAGCGTACTCAACAAGTTCATTATAGGAAAGAGGTGTTTAATGCACTAGCTACGACATTAGACCAGAAAGTCTAATACCAATGCAGGTTTTCATAATCATTTCTTCAAAAGGTTACTTTTATTCAGAAGAACTATGTCCGTCAGCCTTCACCGGTTTACTAGAACTTCATGGAGCTCCTTTCCGGCCGCGTTCGCAGTTCCATATCCCGGAACAGGGAGTGACAGGTCACGGTTCTTTACATTCTGCAGAGGTGTGTTGCTTTACCCATAAGAGATCTTAACCTTGGTGCCAACCGAGCCGCGAGCTCGTCCACACTTCCTATGGTGTGAGGCCCGGTATAAGGTCTAGCCAATCATGTTCCTCCGCTACCTCGAACACCCACCCGTTGTTGCATGCCCCGACCCTGGGTCCACGCCGGTCCCATTATTCCTGTAGATTTCAAGGTGGACCCCGACCACGATGACAGTGCTGGGCTCTACCATACACTCCTACGCCGATAGCTGCAACCCATCATAGACCGCAATACCGTGGGGACTTAAGGCTTCCGCAGCCTACCGCTTGTTCTTCGAATGACAAGTGTCTACGGACTATGCCGTGGGGACTTAAGGCTTCCCCAGCCTACCGCTTGCCACCGACAGATACAAGTGTCTACGGTAAAGCGCATCCGTTGATGAATGAGAGGTGGAAACACTTTTGACTACTCCGTCCCACTCCGGATCTTATGGTTAACACGGGTATTACGGCACAAGAATCACTGGCTACATTTGTTTTTTAATCCTAGATGGATATAACCCTTGCAATGGAACCTCCACCATATCAACACAATCCATGGTTCCATTGCCCACCACATAGTCATATTCATAGTTATGAAAGTAGTGGTTTTGATTTTTATGCAATAGTGATAACCATAATACGTTGCAAGTAATTTGATAGAAATACTCAAATGACATGAGCAAGTGATGAACTTGCCTTTCTTGACTTCAAGATTATGCAGGCAAGGTCTTCGATACGCAATAACTCCAAATTCTGAAATAGCATCATCGTCCGGTAAGGACGATGTTTAAAAGATTGGCAAGGATGCAATAATGCATAAGAATGAGATGCAATCGCTCTAAGCGTGACCTAACCCCGATGATTTAGGATCAGTGAGTTGTAATGATTGGTTTAGGGTGTGTTGTACTTTTAGAGTGATTCACATACAAGGTTCTTATTCAGGTGTGATTTACTTGGTATTATAAACAGGTAGATAATAAAGCATAATAATCAATTGAGCACACAAAGAATGATAATTGTCATAATGTTAACAAGTAAAGAACAGTGGTCAGTTTTAACACTATATGGCATGGTTAATGATTAATTATTATATACTTTAAAAGAATAACTTTTGAAGAACATGTTCTTAATAAAGAACAAGTATGATAATTAGGTTGGTGGGTTCTATGGTTAACTATGGTTCCAGTTGATTCTGGAGTAGATATTAGATGGATCCAAACAAGGTTGGATTCATCAATACCAGGTGGGGTTATGCCTAGGCATCCTAAGCAATTAATTACACATGGGCGCTATCAAGATTGGTTTATCTTGCTAGTGATAGCTGGCTAGGGTTTATAGGTCCTTATAAGCAGGGTTGATGATGATTCCTTATTTTCTTCAAAAGAATAACTTTCGAAGAACATACTTCTTAGGTAATAAGAAGTATATCAATTTGGGTTGAGGTGGTCTAGATTTTACTGTTGGTTTTATTAAGTAAAGAATAATTGGCTCCTAAATAGGATGGTGGATAAGTATCCAACACTAGTAGGTTTTAGTGGAATATGGTATGTAATACAAAATAGCAGGTATGGTTGCTATTATGGTTCATCACAAGGGTGTGATGGTATATAGGTATAAGTAAGGTTGAACATATTGATGATAGGAATTAAGGTTTAGACTTAGGTGTTCCTAATTGATCATCTAGGTCTGATAAGATGAGCACATGGGATACTAATTAGCAGTGTTAGGGTTCCCATATTTTATGTGGCCAAGACAAGTATTTAGTTGCTACTATGTATCTATGGATACAAAGTAAGTTTTATGATCATAGGTTCCAACCTAGGGTTTAGGTTGGAGGCAAATTAAGGTTCTCATGTAATAATAAAGCTAGGTTTCTAAATGAACCTAGGGTTTAGGATTACACATGAAATGATGAGTTTCTAGTTTTCTACCATATGGAACTAGGGTTGCAATATTACTTTTTAGTTCATAAGTTAATAACTTCATTAATAAGGTTGAAGTTATTAATAACTTCAGAATAAAAATAATATTAAATTTGGCTTTTTTTTTATTTTTAAATAATTTACTAATTAGGGTAATTATTAATTAAGGTTTTAAATCCTCCTGATAAAGATTTAATAAGTTAATAGTAAAGGAAAATTAATTTTAATGTTTTCCTTATTTCCTTATTGGTTTTTATTTATTTTATGAAGTTTTCCTAATTATTGATTTTTAATTGGATTTAGAATTAAAATTAAAGGCTTAAATAACAAGTATTAAATAATTAAATTTTTATTAAAAATAAAAATTTTATTTTATATTTTTATTGGATAGGGTTTATCTTTATAAGAATTTTGATATCTTATATTTATTTTTCTGACTTAAATTGAATTTTCTAGATTTGTTTGAAGTTACAGCAATTATTGGATTTAAATTAAAATGAAAGGAACTGCTAATCGTACCCGGCCAGAGTACACCCACAGTCAATGACTGGTGGGGTCCTAGCCACGTCACTGCCACATGGTATTGACTGGGTCAAAATTAGAGGACGTGGCGACGGGAGCCTCTGCCGGCGGGAAATCCACGACGGCGCCGCCGTTCCCGGGCTCGCGCGGCCGAACTGAGCACCCTACTCGAATCAGCACATCACCGTGAGCATCTAGGTACCAGCACCGCCCGCTAATGACCACCGGAGCATGGCCGGCGATGAGGTATCGCGGCGGCGGACAGAGGCCGACGGTGGCAAGGTTCTACAGCACGATCCGGGGCTCAATAGAAGGCTCATGAGATGCGGAATCTCACCCTGATGATGATGGGCTTGAAGGGGAGGTCGATGAAGCTCGGACGGCGACGAAATCATCCATGGACCTGGCGGCAGTGGTCGGAGAAAATGGCCGAATTCGCCAGTTCAGGAGCTTCCCAGCTTGCACGCTTCGAGGAGAAGAATGAGGAGAGGATGGTGGTGCTGGGAGTATCCTCGGCGAGGCTTAGGGATGTCTTAATCGCCGGCGATGAACGGGGCCGGCGAGTTAGGGTTTCGTCGTTGGGGAAGAATAGAGCAGAGAGAGAGAAAATGGAGGGCGTCTGGGTGTTTTATATCTTCTCCGCCGTGCGCTGGCGGTCAATATCGGCGGCGGGAACGCGGGACGTGGCGACGGTCGTCGCGGTGTCGCTCTCCAGTGCGTGTGGGCGAGGCAGAGACGAAGAAGACGAAGACGAGCTCGTCCTCTTCGAGTTTATCTGGAGCGAAGGGTTACGGCCAGTGTTGGGCTGTGGTTTGGGCTGGGCCTTGGGCTGCTCGGTGGACTGCAGCGTGGGCTGGCGCGGCAGGTAAGGTCCAGGTGAGATTTTCTCCTCTCTTTTCTTTTTCCATATTTTTATTTTCTGCTTTGTATTTCCTATTTAATTCTGGTTTGCATTTCCTTTTTGTTTTGCAGGATTTTAAATGTGTGAATCCCTTTGGAGTTTACAAAGATTCTATTGTAAATATAAGAGCTTTAAAATATTTCATATGTGTAGTGACACCCTTGTTTATTAAATGTTAATAGAGATTGAAAATGGGCAATTATATAGTCCTAATTGCCAACATCAATTTAGGTGATCCATACTATTTCTCAAGAGGTTCTTCTAAGTACCTATTGATAGTTAAGTTTTTATATTTATCTTTTGTTACATTGCATTAAATAATTTAGAAGGCATAGCTTAATATCTAGTTTCTTATTTGAGCATATGATCTCATAACATTATTTCATGTGCTCATGGTGGTTATTGATTTGGAGAATTGTTTAAGGTTATTTTAAAGTATTATTGTCATCTTTTAAACCCTTAGTTTAATATGGTTAAGGTGGATCTTATTCCTCTCATGAGACTACTATTTATTTGGAAACACTAGTTAGTGGCACCTACATAGGCATGGCTTGGAAGATAGGTTAAGTTGTTGTTTTGATTCATTTTAGGGTTGACTAAATAATCCCCTTACTCATATTCAAGCTTAGGCATGGTTCTAGGATTATACTTGTGATCCCCATGTGATACATAATTAAAGTTGGGATAGGGCATTGGTTCTAAATGTAGGTGGACCTCTTGTTGAATTATCTAGGGTTGCTCTTCCTCGCCACTAATAGGATGATTCAATCCAAAATCATTTGGATTGTTATAGGGGCTGAACCATACAAGGTTTGTTGCTATACAGTTGTTTCTCCAATTAATATATTGGAAATGGTTTTAGGGTTGCTAGTGGTACCCCTATAATCTTAGGTGCTAGATTATATCTACTTAACTCACTAAGGTTTAACTGATAATTATCTATTTCCAAAGCATGGTCATGGATTAGACATGATCAACTTGGTTCTTAATATCTTCTACCTCAAGTACTAAGGGTTTATGATCATTACCCAATTTATAATGATCAATGTTTGGCTTCCTAAGATATCTCTCATTAAATGGGGTTCTCACATCCATGATCAAGTATTATCTTAATCAGCTAAGGTCTAGTACTTTTATTTTACTTTCTAGGATAGGCATACTATAGTTGTCTCAACAGTTTATATTCCAGGAGAATGCCTGAGATATTTACTTAGGGTTCTTTCCAAAGTAGGATGATATAATCATCTTGGTATATGGATAGTTCTCTCCCTCAAGTCCAAGTGTTGCCTCAATAACTTGAGTGTTACACCATAGCTTGAGCTCTCTTATATAGAAATGGATTATTTTCAAGGGTTTATGGTGTACTCACAAGATCTCATTAGATAGTAAAGGGTTAAGTCTCTACCTAGATGGCTTAATTGAATTAGTCTCTACTTTACTTCACCTATTCATGGATATAGTCTTGTTCCATTTGATATTATGTTATCTCACCCCTCCAAGGTGAAATGGTTTACAGCCTAATACTTTAGTTCAAGATTTGTTCTTGGTTCTTAAATAGTTAAATCTAGAATTGGTATGAATGGTCTCTCTCATTTGGGAAGGACTTAAATGCTAACCTAAGGTTATTCTCCAAAGGTAATAATGTAGTCACCAATGTCTATGGTTAACATAAATGGATTCTCTTTCTAGGAATTGTCTTGAATAATATCCTAGGGTTCCTCTTAAAGATGATGATTTGAGTACTTGGATGTATATCCAAGGTTTAGCTCAAGGTTTGTTGCTTCTCTAATAATTATTGTAGAACTCTCATCTCTCTTGGTTTGATGTATAATAATATGGAATAGAGAAGGATATATATTTCTAGAGTTGATCTCCTTGTCTTGTTACCAAGATTGAAATATAATGAATACCATGAGGTTCATGGTAGGTTCAAGGATTAGCTTAAGACATGGAAAAGATAAGTCAAGAATGGTTTTCTCCATTTTATTCTTACTTGGTTTGTAATTGAACAGATGTTCTTATGTTATGGCAATGGTTACCATATCATGATCTGTTATAAGATCAAGTAATGGATCATTGATTGAAGTGTTGTGGTGTTAGTTTTAATTCCATTTGATCTAACCCCTTAGATCAAATCATCTCTTCCCAAAACAAAGTTTTAACAGAGTCACATTGAGGTTTATAGCGCTTGACTTGATGAGCTACTTCAATTCCACCAAGGTCAAGTGAAACTTCAGTTACTGTGACTGTTTTACTTTAAAGCGCGAAAATTCCCCAGATTTTCTATGTATGAATGCAATGCACACATCTATTTCCTCTAATTTTGTAACCCCATTACCTGGGATATTACAGCACCTTACCCGGCGCACCTCTATGGTGGTGCGCGGGTGGTAGACAATTTACCACCAGCGCACCACCATAGAGGTGCGCCGGGGGTAAGTTGCCTAGATTTTTCTCTCCACCCCCCCCCCCCCGGGAATCGCCTTTTCAGTTTTCGAAAAAATAATAGAAAATTCAAAAAATAAAATCCTTTGAAATGGCCATGTAATATGTGATCTAGTTTTAGTGAAAATTTCAAAATTTCAATTTCGATGTATTATGCAAAATGGCGTCATCTTTCGGTAAAACAGGATTTCTGGTTGCATACGACCTTCGATGAAAAACTTTTTTATATCAAAATCGATCTACTCGAAATTTCCTATTCGAATTCAACGGGCCGTTTGGACAAAAAATGGATTCGTCAATTGGAAAACAGAAACATGACTTTTTTCAGGTTTTAGATTTTGATGAAAAAAATTAAAAAATACCCCCGGCGCACCGCCATATAGGTGCGCCCGCAGTAACTTAGGCTATATATGCCAAACCAGCCTGGTGCACCTTCTCTCTCTTCCATTTCCCCCATCTTCTCTTTCACTTCTCCTCCTCTCTTCCTCCCTCCGGCCACCTTCTCTTCTCCTCCATTTTCCCCCTCTAATCCCTCCCTCCGGCGAGCACCTCCTTAAGCTACTCACCGGAGCACCTCCTCAAGCTACTCCCCGCAGCACCTCCTCAAGCTATCTCACCGGAGCACCTCCTCAAGCTACTCACCGGCGAGCACCTCCCCAAGCATCTCGCCAGCGAGCCCCTCCTCAAGCATCACCTCCTCTCATCCCTGGTCCGTCCACCTCCTCTCACCCCGACGATCACCGACGACCACACCGGCAACCACTTCCTCTTTGCAAGCAGATGACCACGGTGACGGCGGTACATCTCCAAGGCACGACCTAGAACTTGACCTACGACCTAGAACACAACCGACCTAGATCTAGATCTAGATCTGCTTTTTTTTTGAATCCTGGAAAACATACCGCCGGCGCACTAGGCTGGTGCGCCGGTGATAAATCGAGTTACCGCCGGCGAACAAGATGGTGCGCCGGCAATAAGCCTTTACCACCGGCCCGTTCGCACCGGCGGGCGCTGCTGCGCCGGCAGTAGTGCTTTTTGGTGCGCCGGCAGTAAGCCTTTTCCTAGTAGTGTTTGGAGTTAAATTGCAGACTCTACGAAATTTCCATTTGTCGCCTAAAGGGGTCCAAAACATGAAATCATGCAGTGTGTACCTTCATGATAAAGAGCTCGTTGGATGATATCTAGGGTCATGGACAACTCACCTATCTTAAGTGTTTTGCATTAGGTTGTTTTTTAAGCCACGACAGGGGGAGGATGGAAGCCACTTGTCTGTAGAGAAGCTCAGGCACTGTGGACAAGGGGTTTTTGGTGTCGTATCGCCCTAGTGCCCCCCTGTTTGTAGACCGGCTATGTATATGTGAGAGAGCTACATCTCCACATGGGGATGTTGAAGTACAAATGTTGCTCTCAATGTAGGGTGTCAAGTGGGATCCCAACTAAATCCCACTTCTAGTACATTTTGCATTTTCTAGTGTAAGTTTAACACAACAATTTAAACTAATAGGCAAAATAAACTAAAAGTGAGATCCCACCGGGATCCCACCTTGACAGTTGACACCCTAGCTCTCATTGCCCTATTAGTTTGAGTGTTGAACCGGTACAATACATATGCATGGAGTTCTACCAAAATATTCATTTATATTCTAAAAAAACAAAAAAGAAGATGCAACGCTGTGAAAAAGAATATATGAAGTGAAACAAGTTTTTTTTTTTGCGAAATGAAGTGAAACAAGTTGTAGTTCTTTGTATAAAAAAACAAGAATGAGAGACTAGAACACCAACATTTTTTTCTTTTTTCTGGAATCTAAATAAAATGTTTTTTTTTCGAATCTCAACAAAGCTTCAAATCTGATATTTTTCCAAAATTTCAAAAAAATAAATCGAATATGCACTTTTTCCAAATTTTGAATCTGAATATTTCAAACAATTTCCAAATTTAGAAAATTTCAAGTCTAATCTTTTTTCAAAGTTTGAATTTTTTTAACTGAATATTTTTTTAGTCTAAACATTTTTATCAATTTTTGAATTTCAACGGAGTTTGAAATATAAACTTTTGTAAAAAAAACTTGAACAATTTTTAAATCTGAATGTTTGTCGTATTTGAATAATTTTTGAATCTGAGCATTTTCGAAAATCAAAAAAAATCGAATCTCAACATTTTTCAAAACCAGAACATTTTTTGAAACCAAAAAAACTGACAGAAAACCGTAACAAGCAGAAAAAAATGGGCCAGGCCCATGCCACCGCAGCGCAGTGTAACCACAGGTTTGCGCCTGCTGCTCCGGGCTGCTCACGATGTTGTTCGGGCCGGGATTCGATCTCCTCGTCAGGTGTCAGTTCAGAATTGTGGCTGTTTTCTCTCTGTCGATGGAACTATGCTTATCAGGATTGGTTTCTGTGAATTGCTTAACAGGATTATCTTCGAGAATTGCTTGCCAGGATTCGGATTGTGAGTGATACTGCAGTTCGATCCGTTTCCCCCTCTCCTGAGCGCAAGCGCAGGATACGATGCACCTGCTGCAAGCTGCATAAAAAACGGCCTCCGCTTTCCATGGTTTGTGGCGCCCATTTTTGTCCGCTGACACCGTCAATGATTCCTACCGTCTTTCTAGGTGTTCCTCACTTATCTTATCGTCCTCTCCCACTCCTGCTTCGTCCACGCGATTTTGGCCGAGCACTCGAGTAAGAATCTCACACGCCAACGCCGCAAAGGCAGATTGCCATGGCACCGCATTGCAGCCTTGCAGATGATGACTGCATTTGCCGAACAGCTTCTTGTAGTCGCGTCCATGTAGCACAGGAATCTCTTTGACTGTCTCTGCATTTTTCAGCCTCGAAGCCAGTCAATGATTTTTCTACAGAGCAACGGCTCGCTTCTTCACGTGTTACCACTTTTACCTTGTCCATATAATCCTTGAACACATCTTTGCTCACTTCCTTAATCCATACCAGAGACTCCTGCTCCTCATACGGAGTACTCTCATGGCCCATGAGCTTGAGGTGCGCCTACCTAAGCTTTTCCTGTTGCATCTTTTATCAGTACAGTGTTGCAGTAACTTAGTTTCGTTCAGTACAGAGATTAGTCTCGACTCTGATGTGCTTGGGAGATATGGCAGGACGGCTGGCCTCTTGGACTTGGACTGGGCGCCCTGAATGCGCGAGCTGGAGTGGCCAGGAGCGTCGGCTCCGCCTCCTCCACCACGCCCTTCACCACCCCGTCTCACTGCGTTTCCTCCTTCGCTTCGCCTGATGTAGACACAGAGGTCAGAATCGATCAATCCCTGCTTACTGTTTGCAATATAACAGTGGCATTGTATGTCAGCTGGATTTCATACTTTCTTGCTTCTACTTAGTTGCAGTCGACATGGTCTTTGTCGCGCGGCGGTGGCGGCGGCGGCGGCATCACGCTGGCGACCCTGATCGGCCTGGTGGACGCCATGGAGAGCCGGCGCAGCAGCCGGGACGCGAGGGCAAGCAGGAGCGGCGGCAAGCTCAGGGCATTGCTGCTCTCGCTCTGCCTCCGGAGCACACTGGAGAGCGGCCCAAGCATCGCGCCGTCGCTCGGGCAGTTCTTGGAGATGGAGAGGAGAGCCGGTGGCAGGAGTGGCCATGTCCACAGGATGCTCCCGTGGAACCGTGCGTGACGAGCTTGTATTGAAGAAGCCATCGATCGCCAGCTGAATAAAATTGTCTTTTTTTATCCTGCTACGGATTAGAGTGATAAGTTACCATGCATCGTTCCAATCGATCGTGTTTGTCTGCTCGGATTGTTATATTTTTCACGTGTAATAATGGACGATTTTGGTCGAAGTAAACCGCAAGTAAGGAGTCTCTTCCTTTCCGCAAAGAAAAATAAAACGAGTCTCTCCTTCCGTAACTCCCTTGCAATGGTCCAGGTGAAACAAGGACCTAAGAGCATCTCTAACCAAACCCTTAAAAAGATATAGATAAGTATTTTTTTCATGTGTAATGAACGATTTTAGTCCAAGTAAGCAGTGGTGGAGCGTGACGAGAAGCAGAGTGGGGCGGGGGGCCAAATTGAACTTTTTGGATTTTTTTTTGTTAGCTATGCACCAAAATTTTTGCTCAAAATCAAATTCTATTTGTAACAACAAGAGCTGATTTTCAAGTTTGAAATACACTCAAGTTCTTGATTTATGCACAGGGACCTAACAAGCAAGGGAGCGAAAATATTTTGCAGTGATTTCTTCTAGACTTCTAGTTCCACTTGTAAACAACCAAAAGTATCTGTCTCCACTGATGGCCCAAGCCCGAAGGTAAAACAAACAAAAAATGTAACCTAGATAATAGCCCAGCAAATCCCTCTACTTCCACCGTCCGACTCATCGACTACATCCTCTTATTTTCCCCACGTGGACTAATTTTTCCAAACAACAACGCCACAAGCTTTGATGGAAGAAGAGCTCAACCAACTTCCCGACGTGGGGAGCGGTGTCGGCGTCAGCCACGACGAGCTCGTTCCCAACTTCGATGGCGACCAATAGTCTGTCATGGATAGCGGTGGCGGCGTCAGCGAGGATGGCCTAGACGAGGACAGCGGTGATGGCATCAACAGTGGAGTCATGGTGCTTGGCAGGTGATGACGCGTAAAGCACACGCCCGTTGGGAACCCCAAGAGGAAGGTGTGATGCGTACAGCAGCAAGTTTTCCCTTAGTAAGAAACCAAGGTTATCGAACCAGTAGGAGTCAAGGAGCACGTGAAGGTTGTTGGTGGCGGAGTGTAGTGCGGCGCAACACCAGGGATTCCGGCGCCAACGTGGAACATGCACAACACAATCCAAATACTTTGCCCCAACTTAACAGTGAGGTTGTCAATCTCACCGGCTTGCTGTAACAAAGGATTAAATGTATGGTGTGGAAAATGGTGTTTGTATGCGAAGAACAGTAAAGAACAATGTTTGCAGTAGATTGTATTCGATGTAAAAGAATGGACCGGGGTCCACAGTTCACTAGTGGTGTCTCTCCAATAAGATAAAGCATGTTGGGTGAACAAATTACAGTTGGGCAATTGACAAATAAAGAGGGTATAACAATGCACATACATATCATGATGAGTAGTGTGAAATTCAATTGGGCATTACGACAAAGTACATAGACCGCTATCCAGCATGCATCTATGCCTAAAAAGTCCACCTTCAGGTTAGCATCCGCACCCCTTCCAGTATTAAGTTGCAAACAATAGACAATTGCATTAAGTATGGTTTTTAATGTAATCAACACAAATATCCTTAGACAAAGCATTGATGTTTTATCCCTAGTGGCAACAGCACATCCACAACCTTAGAATTTTCTGTCACTGTCCCAGATTAAATGGAGGCATGAACCCACTATCGAGCATAAATAATCCCTCTTGGAGTTACAAGTATCAACTTCGCCAGAGCCTCTACTAGCAACGGAGAGCATGCAAGATCATAAACAACACATATATGATAGATTGATAATCAACATAACATATTATTCCATATTCTTCGGATCCCAACAAACACAACATGTAGCATTACAAATAGATGATCTTGATCATGATAGGCAGCTCACAAGATCGAACAATGATAGCACATGAGGAGAAGACAACCATCTAGCTACTGCTATAGACCCATAGTCCAGGGGTGAACTACTCACACATCAATCCGGAGGCGATCATGGCGATGAAGAGCCCTCCGGGAGATGATTCCCCTCTCCCGGCGAGGTGCGGAGCGATCTCTGAATCCTCCGAGATGGGATTGGCGGCGGCGGCGTCTGCGGAAGGTTTTCCGTATCGTGGCTCTCGGTACTGGGGTTTTCGCGACGAAGGCTTTAAGTAGGCGGAAGGGTAGGGTTGGAGGCGTCACGAGGGGCCCACACACTAGGGCGGCGCGGGCCCCTCCCTGGCCGCGCGGCCCTAGCGTGGCGGCGCCTCGTGGCCCCACTTCGTATCCTCTTCGGTTTTCTGGAAGCTTCGTGGAAAAATAAGAATCTGGGCGTTGATTTCGTCCAATTCCGAGAATATTTACTTTGTAGGATTTCTGAAACCAAAAACAGCAGAAAACAGCAACTGACTCTTTGGCATCTTGTCAATAGGTTAGTGCCGGAAAATGCATAAATATGACATAAAGTGTGTATAAAACATGTGAGTATCATCATAAAAGTAGCATGGAACATAAGAAATTATAGATACGTTTGAGACGTATCAAGCATCCCCAAGCTTAGTTCCTACTCGGCCTCGAGTAGGTAAACGATTACAAGGATAATTTCTGAAGTGGCATGCTATCATAATCTTGATCAATACTATTGTAAAGCATATGAGATGAATGAAGTGATTCGAAGCAATGGTAAAGACCATGATGTAAACAACTAAATCATACAGCAAAGACTTTTCATGAATAGTACTTTCAAGACAAGCATCAATAAGACTTGCATAGGAGTTAACTCAAAAAGCAATAGATTCTTAGTAGAAAGTTTTGAAGCAACACAAGGGAAGATATAAGTTTCAGCGGTTACTTTCAACTTCAACATGTTTATCTCATGGATAATTGTCAACACAAAGTAATATGATGAATGCAAATAAGCAAGTATGTAAGAATCAATGCACACAGTTGACACAAGTGTTTGCTTCTAAGATGGAAGGAAGTAGGTAAACTGACTCAACATAAAGTAAAAGAATGGCCCTTCGCAGAGGGAAGCATGGATTGCTATATTTGTGCTAGAGCTTTTATTTTGAAAACATAGAAACAGTTTTTTCAACGGTAGTAATAATTCATATGTGTTATGCATAAGATATCTTATAAGTTGCAAGCCTCATGCATAGTATACCAATAGTGCCCGCACCTTGTCCTAATTAGCTTGGATTTACATGGATTATCATTGCATAGCATATGTTTCAACCAAGTGTCACAAAGGGGTACCTCTATGCCGCATGTACAAAGGTCTAAGGAGAAAGCTCGCATTGGATTTCTCGCTTTTGATTATTCTCAACTGAGACATCCATACCGGGACAACATAGACAACAGATAATGGACTCCTATTTAATGCATAAGCATTCAATAACAGATAATATTCTCATAAGAGATTGAGGATTGTTGTCCAAACTGAAACTTCCACCATGGATCATGGCATTAGTTAGCGGTCCAGTGTTCTTCTCTAACAATATGCATACTCAAACCGTTTGATCATGATAAATCACCCTTACTTCAGACAAGACGAACATGCATAGCAACTCACATGATATTCAACAAAGGTGAAATAGTTGATGGCGTCCCCAGGAACATGGTTATCACTCAACAAGCAACTTATTAAGAAATAAGATACATAAGTACATATTCAATACCACAATAGTTTTTAAGCTATTTTTCCCATGAGCTATATATTGCAAAGACAAAGAATGAAATTTTAAAGGTAGCACTCAAGCAATTTACTTGGAATGGCAGAGAAATACCATGTAGTAGGTAGGTATGGTGGACACGAATGGCATAGTTTTTGGCTCAAGGATTTTGGATGCACGAGAAGTATTCCCTCTCAATACAAGGCTTAGGCTAGCAAGGTTGTTTGAAGCAACACAAGTATGAACCGGTACAGCAAAACTTACATAAAAACATATTGCAAGCATTATAAGACTCTACACTGTCTTCCTTGTTGTTCAAACCCTCAACAGAAAATATCTAGACTTTAGAGAAACCAATCATGCAAACCAAATGTCAATAAGCTCTACAATATTTCTTCATTAATAGGTGCAAGGTACATGATGCAAGAGCTTAAACATGATCTATTTGAGCACAACAATTGCCAAGTATCAAATTATTCAAGATATTATACCAATTACCACATGTAGCATTTTCTTTTTCCAACCATATAACAATGAACGAAGCAGTTTCAACCTTCGCCGTGAACATTAAGAGTAAAGCTAAGAACACATGTGTTCATATGGAACAGCGGAGCGTGTCTCTCTCCCACACAAAGAATGCTAGGATCCAATTTTATTCAAACAAAACGAAAATAAAAACATAAAGACGCTCCAAGTAAAGCACATAAGATGTGACGGAATAAAAATATAGTTTCACTAGAGGTGACCTGATAAGTTGTCGATGAAGAAGGGGATGCCTTGGGCATCCCCAAGCTTAGATGCTTGAGTCTTCTTGAAATATGCAGGGATGAACCACGGGGGCATCCCCAAGCTTAGAGTTTTCACTCTCCTTGATCATATTGTATCATTCTCCTCTCTTGATCCTTGAAAACTTTCTCCACACCAAACTCAAAACTAACTCATTAGAGGGTCAATGCATAATCAAAAATTCACATATTCAGAGGTGACATAATCATTCTTAACACTTCTGTACATTGCACAAAGCTACTGAAAGTTAATGGAACAAAGAAATCCATTAAACATAGCAAAACGGGCAATGCGTAATAAAAGGCAAAATCTGTCAAAACAGAACAGTACGTAAAGACGAATTTTTATGGGGCAGTTAACTTCCTCGGATGAAAATGCTCAAATTGAATGAAAGTTGCGTACATATCTGAGGATCACGCACGTAAATTGGCAGATTTTTCTGAGTTAACTACAGAGAATACTACTCAAATTCGTGACAGCAAGAAGTCTGTTTCTGCGCAGTAATCCAAATCTAGTATCATCTTTACTATCAAAGACTTTACTTGGCACAACAATGCAATAAAATAAATATAAGGAGAGGTTGCTACAGTAGTAACAACTTCCAAGAGTCAAATATAAAACAAAAGTGCTGTAGTAAAATAATGGGTTGTCTCCCATAAGCGCTTTTCTTTAACGCCTTTCAGCTAGGCGCAGAAAGTGTGAATCAAGTATTATCAAGAGACGAAGCATCAACATCATAATTTTCACAACTTGTCACAATAGGTATCTTAGATGTTCCATTATCTATAGTGGTACTAAGGACTTTGTCAATTTTAGGCCTATAATAGTTTTTTTGGCTTAGGCACCTTAGAGGCATACATGAACTTTTGCTCCTTACCCACATAAACTTTCTCCTTAAACTTAAGAGAAGAAAAAGTTGAACCCAAGATTCCCATAGCTTCTTCAAGTTTATCAGTGCTATTAAGTAATATTTCCAATTTAGTATTAATACTTGGAAGACTTTGCTCTATGGTCTCCAACTTTTTCATGACATCTTCAGGAGAGATTTCAATTTTAGCTTCATTAACAGGTGGTATTCCAAATAGTCTCTCAATAATGCAACTAGCTTCTAAAGCAGGAGTGCCTAGGAAATTACCTCCCGCGAGAGTATCAAGAACATACCTATTCCAGCTAGAGATACCAACATAAAAATTCCCGAGTAGGATAATAGTGGAGTGTTTCTTAGTGCACCTATTATGAGCATCACTAATTCTATACCAAGCATCTTTTAAACATTCCCCCCTTGTTGCTTAAACGAACGAACTTCAACTTCAGGATTACTCATTTTAACCATGGTAAATAAAGCAAACTAGATAAAGTAAATGCAAGTAACTAATTTTTTGTGTTTTTAATATGGAGAACGCAAACAAGACAGTAAATAAAATAAAGCAAGTAACTAATTTTTTTGTATTTTGATATAAGAAAACAAACAAAGCAGTAAATAAAATAAGGTAAAGCAAGACAAAAACAAAGTAAAGAGATTGGAAGTGGAAGACTCCCCTTGCAGCGTGTCTTGATCTCCCCGGCAACGGCGCCAGAAAACTGTCTTGATGACGCGTAAAGCACACGCCCGTTGGGAACCCCAAGAGGAAGGTGTGATGTGTACAGCAGCAAGTTTTTTCTCAGTAAGAAACCAAGGTTATCGAACCAGTAGGAGTCAAGGAGCACGTGAAGGTTGTTAGTGGCGGAGTGTAGTGCGGCGCAAAACCAGGGATTTCGGCGCCAACGTGGAACCTGCACAACACAATCCAAATACTTTGCCCCAACTTAACATTGAGGTTGTCAATCTCACCGGCTTGTTGTAACAAAGGATTAAATGTATGGTGTGGAAAATGGCGTTTGTATGCGAAGAACAGTAAAGAACAATGTTTGCAGTAGATTGTATTCGATGTAAAAGAATGGACCGGGGTCCATAGTTCACTAGTGGTGTCTCTCCAATAAGATAAAGCATGTTGGGTGAACAAATTACAGTTGGGCAATTGACAAATAAAGAGGGCATAACAATGCACATACATATCATGATGAGTAGTGTGAAATTCAATTGGGCATTACGACAAAGTACATATACCGCTATCCAGCATGCATCTATGCCTAAAAAGTCCACCTTCAGGTTAGCATCCGCACCCCTTCCAGTATTAAGTTGCAAACAACAGACAATTGCATTAAGTATGGTTTTTAATGTAATCAACACAAATATCTTTAGACAAAGCATTGATGTTTTATCCCTAGTGGCAACAGCACATCCACAACCTTAGAACTTTCTGTCACTGTCCGAGATTAAATGGAGGCATGAACCCACTATCGAGCATAAATACTCCCTCTTGGAGTTACAAGTATCAACTTGGCCAGAGCCTCTACTAGCAACGGAGAGCATGCAAGATCATAAAAAACACATATATGATAGATTGATAATCAACATAACATAGTATTCCATATTCATCGGATCCCAACAAACACAACATGTAGCATTCAAATAGATGATCTTGATCATGATAGGCAGCTCACAAGATCGAACAATGATAGCACATGAGGAGAAGACAACCATCTAGCTACTGCTATGGACCCATAGTCCAGTGGTGAACTACTCACACATCAATCCGGAGGCGATCATGGCGATGAAGAGCCCTCCGGGAGATGATTTCCCTCTCCGGCAGGGTGCCGGAGGCGATCTCCTGAATCCCCCGAGATGGGATTGGCGGCGGCGGCGTCTCTGGAAGGTTTTCCGTATCGTGGCTCTCGGTACTGGGGTTTTCGCGACGAAGGCTTTAAGTAGGCGGAAGGGTAGGGTTGGAGGCGTCACGAGGGGCCCACACACTAGGGCGGCGCGGGCCCCTCCCTGGCCACGCGGCCCTAGCGTGGCGGCGCCTCGTGGCCCCACTTTGTATCCTCTTCGGTCTTCTGGAAGCTTCGTGGAAAAATAAGACCCTGGGCGTTGATTTCGTCCAATTCCGAGAATATTTCCTTTGTAGGATTTCTGAAACCAAAAACAGCATAAAACAACAACTGGCTCTTCGTCATCTTGTCAATAGGTTAGTGCCGGAAAATGCATAAATATGACATAAAGTGTATATAAAACATGTGAGTATCATCATAAAAGTAGCATAGAACATAAGAAATTATAGATACGTTTGAGACGTATCAGCAGGGGGGCAGCAGGGGAGAGGCAGGAACCAGACTCGTTTTTAGACATTGAGGCGTGCGTGCTTGAGCTATGCACCTCCGTCGGCGATGATGCAACACGCGAGAGTTTCGTGCTGGATTTGGTGCTCGCCATGTGGGACGAGAGCTGGCCGGCCGAGGGGGTGAATGAAAGATGGCACGTCATGGAGTCTACATGATGGATGGATCGCGGAAGGAGCTCGTTGGGCGGTCGACCACCTAAGTAATCTCCATAGCATCCTGGTCTCCCCTCACGTGGAAAATGTCACACTGTGGAGTGCTTTGGCGACACAGATCGGGAGAGAAAGAGAAACGGCATAGACTTGTGAATGGAAGATGCATGGCACACCGTTGAGTCGTCTATGGGATGAATGTATAATGTAAGGATCTCGCCGGCGGCTGGCCACACCTAATTAAGCGATCCGTAGCGTCGTGTCCCCCCCCCCCCCCGACCCGTAGTGGAACACCCCGTTGTCAACAATTCAATCCCGCTCAATTAAGGGAGTGCCATATCAACAATCTATGGCACATTGCATGCATCTTAGTCGTCGGTGTTAACCCAGATTTGCCTCCTTCCCGTCCAATTTTCCCCACCTCCATTGAAATTCAAACAGAATCAATTAGATGGGTCAGGTTCACATGCAGATGCACGTTGAAGCAACATAGTTTGTCTACTTTTGTTAGTGCATGCTAGATACGAGCAAGATTTTCTGGTTGCCGCCTGTATTAAAGGCCGTTGATGAACAGAAAGCTAGTGTCGCCGAAGGTCGGTAGATTCGATGGAAGACTCTACTAGCTTCGAAAATGCGCTGGCACTTACAAATTGGGGCGCAAGTGAAATCACAGCCATTCACATGCATATGGATGCTCATCTGTGGGGTCCGCCAGCGTATCCACTCATTGCAAAAGATTCTCTTCTTGAAATACACTACTAATTCTAAAATGAGTATAACTTTCGCATAATAAATGTAAATGAGATTTTGTTTGCATATTTGACTTCCTCCCGACGAACTCTTCAAAATGAGTCTAATATTAATTTTATAAAATTGATTTCGTGAACTGTATCTATAAAGTCCTCTATTGTTTGCGCATGTAGTCCATATGCCATGTTCATGTAGTCATGCAAAAAGTACTGCTGGATTTATAAATTCCTTGTCAATTTTTCATACGGTACATGTAGTAATGTCAAAAATACTGTTGATTTTACACACATGACAGCTGTAGATTTCTTTTTCACGTGGGGTCATGCTGGACCGAATCTCGAGGAACACAACTATAAACAACGGCTGTGATATCAACTGCGCCCCATTTTATAAGCACAATCTGCGGGTCTTACTAGCTTGCCGTCCGTCAGCACCGGCGGCTTTCTCCTGCATCTAGGCGCAGGCAGTGCGAGCAGGACAAAGAAGGATTGTTCTCCTTGCTTTGGTGAGACACATCGGGAGAGAAATAGAAAGGGAATGGGAAAATTTGCTACGGGACACCGTTATTTTTGTGTCTTTGCCGAAACACACCACCAAAACGTGTCTTTGCCCAATACCATTACAATTTCGTGACACATTTGCTAGAACACATTGTACGGCTCAAAACGGAATGTAGAACGGTTTTTTTTTTGTGAAGTTAAAATTTTGGTCCTATCCTATGTACAAATCAGTTGCTTGAACGGTTTTTCCTGAGCCCTTAGCCTGTACGTATTAATCTGTGATGCAAAAGAAACTGTTTTTTTTCTGTTCCCTAGTGTTCTGTACGTATGAGACGTGAGATAATAGTAAATCATTTGTGCGCCAATGATTAGTGCTTAACTAGGATCAATATACGTACCAGACGTTGATACAGTTAGTTTACATGGAATTGAAAAAGAATCTGGGCAGAAATTTACACTTTGGACACCTAGGCCCTGTCGCCGTCCGGCAGATCGCGTTCAAGTGCGAGGCCGCCCATGAGTGCAGCTAAGGGCGCCGGCGAGTGAGGCCATCCTTGATCGGTGAGATAGAGGACAACGGTTCCTTCCAGGTTTGGTTTTCTGTTTTTTAATTAGAGGAAAACCGGTCTGATTTTGGGTAATCTTTTGATTTCATGATAAAATAAATAAATCTTTCTTTTTTTTGGCATGCGGTGTGTTTTGACAAACGTACAGCAAAATTATAATGATACTCGGCAAAGACATGTTTTGATGGTGTGTTATTGCAAAGACCAAAAAATAACGGTGTCCCGTAGCAAATTTTCCCAAAGGGAATCGGCACCATGGCTGTATTTGGGAAGGAGCTTGCCAGCGATCAGGAGCATAGTGGCCTCCCCTCCTCTCCATCCCGGCCATCCGACAGTCATAAGTCACGGCACGCGCTGCCACCCGTGGTTGATGAGGAACTCGTAATACACACCTGGCAAATGTACAAATGCCACACGCTAGTCTGCAGTTGCTTGCCGTGTGGAGCTAGCCTTTTTTTCGCTATCGCACAAGTGCCATACAGTGCGTAGTTGGATGATCTTGTTTTCATCAGATACTCAAAAGAATAACAAGAAGGGCCGTGCGTGTGGGTGTGGCGCGTGTCCTGTTCAAGCCAAACAAACAAACGCAGGAGTCACATCGATATCTTTTGTGGATCAAGTACAACGTCACGGCCTGAGAAAAGAAAGATGAGATTGTCAGAAGTAGAATATCTTCTGAACAAGTTGCGTAGCGTAGCGTGCTGCGGCGCCATTTGCCGAGCTTCCGAAGATTGGCCATAGCTTACAGCAGGAGCACTTGTCTCTCAGTCTGCTACGGTGACATGAAGACCACAATCCCTCTTCTGACGCCGTACAAGATGGGCCTGTTTGACCTGTCGCACAGGGTCGTGCTGGCGCCGCTCACGCGGCAGCGCGCCTACGGCGGTGTCCCGCAGCCGCACGCCGCCGTCTACTACGCCCAGCGCGCAAGTCCCGGCGGGTTCCTCATCTCGGAGGGAACCCGGATCGCCGCTGGCTCGCCTGCTGCGGCGGCGTGGGAGGAGCAGGAACCGTCTTCTTCCTTCAACGACGTGCCCGGCATCTGGGCGCAGGAGCACGTGGAGGCGTGGAGGCCCGTGGTGGACGCCGTGCATGCCAAGGGCGCCGTCTTCTTCTGCCAGCTCTGGCACGTAGCGGGCGACGTCGTCCGGCAAAGGCCGCAGCAGGTGAGCCCGCAGATGAGCTTCGACGGCCGCCGCGAGGAGCTTTCGTCGCCGAGAAGGGTTGCCGCGGAGGACGCGCCAGGCGTCGTGGATGGGTTCCGACGAGCCGCCCGCAACGCCATCGACGCTGGCTTCGACGGTGTCGAGATCCTCGGCGCCAACGGCTACTTCGTAGACAAGGAAGGCCAAGGAGTCAACAGCCTGGAGAGCCGGTGCCGGTTCGCGCTGGAGGTGGTGGATGCCGTGGCGCGGGAGGTGGGCGGCCACCACGTGGGCGTGCGGCTGGACCAGTTTGACGCCACCGCCGACGAGCACGCGCTGGCGCTCCACGTGGTGAGCCTGCTCAGCGACCGCGGCGTGCTCTACTGCCACATGATCGAGCCGAGGGTGGACGGGCGCCGGCGCGTGTCCCGGCGGCTGCTGCCCTTCAGGGAGGCGTTCGGAGGCACGTTCATCGCCAGCGGCGGGTACGGGCGGGACGAGGGCGACGCGGCGGTCGGCGAGGGGTACGCCGACCTGGTGGCCTACGGGCGGCTGTTCCTGGCGAACCCGGACCTGCCGAGGCGGTTCGAGCTGGGCGCGCCGCTCAACGAGTGCGACGCGGCCACCTTCTATGGCGCCGGCGCCGGTGCCGCCGATCATACCGTCGGGTACACTGATTACCCGTTCTTGGACTGATCGACCTCATTCTTGCGGTCACCATTGACGATCGAGCTTGAATGTTGTATATATATATATATATGCACATGATTCGACGAAAGTTCCTTAATTTCCCCGCCGAAATCAGCGTCGAATCCATGTCGAATCCATTTTAAGGTATCTACATCCGATTTTTAAAAGTCTAACGAATAAGGATATCCGATTTTAACGTGTTGCTCCAAATACGGTATATGATAGGTATATTAAATAGCATGCAGGTATGAATTATTCGAATTTAATTAGGTAATTTGAAGGTTTCAAACCGGATAATCCGATTTTTAGTTAAAAGCCGATGTCAATCTTGCAAGGTTAGTAATTATTAAGTTATCTTTTTTTTTAACTACACAAAAGCTTTGCAAGAACCACATCTACCTACTTATGAGAGCATATACACCATGTTTATCGTGTTGATTGTTCTTCTTTTTAGACTTTTCATGGATGTTTGGTCTCCGGCTGTCTACACCCGGTGACGTGGGCATAACCCTTCGGGTACTCGACATTGCCATACCCGGTGCAGATTATCAAGATGGACCAGCACAAGGACTCGACAAGCTGGACCCGCAAGCGTTAACAACTTGGACTACAAGGAAAGAAGGCTCCAATATGAATCCTACTAGGACTCTTGTAAACCCTAACTTGGCTGATATATAAAGCCAGGCAGGGGCACCCCTTAGGGACACGCACAATCAGAAACATAATTATAGAGGCGACACGCCTAGAAACCACAACCCGCGGATTAGAACTAGACTAGATACAACTACTCCGCCTATGGCGGCCCCCTGTACACATGTTTACATATACTGGATTGCTAGCAGGACGTAGCGATCCTCCACCGCGGGGACGTGAACCTGGGTACGTCGTGTACCGCCTCGCTCCCGGAACTTCCGTCGTCGTCTTTCTCTAAAACCCAAGCCCCTCATGGTGGGCATTGCCGAGGAACCGCCTCGTCAATTGGCGCCGTCTGTGGGAAGCGCGGCGTATGGATTTTGTCATCCGGGCGGGATCCGCCGGGTTCATCATCAACGATGCTAAGAATTTCAAGTTCATCAGCAACATCTTCAACAAGATCGGGAGATCGGAATTTCGGATTGCATTTGATACTTAACTATCGGCAGGCGACAAATTTGTTCAGATCACATCTGCGGCAGCCTTACGCCGGAGATATACGAGCAGGCGCGTCGGCAGATCGGAATTATTGTGCACGGTATATCAACACATAAGAAGATCAAACCGCGAGAGATAAGCCACGCTTCATGAAGAGACGACGACAAGATCCGGCCAGGACAACTTCTGGACAGCTATGATTGTTTCCGGATCGGTGGCAGCTTATCTTTACTTTTACTAATATAAAGGAAGTAAGGTTTCTCCCCTAATTTTTCGTCCGTTTTGAAATTGCTCTCGCAGTTGACAGTAATTTACAGGCTGATGCCACCGCGTAGCTGCTGTGTTCACGTAATTGTTCACAGGATCGATCGATGGTCGCGCGAGAATACGGTCGCTGGAAACTGGCCCATGGGCTTGGACGGCTCGGCTGCTGTGTTGCATGCGACCAGCCACGTAAATTCATTTCCCTCAAAAAAAAAAAAAGCCACGTAAATTCATTCACTGCTTGGCAGGGCAGTAGGAGTATGAATTATTTAGTCCCACCTCGCTCACGAATACCCACCTTTACCTGTTTATATGCTCAAAAAAAATCTGGCTTATCAGCCAGCTGTACCAAAATAACAACCTTGAGAGCGGTTGTTTGGCATAAAGATCAAATGATCAGAACTCAGAAAGGCGGATGGAAAGAGGACAAGTTGGAGCACGACGAAATTGATAAATTGCACACGATCTTGGATCACAGATGAATTTGAGGTGGATGGTGAAAGATAGAGCTTAGACGGCGGAGCCTCGATCCGGGGAAACTGCTGCCTCGATGGGAGAGGAGGAGACGGCAAGCCCCATGCTTAGAGCATGTCTAACAGGCCCCTTATAACCCGTCCACCCCGTAAAATTCCGGCGAGATACGGGGCAGGCGCGGTTTGGGCCGTCTAGCAGGCCCCGTATTCGGGCCGCCCCGTTTCGGCGGAATACGGGGCCTAGGAAATCGGCCCCTCCGCCCCCTACTTATACCGGGCGCACTCGCAACCCTAGCTCCGCCGTGCGCCGCCGCCTCCTCCTCCTGCTCCGGCGAGCAATTAGTCGCTCCCCCGCGCTGCATTCCACCCGCCGCCGTAGTAGCGCCTCGATCCCGCTCGCCGGACACCGCTTTTTTGCAAAAGATCCGCCGCCGGCAGCCGTCGCGCGGCCTGCAAGTACGACGGCGGGCAGTTCGTCCCGGAAAAGCTCGTCGACTTCACGCGGGGCGGCCGCTGGTACCACGAGGACCCGCCGCTCAAGCCGATGAGCGGCCCGAAGTTCTCGGCGTGGCTCGCCGAGTGGGAGCGCCAACGCCGGGTGAGCGAGGCGTGGAGGGCGACCATCGGGAGCACTAGCGGCGGAGGTGCCCCGCTCGCCGGGGAGGAGGAGGAGGAAGACCCCGCCTTCTTGAAGGCGATTCAAGACTCCCTCAAGGACGCCGCCGAGAAGGACAAGGCGGAGGAGGAAGAAAGGGCGGCGGCCATCGCCGCCGTGCAGGAGGCGGAGGCGCGGGCGCAGGCGGAGGCGGAGGCCGATAGGTTCATCGTCGACCTCTCCGACTAGAAGTCGCGATCCGATCGCGCATTTTGTATGTATGTAGGTACGTCGATTTCTATGTATGATCGACGAACTATGAATGAAAGTTTCCCGGGGTTTTAAATTTACAAATATACGGGGTCAAATACGGGTTCTGCTAGACGGAGCGGTGTCTGATCGACCATTTTTTTTATAAGGGGCGAATTTCGAGCGTTATACGGAGCAGAAAAAATAAAGGGCCTGTTAGACATGCTCTTACAAGTTGCAACAGCGCGCGGCACATTACCATCTACTCTTCATCCGCTCCAGATCAGTTCATGATATGACTATACGAGAGGAGCATTGATAACTTTGTTGAATAGGTTCCATCTCGTTTTTTTATACTGACTTCCGTCACTCTCTAAAATAACAAGTAGCGGAATGTCTGTTTTTTTTCACATGCAAACAATAGGGCATCGTGAATTGATATGCGAGAGACAACACTGTATTGGCGAGTGTACGTCTAGGACCACATCCACGACCGCGAAAAAGATTCACATATGGCTGCAACAATCTTTGACATGATCCGTCGAATGAGTCAGGCGTGTTTGCCGCGCTCCGATCTCGACGACATACCGTGATAGCCTCACCCGACTGGTCTTCTCGGGTTTTTCCAGCCCGATAGACCTATCGCCTGACATGGGTGTCGAGTTAGTCCAGTTCGAAGAGTCCCTTTCAGGATTCTCTAGCACGACGCCACAATTTTTTAGAAAAAAAAACAAAACATGCAATATTTATAAATTTAAAAAAATATAATTATGTATTTTTTAAAAAATCAGGCTACGCGCAAAGGAAGATAGTGGTGGAACACTCACAACAACGCTTGATATGGGGAATTCCCTCCAATCTAAGGAGACAAGAATAGACCTTATCACTTGGATCCTTTGCACAAAGATCACTCGATTCAAGGCATTTGTAAAAGGGCAAACAATGATCACTTTTAATCGCAAGTGTCAACTAGAAGGTTCCGTAGCAATGCACGGGCTTTTTACTAGTTAAAAGATTAAAGTGATCTTACCAAGGGAAATCAAGCGGAGAGAATCAACATGTCTCTGTATAC
Organism: Lolium perenne; assembly: GCF_019359855.2. Lineage (NCBI taxonomy): Eukaryota > Viridiplantae > Streptophyta > Magnoliopsida > Poales > Poaceae > Lolium > Lolium perenne. The sequence goes on along the minus strand of NC_067246.2, from coordinate 273,523,218 downwards.
TGAATATCGATCACCAAGACTAAGGAAAGCGAACTAGCTAGCGGATGGCTATAAATGGATTAATTAATGAAGTGATATCCACGTGAAGTCAAGGATTAGCAAAGGAAAAAAAAGAAGAAGAAGATGCATCGATCAGCTAGCTAAAGAGAAAGTATACATACGAGCGCTACATGGTGAAGACAATGACAAGGCGGACTTTTCCCGAGCCAGCAGTATACTCAACCGACGAGTCGCCAGAGACTCAGCTCAGCCGAATAAAAATTCAACCCTATCGCCTTCCGAAACAAGGACCAGGTGCTATACTTATAAATTACGTGAAATTTATTTTAGCCAAATATTTTTGGCTCGTACTATTATTTGTGCACAGTTTTTTGCGCTGTAATATGACTGCAGATCGGAATAAGCTTCGACTGCTTCACCGCGCACAGTCGCCACGCTCGGGAGTTCACCGGCCATGGACCCGACATCGCGGACCCAATATATTCGGGTGCTCGCTCCGTCGACTGCTCTGCTCGGCTGACTGCGCCCATTGTCGCGCACTCGTCATACTTGGGCTCGCCTGTCTTGGACCCGACATCGCGGACTCGATATATTCGGGTGCTCGCTAGTCGCGGGTCCGCCATGTCAACCGCGTCCTCTTCATCGGCCACATCAGCTAGGTGCCACATGGACTATCTCTGTCCGCGGAATTATTTCGGCTGCGCCTGCCGCATGGACTATCTCTGTCCGCGGAATTATTTCGGCTGCGCCTGCCGCATGGACTATCTCTCTCTGCGGAATTACTTCGACTGCGCCTGCAGTGCGACCTGATTCCGTATTAGCCTCGCCGCAGCCGGGCTACTGGATTTATCTTCTTCAGCTCTGGATATATCTTCTCCTGATGCACTCTTGGGTCGGTGGATTCATCATCTGGAGTATTCAATGAATATCATATTATATTGACCCGATGTGCTCTTGTCGGGAGCGCTGGAATTACTCGGGGGCTCCTGGAATATCTACGAGCTATTGCGGTTACTCCCATCGGGAGCGCCGGTTCGCTGGAACCCGAGAAGATTTGAAGACTATTACTCCCGTCGGGAGCGCCGGTTCGCTGGAACCCAAGAAGATATGAAGACTATTACTCCCATCGAGAGCGCCGGTTCGCTGGAGCCCAAGAAGATATGAAGACTATTACTCCCATCGGGAGCGCCGGTTCGCTGGAGCCCAAGAAGATATGAAGACTATTACTCCCATTGGGAGCGCCGGTTCGCTGGAGCCCAAGAAGATATGAAGACTCAAGTTTTGAAGAATTGCAGTAATTCGGGACACCCGAACTACATCGTCAGGAACCTTGTTCCTATATTTCAATGAACATCGGTGCGATGGAAAATACGCCCAGAGATTGCACTCTAAAAAAAAGCCTCTGAAACTACGAGTGCTATGATGCAAAATCAACGGGAACCTTGCTCTTTTCCTTTGCTATAGATGCCTCAAAGAGTGCCGCAAATAGCAAGGATCATGAAGCAACGGGGACCTTTCTATTTTCCTTTGCTATAGATGCCTCAAAGAGAGCCGCAGATAGCAAGGATCATGAAACACGTACGAAAAAAGACCTTGCTCTTTTCCTTTGCTATAGATGCCTCAAAGAGTGCCGCAAATAGCAAGGATCATGAAGCAACGGGGACCTTTCTATTTTCCTTTGCTATAGATGCCTCAAAGAGTGCCGCAGATAGCAAGGATCATGAAACACGTACGAAAATGACCCACGGTCAAGACATGCATCGGTTGAAAGCAAAGTTGCACATATAACGGGTTTAGCAAGACCTGCAACACGAGCTGATCACTCAAACAATTTGCTGACCAACGAATACACATACGCTTAAACGGGCAATTAAGATTTGCTCCTTCAAAATTTGCCAACGATATTGACACGGTAAAAGTGCATATATATGTACCTACCGAAAAACTTAGAAACAATGGCATCAACGATGCTCAAAGGTGCATTAAGGATTGCCCCTTGAAATATACAACAATGTGTCAACGGCACCTGAAGAAAACTATAAACATCGAGTTACTCGACTTGAGTCTACTCACGGTTGCAAGCATCAGTGCCCAGACTCGGGGGCTACTTCCATCGGGAGCGCTGGACGCGCACCCGATAAAATCATCGGCTCCTCTGGGCCATCATCTCAATCATCGGCTCCTTAGGGCCATCATCTCAATCATCGGCTCCTCAGGGCCATCATCTCAATCATCGGCTCCTCAGGGCCATCATCTCAATCATCGGCTCCTTAGGGCCATCATCTCAATCATCGGCTCCTCAGGGCCATCATCTCAATCATCGGCTCCTCAGGGCCATCATCTCAATCATCGGCTCCTTAGGGCCATCATCTCAATCATCGGCTCCTCTGGGATATCATCTGAATCATCGACTCCTCTATCTATGGCATCATCAAAGTCATCGGCATCAAGTTCTCGGAACTTGAAAAAGTCTACGGTGTTTGACTTAGCATTTTTTACACCCTATACATAACTATTTCATATTTATCTACAGGCTCGGGCGCTACTCCCATCGGGAGCGCTAGTCGCGCACCCGATAAAAAAAATATGGCAACCTCGCCAACAAAGAAGAATAAAGTTGAAGACGTCGGCATCAACAATCAAGATCTTCGAGTAGTACAACTTGAGTCTATGCGTGGCTGCAAGCACCCGCCCATAGACTCGGGGGCTACTCCCATCGGGAGCGCTTCGCGCACCCGACAGAAAGCAACTTCGACTCTACATCAAGCACAAGATTCAACAGATGATCAAGACATTCGACGAAGACAACTTTAGTCCCTGCCCAAAGCTTCACTTCGGCCAGACACTCGGGGGCTACTGACGTGGGCATAACCCTTCGGGTACTCGACATTGCCATACCCGGTGCAGATTATCAAGATGGACCAGCACAAGGACTCGACAAGCTGGACCCGCAAGCGTTAACAACTTGGACTACAAGGAAAGAAGGCTCCAATATGAATCCTACTAGGGCTCTTGTAAACCCTAACTTGGCTGATATATAAAGCCAGGCAGGGGCACCCTTAGGGACACGCACAATCAGAAACATAATTATAGAGGTGACACGCCTAGAAACCACAACCCGCGGATTAGAACTAGACTAGCTACAACTACTCCGCCTATGGCGGCCCCCTGTACACATGTTTACATATACTGGATTGCTAGCAGGACGTAGCGATCCTCCACCGCGGGGACGTGAACCTGGGTACATCGTGTACCGCCTCGCTCCCGGAACTTCCGTCGTCGCCTTTCTCTAAAACCCAAGCCCCTCATGGTGGGCATTGCGAGGAACCGCCTCGTCACCCGGTGTAATGTTTAAACCTTTTTCTTGAAACCGTAATGTTTAAATCTTTTATGCAAGGAAGCAAACAGTCTTCTAGAAATCGGATGCCGATCCTTAGAGCATCGCCAGTCACGTCCCCCAAAGGGATTTGGGGCGCGTCGGACAAAAAATGTTCCCACCCGCGTCCCCTAAACCCGTTTTTTGTCCGGCGCGGCTCGATACGGTGTCCGGCGCCCCGAGCCCATCCCCGTCCCACGGAGGATGCTCCGGGGACGCCGGACACACCGAAAAGCAAGGCGAGGCGTGGCGGGACCGACACGTTAGCGGTACAGGAAAATTTTGTCTCCCTCTCCCGCCAAATCGCGCCTCTCCCGCCACATCGTGCCTCTCCCGCCGCACATTTCTACCATACCAACACATTTGACCAATCCAGCCGATTCATTTCTCCCTCCCGCCGTCGCTACGTTGTTCCTCCCACCGCCGCTACCCTCTCCCCATCCATGCGCCGCCAACAGCACCCAAAAAATGGCCAAGAAAGGGGCCAAGAAGCCGTCGGGCAATGAGACGAAAGGGGCGAAGGCGCCATTCGCGAAGCCGCGAAGGTGACGGCTCCGAAGAAGAAGCCGGAAAGCTGGACCGATGATCAGTGGCATCAAGACTGTCTGCGCCGGAAGATGTCGACGGCGGAGCGGAAAGGACGGAGGGCGGCGCAGCTGGAGAAGAAGTCGTTGGCGGCGCGCGCACCAGCAGTCGCTAGCCGGGTGTATCGCTGCCAACAACGCGAGCCCATGGAGTACGTCGGTGCCGTCGTACATTCCGGAAGTGGTGTCTCCATCGACATCCGGGAGTGGTGCCAGGAGCCTTGTTTAGACATTGATATTAATGAGGAATTTTAGGATCCTGAGGACATGGTCTCTCAGGATCATAACAATATGTTTAATACTGATTTTTCTGAGGAAGTGGTGAAAGAGGCTATTTTGGGTCTTATGCTGAGGGTGCTCCTGGCCCTGATGGCGTCTCTTTCCTGTTTTATCAAACTTTTGGGAGCTCATTAGAGCTGATTTTATGGCTATCGTTAAAGATTGGAATGAGGGGAATTTGGACCTTTTCAGGTTAAAATTTTCTATACAGATGTTCAGGCCTATTGCATTGCCTAATTGCAGTTTTAAAATCTTTTCTAATTGTGCTACAAATAGGCTGGGTGGTTAGTGAAAAACTTATTTCACCAAACCAGACAACTTTCATCAAAGGGAGATTTATCCTAGAGAGTGTGGTCTCTTCCCATGAAATCATTCATAATGCATTTCATAATGGGCAATCTGGCTTTATTATCAAGTCGGATTATGAGAAAGCATATGATAGGATAGATAGAGCTTTTCTTTTAAGAATTATGAAAATGAGGGGCTTTAGCCCCAGATGGATGTCTATTTTTGAAGGGCTACTAGTTAGAATTAATGATTGTAACAATGACTTTTTCCTAACCAGTAGAGGGGTAAGGCAAGGTGATCCTATTTCCCCTATCCTTTTAATTTTATGGTTGATATTTTCACCAAGATTTTTTCTAAAGCTGCTGCCAATAGGCATCTAGCTAGCTTAATGCAAGAGATGGGGGTAGGGGTGTTATAAGCATACAATATGATGACGACACCCTGCTCTTCCTAGAAAATGATATTTCTTATGCTATAAATTTAAAATGAATTTTATCCTTCTTTGAGCAAATACCTGGGATGAGAATTAACTTCCACAAATGTGATATAGTTCCAATTAATGTGGTGGCGTATAATGCACAACTCTTTTCTCAGGCACTGAGTTGTAAATTGGGTGAATTCCCCATGCAATATTTAGGGATACCCTTGCACCATAGTAAGTTAAGGAAGGAGGATATTCAACCTGTGGTTGATAAGATCTTGAAAAGAGCTGCTGGTTGGAGGGGTAAACTTCTTAATCATGCTGCTAAACTGGAGCTAGTGAGAAGTGTTCTAGCTAGAATTCATCTCTGTTTGTTTAGTGTGATTAAATTCTCTAAGTGGGCTATTACTCTGATTAATTCAGAAATGGCTCATTGCCTTTGAGACAATTATGAGGATCACCATAAGTATCACCTAACTAATTGGGGGCTAGTTACAGAAAAAGGAATATGGAGGCTTAGGTATCCCTGGCCTATCTGAGATGAATATGTGTCTTCTAGCTTCATGAATTAAAAGATATAATTTGAATGAGAATAAAGTTTGTAAACATATTGTTGATATTAAGTATAACTAGCAAAGTGGTCCTCGCAAATGCGAGGGCAACATCTCAATGGTCTAAGAAGGTTTTTTTAGGTTTGCGATTAGACGAAAACTATGTATCCTTAATAATAAAAATATACACACGCATACACTGTTAATTTGCAAAATTTCCGTAAGCATACAATGTATGTCTCAGTACAACAATCAATAAGCATTCATGGCTACACATCATTAATAATTATGGAATATGTATACACAAACTCAAGTGTGTGAGATAGTAAATGTTACAACATGATCGACTTGTTGTGCTATATCGGAGCATAGCATTGTACAAATATAACCGAGAACTCTTCAAGTGTGAGTCATTATTCCAGCATATGTTACCACAAATTGGCATTTTCTTTTTGAAATGCCACCCTAATCACCATATACTTGCAGTTGTCATTCAAAGCAAGATAACCTCCGCTCTTCTCAAAGTGTACATAAAGATCTATGTATTAATTCATCCATGAGAGATACAAATCATTTTCTTCAACATGCAACTTTGACCATTTATTTCACACCAATATACTGATGAATATTTATAGAATTACAATACTATGAAAAAATATGACCAATGTAGTTGTATCAATTTTATTTCATATTTTAATTGCACACATTTTAGGATGACATGATTTTTTTATAGAGATGAAATGAATATTGAATTGTTCAGTGCTAAAAACAACGGAGAAACTTCCTTTTTTTTGCGGGCAAAGAAATAACTTCCCTTACATATATATGGAGCGAAACTAACTTGGAGCTGATTCCCTCGGCAGCTGGCTTCTTCCATGGTTCGTCTATGCTCTCTTTGTCGTCTTGCGTCCCTTGCACCATCTCTATATCCCCAATCGTCCCTCTGTCTTTATTGTTTATGCACACGCAATAATATCACACACCAATGTACCATGAGGAACCATAATTTTATCTCAGCCTGCTATGGGCCGTGGAAAGAAGTGATGATATTTTATAGCCATTGCAAGAGAGAAACAATTACCGTACCAAATGTGTCATACATACAATGGCATGTCTCAGTACAACAATCAATAAGCTTAGATGGCGACATATCATTATTAATTATGGAATGTGTATACACAAACTCAAGTGTGCGACATGATAAATGTTACAACATGACTTCTCGCGATGTATCAGAACATAGCATTGTACGAATATAACCGAGAACCCTTTAAGTGAGAGTCATTATTCCAGTATATGTTACCACATACTTGCAGTTGTGATACCACCCTAATCACCATATACTTGCAGTTGTGATTCAAAGCAAGATAACCTCTACTTGTCTGAAAGGGTACATAAAGATCTGTCTATTACTCCATCCATGAGAGATCCAAATCATTTTAGCAGTAGGCATTTTCTTCAACATGCAACTTTGACCATTTATTTCACATAATTATATTGGTCAACATTTATAGAATTATTACAATACTATGGAAAAAATGACCAATGTAATAGTATAAATTTTATTTCCTATTTTAACTGCACACATTTTAGGATGACATGCATTTTTATGAGAAGATCAAATGAACATTGAACTGTTCACTGTTAAAAACACCGGACAAACTTATTTTTTTGCGGGCAAAGAAATAACTTTCCTTGCATATCAATGGAAAAGTACTAAGATCACCTTGAGCCGACTCGCTCGTGGCAGCAGGCTTCTTCCACGGTTCGTCTATGCACTTTTGGTCGTCTTGCGTCCCTCGCTTCATCTCTATATCCCAAATCATCCTCTCCGTCTGTAGTTTATATCACACACCAATGTACCAGGAGTCACCATATTTTTATCTCGTCCTGCAATGGGCCATGCAAAAGAAGTGATGATATTTTTTTTATCTCGGTCTGCATTCCTTTTGTACATGGTGTTGCCATATTTCCCAAATGAAGTATTCGTCTTGTAAGGCAGAGCAAGTTTGCCAATATTAAATGGAGCAGATTTCAGATATATAATCAACCAATCATATTTAATTTGAGTAAAAATTCTACAACAAAATTTAAGAACTGGGAAGTCCATAACAATATAGTAGGCACGAATTAGCATTTTTTGTCTATCTGTTTTTATCTACTTTTGACGTCCATTTTCAGGCAATGGTGCGAAAAAATACATGATCATGTGTTTTCAACTTTAACTTACATTTTCTGGCAATAAATTTTAGCTTCTTTAGCAGTGGAGAAATTATCCTATTTTCCATGATAATGTAAGTATTTTCCTGGCTAACCATGAGTCCATGACCCTATTCAGAATTTCAGACCTCCGTTGCCGTAACTGCACATGCATGAGTTATTCTCACAAGTTATGCCGTCCTACAACAGCTTCATCCTTCAACTGATCCTTGCCTGTTTGCCTAAGTTCCAAAATGGCAACTTTGTGCATTACCTTCACACCCAAAGCGTGTTGGCCGAGGGCCACCCATCGGGTGGTCTGTGCCCCTCTCTGTCTCTCTCATGTGGTCAACCGTGGTAGAGCGCTGGTACTCGCCCGACGTGTGGTGTACCAATAGGGCTAGCTGTTGGCATAGCTCCTTCCGACAGGCCTCCCAGCGTCGATGCTCAGCGATGGCCTGGTCGTCGGCGTGGCTCCTCTAGTTGTGTCGACAGCAATGCCGACGGCGTATCTCCGCTGCCTGATTCCCCAAGGCGATGCCACGTGTCCGCCAGTACCGATGATAATGTCATTGATGTACATAATGCACCATCTTCTCACCGTCCGTTAGAAACTCGTGCCGACCGCCGTCTGACACCGACGGTGGACGGAGACCGTCAACATACATCCCTCTACACCGACGGCTGCGCCACGCCGTTGGCACAGAAGCTGTGCCGACTCCAGGCCAGCCGACGATGCTACACCGATGGTGGCAGACGACACAATGTTGCACCAATGGTTTCTGGGTCTGTGCCGACGGCAAAAGCCATCGTCGTAGCACCCATGTCCTGTAGTGGCTAGAGCCATCTTGGCCTGTGTTGACAGGAACGGAGGAGGTCATCTAGGAGATGCACAGGAAAGAAGCAAATATGGCAGCTGTGGTAGCTCGTAAGTGAGAACATGCTTAGTGATCGGAATATGGCTACTACGGAGGATACGCTAGAACATAATCAGAGATCGGAATACAGCGGCGACATCGCTGTCCGTATATGCGACGGCATGCCTTGGAGATCGGAATACATGCAGTGCACATGCGTGCATTTTTGCTAGTTAGTGTTTACCATGAAAATACGTTGCATCTCAATGTACCTCTGGAGTACACGCTAACTTGAGACGTTGAGCGTCACAACATGATAAATCTGAAGACACCAGAACATCATGTCCGGGGACTACACATATGAATATGTTGCATGCTTCTCTACTTTCATTGCCATCAGCTAGCCAGACACTGAATAGTAGAAAATAGGTCCATTATAAGAATTTAGTTTTGTTGAAGCTAGAGGAGGGAGAAACGTGATTACCTCGAAACCCATAGTATAGGGATTGGGAAGATACGGATATGAAGGATTGACCATGATTTGGAAACTGCAGGGAGGATGGTACATCAAGAATCACTCGACCTCAAATCCTTGTCACTTGCCCCGGCGAGAGCAGCCATCGCCTACCTTGGGCCGAGAAGAATTTCCGGTGATGGTTCAATGGTGAGGAGGATTGATGATGGAAAATAAGTTCAAAGGCTGGGTAGTGCTATCAAAGAACTCAGTGAAGATCAGACGGCCGGCCGGCTTTCCGATGTCATCGATGAAAATATGCATCCAATATATACGAAGGGATGCCTCTCCGTTGGTGATCTATAGATCCATGATGCGAGCTAGATTGATCATGAGCCGCTGATCTGCATGTACTTCGTGGATGCCGGCCGGCCGACGACATTGGGGCAAATACGGCCGTGATCGGATACATGATGACCCTCTTTTGCACATGTACATGGGGCGTACATGCATGAGGCAAGCTAGCCTCGACTGATCCATCCATATATCTTCTGCATGACTCACGCGTGAGGCGAGGAACCTACGATGCTGCTGCGCATCTATGCAAATACGGCGGCAGCTTATGTGAGAACTTGCTCTGAGATTGGAATATAGCAGCGGCGGTAGATTATTAACCAAGATCCCTTCAAGCTTTGTCGCTGCGGTGCACCAGATGTGATGGATTCCTTTCTTCTTGTTCCCTAATCTCGTCCGCATTGGCATGGATACATGTATGCATGTATGAAGAAGTCATCATGATGTGCAAGATCTAGGTTAGGCTGCTACAGCTAGGGCTACAACCAACTTTGCGGTGAAGAAAAGGAGAAAAGGGTTATCCAATATAAGATGAAGAGGTACATGGAAAATTAAGTAATGGCATTGGTGGGTAATTTCTTTAACTCTACCGTCCAACAGTTTTTTTTTCTATAATCTGTTGGTTTTGGTTTGCTCAGGGTAGTAAATCGACGGCCAGATGTTTCTGATTTTTGTGGTAATTTCTATCAATTCTTCTTTTTTCTGGTTAACCCGTAATGTACTTTTAATATATAATAGATATTGATAGTCATAAAATTTTCTACTGTAATTCCATTGGTGCTTCCCCTTTTTGGAAAGGGGTGTTATGGGCTGCTAAAGCTGTTAAGATGGGGTATCAATGAAATGTGGGAGATGGTAAAAAGATAAAGTTTTGGGAAGATCATTGGTTTGGGACCTTAGTTTAGCTATTCAATATTGGGAAGTTTATTTCCTGGTCAATGAGCAAAACAAAACTGAGCTTTGGGATGGAGAATCTTTAAAAGTAACTTTCAGAAAGTGCTTTGATCATCGTCTGATGTTACAATGGTTTGAAATCCAAAAAATTGCTCAATCTATTCATCTAAATGCTGAAAGTGATGCTTTGATTTGGATGTGGGAGGCTAATGGTGTTTATAGTGTGAAGTCTATGTATGTTGTTGTGAATTTTAGAGGGATTAAAACTGTTGATATTCGTTGTGTTTGAAAATTGAAAATTCCCCCCAAGATTCACTTCTTTCTTTGGTTGTTGGTGAAAGAACACGGATGTCGCCTAAAGGGGGGTTGAATAGGCAGTTTTAAACTTTTACGAGATGGGCTTAACAAATGTGGAACAAAACTAGTGTTTACTTTGTCAAGCCCAAAGCCTATATACTATGGTTCATCTATGTGCACCAACAACTTATGCTAAGCAATACAATCAACTATGTGATAGCAAGATATATAACTTCAAGCATGATGGCTATCACAAAATAAAGTGCATAAGTAAAGAGCTTGGGTATAGAGATAACCGAGGCACGCGGGAGACGATGATTTATCCCGAAGTTCACACTCTTGCAAGTGCTAATCTCCGTTGGAAAGGTGAGGTGGCTTAGCTCTCGCGGACGCCACAAATGGCCTCATCTTGAGGTATGGTTGCTCGATGCACACCAACGCCACAAAGGCCTCACCCCAAGATGCAGGAGTCACACCACACACCGAGCGCCACGAAGGCTCCTCACCTTATTCTCCGGTGACCCTCGCCACAAAGGCCTAGGTCACGGTTTCACTATGGGATTTCCTTCGAGGCGGAAACCGGGCCTTACACAAAGCTTGGGACACGCATCCACAACTTAATTTGAGGCTCCCAAGAAATCGCCACAAAGGCCTAGAATCCGTCTAGGGTTCCAAGAACCTAAGAGTAACAACCTTCTTGTTTTCACTTCCACGAATCACTGTGGAGAACTCAAACCTATGCACCAAATGCAATAGAAAGAACACCACAAAGATGCTCAAGTCCTTCTCTCTCAAATTCCAACAAAGCTACAAAAGCTATTGGGGTAATAAGAGAGGGACAACAAAGGGGAGAACACAAAATTCTCCAAGATCTAGATCCCAAAGATTCACTCAAAAAGAAATGATATGGTTTGGTCAAAGTGTGGATCTAGATCTCCTCTCTATTTTCCCTCAAAAGGGGGCAAGAATCATGGAGGGATAGAGAGATAGGGCAAGCTTCTCAAGATCAACAATGGAGGATATAGAGAGTGGGAGAAGCTACAACCCAAGGAGGAAGAAGGGGGTATTTATACCCCCTAGAAAAATCGAGCCGTTGGGGCAAAACAGGCCGGAATTTCCGGCCCTTACTTAGGCCGGAATTTCGGGGGGGGGGGGGGGGTTGGGGGGTGGATCCAGGGGCTCATTTTCATAGGTCCTTAGCCGTTTTTCGGGCAAATTTCCGGCCCGGAATTTCTGGCCTGGAGAAAAACTGGCAGAAACAGCAAAACGAGAAAGACCATAACTTGAGCATCCGAACTCCAATTTTGATGATCTTGGGCTCGTTTCTAATCTAGTAACAAGCTCTACAAGATCATGCAGGGAACCATCATAGTACAGTAAGGTAGGATAGAAATAAATGATGGAAGGTTTGACCTATCTAAAAAAAGACATACCGATAAAACCTCCAACCTCGAAAATACAACAAGTTGCCCGTGCAAAAACCATTTTCGATGAACTAGAGCTTGTCATGATAATAAGAACAAGCTCTAGAACATCACATGGATAAGATCCAAATAACAACCAAGAAAGATGATGCAAGGATGCAAGGGTTTGACCTCTCTCCGAACGACACAATCGAGTTACTCACTCGAGAGCCCTCTTGATAGTACGGCAAATAAAATATAAACTGGTCTCTGATGTCTACGCACGCTTCTATTCCTGTAGACAGTGTTGGGCCTCCAAGAGCAGAGGTTTGTAGAACAGAAGCAAGTTTCCCTTAAGTGAATCACCCAAGGTTTATCGAACTCAGGGAGGTAGAGGTCAAAGATATCCCTCTCAAGCAACCCTGCAATTAAAATACAAGAAGTCTCTTGTGTCCCCAACACACCTAATACACTTGTCAGATGTATAGGTGCACTAGTTCGGCGAAGAGATAGTTAAATACAAGCAATATGGATGATTATAAGTAGTAATTGCAATCTGAAATAAAAATGGCAGCAAGCGAACATGTAGCAGAACTTGTTGGAAACGGTGTTTCAATGCTTAGAAACAAGGCCTAGGGATCATACTTTCACTAGTGGACACTCTCAACAATGATCACATAACTGAATAAATAAATGCTACTCTCAAACACTCTCTTGTTGGATAACAAACACCATTCATTGTGTAGGGCTACAAAAGCACACCTCAAGCCGGAGTAAACAAGCTCCACAACATCATAAAGGAATCACACACGCTGCGCACACTGTCACCATCACACCGTGGAGAGTAACTCCGGAGTTCATATTAAAGTAACCTCTAGAGTGCATAATAGACAAAAGCTACATCTATATATTCAACTAGATTACAAAGCTCATGATCACATAAAGATCACACCATGGGAGAGAGAGATGAACCACATAGCTACCGGTAGAGCCCTCAGCCTCGGGGGAGAACTACTCCCTCATCATGGGAGACAACAACGGCAATGAAGATGGCGATGGAGTTGATGGAGATGGATTCCGGGGGCGATTCCCCGTCCCGGCAGGGTGCCGAAACAGATACTTCTGTCCCCCGAAACTTGTCGTCGATGGCGGTGGCACTGCGGAACTTTTCTCGTATTTTGGCTCTCCGTACTAGGGTTTTCGCGACGGAAGGATTATATAGGCGAAGGGGCAGAGTCGGGGGACGCCCGAGGGGCCCACCCCATATGGCGGTGCGGCCAGGGGTGGGGCCGCGCCCCCCTATGGTGTGGCCGCCTCGTGGCCCCTCTTCGTCTCCTCTTCGGTGTTCTGGAAGACTCCGTGGAAAATAAGACTGTGGGCTTTTGTTTCGTCCAATTCCGAGAATATTTCCTGTGTAGGATTTCTGAAACCAAAAACAGCAGAAAACAGGAACTGGCGCTTCGGCATCTTGTTAATAGGTTAGTGCCGGAAAATGCATAAAAATGATATAAAGTGTGTATAAAACATGTAGATATCATCAATAAAGTAGCATGGAACATAAGAAATTATCGATACGTTGGAGACGTATCATGCACTTGTTACGTCTCCAACGTATCGATAATTTCTTATGTTCCATGCTACTTTATTGATGATATCTACATGTTTTATATACACTTTATATCATATTTATGCATTTTCCGGCACTAACCTATTAACGAGATGCCGAAGAGCTAGTTGTTGTTTTCTGCTGTTTTTGGTTTCAGAAATCCTAGTAAGAAAATATTCTCGGAATTGGACGAAATCAACGCCCAGGATCTTATTTTTCCACGAAGCTTCCAGAAGTCCGGAGAGGAAACGAAGTGGGGCGACGAGGCAGCCACACACCAGGGCGGCGCGGCCCAGGCCCTGGCCGCGCCGGCCTGTGGTGTGGGCCCCTCGTGGCGCCCCCTGACCTACCCTTCCGCCTACTTAAGCCTTCGTCGAGAATGACTCCAGTACCAAGAGCCACGATATGGAAAACCTTCCAGAGACGCTGCCGCCAATCCCATCTCGGGGGATTCAGGAGATCGCCTCCGGCACCCTGCCGGAGAGGGGAATCATCTCCCGGAGGACTCTTCACCGCCATGGTCGCCTCCGGTGTGATGAGTGAGTAGTTCACCCCTGGACTATGGGTCCATAGCAGTAGCTAGATGGTCGTCTTCTCCTAATTGTGCTATCATTGTTGGATCTTGTGAGCTGCCTAACATGATCAAGATCATCTATCTGTAATGCTACATGTTGTGTTTGTTGGGATCTGATGAATAAGTGAATGCTATGTTATGTTGATTATCAATATCATCTATGTGTTGTTTATGATCTTGCATGCTCTCCGTTGCTAGTAGAGGCTCTGGCCAAGTTTTTGCTTGTAACTCCAAGAGGGAGTATTATGCTCGATAGTGGGTTCATGTCTCCATTAAATCTGGGGGAGTGACAGAAACCTCTAAGGTTATGGATGTGCTGTTGCCACTAGGGATAAAACATCAATGCTATGTCTAAGGATATATTCATTGATTACATTATGCACCATACTTAATGCAATTGTCTGTTGTTTGCAACTTAATACTGGAGGGGGTTCGGATGATAACCTGAAGGTGGACTTTTTAGGCATAGATGCATGCTGGATAGCGGTCTATGTACTTTGTCGTAATGCCCAATTAAATCTCACAATACCCATCATAACATGTATGTGCATGGTCATGCCCTCTTTATTTGTCAATTGCCCAACTGTAATTTGTTCACCCAACATGTTTATTCTTATCGGAGAGACACCACTAGTGAACTGTGGACCCCGGTCCATTCTTTTACATCAAATACAATCATCTGCAATACTCGTTCTACTGTTTTCTGCAACAATCATCATCCACACTATACATCTAATCCTTTGTTACAACAAGCCGGTGAGATTGACAACCTCACTGTTACGTTGGGACAAAGTACTTTGGTTGTGTTGTGCAGGTTCCACGTTGGCACCGGAATCCCTGGTGTTGCGCCGCACTACACTCCACCGCCATCAACCTTCAACGTGCTTCTTGGCTCCTACTGGTTCGATAAACCTTGGTTTCTTACTGAGGGAAAACTTGCCGCTGTATGCATCACACCTTCCTCTTGGGGTTCCCAACGGACGCGTGTTGTACGCGTATCAAGACCGTTTTCTGGCGCCGTTGCCGGGGAGATCAAGACACGCTGCAAGGGGAGTCCCCACCTCCAATCTCTTTACTTTGTTTTTTGTCTTGCTTTACTTTTATTTAGTACTTTGTTTGCTGCACTAAAACAAAACACAAAAAAATTAGTTGCTAGCTTTACTTTATTTACTGTCTTGTTTGCAATCTCCATATTAAAAACACAAAAAAATTAGTTACTTGCATTTACTTTATCTAGTTTGCTTTATTTACTGTTGCTAAAATGGGTACTCCTGGAAATACTAAGTTGTGTGACTTCACAACCACAAATAATAATGATTTCTTATGCACACCTATTACTCCATCTGCTACTACAGCAGAATTCTTTGAAATTAAACATGCTTTACTGAATCTTGTTATGAGAGAGCAATTTTCTGGTGTTAGTTCTGATGATGCTGCTGCCCATCTCAATAATTTTGTTGAACTATGTGAAATGCAAAAGTATAAGGATGTAGATGGTGACATTATAAAATTAAAATTGTTTCCTTTCTCATTAAGAGGAAGAGCTAAAGATTGGTTGCTATCTCTGCCTAAGAATAGTATTGATTCATGGACTAAATGCAAGGATGCTTTTATTGGTAGATATTATCCTCCTACTAAAATTATATCTTTGAGAAGTAGCATAATGAATTTTAAACAATTGGATAATGAGCATGTTGCCCAAGCATGGGAAAGAATGAAATCTTTGGTTAAAAATTGCCCAACCCATGGACTGACTACTTGGATTATCATCCAAACCTTTTATGCAGGACTGAATTTTTCTTCGCGGAACCTATTGGATTCAGCTGCTGGAGGTACCTTTATGTCCATCACTCTAGGCGACGCAACAAAGCTTCTTGATAATATGATGGTTAATTACTCTGAATTGCACACGGAAAGAGCTCCACAAGGTAAGAAGGTAAATTCTGTTGAAGAAACCTCTTCCTTGAGTGATAAGATTGATGCTATTATGTCTATGCTTGTGAATGGTAGGACAAATGTTGATCCTAATAATGTTCCGTTAGCTTCATTGGTTGCCCAAGAAGAACATGTTGATGTAAACTTCATTAAAAATAATAATTTCAACAACAGTGCTTACCGAAACAATTCTAGTAACAACTATAGGCCATATCCTTATAATAATGGTAACGGTTATGGTAATTCTTATGGGAATTCTTACAACAATAATAGGAATTCACCCCCTGGACTTGAAGCCATGCTTAAAGAATTTATTAGTACACAAACTGCTTTTAACAAATCTGTTGAAGAAAAGCTTGGGAAAATTGATATACTTGCTTCTAAAGTCGATAGTCTTGCTGCTGATGTTGATCTTTTGAAATCGAAAGTTATGCCTAATGAAAATAATGATATTAAGTCATTTGCTACAGCAAACGCCATCCAAGTTAGAATTAATGAGAATATAAGATTGATGGCCGAATTGCGTGCTAGGTGGGAAAAAGAAGAAAATGCCAAAGAAGATAATATAGCTAAAGTTTGGACTATTACCACCACTAGTAATGCTAATGCTCCACATGTTGCTGCACCTCCTACTATCAATGGTAAAATAATTGGTGTTGGTAATGTTTCCACTTCTAATGCACAGCGTGAAAAACTGCCTGAAACTGCTAAAACTACTGAAACTACCTGTGATAAAACTGCTGAAATTTTTTCTAATGTTGGGGATAATGATCCCATTGCTTTAGATTATAATGGTTTAGATTTTGATGATTGCCACATCTCTGAAGTTATAAAGTTCTTACAAAAACTTGCTAAGAGTCCTAATGCTAGTGCTATAAATTTGGCTTTCACAAAACATATTACAAATGCTCTCATAAAAGCTAGAGAAGAGAAATTAAATCGTGAAGCTTCTATTCCTAGGAAGTTAGAGGATGGTTGGGAGCCCATCATTAAGATGAAGGTCAATGACTTTGATTGTAATGCTTTATGTGATCTTGGTGCAAGTATTTCCGTTATGCCTAGAAAAATCTATAATATGCTTGACTTGCCACCATTGAAAAATTGTTATTTGGATGTTAATCTTGCTGATAATTCTACAAAGAGAACTTTGGGGAGAGTTGATAATATTCGCATTACCGTTAACAATAACCTTGTTCCCGTTGATTTTGTTGTCTTGGATATTGAATGCAATGCATCTTGTCCCATTATATTGGGAAGACCTTTTCTTCGAACTGCATGTTGGTGCTATTATTGATATGAAGGAAGGTAATATTAAATATCAATTTCCTCTCAAGAAAGGTATGGAATACTTCCCTAGAAAGAGAATGAAGTTACCTTTTGATTCTATCATTAGAACAAATTATGATGTTGATGCTTCGTCTCTTGATAACACTTGATACACACTTTCTACGCCTAGCTGAAAGGCGTTAAATAAAAGCGCTTATGGGAGACAACCCATAATTTTACTATTGTACCTTTGTTTTATATTTGAGTCTTGGAAGTTGTTACTACTGTAGCAACCTCTCCTTATCTTAGTTTTGATGCATTGTTGTGTGATACGTCTCCAACGTATCGATAATTTCTTATGTTCCATGCCACTTTATTGATGATACCTACATGTTTTATGCATACTTTATGTCATATTTATGCATTTTCCGGCACTAACCTATTAACAAGATGCCGAAGAGCCGATTCTTTGTTTTCTGCTGTTTTTGGTTTCAGAAATCCTAGTAAAGAAATATTCTCGGAATTGGACGAAATCAACGCCCAGGATCTTATTTTTCCACGAAGCTTCCAGAAGTCCGGAGAGGAAACGAAGTGGGGCGACGAGGCGGCGACACGCCAGGGCGGCGCGGCCCACCCCTGGCCGCGCGGCCTTGTTGTGTGGGCCCCTCGCGTCGCCCCTAAACCTACCTCCTCCGCCTATTTAAGCCTTCGTCGATAATAACTCCAGTACCGAGAGCCACGATACGGAAAACCTTCCAGAGACGCCGCCGCCGCCAATCCCATCTCGGGGGATTCAGGAGATCGCCTCCAGCACCCTGCCGGAGAGGGGAATCATCTCCCGGAGGACTCTACGCCGCCATGGTCGCCTCCGGAGTGATGTGTGAGTAGTCTACCCCTGGACTATGGGTCAATAGCAGTAGCTAGATGGTTGTCTTCTCCCCATTGTGCTTAATTGTCGGGTCTTGTGAGCTGCCGAACATGATCAAGATCATCTATCTGTAATTCTATATGTTGTGTTTGTTGGGATCCGATGAATAGAGAATACCATGTTATGTTGATTATCAATATCATCTATGTGTTGTTTATGATCTTGCATGCTCTCCGTTATTAGTAGATGCTCTGGCCAAGTTGATGCTAGTAACTCCAAGAGGGAGTATTTATGCTCGATAGTGGGTTCATGTCTCCGTGAATCTGGGTGAGTGAGAGAAACCTCTAAGATTATGGATGTGCTGTTGCCACTAGGGATAAAACATCAATGCTATGTCCAAGTATATATTTGTTGATTACATTACGCGCAATACTTAATGCAATTGTCTGTTGTTAGCAACTTAATACTGGAGGGGGTTCGGATGATAACCTGAAGGTGGACTTTTTAGGCATAGATGCATGCTGGATAGCGGTCTATGTACTTTGTCGTAATGTCCAATTAAATCTCACAATACTCATCATAATATGTATGTGCATGGTCATGCCCTCTCTATTTGTCAATTGCCCAACTGTAATTTGTTCACCCAACATGCTGTTTATCTTATGGGAGAGACACCTCTAGTGAACTGTGGACCCCGGTCCAATTCTCTATACTGAAATACAATCTACTGCAATACTCGTTCTACTGTTTTCTGCAAACAATCATCTTCCACACTATACATCTAATCCTTTGTTACAGCAAGCCAGTGAGATTGACAACCTCGCTATTTCGTTGGGGCAAAGTACTTGGTTTGTGTTGTGCAGGTTCCACGTTGGCGCCGGAATCCCTGGTGTTGCGCCGCACTACATCTCACCGCCATCAACCTTCAACGTGCTTCTTGACTCCTACTGGTTCGATAAACCTTGGTTTCTTACTGAGGGAAACTTGCCGCTGTGCGCATCACACCTTCCTCTTGGGGTTCCCAACGGACGCGTGTCGAACGAAAAGACAATACGTCAACCACGCGCATCAGTCCACCATACCTACCTACTACATGGTATTTCTCCGCCATTCCAAAGTAAATTGCTTGAGTGCTACCTTTAAATTTCTATCCTCTATCTTTGCAATATATAGCTCATGGGACAAATAGCCTAAAAACTATTGTGGTATTGAATATGTACTTATGCATTTTATTTCTTATAAGTTGCTTGTTGTGCGATAACCATGTTCCTGGGGACGCCATCAACTACTCTTTGTTGAATATCATGTGAGTTGCTATGCATGTCCGTCTTGTCTGAAGTAAGGGCGATTTACCATGAGTTGAATGATTTGAGCATGCATATTGTTAGAGAAGAACATTGGACCGCTAACTAAAGCCATGATCCATGGTGGAAGTTTCAGTTTTGGACAAATATCCTCAATCTCATATGAGAAAATTAATTGTTGTTGAATGCTTAAGCATTAAAGAGGAGTCCATTATCTGTTGTCTATGTTGTCCCGGTATGGATGTCTAAGTTGAGAATAATCAAAAGCGAGAAATCCAATGCGAGCTTTCTCCTTAGACCTTTGTACAGGCGGCATAGAGGTACCCCTTTGTGACACTTGGTTAAAACATATGTATTGCGGTGATAATCCAGGTAATCCGAGCTAATTAGGACAAGGTGCGGGCACTATTAGTATACTATGCATGAGGCTTGCAACTTGTAGGATATAATTTACATAACACATATGCTTTATTACTACCGTTGACAAAATTGTTTCTTGTTTTCAAAACCAAAGCTCTAGCACAAATATAGCAATCAATGCTTTCCTCTGCGAAGGGCCTTTCTTCTACTTTTATGTTAAGTCAGTTCACCTATTTCTCTCTATCTCAAGAATCAAACACTTGTGTGAACTGTGCATTGATTCCTACATACTTGCATATTGCACTTATTATATTACTTTATGTTGACAATATCCATGAGATATACATGTTACAAGTTGAAAGCAACCGTTGAAACTTAATCTTCCTTTGTGTTTCTTCAATACCTTTACTATGAATTTATTGCTTTATGAGTTAACTCTTATGCAAGACTTATTGATGCTTGTCTTGAAAGTACTATTCATGAAAAGTCTTTGCTATATGATTCAGTTGTTTACTCATTACATTTACCATTGTCTTGGATCGCTGCATTCATTACATGTGCTTACAATAGTATGATCAAGATTATGATGGCATGGCACTTCAGAAATTATCTTTGTTATCGTTTACCTACTCTGGACGAGCAGGAACTAAGCTTGGGGATGCTGATACGTCTCCAACGTATCGATAATTTCTTATGTTCCATGCCACTTTATTGATGATACCTACATGTTTTATGCATACTTTATGTCATATTTATGCATTTTCCAGCACTAACCTATTAACAAGATGCCGAAGAGCCAGTTGCTGTTTTCTGCTGTTTTTGGTTTCAGAAATCCTAGTAAATATTCTCGGAATTGGACGAAATCAACGTCCAGGATCTTATTTTTCCACGAAGCTTCCAGAAGTCCGGAGAGAAAACGAAGTGGGGCGACGAGGCGGCGACACGCCAGGGCAGCGCGGCCCACCCCCTGGCCGCGCGGCCCTGTTGTGTGGGCCCCTCGCGTCGCCCCTAAACCTACCTCCTCCGCCTATTTAAGCCTTCGTCAATAATAACTCCAGTACCGAGAGCCACGATACGGAAAACCTTCCAGAGACGCCGCCGCCAATCCCATCTCGGGGGATTCAGGAGATCGCCTCCGGCACCCTGCCGGAGAGGGGAATCATCTCCCGGAGAACTCTTCACCGCCATGGTCGCCTCCGGATTGATGAGTGAGTAGTTCACCCCTGGACTATGGGTCCATAGCAGTAGCTAGATGGTCGTCTTCTCCTAATTGTGCTATCATTGTTGGATCTTGTGAGCTGCCTAACATGATCAAGATCATTTTATCTGTAATGCTACATGTTGTGTTTGTTGGGATCCGATGAATAAGTGAATGCTATGTTATGTTGATTATCAATATCATCTATGTGTTCTTTATGATCTTGCATGCTCTCCGTTGCTAGTAGAGGCTCTGGCCAAGTTGATACTTGTAACTCCAAGAGGGAGTATTTATGCTCGATAGTGGGTTCATGTCTCCATTAAATCTGGGGGAGTGACAGAAACCTCTAAGGTTGTGGATGTGATGTTGCCACTAGGGATAAAACATCAATGCTATGTCCAAGTATATATTTGTTGATTACATTACGCACCATACTTAATGCAATTGTCTGTTGTTTGCAACTTAATACTGGAGGGGGTTCGGATGATAACCTGAAGGTGGACTTTTTAGGCATAGATGCATGCTGGATAGCGGTCTATGTACTTTGTCATAATGCCCAATTAAATCTCACAATACTCATCATAACATGTATGTGCATGGTCATGCCCTCTTTATTTGTCAATTGCCCAACTGTAATTTTTTCACCCAACATGCTTATTCTTATGGGAGAGACGCCTCTAGTGAACTGTGGACCCCGATCCATTCTTAACATCGAATACAATCTACTGCAATACTCGATCTACTGTTTTCTGCAAACAATCATCATCCACACTATACATCTAATCCTTTGTTACAGCAAGCCGGTGAGATTGACAACCTCACTGTTACGTTGGGACAAAGTACTTTGGTTGTGTTGTGCAGGTTCCACGTTGGCGCCGAAATCCCTGGTGTTGCGCCGCACTACACTCCGCCGCCATCAACCTTCAACGTGCTTCTTGACTCCTACTGGTTCGATAAACCTTGGTTTCTTACTGAGGGAAACTTACTGTTGTACGCATCACACCTTCCACTTGGGGTTCCCAACGGTCGCGTGCTGTACGCGTGTCATTGTGCCAAGTAAAGTCTTTGATAGTAAGGTTCATACTAGATTTGGATTACTGCGCAGAAACATATTTCTTGCTGTCACGAATCTGGGCCTATTTCTCTGTAGGTAACTCAGGAAATTCTGCCAATTTACGTGATTGATCCTCAGATATGTACGCAACTTTCATTCAATTTGAGCATTTTCATTTGAGCAAGTCTGGTGCCTCTTAGAAATTCGTCTTTACGGACTGTTCTGTTTTGACAAATTCTGCCTTTTATTTCGCATTGCCTGTTTTGCTATGCTTGATGGATTTTTCTATTCCATTAACTTTCAGTAGCTTTGTGTAATGTCCAGAAGTGTTAAGAATGATTATGTCACCTCTGAACATGTGAATTTTGATTGTGCACTAACCCTCTAATGAGTTGTTTTAAGTTTGGTGTGGAGGAAGTTTTCAAGGATCAAGAGAGGAGGATGATACAATATGATCAAGGAGAGTGAAAGCTCTAAGCTTGGGGATGCCCCGGTGGTTCACCCCTGCATATTTCAAGAAGACTCAAGCGTCTAAGCTTGGGGATGCCCAAGGCATCCCCTTCTTCATCGACAACATTATCAGGTTCCTCTAGTGAAACTATATTTTTATTCCATCACATCTTATGTACTTTGCTTGGAGCGTCTGTTTGCTTTTGTTTTTGTTTTGTTTGAATAAAATGGATCCTAGCATTCATTGTGTGGGAGAGAGACACGCTCAGCTGTTGCATATGGACAAATATGTCCTTAGGTTTTACTCATAATGTTCATGGCGAAGGTTGAAACTGCTTCGTTAAATTGTTATATGGTTGGAAACGGGAAATGCTACATGTAGTAATTGGTAGAATGTCTTGAATAATGTGATACTTGGCAATTGTTGTGCTCATGTTTAAGCTCTTGCATCATATACTTTGCACCTATTAATGAAGAAATACATAGAGCTTGCTAAAATTTGGCTTGCATGATTGGTCTCTCTAGAGTCTAGATATTTTCTAGTAAGGGTCGAACAACAAGGAAGACGGTGTAGAGTCTTATAATACTTACAATATGTCTTTTATGTGAGTTTTGCTGTACCGCTTCATACTTGTGTTTGTTTCAAATAGCCTTGCTAGCCTAAGCCTTGTATCGAGAGGGAATACTTCTCATGCATCCAAAATCCTTGAGCCAAACACTATGTCACTTGTGTCCACCATACCTACCTACTACATGGTATTTCTCCGCCATTCCAAAGTAAATTGCTTGAGTGCTACCTTTAAAATTTCCATTCTCTATCTTTGCAATATATAGCTCATGGGACAAATAGCCTAAAAACTATTGTGGTATTGAATATGTACTTATGCATTTTATTTCTTATAAGTTGCTTGTTGTGCGATAACCATGTTCCTGGGGACGCCATCAACTACTCTTTGTTGAATATCATGTGAGTTGCTATGCATGTCCGTCTTGTCTGAAGTAAGGGCGATTTACCATGAGTTGAATGATTTGAGCATGCATATTGTTAGAGAAGAACATTGGGCCGCTAACTAAAGCCATGATCCATGGTGAAAGTTTCAGTTTTGGACAAATATCCTCAATATTATATGAGAATATTAATTGTTGCTAAATGCTTATGCATTAAAGAGGAGTCCATTATCTGTTGTCTATGTTGTCCCGGTATGGATGTCTAAGTTGAGAATAATCAAAAGCGAGAAATCCAATGCGAGCTTTCTCCTTAGACCTTTGTACAGGCGGCATAGAGGTACCCCTTTGTGACACTTGGTTAAAACATATGTATTGCGGTGATAATCCAGGTAATCCGAGCTAATTAGGACAAGGTGCGGGCACTATTAGTATACTATGCATGAGGCTTGCAACTTGTAGGATATAATTTACATGATACATATGTTTTATTACTACCGTTGACAAAATTGTTTCTTGTTTTCAAAATCAAAGATCTAGCACAAATATAGCAATCAATGCTTCCCTCTGCGAAGGGCCTTTCTTCTACTTTTATGTTGAGTCAGTTCACCTATTTCTCTCCCATCTCAAGAAACAAACAGTTGTGTGAACTGTGCATTGATTCCTACATACTTGCATATTGCACTTGTTATATTACTTTACATTGACAATATCCATGAGATATACATGTTACAAGTTGAAAGCAACCGCTGAAACTTAATCTTCCTTTGTGTTGCTTCAATACCTCTACTATGAATTTATTGCTTTATGAGGTAACTCTTATGCAAGACTTATTGATGCTTATCTTGAAAGTACTATTCATGAAAAGTCTTCGCTATATGATTCAATTGTTTACTCATTGCATTACCATTGCTTTGAATCGCTGCATTCATTACATGTGCTTACAATAGTATGATCAAGATTATGATGGCATGTCACTTCAGAAATTATCTTTGTTATCGTTTACCTACTCGGGACGAGCAAGAACTAAGCTTGGGGATGCTGATACGTCTCCAACGTATCGATAATTTCTTATGTTCCATGCTACTTTATTGATGATATCTACATGTTCTATACACACTTTATGTCATATTTATGCATTTTCCAGCACTAACCTATTAACGAGATGCCGAAGAGCCAGTTGCTGTTTTCTGCTGTTTTTGGTTTCAGAAATCCTAGTAAGGAAATATTCTCAGAATTGGACGAAATCAACGCCTAGGATCTTATTTTTCCACGAAGCTTCCAGAAGTCCGGAGAGGAAACGAAGTGGAGCGACGAGGTAGCCACACACCAGGGCGGCGCGGCCCAGTCCCTGGCCGCGCCGGCCTGTGGTGTGGGCCCCTCGTGGCGCCCCCTGACCTACCCTTCCGCCTACTTAAGCCTTCGTCGAGAATAACTCCAGTACCGAGAGCCACGATACGGAAAACCTTCTAGAGACGCCGCCGCCGCCAATCCCATCTCGGGGGATTCAGGAGATCGCCTCCGGCACCCTGCCGGAGAGGGGAATCATCTCCCGGAGGACTCTTCACCGCCATGGCCGCCTCCGGAGTGATGAGTGAGTAGTTCACCCCTGGACTATGGGTCCATAGCAGTAGCTAGATGGTCGTCTTCTCCTAATTGTGCTATCATTGTTGGATCTTGTGAGCTGCCTAACATGATCAAGATCATCTATCTGTAATGCTACATGTTGTGTTTGTTGGGATCTGATGAATAAGTGAATGCTATGTTATATTGATTATCAATATCATCTATGTGTTGTTTATGATCTTGCATGCTCTTCGTTGCTAGTAGAGGCTCTGGCCAAGTTTTTGCTTGTAACTCCAAGAGGGAGTATTTATGCTCGATAGTGGGTTCATGTCTCCATTAAATCTGGGGGAGTGACAGAAACCTCTAAGGTTGTGGATGTGCTGTTGTCACTAGGGATAAAACATCAATGCTATGTCTAAGGATATATTCGTTGATTACATTACGCACCATGCTTAATGCAATTGTCTGTTGTTTGCAACTTAATACTGGAGAGGGTTCGGATGATAACCTGAAGGTGGACTTTCTAGGCATAGATGCATGTTGGATAGCGGTCTATGTACTTTGTCGTAATGCCCAATTAAATCTCACAGTACTCATCATAACATGTATGTGCATGGTCATGCCCTCTTTATTTGTCAATTGCCCAACTGTAATTTGTTCACCCAACATGCTTATTCTTATCGGAGAGACACCACTAGTGAACTGTGGACCCCGGTCCATTCTTTTACATCAAATACAATCAACAACAATACTCATTCTACTGTTTTCTGCAACAATCATCATCCACACTATACATCTAATCCTTTGTTACAGCAAGCCGGTGAGATTGACAACCTCACTGTTACGTTGGGACAAAGTAATTTGGTTGTGTTGTGCAGGTTCCACGTTGGCGCTGGAATCCCTGGTGTTGCGCCGCACTACACTCCGCCGCCATCAACCTTCAACGTGCTTCTTGGCTCCTACTGGTTCGATAAACCTTGGTTTCTTACTGAGGGAAAACTTGCCGCTGTACGCATCACACCTTCCTCTTGGGGTTCCCAACGGACGCGTGCTGTACGCGTATCAGTGCACTAGTTCGGCGAAGAGATAGTGAAATACAAGCAATATGGATGATTATAAGTAGTAATTGCAATCTGAAATAAAAATGGCAGCAAGCGAACATGTAGCAGAACTTGTTGGAAACGGTGTTTCAATGCTTAGAAACAAGGCCTAGGGATCATACTTTCACTAGTGGACACTCTCAACAATGATCACATAATTGAATAAATAAATGCTACTATCAAACACTCTCTTGTTGGATAACAAACACCATTCATTGTGTAGGGCTACAAAAGCACACCTCAAGCCGGAGTAAACAAGCTCCACACCATCATAAAGGAATCACACACGATGCGCACACTGTCACCATCACACCGTGGAGAGTAACTCCGGAGTTCATATTAAATTAACCTCTAGAGTGCATAATAGACAAAAGCTACATCTACATATTCAACTAGATTACAAAGCTCATGATCACATAAAGATCACACCATGGGAGAGAGAGATGAACCACATAGCTACCGGTAGAGCCCTCAGCCTCGGGGGAGAACTACTCCCTCCTCATCATGGGAGACAGCAACGGCGATGAAGATGGCGATGGAGTCGATGGAGATGGATTCCGGGGGCAATTCCTCGTCCCGGCAGGGTGCCGAAACAGAGACTTCTGTCCCCCGAAACTCGTCGTCGATGGCGGCGGTGCTGCAGAACTTTTCTCGTATTTTGGCTCTCCGTACTAGGGTTTTCGCGACAGAAGGATTATATAGGCGAAGGGGCAGAGTCGGGGGACGCCCGAGGGGCCCACCCCATATGGCGGCGTGGCCAGGGGTGGGGTCGCGCCCCCCTATGGTGTGGCCGCCTCGTGGCCCCTCTTCGTCTCCTCTTCGGTGTTCTGGAAGACTCCGTGGAAAATAAGATCGTGGGCTTTTGTTTCGTCCAATTCCGAGAATATTTCCTGTGTAGGATTTCTGAAACCAAAAACAGCAGAAAACAGGAATTGGCGCTTCGGCATCTTGTTAATAGGTTAGTGCCGGAAAATGCATAAAAATGATATAAAGTGTATATTAAACATGTGAGTATTGTCATAAAACTAACATGGAACATAAGAAATGATAGATACGTTTGAGACGTATCAGTCTCCAACTAAACCATGAGTCACTCCGGGCATAAATCCCGATACCCGAATCCCGAACCCGAATCTCCCGATCCCGAACCCGTATATCCCGAACCCGAAAAACCCGAACACATATTCAGGAAGCTGTTTCGATTACCCGAATTTATTTCAGGAAATTCGGGCATGTAATCTCTACACCCGAATATCCCGAACATCCCGAAACAATACAGCCCAGCCCATCAAGAGAGCCCAAAAGCCCAGCCCAACTGATCAAGTGGAGCAAGGTGAAGGTAACCCTAGACTAACAGGAACACAGCGTCCAATCTCCCAACTCCCAACTCCCGTGTCCCGTCCCTCCCCAGCCGCCACAAGAGGCATTGCGCAGCCGCAGATCGACTCGCCGCCGCTCGCAACTACCGTCTGCCGCCACAAGTTCTCTCTTCGTCGACACCTCCCTTCCCTGTCCTCCTCGACGCTCGACGGGACGCCTCCACAGGTCCGCCCTACATCCTCGTCGTCGTCCTCGCGGAGAACCGTCAAGCTGCAGGTCTGTTGCGTTGATTGAAGGCAACAGCGAGCCAGCGAGTACTAAGGATCAATTCATCAGCGAGCGAGCCATCGAGTCTGCTCTTGTTTAAACTAGCTACCATCATTTCTGTTATCACTGTATGAATGAAGTCGTGATTGTGAACTGCTAGTCTGCTACCGTGCTAGTGTGTTGCTACTATACGATCTCTACCTGCCTATTTCTTGTTGGAGTTTGAGTTCATTCTTCAAAATGATGTTAAAATGCTGTTAAAATAGTGCTGAAATGACGCTGAAACGCTGCTTCTTGCTGTCTTTTTTGGGTCCAGTCTATATTTCGGGATATTCAGGAATTTCCCGATCCCGAACCCGAATTGTCGGGTACCCGAATTATCGGGAAGCAAATATTATGCTGCATTTTCGGGTGTCATTTTCCAGAACCCGAAATATTTTTTTCCCGAATTTCCCGTCCCGAAATTGCGGGATTTCCCGAACGCCCAGAGTGAACCATGAGACCGGTGAGAAAGAAACACTATCAAGAGAAAACCTTAATCTTGCGCATTCCACTTGAGCTCGATGATGACAGTCTTGACTACAACAAGATGGAACGCCTTTTTTGACTGTGCTTGCTTGTGGATTGCTCTCCTCCATAATCCATCATGGGAGAGCTTCTTCTTCGGCGCATCTTCTCATATCCATGATCACCATATGGATGGCAAGATTCAAGCAACTAATCTCTTCGAGATGGCTCGTCTTAAACTTGCACTTCATTTCTTCATCCTTCCTCATTGATGTCTTGAAGTTAAACTTGAGGGCTCCCTTCATCTTCATCTTCATCTTCAAGACATACTTGACACTTGATCTTCCTCATTTGCTTCTTATTGCAATCTTGGAGCCAACATATGGTTCAAGCATTGCCTATGGACAACTCCTACAAATATAACTGAATGCAAACATTAGTCCATAGGGATTGTCATTAATTACCAAAACCACACATGAGGGCTCCATGCACTTTCAGTTGGCTTATAACAAATTTCTCACTAAAGATAATTTGAGTAAAAGGCGATGTGTTGATGACTTGCGTTGTGTTTTTTTGTAATGAAATTAAGTCTTGCCAGCATTTGTTTTTTGATTGTGTGATTGCTTCCAATCTTTGGAAGGAAATTAGGATGGTCTTGGGGCATTCAGCCCAGGTTGAAACTATGGCTGATATTTGTGCTTTATAGAGTGATAAGAAAAGAATGCCCTGTGTAATATGATATATGCTGCTATCTTGAGGAGTATCTGGATTACCAGAAATGATATGGTTTTCAACCGATCTCAATGGTTTGGAATGCTGGTGTTGTGGCAAAAGGTGGTCTACAACTGTGCTTAATGGAAAATCCTGCTGAAGGAGGAAAAAAAGGAAGATTGAAGAGAATGTTGGACAAATTGGAGCTGTTGGCTCGAATGCCGCCTATGCTATTGTGGCCGGAGCCTGGCTAACTCCGCAAAAGAAAGCTAGAACGACTCTGGAGGTGTGTAACATGGACGACATGAGGGGGTTTGGGCCTATGTTGATCATGGCGGTGGACTTGGCGAGGACGTTGGAGACCAACACACTGGTGCTAGTTGGAGACGATGCATGTTTCAAAGTTCTGGAGAGACCATGGTTCTATCTGTAAAATATGTTGTTGTCGATGTGCTCCCCTTTCCTTCCCCAGCCTTTTAAACCGTCCGAGTTTGGTTCTGTTTTGGTGCTGCCGTTTGAAACTCTGGATTAATCTGGCAAGATGTGGGGTCTGTGGCTGTAAAATGGACTGTGTGAAAAACTTGATTTCAAAAATAGAACTAGGACATAGCCCTGTTTTTCAAAAATAAAAAAACGGATCGATTTCGTGTCTGAACTCTGAAATTCGGTGGCCATAGGTGGGCTAAGAGGCCCACCGGCGGTACGCCCCTGTGTGAAGCAAGCGGCCCAAGGAGAGCAGATCTGATCGACATCCCAGCGGCAGTCGGAATGGAAGCCGCCGCCGCGCGTGCAGAATCCCATGGTCGCGGGGCGAAGCCTCAAAGGAGGAGGACCGCTGAGATTCCTTCCTCCCGCGGGGCCAAGAGGACGACTTTGAGTCCTCTGCGGCCAAGCCCCAGTTTTGGCGCGAAATCCCGCGCGGGACCGCGCGCGCAGATCCCCTCTCGGCGGGGTTTGGATGATAATTCAAAGAAGCAGCTGCGCACCGTCTGCCGCGAACAGGTCTCCACTCTCCAATCGGCCGGGTTGTTTGTTTTGATTCCAATTGGGCGCTCATAGGAGGAGGACTGGAGGAGGGACTTGTCTTAACCCCGACGATGATGGATGGGTGGTGCTTCTCAGGGCTCATCGACCCTCCTGATAACAACAGCAGCTGGTACGTGCCGCCAGAAGCACTTCCTCTCCTTCACCACAGCGATGATTATCGTGATTCCGGTCTGATTCGCCGCCCTCGCAGGAGGGACTGGTCTGATCTCGGAGATGGGCCAGCGGGGCTCATTGCGGAGCGTGTCCTCGCATACGACGTTGCCGACTACGTCCGCTTCCGCGCCGTGTGCCGGCCATGGCGGCAGTGTTCCCCCGATCCGCGCACGCACGGCGGCCTGGACCGCCGGTTCCATCCCTGGAGGTGGACCATGCTCCGGGAGGAGCGACCCGTGCCGGACCGGCCCTGCTTCCTCAACACATCCACAGGCGAGTGCGTCAAGGTTGATATCCCAGAGCTCCACGACCACGAGCTGCTCTCCTTCACCTCCGAGGGCCTCCTTGTCCTGGTCCACAAGACCCAGCGCGCCACCGTCCGCCTACTCAACCCACTCACCCGCCACATCACCGAGCTCCCGCCGCTGACCACGCTGCTGCCCACCAAGTACCACCACTGCAAGCCTTTCGAGAATTATATCTATTTCGATGGGGAACTCGCAACGTGGGGCTCCGGCATTGCCAACGATGGTTCAACAGTGGTGCTCTGCCTCAACTGGCTCCGGATGATTGGCGTGGCTAAGCCGGGCGACGACTCCTGGAATTTGATCAAGTACAATGGTGATGGGATGACAGCGGCGCCTCTAACGTTTGCTGGCCGTTTCTACTGTGTTAACCTCAGCGGTGTCATGGTGCTGGAGATGGGTGCAGAGCAGCCACCACAGCTTAAGGTGTCTGCCAAGCTGCGTATGCGTGTCACCCCAATCGCGGATAGCGTGCACCTCGTCGACAACTGCGGGGAGCTGATGCTGGTGCATCGTCGGTGTGGTCGGCTGACAGCACGGAATAAATCTGGGTGGGGCTACGACGTTTATCGAGTGGATTTGAAAGCCGGGAGACTATTGCGGGTCAAGAGCTTGGGTGGCAATTCGGTGTTCATGGGCCTGTGTTGCTCTCTTTCAGTGCCTCTGAACATTTTCCCCTCCCACTCCATTAGTGCTGACACCATCTACTTGAGCTTGGACTTCAATGAGAGAAAGGCGTTAAAAGCTGCAGCATATCATCTTGCAGATGGAAGCGTCGACCCCCCGTGTAGCCTGGCGCCACGGCCGCATACTCTCACTGACTGTCTGTCATTGTCCATTACTGAGTGATAATTTAGCAGGCATGGTTCATGCAATATGCACTCTTTATCCTGTTTGGTTAGCAAGTACTAGTATTTTACTGCATGTATCTAGGTAGAGTTATCTATGGATGGCTAGTCCGGCTTAATTTGCATTCTGAATCCACCAGCCATACATACTGATTTGTAAAGCATCTTGCTAGCCAATCTTGTGTGAAAATGAGTTTAACCCTGAAAAGCCAAGGCATAGTATGCACATGATCTCTTCTTTACTGCTGATGTTGAAACAACCCGATGTTGCATATTCTGCTAAAATAGTCTAATTACTTGAGAATGATCTTTTATTGGAGAAAATATCAATGTGTACTGCTATCCTTTTTTATTTACTTCTGTAATAAGGTGCTTGTGCCATAATGACTGTTTTGTAATCTGAGCAGTGGTATATTCTGAGTTCACTTAAGGCAAATATAGAATAACAAAAAAAGGCCATTGCTTTATAACCTCAGTAGGATCTGTATGCCTTTGTTCTATCAAATGGGGGTTCACACAAAACAGGTTGCAGTTATGAAGTCACAAGGCAGGTATTTACAAAGAGCTTAACACCTCTACCATGATTTTGTCCTTGCTACCCGTGATGTGCAAAACTACCATGTGAGTAATCATCACTAAGACTAATTGAAACTGCATATAAAATATTTATATTAGCAAGCAAAAAATAAATTACCCAATATAGCTGAAGCACGGGATGGGGCAGAGAGCAAAACAAATGGGAGGATATAAAGAGCACTGAAACCCGGAAGCCAAAGTGATTTTTCGACTTGTTCATGAAATTTGTAGAAGCTTAGACTAACTTTTTTAAGTTTGCCCCGCAAAACAAAAAATTCTTAAGTTTGGTTGTTCAAATTTTCCCTTGCATTATAGCCAGACAGTGGAGAAGTGTTTTTTTGTTCCAATGGTTGTATATGAAAGAACTGAGTGGTACAACAATCACTGTCTTCTGATCCATGCAGCCTGGTTTAAAACCCTTGGAGGGAGCGAATTTGTGGGCAATTCCACTTGCTCCGGTTTCATTTTTTTTTTACTTAATGTTGCCATGTTGGTATCTACAGGTTTTTGCAAATTTGGCTTGCACAAGCTCATCTGCTTGAAGAATAGGATTGTTTTGTGCATTTGAACCAAAAGCAGGACCCAAAGTTAGCTTTACTATCTAGTGCAATTTTCTCTAAGTACATTAGTTTAGAATAGCAAGGTTTATATTGTGAGCATCCGTTTTTTTATAATGGTGGTTGCATTAATTAGGAAATAGGGAGTTTGTTGAAACCGTGAATGGTCAGAAGTCAGAACCAACACACAATCTGCATCTTGATCAAATAAAACACCTGAAACCCCAACGCCCACTCTGTTGACCTTCTGGAACTCCACCTTCAGCAGAGAAAAATTTGTCATCTTAAGGATGGACACAATGTCTCTGATCATCGACCTAGATTAAAGCGGTGCCTGCAATCCTGTCAAGTGAGCTAAACATTCAGGTTCCAAATTACAGGTTTGTCAGAGTGCATCACAACAAAATTTAATGCTTCCATACTCGAAGGGCTTCAATATTACCCCATGCCGAGTGGATTACCTAGGCACACCGTTATCTCTGAGCACTAGACCCCAAGAGCCTGTCCCAGCCTAAACTGTTTGTTTCGGGATCGAACTGTCATGAACTTCTAGAAATGGAACGCACAGCTACCAGGAGAAGTTTGGGTTTGTGTTCAGATATGTTAATGTAGGTCTGTAAGAGGACATCTCACGTTTGTACATGTCCATCTTATAGTATCAGGTACCTTGTTTTCGTAATTGACCTTTATGTGACAGCCGATTTGGCTTATTTCAATTGATCGAGTTGCAACTGGCCAATTTGGTTTGGAAATTTGGTTTGGAGTAGTCCTCTCAGTGAGAATGTGGTGTGATCTGTGGAAGCAGTGCTAAAAATCGGAACCAAGGTAGCATTAGCATTTCTCTACTGCATCATTTTAAGTATAGTTTGAAGAATAATATGCAGCTTCCTCTATGCATCATGCATCTTGTTATTGTTTAATACAGGATCATGAATTTGTTTTTCCAATGGCAGGATCATGAATCTTGTTATTGAAACTAAACCTAGTTGTTTCGGTGAGATGATATACTACTACAGGATCATGAATGTTGTTATTGGAACTAATCCTAGTTGTTTCTATGAGATGATATACTTTGGGCACTCACTGAGAGACAAGAGCAACTTCAGAGATTATGGCCGGCACCTTAAGCACAAATCCTGCTTCTTGCCTGAGCTTGGTGCCGAGGGGGTCGTCCACTCATATGAGTAAGTCGAGGATCTGAAGACTATTATTTGTAGTGGTTATTTACCATCACTTAGAAGCTCCAGAATGCTGGATTTTCAGGCGCACACTGCTAGAATTTTACCGACTGTAGAATATTTTATCTCTGAAAGAGTCCATTACAAAAATCCTAGGTTCCTAGCCCATCAAACACTGCATATAAACAGGCACAACAATGGGCCAAATTATCTAGTTTATTTGGTCGCAGCATGATCCACGCCCGTCAGCAAAATAAGCCCAGTAAGCCCACGAAGACAGGCCCATGTGTTTAGCAGGAAGGAATCTCACCGCGCTGGCCAGTGGCCACATATAAGATCCTCTCGCAGCTTAGGGTTTCTTCTCGGGAGCTGGCGGCAGGTTAGGGTTTTGCATCCATTCTCAGGGTAAGGCCGCAAGCAGCGCCGCCTACTCCAAGAATCTTGTTTCAGATCGCTCGTAACATTGCTTGCGTTGCAGGCTAGTAGGAGCGAGTGGAGTTCGGCCATGGCGCCGTCGCAGCCCAAGTCAGGGCTCTTCGTGGGCATCAACAAGGGCCATGTCGTCACCAAGCGCGAGCTGGCGCCACGCCCGTCCGACCGCAAGGGGGTAAGCTATCTCTGACCTCCGATGTTCCCCTTCGACTGGTATTCCGCCGTATGCGTTCCCTGCTATGTGATCTCACTGTGCAGTTGATCTGCCTGTGTAGACTGTGCTGGCCTCTTACTGTTGTTTAGATCTGTGTTTGTTCGGTACTCGTTATGTCTGGTGCTTCTCTGTTTCCCATTAAATAATTATTTCTGTTTGATCTGGTGAGATATTGGCTCAATTGTAGCTGTTTCTACTAGTTTGAATACTACTTTGGTCTGTAGCTATGATCCAAAAAGGTAGTGAGCCAATCAGCCAAATGTTTAAAACATTGTAGCATAATATGCAAGATATTACTGAAGGACCCATAAATTCGTGTTAAATATGTGTGAGGTGTACTTTAGTTATATGGAAGCCCATCAAAGAGAGAACAAGTTAAAAAAATCTACAATTTAAAAGCAGCTTGCTGTCTGTAATTATGTGTTGACCTCAACCCACCTCTGGGAATTTGGGGTTTTCAGAAGTCCCAAGCTGCTACTTCTGGTGGTATATGTTTTTTGCTGAAACCTGACAAGCTTAATCGAGTTACCTTATACTTTCTTTTCTTAAGTATACGGAAGACTGTACTACACACCTTTCATAGTTAGTAAATGCAGTTCTGAACATCATGTGTTTGTATTCTTATTCTCGTATTGTTCAATGCATAAATATTGCCTTGTAACTTTGCACCGTTGGCTGTCTCTTTTTCTCACATGTAAATCTGGATTCTGTGTTGGATTTGATCACCCAAGCCTGTTGTATATCTGTTATGAAGTAACAGCAAATGCAGAAGCAGATTATCTTCCTAGCATACTACTATTTACTACCACTGTCTAATCATGTTAAATGGAAAATATAACCTTGCTGTATTTGGACCAAATTGTTATCCTGCTATTCTAGTTGGCCTTTATAACGAATTGTAACTTGTGCGAAACTGAAACAAAGTTAATTCTGCAGTTGTTTGCTCCTATATGCTCAGTTGAGAAATTATTTCATGTCTATTCAGTTCGCATTTATCTTTACATTGGTATCTTGGCATTTTTTTGCAGAAAGGTACAAAGAGGGTGCATTTTGTCAGGAACTTGATTAGGGAGGTTGCTGGATTTGCTCCCTATGAGAAACGTATCACTGAGCTTCTTAAGGTTGGAAAGGACAAGCGTGCACTCAAGGTGGCCAAGAGGAAGCTTGGTACTCACAAGAGAGCAAAGAAGAAGAGAGAGGAGATGTCAGGTGTCCTTAGGAAAATGAGGTGTGTACCAGTAGCCTTTCTGTAGCAGATCATATTATAAACATTATTTTACTCTGCTATCCTATATTTCAGTTTTCCTTTTGTTCTGCACTACATAGTTACCGAGAGCATCAGTGCATAGTGTAGCACTTCACATCGTAGATTAAATGAGTATTGAAATTGTTGGTTTACATGTGAGTTGAAGACAATAAATTCCTTGTAGAAGAGGACCAGTGCTGGCTTTCCGCCACGGTTCAGAAAAAATGCTAGGTGTAACTTCCTAATTTTACCTTTGCCTAGCGCCTATCTCGCCTGAGCGCATGCTTAGCATGATTTTGCGCCAGGTGTTCTGTTGTTGCCTAGTGCCTAGGGCTTAACTGCATGCCTAGATGCACTGTTTTTTAACTATGGTTACAGGCTCCAGCAATGTTTGTTAGATTTCTGTTTTCAAGCCACTGACTTTTTTCCATGGCAAGCAGTGTAGACAACAGTCTACACTTTGAATATGACGGTGTTTTTTGTGTTGCAGATTACAAAGCAATCTTCACCACAATCATTGTTGTTTTTATTGCCTGTGGTTCTTTAGTTGTTTATTTTGCCTGGTTCTTTAGTTGTTTATTTTGCCTGACAAAGTTCATTTCTTTTACATTCCGGAAAAATATATAATTCTTGTACTGTAGTTCATTTTTGCTCATTGTTCTCTTATGGCTTGCAGGTCTGCTGCTGGTGGTGCTGCTGACAAGAAGAAATAGAACTTTGCTAGTTGGTGAACATCCATCCCAACCTTGTCTTGTATTTCCAGTCCTCGCCTATAGAGTGATGGCAATTTTGTTAGATTGTGGAACTATGAATTTTTGGCACTATCTTCAGCATGTGTTCTCAGTTTTGAGAAGATGGAACTTCTTAAATGTTTTACAGAATGCAAAGCCTTATTTTGTTACAAGCTTGTTAATGTTCTCACAAGTGGTATATCCATAGAAACTTCTCCCCGGGTGTGAGCTTGGATCCTACTCCCCATTATACAGCACCCATTTCTGGCATTGTTTTATTATTGATGAGCATTTTGAAATTGCAATATGTTCCTAATAGTGTGATGTGCTGCACCATCTTCATATGTACTCCCTCCTTTATGATTAGATTGATGTTTAGTGTGATGTGTACGTAGTAGGGTCCTGATTAAATCGTATCCGAGGTAGGACATACTGTTCTTTGTGCGGCCTCTAATTTGACCTCCTTACAAACATAAGTGGAAACTGAAGACTGGCTGAGGCAGTTTTAAAGTCAACCCTTCTCAAAATAGTTTTATGGCAATTAGTTTGTTGGCTCTTTGTCAACTTTTATTTAGAACGAAACGTTGTGATATGATGTAGAAATTACAAATCTTTCTATGGAAGGTCTTTACGTACAGCAATTCTTGGGATGGCGATTTCTAGACATTATGGTGCCACCACAAGTCCACAATGCTGTGTTTGTCGGTACAAATTCCAAACTTTGGAGCAGCTAAACTGTAACACCCAGACCACCCCCGGCCGGGCCTCTTATCCCTGGCAGCTCTCTAGGATATTTAGACTAGTTTCACAGATCAACATATGTCTTTTCTGCACACTTTGTCCTCACTCGTGCGCACCTGAGAACTACTTCCCGGTCTATCATCCATCCTCAAATTACTCTAGACCAAGCACGCTTAACCTCGGAGTTTTTTGCTGACGAGCTTCCGGAAAAAAAGTTACAACTTATTGGTATAAGTATCCTATCAATCCTATTAAGCCTTTTCCAGAATGTCACATAAACCATCATCTGAACGGAAAGATGTAGTATCAAAACCTCTAGCTCCTCATCCGAACGAAAAGCTGTAGTCTGGACTTATGGTCACCTGTCGGAACGGTTGAAATTCCAACAGCCCACAGTGCCCTTTTCTTGTTGGAACGGAGATGAAAGAAAGAAGAATGCCAAAGCCACTCAGTGTGGAGGGGAAAAGAGCACCGCCGCTGCCACCGGACTCCATATCCCTTCCGCCCCTGCATCCACCGACGGCCAGACCACCCCTAAATCCTAAGTTATTACTAAAAGCATGTTTGCTACTAGATTATTAGACTAGTTTTTATCCCCCGTTTCCCTAAATTCTACTGTATTTTTTTAATCCCAATAATTATCCGTACCTAGTGGAATGAGGGTGGGATTTTTGTGAGATTAGATGAAGGTTGGGTTTCATCCAATCCTCCAGAGGATTATTTCCACTAACCACAACCTCTAGTAACAAACAAGGCCTTAGCGTGCCCAGTTTTTTTTTTTTCTTGTGTTAGGTGGGTTTCTTTTGGTTCTTGGGGTTCACTGGTTTCTACGGTTTCTTCAGTTTCATTTGATTCTATTTTTTCCAGATTTTAAAAATGTTATGATTTCAAAAAGGTTTAGTTTTTGAAAAATGTGCAGTTTTTGAAAATGTCTAGTTTGTAAAAATGTTTAGATTGTGAAAATGTCTAGATTCAAAAACTGCTCAGATTAAAAAAACGAAATAAAAAGTTGTTCCAACTTTAGGAAGATATTTTGATTTTTTAAATATTCAAAATTTGAAAATATTCAGATTTATTCTTCTCTAAAAAAATAAGATAAAAAGAAATTTAAAAAACTTACTTTTCGCTGGCCCGCATTAGGAGAGGCCCATGGAAGAAAGGTTGCAGGTGTGATGTAATCAGTCTCACATTGGGCGAGCAACAGGAGCCCTTAACTAGATGCTTTGAGAGCGGTACTTCCCATTTCTCTGTTCGTCACGTAAATACTAAATAAATGCTAGAGAGATCGTAAAAACAAAACTATGGGTGTGTTTGGTTGTGCCAGCGCCAAACCTTGATGGCCTGCAACAACGCACTATCGCTAGAGCATAAATTCGTGAAGCATTCTTCCAGTTTTTATATCAAACCTAATGAGAAGAAGTAAGAAGACAAGTATTATTGTCGGCGTTTCGATCGCACGTAAGGTGTCAGGGTATCTTGAGTGAATTGACTGCAAGTGTGAAGGTGGAGGCGATGAGTAGAAAGTATTTGCTGAAAAGTATTTGATGGACCTAGCCATCCTTAAGCCGGGCAGCCGCCCAGGCTTGCCAAACGGCACAAAGCTTACGGGTTATGGTTTCCTATAGCAATTTCATCTAGAATTTGGTAGCTTAACCAAGTTTGCCTAGGCTTCTAGAAATTTCTAGGTCTGCCACCGCGTAAAAATATTATCGGTCCGTTCCGAATTACATGGTGTTCTTTTTTTTTTTTGTGAAACGGAGGCAAAAGCTTTGCCTCAATCTATTAATTAAGAAGAAGTTTTTGGACAAGATAGTCCTTACAAAGCGGTATTAAACCGCGGTACAACGGGATTACTCTCCCGGCAAAATATTCCTAAGATGTTTTCCTCCCACGGAAGCCCACAAACGGGCTTCACTTTTAACATTTTGAAGAATAACCACATGTGGGGCATGCTTGTTGCGAAAGACCCTCGCATTCCTCTCGTTCCAAATTTCCCAAAGGACAAGCAAGGAGATGGAGGCCACGGCTTTGCGACTAGGACCGACATTGGTGGTCAAAAAATCCCACCAAGACTTGATAGAGAGACCCGCCCATTGGCTTGGTTGCAAGTTGGGAAGGCCAAGCCAATCCCGCACGGAGCACCAAAGTCGCACGGCGAACCGGCAATGGATGAAAAGATGATTGACCGACTCCGTCACTTGCTTGCATAGGGGACACAACCCGCAATTTGGCCACCCCCTCTTTTGAAGCCGGTCGGCGGTCCAAATCCTATTTTGAGTGAGAAGCCATGCGAAGAACTTGACCTTAGGAGGTGCCCAAACCTTCCACACCGACTTGTGAAGGGAGGAGAAAGTGGAGCCCAAGAATTGCAAATGATAGGCCGACTTGGCCGAGTATTGGCCATTGGCCGTAAGCTTCCAAGAAATATCATTGGGGGCCTCATCATGAAGATGCACGTCTTGTAGTTTTATCCATAAAGCCACAAATTGTGTAAGATGGTCCATGGTGAAGCTTTCATCAAGGTTGATCCTGCGCACCCAAGCATTATCTTCTAATGCTTTTTTGACATTCCAAGCTTTCCTTTTCGAAGAAGCAAAGATGAGCGGAGCCAAGTCGATGGGCTTGCTCCCATCAAGCCAAGGGGCCTCCCAAAAAGGGGTCTTGCGACCATCACCAATGGTCGGATGAAGCTCGGTGATCACATGGGTACGTGAGCACGCATCCAATGATCGACACATGTCTAACAGCGTTACTCGTCCGTGAAGTGTCCCACGCCGGGTACAGGAAAAGGTACAGCTAACCCTGTCTCTCCTAATCGCTAGAAACAAAAACGTCTCCGATTCTGCCCAATCTCGCCGCCGCCCGCTGCCCAAAATTGGAGCGCGCAGGGGACCGGCGCCGCCCAAAATCGAAGCTGCGAGCCGCCGCCGTGCCGCCCTTTGACTGTGTTCCATGCGACCGCCGTGTCGAGGTTGGGAAGGCAGCCGCCGGGCCAGCGCGACCGCTCCTCGCCGTTGCGTCCCGTGGAGGTCCGGGAGAGAGGCAGGGGCGCGTCGGCCGGGTCAACGGGAGACCCATGGAGCGGCCATGGCAGGGGCGCGGCGGGGCTGATGGGCGAGATGAGGCCTGGGAGCGGCGCCGCCGGTGCTGGCCTGGGGGACGGCGGCGACGTAGGCCACGATGGGAAGCTCCTCTGGCCGACGCACCGAACCAACCGCGAAGCGCGCGCGTGGTGATGGGCTTCCAGCGACGGCCACACGGGTGAAGAAACAGCCACACCACAAATTCCATCTTAATTTCTGCCGGGGACAAAATTCAAGGGGATTTTGGGAGCTTCAGGAAGAAGCTACGGGAGTGATTCAAGGGGATTTCTGCACGCCGCCGATGCATTGGACGCCGCGTCGTCAGCGCTGCCGCCGGCGTTCTCACATGTGGGGGTCTGGAAGCAGCATGACTACGCGTCCTCGGTGTCGCAAGGCGCAAGGGGATTGAAGGAGCTGTTCGAGGGTCGAGCGGAGTTCCGCGGCGACGGCCTCGTGCCTCTGCGACGTGCCTCGGCCTCGCTGATGTGGATGAGGCCGAACAGCGACGTGCTGTTCACCATGCCGCCATGAGCGCGTGCGTGTGAAGCTCTCGGAGCCTTTGGCGGCGGCAGCCTACCTGCTGCATACTCGGCTTCATGCAGCGACCTCGCTTGACGCGCGCTCTGCGGCGGCCTCGCGCGCCGGCGTGCTCGTCCACCTCCTCCCTAGGCTCGTCAGTAGTGCCCTGGCTCACACCCGTCGACGGTGGCCTGGCTGAGCCATCCCCGCGCCGTGCTCGCGGCTTCTCCTCGTGCTCATCGGCGGCCACGGAGCGCCGTGCCACCTTCTCGCGCTCGCCGGTGGTGGCGGCCTGACGGAGCCCTCACCGTGACGCGCCTCGTCCTCAAGCTCATCGGTGACGGGGCGCTCCAGCGACTCTCCGATGGGGCGCTCTTGCTCTACGGATGCGGTGCTCCTCCATGAACTTTGGTCTGAGAGAGAGAATTGCGTGGCTGAAACAAAGTGTGAAGAGATAAGGACCGGCAGATGAAGCAATTTAGATTCTGATTTCCGTCGTCGCCCTTCCCGTTTCCCATCGTCTCTGCGCGTGAGACATTGCATCACGGCGGAGCGCCTCGGCGGAGTGGACAGGACCGAGCCTATTTTTTACCTGATTCGGCTGTCACCGCTCGGCCAGCTTGAAAAGATATTCCACGCCGTGAGTTCGCTGTTAACGTCTCTGCGGGGCAGTACGAATCTAAAAGCAAATCCAACAGTAACGAGAGGGTGCGCACGTACCCCCCTGAACACCAAATCCACTCTCCACCAATGGTAATGGTGGTTGCGGCGTAGAAAATTTCCATGTCATCTTTGGAGCATGGGTTTTTAGAGCCCGCCCAAATTTTAGAACTATCTTTCCACTCGAGCCAAGGCCAACGAAGACGAAGGGCCGTGGCAAATTTGTCCAAGTTCATGACACCAAGCCCTCCAAGCTTCTTGGGGCGGCACACCGTTTCCCAATTTACTTTGCATTTGGCTCCGGTCGTTGTATCCTTAGCCGACCAAAGGAAGGCCCTCTCGATTTTGTTGATGAAACTTATAGTGCCCAGCGGTAGGACAAGAGGTGTGAGGTAGCAGGTGGCTTGCGAAGTGATGATAGATCTAACGAGCTCCGTGCGGCCGGCCATGGTGATATACTTGCCTCCCCATGTTGGTAGTTTCCCGGAGCATTTGTCTTCAAGATGTTGGAAATCCACCCTCTTAAGTTGCCAAACCGACAGCGGAAGGCCGAGGTATTTCAAGGGGAAGGATGTTTTAGTAGCCGGGATGCCCTCAAGGATGTCGTCAAGGTTAAACCCATCACACCAGATAGGCACGACGGAGCTCTTTTGGAAATTAGTGCAAAGACCGGTGACCTCTCCAAAGCTCTCAAGAATTTTAGCTAGGTTGATGATGTCCTCACGGAAGGGAGCAACAAAGACCGCCGCATCATCCGCGTAAAGGGATGTGCGCAAAATG
Organism: Lolium perenne; assembly: GCF_019359855.2. Taxonomy (NCBI): domain Eukaryota; kingdom Viridiplantae; phylum Streptophyta; class Magnoliopsida; order Poales; family Poaceae; genus Lolium; species Lolium perenne. The sequence continues at coordinate 273,481,160 of NC_067246.2, read as the reverse complement.
TTTCCTCGCCCACGAAGTTTGTGAAGAAGGCCATGACGGGTAGCACCTTCAAGGATCTTGGCCAAAGGGTCAATGGCAAGCACGAAGAGAAGCGGAGAGAGCGGATCTCCTTGCCGAAGCCCACGCCCATGCACAATGGGGTATCCGGCGATGCCATTGAGTAGCACCGGGAGAAAGACGTGGTGAGCAACGCGGTGATCCAATTGCGAAATCTGCTCGGAAAGCCCCGTCTTTGGAGAAGGTCAACAATGAATTCCCAACGGACGGAGTCGAAGGCCTTGCGAATATCGAGCTTGAAGAGGAGCGCCGGTGTTTTGTTCTTGTGGAAGCATTTGGCGAGGTTTCGCACATAGAGGAAGTTGTCGTGAATGCTCCTCTTCTTGATGAAAGCACTTTGGGCATTGGAGACGAGGTCGTTCATCAAAGGGCTTAAACGGAGAGCAAGCACTTTAGCAATGATCTTGGCGATAGCATGTATGAGGCTAATAGGGTGGTAATCCGAGATATCCTCCGCCCCCTCCTTCTTTGGCAAAAGGGCGATGTTGGCGGAGTTAAGCCAATGAAAATTTGCCACATGAAGGTTCCCAAAGTCATTTACCACCTTCATCAAATCGTTCTTAATGATGTCCCAACACTTCTTGAAGAAGAGCCCGGTGAACCCATCCGGCCCGGGAGCCTTGTCACCGGGCATTTGATTTATTGCCTCTTTGACCTCATCCTCGGTAATGGGGTTCCCAAGATCTTCCAAAACCGGATCATCAAAATGGAGCTCATCCCAATTGAAATCTTGCTTCCTAGTCTCCCCCCGGGAGATGATGTCTGACGCCCCCAAACCGGTACCATGAGGATTCCAGTGATCCTGCCGAAATCCGCAAGATATCGATTCTGAGACGCCCTCCGACACGACGTGCGCGACAAATCACACACGTGATGCCAGAGGAATTAACACGAGCGGTAACATTACAACAGGATTACAATAGAGCCCACAAGATACATATATTACAACAACGACTCCGACGAGTCAAGATACAAATAGATACATACAAAAATCCAAATCATACAGAAGATCGAATGCGTCCGAGTACGGACAAGATACAAATTGGACTAAGAGTCCTGAAGATAACCAGTGGCGTCCATAACCCTGCCCAGGCCAAGCCGGAAGGGTAACCTTGCTAACGTCGTCTTCATCGAACACATCTTCATACCTGCCCGGTTATATCCCGTAGAAGCAGCAATAAGTACGGGTTCGTACTTAACAAGACTTCAAGACGTATAAGCATTCGTCAACGAGTCGTCCTTTGTACTTGAGGCACGCAGGGGACTTAGAGGACGCAAGAGGAACGTCATAGGCAATATGGTGGGGTTAAGCGGCAGCGCGCAAGCACTAAAAACCTATAGAGACACTCTACAACATTCGTCTAAACAGAGAAGGTGAGAGAGCGTAACTAACAGTTCTATACTCTGCAGATATAACACAGCCGATGTGTTCTCCCTTCGCAAAGAAGTACTAGCAAAGGCACTCACACGGTTGACAAGTTTTAACCATTTATTATTGAAGTTGTGCTAACTTACTATGCAAGTTATTATCAATGAACAACAGGTGTAAGTTGTCTATGATCGAGTCATACAGCTCCAAGTCGTCCATAACCGCGGACACGGCTTATCGATAAGATTGTAACCCTGCAGGGGTGCCCAAATATGCCCACACGCACGCTCAACCCACTTACGACAGGTGGATATCACGACACGAACTCTCCTTCACTACAACAATATCCAGAAAGCCACCTAACTAAGTTAAACCCGAATCAGAGTCCGGCCGACTCTCCGAGACGGACCTAGCTGTTGCGAGAACGGCTAAGAGGATCAGAGCCCACTAGAGGATGACCTCTTAACAATGCGGACCGCACCTACGAGCGTGCAAGAGACAACGGGGTTACAAGGCACTCACGGCTTCCCCAAAAGTAACATCATATCATCCGACCACAAAGAAACATGCTTGCACGCCCGGGAGAAACAAAACAAACATCCAAACTAGTTGTGGCCACTGGACAAAACTGTAGATTCCGGCAGTGGTCGAGGGGAGACCCGGTAAGCATACCCACGTGTGGTTAGAGCGCTCAGTCTCGGAACAGATAACAGGAACTCGGGTCCTAAGTTAATTAGGAAACACAAGTGAGCCGTCACAAAACGAGCAGCTGACCCACCGATGCCTCCGCTAAACAATATCAACAACTAAAGTAGTCATGATTCTTCCCAACATATAACCCAATAAGGTAACAACAAGGTAACAAGATAAGACAGCACTAGCATGCACTACGACTCGCAAGGCAGACCCGATAACCAAACAATAGCCGTAGGAGGTGGTGGTGGCAATATGGGCTGCTTGAGGTAACAGTGGAAAGGACATGTGACAAGAACGCAACTTAAGGATAGCATGAGGGAGAAGGCAAAATAAAATAGGTAAGCGACTCCTGCAGGGACAGGAGTATAGGGGAAATGCTTGCCTGTTAAAGCTCGTCGAGGAACATCCGGAGAACTTGTCGTATCTCACCACACCACTTCGCGATCCTATCCGGGAAGAAGCAAATGCTGGAACACACAACGTATGCAAGTCTTACTACTACGAAGAAGAATCGGCATGCTCAAGATGATATGCATGCATGACATGGCAAGGATGATGCGATGCACTTATCCATATTAATTGGAGTCGGAACCCCGGACAAACAATTTAGAGTTGGAGTTGCATTTGCTACCGCCAAAATTAAATGTTGCTTAACATGGCATAACATGGCACGGGTGCGCTACTTCAAAGTTAAACGGAGCGGGGAAACCTTAGTCGGTATCCGAAATACTCCGCATATATGTAAGGTGGTCATGCATAACTATCACGACATGACATGATGCAAGATGCAAACAGGTATATGGATGGCATATTCATGTTCTTCACATTTTTCTGATCAATTTTCATATATAAAATATTTCATTTCGAATTACCAATTAAAAGTTATTAACAGATTGGTGTTTAGTTATTTAAAATAGATAAAAAGGTTTATTTTTAATTGGGGAAGGACCCGAAAATAAAAGCAGATCAGGGGAAGGACCCCGGGTTAGTTTGTAAAACGTGCAGGGGGTTAAGCCGAAAAGCAACAGCGCTGGGGGCTGCGGGTTGATGAACCAAAAGATGCAGGGGCCTTGATGCAAAAGCATCCAGATCTGGATCTGGGAAGTTTTCTTACCCAGGGCCGGGGCAGCTGCAGTCGCTGACGAACGGGGCCCAGGCGACGACGTGGCATGCCAGGCTGGCGAAGCTTGCATGACGCGGGGATGCCGCTCGCGTTCCAGGAGACGCGGTGACCACGGTCGGACGTTGCACGGGCGGCCGATGCGGGGCGTCCCCGGATGCTTGCGGGTGTGCGCCGGGTGCGCCTCGTCGGTGCGGAACGTGTGGAGGCGGCGCCGAGAGGAGGGGGCACCAGACGTCGCCGGCGATGGACATCTGCGGCGGACGGAGGTCGGCAACCCGTGAGAAAAAGAACCAGGAAACAAGGGAAGAAGAGAAAGTGTCCAGGAGGTCGAGGAGATTACCAGGAAGGTGGAGGTGTGCTCAGATAGAGCGGAGGAGGTCGGACGGCGACAGATTTCTCGCCGGAGCGCGCCGGGGTCGGAGAAGGGATTGGCGAAAACGGCGGCGATTTGAGGAGTCCCGGGGCGATTCCTTGTACGAGAATGATCGTGGCGACGAGGCGGAGCTCCTGGTGCTCACGGCATGGCTAGGGGAGACCTGAATCGATGGGGCGCCGTGGAGTAGCGGCGGTACTGTGGTGAAAATCCTCTACCGTTTCTGCCTTGGGGAGGAAGAAGAAAAGAGAGGAGGGTGGTTGGGAAGATAAGGAGGAGCAGGTGGATGCTGTGGTCCAGAAGGAAAAGCGAGGGAGGGAGCGCGTGAGGAGGAGGTGGCCACGGCTGCTGTCGTTGTCTAGGGAGGTCACGCTCCAGGCGTGAAGGGGGAGACGACGAGAAGAGGAGCGTGGCGTACCGCTTCGTCCTGGGCTGGGCCAGGCCGCGAAGTGGAGCTGGGCCGCCTCGGGCTGGAGAAGAGAGAGGAAAAGGGAGAGAGGGGTTGGGCCAGAGAAGAAGCAAGGGGCCCAGGGAGGTTAGAGTTTTATTTCGAAAATCTTTTCTCTTTTCTTTCTCAAAACTGTTTTGGCCATTTGATTTGATCTTGCTCAAATAAAATTGAATTTGAATACAAGATGGATAGAGTGAGAGAGAGAACAACTTTATAGGCATTGTCAAAATATTTTATACCCAAAAATAAAATAGGTTTATTGGTTAGGTTTTGTTAAAAGAAGAGAAGAGGAGGTTATTATATAAACCATATGAGAGGGAAAATAAAATACTTAGGGTTTATAAAATAAATTTGATTTGTTGAAAACATGGATGATGTGATGCATATGCCATGATGATGCATAAAAGAAAAAGAACAAACAAAAATCTATTAGGGGTACTATCCCGGGCCGTTACAATCGACACCACTAACAAGGGATCGCGCCCCGAGATCCCACCTCAAGGTACGGGGGGAAGAGAGGTGAACTATCGGATCTTCAGGTGACGTGTCGATCTCCTCGACACCACTAACAAGAATTGTTGCTCCATGTAGAACGGTCAACACCACTAACAAGAAGTCGTTGTTCCGCTGTTGATGATGAACTTCCGTCGGGATCCTCCAAAGAACGAACCTATTAGGTGAGGGGCAAAGATCGTCCAACCCACGTCGGAACCTAAGACTCGGAAAAACTTAGATAAGAGAGAAGACTCAAAACTCGCATAGGTAAGAGGAGAAAGAATATAGGTAAGGAGAAAATTCAGAGCTAATCAGAACTATCCAACGAATTTTAGAAAAATAGTTTTGACACTCTAAACTCAACGACCATTGGCAAGGTTATCCTAAAGGCTGGACTAGTGGGGTACCATCAACCTGATGCTCTGATACCAACTTGTGACGCCCCGGAACCGGTATCCTGAGGATTCCAGCGATCCCGCCGGAATCCGCACGATATCGATTCAGAGACGCCCTCCGACACGACGTGCGCGACAAATCACACACGTGATGCCAGAGGAATTAACACGAGCGGAAACATTACAACAGGATTACAATAGAGCCCACAAGATACATATATTACAACAACGACTCCGACGAGTCAAGATACAAATAGATACATACAAAAATCCAAATCATACAGAAGATCGAATGCGTCCGAGTACGGACGAGATACAAATTGGACTAAGAGTCCTGAAGATAACCAGTGGCGTCCATAACCCTGCCCAGGCCAAGCCGGAAGGGTAACCTTGCTAACGTCGTCTTCATCGAACACATCTTCATACCTGCCCGGTTATATCCCGTAGAAGCAGCAATAAGTACGGGTTCGTACTTAACAAGACTTCAAGACGTATAAGCATTCGTCAACCAGTCGTCCTTTGTACTTGAGGCACGCAGGGGACTTAGAGGACGCAAGAGGAACATCATAGGCAATATGGTGGGGTTAAGCGGCAGCGCGCAAGCACTAAAAACCTATAGAGACACTCTACAACATTCGTCTAAACAGAGAAGGTGAGAGAGCGTAACTAACAGTTCTATACTCTGCAGATATAACACAGCCGATGTGTTCTCCCTTCGCAAAGAAGTACTAGCAAAGGCACTCACACGGTTGACAAGTTTTAACCATTTATTATTGAAGTTGTGCTAACTTACTATGCAAGTTATTATCAATGAACAACAGGTGTAAGTTGTCTATGATCGAGTCATACAGCTCCAAGTCGTCCATAACCGCGGACACGGCTTATCGATAAGATTGTAACCCTGCAGGGGTGCCCAAATGTGCCCACACGCACGCTCAACCCACTTACGACAGGTGGATATCACGACACGTACTCTCCTTCACTACAACAATGTCCAGTAAGCCACCTAACTAAGTTAAACCCGAATCAGAGTCCGGCCGACTCTCCGAGACGGACCTAGCTGTTGCGAGAACGGCTAAGAGGATCAGAGCCCACTAGAGGATGACCTCTTAACAATGCGGACCGCACCTACGAGCGTGCAAGAGACAACGGGGTTACAAGGCACTCACGGCTTCCCCAAAAGTAACATCATATCATCTGACCACAAAGAAACATGCTTGCACGCCCGGGAGAAACAAAACAAACATCCAAACTAGTTGTGGCCACTGGACAAAACTGTAGATTCCGGCAGTGGTCGAGGGGAGACCCGGTAAGCATACCCACGTGTGGTTAGAGCGCTCAGTCTCGGAACAGATAACAGGAACTCGGGTCCTAAGTTAATTAGGAAACACAAGTGAGCCGTCACAAAACGAGCAGCTGACCCACCGATGCCTCCGCTAAACAATATCAACAACTAAAGTAGCCATGATTCTTCCCAACATATAACCCAATAAGGTAACAACAAGGTAACAAGATAAGACAGCACTAGCATGCACTACGACTCGCAAGGCAGACCCGATAACCAAACAATAGCCGTAGGAGGTGGTGGTGGCAATATGGGCTGCTTGAGGTAACAGTGGAAAGGACATGTGACAAGAACGCAACTTAAGGATACCATGAGGGAGAAGGCAAAATAAAATAGGTAAGTGACTCCTGCAGGGACAGGAGTATAGGGGAAATGCTTGCCCGTTAAAGCTCGTCGAGGAACATCCGGAGAACTTGTCGTATCTCACCACACCACTTCGCGATCCTATCCGGGAAGAAGCAAATGCTGGAACACACAACGTATGCAAGTCTTACTACTACGAAGAAGAATCGGCATGCTCAAGATGATATGCATGCATGACATGGCAAGGATGATGCGATGCACTTATCCATATTAATTGGAGTCGGAACCCCGGACAAACAATTTAGAGTTGGAGTTGCATTTGCTACCGCCAAAATTAAATGTTGCTTAACATGGCATAACATGGCACGGGTGCACTACTTCAAAGTTAAACGGAGCGGGGAAACCTTAGTCGGTATCCGAAATACTCCACATATATGTAAGGTGGTCATGCATAACTATCACGACATGACATGATGCAAGATGCAAACAGGTATATGGATGGCATATTCATATTCTTCACATTTTTCTGATCAATTTTCATATATAAAATATTTCATTTCGAATTACCAATTAAAAGTTATTAACAGATTGGTGTTTAGTTATTTAAAATAGATAAAAAGGTTTATTTTTAATTGGGGAAGGACCCGAAAATAAAAGCAGATCAGGGGAAGGACCCCGGGTTAGTTTGTAAAACGTGCAGGGGGTTAAGCCGAAAAGCAACAGCGCTGGGGCTGCGGGTTGATGAACCAAAAGATGCAGGGGCCTTGATGCAAAAGCATCCAGATCTGGATCTGGGAAGTTTTCTTACCCAGGGCTGGGGCAGCTGCAGTCGCTGACGAACGGGGCCCAGGCGACGACGTGGCATGCCAGGCTGGCGAAGCTTGCATGACGCGGGGATGCCGCTCGCGTTCCAGGAGACGCGGTGACCACGGTCGGACGTTGCACGGGCGGCCGATGCGGGGCGTCCCCGGATGCTTGCGGGTGTGCGCCGGGTGCGCCTCGTCGGTGCGGAACGTGTGGAGGCGGCGCCGAGAGGAGGGGGGCACCAGACGTCGCCGGCGATGGACATCTGCGGCGGACGGAGGTCGGCAACCCGTGAGAAAAAGAACCAGGAAACAAGGGAAGAAGAGAAAGTGTCCAGGAGGTCGAGGAGATTACCAGGAAGGTGGAGGTGTGCTCAGATAGAGCGGAGGAGGTCGGACGGCGACATATTTGTCGCCGGAGCGCGCCGGGGTCGGAGAAGGGATTGGCGAAAACGGCGGCGATTTGAGGAGTCCCGGGGCGATTCCTTGTACGAGAATGATCGTGGCGACGAGGCGGAGCTCCTGGTGCTCACGGCATGGCTAGGGGAGACCTGAATCGATGGGGCGCCGTGGAGTAGCGGCGGTACTGTGGTGAAAATCCTCTACCGTTTCTGCCTTGGGGAGGAAGAAGAAAAGAGAGGAGGGTGGTTGGGAAGATAAGGAGGAGCAGGTGGATGCTGTGGTCCAGAAGGAAAAGCGAGGGAGGGAGCGCGTGAGGAGGAGGTGGCCACGGCTGCTGTCGTTGTCTAGGGAGGTCACGCTCCAGGCGTGAAGGGGGAGACGCCGAGAAGAGGAGCGTGGCGTACCGCTTCGTCCTGGATTGGGCCAGGCCGCGAAGTGGAGCTGGGCCGCCTCGGGCTGGAGAAGAGAGAGGAAAAGGGAGAGAGGGGTTGGGCCAGAGAAGAAGCAAGGGGCCCAGGGAGGTTAGAGTTTTATTTCGAAAATCTTTTCTCTTTTCTTTCTCAAAACTGTTTTGGCCATTTGATTTGATCTTGCTCAAATAAAATTGAATTTGAATACAAGATGGATAGAGTGAGAGAGAGAACAACTTTATAGGCATTGTCAAAATATTTTATACCCAAAAATAAAATAGGTTTGTTGGTTAGGTTTTGTTAAAAGAAGAGAAGAGGAGGTTATTATATAAACCATATGAGAGGGAAAAGAAAATACTTAGGGTTTATAAAATAAATTTGATTTGTTGAAAACATGGATGATGTGATGCATATGCCATGATGATGCATAAAAGAAAAAGAACAAACAAAAATCTATTAGGGGTACTATCCCGGGCCGTTACATGATGCCATGGAAGTAATTGTGCACCACCTCCTCTTTTGCCTCATGGTCCGTAACCCACCCTTGGTTGTGCTTAAGGCGGTATATGTGGTTCTTTCTTCTCCGAGCATTTACCCTAAGGTGGAAATTTTTTGTGTTTGTGTCCCCCTCTTTGATGTTAGCAATCCTAGCACTTTGCTTCTTTCTCGCCCTTTCCACCACGGCAAGGACAACAACCTTCTTTTTCAACTTGGTACGGAGGTCTCTTTCTTGAACACTAAGGGAGCGAAATTCTTGTGCCATGTCGAAGTGGAGAATAACAAGCAAGGCTGCATGCAACATGACTTTGTTGTTGGAGAAAAGGCCTCTTCCCCACTTGCTCAAGGATTTCCTAGTTTGCCTGAGCTTGTGGTAGAGGTTTTGGCAAGGCTCAACATGTGGGGAAGGCGCATTCCAAGCTTTAAGGACCGTGTCATGAAAACCCGGAAGACGAGCCCAAAAGTTTTCAAACTTGAAACCGCGCGGCCTTCTAGGGCCACTATCATCGGCGAGTAGGAGAGGGCAGTGGTCCGATAGCGAAGAGGAGAGAGCATGCAAGACATGAGAGTCGAAGCGGAGGTCCCAATCAGCGTTACAATATACGGCATCAAGCTTGCATAGAGTTGGATCCGCTCTCTCATTGCTCCAAGTGAAGCGGCGATTTTGTAAGTGAATCTCATTTAGGCCGCAAGCTTGAAGAGCATTCCGGAAACGGTTGAGGCCTCGTTCGGTTCGTGGGGAACTGATTCACGCGTGGAATAACCCACCCGAGGAATTGGGTGAACCCGCTCGTGACACCCAGACCCCCATTAATCCTTCCCCTAATTAAATCCCTTGATCCTGCAGAATTTGTGCATTCGGTTACTCCCGGAGTCCCAGGGATTGGGACGGGCTCCGCAGCAGCATCTGGGCGAGGCTAGGGAGCGCCTATCTCCTCCGATTGGCTGTGCAGCCGCCGTCCTTCGATCGCCGTCAGCGCCGCCGCCGTCCTTCCATCGCCGTCAGCGCCGCCGCCCACTCCATCTCGCCGTCCTTCCGTCGCCGTAAGCGCCGCCGCGAGAAAGGATCGTTGTGCCTTTTCTTTTTTTGGCGTGTACCGATTCGGGAAGGCAAGGCGTGGAATACTTCCACGGGTTGGAACTAGATACTTTAAATACCCGCGATTTGGACGGGATTGGGGAGATTTAGGCCGGGTTTAACCGAACATGTTTTTAGCGTTGTCCGGTATTGATTCCCGTCTAAATCGATCCCGGCTGACCCACGTGGATTGAGGCCAAAGCCCGGCCGGGTCGGGACTAACCGAACAAGGCCTGATGCGACCACGGTTGACGTTGCGCTTGTTCTTTTCACTCGCCCTACGGATTTGGTTGAAATCGCCAAGCGCAAGCCAACGAGTGCTGGCGGGTGGCTTTTGAGTGATGAGCTCCACAAAGAAATCATCCTTTCGATCGGAAGCCGTCGGTCCATAGACCACCGTGATCTTGAAGTCACCCTCGTGCCCGGCGTTGAGCAGATGAATATCAGCGGAAAGGCAGTAGACAGAGTTTTGCACATTTGTGACTTGGAGCACCGAATCATCCCATAAGAGCTGTTCTCGTTGTATCTGAATCATAGGTATATATGTACATTTCAGTATGCATCTTCACTCATTTCAGTAGTACATATGTAATCCACATTAAAATATCCAAAACATGTTATAGTTTGAGACTGAGGGAGTACATGGTAATCGTATGTTCCATCTTTGCGATTTGTGTACATATACTGTGATACTGTATGTACATGGAATCAGGGACATTTCTGGCCAGACGACGCCAATCGATCCAGAAAAACATGAGGGGCCTGAAAACTTCGTTCTGCATGCATGGATTTGCTTCACGTCCCCGTTTTTTTTAATCCAATCAGAATGTCTGTTCCAAGGCCTGTCCGAGCATTTTGTTTGACATGAGCTGCTGTGTTACCCGTGGCCTCGCGCATGACACCACCGGAATTTTAGGAGTTCTTGGACATGTCGTGTTCCATCGCGCGCACGGGCCTTGGATGTTATGGTTCCGTGTTGCCGATGGAGCTCAGCCGGTGGGTTATAGCACACCATGGCTTTGATCGCCAAGATGCTTCGCCTAATCGAGCGGCATCGTTTTCACCAGCCGGATGAGCAGGCGGCGTTTTTAATTCGGATCCCAGCTCAAATCTTCTGGGAAGAGTTTTGTCGTGAATTCCACGTCTGGTCAGGATGCTCCATCATCTCTCTCTGGCCGCACGTAGTACTATTTCCTTCGCCATTGCTCACTCGGAGTGCCATTGGCTATGGCGCGGTGGTAGCGGTAGCCTCCGCTGCTGCTACAAAGCCTACGCTCGGCACTTCCCAATGCCGCAAAGCCCCAGTTTGCAGCGCCCCTCTCCTTCCCCAGCCGGCAGCCCCTCTCCCTGCCTAGCTAGTATACCTTGTGAGCGTGAGGAGTAATGCGTGCGCCGCAGGCTTGCAGCGTCTCGTCTTCTCTTCAACTCTCGCATTACGGGGAAACGGGAGGCGATCGATATTCTCAATATCCGCCTGGTCTGCCATCCCTCCGTCCCCAGCCCAACACAGTGCTCCTCTCGCATTCATATCTCTCTTCTCTCCGTTTCCCGATGTGCCTTGCCATTTCAATCCCTACCTATAGGAGCCTAGCACAGCAAAACCAGGTCTGCATTGTTTGCAACCGCACGAGTAGCTGATTACCACGCACACAGCATGCAGACACGCACAGTGATGAAGCCATCTTTTTAATAAATACCGCCATCTTCCTGGATCTCTTTTTAGCTCCATGCATGCCATTGCCATGCATGAGGAGGTCAACTAGCTAGCTGGTCGATCGATCGAGCGAAGCAAAAGTTTCAGGAAATCTCATCGCAGGCGTGAGATAGATTTCCTGCATTTATGCCGTCGCCTGGCTCGAGCGGAGCGATCGTTTCACTGGCTGTTTTCGGCAAACAGTAAAATCGACCGATGCGTGCCAGTACTAGGTTTCTCAAGTTTTCGTGCCCATTGAAACGGAGGGCTGCTCCAGTGCTCCCCTAAACCAAGTTAAAGGGTTATAGTTGTTTTTTTTTTCTGTGTTGGGTCAACCGAAACTCATATCCAGCCTATGTATACCCGTCTATATTAATATTATATGTGTACTCGCTTAAGAAAAAAATGTCGCGTGAGCAAGATTTTTATAGAACCTTTCTATTTTGGTACACGCACTTGACCGTAGATACGTACAAAAACAAGGTACAGCATAACACGGATCATACGGGACTATGCAGGGCTGTATGGACGGTAGATCTACTAAAGTTACGATCATGCTCATGCTTACGAACATGTATGAGAAGATCTCCACTGCTGTTGTGGTTGACACGTCTAGAATTTGTCCAGCGAAGAGCACCGGGACAGAAGTGATTGAAAGGTAATGTGTCGACCAGACAACACCACATTTAGCTAAGCTTTTACTCCCAATTTGCTTTCACGGGAACAGCCTCTGCAGTCTGCATTGAAGCAGATCAGCAAAACTGACAGGAGGTCAGGAGCTGCTGCATACACTCCATCGAATCGACTGATGCAACCGGCCGGCGATTGATGCTGCATTGCTGCTGCTACCAAAAGAGGCTAAACACAGGATTTCTCTCACTCGTCCAAGGAAAATCTCATAAAGCAAGCAAAAGCAAAGAATTCCGATCATTCCCGAGGCAGGAGACGGAAGAACGGATCACCAAGATGGAGTACTATGTTGCTTGGTGTCGTACCGCCTACAGGCCTCTCCAAGGCAAGCTACCGGCAAAGCCATTCCTTGGCACTGTACTACAGCACGGCCTGCACGCGCTCCGCAGCCTAGCCCAGCGTCGTTTTCAGAGCCCCACACCAAACCACGCACGGCGCGCGTGTTGCAGGTCTACTCTACGTCCGTTTTCCTTAAAGATAACAAGAAATCACGACTGTTGTCTGAGGACAAGGCAGTACGGTTTCAGAAACAAGAAAACTATTTATATTCATTCAGAAAACCACAACTTTTGGACAAATGGTTACATATGGCACCCAAACCTCTTGATTACTGCATTTTGTAGCAAATCTGACATGCGGATCCAACCCGTCAATTGCTGAAAGCACAATCTGCCTCCACCTCTTCACACGTTGATTCGGATGCTATCGGGAGGATGGGATGTAACATTTCTTTCAAAAATTCAGCTTCCTGATAAAAACCTAAAAGTTGCGGGTTTCTGAAAAAATCTGAAAAGTTTTTTTTTTTGCGGGGGAAATCTAAAAAGTTATGGTTTCTTGAAGCCTGAGCTGCTCTAGTTATTATTCATTGATATTTACCCATTTTCAAAAACACATAATTCAGCATGTACCGCAGTGTAGATCTAAGACCGAGAGAAATCAACCCATCTTACAAAGGGAAAAAGACAATTGAGTTTCACCAAAACTACTGGAGTTACCATATGGGCCAATGGATACACAACTAGCCCACACCATTTGCATTATACTTAGCGCAAAATTGTTTTCTAGACAAAAGAAAAGGGCAATGCTAATCGTCCCGAAGGCATGCACTTATCGTACACGCTTGTGCTGGATATTCACATGGCACCGGAACACTGTCAGCGTTTCGTGGCATACGTCAATCGTTTATCTGTCTAATCGATAAGGACATGGCATAGTTAGTGGCTACTCTAGAACAAACCGACTCACATGTATCTTCACATAGATCTAGTAACGAAGAAATATATTGTGTTTAGGTGAATGGGTCCACAGGGAACATGGAAGCCCATGCCCCACTGCATGTTACACTCTGTAAAAAGTTTATTTTAGACAAATAGAAAAGGTAATGTTTTTTATGCTATAAAAGTGCATCTAGTGCCTCTAATATAGTTTTATGTTTGTGAAAAATCAGGGAACTATTGGTTTAACCAACGATTTCTGACCCCTCATATAGTTTCTCCGGTAGTTTTTGTGGTTGCAAGTATCACATTGTTCATAGGACAAGCCATACTATAGAGAGGGATTTTTTGTGTATGCAAGGAACACATTATTTTTGGCACACACTATGGCCTCAAACTTCTCTTAATTTTATTTTCAATCATACATGAGCACAGTTTGTTATTGCCTTATGTCAAGGGATCCATTGATCTAAACTCAATTCTTTTGATTCAGTGTTCAGACTAGCACAACCACCATTTTAATTCATGTCACGCATGTGCGTGCGTGTACGTGTACGTGTACATGTACGTATACATGTACGTGTACGTGTATGTTAGAGTATATTACGTTTAGTTATATTAGGTAGTTTATGATTGTAACCTAGATCTATCTGTACTAGGCTTCTTGCCCTCCAAGTCTTCTTTACTATATAAACAGCCCAAGAGGCTCAATGTAATCATCAATTACCGCATATCAATACAATCATATTCCGCAATATATCGGTGTACGTGTACGTGTATGTGTATGTGTCACTCATACTCTAAAGCTATTTTAACTGAACATCACCATATAGCTTCTTCATTAATACTAATCTTGGTTCTTCCTTTGCAGCTGGGTCTAGGTGAACTCCATGGTCTAATATAAAAATATGGACCCATGTGCTGCAGTCACTTCTTCTACAAAAATGCCAAGGATATTGTCTTCATCAATCTTTGAACATGTATCTTATTGCTTATTGTGCTCGTCTTGTACGTGCAGTTTTTCGACAATACACCGTCATTCTGGTCAGGACCAGTAAGTGGTGAACCATTTTGTTTACTACGCCTACTATTAAAATCAAATTAGCTCGATAAATTTGTTTACACTAATGGGAGAACCATAAGGTATAAATATTTCCATTTCCTAGTTTTTGAACTTCTTTTCATTGTTAATGCATGCATGCTTAGATTTTTCTCAATTTGTTTACACTCAGTTTGCTAAGTTAAAGAAAAACATATACTGTTATTTTAGTCTTTTCCTATGAAAGAAACCCATCTGATTCTCGAGAAAAATGTAGTTGTATTATTATAATATGGTAGTATATATCTAATTTGGGACATGTAAAAGCTTAATTGAAGGCTGTTATGGAGAGGAAGGAATCTGCCGACAACATCATGGTGGTGTGCAAGCAAGCTGAACATTGGTGTAGTTATATTATTCTGTTCTAGGTACTGATGAGTATTTCTATGTGTGTTGAGATGATTTGGGTTTCTAATTTAGAACATGTACTTGCAATTTTTTTGAACACATTCTCGAATTGAATGGACCAAAAGGTTGTCGGCTGAAATGAAACAAAAAAAGTTACAACAATTAGTTGGACTAGTAATTACTACTTCCATCCCAAAGCTTATAGCTTATAGTTTTTTTTAAGTCAAACCGATTAAAGTTTGACCAAACTTTTAAAAGAATCTATCAACAAATATAATATTTTGTAGGTACCATACGAAAATATATTTTACTATCTATCCAATGATATTGATTTTGTATTTTGCATGTTAATTATTTTCGGTAAAAAAATAGTCAAACTTAACATAGTTTGACTTTCTAAAAATAATATAAACCTTAAAATTTAGGGTGGAAGTAGTAATATTTTTTAAATTGATGACATCATTACACTTATTTGACAAACTAAATTCCTCAGGCAGAGTAGGATACATGTCGCCCTAGAGTTGATCACATGGCACTCACTATGAAGAAAAATAATGTCACAAAAATGATGTCAGAGAAGGGGCAATGACGTTAGCAAACATGTGCTAAAGAATGATGACCCACAAGTATAGGGGATCGCAACAGTCTTCGAGGGAAGTAAAACCCAATTTATTGATTCGACACAAGGGGAGCCAAAGAATATTTGTAAGCCTTAACAGCGGAGTTGTCAATTCAGCTGCACCTGGAAACAGACTTGCTCGCAAGAGTTTATCAGTAGCAACAGTTTTATAGCAGTAGCAGTAGTGAAATATAAGCAGCAGTGTAATAAAGACAGCAGTAGTGATTATAGTAAACAACAGAATTAAAATACTGTAGGCATAGAGATGGATGAACGGGCGCTGCATGGATAAGAGAACTCATGTAATAATCAAGGCAGGGCATTTGCAGATGATAATAAAACAGTATCCAAGTACTAAATAACCATAGGCATGTGTTCTGTATATAGTCGTACGTGCTCGCAATGAGAAACTTGCACAACATCTATTGTCCTACCAGCCGGTGGCAGCTGGGCCTCTAGGGAAACTACTGGTAATTAAGTTACTCCTTTTAATAGAGTACCGGAGCAAAGCATTAACACTCCGTGAACACATGTGATCCTCATATCACCGCCTTCCCCTCCGGTTGTCCCAATTTCTTGGGGCCTCGGGTTCCGGACAGCAATATGTGTATACAACTTGCAGGTAAGATCATAAAACAACGAATATCATCATGAATCAATAACATGTTCAGATCTGAAATCATGGCACTCGGGCCCTAGTGACAAGCATTAAGCATAACAAGTTGCAACAATATCATAAAAGTACCAACTACGGATACTAGACACTATGCCCTAACAATCTTATGCTATTACATGAACAATCTCATCCAATCCCTACCATCCCCTTCAGCCTACAGCTGGGGAATTACTCACACATGGATGGGGGAAGCATGGATGGTTGATGGAGAGGCGTCGGTGGTGATGATGGCGATGATCTCCTCCAATTCCCCGTCCCGGCAGGGTGCCAGAACGGAGTTTCTGATCCCGAGACGGAGTTTCGCGATGGCGGCGGAGTTCTAGATGTCCTCTGGCAAATTGGTTGAACCCCCTCGCGTTTTTAGGTCAAAGGCTTTAAGTAGTCCAGAGGGGAGCGTCGGGGGCTGGCCGAGGCGACGCCACCATAGGGCGGCACGGCCCAGGGGCCCACCGCGTCGCCAGGTGGTGTGGGCGCCTCGTGGCCCCCTCCGTCTCGTCTTCTGCTCCGTAAGTCTTCTGTGAAAATAGGCCCATTGCAATTATTTTCGGGGATTTTCCTAAAAGTTGATTTTCTGCACAAAAATAAGACACCAGGGAAATTCTGCTGAAAACAGCGTTAGTCCGTGTTAGTTGTATCCAAAATATACAAATTAGAGGCAAGACAATAGCAAAAGTGTTCGGGAAAGTAGATACGTTTTGGACTTTCACGAACACATTTGTTCATATGATGTAAATATTCTCATGATATGGACGAGTACTTAGGCAATTTATAATAAGATAAATGCAAATAAAGTCATCTAATAGTTATGTCAATCATGAAAAAGATACCAACAAACTAATAATAAGCATCATGAAACATATCTATCAGCACGATTGCAATGCTCATAAAAAGATATGATAAAGTGGTATCTCGCTTGCCCGTATTTGTACAGCAAAATATAAATGCCCAGGCACCTCTGAAATTCATGGAAAGACTAGAAGTAAAGATTATCAAAGATAAAAGCATCAAAGTTATACCACAGTTAACTATATTTTGGGACAAGCATATTACACTAAGAATGAAAATTATGCCCTCAAGAAGGTGCTCAAAGAAAGGATGGTGACTCAACGTAAAAGTAAAAGATTGACCCTTCGCAGAGGGAAGCAGGGATTAACATGTGCTAGAGCTTTTCATTGTTAAAACAGAAGTAAAATTGTTTTCAGAGGTGTTTTTTGTTGTCAACGAATGGTAGTGGGCACTCTAACTACCACGTCAACCAGACTTTCAAGAGCGGCTCCCATGAAGGACGTTATCTCTACCAACAAGGTAAATCATCCCTCTTCTTTTTTGTTTACACATGTATTTTAGTTTCATTATGGATGACACTCCCCCCAACCTTTGCTTACACAAGCCATGGCTAACCGAATCCTCAGGTGCCTTCCAACATTCACATACCATGGAGGAGTGTCTATTTGCAAATTAAGTTGCTTACTGATAAATCAGGGCAAAACATGTGAAGAGAATTATCAATGAAAGTTAATTAATTGGGACTGGGCACCCCGTTGCCAGCTCTTTTTGCAAAATTATTGGATAAGCGGATGTGCTACTAGTCCATTTGTGAAAGTCTGTCAGGAGTAAATGACAAGGTTGAAAGATAAAACACCACATACTTCCTCATGAGCTATAAAACATCGACACAAATTGAGAAGTACTTTGAAGGTTTTAAAGGTAGCACATGAAAATTTACTTGGAATGGTTTGAGATGCCATGCATAGGTATTTATGGTGGACACTTTGGAATAACTTGGTTTTCAGGGGTTTGGAAGCACGAGCAACATTCCCGCTCAGTACAAGTGAAGGCTAGCAATAGACTGGGAAGCGACAATCAAGAGAGCAATAACTGTCATAATCATGCTTGCGACAAAATAAATTAACTGAGGCCTAAAAGTGATACAAGAACTCCGAGGCAAAGTAAATCATCGAGGCTTAATTGATTTCTGTCAGTCATATGCATGCGTGAGCATGTGCCAAGTCGATTCAAATGAATTATTCAGAGGAGGACACCACAATATCATACCTATCTATGAATAAAACAATGCAAGCAAATATTTATGACATGCTACTCATATTAATAAATTGGAGCTAAACATGAGAGATCATGAACTACTAGACTTTCATTAAATGACATATACCTCACATGAACCAACTAAGCATGCTCACATGGATGAGTATATGTACAAAAATGAAAACAAATAGAGTTCATACCAGCCTCTCACCACAGTCGAGTTGTCGTAGATCGTCATTATTGCCTTTCACTTGCGTAGCTTGAATAATATGAAATGAAAACCAAGCTCCAACCACCGGAGACCGCTGGACTTCATAATAAACTTTACAAAACCGAAGAAGAACAACAGATATTTTTGGTGTTTTCGAATTGGAAACAAGAATGAAAGGAAACAGGCAAACAAAGCAAAATCTTTTTGGATTTTCTCATCTAGCAATAGTAAATAAAGCAAAATAGGAACAAGAAACCAAATAAACAAATGGTAAAGAGAAACAACAGAAATATTTTTGGTCTTTTTGTGTTTTAGGAAAGAAACAAAGCAAAAACAAGAAAATGAAAGCTAAAAGAGCCACATAAACACAAAGTGGCAGAAATCCGTCAAACTTGACAGCAGTACAGTAATCATTTTTTACGAAAATCTTCCGCTGTTCAACTCGAAAAGTGCTCAACTAATGAAAGTTAGATAATAACCTGGGGAACATGCACAAAAATTGGCTTCTCAAAATAACATTATGGCTATTTTTAGGAATTTTTTTAGTATCAGTCCAGAATCTGTTTTTAGACAGCACTTCCCCAAATATCATCTTCCTCATATTAAAGACAACCATAAGAAGCAAAACAAGTATGTAAAAATATCCGGCAATTGTAATATGCAATGAATGAGTGATGCCGGCATACCTCCTCCCAAGCTTAGGCTTTTGGCCTAAGTGGAGATCAACCCCAGCGAGGGTCAGGGTTCCACGCCGGTGGATCATACATGGCGTGGTCATAATAAGATCCCTGTGCAGAAGAAAAGGATGAAGGCTCCACATGCCCAAAATGCTGATTGTAAGAACTTGCTGCGTCGGATGACAAGTCGAGGGGTTCCTCGGCCTCCTCCATGCCATCCCCTGCATGATGGCCGCTCTTTTCTATGTATGCATCAAGTTCATCTTCTGTGACCGACCAACTTTCCCTGGAATCAAGGTTAAATAAAGCAGGTGCAGGCAATCCAACTAGCCTTTCAGATTTAGTTACTCTCCACTTTTTCTTGAAAAAGGTTATCTCATAGGACATGTTATTCAAATTAGACCAATTGGAAACAAAGTCATGTTTTATCATGGAAACAATATCAAGTTTCTCTATAGAGAGCTGAACATCAAGAGGGTGAGGTTCTACACCATGCATATCTAGCAAACGAGAGGCAATGAGACCTCCACAAATTCCTCCTTTATCACGGTTAGTAGCAAGTCTGAAAGCTATCAAAGCACCCAAATTATAAGTTCTATCACGTTGCAATGCAGCAGCTAAGAAAACCAAATCATGGATGAATAACATATTTGCATTCTTTCTAGCAAGTACGCACTTGGTGATAAAATAAGAAAAATAGCGAATAGAGGGGAGTTGAATACTACGAATTTTACCACTCTCATCTGAGAAGCTTCTCCCTTGACAGATCATCTCGTATAGATTCAAGAGTTGCCGTGGCAGTCCCCTAATCTTCTCACATGATCCCCATTGTGGCACTTTAATAGCTGCACAAAAAACATCAAAGGGCAAGTTGATAGTTTTATTGTAGATTTTATATCGAACCATGGGGTTAGGTTGGGACCAATGGAATTCAAAATCCTGCACCACTGACATGGTTAGTTTTGCATACTGGTAAGGTTCACCAACAACAAAATCTTCTAACCCTGCATTAGAAATTAGATTTTGAACATCCTGGAAAATTCCTGCACTCTTCATGAAATCGGTGCATGGGTAGTAGGAGGGGTATACTCCCTCTTCACGGTGTACTCTCATAACTTCATGCACCTCCAATTCATGTTGGTTGAGTTGATGTCTATTCCACTCCATTTTCTGAAATTTTTCAACAATCATTATAAAAATTGATTTTGAGACATATAAATGAGGGAAACTACTATAGGAACTTGGTAGAGTACTAAACATGCATCAAAACTAATTTTTACAACTTAGAACAAGCATGCAAAATCACTTAAGATGTCACCTACAGCAGCAAAATACTCAAGATATACTCAACCAAACAAAATTCTATTTGGACAATCGGAGGAGTCACATACCGGAGAGCAAATGTGCCAAATTTCAGACGGAAATATGGGCTCAGAAAGGAGATCGAGAAATCCTGAGCTCTCGGGCGAAAACGCGAGTGAGATTTTTGTAAATTTTACAAAATCCCGAGCGCCGGCACATGGGGTGCAGCCCTGGGGTGCCCCACTGGTCAGTCCCAGGCACTCCCAGGTTGCATTTAAAAAAATAGGACCAGCGGTATAATTTTTGTAAATTTTTGAAAACTTCGTAAAATGCACATTTCTAGGTGTTAAAATAACTATTACAGGGCAGAAAAAGATTTTCAAACTTCTAAACAACTAAAGCATCTTGCAAAACAAGGAGTACTACAGAAAGTAAACATGTGTGGAGAAAGAAAGAAATGTTGTTTAGCTCTTCTATGCATATAAAATGTACTTGTTAACAAGGTTGATCAAGTCTTGCTGATGACGCGTCAAGCACACGCCTGTTGGGAACCCCAAGAGGAAGGTGTGATGCGTACAGCAGCAAGTTTTCCCTCAGTAAGAAACCAAGGTTATCGAACCAGTAGGAGTCAAGGAACACGTGAAGGTTGTTGGTGACGGAGTGTAGTGCGGCGCAACACCAGGGATTCTGGCGCCAACGTGGAACCTGCACAACACAATCAAAATACTTTGCCCCAACTTAACAGTGAGGTTGTCAATCTCACCGGCTTGCTGTTAACAAAGGATTAAATGTATGGTGTGGAAGATGATGTTTGTTTGCGAAGAACAGCAGAGAACAATGATTGCAGTAGATTGTATTTCAGATGTAAAAGAATGGACCGGGGTCCACAGTTCACTAGTGGTGTCTCTCCAATAAGAAATAGCATGTTGGGTGAATAAATTACAGTTGGGCAATTGACAAATAAAGAGGGCATAACAATGCACATACATATCATGATGACTACTATGAGATTTAATTGGGAATTACGACAAAGTACATAGACCGCTATCCAGCATGCATCTATGCCTAAAAAGTCCACCTTCGGGTTAGCATCCGCACCCCTTCCAGTATTAAGTTGCAAACAATAGACAATTGCATTAAGTATGGTGCGTAATGTAATCAACACAAATATCCTTAGACAAAGCACCGATGTTTTATCCCTAGTGGCAACAGCACATCCACAACCTTAGAACTTTCTGTCACTGTCCCAGATTCAATGGAGGCATGAACCCACTATCGAGTATAAATACTCCCTCTTGGAGTTACAAGTATCAACTTGGCCAGAGCCTCTACTAGCAACGGAGAGCATGCAAGATCATAAACAACACATATATGATAGATTGATAATCAACTTGACATAGTATTCCATATTCATCGGATCCCAACAAACACAACATGTAGCATTACAAATAGATGATCTTGATCATGATAGGCAGCTCACAAGATCTAAACATGATAGCACAATGAGGAGAAGACAACCATCTAGCTACTTCTATGGACCCATGGTCTAGGGGTGAACTACTCACACATCAATCCGGAGGTGATCATGGTGATGAAGAGTCCTCCGGGAGATGATTCCCCTCTCCGGTAGGGTGCCGGAGGCGATCTCCTGAATCCCCCGAGATGGGATTGGCGGCGGCGTCTCTGGAAGGTTTTCCGTATCGTGGCTCTCGGTGATAGGGTTTTCGCGACAGAGGGAATAAATAGGCGGAAGGGCAGAGTCGGAGGAGGCGCAGGGGCCTGATACGTCTCCAACGTATCTATAATTTCTGATGTTCCATGCTTGTTTTATGACAATACCTGCATGTTTTGTTCACACTTTATATCGTTTCGATGCGTTTTCCGGAACTAACCTATTGACGATATGCCGAAGTGCCAGTTGCTGTTTTATGCTGTTTTTGGTTTCAGAAATCCTACAAAGGAAATATTCTCGGAATCGGACGAAATCAATGCCCAACATCTTATTTTTCCCGGAACCTTCCAGAAAGTCAGAGAGGGACCAGAGGGGAGCCCTGGGGGCCCCACACGTGTGGGCGGCGCGGCCCAAGGGGGGGCGCCCCCCTAGTGTGAGGAGGCCCCGTGGCCCCTCCGACTCCGCCTCTTCGCCTATTTAAAGCTCCCTGACCTAAAACATCGACACGGATTGACGAAACATGAGAAAACCTTCCAGAGCCGCCGCCATTGCGAAACTCCAATTCGGGGGACAGAAGTCTCTGTTCCGGCACCCTGCCGGGACGGGGAATTGCCCCCGGAAGGCATCTCCACCGCCATCTCCACCGCCATCTTCACCGCCATCGCTGTCTCCATGATGAGGAGGGAGTAATTCACCCCCGGGGCTGAGGGCTCTACCGTAGCTATGTGGTTCATCTCTCTCTTTGTGATCTAGTTGAATATCATCTATGTGCTACTCTAGTGATGTTATTAAAGTACTCTATTCCTCCTCCATGATGTAATGGTGACAGTGTGTGCATCATGTAGTACTTGGCGTAGTTTATGATTGTGATCTCTTGTAGATTATGAAGTTAACTATTACTATGATGGTATTGATGTGATCTATTCCTCCTTTCATAGTCTGTCGGTGACAGTGTGCATGCTATGTTAGTACTCGGTATAATTGCGTTGGTCTATCATGCACTCTAAGGTTACGTAAATATGAACATCGAATGTTATGGAGCTTGTTAACTCCGGCATTGAGGTGCTCTTGTAGCCCTACACAATTAATGGTGTTCATCATCCAACAAGAGAGTGTAGAGTGGTTTTATTATGTGATCAATGTTGAGAGTGTCCACTAGTGAAAGTATGATCCCTAGGCCTTGTTTCCAAATACTGCAATCATCGCTTATTTACTGTTTTACTGCACGCCAGCAAGCTATTTTCTGGTGCCGTTGCTACCACTCATATTCATTCATACCACTTGCATTTTACTATCTCTTCGCCGAACTAGTGCACCTATACATCTGACAAGTGTATTAGGTGTGTTGGGGACACAAGAGACTTCTTGCATTGTGATTGCAGGGTTGCTTGAGAGGGATATCTTTGACCTCTTCCTCCCTGAGTTCGATAAACCTTGGGTGATCCACTTAAGGGAAAACTTGTTGCTGTTCTACAAACCTCTGCTCTTGGAGGCCCAACACTGTCTACAGAAAAAGAAGCGTGAGTACAGGGCCCCACACCATAGGCTAGCGCGGGCCCCATGCTGGCCGCGCCGCCCTATGGTTACGGGCCCTCGTGGCCCCACTTCCTATGCTCTTCGGTCTTCTGGAAGCTCCGTGGAAAAATAAGACCCTGGGCGTTGATTTCGTCCAATTCCGAGAATATTTCCTTTGTAGGATTTTTGAAACCAAAAACAGCAGAAAACAACTGGCTCTTCGGCATCTTGTCAATAGGTTAGTGCCGAAAAATGCGTATAAATGATGTAAAGTGTGTATAAAACATGTGAGTATCATCATAAAAGTAGCATGGAACATAAGAAATTATAGATACGTTTGAGACGTATCAAGCATCCCCAAGCTTAGTTCCTACTCGCCCTCGAGTAGGTAAATGATAACAAGGATAATTTCTGAAGTGACATTCTATCATAATCTTGATCAATATTATTGTAAAGCATATGAGATGAATGAAGTGATTCGAAGCAATGGTAAAGACAATGATTAAACAACTGAATTATATAGCAAAGACTTTTCATGAATAGTACTTTCAAGACAAGCATCAATAAGACTTGCATAGGAGTTAACTCATAAAGCAATAGATTCTTAGTAGAAAGTTTTGAAGCAACACAAAGGAAGATATAAGTTTCAGCAGTTGCTTTCAACTTCAACATGTTTATCTCATGGATAATTGTCAACACAAAGTAATATCATGAATGCAAATAAGCAAGTATGTAGGAATCAATGCACACAGTTGACACAAGTGTTTGCTTCTAAGATAGAAATAAGTAGGTAAACTGACTCAACATAAAGTAAAAGATAGGCCCTTCGCAGAGGGAAGCAGGGATAAAATCATGTGCTAGAGCTTTTCAAGTGTTGAAATCATATAGAGAGCATAAAAGTAAAGTTTTGAGAGGTGTTTGTTGTTGTCAACGAATGGTAGTGGGCACTCTAACCCCCTCATCAAACAGACTTTCAAAGAGCGGCTCCCATGAAGGACGTTATCTCTACCAGAAGGTAGATCATCCCTCTTCTCTTTTGTTTACACATGTACTTTAGTTTTTTTTTATTTATGGATGAAACTCCTCCCAACCTTTTCTTTCACAAGCCATGGCTAACCGAATCCTCGGGTGCCTTCCAACAATCTCATACCATGAAGGAGTGTATATTTGCAAAATTAAGTTGCTTACTGATGAATCAGAGCAAAACATGTGAAGAGAATTATTAATGAAAGTTAATTAATTGGGGGCTGGGAACCACGCTGCCAGCTCTTTTTGCAAAATTATTGGATAAGCAGATGAAGCCACTAGTCCATTGGTGAAAGTCTGCCCAACAAGATTGAAAGATAAAACACCACATACTTCCTCATGAGCTATAAAACATTGACACAAATAAGAGATAATAACTTTTGAATTGTTTAAAGGTAGCATATGAAGTATTTACTTAGAATGGCAGAAAAATACCATGTAGTAGGTAGGTATGGTGGATACAAATGGCATAGTTTTTGGCTCAAGGATTTGGATGCACGAGAAGTATTCCCTCTCAATATAAGGCTTTGGCTAGCAAGGTTGTTTGAAGCAAACACAAGTATGAACCGGTACAGCAAAACTTACATAAGAACATATTGCAAGCATTGTAAGACTCTACATTGTCTTCCTTGTTGTTCAAACACCTCACCAGAAAATATCTAGACTTTAGAGAGACCAATCATGCAAACCAAATGTCAACAAGCTCTATGGTATTTCTTCATTAATAGGTGCAAAGTACATGATGCAAGAGCTTAAACATGATCTATTTGAGCACAACAATTGCCAAGTATCAAATTATTCAAGACATTATACCAATTACCACATGAAGCATTTTCTGTTTCCAACCATATAACAATGAACGAAGCAGTTTCAACCTTCGCCATGAACATTAAAAGTAAAGCTAAGAACAGATGTGTTCATATGCAACAACGGAGCGTGTCTCTCTCCCACACTAAGAATGCTAGGATCCAATTTTATTCAAACACAAACGAAAATAAAAACATACAGACGCTCCAAGTAAAGCACATAAGATGTGACGGAATAAAAATATAGTTTCACTAGAGGTGACCTGATAAGTTGTCGATGAAGAAGGGGATGCCTTGGGCATCCCCAAGCTTAGATGCTTGGGTCTTCTTAAAATATGAAGGGATGAACCACGGGGGCATCCCCAAGCTTAGAGTTTTCACTCTTCTTGATCATATTGTATCATCCTCCTCTCTTGATCCTTGAAAACTTCCTCCACACCAAACTCAAAACAAACTCATTAGAGGGTTAGTGCATAATCAAAAATTCACATATTCAGAGGTGACATAATCATTCTTAACACTTCTGGACATTGCACAAAGCTACTGAAAGTTAATGGAACAAAGAAATCCATCAAACATAGCAAAACAGGCAATGCGAAATAAAAGGCAGAATCTGTCAGAACAGAACAGTCTGTAAAGACGAATTTTTCTGGGGCACTTAACTTGCTCAGATGAAAACGCTCAAATTGAATAAAGTTGCGTACATATCTGAGGATCACGCACGTAAATTGGCAGATTTTTCTGAGTTACCTACAGAGGGGGCTGCTCAAATTCGTGACAGTAAGAAATCTGTTCTGCGCAGTAATCCAAATCTAGTATCAACATTACTATCAAAGACTTTACTTGGCACAACGATGCAATAAAATAAAGATAAGGAGAGGTTGCTATAGTAGTAACAACTTCCAAGACTCAAATATAAAACAAAAGTGCAGAAGTAAAATAATGGGTTGTCTCCCGTAAGCTCTTTTCTTTAATGCCTTTCAGCTAGGCGCAGAAAGTGTGAATCAAGTATTATCAAGAGATGAAGCATCAACATCATAATTTGTTCTAATAATAGAATCAAAAGGTAACTTCATTCTCTTTCTAGGGAAGTGTTCCATACCTTTCTTGAGAGGAAATTGATACTTACTATTCCCTTCCTTCATATCAATAATAGCACCAACAGTTCGAAGAAAAGGTCTTCCCAAAATAATGGGACAAGATGCATTGCATTCAATATCCAAGACAACAAAATCAACGGGGACCAGGTTATTGTTAACCGTAATGCGAACATTATCAATCCTCCCCAAAGGTTTCTTCATAGAATTATCAGCAAGATTAACATCCAAATAACAATTTTTCAATGGTGGCAAGTCAAGCATATCATAGATTTTCTTAGGCATAACAGAAATACTTGCACCAAGATCACATAAAGCATTACAATCAAAATCATTGACCTTCATCTTAATGATGGGCTCCCAACCATCTTCTAACTTCCTAGGAATAGAAGTTTCAAGTTTTAGTTTCTCTTCTCTAGCTTTTATGAGAGCATTTGTAATATGTTTTGTAAATGCTAAATTTATAGCACTAGCATTAGGACTTCTAGCAAGTTTTTGTAAGAAATTTATGACTTCAGAGATGTGACAATCATCAAAATCTAAACCATTATGATCTAAAGCAATGGGATCATTGTCCCCAATATTTTGAAAAATTTCAGCAGTTTTATCACAAACAGTTTCAGCAGTTTCAGGCAGTTTTGCACGCTTTGCATTAGGAGTAGAGACATTGCTAACACCAATTATTTTACCATTGATAGTAGGAGGTTTAGCAACATGTGAAGCATCAACATTACTAGTGGTGGTAATATTCCAAACTTTAGCTACATTATTCTCTTTAGCAAATTTTTCTTCTCTTTCCACCTAGCATGCAATTCAGCCATCAATCTAATATTTTCATTAATTCGAACTTGGATAGCGTTTGCTGTAGCAAATGACTTAATATCTTTAGTTTCATTAGGCATAACTTTCAATTTTAAAAGATCAACATCAGCAACAAGACTATCAACCTTAGAAGCAAGAACATCAATTTTACCAAGCTTTTCTTCAACGGATTTGTTAAAAGCAGTTTGTGTACTAATAATTTCTTTAAGCATGACTTCAAGACCAGGGGTACACTCCTATTATTGTTGTAAGAATTACCATAACCATTACCATTATTAGAAGGATATGGCCTATAGTTGTTACTAGAATTATTCCTATAAGCATTGTTGTTGAAATTATTATTTTTAATGAAGTTCACATCAACATGCTCTTCTTGAGCAACCAATGAAGCTAAAGGAACATTATTAGGATCAACATTAGATCTACCATTCACAAGCATAGACATAATAGCATCAATCTTATCACTCAAGGAAGAGGTTTCTTCAACAGAATTTACCTTCTTACCTTGTGGAGCCCTTTCAGTGTGCCATTCAGAGTAGTTGATCATCATACCATCAAGAAGCTTTGTTGCGGCGCCTAAGGTGATGGACATAAAAGTACCTCCAGCAGCTGAATCCAATAGGTTCCGCGAAGAAAAATTCAATCCTTCCTAAAAGGTTTGGATGATCATCCAAGTAGTCAGTCCATGGGTAAGGCAATTCTTTACCAAAGATTTCATTGTTTCCCATGCTTGGGCAACATGCTCATTATCCAATTGCTTAAAATTCATTATGCTACTTCTCAAAGATATAATTTTAGCAGGAGGATAATATCTACCAATGAAAGCATCCTTACATTTAGTCCATGAATCAATACTATTCTTAGGCAAAGATAGCAACCAATCTTTAGCTCTTCCTCTTAAGGAGAAAGGAAACAATTTCAATTTTATAATGTCACCATCTACATCCTTATACTTTTGCATTTCACAAAGTTCAACAAAATTATTAAGATGGGTAGCAGCATCATCAGAACTAACACCAGAAAATTGCTCTCTCATAACAAGATTCAGTAAAGCAGGTTTAATTTCATAAAATTCTGCTATAGTAGCAGGTGGAGCAATAGGTGTGCATAGGAAATCATTATTATTTGTGCTAGTGAAGTCACACAACTTAGTATTCTCAGGAGTACCCATTTTAGCAGTAGTAAATAAAGCAAACTAGATAAAGTAAATGCAAGTAACTAATTTTTTTGTGTTTTTAATAATGAGAAAACAAACAAGACAGTAAATAAAGTAAAGTAAGTAACTAATTTTTTTTGTATTTTTGATATAGAAAGCAAACAAAGCAGTAAATAAAATAAAGTAAAGCAAGACAAAAACAAAGTAAAGAGATTGGATGTGGGAGACTCCCCTTGCAGCGTGTCTTGATCTCCCCGGCAACGACGCCGGAAAACAGTCTTGATGACGCGTCAAGCACACGCCCGTTGGGAACCCCAAGAGGAAGGTGTGATGCGTACAACAGCAAGTTTTCCCTCAGAAAGAAACCAAGGTTATCGAACCAGTAGGAGTCAAGGAACACATGAAGGTTATTGGTGACGGAGTGTAGTGCGGCGCAACACCAGGGATTCCGGCGCCAACGTGGAACTTGCACAACACAATCAAAATACTTTGCCCCAACTTAACAGTGAGGTTGTCAATCTCACCGGCTTGCTGTAA
The DNA here is from genome assembly GCF_019359855.2 of Lolium perenne. Classification (NCBI taxonomy): domain Eukaryota; kingdom Viridiplantae; phylum Streptophyta; class Magnoliopsida; order Poales; family Poaceae; genus Lolium; species Lolium perenne. The sequence continues at coordinate 273,452,159 of NC_067246.2, read as the reverse complement.
ACAAAGGATTAAATGTATGGTGTGGAAGATGATGTTTGTTTGCGAAGAACAGCAGAGAACAATGATTGCAGTAGATTGTATTTCAGATGTAAAATAATGGACCGGGGTCCACAGTTCACTAGTGGTGTCTCTCCAATAAGAAATAGCATGTTGGGTGAACAAATTACAGTTGGGCAATTGACAAATAAAGAGGACATAACAATGCACATACATATCATGATGACTACTATGAGATTTAATTGGGCATTACGACAAAGTACATAGACCGCTATCCAGCATGCATCTATGCCTAAAAAGTCCACCTTCGGGTTAGCATCCGCACCCCTTCCAGTATTAAGTTGCAAACAACAGACAATTGCATTAAGTATGGTGCGTAATGTAATCAACACAAATATCCTTAGACAAAGCATCGATGTTTTATCCCTAGTGGCAACAGCACATCCACAACCTTAGAACTTTCTGTCACTGTCCCAGATTCAATGGAGGCATGAACCCACTATCGAGCATAAATACTCCCTCTTGGAGTTACAAGTATCAACTTGGACAGAGCCTCTACTAGCAACGGAGAGCATGCAAGATCATAAACAACACATATATGATAGATTGATAATCAACTTGACATAGTATTCCATATTCATCGGATCCCAACAAACACAACATGTAGCATTATAAATAGATGATCTTGATCATGATAGGCAGCTCACAAGATCTAAACATGATAGCACAATGAGGAGAAGACAACCATCTAGCTACTGCTATGGACCCATAGTCCAGGGGTGAACTACTCACACATCAATCCGGAGACGATCATGGTGATGAAGAGTCCTCCGGGAGATGATTCCCCTCTCCGGTAGGGTGCCGGAGGCGATCTCCTGAATCCTCTGAGATGGGATTGGCGGCGGCGTCTCTGGAAGGTTTTCCGTATCGTGGCTCTCGGTGATAGGGTTTTCGTGACGGAAGGAATAAATAGGCGGAAGGGCAGAGTCGGAGGAGGCGCAGGGGCCCCACACCATAGGCCGGCGCGGGCCCCATGCTGGCCGCGCCGCCCTATGGTTATGGGCCCTCGTGGCCCCACTTCGTATGATCTTCGGTCTTCTGGAAGCTCCGTGGAAAAATAAGACCCTGGGCATTGATTTCGTCCAATTCCGAGAATATTTCCTTTGTAGGATTTCTGAAACCAAAAACAGCAGAAAACAACAACTGGCTCTTCGGCATCTTGTCAATAGGTTAGGGGCCGGAAAATGCGTATAAATGATGTAAAGTGTGTATAAAACATGTGAGTATCATCATAAAAGTAGCATGGAACATAAGAAATTATAGATACGTTTGAGACGTATCACTTGCCACCAAATAAATTTTACATGACATAAGAAGAAATAAACCTCAAATCAATCATGTTACCTTATATTGTATTGATATGGATCCAATCATAATATTTTGATATCCTTGTTTAGGCTCATATATAGGACAATCAATAATTCCCACTTTGACAGTTCTCAAATTAGAAATTGTATTAACTCCATATACTTTATCAATCCTCTTGGGAAAATAAACATTATGCTCCTTGTCATCAACGTTGAAAGTAACTTTTCCTTTATTGCAATCAATAACAGCCCCTGCAGTGTTAAGAAAAGGTCATCCAAGAATAATAGGCATATTATCATCTTCAGGCATTTCCAACACAACAAAATCAGTTAATATTAAGCAATTATTAGTAACTTGAACAGGAACATCCTCACATATACCAACAGGAATAGCAGTAGATTTATCAGCCATTTGCAAAGATATATCAGTTGGTATCAACTTATCTAAATAAAGTCTCTTGTAAAAAGAAAAAGGCATAACACTAACTCCTGCTCTCAAATCACATAGAGCAGTTCTAACATAATTATTATTGATGGAACAAGGGATAGTCGGTATACCTGGGTCTCCTAGCTTCTTTGAAACCTTGCCATTGAAAGAGTAATTAGCAAGCATAGTGGAAATCTCCTCATTATGAATTTTCCTTTTGTTAGAGACAATATCATTCATATATTTTGAATAAGGAGGCAATTTAATAGCATCAGTCAAAGGGATTTTCAAGAACAAAGGTTTCATCCAATCACAAAATTTATTATAGTGTTCTTCCTCCTTTGATTTTAGTTTCTTAACAGGAAAAGGCATTTGCTTTTGAACCCAAGGTTCTCTTTCATTACCATGTTTCTTAGCAATAAAATCTTCTTTAGTATATTTTTTATTTTTAGCATGCTTTTCAGGTTCATCTTCAACCTCTTCTTTATCAGAAACATCATTCTTATCATTATCTTTATCATGTTCATTACCACTTTCAGTTTCAGCATCAGAAATAGAAATACTATTAGGATCATTAACAGGTTCAGAGGATTCTACAACAGTTTTATGTTTCTTTTTCTTTTTCTTAGAAGGAGCACTAATTTCTTTAGTTCGTTGAGAATCTTGTTCAACTCTTTTGGGATGCCCCTCGGGATATAGAGGATCCTGAGTAGAAACACCACCTCTAGTTGTTACTTCATAAACATGTTTTTCTTTAGAAGTATTTCTTAACAAGTCATTTTGCACTTTAGTGAGTTGATCAATTTGAGTTTGAACCATATGAAAATGTTTAACAAGCATCTTAACATCATTGGAGGTTCTCTCCACAATATCATACAATTTACTAATAGCTTGAGAATTTTCCATTAAATGATTCTCTACTCTCATATTAAAATTATCTTGCTTAAAAACATAATTATCAAACTCATCTAAACATTGATCAGAAGGTTTTGAGTAAGGAATATCTTCTTTATCAAAGCGTTGAAGAGAATGTACCTCAATCGTGGATGAAGGGGGAGTTATCTTACATAAATCTTCTATGGGGGGTAAATTCTTCACATCTTCAGATTTAATATCTTTCTCCTTAAGAGATTTCTTGGCTTCCCTCATATCTTCATCATTTAATTTAATCATACCCCTCTTCTTCAATATTGGTGTTGGGGTTGGTTCAGGTGTAGTCCAATGATCATGATTTTGGCTTATTCTAGCCATTAATTCTTCAGCATCGTCTGGAGTTATTTTCCTGAAAACACAACCAGCACAACTATCCAGGTATGCCCTAGACTCAATGGTTAGTCCACTATAAAATATATCAAGTAAGTCATGCTTCTCCAAATCATGTCCAGGCCGAGCTCTAAGAAGAGAGCAAAACCTTGCCCAAGCTTCAGGCAATTTCTCTCCATCTTCCTGGTCAAAACTATAAATTTTCTGCAAAGCGATATGTTGAGCACTAGCAGGAAAATATTTTCGAAAGAAAACATCAAGCAAACTACTTGGACTATCAATATAATCAGGTGGCAAACTATTATACCAAGTTTTAGCATCATCTTTTAATGAGAAAGGAAAATTTTTAGCAACAAAATAAGTATGCTTCTTGGTATCATCAGAAAACAAGCTACTCAAAGTAGACAGCTCAATCATGTGTTCTACATCACTTTCTTTTTCCGTACCACAAAAAGGTGTTTTCTCAACAATAGATATATGAGATAAATCAAGAGAAAAATCATAATCCTTATCCTTAATGTTTATAGGAGATGTGGCAAATTTAGGATCAGGAGACAGTTTATATCTAACAGCACGTTGTGCAAGAAGCTTTTTAATGTTACTTACACTAGTAGTAGCATTACATTCATCAATAAAATCATCATCAAGTTCCACATAATCTTCATCAAAATCATCACTAGAGTGTTCAACAGACTCGGGTGAATTAACAGGTGTAACAGTATTTTCATTAGGAATTTAAGTATTTTCAATTTGTCTAGACCTAGCAATTGTAGCATCTAGAAAAGGACCTAATGAACCATTATCATCAAGCACAGTAGAAGCATCATCAAAATTATCAAAGCAATTTTCCGATTCAGCAGAAGTACCAACACGTGAAGCTTGTGGTGGTGAAACAAGTTGACTTATCACAGATGGTGAATCAAGAGCAGCAGAGGTACTCAGAGTTGTACCTTTTCTTGTAGTGGATGGTAATATGGCGACTTTAGTATCGCGAGGTTTACCCATGATGGAGGATTTGCAGCGAACAATATCAATTCAGGTGAACTTGCAAATAAAGCTATGCTCCTCGGCAACGGCTCCAGAAAATAGTCTTGATAACCCACAAGTATAGGGGATCGCAACAGTCTTCGAGGGAAGTAAAACCCAATTTATTGATTCGACACAAGGGGAGCCAAAGAATATTTGTAAGCCTTAACAGCGGATTTTTGTCAATTCAGCTGCACCTGGAAACAGACTTGCTCGTAAGATTTTATCAGTAGCAACAGTTTTATAGCAGTAGCAGTAGTGAAATATAAGCAGAAGTGTAATAAAGACATCATTAGTGATTATAGTAAACAACATGATTAAAATACTATAGGCATAGGGATGGATGAACGGGCGCTGCATGGATAAGAGAACTCATGTAATAATCAAGGTAGGGCATTTGCAGATGATAATAAAACAGTATCCAAGTACTAAATAACCATAGGCATGTGTTCCGTATATAGTCGTACGTGCTCGCAATGAGAAACTTGCACAACATCTATTGTCCTACCAGCCGGTGGCAGCCGGGCCTCTAGGGAAACTACTGTTAATTAAGGTACTCCTTCTAATAGAGTACCGGAGCAAAGCATTAACACTCCGTGAACACATGTGATCCTCATATCACCGCCTTCCCCTCCGGCTGTCCCAATTTCTGTCACTTTGGGGCCTCGGGTTCCGGACAGCAATATGTGTATACAACTTGCAGGTAAGATCATAAAACAATGAATATCATCATGAATCAATAACATGTTCAGATCTGAAATCATGGCACTCGGGCCCTAGTGATAAGCATTAAGCATAACAAGTTGCAACAATATCATAAAAGTACCAACTACGTATACTAGGCACTATGCCCTAACAATCTTATGCTATTACATGAACAATCTCATCCAATCCCTACCATCCCCTTCAGCCTACAGCGGGGGAATTACTCACACATGGATGGGGGAAGCATGGATGGTTGATGGAGAGGCGTCGGTGGTGATGATGGCGATGATCTCCTCCAATTCCCCGTCCCGACAGGGTGCCAGAACGGAGTTTCTGATCCTGAGACGGAGTTTTGCGATGGCGGCGGAGTTCTGGATGTCCTCTGGAAAATTGGTCGAACCCCCTTGCGTTTTTAGGTCAAAGGCTTTAAGTAGTCCAGAGGGGAGCGTCGGGGGCTGGCCGAGGCGACGCCACCATAGGGCGGCACGGCCCAGGGGCCCACCGCGCCGCCAGGTGGTGTGGGCGCCTCGTGGCCCCCCTCCGTCTCGTCTTCTGGCTCCGTAAGTCTTCTGTGAAAATAGGCCCATTGCAATTATTTCCGGGGATTTTCCTGAAAGTTGATTTTCTGCACAAAAATAAGACACCAGGGCAATTCTGCTGAAAACAACGTTAGTCCGTGTTAGTTGTATCCAAAATACACAAATTAGAGGAAAAACAATAGCAAAAGTGTTCGGGAAAGTAGATACGTTTTGGACGTATCAAAGAACACTCTCTATGAGGAAAAAATAACCTTAAAAAAATTTATGATGTCAAAACAATGTCAATATCTTGGCCGAAGGCTTAATATCATTGATAGGATACCGATATCGATAGGTTGAAACTTCTTTTCCGGAAGCACATATCCACATAAGCTCTAGGTTAAGATATCTTGGTCTGGAGAAATTTTAGGATGGGTGATCGACTGGGAAGTCCTTCCCGAAGGCGCAGAATTGAGCACATAGTGCGCAAAAAAGACTAGTGTTGGTTTATGGGGATAATCTAGATACCGTGGAGAGTTGCCAGGGGTAACATGCACGACCCTGGGGTGGTCGTGGTGTTACATACGTTATTGGAGCTAACCATCGAGGTTACATGTGCGTGTGTGGGTCAGGGGCACATACACGTGGGACATGTGCTAAGAGCATCTCTAACATAGCCCATAAACAACCGAACTGAAAAGCGGTAGTTCGGTTCACCGAACTTATGTTTTACAGTTTTGGTTTACGGGCTCTGATTCGCGACCGTTTTGGTTTACGGGCTCATGTTCTACAGTCACATGAGTCCCCTCATGATTGTGTTCATTTACGTGTAACCCCTTTGTGGTGGATCTTTGGTTTCTATGAGATTGGTATTTGAGATTGCCATTTTCAGTTTGTCTTTGATGTATGAGTAGATGTATAATATATACCCCGTTGTTGATTACAAGTTTTGATCCAACTAGAATGAGTGGGCATGAGAGGAGGAATGTGTGTAATAGTTGGAGTAACATGGAAGTATGGAACTAGACATTGACTAGAAGTTTGGGTCCTACCACGGTTTTACCTTTACATTATTACCTCACCAGGAATAAATGAATGCATGTGTTACTATCACCAAGAGACCAACAATGGCGAGTTCATATCTTTTGAGGTAGCATATTTGATATTCAACATCATATCATAAAAGCAAAGGCAATAATCTATTTATCTTAAATAAATTTTGTGGAGTTTTGTCTTACTACAGGAGTATTAGTGGAATGTGTTGCATCATCTCAGCCATAGAACGTGATGCCCATATGAATATTTATCAAACACATAATAAAGTTACATGAATATTATGCCTTCTTCACTAGTAGAAAAAGGGCCTTTGGTCAGGCACCTTTGGTCCCGGCCGTGTCCTGGGCCGGGACCCAAGGCCTGGCCACGTCGCCCTGTAAACGCTACAACGTACGACATTCATAGGAACCGGCTCGTAAAGACCCAAAGGTCTCGACTTGTGTCCCAAACCAGGACTAAAGGGTTTTGTGCCACGCGACATCTGCGGCAGCCCCTTTAATCCCACCATTCTTCACCGGCGCCGGCGCAGCCAGCCACTGTTCATCTTCCTCTTTCCATTGCTTTATAATCTCACCATTGTTCACCATTGCCACACACACTCTCTCCATCCGGCCTCCTCTCCTCATCCACCATTTGCAAAAGCTATAGCTCTCTCTGGCCCCCTCTTCGTTGATGGAGCACCTCGTGCGCGACCCGGCTCGTTGAACACGGGTGTACTACCTCAAGGCCGAAGGGATGGATGCGTTCAAGGTCATGGTCATGCTCCGCGTAAGAATGGTGGAGAAGTGGATCCGGGGCGTGAAGAGGGACTTTCTAGACGCCGCAACGACCAAGTGCGTCGGGTTGGACTGCGATTTCACCGACCCTCGCAAGGCCGGTGAGGAGCAGCGCTCCGCCGTCCTTCAACTCTCGGTGGCGTCCTAGACGTTGGTGTTCCAGATTATTCATGCCGATATAAAAGTGCCACAAGTGCTCAAGGATTTTTTGGAGGACAGGAACATCAGATTCTGCGGCGCCGCTATCGGCAACGTAGTTCCTTCAAAGTGTATGGGATCAATTCTGATGTGTCATGACGGTTCTCTAAGCTCCTTTCTAACTCCGGTGACATGAATGGAATTGGGAGGGCGGAGAGGACATGAATGGAGATTCTCTAACCTCCTTTCTAGCTCCGGTGACTGCAAAGGAAATGGAGGGGAAATGTCGTGCTTCCCATTTCTGACAGCACCACCAGCAGCACGGCTGATTTGGCAATATTATATGAATAATGCATATATTATTTGATAATAATAATAAATGAATAAATACATAATTATTTCATATTCAAATCACTCACATTTTTCTAATAATAAATCATATATTATTTATCCAATTCCGGTTTACAGATTTCAAGATATTAATTATTTGGAAATATTATATGAATAATGATATATTATTGGGTAATAATAATAATAAATGAATAAACACATAATTATTTCATATTTAAATCACTCCCTTTTTGCTAATAATAAATCATATATTATTTGTCCAATTCTGGTTTATAGATATATTTTGGTGTCAAAAAATACATAAATATGACACAATGGTATAAGAGTTAATAAAATTGATATGGTAGTATTTACAACAAGGTACAATCACATTCGCGGGAGCGCAGCAGGAAAAAACCAAGGAGTTAAGCGTGCTGAGGGTGAAGTAGTGTGCGGATGGGTGACCGACCGAGAAGTGATGACCAAATCTACAAGTGTAATTAGTATAAAAATGGTTCAAGTGAGAGAGTAACAAGTCAAACAAAAAGAAAAAAAGAAAAAAAAGAAAAAAGAAAATGAAATTAGAAAAATGAAAAATATAATTACTGAAAATAATATTTAGTCGCGGTTGGGGTTACGGACTGAAGGTTCTCCAGCCCAAACCCTGTGACACGGCCACGTGGATGGCCATTTTTCCTGGCTGGTAACTAGGCCGCGACTAAAAGCCTCTGTTTTAGTCCCGCCTAATTAATCGCGGTTGGCCAACCGGGACCAAAGACCCTTACGGTGCGGGACTGAAGGCCCTGTCTCCACTAGTGCTTTGAAAATATTTTATTCCACCATGTATATAAGAGAGTAGACAAGTCAAACCATAAACCCCGATCCATTTTTAATCATAAGAAATATATTTAACTTGCGTTTGCATGCCTTTAAATTTTCAGTACTTAAATTATTGTTCAAAAAATCGTCCGAGATACTGATTCATTGGCTGATTTATCGTGAATCGGGTGCTAACCGATAATATTTCGGCATATCGCCTAATTTATCGATGCACCAACATTTTTGCCGATTTTCAGTCTGATAGCCGATATTTTGCCCAGTTTTGAGTCCGATGGCCGATATTTCGGTCTATTTTTTAGTAGAATTTGTTTGAAATTCGGTCTAGGGTTCGATATTTTTGTCTTATAGTCTTCAAGAACTGTGCATTACATAAAATTTTCATCCTTATTGATTCAAATGCAAGGAATCAAGGTAATATTTTCTTTTCAATGCCTCAATATTATTTTTATATAGCATAATATAGAAAATTTAGTGGCCAAAATTAGGATTTTTAAAAAATAAGCTGATAAATAGCTGGCCGATAAAATCGATTAATCACCCGATAAGCGATTAATCTCCATTTCGAGGCCGACCGATAAGTTAACGATTAACGATTTCTTAAACATTGCACTTAATTAATCCTAAAATGCAAAAACATTTATCATACTTGCATTTAACTGTTTCATAAAGTTTATGTCACTACCATCACTATAGCACTTCAATTTTTCATAGCATTTAGTTTATCTTTCATTACTACAACATATGTGACATTATATGATGCTCATTACATGATGATACAATGAAAAAACTTGAGAAAATAGTCAATTTTTAACAATATGTTACATTTTTTGACTGAATAGTCATGGAATGAGCGTCATATAATGTCACATTTGTTGTATTATATTTAGTTTACTTCAGTTGCTGAATATTTACTTTATTTACTACACTTATATATATATTTTTCCATTATAATATGAAATCTTGTGCTTGACAACCACTTGTTGGAGTTGAGGACACAAGGCACACTATTTGTGTTTTGTAGGTTGTTTGAATGGGAAAGAAGAGTATGATCCCACTATTTACCCGAGAGTTCGATATATACCATCGAGTCACCCTTGTCTAGAATATGCCATTGCTACATCACTTTGCGCTTGGAGTCCCAACGAATTGATAACCACGTAGATTGGTGCCATACGATGTTCACGAGGTTACCCTTCTAGCTTCGCTTAGGTAGTCTTATGGATGCCATCTTTATCTTCAAATCCTCTTAGGCCCATTTGTGTTCTTGTCCATACTCGGATGCTAATTCATTTTCTTTGTGATTTGTATCTTTGTATTGTATCCATTTGTATTTTTGCCTCGTTGGATTTGTTGGTTGTATATATGTTCCTTGAGGGTTCTATTGTGAACTTCTTCAATGTAACTACCTGTGTTGATTCTACCCGCATCGCATGTATGTTTCGACATGCATGTTATGCTTGGTGGTGCATCTAAAGATTGATATTATGAGGATTCGACGGAAACACTAAAATCTGCATAGTACCGATTGGGGGTGTCACAAGGATGATGAGTAGAACCACATGAACAACATTTATGATACAAAGAAGATGTATGACACTCTAAAGAAGTCTATCAAGGCACCGACTATGTCAAGTAGTCAAGCTCACTAAGAAGTTGAGTGCTTGAAATATGAAAAGGGTTAAATTGTTCGAAGCATCTACTAACTACTTTGAGATTCAAGGGCTTGACACCAAATATGTGGATGATCACATCATACTGTGAGGAAGCTAGCCATGGCCCCTTATGATATACATAACACCTTGTGCACTCATCGCCAGGAGGCCATATTTCAAGTTGCACCCCATCTCAAGTCCTCGAAAGAATCAATGCCATCGATACAATCTTCACCGAGAAGAAAGAACTTCATGACATGAGTTCAAGTTCAAGTTCAAGAAGGAGAATGCCATTCACGGCAAAGAAGCATGCTACTCTGTTTCAGTGAAAAAAATAGGCTAGTGTGTTTCAGTAAACCGCTGGAGTCACCACACTACAGGAATCCGGCAATATGCCGACGGCCTACGGCCCTCGGCGTAGGACAGACTTGCCCTCGGCGTACGATACGCCGACGGGGACCCTCGGCGTAGCTCCTCGGGGAAGGTGGGCCTCGGCGGAGGCCACGTGGCCCTCGGCGTAGCGCCGCCCGTCGGCGTAGAAGGAGAGGGCCGACGGCAGGCCCCACCCGTCGGCGTACGGGCCGTCGGCGCAGCGCGCTAACAGGCACCGTCAAGGTGACGGCCGTTACGGCTACGCCGAGCGGCGCCCCGTCGGCATACGCCCACACGTGGCAGGACCTGGGCTTCCCTGGGCCACGCTACGCCGAGGGGCGCCCCGTCGGCATACGCCCACACGTGGCAGGACCTGGGCTTCCCTGGGCGACGGTACGCCGAGGGCCTCCCCGTCGGGGTACCTGCACACGTGGCGCGGCCTGGGCGTCCCTGGCAACGGTACGCCGAGGGCCTCCCCGTCGGGGTACCTGCACACGTGGCGCGGCCTGGGCGTCCCTGGGCGGCGGCGCTACGCCGAGGGCCTCACCGTCGGGGTAGGGGGTGCAATTTGGTCCATTTCTGGACGCGTGGCGCGCCCTGGTGGATCCTGGGAGCTACCCCGAGGGTAGACCCGTCGGCGTAGAGGGTGCAATTTGGTTCATTTTTTTCGTTTTTTGCTGTTTCGCGCGTTTTCCAGATTTGACAGGATACACAAGCACATATAATTCACATGAAATTCATAGGCATGAAGTGCAAATACATATAACATCAAGTGCATACATAGTGTCATAGTACCATAGGTTGCATACATAGTGTCATAGTGACATGGGATGCATACATAGTGCCATAGTGTGCATACATGCATGGTGCCATAGTGTCGATAAGAGATACAATGCGACAACTAGAGGAGCTCGTCGCCGCTAGACACCGGCCCGGGCCGATTCCTTCCGGTAGAAGCTGCGGAAGAACCACCGGGAGAAGGACCGGGAGAAGTACCGGGAGAAGTACCGGGTGTAGCACCGGGAGAAGGACCACCATGATGAACCGGTGTGATCTCCCTCCCACCACCCTGATTTCCGGAACATCCCGTTCCCTACACACATGTTCCCGAGATGTTAGCAATTTGCGAGGCAAAGGAAAGCCGTAGTATTCGGTTTGGCGAAGAACTTACCGTTGTTCTCCCATAGTACTCCGCAGCGAAATTTTCCTTCGATGGCATGTTTGGCGCCGGCCCTGGAAAGGGAGGCATCGGCCCTAAATCATTGTCTGTCCGATTTGATTGGCCACCATCGACGCCTGCAAGATAGTTTACATGTCAGTCTTTGCAGAAATGAAGCATCAAACTAGGGGAAAGTGGGACTTGTCATCATTTGCGAAAACAAAGGTTGGAACTTACATGTATATATGCCATGTACTCCATGAACTGCTGCTGGTGCTGGTTGAAGGCCAACAGATATTCTTGATGAGCGACCACGTAGGCCGCCTCGAAGTCGCTACAATTTCACAAATTCATGTCTCGTTAGCACTTAGCAATGTATGAACGAAAGTCGGAAAGAGGATGGAAATGAGGGAAACTTACGTCGTATGCGGGTTGTTGCCGAGCCCGGCGACGAGGCGGGAGAGGGGGGCTGTCCTTGGTGAGTCCCGCCTTGAGACGCGTGAAGGTCGTGGTGAGGGTATGCTTGACGGCCTTGTTCAGCATGGCGAGACGGCCATGCGGCAACCCTCCGGACGACAGGACCAACGACTCCTCGTCGACCTCCGCGCTCATGGGGTCATCCACCTCCGGGTGACGATGCCTCACCATCTCGCAGTAGTTCTCGACGTCCTCGGCGTAGGTGCCGAAGTACTCAGGGAGCGAGGGCTGAGGCTGCGAGAGATCGGGCTTCTTAAGCCGCATCTTGTTGTATATCTCGAGGTCAGACATCTCCTCCTCGGGTCCTAACGCGGCCCTCTGCATCGCGAAAGGAAATGTTGTGAGTACCAACTTTGAACCTGAAGGAAAATAAAATGTATACATACCGTCTTCCCCTTGTAGCGCTCGTAGCTGAGGTTTCCCCCACAGTGTGTGCCACCGTCGCCTCGGTTCTCCGCGTTCCGCCTCGCCACGGCTGCAAAGTCCTCGTCCATCTTGAGCCACCTCGTCCTAACCATCTCCTCCCATGCCTCGGCATGCGGCTCGGCCCAATCGGGGATAACCTGAAAATGCAATACTCAACTCAATCTAATGCAATCGCAACTTAGTAGCAATGTAGAATCTCATTGACATTTTACTCACCGACATGTAGTCCTCCACCGTCATCTCGTACTCGGCCTTAGCATTCTTACCGACAATGTCCGGCTTATGGACCCTCTCGCCTCTCTCTGCCCAGAAGTGACCCGCGGACGTGATTGTACCACACCTGCGGTGTCAACCTCTCACAAGTCGCCCGCAAAGTCCTGTTCGCGGCCGCCTCCTCAACCTCGGGCGCCACACGATAAAAACACTTCAATCATGCAAAAAACAATTGTGAGATTCATGAGTTAGAACATTGGGGTCATCAAATATGAACGAAGCTCGAGAAAATATGTCTTACCCAAAACTTTCTCATCACGGCCTCAGCAGCCGTCGGGAAGCCTACGCCAGGGGCACTCTCGTAGTCCGTCCAAGTAGTGGCTAGCTTCATCTCGCCAGCTGGGACAGTGCCGAGGGGATAGTACTTGCCCGGCCAGAACTTCCTAAGCAAAGCTCCAATCATGCTGCTAGGCAGGCGCCCCTTGACCCCCGGAGGAAATATCCAATTGCTGCACATGAAAATCAAACATTAGCACATGAAAATCAAACATTAGTACATGAAAATCAAACATTAGTACATGAAAATCGAAATTGCCAAATTAGTACACTTACTCAGTGCCAGCAGGAATTATAAGGGTCTTCGCCTCATGGGTCTTAGGCTCCTTCCTCTCGTCGGGGACTCTCGCTTCCCCACGAATCTTCAGTGCCTTCGGCCGCCCATCCTCCTCCGGAGTCTCAAACCCGCGGCTAGAGTCCTCCTCGGCTCTAGACTCCGTCTCCGCCTCCTCTCTAGACGTCCCCTCCAAAAAGAACCCGGAAGCAACGTCGCATGAAGCCGAGGGTGGTGGCTCAAAGTCCGGTCCTCCCCAGCCACCTCCACCTCCACCTCCACCTCCACCTCCACCTCCACCTCCTCCCAAGCCACCTCCAGCTCCACCACCTCGTCCCCGTCCTCGTCCTCGTCCTCGTCCTCCTCCTCCTACCGCAAAGTCCTCGTAACGCGGATTGCGACGCGGTTCCCTCTCACTCCTTCTAACATTGTTCTTGCGTTGTTGCATCTTCTTAAGCAAGCTCGACGAGTCCTCCTTGCCGCCGCTCATATTGTTCAATCACCTGCATTGAGAAAGAGAAAACAATTAAGAAGCATGTTGAAAAATATATAAATAGTAAGCATAAAGACACTAAACAATTAAGAAGCATGTTCAAAAATATATAAATAATAAGCATAAAGATACTAAACAATAAAGAAGCATGTTGAAAAAAATATAAATACTAAGCATAAAGATACTAAACAAATAAGAAGCATGTTGAAATATAAACACATAAAAGACCCTCACCAGCCGTCATCAATCTCATCGTCAATCTCATTTTGTTTCTCCTTGCCACTATCACTATCACTATCTTTTGAGTAGTAAGTTGGATTTTGATAGACGGGTGGAGGCTCATCATCGCTATCATCTTCCACTTGTAACTTCTCGAGCATATCTATGTCCTTTAGATCCACCACTGACTCACCACGAGTTTCTGCATCGTTCCTGAGGTCCTCTTCAAGAACACATTCTAACTCAAAGTGCCCGAAGTCCTCTTCCTCTTGATAGAAAATTCCCTCGTATGTTACAGGGTCAATGTTGTTGTAATCGTCCTCGGAGGGAATCGGTAGGTTACCATGTGGCGATACCTGGAACACGACTTCCCAGCCGTTGAGGGCCGCTTTCTGGCATGGGTACGGCAAATAATAAACTTGCTTGGCTTGGTGAGCAACAATATAGACATCGGCTCCGGTATAGGTGGTGGAAGGCTTAACTTCAACTAACCCAATGGACTTGGTAATTCTCTGTCCACCTCTTGGGTCGAACCAATGACACTTGAACACAACGAGATTGAGTTGTTTGTTTGTACGATTGAAGGTCAGCTCGTATACATTCTCTAACCTCCCGTAGTAATCAAAGGTATCGGATCCTTTAGTGAAGACACCAGTATTTATCGTTTTTGGATTCGCCCGGCCCTTCTGGTGTGTCTCTGTATGGAATCGAAACCCATTCACGTCATACTTCTCATACTTCATGACGTCACGGTTACAACCTTGGGAAACACATCTCAACTCATCTGTCATCTCAACGTTTGCATCAGCTCCCTACAATCACGGTTCAAATTTGTTGTGTGCATTAGTTACGTGGAATAACAGGGACAAGTCACATATTGGTAGGTAAGAGGGACAGCTTAGACATTACTTTTTTCATGAACCAAGACACAAAGTTTATTTTTACTTCGGGAGCACCCTCTTTCAGTAGAGTCTCCAACTCCGCGCCCGTGGGATCGCGCGGAAGCCACCACTGTTCATCCGTGAATTCGCTGAAAGGATACAATAAGCATTAGACCGAGTTGAGTGTAGGTGATCGAAACTAGATACAATAAGCATTACACCATGTTACCTAATGAAATCGTGACCGCCATCGTCGTCGTCCCCCCCCACCACTTCCTTCATGTTCATAAGCACATAGAGCATTATGCAATCCTTCTCTTCCCTCTCCAATCTATATTTTTGTCCTTTACCAGCCTTGCCACCGGGACATTGGAATAGTTGAAGCTTGGGGTCATTCATGGGCACGTCGACATTGTAACGAGAGACCGGGTTATGCAGAGTGGGAACTTCATCAGGATAGTACGTTGTTGCGGCATCTGCCATCTCCCGAAGGCACGTTGCCTCAGCTATGCATGCTTCAATCTTGGCTTTGTTTCCAGTTATCTTCCGAATATACTTGAACTCTCTCTCAATACAAAACTGCCACCGAAACTGCACTGGGCCACCCAATAGTGCCTCGTTTGCGAGGTGCACAATGAGATGTGCCATCGGAGTAAAGAAGCCTGGCGGAAAGATCATCTCCAAATTGCATAACAACTCCGGCACTTGAACTTGCAGCTTCTCAATAACCTTAGGACATATCTGCTTAGCACAGAGCGTGCGGAAGAAATGGCTCAACTCCGCGAGCACTCGCCATATTTTCTCGGGGAGATACCCTCGAAGCATCACCGGCATCAGCCGCTCAATCCATATATGATAGTCGTGACTCTTGAGCCCGGTGACTTTTCCCGTCGAAAGATTGACTCCCTTGCTCATATTCGAACAATAACCATCAGGGAACATCACAACGTATTTTAGCCACTTGAATGCCTCCTTCTTTTGGATGGAATCAAGGCAGAAGTCGGCGTGCGGCTTGAACCAATTCTTTCGACGGCCAGTAGGACGTTGCATGTGTAATTTCTTCCTATCACAGAGCTTCTCAACATCGACTCTAGCCTTGACATTATCCTTTGACTTCCCGGGAATGTTTAGGCACGTGTGAAATAAGGACTCCGCGACATTCTTTACGGTGTGCATCACATCAATGTTATGGGGAAGTTCGAGGTCCTTGTAATACTCGAGCTTCGTTAAGGCTGCCTCGTGAGTCCAGTTGTGCGTTACACCATATCCCTCAAATTGATGGCCAGCTTCCGATGCCGCTGGCACGAGAGCACGTAGCTCGGCATCAACAGCTATACCATCGAACTTTGGCACCTCTGTTACTTCATGCACAACTTTGCCTTTCTTGAAGTTCTTTTGTCTTCTCTGAACGGATGCCTCCGTTTGAGGTACTGCCGATTCGTGTCAAACGCAACATACTTGCGACCCTTATTTAGCCAAAGGAACTCAAGTCGATGCACCTGACACCGGGCATGGCCATTTACCAGCTGTACACCATCCACATGTTAGGGCGTACCCGGGCATGTCATGCATGGTATACTGCAACCAAACTTTCATGCAGAAGTTTGTCTTCGATGCTCGGTCGTACGTCAACGTCCCGTGGTGCCAAGAGTGGTTCAAATCTTCCACAATCGGCTGCATGTAGACACTCAAGTTCTTCCCGGGTAATGGGGCCCTGGAATGATCGGCGACGTAAACATGGTCTTCCTCGTCATTAGGACTCCGGGAGGGAGATTGAGCGGAATTACAAACACGGGCCAACAACTGTAATTGGAATTCGACATACCATATGGATTGAAGCCATCCGTAGCTATCGCAATTCGACATTCCGAGCATCTGCTGCCATATGGGGGTATTTTCTATCAAAGTTCTTCCATGCATTGCCATCGAGATGGATGTCCCATCTTCGTCCGCCCCTGATTGTCCTTTATTCGAGTCCCCATCTTGTGCCACGTCATCTGTTTGGCGGTCTCCTCAGTCAAGTAAAGCCGCTGGATTCTTTTTATGAATGGGAGATACCGAAGAATCGACTTTGCGATCTTTGACTGCCTCACCTGACCATCCTTTCCCGTTACCTCTTCATACCTAGAGGCCTTACAAATGGGACAGTACTTGTCCTCCGCAAACTGTTTCCAGAAGAGAACACAGCCATTTTCATAACAGTCTATCCTTTGATAATCCATGTTGAGCGCCGACATGAGTTGCCTCGTCTCGTGCAGGCTTTTAGGCAGACAATGCCCTTTGGGCAACATGTTACCAGTTGTTTTCAGACTTGCTTCGAAGCCGTCACGGGTGGTGTTGTACCGGGTCTTGTCGGCTAGACATTGGGAGATGGCATCGAGCTGAGAAATCTCGGCGCCATCGTACAGAGGCGTCTTAGCAGCGGCTATCATATCATAGAAGGCCTTCGCGGCTGGCTCTGGTTCCTCCGGTTCTGGAGGTTCCTCCGGTTCTGGCGGTTCCTCCCGTGAAGGTGGCGACTCTGGCATGTGGGCATCGACAAGATCATCTAGAAAGTCTCTAACCCCATCGTACTCATTGCCATTGAGCCGCTGCCGCATCACCTCACCTCTGTCACGTTCGTGCTCATCAAAGTCGATCTGCGTGACGTAACGAGGCATATACCCATATTGCAGAAGGTGTTTAAACATGTCATCCTTTCCACGACGGTGATGCTTCAAGCAACGATTGCACGGGCAAAGTGGCTGAACCTTCTGTTTTGTACCACGCGCCAACTCCTTCACTAAATGCCAAGTCTTCCTTATCCACTCATCTGTTTTATTAGTCGCACTAACACGGCCGGTGTACATCCATCCATTATCAGCCATCCTCTGCTCTATTGGAAGCCAAACGACAAGCATAGCATTTATATCAAATAGGAAAATGCATCATATTTTAATTTTTTTAACAGGCAAAACGAATGCATCAACCTACATCTCTACTAGGTGGGCTCCTAGGTGGACAACAAGGCCGCTGAGACCAGACCATGGCTCTCGGCGCTCACGGCCGCCTGCAGGGGGGTCGACGGAGGAACGCCTGGTGGTGGCCTGCGCGGCTGCTGCAGCCGGCGACCACCTCCCCGACCTTCTCCATACGCCGCCAGCGTCCCTGGACCTGCCGCTCCGGACGTCATCCACCTCTCCGTCCGTCCCGCTGCTGCCTCCCAGTGAGCGAGCGAGCAGGGAGCTCGCGCGCGGCACGCCCGGCGTGGCCGCGTCGAATCGAAGCGGGGTAGAGGGGCAGGGGAGCGGGGGCGGGGGTTGCTTACCTGCGGAAGCGGAGGCGGGCGACGAGGTGGAGGAGGAGGAGCGGCGGCGGGCCGGGTGGGGAGGTGGCGGGCCGGGGCGAGGAGGTGGCGGGTGCAAGGAGGAGCGGGGGCGGCGGTGGCTCAGGACCTGCGGCGGCGGCGCGGGGCTCGGGTCGAGACGGGAGGCGGCGGCGGCTCGGGTGAGGAAGGGGGCGGCGGATCAGGTGAGGAGGAGGGCAGCGGCGCGGGGCTCGGAGTGAGGAAGGGGGCGGCGGCGCGGGCGCGAGTGAGGAGGAGGGGCGGCGGCGCGGGGCTCAGGTGATTTTGGGGATTGAAAAACGCGGAGGAAAACGCGATCCGACCAGGTGAAAAACGCGATGGGTCTACGCCGAGGGCCACCCTCGGCTTACACAGATAGTAAGCTACGCCGAGGGCCACCCTCGGCTTAGCCGCCGACCAGGTGGACCCTGCGTTAATGCTAGGGTTTCCCTGGCTACACCGAGGGCTACGGATACGCCTAGGGCAGCCCTCGGCATAGTTTTTTTTTGTCAATTTTTTTTTGTTTCATTCTATTTTCTAACTATAGTATTCGTAGGCTCGACTCCCGCACCTCCTCCGTTGCATTTCCATTACCAGCACGATGAAAACAAGAGGACGGAAACACTGTTGTCGTTGCAACCCCGACAAAGCAGCCATATATATGTGTCCGTTCTTCCGGGGACCAGGGAGGATCGACACTGATTTGTTGCTTCTCGCGATGTACGCGTGCTGACACGCTAGCGGTCGCCGACCGCGTAATTGGCGTTGCTAGTAGTAGCTCTCGTGCGGCACGCGCCAAGGAGGAAGAGAGGCTTAAAGGTCCATGCAATTATGCGAACCATCGTCCGTAATTTGGATTGGTACTTCGTGGGCAGCTAGCTCCGAGTTGCCTACCGTGTAGCTGTTCCGACAAACTATGTGGTGAAACGGGGCCGCCGGGACATGCGGTATGGCCGTACCGGGCGCGCGCGTGCACCCGTCCGCCAACGCGCGAAACGGAAAACATTTAGCACATAAAATGACGCGTCCTAGACCTAAAAACATTTTTCCCTCCATTTATTGAGCGAAGGAAAGTGTCGCCCCAGTTCAAATCCGGACAGTTTCCAGCGGATTCGGCGGGGCACCGCAGGAAGCGGGTGGGATCCCCAGATGGCTTCCGCGCGCATATGGCATGTGATAGGTGGTGCGTAGGAGGTATCCTACCGCCGCGCGGAGGTCCCGCGCGATACTGAAATGCGCACCATGTAGCTGCTTCACAAAAAAAAGCCCTTCCGGCACCCCGAAAATGGAAAAACCGTCGCCCGTGGTTCGGATTGGAAATCCGCGACCGGGGCCTTGCTTCCCATCCTAAGGCCCACGCACGTGCCAAATATGGCCTCGTTCCGACAAACTATGTGGTGAAACGGGCCGTTTCCTACTCATTTCCCCTAAAAGCCATATAACTCCGGACGAGATAGCCCTGTTCGTGAAGGTTTCTCCAAGATAATTGCCGTATCCCAGTTCCGTCTTTTGCAGTGGTCACTAGGACACATAAAATGATGCCACGCGGCTCCGCTCGATTTTTTGGCTCCGTTTGCTTTGCCAACTGCGCAAAACGGGGCCGCCGGGACATGCGGTATGGCCGTACCGGGCGCGCGCGTGCACCCGTCCGCCAACGCGCGAAACGGAAAACATTTAGCACATAAAATGATGCGTCCTAGACCTAAAAACATTTTTCCCTCCATTTATTGAGCGAAGGAAAGTGTCGCCCCAGTTCAAATCCGGACAGTTTCCAGCGGATTCGGCGGGGCACCGCAGGAAGCGGGTGGGATTCCCAGATGGCTTCCGCGCGCATATGGCATGTGATAGGTGGTGCGTAGGAGGTATCCTACCGCCGCGCGGAGGTCCCGCGCGATACTGAAATGCGCACCATGTAGCTGCTTCACAAAAAAAGCCCTTCCGGCACCCCGAAAATGGAAAAACCGTCGCCCGTGGTTCGGATTGGAAATCCGCGACCGGGGCCTTGCTTCCCATCCTAAGGCCCACGCACGTGCCAAATATGGCCTCGTTCCAAAAAACTATGTGGTGAAACGGGCCGTTTCCTACTCATTTCCCCTAAAAGCCATAGAACTCCGGACGAGATAGCCCTGTTCGTGAAGGGTTCTCCAAGATAATTGCCGTATCCCAGTTCCGTCTTTTGCAGTGGTCACTAGGACACATAAAATGACGCCACGCGGCTCCGCTCGATTTTTTGGCTCCGTTTGCTTTGCCAACTGCGCAAAACGGGGCCGCCGGGACATGCGGTATGGCCGTACCGGGCGCGCGCGTGCACCCGTCCGCCAACGCGCGAAACGGAAAACATTTAGCACATAAAATGACGCGTCCTAGACCTAAAAACATTTTTCCCTCCATTTATTGAGCGAAGGAAAGTGTCGCCCCAGTTCAAATCCGGACAGTTTCCAGCGGATTCGGCGGCACCGCAGAAGCGGGTGGGATCCCCGGATGGCTTCCGCGCGCATATGGCAAGTGATAGGTGGGGCGTAGGAGTTATCCCTGGGCCGCGCGGAGGTCCCGCGCGATACTGAAATGCGCACCATGTAGCTGCTTCACAAAAAAAAAGCCCTTCCGGCACCCCGAAAATGGAAAAACTGTCGCCCGTGGTTCGGATTGGAAATCCGCGACCGGGGCCTTGCTTCCCATCCTAAGGCCCACGCACGTGCCAAATATGGCCTCGTTCCGACAAACTATGTGGTGAAACGGGCCGTTTCCTACTCATTTCCCCTAAAAGCCATAGAACTCCGGACGAGATAGCCCCTGTTCGTGAAGGGTTCTCCAAGATAATTGCCGTATCCCAGTTCCGTCTTTGCGGTGGTCACTAGGACACATAAAATGACGCCACGCGCTCCGCTCGATTTTTTGGCTCCGTTTGCTTTGCCAACTGCGCAAAACGGGGCCGCCGGGACATGCGGTATGGCCGCACCGAGCGCGCGCGCGTGCACCCGTCCGCCAACGCGCGAAACGGAAAACATTTAGCACATAAAATGACGCGTCCTAGACCTAAAAACATTTTTCCCTCCATTTATTGAGCGAAGGAAAGTGTCGCCCCGGTTCAAATCCGGACAGTTTCAGCCGGATTCGGCGGGGCACCGCAGAAGCGGGTGGGATCCCCGAGATGGCTTCCGCGCGCATATGGCATGTGATAGGTGGTGCGTAGGAGGTATCCTACCGCCGCGCGGAGGTCCCGCGCGATACTGAAATGCGCACCATGTAGCTGCTTCACAAAAAAGCCCTTCCGGCACCCGAAAATGGAAAAACCGTCGCCGTGGTTCGGATTGGAAATCCGCGACCGGGGCCTTGCTTCCCATCCTAAGGCCCACGCACGTGCCAAATATGGCCTCGTTCCGACAAACTATGTGGTGAAACGGGCCGTTTCCTACTCATTTCCCCTAAAAGCCATAGAACTCCGGACGAGATAGCCCTGTTCGTGAAGGGTTCTCCAAGATAATTGCCGTATCCCAGTTCCGTCTTTTGCAGTGGTTACTAGGACACATAAAATGACGCCACGCGGCTCCGCTCGATTTTATGGCTCCGTTTGCTTTGCCAACTGCGCAAAACGGGGCCGCGGACATGCGGTATGGCCGTACCGGGCGCGCGCGTGCACCCGTCCGCCAACGCGCGAAACGGAAAACATTTAGCACATAAAATGACGCGTCCTAGACCTAAAAACATTTTTCCCTCCATTTATTGAGCGAAGGAAAGTGTCGCCCCAGTTCAAATCCGGACAGTTTCCAGCGGATTCGGCGGGGCACCGCAGGAAGCGGGTGGGATCCCCAGATGGCTTCCGCGCGCATATGGCATGTGATAGGTGGTGCGTAGGAGGTATCCTACCGCCGCGCGGAGGTCCCGCGCGATACCGAAATGCGCACCATGTAGCTGCTTCACAAAAAGCCCTTCCGCACCCCGAAAATGGAAAAACTGTCGCCCGTGGTTCGGATTGGAAATCCGCGACCGGGGCCTTGCTTCCCATCCTAAGGCCCACGCACGTGCCAAATATGGCCTCGTTCGACAAACTATGTGGTGAAACGGGCCGTTTCCTACTCATTTCCCCTAAAAGCCATAGAACTCCGGACGAGATAGCCCTGTTCGTGAAGGGTTCTCCAAGATAATTGCCGTATCCCAGTTCCGTCTTTTGCAGTGGTCACTAGGACACATAAAATGACGCCACGCGGCTCCGCTCGATTTTTTGGCTCCGTTTGCTTTGCCAACTGCGCAAAACGGGGCCGCCGGGACATGCGGTATGGCCGTACCGGGCGCGCGCGTGCACCCGTCCGCCAACGCGCGAAACGGAAAACATTTAGCACATAAAATGATGCGTCCTAGACCTAAAAACATTTTTCCCTCCATTTATTGAGCGAAGGAAAGTGTCGCCCCAGTTCAAATCCGGACAGTTTCCGGCTGGATTCGGCGGGCACCGCAGAAGCGGGTGGGATTCCCACAAGGCGTCCGCGCGCATATTGCATGTGTTATGTGGTGCGTAGGAGGGATACTACCCCCCCGCGGAGGTCCCGCGCGATACCGAAATGCGCACCATGTAGCTGCTTCACAAAAAAAGCCCTTCCGCACTCCCGAAAATGGAAAAACCGTCGCCCGTGGTTCGGATTGGAAATCCGCGACCGGGGCCTTGCTTCCCATCCTAAGGCCCACGCACGTGCCAAATATGGCCTCGTTCCGACAAACTATGTGGTGAAACGGGCCGTTTCCTACTCATTTCCCCTAAAAGCCATAGAACTCCGGACGAGATAGCCCTGTTCGTGAAGGGTTCTCCAAGATAATTGCCGTATCCTAGTTCCGTCTTTTGCAGTGGTTACTAGGACACATAAAATGACGCCACGCGGCTCCGCTCGATTTTTTGGCTCCGTTTGCTTTGGCAACTGCGCAAAACGGGGCCGCCGGGACATGCGGTATGGCCGTACCGGGCGCGCGCGTGCACCCGTCCGCCAACGCGCGAAACGGAAAACATTTAGCACATAAACTGACGCGTCACACTTGTACATATATGTTAGGGGCAGATGCAAGTTTTCCAACAATTCTGACGCTCCGGTGATCTGTATCTTGGGAAACCCTAGGGCGGGGACCCCGTAGATCTACCCCTATAGCTTTCTCCGTGCGAGAGTTTACCAATGTAATTTTTTACTTGTTTTCGTTTATTTAGGACATATGTACATGGAAACCATAGGTTGGGCATACTTTACCATAAAATAGGCTCCATTTTAGCCGTGGCGAGAGTTTCCACATACAGATCCTGGATTTTACCAAGTGTTAGCCCATGTATGCGGAAATCGTCAACAACGGGTACATCCAAGGTTAGCCAAACCTTACATCACACTTGTACACATATGTTATGGGCATATGCAAGTTTTCCAGCGATTCCGACGATCCGATAGTCTGTATCTTGGGAAACCCTAGGGCGGGGACCCCGCAGATCTACCCCTATAGCTTTTTCCGTGCGAGGGTTTACCAATGGATTTTTTATTTTCTTTGCTTTGTTTAGGACATATGCACATGGAAACCATAGGTTTGGAATAAAATAGGCCACAGATGAGCCGTAGCAGGAGTTTCCACATACAAATCCTGGATTTTACCAAGTGTCGGCCCATGTATGCGGAAATCGTCAACGCGGGGTACATGCAAGGTTAGACAAACCTTACATCACACTTGTACACATATGTTAGGGACAAATGCAAGTTTTCAAGCGATTCCGACGCTCCGGTGATCTGTATCTTGGGAAACCCTAGGCCGGGGACCCTGCAGATCTACCCCTGCCGCTTTTTCCGTGCGAGGGTTTACCAATGGATTTTTTTATTTGCTTTGCTTTGTTTAGGACATATGCACATGGAAACCATAGGTTTGGAATGAAATAGGCCCCGGATGAGCCGTAGCAGGAGTTTCCACATACAAATCCTGGATTTTACCAAGTGTCGGCCCATGTATGCGGAAATCGTCAACGCGGGGTACATGCAAGGTTAGACAAACCTTACATCACACTTGTACACATATGTTAGGGACAAATGCAAGTTTTCAAGCGATTCCGACGCTCGGTGATACGTATCTTGGGAAACCCTAGGCCGGGACCTTGCGGATCTACCCCTATAGCTTTTTTCGTGCGAGGGTTCACCAATGGATTTTTTTAATTTCTTTGCTTTGTTTAGGACATATGCACATGGAAACCATAGGTTTGGAATGAAATAGGCCCCGGATGAGCCGTAGCAGGAGTTTCCAGCGATTCGGACGCTCCGGTGGTTTGTATCTAGGGAAACCCTAGGGGGCGGGGACCCCGCAAATCTACCCCTAGGGTTAGGGTTAGGGTTAGAGTTAGGGTTAGCAATGGACTTTTTTCCTTTGTTTTAGGTCATGTGGTGGCAAGTATGGATCCATGCTATCTAAGGTTTTCCTCCGGTTCACCCCACCGGTGAGTTCTGCCCTATACGTCCAGGACATGCCTAAGTGCCGTCAGCGCATGTGCGTGTAGCCGAAAGACCCCGGGGGTACAACATTAGACAAACAACACCACACCATGCTGGTGGTGGTGTTTTGTTGGAGAAGAACACATGGGTATATATAGGGAGGCGAGGGGCTGAAACGGCGAGAAAAGCTGGCGGGAGAAAATGGCGGGAAAAATTGGCGGGAAAGATTGGCGGGAAAGATTGGGCGGGAGAAATGGGCGGGAAAAAGGAAAAAAAAGATGGATGCTAAGCCGACGGTGCCCCTCGGCATAGGCTAGACAGCTGACGTCATTCTGGCGGGAGGGGCGGGAGGATTCGGCGGGAGAATTTGGCTTCAGCTACGCCGACGGTGGCCCTCGGCATAGGCTTCACGCCGTCAAGGTCCAGTTAGGGCATGGCCGCGGGGCGATGGGACGGGGTCGCACCCTCAACCTATGCCGAGGGCCGCCGATACGCCGAGGGCCACCCTCGGCATAGCGTGTCATACGCCGAGGGGCGCTATACGCCGAGGGGCGCTTCGAGCAGCTGGGCTGACCGGGCAGTACGCCGACGGCCCCGACATTTGGCCGTCGGCGTACGCCACGGCCGTCGGCGCAGCGCGCCATTCCTGTAGTGCCAAATGGTCAAATGGATCCAAAGGGACCACAACCAACCCGTTTATTGTTTACATACTGTATACTTGGTAGAAAATTAATTTTGATACGAAAAAGATAATGTGTGTCATGCCGCGCACGCGCTTGTGCTAGCTAGTCCCATGTCACCATTAGCTGTCGTTTAATTTTGGGTTAGGTACAAATATGCATATCATTGATGATGGTCGCGGTGTAGATATTGGTCGTATATTGTATTTACTTCTTTTGTTACTACAACAAATCGAATGTCCACCCCATCCCATGTCCTCGGAAGAACAAACGCCATGGGGACCATCCTCACTGAGAAGCAAGAGCTTCATGACATGAGTTCAAGCATAAGGAGCGTGCCACTGAAGGCAAAGAAGCAGGCTAGTGTGCTTAAAAAATACAGAATAGAATGTTCTAGACTTTTAGTAAACCGCTAGAGTTACCAAACTAGGAAATGGATCCAAGGGGAGCATGACCGGCAAGACACCGTTTACATGCTATAGTTTTAACCTTTATTCTGGAAAGGGAAACGACCCTGGATTTTTTTTCAAGGATACGTCATGGATAGACGTATCGGTCTCATAGAAAAAAAAAGGCCAAGAGGCCAAAGTACAACATACCCCTGGCACAGACGCCACATGTACAAACCACGCTAACCCAAAGGGGTAGCACACACGACTAAAGCAACTACTCGTGACATCTCCACATTTCTACCGGCGCAAGAGCACCTCTAAACAGCCTAGCCGCTCGCCAGAGCTCAGCATCCTCGGAGATCTTCTGGAGCACTGTGTCTTTTGAAGGAGCTACACCCTCAAAAACCACGTCATTCCGGTGACGCCAGTGAGTCCAGCAAATCAGCACCGTCGCTGTCCAAAGGTCCCAACGACCCTGGATTTAGTATCGACCCGATGCTATACTTGGTAGAAAGTAATTGTCCATACGGAAACGGCAATGCGTGTCATGCGGCGCACGCACTTCTGCCAGCTATTCTCACGTCACCATCGACTGGCGCCCCATTTTGGTTTAGGTACAAATATGCATATCATTGATGATGGTCGTGGTATAGATATCGACGTATATTGTGCTTCCTTTTATGTACGAATATGCATATCATTGATGATGGTCGAGGTATAGATATTGGCGTATATTTCCTTCTGTTTTTCGCAAACTACTGCTAAAAATCGAACTACTGCTAATTTTTTTTTCAAAAAAACCACTGATAAAAATCGAATGTGTTTTAAGATAATAATCTGACCATTATGTTTTAGCAAAATTGCTAGATTTATTGGACAGGCGAATGGACCTGAACAGTTGCACACATGAGTAAGTAACTATGTTTCTAGTGGTATTATTTCATGGTGATGACACGAGGGCGGTACACGGCAGTGAGTTGGCACACACGAGACTCGGCACCCTGCTCAGTGCTCACGCCCTCCACAGCTTTTGACCGCGCGGCGACACGGCAAGCCCGGACACGAAATCTCCGGTGCCGTTCTCGCACCCACGCGCTCCGCACCCCCTCCCCTCTACCCCTCACGCTCCCATGCATCTTTAAAACCCCCGGCACCCCACCTGAACCCAAGGGCACACAAACGCAAAAGCTCTAGCTATAAGCGCACACAAGATCCATCCATCCATTCCATCCTCTCCTTTGCCAGCCATGGAGAACGTCCAGTACCACCACCACCACGCCGCCGCCCGCCGTTCCAGTTCCCCTCTCCCTCCCCCTCCGTCCCCGCCGCTGTCCCCGGAGTCGGCCGCCGCGGAGGCGCTGGCGAACGCGCGGTGGACGCCGACCAAGGAGCAGATCACCGTGCTGGAGGGGCTGTACCAGGAGGGGATGCGCACCCCCACCGCGGAGCAGATACAGCATCTGACGGCGCGGCTGCGCGAGCACGGCCCCATCGAGGGCAAGAACGTCTTCTACTGGTTCCAGAACCACAAGGCCCGCCTGCGCCAGAAGCAGAAGCAGCAGACCTTCGAGTACTTCGCCAGGCAGTTCCAACGGCCCCAGCCGCTGCCCATCCTCCACAGGGCTCCCGGCTACCCCTACCCGCTCACCGGCGCCGCCCCGCCGTCGCCGCAGATGATTACGCAAGCGCCGCCGCCGCAACACCCTGCATGCAACAACAGGGAAGGTATGAATGACTATGAACCCCGCTACCCTTTCGGCGCCATTAATTTGTTAAATCTTCTTTTGGCATGTACTCCGTATGTCTTGATATGGATTAGGCTCTCAAGGTTTTGTGCGTCTCCTAGCTTTGGCTTTACATCTGGGTTTAGCTGGAAAGGATATGGATCTAGGAATTGCCATTTTTACTCACGTCCTTCATGCATCTGGTACGTGGTCAAAGCTGATAGGGGTGGTGACGTTAGGATCAGCTGTTTTCTTTCATGCATATATGGACTATATGGGGGGGAAAGATAGTGTTACCCTTTCTGTGCATGGGTAGGGATGACAACTGGGCGAGTAACACTTGTGTACATTGACTGATCGTTTTAGGGAGCGACATGATGTAACACGGTCGTACTATTTGTCGTCTGCGCTTTGTGCTCTGAGTATGTATCCATGCGCACGCTTGCTTGCTCTTCTTGTGTGTAATGTTGATAGTAGCTGCTTCTTTTACCTTTGTCTGTCATAACTACCTGTCGTCTACTACCCCTGTAGTACTAGGTAGCGACTGTCACTGGAGCCTCGCAGTCATGGTCACACGATTTAACGTTGCCTCCCTATGTAGCTGCTGCTGCTACCCTTTTGTAGCTCTTTTAATCTTCTGTGCCCCTGCGCATGCATGCCCCAGGTTCGAAGGAAATTTACTCTCCTAGCTTAGCTCCGATCGAAGCGGCCAGACACAGCCTTCCACACCAGTCCCTAGCTAGCATCTGCTTCCTCTCCCATCCAAGAAATGTAGGAAGACGAAACACTGTATTTGTTGCAGGTCAAACCGTGGAAAGACACGTGTCAGCCTTTCCAGAATCGAGTAGGGTAGCATGGTTCATCAATCACTATTGTCCATGAAATCGATTTCTGTTGCATCTGTTCACCATATGGATCATTTGGTTCTGAAATCGGCGAGATGCAAATCTAAGGAATATGTGTGCATTAATTTACTAATTAGTAGTGTTGACAAGTTATTTTTTCCATTGCAGTAATGTATAGGCAGCAGCAAGGGTACATGACCGGACACGCCGCGGCACATGCAGCCTACTGCTCGCAGCCGCAGCAGCCAAGGATGGACATGCCGCGTGACAACGTCCCGGCGCAGCAGGCACCGGCGAGCGCTGTGTACTACCAGCACCCCGCTGGGGCCAACGCGAGCATCCAACAACAGCGCCGCGTGCTGCACTCCTCTCCGGCGACCACTGGCGGCCACACAGCGGTGAACGCCCGTCCCGTCCAGCCCCAGACTCTGAACCTGTTCCCGCTGCACCCCACCTTCGCGTACCGCGAGAAGAAGAAGGCGCGCCGCCCTGGGACCGCCAGCTCCGCAATGCCGTCCGCCTCCGCGTCCTTCTCTTGGGAGTCGGAGAGCTCGGAGAGCCACAACGGCGAGTCCTCGGTGCCGTTCTTCGACTTCTTTAGCCTCGGTTCTGGAGGCTGCTGATTAAGCGGGAGCCGCAGTGAAGATGATGCATGATGAATTGCCGTCTGGTACGCTCAAAGTTGTTGAACTCTGTAGGCTGCTATCTCTCTCGTGGCCGAGCGACTTGGTGGATGGGCCTGTTGCGTTTCGGCAGATATATTCGCGATATCTTGGTTTAATTACAGTTATAGAACAAAAATGTACTGTTTCATGAACCTGAAGCGTGTGCATCGGAAAGAGATTGTTGAATTCCGTTCGAGTAATCCAGTCAAATTTCTTAATTGCAATTGGAGGGCATACATGTTGTGCCAGTTTTTGCTCGTTTCATCGTTTGATTTATCGGTCTAGATCGTATGAGATTTTCACATGGCCGGCCATACACGTGAAACTGTTGGCAATGTTAGTAACATGAAAGCCAGGAAGATTTCCGGTGAAGTATCTGCTAAGTATACTGTTCCAGAGCATATCTTCATTTGGTAACTATCTTTTGCGATAGATGGTTGGTTTGTTCATTCTGACATGGTACCGAAGCTGTGATCTTGGGTGAAGTAAAAGATATTTATGTCTGCTTCTTGTTTAGAAATTGTTAGTTGTATGCTATATTTTCCACGATGTATCGCTGATTTATGTGTATTTGTGAGCGACCTTTGTTCTACCCCTTTGATAAAGTTTCATTGTCTATGAAAGAAGCAATAAAGGCCTTTGTGAAATCACCTTCTCTTAAGCTATTGATTTGTACCATTGGTTCCAACATTGGCCAACGCCACATCCACCGTTGCATCATGGCCAACACCACATCCACCTCTACATCCGCATTGGGATGTGGTGGATGGGTGTGTGTTTGTGTGGGGGAGGGGTGGGGCACTGTAAGCATGCACACTGACTGTTTACTTAGTCTCACACACAAGGTGATTTTTATTTCACATGGCACCCATGCGTCTGCTCGCTCAGGACCTGGCTTTGTCAGGCACTGTGCCATGTTGCCTCGCGTAGTCAGCCCAATGAAGCATGCGTACAAGTCACTCACCCGACTTTTCAGTTGGTTGCACGCTCCTCATCCATGTCCACCCGTTGATGCACACTTGGAGACTCCACATGTGGTAACGTTGAGTAGGCAGTGGTATGCACGGAAGCTCATGATTAGAAACCAAAAAGTGTATAGTGCTCTATGAAAAAATCGGTGAAGTAACGTCCATAGGAGGGGATACCACCAATGAATGCATACGAGAGACATGTCATACGAATTTTGTGTTCCTAGTAAAATCCTACCAAAGAAAGGCATATCCCAGTCGAAGATAGCATATTTTTCATGGGACCTCCACCAGGTCAAGAATGGATGGTACCCTTTACAATCCAGTATTACATTTCCTATCGACACATGGGCTACAACTTCTTTTCAATTTCTCTAGGCACCCTAAGTGCATGGCCTTATTGTTTACTTAGTCTCACACACAAGATGGTTCACAATTTACATGGAACCCATGATATTGGTAGCTCGGTGATCTGGCTTTGTTGTGCAGTGTGTCATGTTGCCTCACATGGTCAACCGTCAATGGAGGATACATACAAGTCACTCACCCAACTTTCAGTTCGCTTCACCTCCCCGTCCATGTCCACCCATTGATGCACACTCGGAGAGGTTAGGACGTCGTGTGTCCTTGTGGTACACACATAATTTTACGACTAGAAATAAAAAAATACTAGTGCTTTATGAAAAAAAATGAAGTAACCGCCCCGGATGGGTATACCACTAATGAATGCCTACCAAATATATGGCACACCGGTAAAATCCTACCAGCGAAAGGTAGAACCTAGGTGAAGATAGCATATTTTCCATGGGCCCTCCACGAGGTTGAGAATGCATTGTGTTGGAAATATAAGCAATTTTCTGTATAAATTAACCAAAAAACAATAGATAAAACATGGCTAAAATTAAAGGAAACAAAATATACATGCCATCTAACATATAGTGCAACATTATGAATTCTAGACATGATACTAGAACTAGAAATTTCATCATGATCTTAAGTAGGAGAAATAAAATAACATACGGGACAATGGAAGAGGATTCGTTCGCGTAGGTGGTGTTGTCTCCCATGTCATCGTAGAGGCTGCTGATGTACGGAAAGAAGTCCTCGTCGAGGAAGAACTCGTCTGAATCCATCATGAAGACGAAGCCAGTAGTCGCGCAGAGCGCTCCCCAAAAACATTATCGCCGCTCTCCCGTACAGGTTAACAAGAGGCGGGGTTTCGGAGGCCTACTTTCCCGACTCCGGTCCACGCCGAAAGAAGGGGCGGGGAAGACCTTAATCGATGCAAAGCTCTGAAACCAAAAGGCTATGGCGTTTTTGTTTCTATGTATCTTTCTGGAGAGGAGCGACCTCTCTTTTATAGGCACACATGAGAAGACGAACATGCTACGGAAAATGAAACATATGGGCGGGAGAAGAACTATACAGAAAGCAGTGTTCGTCCACTACATTATAACGTTGCAGCTTCTGCAGCCATTCATGTGTGGCAAAAAGGAGAGAAGTATCGGCTCGAGGAATATGCGGCAAAGGACGACCAGGAGCGCGTGTGTGGGAGCTCTTTTCTCATGCTCATACCACAAGTGGAGCAACCCCCTTATAAGGTGGTCCAACTCTCTCTAAACTAGCAAGGTGGGACTAAACTTTTGTTCCACCCCTTGCCATACATGAATGGGCTAATTGGGCCTTTGGGATTTTCATGAATTGTGGACTATATTATAAGGGTTGGGCCTATATTAGGAAAAATTCCAACAACCCCCTACCAGATCCCAGAGGCACATAAAGTTTTCCTTTGGTTCCACAATATTGTTTTATATACCGGTACTATTATGAAGACTGTTAAGTTGAACTTTCTCCTAGAAATTTATGCTACATTAGATTGCTACTTGAATAGTGGACTAAGCTTTGAACTGCAAGTTTTATGCAAATCTAGCTTCACACAAAGCCTTGACCCATGGCCCTTGCAGGGTTTTCCGCGGGTGGACGTCATACTTCATGGCATTTCATGAGTTTATTTGAGAGCACCCAACTCTCATAGGTTGTGACGTTTGACAAGAAAACTCATATAGGTGTATTCTTCAAGAGATGTTCTACAAGATAATATATGTGCTTAAATAAGCCACTTAGAACACATTAAGATAAAATTACCCTACCGTGCCGATTAGGGAAGTATTGCATCTTCACAAAGTAGTATCATACAAAGAGTAAGGATACTTTCCTCTCAGTTGACATACAACTTCTCTCCCAATTCACATAGCGTCGGTTACCACTGTGGACAACTTATATGGTGGGTATCATAAAAATCTCCATCGATGCATTATGTGATAGACCCTTTGTGAAGGGGTCTGCTAAGTTTCTAGACGCATGGATATAATCCAACGCAATAACTTTAGAGTTTCTCATATTTCTGATTGAATTAACCTTCTCTTCACATTCCTTGATAGCTTCATATTATCCTTAGAATAGTTAACCTTGATGATCACAGTATAATCATCACAGTCCATTGGGATAGCGGGTATTGGTCTCTCAACCATAGGTAAGTTCATCAAGAGTTCAACAGTGGTCGTGTCTAATGCTGTGAGTTCTGCTTCCATTGTTGACCGTGTAAAGATGATCTGCTTGGAAGACTTCCAAGAAATAGCGCCACCACCAAGTATAAATACATATCCACTAGTGACCTTAATCTCATCAGCATCAGATATCCGGTTTAAATCAATATAACCCTCCAGTACCCTTGGATACCTAGTATAGTGAATGTCATAGCTCGCGGTCCCTTTTATATAGTGCATAACTCTTTCAAGAGCATGTCAGTGATCATCGCCATGATTTTAAACAAATCGGCTAAGTTTGCTCATAGCAAAGGCAATGTCAGGCCTTGTAGCGCTAGCCAAGTACATAAACAAGCCAATAATCTGAGAATATCTCAATTGATCTATATTAACCATTTTATTCTTTCGAAGCATCACACTAGGATCATAAGGTGTCAGATAATATTTGTACTCATTATATATACCCAAAATGACTCAACATCTTTTCCACATAGTGAGATTGAAGTAGAGTAATCCCACCATTATCACCTCTAAAAAGCTTGGTGTTAGAGCAACGAGATAAGAAATAATTGGTTTTCTTAATCACATTATGGTTGGTTCCAAAAGTCAATATGTCATCGACGTATAAGAAAATAATGACTCCCTCGCCCCCACCATGGTCATAGTACACACACTTGTCAGCTTCGTTCAAGACAAAGTCTTCAGTAGTCAAAGTTCTTTCGAACTTATCGTGCCACTCCTTAGGAGCTTCCTTAAGACCATATAAATATTTCAACAACTTACAACATTTCCTTCTTGACCATTTATTACAAAAGCATGTGGCTACTCCATGTAAATTTACTCGTCCAACTCTCCATTTAGGAAAGTCGTCTTAACGTCCATTTGATGAACAAGAAGACCGTATGAGGGAGCCAAAGATAGTAGTACTAGAATGGTAGCCAAGCTAGCTAAAGGCGAGTAAGTGATACCTTCGATCCGGATTACAGATTATAATATGCTAAGCGTTTTTCCTAGAAGACCTAGGTTTAATCGAACCTTGGGAAGCAATGCTAAATGGTGTGAAGGAAACGTCTACAAGACTTGCTAGTGTACTTTATTGTGAGTTTACCAGACCTATCTAGTTTAATTTTAAGGGGGTTGTGTTCAATGATGGAAATATGCCAGGGTTAAGGTTTCACCTGCAGCTATGCATATATATATAATTGAAGATCATATGTGTAACAAATAAAATAGAGATAAGAGATTTGTGAGTAGCACATCCGTAAATACTCTTTCCCCTAAAGCCAGGGGTGACAAAAGCCTAATGGTCCAACCACTTTCCTTACAGCCGCAAGAAACAACAGTTATTAAGTAAATGAATATAGACCAAAGCCTTAAGCTAGATGATTGTGCTATGATCCCCAATGAATCACTAAACATGTAAGTTACTTTTCGCTTTCTGCCACTGAGATTTCGCGGTAGCACGCCGTTCTTCACTCATCCCACCTCTTCCCTTGATCAACTCGAGTGATATGGGTACCTGCAGATCATCAAGATGAGGCAAAGAGACAAGGATAGAAGATTGCAAAACTTCTATTCAATCCTTACACATAACATAATATTAGATGCACATGAATGTTGTGAGGATTCACCCCAACCCGCAGCCCGTGAGGACTGCTCACACATAATATCAAGATAAAATACAAAGAGGTAAGCTGAGAGGTAAACTTAGTCAATTTCTTGACTTAGCTAAGAGTTTAAACACGAGAAAATATGGCGTATTTCACAGCCACCATTCCCCAAGCTTAAACTTGATCATCCTCGAGCAAGAAACAAAGAACCATAAGGAACTTGGCGTTTAAACCAAGACAACGAGAAAGTAAAGTCACTTACAAGTGGTAGCCTTATGAGTCCAACACTTCTTCCATTTGAAAGCTTATCATAGTTAGAGAAGTGCCAAGAATATAATACAAGCATTGGTAACTCGAGACAATCACAATAGAAATTATAATAGTTAACTCTCACTTTGCCAAGGAACACTAGAAGTTTATTGTTGTAATATCCCAGTATATGGGGTTACAAAAAATAGAGGAAACAGATGTGTGTACTGCATTCATGCATAGAAAATCCGGGGAATTTTCGCGCTTTAAAAATAAAACGATCCACGAATCGAAGTTTCACTTGACCTTGGTGGAATTGAAGTAGCTCATCAAGTCCAGTGCTATAAACCTCATTGTGACTTTGCTAAAACCTTGTTATGGGTAGATATGATTAGATCTAAGGGGTTAGATCAAATGGAATTAAAACCAACACAAGAACCTATTAATCAAGGATCCACTACTTGATCTTATTAAAGATCATTACATGGTATTTCTTGAACCAAACCTTTGAATTTGACACCAACACAAGCTTAGAATTAAACCCTCGAGATGGGAGGGGTTTATACTCATCAAAGAGATAAGAAACAAACTCTAAATTATTAACACTTAAAAGTTGAGCAACTACCTTGGGGGTACAATTGAATTCACTTTAAAACTAATTACCAAATATGGTAAAACACAAGGACCTAAGTGCATAAAAGCCACACATTATGATTTTAATCATAACTTATTAAATATGTGAAATATTACAAAACTAAATTTGTTTACATTACGAATTATAGTTCAAACTATATGAATAAAATAAACTATGACTATTTTGAAACTCCTATGATCATGCCTTGGTGAAATCAATATTCACCATTCAAAATTGGGGTATAATCCTTGTCTTTGACATTCTAATCCCAATCACAATATAATACAACCACATAAGATATAGTGATGCATCCACAAGCATAAGATCATTCATAAGATATTTAGTAACATAAGCCACTTGGCTATCCAAAAACAAATCACACATGAGAGGATAATACCCATGCCACATAGGATGAAAATATCTACATAGCTTGCATCCTAAGCAATGCCACCTCATGCTTAAAGGATTTCTATGGATGAGAGCATGACAACCAAGCACCTTACTCATCAAATTAAAACAAGAGTCACCCACCTATGTGTCATGATATTAGAGCATGCCCAAGCCTATAAAAGGAAACCTCTACCTCATCCATTTCATCATCTTGTACCATGATATAAGCAAACCAAAGAGTTAGGCCAATCCATGATTTAGATAGGACCAAGATGAAGCAGCTAGGAGGTGGAGGCATGCCACCAGATGCAGGTTTATCAGAATTCCTGAAGAACAAGCTACAGAAGACAGCAAGGTAGAATTCTTAGGAATGCCACATATTTAGATAATCACATCATCATTCCTTGAGCATAACCCTAGATTACAATCCAATTCCTTGTGGAGTGAGAGGGGTAATTGGTATAACCATATTCAAATACTTCTAGTAATACCTTAGGAAGCTAAACCTTTGATCATTATATATTGAGTAATGATCATAAGCCCTAAGAACTTGAAGTAGAAGCCATTGAGAATAAGTTGATCATGATAATGCCATTATTATGCTTTGGAGAGATAGAAGCATAAGCCATAAGTTAAACCTTATATCATAAGCAGAACCTTACCATATCTATATTCCACTTATTCCTCAGTTAAAGAACCTAAGAAAACCCTAGAGTCAAACTCTATTTTATATGGTGAGAAACCATTCATCCATATAACCAAAGTTAACTATAAAAAGAACCATATCCATTTTAGTTACTTTAATAATGTATTAAGGAGAGTTATAGAAGTCTATTGGTAGAAAATAAAACCAATTCTCAAGTCCATAGTAACTAAAGGAGAATAAAAACTATTAAGCAAATAACCACCTTATCATGGGTAGGGGAGATTAAACCCTAACCAATGCAATATGGTGTCATCCCATATCTATAACCTGGAACTATATCTCAACCCTAGTTTGTGCATCACTTGGGTGATCACACATAAAACCTAAACCGCAATTAATCTTCAACCCATGTGTCCTTAGGTAAACAACATTTGAACCCTAGATTTGCACATTAATTAAATCTTACTTTTTTTTGCAAAATTGAATTGTATTTAAGTTTGTCTATAATAGCAGTTACAATGTTTCTATTTTCTTTCGATGCAGGTTTCATATAATTAACTGGCTAGAATATCACTTGTGCCTTTATGTTGCAAGTTTTCTTAAACGGGTCACTGCCACCTTTCCGCCGCCATATCCGTTTTCCAGGACTGGGCGGCCACCTCCAAGACCTAAATTGTCATCGCATTATCTAACAAGTCACCTAGGCCTCCTTCCTTATAATTTTTTGTATTGTTAAGAGATATATTATTGGTGATTGTTACTTCAAGTTCTGTTGGAAAATATGAGTGGTAATAGTCCTTCATGCTCTGCAATGTAGATGGTTGATGTAATTGACATAAAGCTCATTTCTTACGAGTGGAGTTGATTCGGGGGGGGGGGGGGCTGCGATGACCATCATCACTACATCAACAAGAAAGGTATCTATTTTGTCCACTTAAAATGTGTTATGTGACTGCTATATGAATGGTGTCCACTTTATTTTCAGGGGTCAACAATAAAGGGTCCCAGTCTATTTCAGGTTGAGAGTAATAAAACAAGCCGAGATGTAAAAGGCTCGTTTTTAGGTGTTAGGGTTGTGTTGCGTCGAGTCATGGTTTGTTTCGGTTGCAGCTCGAGGACGAGCTGCATGTCCAGGTGGGGTGTAGTGTTAGAGTACGTCATGGGCCTAGGCCCGTTAGTCTTATGGTTTGCTTAGGGGTCAAGTAAGTCTTGCTTGGGAGTCAAGTAAACCTCTCTATATATGGAGAGGAGATGTATCAATCTAATCAAGCAAGAATTAAGAAGGACATCCCTTCCCTCTTGCCACCGGCCGTGGGCAAAAGGCCCCCGGCCGGACTTCTCGCGCCCTCGCAGCCCTCTCTCTCCTCCCAAACCCTAGCAGTCACATAACAAAATGGAATCTAGATAGGAAAATTTTAGGGTGGGAATGTAAACACGATAAGCCATACATTACACTGTAGTGTTTCAGTTGTTGTTTCTGATCCGTTTGTCAATTTGGTAATGGTGCAATATTTTTTAATGATTGCAGTACAATATGTTCATTGAAATACCTATATGAAGTGTAATTTCTTTTCCATATGTTGCTCGGTGGGAAATGGTGTTTAAGTTGGTATTTTACTAGAGAACTCCATATTCAACTATATCTTATTGCTCTGCCTCCCACACTTGTGGTTCCCTTTAAATTTTGTGTGCATTCTGAATCAAGTGTTTTGGAATCAGAGAAAAAGAAAATGTTGTGCAGTCTTGACTCCGGACATTCAGCAGCAGGACAGGGGCCTTGTACAATTTTTCTCTAAGTTACTGCTCAATTCAGTTGAATGAACCATGTAGTATTCCAAATTTCAAAAAAAAACCCATGCGTTATTCCAATTCCATGTATGTGCTTGCTGTCACATTTTCTCTAGCTGTATAATTTTCAAATGCTCCTCATTTTGAGCCCACTTCTTTTTTGCAGAATGCTTTGACTGATCCTGATGCACACCATCCATTACAAATACTGGAAACCACTTGCAGAAGATGTAAGCATTTCGATTTCCCTTTCATGGTCATTTTCCACCTATGGTTCATCCATGCTTTTGTTTTAAACACAGCAGCTTATCAGCACTATCCTCTAATACTGATTATTTAATGTAAACTTGCAGATGGGCACATCCGCTAGAATTGAGGAGTATCACCGAAAAAATAACCGTGTAAGTTCTTGTCCCAGAGCTATCATATCTTCTCACCCTGATCATGTCTAATATTTTGCATGCATCAACTATACTCTCTTTTAACAGAAGATTGGATGAAATATATGCAAGTCAAAATCTGCAAAAAATGGAGACACTACTTGTCAGAATTCTGCAAGTAATTAAATATGTAGAAAACAGCAACAGTACTTGTCAAAAGATGTATTTTGGTGAAAACCAAGACATCACGACGGGTTGCTGGAATATTGAATGCTGAATAGTTTGCAACTTGCTGATAGTGCCTTTGTGTGTGGACTTGCTCAAAGTGCTAGGAGGTTAGAATTCCATAATAGATTAGTTAGTATTAATCATTGTACCTAAAAAAGCACCACAAATAGATTATGCCCTTCTCCATTATACCTTTCGCAGTTGATGTGTTAGCTTCTCAAGAATTGGCTGTTTGTTGTGGTGACTTCTAACGAAGAAAATGTGGCATGTTTATTGTTATGACATCTAACAAAAAAAAAGTTCTAACTATAATCTGTACATGATCTAAACAAACTCTATTGTGAACATAATTTTCTCCATGGCTCTACTAAACGGAAGCGTGAACTCAGTTGGGACTTGGGAGAGCACTCGAAATATGCCGTTAGCCATGTCTCTCATGTAAAGACACATAAAAAGCTAGAGACTAAGTGACTAACAACTTGATCAGTACCATTCTCATATAATGGCTTCAGTGGAAAAAAAACACCGACTTTTACACGATCAAAGGAATATGACATTATTAAAACTGTTTTCCCGAAAATGTTTGGCTTCATAGATTATAGATGAACAAAAATAGATATTCTCGACGCTTAAAAAGAAAGCACCAACATAAAACAAGACACGGTGTTTTTGAAAAAAAAACCCGAAAATATATAATAGTAGCCGTAGCAACGCACGGGCATTCAACTAGTCTTCTTATATTTTGACATGCTAACAAACTTATCTTCTAATAACCTAGGAAGAAAAAGAGTGAGCAGGAAACAAACTCTACAAACTTATCCTAAAAAGGCACGCCGGCCTCCCTTCTCCGCCGCCGCTCCCTCCCTGCTCTCGCACGGGCGGCAGCCCAGCCCCCTCACCCGTACGACCCTGACGCGTCGCATTCCGCCCCCGTCTTCCTTACCGCGCCGCCGTGATCTCCCTTTGCACCTGGCGTTGAGCGTGACATCACGCTTGCGGCGTGCCAGACTTCGTCATGGCCCTCAACTTGACACACTTAAGCACAGACGGCTAGGGTCAGCATCCTCGACAACAAGGCGGCGGGGAAGATGCATGGAAGTCCATCCAGAAGCATTTCGACCAGCCACCTCCATCAGCAGAACTTCACGAAATGGGTCGGTAGGATTTGATTTTCTAAGAGCTTGTTTGACGGATTGGGTGAAAATCTCCTCAATAACGGTGGTGTTATATTTTTTACATTCAAGGGAAGTGTCTTCAACACCGAGAAACGAGGATGGAAATATTTTTTTTTCCATGGCTGAAATGATGGCGAGGTCCCCGAGTGGAGGGAGGTCATTTGCGACGCCGAGTGCATACCCTGATAGACTGAGGTAACACATTCATGCCAACGAGGAAGCCCGGTTCTACGCGAACGTGTGCGGCTGTTCGAAGATCTAGCCTACGCAAATGTGCACTCGGGCGAGAGGTGACGCGCTCGGAGCCGGAGGAGGTCACTTTCGCCAGGACCATGGACGACGATAAGGGCAGGCGCCTGCCCAAGGTACAACGGCCGGTTGGGTTGATTGATGATGCTGATGTTACGAAGCACCGTGCCAGTCTGATGGAGTTATCTGTGTCAACGTGGTTCCGCTGTGTCTCAGATCAAGTGCACCCTGTTTACAAGTCAAAGTATGCTTTGTTTAACTGAACCTTTTTTTGTTCATAATACTATTCAGGGTTTGAAGAGCATGGTTGGAAGGATTTTCCATTCAAGTGTTACAAGGTAATTGGTGATGTTCATGTCCATAGCTGTAGAGCATGCCTCTGGCGAGACAGATATTTCAAGGCAATTTAAAGAGCTATATGTTTGTTGGCGATTCTTATTGGGTTGTGCTTTAGAAACACTTTATTCACTTGATTCCATAATGTTTTCAGTCTGCTGATGTCGAACTGGAACAAAATTCAGTACTATGTATTGTGCGTAGTGCAATGCAAATTTCCCTCTAGAAAAAGTTCTCGCAGCAAACTTGCAATAATTAATATTTGTTGTTCCGACGACGCAAAAAAACGCTCTTGCGTCGCTCGACCTGGACGGCTCAGGAGCTAACCCTAGCGCCGCCAAGGAGCTCCCCGCCGCCGCTGCCGCCCCTCGCCGCCGCTGCCACCGGCCATCGCCGCGGTGGCGGCGGGCCCTGTCCCCAAAGGTGGGAAGGGGTCTTCTCGCCGTGGCTCGCGCGGGAGAATCGGTAGGCCGGGGCGGCGGCCCCGGGTCGGCTGGTGTTGGTGGCGGCGTGGCCTGCTGCTGCGGCCGCGCGAGCGGCGTGGTAGCGGCGCAACGGCCGGCGGTGCTGGTGGTCGCGGCGGAGGAAGTCTGCGGCGGCCTGGTGCGTGGCTGCTGGCGGCGGCACGGCGGGCCCGATCTGGGCTTGGCCTGGGCCGGTCGGGTAGTGGCCGTTGCGGGCGCTGCGTGGCTGCTGGCGGCCGGTCTTTGGGAAGGTGGTGGTGCGAGGCCGTGCGGGGCGGCGGCGCCGAGGGTGGCGGGCGCCGCCGGGCCGGATCTGGGCCCCGCGGGCCGGCTCCGGGCGTGGGTGGTCTGGGCGTCGCGGCTGGCTGGCGCGGGAGGCCCTGGCCGTGGTGGTGCTGCAATGGTGCTGGTGGAGTTCCGGGGGACGGCCCCGGGGCAGCGGCGAGGTGTTGGTGGGCAAGGTGGAAGAAAGTGGTCCGGTCTTGGGCACGAAGCAGGATGGCGCGACAAGTCCCGGGCTAACGACTTGTCTCGGTTGCTGGCCAGCCGGCAGCTGGCCGAGGCCGGCGATGGCGGCGGCTTCGGGCGCCGCTCCCTTGTTGAAG
Organism: Lolium perenne; assembly: GCF_019359855.2. Taxonomy (NCBI): domain Eukaryota; kingdom Viridiplantae; phylum Streptophyta; class Magnoliopsida; order Poales; family Poaceae; genus Lolium; species Lolium perenne. Next base: position 273,410,872 of record NC_067246.2, on the reverse strand, counting down.
GCATCCCCGAGGTGACGTTGTGGCTTCTTGTCTGGGTTTGCTCCGGGGAAATCCCTAGATCCACCGTGATCGGTCGATGATGGCGCGTGATGCACACGTCCGTTGGGAACCCCAAGAGGAAGGTGTGATGCGCAGAGCAGTAAGTTTTCCCTCAGAAAGAAACCAAGGTTATCGAACCAGTAGGAGATGAAGGCCACGTGAAGGCAGTGGCGGAGCGTGGGCAAAAAATAAGAGGGGGCGAATTTCATAGAAAACACAAACTAGGCACTAAAAATGGTCAAGTCACTGAACAGATACCTGGATAATTGGTGGCAGTGTCATGATGGGATATGTTTTATTATTAGTACATTTTTAGGGTGTATTCTTCAATAAAATGATGACATTTTTTAATGAAAAACAAGAGATTTACTCCCTCTGTTTGCAAATAAATGTCGCAAATTTGTCTACATGCACACGTCTAGAACTCTAGATTCATGCGTATCTAAAAAAATCTGCAGACACTTGTGTCCAAACGGAGGAATTATAATTTTGGTGCTCCAAAGATAAGAACATTGCTAATGACCAAAAGACATGCTCTTCGTTCCATTTTAGACTTGAAACCAGCAATTGCATCTTCATACCTAATCAAATAAATATGACAGGTTTGTTTGGCTGCTGCTATTCTTCGATAAAATTTGCATCGATACATCTAAATTTCAAAATTGCCTAATCTGAGCAGGGGCATCAAGCCATCAAGTGTATCCCAATCCTTATGAAATAACCAGAACCGAATTTACTAATCTGGATAGGGGCAGGGCATTGGCCGGTAGTGTGCAGTGGCCCAACATATCGGGGCGGAGCAGTAGCAGCACGTTAACTGGCCGAGCAGTCACATAGGATGGCCAAGAAGAAAGGCCTAGCGGTCAGCCATCAGGTCATGGATGCAGACTGAACCAGCAGGCATCCTCCTTTAATCGCTGCAGACTGGACGAGCTAAGCTAGTAATTTTCTGATAGGCTGGATCATGTGCAGTGATTATACCTAGTAAAGAGAAATTTGCACTTTGGAAGGGGAGGTCGTGGCCCAGTTTCGCCTCCACAGCCCTCCGCCCATGCGTGAAGGTTGTTGGTGAAGGAGTGTAATGCGGCGTAACACCAGAGATTCCGGCGCCAACGTGGAACCTGCACAATACAATCAAAATACTTTGTCCGAACTTAACAGTGAGGTTGTCAATCTCACTGGCTTGCTGTAAACAAAGGATTAAACGTATGGTGTGGAAAATGATGTTTGTTTGCAAAGAACAGCAAAGAACAATGATTGAAGTGGATTGTATTTCAGATGTAAAAGAATGGACCAGGGTCCACAGTTCACTAGTGGTGTCTCTCCAATAAGATAAATAACATGTTGGGTGAACAAATTACAGTTAGGCAATTGACAAATAGAGAGGGCATAACAATGCACATACATATCATGATGACTAATATGAGATTTACTTAGAGCATTACGACAAAGAACATAGACCGCTATCCAGCATGCATCTATGCCTAAAAAGTCCACCTTCGGGTTAGCATCCGCACCCCTTCCAGTATTAAGTTGCAAACAACAGACAATTGCATTAAGTATTGTGCGTAATGTAAACAATACAAATATCTTTAGACAAAGCATTGTTGTTTTATCCCTAGTGGCAACAGCACATCCATAACCTTAGAACTTTCTGTCACTGTCTCAGATTCAATGGAGGCATGAACCCACTATCGAGCATAAATACTCCCTCTTGGAGTCACAAGTATCAACTTGGACAGAGCCTCTACTACCAACGGAGAGCATGCAAGATTATAAACAACACATATATGATAGATCAATAATCAACTTGACATAGTATTCCATATTCATCAGATCCCAACAAACACAACATGTAGCATTACAATAAGATGATCTTGATCATGATAGGCAGCTCACAAGATCTAAACATGATAGCACAAGAGGAGAAGACAACGATCTAGCTACTGCTATGGACCCATAGTCCAAGGATGAACTACTCACGCATCAGTCCGGAGGTGGGCATGGTGATGTAGAGTCCTCCGATGATGATTCCCCTCTCTGGCAGGGTGCCGGAGGCGATCTCCTGAATCCCCCGAGATGGGATTGGCGGCGGCGGCGTCTCTGGAACTTTTCTCGTATCGTGGCTCTCGGTAATAGGGTTTTCGCGACGGAGAGAATAAATAGGCGAAGGGGCAGAGTCGGAGGAGTCCCGAGGGGCCCACCCCATACCTGGGCGCGCCCCCCTCTTGGCCGCGCCGCTAGGTGGTGTGGGGCCCCCTTGGCTCCTCTCCGTCTCTCCTTCGGTGTTCTAGAAGGCTCCGTGGAAAATAAGACCATGGGCTTTTGTTTCGTCCAATTCCGAGAATATTTCCTGTGTAGGATTTCTGAAACCAAAAACGGCAGAAAACAGGAACTGGTGCTTCGGCATCTTGTTAATAGGTTAGTGCCAAAAAATGCATCAAAATGATATAAAGTGTATATAAAATATGTGAGTATTGTCATAAAACTAGCATGAAACATAATAAATTATAGATACGTTTGAGACGTATCAGTCGATGGCGGCACTCTTGTGTCGTCTTCCCCCTTGAGGGCATCGATTTGGAGCTGCTTAGGTCGGAGGGACCCGTGTAAGTTGGATGGTGTTGGCGTCATGGGTTGCGTGGCGACGATGACAATGGTGAGCGGATGGGAGTTGCGGCATGTTCTTCGTCTCCCCTGCCGTGATGGTGAAGTTGGAGCTGCGAGGCGACTTGTGGCAACGATGTCACCTGGACCAAAGTAGGTATGGATTGTTCATACCTTATATATAAGATAACTTCACATATCCTAATATGTACTGATTTATGTGGAGAAGAACGAATGCATTCACAATCTCTTCATGCGTACAATCAGGTTGTCAAGATGATTATGTGGAGAATACTGAGAACTGAATATCTTACCTTCTACAAGTTGGAACTTCCTCATGCTACATGATGTAGATTTTGGGTCTTTATAAAATAACCATCTCTGGATGATGCCAGAAAAAAATCACAAAATTTATGTATACGGATTAAAAAAAATCAATGTTCCACATAAATTTTACACACAATATGAATCTCAGTGGCTATTTTCTATGTACCAAAATATTTACACGCATGCTATGTTTACATGTGTATAATGTGTCAATGTGAAGTGGCCATGGTGAAGCACGGGCGTTCAACTAGTCGACCTAAATATTTGGTTAGGTAACCAGCAAACTGATCATCATTAAATACTAGAGGGATTGTAAACTTGTTGTCAGCATTGAGCAGACTTGATTCGGTTATGGATTCATGAGATTGCGAAGTAGCCTTCATAGCCACACAATTTCATAACGTTGTGGTTATAATAACTGCAATATGCTATGTTAATTGGAATATAATGATGCAATTTTTTATTTTTTATTTTGTGATGGCCAACTTACCATGCTTTAATTGAAGAAATATGTTAGGCCTCTCACGGTCGTCAATATCTAGTTCCATGTCACGGTCACTATAGTCGAGTAGCTTTCATGTCTCCTTCTCCTCCTTTAAAAAGAAAATACTGAAATTTGTTATCCCTTTGGCCAGAAGACTAGGTGGATATAGAAGCTCCTCCAATGGCGAATGACGATTTTTTTAGGTCAAGCGAACTTTAAAGCATAATAAAGATTGGTGCAAAAAAATCAAAATTATAGCAAAACATTGATACTTTATCTGATATTAAGCCTAATCAATGAGTACAATGATAATGACAGCAGACTTAAATATAAGTAGAAGCTAAAAATTTACTGATAATGAAGCTTTAATGTTGTCTAGAAGCCTCGGACAATGGCAAAGGTCTATCTTCCTTTCTCTTGATGTACCACAATGGTCATAACATTTTCGCTCTAGTGTGTGCTTGCTTTAGAGTTGCTGCCACTTAAAAGTGGCCAAATATACATTGTCAAATCTGCAATTGAAAATTCATAAATTCACTAATAAGACACTAATGTTGTACCGAAATATAAAAGTTCAGAATCACTCTACCTTTACCCATCCCCCTTGCTGGCCTCTTCCTTTTCTTGTTCATCTCCATAGACTTTAATCTACAACGGCAATTACCGTCGGTTTGTCGCCCTGCGGGTCCATTTGGTTGTTATTCTCAAACCTACTTCTGCTTTCCAAAAGCAGAATGCTAACCAAACGCATATTTCTTACAACAGATTTTCTAAACGCAACCAGCTTCTCGCAGTGTATTTCCTGCAGCACCTTCGCACTTGCTTCCGGTGCGGTTAGATCAAACTTCTTATGAAAATCACCCACCATGCCACCGGCTAGTCATACCGTTTCGCCGTTCTTTTCTTCCGCGGCTGAGCAAAACTCTCCCGTTTCGGCTTCGTGGCAAAGTTCCCGGGGACCAATCGGCCTCCCCAGGGACGGAGCTCCCGTACAAGCGCTGGTGTCAGCTGACACCAGTGACTTCCACCGATTCATTTGATATTATTTAAGACTAACTGAATAGATAGAAATTTAAAAAATAAAATCCTTCGAGATGCCCATGCATTATGTTATCTAGTTTTAATGATAATTAGCAAACATGAATTTTGACTTTTTATGCAAAATGACGTCATGTTTCAGTAAAACTGGATTTCTGGTTGCATACGACCTCCAATGAAAATCTTTTTTATATGAAAATATATCTACACGAAATTTCCTATCAAAAAATTGAATTCGGCAAATTCAAAACAGAAACAGGACCTTTTCAGGTTTTAGAATTCGGGCAGAAATTACAAAAAAAAATAGTAGTGGCGCACCAAACCTAGTGGTGCGCCACTTGTAAGCATCCCGCCCACGAAATTCGAAATTTGGAGGCCAGCTGCCCTTAACCCCACCCTCCTCCTCGAACTCCTCCTCCCCTCCACTCCGGCCTCGGCCTCCTCCTACACTTCATCCTCATCCAACTCCTTCCTCCACTTCCTCCTCCTCCAACTCCTTCCTCCTCTTCCTCCAACTCTGGCCTCCTCCTCTACTACTTCTCCACTTCCTCCCTCCTCCAACTCGTTCCTCCTCCAACTCTTTCTTCCTTCCTCCTTGCTCCTTCTTCCTTCCTCCTTCCTCCTCTTTGTCCTCCACTTCGGCCTCCTCCTCCTCCTCTCTGGTCTCCTTCTCCAACGTCTCCAACTTCGGCCTCCTCCTCCTCCTCTCCTCCTTCTTATTCTCCTCCACTCCATCCTCACTGATGGCTAGGCTATGAGCATGAACATGAATGGGACAAATAATTTGAACAATAAAAAATCGAAAAAATAACGAGAAAAAAAATCGAAAAAATGTGCCAGATCCAGATCCAGATTTCCAATTTCAAATTTATAGTAGTGGCGCACCTCTATTTTGTACAGTGGCGCATCTCGACAAAATAGCAGTGACGTACCTGTGAGCTAGTAGTAGCGCACCACGTGGTGCGCCACTGCTAAGCCAGATAGCAATGGTGCACCACTGGTGCGCCACTGCTAACAAGTGTACCAGGGGCGTGATAGCATTGACGCACCTGGGTGCACCACTGATACCAAAAACCGGTGTGCCACTGATTGCCTGTTTTCTGGTAGTGGTTATGCCGGTTATAAAGGCCCCCCTATACGGGAACTCATCTTTGGCTCATAGGTGTAGATGCACCAATTGTCTAAAAAGTATATTTTAATATGTCTAAAAATTCCAAAAATAAATTCTGGGTGTACATCTTGACATTCTTTGTGCACACATTAAGTTTCGCAAAGAAGTGATATTTTTTATTGGCTGTGTAAGAATACAATTTCGGTGATTCAAAATAGCTTTTTACATGACATGTTTTTATTTTTTTTACATAGGCCACATAAAATGTCTTTGTAGAAAAGTTTTTAATTAGTTAGTGCTAAATTTACTTCATTAGATAGTGCTAATTTTTTTAATTAGTTCAAAAAATTGCACTAAGTAATGAAGCTGACACCAATGGCTTTCTCTCCTAGCTTCGCTGCTCCATGATACGGGGTGGCATTCACGTTCACACGACTCAACCCCACAATCAACAAGAGCGGTCCTGCTAACGTCAAATAGTGCCAAAACTTTGAAACGGTGTAGCCATTTTGTTGTTGCGATAAGTTATTCGATAAGACACTCATGGACCAAACTAGTCCACCACTTAGCCAATAATTCATGGCTGCAGGTGCAGGAAGATTCTGTGCTGAACATCGACTGCAGTGAGTGGTTTCTTCGTATCTACTACTTCAAGCCAAACACTTGTACATTCGACGTTAGCAGGACTACTCAGTCGTCACTCATGAATGTGCAGCCATAGAACGAAAAAACTGGTGTGGACTATCTTGAACTACCGTATTAATTAGAACATGTGTTGGATTCCAACGGGGGGCTTGTTCTTCCATTTATAAAGAACAACAAAATTATAAAATGGGTGGTCACACTTATTAGTCGATGCCAATTGCCAAAGCTAGTTGGTGCAGTCGTTGCGGCATCGCCACTGGTTGTTGATATCATGACATGATTGTCGTTGGTTTGAAGGCCGTATCCGAAAACCTTAGAAACAAGACTTCATCATGCATTGGGTGGAGTTGCATATATGTCGCGCGGCTAGACGGGCACGCAGATGCAGAAGAGCTTTTGGCGACGGCGATGGGAACCTAACCTAAATATCAGTATTTTGCTTCTCTCCCGACACGCACGTTTGAAGGTGTAGGTGCTGAACTGAACCGGAGCCAGGAGATCTCAACTCCCTCATCTGAAAGTGTAATTGTGATGTCCACCTTCTGCTTAGCCCCTTCTACGGCGTTGCAGCCCGTGGTTGTTTCAGATTGGCCCATCTGAACTGAACGAAATAGCTAGCAAAAGAGTCGTCAGTTAACTCACACCGTCAGACCATGATTTGCCGACCACATTCTCTTGTGCTACTTCTCGTCGATTGCCACTCCTCTCTGCAGAATCACAACAACAACATTTCCTCAGCACGAAACCATAACTTAAATAGGAGTGAAGAGCTCCACATGGATCACAGCGGGGGGTGACAACTGGCCGAGCTAGCCGCCATCAGCGTGTGGCAAAACATTATGAACAATCAGAAAAAGTTAAGAGAAGGTTTGTTTAGTACAAGTAGTACACCCGCTTCTGCTTTGTACAGAACTTGATGGATTTTAAATTTGCCCCATGAGAGATGCCTTCAGATCTCCATCATTTCTGGAGTTTCTGCGTGCTAGTGTGCCCCCTCAATTATGATACTAAAATAAGAGCTAGATGCCAATTGCATCTTGAGATTGTACACAAGATATAATATTTAAGTGCTTTCCTGTGCAGAAAGTCCATTATACAGTGCTGATATGTGGCAATGCTTTTCATAGTGGCAAGTGTCAAAAAATTGTACGGTTTGTTCACGCATGCTGAACCGATAGGGAAGATCGGGTAGGCGGGTGATGAGATGAAGAATGTACTTAGTTTTTTTTTTTTTTGAAACCATCACTACAGGAAACGCACAAGGTGCCGACGCCAGAACCTGTGCCGACCGCTAAATATTGGGGCCGTTAGCACAGGGACAGTTCCGGCCAGGCCATCAGGCAAGCCATCGGCACATAAAGGTCTGTGCCGACGGCAACCGTCGGTATAGTTTCAGCCGTCGATACAACGTCTTCATCCTAACGGCGTGGTAAGTGTCAGCCCTGTGCCGACGGCATAGCTATTTTTCATGATACCACATTAATCTTCAAAAAATCGTAACTAAAAAAGGAAAGGACGTACCCAGTGCTAAGAGCTCCCGCACTGTGCGGGGTCTGGGGAAGGTGTTAGTGGCAAGCCTTACCCTCACGAAGTGCAATGTGAGGAGACCGCGACTCGAACCTGGGACCTCTTGGTCACAGGCGGTGAGGCTCTACCGCTGCACCAGGCCCGCCCTTCTCAAAAAATCGTAACTAAATCATTATAATTCAGAAAAATATAAATAATATATCAAAATTTTCAAAAAAAAAAATATGATTTATCTTTGAAAAATATCAAACTTGGAATATTGCAAACACCTCAAAAGAACCTTCGGAATAATGAGCTATCATGTCTGATGTTTCTTGGTTTTCATGCCGAACAACCAATGTTATGGCTAGAATCGTTCGCATAGTTTGTGATAATATGTCCATATTGTGCACACATGTGCATCTTGGGATGTCTTACAATGTAGCGGGAGGAAGTTTTCCTTTTAATCGCACAAAAAAGCCATTTCCCATTTTTGAGATGCCGAAAACGAGGGTTTTGTGAAGCAACCACCAAATTAAAATTTCACATTGGTACACCTAAGATGGACAATTTCTCAACCGGTGTATCTGAACCTTTCCGTCCACCCCTCGTGAAAAAGACAAATTCATATCGAATCGGTAGGAGGCCGGCCAGATTTGAACTACAGATACATGATATAATTCTCAAGATTTAAATAATTTTTAGGTTCACAACATGCTATTTCATCAGAGATTCAGTACAAGTTTAGCGAGGCTCAGCCCGGGCAAAGGATCTTCATGCCCACCGTTTTGAATATAGTTTGAAACGGGCATACCAAATTTAAAAACGATCCAAACAATGTGAAACCTTCACGTGGTGTCATATTATGTGCATAGTTGCAAGAAAAAATATTAAACTTGGAAAACTAAAAACATCACAAAAAATCCTTCACAAAATGAGGTATCACGTCCGAGGTTTCATGGCATTTAGGTCAAACGACCAATGTTATGGATAGAATCGTTGCATAGTTTGTGATAATGTGCTATATTATGCACACATGTGTATCGTGGGATGTCTTACAATGTTGCAGGAGGAAGTTTTCCTTTTTATCGCACGATAAATCCATTATCTATTTTCAGGTGCCGAAAACGGGGTATTTTGTGAACCAGCCATCAAATTAAAGTTTCACATTGGTACCAACACATATTAAAAAAATACTAGACCACCTAATATGGAAAATTTCTCAACCGGTGTATCTGGAACCTTTCCATCCACCCCTCATGAAAAAAGACAAATTCCTGCCAAATCGGGGGGAGGCAGGCCAGATTTGAACTACATGTACATGATATAATGCTCAATATCTTTTTGTAAAAGTCATTTTTAGATTCACAACATGCTATTTCATCGGATATCTAGTGCAAGTTTAGCGAGGCTCAGCCCCAGGCAAAGGATCTTCATGTCCGTCGTTTTGAATGTAGTTTGAAACAGGCACAACAAATTCAAAAATGATCCAAACAATGTGAAACCTTCGCGTGGTGTCATATTATGTGGCACAGTTGCAAGGAAAAATATTGAACTTGGAAAATTGCAAACATCACAAAAAAATCCTTCACAAAATGAGCTATCACGTTTGAGGTTTCATGACATTTAGGTCAAACGACCAATGTTATGGATAGAATCGTCGCATAGTTTGTGATAATGTGACCATATTGTGCACACATGCGCATCTTGGGATTTCTTACGATGTTGCAAGAGGAAGTTTTCCTTTTCATCGCACGAAAAAACCATTTTCCATTTTTGAGGTGCCTAAAACGGGGTATTTTGTGAAGCGACCACCAAATTAAAGTTTCAAATTGGTACCAACACATTTTTCAAAAATACTAGATCACCTAAGATGGAAAATTTCTAAACCGGTGTATCTGGAACCTTTCCAGCCACCCCTCATGAAAAAGGAAAATTCCTGCCAAATCGGTAGGATGTTGGCCAGATTTAAATTACAGATACATGATATAATGCTCAAGATTTTTTGCAAAAATAATTTTTAGGTTAACAACATGCTATTTCACCAGAGATTCAATGCAAGTTTAGCGAGGCTCAGCCCCGTGCAAAGGATCTTCATACCCGTTGTTTTGAATATAGTTTGAAACGGGCATAATTAATTTAAAAACGATGAAAAAATGTGAAACCTTCACGTGGTGTCATAGTATGTGTTATAGAAGCAAGGAAAAATATTAAACTTGGAAAATTCAAACATCAGATTTTTTTTTACAAAATAAGCTATCACGTTCGAGGTTTCATGTCATTTAGGTCAAACGATCAATGTTATGGATAGAATTGCGGCATAGTTTGTGATAATGTGTGCATCTTTGGGATGGCGAACAATGTTGCAGGAGGAAAAGTTCATTTTCATCGCATCAAAAAGCTATTTTCCATTTCTAGAGTCTCAAAAAGGGGTGTTTTGTGAAGCAACCACCAAATAAACTTTCACAATGGTACCACTCCATTTAAAAAAATACTAGACCACCTTAAATACACAATTTCCCAAACGATGAATCTTAAACATTTTCGCCCACTCCTCGTGAAAAAGACAAATTCCTACTGAATCTGTAGGAACTTAGTCAGATTTGAGCTGTAGGTACATGATCTAATCCTCATGATTTTATGGAAAAATCATTTTTAGATTCAAAATATGATATATATATATATATATATGTATGTATATACTATATTTGGATTCCTCTCATTTTTCTGATCGATTTAGACATATTATTTGTCAAATTCTGATTTACAGATTTAAAGATATTAATTATTCCATATTAAATATAAAAGGAAAAAATAAAATCATTTTATTATCATTTGAATTAAAGATTAATATACTTATTCATTGTAGTTTATGTAGGTAATTGGCTGGAATTCAAAAAAAATAAAGATGTGCAACATCAAGAAATAGGGGTTAATAGGATTGATATGGTAGTATTATCAACAAGGTGTCATTTCTTTCATAGAAGTTAGTTCAGAAGGAACAAAAAATTTAAGCGTGCTAAAGGTAGAGAAGTTAAGCGTGCTAAGAGTGGAGTAGTGTGAGGATGGGTGATTGACCGGAAAGTTTAACCATGAGTGAAATTTTACCTAATATTAAGTGTAGTTAGAGTTAAAATGGTCCTTTTGACAGATTAAAAAATTGGGAAAAATATAATTCTTTTTGAAAAATATTTCGAGCCAGAATTGCCAAACTGCGTTATTTCTATGCCAACGACCAGTCTGTGCCGACGACAACTGAGTCTGTGCCGAGAATGTATTGTGCCGATGGCGAGGCAGCCGTCGGCACAGGGTTATGCCGACGCCAATTCTAGTTGTGCCGACGTCATGGCGGCCGTCGGCACCTTAACTAGTTCCGTAGTGCATCATATATTAAGTCTTCAAGCTATCTCATTAGGGGTGATTATTTAGAAGTGAAACGTTTTGCCTTAAATGGTCTTGTGTATATTAAGTTGGCAAGGAAACCTTAATCTGTCTTCATCCCTTTGCAAGGGTTTTGCATGTTTGCATTTTATCAACAGTATTATGCATTGTTTTTGGCCTTGCTTCTTTCATAAATCGGGCCAGTCTCTTGTGTGTAAAGGTGCAGGAGCTTCCTAGTTGGCTCCCTTCTTTCCTCTCGCGACCCGCGCCACCCCCCGCGGCGGCCAGGCCACGCACCCCCACCTCCAGCCTCCCCTCCCTTGCTGGCTCCTGCCGCCGCCATCGGCGTGAGCCGCCGGGCCTTTCCCGGGCGGTGCCGGCGGTGCCGGGATTGACTTTACCCGCCGCGTGGACGGGGGCGCGGGGGCCTCAGGCCGGCGGCGGTGGACTCAGGATGATGATGGTCTGGTGCGGCAGCATGGTTTTCGCGCGTCGGGTGGCTCGGAGATGTGGCGGCGTCGCCGTTGGCGCGGGCCTGGCGCGGTCGGGGAGTTCGCGGTGGTCCCTGCTCCGCCCAGCTCTAGGCCAGTTTGCGCCCCATCTGGGCTGGATGGGCCGTAGCCCCCCTGGTCGGCGGCGATGCTCTTGGGACGTGGTGGTGGCAGGGGTGGTGGCAGCGCTACGGCCGGCTTGCTGCAGCTTGGCGGTGCGGGCTTAGCGGGCCAGCTGGGCCTGGTTGGCCCGTGCTGCCATGTCCGGCCAGCTCCCGCGAATGCGGTGGAGGTTGTTCCCTCCCGCTAGGCTACGGTGCTGCTTCCCCCGGCCTGCTGCCTTCTGACACCTCATCTTAGGCCCTGCATCGAGGACCACAGGGAGATGGCGAGGATGGCCTCAAGACCGTGGTGGCGTATGCTTGTGGGCGGAAGGTTGGGTGGAGCACTTCGGATTGAACAGGATGGTGGTGCTGGGGTTGGGAGAAATCCATGTTGGCTCTGCCGGCACCGACACGGTGACGCCTAAGGGCGCCGCCTTGCCTTCCTGGAGGGTGTCGGGTGTACCCGTGCCCAATCCCCTTTGTGCACCGGGGGAAACCCTAGGATAAGTACGGATAGCAGCGGCATCGACGTCGTTCTCCTTGTTGAAGGTGATGTTTGGTATGCGGCGGTTCGGAGTGCTAGGAGCGTGGTAGGACTTTTTCGAAAGGCGCAGCGGTGGCGGGTCATCCTCGTTCTTGTCGAACTGCAGGTGTTGGCATTCTTTTTCTTTTTTCTCTTTTTCTGCTGTTTCCTTTGGGATTGGTTATGCTGCGGCTCCAGCGTACTTGTTGTATCGTGGTTGCTATATTTATATAGCGGGACGAAAGTCTATTTTGAGGAAGAGCTTCCTGGTTCCTGCCCTCTTGACAAGAAGAAAACCTTTAGCATGTGCAGTCATTGCGTTCACTAACTCGTCAGGACCTGATTGAAACCCTAAGTAAAGAAATGCCATTTTGTCACAGAGAAAAAAAAGAGGCCAAGAAACTACCAAGACTAGAGAATATGGAGTCTTTCACAATCTCGTCTGACCCAGCCGGTGCGATTATTGTAGGCAATTATTGCCTCGTCTGCTTTCGCAGCACCTGAAGTGTGTAGCCATGACATTGGCTTCTCGCGAGACCAGGCATGCTCCAACTGCACCTTCAGCAACTCACCTAAACTGCAAGGAAGATTCTCCCCAGCTCCAATAATTGCCCATATAAAACCCCCAATCAGGGACAGAAAAGAATTGAAAAAGATGGGGCATGATCGCAACGATCCCCGAACAATGGCCATTCGTCTCCCTGCTCGGAGCTACTGCGTGCATTTCAGTGTCAGCTTCTTCTGCAAAAACGTGCGGCATTTCGATTCCTCTGTCAGCTGTGTGTGGCCAGGAGATTGCTGATAGGAGGACCTCCTCCTATGACATAAGCAGTTACGTCGGATTCTTGAACCTGATTCGACGCAGCCCTGAAACTTTGCATCTGAAGTTCTTATCTTCTGAATCTTTGGAAGATACAACATCGACTGAAATTCAAACTGCGACGCTGTAATATCACAGTTGATTTAACAGATACATACAGGTGCCACTTGCACCTTGGCTGGCAGGCGCAAGAATCTAAGAAAACCGAGTACCTATCAACATTGCATGAGGACAAATGAAAAACTAAGCCCAGATCACACAAGTCCCACTGCTGAACTGCCGCTGTCCAGCTCGCACCCGGGGTAGCTCCTTCCTGAAGCTTCCATCCCGATGCGCCACCACCAATAATGCAGCCTGCCCTGTCTCGTTGACACTAGGCAGGCAGAACGCGGCGAAAGTTCATTCAGAGATAAATACTCCGTCCGTGCGGTAGTGCAGTGCACCCAACCTACAGCTCCCTACGAATGGCCACACTCGCATTCCGTGTATCTCTTGAGCCAGTTTGGTTACCTGTGGATGCCCTTTCTTGTATCCAACGGGCTAAAAATCGGTAATTTGGTTGCCTAACTCGTTTCTAAATCTCGGCTCGCATGTTTTTTAAATCATATTTTTGCCTGCATGTGGAGGAACACTCGATTTCACCGTTTTCAACGAGTCAAGCTTTGCACGGTCGAAAAGGGGAAAGTTGTACCCCATCCAGGTCGGAGATGACGTGAGCTCACACACATCTCCGAAAAGTCGATGGGAGAAATTTCGTCACCTCCCGTCGACTGATGTCGCCTATGTATGACGTATCACCACTCGGCTCACCGTCAAACGCCGTGCCACCATATCTCCCCATTCGACCTCTTCGTCCCGGTGAGGAGTTTCACCAACGAGCAGGTAAGCAGCGTCATCTACCTCGATCACTATAGGACGACGGCGGCAAGCGGTCTCTCATCTTCTTTGAGATCTTAGCTGCCTTCTCCGCTCCTCAAATGGGGGTGAGTACTTCAAACCCTAGGTAGCTACGATCTTCAAGCATGTAGTAGATCTAAATAGAGGATTCGATAGATCTATGGCCGGACGTGTGTCTCGTATTGCTTGTCACTAGTGATTGATGTGCATAATGTAGAGATAGATTGAAAATTTTGTGGCCATACGTTAGGTTTTACTTAGTTTTTAGTGTATCCGACGGCACGATAATGTTAATGTGTAGCACGTTCTTCTTTAGCTACTTAATTATTGCTCATGTGTACAAGTGTAGATGTTGATTATGTACGCCGATGTTGTAGATTTGACAAAATCTTGCTTACAAGGATTGATCCTACATTGTGTACATCATGTCGATGTTGTAGTTCTTGTTATCCTTTAGAAGGTTCTAATTCTAATTAAGCAATGTAGGTCTATACCCAGGCTCTGCTCGTTACCCATGACATTCCCTCATTTGTTCCCGAGACCCAGGACAAATCCCCCTCATTTCTCTTCTCGATTAAGAATGATCAATGTCATTCTCTAGTCTACCGAGTTGCTGATGCTCATGTGTCCGCGGGATGCACTGATGTTGTGGGCACGTGGCATGTGTTCTATTGTAGTGGACCAAGATCACAATCTTTCTGCTACCATGCTAGATAGGAATAGGGTAATCAAGGCATGTAAAGCCCACAACACATACAACTTGAAGGGGTGAAGGGAGCAATGAAGTGGCCTCCACTCATGTCCACCTTTGTGCTCAAAAAGATGTGTGACATCATCAAGAGTGGCATGAGGACGGAAACGGGGTTCAAGAAGGTGCACTTGAATAGTGTTGCAAATAAGGTGTTCGAGTTCTATGGCTTAGAGGTGTCCTCACTGTAGGTCTACAAACATCTACACAAGGGGAGAACATGTAGAATTATGTCTCCAAATTGAGAGACCTGCACGGTGTGTCTTGGTACTAAGACATGTTTCCAATCATAATCATGGAAGATGAGCACTAGAGAGGTCGTGTCGTCTGAAATGAGTTCACCTTCACCATTATCGTGGAGGATGAGCACTAGAGAGGCCATGTCTCGGTACTAACACATGTTTCCAATCATAATCGGTCACATTTCCTAGTTCTTCCAATCTACCACTACTAACAAGCTACCACTTCCCCATCATAGGCTCACCCCAAGCATGCCAAGTTCATGAAGCAGCCAGTCGCCAACTACAACCAATCGAGTAGATCTTCACATTTGGCCTTCTAACCGGCAGGTATATCATGGGTTTCAATGAGCCCATCAGTACACACTGTGTTTACTACATATAGAACAGGAGTCCCACAGCCACCTCCTCGTCCTGAAACCCTAACCCGCCGCCTCCCTCTCCCGCCCCCCTCTCGGACGGCGGCGGAGGCTCCTCCTCCCCCCGCGTCCCACAACCACCCGTCGCCCTCAGCTACTGCCGGCCGCGGCTCCAAACCCAGCGCTGGCCTCGGCCCTGGCCCCCGTGCCTCGGCCCCGGCCATGGCCCCGGTCCCCTCCTGGCTCTGGTGGTGGTGGCGGCACCCCCTCCATCGAAACGATGAGGGGGAGAAGAGGGTTTCTGCGGTGTTATTTGATACGTCTCCGACGTATCGATAATTTCTTATGTTCCATGCCACATTATTGATGTTATCTACATGTTTTATGCACACTTTATGTCATATTCGTGCATTTTCTGGAACTAACCTATTAACAAGATGCCGAAGTGCCGATTCTTTGTTTTCTGCTGTTTTTGGTTTCAGAAATCCTCGTAAGGAAATCTTCACGCAAATGGACGAAAACAAAGCCCAGCGGCCTAATTTCGCACGAAGCTTCCGTAAGTCCGAAGGAGAGACGAAGAGGGGCCACGGAGGGCCACACCCTAGGCGGCGCGGCCCCCCCCTTGGCCGCGCGGCCCTGTGGTGTGGGGCCCCCGTGCCGCCTCTTGACCTGCCCTTTCGCCTATAAAAAGTCTCCGTGACGAAAACCCCAGACCGAGAACCACGATACGGAAAACCTTCCGAGACGCCGCCGCCGCCGATCCCATCTCGGGATCCAGAGATCGCCTCCGCACCCTGCCGGAGAGGGGAATCATCTCCGGAGGACTCTACGCCGCCATGGTCGCCTCCGGTGTGATGTGTGAGTAGTCTACCCCTGGACTATGGGTCCATAGCAGTAGCTAGATGGTTGTCTTCTCCCCATTGTGCTATCATTGTCGGATCTTGTGAGCTGCCTAACATGATCAAGATCATCTATCTGTAATTCTATATGTTGCGTTTGTTGGGATCCGATGAATAGAGAATACTTGTTATGTTGATTATCAAAGCTATGCTTATGTGTTGTTTATGATCTTGCATGCTCTCCGTTACTAGTAGATGCTCTGGCCAAGTAGATGCTTGTAACTCCAAGAGGGAGTACTTATGCTCGATAGTGGGTTCATGCCTGCATTGACACCTGGGACAAAGTGATGAAAGTTCTAAGGTTGTGTTGTCTTTGTTGCCACTAGGGATAAAACATTAGTGCTATGTTCAAGGATGTAGTCACTAGTTACATTACGCACCATACTTAATGCAATTGTCTGTTGCTTGCAACTTAATACTGGAGGGGGTTCGGATGATAACCTGAAGGTGGACTTTTTAGGCATAGATGCAGTTGGATGACGGTCTATGTACTTTGTCGTAATGCCCAATTAAATCTCACTATACTCATCATGATATGTATGTGCATGGTCATGCTCTCTTTATTTGTCAATTGCCCAACTGTAATTTGTTCACCCAACATGTTGTTCGTCTTATGGGAGAGACACCTCTAGTGAACTGTGGACCCCGGTCCAATTCTCTTTCTTGAAATACAATCTCTTGCAATCTTGTTCTCTTGTTTTTCTGCAAACAATCATCTTCCACACAATACGGTTAACTCTTTGTTACAGCAAGCCGGTGAGATTGACAACCTCACTGTTTCGTTGGGGCAAAGTATCTTGGTTGTGTTGTGCAGGTTCCACGTTGGCGCCGGAATCACTGGTGTTGCGCCGCACTACATCTCGCCGCCATCAACCTTCAACATGCTTCTTGACTCCTACTGGTCCGATTAAACCTTGGTTTCTTACTGAGGGAAACTTGCCGTTGTGCGCATCACACCTTCCTCTTGGGGTTCCCAACGGATGTGCCAACCACACGCATCAAGCAAATTTCTGGCGCCGTTGCCGGGGAGATCAAGACACGCTGTAAGGGGAGTCTCCACTTCTCAATCTCTTTACTTTGTTTTTGTCTTGCTTAGTTTTATTTACTACTTTGTTTGCTGCACTAAATCAAAATACAAAAAAATTAGTTGCTAGTTTTACTTTACTTGTTATCTTGTTTACTATATCAAAAACACAAAAAAATTAGTTTACTTGCATTTACTTTATTCATCATGTTTCCTTTTAATTTTACCACAAAAAGCATACCGGTAGGACATGGGTCTATAGTTGGGAGAAATAATATAGAAGAATTTTTCAATCATGTTAGTACAATTGAAAATTTTGAAGATAGACACTTGGTAGACCTTGCGCCTACTTATGAAATTGCTGCTGCGCATTTAGTTCGCTTGTTGGAAACTAAATTTGTTAATCTTAATCCTATAATCCAACACATGTTCTTCACACTTGGTGATATGGAAGAAGGGGAAAAGAAAGATTTTGTATTAGAAACCCTTCTTAGAGAATTTGGTGGTCTAGCAAGAGAAGCTAGAAAGGTATTTGCTAAATTTAATATGCTTGGTTCCCCTACTAATTTTGTTAGTCTCCTTGAAAAGATGGATATGGATAGAATAAGATTCACTAATAATATTGATGATGGAGGGGAGATCAAAGCACCAATACCATGTAAGCTCCTAGCTATGAATGATGCACTAGAAAATAACTATGCTTGGCTTGTTCCTGAAAATTTGTTTGATGAGAGTAGCACGCCTAAGACTAATGAAAAGGGAGATGCTGAAACTTATGTATCTAATATACTATGCCTGGTTGAGAAAAGCCCACACCCCGCTGTAGAAGTACCACCCTTTGATAATACTTGATACACACTTTCTGCGCCTAGCTGAAAGGCGTTAAAGAAAAGCGCTTATGGGAGACAACCCATGTTTTTACCTACAGTACTTTGTTTTTATTTTGTGTCTTGGAAGTTGTTTACTACTGTAGCAACCTCTCCTTATCTTAGTTTTGTGTTGTGTTGTGCCAAGTTAAGCCGTTGATAGAAAAGTAAGTACTAGATTTGGATTACTGCACAGTTCCAGATTTCTTTGCTGTCACGAATCTGGGTCCACCTCCCTGTAGGTAACTCAGAAAATTAAGCCAATTTACGTGCATGATCCTCAGATATGTACGCAACTTTCATTCAATTTGAGCATTTTCATTTGAGCAAGTCTGGTGCCATTTTAAAATTCGTCAATACGAACTGTTCTGTTTTGACAGATTCTGCCTTTTATTTCGCATTGCCTCTTTCGCTATGTTGGATGAATTTCTTTGATCCACTAATGTCCAGTAGCATTATGCAATGTCCAGAAGTGTTAAGAATAATTGTGTCACCTCTGAATATGTCAATTTATATTGTGCACTAACCCTCTAATGAGTTGTTTCGAGTTTGGTGTGGAGGAAGTTTTCAAGGATCAAGAGAGGAGTATGATGCAACATGATCAAGGAGAGTGAAAGCTCTAAGCTTGGGGATGCACCCGGTGGTTCACCCCTGCATATATCAAGAAGACTCAAGCGTCTAAGCTTGGGGATGCCCAAGGCATCCTTCTTCATCGACAACATTATCAGGTTCCTCCCCTGAAACTATATTTTTATTCCATCACATCTTATGTGCTTTTTCTTGGAGCGTCGGTTTGTTTTTGTTTTTGTTTTGTTTGAATAAAATGGATCCTAGCATTCACTTTATGGGAGAGAGACACGCTCCGCTGTAGCATATGGACAAGTATGTCCTTGGTTTCTACTCATAGTATTCATGGCGAAGTTTCTCCTTCGTTAAATTGCTATATGGTTGGAATTGGAAAATGATACATGTAGTAATTGCTATAAATGTTTTGGGTAATGTGATACTTGGCAATTGTTGTGCTCATGTTTAAGCTCTTGCATCATATGCTTTGCACCCATTAATGAAGAAATACATAGAGCATGCTAAAATTTGGTTTGCATATTTGGTTTCTCTAAGGTCTAGATAATTTCTAGTATTGAGTTTGAACAACAAGGAAGACGGTGTAGAGTCTTATAATGTTTTCAATATGTCTTTTATGTGAGTTTTGCTGCACCGGTTCATCCTTGTGTTTGTTTCAAATAAGCCTTGCTAGCCTAAACCTTGTATCGAGAGGGAATACTTCTCATGCATCCAAAATACTTGAGCCAACCACTATGCCATTTGTGTCCACCATACCTACCTATACTACATGGTATTTTCCGCCATTCCAAAGTAAATTGCTTGAGTGCTACCTTTAAAATTCCATCATTCACCTTTGCAATATATAGCTCATGGGACAAATAGCTTAAAAACTATTGTGGTATTGAATATGTAATTATGCACTTTATCTCTTATTAAGTTGCTTGTTGTGCGATAACCATGTTTACTGGGGACGCCATCAACTATTCATTGGTTGAATTTCATGTGAGTTGCTATGCATGTTCGTCTTGTCTGAAGTAAGGGCGATCTACACTAAGTTGAATGGTTTGAGCATGCATATTGTGAGAGAAGAACATTGGGCCGCTAACTAAAGTCATGATCCATGGTGGAAGTTTCAGTTTTGGACAACAATCCTCAAATCTCAAATGAGAAAATTATTAATTGTTGTTGAATGCTTAAAGCATTAAAAGAGGAGTCCATTATCTGTTGTCTATGTTGTCCCGGTATGGATGTCTAAGTTGAGAATAATCACAAAGCGAGAAATCCAAATGAGAGCTTTCGCCTTAGACCTTTGTACAAAGCGGCATAGAGGTACCCCTTTGTGATACTTGGTTAAAGCATATGTATTGCGGTGATAATCCAGGTAGTCCAAGCTAATTAGGACAAGGTGCGGGCACTATTGGTACACTATGCATGAGGCTTGCAACTTATAAGATATAATTTACATGATGCATATGCTTTATTACTACCGTTGACAAAATTGTTTCATGTTTTCAAAATCAAAGCTCTAGCACAAATATAGCAATCGATGCTTTTCCTCTATGAGGACCATTCTTTTACTTTCAATGTTGAGTCAGTTCACCTATTTCTCTCCACCTCAAGAAGCAAACACTTGTGTGAACTATGCATTGATTCCTACATACTTGCTTATTGCACTTATTATATTACTCTATGTTGACAATATCCATGAGATATACATGTTACAAGTTGAAAGCAACCGCTGAAACTTAATCTTCTTTTGTGTTGCTTCAATATCTCTACTTTGAATTATTGCTTTATGAGTTAACTCTTATGCAAGACTTATTGATGCTTGTCTTGAAGTGCTATTCATGAAAAGTCTTTGCTATATGATTCACTTGTTTACTCATGTCATATACATTGTTTTGATCGCTGCATTCACTACATATGCTTTACAAATAGTATGATCAAGATTATGATGGCATGTCACTCCAGAAATTATCTGTGTTATCGTTTTACCTGCTCGGGACGAGCAGAACTAAGCTTGGGGATGCTGATACGTCTCCGACGTATCGATAATTTCTTATGTTCCATGCCACATTATTGATGTTATCTACATGTTTTATGCACACTTTATGTCATATTCGTGCATTTTCTGGAACTAACCTATTAACAAGATGCTGAAGTGCCAGTTGCTGTTTTCTGCTGTTTTTGGTTTCAGAAATCCTAGTAAGGAAATATTCTCGGAATTGGACGAAATCAAAGCCCAGTGGCCTATTTTCTCACGAAGCTTCCAGAAGTCCGAAGGAGAGACGAAGAGGGGCCACGGAGGGGCCACACCCTAGGCGGCGCGGCCCCCTTGGCGCGCGGCCCTGTGGTGTGGGGCCCCCGTGCCGCCTCTTGACCTGCCCTTTCGCCTATAAAAGTCTCCGTGACGAAAACCCCAGTCTGAGAACCACGATACGGAAAACCTTCCGCAGACGCCGCCGCCGCCGATCCCATCTCGGGGGATCCAGTGGATCGCCTCCGGCACCCTGCCGGAGAGGGGAATCATCTCCCGGAGGACTCTACGCCGCCATGGTCGCCTCCGGTGTGATGTGTGAGTAGTCTACCCCTGGACTATGGGTCCATAGCAGTAGCTAGATGGTTGTCTTCTCCCCATTGTGCTATCATTGTCGGATCTTGTGAGCTGCCTAACATGATCAAGATCATCTATCTGTAATTCTATATGTTGCGTTTGTTGGGATCCGATGAATAGAGAATACTTGTTATGTTGATTATCAAAGCTATGCTTATGTGTTGTTTATGATCTTGCATGCTCTCCGTTACTAGTAGATGCTCTGGCCAAGTAGATGCTTGTAACTCCAAGAGGGAGTACTTATGCTCGATAGTGGGTTCATGCCTGCATTGACACCAGGACGATGTGAGAAAGTTCTAAGGTTGTGTTGTGCTATTGCCACTAGGGATAAAACATTAGTGCTATGTTCAAGGATGTAGTCACTAGTTACATTACGCACCATACTTAATGCAATTGTCTGTTGCTTGCAACTTAATACTGGAGGGGGTTCGGATGATAACCTGAAGGTGGACTTTTTAGGCATAGATGCAGTTGGATGACGGTCTATGTACTTTGTCGTAATGCCCAATTAAATCTCACTATACTCATCATGATATGTATGTGCATGGTCATGCTCTCTTTATTTGTCAATTGCCCAACTGTAATTTGTTCACCCAACATGCTGTTCGTCTTATGGGAGAGACACCTCTAGTGAACTGTGGACCCCGGTCCAATTCTCTTTACTGAAATACAATCTCTTGCAATCTTGTTCTACTGTTTTTCTGCAAACAATCATCTTCCACACAATACGGTTAACTCTTTGTTACAGCAAGCCGGTGAGATTGACAACCTCACTGTTTCGTTGGGGCAAAGTATCTTGGTTGTGTTGTGCAGGTTCCACGTTGGCGCCGGAATCACTGGTGTTGCGCCGCACTACATCTCGCCGCCATCAACCTTCAACGTGCTTCTTGACTCCTACTGGTCCGATTAAACCTTGGTTTCTTACTGAGGGAAACTTGCCGCTGTGCGCATCACACCTTCCTCTTGGGGTTCCCAACGGACGTGCCAACCACACGCATCATTATTCCATGGGAGGTGATGTAGCGCCGATGGAGGAAGCGAGGCGGCACGGCTACTAGGTCGGGGCCTGATGTCTACGTGAGCTTCTATTCTTGTAGACAGTGTTGGGCCTCCAAGAGCAGAGGTTTGTAGAACAGCAGCAAATTTCCCTTAAGTGGATCACCCAAGGTTTATCGATCTCAGGGAGGAAGAGGTCAAAGATATCCCTCTCAAGCAACCCTGCAACCACAAAGCAAGAAGTCTCTTGTGTCCCCAACACACCTAATACAATAGGTGCACTAGTTCGGCGAAGAGATAGTGAGATACAAGTAATATGGATGAGTGTGAGTGGTAATAGCAATCGGAATGAAATATAGCAGCGAGTAAACATTCAACAAAACAGTAAACAAACAATGATTCGATGCTTGGAAGCAAGGCCCAGGGATCCTGCTTTCACTAGTGGACACTCTCAACAATGATCACATAATAGGACTACTCTACACCCTCTTGTTGGATGATGAACACCATTGTGTAGGATTACACGAACCCTCAATGCCGGAGTTAACAAGCTCCACAATATTCAATGTTCATATTTAAATAACCTTAGAGTGTAAGATAGATCAACACAATCACACCGAGAACTAACATAGCATGCACACTGTCACCATCACACTATGAAGGAGGCATCGATCATATCAATACTTAACATAGCAATAGTTAACTTCATAATCTACAAGAGATCACAATCATAATCCACGCCAAGTACTACGCGATGCACACACTGTCACCATTACACCGCGGAGGAGGAATAGACTACTTTAATAACATCACTAGAGTAGCACATAGATAATATTCAACTTGATTACAAAGAGAGAGAGATGAACCACATAGCTACAGCGGAGCCCTCAGCCCCGGGGGTGAATTACTCCCTCCTCATCATGGAGGCAGCGATGGCGGTGAAGATGGCGGTGGAGACGGCGGTGGAGATGGCTCCGGGGGCAATTCCCCGTCCCGGCAGGGTGCCGGAACAGAGACTTCTGTCCCCCGAATTGGACTTTCGCGATGGCGGCGGCTCTGGATGGTTTTCTCTGTTTTCGTCGAACTGGTCGATGTTTTTAGGTCAGGGACGATTATATAGGCGGAGAGTCGGAGTCGGAGGGGCCACGGGGTGCCCAGGAGATAGGGGCGCGCCCCCCCTTTGGGCCGCGCCGGCCACCCTCCTGGGGCCCCTGGGGCCCACCTCTGGTCCTTCCCAGGTGTTCTGGAAGCTTCATGTATTTCTAAGATCTTCGGTGTTGATTTCGTCCGATTCCGAAAATATTTCCTTACTAGGATTTCTGAAACCAAAAACAGCAGAAAACAGCAACTGGCCTTTCGGCATCTCGTCAATAGGTTAGTTCCGGAAAACGCATAATAATGACATAAAGTGTGAACAAAACATGTCGATATCATCAATAATGTGGCATGGAACATAAAAAATTATCGATACGTCGGAGACGTATCAGGGCCTGAGGCTCTCCGTCGGTAGACATGGTGGTTTTG
The DNA here is from genome assembly GCF_019359855.2 of Lolium perenne. Classification (NCBI taxonomy): domain Eukaryota; kingdom Viridiplantae; phylum Streptophyta; class Magnoliopsida; order Poales; family Poaceae; genus Lolium; species Lolium perenne. Next base: position 273,387,066 of record NC_067246.2, on the reverse strand, counting down.
GTGGAGCGGTGGCAGCTTCTGCCCCTGTTCGGCGGTGGTACGCATGATCCGCGTCGTTGTCCTCTTCCTTGGTGATCCGGCAAGAGGGATTGGCGGCGTGGGGGCTGCTGATCTTGCTTTGTTTTTGGTGGTGGTCCTCGGGTTTCTCGCATGCGAGGATGAAGATCTTCCGGAGGCCAGTTTGCTTTGATCTGGCTGGAAAGATGAGCTCCAGAAAGCTCTGCTGGCGAATGGAATAGTGCATCTTTTGCCTGCATTTTGCTGGATCGGGTGGTATTCGGTCGCGCGCAGCCATGTTTTTATTCCAACCGTTTGGTTCCGAAGGGAGCGGCGCGAAGCTCTATTCTGTGTTGACATCAGGTGACTTTTTGGTCCAAGGTGAAGTCAGAAGAAGGAATATCATGAAGACCAGATTGGTGGACTAGCTAAAGGAGGTTCGAGTCTCTGTGATGCTGAGGGATCTGCTTGGCGTTCTGGGCTCTGCATCAGTGATATGTATGTGGGGGCGGCAGCACAGGGGAAGTTCAGAGTCTTACCTCCCATGGTGAAAACCCAAGGTCTGACCTTAACTGGTTTTGCTTGGCAATGTTCTTGTTGGAGGCATTTTTTTGAGAGTGGAGACTATCTTCAGGGTGAAAACCTAAGACCTTTTGTAGGGCGACGACGGCGCTGGTGCACTGTTCCCTTCTTGGAGGCGTCGCTTTTGGAAGTGTATGTACTTCAGGTGTTGTCATGGTTGTGGTTGTATTGCTATTGTTAGGTCTAGAAGGCTATACCGGGACTTTTATTTCTTAGTTTTCTTTACTCTTTTTTGGCTGTGTGCATCCGTACTACCATTAGGGTGGGGTGTTGTTGCAGAGGCTGGGTGTAATTGGTATCTTTTGATATTAATATATTCCCTTTATCTAAAAATAGAATAGGAGTCTGAGACCATCGTCGTTGATGATGACTGGCATCATGTTCCTTCTCCTGGTGTTGGTGTTGGTCCTGGTGATGGAATTGGTGTTGGCAGTATTGTTGCTTTTGCCGATGTTGGTAATAAAGGAAGGGGCAAGTCTTCGGAGAGAACAATGTGTTCCACATCACCTACATGACCGAGGCCGTGAAAGTGATGCGCACGCAATCACTAATTCTTCCCCTCCCGATGTGCACCTAGGCCTCCACGCCGCTGCCATGGATGTCGGTGGGTTCATTCCCGAGGTTATGATGGTGGCTCTGAGTCACCTCTTCGACAACATGGCCTAGGTTAGGGGCTTTGTTCATATGGCGGAGGACCACATGGAGCTCTAGCTTAGGACCTTCCTAGAAATTGGCCATGCATTACTACGTGTATTGCTCCGTGGTGATGGTGGTGATGCGTGCATGATGATGAAGTTGGTTGTACATTTTAAAATAGCAAAGACTTGATGAAAACTTATGTCAAGACATGTATAACTTTTGAGGTGGTATATATAAACCCCTCACATGTTTGAGGTGGTAGAATTACACCCTCTTTTAATGCAGTGGTGGGATGACACCATAGTAGATGGTGTGATCGTTAGTACGATCACAATAGCTGATAGATTGAACTTCTAATGCTTTTGCTTATATGATCATACTTATATTGCTTATGTTCGGTTACTTGTGTTATTTATTTGCCTACTTACGTTCCTTATGTTGCATATCTTCTGTCTTGGTATAAATACAAGTGGTACGTGGTGTACTACGTGAACGTTCAAGGAGCATACAAGTCATGGGAGGACTGCATCACACAACTGATGGGCTACAAGCACAACCTCCACAAAGGATATAAGACTATAGAGGAGGCAGACAAGGTTTACTCGAAGTTCTTAGCACTACAGAGTAGCAACTACGTCGCTCCGAAGGGTGCAACTCGGTGCAGTGGTAGTAGGCTCAAGGACTTCATCATCCGTGGTCTAGTGATGTGGATGGTGTATTTGATGTTGTCGTAAGAGTGTGTAATCACATGTAAGATCCTAAACTTGGAACTGCTAGTTGGTTATCTCAGCACAAACGCAGTGCTTTGCATTAGGCCACCCGGAAAATTCAAATTGCGGGTATGCATGGTGCCCTCGTGCAGTCAAGGATTATGTGAACATCTAAACTAAGTGCAAAATCAGATGCAAGCCGCGTTTACCTAATGCAGCATCTGGCGGATTATAAAACTCAAAAAAGGAAAACACATACGAGCAATCAAACTCTCCCTCGATCTCTTGGTGCCGGGCCTGTTCAGGGCCATGTCGGAGAGGGATCCGCACTGCACTTCGCTGCATTGGGCGCTTTTGAGGCAATCGTTCTCGGGACTAGGAGGAGGCTGAAAACAACGTCCAATTGCTGCGTGCGCCGCTCCATTATTTGGGTTCGGAGTGGACGATGTGTCGTCCTGACGCGCGCGCGCGACGGCCGTCCAACGCTCGCTGTATGCAGGTGCAGCGGAGGTTGAAAGGTGCTCTATGAGGTGCTTCTCTCCGTCGCCTCGATAGGTCGATGATACGCTGTGTGTGGAGGCAAATGTCCCACTTGGTGTTGATATATCAGAGAGCAACGTGACCATGTCTCGCCCACTTGCTGCGCGACTCCTCGAGAATCTCCAGCAGCCAGCTCGCAAAACATAGAATTTTAGATTATGGGGGCCTGTCTTCTGTACCTGCCGCTAAATAGAGTAGAGACGACAGTGAATCAGTACTACCGTTTCTGTCTTAGTTAACACCTGTTTCCTGGCATCGTCAGTGGACACAGAATAGTTGCAAAAACTTGTTGACTAGCAATAGCATCATGCCCTCCCTCGCACTCGATTAGACATGTTGGCTGCCATGATTCCCTGCCCTGTAATGGCCTCAATTATGCGCTAAAATATGTTAGCTGCGTGCGTGAGGTGGCCGGTGAGCTCACGGGCAGTGCTTTTATCGCTTCTGAATGTGATCGATCGGATGCCTGAGGTAACAGGGACGAGCATATATGTCTTGTTTGTAGGCCCGAAAGTGCGTTTACATGGTCTCCTCTAGGCATGATAGTTGAGACTGATGGGGTGATGATTTACTATCCCATGCAAGATAGTCCAACCATGCCGATCGTGGCACAGCACAAGTACAATAATTCAGTCAACTAGCTAGAGTTTTTTTTTTGTGTAACTTTGGGGAAAGGTCAGCCTCGATCACATTCCAAAAATGTTGATAGAACTCTGTCAATCCGGCAGCTTTATTATGTTCAGCCTCATAGACTTCTTCCTCGATAAAATTTGGTAGTAGGATACCATTTTCATCTGGCGGCAGCTAAGGAATATTGGTCACTCGTTCCTCCATCATAGAGAAAGAATTATACTCGGGTGGTAGCAGACATTTTTTTTTTATAGTTTTAGTAATATATACTTTTGAGTTTATCATCTCCAACGATAGTTCCCTGATCTTGCTCTAACTAAAATATTTTATTCTTCCTATGTTTTTCATTTGTAATTAGGTGAAAATACTTAGTGTTATTGCTCCCCCCCCCCCCCCCCCCCTTATTGGATATGTTTGACTTTATCCCGTTTAGCTCATTTTGTTTCCCCGCCCCATCTAAGTTTATTAATGTGCTCATATGCATTCTTCTCTCTCCGAAAAGAAGTGGATTAGATTCGGCTTGAATGTATAAAGCACCAATAATGCTTAACAAACACTTTTTTCTCCTTTTTATATTTCCCACTCAAACTTTTCGCCCAACCCCTCAAGAACATCTCAAGTGTCTTGCTTTTTTTCTGCCACGTTTGAATCCGAGAATCCCCCGTTGATACGACAGTCCATTCAGCAGTTGTCGTATCATAAAAACCCTCATGATGAAGCCCAAAAAAGTTCAAATGAGAATCTTTTAGGCTTGTTTCTCAAATGAGCATGGTGACCCGAGTCAATTAGTAGAGGTGTATGGTCTGACCCAGCTCGAGTGAGTGCCCTCACATACACTAGAGAAAATTTGTGTTCCCATTCCAGACTTGCCAACATTCGATCTAGTTTCTCATAAATCGGATTTTCCCTTCTACTACCCCATGTAAATTGGCGATTAGAGAGAACAATTTTTCTAAGGTGCAAATTCTCAATAATAGCATAAAAAACAAACAGCCACTGTGGATTATACTAGTTGTTATTACTTTTATCTTGCGAATATTGAAGTCACCTGCAGGGCGCATAGGTAAGGGCTCAACCTCACACATCCGTACTAACTCGGATATAAATTCTGCCTTGTGTGCATCTTGCACAGCACCATAGGTAGGAACAAGAAACCACTCAAACCCATTATGTTTAGATCGAATATGCAACTTTACACAGAAATCACCATTGTCTACTTTTTTTTACTAAAATGGTTTGGGTGTTAAATTTACAATACTTACTCAAATATATGTTAAATTTACCAATCTCTTGAGAAATATTCTAAAGGATCTTCCCATGACATGACAGATGGCCAATACGTCTTGGCTTACGAAAAAAAAACATCGGTAGCTGCATATAGAGTGAATTCCACTTTTTACCCTCTAAGATCAATTTTGTGCCAATTTTTACCCATTTTAATGGAAATTTCTCAAAACTGCCCCATTTAGCATACTTTCTTCCATTTTTTACCCTTTTCTATATTTTGCCCCATACTCGTTGGTGGGTCCCACTCAAAGTATGGCGTGGTGTGTCCTAGTCAGTTCTTAAGCCGAGCCGAGCCAATTTAGTCAGGGCGTCACCTTAGTTGGGCCGAGCCAGACCTGATCGCACCAGACGTGCCTCGCTGGTTTAGCCGAACCAACCCATCTCCCAGTACCAGATCCGCTCACGCTCTAGCATCGCATGAGAGAGAAAACCGAACAGAGGCAGGTGACAGGGGCGCTAGTTCACCGGGTGGCCGGAGATCGGGGGCGATCACTGGAGAAATAGGTGGTTCATCGGTAGGCTATTTTGTCCCAGGTGTTACCGCTATGATTTAGGTGTGTATACTCTCCCAACGAGAGTTGGATTAGATTGAATCTAATGGCAGTGATCAATGGTTAAAAGATTGAACCTTTCATGAATTAGTATTACAGAGTGTATTGCCATTAGGTTCCATTTTTTAATTTCTTAGATCGAGACAAGATCTGAATTGGCCATGCTAATACAAACTTCAGAAAGAAAATATAGTTCAGTTAAGTCTAAACTGTTTCATCGATGGATATACTTGTAGTAACACAATTTAGATCATAAACATGCGGACCATATATAGGGTGCCTGAACTTTTCTTTGAGTGAAAGCATTCAATCATTTGTTTCTAGGATGATTAGATGTGTGTTGAAGTTGTACTTGACTACGACATGATTTTTTTAGTTGCAATAGACATAAATTTGTGAATCTGATTTTTGTGTACATTGCAATTATTACGTGTGTAAACTGCAACCACTAATGATTGCTAATTTTGAAATTTCGGAGATGGCTGCAGTCACTAATATAAAAAAAGGGTAAAAAATGGAAGAAAGTATGCTAAATGGGGTAGTTTTAAGGAATTTCTGTTAAATTGGGTAAAAAGTGACACAAAATTGATCTTAGGGGGTAAAAAGTGGAATTCACTCCTGCATATATAAGTGCATAATGTAGTGTTAAAATGCTTGTAACGGAATTATGCAAGATATCGCCATCAAACCAGTCAAAGAGAATTGGTGCCATGCTCCCAGTTGATCAGTCAAAGAGAGATAAACTAACGGACGATTTGATTAAGGAAAATCATAATTTCATTTAATTTAATCCTGGTATCACAAGTAAATTGTGCTATTCTGGCAAGGCACGCCACTACCAAACTCTAGTCTACCAACCACCATGATAAGAGAGGAGAGATGCGATAGGTTGCTTTAGTTTTTTCTCTTTGATAAATAAACGAGCAGTTTCGTACACAACCTTGGACAAAGAGATAAGAACACCAAGTCAAACGGAAATTCAATTCGGCTCCACAAATTTTTTACATGTACATCTTCATAATATATGTTCGTTCGTCAAGTTTCACGAAAAACTAATATTTTTTGTGGTCTATATAAAAAAGAGAAAACTTATCTTGTGAAAAATATTATTTTTAGCATTGAGTTTTATCTTTTTTACACACGTCACATGATAAATCGATTTTTTATGAAACAACTTTGTAAGCGTGTAGCACGAGAAGTTTTACATGCGAATTTTTGGTTTCAATTTTTTTAAAATTCAAAATATGTGTAAGATGCATTTCAAAATAGAGGGAGCATATGCTCCCATGTTCCAAGTCAAAGATGAACGCTGATGTGGGTAGCAATATAATTTTCAAACTTTTGGTACTGGCCTAGAGAGATCCCAACAGCCGAGCAATGACTTTTCTAGGTGTACTTTTGCGTAGCCGTGTGAAGCATGGCTTGGCCGGTGATACTCTATTAGCAATAAGCAGCTAATCTATTGACTCTGAACCACAGGATTGAAGCCACAAACATGAAACCATGAGCTTATCACTAATATCCTATGATGTATATTAGTTTAGTGATGTGAATACTTGTCTCTAAAACAGGGGGTATTCAGTCAGACTGGATACGTGTATGTACTTCAATACCTTCCAAATAGCCCCTCTTTGAAATAAGGCCTAAATTTTGGACCAAAAGTTCAACCTTTATTCAAAACAGAGTTTTAACTTGTGGAGGGAAACAAAGCCTAAATGTGTACTCCAAAATATCCAGCACAAAACCACTGGAATTGATACTCCAAAACAGTTGAAAATGATATCCGTCCTAACCAAATTGGCAGGTAGCGAAGTGGAGGTGAAGATGCATGTCTAATTCAACTCTGCCACCAGAAGAATCACATGGGATCTAGCAAAGATATCTGAATAATGCCATGCTGATATGACATGAATTTTGGTGGTTCATGGGCTAAGCAAACCTGCTAGACCAAATATGCAGCTTTGGTCACGGCACGCTAGAAAGTGATAGCTTTCGCAAGCGGAATCACACTTTGCTGAAAGTAATGGGGAGGGGACAAGTATCGCACACTTGACCCACAAAATAGAACTTGCATAATTGTGGCTGCTTGATCATGTTGTTCCAGAAAAAGCACCTAACCGGAGATCCAAAGCTTTCTTCTGAAATCCAAAATGCCAAAATAGGAATAAGGTATCCCGGTCCCGCCCCACGGCAGGTGGTGTTGCCGTTCAGGCTCGAAAAGTCCATTCCACATAGTGAAAACCAAGAAAGCAAAAAACTAGGGCTAAAAAAGCAAAACAAAAAATTGGTTCAGAAAACAAGAAAAAAAAATGGAGCTGAAGAAAAGGTAGCAAATGTTCTTCCAAAATGTTTAAGTGTGTCAGGCTTTTAGATAAAATAATATGTTAGATTAATTTTTTTTGTTGGGCACAAATTTGGGCTCTAAATTGCATTTTAATCATGTACCAAAAGCAGTTATTTTTATTGATGAAAATATAAATAATTTTTTAATGTGCATTTACTAAAATAAATATAACAACAATCAAGCAAAGAACATGTTTTATGATTGTTTCCGTGTCTTAGACGCAAATTGGTCCTTAGTCTCAAATATAGAGAAAAAGAGTCATTGATATTATACTACCTCCATTTCAAGGAATAAGGCGCTCTCGTTTTACGAGTTTTTTGTTTGACCAAGAATTACTTCAAATAGATTAAGATTGTTTGTATGAAATTAGTATCATTCAAAAGTGTTTTTTAATACGAATCCAACGATACTATATACATATAATATAATCAAGATTTTGTTGCTCAATTTTTATGGTCAAAGTTCGTCTTGGAATACGCGTGCGCCTTATTCCTTGAAACGAAGGTAGTATATGATAAGATATTATTTCACCTAGGTGCTAGTATATAGTGTAAAACTTAGTCCAACTAGTAGATTTTGTAATATCCCAGGTAATGGGGTTACAAAAATAGAGGAAACAGATGTGTGCATTGCATTCATGTATAGAAAATCTGGGGAATTTTCGCGCTTTAAAGTAAAACAGCCACGAATCGAAGTTTCACTTGACCTTGGTGGAATTGAAGTAGCTCATCAAGTCAAGCGCTATAAACCTCAATGTGACTTTGTTAAAACCTTGTCTTGGGTAGAGATGATTTGATCTCAAGGGTTAGATCAAATGGAATTACAACCAACACAATAACTTATTAATCAAGGATCAATTACTTGATCTTATTAAAGATCATAATATGCTAATCCTTGCCATAACATAAGAACATCTATTCAAGTACAAACCAAGTAACAATAAAATGGAGAAACCATTCTTGATTATCTTCTCCCTGTCTTAAAACTAATCCATAATCCTACCATGAAACCTCAGGGTATTCACTCCACTTCAACATTGGAGTTATAACAAGAAGATCCACTCTAGAAATAGATATTCTTCTCCATTCCAAGTTATTACACATCAAACCTAGAGAGGTGAGAGTTCTATAGTATTTATTAGAGGAGCAATAACAAACCTTGAGCTAAACCTTGGATATACATCCAAGTATTCAAATCATCATCTTCAAGAGGAACCCTAGAGTATCATTCAAGTCCTTCCCAAATGAGTGAGACCATTCATACCACTCTTAGCTTTACCTATTTAAGACTCAAGGACCATCATTGAATTAAAGTATTAGGTTGAAAACCATTTCCCTTGGAGTGGTGAGATAACCTAATATCACATGGAATAATACCATACCCCAGAATTGATAAGGTGAGGAAAAGACTAACCCAATTAAACTAGACAAATGAAACCTTAGCCTAGATACCTAAGGAGATATTAGGAGTACACCATACACCCTAGAATAACCATTCCTAAATGAGAAAGCTCAACCTATGGTGTTATACTCAAGATAATTGAGACAACCATAACCATGCCCATTCAAGAAACTATAAAAGAAAGTATATATTTAATTGATCAAGACAACACTTGATCTTGGGAGTGAGAAACCCATTCAAGGAGAGATACCTTAGGAAGTCCAACCTTTATCATTATAAATTGTGTAATGATCATGAACCCTAAGAACTTGAGGTAGAGTTATTAAGAACAAGTTGATCATGATTAATCCATGATCATGCTCTTGAGATATATGAGGATAAGTTAAACCTTAATAAGATAAGTAGATATCATTCACCACATGAAATTATAGGGAGGTAACTAGTAAGCAACCCTAGACTTATATCCCAACCTTTACTTGTGAACCACTTGGTGATCATAAGTAGAATCCTACCATATCTATACTTCAGAAATTAAACAACCTAAGAAAACCTTAGAGATAAACTCTATACTTTATATGGTGAGAAACCATATATCCATATGACCAAAGTTAACTATAAAAAAAAGAACTATAACCAATGTAGTTACTTACATGATAAATTGAGGTTAATAATAGAAGCTAATTGGTAGAAGATAAAACTAATTCTCAATATCTTAGTAACAAGAGGAGGACATAAAATGTTAAGTAAGCAACCACCTTATCATGGTTAGGGGAGATTAAACCCTAGCACATGCAATATGATGTCATCTCAATTCTACAAACTAGAATTATATCTCAACCCTAGTTTATGTATCACTATGATGATCCTAATATAAACCCAGGCCATAATTGAGATTCAAACAAATTGCCATTAGTAAACATAATTAGAACCCCATAATTGCACCCTAGTTAAAACCTATACTCAATTATGGAGCATAAGATAAACCTAGTTTAAACCCTTTAGTTAAACCATGTGTAGTGATCAACCACTTACCTTTGTAACCAAGACCAAACAATGATGGGGACAATATCTGCTTTAGACATTTTCAAAGATAATAAGAGTGCAAGCCTTGAGAGATTATCCTTAGGTCCCAAAGTGAAGGAAACTTGATTTGTCACTATTAAAATGTTATTTGAAAACTTATCCATATTCAAAACATAAATGAACAACCATATGGTCAAGAACATTGCCAGGACCTAATGGTATTCCTACTATGAATAATCCATTAAGTTCAATTGATTCAAATAGAATTATATTCCAAATGAAAAAGGAGTTTAAAAGAACACCTATCTCCATGCCTAGTTGATATTTATGCAATAGAATCAAATATAAAATATTTGTTTCAAATAGAAAAGTGATGTAGAGATCATTGCACTACATCTTAATGGAATCAATATAATAAGAAACCTGCAAGTAAAACAGAATTCAAATTAATCTCAAAACAGAAAATAGAAAATAATACAAAACAGAAAATAAAAAAATAGAAAGGAGAAAAGGAGAGGAAGCTTACCAGACCTTACCTGCCGTCGCAGCCCATCAGTAGCCCAAACTTCTCAGCCCAGCACGGCCCAGACCAGCCCACCGTACCACTTCGTAAAAATTAACGAGGAGGAGTTCATCCTCATCCTCTCCGTGAGCTGGAGAGCAGCATGACGCCGTGATCGTCTTCGCTCTCGTGCTAGCAGGCTCCCCTTGCTCGCTGAAGTGACGAGGCACCCGCACAACCGCCGTATAAATACCCCTGGACGAAATCTAGTCTCTCTTCTTCTTTCTCTGTTCGATTCCCTCTCTACACCAAACCCTGGCCGCACCGGAGATCCCAATTGCCGGCGATGGAAGCCTCCCCGAGCCAAGACGAGCACACCAGCTTCATCACCGTCCTCGACAAGGTCAGCCCACACAAGGAATTAAGCCGTCGTGCCCTAAATCGACGCCGTCGACCTCATCCCCTCCGACGGCCGGCGCCATTAATTCCGGCGAACCAGACCTCCATTCGCCTCGCCGTCAAGCCCGCTGTGTTCCTGGTGAGCCGTTGACCCTCCCAGTATCCTCGCCTTGCTCAATTACCTGTTGTACCGTCACTGCGCCGTTCACCCGAGTGTACTGCCGCGGTATCTCGCTTCGGGCACGCTCCGGTGACCATACCGGAGCGGCGCCGCCACCATCGTGTTCCCCTCGGCGTGCTCGTTCCAGTGAGCATCTGCGCGAAACCGCGGGAATCCTGGACCGCCGCCGTCGTTGGAAACTGGCCGCCGGCCAGGAGCTTCCCAGGCCACCTCACCTAGTTTGACTTGGTCAGCCCCACGTGGCAGCTGACCTGGCAGCAGCCCCACCAGTCATAGACTGTGGGTATATGCTGGCCGGGTACGTTTAGTATTTCCTTTTCATTTCATTTCAAAATTCATTAATTGCTGCAACTTTACAAATTTATATAAAATAAATAATAACTCAGAAAAAATGAAAATAAGATATCAAAATTCTTAGAAAAGAAAACTATATCCAATAAAAATATAAAATGAAATTTTTATTTTTAATAAAAATTCACTTATTTAATACTTGTTATTTAAGCCTTTAATTTTAAATTCCAAATACCATTAAAAATTCAGAAATTAAGAAACCATTTATAAATTAAATCAAACCAGTAAGCAAATAAAGAAAACATGAAAAACTAATTTTCTTTATTTGCAATCCTATTAAATCATTATTAGGGAAATTTAAACCCTAATTAATAATTACCCTAATTAGGAAATTATTTAAAAATAATAAAAAGCCAAAGTGAATATTAATTTTATTTCAAAGTTATTAATAACTTCAACTTTAACATGAAGTTATTAATCATAGAATTAAATTGTTAATAGCAAACCCTGGAATTTCACATGGAATGATATTATAACCCTATCATTTCATGTGACCCCTAAAACCCTAAATTAATTAGGAACCCTAGTTCCATTATTACATGTGAACCCTAATTTGCTTCTAACCTAAACCCAAGGTTAGAACAGGTGATCATGGTACTTTATTTCAACTCATAGAGCCATCATTAGCAACTAAAAGACATACCCATGTCCACATAAAATGTAGAACCCTATCACTAGCAATTTAGTATTCCATGTATGCATACCACTAAACTTAGTTGATCAAGTAGGATCAACCAAGTTTAAACCCTAGCTTCTATTGTCAAAACCATCATCCTTATTCATCCATGCTTAGCATCATATCATTGTGATGAACCCCAATAGCATCTAGGCCCAATATTTATCATTACATAACCATAGTCCACTGAACCCTACAAATACTTCATAATTATGAACCATCCTATTTAGGAGTTAATCATTCCTTACTTAGTGGATCCAGTAGCAAAACCTAGACAACCTCAACCCTAACTGATATACTTCTTATTACTTAGGAAGTATGTTCTTCAAAAGTTATTCTTTTGAAGTAAATAAAGAATCATCATCAACCCTACTTATAAGGACATATAAACCCTAGCCAGCTATCACCAGCAAGGTATACCACCTTGATAGCAACTATTGGTAATTAAGATGTTTAGGCTTAATTCAACAATACCAGCCTAGTAGCTAATGAATCCAACTAGGTTGTGATCCATTTACCACTTACTCCAGAAAACAATTAGAACCATAGAAAACCATAGAACCCCACAAATCTAATAATCATACTTGTTCTTTATTAAGAACATGTTCTTCAAAAGTTATTCTTTTGAAGTATATGATAATTAATCATTAACCATGCCATATAGTGTTAAAACTAACCACTATTCATTACATGTTGGGATTACACCAAATCTTATTGTTATGTGCTATTAATGCTATTGCTATGATATATTGCAGCACATGTTATTGATACCAAGTACTCACACCTGAATAAGAATCTTGTTTGTGAATCACTCTAAAAGTGCAACACACCCTAAACAAATCATTTCAACTCCTTAAGCCTAAATCATCGGGGTTAGGTCACGCCTAGAGCGATTGCATCTCATACTTATGCATTATTGCATCCTTGCCAATCTTTTAAACATCGTCCTTACCGGACGATGATGCTATTTCAGAATTTGGAGTTATTGCGTATCGAAGACCTTGCCTGCATAATCTTGCAGTCAAGAAAGGCAAGTTCATCACTTGCTCATGTCATTTGAGTATTTCTATCAAATTACTTGCAAAGTACTATGGTTATCACTATTGCATAAAAACCAAAACCACTATTTTCATAACTATGAATATGACTATGTGGTGGGAATGGAACCATGGATTGTGTTGATATGGTGGAGGTTCCATTGCAAGGGTTTATATCCATCTAGGATTAAACAACAAATGTCGCCAGTGATTCTTGTGCCGTAATACCCGTGTTAACCATAAGATCTGGAGTGGGACGGAATAGTCAATTGTATTTCCACCTCTTGTACATCAACGGATGCGCTTTACCGTAGACCCTTGATCCAAGAGAGGACAAGTGGTACCCTTGATCCAAGAGAGGACAAGTGGTAGGGTGGGGGTCCCGATGAAGTCCCCACGGTAATTGCGGTCTATGATGGGTTGCAGCTGCCGGCGAAGGAGTTCATGGTAGAGACCTGAACTGTTGTCGTGGTCGGGGTCCACCCGTAAGTGGGAATAATGGGACCGGCGAGGACCCAGGGTCAGAGTTTGCAGCAAAGGGTGGGTGTATGAGGCAGCGGAGGAATATGATTGGCTATGACCTTATACCGGGCCTCACACCAAAGGAAGTGTGGACGAGCACGCGGCTCGGTTGGCACCAAGGTTAAGATCTCTTATGGGTAAAGCAACACACCTCTGCAGAGTGTAAAGAACCGTGACCTGTCACTCCCTGTCCCGGGATATGGAACTGCGAATGCGGCCGGAAAGGAGCTCCATGAAGTTCTAGTAAACCGGTGAAGGCTGACGGACATAGTTCTTCTGAATAAAAGCAACCTTTTGAAGAAATGGTTATGAAAACTTGCATTGGTATTAGACTTTCTGGTCTAATGCCGTAGCTAGTGCATTAAACACCTCTTTCCTATAATGAACTTGTTGAGTACGCTCGTACTCATCCCACTCTTAAATCCCCTGCTTAGATATGGAGGCATCGAAGGAGGATCTACAGTGCAACTCGAAGGCCGAGGAGTCAACAACTACTTCAAGAGACAGGACCCTGTCAGAGGAGTCAGCTACCACATCCAACAAGGAGAAAACCTAGTTTAGCCATTGAATGGGACTAGCTTCCTAAACCTAGCTCCTACTTAGCTAGAATCTATTCATAGCCTCTATAGCTAGTCAAATACTCTACAGATAGAGTTCGTGATAGGATTAGACTACGAGTCGTTTTTCTGGAGTTTATTTGCATATTTACCTCATTGTAAAGTAGGAGGCTGTGATGATCTTATGTAACAGAGTCAATGTTGTAATTCTATAGACATGCCTTGGACCCGCATATGTTTCTGTTGTACCACTCTGAGCGATATAATACTAGTGGAACGGTGTTTCATTGGTGTGATATCAGACTTGCATACTACACCATGCAGTGGTATGCCGGGTCACCACAGTTGGTATCAGAGCAAATGCTTTGACCCTAGGATTAAAATCCTTTAAAGGGGACCTATAGGATTGGTAGTGCCTATAGGAAGTTGTCCTAGGTAAACCGAATATTTTTATGACTTGAGATGGGTATTCACTTGAGAATAATCCTGACACCCTTGAGTCAACATTTCTTACCTATCTTTACTAAGTGAAGTTAGCTAATCCCAAGTTTGTAGAACACCATTAAGTCCTTAAAATCATAGATGAGTAGACCATAGTTGGTATACAATACATGGTAGTCCAAAGAGAGGATACAACCATAAGGAAGATATCCTATTGGAAGATGTGTACCAACAAATGTTATGGTTAAGTAAGAATTATCCAGAATTGAAATAGGAGTGATATCAAGGAATAAAGATAAGTATAGTAGGAAGATAGCATACTAGAATAGGTATACCAAGACAAGTAATAGGAAGTTAAAATTCACCCAACTTGTAAAAACAACTGATAGCATGTGATAAATATAATTTATATGAGGTAGTGTAGACCATGATGAGTTAATCATGGGAGGTAAGGATAAAATTTTTCTACTTACATGGTAGAGTTGCTAATCATATATGATTCACCTGAGAATCGTTATGTGATGGACTAGAACCTTATCATTAATTAAGAGGAGTACAATAAGAAGCCAAGTGCAAAACAATAGTGCAAGATTTGTGTTCCAAAACCATGGGAACTGTGTCAAATACATCAGAACCCTAGTTATATGGTAAGAACATATGGAAGTATATGAGCTATCTTTCCATAGTTGTGTATTTAGATTAGCCATGCTAGAACCTAGACATATCATGTGAGTTAGTCCTCAACAAAAAATGGAAGTTAAGTAGTACTTCCAAAGAAAATTAGGTTAACCTTAGCTATCCTAGACCACTTTGTTTCAAGTTTACCTCATTGCAAATGTGCAATTAAGGTAAATGTTGAGACAAATAGTAGAATTCCATATATTCGTGCTAAGTATCACGATATAAACCTATATTATGTGGTGGTATATATCACACATCAGAGCCTGATGTTTAGAGATGTCTTACTCAACTATTATATTCAGGCTTATGATGGTGTGTATTATATGCACAAAGCTGAATCTTCTTGGATTTTATTGGATTTTCATTGTTTGACTAGATCCATACATGAAGTTTGACTTTGATATGCAAATGCATGTTGCAATATCAAGTCCTTACTTGATGCTATAGATCTAGAGGGTAATGGTATTCGTGTGAGGAAGCGACGAACTCTGGAAGATTCCGAAGATAAGATGAAGGTTCATCAGAGAAAGGAAACAAAGTTGTGGAAAGCAACCACAAAACTCTGAAGGAAGTATCAACCAAAACTCATGCTTAGCCTCAACAGAGGAGTACTTTAGTACTGGAGAAGCATGAAGGTAAGAAATCTAGTGATTATGGAGAAGCTCAAGCAGATCCATAGTCAATGTAGAAGAGGGAATGCATGGGAAATCACTTCGGATACTATATTCATAGTGTCAGTTAGTGGTTCTCTTGCAAAATAAACCCTGAATGAAGGAAGATGATATATGAAATCATAGCTGATATAAGAAGACCATAGTTGGTATCAAAAGACCACAATTTGTATAGGATCAATACTACGAGATAAAGTAGAGGATGTCCTGACCAGTTAATCAGAACCTATAATAGAGTACATTTTTAATAACAAATAGCCACAATTGGTATCAAGTAGTCCACCATTGGATTATTTGTACCAAGAAGTTGTGAACAAATAAAATCTTGTCAGCCAAATAACTATAACTTATAATCATTTAGTTGAAGGAGTCACATTGGATGTCCACAATTGATTGGATATACCACAAACATTCTTCATGAGACCTTAGAAGAAGTACAAACCATAAGTTAGACCTAGACCAATATTCTAATCATAAGTCCAATAGTTGGAAGAAAGGGAGTTGAAGACCATAAGAAAACTCTAAGGGGTAGAGTAAAGATTGAGTTGGATGTACAATTACTCAATACTTTAAGCTAGATAGAAGCAGAAGGTCTGAACTGGGAGGAAGTTCGATCTTATTTTCATAAGATTGTTGAACACTACTTTCAGAAGGATGTCAGATCAGAAGCCGAGGATACACCTCGAGGAAGTAAGAGTGGACTATAACTTGAGAAAGTGAGTAATATTTACTCAGAAGTACGAGAGCTCAAGTCAGCTGATGTTAATGAAGTTGGACAAAGGAAATACCGTAGACAAAATTATATCTCAAGAATGCTAAAGACCGAAGAAGATTGAACATACCAATACCAAAGACTAATAGAATGATTCCTTTCATGGAACCTAAATAACCCAAAATAGATACAGGTATCAATTATAAACCATGATTGGATGGACTAAATGAGTCTAATCCATTCTTAGAGGAATAAACCATCATGATCATTTCCATGTTAAGTACCTTACTTAGTACCATTATTGCAGTTTTGGTAGTAAGGGAAAACAAAGACCTATTTATCAATTAGGAGAATGTTGTTAGATTAGTCTTCAGTTGAGACTAGCAGCATCAGAATCAGTCCCAATCATTGAATCTTCAATGGGAAAAGAAACAAGATTAGGATATTGAAAGAAATTGTGGAATTGAAGTAAAGAACCATGGTTCAGAGACAAACCCTAATTGATTCCAGGAAGAATCTGGACAAGGGATATATTCAATTATATTCAGTGAGATCACCACGGAGTTCGAGAAAAGTCGTAGTCTGCACAAGTCAGGTCCACACTTCGGAAACGTGAGAGAGATCAAACTTCGAGGACGAAGTTTAGTTTAAGGGGTAGAGACTGTAATATCCCAGGTAATGGGGTTACAAAAATAGAGGAAACAGATGTGTGCATTGCATTCATGCATAGAAAATCTGGGGAATTTTCGCGCTTTAAAGTAAAACAGTCACAGTAACTGAAGTTTCACTTGACCTTGGTGGAATTGAAGTAGCTCATCAAGTCAAGCGCTATAAACCTCAATGTGACTTTGTTAAAACCTTGTCTTGGGTAGAGATGATTTGATCTCAAGGGTTAGATCAAATGGAATTACAACCAACACAATAACTTATTAATCAAGGATCAATTACTTGATCTTATTAAAGATCATAATATGCTAATCCTTGCCATAACATAAGAACATCTATTCAAGTACAAACCAAGTAACAATAAAATGGAGAAACCATTCTTGATTATCTTCTCCCTGTCTTAAAACTAATCCATAATCCTACCATGAAACCTCAGGGTATTCACTCCACTTCAACATTGGAGTTATAACAAGAAGATCCACTCCAGAAATAGATATTCTTCTCCATTCCAAGTTATTACACATCAAACCTAGAGAGGTGAGAGTTCTATAGTATTTATTAGAGGAGCAATAACAAACCTTGAGCTAAACCTTGGATATACATCCAAGTATTCAAATCATCATCTTCAAGAGGAACCCTAGAGTATCATTCAAGTCCTTCCCAAATGAGTGAGACCATTCATACCACTCTTAGCTTTACCTATTTAAGACTCAAGGACCATCATTGAATTAAAGTATTAGGTTGAAAACCATTTCCCTTGGAGTGGTGAGATAACCTAATATCACATGGAATAATACCATACCCCAGAATTGATAAGGTGAGGAAGAGACTAACCCAATTAAACTAGACAAATGAAACCTTAGCCTAGATACCTAAGGAGATATTAGGAGTACACCATACACCCTAGAATAACCATTACTAAATGAGAAAGCTCAACCTATGGTGTTATACTCAAGATAATTGAGACAACCATAACCATGCCCATTCAAGAAACTATAAAAGAAAGTATATATTTAATTGATCAAGACAACACTTGATCTTGGGAGTGAGAAACCCATTCAAGGAGAGATACCTTAGGAAGTCCAACCTTTATCATTATAAATTGTGTAATGATCATGAACCCTAAGAATTTGAGGTAGAGTTATTAAGAACAAGTTGATCATGATTAATCCATGATCATGCTCTTGAGATATATGAGGATAAGTTAAACCTTAATAAGATAAGTAGATATCATTCACCACATGAAATTATAGGGAGGTAACTAGTAAGCAACCCTAGACTTATATCCCAACCTTTACTTGTGAACCACTTGGTGATCATAAGTAGAATCCTACCATATCTATACTTCAGAAATTAAACAACCTAAGAAAACCTTAGAGATAAACTCTATACTTTATATGGTGAGAAACCATATATCCATATGGCCAAAGTTAACTATAAAAAAAAGAACTATAACCAATGTAGTTACTTACATGATAAATTGAGGTTAATAATAGAAGCTAATTGGTAGAAGATAAAACTAATTCTCAATATCTTAGTAACAAGAGGAGGACATAAAATGTTAAGTAAGAAACCACCTTATCATGGTTAGGGGAGATTAAACCCTAGCACATGCAATATGATGTCATCTCAATTCTACAAACTAGAATTATATCTCAACCCTAGTTTATGTATCACTATGATGATCCTAATATAAACCCATGCCATAATTGAGATTCAAACAAATTGCCATTAGTAAACATAATTAGAACCCCATAATTGCACCCTAGTTAAAACCTATACTCAATTATGGAGCATAAGATAAACCTAGTTTAAACCCTTTAGTTAAACCATGTGTAGTGATCAACCACTTACCTTTGTAACCAAGACCAAACCATGATGGGGACAATATCTGCTTTAGACATTTTCAAAGATAATAAGAGTGCAAGCCTTGAGAGATTATCCTTAGGTCCCAAAGTGAAGGAAACTTGATTTGTCACTATTAAAATGTTATTTGAAAACTTATCCATATTCAAAACATAAATGAACAACCATATGGTCAAGAACATTGCCAGGACCTAATGGTATTCCTACTATGAATAATCCATTAAGTTCAATTGATTCAAATAGAATTATATTCCAAATGAAAAAGGAGTTTAAAAGAACACCTATCTCCATGCCTAGTTGATATTTATGCAATAGAATCAAATATAAAATATTTGTTTCAAATAGAAAAGTGATGTAGAGATCATTGCACTACATCTTAATGGAATCAATATAATAAGAAACCTGCAAGTAAAACAGAACTCAAATTAATCTCAAAACAGAAAATAGAAAATAATACAAAACAGAAAATAAAAAAATAGAAAGGAGAAAAGGAGAGGAAGCTTACCAGACCTTACCTGCCGTCGCAGCCCATCATTAGCCCAAACTTCTCAGCCCAGCACGGCCCAGACCAGCCCACCGTACCCCTTCGTAAAAATTAACGAGGAGGAGTTCATCCTCATCCTCTCCGTGAGCTGGAGAGCAGCACGACGCCGTGATCGTCTTCGCTCTCGCGCTGGTAGGCTCCCCTTGCTCGCTGAAGTGACGAGGCACCCGCACAACCGCCGTATAAATACCCCTGGACGAAATCTAGTCTCTCTTCTTCTTTCTCTGTTCGATTCCCTCTCTACACCAAACCCTGGCCGCACCGGAGATCCCAATTGCCGGCGATGGAAGCCTCCCCGAGCCAAGACGAGCACACCAGCTTCATCACCGTCCTCGACAAGGTCAGCCCACACAAGGAATTAAGCCGCCGTGCCCTAAATCGACGCCGTCGACCTCATCCCCTCCGACGGCCGGCGCCATTAATTTCGGCGAACCAGACCTCCATTCGCCTCGCCGTCAAGCCCGCTGTGTTCCTGGTGAGCCGTTGACCCTCCCAGTATCCTCGCCTTGCTCAATTACCTGTTGTACCGTCACTGCGCCGTTCACCCGAGTGTACTGCCGCGGTATCTCGTCGCCGGGCACGCTCCGGTGACCATACCGGAGCGGCGCCGCCACCATCGTGTTCCCCTCGGCGTGCTCGTTCCAGTGAGCATCTGCGCGAAACCGCGGGAATCCTGGACCGCCGCCGTCGTTGGAAACTGGCCGCCGGCCAGGAGCTTCCCAGGCCACCTCACCTAGTTTGACTTGGTCAGCCCCACGTGGCAGCTGACCTGGCAGCAGCCCCACCAGTCATAGACTGTGGGTATATGCTGGCCGGGTACGTTTAGTATTTCCTTTTCATTTCATTTCAAAATTCATTAATTGCTGCAACTTTACAAATTTATATAAAATAAATAATAACTCAGAAAAAATGAAAATAAGATATCAAAATTCTTAGAAAAGAAAACTATATCCAATAAAAATATAAAATGAAATTTTTATTTTTAATAAAAATTCACTTATTTAATACTTGTTATTTAAGCCTTTAATTTTAAATTCTAAATACCATTAAAAATTCAGAAATTAAGAAACCATTTATAAATTAAATAAAACCAGTAAGCAAATAAAGAAAACATGAAAAACTAATTTTCTTTATTTGCAATCCTATTAAATCATTATTAGGGAAATTTAAACCCTAATTAATAATTACCCTAATTAGTAAATTATTTAAAAATAATAAAAGGCCAAAGTGAATATTAATTTTATTTCAAAGTTATTAATAACTTCAACTTTAACATGAAGTTATTAATCATAGAATTAAATTGTTAATAGCAAACCCTGGAATTTCACATGGAATGATATTATAACCCTATCATTTCATGTGACCCCTAAAACCCTAAATTAATTAGGAACCCTAGTTCCATTATTACATGTGAACCCTAATTTGCTTCTAACCTAAACCCAAGGTTAGAACAGGTGATCATGGTACTTTATTTCAACTCATAGAGCCATCATTAGCAACTAAAAGACATACCCATGTCCACATAAAATGTAGAACCCTATCACTAGCAATTTAGTATTCCATGTATGCATACCACTAAACTTAGTTGATCAAGTAGGATCAACCAAGTTTAAACCCTAGCTTCTATTGTCAAAACCATCATCCTTATTCATCCATGCTTAGCATCATATCATTGTGATGAACCCCAATAGCATCTAGGCCCAATATTTATCATTACATAACCATAGTCCACTGAACCCTACAAATACTTCATAATTATGAACCATCCTATTTAGGAGTCAATCATTCCTTACTTAGTGGATCCAGTAGCGAAACCTAGACAACCTCAACCCTAACTGATATACTTCTTATTACTTAGGAAGTATGTTCTTCAAAAGTTATTCTTTTGAAGTAAATAAAGAATCATCATCAACCCTACTTATAAGGACATATAAACCCTAGCCAGCTATCACCAACAAGGTATACCACCTTGATAGCAACTATTGGTAATTAAGATGTTTAGGCTTAATTCAACAATACAAGCCTAGTAGCTAATGAATCCAACTAGGTTGTGATCCATTTACCACTTACTCCAGAAAACAATTAGAACCATAGAAAACCATAGAACCCCACAAATCTAACAATCATACTTGTTCTTTATTAAGAACATGTTCTTCAAAAGTTATTCTTTTGAAGTATATGATAATTAATCATTAACCATGCCATATATTGTTAAAACTAACCACTATTCATTACATGTTGGGATTACACCAAATCTTATTGTTATGTGCTATTAATGCTATTGCTATGATATATTGCAGCACATGTTATTGATACCAAGTACTCACACCTGAATAAGAATCTTGTTTGTGAATCACTCTAAAAGTGCAACACACCCTAAACAAATCATTTCAACTCCTTAAGCCTAAATCATCGGGGTTAGGTCACGCCTAGAGCGATTGCATCTCATACTTATGCATTATTGCATCCTTGCCAATCTTTTAAACATCGTCCTTACCGGACGATGATGCTATTTCAGAATTTGGAGTTATTGCGTATCGAAGACCTTGCCTGCATAATCTTGCAGTCAAGAAAGGCAAGTTCATCACTTGCTCATGTCATTTGAGTATTTCTATCAAATTACTTGCAAAGTACTATGGTTATCACTATTGCATAAAAACCAAAACCACTATTTTCATAACTATGAATATGACTATGTGGTGGGAATGGAACCATGGATTGTGTTGATATGGTGGAGGTTCCATTGCAAGGGTTTATATCCATCTAGGATTAAACAACAAATGTCGCCAGTGATTCTTGTGCCGTAATACCCGTGTTAACCATAAGATCTGGAGTGGGACGGAATAGTCAATTGTATTTCCACCGCTTGTACATCAACGGATGCGCTTTACCGTAGACCCTTGATCCAAGAGAGGACAAGTGGTACCCTTGATCCAAGAGAGGACAAGTGGTAGGGTGGGGGTCCCGATGAAGTCCCCACGGTAATTGCGGTCTATGATGGGTTGCAGCTGCCGGCAAAGGAGTTCATGGTAGAGACCTGAACTGTTGTCGTGGTCGGGGTCCACCCATAAGTGGGAATAATGGGACCGGCGAGGACCCAGGGTCGGAGTTTGCAGCAAAGGGTGGGTGTATGAGGCAGCGGAGGAATATGATTGGCTATGACCTTATACCGGGCCTCACACCAAAGGAAGTGTGGACGAGCACGCGGCTCGGTTGGCACCAAGGTTAAGATCTCTTATGGGTAAAGCAACACACCTCTGCAGAGTGTAAAGAACCGTGACCTGTCACTCCCTGTTCCGGGATATGGAACTGCGAACGCGGCCGGAAAGGAGCTCCATGAAGTTCTAGTAAACCGGTGAAGGCTGACGGACATAGTTCTTCTGAATAAAAGCAACCTTTTGAAGAAATGGTTATGAAAACTTGCATTGGTATTAGACTTTCTGGTCTAATGCCGTAGCTAGTGCATTAAACACCTCTTTCCTATAATGAACTTGTTGAGTACGCTCGTACTCATCCCACTCTTAAATCCCCTGCTTAGATATGGAGGCATCGAAGGAGGATCTACAGTGCAACTCGAAGGCCGAGGAGTCAACAACTACTTCAAGAGACAGGACCCTGTCAGAGGAGTCAGCTACCACATCCAACAAGGAGAAAACCTAGTTTAGCCATTGAATGGGACTAGCTTCCTAAACCTAGCTCCTACTTAGCTAGAATCTATTCATAGCCTCTATAGCTAGTCAAATACTCTACAGATAGAGTTCGTGATAGGATTAGACTACGAGTCGTTTTTCTGGAGTTTATTTGCATATTTACCTCATTGTAAAGTAGGAGGCTGTGATGATCTTATGTAACAGAGTCAATGTTGTAATTCTATAGACATGCCTTGGATCCGCATATGTTTCTGTTGTACCACTCTGAGCAATATAATACTAGTGGAACGATGTTTCATTGGTGTGATATCAGACTTGCATACTACACCATGCAGTGGTATGCCGGGTCACCACAGATTTTGACCAAGCAAGTTGACTCTCCGAACTCTATATCATTATCTTTATTGTGTAAGAAAACTCATTATAGTATTGTTGGGATAGTTCTGGTTATTGACTATCTTGAGATGAACTAGTTGATAAGCTATTTGTGCATGTCTACAAATTATGGGACTAAAGATTGACCAATTATCTTAGTACACTACACTAAACAAAATCAATCATTCAGAATTTAGCTATCTATTTTGTTGTTAAGAACCAGTTTTATGATCCTTTGGTTGTCACCTCTTAATTGTCCATATCCAAAAATTGTATTTGTTAGGATCCATATTAGTTCCAAGATCATCATTGCAACTCCTAAGAAAATGAACTAGGAACGAGAAAACAGGAATATAATTCGACACTTTTAAATACAAGAATGAACTTGTTTAGTATGTCAAGTTGAACTGGTAAGTACTCTTTTTTTGAGATAATAACTGATGAAATTCATTGGCGAAACCGATTACAAACGACTTCAAAAATAAAGGAAAATACAATATGATCCCAGACTTTTGCAAAAATGACCTCACACCATACTTCTAGACCACAATCAAGCACATCATCCTCGTCGTCACCAAACAAATAAGACCGGAGCTAGAGGCAGCGCATCTTCCAACACCATCGAATCACCGCCGCCACCGTCGCTACACTAGGCTTTGACCACCGAATGAGTGCCAACCCCGGAGGGTGAGAGCTAATAATCTTATCCAGACCATCGGGCAGGCAGGAGATGGGAAAGAGCCAGCGGTACCTCCAGACGAAAATCCCCGAGCAGTAGACCCAAGCCACCAGTAGTTCGACACGTTAAGCCGCCTCCACCCCTCGCCACCAAGGCCGGTCGGAGGGAGCTGCAAGACGCTGCGGCTGCAGACCACCAGAAGAGCACACACGACCCTAAAAAGGAGGACTGTGGTGCCATCCTCTTCCCTGTCCCTCGCCACCACGGCCTGCCTAGGGGAAGACAACAACAACAACACTGCTTCGACTCCCAAACAGACTCCACAAACCCCGCAGCGGGGTCGAAGATCGACCGCACCCAGGGAGATCACCCTCCCCAGATCCACAGATCTGGGAGGATACCTGGCCAGCAGCTCGCCGTCGCCTCCACAAGTGGCTTTGCCGAGATGGGGGTCGAGCTCCAGCCCTCTTATTCCGACGCGACGCCTCCTCCACCATCACAACGACGTCTCCCGAGAACCTAGACGAAAACCAGGCCGAGCCATTGCCCAGCGCAGCCGGAGAGGGTCGCCCGCCGCTGCCACGCCACCGGGGCTTTGCCCGGCGGCGCCATCCGCGGCGGCGGTGGGCGGAGGAGGGTGTTGGGGCTAGGGTTGGGGGAGACGGCGGGAGGAGTTCACAGCACCTGTCAAACTGGTAAGTACTCGTGGAGATTATGTCAACGCCTTTGTGCTAATATAAACACATGTTTGAATAGTCGGTTTAAAGAGCTTTGTATTATGGTTTCCGAGTTTCCTAGTACAACAAGGCAAAAACATGTGTGACATTTTTGCTCCCGCTCTCCATTTAGACTATAATTTAATGCATTTTTTTGAACTAGGCTACACCCCTTTCCGTTAGACTTAAGGAAATACAAGGTTCACGACGAATTAACATCAACAAAAGGAAGATAGGAAAGAACACTCACGATAGGCTTACACCCCTTGCCTTTGATTCACGACTAAACAGGCTCGCGATTCTTAAGAAAAAACACTCACGATCGATTCACATAGGTGGAAGTTGAAAAAAAATCGCCGTTCTTCTCGCGCCCGCTCCCATAGCCACCCCGAGGCGACCGGGGTGTACCCCTCCCCAGCCAGCTCCCGCCGCCTCCCCCTCCTCCCATGCCGCCGCCGGCACGAGTGATGTCTACTCACGCTTCTTTTCCTGTAGACAGTGTTGGGCCTCCAAGAGCAGAGGTTTGTAGAACATCAGCAAGTTTTCCCTTAAGTGGATCACCCAAGGTTTATCGAACTCAGGGAGGAAGAGGTCAAAAATATCCCTCTCATGCAACCCTGCAACCACAAAGCAAGAAGTCTCTTGTGTCCCCAACACACCTAATAGGTGCACTAGTTCGGCGAAGAGATAGTGAAATACAGGTGGTATGAATGAATATGAGCAGTAGTAACGGCGCCAGAAAATACTTGATGCTACAACTGGCGTGTGGTTGATGGTGGTAATATTGCAGGCAGTAGAGATGCAGTAAAACAGTAAACAAGCAGTGATAGCAGTATTTGGAAACAAGGCCTAGGGATCATACTTTCACTAGTGGACACTCTCAACATTGATCACATAACAGAATAAATAGATAAATGCTATACTCTACACTCTCTTGTTGGATGATGAACACCACTAATTGCGTAGGATTACACGAACCCTCAATGTCGGAGTTAACAAGCTCCACAACATTCGATGTTCATATTTAAATAATCTTAGAGTGCATGATAGATCATTGCAATTACAGCAAGTACTAACATAGCATGCACACTGTCACCATCACACTATGAAGGAGGCATAGATCACATCAATACTATCATAGCAATAATTAACTTCATAATCTACAAGAGATTACAATCATAACCTACGCCAAGTACTACACGATGCACACACTGTCACCTTTACACCGTGCAGGAGGAATAGAGTACTTTAATAACATCACTAGAGTAGCACATAGAATAGTAGTGATACAAAGCACATTGCAATCATAAAGAGATATAAATAAGCACTTCACTATGCTATCCATAACAGTGAATAAGTATTCTGTGAAATATAGCCTAAGAGACCCACACGGTGCACACACTGTCACCTTTACACACGTGGGACAAGGAGTCTCCGGAGATCACATAAGTAAAATTCACTTGACTAGCATAACGACATCTAGATTACAAGCATCATCATATGAATCTCAATCATGTAAGGCAGCTCATGAGATTATTGTATTGAAGTACATAGGAGAGAGATTAACCACATAGCTACCGGTACAGCCCTTAGCCTCGATGGAGAACTACTCCCTCCTCATGGGAGACAGCAGCGGTGATGAAGATGGCGGTGGTGTCGATGGAGGAGCCTTCCGGGGGCACTTTCCCGTCCCGGCGGCGTGTCGGAATAGAGACTCCTGTCCCCCAGATCTTGGCTTCGCGATGGCGGCGGCTCTGGAAGGTTTCTCGTACCGTGGCTTTCTCGTATCGAAGATTTAGGTCAGGGACCTTTAAATAGGTGAAGTGGCGGAGTCGGAAGGTCGACGAGGCGGTGACACACTAGGGGGCGCGGCCCACCCCCTGGCCGCGCCGGCCTGTCATCTGGGGCCCACAGGGCCCTCCTCTGGTGGCTCTCGGGTGTTCTGGAAGCTTCGTGGGATTCTAAGATGCTGGGCGTTCATTTCGTCCAATTCCGAGAATATTTCCTTACTAGGATTTCTGAAACTAAAAACAGCAGAAAACAGGAACTGGCACTTTGGCATCTCGTCAATAGGTTAGTTCCGGAAAACGCATAATAATGACATAAAGTGTGAACAAAACATGTAGGTAATGTCATAAAACAAGCATGGAACATCAGAAATTATAGATACGTCGGAGACGTATCAGCATCCCCAAGCTTAGTTCCTACTCGTCCCCGAGTAGGTAAACGATAACAAAGATAATTTCTGAAGTTACATGCTACCAACATGATCTTAATCATACTATTGTAAAGCATATGAGATGAATGCAGCGATTCAAGACAATGGTAAATACAATATGGTTAAACAATCGAATCATATAGCAAAGACTTTTCATGAATAGTACTTTCGAGACAAGCATCGATAAGTCTTGCACAAGAGTTAACTCATAAAGCAATAAATTCAAAGTAAAGGCATTGAAGCAACACAAAGGAAGATTAAGTTTCAGTGGTTGCTTTCAACTTGTAACATGTACATCTCATGGATATTGTCAACGCAAAGTAATATGATGAATGCAAATATGCAAGTATGTAAGAATCAATGCACAGTTAACACAAGTGTTTGCTTCTTAAGATGGAAGGGAATGGGTAAACTGACTCAACATAAAAGTAAAAGAATGGCCCTTCGCAGAGGGAAGCAGGGATTAAATCATGTGCTAGAGCTTTTTAAGTTTTGAAATCATATAGAGAGCATAAAAGTAAAATTTTGAGAGGTGTTTGTTGTTGTCAACGAATGGTAATGGGTACTCCAACTACCTCGTCAACCAGACTTTCAAGAGCGGCTCCCATGAAGGACGTTATCTCTACCAGCAAGGTAGATCATCCCTCTTCTCTTTTGTTTACACACGTATTTTAGTTTTATTATGGGTGACACTCCCCCCAACCTTTGCTTACACAAGCCATGGCTAACCGAATCCTCGGGTGCCTTCCATCAATCTCATACCATGGAGGAGTGTCTATTTGCAAAATTAAGTTGCTTACTGATGAGTCAGAGCAAAACATGTGAAGAGAATTATTAATGAAGTTTGATTAATCAGGGCTGGGAACCCCGTTGCCAGCTCTTTTTGCAAAAGTATTGGATAAGCGGATGTGCCACTAGTCCATTATGAAAGTCTGTCAAGAGTAAATGACAAGGTTGAAAGATAAACACCACATACTTCCTCATGAGCTATAAAACATTGACACAAATTGAGAAGCATTTTGAAGGTTTAAAGGTAGCACATGAAGTATTTACTTGGAATGGTAGAGAAATACCATGTAGTAGGTAGGTATGGTGGACACAAATGGCATAGTGTTTGGCTCAAGGATTTTGGATGCACGAGAAGTATTCCCTCTCAATACAAGGCTTAGGCTAGCAAGGTTGTTTGAAGCAAACACAAGTATAAACCGGTACAGCAAAACTTACATAAGAACATATTGCAAGCATTATAAGACTATACATTGTCTTCCTTGTTGTTCAAACTCTTACTAGAAAATATCTAGACCTTAGAGAGACCAATCATGCAAACCAAATTTTAGCAAGCTCTATGTATTTCTTCACTAATAGGTGCAAAGTATATGATGCAAGAGCTTAAACATGAGCACAACAATTGCCAAGTATCACATTAATCAAGACATCATACCAATTACTACATGTAGGATTTCCCGTTTCCAACCATACAACAATTAACGAAGCAGTTTCAACCTTCGCCATGAAAATTAAAAGCTAAGAACACATGTGTTCATATGAACCAGCGGAGCGTGTCTCTCTCCCACACAAGCATTTATTCAAACAAAAACAAAAACAAAAACATACAGACGCTCCAAGTAAAGCACATAAGATGTGACCGAAAAATATAGTTTCAGGGGAGGAACCTGATAATTTGTTGATGAAGAAGGGGATGCCTTGGGCATCCCCAAGCTTAGATGCTTGAGTCTTCTTGAAATATGCAGGGATGAACCACTGGGGCATCCCCAAGCTTAGAGCTTTCACTCTTCTTGATCATATTGTATCATCCTCCTCTCTTGACCCTTGAAAACTTCCTCCACACCAAACACAAAACAACTCATTAGAGGGTTAGTGCATAATCAAAATTCACGTGTTCAGAGGTGACACAATCATTCTTAACACTTCTGGAAATTGCCCAAAGCTACTGGAAGTTAATGGAACAAAGAAATCCATCCAACATAGCAAAAGAGGCAATGTGAAATAAAAGGCAGAATCTGTCAAAACAGAACAGTCCGTAAAGACGAATTTCTAAGAGGCACCAGACTTGCTCAAATGAAAATGCTCAAATTGAATGAAAGTTGCGTACATATCTGAGGATCACTCACGTAAATTGGCAGATATTTATGAGATACCTACAGAGAATTCAGCCCAGATTCGTGACAACAAGAAATCTGTTTCTGTGCAGTAATCCAAATCTAGTATCAACCTTGCTATCAAAGACTTTACTTGGCACAACAATGCAATAAAACAAGATAAGGAGAGGTTGCTACAGTAGTAACAACTTCCAAGACACAAATATAAAACAAAGTTGCTGTAGCAAAATAAACACATGGATTATCTCCCAAGAAGTTCTTTCTTTATAGCCATTAAGATGGGCTCAGCAGTTTTAATGATGCACTCGCAAGAAATAGTATTTTAAGCAAAAGAGAGCATCAAGAGGCAATTTCAAAACACATTTAAGTCTAACATGCTTCCTATGAAAAGGAATCTTGTAAATAAACAAGTTCATGAAGCATAATGCAACAAGCATAGAAAGATAAAACAAGTGCAGCTTCAAGATTTTCAGCAAAAAGAGAGGTGTTTTAGTAACATGAAAATTTCTACGACCATATTTTCCTCTCTCATAATAATATCCAGTGGTATCATGAGCAAACTCAACAATATAACTATCACATAAAGCATTCTTATCATGAGTCTCATGCATAAAATTATTACTCTCCACATAAGCATAATCAATTTTATTAGTTGTAGTGGGAGCAAATTCAACAAAGTAGCTATCATTATTATTCTCATCAAGTGTAGGAGGCATAGTATAATCATAATCAAATTTACTCTCCATAGTAGGTGGCACCAAAAGACCACTATCATTATAATCATCATAAATAGGAGGCAAAGTATCATCAAAGTAAATTTTCTCCTCAATGCTTGGGGGACTAAAAAGATCATGCTCATCAAAACTAGCTTCCCCAAGCTTAGAATTTTCCATATCATTAGCAACAATGGTGTTCAAAGTATTCATACTAATATGTTCCATGGGTTCTTTAATTTTCGCATCAAACCATCCATGTCTTAACTCAGGAAAAAGATTAAAAAGCTCCATGTTGCTTTCCATTATGCCAAACTAGTGTAAAACAAGAAACAAAAAGATGCAATTGCAGGATCTAAAGAAAATAGCTTCGAGTACTTACAACAGCGCCGGAAAATAGCTTAGTAGCCGAGATCCGGAGTGTGAGTACCTTTTACCTTTCCTCCCCGGCAACGGCGCCAGAAAAGTGCTTGATGTCTACTCACGCTTCTTTTCCTGTAGACAGTGTTGGGCCTCCAAGAGCAGATGTTTGTAGAACAGCAGCAAGTTTTCCCTTAAGTGGATCCCCCAAGGTTTATCGAACTCAGGGAGAAAGAGGTCAAAGATATCCCTCTCATGCAACCCTGCAACCACAAAGCAAGAAGTCTCTTGTGTCCCCAACACACCTAATAGGTGCACTAGTTCGGCGAAGAGATAGTGAAATACAGGTGGTATGAATGAATATGAGCAGTAGTAACGGCGCCAGAAAATACTTGATGCTACAACTGGCGTGTGGTTGATGGTGGTAATATTGCAGGCAGTAGAGATGCAGTAAAACAGTAAACAAGCAGTGATAGCAGTATTTGGAAACAAGGCCTAGGGATCATACTTTCACTAGTGGACACTCTCAACATTGATCACATAACAGAATAAATAGATAAATGCTATACTCTACACTCTCTTGTTGGATGATGAACACCACTAATTGCGTAGGATTACACGAACCCTCAATGCCGGAGTTAACAAGCTCCACAACATTCGATGTTCATATTTAAATAACCTTAGAGTGCATGATAGATCATTGCAATTACACCAAGTACTAACATAGCATGCACACTGTCACCATCACACTATGAAGGAGGCATAGATCACATCAATACTATCATAGCAATAATTAACTTCATAATCTACAAGAGATTACAATCATAACCTACACCAAGTACTACACGATGCACACACTGTCACCTTTACACCGTGCAGGAGGAATAGAGTACTTTAATAACATCACTAGAGTAGCACATAGAATAGTAGTGATACAAAGCACATTGCAATCATAAAGAGATATAAATAAGCACTTCACTATGCTATCCATAACAGTGAATAAGTATTCTGTGAAATATAGCCTAAGAGACCCACACGGTGCACACACTGTCACCTTTACACACGTGGGACAAGGAGTCTCCGGAGATCACATAAGTAAAATTCACTTGACTAGCATAACGACATCTAGATTACAAGCATCATCATATGAATCTCAATCATGTAAGGCAGCTCATGAGATTATTGTATTGAAGTACACAGGAGAGAGATTAACCACATAGCTACCGGTACAGCCCTTAGCCTCGATGGAGAACTACTCCCTCCTCATGGGAGACAGCAACGGTGATGAAGATGGCGGTGGTGTCGATGGAGGAGCCTTCCGGGGGCACTTCCCCATCCCGGCGGCGTGCCGGAACAGAGACTCCTGTCCCCCAGATCTTGGCTTCGCGATGGCGGCGGCTCTGGAAGGTTTCTTGTACCGTGGCTTTTTCGTATCGAAGATTTAGGTCAGGGACCTTTAAATAGGTGAAGTGGCGGAGTCGGAAGGTCGACGAGGCGGTGACACACTAGGGGGGCGCGGCCCACCCCCTGGCCGCGCCGACCTGTCATCTGGGGCCCACAGGGCCCTCCTCTGGTGGCTCTCGGGTGTTCTGGAAGCTTCGTGGGATTCTAAGATGCTGGGCGTTCATTTCGTCCAATTCCGAGAATATTTCCTTACTAGGATTTCTGAAACCAAAAACAGCGAAACGAGAGCGGCACTTCGGCATCTCGTCAGTAGGTTAGTTCCGGAAAACGCATAATAATGACATAAAGTGTGAACAAAACATGTAGGTAATGTCATAAAACAAGCATGGAACATCAGAAATTATAGATACGTCGGAGACGTATCAACGAGCCACCGGGTAAAGCCCGCGCGGTGCCGGTGGTGGTGGAGCTCCTCCTCTCTGCGTGCTTGGAGGCCCGACGGGGCAGCCCCTTTCTCGTAACGGTGAAGTGCGGCGGTGCTGCCTCTGACCGAGGTCGCGTGCGGCGGAGC
The DNA here is from genome assembly GCF_019359855.2 of Lolium perenne. Lineage (NCBI taxonomy): Eukaryota > Viridiplantae > Streptophyta > Magnoliopsida > Poales > Poaceae > Lolium > Lolium perenne. The sequence continues at coordinate 273,354,750 of NC_067246.2, read as the reverse complement.
GTGCGGTCGTGGCGCCTCGTCACGCCTCTACCCGTCCTCCTCCCGCGTGTTAGGCGTGCTCGTCGGGGCGGGTCGCGACTTCATGGTGGGGGGGGGGGCGCTGCGGCGTCGGTTCCGGCCAACGCTGTGCTGGCTCTGCCCGGCGGCGGCGCCCTCACAGTGCTGCTCTGGCCGCCGTCGCCCATGGGCTTGAGCCTTTGGGTTCCAGTCAAATCTATGTATGTGGGCCCAGATTTGGGCCTAGCAGGGCCCAGCTAGTTTTCCCTTCTGCCATGATGGGCGATGAGGCCCTCAGATGCGGGGGTGGCCACATTCGCGCATCCGGCATCCACGTAGCCCGTCTGTGTCGGTGTCTCTTTGGTTCTTGCGGGGGGCTCCCGACACTCGGACGCTGCACTTGGCGATGTCATGGCCGGCTTTTTCTGGGATAGGGTTCCTAAGCCGGCGCGTGCTCGCCGGGGTAGGCAGCATGTTTCGTATTGCAACTGCTATTGCAGTTGTGGTCTCTACCTCCGATCTACTTGGGTCGCGCTGCTACATGTGTTGGTGTGCTAGGGATGGTGCGTTCATCGTCGTGCCGCCGATCCAATGTCGAGCGACATCTGGTTCCAGGTCTGGCCGAGCTTGGCCTACCAGTTTTTGCGTCCTTCCTATGGGTGAATCTAGTTGGGGCCCATCTTCGTGTGGCTTGGTTTGGAGGTGCGGTAGCGAGTCCTATTTTGTCCGCTCTGCGTCCTCGCGACGATGTCCAGATTTTGACCCAGTGGGATCTTGGCGAAAGCTACGCATGGCCTTGCCATTGCCGGTGACGGCTTCACCTATTAGGTGTCGTTCCCTTGTTGAAGGCGTCCCAATGTTGATCCCCGTTTCGAATTGATGGATTTCGTCCCTCCGCCTCAACCTGCTAATCTTGGAGGCCCCGCTTTGGGCAAGATTCTCTTGTAGTGTCTTGTGTATCACCCTTTGATCTCTCGCTGGTGTCCCAACCCTCTCACCTCGCCGGCCTGGCTGCTTATACACGGCCTTGATTCGGTAGCTGATGGCTTGCCTAGTGTCTTGGGGGGCTTTGCTAGGTCGGCGTCTGGCCATAGTCTCGGCCGATGTGCCTACCCCAATGCCATTGGAAGATGTTGTGTTTCTGGTCTGGACCTAACCCGAGCTCGGGGGTGGTGCTTCGGAGTCTGGGTGAAAGCTTTGCATGACCTTGGTCTCTGCCGACGACGATGACACATTCGGGCGTCATGCACCTTCTTGGAGGTGTCGCTGCAAGTTACACCATTCGCTCCAAGACCCCCTCTCCTTTTGATCATCAAGTTCTGCTAGGCTGCTGGCCCGTCGTCGAGTCCCCCTTGAGCTATTGTGTTGATGCGTATAAGGTTTGTTGACGTGGTCTAGGACGCGCTCGCTCCGGTGCAATAGAAGACAAGACTCCCTCAACCTGGCGCTTGGTGACGTTCTCTGTGTTGTCTTTTGTTGTTAGTTTTCGGTTTGCGTTTCGTGTGTGTATTGTAACTCATGGTGTAACTCCTGACTGGTTGATGTCTTCGTTAATTCAAAGCCGAGCTCATTTTGAGCTTTCTGCCTAAGATAGGAAAGAAACAATCTTTCGAAAAATAATACGCTAAATTTTAAGCTACAACTTTATCGAGCACTTTTGTCTTCTTAATGTGTATCATTGTTGAAGAGATATGTTGGTGGAGTTTTGTATGTAGATACCACACACACACACACACACACACACACATATATATATACATGTATAATTTTCAGATTTTTTTGAGATTTTAAAACGAAAAATTGAATTTAAAGAAAAATAAGATGAGTGGAGCTCGGGGGATACCTCGCGGTCGACACGGCGTGGTACCGGGTGAGCGCAGCGGTGGCGTGTGCCCTAACGCCGTGGGCCGTGGGCGTGCAATGGAAGGTGACGGCACCGTCCGTCTCAGCCTCAGCCGTATCCGGTGGAGGCCGCTTCCGCCACCCACAAGCCAATAAAACCGGCCGTCCCCCCACAACCACCGCTTCCCCCCTTTCTCCCACCTCCCACGCCCATCCCCCAATGTCCTCTCCGCGCTAATTACCCTAAAGCTTCTTGCTTTCCCAATGGAGGTAATCGTCGGCTGACCCTATCTTGCCGGATACCTGATTCCTACGAGTCCGTAGGATCTTTTTCCGGGGTGTGTGTGGATTTGGTTGGGCGGGGGAGGCGGAGCCTGGTTCAGATTTGTGGTGTATTCCCGTGGGGGAATTCATGGTGGGTTACATGGAGTGGCCGCATGATTGGTTGCTGTGGGACGCCTTCTTGGAATGCGGAGGGATCCGCAGGCCGCCGATTAGATAGCGGCCGGGGAGGAGGAGGACCAGGAGGCCGCCGCCGTTAGCACCACCACCACCACCATCCCAAGGCGCGAGTCACCAGCCATGGGGGAGGACCTCGTCACCACCCTGTCCATGGAGAACGGCGCCGGAGGCGCCCACCACGGCCCCTGCACCCTCCTCTCCATGGACCCCTCCGGCCACCTCGACGGCCGCGCCGTCGGCGTCATGGTGCAGCCCCGCATCGGAGCGGGGGCCGGCGCGCGCGCCCACGCCGTGTCCCTCACCGGCGCGCCTCCGCCCGACATCAACCAGCCCTGGCTCACCGAGGCCTGCGACATGCTGGGCGTCGGCCTCGGCCCGCAGGTCTTCGACGCCGAGGCCGTGCTCAGCACCGCTCCCAAGGCCGGGAGCCGGAAGACAGCCAAGCGCGGGGACAGCATCTGGGGCGCCTGGTTCTTCTTCACCTTCTACTTCAAGCCCCTGCTCTCGGACAAGGGCAAGAGCAAGGTCGTCCGGGACGCCAACGGCGTCTCGGGCTTCGACAAGTCCGACCTCCGCCTCGACATGTTCCTGGTGCAGCACGACATGGAGAACATGTACATGTGGGCCTTCAAGGAGAGGCCGGACAACGCCCTGGGCAAGATGCAGCTGAGGAGCTACATGAACGGGCACTCACGCCCCGGTGAGCCGCATTTCCCTTTCAGCGTCGACAGGGGATTCGTCAGATCGCACCGGATGCAGCGCAAGCACTACCGGGGGCTCTCGAACCCGCAGTGCATTCATGGGATCGAGGTTGTGACTTCGCCGAACCTCGTGGGCATCACCGAGGTGGACCGGAGGAGGTGGGCGGAGCTTACAGGGAGGGAGCTCAATTTCTGTATCCCGCAGGAGGCCAGTGATTTTGGGACATGGAGGACTATGCCAAACGCAGAGCTCGAGCTGGAGAGGCCGCAGCCTACCATGAAGAGCAGTGTCCAGCAGCAACCCCCAAAGAAGTTGCTAAATGGATCAGGCTTGAATCTTTCATCACCATCAAACCATTCAGGAGAAGACGGTATGGATCTCTCCCCTGTTAGCAGCAAACGCAGGAAGGAGTCATTTCCGCATACCATGGATGAGGAGTGCTTCTTGCCATTGAACTCTTGCGCTGGGAGGACGCAACAAGATACCGAGATGCATTCAGCGGTGCAGCCTTCTTGGCTGCATGATTTCAGCGGGGTGATGACCAAGTCTTGCGGTCCAGCAACTGCTGCCAAGTCTATTTATGAGGACGATCAGGGCTACTTGATAATGGTCAGCTTACCATTTGTTGATCAGCAGAGGGTAAAGGTTTCATGGAAGAACACTCTTACTCATGGTATAGTCAAGATCCTTTGTAACAGTACAGCTCGGACGCAATACATAAGAAGACACGATAGGGTATTCAAGCTCACTGATGCTACGCCCGAGCACTGCCCTCCAGGGGAGTTCATACGCGAAATACATCTTGCTACCCGTATCCCTGAAGATGCCAAGCTGGAGGCATGCTTTGATGAGGCCGCTGCAGTTCTTGAGATCATGGTCCCCAAACGAGGAAACGAGCCGGAAGAGCATGAAGTTAGAGTCTCCATGCGCCCTCCTCACCTTGGAGTTAACGACCTACTTATGACATAGGTAATGGAACATCTCCTCACCATGCTGGTATCTTCTCTGTGATCACCAGATCAGATGCTCCAAGGGGCTAAAAGTTCGGTCGTCCCCCTCACCTTGGAGTAGCATCTTGTTCTGAGGGTATTGCTACTGCTTACTGCCCTCGACCTCTTCAGCTGACAAGCCTTTGCTGAAGACTAGTTTGTTCTAGCTTGTATGTTGTGGGTGTCTTTTTAACCCTCGTGTAATCCTTTTAGCATATGCTGGGATTGTGGCCTCGATTCTGTACTAAGCTCAGTTAACATAATAAAATTCATATTTCCGAGTTACTGCTCCGTGTCTGTCTCTGGATTATTGTCCTCCTGTTGCCATCAATCTGTACTGCGGAAATTTGCATTTGCCTTGAAGTTTCTTTATGCGATGAAGCATATAGTGCATTGATTGGTAGTTGCTGTTACTTGGTTCCAGAAGTATCACGTCAAGTATCATGTCTGGGCTGAAGAATCTGTGCGCAACTATTGCCGGTTCCAGTCATTGCTGTGAATTCATCGATGCTGGTACATGGCGAAGTTCATAGTATGCCACGCAACAAAGGCCTCCAAATTCTGAAGTGGACGCTTGAGGAGCATTTCATGTCAGGACAGCCACTCATACTAGGGAACATCAAACATGGTAGAGCGGCTACCTAGTAAGCCTAGCACAAGAAGCAGCTTTTCTTTGTTGAAGAGAAGGAAAGAGCCCTGTTCTCAGTGATCATCATGCGCCAAAAGACTTAAACCTGGCCCTTTTAGCATCAGAATTCATACCCAGTACTCCAAACCTAGGGACAGCTGTAATTGAGAAGCAACATCAAAGTTTCTGGTGGCTCATTTCCAAAAGCTTGTTGTAACTTAACCGTAATCTAGAACAAGCTTAACCGTAACTACAGTAAAAAAAAAAAGCTTAACCGTAATGGTGGAAATTGTCTATACTTGAAACGAGGTCTGCTGGCAGAATAAATTTCTTATTCCTGTAATTGCTACTCCATGTTTGGATCTCTAGTGTGATTCTTTTGTTAGCACCAGTCTGTGCTGCCCAAGTTAATAGTGCTCTATTCCGTTAAGAAACTAGCGATGTCATATGCGCCGCCCCTCACCTTCCTAGTAGCAACTTGTCCTGAAGGTGTTGCTACTGCTACTGTGGTAGGCCTCTTCAACAACAAAGCCTTTGCTGCAGAATAGTTTGTTCTACTTCTCTGTTCTACTGTATATTATAAGACGTTTTGGCAGACCAATTTAGTTTACCAAAACGTTTTGTGATATGGAACAGAGTAGTTTGTATGTTGGGTGTCTGTCTTTTGAACCCTTCTGTTCTCCTTTTACCATATGGTGTGCGTGTGTTCTTGAATTTGTGCCAAGTTCAACAGAATAAAATTTCTATTTCTGAGTTACTGCTCCATAAGGAGCATTTCGTGGTAAGCGTAGTTACCTAGTACAAGAAGCAGCAGCTTCTCTGTCTGAAGAATAGAAGATAGGGTCATGCTTTCAGTGATCACCATGCGCCAAAGGCCTTGAACTTACTCTTTTGATCGTCAGACTTTATTCAATTTTTAAGTTTTTTCCCGTATCCAGTAATCTAGACCCAAGTAATTGAACAGCAAAATTTAATCTACCGGAAGCTCATTTGCCCGGACTCCCTATTTGCCCAAATTAGCAATCTTCTTTGCTCTCAACAAACTAATTTTGCTCTTCAGCGTTGGAAAAACTGTATCTGAATACATGTTGCAAGCGCATTGAGTTGGTGACGAAGCATTTCCCTTCTAGTTGATACATGGAGTGACAGTTGCTGTCGAGTGGCAGTTTTAGTCTCAGAAATGTCAATGCGCAGCTAAGAAATTGTTGGTCCAACTAGGCATCCAATTCTGAAGTGGCCGCATAGATCACCTTTCGAGTCAGGCAGAGAGGCACTCAATATTAATATCAGCTTCTCTGTCTGAAGAGAAAATGAAAATGAACAATCTTTCTGTCATCATGTAGTGAAATCCTCACAATTTCCGTATGGTCAATTGATCTGAAAAATAGCAGAGAGGAGTAGTAAGCCAGCGAGTTTAAGCACAGGGTACAACGATTAAGGAACGAACTTCATTCTTAGCAGGCACAAATATAATGCTAGTTAAATCAACAAAGTTCACGACCACACTACAGCAATACAGACTTCCATAGTTCCATCCAAAAGTAACCCCTAGAGAATGCCTTGGAAAACAACAGAACACCTGAAAACGATGACACGACACGAACATTATAATTCAGACTTGAGACTTCAACTCTAAAGCGTTTCATGTCAGGGCAGGCACTGATAGTAAGCAACATGGTATGGCCGATACCTAATTACCCTGTATAAGAAGCAGCCATTCTTTATCTGAAGAAGAGAAGAAAGGACGCAGCTTTCAGTGATCATCATGCGCAGAAGAAGCAACTTATGTGTTTGAACGTCAGACTTCATTTAATTTATGGATTTTTTATGGTACCCAGTACTCCAAGCAATGCAAGGCAATTGATCTAAATGAGGGCCGGCCGTAATTGAACAGGAAAATCAAAGCTTCCGGCAGCTCATTTCTCAGAAAATCTTGACTAGCTTGTTACAGCCTAACTCTCATGTTCTTTAGCTATGACAGAATTGTTTGTCCTTCAACATGTACAGAAAATCTTGACTAGCTTGTTTCAGCCTAACTCTGATGTTCTTTAACTATGACAGAATTGTTTGTCCTTCACCATGTACTGAGTTCTGTTTAAAATAAAGGGTGTGTCTATGTCTCAGTTGACTGAGATTTTCTTAAGTCTCAGTCAACTCAGAAAAGTGCAACTACAGTTTAAAGAAAAGTGGAACTCGGTCCAGTTGCACATTTCTGGCAGAAAAGTGCAACAGAAAAGTGCAACTCAAGCAGTTTTTTGTAAGTGACTTAGACTTAAGAAAATCTCAGTTGATGGAGACATAGCAAAACCGTAAAATAAAATGTCAGCTGAAATGTAAGTGAATCCAAGTTCCAAGCATCTTTAATAGGAGTTTTTTTTACATGAGTTTCTTTTTGCGCAAAATCCAACTATCTATTCATAATCCATTAATCCTCAAGAGGTGTACAATAATGCCAAAAGTAACTGAACTTCGCAGACAAGTCCTTAGACCAGTTAGTTATGAAGCATTGTTCTTCCCTCCCTCTGCGAAATCGATTGAGTGATATGGCGGAGTGGTAGTTTTAGTCCCAGAAATGGCTAAGAAATTGTCTGGTCCAATTGTTCGTGATTCTTCTTCGGGAAAAAGTAGGTTCAGGATTTGTGTTCTAGGCACCACTTTTTGCATTACATTTTGCTAGATTTGTTGCAAGCACTGTCTGAAGAAATGAGAAGGTACAAGCTTTCCCCCATATGTGTAGAAGGCCTAAACTCTCTCTCGTCCAATGATCTGAAAATAGCAAAGTAGCTGCCTGGAGAATCGCAAATTCAGCAAAATTCAGCAAATATCAGAAGATTAAGGAACAAACTTCGCAAATTCAGCAGACACCGGTAGAACGCCGGTTAACAAAGTTCACGACCACAGCAAATACAGACTTTCAACCAACATTTCCCCTAAAAACTTGCAGAACACCTAACAACGACGACACAACACCAACAGTTCAGACTTCAACTTCCACCACGACGAGCTTAATCGACCTCCTCGATCTTGGGGCCGGCACCGCTTCCGCCGGCCGGCACATCCTCGTCCATGCCGGCAGCACCGCCAAATCCACCCATACCCGGCATGCCACCCATGTCCGCGCCGGCGCCCTGGTACATCTTGGCAATGATGGGGTTGCAGATGCCCTCCAGCTCCTTCATCTTGTCCTCGAACTCGTCCGCCTCGGCGAGCTGGTTGGTGTCCAGCCAGCTGATGGCGCCGTCGATCGCGTCCTCAATCTTCTTCTTGTCGTCGGCCGAGAGCTTGGAGGCGATCTTGTCGTCCTTGATGGTGTTCCTCATGTTGTAGGCGTAGTTCTCCAGCGCGTTCTTGGCCTCCACCTTCTTCTTCAACTCCTCGTCCTCCGCCTTGTACCGCTCCGCCTCCTGCACCATCTTCTCGATGTCCTCCTTGCTCAGCCGGCCCTTGTCGTTGGTGATGGTGATCTTGTTCTTCACCCCGGCGGTCTTGTCCTCGGCCGAGACGTTGAGGATGCCGTTGGCGTCGATGTCGAAGCAGACGGTGATCTGGGGCACGCCGCGCGGAGCAGGAGGGATGCCGGACAGCTCGAACTTGCCGAGAAGGTTGTTGTCCTTGGTCCGGGCGCGCTCGCCCTCGAACACCTGGATCAGGACGCCGGGCTGGTTGTCGGAGTAGGTGGAGAAGATCTGCTCCTTCTTGGTCGGGATGGTGGTGTTGCGCGGGATGAGCACCGTCATGACGCCACCAGCGGTCTCCAGGCCGAGGGACAGAGGCGTGACATCGAGCAGAAGCAGGTCCTGCACCTTCTCGTTGCCCTCGCCGCTGAGGATGGCGGCCTGGACGGCGGCGCCGTAGGCCACGGCCTCGTCGGGGTTGATGCTCTTGCACAGCTCCTTGCCGTTGAAGAAGTCCTGAAGCAGCTGCTGCACCTTGGGGATACGGGTGGAGCCGCCGACGAGCACGACGTCGTGCACGGTGCTCTTGTCCATCTTGGCGTCGCGCAGGCACTTCTCCACGGGCTCCATGCACTTGCGGAACAGGTCCATGTTCATCTCCTCGAACCGAGCCCTGGTGATCGTCGAGTAGAAATCGATGCCCTCGTAGAGGGAGTCAATCTCGATGGTGGTCTGAGCTGTGGACGACAGGGTGCGTTTGGCTCGCTCGCAGGCGGTGCGCAGCCGGCGCAGGGCGCGAGGGTTGCCGCTGATGTCCTTCTTGTTCTTGCGCTTGAACTCCTGGACGAAGTGGTTCACCATGCGGTTGTCGAAGTCCTCCCCGCCAAGGTGGGTGTCACCGGCGGTGGCCTTCACCTCGAAGATGCCCTCCTCGATGGTGAGGAGAGACACATCAAAGGTGCCACCACCAAGGTCGAAGATGAGCACGTTCTTCTCCCCAGAGCTGCTGGCCTTCTTGTCAAGGCCATAGGCGATGGCAGCGGCAGTGGGCTCGTTGATGATGCGCATCACATTGAGTCCGGCGATGACACCGGCGTCCTTGGTGGCCTGCCGCTGCGAGTCGTTGAAGTAGGCCGGCACCGTCACCACAGCGTTCTTGATGGTTGTGCCGAGGTATGCCTCACCAATCTCCTTCATCTTGATGAGCACCATCGAGGAAATCTCCTCAGCGGCGAACTGCTTCTCCTCGCCTTTGTACTGGACGACGATCATCGGCTTATCAGCAGGCCCGGGAATGACCTTGAACGGCCACAGCTTCATGTCGCTCTGCACCGACGGGTCGGAGAATCGCCTGCCAATCAACCGCTTGGCATCTGCGATACAGAGCAAGATTGTGAGTCAAATCGTTCGGGTTAAATTCAGGTGTCAAAAGCAAACAGGCATACCAACAGAATGGCTTAACGAGGAACGTTATATAAACAGGAAACAGAGTACCCCGGTCTGAAATTATTCACAAAGTTCTCCTACCCCCAAAAATTGTTTCTACACAAATCAGCCAGCCCAGCAATTAGTACACTTCCTTTTGATTTTTGACTCTGGAACAGTTAGAACTTCCACATAAAAATCTGAACAGATTGTTACTGAAACTAAGGGTGTCAAACTAGACCAAATAGGGAGGAAACAGAGTACTGTGATCTGAAATTATCCACAGCGTTCCCTATTACCAAAGATTTTAGTTTCTACAACAATCCACAATGCAGCGTTCCCTATTACCAAAGATTTTAGTTTCTACAACAACCCACAATGCCTAGCAGCAACTTACTTCTGAAACTAAGAGGTTTCAAACTGGACCAGACAACAAATATGTTTGTCCCATGATGGCTGCTTAGAAACCGAATACAGGACAATGCAGTACCAGATAATTGCTTATACAATCTCTAAATAATGAATGATTAGATAAATCCACTGTTGTTTCTTGCGTTCCTTTCTACTCGCTAAGCACGGCAAACAGACTCAGAACATCAAAAGATCCACATCAATGGATGTACATTGTCATACAGGCGTCTAGCAACACAAAACAAAGCACAGGCAGAGCATCACTCGTAACCAGATTACACGAGACCAGCATGAACATGAGGTGATTTCTAATCTAAAAGAGGAAGCGGTGCACGTACCGAATACGGTGTTGGTGGGGTTCATGGCGACCTGGTTCTTGGCGGCGTCGCCGATGAGGCGCTCGGTGTCGGTGAAGCCGACGTAGGACGGCGTGGTCCGGTTGCCCTGGTCGTTGGCGATGATCTCCACGCGGTCGTGCTGCCACACGCCGACGCAGGAGTAGGTGGTGCCGAGGTCGATGCCGATCGCCGGCCCCTCTCCTCCCTTCCTCGCCATCTCCTCTTCCTCCTCTCTAAACTCGAACGGGGGATTCGAAACTGGAACTCGGGATCTGAATGAGAATCGCTTGAGTTGCTGCTAGTTGGGATTCGTAGCGATGGCTGTTGGAACTGATGAGGAGGGAGGGCCGAACAGGGAGCGGGTTTTATGGGGTTCGTGGGGATGGTTTCGGGAATGTTCAGGCGACGAGCTCCACAACGTTCTGGAAGCGTCTGGGATGTACGGGTTTATGTGAGTTGGTCAATGGGAGCGTGACACGTGGCGTTGCCAATTGTGCAGGACTAGGGCCCGGTGAGACCTGGCTTTGACCAAGTCTGGGAGTTGAGAACGGCCTCGTAGGTACTAGGGGGGGCGAACGGGCAGGTTCTACTGTGCTAGGATTTCACGGTGCGATGGGTTCGTTGTGCGGTTTCGATTCTAGGCTGTTTCTTCCTTTTTTTTCATCTACTTATATTTATTTTATGGATAGTGTGTATTTTTCAAAATGTGTTATTAGATCCGGAGGTTTAGTGCTCCCGTCATTTTTGAACAATTAAAAGATATTTTTGCATGTTGTTAAAAAAATTGAAAATAATTTTAGAGATTGTCTTGTCACTAATATATCTCACAATCATGCAAATTTTTTATTTTGGGCTATAACAAAATAACAAAACCCGATGTGTTTTGGATATTTGAAAATGTACTAGTCGGATCCACACTTTTGTTGTAGCTCAGAATGTAAAGTTTTTTAAATTGATAGTTTGAGGTTCGTGGGATACATCGTTAACTATATATGCGGATTATTTTTTCAAACTTTTTTGTAACTCAAAATATAACCTTTTTTTAAAACGGGATCACTAGCGCCCATGTGCACCAAATCTTTACTAGTATTTTTCTTTTCTACTATCCTTTTAGTTTTCTTTCCCAGCTGATTAGACCGTTTCTTCCTTTTTTCCATCCCATTATCCGTTTTCTTCCCTCAATGAGTTCACTCACTAAGGTCTTGCTATGCACTAGAGTATTGTAGGAACTAGTGGGGATAATACTCTAGATCATTGTGGATTGTTGTAGAAACAAAAATAGAAAGACATCAGGTTATTAGAGCATCTCCAACAGAGGCTCTAAAATTCGGTGCTGTAAAAGTCGTTTTCAGCGCGCTCGATTCGGATACAGCGCGCGGCGCCGACACGTGCTTCACCGGAGGCTATATTTTACAGCGCAACCAAGAAGCCAAAAATCAGCTCTTTACCGGAGGCTGTAAAATAGAGCTCCACAAACAAGTTTTTTCAACATACATACAACAAACAAGATCAAACATGCCACAAATAAATCTGAAAAAATCAACTAAATCAACTAAAAATAAACTAAATCAACCATTCTCGTTCTGCTCATCCTAGCCGCATCCACCGGTTCTGCGGCCAGAAGCCCGGGCGTCGTTCTCGCGCGGACGAGCAGTCGGGGTGCCGTACCAGCTGCCGAGCCACCGCGGAAACCCGTCAAGGCCAGCAGCGACGGTGCCGCCACTCGCCTGGACGCTTTCGGGAAGCCAGCGGCGGCCGTCTCTTCTCCTACTCCTCCTACGGTGTTTGACGCTATAATAACCCAGAAAATAGGAACAACGAAGGGTAGATTTAGAAATGGGATGTGCATTTAATCGCAAAACGGGGGAAATTTTCGCGCCTTATTGCAACTAAACCTAAGAGGGATCGAGGTTCTCTCTCATTTTGCAATTAGGGTTAGGCAATGTGAGTTAGGGAAATTTCGATATGATCTCTTTTGTATCTTGTTGATTTGAGAGTTGAATTCATTTGACAAGTTATTATACAAGGATAACATCAAACAAATAGCACTAATGAATATAGAAATTGAATTCACAATTTAAATACAACTTATGAATTTAAATGACTTTGAATTTCAAAGTGAATAATAAATACAACATTTATTCAAGAATATAAACATTACACAAATCAAAAGCTCATAAGTAAAATTTGAGCTTTATTGATATCACAACACAGATTACATTGTCTTTACAATATTCTTGATTCAAGAATTAAAGAACAATAAACAGAAATGAAAATGAAGATTACAATATTGATCCTAAACTAAAAACCTAGGCTAAATGACTTGAAGTATATCTTCATGGTCATATTCATCTTCAAAACCTGCAAAATAACACAGCAAGTACTAGCCAGAGGGTTAAGTGTTTGACAGAATTCAGTTTGGACAGAAACAACTGTCCTGCACACTTGTGCTTGTCCAAAACCCTGGACAGCACAAGATAAGGGCAACAGCAGATCAAACCTGAGCACCACCAGGGGCTCAAGTTTCAGCATATGAGAGCACACAGCTCATGTGTGCTAAGCAAGCCACAGCAAGGCAATGCACAGGCTTAGTCACCAAAGCAAGCCAGGCCTGTGTGGCATTGCAAGAACAGAAGTAGAGCTCATATAAAAGGGGCACAAACCCTAGAAACAGTACCCAGTCGACCAGATAAGGATTCACAAGGTAAGGTGAAGGTAGAGCAGGATAGTTCATCCAGTTCTTGCTCAAGAATAGCACCAACCAACACACAACCACTCAACCACCAGAAATCATGGTGACCTGAGAAGATCAACCAAGACCTGGAGGTGAAGGGTTGTGACACACAAACCACAAGTCTGCATCAACACAATATTTCACTCTAGGAGCTGGAACAAGGTATACCTAGTTCCTGGAGAAGATCCAATGGATCTAATCCATAAATCATGCATGACATATGTCATGGGATTGAGCAGATGCTCAATGGGTAAATCATCACTTGGTTTTCACCAAGGATCACTGTCAGTCTAGAAGCCACTAAAACAGAAACCATCTAGATACAGATCATGTGCACAGAAGCTAGAAATCATGCACAGATGCACACACTAGCAAGATCTCATGCACAGACAGCACCAGTAGATGTATTGCAAGGATTAGCAGCTAACAAAGACTACACAGAAAATCCTAAGCATGCAACCATCAGTAAACCCTAAAATTCTTCACAGGCAAGCATATTGGCATTCATATTATTTATGATCCCCAAATATGCAAGCAAAGATGAGTAGCCAACAAGATCAAGCCAACCATGTGAGCAACCAGTCAGTAGCAAGGCTACTGAGATCACACCACACTTAGAACCATCCAAAGCAAAGCCAAATAACAAAGCATCATTATCCAGAAAGGGATTTAGACTTCATTTGCTTGTCAATTAATCATGAAAAGCAAATTCATATAAAGCAAGTCATTTAATCGTTACTGCATAAGCAGTTCATCATTAATTAATTCATCCAAAGCATGAATACATAACAAATCCATGCAATAATTTTGACAGTAGCACACTGTGAGGCACACAAGCATATGTCACTGCATCATAGCTATTGGATCAAGTCCAGTGAGCTAGGGAGAGCAGCAGCACATACATACAGTAGCATAGTCATGCTTGAACAGCAGCATCAGTAAGCAAACCAAGCCACTGACATTTAATTGATCAAATGGATCAATTAAATCAAGTCAAGCCACACAGATAGGCTAGCCAACAAGAAATGATTGATCCAATGGATCATTGGATTACACAGGAGGCACAGAAGCACCTCACAGGCATCACTGGCATTCACAAGTGTCACTGCAAGGCAATGCACAGGCTTAGTCACCAAAGCAAGCCAGGCCTGTGTGGCATTGCAAGAACAGAAGTAGAGCTCATATAAAAGGGGCACAAACCCTAGAAACAGTACCCAGTCGACCAGATAAGGATTCACAAGGTAAGGTGAAGGTAGAGCAGGATAGTTCATCCAGTTCTTGCTCAAGAATAGCACCAACCAACACACAACCACTCAACCACCAGAAATCATGGTGACCTGAGAAGATCAACCAAGACCTGGAGGTGAAGGGTTGTGACACACAAACCACAAGTCTGCATCAACACAATATTTCACTCTAGGAGCTGGAACAAGGTATACCTAGTTCCTGGAGAAGATCCAATGGATCTAATCCATAAATCATGCATGACATATGTCATGGGATTGAGCAGATGCTCAATGGGTAAATCATCACTTGGTTTTCACCAAGGATCACTGTCAGTCTAGAAGCCACTAAAACAGAAATCATCTAGATACAGATCATGTGCACAGAAGCTAGAAATCATGCACAGATGCACACACTAGCAAGATCTCATGCACAGACAGCACCAGTAGATGTATTGCAAGGATTAGCAGCTAACAAAGACTACACAGAAAATCCTAAGTATGCAACCATCAGTAAACCCTAGAATTCTTCACAGGCAAGCATATTGGCATTCATATTATTTATGATCCCCAAATATGCAAGCAAAGATGAGTAGTCAACAAGATCAAGCCAACCATGTGAGCAATCAGTCAGTAGCAAGGCTACTGAGGTCACACCACACTTAGAACCATCCAAAGCAAAGCCAAATAACAAAGCATCATTATCCAGAAAGGGATTCAGACTTCATTTGCTTGTCAATTAATCATGAAAAGCAAATTCATATAAAGCAAGTCATTTAATCATTACTACATAAGCAGTTCATCATTAATTAATTCATCCAAAGAATGAATACATAACAAATCCATGCAATAATTTTGACAATAGCACACTGTGAGGCACACAAGCATATGTCACTGTATCATAGCTACTGGATCAAGCCCAATGAGCTAGGGAGAGCAGCAGCACATACATACAGTAGCATAGCCATGCTTGAACAGCAACATCAGTAAGCAAACCAAGCCACTGACATTTAATTGATCAAATGGATCAATTGAATCAAGTCAAGCCACACAGATAGGCTAGCCAACAAGAAATGATTGATCCAATGGATCATTGGATTACACAGGAGGCACAGAAGCACCTCACAGGCATCACTGGCATTCACAAGTGTCACATATGCATAGCAGTACACCTAGACAAGCAAGTATAAGATGCCAGTAAGCACAAGCAAGCTCATGAGCATGTACAGCATGGCGTAGCAAGATCATAGCATGATAGGAGCAGTAGGCAAGCAACACATGGCATGCACAGCAAGCAACACACACTGGCCTGTACCAAAGATTGGTGGATGGGCCAGAGCTTGCAAAGAAGAGAAGCATAGGAAGCATAGGCAGCAGTAGCAAGGCTCTGCATGATCATAGGATCATCAGAAGGCTGTAGAGCAAGAGGTAGAAGAAGCACAGAAGCATGGGAGGCGCACAGGCATGGAGAGGAGAAGGAGGAGGAGCAGAGACCTTACCCGTGCCTGGTGGCAGAGGCTACGGCATGGCGAGGCAGTGCCCGCGCGGCCATAGCAGCTGCAAAGCCTGGGAAGACGCCGACGTTACGCCGACGAACACCACCAGTAGCACAGCACCGGAGAATACGGCACAGGCGCTGCGAGCAGCACCCGCGCCAGGTCAGTCTCGGATATGCGCACACATCGACGGCGAGGACGAGAGATCGCCGGAGCTAGTCAATCGCCGGAGGCGATTCACCACGAGATCCAGAGAGGAGGCGATCCGCCAGAGGAGGAAGCAATCGAAGGAACCACGCGGACAGATCGATAGATCATCGCGCGGCGGTTCAGATCAAGTAGGTGGCAAGGTCAGGGGAGCACGGAGGCGGCCGGAGCACGGCGGCGGCCATGGCGGCGACGCCATCGCCACGCGTGTCGCCGGAGGGTTAGGGTTAGGTCGAGTGAGAGAGAGAGGCGAGTGAGTGAGTGAGGTGGGCCGTTGCGGCGCCACCGACCCGTTATGGGACTACCCTTAGTGGGCTGTCCCAATGGGCCTTAGTAAGTGGGTTGGCCCAATAGGGGCCAGGGGGTATTCTAGTCATTTCACATTTTAGAAAATAGCCAGAATTTCACCAATTTTTAGTAAATAAAATACACCTCTAAAAATCCATTAAAAATTGGATTTGTGAATGAAAAATTATTCTTAACAAGAATAAAATATGAAATAGAATTTAGGGAACAAATTCAAATTTATGAATTTGATGAATTTAAAATAAAAACTTGGAATTTCAAACTATTATTTCCTTGTATTTAAAAATCAAGGAAAAATCTCAAATAAGTTCAAATACTTATTTTCAAACATTTCAAAATGAAATTCTATTATTCCAAGTCATTTCTATTTCAGAAAGGTATTTTCCAAAGGAAAATACTCTATTCCTTTCTATTCCAAAAATATAGAGGCAACTCTATCATTTCAAATCATTTTGGAATGAATAATGAATCACAAACGTAAAGTAGTTTTACTTTGAACCATTTTACTTTCTGAGAATTAAAGTGTTTTTACACATAAAAACAATTGCAAGTTACTGCCAAAGGCATAAATCTTAATTCAACCCTAAATTGTAATAAATCATTGGGGTAAAGGGATTCCACATAAAATAATACATTCATGACTGCATTATTTGGATTTTTATAACATTGTCCTTACCGGACAATGATGCTTCTTACAGAACCCGAGGTCCAGGTTCCATCCACTGCATTGAACTGCACTATCTCGCAGTCCACGGGCAAGTTCACCCTTGCTCATACCAACTTGAGTATTTTCTATTACTTTAATGCAAAGCTATATACTTATCATTCCTGCATCGCAAATAAAACGTCACTTTTCCAACTATGAATATGACTATGTGGCTGGCAATGGAACCATGGTATGTGTTGATATGGTGGAGGTTCCATTGCATGGGTTATATTAACCTAGGAGTAATTACCAATGCCGTCCAGTGATTCTAGCGCCGTATAAACCGCGTTGACCATAAGATCTATAATGGCTCTGGGGAAGCCAACTTTATCTTTTTCCTCTCGCACACCAACGGACTAGTGATAAGGGTTGCCTGGATCGGTCTATCTTTGGTAAAGGTGGGGACATGTGGTCTTGCACGGTCTACCATTAGATACAGGGGAGGGCAGACTTGTCATTGGTCTATGAAGGATTGTAAGGGTTGTCCGGATAGGTCTATCTATGGTGTATTGGACGGGGCACATAAAATTGTTTGGATCGGTCTACCTTATTGGTATAGGGGAGAACAAGTGCTTGCGTTGGTCTACCCATAGATATAGGGGAGGACAGACTTACAAAAGGGTGGGTTTGCGAGATTGCGAAGAAGATGGTGTGGGCTTGGATCTTCATACCTGGCCTCACACCAAAGGAAGTGTGAACGGGGGCAAGTCCATGCGGATGGCAAAAAGGATGGGATCTCTTATGGGAAAAGTAACGCACCTCTGCAGAATGTATCAAATTGTGGTTGTCACTCCTTGTTCCGGGAAGGGAACTGCGAACGCGGCAGGAAAGGAACTCCACGAAGTTCTGGTCAACCTGTGAAGACTGACGGGCATAGTTTTCATAATAAAAGCAACCTTTTGAAGAAATGATTTCAAAACATGCATTGACCTGCGATTTCCTGATCAATGGTCGTAGCTAGTGCATCAAACACCTTTTACTCTCTTGAACTTGCTGAGTACCCCTGTACTCACTTTCTTTCGACACCCTTGCTAGACTGTAATACGGAAGTGGAGGCTATCGCCGATGGAGCACCGGAAGGAAGCTACGAGCTGGTCTACGAGGAACCTGATCTTACCGGAGGAGTTGAAGGAGTAGACTATGGGATAGTCTACGGACCCGATGACACGGAGGTGGAGGAGTAGTGATATACCCTAGCATCATAGAGCCGAACAGCGTAGAACTTACCTAAATAAGTTGTTGAGCTCTCTTTCATATATGGTTATGAGTTGTAATCATACTTAAGTAGTATCTTAGGGTGTTATCATAGGACCTGTGAGAATGCCAACTTGTTAAGACAATGTTTGTAATAATATATGGAGTGTTATGACCTGCAATGCTTCTGTTGTACCACTATGAGGGATATGGCAATTGTGAAGAAGTCCCTTCACAAAGATCATATCAACGACTTGTATACTCACTAGTAGGAAAAGCCTCATCAGTGGCGCACCAAAAATGGATTCTGTGGCGCATGGGAGGTGCGCCACAGAAACTTCGCCACAAAAATAAGGTTTCTGTGGCGCACCGGCCCATGCGCCACAGAATTAAGGTTTCTGTGGCGCACTTGTGCTTAGGTGCGCCACAGAAAAGCGTGCGCCATAGAATTGGTTTTCAGTGCGCCACAGAATTTGCTTGTATTATACACGATTTTGTGCTGCCTGCTATACACATGCAGTTTATAGATAGCAGTTTATAGACAGCAATATACAGGTTATATACAGCAACATTCAGATATAATATAAATATCATGTACATTGCACAGATATAACATAGACATCATCATCACATTACTTAGAGCCCGATCGAGATACATATATAGTGGCAAGTGTCAAATGTTTTGCATACAACTCTTAATTCATACAAAATTCACAATTTCGAGATACAAAGTAGTCTTCATCCGGTTCCTCCTTTGCTCCCTCATCTCTACCCACCAGGCTCGCTTGCATTGGGGTCTTCATCCAGTTCCTACTATGATGAAAATGGAAGAAAGTGAGGCCAACAAGTCCGATGCACAAGAGAAATGGAATAAATGCCTCATACATTGTTGGTCAACACAAATATTAACATTCAGGGATGGTGTAAGTGAGGCCAGGTAGGATGCACAAGAGATTGATATTTGTGCTATCTTACCAGGCTCACTTACGCCACCCCGAGTGTACGGTGACCAAACATTTTAATCATTGGCATTTTGAAAATCTCAAAGCAAATGGAATGACAAAATGGAATAAGTGCCTCATACATTGTTGGTCAACACAAATACTATGGTCAGAAACCATAGTTGCAGTATACACCGCCGTATACTTTGCAGAAGGGCCCCCTTTCCCCGGTCGGCGTTCCGTGAACGGGTGCTTGACGACACAACAACGCCGATCTGCATCTCCGGCGCAGAACCACGGCAGTCCCTCGCTATCCAGTGAACGAGTCCTTGATGCAAAGACCGTGCCGGCCTACCCAGCATTATGCCGGGCCGTGTTGCCGCGCTTCAAGCCGTGTGTCCCGCGCCCTGCACTGTTCGCCTTCTTGCCCGGTGAACCAATAGGCTGATCGTTGGAATAAGGAAACCGATGACGGCCGGTCGCAAGATTAAATTGCGATCGGCCGTCATCGGCTTCCTTATTCCAACGATTAGTCTATTCGTTCACCGGGCAAAAGGCGAAGAGTGCAGGGCGCGTGAGACACGGCCTGAAGCGCGGCAACAGGGGTCGGCACGATGCTAGGGAGGCTAGCACCGTCTTGGCATTAAGGACTCGTTCACGTACTGGACGGCGAGAGAAGAAAAGTGGTGCTGCGCCGGAGAGGCAGGTCGGCGTTGTTGTCTCGTCAAGGACTCGTTCACGGAACAGCGGCCAGGGAAAGGGGGCCCTTCTACAAAGTATATTGCGGCGTATAGGTGACCAAACATTCTAATCATCGGCACTAAAATGGAAGAAAGAGCCAAGTGGTATCTCAACTAGATATCATATGCCTCATACTTTGTTGGTCGAAACAAATATTAACATCCAGGGATGGAGTAAGTGAGGCCAGGTAGGATGCACAAGTTGATATTTGTGCCATCACACCAAGCCTCACTTGCTCCACCCCCGAGTGTA
Source organism: Lolium perenne (assembly GCF_019359855.2). Taxonomy (NCBI): domain Eukaryota; kingdom Viridiplantae; phylum Streptophyta; class Magnoliopsida; order Poales; family Poaceae; genus Lolium; species Lolium perenne. The sequence goes on along the minus strand of NC_067246.2, from coordinate 273,334,761 downwards.
CGAGTGATCGACCAACCATCTAATCATCGGCAAGTACAAAAACACCAACAAACCAGCAACCATGGTGACATAAGTCAAGATGCTCAAACACACATAGCATGCATGGAGCAGATGCTCCAAAGGGATTATTCATCACTTGGTATATAGACCAAGTGATGCTGGCAAAAGAGAGGCCAATCAAGAACCAGTAAATCCAGTAAGTGATAGATATGCCTAAACAAGCAACAACACATAGCATATCCCAGCTAGCCAGATGAGACAAGTCTTGGTAGCCAACTGAATCACCTAGCACCACCTAGCCTTTTAAAACCATCAGAAACAGTCCTTTTTCTTCAAAGGATACCACAGTGGCATTCATTTACATGATCCCCTACTGTGGATATCTCTATTTTCATCAAAGACAACAAGAAATAGAAATTTATCATTACTCAGTTGAGTTCAAAACAAAGCTGGGGTACCATAAGGGATTATTCATCACTTGGTAGTAACCAAGTGATGCTGGCAAGAGAGAGGCCAAGCCTGAGCTAGTCAATCCAGTAGAGATGGATATGCATAAGTAAGCAAGAACACATAGCCTATCCAAGTTTACCAGATAAAACCAACCTTGACAGCCAACTTAATAACCTAGCATCACCTAGTCTTTTAAACCATCAGAAACTTCCCATTTTCTTCAAAGGATACCACAGTGGCATTCATTTACATGATCCCCTACTAAGGATATCTCTATTTTAGTATACCATCATAAGCATTCCATTTAAATCACACATTTTAGTATATGTTCTTATCCAAGTTTTTGCCTCAGCCTTTGCATCATTGGCCGAGCCAAGACATCAAGCATCTGGCCAAGGAGCATTCTTTCTTTTTAGGGAACTATATGAACTATATGCACATGATCCAGTAAGCATCCCCACTAATCAGAGCATTATAAGCATAGTAGCATACCATAAGCTCACAAGAATCCATCAAGTAAATCTTCACAAGGATACCACAGTAGCATAGTAGCATACCAAGTGAGCAAGTCTTCATTACCTTGTACAGGTTCAGACATGGATTTATTTCCAACAAAGGATGGAAATCAAATTAACATCATTGAATTAAATTGAATCATTACCATCACATGGTTCATCAATAACAAGTGGCAATAAACCTCCACAAACAACAGGTACATATGATCCAGTAAGCCACACAGGCATAGCAAGTGATATAAGTTGACAATAACCAACACCAATATGTAGCAGCAGCATAGAAGTGTCACTGATATAGAACACTCCAATAAGCATCACTAGCTCACCAGTTAATGGTAAGCAAGTACAGAGAGGCATAGACAATTTCTATTGCTTAAGACAAGCAACAACAAGGATTAGGGGCAATGCATGGTTCACCAGTAGCATGGTTCACCAGTTAATGGTAAGCAAGTACAGAGAGGCATAGTCACTGCTAGTAGCTGGTGTACAGAGAGGCATAGTCAATGCAAGGATTAGGGGCAATGCATGGTTCACCAGTAGCATGGTTCACCAATTAATGGTAAACAAGCAACAACAACGATTAGGGGCAATGCATCCAGAGCAACAGCAGCAATGCATCCAGAGCAACAACAGGAATAAACCTAGCAGCAATGCATCCAGAGCCAACCGAGCGAGCATTTCATCGAGCACGTTGTGCTCGCGCGGGGGAGGAAGAGGGAGGGGAGGGGAGGGAGCTCACCGACGATTTGGAGAGTTGTGGAGGAGCTCACCGACGACAACGGCAGGGGTGGAGGTCGCGGCGGCTCCTCCACCTTGACGCGGCGGCGGCTCCTCCACCTTGACGCCGCGCCGGCCCCTCCTCCTCCACGCCGCAGCGACTTGTGCTGCTGGTGGCGGGGATGGGTGGAGCGTGGCGGCATGCGGCCCTCGCGGAGGAAGGCGGCGGCGACGGCGACGGCAGCGCTCGCCATGGAAGGCGGCGGCGCGGGGAGAGGGGAGAGGGGAGAGAGGAACTTCTGTGGCGAGGGAGGGGTACGGCCATGATATAGGACACGTTATTTCTGTGGCGCACCGAGGCCAGTGCGCCACATAACACATTATTTCTGTGGCGCACCGAGGCCAGTGCGCCACAGAATACGTTATTTCTGTGGCGCACCAAGTGCAGTGCGCCGTAGAAAAATTAAAACCAATGGTTGGGCGTGACAGGGTGTGGGCCCCACCAAGTTTTTGTGGCGCAGTGTTTCATAGTGCGCCACAAAATTAAGCTATTTCTGTGGCGCACCCAGAATGGTGCGCCACAAAATAATATTCTGTGGCGCATTTTTAGTGGTGTGCCACAGAACTAAGCTCCGCCTATAAGGGTTTTCCTACTAGTGACTACAACATTCAGTGGTAGGTGGGGACACCGCAGCTGGTATCAGAGCAAATGTTGCGACCTTAGGTTGGAAAAACCTAGTATAGGGAAGAAACCTGTAGGAGTCAAGTAGAAATAGTAAAGGATTCTCTAGAAATATGGTGATTATTCACATGAGAATAGCAAAACCATATATTTTAGTGCGATAATTCTTTATTATAGCTATTATGATGCATCATCACTACTAATATTTTGCTTTTGTATATAGCCATAATGGCGAAAACGTTTCCTAAGAGGACTTTGAGGAAGGTTGAGGGATGGCTCGGTGATTATGATGGACCAATCACAGATCTCCTGCGTGGGATGCTGAAGGAACTCCATTGTGACCGACAGATACCTGTTATCAAGTATACCTATTATGATGGGGAAATCCTAGCCAAGTGCAGAGTATCGGTCCAATTACCGATGCAACTGATGATGAGTCGTATAATGCCATACGGAGAAACTAAAACCATCACCACAGCCTATCACATGGCCCTATTCAAGGCAATCCTTGAGATAAGGCAGCACAAGTCAGTAGAACTGCTATGTTCAGAGTATTCTCATATACCTCATGCCGAGGAAGATGAGGATCCCACTCTGAATCATCTGGTGTTAGCACACAGAAGCCCTGAAGCTACAGCACATCACATGGATAGCTGTAAGTCTTTATTAACCACGATGTACCTTTTACACATGAAGATGAGGGGTGAGATTGATCACATGCTAGCTGAGTTCACGGACCCTGATAAAGTCCAAGCTCGGATGCGTGATCTGAGGGCACAACCACAACACACTACACCTTTCTTTAGCTTAGACAACTATGTAGATTTGAGTGACCAACTACCCAAGAGAGACCCACTCACACCCAACTTTGTCCCACACTATCCGCATGTGTCAGCATCGTATGAATCTGGATATGGGGGAGATGATTCCAGAAACCTAAACTGCTCGGAGTCACCAATCGAGAATTCGACTGGTTGGCGTTTCGGGGAACCATTTGGGGATGAAGGAGAACCCATCACTTGTGATACAGAGGATGAAGGAGGCGCGGTTAACCAAGACGTTAACCAAAGCTTTGGGCAGGAAGAGAAAGACACCAACTCCATTTCCTTAGATCTGGAGATGGGACTACCCAAAACATCCAAGTACGCTGTAGGTGAGAGTTCTGGAACTAAGAAAAAGAAGAAGAAGAAGATGAGAGGTCAAGTGAGTAGAAATCCTCCATGGATGGCAGAAGAAGGTGAGCTGTATCCTACTGGGGATACATATGAGTCTTTATCCAGCTACTTTGGCATGACAGATCTCTGTCTCGGCACTTCGTCTGATTCAGATTACATACCTACTGGAAGGACCTTCATTCCGGATGGTGTTCGGAAGACGAATCGCTGTACCGGATGGACCCCAGGGATGTACGCGGAGGCGGGTTATGATGGTGAGGAGTAGAGCTCCAAGGAAGAATAAAGTCGTATAGGTGGTATTGTAATAGAACGTATTTTAAATTCCGTTGGCTTGGGCTTTAAGCCAAATAAGTGGTCATATATGTACCACATGTAACATAAGTGTGTATGTTATGTAATATACAAAGTATATGCAGAATGAATGTTTGTTTTGGATTTGCTTCTTGATTTCATTGTGTGACTAGTTCTGGGCAATGAGTTGAGCTCAGAAAACATTTGCATGGTGTAATTATGAGTAATCGCTCTTTGTTACAGGACTAGGGGGAACATGGCGTTAGTTGAAACCGAAGATGCTCGTAGAGAGCGGGAGGCGAGAGAAAAAGAGGAGGCAGATGCAGCAGCTAGAGCGGAGAATGCACCACCACCACCACACCCAATGATGCACCCAGATTTCCAACAGTACATGAGAGCAATGGAAGAAGATAGGAGGCGATACCAGGAAAGTCAAAGTAAGAACATGCAAGATTTCTTTACCCACGTCATCAACGATAGGGGTAATGAAGGCAAAGGAGTAACCTTATCAGACTTCCAAAATGCAAGACCACTACCTTTTACATCAGCTCCAGAACCAATGGATGCTGAAGACTGGCTCATGGATACGGAACTGGAGCTGAGGACCGTTGGATGCAACGATGAGGAGAAGATTCGGTATACTACTTATCTGTTGTCAGGACCGGCCGCGTCATGGTGGGAGAATCTTGTAGCAGTACATCCTCCAGATAAGGTGTTCACCTGGGAGGAATTCAAGAAGAAGTTCCAGCATGCCCATGTTCCGGAGAGCGTGGTGGAGCTGAAGAAGAGAGAGTTTGGCGAACTACATCAGAATACTGCACCCATTATGCAGTGTGTTCTTGATTTCAACAGGCTGTCAAGGTATGCACCTGAGGATGTTGATACTGAAGAGAAAAGGAAGAAGCGGTTCATGAAAGGCATGAATCCATACATGAAGATGCAATTGAGGTTGGCACGGACTGCTGAATTCCAGGAACTGATTGACTCGGAAATCACTTTCGAGGATGACTACAGGCAAGTCCAAGAGGATAGGAGGAAGAGGGCTCGTGTCGAGCCAAGGAAATACCCAGTCAGTAAACCAATGCCTGATCGGAGTTTCAAACCCCGATTCCGACCTACTGGTAATCAGTACAACCGGGGAGGTCAGAACCAGAATCCCAAGTCCCATATCATTTGTAACAACTGTGGGCAGAGGGGACACGTCCGAACGGAGTGTCAGAAACCCAGGATCATCTGCTATGGTTGTGGAAAGGATGGACACATCAAGCCAGAGTGTCCTAACAAAGCAGCATGGAGTGGACAAGGCTCAGGAGGACGAGGTGGAAGTGGCAACAACAACAACAACAACAACAACAGCAACAACAACAACCGCAACAACAACAACAACAACAAGAGGGGCAAGCCGTATGGAAAGCTGAATTGCACATCTTTGGAGCAAGCGGAAGAGTCGGATCAAACAGTCTTAGGTACTCTCAGCATTCTTACTCATCCTGGCAAAGTCTTATTTGATACTGGAGCAACCACATCCTTTCTTGCAGGGGAATTTGTGGAAAAATTCGGACTTAGATGTTCTAAGTTAGAAACCCCTATAACTGTCCTATCCGCGGGGGGAACGATCTTAGTAACCCACGTGAAAGAAGCACAAGTCATAACCATATGTGACTGTGTGTATTTCGCGGGCCTATTCATCATTCCCATGAAGGACATATCAGTCATCCTAGGGATGGACTGGTTGACGGAGAATGGAGCGGTGATCAACTGTGGAGACAAAACAGTATCACTTCGCAACTCTATTGGAGGTCGAATAGTTTTCCAAGGAGACAAATACACTGAGTTGGAGATAGGATTGGAGCTCAATAGTCTGAAGGAAGTGAGGATTGAAGATATCCCTGTAGTAAATGAATTTCTAGATGTATTTCCTAAGGAACTACCGGGCATGCCACCCGATAGAGAGATAGAGTTCACAATCGATCTGATTCCAGGCACAGCACCAATAGCTCAACCACCATATAAGATGGGACCAAAGGAGTTAGTGGAATTGAAAGCTCAGATAGATGAATTGGAACAGAAGGGATTTATTCAAGAAATGTGTGTCACCATGTGGTACACCAGTCATTTTTGTGGATAAAAGAGATGGTGGAAAGAGAATGTGTGGAGATTACAGGAATCTGAACAATGTAACTATCAAGAACAAGTACCCTTTACCTAGGATACAAGACCTTTTTGATCAAGTTCAAGGAGCTGGAGTCTTCTCGAAGATAGATTTAAGGTCAGAATACCATCAAATCAAGATCAAGAAGGAGGATGTGCCAAAAACAGCATTATTATCAAGGTATGGACACCATGAATACTTGGTTGTACCATTTGGACTAACAAATGCACCAGCAATTTTCATGAATTTGATGAAAAAGATATTCATGAAGTACTTGGACAAGTTTGTGATAGTGTTCATAGATGATATTCTAATCTATTCCAACGATAAAGAAGAACATGCCAAGCATTTGAAGATAGTTCTGCAAATTTTGAGAGAACATTAGCTATATGCAAAGTTCAGCAAGTGCAAATTTTGGTTAGATAGTGTTGAATTTCTTGGACATGTCATAACCAAAGAAGGAATAGCGGTGAATCCAGGCAAGGTTCAGTCCGTATTAGAGTGGAAGTCACCCAAAAATGCTAAGGAGATACGAGGATTCCTTGGTATGGCAGGCTATTATAGGAGGTTCATTGAAGGATTTTCGAAGATTGCGGGACCAATGACCAAGTTACTCAAGAAAAATACTCCATTTGTGTGGACTGATGAGTGTGAAGCCAGTTTCCAAACACTTAAAGATAAGTTAACCACAGCACCGGTGTTAGCAGTTCCGGAACCTGGAAAGGATTACACGGTGTATTGTGATGCTTCCAAGAATGGACTTGGATGTGTTCTTATGCAAGATCGGAAAGTAATAGCTTATGGATCAAGACAGTTGAAACCACTTGAACATAACTACCCAGTACATGATCTAGAGTTAGCAGCTGTTGTCTATGCTCTGAAGAGTTGGAGGCAATTTATGTATGGATCCAAATGTGAGTTATACATAAACCATAAGAGTTTGGAATATTTCTTCACTCAGAAGGAATTAAACATGAGACGAAAGAGATGGTTAGAGTTGATTAAGGATTATGACCTTACAATTAATTATACACCGGGCAAGGCTAATGTAGTAGCAGATGCCTTAAGCAGAAAGAGTACTGAAAATCAACCTACGGAATGGGAGATTCCAAAAGAACTTCGGAAAGAGCTTGAGGAAGCCCAGATTCTATTTATTCAAGGTGATGCCATGGGAAGTGTAGCAACCATGAGGATTATGGATGAGATGTATTCAGACTTGAAGTATGAGATTATCCTAAAACAAGCGGATGATTTGTTCATCCAAGAAGAAATCAAGAGGATTGGAGAAGGTAGACCATCAGAATTCAATCTAAGGGAGTTTGATTCATTGTACTTCCAGAAAATAATATGTGTACCGGATGATCCAGAAGTGAAGTCAATCATATTAAAGGAAGCACATGAAACCCCTTATTCAATACATCTGGGAAGTACTAAAATGTATATGGATTTGAAGGAGATGTTCTGGTGGAACAACATGAAAAGAGAGATAGCTCAATATGTCTCTGAATGCCATACATGTCAGCGAGTGAAGGCAGAGCATCAAAGTCCTGCTGGATTACTCAAACCACTAGAGATACCGGAGTGGAAATGTGATGAAATCGGAATGGATTTTGTTACTGGTCTACCAATGACTAGTAAGAGGAAGGATATGATATGGGTAATAGTGGATAGACTTACTAAGAGTGCTCATTTCATAGCCGTAAATCAAAAGGATACTGCGGAGAAGCTTGTGGATATATATGTTAAGGAAATAGTTAGCAAGCATGGAGTACCAAAGAAGATAGTCTCAGACAGAGGTTCAATTTTCACATCAGCATTTTGGAAACAACTCCAAGAAGCTTTGGGATCCAAGTTGGATTTCAGTACAGCATATCATACACAAACCGGAGGTCAAACCGAAAGAACCAATCAGATACTGGAAGACATGCTTAGAGCTTGTGCTCTGAACTTTAGAGGCTCATGGGAGGACCATCTACCATTGGCGGAATTCTCATATAACAATAGTTATCAGAGTAGCATCTAGATGGCACCGTACGAATCATTGTACGGAAGGAAGTGTAGATCACCAATTTGTTGGTTTGAAACCGGAGAGAACAAGGAGTTTACACCGGATTACATCAAGGAGAGACAAGGAGTCATCGAGGTGATCCGGGATAGACTCAAAATAGCTCAAAATCGTCAAAAGAGTTATGCCTACCAAAGAAGAAGAGTGTGGGAACCGAAAGTAGGAGACATGGTATATTTAAAGGTTAGCCCAATGAAAGGACTTAAGAGGTTTGGAGTAAAAGGAAAGTTAAGTCCTCGATATATAGGACCATTCAAGATACTCAGTCAGAATCGAGGAACAACTTTTGAGTTGGAATTACCGGAGCAACTAAGTCTGGTTCACAATGTATTTCATGTATCACAACTCAGGAAGTGTTTGAAGGCACCGGATGATCCCATCACACATGAAGAAATATAATTGCAATCATACCTAACATACGTGGAGAAGCCTGAAAAGATATTGGAAGTCCAGTGGAAGAAGTTAAGGAATAGGGCAATCAAATATTGCAAAGTTCAATGGCAACATCACCCTGAATGAGAAGCAACTTGGGAGACGAAAGAAGAACTCCGGAAGTCTTACCCTGAGATGTTCAGGTACCAATCTTAACTTCGGGACGAAGTTTCTGTTAAGGGGGAGAGGCTGTAATAACCCAGAACATAGGAACAACGAAGGGTAGATTTAGAAATGGGATGTGCATTTCATCGCAAAACGGGGGAAATTTTCGCGCCTTATTGCAACTAAACCTAAGAGGGATCGAGGTTCTCTCTCATTTTGTAATTAGGATTAGGCAGTGTGAGTTAGGGAAATTTCGACATGATCTCTTTTCTATCTTGTTGATTTGGGAGTTGAATTCATTTGACAAGTTATTATACAAGGATAACATCAAACAAATAGCACTAATGAATATAGAAATTGAATTCACAATTTAAATACAACTTATGAATTTAAATGACTTTGAATTTCAAAGTGAATAACAAATACAACATTTATTCAAGAATAAAAACATTACACAAATCAAAAGCTCATAAGTAAAATTTGAGCTTTATTGATATCACAACACAGATTACATTGTCTTTACAATATTCTTGATTCAAGAATTAAAGAACAATAAACAGAAATGAAAATGAAGATTACAATATTGATCCTAAACTAAAAACCTAGGCTAAATGACTTGAAGTATATCTTCATGGTCATATTCATCTTCAAAACCTGCAAAATAACACAGCAACTACTAGCCAGAGGGTTAAGTGTTTGACAGAATTCAGTTTGGACAGAAACAATTGTCCTGCACACTTGTGCTTGTCCAAAACCCTGGACAGCACAAGATAAGGGCAACAGCAGACCAAACCTGAGCACCACCAGGGGCTCAAGTTTCAGCATATGAGAGCACACAGCTCATGTGTGCTGAGCAAGCCACAACAAGGCAATGCACAGGCTTAGTCACCAAAGCAAGCCAGGCCTGTGTGGCATTGCAAGAACAGAAGTAGAGCTCATATAAAAGGGGCACAAACCCTAGAAACAGTACCCAGTCGACCAGATAAGGATTCACAAGGTAAGGTGAAGGTAGAGCAAGATAGTTCATCCAGTTCTTGCTCAAGAACAGCACCAACCAACACACAACCACTCAACCACCAGAAATCATGGTGACCTGAGAAGATCAACCAAGACCTGGAGGTGAAGGGCTGTGACACACAAACCACAAGTCTGCATCAACACAATATTTCACTCTAGGAGCTGGAACAAGGTATACCTAGTTCCTGGAGAAGATCCAATGGATCTAATCCATAAATCATGCATGACATATGTCATGGGATTGAGCAGATGCTCAATGGGTAAATCATCACGTGGTTTTCACCAAGGATCACTGTCAGTCTAGAAGCCACTAAAACAGAAACCATCTAGATACAGATCATGTGCATAGAAGCTAGAAATCATGCACAGATGCACACACTAGCAAGATCTCATGCGGAGACAGCACCAGTAGATGTATTGCAAGGATTAGCAGCTAACAAAGACTACACAGAAAATCCTAAGCATGCAACCATCAGTAAACCCTAAAATTCTTCACAGGCAAGCATATTGGCATTCATATTATTTATGATCCCCAAATATGCAAGCAAAGATGAGTAGCCAACAAGATCAAGCCAACCATGTGAGCAACCAGTCAGTAGCAAGGCTACTGAGGTCACACCACACTTAGAACCATCCAAAGCAAAGCCAAATAACAAAGCATCATTATCCAGAAAGGGATTTAGACTTCATTTGCTTGTCAATTAATCATGAAAAGCAAATTCATATAAAGCAAGTCATTTAATCGTTACTGCATAAGCAGTTCATCATTAATTAATTCATCCAAAGCATGAATACATAACAAATCCATGCAATAATTTTGACAGTAGCACACTGTGAGGCACACAAGCATATGTCACTGCATCATAGCTATTGGATCAAGTCCAGTGAGCTAGGGAGAGCAGCAGCACATACATACAGTAGCATAGTCATGCTTGAACAGCAGCATCAGTAAGCAAACCAAGCCACTGACATTTAATTGATCAAATGGATCAATTGAATCAAGTCAAGCCACACAGATAGGCTAGCCAACAAGAAATGATTGATCCAATGGATCATTGGATTACACAGGAGGCACAGAAGCACCTCACAGGCATCACTGGCATTCACAAGTGTCACAGATGCATAGCAGTACACCTAGACAAGCAAGTATAAGATGCCAGTAAGCACAAGCAAGCTCATAAGCATGTACAACATGGCATAACAAGATCATAGCATGATAGGAGCAGTAGGCAAGCAACACATGGCATACACAGCAAGCAACACACACTGGCCTGTACCAAAGATTGGTGAATGGGCCAGAGCTTGCAGAGAATAGAAGCATAGGAAGCATAGGCAGCAGTAGCAAGGCTCTGCATGATCATAGGATCATCAGAAGGCTGTAGAGCAAGAGGTAGAAGAAGCACAAAAGCATGGGAGGCGCACAGACATGGAGAGGAGAAGGAGGAGGAGCAGAGACCTTACCCGCGCCTGGTGGCAGAGGCTATGGCATGGCGAGGCAGTGCCCGCGGGGCCATAGCAGCTGCAAAGCCAGGGAAGATGCCGGCGTTACGCCGACGAACACCACCAGTAGCACAGCACCGGAGACGACGGCACAGGCGCTGCGAGCAGCACCCGCGCCAGGTCTGTCTCGGAGACGCGCACACGTCGACGGCGAGGACGAGAGATCGCCGGAGCTAGTCAATCGCCGGAGGCGATTCACCACGAGATCCAGAGAGGAGGCGATCCGCCAGAGGAGGAAGCAATCGAAGGAACCACGCGGACAGATCGATAGATCGTCGCGCGGCGGTTCAGATCAAGTAGGTGGCAAGGTCAGGGGAGCACGGAGGCGGCTGGAGCACGGCGGAGGCCATGGCGGCGACGCCATCGCCACGCGCGTCACCAGAGGGTTAGGTTTAGGTCGAGTGAGAGAGAGAGGCGAGTGAGTGAGTGAGGTGGGCCGTTGCGGCGCCACCGACCCGTTATGGGACTAGCCTTAGTGGGCTGTCCCAATGGGCCTTAGTAAGTGGGCTGGCCCAATAGGGGCCAGGGGGTATTCTAGTCATTTCACATTTTCGAAAATAGCCAGAATTTCACCAATTTTTAGTAAATAAAATACACCTCTAAAAATCCATTAAAAATTGGATTTGTGAATGAAAAATTATTCTTAACAAGAATAAAATATGAAATAGAATTTAGGGAATAAATTCAAATTTGTGAATTTGATGAATTTAAAATAAAAACTTGGAATTTCAAACTATTATTTCCTTGTATTTAAAAATCAAGGAAAAATCTCAAATAAGTTCAAATACTTATTTTTAAACATTTCAAAATGAAATTCTATTATTCCAAGTCATTTCTATTTCAGAAAGGTATTTTCCAAAGGAAAATACTCTATTCCTTTCTATTCCAAAAATATAGAGGCAACTCTATTATTTCAAATCATTTTGGAATGAATAATGAATCACAAAGGTAAAGTAGTTTTACTTTGAACCATTTTACTTTCTGAGAATTAAAGTGTTTTTACACATAAAAACAATTGCAAGTTACTGCCAAAGGCATAAATCTTAATTCAACCCTAAATTGTAATAAATCATTGGGGTAAAGGGATTCCACATAAAATAATACATTCATGACTGCATTATTTGGATTTTTATAACATTGTCCTTACCGGAAAATGATGCTTCTTACAGAACCCGAGGTCCAGGTTCCATCCACTGCATTGAACTGCACTATCTCGCAGTCCACGGGCAAGTTCACCCTTGCTCATACCAACTTGAGTATTTTCTATTACTTTAATGCAAAGCTATATACTTATCATTCCTGCATCGCAAATAAAATGTTACTTTTCCAACTATGAATAAGACTATGTGGCTGGCAATGGAACCATGGTATGTGTTGATATGGTGGAGGTTCCATTGCATGGGTTATATTAACCTAGGAGTAATTACCAATGCCGTCCAGTGATTCTAGCGCCGTATAAACCGCATTGACCATAAGATCTATAATGGCTCTGGGGAAGCCAACCTTATCCTTTTCCTCTCGCACGCCAACGGACTAGTGATAAGGGTTGCCTGGATCGGTCTATCTTTGGTAAAGGTGGGGACATGTGGTCTTGCACGGTCTACCATTAGATACAGGGGAGGGCAGACTTGTCATTGGTCTATGAAGGATTGTAAGGGTTGTCCGGATCGGTCTATCTATGGTGTATAGGACGGGGCTGTAGGGATTCGTTGCATAGAAAACAAAAAATTTCCTACCGTGAACACGCAATCCAAGCCAAGATGCAATCTAGAAGACGGTAGCAACGAGGGGATTATCGAGTCTCACCCTTGAAGAGATTCCAAAGCCTACAAGATGAGGCTCTTGTTGCTGCGGTAGACGTTCACTTGCCGCTTGCAAAAGCGCGTAGAAGATCTTGATCACGGCGCCACGAACGGGCAGCACCTCCGTACTCGTTCACACGTTCGGTTGTTGATGAAGACGATGTCCACATCCCCATTCCAGCGGGCAGCGGAAGTAGTAGCTCCTCTTGAATCCGGCAGCACGACGGCGTGGTGTCGGTGGTGGTGGAGAAACCCGGCGGAGCTTCGCTAAGCGTGCGGGGAAGAAGGAGTAGTGGGGTGGCTAGGGTTTGGGGAGAGGGGGGCGCCGGCCATTTAGGTGGTGTGGCCACCTTGTGTTGTTGGGGTGGCCGGCCCCCTCCCCTTGGCCCTCATTATATAGGTGGAACACCCAAGAGTTGGTCTACAAGTCTTCGAATAAGACCCCAAACCAAAACCTTCCATATCACATGAAACCTACCCAAGCTAGGACTCCCACTAGAGGTGGGATTCCCACCCTTCCTTGGGAGTGGGTGGCCGGCCCCCTTAGGGGAGTCCACTTGGGACTCCTCCCCCTTAGGGTTGGCCGGCCATGGTGGTGGAGTCCCTTTGGGACTCCGCCTTCCAAAGTGGTTTCTTCCGGACTTTTCTAGAACCTTCTAGAACCTTCCATAGAACCTTCCGGATCATTTTAAATCTTATAAAATGACTTCCTATATATGAATCTTATTCTCCGGACCATTCTGGAACTCCTCGTGATGTCCGGGATCTCATCCGGGACTCTGAACAAATATTCGAACTCCATTCCATATTCAAGTTCTACCATTTCAACATCCAACTTTAAGTGTGTCACCCTACGGTTCGCGAACTATGCGGACATGGTTGAGTACTCACTCCGACCAATAACCAATAGCGGGATCTGGAGATCCATAATGGCTCCCACATATTCAACGATGACTTCAGTGATCGAATGAACCATTCACATACGATACCAATTCCCTTTATCACGCGATATTTTACTTGTTTGAGGTTTGATCATCGGTATCACTCTATACCTTGTTCAACCTCGTCTCCTGACAAGTACTTGATACGCGTACAGCACGCGTCCGTTGGGAACCCCAAGAGGAAGGTGTGATGCGTACAGCGGCAAGTTTTCCCTCAGTAAGAAACCAAGGTTTATCGAACCAGTAGGAGCCAAGAAGCACGTTGAAGGTTGATGGCGGCGAGATGTAGTGCGGCGTAACACCAGGGATTCCGGCGCCAACGTGGAACCTGCACAACACAACCAAAGTACTTTGCCCCAACGAAACAGTGAGGTTGTCAATCTCACCGGCTTGCTGTAACAAAGGATTAGATGTATAGTGTGGATAATGATTGTTTGCAGAGAACAGTAGAATAAGTATTGCAGTGGATTGTATTCGATGTAAAAGAATGGACCGGGGTCCACAGTTCACTAGTGGTGTCTCTCCCATAAGATAAATAGCATGTTGGGTGAACAAATTACAGTTGGGCAATTGACAAATAGAGAGGGCATGACAATGCACATACATGATATGATGAGTATTGTGAGATTTAATTGGGAATTACGACAAAGTACATAGACCGCTATCTAGCATGCATCTATGCCTAAAAATTCCACCTTCAGGTTATCATCCGAACCCCTTCCAGTATTAAGTTGCAAACAATAGACAATTGCATTAAGTATGGTGCGTAATGTAATCAATAACTACATCCTCGGACATAGCATCAATGTTTTATCCCTAGTTGCAACAGCACATCCATAACCTTAGGGGCTTCTGTCACTCCCCCAGATTCACGGAGACATGAACCCACTATCGAGCATAAATACTCCCTCTTGGAGTTACAAGCATAAACTTGGCCAAAGCATCTACTAGTAACGGAGAGCATGCAAGATCATAAACAACACATAGATTGATAATCAACATAACATAGTATTCTCTATCCATCGGATCCCAACAAACACAACATATAGTATTACAGATAGATGATCTTGATCATGTTAGGCAGCTCACAAGATCCGACAATGAAGCATAATGAGGAGAAGACAACCATCTAGCTACTGCTATGGACCCATAGTCCAGGGGTGAACTACTCACTCATCACTCCGGAGGCGACCATGGCGGTGTAGAGTCCTCGGGAGATGAATCCCCTCTCCGGCAGGGTGCCGGAGGCGATCTCCTGAATCCCCCGAGATGGGATTGGCGGCGGCGGCGTCTCTGGAAGGTTTTCCGTATCGTGGCTCTCAGTACTGGGGGTTTCGCGACGAAGACTATTTGTAGGCGGAAGGGCAGAGTCGGGAGAGTCACGAGGGGCCCACACGCTAGGCCGGCGCGGCCAGGGCTTGGGCCGCGCCGCCCTACTGTGGTGCCGCCTCGTGGCCCCACTTCATCTTCTCTTCGGTCTTCTGGAAGCTTCGTGGCAAAATAGGCCCCTGGGCGTTGATTTCGTCCAATTCCGAGAATATTTCCTTACTAGGATTTCTGAAACCAAAAACAGCAGAAAACAAAGAATCGGCTCTTCGGCATCTCGTTAATAGGTTAGTGCCAGAAAATGCATAAATATGACATAAAGTATGCATAAAACATGTAGATATCATCAATAATGTGGCATGGAACATAAGAAATTATCGATACGTCGGAGATGTATCAACATCCCCAAGCTTAGTTTCTGCTCGTCCCGAGCAGGTAAACGATAACAAAGATAATTTCTGGAGTGACATGCCATCATAACCTTGATCATACTATTGTAAGCATATGTAATGAATGCAGCGATCAAAACAATGTAAATGACATGAGTAAACAACTGAATCATAAAGCAAAGACTTTTCATGAATAGTACTTCAAGACAAGCATCAATAAGTCTTGCATAAGAGTTAACTCATAAAGCAATAATTCAAAGTAAAGGTATTGAAGCAACACAAAGGAAGATTAAGTTTCAGCGGTTGCTTTCAACTTGTAACATGTATATCTCATGGATATTTGTCAATGCAAAGTGATATAACAAGTGCAATATGCAAGTATGTAGGAATCAATGCACAGTTCACACAAGTGTTTGCTTCTTGAGATGGAGAGAAATAGGTGAACTGACTCAACATAAAAGTAAAAGAAAGGTCCTTCAAAGAGGAAAGCATCGATTGCTATATTTGTGCTAGAGCTTTGGTTTTGAAAATAAGAAACAATTTTGTCAACGGTAGTAATAAAGCATATGTGTCATGTAAATTATATCTTACAAGTTGCAAGCCTCATGCATAGTATACTAATAGTGCCCGCACCTTGTCCTAATTAGCTCGGATTACCTGGATTATCATCGCAATGCACATGTTTTAACCAAGTGTCACAAAGGGGTACCTCTATGCCGCCTGTACAAAGGTCTAAGGAGAAAGCTCGCATTGGATTTCTCGCTATTGATTATTGTCAACTTAGACATCCATACCGGGACAACATAGACAACAGATAATGGACTCCTCTTATACGCATAAGCATGTAGCAACAATTAATTTTCTCATATGAGATTGAGGATATTTGTCCAAAACTGAAACTTCCACCATGGATCATGGCTTTAGTTAGCGGCCCAATGTTCTTCTCTAACATTATGCATGCTCTAACCATTTTAGTGGTAAATCTCCCTTACTTCAGACAAGACGAACATGCATAGCAACTCACATGATATTCAACAAAGAGTAGTTGATGGCGTCCCCAGGAACATGGTTATCGCACAACAAGCAACTTAATAAGAGATAAAGTGCATAAGTACATATTCAATACCACAATAGTTTGTAGGCTATTTGTCCCATGAGCTATATATTGCAGAGGTGAAGAATGGAAATTTTAAAGGTAGCACTCAAGCAATTTACTTTGGAATGGCGGAGAAATACCATGTAGTAGGTAGGTATGGTGGACACAAATGGCATAGTGGTTGGCTCAAGTATTTTGGATGCATGAGAAGTATTCCCTCTCGATACAAGGTTTAGGCTAGCAAGGTTATTTGAAACAAACACAAGGATGAAGCGGTGCAGCAAAACTCACATAAAAGACATATTGTAAACATTATAAGACTCTACACCGTCTTCCTTGTTGTTCAAATTCAATACTAGAAATTATCTAGACCTTAGAGAGACCAATTATGCAAACCAAATTTTAGCAAGCTCTATGTATTTCTTCATTAATAGGTGCAAGGTATATGACGCAAGAGCTTAAACATGAGCACAACAATTGCCAAGTATCACATTATCCAAGACATTATAGCAACTACTACATGTATCATTTTCCAATTCCAACCATATAACAATTTAACGAAGAAGAAACTTTCGCCATGAATATTATGAGTAAAGCCTAAGGACATATTTGTCCATATGCAACAGCGAAGTGTGTCTCTCTCCCACACAAAGAATGCTAGGATCCATTTTATTCAAACAAAACAAAAACAAAAACAAACCGACGCTCCAAGCAAAGTACATAAGATGTGATGGAATAAAAATATAGTTTCACTAGAGGAACCTGATAATGTTGTCGATGAAGAAGGGGATGCCTTGGGCATCCCCAAGCTTAGACGCTTGAGTCTTCTTGATATATGCAGGGGTGAACCACCGGGGCATCCCCAAGCTTAGAGCTTTCACTCTCCTTGATCATATTGTATCATCTCCCTCTCTTGATCCTTGAAAACTTCCTCCACACCAAACTCAAAACAACTCATTAGAGGGTTAGTGCACAATCAAAATTCACATGTTCAGAGGTGACATAATCATTGTTAACACTTCTGGACATTGCACAAAGCTACTGAAAGTCAATGGAATCGAAAAATCCATCAAGCATAGCAAAACAGGCAATGCGAAATAAAAGGCAGAATCTGTCAAAACAGAACAGTTCGTAAAGACGAATTTTATTGAGGCACCAGACTTGCTCAAATAAAAATTCTCAAATTGAATGAAAGTTGCGTACATATCTGAGGATCACTCACGTAAATTGGCATAATTTTCTGAGTTACCTATAGAGAATTAGGCCCAGATTCGTGACAGCAAAGAAATCTGTTTCTGCGCAGTAATCCAAATCTAGTATGAACCTTACTATCAACGACTTTACTTGGCACAACAATGCACAAAACTAAGATAAGGAGAGGTTGCTACAGTAGTAACAACTTCCAAGACTCAAATATAAAATAAAGGTACTGTAGTAAAAACATGGGTTGTCTCCCAAGAAGTGCTTTCTTTATAGCCATTAAGATGGGCTCAGTAATTTCAATGATGCACTCCCAAGAAATAAGAGTTGAAGCAAAAGAGAGCATCAAAAAGCAAATTCAAAATACATTTAAGTCTAACATTCTTCCTATGCATAGGAATCTTGTAAATAAACAAGTTCATGAAGCATAATGCAACAAGCATAGAAAGATAAAACAAGTGCAGCTTCAAAAATTTCAGCACATAGAGAGGCATTTTAGTAACATGAAAATTTCTACAACCATATTTTCCTCTCTCATAATAATATCCAATAGCATCATGAGAAAACTCAACAATATAACTATCACATAAAGTATTCTTATCATGAGTCTCATGCATAAAATTATTACTACTCCCAACATAAGCATAGTCATTCCTATTAATTGTAGTGGGAGCAAATTCAACAAAGTAGCTATCATTATTATTCTCATCAAGTGTAGGAGGCATAGTATAATCATAATAAACTTTATCCTCAATAGTATGTGGCACCAAAATACCACTATCATCATAAATGGGAGGCAAAGTATCATCAAAGTAAATTTTCTCCTCCATGCTTGGGGGACTAAAAATATCATGCTCGTCAAAATCAGCTTCCCCAAGCTTAAATTCTTCCATAGCATTAGCAATAATAGTGTTCAAAGCATTCATACTAATATCATTACCATTAGCACGCATATAAAGTTCCATAGGTTTTTTAATTTTCTCTTCAAACACCTCATGTCCTAACTCAAGATAAATACTATAAAGATCTCTAATATTTTTGTTGTTTTCCATTAAGCCTAACTAGTGAAATAAAAACATGCATGGAATTAAGTAAAGTAAAACAAGTAACTAATTTTTTGTGTGTTTTTAGTATGGAGAACGCAAACAAGATAGTAAATAAAGTAAAGCTAGCAACTAATTTTTTTGTGTTTTTGATATAATGCAGCAAACAAAGAAGCAAATAAAATAAAGCAAGACAAAAACAAAGTAAAGAGATTGGGATGTGGAGACTCCCCTTGCAGCGTGTCTTGATCTCCCCGGCAACAGCGCCAGAAAAAGAGCTTGATACGCGTACAGCACGCGTCCGTTGGGAACCCCAAGAGGAAGGTGTGATGCGTACAGCGACAAGTTTTCCCTCAGTAAGAAACCAAGGTTTATCGAACCAGTAGGAGCCAAGGAGCACGTTGAAGGTTGATGGCGGCGAGATGTAGTGCGGCGCAACACCAGGGATTCCGGCGCCAACATGGAACCTGCACAACACAACCAAAGTACTTTGCCCCAACGAAACAGTGAGGTTGTCAATCTCACCGGCTTGTTGTAACAAAAGATTAGATGTATAGTGTGGATAATGATTGTTTGCAGAGAACAGTAGAACAAGTATTGCAGTAGATTGTATTCGATGTAAAAGAATGGACCGGGGTCCACAGTTCACTAGTGGTGTCTCTCCCATAAGATAAATAGCATGTTGGGTGAACAAATTACAGTTGGGCAATTGAAAAATAGAGAGGGCATGACAATGCACATACATGATATGATGAGTATTGTGAGATTTAATTGGGCATTACGACAAAGTACATAGACCGCTATCCAGCATGCATCTATGCCTAAAAAGTCCACCTTCAGGTTATCATCCGAACCCCTTCCAGTATTAAGTTGCAAACAACGGACAATTGCATTAAGTATGGTGCATAATGTAATAAATAACTACATCCTCGGACATAGCATCAATGTTTTATCCCTAGTGGCAACAGCACATCCATAACCTTAGGGGCTTCTGTCACTCCCCCAGATTCACGGAGACATGAACCCACTATCGAGCATAAATACTCCCTCTTGGAGTTACAAGCATCAACTTGGCCAAAGCATCTACTAGTAACGGAGAGCATGCAAGATCATAAACAACACATAGATTGATAATCAACATAACATAGTATTCTCTATCCATCGGATCCCAACAAACACAACATATAGTATTACAGATAGATGATCTTGATCATGTTAGGCAGCTCACAAGATCCGACAATGAAGCATAATGAGGAGAAGACAACCATCTAGCTACTGCTATGGACCCATAGTCCAGGGGTGAACTACTCACTCATCACTCCGGAGGCGACCATGGCGGTGTAGAGTCCTCCGGGAGATGAATCCCCTCTCCGGCAGGGTGCCAGAGGCGATCTCCTGAATCCCCCGAGATGGGATTGGCGGCGGCGTCTCTGGAAGGTTTTCCGTATCGTGGCTCTCGGTACTGGGGGTTTCGCGACGAAGACTATTTGTAGGCGGAAGGGCAGAGTCGGGAGAGTCACGAGGGGCCCACACGCTAGGCCGGCGCGGCCAGGGCTTGGGCCGCGCCGCCTCGTGGCCCCACTTCGTCTTCTCTTCGGTCTTCTGGAAGCTTCGTGGCAAAATAGGCCCCTGGGCATTGATTTCGTCCAATTCCGAGAATATTTCCTTACTAGGATTTCTGAAACCAAAAACAGCAGAAAACAGCAACGGGCTCTTCGGCATGTCGTTAATAGGTTAGTGCCGGAAAATGCATAAATATGACATAAAGTATGCATAAAACATGTAGATATCATCAATAATGTGGCATGGAACATGAGAAATTATCGATACGTCGGAGACGTATCAGTACTCTTTACTCGTACCGTGGTATGTGGTCTCTTATGAACTCATTCATATGCTTGCAAGACATTAGACGACATTCCACCGAGAGGGCCCAGAGTATATCTATCCGTCATCGGGATGGACAAATCCCACTGTTGATCCATATGCCTCAACTCATACTTTCCGGATACTTAATCCCACCTTTATAACCACCCATTTACGCAGTGGCGTTTGATGTAATCAAAGTACCTTTCCGGTATAAGTGATTTACATGATCTCATGGTCATAAGGACTAGGTAACTATGTATCGAAAGCTTATAGCAAATAACTTAATGACGTGATCTTATGCTACGCTTAATTGGGTATGTCCATTATATCATTCATACAATGATATAACCTTGTTATTAATAACATCCAATGTTCATGATTATGAAACTAATCATCCATTAATCAACAAGCTAGTTAAGAGGCATACTAGGGACTCTTTGTTGTTTACATATCACACATGTATCAATGTTTCGGTTAATACAATTATAGCATGGTATATAAACATTTATCATAAACATAAAGATATATAATAACCACTTTTATTATTGCCTCTTGGGCATATCTCCTTCAGTCTCCCACTTGCACTAGAGTCAATAATCTAGATTACATTGTAATATACCTAACACCCATGGCATTAATTGTTGGTCATGCTTTGCCCTAGGGAGAGCTTTAGTCAACGGATCTGCTACATTCAGATCAGTGTGTACTTTGCAAATCTTTACTTCTCCATCTTCGATGTACTCGCGAATCGAGTGGTAACGCAGCTTGATATGCTTCAGCCTCTTGTGTGACCTTGGTTCTTGTGCATTGGCGATGGCACCCATGTTGTCACAGTAGATGACTAGTGGGTCCAATGCACTAGGAACCACACCGAGCTCTACAATGAACCTCTTCATCCATACCGCTTCTGATGAAGCCTCTGAAGCCGCTATGTACTCTGATTCTGTTGAAGACTTCGCCACCGTGCACTGCTTCGAGCTTGCCCAGCTTACTGCAGCACCATTCAATATAAACACGTACCCAGATTGTGACTTAGAGTCATCAGGATCAGTGTTCCAACTTGCATCGGTGTAACCACTTACAACGAGCTCTTGGTCACCTCCATAACAAAGAAACATATCCTTAGTTCTTTTCAAGTACTTCAAGATATTCTTGACCGTTGTCCAGTGTTCCATTCCTGGATCACTTTGTGTGGTGACCCGGCATACCACTGCATGGTGTAGTATGCAAGTCTGATATAATACCAATGAAACACCGTTCCACTAGTATTATATCGCTCAGAGTGGTACAACAGAAACATATGCGGGTCCAAGGCATGTCTATAGAATTACAACATTGACTCTGTTACATAAGATCATCACAGCCTCCTACTTTACAATGAGGTAAAACTGCAAATAAACTCCAGAAGAACGACTCGTAGTCTAGTCTTATCACGAACTCTATTTGTAGAGTATTTAACTAGCTATAGAGGCTAAGAATAGATTCTAGCTAAATAGGAGCTAGGTTTATGAAGCTAGTTCCCTTATATGGCTAAACTAGGTTTTCTCCATGTTGGATGTGGTATCTGACTCCTCTGACAGGGTCCCGTCTCTTGAAGTAGTTGTTGACTCCTCGGCCTTTGAGTTGCACTGTAGATCCTCCTTTGATGCCTCCATATCTAAGCAGGGGATTTAAGAGTGGGATGAGTACGAGCGTACTCAACAAGTTCATTATAGGAAAGAGGTGTTTAATGCACTAGCTACAACATTAGACCAGAAAGTCTAATACCAATGCAAGTTTTCATAACCATTTCTTCAAAAGGTTGCTTTTATTCAGAAGAACTATGTCCGTCAGCCTTCACCGGTTTACTAGAACTTCATGGAGTTCCTTTCCGGCAGAGTTCGCAGTTCCAAACCCGGAACAGGGAGTGACAGGTCACGATTCATTACACTCTGCAGAGGTGTGTTTCTTTACCCATAAGAGATCTTAACCTTGGTGCCAACCGAGTCTATAGTTCTCGTCCACACTTCCTTTGGTGTGAGGCCCGGTATAAGGTCATAGCCAATCATATTCCTCCGCTACCTCATACACCCACCCGTTGATGCAAACTCCGACCCTGGGTCCTCGCCGGTGCTCTTATACCAATTAAGGACGGCCCCCGACCACGACAACAGTTCAGGTCTCTACCATGAAATCCTTCGCCGGCAGCTGCAACCCATCATAGACCGCAATAATCGTGGGGACTTCATCGGGACCCCCACCCTACCACTTGTCCTCTCTTGGATCAAGGGTACCACTTGTCCTCTCTTGGATCAAGGGTCTACGGTAAAGCGCATCTGTTGATGTACAAGAGGTGGAAATACAATTGACTATTCCGTCCCACTCCAGATCTTATGGTTAACACGGGTATTACGGCACAAGAATCACTGGACGACATTTGTTGTTTAATCCTAGATGGATATAAACCCTTGCAATGGAACCTCCACCATATCAACACAATCCATGGTTCCATTGCCCACCACATAGTCATATTCATAGTTATGAAAATAGTGGTTTTGGTTTTTATGCAATAGTGATAATCATAGTACTTTGCAAGTAATTTGATAAAGATACTCAAATGACATGAGCAAGTGATGAACTTGCCTTTCTTGACTGCAAGATTATGCAGACAAGGTCTTCGATACGCAGTAACTCCAAATTCTGAAATAGCATCATCGTCCGGTAAGGACGATGTTTAAAAGATTGGCAAGGATGCAATAATGCATAAGTATGAGATGCACTCGTCCCGAGCGTAACCTAACCTCGATGATTTAGGATGTATGAGTTGTAAAGATTTCTTTAGGGTGTGTTGCACTTTTAGGATGGTTCTCAGACAAGGTTCTTATTAAGGTTTGGTTATATTAGCATTATAACCAAGTGATATAAGACATTATAACAATCATACACATAAGGAATAGTGATGGAATAATATGTAAAGAACAGTTGTCAATTTTAATTTCTACAGAACATGGTTGATGGTTACTTATACTATACTTCAAAAGAATAACTTTTGAAGAACATGTTAATTAAGGAATAATGAGTATTTCAAAGAAGGATTAGGGCTTCTAAGGTTTGACTGACATTTGTACTTTAAAAGAATAACTTTTGAAGAACAGGTTAAATAAGAATATGAACTACTATGCATAGGAGCTATGTAACTCTAGGGTTTATTATTGGGTTCATTTAGTTTCACAATAGGAACTAGTTGGGTTCTTTAAGTAGAATGAGTTTATATGTAGCAAGTATTGGTAGGGTTATTACCATGGTTTCCCATATACATCATATCAAAGGATGGTTATTAAGATGGTTCTATAAATTAGTTATTAGGTTTACTATGGCTTTACATTTACTTTACTAAGTAGGGTTTAGTTGGATAGGAGCATGTGTTGTGAATTGCTACACATGGTTGGTACTAGGGTTCATCATTATGGTTCTACTAGGGTTTGATGGTTGAGGTTGATTCTAATGGTGTGGTATTTAGGAGTGGTGATCAATGGTGTTATCATGGGGTGACAAGCTAGGGTTTTCCCCTAAGTGACACTAGTGGATTATATAGGTTTTACTCAAAAGTAAAGACATGAAATGATGATCACATGTAAAGTGATGTTGTTTTATTTTAGTAGATCATGATCATGCATGCATTTGTTTTTATCTAGGGTTCTATAGGTATAGATGAAGCTTATATGATCACATGGGCTAAACCCCTAGGGTTTTAGGATTGAAACTATTTTAGAGTGATCACATAAAATGAGGAGACCAAGGTATTTGTTTATATTAGAATTAGGGTTTCTAAATTGTGATTTCATTATTAAAATGATAATTGGTAGTAAAATTGAAATTATTATTGATTTGGAGATAGAAGTAATAATGGATTTAACACTATATATATTTTTTAAAGACTTAAAAGGATAAACACTATTAGGGTTTAGGCTTTTAATTTAAGTAATGGTCAATTAGGATTTTCATGTGATTAAACATAACCATAAAAGAAACAATTGTTGTAGTATATGTAATTATACTACAAAATAATATTTACTACTTTCTTGAGGTGAAAAATAGAAACCAGGAAATTATATTTTGTTTTTAATATTAGGTCTTACTAGTTTAAGATTAAAAATTGGTTTACTAAAATTTTAGAGAAAATTCATATTGTTGTTCTTTTAAATTTTAAGTATCTGTTTTCTATTATTTTTATTTATAGAGGTCATTTTCTGATACTCCCTTCTACTTATTGTTTTCTATTTATTTTACTTAAATGTTTAAAAGATTTTCCTAAAAATAAAAATAGACCAAGTGGTCTGTTGGGCTGGCCCAATGACATGGCCAGCTGTGGCCCAACCTGGCCCGACTGAGTCAGCTTGATTGGGTCGGGTGAACCCCGATCCGACCCAGCCCGTCACCATTCCGTCGCTCTTCCCCTCCTTCGTTCCCCTCTGCTTCTCATGCACCTGCCCAGGCGACCATGGCTCCGCCGCACCGCCGCTCGCTCCTGTCCGATTCTGATCCTCCCTGACGCCGGCGTGGTGGGGTTATGGACCGCCTCGTCGTGCTCTACCCATCTGTCCAGATCGATTTGATTTCCGTTGTCTCTCGCGGTCGCCTCGACCCCGAAACCCTAGCCTTGTTCTGGGCTTGGTCGACGATGGGTTCCGGCGCCGCCACACTTCTCTGCGTGGACCTCTCCTCCTCCTCAATTCCCTGCACAATCTCTGTAACCTTCCTGCTAATCGCCTCCCCTCACAGCACTGGTTGAGGAGAACCGTTACTGGAACCTCCGGCCTACTCTGTGCCGGCTCGAGCTCCGGTACTCCCCCGTTGGTATCCACTCCATGCGCCACTTCTGCGCCTCCCCTCTGATTTCCTTTTCAACGCCAGTAGGACGGCAATACAGGACTGCAACCCTGTGCGTCGATCTGTTGCTGCTAGCGTTGGTTCTGCTTAGGGTGGTGTATGTACTGGTGGGGCGGTGTGACGATGTGGTGACTACTTCCTCCTCGACGCCGGCTGGACGGTGCCGCGGACGCAACCCCGACGTCGCCTACCTCGCTACCTCCTGTACGACACTGTGAGCTATCTCCTTCCTTACTCCTCTGCCTATGGTCATAGTGCTATTTGTTGCAATATTGTTGAGTATACACTGCCTCTGGTGATGTTGTACTGGAGCTAAATTAGCCTGTCTGATTCAATTGGCTACTAGCTGCCTCTACTATGTTGGTACCCCACTTTGGATGATTTAATCATCTAGACACAGTTGGCTTGTTGTGATAATGATATAGCTCTTATCTACTGCATATACACTGTATTGTTGCTGAAGGAGTTCAGTTCTACTACTATTAAATCCTTATTGATCTGGTTATATGTATCCTCTGGAGTATATGTATCAAGCAATGGTTATGTTGCTTTGAGTTTCTAGTGATCATATGATCACATATGTGTAGTAGATGCTTTCTGATCAAAGACATATCTTACTAGTGCTGGTAAGATGCTATGGTGAATTTCTGGCCAAATGTCTTGCTGGATTTTATCCATGTATTTACTGAACTATCTTTCTGTGATTAGGGTATGAGCTCCTGGTGTTACCAGGGATCACCAGCTCGAGCTGGGTGGTCTAGCTCCCCTCTCGGCTGTCACCTCTCTTTTTCTCTCTCTATTTGAAACTGATAAGAATAGATATTGTGCTTGGGGCCCTGCCTGTGATGCAAAGGCTGAGGCAAAATCTTGGATAAGAACAGATGCTTTTATGTGGCTTTTTATTCTCTGTGATGATTCTTGCATAGCACCTCTATGCAATACTGAGAGAAATAAATCCTTCCAATCCTCCTAGGTAAAAATCTAGTGGAAGGGTAGTGGGATTTGTTGTCTTTTTATTATTCCTTTTTTCCCCCATATATACTCATGCAAAAGTAAGAACAGATATTGCCTGATCTATCTTGTATTTCTGATAAAGTTCTACCTGTGGCACTTATGTAGTTTGATGACTGGTTCTACTAGCCCTTCAGATATCCTTCTTCTTGTGGAGGGCTAGCTCCTCCCAGCTTCTGGATCTGCTTCCTATTGTTGATCTTGCAGCTCTTGATCTGTTGGTGGGTTCTGATATGATGTGTTTATGCAGTTCCTTATGAACTGCAGATGCTCAAGTGGTGTACGCTCTGGTGAAGATTTAGCCAAATTGTTTGGCTAGCTGTGGTGCTCTTGCTTTTATATTATTGGGCTATTGTCTGTGTGATCGACAACACATAGTTGCATGTGTTGTGTGTGAGCTGCTGGGTACATGGGCAAGTTTTAATGCACTAGATACATTCCCCTTGTACAAGCCAGGGCTGATATTTGTAGCTGTCAAGTGACTTTTCTCTTTCTCCTCTTGCAAGCTACGGTGGGTTGATATTTATCCACCTTTGGTCTTTCTTTTGTGTACTGCCAAATGGAAACTACTTAAGCTGGGCTGCTACTATTACTTGACTATATTATATGGATGCTTCTTAATTACATTAGTGGCTGGAATAACTCAAGTGGCATAATTATGTGTGCCTGTACTAAACAGATCAAGTGTGATTCAAGATTGATTAAGCTTTGCTTAATTATCAGTGGCTTATTAATATTTGGTTAGGGTCATATTGACTTTTCTATGTCAATAATGATCCATTTAAATGAATTTGTGGCTTCTAAATAGGAACTTGATTAGATTAGAGGGAAAATAAAAATGTTGCCTTCTGTTGCCATTCCAATTGATCATAACTTGTTGCACAATATCCCTGGTTGCCTATTTGATGCCTAATTTATCATTGCTGCCTCCAATGGTACTATCTAGTAGTTCCTAAATCACAAATGTTGCGAAGATGAATAATTCCCTCTAGTCACTTTTGGGGATTAGGACTGGTTCCTAATTTCCATTAATTGAGTTCCAATATTAAAATGCCTCATTTCATATGATGGCAACATTATAACCATAACCCAATATTTTCCCTTTTTCTTTGTTTTATTTCTCTTATTGCAGGAAAAGAAGAATAAGAAATGTTGAGAAGATTTAGATTAGATTTAGAAATTCTTTTAGTTCCATTTTGTAATCTCATAGTTCTTGTGTAAATTATAATATTTCAATAAATGTTGTAATAATACTTATGTGAATTGTTATTAGTAATATTTGATTCTCATTCCTATTTGTTATTACTTTGTGTTTTATATAATTGTTTAAAATTCAAATTCTTATTTGAGTTTTGTCTTTCATATTGGAATTTGAATTCAGATTGTTTCCCCCAAAACATATAACTTCGCAAAGGTCATGTCGAAATTTATCACACTCACATCGATGACTAACTCGATTTTACCGATGCAAGAGAAACCTCGATCCCTTTGACAGTTTTAAACAAGAGCGCGAAAATTCCCCGGATTTTCTATGCATGAATGCAATGCACACATCTGTTTCCTCTCTTTTTGTAACCCCCAATCCTGGGATATTACACTTTGATATCTGCTAGTCAAACTAAAAGCATGTGCTATATCCGGTCTAGTACATAGCATGGCATACATGATAGATCCTACAGCCGAGGCATAGGGGATATTACTCATCCTTTCTCTTTCTTCTGCCGTAGCCGGTCCTTGAGTCTTACTCAAGACTTTGCCTGGTAACATAGGTAAGAATCCTTTCTTACTTTCGTCCATTCTAAACTTCTTTAGAATCTTGTCCAGGTATGTACTCTGTGATAGCCCTATTAGGCATCTTGATCTATCTCTATAAATCTTGATGCCTAATATATACGATGCTTCACCAAGGTCTTTCATTGAAAAACTATTATTCAAATAACCTTTTACACTGCTTAATAGTTCTATATCATTCCCGATCAATAATATGTCATCTACATATAATACCAGGAATGCTACAGAGCTCCCACTCACTTTCTTGTAAATACAGGCCTCTCCATGACACTGTATAAACCCGAAGTCTTTGATCACCTTATCAAAGCGCCGGTTCCAACTTCTTGATGCTTGCTTCAGTCCATAGATTGAACGCTGAAGTTTGCATACTTTGTCAGCATTTTTAGGATCGACAAAACCTTTGGGTTGTACCATATACAACTCTTCCTCAATGTCTCCATTAAGGAACGCCGTTTTGACATCCATCTGCCCAATCTCATAATCGAAAAATGCAGCTATTGCTAACAAAATCCTCACAGATTTTAGCTTCGCTACAGGTGAGAAAGTCTCATCGTAGTCAACTCCTTGAATTTGTCGGAAACCCTTTGTGACAAGTCGAGCTTTATAGACAGTAATATTACCATCAGCATCTGTTTTTCTCTTGAAGATCCATTTATTCTCGACAGCCTTGCGGCTATCAGGTAAGTCTACCAAAGTCCATACTTTGTTATCATACATGGATCCCATCTCGAATTTCATGGCTTCTTGCCATTTGTTGGAATCTGGGCTCATCATCGCTTCTTCATACGTCGCAGGGTCCTCATCATTGTTGTCCACAATCATGACATTTAGACAAGGATCATACCAATCAGGAGTGGCACGTTCCCTTGTCGATCTGCGAGGTTCAGTAGTTTCCTCGTTCGAAGTTTCATGATCATTATCATTAGCTTCCTCTGTTGCTGGTGTAGGCGATACAAGTACAATTTCCGGTACTGCGCTACTCTGATCAACGAGTAAAGATTCATCAATGTCATCGAGTTCTACTTTTCTTTCAGTCACTTCTTTAGTGAGAAATTCTTTCTCATGAAAGGTTCCGTTCTTAGCAACAAAGATTTTGCCTTCGGATCTGTGATAGAAAGTGTACCCTATAGTTTCCTTAGGGTATCCTATGAAGACGCATTTCTCCGCTTTGGGTTCTAGCTTGTCCGGTTGTAACTTCTTTACATAGGCTTCGCAACCCCAAACTTTAAGGAACGACAGCTTAGGTTTCTTATTAAACCATAATTCATACGGTGTCATTTCTACGGATTTTGATGGTGCTCTATTTAAAGTGAATGCGGCTGTCTCTAATGCATAACTCCAAAATGATAACGGCAAATCAGTAAGAGACATCATAGAATGAACCATATCTAAGAGAGTTCGATTACGACGTTCGGACACACCGTTTCGTTGTGGTGTTCCCGGCGGTGTCAATTGTGAAAGTATTCCGCATTTCTTTAAATGCATGCCAAACTCATAACTCAGATATTCACCTCCGCGATCAGATCGTAGAAATTTAATCTTCTTGTTACGTTGATTTTCTACTTCACTTTGAAATTCCTTAAACTTCTCGAAAGTTTCGGATTTATGTTTCATGAAATAGATATACCCATATCTACTCAGATCATCTGTGAAGGTTAGAACATAACGATAACCACCGCGCGATGCTACACTCATTGGTCTACACACATCGGTACGTATGATTTCCAATAAGTCAGTAGCTCGCTCCATCATACCAGAAAATGGAGTCTTAGTCATTTTTCCCATCAGACATGCTTCGCATCTATCAAGTGACTCAAAGTCAAGTGATTCAAGTAATCCATCGGTATGGAGTTTCTTCATGCGTTTCACTCCAATATGACCAAGATGACAGTGCCACATATAAGTAGAATTATCATTCAATTTAATTCGCTTAGCATCAATGTTATGTATATGCGTATCACTACTATCGAGATCTAACAGAAATAAGCCATTCTTTTCAGGTGCTCGACCATAAAAGATATTATTCATAAAAATAGAACAACCATTATTCTCGGACTTGAATGAATAACCGTCTTGCATTAAACAAGATCCAGATATAATGTTCATGCTCAACGCGGGTACAAAATAATAATTATTTAGGCTTAAAACTAATCCCGAAGGTAGATGTAGAGGAAGTGTGCCGACAGCGATCACATCGACTTTGGATCCGTTTCCAACGCGCATCGTCACTTCATCTTTCAGTAGTCTTCGTTTATTCTTTAGTTCCTGTTTCGAGTTACAAATATGAGCAACCGAATCAGTATCAAATACCCAGGTACTAGAACGAGAACCAGTGAGATAAACATCTATAACATGTATATCAGATATACCTTCTTTCTTTTTCTTGACAAGGCCGCTCTTTAGATCAGCCAGATACTTGGAGCAATTACGCTTCCAGTGTCCCTTCTCCTTGCGATAATAGCACTCGACATCGGGCTTAGGGCCGTTCTTAGGTTTCATAGGAGGCGTGGCAGCTTTCTTGCCACCCTTCTTGAATTTTCCCTTAGACTTGCCCCTGTTTCTTGAAACCGGTGGTCTTGTTGACCATCAACACTTGGTGCTCTTTCTTGATCTCAATCTCGCAGCTTTTAGCATGCCAAAGAGTTCGAGTAACTCCTTTTTCATGTTACGCATATTGTAGTTCATCACAAAGTTCTTGTAACTTGGTGGCCGTGCTTGAAGGACACGATTAATCCCCAGTCTATTAGGAATCACTATTCCCAAGTCACTGAGTTTCTTCGCATGCCCGATCATAACGAGCATGTGCTCACTAACGGAGCTGCCTTCTTCCATCATACAGCTGAAGAAGTGTTTCGATGCTTCATAGCATTCCACGGCCGCATGAGTCTCAAATATAGCTTTCAGCTCATTGACCAACTCATGAGGATCGTGGTGCTCAAAACGTTTTTGAATATCGGCTTCCAGATCGCACGGAGGGCACACGAACTTGAGAGTACCGAGTTTTCCGAGTCGCGTAATCATTCTTTACTTCATCGGTTTCAGTTTCTGCAGGAGGGTCACCTAGCGGTGCATCAAGCACAAATTGCAGATTTCCGCCAGCGAGGAAGATCCTCACACGACGGAACCAGTCGGTGAAGTTGCTACCGTTGCTCTTAAGCTTTTCTTTCTCTAGGAACTGGTTAAAATTGATTGGGGACGCCATCTGTACAACATATATTTGCAAAAGTTTAGACTAAGTTTATGACAAATTGAGTTCAAATTTTAATTCAACATAATTAAAAATCTAGGTGAACTCCCACTCAAAACAATATCCCTCGCATTGTCTTAGTGATCACACGAACCAAATCCACCACACCTAAGTCCGATCATCACGAGACAAGGTGTAATTTCAATGGCGAACACTCAAAGTGTTCATCATATCAACCATATGATTCATGCTCTACCTTTCGGTATCACGTGTTCCGAGACCATGTCTGTACATGCTAGGCTCGTCAAGGCCACCTTAGTATCCGCATGTGCAAAACTGTCTTGCACCCGTTGTATGCACTTGTTGATTCTATCACACCCGATCATCACGAGATGCTTCGAAACGACAAGTCTTGGCAACGGTGCTACTAAGGATGAACACTTTATTATCTTGAGATTTTAGTGAGGGATCATCTTATAATGCTACCGTCGCGATCTAAGCAAAATAAGATGCATAAAAGGATTAACATCACATGCAGTTCATATGTGATATGATATGGCCCTTTTGTCTTTGCGCCTTTGATCTTCATCTCCAAAGCACGGACATGATCTCCATCATCTTCGGGCATGATCTCCATCATCGTCGGCGTAGCGTCAAGGTCAATGGCGCCGTCTTCATGATTATCCTCCATGTAGCAACTATTACAACTACTTTGAAATACTACTCAACATGAAATTTAAAGACAACCATAAGGCTCCTGCCGGTTGCCACAATACAATAATGATCATCTCATACATATTCATCATCACATTATGGCCATATCACATCACCAAACCCTGCAAAAACAAGTTAGACGTCTCTAATTTGGTTTGCATATTTTACGTGGTTTAGGGTTTTCGAGAGAGATCTAATCTACCTACGAACATGAACCACAACGTTGATACTAATGTTGTCAATAGAAGAGTAAATTGAATCTTCACTATAGTATGAGAGACAGACACCCGCAAAGCCTCTTATGCAATACAAGTTGCATGTCGAACGAGGAACAAGTCTCATGAACGCGGTCATGTAAAGTTAGTCCGAGCCGCTTCATCCCACTATGCCACAAAGATGCAAAGTACTGAAACTAAAGACAACGAGAGCATCAACGCCCACAAAACCATTGTGTTCTACTCGTGCAACCATCTATGCATAGACACGGCTCTGATACCACTGTAGGGATTCGTTGCATAGAAAACAAAAATTTTCCTACCGCGAACACGCAATCCAAGCCAAGATGCAATCTAGAAGACGGTAGCAACGAGGGGATTATCGAGTCTCACCCTTGAAGAGATTCCAAAGCCTACAAGATGAGGCTCTTGTTGCTGCGGTAGACGTTCACTTGCCGCTTGCAAAAGCGCGTAGAAGATCTTGATCACGACGCCACGAACGGGCAGCACCTCCGTACTCGGTCACACGTTCGGTTGTTGATGAAGATGACGTCCACCTCCCCGTTCCAGCGGGCAGCGGAAGTAGTAGCTCCTCTTGAATCCGGCAGCACGACGGCGTGGTGTCGGTGGTGGTGGAGAAACCCGGCGGAGCTTCGCTAAGCGTGCGGGGAAGAAGGAGTAGTGGGGTGGCTAGGGTTTGGGGAGAGGGGGGCGCCGGCCATCTAGGTGGTGTGGCCACCTTGTGTTGTTGGGGTGGCCGGCCCCCTCCAAGAGTTGGTCTACAAGTCTTCGAATAAGACCCCAAACCAAAACCTTCCATATCACATGAAACCTACCCAAGCTAGGACTCCCACTAGAGGTGGGATTCCCACCCTTCCTTGGGAGGGGGTGGCCGGCCCCCTTAGGGGAGTCCACTTGGGACTCCTCCCCCTTAGGGTTGGCCGGTCATGGTGGTGGAGTCCCTTTGGGACTCCGCCTTCCAAAGTGGTTTCTTCCGGACTTTTCTAGAACCTTCTAGAATATTCCATAGAACCTTCCGGATCATTTTAAATCTTATAAAATGACTTCCTATATATGAATCTTATTCTCCGGACCATTCCAAAACTCCTCGTGATGTCCGGGATCTCATCCAGGACTCCGAACAAATATTCGAACTCCATTCCATATTCAAGTTCTACCATTTCAACATCCAACTTTAAGTGTGTCACCCTACGGTTCGCGAACTATGCGGACATGGTTGAGTACTCACTCCGACCAATAACCAATAGCGGGATCTGGAGATCCATAATGGCTCCCACATATTCAACGATGACTTCAGTGATCGAATGAACCATTCACATACGATACCAATTCCCTTTGTCACGCGATATTTTACTTGTCCGAGGTTTGATCATCGATATCACTCTATACCTTGTTCAACCTCGTCTCCTGACAAGTACTCTTTACTCGTACCGTGGTATGTGGTCTCTTATGAACTCATTCATATGCTTGCAAGACATTAGACGACATTCCACCGAGAGGGCCCAGAGTATATCTATCCGTCATCGGGATGGACAAATCCCACTGTTGATCCATATGCCTCAACTCATACTTTCCGGATACTTAATCCCACCTTTATAACCACCCATTTACGCAGTGGCGTTTGATGTAATCAAAGTACCTTTCCGGTATAAGTGATTTACATGATCTCATGGTCATAAGGACTAGGTAACTATGTATCGAAAGCTTATAGCAAATAACTTAATGACGTGATCTTATGCTACGCTTAATTGGGTGTGTCCATTATATCATTCATACAATGATATAACCTTGTTATTAATAACATCCAATGTTCATGATTATGAAACTAATCATCCATTAATCAACAAGCTAGTTAAGAGGCATACTAGGGACTCTTTGTTGTTTACATATCACACATGTATCAATGTTTCGGTTAATACAATTATAGCATGGTATATAAACATTTATCATAAACATAAAGATATATAATAACCACTTTTATTATTGCCTCTTGGGCATATCTCCTTCAGGGGCACATAAAATTGTTCGGATCGGTCTACCTTATTGGTATAGGGGAGAACAAGTGCTTGCGTTGGTCTACCTATAGATATAGGGGAGGATAGACTTACAAAAGGGTGGGTTTGCGAGATTGCGAAGAAGATGGTGTGGGCTTGGATCTTCATCCTGGCCTCACACCAAAGGAAGTGTGAACGGGGGCAAGTCCCTGCGGATGGCAAAAAGGATGGGATCTCTTATGGGAAAAGTAACGCACCTCTGCAGAGTGTATCAAATTGTGGCTGTCACTCCTTGTTCCGGGAAGGGAACTGCGAACGTGGCAGGAAAGGAACTCCACGAAGTTCTGGTCAACCTGTGAAGACTGACGGGCATAGTTTTCATAATAAAAGCAACCTTTTGAAGAAATGATTTCAAAACATGCATTGACCTGCGATTTCCTGATCAATGGTCGTAGCTAGTGCATCAAACACCTTTTACTCTTTTGAACTTGCTGAGTACCCCTGTACTCACTTTCTTTCGACACCCTTGCTAGACTGTAATACGGAAGTGGAGGCTATCGCCGATGGAGCACCGGAAGGAAGCTACGAGCTGGTCTACGAGGAACCTGATCTTACCGAAGGAGTTGAAGGAGTAGACTATGGGATAGTCTACGGACCCGATGACACGGAGGTGGAGGAGTAGTGATATACCCTAGCATCATAGAGCCGAACAGCGTAGAACTTTCCTAAATAAGTTGTTGAGCTCTCTTTCATATATGGTTATGAGTTGTAATCGTACTTAAGTAGTATCTTAGGGTGTTCTCATAGGACCTATGAGAATGCCAACTTGTTAAGACAATGTTTGTAATAATATATGGAGTGTTATGACCTGCAATGTTTCTGTTGTACCACTCTGAGGGATATGGCAATTGTGAAGAAGTCCCTTCACAAAGATCATATCAACGACTTGTATACTACAACATGCAGTGGTATGCTGGGTCACCGCAGACGCGGACGGGATGAGCAAGCGGCGCGGGAGATGGGGAGGTTCTGGCGGGGCGGCCATGGCGCGGCGGCCCTGGCGGCGCGGGAAATGGGGGGAGGTCGGGCGCAGCAGCCCTGGCAGCGGGAGATGGGGGAGGTTGGGCGCGTCGGCCATGGCGGCGGGAGATGGGGGAGGTTGGGTGCGGCGGCCCTGGCGGCGGGAGATGGGGGAGGTTGGGCGCGGCGGCCCTGGCGGTGGGAGATGGGGGACGTTGGGCGCGTCGGCCATGGCGCGGCGGGAGATGGGGCAGGTCGACGGGGCAGCCATGGCGCATCGGCTTGGATTTCAGCGTCAGTTTTCTTCCCGCGGTGGACAAGCCAACTTACAGCGCGCGCCAGTTGACGCACCAAATATACAGTTTTGGATAGCGCAAACTACAGCGCGCACTAAAATATTTACAGCGCGGCCTACTTTGCAGCGTCTGCTAGAGGGCGCAAAAACGCGTTTGGCGCTGTATATTGGCAGTTTTTTTAGCGCGCGCCCAGTTTACAGCCTCTGTTGCAGATGCTCTTACAATAATATTAGTGTTTCTCCGTCTCTTTAAAAACTAATGGAACTACTCAAGTATGGCGTTACAAAGACATCATAATAATATGAATGGAGTATGAAGGATTAAACACTAATACTCCTACAAACAACATGTTCATGCCGAATTTCACAGAATGCAAAATTTTAAAATTCATGTGTATTTCCTTTGTTTGAAGCAAAGAAGCCCCTCTCCGGGCTGAAAGGCCAGTAAACTTGCTTGCGGTGGCCCATTAGCACGAAGCAGCCTTGCAATTCCGTTTCTTCTTTGAGAATCTGGGATGACGAGGCCAGCCTTCTGCCCCACACATAAAGAAGGCCAAGGTTACGAAGGCTTTTCAACAGCCGGTCCCTCACGGCAGTGTCATCATCCCATCGGCGCGACATCGTCCTTCTCCTCCACCGCACCGTCCACAAGACAATCACGATGGGAGGCGCGTTCATGGGGGCATGGGGGCATGTGTGCCGTGATCGATCGCTTCCAACGAACTAATGAGGCTGCAGATCGCATGACCTTTTCAGGCGAATCGTTGATTTACGTTGTGCTTACCAGGGCCTTGCACAATGCCTAGCTAACCTTCGTAGCTTCAGAATTTGCAGTGTCAAATAGCTTCAGCAGGCTGCTGAAGTTGCTGAATAAAAGAACTCAATGCAGAGAAGTTACATGGATTCTGCCTGGAGAAAATCGTGCATGTCCTTTAATTTGTCTGCCTGAAGTGCCGTGCTCTAGTGTTCTGTACATGCTGAAAACTAAAACAAACTTGAACATCCAGACTATTCTTCAGTCTTTAGGCCATCTCCAGCGGTTTGCCAACATAAATGGACCGGTCTAAATTTATGCAGCAAATGGGTTGCCCGGATACAATGTTGACCACGATCGTGTCTGCGACCTGTCTCCTTCGGTCCACCTAGCGGCGGGTGCTTCACCTCTCCTTCTGCACGCCGACTATTGCGGCTGCCATCAATGACACGCTTCGGCTTTCAGCGAAAACGCGCAAGTACTAACGGGCAGCGGCTGGCACTAGTAGAAAAAGAGGCTTTCATCCGCCCCCATTAGTCTCCAAAATATAGGAACCGCGACTAAAGGGGTCTTTAGTCGCGGTTCGGGAGGCGACCCGCGACTAAAGACCTGGGCCCATCGCCGTCATCAATGGCACACAATTGGAGACCAGCGACGACATTGAAAGTGCCAGTGCCCTGTCGTCGTCCACAATATGCCCCAACCATCACTACCTGAACCCTAGAGCACATGCGGCACATCTACATCACGGCCATGGGCAAGGGATCGTGGCCGTTCAGAAGCCCAAGAATGAACATGAGACAGGATCGTTGGTGGCGAGACCGAAGAAGTCGCGCAACCGCATCCCCATCGGCGTCGTTGTGGCGTGGACGATCTGTAACAACCGAACGCCTTGCACGGATTGGAACGATGTCCACCTCCTCGGCGGGTGGATCCTCAGCCATCGGAGGATGCCCATGCCGCTCGTGCTGTGAGCATGGCCGGGAGAGGCGACTGGTGGTAGGCCCTTCTGCCACCGGATCTCCTTGCCAACCCCTCTTACGACATCAACTCGCTGATGTAGAACGCATTCGGCCACCTTGAGTGGGAGCCACGTCGCCTATCGGGTATCGGGGTTCCTCGACGACGATTAGTTCTACTATGGCGCTCCTCGGCGCCGTCCATGAAGGTGGAGGAGGAGAGCGAGGAGGAGCCACCTGCACCTGGGAAAGGCGAGCAGGTATCGGGAGAGGAAGAACGCGATGACACGGACGACTTCCTCAGCTACCTCGCCTACTTGGCGGAGAAAGCCAAGTAAGAGGGCACCCGTCGACCAGCTCCCCGGCATGCCGCGGCACTCATGCCGATTGGGCTGTCCGAGGATGAGGCGATGAGGCTCCCCTTTCAGACCTCAAGCGCGCTGCCGCCTCCTCGCCCACCATCATCTTGGGATTAATGGCCGTCACCTGCGTGGGCTGCTCCTCCCCTGCCTCCAATAGCGTGCCATCGGCCATCCTTCACGCCAAACTAGCCATGGGACCAGCTGCGGCTGCCCCGACCGTGCTTCCTCCACCACCAGTGTACCATTTGGCACGGCCGGTACCAAAC
The DNA here is from genome assembly GCF_019359855.2 of Lolium perenne. NCBI lineage: Eukaryota > Viridiplantae > Streptophyta > Magnoliopsida > Poales > Poaceae > Lolium > Lolium perenne. Next base: position 273,296,536 of record NC_067246.2, on the reverse strand, counting down.
CGGCTGTGGGAGATGCCGGCGTTCGTGGACCTCACCAAAAGGGCGAAGACGATGAGTAGTAGAGCAGACTAGGGTTTGGCCCATTTTAGTTGCAACAAATTTTTTTATTTTAAACTATGTAAATCATGTTCCGTATCAATTAAATTTGTCTCAAAAAAATGTGTCGGCCGCTGACCCAAACAAATAAGAGACGCGGCGCGGCCAATTATCTATCCACGGTCCAACCCAAATAAACCAAAACCGATATTTTTAGTGTCTGTTTTGCATCTCTGCTAGCTTTTTGGAGTGACCAGTGGGCAGCAATTGGTCAATTATTTGCCGCAGTTTCGATCTATTTTACAGAAACATCACACTGGACGTCTGGACCGATTTCAAACTTGAAATCCCACTCCGTCAGCAGAAAACAAAAAATATTGCACCCACAATTACACATGCATCGCATGTGGGGCGGCGCTTTTGGAGCGGTCGGCGCGACGCGCGCGAGAACTGGGAAAAGGCGCGTACTGAAACCGAACAAAGCGAGAAAGCGCTCTCTCCCTCAGCCCCACCACTGTGCAGTCGTGCACGCAGCTCGTACCAAGGACAGGAGGGCTGGAGGAGGAAGAAGAAACCTGGCATGATTTGCTAGCTCGTACCCGTGTGCGGTGCGGCGAGCCAGAAAAGAACGAAGCGGGAATTCGTCTCTGTGCTCCTGGCCCTCCACCTCCAATCTCCAATGTCCTGTTCCACTTTATCATCTTGCTCGTGCCATGTCTGCCTCTTCTTATCCGCTGGCTGGCTTGCCGTTTACAGAGCCTGGTGGTGGCTCGTGCTTTCCAAAAAGATGGCGCGGAACTGGGCACTGGTATGGGCCTATGGCGCGCCCTGTTCCTGCTCACCGTCTCTCGATCTTTCCTTGTTGTTTGTGTAGCCTCCCTCAGAAAACAAGTGCCCATCCAGCGATCTAGTAAGGTGTCCATCCGGCGATTAAACGGCCGAATCCGTCTACTCTTACAAAAGTTTTAGAAAGATTTCAGTCGAATACATGAACACAAGCTTATCTCTGTGAGCTTAACTTTGTATCCTGTTTGGTTGTTTTCGGGGTGCCGCCTTGGGAAAGTAGCTAGGTTCAAGGCTAAGCAACTCCAATCCAAGGTAACTTATCTGTTTTGTGGACTTGATGCCATGTAAGATCCTTAGTCGAGAAGGAACGGGTATATGGCACACAAGTGTATACTAACTGTAAATGATTGGGATCTACTTCGACTAGGCTCCTTCAGCCTTGTTCGCACCAATTGATGCAGAGCCTAGGGTGAACCTCATTTTGAAAGAAAAAAACTTCTACTAGGCTCCTAAGTCTTAACACTTCTTAGCTCCATTTACGCGGTGTTTATTTCGTGTTATCTAAGCATCAACATTTTATATGAAGAGACACAAACTCAAATGCAACCATCTTTTTGTTATTCAAAAGAAAAAAAATCTACTTGGCTTTTAACATTTCTTAGTTCCGTTACGCGTTGTTCATTTCGTGTTATCTATGCATAGGCATTCTTTATGAAGAGACACAATCTCAAATGCAATTATCTTTTTGTTCTTCATCGATGGCCAGTTTAACGCACATTATTTAGTACGTACGCATCAACCTAGAATGATTCAATGAAGTTCTGAAATGATACTACACATGTCACGCGAGCAAGTCATCTAGTTATCCTTATTTTAATGTCTAAACAAAAGTTCTCCCGTGAGGTCAATTGAAGTTGAGAGAATAAGCTAAATAGTTTTGAATTTTTTCTTTTCTAAAATTGCCTTCAGCTGCAGGTTCGATCCAACCTTATGTTGCATTATCTCAAGCCCAAACAATATTCTTTTTAACACAATACAGTAGGCAAAAATACCTACTATATATGTTCAAGACTAAACATATGAGTACACTACAACATTTATGCGCAAAAAAGAGCTCAACTTCACATGATTAACATGAATTTTCCGATCCTAGGAGAATATGATCGTGATACAAATAACTTAGGTAAAACCATATTCGTAAGTTTCAAACTTTTTAAGAAAAAACAACCATACAAAATATAATGTGGACACATGGACAAGTAAAATTTCCTAGAAAATGTGATAATCTCCGGGATGAGAAATAACAACAATTTAAGTTGTTCTACCCCCAATCAGTTATACAATAATGTAAAAAGGTTTTTAATTTAATACAAGTACAAACCGAAAACAATAGCATTTTGTTACCAAAATTCATATGACGTGTGGTCTATATGTGTAGATTTTATCCACAATGTTTAAAAGATTAGAAATGTGATTTTTCTTTGCTAAGTTTCAAATAGCATGACCCCAATTCCCCAACCCACAAAAAGAGAGAAAAGTGCCGGAACACTTGGTACTCATGAGGCTCCAATCCAATTCAAATTCTCCTATAAAACCCCCCCTAAACCCCCTTCACTAGTCATACCACTCCAACACAACCTGACCAACGCGGCGCCTCGGGATTCAGGTAGCCACACTAGCCAGTAGCTAGCCACCACCATGGCTTCTCCCAAGCTTCTCCTCCTCCTCGCCACCTTCCTGCCGAGCTGCGGCCTCCTGCTGGCGGACTTCGCCCCGATGACCCTGACCGTGGTGAACAACTGCGCCTACCCGATCTGGCCTGGCATCCAGGCGAACTCCGGCAGCGAGGTCCTGGAGGGCGGCGGCTTCTACCTGCCAGCGCTCTCCCACCGCTCCTTCCCGGCCCCGACCAGCGCCTGGTCGGGCCGCATCTGGGCGCGCACCGGCTGCACGCCCGAGGGCGCGGAGCAGCTCCGCTGCGCCACGGGCGACTGCGGCGGGCGGCTCCAGTGCGGGGGCCTCGGCGGCGCGTCGCCCGCCACGCTGGCGCAGGTCTCGCTCCACGGCAACAACGACCAGTCCTTCTACGGCGTGAGCGTGGTGGACGGCTTCAACGTGGGGCTGTCGGTGACCCCGCACGAGGGCCGCGGCAACTGCCCCGTCCTGGCCTGCCGCAAGGACCTGACGCAGAGCTGCCCCAGCGAGCTGCAGGTGCGCGGGTCCGGCGGCGTCGTCGCGTGCAAGAGCGGCTGCGAGGCGTTCGGCACCGACGAGCTGTGCTGCCGCAACGCGTACAACAGCCCCGCCGCCTGCCGCGCATCGCAGTACTCGCAGTTCTTCAAGAACGAGTGCCCGCAGGCCTTCACCTACGCGCACGACAGCCCCTCCCTCACCCACGAGTGCGCCGCGCCGCGCGAGCTCAAGGTCATCTTCTGCCACTAGAGCCCGTCCAGGGCTCCTGCCGGCCGGCGGACGCGCGCCGCCGCCGGCCTCCGACGGCAATGGTCGTCGCTAGGATCTGACTATGGTATGTGTGTGTACTGCATTTGCATATGTGCAAGTGTTCGATTATGCTACTGAGTATGGAGAGTTGGAGGCTCTGGAGTGTTTGGTGTTGTTCGTAATCTATCTGTACGTGCCGGTTGTGTTTGTTGCAGCATGAATCGAAGTATTAGCTGCCTGGATTGCAGTCTAAAATTACATATGTTTGGATGGCCAGTGATCTGATGGCATGTTCAGAAATGTTAAATCGCGTGCTGTGTCACTTGTGTCTCAAGTTCTCCAAGTGTCTACGAACTTTTCAAAACTAAACTAAATCTTTTGTTCTTGCAAAAAAAAAAAAATCGACACTGGACGAATAATGGCACCAAGGGTCCAACTGTCCAAGACCAAGTCATGTACCCTGCCCCGATGCCTTTTCAGTTCGTGGGATCGACTCATCTCTCTCTCTCTCTCTCTCTGCATCCTGACGCCCTTCGGGGCAGAGCTTTCGCTTGGCTGGTCCGGGCCTACGGCTAAGTTTTTGCAGCTCATTAGCTTTGCCTAAAAATTCGGTTTCTGGTTGAAATTTACATTGCAAGTTCTTCATAAATCACACCTCCTTTGGTGTTATTCGGATGTATTTGTATTTTTGAACGAAGCTGCAGCTATTCAGACATGATGGTAGATCTGGTCTATTGTGAGGTCTGAACATCTGATTGATACAGCCGGCGTATAAGCTTGGTTCACCCTCCCCTACCCTTACGGTTAAGCTAGCTTTAGGGAAAGCATGAAATGCCGACGCATTGCATGGGAAGCGGTGAAAAGTTGCACAGCACTAGCATGACTGCACGCACAACTCACTAGCACCCAGTACCACCTTTCTTGCTTACCTTGATACTATTGGCTAAAATCGGTGGTCCCTTCGAAATGAGATAAACATGAACGAGCATGATGATCTTCAAGAGCAGCAAGGTGAAAGGCTCTACGAAATGAGATAAAATTGGATAGTGTTTAGGTAGTTTCCTAGGCTCATGGGTTTGGATGGGGCTTTTGCTCGCAGTCTGGGAAACTATCGCTTTGCAAGCGTTCACAAGTTCGTCGCCCACAACACTGCAGCATGGGCCGGTTTAGAAAGGGCTTTACGCAGATTCTAAATATTCCACTGAAAAAAAATATTGTATGTAGAATTGGACAAATGAAGGTGAGCTACGTGTAGACCTTTGTTTTTCAAAATTTTCAAATCCTATTTTTATGTTTCAGTTTTTTAAAAAAACATTTGTATGTAGCCAATGGTTATGCTACAAACGTGTAAAATTTTAACGTATTTGTTTTAATATTCCAGATCACATAAAAATAATAAAATCTGACAAAATTGTAGTTTTAAAATGAGCATTATTCACTATAGTTAGGTCCACGCTTTTGTCAATCTGTGTCCCTACAGTATGAAGTCGTATCTATTAAAAATTTACATGTTTATAGTCGTTTAGGGACGTAGTCGTCTAGATGTTGGTTATGCGCCCGATATCGAAGAAGTCGTCCCATATCGTGTAGAACTTCTAACCTTTATATAGGTAGTATTAGGGATGTCCTTATGTGTATGTGAGTAATTTTCCTTATCTTCTGCTCCAAGTTCGGTAGATGTACTTCCTTCTTCTGCTCCGACTCGTGTTGCAATCCCTCTAGGAGCATGTGCGCCATAAACCGAAAGGACTAGTGCGGCCACGCATAAGACTCCTAGTAGTATACGGGGGTGCTCGTCTATGTGTCATAGTTAGGGGTGGTATAAAAAACCAAGTACTAAAATTGAACTGACCCGAACCAAAACCGAATACACCGAATTAACCTAAACTAACTTCGATTTGTAAATGTCATAAGCCAAATTTAAACATCTAACGTCAATTTTGACCTGCTGTTTACCGAAAGAACCGAGATAGACAGACACACACACACACGAGAGAGAGGGAGAGGGAGAGGGAGAGAGAGAGAGATAGAGAGAGAGATAGAGAGAGAGCAGAACCCTTCGATGGAAACTAAATGTTTCACTCCGTTCATACTAGTTTACAGGACAAACGGTATATGCAAGAGGCCCAGGAGGACGCGCGTACAACTTGCATGCACTCATGACAACCCCAAGCATTTACATCTAGTCCCCACAATCAGCGAATTCAGCCTATTTTGCTAGGGTGGGGCGAACCTTACTTGGGCTAGGCTTTTTTTCTTGTTTTTTCTCTATTGAAAACATATGGGTTGGACCAAAATCTTAGGGTGGGGCGCCCTGCTGGCTCCACCACTGCCGACAACATGCATTCATCCTTTTTTTTGCTATACACGTGCTCTTATGTTGTTTTATACTAGTTCATTCAGTTAGGCATGTGCTTAGACTAGTGCATGGACATGTGGCCAGTTCTAGGAGCAATGTGTGTTGTAAAAATTGCAGTTCATGTCGGGGTCTAGCTGCATACATGCCATCATATGGACGCATGTACCAGTGTTGTTATTTCCTGTATACCTGTTTTTTTCTCGAAAATGGGCTCTTTATTACTTGCGCAATAGACCCGGCCTCTGCATAACTAAGATGCACACAGCCGCACACGAATCCGTTACAAAACCATACAAAAGGGTTCAAAGATGAAAACATAGTCCAAAAAACGGTAACAACAACTAGCTGGGAGGGTATAGCCGAAGGTCACGCTGCCACTCATGTTGGGAGAAAATATCTCTCGCCGTACCGTCCAACCGTGAAGACACCTCCGTAAATAGGTCTCGGTGCTCCACACGCTGCAACGGTATCCATGAACGAAGCAAAGTTGTGCACCGGTAGATGACCTGCAAAAAGGAAGAAGAAATATTATTGAAAATCTTGTCATTTCTACATAGCCACAGCGACCAAATAATTGCAATCGCTCCCATCCTAATAAGACGTTTAAACCTAACATCCACACCATTGAGCCAGTTGCCAAATAAATTGGCAACACTACGTGGTGGGTATAAGGTAGACCCGATTTGGACGGCTGACCATATAGACCTAGCAAAGTGACATTGGAAAAATAAGTGTTTAATAGTCTCGTCCCGGTGACAGAAGACACACTTTTTACTTCCATGCCAGTTGTGTTTGGCAAGATTATCTTTCATAAGAATAACCCCCCGACGAAGATACCAGGCAAAGATTTTTGTTCTCAGTGGTATCTTCATCTTCCAAATCTTCGAGTTATTATCGACCGGGATATTAGGCTGAATTAGAGCATTGTACATGGAAGCCACTGAGAATGAACCATTCCCGGTAAGATTCCAGCGAAATACATCCGGTCCCTGCGTCAATTGAACTAACTCAAGACGCTGTAACAAATCCTGCCAAGAGGCTTGCCTGGGACCGATGAGACTTCTTCTGAACTCCACATTTGGTGGGAAATTTTCCAACACCTTGGCGATAGTATCGCCTTTGTGGCGCACAATATTGTACAAAGCCGGATATTGTTCTCGGAGTGTGGTATTACCCAACCATTTATCCTCCCAGAAACGAATTTCCGATCCATCCTTTATAGAGAAAGAACCATATGGAAAGAAAAACTTCTTTGTTTGCATAAGACCAGCCCAAAAATGCGAATCTCCTGGTCTCCAAATAACCTGAGATAAAGCCTTTGAGCCAATATACTTCCTCTTAAGGAGTGTTTGCCATATGCCCTCTTCGGTAAGTAGCTTATACAACCATTTACCGGGAAGTGCCCTATTCTTGACCTGGAGATCTTGAATACCAAGTCCTCCATGATCTTTGGGCCGATACAGCACACTCCATTTAGCCAGCCGATATTTACGCTTCTCGCAATCCCCTTGCCAGAAGAATCTTGATCGGAAATAATCCAACCGTTTTAAGACTCCTCTGGGAAGTTGGAAGAAAGATATCATATAGAGTACCATATTACTCAGTACCGCATTTATGAGAACTAATCTTCCACCCAAGGATAGTGATACGTCTCCGACGTATCGATAATTTCTTATGTTCCATGCCACATTATTGATGATATCTACATGTTTTATGCATACTTTATGTCATATTTATGCATTTTCCGGCACTAACCTATTAACGAGATGCCGAAGAGCCAGTTGCCGTTTTCTGCTGTTTTTGGTTTTAGAAATCCTAGTAAGTAAATATTCTCGGAATTGGACGAAATCAACGCCCAGGGGCCTATTTTCACACGAAGCTTCCAGAAGACCGAAGGAGTCACGAAGTGGGGCCACAGGGCGCCGACACGCTAAGGCGGCGCGGCCAAGGGGGGGCCCGTGCCGCCCTAGTGTGTGGCCCCCCTGTCAGGCCCCCTGACCTATCTCCTCCGCCTACTTAAAGCCTTCGTCGCGAAACCCCAGTACCGAGAGCTAGGATACGGAAAACCTTCCAGAGACGCCGCCGCCGCCAATCCCATCTCGGGGGATTCAGGAGATCGCCTCCGGCACCCTGCCGGAGAGGGGAATCATCTCCCGGAGGACTCTTCACCGCCATGGTCGCCTCCGGAGTGATGAGTGAGTAGTTCACCCCTGGACTATGGGTCCATAGCAGTAGCTAGATGGTCGTCTTCTCCTAATTGTGCTTCATTGTCGGGTCTTGTGAGCTGCCTAACATGATCAAGATCATCTATCTGTAATGCTATATGTTGTGTTTGTTGGGATCCGATGGATAGAGAATACTATGCTATGTTGATTATCAATCTATTACCTATGTGTTGTTTATGATCTTGCATGCTCTCCGTTATTAGTAGGGGCTCTGGCCAAGTTTTTGCTAGTAACTCCAAGAGGGAGTATTTATGCTCGATAGTGGGTTCATGCCTCCATTAAATCTGGGACAGTGACAGAAAGTTCTAAGATTGTGGATGTGTTGTTGCCACTAGGGATAAAACATCGATGCTATGTCCGAGGATGTAGTTGTTGATTACATTACGCACCATACTTAATGCAATTGTCTGTTGTTTGCAACTTAATACTGGAAGGGGTTCGGATGATAACCTGAAGGTGGACTTTTTAGGCATAGATGCATGCTGGATAGCGGTCTATGTACTTTGTCGTAATGCCCAATTAAATCTCACAATACTCATCATATCATGTATGTGCATGGTCATGCCTTCTTTATTTGTCAATTGCCCAACTGTAATTTGTTCACCCAACATGCTATTTATCTTATGGGAGAGACACCTCTAGTGAACTGTGGACCCCGGTCCATTCTTTTAATCGAATACAATCTACTGCAATACGTGTTCTACTGTTTTCTGCAAACAATCATCATCCACACTATACATCTAATCCTTTGTTACAGCAAGCCGGTGAGATTGACAACCTCACTGTTTCGTTGGGGCAAAGTACTTTGGTTGTGTTGTGCAGGTTCCACGTTGGCGCCGGAATCCCTGGTGTTGCGCCGCACTACATCTCGCCGCCATCAACCTTCAACGTGCTTCTTAACTCCTACTGGTTCGATAAACCTTGGTTTCTAACTGAGGGAAACTTACTGCTGTACGCATCACACCTTCCACTTGGGGTTCCCAACGGTCGCGTGCTGTACGCGTGTCAAGCTAAATTTCTGGCGCCGTTGCCGGGGAGATCAAGACACGCTGCAAGGGGAGTCTCCACTTCCAATCTCTTTACTTTGTTTTTGTCTTGCTTTATTTTATTTACTACTTTGTTTGCTGCATTATATCAAAATACAAAAAAATTAGTTGCTAGCTTTACTTTACTTGCTATCTTGTTTGCTATATCAAAAACACAAAAAAATTAGTTACTTGCATTTACTTTATCTAGTTTGCTTTATTTACTGTTTCTAAAATGGGTACTCCTGAAAATACTAAGTTGTGTGACTTCACAACCACAAATAATAATGATTTCTTATGCACACCTATTGCTCCACCTGCTACCACAGCAGAATTCTTTGAAATTAAACCTGCTTTACTAAATCTTGTTATGCGAGAGCAATTTTCTGGTGTTAGTTCTGATGATGCTGCTGCCCATCTCAATAATTTTGTTGAACTTTGTGAAATGCAAAAGTATAAGGATGTAGATGGTGACATTATAAAATTAAAATTGTTTCCTTTCTCATTAAGAGGAAGAGCTAAAGATTGGTTGCTATCTCTGCCTAAGAATAGTATTGATTCATGGACTAAATGCAAGGATGCTTTTATTGGTAGATATTATCCCCCTGCTAAAATTATATCTTTGAGGAGTAGCATAATGAATTTTAAACAATTGGATAATGAGCATGTTGCACAAGCATGGGAAAGAATGAAATCTTTGGTTAAAAATTGCCCAACCCATGGACTGACCACTTGGATGATCATCCAAACCTTTTATGCAGGACTGAATTTTTCTTCGCGGAACCTATTGGATTCAGCTGCTGGAGGTACCTTTATGTCCATCACTCTTGGCGACGCAACAAAGCTTCTTGATAACATGATGATTAATTACTCTGAATGGCACACGGAAAGAGCTCCACAAGGTAAGAAGGTAAATTCTGTCGAAGAAACCTCTTCCTTGAGTGATAAGATTGATGCTATTATGTCTATGCTTGTGAATAGTAGGACTAATGTTGATCCTAATAATGTTCCGTTAGCTTCATTGGTTGCTCAAGAAGAACATGTTGATGTAAACTTCATTAAAAATAATAATTTCAACAACAACGCTTATCGGAACAATTCTAGTAACAACTATAGGCCATATCCTTATAATAATGGCAACGGCTATGGTAATTCTTATGGGAATTCTTACAACAATAATAGGAACACACCCCCTGGACTTGAAGCTATGCTTAAAGAATTTATTAGTACACAAACTGCTTTTAACAAATCTGTTGAAGAAAAGCTTGGGAAAATTGATATACTTGCTTCTAAAGTCGATAGTCTTGCTGCTGATGTTGATCTTTTGAAATCGAAAGTTATGCCTAATGAAAATCATAATAATAAAATTGTTACTACAGCAAATACCATCCAAGTTAGAATTAATGAGAATATAAGATTGATGGCCGAATTGCGTGCTAGGTGGGAGAAAGAAGAAAATGAAAAAGAAGATAATATAGCTAAAGTTTGGACTATTACCACCACTAGTAATGCTAATGCTTCACATGTTGCTGCACCTCCTACTATTAATGGTAAAAGAATTGGTGTTGGCAATGTTTCCACTTCTAATGCAAAGCGCGAAAAACTGCCTGAAACTGCTGAAACTGCCTGTGATAAAACTGCTGAAATTTTTTCCAACATTGGGGATAATGATCCCATTGCTTTAGATTATAATGGTTTGGATTTTGATTATTGCCACATCTCTGAAGTTATAAAGTTCTTACAAAAACTTGCTAAGAGTCCTAATGCTAGTGCTATAAATTTGGCTTTCACAAAACATATTACAAATGCTCTCATAAAAGCTAGAGAAGAGAAACTAGAACGCGAAGCTTCTATTCCTAGGAAGCTAGAGGATGGTTGGGAGCCTATCATTAAGATGAAGGTCAATGACTTTGATTGTAATGCTTTATGTGATCTTGGTGCAAGTATTTCCGTTATGCCTAGGAAAATCTATAATATGCTTGACTTGCCACCATTGAAAAATTGTTATTTGGATGTTAATCTTGCTGATAATTCTACAAAGAAACCTTTGGGGAGAGTTGATAATGTTCGCATTACCGTTAACAATAACCTTGTCCCCGTTGATTTTGTTGTCTTGGATATTGAATGCAATGCATCTTGTCCCATTATATTGGGAAGACCTTTTCTTCGAACTGTTGGTGCTATCATTGATATGAAGGAAGGTAATATTAAATATCAGTTTCCTCTCAAGAAAGGTATGAAACACTTCCCTAGAAAGAGAATGAAGTTACCTTTTGATTCTATCATTAGAACAAATTATGATGTTGATGCTTCGTCTCTTGATAACATTTGATACACACTTTCTGCGTCTAGCTGAAAGGCGTTAAAGAAAAGCGCTTATGGGAGACAACCCATGTTTTTACTATAGTATTTTTATTTTATATTTGAGTCTTGGAAGTTGTTACTACTGTAGCAACCTCTCCTTATCTTAGTTTTGTTGCATTGTTGTGCCAAGTAAAGTCTTTGATAGTAAGGTTCATACTAGATTTGGATTACTGCGCAGAAACAGATTTCTTTGCTGTCACGAATCTGGGCCTAATTCTCTGTAGGTAACTCAGAAAATTATGCCAATTTACGTGAGTGATCCTCAGATATGTACGCAACTTTCATTCAATTTGAGCATTTTCATTTGAGCAAGTATGGTGCCTCAATAAAATTCGTCTTTACGAACTGTTCTGTTTTGACAGATTCTGCCTTTTATTTCGCATTGCCTGTTTTGCTATGCTTGATGGATTTTTCTATTCCATTAACTTTCAGTAGCTTTGTGCAATGTCCAGAAGTGTTAAGAATGATTATGTCACCTCTGAACATGTAAATTTTAATTGTGCACTAACCCTCTAATGAGTTGTTTTGAGTTTGGTGTGGAGGAAGTTTTCAAGGATCAAGAGAGGAGGATGATACAATATGATCAAGGAGAGTGAAAGCTCTAAGCTTGGGGATGCCCCGGTGGTTCACCCCTGCATATTTCAAGAAGACTCAAGCGTCTAAGCTTGGGGATGCCCAAGGCATCCCCTTCTTCATCGACAACATTATCAGGTTCCTCTAGTGAAACTATATTTTTATTCCATCACATCTTATGCACTTTGCTTGGAGCGTCTGTTTGTTTTTGTTTTTGTTTTGTTTGAATAAAATGGATCCTAGCATTCATTGTGTGGGAGAGAGACACGCTCCGCTGTTGCATATGGACAAATATGTCCTTAGGCTTTACTCATAGTATTCATGGCGAAGGTTGAATCTTCTTCGTTGAATTGTTATATGGTTGGAATCGGGAAATGCTACATGTAGTAATTGGTAAAATGTCTTGAATAATTTGATACTTGGCAATTATTGACAAGGGATTAACTTGTCAATGCCTACGGGTTGTAGATCTCGAAGGTTTCAGCTGAAAAGTACTCGACGATTATGAAAACTAGGGTTTGAGAGACAATGATTCGATGCTTGCTTTGTCCCTCGACTCCCCCTTATATAGGAGGTGGAGTCGAGGGATTCGTATTATACAAGTTACAGAGTCCGAAAGGGTTTACAACTCATCCCGCAATATTACAAACACCCTCTCTATTACAATTCTAACTTTCCTTAATATCAACTTGGGCTTCCGAATCTTCATATTCTTCGGGTCGTGGGCCTTCAGTAAACCCAGGGTACTATCGGCAGGCCCATTGGGGATGCCTATGTCAAGAGTCTCTTAGATTTTGCTTGAATCGTAGAGTCAGGGAAAATCTCCACTGTTTATTTTTACTCGACAACTTAACACTTCACTATATTTCTTCATATGAATTTCTATATTGTACAGGGATAATGGTAATTGGGGCTAGTTCATCTGACGGATCAGGTACTAGTTAACTGCTCTAGTGGCAATCCGCAAAAACCTACTTCAAGATCACGTCCCTGGACATGATCTCGGGATACTGGTGTAAACTTCGACAGGTGCCGCTTAAGGTCTTACCATTCTGTCGAGTCACAGTCATATTTATCGGGTACCTAACGCGTCCGTTAGGATTTTTCTTCGTATCTGTTGATACGGATAAAAGTAGCAAACCGACGTCAGAGATGGTGCCACGCCACACAGAACGGATCTGGGGTCTTACCTTCGCAAATTTGCGGCATTCAGAAATTGTTCGCAACTTTGGCGTTCTGAGAATATATTGTCGAGTGCTTATTCAGCTGTTGGAATGGCACATTTTGTTGAGTCAACGGATGACTTATATTGCTCTCCCGATGGGAGTATATGTAGAGTTATGTACATAACTCGAAATATACTCTCTTGTGCTTTGATCTGTCTTCTTCTCCCTCTCTCTTTTTTTTATAATTTCATCGGGCACGCGAACAGCGTTCCCGATGGGAGTAGCCCCCGAGGCTACAGCCAAGGATTTGTGCTTGGGTGTAGGCTCCACGCCGTATGCCGCTATATTTTCTTTCTCTCCCGAATTTTTCAAATCTCTCGGGTGCGCGAACAGCGCTCCCGATGGGAGTAGCCCCCGAGGCTATGAGCAAATATTTGTATTTGATAATAGGCTCACACCATTTCTATTTTGTCTTTCTCGAACTTTTCATTTTTCCAAAGTAGCCCCCGAGCATTTGATCAAAAACTTGTATTTGATCAAAGGCTCTCCAATATATGTTTTTTTTACTGTCGCCTTTTTCATGAAGCTATGAAGTCGATTTTTTCTCCTACCAAAGTGACGTTACTGCTGACGATAGCCACGATTGCAATTTCCTGAAATCGCGAGAAGTCCTCTCCCGCTGCCTTGCGGGCCCAAATTACGCATCATATTGACACGTCGTGCAAGTGGGGGACACACGTCCTCCGCTTTTCCTGGCGCACGCACTGTAACTCCTCCAGGGTTAAATTACTATTATACCCCTATTCCACGTGGTCGTCATCTGCCGCACACTTTTTCCATCCAACGGTACGCCGCTTCGCCGCACCTCTATATAAGATCCCCTTCTTCTTCCTCGAGCACCTCCGCTCGCGCTGTTCTCCTTCTCTCCTCTGCAAAAACTCTTCTTGCGCCCCACAGTTCCCTGAGCTCATCTTCTCCCAAGCTGCATTCCTGCGCCATTGTTAATGCCACCGCGTAGATTGATCAAACACAGCACGCCAGAATCGACGATAGCTTCCGTGGATCTGGGAAGCGCCGAGTGGGAGAGATCCAAAATCTCCACCCAAGACATCAACCTCCTGAAAAAACTGGGGATCAGCAAGAAACCCAAGGCGCTGTGCTTCCCCAGCGAAGAAAGCTACCCAACCCCTCCAATGGAGTATCGGGTTAGTTTTGTCGACCATCTCATTCGCGGCCTTTCTGCCCCCATTCACCCTTTCCTTCGAGGATTGCTTTTTGTTTACGGTCTGCATCTTCACCACCTCACGCCCAATTCTATCCTCCACATTTCCATTTTCATCACCCTCTACGAAGCCTTCCTTGACGTCTAGCCTAACTGGGCGCTATGGAAGCGCATTTTTTTTGTCGCCGCAATGGCTCTCCCAATATCGCCTATAATATAGGCGGCGTTGTTATCTGCGTTCGCCCCGATGTCGAATATTTCGACGTCAAATTCCCTGACTCAGTTCAAGGGTGGCGCAAGAAGTGGCTGTACATCCATGAAGAAAACCATGGATGTGCTGAAGACAATATTCCTCCTTTTGACGGTGCCGAGAAAATCTATCGCCGCCGCTCTTGGGATGCAGACGCTACCGAGGAAGAGAAAACGGCGACAGAGGCATTGATGACTCGCATCCACGAGTTGCAAAACACTCGCGGCAAAGAGCTATCAGGTATCCAAATCACAACCTATTTCCTTAGAATCAGAGTGCAGCCTCTTCAGGCTCGCAAATACCCTCTCTGGAAGTATGCTGACGACAAGGATGCGGATCGGTTGTCGGTGGATTTAGAGGTCAAGGACTTAGAGAAACTTGTCCGGAAAATCTCCTCCCTCAGCAAGAAAGATCCTGTCCCTTCTTCTTGTCGCGTAAAACCATACAGCGCCACCAATGCGCTCCCCGAGGTAACCTTTGTCGACTTTGCTCATTTTGACTTGCCATCCTTTGCATAACTCTTTTGCTGACATCCCCCCTTGTTTTCATATAGAACCATCTAGATCTTGTCTCGCTTCCTCCCCTTCCTGAAGGTGGAGAAGTCGAAGAACGTGCTGTTGTCAATGAAGACAACCAAGATGCTCCTGTCCCTGATAGTGAACCCGCAGGTTCTCAAAAATCTGCGGGATCCTCTGAAAAGGAAGCTGAATCTGAGGGTACCACCTCGGCACAGTCTCCTCCTCCTGCTGTTTCTCCAAAGAACAAAAGGAAGAGGACTGATGTCGAAGATTCCGGCACCTCCAAAGCCGAAGAAGCTGCTCCTTCACGCCAGAAGGCAGCTTTTGATCCATACCTTGAAGCCCTCGTCAGCTCGTAAGTTATCTTTTGCTTCTCCTTGTTTTGCTACTCGAAGATTTTTCTCTATATTGCTTTTTATACTGCCGTCATTTAATTGTAGTGGTGACGAGGAAGAAATGCCAGCTACTGATGCGACTTCTCGAACGAGTACGTCGCATACTCTAGTTGTTTCTGAGGTGCATGTTGAAGGAGAAGAATCTTCGCCTCCTCAACAAAACATCGACGAACCTGCTGCTCCTGTAAGCCCCCTTGTCCCTTCGCCAAAAAGGGCAAGGGTGGAAACAGTCACGGAGCCTACCCTACAATTGGGTAGCTCCTCAACTCCTCTTTTGGATGATGTAAGTCCTTAATTTCTTTCTAACATTGTCTATATTTTCTCTGTTTGCTTCATTGGGCCATCATATTTATTCCCATACCGATGCTTTCTTTCTTTATCTTTCTTTGACAGCCTATGATCAAAGAACTTATTCGCATCGGTGCCCAATTCGTTGGGTACCGCGAGTATGCCAGCAAGACCGAAGGTAATGACTCCGCGAGATTACTTTGCCTTTGTTCATGACTTCTTGCTCCTGTTTTATCGCAATTTTGACTATTTTTAACTATTTTGACAGAAAAACTTGCGGAGGCCAACAAACTTGCTGACACGCTTGCTCAAAAATTAGAGCAAAGTGAGGCGGCTCGCAAGAAGGCCGAATCTGACGCTGGCAAAGCTAGGGAAGAGGCTGATAAAGCTAAGGCAGAAGCTGCTGGTGTCGAAGATCTTGAGAAGAGACTTCATGATGCCGAAACTTCCTTGAGCGAGCACAAAGTCGCGCAGGCTGCTCGTGAAAAAGCGATCCTCAAGCGCCTGAACTCGCAGAATCGGCGCTTTGTCAGTAAGTTTTTCGATCTATTTTATCTTCTTTAGACTTGCTTTTTATACTTGCTTGTCGACCAACATATATTTTCCTCGACAGATAAAACAAACCAAGAATTTGAGCTTGAAGATCCCGACAACGATCCTCTTCTCGACGCACTCTCTGTTCTTGAGTTTCATGGAACAGAAACTCGTGAAGGCATTGAACAGGCCGAAACAGGATTGTCGCGGCTATTCCCTTACTTCTTCCCGAAGAAAAAGGAACCCGCTAATTTCCTTGCTCTTGCCAAGGAATTCAATCCACCAGAAGATCTTGGACTGAAGATGCGCCAAGAGAATATGAAGATTGCTGTCGAGAGCACTGTCGCCTTAGTTGCAGATAGCTAGCAAACCATCGACTGGACTAAAGTGGGCGACACCCAAGAGATGGAGACCACGAAGTGCCGATCACTGATCAAGGCTGCGAAGCCGAACACGAAGAAAATCCTTGCCTATCTTGGAATCAAGCCAACTTCAACTCCTAGCTCGTCAAAGCCGGAGGTCTAGTTGAATGCCCTGTCTTTTCCTTTCTTTATTTTCTGTTTCTTTAGATGTTGTCGCCACAGTAGCTTTGGCGACAATAGTCGTAGTAGTCCTTTTGAAGAACTCCTCCTGTAATATCTATGTAAATTTTCTGAAGATCAATGAAATTCTATTTTGCATTATCATTGATACTGAGACTTTCTTTTCCAGTTGATATTTGATAACTACTCCGTCAATCCTTGTTCTGCCGATACTTCGCCTACTTCTTCCTTCTCGAAGAAAACCCGTGTCGATAATAACCTTATCGAAGGTTCTTCAAGTAAACACTTGTCGCAAGATTTGCAAGAACTTCGCTAACAACTTCAATCCATGAAAAAGCAAATGCTTGTGCTAATGGAACAGTCTCGAAAAGCATCCGAAAGAGAGAAAATTGCTCTTCAACAAGCTAAAGAAGCCATAGCTGCTAAGGACGCTGCTGTTTCGGAAGCTGAGAAGGCAACGACTCGAGAAAATAGTATGCTCGAGCTAATGACTGAAGCTAGTGTGGATATGTTAGGTATGTTTTTCCAACTTATCACTGCTTCTGCTTTTTGCTGTACCTTTCCTTAAATTTCTTGCTCTGTCGCTCAATAGGTTCGGTTCTCGACGCTGCTGCTGAAGATGAGAGAGTGAATGTGAGAACGAACCTCCTCGCCAATCTTTCACTTAACCATGGCTGTCTGTTCTGGGCCACTCCCGAGCGAACCCAACAGATTGTCAGGTTTCAAGATCGCGCCTGTCAGGTTCGCGAATTTCTTAACTTCTGCACGAGAACCTTGACCCTTGTTTACAAAACTCTGTTCCCTCGAGACGAGGCTCCCGAAACTCTTCTTGGATTGATGGAGAAATTCAGAGATGCCCCCCGTATTCATAACTTTGTGCGAGCTCGGTAATCGCCGGAGCAAGATTCGCCATGATTATGATACATATTTGCCATCCCAAATTAGACCTGACGAAGATTGTCGCTGACTGCTTGGCCAAGAAATCACGGCGAAAAAATAACATTGACGCAATCAATGACATGGTGACTCCTGTGGCTGAGGCGATGATGGATGAGCTTCTTCGGATGGATTCAGAATTCTTCGTCAAGGGGACCTATGCTGAGCACAAGACAGCCAAAGGTTTATCCATAGATAGTATATTAGGCCTTGACTGAGTTGTACTATATTGCGAGAGGTTATGTCTATATTTTTGTCGAACTCTTTTGTATTGATGAAGTTGTTTATATTGTAAAGTGTAGTCTATGTTGTGAAGCCCCCGAGCCTTTGGCTGGAGCTTATACTATTTTGTTATCTCGAAGATTTTTCTTTGTTGCGAGAATACATATATTTTGCTATCGATGGGTTATGAGCCCTCGAGTGTCTTGGTGGCGACGTTCTATATTTTTGTTGCGAGGTTTTCAGACCAAAGCAATAGAATTTGAATGAGTATACTATATTTATGGGTGTTAACCCCTAATTTTCTATTTGGCGAGGTATTTTGTACCAAGGCGAAATATTTTTGTAAGTCTAGTTCATCTATATTGTGTATATTTTGTAACCTTGAAGGCATTTAGCCCCCGAGCATGTCGAAGAACAAGAAGTATATCTCCACTATCTTTATTATATTGCAGCACCGCGAGCCCGCCTCATTAAAAACCTTTCCAGCCCCACTCGGTGCCCTGAAAAGGAAAAGAGTGCGTCTGAAAAATCGCGGGCGTTTCAGTACATTGTATTTTTACAGAGTAGGACTATATTTCGATTCTAGGCGTAGAACCGCCTGAGCTGCGCCACGTTCCAGGGGTTTTTCTCGGGAACCCCTGTCTTCTTGTCTTGATCCTGTATGCTCCTCCGTTGATTACTTCAGTGACGACGTAAGGGCCCAACCATGGTGACTCGAGCTTTTCAGTACTTTGCTGGTTGAGCCGTAGGACCAAATCGCCGACCTGGAAAGATCTTGGCCGCAATTGTCGACTGTGGTAGTTTTTCAGGTCCTGCTGGTACTTGGTGACTCGTGATAGTACTTCATCTCGAGCTTCATCGAGTGCATCTACATCGTCCTCCCGAGCTTTTCTTGAGGTTTCCTCGTCATACTCTGTTACTCTTGGGGAGTCATTCTCTATTTCAATTGGTAGTACCGCCTCGGCTCCGTGGACGAGAAAAAACGGAGTTTCTTGTGTCGCCGTATTTGGTGTTGTTCGGATGCTCCACAAAACACTTGGCAATTCTTCTGGCCAGGTGTGTCGAGCCTTTTCAAGCGGTCCTAGCAGGCGCTTTTTAATGCCGTTGCAGATGATACCATTGGCTTGCTCGACTTGGCCGTTGGTTTGTGGGTGCCCAACTGACGCGAAGTGCAATTTGATGCCTACTTCTGCGCAGTATGCCTTGAACTCCTTAGCTGTAAAGTTACTGCCGTTGTCTGTGACGATGCTATGAGATACTCCGAACCGAAAAACGAGGCCCTTCATAAACTTTATTGCCGACGCTGCGTCTGGTGAGTTTATTGGCTTCGCTTCTACCCACTTGGTGAATTTGTCGACAGCAACCAACATGTACTCATATCCTCCTGGCGAAGCCTTGTGCAATTTTCCAACCATATCGAGTCCCCATTGGGCAAAGGGCCAAGACAATGGTATTGGCATTAGCTCTGCTGTCGGAGAGTGCGGTTTTGCGGCGAATCTTTGGCACGCGTCGCAGGTTCGTACTATCTCTTTTGCATCCTCGATTGCTGTCAACCAGTAAAAACCTGCCCGAAAAACTTTGGCGGCAATAGCTCGACTGCTCGCGTGGTGACCACATATTCCTTCGTGCACGTCCTTTAGGATGATTCTTCCTTCTTAGGGTGTAACGCACCTCTGCAGCACGCCCGAAATACTTCGTTTGTATAACTCCCCTTTGACCACTGTGAAGGCTTTGGATCGTCGAATAACTCGCCTTGCTTCAACTGGATCTTCGGGTATTTCTTTCCTTAGGATATACGATATGTACGCTTGCATCCAAGGAACTTCTACCATCATCACCAGCTCCTGATCCTCTTCTTCGTCTAGAGCTTCTTTGAGAGGCGCCGAAGTTTTCTCCTCCTTCGTTTTCTTCTGCGCCTTCTTTGGCTTTGTGGATCTCTCAGCTATTTCTTCCCAAAACACTTCTGGCGGTATTGCAAGGCACTGCGACCCGATGTTTGCAAGAACATCGGCTTCGTCATTGCTCAGCCTGCTGATGTGATTTACTTCGCATCCATCAAACAGCTTCTCGAGTTCATTGTATACCTCCTTGTATGCCACCATACTGTCGTTAACTGCATCACATTGGTTCATAACCTGCTGAGCTACCAATTGTGAGTCGCCGAAGATCTTTAGTCGAGTTGCGCCGCAAGCTTTCGCCATCTTCATCCCGTGTATAAGGGCTTCATATTCTGCTTCATTGTTAGATGCGTTCGGGAACGTCATCCGTAGGACGTACTTTAATTTGTCGCCTTCAGGTGATATGAGTATCACCCCTGCACCAGCTCCTTCTACTCTCTTGGAGCCATCGAAGTTCATGGTCCAGGTTCTCGACAAATCTGGGGGTCCTGTATTTTGTAGTTCCATCCACTCTGCAATGAAATCTGGCAGAATTTGCGACTTGATTGCTTTTCTTTTTTCATACGTGATGTCCCGAGGGGAGAGTTCTATTCCCCAAAGGGAGACACGTCCTGTAGCTTCTGGATTGTTTAGTATATGTGATAGAGGTGCTTCATTTACCACTATGATCGGGTGTGCCGAAAAATAGTGGCGCAATTTTCTTGCTGTCGTGAATACTCCATATGCTAATTTCTGGTACTGCGGGTACCACTGCTTCTCTTTCGGCGCCACCAGGATTGGTCGTGTCGAAATTGTGCGCTTCAAATCCTCGAAAGCTCTATCGGCCTCTTCGTTCCACTGGAATTTCTCCCCTTGCTTGATTAAAGCATAGAACGGTAATGCTTTTTCTCCCAGCCTGGCGACAAATCTGCTTAAAGCTGCGACTCGCCCAGTTAACTGTTGTATTTCCTTTAACTTTGTTGGCTTCCTCATGGTTACGATCGCTTGGATTTTTTCGGGATTTGCCTCAATCCCTCTCGCTGAAACTAGAAAACCAAGAAGTTCTCCTGCAGGGATGCCAAAGGAACACTTCGTCGGGTTCAACTTGAGGCAGAATTTGTCAAGGTTGTCAAAAGTTTCTTTCAGATCCTCAATTAGCGTCGTTCCCTTATTTGATGTTATGATGACATCGTCGATGTACACTTGCACGTTTTTCCCAATTTGTGTCGCCAAGCACTTTTGCATCATCCTTTGGTATGTTGCTCCCGCGTTTTTCAGACCAAAAGGCATTGTTCTGTAGCAAAACACGCCATAAGGTGTGATGAACGCTGTTTTGACCTCATCTTCTTCTTTCAATCTGATCTGGTTATAACCAGAGTATGCATCCAAGAAGGAAAGACGTTCGCATCCTGCCGTGGAGTCGATGATTTGGTCGATCCTCAGGAGGGAAAAGTGATCCTTTGGACAATGTTTATTGAGACACGTAAAATCGACGCACATGCGAAGGACTTTAGTGTTTTTCTTTGGCACCAACACTGGATTTGCTACCCATGTGGCCTCTGTATGCAGCTCTTTTATAAAACCAGCTTCTCTTAGTCGATCTATTTCTGACAGCATAGCTTTGCGGTTTGGCTCCGAAAAACGCCGCAAAGGTTGTTTGATTGGTCTCGCTAGTGGATCCAAGTGTAGGTGGTGCTCGGCAAGTTCCCTGGGTACTCCTGGCATGTCAGCTGGACACAATGGGAAGATTTTCCAGTTCTCACGGAGGAACTCGACGAGCGCGCTTTCCCATGCGAGGTCCATATCTTTTACGATGGACGTCGTCTTCTTCGGGTCTGTCGGGTGAATCTGCACCTCCTTAGAATTTTTCCCAGTGTTGAAAGTTGATTCTTTGTTTGGCCTTCCTACATTTGGCAGCACATCATAGTCAGTTGTGAGTCTTGACGCCATATATTCTGCTTGCATCCCGAAAGTTTCTGACAGTCGATGAAAATCCTTATCGCACTTATCGGCTAGCGCAAAGCTTCCTTTGACTGTGATTGGTCCCTTAGGCCCAGGCATCCTCCATAACAAGTACGTGTAATGTGGTACCGCCATAAACCTAGCATATGCTGGTCGTCCCAACAACGCGTGGCATTGTGATGGGAAATCCACGACTTCGAATTCCAGCCTCTCTATTCTGTAGTTTTCTCGGGTGCCAAACTGAACATCTAGATTAATCTTCCCCAGCGGATAACTTGGCTTCTCTGGTGTAATGCCGTGGAATCGTGTGTCGGTTGGTTTTAGATTTGCTAGGGATATGTTCATCTTCCTTAATGTATCTGCATACATGATACGTCTCCGACGTATCGATAATTTCTTATGTTCCATGCCACATTATTGATGATATCTACATGTTTTATGCACACTTTATGTCATATTCGTGCATTTTCCGGAACTAACCTATTAACAAGATGCCGAAGTGCCAGTTGATGTTTTCTGCTGTTTTTGGTTTCAGAAATCCTAGTAAGGAAATATTCTCGGAATTGGACGAAATCAACGCCCAGGGTCCTATTTTGCCACGAAGCTTCCAGAAGACCAAAGAGGAGACAAAGTGGGGCCACGAGGCGGCCAGACTACAGGGCGGCGTGGCCTAGGTCTTGGCCGCGCGGCCCTGTCATCTGGGCCCCTCGTGACGCCCCTTTACCTGCCCTTCCGCCTACAAATAGCCTTCGTCGCGAAACCCCCAGTACCGAGAGCCACGATACGGAAAACCTTCCAGAGACGCCGCCGCCGCCAATCCCATCTCGGGGATTCAGGAGATCGCCTCCGGCACCCTGCCGGAGAGGGGAATCATCTCCCGAAGGACTCTACGCCGCCATGGTCGCCTCCGGAGTGATGTGTGAGTAGTCTACCCCTGGACTATGGGTCCATAGCAGTAGCTAGATGGTTGTCTTCTCCCCATTGTGCTTAATTGTCGGGTCTTGTGAGCTACCGAACATGATCAAGATCATCTATCTGTAATTCTATATGTTGTGTTTGTTGGGATCCGATGAATAGAGAATACTATGTTATGTTGATTATCAATTCATGTCTATGTGTTGTTTATGATCTTGCATGCTCTCCGTTATTAGTAGATGCTCTGGCCAAGTTGATGCTAGTAACTCCAAGAGGGAGTATTTATGCTCGATAGTGGGTTCATGTCTCCGTGAATCTGGGGGAGTGAGAGAAACCTCTAAGATTATGGATGTGATGTTGCCACTAGGGATAAAACATTGGTGCTATGTTCGAGGATGTAGTTACTGATTACATTACGCGCAATACTTAATGCAATTGTCTGTTGTTAGCAACTTAATACTGGAGGGGGTTCGGATGATAACCTGAAGGTGGACTTTTTAGGCATAGATGCATGCTGGATAGCGGTCTATGTACTTTGTCGTAATGCCCAATTAAATCTCACAATACTCATCATAATATGTATGTGCATGGTCATGCCCTCTCTATTTGTCAATTGCCCAACTGTAATTTGTTCACCCAACATGTTGTTTATCTTATGGGAGAGACACCTCTAGTGAACTGTGGACCCCGGTCCAATTCTCTTTACTGAAATACAATCTACTGCAATACTCGTTCTACTGTTTTTTGCAAACAATCATCATCCACACTATACATCTAATCCTTTGTTACAGCAAGCCGGTGAGATTAACAACCTCGTTGTTTCGTTGGGGCAAAGTACTTGGTTTGTGTTGTGCAGGTTCCACGTTGGCGCCGGAATCCCTGGTGTTGCGCCGCACTACATCTCGCCGCCATCAACCTTCAACGTGCTTCTTGGCTCCTACTGGTTCGATAAATCTTGGTTTCATACTGAGGGAAAACTTGCCGCTGTACGCATCACACCTTCCTCTTGGGGTTCCCAACGGACGCGTGCTGTACGCGTATCAAGCAGTTTTTTCTGGCGCCGTTGCCGGGGAGATCAAGACACGCTGCAAGGGGAGTCTCCACATCCCAATCTCTTTACTTTGTTTTTGTCTTGCTTAGTTTTATTTACTACTTTGTTTGCTGCACTAAATCAAAATACAAAAAAATTAGTTGCTAGTTTTACTTTATTTGCTATCTTGTTTGCTATATCAAAAACACAAAAAAATTAGTTACTCGCATTTACTTTATCTAGTTTGCCTTATTTACTGTTGCTAAAATGGGTACTCCTGAAAATACTAAGTTGTGTGACTTCACAACCACAAATAATAATGATTTCTTATGCACACCTATTGCTCCACCTGCTACTACAGCAGAATTCTTTGAAATTAAACCTGCTTTACTGAATCTTGTTATGCGAGAGCAATTTTCTGGTGTTAGTTCTGATGATGCTGCTGCCCATCTCAATAATTTTGTTGAATTGTGTGAAATGCAAAAATATAAAGATGTAGATGGTGACATTATAAAATTAAAATTGTTCCCTTTCTCACTAAGAGGAAGAGCTAAAGATTGGTTGCTATCTCTGCCTAAGAATAGTATTGATTCATGGACTAAATGCAAGGATGCTTTTATTGGTAGATATTATCCCCCTGCTAAAATTATATCTTTAAGGAGTAGCATAATGAATTTTAAACAATTAGATACTGAACATGTTGCACAAGCATGGGAAAGAATGAAATCTTTGGTTAAAAATTGCCCAACCCATGGACTGACTACTTGGATGATCATCCAAACCTTTTATGCAGGACTGAATTTTTCTTCGCGGAACCTATTGGATTCAGCTGCTGGAGGTACCTTTATGTCCATCACTCTTGGTGAAGCAACAAAGCTTCTTGATAATATGATGATCAATTACTCTGAATGGCACACGAAAAGAGCTCCACAAGGTAAGAAGGTAAATTCTGTCGAAGAAACCTCTTCCTTGAGTGATAAGATTGATGCTATTATGTCTATGCTTGTGAATGGTAGGACTAATGTTGATCCTAATAATGTTCCGTTAGCTTCGTTGGCTACTCAAAAAGATTATGTTGATGTGAATTTCATTAAGAATAACAATTACAATAACTCTATGCCATATCCTGCTAATGGTAACTCTTATGGTAGATACGCTTCACCTAATGAGGAAAAGATTTTATAAATTGAAAGATCCACTAAGAATTTTATGCAATCACAATATGAGCAAAATAAATTGTTTACTAAAACTATGAATGAGCAATCTACCTTGTTGAAGAATATAGGAAATCAACTTGAAAATCTGAATATGGAAATCTCTGGGTTGCAAACTAAACTTGCGAATCCTGAAAACCGAATCTCTTATATGTCTACGTCACAATCTTCTTTAATTAATAAAGTGGCTGCTAAACCTGAGGATATAGATAATAAAATTACTACTACAGCAAATGCCATCCAAGTTAGAATTAATGAGAATATAAGATTGATGGCCGAATTGCGTGCTAGGTGGGAAAGAGAAGAAAATGAAAAAGAAGATAATATAGCTAAAGTTTGGACTATTACCACCACTAGTAATGCTAATGCTACACAAGTTGCTGCACCTCCTACTAATACTAATAAAAGAATTGGTGTTAGCAATGTTTCCACTTCTAATGCAAAGCGCGGGAAAGCTCAAATCGCTGCTAAAACTGCTGAAATCGCTTTGTGATAAAACTCGCTGAAATTTTTCCAACATTGGGGATGATGATCCCATTGCTTTAGATTATAATGGTTTGAATTTTGATGATTGCCACATCTCTGAAGTTATAAAGTTCTTGCAAAAACTTGCTAAAAGTCCTAATGCTAGTGCTATAAATTTGGCTTTCACGCAACATATTACAAATGCTCTCATAAAAGCTAGAGAAGAGAAACTAGAGCGCGAAGCTTCTATTCCTAGAAAGCTAGAGGGTGGTTGGGAGCCCATCATTAAGATGAAGGTTAAAGATTTTGATTGTGATGCTTTATGTGATCTTGGTGCAAGTATTTCTGTTATGCCTAAGAAAATCTATAATATGCTTGACTTGCCACCGCTGAAAAATTGTTATTTGGATGTTAATCTTGCTGATCATTCTACAAAGAAACCTTTGGGAAAAGTTAATAATGTTCGCATTACCATTAACAATAACCTTGTCTCCATTGATTTTGTTGTCTTGGATATTGAATGCAATGCATCTTGTCCCATTATATTGGGAAGACCTTTTCTTCGAACTGTTGGTGCTATCATTGATATGAAGGAAGGTAATATTAAATATCAATTTCCTCTCAAGAAAGGTATGGAACACTTCCCTAGAAAGAGAATGAAGTTACATTTTGATTCTATTATTAGAACAAATTATGATGTTGACACTTCGTCTCTTGATAATACTTGATACACACTTTCTGCGCCTAGCTGAAAGGCGTTAAAGAAAAGCGCTTATGGGAGACAACCCATGTTTTTACTACAGTACTTTGTTTTATATTTGTGTCTTGGAAGTTGTTTACTACTGTAGCAACCTCTCCTTATCTTAGTTTAGTGTTTTGTTGTGCCAAGTAAAGTCGTTGATAGAAAAGTTCATACTAGATTTGGATTACTGCGCAGAAACAGATTTCTTTGCTGTCACGAATCTGGGCAAAATTCTCTGTAGGTAACTCAGAAAATTATGCCAATTTACGTGAGTGATCCTCAGATATGTACACAACTTTAATTCAATTTGAGCATTTTCATTTGAGCAAGTCTGGTGCCTCGATAAAATTCGTCAATACGAACTGTTCTGTTTTTGACAGATTCTGCCTTTTATTTCGCATTGCCAGTTTTGTTATGTTCGATGGATATTTTGATTCCATTGACTTTCAGTAGCTTTGTGCAATGTCCAGAAGTGTTAAGAATGATTATGTCACCTCTGAACATGTATATTTTGATTGTGCACTAACCCTCTAATGAGTTGTTCTAAGTTTGGTGTGGAGGAAGTTTTCAAGGATCAAGAGAGGGAGATGATACAACATGATCAAGGAGAGTGAAAGCTCTAAGCTTGGGGATTCCCCGGTGGTTCACCCCTGCATATATCAAGAAGACTCAAGCGTCTAACCTTGGGGATGCCCAAGGCATCCCCTTCTTCATCGACAACATTATCAGGTTCCTCCCCTGAAACTATATTTTTATTCCATCACATCTTATGTGCTTTGCTTGGAGCGTCGGTTTGTTTTTGTTTTGTTTGAATAAAATGGATCCTAGCATTCACTTTGTGGGAGAGAGACACGCTCCACTGTAGCATATGGACAAGTATGTCCTTAGGCTCTACTCATAATATTCATGGCGAAGTTTCTTCTTCGTTAAATTGTTATATGGTTGGAATTGGAAAATGATACATGTAGTAAATTGCTATAATGTCTTGGATAATGTGATACTTGGCAATTGTTGTGCTCATGTTTAAGCTCTTGCATCATATACCTTGCACCCATTAATGAAGAAATACATAGAGCATGCTAAAATTTGGTTTGCATATTTGGTCTCTCTAAAGTCTAGATAATTTCTAGTATTGAGTTTGAACAACAAGGAAGACGGTGTAGAGTCTTATAATGTTTTCAATATGTCTTTTATGTGAGTTTTGCTGCACCGGTTCATCCTTGTGTTTGTTTCAAATAGCCTTGCTAGCCTAAACCTTGTATCGAGAGGGAATACTTCTCATGCATCCAAATACTTGAGCCAACCACTATGCCACTTGTGTCCACCATACCTACCTACTACATGGTATTTCTCCGCCATTCCAAAGTAAATTGCTTGAGTGCTACCTTTAAATTTCCATTCTCTACCTTTACAATATATAGCTCATGGGACAAATAGCTTAAAAACTATTGTGGTATTGAATATGTACTTATGCACTTTATCTCTTATTAAGTTGCTTGTTGTGCGATAACCATGTTCACTGGGGACGCCATCAACTACTCTTTGTTGAATATCATGTGAGTTTCTATGCATGTTCGTCTTGTCTGAAGTAAGGGCGATCTACCACCTTATGGTTAGAGCATGCATATTGTTAGAGAAGAACATTGGGCCGCTAACTAAAGCCATGATCCATGGTGGAAGTTTCAGTTTTGGACATATATCCTCAATCTCAAATGAGAAAATTAATTGTTGCTACATGCTTATGCATAAAAGAGGAGTCCATTATCTGTTGTCTATGTTGTCCCGGTATGGATGTCTAAGTTGAGAATAATCAATAGCGAGAAATCCGATGCGAGCTTTCTCCTTAGACCTTTGTACAGGCGGCATAGAGGTACCCCTTTGTGACACTTGGTTAAAACATGTGCATTGCGATAATCCCGGTAGTCCAAGCTAATTAGGACAAGGTGCGGGCACTATTAGTATACTATGCATGAGGCTTGCAACTTGTAAGATATAATTTACATAACACATATGCTTTATTACTACCGTTGACAAAATTGTTTC
Organism: Lolium perenne; assembly: GCF_019359855.2. NCBI lineage: Eukaryota > Viridiplantae > Streptophyta > Magnoliopsida > Poales > Poaceae > Lolium > Lolium perenne. The sequence goes on along the minus strand of NC_067246.2, from coordinate 273,268,405 downwards.
TTGTTTTCAAAATCAAAGCTCTAGCACAAATATAGCAATCGATGCTTTCCTCTTTGAAGGACCATTCTTTTACTTTTATGTTGAGTCAGTTCACCTATTTCTCTCTACCTCAAGAAGCAAACACTTGTGTGAACTGTGCATTGATTCCTACATACTTGCATATTACACTTATTATATTACTCTATGTTGACAATATCCATGAGATATACATGTTACAAGTTGAAAGCAACCGCTGAAACTTAATCTTCCTATGTGTTGCTTCAATGCTTTTACTATGAATTATTGCTTTATGAGTTAACTCTTATGCAAGACTTATTGATGCTTGTCTTGAAGTACTATTCATGAAAAGTCTTTGCTATATGATTCACTTGTTTACTCATGTCATATACATTGTTTTGATCGCTGCATTCACTACATATGCTTACAAATAGTATGATCAAGATTATGATGGCATGTCACTCCAGAAATTATCTTTGTTTATCGTTTACCTGCTCGGGACGAGCAGGAACTAAGCTTGGGGATGCTGATACGTCTCCGACGTATCGATAATTTCTTATGTTCCATGCCACATTATTGATGATATCTACATGTTTTATGCACACTTTATGTCATATTCGTGCATTTTCTGGAACTAACCTATTAACAAGATGCCGAAGTGCCGATTCTTTGTTTCTGCTATTTTTGGTTTCAGAAATCCTAGTAAGGAAATATTCTCGGAATTGGACGAAATCAACGCCCAGGGTCCTATTTTGCCACGAAGCTTCCAGAAGACCGAAGAGGAGATAAAGTGGGGCCACGAGGCGGCCAGACTACAGGGCGGCGCGGCCTAGGTCTTGGCCGCGCGGCCCTGTCATCTGGGCCCCTCGTGACGCCCCTTGACCTGCCCTTCCGCCTACAAATAGCCTTCGTCGCGAAACCCCCGGTGCACGAGAGCCACGATACGGAAAACCTTCCAGAGACGCCGCCGCCGCCAATCCCATCTCGGGGGATTCAGGAGATCGCCTCCGGCACCCTGCCGGAGAGGCGAATCATCTCCCGGAGGACTCTACGCCGCCATGGTCGCCTCCGGAGTGATGTGTGAGTAGTCTACCCCTGGACTATGGGTCCATAGCAGTAGCTAGATGGTTGTCTTCTCCCCATTGTGCTTAATTGTCGGGTCTTGTGAGCTGCCGAACATGATCAAGATCATCTATCTGTAATTCTATATGTTGTGTTTGTTGGGATCCAATGAATAGAGAATACTATGTTATGTTGATTATCAATTCATGTCTATGTGTTGTTTATGATCTTGCATGCTCTCCGTTATTAGTAGATGCTCTGGCCAAGTTGATGCTAGTAACTCCAAGAGGGAGTATTTATGCTCGATAGTGGGTTCATGTCTCCGTGAATCTGGGGGAGTGAGAGAAACCTCTAAGATTATGGATGTGATGTTGCCACTAGGGATAGAACATTGGTGCTATGTTCGAGGATGTAGTTACTGATTACATTACGCGCAATACTTAATGCAATTGTCTGTTGTTAGCAACTTAATACTGGAGGGGGTTCGGATGATAACCTGAAGGTGGACTTTTTAGGCATAGATGCATGTTGGATAGCGGTCTATGTACTTTGTCGTAATGCCCAATTAAATCTCACAATACTCATCATAATATGTATGTGCATGGTCATGCCCTCTCTATTTGTCAATTGCCCAACTGTAATTTGTTCACCCAACATGCTGTTTATCTTATGGGAGAGACACCTCTAGTGAACTGTGGACCCCGGTCCAATTCTCTTTACTGAAATACAATCTACTGCAATACTCGTTCTACTGTTTTCTGCAAACAATCATCATCCACACTATACATCTAATCCTTTGTTACAGCAAGCCGGTGAGATTGACAACCTCGCTGTTTCGTTGGGGCAAAGTACTTGGTTTGTGTTGTGCAGGTTCCACGTTGGCACCGGAATCCCTGGTGTTGCGCCGCACTACATCTCGCCGCCATCAACCTTCAACGTGCTTCTTGGCTCCTACTGGTTCGATAAACCTTGGTTTCATACTGAGGGAAAACTTGCCGCTGTACGCATCACACCTTCCTCTTGGGGTTCCCAACGGACGCGTGTTGTACGCGTATCAATACATAAGGTTTAAACTGGTGCCGTCATCTATGAACACTCGAGATACGTCGAATCCTGCAATTACTGCTGGTAAGATAAGTGCTGATTGCCCCGGTCGAGGAACTTGCTGTGGATGATCCGCTATTGTGAAGCCAATATCTTGCCCTGACCAATTAAGATACTCGACTGTTGGTGGAGGCATCTTCTCTGCCATGAACACCTGTCGCGAGATTACTTTCTGAGCTCTATTGGATGGCCTGCCTTTCTGAATCATCGAGACCGCTCCATTGGAATTGGGATCAACATAAGGTGGTGGTGCAGGTGCTGCCGCAATTCTGAGCTGGTGTCGATTATCGTCCGTAATTGCGGGAGGGGGTGGTAGGTGAATTTCACTCCTGGGCCCCTGAGGATTTCTGGGTGCTGCCTGAGCATTGGCATGTCCGGCCCACCTTAACATTGCCTGAAAATTTTGGCAATCCTTCTGCATATGTCCCTACTGTCTTTTCTCGTTGTTGTCAAGATAAAAATGCATTTGACACGGCCCATTCATCATCTCCTCGGGAGACACGAAAGGCCTCTGGAACCTCGACCCAGGGTTTTGCCTGTTGTTTCGAGAGTCATCTCTATTGTCGCCTCGCTGCTCATTACTCCTCTGGTAATCATCTCTATTGTTTCCTCCAGCGCTTGCTCGGAAGCCAGCCGAAATTTTCCCAGGCGCATCATAACCCGAGTACTGCCGAGGAAATCGTCGCCTATTTTGATAATTTCGGCCGCGGTCCTCCTCTGGTGACCTATGCCGTTTGTTGTGAACAACATCTTCTCCATCTGCCCATCTGTTTGCTATCTCCATCAATGCTGATACTGTTTTTGGATTGGTTCTCCCCAAATCCTAGACAAAATCTCCTCGCCTGATTCCTGCGACAAACGCATCTATCGCTCTCTCGTCAGATATATTCTCTGCCGAGTTTTTGATGATATTCCACCTCGGGATATATTTTCTCATTGATTCGTCTGGCTTCTATCGACATGCCCGCAATTCCTCTAGCGATGCTGGTTTTTTGCAGGTGGATCGGAAATTCTTGACAAATATGTCCTCGAAGCTATCCCAGCTGTCGATAGATCCTGGAGGAAGCTTCTTGATCCAAGATCGCACGGCTCCACTTAAATGCACCTGGATGCTTTGCATAGTTGTTGCTCTGGTCCCTCCAGTGAGCTTCACCGTCTCGAGGTAATCAACTAGCCAATCCTCTGGATCTTGCAGGCCGTCGAATTTCTTGAAGTTATCAGCCAACTTAAATCCCGAAGGACTCGAGTTTTTTGTACTCTCCTCGTGAAGCATGGCAAACCGCACATATCCTCGTCGTTTAGTTCTGGGGAGTGCCGATGTTCTCTTCTGCTTTGCCGTGCTCTGTCCACCCTTGCTTGTGCTGCCGTGTCTCTTGCTCCACTTGTTCCTTCGGGAGTCGCTGCTGCTGCTGCCGCAGGTCGTGGACTATTTTGCCTTGCTGTTCCTTCGGGAGGTGTTGATGCAAACACCGTTCCCATGGCTCCAACTCCTGCCATTGCCATGTTGTACAGTGCCTCCCTTGGATCTCCTGGAGGTGGCCTGGACGCAAGGATAAAGGCTTGTGTCGCCATATACCCAGCTTCTGGTGTCTTGGGGATAATATTCCCTCTTGTGTCTATCGACATAAAAGACATGTCGAGGTTTTGAACCAAGTGCTCTCTTTCTCCTTCGGGTATATGTTGCAACCTTGACCTTGCTCTGTTTCGAGCTTCCCTGTGGCTATCTCCCGAGGTTCCAGATTGTCGACTCAGCTCTGCCCTTCGCTTGCTTGACGCAGAGGCTGCCTCCTTTCTTCTGTTCAGGGCAGCTATCTGTTTTTCCAATTCCCTCGCGGCCCGTGCGAGCCTATATTGATATGCTTGCAATTCTTCTGGCGTGGCTGTTGTAGCCATTGGTTCTGAGCCATCCATAGCTCTTGCGGCTCTGTCCCATGCTTCTTGCGGGAGTTGAACTCTATCACGAGGCTCAGACCAGATATATTTGTTGCCTAGACCTCGTCGTAAATCAGAGGGATCGACATATGGATTTCCCAAATCTTCAAAAGCCTCAGATGTTTCCTCCTGATCGCGGCTTGGCTCTTCGATGGCATAAATCTGATGGTATTTTGCATTCAGTTCTGTGCTGGGTTTGGTGACACCATCATAAAGATTGGTGAAGACCTTGCCCACTGTAGTGGATTTTCGATGAAGTTGAAGCTATCGACACTGCTCGAGTCATCGCTTATATAGGAGTCCGCAGATGACTCGAAGGACATGTCGCTGAAGATCTTGGCGAGCTTTTCGCTTGCCCTGGTGCTGATGAAGCGTGGCGATGAAGTCTCCTCTTCGCCTGACTCAATCGACGATGTTGAGTTCGAAAAGTCGGAATCGACCGCCGAAAATCCCGACGAGATCGGAATTTCGAGACGATACGTTCCCTCTTTCTCGACGCGAAAGTGAAATCTTCCGAACGTCATCTCCATAGGCTCCTCCAAATATGCATATGCATCCAAACGGGAGGGCGGGTGAGGAACAAAATCGACAGGACCAGTTGCGATCTGTTTACCTCGATCCATTGCGTTGCTTGCAGTTGATGAAGTCGACGATCTTGAACGTGCCATCGAGACCAGATCCTTGATGCCTCTAATTCCCACAGACTGCGCCAATTGACAAGGTATTAACTTGTCAATGCCTACGGGTTGTAGACTAGGGTTTAGTTGGAAGTAGAGGGCAAATAGATCTCGAAGGTTTCAGCCGAAAAGTACTCGACGATTATGAAAACTAGGGTTTGAGAGACAATGATTCGATGCTTTCTTTGTCCCTCGACTCCCCCTTATATAGGAGGTGGAGTCAAGGGATTCGTATTATACAAGTTACAGAGTCCGGGAGGGTTTACAACTCATCCCGCAAGATTACAAACACCCTCTCTATTACAATTCTAACTTTCCTTAATATCAACTTGGGCTTCCGAATCTTCATATTCTTCGGGTCGTGGGCCTTCAGTAAACCTAGGGCACTATCTTCGGCATGCCCATTGGGGATGCCTATGTCAATTGTTGTGCTCATGTTTAAGCTCTTGCATCATATACTTTGCACCGATTAATGAAGAAATACATAGAGCTTGCTAAAATTTGGTTTGCATAATTGGTCTCTCTAAGGTCTAGATAATTTCTAGTAAGAGTTTGAACAACAAGGAAGACGGTGTAGAGTCTTATAATGTTTACAATATGTCTTTTATGTGAGTTTTGCTGCACCGCTTCATACTTGTGTTTGTTTCAAATAACCTTGCTAGCCTAAGCCTTGTATCGAGAGGGAATACTTCTCATGCATCCAAAATCCTTGAGCCAACCACTATGCCATTTGTGTCCACCATACCTACCTACTACATGGTATTTCTCCGCCATTCCAAAGTAAATTGCTTGAGTGCTACCTTTAAACAATTCAAAATTTATTACCTCCGATTTGTGTCAATGTTTTATAGCTCATGAGGAAGTATGTGGTGTTTATCTTTCAATCTTGTTGGGCAACTTTCACCAATGGACTAGTGGCTTCATACGCTTATCCAATAATTTTGCAAAAAGAGTTGGCAATGGGATTCCCAGTCCCAAATTAATTAACCTAAATAGACACTCCTCCATGGTATGTGATTGTTGGACGGCACCCGAAGGATTCGGTTAGCCATGGCTTAAGAAAGCAAAGGTGGGGAGGAGTGTCATCATAATAAAACTAAAATAAAAAGGCACTCCTTCATGGTATGAGATTGTTGGCAGGCACCCGAAGGATTCGGTTAGCCATGGTTTGTGAAATAAAGGTTGGAAGGAGTGCCACCCAAAAATAAAAATAATTCATGGGAGCCGCTCTTTGAAGGTTTGCCTGGAAAGGGGGTTAGAGTACCCACTACCATTCGTTGACAACAACAAACACCTCTCAAAATTTTACTTTTATGCTCTCTATATATTTTCAAAACCAAAGCTCTAGGACAAATATAGCAATCAATGATTCCCTCTGCGAAGGGCCCTTCGTTTACTTTTATGTTGAGTCAGTTCACCTATCTCTCTCCACCTCAAGAAGCAAACACTTGTGTGAACTGTGCATTGATTCCTACATACTTGCATATTGCACTTGTTATATTACTTTACATTGACAATATCCATGAGATATACATGTTACAAGTTGAAAGCAACTGCTGAAACTTCATCTTCCTTTGTGTTGCTTTGATACCTTTACTTTGAATTATTGCTTTATGAGTTAACTCTTATGCAAGACTTATTGATGCTTGTCTTGAAAGTACTATTCATGAAAAGTCTTTGCTTTATGATTCAGTTGTTTACTCATGTCATTTGCCATTGTTTTGATCGCTGCATTCATTACATGTGCTTACAATAGTATGATCAAGGTTATGATAGCATGTCACGCCAGAAATTATCTTTGTTATCGTTTACCTACTCGGGACGAGCAGGAACTAAGCTTGGGGATGCTGATACGTCTCCGACGTATCGATAATTTCTTATGTTCCATGCCACATTATAGATGATATCTACATGTTTTATGCATACTTTATGTCATATTTATGCATTTTCTGGCACTAACCTATTAACGAGATGCCGAAGAGCCAGTTGCTGTTTTCTGCTGTTTTTGGTTTCAGAAATCCTAGTAAGGAAATATTCTCGGAATTGGACGAAATCAACGCCCAGGGGCCTATTTTCACACGAAGCTTCCAGAAGACCGAAGGAGTCACGAAGTGGGGCCACAGGGCGCCGACACGCTAAGGCGGCGCGGCCAAGGGGGGGCCCGCGCCGCCCTAGTGTGTGGCCCCCCTGTCAGGCCCCCTGACCTATCTCCTCCGCCTACTTAAAGCCTTCATCGCGAAACCCCAGTACCGAGAGCCACGATACGGAAAACCTTCCAGAGACGCCGCCGCCGCCAATCCCATCTCGGGGGATTCAGGAGATCACCTCCGGCACCCTGCCGGAGAGGGGAATCATCTCCTGGAGGACTCTTCACCGCCATGGTCGCCTCCGGAGTGATGAGTGAGTAGTTCACCCCTGGACTATGGGTCCATAGCAGTAGCTAGATGGTCGTCTTCTCCTAATTGTGCTTCATTGTCGGGTCTTGTGAGCTGCCTAACATGATCAAGATCATCTATCTGTAATGCTATATGTTGTGTTTGTTGGGATCCGATGGATAGAGAATACTATGCTATGTTGATTATCAATCTATTACCTATGTGTTGTTTATGATCTTGCATGCTCTCCGTTATTAGTAGGGGCTCTGGCCAAGTTTTTGCTAGTAACTCCAAGAGGGAGTATTTTTGCTCGATAGTGGGTTCATGCCTCCATTAAATCTGTGACAGTGACAGAAAGTTCTAAGGTTGTGGATGTGCTGTTGCCACTAGGGATAAAACATCGATGCTATGTCCGAGGATGTAGTTGTTGATTATATTACGCACCATACTTAATGCAATTGTCTGTTGTTTGCAACTTAATACTGGAAGGGGTTCGGATGATAACCTGAAGGTGGACTTTTTAGGCATAGATGCATGCTGGATAGCGGTCTATGTACTTTGTCGTAATGCCCAATTAAATCTCACAATACTCATCATATCATGTATGTGCATGGTCATGCCCTCTTTATTTGTCAATTGCCCAACTGTAATTTGTTCACCCAACATGCTATTTATCTTATGGGAGAGACACCTCTAGTGAACTGTGGACCCCGGTCCATTCTTTTAATCGAATACAATCTACTACAATACTTGTTCTACTGTTTTCTGCAAACAATCATCATCCACACTATACATCTAATCCTTTGTTACAGCAAGCCGGTGAGATTGACAACCTCACTGTTTCGTTGGGGCAAAGTACTTTGGTTGTGTTGTGCAGGTTCCACGTTGGCGCCGGAATCCCTGGTGTTGCGCCGCCATCAACCTTCAATGTGCTTTTTGACTCCTACTGGTTCGATAAACCTTGGTTTCTAACTGAGGGAAACTTACTGCTGTACGCATCACACCTTCCACTTGGGGTTCCCAACGGTCGCGTGCTGTACGCGTGTCAGATAGCAATTTACCTTTCCAACTACTTAACCTAATTTGAAGCCTTTCCTCAACCAATTTCCACTCAGCATTGGTAAGCCTCCGATAATGAATCGAAATTCCCAATTACCTAATTGGAAATTGGCCTTGGCCACAGCCGAACAGTTCAGCATATTCAGCAACATGATCTTGGGCTTCGCCAAAACAGAACAATTCACTTTTATGGAAATTAATTTTCAGACCCGACAAGAGCTCAAACGCAGAAAGAATTAACTTTAGGTTCCGAGCCTTGTCCATGTCTTGATCCATAAAGAGTATTGTATCGTCGGCGTATTGAAGAATGGATAGGCCTCCATCAACTAGATGAGGAATTACCCCTTCAATTTGGCCCTCAGACTTTGCACGTTCAATCAAGATAGCGAGCATATCAGCCACTATAATAAATAGCACTGGCGATAATGGATCTCCCTGTCTAAGTCCTTTCTTAGTCTAGAAATATTTGCCCACATCATCATTGACTTTAATGGCAACACTTCCACCCAAGATAAAACTATTGATTAACGCACGCCACTCATCAGAGAAGCCTTTCATTTTGAGAGTTTGTTGCAAAAAAAGACCACTTAACCTTATCATAGGCCTTCTCAAAGTCAATCTTTAAGATGACGTCATTCAACTTGTTTCTTTGCAATTCATGAACAGTTTCATGGAGGACAACAACCCCATCCAGAATATTCCGTCCTTGCATAAAAGCAGTTTGAGAAGGTCTAATGACATGATCAGCCACCGAATTTAATCGGATCGTGGCAACCTTAGTGAATATTTTAAAGCTCGCGTTAAGAAGACAAATAGGACGATATTGTTGAATCCTTTCTGCTTCATTAACCTTGGGCAATAAAATGATCTCACCAAAGTTGAGCCTAAAAAGCTCCAGTTGCCCATCATGTAGATCCGCAAAAAGAGCAAGAAGGTCATCCTTGATGACATCCTAGAAAGACTGATAAAATTCATCTGGGAAACCATCAGGGCCATGGGCTTTATTATGCTCCATCCGTTCTTGTCTCATCAAGCAAAAAATTGCTTTCCTCTGGGGCACCAAAAAGCCCTTTATAATAATTTGTGATAAACGACTTTGGCTGCTCATGACCCTCAATCGTGCCCTCGTCCTGAACAAGAGTACGGATAAGTCTCTTCCTGTGCCTGCTATTGGCAACACAATGGAAGTACCTTGTATTCGAATCTCCTTCAAGAATAAATTGGGCCTTAGATCGTTGGTACCATTTCAGCTCCTCCTCCCGTAGTAGTTTTGCAATTTCCGCATTTGATTGGCTTTTTTGCTCAATCTCTTGTGCGGAGAGAGGTCTAACTTCTGCTTTGGCTTCGTGGTCATGTATGATAGATGAAAGTTGCTGCTTTTCTTTTTTAAGAATACCAGTTGTATGACGTGCCCATCCACCGAGGTGTTTGCGTACCGCACGTATTTTGTTATTCCACCTCTGTATCGGAGACACACCCACAACCGGTCTTTCCCATACCTTTTTAACCATGGTTTGAAAACCCTCTCGATTCAACCAACCGTTCAAATTTGAAACGGCGTTTAGTCGGAGGTCTAGGTAAACCAGTGGATAATAAGATGGGAGCATGATCCGAGAACCCAACAATACGTTCTAGCGCACGTACCGTCACCATTGGGAATTTCAATTCCCAGTCGGTATCCATTAGTACGCGATCTAGCTTTTCATATGTTGGTCTGTTGTTTTGGGTCCATTTGGTTCAAACCAAACACCGAACCGAGTTGGCGGTTAACCAACTATCAACAAACTACACAAAATGATATAATTTTGGTGCCCATTTCTTAGTAACTGAAATATCTAAAAATGAAGAACCGAACCGAATTTTTGGTTAAAACCGAGAAATGCACATGCCTAGTCATAGTAGTATGGGTCAGCCTCATATATCACAGACATTTAATTCATAAGTATATTATTTTGGAGTTCTCAAAACAAATATCTTGGTTTATAGAATATAATATTTTAAATAATTGTTATTTATACTCTAACAAATTATTGACAAAAAATGCAACAGGTTTTTCGAAGAACTAAAACAAACTTAGTGGCTTTGTATATAGATGAACATTTTTTCTAACATAAAAAAATATCCCAATGATTGTGCCTAACCAATGGATCACCCGACCATCCGTACACACCAATGATTTGACAGCACAAGTGGGTAGATGCATTAGGATCACATTTCCTTGGTGAGTTTGGGTTATATTTTGGTGATGCAATACACACACCACGAATTTGTTAGCTCATGACAAAAGGAAATGATCTTCATTTGGATGATTACCAACTTATTGGCATGCCAATACCTCTTTGTTCCAAGCGGTACATTTTTCTTGCCAACACTGGTTAGGTCATGGAAACCAAAGATCAGCCAAATTGTTGGCTAGCTAAATACTCCCTCCGTCAACAGATAAGTGGTACGCTGACCTTTGCCAAAAGTCAAACTTTAATTGAGTTGAACTTCTTTTTTTAAAAAATAGCAATACTTAAGACATTAAATTAGCGTCGGTAGATTCATTTTTAATGTAGCTCCATGATATACTAGCTTGATGTGACACATGTTGCTAATATTTTGTTAAAAAGTTGATGAAATTTGAAAAGCTTTGACTTAAGAGAGTGGATTTTGTACTTACACGCATGGGTATGGTGTTTTCATAACCGTTCATTTATTTCTTGAGATTCGTGCTCACCATGGTAGATGGAAAGATTTTTTTCTCTCTCCTCTTTTTATTCGAATTTCGAGCACAATGGATGGTAAACTTTGGTTAATTGGAACAAAATATGTCCTTATGCACCGTGCACGCCTTCGTATCCACGACCCTGCGGTGACAACAATTCGCGTTTCGGCTACTTTTTTTTGCAAAAATTTCACCGATCTATTAATAATCATCAACAGCAGTACAAAGATGCCCAAAAGTAATAGAAATTACCAATATATCACTGGACCACCTAGCAACGACTACAGATACTAGCGTGAGCCAAAGGTGCGCCGCCGTCATCGCCCCTCCATCACCGGAGCCAGGCAAAACTTGTCGTAGTAGAGCTTGTTGTGTAGTAGACAGATGGGAAGTCATCGTGTGACAAGGTATTAACTTGTCAATGCCTATGGATTGTAGGCTAGGGTTTAGTTAGAAGTAGAGGGTAAGTAGATCTCGAAGGTTTCAGCCGAAAAGTACTCGACGATTGTGAAAACTAGGGTTTGTAGACAATGATTCGATGCCTTCCTCGTCCCTTGACTCCCCCTTTATATAGGAGGCGGAGCCGAGGGATTTCGTGTTGTACAAGTTACAGAGTCCGAGATGGTTTCTAACTCATCCCGCAAGATTACAAATAACACTTCCTATTACAACTCTAGCTTTCCTTAATAACATCTTGGGCTTCCGAATCTTCTTATTCTTCGGGTAGTGGGCCTTCAGTAAACCCCGGGTACGATCTTTGGCAGGCCCATTTGGGATGCCTATGTCAGTAGCCCCCGAGATTTTGCTTGAATCGTAGGGTCAAGGAAAATCTCCACTGTTTATTTTTATTCGACAGCTTTGACTTTTTTATATTTTTCCTCATTGACATCTATATTGCACAGGGATAATGGTAATTGGGGCTAGTTCATCTGACGGATCAGGTACTAGTTAACTGCTCTAGTGGCAATCCGCAAAAACCTACTTCAAGATCACGTCCCTGGACATGACCTCGGGATACCGGTGTAAACTTCGACAGGTGCCGCTTAAGGTCTTACCATTCTGTCGAGTCCCAGTAAAGTTTATCGGGTACCAAACGCGTCCGTTAGGATTTTTCTTCGTATCTGTTGATACGGATAAAAGTAGCAGAGCGCAGTCTTCGGCGATGCCACGCCCAGCAGAACGGATCTGGGGTCTTACCTTCGCAACTTTGCGGCATTCAGAAATTGATCGCAACTTTGGCGTTCTGAGAATATATTGTCGAGTGCTTTTTCGGCTGTTTGAGTGGCACATTTTATCGAGTCAAAGATGACTTATATTGCTCTCCCGATGGGAGTATATGTAGAGTTAATTATAACTCGAAATATACTCTTTTGCTCTTCTATCTTTCTTTTTTCTCTTTCTTTCTTTCTTTTATAATTTCATCGGGCACGCGAGCAGCGTTCCCGATGGGAGTAGCCCCCGAGGCTACAGCCAAGGACTTGTACTTGGGTGTAGGCTCCACGCCTTATGCCGACATATTTCCTTTTTTCTCCCGAAGTTTTATAATTTCTCGGGTGCGCGAACAGCGCTCCCGATGGGAGTAGCCCCCGAGGCTATGAACAAATATTTGTATTTGGTCATAGGCTCACGCCATTTCTATTTTGTCTTTCTAGATCTTTTTTCTTTTTTCCAAAGTAGCCCCCGAGCATTTGATCAAAAACTTGTTTTTGATCAAAGGCTCAATATTATTTTTCCGTGTCGCCTTTTATAAAGCTATTAAGTCGAATTTTTTCTTCTACCAAGATGACGTTGTTGCTGACGATAGCCACGATTGCCTGTCAAAAATTTGCAACAAGTCTTTTCTCGCTGCCATGCGGGCCCAATTAATCCACTATCTTGACACGTCGTGCAAGTGGGGGACACACGTCCTCCGCTTTTTCTGGCGCACGCACCATAACTTCCGCAATGTTGAATTACTTTTTTACCCTTGTTGCCACGTGGCTATCATCTGTCACACATTTTCCTTATCCAACGGTTCGTCGTTTCACCGCACCCTTATATAAGTTCGTCTTCTTCCTCCTTGGGCACTTCCGCTCGCGCCGTCCTCCTGCTCTCATCTGCAAACTTCCTCCTGCGACCCACAGCCACCTAAGCTCCTCGTCTCCAAGCTGCGAACCTCGCGCCATTGTTCATGCCACCGCGTCGATTGACGAGGCACAGCACGCCGGAATCCTCCATGGCCGCCGTGGATCTTGGGGCGGCGGAGTGGGAAAGATCCAAAATTTCCACTCAAGACGTCAACATGCTGAAGAAGCTGGGGATCAGCAAGAAACCCAAGGCATTGTGCTTCCCCAGTGAGGAGAGCTACCCAACCCCTCCAATGGGGTACCGGGTAAGTTTTGTCGACCACCTCATCCGCGGTCTTTCCGCCCCTATTCATCCTTTTCTCCGCGGACTGCTCTTTGTCTATGGTTTGCAACTCCACCACCTCACGCCAAATTCAATCCTCCACATCTCCATTTTCATCACTTTGTGCGAGGCCTTCCTTGGCGTCCAGCCTAACTGGGTGCTATGGAAGCGCATTTTCTTCTGCCGCCGTAATGGCTCGCCCAATGTCGCCTATAATATAGGCGGCGTTGTAATTTCTGTTCGGCCCACTATCGACTACTTCGACGTCAAGCTTCCTGACTCAGTTTAAGGATGGCGCAAGAAGTGGTTGTACATTCAGGAGGAGAACCATGGATGTGCGGAGGACAACATCCCTCCTTTTGATGGCGCCGAGAAAATCTTTCGCCGCCGCTCATGGGACGCGGAGGCCACCGAAGAAGAAAGGGCGTCGACAGAAATCTTGATGGCTCGTATCCACGAGTTGCAAAATACTCGCGGCAAAGAATTATCGGGTATTCAAATCACTGCATACTTTCTTAGGACTAGGGTGCAGCCGCTTCAGGCTCGCAAACATCCTCTCTGGAAATATGCCGGCGACAAGGACGTAGATCGGCTGTCGGTGAATTTGGAGGTCAAGGACTTAGAAAGACTTGTCCGAAAAATTTCATCTCTCAGCAAAAAAGATGCTGTCCCTTCTTCTTGTCGTGTGATGCCATTCAGCGCCGCTCATCCACTTCCCGAGGTAATCTTTGTCTATTGTCTTGTTGTTGCTTTGCTATCTTTTTTGTAACTTTATTTCTGATATCGCTCCCTGTTTTATTTTGCACAGAATCATCCAGACCTTGTCTCGCTTCCTCCTCTCCCTGAAGGTGGAGAAGTCGAAGAAAGGGCCATTGTCACTGATGACAATCAGGAAGCTCCATCTTTTGTGAATGAACCCATGGATTCTCGAAAATCTGCGGGTTCTTCCGAAGGTACTGCGTCGGCACAATCTCCTCCTCCCGCTGTCTCCCCGAAAGGCAAAAGGAAGAGGAATGATGTCGAAGATTCCGGCACTTCCAAAGCCGAAGAAGTTGATCCTTCACATCAGAAGGCAGCTTACGATCCTTATCTTGAATCCCTCGTCAACTCGTAAGTCATTTTTATTTCTCCTTATTTCTGTACTCGAAATGTTTGTCTTATCTTGCTTTTTATGCTGTCGATTTTTAATTACAGCGATGATGAGGAAGAAGTACGAACTGTTGACGTGGCTCCTCGGACGAGCACATCACATACTTTACTTGCCTCGGATACGCTAGTTGAAGGAGAAGAATCCTCGCCTCCTCAACAAAACGTCGTCACCACTACTCCGCCATCAAGCCCCCTTGCTCCTTCACCAAAAACGACAAGGATTGAAACGATCATTGAGCCTGCCCCTCAATTGGGTAGCTCTTCTACTCTGCTCTTGGATGATGTAAGTTTTTTAATTTTCTTGCCAATATCTATATTTCCTCTATTTGCTTTTTTACGCCTTCACTTTTTTTCGTACCGATATTTTTCTTTCTTTGTTCTTCTTTGACAGCCCATGATCAAAGAGCTTATCCGCATCGGATCCCAATTCATTGGGTACCGTGAATATGCCAGCAGAACTGAAGGTAATAACTTTTTTTTGCTGTCGTTGTTTCTGACTTCTTGTTCCTGTCATTTGTCGCAATTTTGACCTTTCTTTTTTATTTTGTCAGAGAAACTTGCAGAGGCCAACAAGCTCGCCGACACTCTTGCTCAAAAACTGGAGCAAAGTGAAGCGGCTCGCAAGAAAGCCGAACTTGTTGCTAGCGAAGCCAAAGCAGAGGCTAATGAAGCCAAGGCAAAAGCTGCTAGTGTCGAGGAACTGCAGAAGAAACTCGAAGATGCTGAAACTGCTTTAAACGAGCACAAAGCCGCGCAGGCCACTCGTGAGCAGGGGATCCTCAAGCGCCTGAAATCGCAAAATCGGCGCTTTCAAGGTAATGTTATCGATCCCTTTTATTTTTTACGGGATCTGCTTTTTTCTTGCTTTTGACCGTCGTTTATTCCCTGTCGCAGGCCAAACAAACCAAGAGTTTGAGCTAGAGAATCCCGACAATGATCCTCTCCTGGACACACTTTCTTATTTGGAGCTTCATGGATCCGAAATTCGTGAAGGCGTGATGAATGCTGACGCAGGATTGTCGAAGCTATTCCCCTACTTCTTCCCGAAGAAAGAGGAGCCCAAGAATTTCCTTGCCCTTGCTCAGAGCTTCAATCCATCAGAGGATCTTGGGCTGAAAATGCGCCAGGAGAACATGAAGATTGCTGTCGAGAGCACTGTTGCCTTGGTCGCTGACAGCCAGCAAACTGTTGACTGGATGAAGGTTGGCGACGCCGAGCAGATAGAGCAATCAAAATGGCGGTCTTTGATCAAGGCAGCCAAACCCAATACGAAGAAAATTCTAGCCTATCTCGGGATCAAGCCATCTTCAACTCCTAGCTCATCGAGGCCGGAGGTCTAGTTGCATGCCTCTTTGTTTTTCGCTTTCTCTGTCTCTTTTGCCCTTGTCGCCAATCTAGCTGTGGCGACAATTATCCTGGTAGTTCTTTTGGAGAAACTTCTTTTGTAATGTCTATGTAAATTTTTCTAGAAATTAATGAAATTCCTTCTGGCACTATCATTGATCCTGGCGCTTTCTTTTCCAGTTAATATTTGATAACTATTCGACCAATCCTTGCTCTGCCGATGCTTCACCTGCTTCTTGCTTCTCGAAGAAAATGATAGTTGATAACGACCCCCTTGAAGGTTCTTCGAGCAAACATTTCTCGGAGGATTTGCAAGAACTTCGACAACAACTTCAGTCCATGAAGAAACAAACTCTGGCAATGATGGAACAGTCTCGAAAAGCATCCGAACAAGAAAAACTTGCTCTCCAACAAGCCAAAGAAGTTGTGGCTGCCAAGGATACTGCTGTATTGGAAGCAAAGGGAGCCACTACCCGAGAAAATAGCATGCTCGAGCTAATGTTGGAGGCTAGCACAGATATGTTAGGTATGTTTTTCCAACCTCGCAATGCCTCCTCTTTATTTTGCTGTGCCTCCCTTCAAATTTCTTGCATTGTCGTTTAATAGGCTCGGTTCTTGATGCTGCCGCCGAAGATCGAAGAGTGAACGAGAGAACAAATCTTCTCGTCAATCTTTCCCTTAACCATGGCTGTTTATTCTGGGCCTCCCCTGAACGAACCCAGCAAATTGTCAGGTTTCAAGATCGTGCTTGCCAAGTGCGCGAATTTCTCAATTTTTGCACGACAACATTAACCCTTGTTTACAAGACTTTGTTTCCTCGAAATGAAGTTCCCAAAACTCTTCCTGAATTGCTGGAGGTATTCAGAGATGCTCCCCGCATTCATAATTTTGTGCGAGCTCAATTAACTGCTGGAGCGAGGTTCGCCATGATTATGATAAATATTTGCCATCCAAAATTAGATCTGACGAAGATTGTTGCTGATTGCCTGGCCAAGAAATCGCGGCGAAAAAATGATATTGACTCAATCAGTGAGATGGTGACTCCTGTGACCGAGTCGATGATAGATGAGCTTCTTCGGATGGACTCAGAATTCTTCGTCAAGGGGTCCTATGCTGAGCATAAAACAACCAGAGGTTTGTCCATAGATAGTATTTTAGGCTTTGACTGATTTGTACTATATTGGACAACATTATGTCTGTATCTTTTTTGATTTCCGAAGAAATTTGTTGTATATTGTAAACTGCTCTATATTGTTGGAGCCCCCAAGCCTTCTGGCTAGAGTTTGTACTGTTTTTTCCATCTCAAAGACTTTTCCTCTTGTCGTGAGGAGATATCTTTATTTTTTCACCGAATAGGTTGCAAACCTCCGAGTATCTTAATGTCGAAGTTCTATATTTTTGTTGCGAGGTATCTTGGACCAAAGCAATAAGATTCTTGACGTGTACACTATATTTATAATTTTGTTAGCTTCCAATATTTTGCGAGGTATTTAGTGTACCAAGGCGAAATATTTTGGTAAGTCTAATTTGTCTATATTGTACGTATTTTGAGACTTGAAGGCGTTGAGCCCCCGAGCGTGTCGAAGAATAAGAAATATATCTCCACTATCTTTATTATATTGCAGCACCGCGAGCCCGCCTCATTAAAAACCTTTCCGGCCCCACTCGGTGCCCCGAAAAGGAAAAGAGTGCGTCTGAAAACTCGCGGGCGTTTCAGTACATTGTATTTTTACAGAGAAGGACTATATTTCGACTCTAGGCGTAAAACCGCCTAAGCTGTGCTACGTTCCAGGGGTTTTTCTCGGGAGCCCCTGTCTTCTTGTCCTTGATCCTGTATGCGCCTCCGTCGATGACTTCCGTGACAACGTAAGGTCCCAACCATGGTGATTCGAGCTTCTCAGTACTTTTTTGGTTTAACCGCAAGACCAAATCCCCAACTTGAAAAGATCTTAGTCTTAACCGTCGACTGTGGTAGTTTTTGAGGTCTTGCTGGTATTTGGTGACTCGTGAAAGTACTTCATCGCGAGCTTCGTCGAGTGCGTCCATATCATCCTCCCGAGCTTTTTGTGATGTTTCTTCATCATACTCTGTTACCCTTGGAGAATCATGCTCTATTTCAATTGGTAGTACTGCTTCGGCTCCGTGGACGAGAAAAAACGGAGTTTCTTGTGTCGCCGTATTTGGTGTTGTTCGGATGCTCCACAAAACACTTGGCAATTCCTCTGGCCAAGTATGTCGAGCTTTTTCAAGCGGTCCTAGCAGGCACTTTTTGAGGCCGTTGCAGATGATACCATTGGCTTTCTCGACTTGTCCGTTAGTTTGCGGGTGCCCAACTGACGCAAAGTGCAATATAATGCCTACTTCTGCGCAGTACTCCTTGAATTCCTTGGATGTGAAGTTTGAACCATTATCTGTAACAATGCTATGAGGCACCCCAAACCGAAAAACGAGGCCTTTCACAAACTTTATTGCCGATGCTGCATCTGGTGAATTTATTGGCTTCGCTTCTACCCACTTGGTGAATTTGTCGACAGCGACCAGCAAGTACTCATACCCTCCAGGCGAAGCTTTGTGCAACTTGCCCACCATATCGAGTCCCCATTGGGCAAAGGGCCACGACAATGGTATTGGTGTTAGTTCTGCCGCTGGAGAGTGAGGTTTTGCGGCAAACCTTTGACACGCGTCGCAAGTTCTTACTATTTCTTTGGCATCCTCGATTGCTGTCAACCAATAGAATCCTGCCCGAAAAACCTTGGCTGCAATAGCTCGACTACTTGCGTGGTGGCCACATATTCCTTCGTGTACATCCTTCAGAATTATTCTTCCTTCTTCGGGTGTGACACACCTTTGCAGGACGCCTGAAATACTTCGCTTGTATAATTCCCCTTTGATCACTGTGAAAGCTTTGGATCGTCGAATAACTCGCCTTGCCTCAACTGGATCATCGGGTATTTCTTTCCTGAGGATGTATGATATATATGCTTGCATCCAAGGAATTTGTACCATCATCACAAGCTCTTGGTCCTCTTCATCCTCCGTGGTTTCTTTGAGGGGCGTCGAGGTTTTCTCTTCTTTTGCTTTTTTCTGCACCTTTTTTGGCTTCGTGGATCTCTCCGCTATTTCTTCCCAAAATACTGCTGGCGGGATTGGGAGGCACTGCGACCCGATGTTTGCGAGGACGTCGGCTTCATCATTGCTCAATCTACTGATGTGATTTACCTCGCATCCATCAAACAGCTTCTCGAGCTCATTGTACACTTCCTTGTATGCCATCATGCTATCATTGACTGCGTCACATTGGTTCATAACTTGCTGAGCCACCAATTGTGAGTCGCCAAAGATTTTTAGTCGAGTTGCACCGCAAGCTTTCGCCATCTTCATCCCGTGTATGAGGGCTTCATATTCTGCTTCATTATTGGATGCATTAGGGAACGTCATCCGAAGGACGTATTTCAATTTGTCGCCTTCAGGTGATATAAGTACTACTCCTGCGCCGGCTCCTTCTGCTCTCTTGGACCCATCGAAGTTCATGGTCCAAGTTCTCGACAAATCTGGTGGTCCCGTGTTTTGTAGCTCCATCCACTCTGCAATGAAATCTGGCAGAACTTGCGACTTGATTGCCTTTCTTTTTTCATACGTGATGTCCCGAGGGGAAAGTTCTATTCCCCAAAAGGAGACACGCCCTGTAGCTTCTGGATTGTTCAGTATATTTGAAAGAGGTGCTTCGTTGACTACTATTATCGGGTGTGCCGAAAAATAGTGGCGCAACTTCCTTGCCGTTGCAATTACTCCATATGCTAGTTTCTGGTACTGCGGGTACCGCTGTTTGGAAGGCGATAAAACTTCACTGATGAAATATACTGGCCTCTGCACTCCTGATGTCTACGTTCCCCCTCCTTTCCTGTAGACAGTGTTGGGCCTCCAAGAGCAGAGGTTTGTAGAACAGCAGCAAGTTTTCCCTTAAGTGGATCACCCAAGGTTTATCGAACTCAGGGAGGAAGAGGTCAAAGATATCCCTCTCATGCAACCCTGCAACCACAAAGCAAGAAGTCTCTTGTGTCCCCAACACACCTAATAGGTGCACTAGTTCGGCGAAGAGATAGTGAAATACAGGTGGTATGAATATATAGGAGCAAGAGCAACGGTGCGTAAAATAGCTTGTTGGCGTGTAGTTGATGGTGGTAGTATTGCAAAGCAGTAGTAACACAAAGAAACAAGAAACAAGCAGTAGTAACGCAGCAGTATTTAGGAACAAGGCCTAGGGATTACACTTTCACTAGTGGACACTCTCAACATTGATCACATAACAGAATAGATAAATGCATACTCTACACTTTTGTTGGATGATGAACACATTGCGTAGGATTACACGAACCCTCAATGCCGGAGTTAACAAGCTCCACAATAATGCTCATGTTTTAGTAACCTTATAGTGTAAGATAGATCAACAGACTAAACCAAGTACTAACATAGCATGCACACTGTCACCTTCATGCATATGTAGGAGGAATAGATCACATCAATACCATCATAGCAATAGTTAACTTCGCAATCTACAAGAGATCATGATCATAGCATAAACCAAGTACTAACACGGTGCACACACTGTCACCTTTACACACGTGCAGGAGGAATAAAACTACTTTAATAACATTGCTAGAGTAGCACATAGATAAATTGTGATACAAACTCATATGAATCTCAATCATGTAAAGCAGCTCATGAGATTATTGTATTGAGGTACATGGGAGAGATGAACCACATAGCTACCGGTACAGCCCCGAGCCTCGATGGAGAACTACTCCCTCCTCATGGGAGCAGAAGCGGTGATGAAGATGGCGGTGGAGATGGCAGCGGTGTTGATGGAGAAGCCTTCCGGGGGCACTTCCCCGCTCCGGCAGGGTGCCGGAACAGAGTTCTGTCCCCCGAATTGGAGTTTCGCGATGGTGGCGGCGCCCCTGGAGTCTTTCTGGAGTTTCGTCAATTGGTGTCGAAGTTTTAGGTCACGACGGCTTAAATAGGCGAAGAATCGGAGTCGGAGGGGCCACGGGCTGCCCAAACCATAGGGGGGCGCGCCCCCCCTTGGGCCGCGCCGCCCTAGGGTGTGGGGCCCCCCTGGCACCCCTCTGACCTTTCTCCGGTGCTCTGGAAGCTTCGCGTATTTCTAAGACTTTCGGCGTTGATTTCGTCCGATTCCGAAAATATTTCCTTACTAGGATTTCTGAAACCAAAAACAGCAGAAAACAGCAACTGGCACTTCGGCATCTTGTTAATAGGTTAGTTCCAGAAAATGCACGAATATGACATAAAGTGTGCATAAAACATGTAGATAACATCAATAATGTGGCATGGAACATAAGAAATTATCGATACGTCGGAGACGTATCAGCATCCCCAAGCTTAGTTCTGCTCGTCCCGAGCAGGTAAAACGATAAACACGTATAATTTACGGAGTGACATGCCATCATAATCTTGATCATACTATTTGTAAAGCATATGTAGTGAATGCAGCGATCAAAACAATGTATATGACATGAGTAAACAAGTGAATCATAAAGCAAAGACTTTTCATGAATAGCACTTCAAGACAAGCATCAATTAAGTCTTGCATAAGAGTTAACTCATAAAGCAATAATTCAAAGTAAAAGCATTGAAGCAACACAAAGGAAGATTAAGTTTCAGCGGTTGCTTTCAACTTGTAACATGTATATCTCATGGATATTGTCAACATAGAGTAATATAATAAATGCAATAAGCAAGTATGTAGGAATCAATGCACAATTCACACAAGTGTTTGCTTCTTGAGGTGGAGAGAAATAGGTGAACTGACTCAACATTGAAAGTAAAAGAATGGTCCTCCATAGAGGAAAAGCATCGATTGCTATATTTGTGCTAGAGCTTTGATTTTGAAAACATGAAACAATTTTGTCAACGGTAGTAATAAAGCATATGCATCATGTAAGTTATATCTTATAAGTTGCAAGCCTCATGCATAGTGTACTAATAGTGCCCGCACCTTGTCCTAATTAGCTTGGACTACCGGATCATAACAATGCATTGTTTTTACCAAGTGTCACAAAGGGGTACCTCTATGCCGCCTGTACAAAGGTCTAAGGAGAAAGCTCGCATTGGATTTCTCGCTATTGATTATTCTTCAACTTAGACATCCATACCGGGACAACATAGACAACAGATAATGGACTCCTCTTTTATGCATAAGCATATAACAACAATTAATAATTTTCTCGTTTGAGATTTGAGGATTGTTGTCCAAAACTGAAACTTCCACCATGGAGCATGGCTTTAGTTAGCGGCCCAATGTTCTTCTCTAACATATGCATGCTTAACCATATGGTGGTAGATCTCTCTTGCTTCAGACAAGACGAACATGCATAGCAACTCACATGAAATTCAACAATGAATAGTTGATGGCGTCCCCAGTAAACATGGTTATCGCACAACAAGCAACTTAATAAGAGATAAAGTGCATAATTACATATTCAATACCACAATAGTTTTTAAGCTATTTGTCCCATGAGCTATATATTGCAAAGGTGAATGATGGAATTTTAAAGGTAGCATTCAAGCAATTTACTTTGGAATGGCGGAAAATACCATGTAGCATAGGTAGGTATGGTGGACACAAATGGCATAGTGGTTGGCTCAAGTATTTTGGATGCATGAGAAGTATTCCCTCTCGATACAAGGTTTAGGCTAGCAAGGCTTATTTGAAACAAACACAAGGATGAACCGGTGCAGCAAAACTCACATAAAAGACATATTGAAAACATTATAAGACTCTACACCGTCTTCCTTGTTGTTCAAACTCAATACTAGAAATTATCTAGACCTTAGAGAAACCAAATATGCAAACCAAATTTTAGCATGCTCTATGTATTTCTTCATTAATGGGTGCAAAGCATATGATGCAAGAGCTTAAACATGAGCACAACAATTGCCAAGTATCACATTACCCAAAACATTAATAGCAATTACTACATGTATCATTTTCCAATTCCAACCATATAACAATTTAACGAAGGAGAAACTTCGCCATGAATACTATGAGTAGAAACCAAGGACATACTTGTCCATATGCTACAGCGGAGCGTGTCTCTCTCCCATAAAGTGAATGCTAGGATCCATTTTATTCAAACAAAACAAAAAACAAACCGACGCTCCAAGAAAAAGCACATAAGATGTGATGGAATAAAAATATAGTTTCAGGGGAGGAACCTGATAATGTTGTCGATGAAGAAGGGGATGCCTTGGGCATCCCCAAGCTTAGACGCTTGAGTCTTCTTGATATATGCAGGGGTGAACCACCGGGTGCATCCCCAAGCTTAGAGCTTTCACTCTCCTTGATCATGTTGCATCATACTCCTCTCTTGATCCTTGAAAACTTCCTCCACACCAAACTCGAAACAACTCATTAGAGGGTTAGTGCACAATATAAATTGACATATTCAGAGGTGACACAATCATTCTTAACACTTCTGGACATTGCATAATGCTACTGGACATTAGTGGATCAAAGAAATTCATCCAACATAGCAAAAGAGGCAATGCGAAATAAAAAGCAGAATCTGTCAAAACAGAACAGTTCGTATTGACGAATTTTAAAATGGCACCAGACTTGCTCAAATGAAAATGCTCAAATTGAATGAAAGTTGCGTACATATCTGAGGATCACACACGTAAATTGGCATAATTTTCTGAGCTTCCTACAGGGAGGTGGACCCAGATTCGTGACAGCAAAGAAATCTGGAACTGTGCAGTAATCCAAATCTAGTACTTACTTTTCTATCAACGGCTTAACTTGGCACAACAAAACACAAAACTAAGATAAGGAGAGGTTGCTACAGTAGTAAACAACTTCCAAGACACAAAATAAAAACAAAGTACTGTAGGTAAAAACATGGGTTGTCTCCCATAAGCGCTTTTCTTTAACGCCTTTCAGCTAGGCGCAGAAAGTGTGTATCAAGTATTATCAAGAGATGAAGTGTCAACATCATAATTTGTTCTCATAATAGAATCAAAAGGTACCTTCATTCTCTTTCTAGGGAAGTGTTCCATACCTTTCTTGAGAGGAAATTGATATTTTATATTACCTTCCTTCATATCAATGATAGCACCAACAGTTCGAAGAAAAGGTCTTCCCAATATAATGGGACAAGATGCATTGCATTCAATATCCAAGACAACAAAATCAACGGGAACAAGGTTATTGTTAACGGTAATGCGAACATTATCAACTTTACCCAAAGGTTTCTTTGTAGAATGATCAGCAAGATTAACATCCAAATAACAATTTTTCAGCGGTGGCAAGTCAAGCATATTATAAATTTTCTTAGGCATAACAGAAATACTTGCACCAAGATCACAGAAAGCATTACAATCAAAATCTTTAACCTTCATCTTAATGATGGGCTCCCAACCATCCTCTAGCTTTTTAGGAATAGAGGCTTCACGCTCTAGTTTCTCTTCTCTAGCTTTTATGAGAGCATTTGTAATATGATGCGTGAAAGCCAAATTTATAGCACTAGCATTAGGACTTTTAGCAAGTTTTTGCAAGAACTTTATAACTTCAGAGATGTGGCAATCATCAAAATTCAAACCATTATAATCTAAAGCAATGGGATCATCATCCCCAATGTTGGAAAAAATTTCAGCAGCTTTATCACAGTGCTTTCAATGAGTTTTAGCAGCTTTGATGCAGATTTTCGCGCTTTGCATTAGAAGTGGAAACATTGCTAACACCAATTCTTTTATTAGTATTAGTAGGAGGTGCAGCAACATGTGTAGCATTAGCATTACTAGTGGTGGTAATAGTCCAAACTTTAGCTATATTCTTCTCTTTAGCTAGTTTTTCATTTTCTTCTCTATCCCACCTAGCACGCAGTTCAGCCATTAATCTTATATTCTCATTAATTCTAACTTGAATGGCATTTGCTGTAGTAACAATTTTATTATGATGATTTTCATTAGGCAAAACTTTTGATTTCAAAAGATCAACATCAGCAGCAAGACTATCGACTTTAGAAGCAAGTATATCAATTTTCCCAAGCTTTTCTTCAACAGATTTATTAAAAGCAGTTTGTGTACTAATAAATTCTTTAAGCATGGCTTCAAGTCCAGGGGGTGAACTCCTATTATTGTTGTAAGAATTCCCATAAGAATTACCATAGCCGTTGCCATTATTATAAGGATATGGCCTATAGTTGTTACTAGAATTGTTCAGGTAAGCATTGTTGTTGAAATTATTATTTTTAATGAAGTTTACATCAACATGTTCTTCTTGTGCAACCAATGAAGCTAACGGAACATTATTAGGATCAATATTAGTCCTATCATTCACAAGCATAGACATAATAGCATCAATCTTATCACTCAAGGAAGAAGTTTCTTCGACAGAATTTACCTTCTTACCTTGTGGAGCTCTTTCCGTGTGCCATTCAGAGTAGTTGATCATCATATTATCAAGAAGCTTTGTTGCTTCACCAAGAGTGATGGACATAAAGGTACCTCCAGCAGCTGAATCCAATAAATTCCGTGAAGAAAAATTTAGTCCTGCATAGAAGGTTTGGATGATCATCCAAGTAGTCAGTCCATGGGTTGGGCAATTTTTAACCAGAGATTTCATTCTTTCCCAAGCTTGAGCAACATGTTCAGTATCTAATTGTTTAAAATTCATTATGCTACTCCTCAAAGATATAATTTTAGCAGGGGGATAATATCTACCAATAAAAGCATCCTTGCATTTAGTCCATGAATCAATACTATTCTTAGGTAGAGATAGCAACCAATCTTTAGCTCTTCCTCTTAATGAGAAAGGGAACAATTTTAGTTTAATAATATCACCATCTACATCTTTATATTTTTGCATTTCACATAGTTCAACAAAATTATTAAGATGGGCAGCAGCATCATCAGAACTAACACCAGAAAATTGCTCTCGCATAACAAGATTCAAGAAGCAGGTTTAATTTCAAAGAATTCTGCTGTAGTAGCAGGTGGAGCAATAGGTGTGCATAAGAAATCATTATTATTTGTGGTTGTGAAGTCACACAACTTAGTGTTTTCAGCGTTGGCCATTTTAGCAACAGTAAATAAAACAAACTAGATAAAGTAAATGCAAGTAAACTAATTTTTTTGTGTTTTTGATATAGCAAACAAGATAGCAAGTAAAATAAAACTAGCAACTAATTTTTTTGTATTTTGATTTAGTGCAGCAAACAAAGTAGTAAATAAAACTAAGCAAGACAAAAAACAAAGTAAAGAGATTGAGAAGTGGAGACTCCCCTTGCAGCGTGTCTTGATCTCCCCGGCAACGGCGCCAGAAAATGTGCTTGATGTCTACGTTCCCCCTCCTTTCCTGTAGACAGTGTTGGGCCTCCAAGAGCAGAGGTTTGTAGAACAGCAGCAAGTTTTCCCTTAAGTGGATCACCCAAGGTTTATCGAACTCAGGGAGGAAGAGGTCAAAGATATCCCTCTCATGCAACCCTGCAACCACAAAGCAAGAAGTCTCTTGTGTCCCCAACACACCTAATAGGTGCACTAGTTCGGCGAAGAGATAGTGAAATACAGGTGGTATGAATATATAGGAGCAGTAGCAACGGTGCCAGAAAATAGCTTGTTGGCGTGTAGTTGATGGTGGTAGTATTGCAGCAGTAGTAACACAAAGAAATGTAAACAAGCAAATAGTAACGCAGCAGTATTTAGGAACAAGGCCTAGGGATTACACTTTCACTAGTGGACACTCTCAACATTGATCACATAACAGAATAGATAAATGCATACTCTACACTTTTGTTGGATGATGAACACATTGCGTAGGATTACACGAACCCTCAATGCCGGAGTTAACAAGCTCCACAATAATGCTCATGTTTTAGTAACCTTATAGTGTAAGATAGATCAACAGACTAAACCAAGTACTAACATAGCATGCACACTGTCACCTTCATGCATATGTAGGAGGAATAGATCACATCAATACCATCATAGCAATAGTTAACTTCGCAATCTACAAGAGATCATGATCATAGCATAAACCAAGTACTAACACGGTGCACACACTGTCACCTTTACACACGTGCAGGAGGAATAAAACTACTTTAATAACATTGCTAGAGTAGCACATAGATAAATTGTGATACAAACTCATATGAATCTCAATCATGTAAAGCAGCTCATGAGATTATTGTATTGAGGTACATGGGAGAGATGAACCACATAGCTACCGGTACAGCCCCGAGCCTCGATGGAGAACTACTCCCTCCTCATGGGAGCAGCAGCGGTGATGAAGATGGCGGTGGAGATGGCAGCGGTGTTGATGGAGAAGCCTTCCGGGGGCACTTCCCCGCTCCGGCAGGGTGCCGGAACAGAGTTCTGTCCCCCGAATTGGAGTTTCGCGACGGTGGCGGCGCCCCTGGAGTCTTTCTGGAGTTTCGTCAATTGGTGTCGAAGTTTTAGGTCACGACGGCTTAAATAGGCGAAGAATCGGAGTCGGAGGGGCCACGGGCTGCCCAAACCATAGGGGGGCGCCCCCCCCCCTTGGGCCGCGCCGCCCTAGGGTGTGGGGCCCCCCTGGCACCCCTCTGACCTTTCTCCGGTGCTCTGGAAGCTTCGCGTATTTCTAAGACTTTCGGCGTTGATTTCGTCCGATTCCGAAAATATTTCCTTACTAGGATTTCTGAAACCAAAAACAGCAGAAAACAGCAATTGTCCTTTCGGCATCTCGTCAATAGGTTAGTTCCGGAAAACGTATAAAAATGATATAAAGTGTGAACAAAACATGTTGGTATTGTCATAAAACAAGCATGGAACATCAGAAATTATAGATACGTTGGAGACGTATCAACTCCATGGAGTTTTCCTTCTTCTTCTCTTTCAACAACTAACACCGTGCTAACCACTTGGGGCGTGGCTGCAATATACAGCAGGAGAGGTTCCTTTTCTTTCGGCGCCACCAAGATTGGTGGTGTCGAGATTGTGCGCTTCAAATCCTCGAAAGCTCTGTCGGCCTCTTCGTTCCACTGGAATTTCTCTCCTTGCTTTATCAGAGCGTAAAATGGTAACGCTTTTTCTCCCAGCCTAGCGACGAATCTGCTCAAAGCTGCGACTCGCCCAGTTAGCTGCTGTATTTCTTTCAACTTTGTTGGTTTCCTCATTGTGACGATAGCTTGTATTTTGTCGGGATTTGCTTCAATCCCTCTTGCTGAAACTAGAAACCCCAGAAGTTCTCCTGCTGGGACGCCAAAAGAACACTTCGTCGGGTTCAACTTGAGGCAGAATTTGTCAAGGTTGTCAAAGGTTTCCTTGAGATCCTCGATCAGCGTTGCCCCTTTTTTTGACGTTATGACGACATCGTCGATGTATACTTGCACGTTTTTCCCGATCTGTGTCGCCAAACACTTCTGCATCATCCTCTGATATGTTGCTCCCGCGTTTTTTAGACCAAAAGGCATTGTTCTGTAGCAAAACACTCCGTAAGGTGTTATGAACGCTGTTTTGGCCTCATCATCTTCTTTTAGTCTGATCTGGTTATAACTAGAGTATGCATCAAAAAAGGAAAGACGTTCACATCCTGCCGTGGAGTCGATGATTTGATCGATCCTTGGGAGGGGAAAGTGATCCTTAGGACAATGTTTATTGAGGCACGTAAAGTCGACGCACATGCGAAGGACTGTCGTGTGCTTCTTCGGCACCATCACTGGGTTAGCTACCCATGTGGCTTCTGTAGATATCTCTTTGATAAAACCAGCATCCTTGAGTCGATCTATTTCTGATAGCATAGCTTTGCGGTTTGGTTCCGAAAAACGCCGCAAGGGTTGTTTGATTGGTCTCGCGAGAGGATCCAAGTTGAGGTGGTGCTCGGCAAGTTCCCTGGGTACTCCTGGCATGTCAGCTGGACACCATGCGAAGATTTTCCAGTGCTCACGGAGGAACTTGACGAGCGCGCTTTCCTATGCGAGATCCATATTTGTTGCAATGGACGTCGTCTTTTTCGGGTCTGTCGGGTGAATCTGCACCTCCTTAGAATTTTTATCGGTATTGAAAGTTGATTCTTTATTTGGCCTTCCAACGTCTGGCAGCACGTCGTAGTCAGTCATACTTCTTGACGCCAAATACTCAGCTTGCATTCCGAAAGTTTCTGATATCCGATGAAAATCCTTATCGCACTTATCGGCTAAGGCGAAGCTTCCTTTGACTGTGATTGGTCCCTTTGGTCCAGGCAGCCTCCACAACAGGTATGTATAGTGTGGCACTGCCATAAATCTAGCATATGCTGGTCGTCCCAACAAAGCATAGTACTGCGACGGAAAATCCACGACTTCAAATTCCAGCGTCTCGATTCTATAATTCTCTCGGGTTCCAAACTGAACGTCGAGATTGATCTTCCCCAATGGATAACTTGGTTTCTCCGGTGTGATACCGTGGAATCTTGTGTCTGTTGGCTTCAAGTTCGCTAGGGATATGTTCACCTTCCTCAATGTATCTGCATACATAAGGTTTAAGCTGCTGCTGCCGTCTATGAACACTCGAGAGACATCAAATCCCGCAATAACTGCTGGTAAAATAAGTGCTGACTGCCCTGGTCGAGGAACTTGCTGCGGATGATCTGCTATGGTGAAGCCAATATCTTGCCCTGACCAATTAAGATACTCGACTGTTGGTGGAGGCATTTTTTCTGCCATAAACACCTATCGTGAGATTACTTTCTGAGCTCTATTGGATGGCCTTCCCTTCTGAATCATCGACACCGCTCCGTTGGAGTTAGGATCAACATAAGGTGGTGGTGGAGGTGCTGCCGCTATTCTGAGCTGATGTCGATTGTCTTCTGTAATCGCGGGAGGAGGTGGCAAGTGAATCTCGCTCCTGGGTTCTCGAGGATTTCTCTGTGCTGCCCGAGCGTTAGCGTGCTCTGCCCACCTTAACATTGCCTGGAAATTGCGACAATCTTTCTGCAGGTGTCCTGACTGTCTTTTTCCGTTGCTGTCGAGGAAAAAGTGCATCTGACACGGCCCATTCATCATTTCTTCGGGGGACACGAAAGGCCTCGGGAACCTAGGCCCGCTATTTTGCCTGTTGTTTCGAGAATCGTCCCTGTTATCGCCTCGCTGCTCACTGCTTCTCTGATAATCATCTCTGTTGTTTCCTCCTGTGTTTGCCCGAAAACCTGCCGAAATTTGTCCTGGAGCGTCATAGTTCGGGTACTGCCGAGGAAATCGTCGCCTCGGTTGATAATTTCGACCACGGTCCTCCTCTGGCGACCTGTGCCATTTGTTGTGGACAGCATCTTCTCCATCTGCCCATCTGTTGGCTATTTCCATTAACGCGGATACTGTCTTTGGGTTGGTCCTTCCCAAGTCCCCGACAAAATCTCCACGCCTGATTCCTGCGACAAACGCATCTATCGCTCTCTCGTCAGATATATTTTCTGCTGAGTTTTTGATGATGTTCCACCTTTGGATATATTTTCTCATTGGCTCGTCCGGCTTTTGTCGACATGCTCTCAACTCCTCCAACGATGCAGGCTTTTTGCATGTGGACCGGAAGTTCTTGACGAACACGTCCTCGAAGCTTTCCCAGCTGTCGATAGATCCTGGAGGAAGTTTCTTTATCCAAGATCGTGCGGCTCCACTCAAATGCACCTGGATGCTTTGCATAGCTGTTGCCCTAGTTCCTCCTGTGAGCTTCACCGTCTCGAGATAATCAACTAGCCAGTCCTCTGGATCCTGAAGGCCGTCGAATTTCTTGAAGTTGTCAGGTAACTTGAATCCTGAAGGGACTCGAGTTTTTCGGACTCTCCTCGTGAAGCACGGCAAGCCACACATATCCTCGTCGTTAAGTTCTGGGGATTGCCGATGTTCCCTTCTGCCTTGCCGCGCTCTGTCGACCCTTGCTTGTGCTGCCGTGTCTCTTGCTCCACTTGGTCCTTCAGGGGCTGCCGCTGTTGCTGCCGCGGGTCGTGGACTATTTTGCCTTGCCGCTCCTTCGGGAGGCGTTGATACAAACGCTGTCCCCATAGCTCCAACTCCTGCTATCGCCATATTGTATAGTGTTTCCCTTGGATCTCCTGGAGGTGGTTTAGATGCGAGGATAAAAGCATGTGTCGCCATATACCCAGCCTCTGGTGTCTTAGGGATGATGTTTCCTCTTGTATCTATCGACATAAAGGACATGTCGAGGTTTTGGACCAAGTGCTCTCTTTCTGCTTCGGGTATGTGTTGTAACCTTGATCTTGCTCTGTTCCGAGCCTCCCTGTGGCTATCACCCGAAGTTCTAGATTGTCGACTCAAATCTGCCCTTCTCCTGCTGGATGCAGAAGCTGCCTCCTTTCTTCTGTTTAACTCACTGTCTGTTTTTCCAATTCTCTTGCGGCTCGTGCGAGCCTATATTGATATGCTTGCAATTCCTGCGGCGTGGCTGTGGTGGCCATTGGTTACTGAGCCGTCCATAGCTCTCGCGGCTCTATCCCATGCCGCTTGCGGAGTTGAACTACGTGTCGCGGCCGTGGCCCGACGTACTTATTGCCCTGTGCCTCGTCGCA
Source organism: Lolium perenne (assembly GCF_019359855.2). Taxonomy (NCBI): domain Eukaryota; kingdom Viridiplantae; phylum Streptophyta; class Magnoliopsida; order Poales; family Poaceae; genus Lolium; species Lolium perenne. Next base: position 273,237,055 of record NC_067246.2, on the reverse strand, counting down.
GATCGGAGGGATCGACGTATGGATTTCCCAGATCGTCGAAAGCCTCAGATGTTTCCTCTTGATCATTATTTGGCTCTTCAATGGCATAAATCTGATAATATTTTGTATTCAGATCTATGTTGGGTTTGGTGACACCATCGTTGAGATTGATGAGGACCTTGCCCACTGTAATAGATTTGTCGATGAAGTCGTAACTGTCGACACTGCTTGAGCCATCGCTTATATATGAGTCCGCATATGACTCAAACGACATGTCGCTGAAGATCTTGGCGAGTTTCTCTCTTGCCCTGGTGCTGACGTAGCGTGTCGACGAAGTTTCTTCTTCTCCTGATTCGGTTGACGATGTATAGCTTGAAAAATCGGAATCGACCGCCGACGATCCCGACGAAATCGGAATTTCGACACGATACGATCCTTCCTTCTCGACGCGAAAGCGAAACCTTCCGAACGTCATCTCCATAGGCTCCGCCAGATACGCATATGCATCCAAACGGGAGGGTGGGTGAGGAACAAAATCGACAGACCAAAGACGATCTGTTTACCTCGATCCATTGCGTTGCTTGCGGTTGATGATGTCGAAGATCTTGAACGTGCCATCGAGATCAGATCCTTACGCCTCTAATTCCCACAGACGACGCCAATTGACAAGGTATTAACTTGTCAATGCCTATGGATTGTAGGCTAGGGTTTAGTTAGAAGTAGAGGGTAAGTAGATCTCGAAGGTTTCAAATTTAAAAGTACTCGACGATTGTGAAAACTAGGGTTTGTAGACAATGATTCGATGCCTTCCTCGTCCCTTGACTCCCCCTTTATATAGGAGGCGGAGCCGAGGGATTTCGTGTTGTACAAGTTACAGAGTCCGGGATGGTTTCTAACTCATCCCGTAAGATTACAAATAACACTTCCTATTACAACTCTAACTTTCCTTAATAACATCTTGGGCTTCCGAATCTTCTTATTCTTCGGGTAGTGGGCCTTCAGTAAACCCCGGGTACTATCTTTGGCAGGCCCATTTGGGATGCCTATGTCATCGTGCTAAGACCCCAAAGGACCAGCGTACCAGAGCAGCAACCATCAGCAATGATGACAACTGTACATCGGAAGGGACTAACCTGAAACCACACAATCGAACATGAAAGACAACCGGATCACGGGAGATCCGCCGGACACAGAACTCCACGCGCCCTCCGCTAGCGCTAGATGCACCACCGACGCGAGGACGGGGAGGATTTTATTCTAACTTCAGAAGTAGCTGCCGGCTCACCATCTTGAAAAAGACACTGAGAACAAACTAAACGAATAACTGAAACCTTCCCGCTGACGAGAGGCCGCGGTCCGCACACCTCCAAAGGCTCAAGGCCACCGGGATCGAAGCGGACCGGCAGCATTGCCGATGAGAGGAACGGAAACTTTGATGAGTTTTAGAGCCGCCGGTTAGTAATGATGATATATCTTGGCGTTCAGGCTACTTGCACGATTCCAAAAAGCGCAGGGTATCAAACGACGGATCCATCACCCTGCTGATGAAAATGGGCGGTGTACGCCTTGGTGGTGTATGTACGACTGAATATCCACGGGCCCTAGCAACATTTGTCGTTCGTGCTACTTGCGCGATTCGAAAAAAGCGTGCTGAGAAAAATGAATGGCTGGTACTGGTAGCACAGTATTCGATTAGAAAGATTCCCGAGAGCGACGGCTGCCTTTTCACCGGGAGTTTTCTCTGCGAGTGGCCTAGTATACCAGACAAACAGCCGGCGAGATATGATGCCCCGAAATAGCAAAAGCCGGCGAGCAAAACAGAAACCGCGGTGGTCGCCTCACGCGTCGCATCGTCCACCGCCGCCTTCGCGTAGACCGATCATCGGCCGCACTATTGGTGGCGCGCAGGACAGGAAACTCGCATGGTGCTATGATACAGGTCAAGGGAGACGGATCTGCAGGAGGATCCGGCGAGTCCCTATCGCGGGGCCGCCGCCGCCCGCCGGGCGCCGGCCGGCGATGAATCGGTGAACAGCCACCCTTTCCCAATTCCCATCCACGGGAGATCTGCCGAGACTGTTTACCCTGCCGCTGAATCCAGCATCGTACGTGCTGTTTCCTGTGCGTGTCGACCGCCAGGGGGGACGCATCGCGATCGCGTATCATAGCCCCATGGCACAGTCGGCGGGCGGCGGCTCATCATCGCTTCGCGTTGGCATTGGGCGTTGGGCGGTGGGGGAGAGAGCGACGGGTCCGGCGCTCGGGAACGCGAACGCAACCGCTGCCGCTGCGCTGCTACGCTACCTTTGTCGGCCCATTTGCTCGTTATGGTCAGGGCCTCAGGGGTGTCGTCGCACTGCCGCCGTGTCGCGTAGCCGTAAAAATGGATGACGAGAGAGACGAGAGTAGCCACTAGCCAACTTGCATAGAGAATTCTCTGTCAAAAAAAAACTCGCAGAGAGAATTACTCCCTCCGTCCAAAAATATTTGTCTCAGCTTTATCTAGATGTTGATATATTTATAATTAAAATTTATCTAGATATATCTGTATCTACACAAAATTAAGACACCTATTTTTAAATTGAGGTAGTACAATATACCACCACAAATGTGGCTAGGGTTTTAAAATACTAGCACAAGGGAGGAGCACTTGTCGATCGGCGAGCACGGATGAGGAGCGACGATGTTAAAGGAAGCAGAGACATCTAGGATGGGGCGCGACTGAGGGGCCGCCTGCCTGCTGCTTCCCTTACCTCGATGGTCGAAGGCAGACGAGAGGGGGAGGGGGAGGGGTACGGGGACAACCAGGAAGAGGTGCAACTGGGCGGTGACACCCATCGCCGACAGCCACACACGCTACTTTCGTGCGAGAGGCCACCGAAGCCGCCCATCCTCTTCACAGACCAACGTACGGTTGGAACGACCGTGGTGCGGTCGTTCACCGGCATGGTTAGGCTGCGAGCGGGGAGTGTTGGAATTGATGCTCACGAAGCCGCCCATCCTCCTCCCGGACCAACGGTTGGAACGACAACGAGCACGTTGCAGAAGGACACGAGGCTCACGAAATTGGAATTTGTAGTGAACGAAGGCCTTTCTTTCTTGGCGGAATGCACATGCTACGTCAGCTTGAGAGTGGGATCCCACATGCTGTATTATGATTAATTGAGCGTTCGAGATGAATTCATGTTTTTTATTACGTGTTAATGCTAAAGTGGTGCTTTTTTAAACGGTAAACGTGAATATTTGTTTTTTTAGAAAACCAAGAGGCAATTGTGATGGTATTTAAAAAAAAAACTACAACTTGCAGCAAATATATTACTCTCTCCGTCTCAGTTTATTAGTCTTCCCCGTATTCCTAGGTCGTCAATTTGACCTATATAATTTAAATTATATAATACAAAAATTATATCATTAGAAAATAGAACATGTAAAATTTCTAATGATATAGTTTTTATAACATATAACTAATTTAACTTGATCAAATTTGCGACCTAGAGGGTATGCGCACGCCTAATAAACTGCGAGAGAGGGAGTACTCCAAGTGAGGCTTCTCTGGCTCGTGCTTTTAATTCGTCAATGGTACACTCGAGAATGACCACGCACGTTGCCTTTCCGGAAGCGTTACAACTTAGGTTACGAATCCTTTTCGTGGGCTCCTGTAAAGGATTACGACAATGCTATCGACCGTATTTGGTCGTGGCTACTTGTTGGGAAAGGGACGTGACCTGAAAAGGATTTAAAATTAATTTTTAAACGAGGTATCTCCTATGACATACATTACTTGTATTCATAAACATAACAATATATAGTTGATACACATACTATATAAGTGATATAATACAAGGAGGATGCAAACAGTTGTAATGCTGCAAACCGTCATCGTCGCAACTACTAATCACACACATCCTTGCCATTGCTAGAGAAAGAAGAGCACAAGGAGTTAGACCATACTTTGGCGCCGAAAAAACCTCTAGCCATGAGGTGTTAACGAGCCGCAATAGCCACCAGCCTGTAAGACAAGAATCTATCCTGATAATGAACATCTGCCGGGGGAGCCCTTCGAGCTTCTTCAACGTCAGATCTAGGGCTAGCTCCACCCCGCCCTACCGGGGGTGCCCCCCCCCCCCCCCCCCCCCACCGTCTTCCGCAAACACGGAGCAGGCAAGACCGGCGCACTTCACGAGCAACCCATCCCTGCCGCGCCACGATGCAACGACATATCTAAGACACCCCAACAGCTTGGACTTCACAAGCCTCTCGCCGGCATCAACAACACGTTCAGCGAGTAGGGGCATGGACTGGGAGACCATTATTCCTAAAAGCACCGTCAACATCTGCCCCACCATAACGCCGAGGGATAAACCTCGAAAGCCTAGAAAACCTAGGGATGAAACACACACACACACACACACATATATGAGAATACGACCTCTCCTTCCCTTTGTGATACCAGGAAGGCGGGGAAGGGGAGCGACAAAAAACACTGACGATAGAAATAGAAACTGCTCCAAGCGACCGGTTGTTTCTCGGGAGAGTGAGGTGTATGTCTACTACCACCAAGATCTAAAAGTATTGGTTCTTAAGAAAGAACACCACTAGCAAGCAGTAGTATTAGAATTTCTAAAAGTGCATAACTACATGTGCTAAATACTCAATATCATTATTTTGTTAATTAGTTGTGCGCAGGAGACAAAGTGCAAAAAATTACTCGTTCTGTTTAAAATAGATGCTTTAATTTTTTTATATTCAGATGAATCTATACAGTAAATTGTATCTATTATATACATCTAAGTTTTAATAAATTTAAATCATCTATTTATAAATAGAGGTACTCTCTCCATCCAAGAATATCAGTATATACTAAAAAGTTTTTGAATAGGGATTTGGTGCACATGGGCACCAGTGCTCCCTCCACTTGTAAACTTTTTTTTAAAAAAAATCTCACACTTCTATTTCTCAAATTATGATATTAAATATGTAGATAGATATGTACAGGAGGAGTCTACGCAAAAAAATCATGATAAAAATACTTTAAATTTTGAGAAATACATAATAAACAAATTTCTGACAAAAAGACATACTATTTTAATACTATTGTACTACCATTTACTGTCATAAATTTATCTTTTTTATATTTCCCAAAATACAACTTATTTTTTTACGGAACTTTTTTTGCATACGCCCATAGTGTACATATCTATCTATATATTTAACACCATAATTTTTAGAGACGCAAAAGTGTGAGGTTTTAAAATTTTTAAAAATCTGAAATTGAATGGAGCACTGGTGCCTATGTGTCAAAAACACGTTTTAAAACTTTTTAGATACATCTAAATTTAAACAAATTTACAACCCTTCTTTTATAAACAGAGCTATTAGTACTCCGTATAAAATTGTGGCTCCTTAACACAACACCCAACTCAAAGTCAATTCTTTTTTTTTTGACAATCAATACCACATATATTCATAATAACAAATAGTACATGGTAGAGATACACGAGCTGTCTCCAGCAATTACAAAATAAAATCTAAAAGATACTAGCAAATCTTCGAGGTCTTCAAACTCTTTCTTCTTCCAAGACATAATCTTGTACTTTCCTGAAGGCAGCCAAAGATAGATAACAAACCATAGATCTGTAAATACCAACGAAGGTTCTCCCATAATTTTAATTTGAGCCGCAATGCCAAGGCTGCGTGCACGCGCGCAACCATTAAAGTAGTCAATCAACATCGGCAAGAGTACCAACACCAGTATGTCAGGGAATAAAAACCGATCTGCCTTGTCGACGTTGATGGAGAGCCGAGAGTATGAATCACCATTGTCGAGGACGTAGTAATCGGGACAAAAACTGCGAGGATAATCCTTCTCGCGGCAACCATGAGAAAAGATCCAAGATCGATCTGGCGAAGCAAGATCTGAACACCCATACCTAGATAATTGTAATCTTTCAACACCACCATTGACGTCGGGAAGAAGATCTCGTCGTCGAACGAAAGGCCGAATATCACTTATTGCAGACGATACCATCTCCATTGCGGGGAAACCAACAAGAAAACAGCGACCAAAACCATAGACTAATGAAAAGACTACTTTTATTGAAAACTCCACGCATAGATCGGGTTCCCCGCTCCTCCCGACGCCGGCGAAGCCGACCGGAGGAGGGGAAACCGATCTATGGAGGAGGCCGAAGTGGAGGCGGCTAGGGTTTTTTCTTTGGAGGCGGCGGCTGAGAGGACTTTTCCGTTTCTTCGAGTCAGACCTACCGTTTAACTCAAAGTCAATTCTACTACTACTACTACCCCAAAGGAAGATACCACTCCAAGATTAACCGAAACAGAGTTGGCATCTACTCCTCCTATCAACGAACAGCCGCCGAACGCTCCCGTTTATAGCTGGCCGCCGCAGACTCCAATTCAACCACCTCTCCGCTTTCTCCTTCCCGTCCCTCTCTCTCTCTCTCCTCCGGCCCCGATTCCTTCTCCAAGCTCCTCCACTCCCAAACCACCTCTATAAATAAGCCAGGCGGCCCGCCCGCGGCGGCCATCAATCCAGCCACGGATAACGAATTACTCCTCCGCTCGCCGCGAAAACCCTAGCCGCCGCCGCCGCGGATCCCATGGCCACCGCCTCCAGCCAGGCGAGCCTCCTGCTCTCCAAGCAGCTCCGAGGTGCGGATCCGCCCGCCCCCTCTCCCGTCCGGAAACCTATCGATCGATCTGCGGGGCGCTGATTTTGTTGTTCGATGCAGATCTCGCCAAGCACCCCGTCGACGGCTTCTCCGCCGGGCTCGTCGACGACAGCAACGTCTTCGAGTGGCAGGTCACCATCATCGGCCCGCCCGAGACCTTGTAGTGAGTCCGATTCCCTCTCATCGTCTTTCGATTTCCCATCCTGTTTGTGCGTGTGTGCTTGTACCAAGCGGGTTGTGGTCTCTAATCTAGCTCTGCAAACCGTTAGTATACCTCAGGTAGCGCGATAGTTTTTTTTTGCTTGTGTGGAATTGGGGAGGATTCATGCAAAATTGGGTCGAATTGTTCAGCATCGTGTTAATAGACTAGACTACATGTATCTAGTGGCTGAGTATGCTGATTTCATCTTTCGCAAAAAAAGGGAGTATGCTGATTTCATCAGGTGGTTTGGTGCATGAGGAGATACGTTTTACTCCCCCTGATCCATAATTCCTGTCCCAATTTGGATGTATCTAGTCATATTTTGTGCATAGATACGTCCGAATCTGCCACACGAATTATGGAACGGAGGGAGGAGTAGCAATCATAGAAGTCCCAGTCAGATCGAAAAATTAAGTTTGACATAAAGCTTATTAAGCACATCAAGACGGAGCCGTGCTAAACTTTTTGATACGGGTGCTTGAAATATAATATATCTAAAGTAGCAAGCGCATATGAATGTCTCACAAGTTGAAACCATGTGTGTTTGTGTTTACTTGTGGACACACCAGTTTGTAAGTACTACTATTGATCAATGAGTTCAATGTACATATGTACTGTCGCACACATCCTTTCTGTTTGAAATGCCGTGCTCAGATTTATAGAGATGGGCTTGGATTAGAAGGGGAGCATAGCAACCACTTTTGACCATCACTAGTACTGTCTGCCAGCCTGAATAGCGGCGCAGTTTAACCGGTGTTGCGGTGCAATTTGACGTGTGTTGCGGAGGCTTTCTTCTCTTCCTCCATGTGTTGGTGATATACACTCAGTTAAAATTAATGTAGCTTGGCGAGGTGGCAGAATCAAGTACCTGATGTGGGTGGCTGTTTCTCTGTTTTCTGCTACATCCATCAAAACTACCGAGATATATATTGAGCCTTCATCATGTTATATTTTGACTTGATGCTAGTATGTAAGCGGGGGTAATAGGGTTAATTGTCACATGGGGTTGTGAAATTTACATTCATTCTATCTTTGCGACAAGTAGTGTGGTTTCCAACAAATTTTAACAAAGGATATGATATTGGAATGAGGGCTAAGGACAAGAAGTATGGGCATGTTCTACTGCGGTAATTCTGAGAAGCTGGCACCTGGCAGGAGGTTCTGCCTATGAGGTGTCAGGAGATACTCTGGACTTGATGTGTCCTTGATTCTAGAAATTTGGCATCTATAGTAATACATGTTTCGTATATATTGATCTCTTCAACAAAGCACAAACCTCGGGATGTTCTTACAATGCTGAAATTTTGGTGGTTCTGTGTTTCAAAGAGAACCAGAAAATAATCTAGGGGACTTGAATGGAATATATAACTCTTTTCTGTTAGTAGCTTCAATGTTCATTCATTAGTTTTTTCCACCGATCTTAACTGTTAGACTCGCCAATTAAGCAATGCTTTGGTTAGTCCAGTTAATAGTATATCGATAGAATTGTAAACAGTCGAGAGATCATATGGGTCTGCTGCCATTGTTTATACTACGGACAGCACTTAGTGGGCCTTTTCTCAGCGAAAAAAATAATATTGGTGCACGAGCTTTCTATTATACTTTTAAGTATTAGATCCACGCGGTCATGTAATATCATATTCTTTGATCTGCTTAGTAACACTGATTTTCATTTTGCAGTGATGGAGGTTACTTCAATGCAATAATGAGCTTCCCACAAAATTATCCGAACAGCCCTCCATCAGTTAGATTTACTTCTGAAATGTGGCATCCAAATGGTCAGATTTTCACAATTAGAACTTTATATTTCTGTATTTGTGCGATACATCATGCTGACATTGTGCTCTTTCCCCACTCAGTCTATCCGGATGGGCGCGTATGCATCTCTATTCTTCATCCACCTGGTGATGATCCCAACGGATACGAGCTTGCTAGTGAGCGTTGGACACCAGTGCATACGGTAGTGCCTCTGATGATCTACCACGCTAACAGTTTGCTTCCTTTCTGTTTTGCTCTGTGATAGTAACTCTATGGCTTTATCTGCTATATGTGCTGAACATCAACGAACAGCTTTTGAAAGGCAAAAGATGCAACTATTTCATGGCTCTATTTTGTTAGTCTCATAGAACATGGTGATGCCTCCCCATGTTGATTTTTGTATGTTTATTATGATCAACTTTTATGTCAAACTTCTTACCTGTGTAGTAGCCCTTCTCCCGATTCATCTTCTTTTAATACCAATACTAAAATCTTCTAAACTAGCTCACACTTGGTACACTGATGATGAAAAATCTTGAAAAAACTAATAGAGGAGCTTGGCTTCTTGCAGTTCATGTGCTTTTAGATCCATCATCAGATGTAGCGATGTCATCCTCATAAATTCTATCTCTGAATATTTTTCTCTTTAAATCGTGCTACCAATTTGTTTCCAATCAGGGTAATTATGAGAAAAAAATTGAACATTTTCCACTTGATTCGAGTGCTCATCTTGATCAGATTTTTGTTTCATTTTAAACCTACAGTGGAATAATGAGCATGTGCATGTCAATGTTTATATATGCTTATAGTAGTTGTTAATTTAAAACTTTGTTCTCCATTTGCAGGTTGAGAGTATAGTTCTGAGCATCATTTCGATGCTTTCTAGCCCCAATGATGAATCACCAGCAAATATTGAAGCCGCTGTAAGTTCACTATAACAAATTACCTCATAACTTTTATTCCGCTGATGTTATATTTGTGTAGATGGAAAGTCAACTTCGTTTTCATGAATTCAATTAATTTGGCTGAAGCATCTGCAGTTGATTCATATTGTAATATAACAGCACCTACAGTTTCTATTACATGCCAATGCATAAAGTGCCACTCTGACAGTCATAAATACTACTCCCTCCGTCCATAAATAGATGCCAAAGATTTGTCTAAATTCGAATGTATCTATACACTAAATTGTGACTAGATACATTCAAATTTAGACAAACTTTTGGCATCTATTTATGGACAGAGGTAGTATTTGATGTGCATGTTGAGTCACAATACAGTAAACATCCAAGAGGCCAAACAGCATGACTTGAAGTAGTACATTTGCTAGGTGACGGAGAGCACAGGTTGGGTGGTGAACTAGTCCTCCTCCTAGATAGAGCTGAGCCTAACATGTAACTAAAGTTCTATAGTTTGGACCAATCACCAGATATGGTAAGTATCCAAAAGGGACATAATTGGCTAAAACAACTATGGAGCTCACCAAAACTATTCGATAAAGATACATGCACAAAATATGAAGTGGAATAGTTCTTCGGTTTCAATGGTTTTAGGAAACCCTTGTTTGAGCATCCCTAAATACTGCTGTAGACAACTCTTTAGGTTCTCATCTTAACCTTGCAACGTTTGTAAATTCATCTACACGAACATTTGGGTTATCTTTTTGCTGAATGGAGATATTGTCACTACAGCGATGTGAATGCAAGTTCAAAAAGTTGCAGAATTTATTCTTCATGCGCTTAATGGAACTCCTTCGGCTTGAAATTCACCTGCTGCGTTTATTGTGCAGAAAGACTGGAGGGACAAGCGGGATGAGTTCAAGAAAAAGGTTAGGCGCGCCGTACGTAAATCTCAGGAAATGCTATGAAGCAATGGGAGTATCTGGGGAAGTTAGCCATGCCTTTCCAGGCGTGCAAGGTTTTGCTGTGGATCTCCAAATACCCATCCGGCGATAGCAATTTCACTTTTCCCCTGTATATTTTCCATTTAGTGTGTCACCATTGGCGGTCTCATCTTGGCTGTCTATGGAATCGCACTGGGACCGAACGTTGTTGTATTTGTGGCTTGGGCTGTCATGATTGAAAAACTTGGGAGAGCTGCCACTCACCATAACATTTATAACGGATCTGATATAAAAGGACACATGCCTGATGAGCTGATTGTTGAAGTCCAAATTGAACACGTCTATGGATGGGTGCAATATGTCGTCTCAAAACAATTCTTGTCTCAGCGTTAATCTGACCTGGTAGTGATAGGGAAATCGCCCCTCCACACATACAATTGATCTTAGTTTGGTTTGTTGTCATCACTATATTGCAGACTCGAAGGGTTAAACTTGCTCTGTTCATGTACATTTTGATTCCATGTGTTCACAAAATCATTTCAGACAAAACCAAAATTTATTGTATTGTGTAAAATAAGAAAATTTGGTGCAAGAAAATCTCTCCACGAAATTTTGTTCAAAATATACATAATCTCTCTAGTTCAAAATAATTGCCTAAAAATAATAGATGTATCTACGGCAATTATTTTAAACCGGGGTAGTACAATTTTTTGGTCAAGATATACATATACTAGTTGAATGCCCGTGCGTTGCCACGGTCCGACAAATTTAGACCTCCTACATTGATGAGAGCAGTAGCAATTACACCCTTCTTTTCATAATTCTTGTTTGAACTAAAATTATGAGAAGAATTATAAAATTGAGATTAGTGTATATGCATTATGACTGCCTTGCAACCATTATGACCTTACATCTACTTGCTCCCCGTAACTATCAACTCACATCTCTAAGATTTCTTTCCTCTCACCTCACGCTTTTTAAATGTCTTTTTTCTTGGAATATTTAAAATAATGCACGTGAAAATTCAATACTCGTTCTTGTGTAGCCTGTGTTGATGAGAAGGACATACATGGATTACCCTATGAGTCTTTCCATGCGCGTCCCTTATGAATTTAGACCTTTTGCTTGTAAATAGATATAGTGCCCTTTTTGTGAATAGTATACATATAGTGCCCATATTCTTATATATATTATACCATAATTTTTTAAACAAGGTTGGCTACAAGAAACGCAAGACACAAGAAAATTCATGTATTGAACGAACAAGCTAAGCTACTAAACTGAACCAACAAATTCCATTTCAAACATCGACATTATACACATATATGTTGAGTGATCACAAAATATAACAAATTTGTTGGACGACTGATGTATCTATTCGACCATTGTATTGAACCCTCGGGATTCCTCTGTTTCCCTTGATATAACAATAAAGCAACCAGTCAATGATCAACATATAAATGAGGGCAGTAAGAGGATTTGTTTAGCGAGAAAACTAAAAGTGGACCAGACTATAGCATGCACTGCAACAAGAAAATAAGCATGATCAAGAATTTAGTGAAAAGAATTTCCATGGACATCACATGCAATCATCTGGGAATCATGGATAGGTAATGATCTACTCCATCAGAAATTTAATGGCGAAAAATAATCTATGTGATCGGATAATTGACTCAATATCTAAATGTCATTTAAATTTTGAGACAAACAAAACAAGTTCTAAAACACTTTAATTATTATGAGTACTTGAAGGTTCAATAATAGGATTTTCTAGAGCCTCAAAGTTGTTATATGACATATTAGCTAGGTTAAGGTTTCAAGTGAGAGTTTTCCCCAAAAGAGAATATAGATGGCAACATTGCGGACAATTTGACTCACACAGAACCAAGAAGTACATTCTCAGATGTGCCATTCGATTGAAACAAGAAGAGCTTCCCAAAAGCAAATTGGTAGTTCAAATTGGGTGAACTATAATAATTAATTTTCACTCCTTTTTACATATTCTGAAAATAGTCAAGAACAAACTCCAAATAGCTAAAAGTAGAACAACTACGAGCCTTTCATTAGCCTATGAGTAAACTTGTTTTAACTGAACATAGCTGCCAATGAACAACTACGAGCTTTTCATTAGCCTTTGAGTAAACTTGGTTTAACTAAAACCGAGAATCGATACATGTTCAGATGAATATGAAAATAAATGTGTACGCTCCCCTACTCTTTTCCTCCCATTTTTCACGAGGGGAAAGGAGCTATATTAATTCAATATATTAAGGATCATCAGTATTACCAGAGTAAAAGTTGCAACTAAGCTGCCTCTCCTCTTGTTGGGTAGGCTACATATGAAACCGAATGGAAACATAAGGAAACCAAAACAAGGAGAGAGTTAAACCTGTTTCAGAAGCAATGTAACTCCTTGAAGGCATCATGTATGCAATAAACTGATACATCGAGAAGCAATGTCACTTCTGGAGGCATCATGTATGCAGCAAACTGAAAAGTACAACGGTGTAAAGAAGATGATACATATTCAGAGGGGTTGACATGATCTGTTATTTCCTTTTCCTCTTTTCTTAAAATTGTGAGCAGCGGAATCTGTCTACTTATCACAAGCAATACATTGACTGAAATGGAACAAAAGGAGCATTATTTCTTGACAGAAGATAATATTCCTCTTATCCCACCTTCACTTTTAAGTGTTTGAATTAAATACTGGTCAATATAAGAAGCCATATGTTCTAAAAGTTTGAGCAATGAATCATGTTGAAGAATATGCACCTATAACTTGCTTCTACTTCATATATCTGATGCATGTTCTTGAATAAGTGATTATTACCTGCATTAAGTTTAAGAAACAATCATGGGTACGTGAATATTAGGACAAGAACTGAAAACAGATCGTGAGCATCTTCTACATGAACACGATGCAAATCTTCAGCACTGACACTCATGCGGCCCTGCTGACATGGTTGCCCGCCCTGTAGCCGAGTGGATGGAGCTCCTCCCTGCCATGCCCATCACACCAGACACGGCCGTCGCTGAGCGCCACCTCCGTGCTTCCTTGGTCATCCCCGTCAGCCACCAGGGCCAGGCCTTGAGCTCCACCGCGTAACCTTGTCTTTGCTCGCTTTCCCCTGCCCTTGGAGGTTCGTCGTTGCGGGTGCCGCCATGGGAGCAACCGCGAGCATGGAGGCCGGCCAGCAGGCGCGTATGCTTTGCGGTCACAATGAGGAGGGGAAGCGAAGGAGATACACATGAGATCTAGAAGTCCGCCCAGAGGTGGGAGGCCTGGGATTGCCGGGAGGTGGGTGGCAGAGGCAGCAGCAGTGCGATTGTATCGAAAAGGGAGATAAAATGATAGGGGTGGAGGTGTACGAGAGAGAGGGGGTCTAGAGGGCGGAGGGAATCGTAATTAATTGATTTTTTGATTGGTCATAAATCTCGTGTGTTGCCTTACATAAATCTCTCCTAATTAATTGTGGCAACTCCTTGATCCTAGCCATCCCGTGATTGTGGTCATCTCTATTTACTTCCTTATGTGATAGGATGGTTTTACTCCTCCTGGGATTGATTTTGGAAAGTGATCGGCGTTTAGACGATTTTGAGGATGGTATACCGCACCAATGGTTAGATATCAACCGGGAGATATTTACTAAGATTAGACGGTCAAGATGTCTCCGATCTTTGACATCAAACATGTTTGACGACGTACCAACTCAAATATAATAGTAAAGACTACCTCTGGTCATGTTTAATTAACGTGAGATACGTGCGTCTCTAGGCTATTTTTTATGTACCACTCGCGTCAATTTTTTCCAAGGTTTAAAATAGCGCGCTATTTCTTCGCTAATACCACGCAATAGTATATTTGGAGGGTCTATGCTAAATTTTAGTAATTTTTCTCGCTATGACGCTATTTGTGAAATAGCATGATATATCGTGCTAAAACTTCATAGCGTTAGCGCGCTATTTTTTCAAGCTAAGTTGCTTTCACTTTTCGGTGGTAATGAACTGCAATATGATTCCTCTTCTAGATTAGAACTTAATATCGTTAATGTTGATGATTCTTAATAAATAATTTATAATATGTTATTGCCTTATGGAATACTAATGTTAGCCTTCTGAAAAATTGGAGATCTATTTGTTGCATGTGGTTATGTATGTATGATTCAGTTATTTTTGGACTAAATATGTAACCTTTTTAGTGAAATCTTTTATTTCTAGTTTATATTTAATATTTTTTTGAAACGCTATTTGAAATGTAGCACGCAATTAGCATGATATAGCGTTCATAGCGTTTGAAGGAGGCCGACGCTATTTCATTTAGCACGCTATTTTAAACCTTGATTTTTTTTTAACGGAGGGAGTACATATTAATTTCTTTTTTCGGTGATAAGCATAATGCACCCAAGATCAACAACAAATCTTTGTTATTATCTTTGCTTTATATATCTTCCTTCCAAACAGAGATTTGGTGCGCATGGGCACGACCGAACTAGTGATCCCTTTTTAAAAAATAATTAAAAATCATATTTCTAAATTTTTTAAAATTGAAAATAAATTATTATGTAGCCAGTATAGTATCCCACAACTGTGTAAACTTTCAGCTGAAATTAATGTGTATTTTGGGCTACACAAAATAACAAATATGTAGATCTGAGTGTGATTTAAATCTCTAAAAAAATCATACTTTATCATTTTTGTGTAGCTCAGAAAACCAAACATTTGTAATTAAGATTTTGTACTTTAGTGGGATACATCATCAGCTCCTTTTCGAATATTTTTAATATGATGAGAGCACTGGTGCCCATGATCTAAAATGACTTTTCGCTTCCTTTGTTCCGATCATCCATTTTCATACATCTACAAGATCAAAAATATTACGCGTGTTTACATAAATGTGCAACTTAACTGCGCTGAGAGCCTGAAATCAAATTGAACTGTTTCCAACAAATACACAAAACACAACAAAGTTTTCAGAAATGTGTTGCTGCCTCCGTTACATAATTTTTGTGTTAGATTCATATGCATTTACAAAAGATGTCTAGATACATCCAAGTTTGCAATATCTAATACTGGGAAATATTAAAAAAAAAAATCGTTCTATATACATTCGAACCACTCTTGGTAATATTTCATTTCATAGAGAAATAGAGGAAACTATACAAGGATTTAGTCAGGCCTATTCATATAGTACTATCTAAACCAGGAAGTTAGATTCGGCGATCCCCGTCCCCTTTCAGGGGACATTCCGATTTCCCTAGTATCATCATTTTTGCCATGCGAATTCAGATTGCGATTAAGGAACTCTTGAAACCAATTCAATCTCTTTACAAAAACATACACAACATACAGCGAAGTTGCAGCCGTATCAAAATAACTACAGCTCTATAAACAACCACCTTATGTCCACATGTTCTGGATAATTATGGGTTCATTGACAACCAAGTCTTCCATGTGATTGAATGGTGACATTTGTTCCACACAATAATTTACACCAACAGTTACCAGATAGGCCTTTGGGGTTAAAAAATTCCTGATAATGCACTAGTACAGGTGAAATTCTGCACTCCATGACAACCGCCCTGTAAGGCAGCTGGGGACCTGAGGTCATGGGACCAATCTTGTTCACAAGAACCCTGATACCTTGTGTGCAATTGCAGTAAGCCACTGTCTGCTGAAAAACACAAGAAACAAAAAACAGGAGCCACACAAATTTCCTCTAAAAAACACAAGGAAAATTGATCATAGTGGGAGTCGAACCCACGACCTATAGATTCGGAATCTAACGCGATATCCACTTCGCTATATGACCATTCTTGACTTCCTTGCAGAATTTTGGTACATAAGGCATCCACATCCATCCATGTCCTATCTTCAAAGAAGCACAAGGGACACCAGACAAGGTTAAGGCCCACACCACACATGCCTACCATTAGTAACATCCAAAACTGAAACAAAATGGCTTGATATATATAACCACAGTACAGTGAAGTTAACTGTATACTACATTAGTAGTAGTTACATCAGAATCGATGTCAATTCATCAACAGGGATCAAAACACACTCATAGAGGTTTAAGATTTTATAGAATGATAACTGCATCATGGGTTCATGGCAGAGTTCTGAAAATTGCAGCACATACAGAGGTGATCTATATCAACTCCAAAACAATTGCTTCGCTAATTGCTAACACTAATGTACTGTGCACATGATTTTGATTTTGTATCTAACGGAGCATACAAATGGTACATTACAAACAAGCAGAGGAAATTCAAGGCACAAGAACAGCAAGAACCAACAAGTTAGGTGTGTGTCCACCATAATACACACAAACATTGTCGCACTGATCACTCAATGCATGCAGCTATCAGTTCAATCCTGACTCTGTGGTTGTGGCAGTTTAGGGAGAACTAGCGAACCGTCAGAAAGGAGCAATCGGAGGTACCAAACAGGTCATGTTTGTCTCCCTAAATTTGACTTTTCATTCAGAAATGCCCCGTGGTTCCATAAGTTCCAACCCTATTCTGGAGAGGACGAACTAGGAGAGCAACAGCGGCCACCAAAACAAGAACTAAAATACTACTAGGTGTCACGAACTCTACCAGCGCGTGCGTGCTGACCAGCATACATATCATGTTTAGGCAGAAAAAAAAATCCAGCAGATCTGACCTAGGAGCTCCCCGAGCGGTTGATCGATGGGGAGGCTTAACTCGCTGTGCTACTAGGCAGATCAGATCGCGGCGGAAGCGAGCGAATCTTTGCAGAAGGGGATCTGGTGACTTGTGTGGCATAGGCGGATGGGCCATGGGGATGGTGGGAGATGGAATAGAGCGTACCGGCGATACATCGGCAAACCGGCGAGGACATGACTGATTACACGGGCAGCTGGAGCGCTCGGTTTCGGTCCCGCTGGCGGCGCGCCGCCGGTGATCGGCTGTCGCTCTGTTCGGAGAGCTCAGGCGTGCCGGAACCGCGATCTTTTTTTTCCTTTTGAGGAGAGGAACCGCGATCTGTACGAGGGAGGAGGCTATGGCGGTCTGGCGGCGGAAAGGAGGCCTCCGCGTGGGCCGTGGGCCCGTGGCACTGCTCACAGGAGAAAACTTCCAACACCAATCAAGATTCAGTTAGGAGCGCGCGTGCGGGTGCTGGAGGTCAATTTGGCCTGCTGTGGTTAATCGGGTCCGAAAATCCACTAATGCCCAACTAAATCCTGCGGCGATCCAGCCCGTTACCAGCCCTGGGTGCGTGACGCCTGCCTAGGCCATCGTTCTCCGCCGCCTGCCCCCGCCTGTCCCGCCGCAGTCCCCACCGGCCAGGCGCCGCACAAGTCAAGGCATGTGCCATCCTCTTCTCTGCACCAATCAAGATTTAGTTAGTTTAACTTTTTTTTTTGCTCTGCTTGGTTACAGATATACACGATCGCCAAGGTCTGTTGCGAGTTTTTCATTAAATCCTTTATCAGGTAGCAGTTGTTGTAACCTGATTTCGTTACCTTTGTTTCTTCCTTATAGTGTGTTTGGTCTCCTGCATGTTAGTGTAGAGCATATCATGTAGTCACGGTAGGCGCTCTCGCATGCTACAAGGACTGGAATGGAGCACCTGCAATATATGCAGAAGATAAAATTCTACTTGTTTCGGAGGTAATTTTGGGCGACTGATAAGCCATCCTCTTTCTGTGGGCTATGTCTTTTTTTTTTCGAGAATGGTGGGCTATATCTTTCAAAATAAAATTGTTGAATTTTCTTTCTGGAATAGGAATAACGAGGAAGTAGGTTTTCTTGAAATCTGAGTGACGCATTGATACTATAGCCTCCTCATCTACAGTACTACTCCAAAGGTACAAGAGCTTGCTCTAATTTATCAGATGTGTTCTCTTAATTTGTCCAAATAATAGTTTTCCCATTGCACTTACTTTATACCTGTAACATTTATATTCTGATATTTCTTCACAAACTAACTGTTATAAAAGCGACAAGCAAATAGCGAAGAACGATAAATGAAAACGCAGCGGAGACACGAGATTTAACGTGGAAAACCCCTTCCAACATAGAAGGGGGAAAAACCACGGGCGCCAGCTAGCAAAACTTCACTATATCGGGGGTGTTTACAAACGCCGTGAGTTATCTTATAATCTGATAAACCCTAGCCGGCGGTTTACAATATGTATATATAGGCGGTGCCAATGATTCGGCCCAAGCCTACCGGCGACGGGCCTCGCTCCACTCGTCAGAAGTTAGCCTCCCTTTAGAATGAATTTGGATCACAATACAACAAACTCCAGCTTGAGCCAAATTCCATCTTGTAGCGTGAACTTCAACAATCATTTTCCTTCTCCTCCACGTGCTCCACCTGCACGCTAATCCTCTGTTGTTCATCATCAGAATTATCAGAAAAATCAACAGCATCAGTAACATCTGTAGATGAACTCTTATAAAACATGACAACCTCATTAAAGACTACATTCCTGCTATGCAAAACTTTCTTAGTTTCAGGATTTCATAACTTGTATGCCTTAACTCCTGAACCATAACCAAAAAACACACACTTAACAACCCTAGGCTCTAGCTTTCCATTATCAACATGAGCATAAGCAGTGCAACCGAAAACTCTCAACTGTGAATAATCAGTGGATGAACCAGACCATACCTGAATAGGAGTTTTCTTACCAAGCGGAATACAAGGTGACATATTTATCAAGTAACAGGTGGTGGAGGCTGCTTCAGCCCAGAAACGTCTATTCATACCTGCATTACACAACATGCAGCGAGCCTTGGAGATGATGATTCTGTTCATCATCTCCGCCACACCATTATGTTGAGGAGTGTATGGAATGGTATGGTGCCTGACAATGCCTTCATCGCTGCAATAATGATTAAAGATAGTAGAACAAAATTCCATGCCATTGTCAGTACGAAGAATTTTAACTTTCTTCTATGTTTGCTTCTCTACCATAACTTTCTACTTTCGAAAAGCATCAAACACATCAGATTTATGTTTCAGAAAAAACGGTCACACTTTTCTGGAGTAATCATCTATGATAGTAAGCATGTAATTTGCACCACCAAGAGAAGTCTTGCGGGAAGGTCCCCACACATCAGCATGCACATAATCTAAAATCCCTTCGGTGGTATGAACGGAAGCATTGAATTTAACGTTTTTATGCTTACCAAAAATGCAGTGCTCACAGAACTCAAACTTACTCAAATTGCAGCCATCTAGCAGATCTCTGCTGTGCAATTCTGCCATGCCATGTTCACTCATATGTCCAAGACGCATATGCCACAGATTAGTTTTACCAGGTTCATCGGGAATAACAGCATCATCAATACCAAACAAAGTGCTACCTCTAAGAACATATAATTTTGCAGAATTCATATCATCAATCATGTGAACGAGAGAACCTTTTGATACCTTCAGAACTCCGCGAGAACCGGAGTGTTTGTACCCACCAACATCAAGGGTACGGAGAGAGATTAGATTTCTGGCCATGCCAGGTATGTGTCTCACATCTGTCAGAGTGGGTGTCATGCCGTCATGCATCTTGATCTGAACGGAGCCAATGCCCGCGATCTCACGTGGGTTGTTATCTCCCATACGCACAACATCTCCACTCTGCACAAACTCATAAGAACTGAATCAGTCTTTGTTACAGCAGATATGAAACGAACATGCAGAATCAAGGATCCACGCATCATTACTAGAAACACAACCAGCAAACACAACTAGGCAATCGCCATCAGAATTATCACTGGAAACAACAACATTCTTACCATCACCCTCAGATTTTTTTTTCGGTTGGTAAGTACCGTTTCTTTTCTCTTTGTTCTACAACTTCCAGCAATTATCAATATTGTGGCTAGTTTTCTTACAATACTTGCAGAACTTACCATCTCGTCCCTTAGACTTTGAGCGACCTCTGTCGGTCTTGCTCTTATCTCTGTTGTAGTTGTTGTTCCTGTTCTCGATCCTGCCTCGGACCTGCAATGCTTCTGCCTTGGATGACGAACCATCTGCATGCACCATAGATTTCATCTTTTCCCTCTGCTGGAGGGCCTCATAAAATTCGGCAAGGGTTAGTTCATCAAGGCTGTATAACAAGGTGTCTCGAAAATTCGCAAAAGAATTAGGCAACGAGACTAACAGTATAAGAGTGAGATCCTCATCATCTTATTTTACCTCCATGGACAGCAAAACGATCTCTCTAAATATCGATAGGTGATTCATCATTGACGCACCTTCTTGCAGCTTGTGCGAGAACAACTTCATCTTCACGTGCATTTTACTGGTTAGATCTTTGGACATGCAGATCGATCCCAGTTTCAACCACAACGCCGCTGCAGATTTCTCAGCCAGCACTACCTTCAAGATATTTTTGGATAGATGAAACTGAATTAATGAAAAAGCCTTACGGTATTTCTTCTTTTCATCGTCGATCCAGGTCTTGGCATATTTCTTGCCAAATCCATCAAGAGCTTCATCCAGATCAGAAGATTGGTTAAGGATCGCCCTCATCTTCACTTGCCACAGAGAAAATCTCATGGTATAATCCAGTTGCGGTAGATCAAACTTCAAGGAAGACATGTCGCAAAACCCTAGATTGAAACACGGGCTCTGATACCACTTGTTATCAAAGCGACAAGCAAATAACGAAGAACGACAAATAAAAACGCAGCGAAGACACGATATTTAACGTGGAAAACCAATTCCAACATAGAAGGGGAAAAAACCACGGGCGGCAGCCAACACAACTTCACTATATCGGGGAGTGTTTACAAACGCCGTGGGTTATCTTATAATCTGATAAAACCTAGCCGGGGGCTTACAAGATGTATATATAGGCGGTGCCAACGATCAGACTCCACTACGCTTCGGCCGAAGCCTACCGGCGACGGGCCTCGCCCCGCTCGTCAGAAGTTAGCCTCCCTTTAGAATGAATTTGGATCACAATACAACAAACTCCACCTTGAGACAAATTGTATCTTGTAGCATGAACTTCAACAATCTCCTGAAGAACAAAAAAACACTTGCTGGCGCCAACAGCTACTTGGGCTAAACAGTTATACCAACAAAGCTCGGGCAAAGCTCAAACTTGGAAACAGGAAATGGCTTTGTCATCATATCAGCAGGATTATCATGAGTACCTATCTTGCATACCTTTAGTTTACCTTGAGCAACAATGTCGTGAACATAATGGTACTTGATATCAATGTGCTTTGTCCTCTCATGAAACATTTGATCTTTAGTAAGGTATATTGCACTTTGACTGTCAGAAAACAAGTTAATGCAAGAATCATCTCCACAAAGCTCAGCATACAAACCTTTCAACCAAACAGACTCTTTGCAAACTTCATTAATTGCTATATATTCTGCTACGGTCGTAGATTGGACAACAACAGGTTGTAACGTTGCCTGCCAACTCACAGCACATCCACCAACAGTGAACACATAACCTGTGAGAGATCTTCTCTTATCCAAATCGGCAATAAAATATGAATCCACATAGCCTACGAGTCCCTCACCGGTCTTGCCAAATTTCAAGCAAGCTTTGGATGTGCCACAAAGGTACCTGAAAATCCACTGAACAACTTTCCAATGTTCTTTACCAGGGTTAGGCATGTATGGACTGACCAAACTCATAGCATATGACAAAACAGGACAAGAACAAACCATGGCATACATCAAGGAACCAACATCACTAGAATATGGAACTCGTGACATGTACTCAATATCTTCATCAGTATTAGGACATTGCAATGCTGACAATTTGAAGTGGGAAGCAATTGGTGTACAAACAGACTTTGCATCATGCATATTAAAACGATGAAGAACTTTTTGAATGTAATTTTGCTGACTAAGAAATAACACACTAGATTTTCTGTCTCTTGTAATTTTCATACCTAGTATTTTCTTAGCAGAACCAAGATCCTTCATGTCAAATTCACTACTTAATTGTGCTTTCAAAGTAGTGATCTATTTCTTGCTCTTGGTAGCAATCAACATATCATCAACATATAACAACAAGTATATTGGTGACCCATTAACAAACTTGATATAAACACAACTATCATACTGAGCTCTCTTAAACTTATGTGCAATCATAAATGAATCAAACCTTTTATACCACTGTCTTGGTGACTGTTTCAGACCATAAAGGGACCTCTTCAACTTGCAAACAAGAACCTCCTTACCAGGCACAACAAAACCTTCAGGTTGGTCCATGTATATCTCCTCCTCAAGCTCACCATGCAGAAAAGCAGTCTTTACATCTAGCTGCTCAAGCTCAAGATCATGCATAGCCACAATACCAAATAATGCACGAATGGAACTATGCTTCACAACCAGAGAGAATACATCATTATAATCAATACCTGGAATTTGGCTGAAACCTTTTGCTACTAACCTTTCCTTAAACCTTGGAGGCTCATTAGGAGACAAACCTTCCTTTCTTTTAAATATCCACTTACAGTTTTAAATATCCACTTACAGCGGACAACCTTGTTTTGTTTAGGAAAGGGCACAACATCCAATGTGCCATTCTTGTCAAGCGATTGCATCTCCTCTTGCATAGCAGAAATCCACTTCACGCGGTCAACGGATGCAACGGCCTCAGTATATGTAGCAGGTTCAGTATCATGCTCCACCTGTTCAGCACAACTCAAAGCATGATGAACAAGATTACATTCTTCAATTAAACAAGGACGTGGACCTTTGTTACGCCTCGGTCTATCAGCAGCAATGAAACCATTTGTTTGCTGCAAACCAGGTGGTGAGTGTTGAACAACAGTGTTATCATTTTCAGCAACATCATTTTCTTTCTCCTCCACGTGCTCCACCTGCACACTAATCCTCTGTTGTTCATCATCAGAATTATCAGAAAAATCAACAGCATCAGTAACATCTGTAGATGAACTCTTATAAAACATGACAACCTCATTAAAGACTATTCTTGCTATACAAAACTTTCTTAGTTTCAGGATTCCATAACTTGTATGCCTTAACCTCTGAACCATAACCAAGAAACACACACTTAACAACCCTAGGCTCTAGCTTTCCATTATCAACATGAGCATAAGCAGTGCAACCGAAAACTCTCAACTGTGAATAATCAGTAGGTGAACCAGACCATACCTGAATAGGAGTTTTCTTATCAAGCGGAATACAAGGTGACCTGTTTATCAAGTAACAGGCGATGGAGGCTGCTTCAGCCCAGAAACGTCTATGCATACCAACATTAGACAACATGCAGCGAGCCTTGGAGATGATGATTATGTTCATCCTCTCTGCCACACCATTCTGTTGAGGAGTGTATGGGATGGTATGGTGCCTGACAATGCCTTCATTGCTGCAATAATCATTAAAGATAGTAGAACGAAATTCCATGCCATTGTCAGTACGAAGCATTTTAACTTTCTTCTGTGCTTGCTTCTCTACCATAACTTTCCACTTTCTAAAAGCATCAAACACATCAGATTTATGTTTCAGAAAGAACGACCACACTTTTCTGGAGTAATCATCTATGATAGTAAGCATGTAATTTGCACCACCAAGAGAAGTCTTACGGGAAGGTCCCCACACATCAGCATGCACATAATCTAAAATCCCTTTGGTGGTTTGAACGGAAACATTGAATTTAACTCTTTTATGCTTACCAAAAATGCAGTGCTCACAGAACTCAAACTTACTCAAATTGCAGCCATCTAGCAGATCTCTCCTGTGCAATTCTACCATGCCATGTTCACTCATATGTCCAAGACGGATATGCCATAGATTAGTTTTACCAGGTTCATCGGGAATAACAGCAGCAGCAATACCAGACAAAGTGCTACCTCTAAGAACATATAATTTTGCAGAATTCATATCACCAATCATGTGAACGAGATAACCTTTTGATACCTTCAGAACTCCATGAGAACCAGAGTGTTTGTACCCATCAACATCAAGGGTACTGAGAGAGATCAGATTTCTGGCCATGCCAGGTATGTGTCTCACATCTGTCAGAGTGCGTGTCATGCCATCATGCATCTTGATCTGAACGGAGCCAATGCCCGTGATCTCACGTGGGTTGTTATCTCCCATACGCACAACATCTTCACTCTGCACAAACTCATAAGAACTGAACCAGTCTTTGTTACAGCAGATATGAAACGAACATGCAGAATCAAGGATCCACTCATCATTACTAGAAACACAACCAGCAAATACAACTAGGTAATCGCCATCAGAATTATCACTGGAAACAATAGCAGCCTTACCATCACCCTCAGATTTGTTTTTCGGTTGGTAAGTACCGTTTCTTTTCTCTTTGTTCTGCAACTTCCAGCAATCATCAATATTGTGGCTAGCTTTTTGACAATACTTGCAGAACTTACCACCTCGTCCCTTGGACTTTGAGCAACCTCCGTCGGTCTTGCTCTTATCTCTGTTGTAGTTGTTGTTCCTATTCTCGGTCCTGCCTCGGACCTGCAATGCTTCTGCCTTAGATGACGAACCATCTGCCTGCACCATAGATTTCATCTTTTCCCTCTGCTAGAGGGCCTCATAAACTTCGGCAAGGATTAGTTCATCACGGTTGTATAACAAGGTGTCTCGAAAATACAATGAGACAGGTGAGCTTACCACTTCTGAGTGACGTTGATCTAAACTCAGCAATTCTACTTGTTGCCTTTGCAGTTGAGTCAGGTTCTTGGTTCCTTTAGCAACCTCTCCACCTTACTCAGGGCAGCGTGGTGTATGGAATCTGTAAAATTTATGATTGGATAATTCGTATACTCCATAGGGTCTTTGCTTCATTATGCTTTCCAATTATTGGTCACAAGATTGCTTGCTGTATTCTACTTCAGTAATATGTTTTGCTTTGAGTGCTCTTTCTGAATGTTTTGCTGCATCAACGTTCTTTTCAGTGTTGAATCATAGTGATTATTTACATCTGTGTGTTAAGACTATTATCTGTTTTTATCATCTGGGAAATTGTCACTCGGTTTGTTATTTATGTTGCCATATTAATCTGATTTCTGGATATCTATGTGCTCATGAAAATCATGTGGCCATGATGGTGTCCTAATCCAGTGTAGCATGGAATTCTCCAAAAGCTGTTATTCCTTTTTCTTTTCCTAAAAGAAATGAAGCATATGCAAACTTGACCAAATATACATATTTGTTGATTAGTTTTGAAACTGAATCTATGTTTTAGGAAAAGAACGTTTTATCTGACAGAAAATGACAGAATGCCTCTATGTTACACTGAAGATTACAGTTAGCGTTAAGCATGGCTGATTTGCTGCTAGCTCTAGCATTGTAGCTCTATAAATTTTGTAGGCACCTAAAAGAAGTGACAAACATAGACACTGAAAGAGTTTATCCCTGTGCATCAATATTTTTAATGTTCTGATTTTTTGAGAATGAAGGCCATCTTGACCGTTTCTTTTGGTTGATTGCAGGGATCAGCTTTAGGTTTACATTGGTTGTGCAATGACATACAGATCTAAGAATGTATGAAATTACAAGAAGTGATTCCACGGTAGAATCACTTTCCATATTCATGGAAGCAGTGTGCTGTAATTATGCGAAACTGAGTCTTCTTGCCTTTGCGTAGCAATACAAGCTCACGAAAGCTTCAGTAGTTTGATATCTGGCTGGATTTCCTTGCTAATCACTTTGCTATTTGTGGTCCAAAAACCTGTAGGTATGTTTCTTACCTTGACAACTGTAGTGCGTAGTCTCTTCTGCAAATGTACCTGTATTGCTTCTTCTGTCATACTTGGATATAGTTATTTACTTGGACAGTGGGCAACTGGGAGTAGAGTTCACTTTCTCCTTTTCTGTTCTCAGTCAAGCTTGTAATTATGTGAGAGCACGTACTTACCTTGAACTACCAGTGTAACACACCTGTTGTTTCAACCATTTCAGTTGCTGACCTCCAGTGTCAAGGATCTGTGTGCTTTCTAGAGTTCCAAATTTATGTGGCTTGGAGCTTAGCGTGCAATTTGATCTGTGTGTTAGGTTGATCTCCACCACGTTCGAGCCCAACGGCTCGACGTGCCCTTTGACCGCGCCCTGATCGGGGGCGCCCAACCGTTCGCTGGTTGGTGGACCCCTGTCGCCTGCACTATATAGAGTGGTGGGGCCAGTGGCACTCGGTACGAGGTTGCCCTGTGCTGCCACTCGCCCCACCAGACAACCCACCGATCAGGGTTTGCGCAGTGCCGACGGGAAGCTCCGCCGCCACCACTCCCTCACAGACCCGCCGTATTTCATCCTACCCGGCTAAGATCTACACCTAGATGATCTAGCAAAGTAAACATTGGTATCAGAGCGGTTCTAGATGGTAGATCTTTTGTTTCGGGTATAATAGATGAATAGAAAGTTGCAAACCCTAACCCTAGATCGTTGAAAGATCCCCACCGAATCCGAAACCCTAATTCGAAAAAGTGGGGAGTGGGGAAAAGTGCAAACCGGCCGTTGCTGCAAAGAACGCCGGCAGAGGGCGCCGTCTCTGAGCTTCTTGACGGCGGTGCGCCCGCCTTCGGGTGCACGCACGCGCCGGCAAGAGGGCCAGGGAGGCGCCGAACCTCTTCAAGTCGCCGTTAATCCGTCGGGGTTTTCGGTGGGAGGTGGAAGAGAATAGAAAGTGAGAAAGGTAGAGGAGAGGAAGGACAGAGCGACGCTGGCACACTGCTGCGTGCTTGCGCGAGCAGTTGCTGGGCAGCGCCGCTGCCTTCTCGCCGCTACACAGAGGCGCGGACGAGGGAGACTCGCGGGGAGGGCCCCGTCATCGCCGGCGAGCATGCCGGGCCGCGCGTGCGAGAGGGAGGTGGAGAAAGCTACAGAGATGGTGGTGGGGAGGACAAGCGAGTAGCAGAACTGCTGCGCTCGCCGTGGCCGGAGCGCCGGCCGCCGACGAGCGGTCGCCGCGTTTTTCACCCGCCGCCACAGAGAGAAATAGAGAGGAGGCGCGGGGCAAAAATGGATTAGGGTTCCCAGAGTTTGTCGGCCGGTGGTCATTTTGACCTGGCGAAAAGGGCGCTCGACCGTCGGATCCCATCCGACGGCCAGGAGCAAGCCGGCGCACGGAGCAGGCCGTGGATGCACAGCAGGCCAGTGGCGGGCCGCGGGCCGCGCCCACGAGGCCGCAGTGTTACACGCCGTGCGGCACGCAAAGAAAAGTCGCTCACGTGGGCTGTGGGCCGCGGGAGCATTTTGGCCTGTGTACAGTTTTTCTGTTAAATTTTTCCCAGAGGCATTTTTTAGACAGTTTTGGGTCAATTTTGGCCTAATTT
The DNA here is from genome assembly GCF_019359855.2 of Lolium perenne. Classification (NCBI taxonomy): domain Eukaryota; kingdom Viridiplantae; phylum Streptophyta; class Magnoliopsida; order Poales; family Poaceae; genus Lolium; species Lolium perenne. The sequence continues at coordinate 273,209,308 of NC_067246.2, read as the reverse complement.
TGTCTAGTTTTTTCTGAATAAATAGGACCAACGAATTCAGAAATTAAAAAGTGAAAGATATGCCTCTGAAAAGTACAAAAGTTAAATAGTTTAAAGTCACAGTTTCCGCTACAAATAGTAAAAGAAGCATTTTTTGTCAAAAAATTTCCTGAGCAAATTGAACCAACGAGATATTTGTTTTAGGAAATTAAAAAGTAACAGAGATGCTTCTAAAAGTTTTAAAGTTTAATGAATTCAAAGTTTTCGCTGCAAATAGTTAAAGATGCATTTTAAATTTTTTTAAAAAAAATGCAAAAGTAATGGTTAAAATTTCAAAAGAGATGATTAAAGTAATTATTGTGACAATCATGGTTATGTTCTTTTTGGACCAACGTTATAAATGACATGATCATGTTTTGTTGTAATAAGGTGTGCATTTATCTCTATTTTCTGCCCAACGGTGATATAGATTTAAATTGCACAAACAGTTGTATGTTCTAATTTTGACCAACGTTGGATTATTGCATGCAATTGTTGTTATGATCTCATTTCATTGTGGTTTAAAGGTGGGTACTACTTGATGAGCTACATCAAGGATGTTCCAACCCTCAAAGGTGACAACTGCACTGAATGGAGAAAAGAAGGTCGATTTGTGCTGAGGTGGACTGGGTTCCCACAAATTGGTCGTACTAAAAGATCCAGTCAGAAATGACAAGGATGATGATGCTACATGGCAGTATAAAAGGTGGCTAAGTGCCATTTATAAAGAATACAATTGAGAACACTATTGTGAGCTCAATTGCAGAGTGTGCTTCCGTAGGGAAGTATCTTGAAAGAATAAAGAGCCAGTTCACTGGTTCTTCAAAGATATGTGCGACCCAGCTGCTGTAGCAACTGGTGACAGAAAGTACACATGGACAGGAAGGACATGGCAAGTGTGCCATATGGCGTAATAATGCTTATGTGGGTGTTGTCTGTGTGTAATGTGAATGAAAAGTGTTGTCCGCGTTGGACAAAGAACAAAAGAATAGAACTGATGAATCATCGAAATTATGGCATTGTCGCTTATGCCATATTTCGAGGGGGAGAATAGAAGACTTGTTAAAAATTATATTCTTCCTCCATTAGAATTCTCAGACATAGAACAGTGCATCGATTGCATTAAAGGAAAATTTGTAAAGCAAAATAAAAAGGGTGCAAATCGAAGCACAACAACACTAGAAATAATTCACACCGATGTATGTGGATGATTTCCGGTGAAAAGTGTGGATGGCTATGATTCGTTCATAACATTCACGGATGATTACTCTCGATATGGTTATATTTATTCAATAAAAGAAAGAACAGAAGCGTTGGATAAATTCAAAATATTCAAAACTGAAGTTGAAAATCAACATGATAAAAGAATAAAGATAGTCAGGTCTGATCGTGGAGGGGAGTACTACGGTCGACATACTCCATACGGCCAAGTCCCTGGACCTTTTTGCAAGGTTCATACAGGAGACTGGAATAGTCGCCCAATACTCGATGCCGGGCGAACCTCAGCAGAATGGGGTAGCTGAAAGGCGCAACCGTACCCTCATGGATATGGTGCGCAGTATGATGAGCTATTCCACCCTACCATTGGGATTGTGGATTGAGGCGTTAAAAACCGCATTCACATTCTAAATAGAGTACCAAGCAAATCGGTGCCCAAAACGCCGTATGAGCTATGGACAGGGAGAGTGCCTTCTCTAAACCACCTGAAAGTGTGGGGGAGCCCCGCTGAGGCCAAAGTATTCAATCCAAATATCGCAAAGTTAGAAACCAAAACAGTCAGCTGCCATTTTATTAGCTATCCTGAAAAGTCAAAAGGTTATCGTCTCTACTGTCCAGAGAAATACACAAAGTTTGTGGAAACGAGACATGATGTCTTCTTAGAGGTCGAAATGATGAGGGGGAGCATGGTAGCTCGGAAAATTGATCTTGAGGAGAAGAGGGTGCGTGCACCTAATCCGATGACTCAGGAGCCATTTTTTGCGCTACCATGTGCACCTGTACCGACGATCCCTGCGATTGTGGTGCAAGAGCCTGTTGTGACTCCACCCATGACAACGATGAGTGAAAATTCGGAACCTGTCCATCAGGAGCTGAATGAACCATTTGTTGGGCATGAAAGGGAGCAACAACAGCCACCTCTAGAGGCAAAAGGATTTACACAAAGAGAAGGGATATATTACAATGAGACATTTTCTCCGGTCTCATGTAAGGATTCCTTCAGAATCATCATGGCACTAGTTGCACATTTTGATTTAGAGTTGCATCAAATGGATGTAAAGACGGCATTTCTAAACTGAGATTTAGAAGAAAATGTCCACATGAAACAACCCAAGGGTTTTATCATGGAAGGCAAGGAAGAAATGGGATGCCGCCTAAAGAAATCCATTTATGGATTAAAGCAAGCCTCCAGACATTGGTATCTAAAGTTTAATGAAACAATTAAGAGATTTGGATTTAAAGAAAATATTGAGGACAATTGCGTTTATGCAAAGTTTAAAAGTGGGAAATATATTTTCCTAATCTTGTATGTGGATGATATTCTGCTTGCCAGCAGTGATGTTAGTCTACTGCAAGAGACAAAGAAGTTTTTGTCCTCAAATTTTGATATGAAAGATCTTGGTGAAGCGTCATATGTTTTGGGCATAGAAATTCACCGAGATGGAAACAATGGAGTATCAGGACTATCGCAAAAGACTTATTTAGAAAAGATTCTAAGTAAGTATAATATGCATAAGTGCAGTGCCACACCTGCCCCTATAGTCAAGGGCGACAGTTTTGGGAAACATCAAAGTCCCCAAACTCAATACGAGCTCAATCAAATGAAAACGGTTCCATATGCTTCGGCTATTGGAAGCCTACAGTATGCACAAGTGTGCACTCGCCCTGACTTAGCATTTATCACCGGAGTACTCGGTAGATATCAAGAAAATCCAGGTTTTGAACACTGGAAAATGGTAAAGAAGGCATTGCGTTATGTGAAAGGCACAAAGAACTACATGCTAACATACAGAAGATCTGATTCCCTAGAAATAAGAGGGTATTCAGATGCAGATTTTGCGGGGGATAAAGATGATAGAAAATCCACATCTGGATATGTATTCACCCTCGCAGGGGGAGCTATTTCGTGGAGAAGCTCCAAACAGACCATAGTTGCATCATCCACGATGTATGCAGAATTTATAGCATGTTATGAAGCCACAGGGCAGGCATTATGGTTAAAGAAATTTATACCCGACTTGAAAGTGGTAGATTGTATTGACAAACCACTAAAGATGTACTGCGACAATGAGCCTGCAGTATTTTATGCTCACAACAACAAGTCGAGTACAGCTACGAAACCGATTGAGGTTAAGTATTATGTTGTGAAACACAAGGTCCAGGATCAAACTATAAGTCTCGAGCATATAAGGACAAAAGATATGCTTGCGGATCCGCTAACGAAAGGCTTACCACCCAGCGTGTTCAAGGAGCACGTAGCCGGCATGGGTTTAAGGGAAAGTCTTACCTATCCTGGATCATAAGAGGCCCAAAAGTAAAAGAATTTGTTTCAAAACAGAGAAGTGCATTGTGGCTGTCTGATTCCATCGGCAATAGAGCTGTGACGATGAAACATGCCCTATGGACTGATCTAAAATGAAACGAATAAAAATAAAAGTATAAAGTTAAAAGTAAAGTTGAGATCAAAGGGGAGAATGTTAGGTTGATCTCCACCACGTTCGAGCCCAACGGCTCGACGTGCCCTTTGACCGCGCCCTGATCGGGGGCGCCCAACCGTTCGCTGGTTGGTGGGCCCCTGTCGCCTGCACTATATAGAGTGGTGGGGCCAGTGGCACTCGGTACGAGGTTGCCCTGTGCTGTCACTCGCCCCACCAGACAACCCACCGATCAGGGTTTGCGCAGTGCCGACGGGAAGCTCCGCCGCCACCACTCCCTCACCGATCCGCCGCCGTCACCACGTCAACATCGACGGGTTCGTCCTCCTACAAGTTACAAGGTAAACCTCACAGTGCAAGCACATTCTTTACAGAGATAGTGAGTTCCCGGCATCAGATCTACCCTAGATGATCCTAGAGATCAAACACTGTGTTCAACCTAACTTGGAGTACAAGAGAATTTGACCAACTAAGAACTGACCCCCTTACTATTCTTTTGTTTGTGAAGTTAGCAGGCACAAAGCCTTCTTCAACGACCTTCAAGCTATCAGTGCTTTGACCTCGGCGAGGTCCTCCTTGCAGCTGGCAGTTCTGCAGCCTTCCTCGTCCTCAGACTCGCTGGAGCGGAGTGGCGGATGGATGGCACTCTAAGTGTGCGCCGGCAAGTGACAGCAGCCGCCGGTGGCAGGGAGATGGTGTGCACTCTCGGCCGGAGACCTTGCGTTTTGCCTGGCAAATTTTGAATCCAAGGAGTTTCTCAGAACATTTGAATGAGTCAGGGTTTGTTTGTAAATTTGAAATACAATATGTGCCAAGTTAAGTATTTACGGCTGGAGGGAGTACTTAATAAGAGCTTATGTCATCAACTAGCAAAGCGGAGATGCGCTTAAGAAATATAAACCCAAGACTTTATAAATACCCATCATTTGTTTACGCGCTTAAGGATGTACGGGATACCTGAGACTCGAGATGTGCGTACCTGAGGTAGCTGCAATCTTTGTTGGAATTATCCAGCATTTCGTATAGTAGAGAGGCTTTCGGATCTTTTGCTACCTAACGGGATGTTTTCAACGGCAGCACATCAGATCGAATGAGACGGGAACGTGATCAATGATCAGCACATTTGACCCACAATAGACGCTGTCGCGTATCAGCATTTTTTTTTCAAATGGACGCAAAAGCTTTACCTCATTCATTAATTAAGATTAATTTAAAAAAGTGTTCAGTTTTTAGGAAAACATCAGGTAAAAACCTACAAGGTCAAGTTCACACAAACAACATGCCCACACACGTCCACAACCAGACCTAATAGAGAACACAAAGTGACAGTAATAAATAGTCGGGCACGACACTTCAATACCACACCGAAAAAGACATGCCACAATATTGGGAGGCAGCCATCAACCAACTGCGGATCTAGGGAAGGCAACAACTAAAGTGGCGAGAAAATCGCAAATTTCTCTAGCGATAACAGCTCCGGACACCGTTGGCAATAGCCCAAACTTAGCAACCCATCACCAATAGGAACCACCTACATGCCGGACAAAGGAGAGGGAGAGACTGCAGCGTTATCAACACCACACTCTCAATGCCAGGTGCTTGACGCATCGGAGAAGCCACATTCGAGAACCCATGCGAGCCGAGCCTCACTTTCTCGACGGAAGGAGGCGTGAGCACACCACTACACAACTCCCGGCATGATCTGGAAGACCGGAGCCGAGCTCGCCCTAGCACAGGAGAGAAACAACGACTGGACACATTTCGTATCAGCACTTTTGAGCAACCAGTGGATACATTTCGTATATTAGGTAGCACTAGCGTCATATTACCAATACCTTCGTCAATTACGACAAAGTTATTGTCTTTTGCCCAACATACTTTGTGCTGGATGGTATTGCTAGTGCAGTAGTTTTTAGACCTTCAGTTTTTCTGTTGCAGCTAAATTAGCTAGGCTGCCACGAGCGCGCTGTGAAGTGGTGTAGGAGAAGCGATGCTTATTTTATTTTATTATTTTTCTCGGTGTTTCTTTTCCTGAAGAAAGGGCGGAAAAAGAAGTTATGCAATGGCCAGACGTAAGCGCGTCGGCTTCCTGGTATCTTCCGATGCTTTCATATGCTAGAGCCTAGAGCCGGTGACTGTGACACCAGGTCACCACCCACACCAACGAATATATAAAGACACCATGGATCACCCAAGTTGGTTAGACAAGAGCTAGTAGTTTAGTATAGTTTAGACAGGAGATCACGGTGGGGGCGGGAGCCAAGACTTGAACCATGCGTAGTCAATTTGAAGCTGTGTAATCAAAGACATATATTTGTATGATTTAAGAAAAAATTCTCATGATTTTTTTTTTTGGGAAGCGCTAGAAATCCTCCGGAGGCACCTAGCCTCCCAGCCTCCTGCTTGACAGATCGACACGTGTCCATTTTTAAGCAACATTTCAGCATTGCTTCGTCACAGCAAAAATAGTCCCGCTTTTGCTTCATTGAAGCAAAAAACGGTTCAACTAAAAATAAAAGGAGCCTACGTTGCAGCAAAAATAGCCCCGCTTTTGCTTCATTAAAGCAAAAGAAAGGTTCGACTAAAAATAAAAGGAAGCCTCGCCGGAGATCTCGCCGGAGCACTATACTTAGCCGGAGATCTCGCCGAAGCACCAAACTTAGCCAGAGACCCACCGGAGACCTAGCAGCAGAACTTTTGTACTAAAGTAGCAACATATCAAAACTATTGTAGCAAGAAAAATATACAATTGTATCATTGCAAAATTTGTGCTATTATAGTAAAAACCGATCTCGCTGGAGACCTTGTAGCAATTTTTTATACTAAAGTAGCATAACCGTAGAACAATTGTACCAAAATATTTACAATATCGTAGCATCACTCCGCACCAGACGAAGATCGTCGCTGCAGCACACACACAACATCTGCAGTAGCAAATGTCATTCCTTTGCAGCTTTGTCGCCCACCTTTCATAGCACCGCCGCTCTTCCTTTGCAGCTCTACCGTCGCCCACTGCTCACATCACAATGACCCTTTCTTTCCAGCTCCACCGCTGACCGCACGTAGCAGGGCGGCCCAACATTTGTAGCTTCACCGATAATCGCATGCAGCAGGGTGGCCCAACCTTTGCAGCTCTGTCGCTACCCACCACTCCCCAGCACCGCCCCTAGCTTACAACGTCGACGTTGAACCTTCATAGCTTCGACGCATGCCGCTCTCCAGTGAAGGCTGGTTGCAGCAGCACCGGCTATGGAGCAGCACACCCTCACCAGGCGTTGGCGGCGGAGGAGGTCCGGAGACCTTGTTGGGCACACCGGCGCCGTTGGTGGTGGAGGAGATGCTGCATGGGCACCGGCGCATGGACCTCTAGGTTCATGGTGGTCCGTGCGGTGAAGGACAGCGGTGTTCCGCTCGGGGCATAGGGCGCCACAGTGGAGGTCGGCGACGACCCCCTCGGAGCACAGATCGACGAGTTTGAGTTCAGCGGCGGCAACCTGGGCCACAGGGCGGCGCGGTGGAGGTCTGGCGGCGACCGGCGAGATAGCAGCGGAGGTCGCTGGAGCTAGGGTGCCCGGTACGCGAGGCGGCGGAGGTCGGCGTTACCGGCGAGGTGGAAGAGAAGGTCGGGCGCCGGCGCTGTGTGCGGCGACGCGCGGTGTTTTCCCTGAGATTGCGCCCTCTGCGTTGACGAAGAGAAAAAACAAAGAAAGATAAGAGCGTGACCCACCCGAACTGGACACGCGTCAAACGGTGGCTGGAGCGATCGATCCGATCGTACGCGCCACGACCCGGAGGTTGCGATCAGCGCAGCCTCCGGAGGAAGTGAAGCATTTTCCTTTTTTTTTCCTCGTATAGCTAAAAAGTTGTGTAGTCAAGTGACTGCACTGATTGTGTGTGTGTGTGTGGCTCCGCCACTGCGTTGAGTGATTGGATATTTCTAGGAGGAAACTATTAAATAATTGTAGTTTAAATTTAAATTAATATAGAAATTTAACATAAAGTTATTTAATTGGGCGAAAGTAGTTGCTAGAGAGCTTCAAACTTTATAATATTTGGGATCATCCATCAAATAAATTGGAGTGATGTCATTTTGCACCATAGTCTTTGCATCACACGAAATATTATGGAAAGGAGACATATCATCTACATCACACACACTTCCATACATAAATTGTGTGCAACCCATCACATAAAATACCCCCTTTTCGCATTTTAAAATGGGTATAATTGAAATATAAAGTTGCAAACTAATTTGACACTATTGTTTAGTACTCCCTATGTTCCTTGATATAGGGTGTATAGTTTTTCAGAAAAAATCTCAAAAATATAAGGCGTATTGCGTACAACCACTGGACATTTTTTTACGGATTCAATTGCATTTTCTTAGCTTATGCAAACTCCTCTATTTTCTCAAAGCAATAATTTAAGGGTAATCTTTCCCAAAACTCGTGTAACTTGCTCTCAATGTGTGTTTCTTAATTTCTGTGCCAAAAACTATACACCCTATATCTAGGAACGAAGGGAGTGTGATACAAGACATCTTTGTGAAAATGGATCCTTTATGATGGAAAATGTTTTATGGTGCATCAACATCACACACATTTTTTTTTGGCAAAAATCGTGTGCAATGCATCAAAGACAATACCCCCTTTTGGAATTTATAAAATAGAAAACATTTTTCTACTTCGACGCTATTTTTTTGTATGATATAAAATATCTTTGTTTAAAAAATGGACCCATTATGATGCAAATACTTTTATGGTGCATCATTGTCGGGGTTTCGATTCCCGACGAGTGAACTTTTGTGTAGGAAAGGTGTCGCTGACAAGTGATTAACTTGTCAATGCCTACAAATTGTAGACTTAGGGTTTCGTGAAGTAGAGGGAAAGTAGATCTTGAAAGTTCAGTCAACAAAGGTACTCGACTAAGATTATAGTGGTCCTGTTGACAAAAGATTCGATCCCACGTTTCTCCCTCGGCTCCCCTTTATATAGGAGGTGGAGCCGAGGCGTTTCGTATCGTACAAGTTACAAACTATCCGAGGCGTATTGGGCGTTTCCTATACTGATACAAAATTCCTAATACAACTACTACTTTCCTTATCCGAGGATCTCTGAGCTTCTGGGCCTACAAAGTTTCGGGTCCATAGGCTTCATGTTCTCCTTATATAACCAGGGTGCTTTATTCGGCATGCCTGTTAGGCATACCTATGTTAGTAGCCCCCGAGATTTTACTTGATGTCTATTTTACATCGTAAAACCGAATTACATGTTTATCATAACAGCTATTTTACTTAATGCCTATTTTGTACAGGGATGTTGGTGAATGAGGTTGGTTCATCTGACGGATCAGGTACCAGTTAAGTGTTATTGTGGCAAACCCGCATAAACCTACTTCAAGCTCGAATCCCTGGACTCAAACTCGGGATACTGGCGTAATATGACACGCGTCGTCGCTTAAGAACTTATCGTGAATCACATCTTAGCTTTATTTTATCGAATACCTAACGCGTCCGTCGGGATTTTTCTTCACATCTGTTGATGCGGTAAAGTGGGAGAGCGCATTCGGGTGCGGTACCACGCCACACAGGACGGATCATGGGTCTTACCTTCGCACTCTTTTTTGAGTAACAGCATTCAGAGTTTTTATCGCGGTGGATGCGCTGTGAGAATATATTGTCGAGTGCATTTTTCGGCTGCTGGAATTCTTTATTTTCTCGAGTTGACTCATGATACAATATCTTGACCTCCTGATGGGAGTACATGATGAGTTCTATGTAACTCGAAGATGTACGAAAAAGGTTCTTGGACTGCAACTCTATATTGACTTATTATTTTGCCTTCTCTTGTTCTCTATATTTCATCGGGTGCGCGACCAGCGCTCCCGGTGGGAGTAGGGGCTACAGCCGAGTGTTTGCACTCGGTAGTAGTCTCAACTTCTGTTATTTAGCCGACTCTATATTTTTTCCGTCATCAGGGTATCTTATCAGAAGTATATGCGATACTTCTGATAAGAGTAGCCCTCGATCATATGAACAGGTGCTTGCATCTAGACGTAGGCTCCCAATTTTTTCTCCCAACTATATATTGTTCCAACTCTTAGAGTTTTCTTCCAACTATATTTTGCTTCCTCTCTCGAAGTTTTCTTCCCACTATATTTTGCTTCACCTCTCGGAGTTTCTCAATGCTATGACGTTGTTGCTGACGAGAGCCATGTGTGACCACCTTGGGAAGACACGACTGTTGGCAGACCACTGTTTTGTGGGTCCAAACTACTGCACGTCCTCCACATCGCGCAAGTGGGGCGCGCACATCCTCCGATATTCCCAGCACGCGCCTAGTAACTTCTTTCTGGTAAAAATGAAATGGAAAGACCATTTACCACACGAGCACGCATAAGGCTCAGGATCCATCCTTTTCATCCAACGGCTGAGCTTCATCGTCTTCTACCTATAAATTTTACCCTACTCCTCTCTTTCCCCCCTTCGATGCGCCGCACATTCTCTCTCCCTCTGTTCTTCTTCCTCCTCGAGCACATCGTGCAGTCATCCTCCACTTACCCTCTTTTGCTCCACTCCGCATCCACTGTGTCTCCATGCACCAAGCTCTGCAAGAACCGTGGCCCTGGCACCGGTGAGCGCGTGGAGAGGAATAAGATCTCGGGGTGGGAAAGGTCTAAGATCTATGCGCAGGACAGTCGCCTGCTCAAGAAGATGGGCCTGCTCAGCAAGAAGGCTATGAGGATGCCGGGCGATGAGTGTTCCCCTCATCCTCCTTCAGGTTTCCGAGTAACCTTTGTCGATTTTCTTATCCGCGGCTTTTTCATTCCCGTTCATGAGTTCCTTCGCGGCTTCCTTCTCATTTATGGGATTCAGCTTCACCAGCTGACCCCTAATTCTCTCCTCCACATCTCTATCTTCATCACTCTCTGTGAATGCTTCCTGGGCATCCATCTGTAGGGATTCGTTGCATAGAAAACAAAAAATTTCCTACCGCGGGAACGCAATCCAAGCCAAGATGCAATCTAGAAGACGGGAGCAACGAGGGGATGATCGAGACTCACCCTTGAAGATTTCCAAAGCCTATAAGATTAGGCTCTTATTGCTGCGGTAGACGATCACTTGCCGCTTGCAAAAGCGCGTAGAAGATCTTGATCACAGTGCCACGATCGGGCAGCACCTCCGTACTCGGTCACACGTTCGGTGTTGATGAAGACGACGTCCTTCTCCCCATTCCAGCGGGCAGCGGAAGTAGTAGATCCTCCTCGGAATCCCGACAGCACGACGGCATGGTGGCGGTGGTGCTGGAGATCTCCGACAGAGCTTCGCCTAAGCTATGTGGGAGAGAGAGGTAGGAGGAAACCGCTAGGGTTTGGGAGAGGGGGCGCCGGCTAGGGCAGCCATGAGGGGGGTGCGGCCATGGTGGCAAGGGTGTGGCCGGCCAGCCCCTCTCCTCCCCTCTTTATATAGGTCGAAGCCCCAAGGTTTAGGTCAAAGTGTCCGAATAAGACCCCAACAAAAACCTTCCATGTGACCAAACCTAGGGGGAGTGGGACTCCCCCTTTTCCTTGGTGGGGTGGCCGGCCACCATGGTGGGGAGTCCACTTGGGACTCCTCCTCCCTTAGGCTGGCCGGCCAAGGTGGGTGGAGTTCCTCTGGGACTCCACCTTCCATGCCGATTTCTTCCGGACTCTTCTAGAACCTACTAGAACCTTCCTGGAAAAATACCGGATCATTTTCAAACCTAGAAAATGACTTCCTATATATGAATCTTATTCTCCGGACCATTCCGGAACTCCTCGTGATGTCCTGGATCCCATCCGAGACTCCGAACAAAGCTTCGAACTCCATTCCATATTCCATATCTACTTAAACGACATCAAACCTTAAGTGTGTCACCCTACGGTTCGCGAACTATGTAGACATGGTTGAGATTTCTCTCCGACCAATAACCAATAGCGGTATCTGGAGATCCATAATGGCTCCCACATATTCAACGATGACTTAGTGATCGAATGAACCATTCACATACGATACCAATTCCCTTTGTCACGCGATATTTTACTTGTCCGAGGTTTGATCATCGGTATCACTCTATACCTTGTTCAACCTCGTCTCCTGACAAGTACTCTTTACTCGTACCGTGGTATGTGGTCTCTTATGAACTTATTCATATGCTTGCAAGACATTAGACGACATTCCACCGAGAGGGCCCAGAGTATATCTATCCGTCATCGGGATGGACAAATCCCACTGTTGATCCATATGCCTCAACCAATACTTTTCGGATACCTAATCCCACCTTTATAACCACCCATTTACGCAGTGGCGTTTGATGTAATCAAAGTACCTTTCCGGTATAAGTGATTTACATGATCTCATGGTCGAAAGGACTAGGTAACTATGTATCGAAAGCTTATAGCAAATAACTCAATGACGTGATCTTATGCTACACTTAATTGGTTGTGTCCATTACATCATTCATATAATGACATAACCTTGTTATTAATAACATCCAATGTTCATGATCACGAAACTATGATCATCTATTAATCAACAAGCTAGTTATACAAGAGGCTTACTAGGGACTCCTTGTTGTTCACATAACACACATGTATCAATGTTTCGGTTAATACAATTATAGCATGGTATGTAAACATTATCATAAACACAAAGATATATAATAACCATTTATTATTGCCTCTTGGGCATATCTCCAACGGTCTCCCACTTGCACTAGAGTCAATAATCTAGTTTACATTTGTAAAGATATAACACCTTGGCCTTCCGGTGCTTTATCATGTATTGCTCACGGGAGAGGTTTTAGTCAACGGATCTGACACGCTCAGAAACGTATGTATTTTGTAATTCATTTGCGTCTCAATCGCATCACTCATTTCCAAATGAGTCGGCATTAAATATGTTTGCTCTTCTGGTGGAACCTTAATTCCGCGGTCTGAAATATGTCACTAATATTGTCACACACAATATAGCTTCAAAGTTCTGACTCTGTCGGAACTACCCCAAGTTCTCAAAGAACCTCTTGACTTTAACATCCTTTGTCATTGTCAAAACAATGACATACTCTGCCTTCTTTTGTAGAATCCGTCACAATATTTAGAATTCTTCTAAATCTAGCATAGACAACTTTATTGTGCTACCTTTTAAACAACACTTAGTCTAATTTGAGATTGAAATTTTATTTTCATATGTGACAAAACAAATATTGGTGCAACACCTTACAGCGATTTGTTTGTCATTTCTCCATACAAAACTATATATATATATCCTTGGTTCTTCTTAAGTACTCAAGAATATTCTTACTGTTTTTCAATGATCATCACATGAATCATGCTCATAACATTTTTAAGAGCACATGACATCTGATTGTGTACATATTATTTGTGATCTTATAATCACTCATGTGTTTTTACTTATTGAGTGTCAGATACACTCAAGTCTTGTTAAAACTTCACATGACAAGAACATTTTCTTAATATTTCTATATTGAACTATTTCAATATCTATTCTATGTACTTTGACTTAAACTTATTATGTGTTTCAATCTATCTTCATAGATCTTGACACTAAATTTATTTCAGTCCATATCCTTTCATTGAAGTTAATTTCTCAATGAAACCTTTTTAATCAAGTATATAATTACATCATTTATAACCAACTATATGTCATCTACATAAAGTATTATAAATATGTCTCAGTGCTCCCACTTAATTTCTTGCAAATGCAAGCCTCTTCATCGTTTCTGATGAAATCAAAAACTCTTTGACTATTTCATCTGGTGAAGATTCCAACTCCGCGATACTCACTTCATCCAATTGAAGTTTGTATACCTATCTAGTATTCCACGGACCAGCAAAACTCTTGGTTGTATCTTGTATACACCTTTTAATACACACTTCTGATAAGTTATGTATTTTGCCATCCTACTAACATATCTCATAAAAGAAATATGTAGTGATTACTAGAATAATCCACATAGACTATAAGCATTGCTACGGAAGATCTAATCTTATCGCAGTCAACTCTTTGAACTTTGTCGTAAACAACTTTTCGACAAGTCGAGCTTCTTCAAGGATATTTCATCCAAGTCTATCAATTTTATAGATCTATTTACTTTCAAAAAGTATTTATCTATCTTGGATTTCATGGCGTATAGCCATTTTAACGGAGTCAGGGCCCATCATAAGTTCTTTGTTTGTAGTTGGTTTATCATTGTTCAAAATCAATCCTTTGTCCACAAATCATTTATTTGATCACAAAGTAAACCATACCTACAAGGTTCAATATGTACTTCGATCTCCATGGCTAAAATACTTTGTAGTCATGGGAGCCATGATCGTCGTGGCCGCTTCCGGAACCAATTCCGATGTTGTACTACTCTGATCATTATGCTCAGGTTCATAAACTTTATCAAGTTCTATTGTCCTCCCACTAAAAAAACTTCGCTAGAAACAATTTCTTGGAAATAAGAAACATGGACAAACACTTTTGTCTTTGTCTCCATAGTGGGAAGAATTCCCAATCAATTCTCTGGGATAACCAACAAAGACATTCATCCGATTTTGGTTGTAAACTTATTTACTTATGCTATGCATACCAAAATTTAAGAAAGGATTATTAGGGTTCATACCCATGCCATAACTCGTATGGTGTCATTTCTACGGATCATGATGATGCTCTATTCAATGTAAAAGCGGTAGTCTCTAAAGCATACAAAAAATATAATGGCTTTATTTTATTTTATCTCATCATTAATCCAACAAAGTTTGGATACATCTCTTGGATACTTCATCATCACTATGATACTCCAAGAAACGTGAGTTGTAGAACAATTTCATAACTCTCTTAGATGTTCGCTAAAACTCGTAATTCAAATATTTCCACCATGATCCAATCATAGATATTTGACTTTTCTATTACGATGATTTCCATTTCATGCTGAAAATTATTTGAATCCATTCAAATGTTTCAAACTTCTTCCTTATCGAATATATCCACATATATATACTCAATTCATTGTTGGAAGTTTTCATGAAGTAGAAGAATCTCCCGAACACAACTATGCCCAGTGAACTACATACATCATCATGTATTTTTCCACTAAGATTGTTGCCCGTTCAACTCTTGGCCTATGAACGGTATTTTAATCATTCTCTTTAGAAAAGATTTGCAAGCACCAAATGATTCAAAAATCAAATGACTCCAAAAATCCATTTGCATGGAGTTCCTTCATGCGTTCCTTTCTAACATGACCTAAATGGTGGTTTCACAAATAAGTGGAATTCAAATCATTTGCCTTATGGCATTTTAGCGCCAGTGTTATGTATGTGTGTTTCACCATTAAGATTTATAATAACTTATCCATCGTACATGGAGTAATGTCATAATTTGAACAACTCATTGTTTTCATTTGACCAGAGGAAAATAACAATTATTAAGTTCTTTATTATAAATTCTAAGGGCTAGATAGAATGCTAACGACGAACATAATAACACTTTATTTTGTTCCAGATGTGCATTCCTATCATATTCCTTGTCAGTCACTTAGGCTATTGTATTCTTGTATTGCATTGTTTTGTATGACACTTCATACCAACCAATATAGTACTAATACCCAAGAATTTCATAGTGTGACTTAACTAGGAATACAACCATAACATGTATATCATTTATATACACCTGAGCTAGACTTTCTAGTCTTTTCTTTTCTTTTTGCCAAAATATCTTTTGCAGTTTCTCTTTTAGCTTTCCTCATTATTCAGAAAAACACTTTAACATTATTAACTTCTAGGTTTGTTGGTCAAATACCAATAACCTTGAGGTTCTTACTTTAAGTTGATCATCATATGACAAGTGTTTCAGATTTCACTATTAGTAACTTTGTAATATGATGAACAATTTCACTCATAATTTTATCCATCATATCATGACGACTTTCCGAGACCATGTCTGTACATGCTAGGCTCGTAAAGTTTCAACCTTGGTATTCGCATGTGCAAATTTGGCTTGCACCCGTTGTATGCACACGTAGAATCTATCACACCCGATCATCACGTGATGCTTCGAAACGACGATTCTTAGCAACGGTGCATACTAAGGATGATAACTTCATGGATATGCGAATATTATTAGTGCCCCAATAGTTGGAGGATTGTGACACCTGGCGTCTTCAACCTTCATACATTCCCATAAAACTTATGAGTTTATGTAGTCTCACCAAATTTATATTCTATCATCTTGCAATAAGGTCTTAGATATCACATATATCTCATACCTTGATTATTTCTGAAAACTAAATTTTCAGCTCCTTACTTTTCAAATAGATTTGAACTTCAAGTTTCACGGAGACAAGATAACTTTAGGTACTAATTGAAACCATAGCTCTTTGAATCAACAATGTGAGGTTTACTAAAAGTTTGCAATAGGACTTAATCAATTCTTGATTCTTTAATAATACGGTACCAATCCGTAAAGTTTCTTGTCAGATTTTAATAGTATTTCTATCTCAATAACAAGATTAGCGCATGGTAGAAAAACGGATGCCAATACTACAAAATTAATTCAAAATACTACTCAGACTATGTTTATGATAATAAGTTCATGTTTTAATCTAATTACTAATAAACTCCCACTTAATACAACATCCCTCATAGTTGTTAAGTGGTACACGATCCAAATCCACTACACCAAAACCGATCATCACGTGAGATGATGTAGCTTCAATGGTGAACATCAACATGTTGATCATATCATCCATATGACTCGTGTTCAACCTTTCGGTTTCCGTTGTCCCGAGGCCATGTCTGTACATGCTAGGCTCGTCAAGCAAACCCAAGTATTCCGCGTGTGCAACATGGCTTACACCCGTTGTATGTGAACGTTGAGTCTATCACATCCGATCATCACGAGATGTGTGGTGACCCTGCATACCACTGCATGTTGTAGTATGCCAGTCGTTGATATAACATTCACGAAGTACCATTCCGCAAATATTACATCCCTCAGAGTAGTACAACAGAACATAGCAAGGTCCATAACTCATTCATTGATTATTACAACTATCATACACATGTCATCTTGGAGCTCCTCTTGGGTCCTAAGAGGAATACTCCTGGGTTCGAGGCGAACCCAACTTAACTTACAATATAAGAGTCTCATTAAACTAAACATTTATTTCCTCGAGCAGCTAAATACTAAGAGTTCAGGCTGCTCGGTTTACTACTACTATCGGATATCTCTAGGCTTGTTCTCCTCCGGAAGCCTCCCCGGATCCGTAGACGATGAGGTAGTCTACGCCTTCAACCCCTCCTGAGAGGTCTGGTTCCTCGTAGCCGATGATCTCGGCTCCTTCATTATT
This sequence comes from Lolium perenne, assembly GCF_019359855.2. NCBI lineage: Eukaryota > Viridiplantae > Streptophyta > Magnoliopsida > Poales > Poaceae > Lolium > Lolium perenne. The sequence continues at coordinate 273,192,261 of NC_067246.2, read as the reverse complement.
GTTGTAGTCCTCCTCCAGATGATTCAGACAATCTAAGCATGGGATTTAAGAGTGGTATGAGTACGAGCGTACTCAACAAGTTCATTATAGATAAGAGGTGTTTAATGCACTAACTACGATATTAGACCAGGAAGTCTAATACCAATGCAAGTTTTGATAAACATTTCTTCAAGAGATTGCTTTTATTTCAAAGAGCTATGTCCGTCAGCCTTCACCGGTTTACTAGAACTTCATGGAGCTCCTTTCCGGCCGCGTTCGCAGTTCCTCATCCCGGAACAGGGAGTGACAGGTCACAGTTCTTTACACTCTGCAGAGGTGTGTTGCTTTACCCATAAGAGATCTTAACCTTGGTGCCAACCGGGCAGCTTTCCCGTCCACACTTCCTTCGGTGTGAGGCCCGGTATAAGGTCTAGCCAATCATGTTCCTCCGCTACCTCGAACACCCACCCTTTGTTGCATGCCCCGACCCTGGGTCCTCGCCGGTCCCATTATTCCCATATATTTCAGGGTGGACCCCGACCACGACGACAGTCTGGGATCGAACCAAACTCCTTCGCCGGTAGCTGCAACCCATCATAGATCGCAATACCGTGGGGACTTAGGACTCCCCAGCCTCACCAGCTTGCTCCTTCGGGCGACAAGTGTACTTCGGACTATGCCGTGGGGACTTAGGACTCCCCAGCCTCACCAGCTTGCCCCCTTGGATTACAAGTGTACTACGGTAAAGCGCATCCGTTGATGAACGAGAGGTGGAAACACTTTTGACTACTCCGTCCCACTCCGGATCTTATGGTTAACATGGATATTACGGCACAAGAATCACTGGCGACATTTGTTGTTTAATCCTAGATGGATATAAACCCGTGCAATGGAACCTCCACCATATCAACACAATCCATGGTTCCATTGCCCACCACTTAGTCATATTCATAGTTATGAAAGTAGTGGTTTTGATTTTTGTGCAATAGTGATAACCATAATACTTTGCAAGTAATTTGATAAAAATACTCAAATGACATGAGCAAGTGATGAACTTGCCTGAACACTGCAAAGTTTTGCAGTTGGAAGGTGTGGACTGACCCTTGTCCTCTGTCTCTGAAAATAGCATCATTGTCCGATAAGGGCAATGGTTAAAGAAGCAATTATGCATGATTCCAATTTTAGGGTTTGTTCCCCCCTTCCGATGTTGTTATTATTTCATGTAAGAGGTTGATACTAAGAATAATTTGGGGATACTTGATTTAAAGTAAAATACAACCTTGAAATGTTGTCAAGGTGTTTTTAAAGTCCAATTGCATTGATGGACTTATTTTCATTACTGAAAATAATATGTGTGATTTAAATCATTATTTAAATCCTTAAAATAGGACTTATTCTTAATTGTCTTCAAAAATTCTCTTTGATATTTTACTTAAATAGAGAATTTTATGCTGATCCTTTTTCATATTTTTAAGTTATTTTTAAGAGCTTTTAATAATTTTCTATTGCATTTCAAAGTTTCATGTTTTTATTGAATTATGAAAAGTCCTTTTTGCCCCTGGGCCCACCTGTCAGGGTGGCCCAGCGGGTTAACCCTAACCCGAGCCGCTCGTCCGGCTCGGTCGGACGCACCCGTCCCCTTCCTCTCGTGCACGCGCTAACCCTAACCCCTCTGAGCTCTGGCGACACCCGCGTCGCCGCCGCCTTCGCCGATTTTCTCCGGCCAACTCCGGCCATCGCCGGCGGTGAGATGGGTATCAATCGAACCGCCGTTCGACGGCACTTCGATTGATCCGCGTCGATCTGCATTTCCTCGCCGCCGCCGTTCTTCCCCAACACCCCTGTGACATGGCCGTGGGCGAATCGCCGCGATCTCGTCGTTGCCGACGAGTCTGGCGCCGTGGCATGGCCGTGTGCCCCGCCGTGGTTGCGATGGAGTCCCTGCGCCCCGACGACTGCCTGGATTGGCCATGGCCTGGCGCCGTCATTCGCCCGACGTGTGCCGCCGTGCCGCCATGGCCGTGCTTTCCTCCGTTATGCCTGTAAGTGCTCCCCTCCTTCTTCTTCCTCTAGTCCTTCTCCTAGCTGAGCTACGGCTGCTGCCTACATGCGCCATGGCTCCTAGCTAATGTGCTTGCTCTACAGCTATGCGTATGCTGCTTACTGTGCTGTTACTACCATGCTTCTGTGCTTCCTAGCTATTTCTGTTCATGATAATCTATGACTATGGCTCTCCTGTGATTGCTCATGAGCATCCAGTGATGCTCATGGCCTACTGGCTTGCTCCTATTATTTTTTTACTGTCACTGGGACCTATTGTGTGTGCTTAATCCTGTCCCTGGCTTGATTGTTGTAGTTAATCCTTGCATATTTGCAAGTGCCAGTGCCTCTGGGCTAGTTCATTGTGTTCAGATTTATGATTATGCTCAATTGAGCATTACTGTTGGCTTATCAGTGTGATTCAGTGATGATTTGATATGTGCCTTGCTTGTGTATTATGATCCAGTGGTTCATCAAGCCTTTGATGTGCTTCTGGATACAATCATAAAGTCATTAATTCAGTTATCTATTTATTCAGTTATGACTTGGTTGGATTTCTTCAGTAGCTGGCTAATTACTGATAATATGCTTGGCTATAGCCATCTGTAACCAGTGCTAGCAAGCTCAGATGATCATATGATCATGAGTTGCTTGTGAGAGATGTTGTTTCCTGTCTGTGCCTCACTGTTGCCCTCTGTGTGATGTGTGTGCATCACACAAGCTTGGCCTGATGTGTGATGGTGCTTGCTCAAGCATCAGTTGATGCTTGCAATGATCCTTTAGATCATCTGCAAGGCTCTGGTGCTTTGATTACTTGTGTAGTTCATTTATCTGTATTAGCTTGCTTTATTAAATGGATAAATGATGTGAACTGCCTTGCAATGATGATCATATTAATTAAATTAGCTAGGGCTAGTTGGATGACAACCACTGGTTGGTACCCTAGCCCTCTACTGAACCCTACTGGGTGATGATGTGGTGGCTTAAGGTTTTGGTTATGGGTTGAGGTGGCCCTGGCAGCTCTTTGATGCTGTCATGGGTAGCTCCCCCTCTCTGTGGCTTGTTGTGGCTTGGTGGATACATCTCTGGGCAATCCCTGTTGGATTTCCAGTGCTCTTTGCTGTTGACAACTAGAATAGGCACAAGTGCCTATCTGTCTAATGGTTAGCAAACCATGTAGTGCTAGGTGAGTTGGGTAGGCTAGCTGTGAATCTTTTCCTTGCTGGATGCTTTGGTTTACCTCAGTGTTAATACAGTGGGTTTGACCATTTCTTCCCTGGGATGATTTCTTCTGGCTTAATTCCCTTTTTGCCAGCATCAAATGGTTTGATCACCAAATGATGATGCACACAGGGTAATCACACCCTCTGGCTTGTGTATATGTTATGCACATGCTTATTTATGAGCAAAACAGAGTTTTGCTCAGGTTGATCTTGTTTATACCTCACTCCAGCTCCTAGATGATTTGTTGATGTAGAGGTTTTGCTTCTGTGATGATCTTGTGGTTGGTTTACTTGCCCTGCTCCTCCCGGTGATCTTGTGGGGCTTGATTCAGTGCTGTGGTGAGTTAGCAGATTGAACAGCAGTGGCTGTTCTTGTGTTCTTGTGTTCTTACCAGTGAAGCCTGTCGATGGATATGGTTTAGGGTTTGCTTCTGAAAAGCTTATATGTGGTGCTCCCTTGCTCTCCCTGGTCGACAGCTCTTGCTTGTCACTTTGGTGACTCACTGTGTGTGTGTGCTGCATGCACACAGCCCTGTGAGCAGGCTGTGTGTGTGTAGGCATGTGCTGCACCTGGACCTGGAACTTGACTATGGCATGGATCAGCTCGGCCACTTTGGTCCTATCTCGCTCATTTCCTATGTTCATTTGATTTCTAACCTGCCAAGTGGCTATGCCACTTGGCATAACTTCTTTTTGTTGTGATTTTGTGCAGGGATCAACAATTGATCAAAATGGACATGGAGGTCATCAAATCCAAGATCAAGTGAAGATGATCTTGTATTATTTAGACTAGGATACATCCTTGTACTTTTCTTTTTATTTTCTTTTATTTTTCAATTACACCAATTCTTGTAATGTGTTGTAATATTCATTTATTTCCATTATGAATATTGTAAAGACAATGTATCTTGTGTGTTAATCAATAAAGCTCAAAGTTTCCCCTAATGAGCTTTACTTTATTATAATTGTTCATATTGTTTATTATTGATTATATACTTAATGAATTTCCTCACAATTGAATTATTTAGGTTAAGTATTTAATGTTTGAATTTGAAATTCAAATTCAACATTGGTTTGAATTCAACTATGTCACTTTATAAATAATTCAATCATGCAAACTCTCCCCTCTCTTCTCCAAACCCTAAACTAGTTGAGTGAGATGCAAGTTTGTCGCACTCTCGAAACCCTAACCCTGTAAGGTGTCGAGAGAGAAACTTGTCCCCCTTCGATGCAGTTTTTGTTTAAAAGCGCGAAATTTCCCCAGAATTTACTATGCAATGCACATCCCTTTCTAAAATCTACCCCTCGATCGTCTCTAAACCTGGGACATTACAGCCTTTCCCCCTTAAAGAAAACTTCGTCCCGAAGTTGTGGTTGTAATACCTGAACAGCTCGGGGTATGTTTTCCTCAGGTCTTCCTCTTTTTCCCAGGTGGCTTCCCTCTCGGGGTGATGCTTCCATTGTATCTTGCAATACTTGATCGCTTTATTTCTGAGTTGTTTCCAGCTCTCCTCGAGAATCTTGGCTGGCTTCTCGATGTATGTCAAGTCTGGTTGTAACTCGAGCTCATCATGTGATATTGGTTCATTTGGGGTCTTCAAGCATTTCCGAAGTTGTGACACATGGAAAACATTGTGAACTTGAGCTAACCTTCCCGGTAGATCCAATTCAAAGGCTAAACCTCGGTTCTGACTCAGTATCTTGAAAGGTCCTATATATCTAGGACTGAGCTTTCCTTTTACTCCAAACCTCTGGAGTCCTTTCATCGGGCTTACCTTAAGATAAACCATGTCTCCAACTTGTGGTTCCCATGTCCTTCTCTTCTGATCGGCATAACTCTTTTGCCGACTTTGGGCTATCTTGAGCCTGTCTCTGATAATGTCAATGATTTGTTGTTTTTCCTTGACATAATCAGGGTTGAACTCTTTGCTTGCTCCGGCTTCATACCAACATATCGGTGATCTACACTTTCTTCCATACAGAGCTTCAAATGGTGCCATTTTGATACTACTTTGATAGCTATTGTTGTATGAGAACTCTGCTAGTGGTAAGTGCTCCTCCCATGATCCTCCGAAGTCTAGGGCACAAGCCCTCAGCATATCCTCTAAGATCTGGTTGGTTCTCTCAGTTTGTCCACCTGTCTGGGGATGATAAGCGGTACTGTAGTCCAACTTGGATCCTAAAGCTTCGTGTAGTTGCTTCCAGAATGCTGATGTGAACACGGATCCTCGATCCGATACGATCTTCTTAGGCACTCCATGCTTACTCACGATCTCTTTGATGTAAAGATCGATGAGTTTCTCTCCTTTATCCTGCTGGTTTACCGCTAAAAAGTGTGCACTTTTCGTCAACCGGTCCACGATTACCCATATCATGTCCTTCTTTTTATTCGTCATGGGTAGTCCGGTGATGAAATACATCCCTATTTCCTCCCATTTCCACTCTGGAATAGGTAAAGGTTGTAACTTCCCTGCCGGACTCTGGTGTTCAGCCTTCACTCTCTGGCAGGTATGGCATTCCGCCACATATTGTGCTATCTCCCTCTTCATGTTATTCCACCAGAATAGTTCCTTTAAGTCCATGTACATCTTTTTACTTCCCGGATGTATGGAATATGGTGTTTGATGAGCTTCCCGGAGTATTACTTCCTTAATTTCAGCAATATCCGGAACGCAAATTCTTTTCTGGAACCATAATGATCCAGATTCTCCGCAATGAAATTCTGATGGTCTTCCTTCATCTATTCTTCTCATCTCCTCAACGATGAATGGATCGTCCAGCTGACCCATCATTATTTCATTCTTCAGGTTGACATTTAGCTCATCGGCTACTTGTAAAACTGATAGTCCTTCATGAGCTTCCTTCTCCCAAAGTTGTATTTGGGCTTGACTTATTTCCTTCCTCAACTCCGGTGATATTTCTTGTTCCACTCCTCCGGTGCTCTTTCTACTCAGGGCATCTGCTACAACATTAGCCTTCCCTGGTGTGTAATTGATTGTTAGGTCATAATCCTTGATCAATTCTAGCCATCTTTTCTGCCTCATGTTGAGTTCCTTCTGAGTGAAGAAATATTTGAGGCTTTTATGGTCTGTATAGAGCTCACACTTAGCTCCATAGAGAAAATGTCTCCATGTTTTGAGTGCAAATACGACAGCTGCTAATTCCAAGTCATGTGTTGGATAATTCACTTCATGAGGTCTGAGTTGCCTCGATCCATAAGATATCACTTTCCGATCTTGCATGAGTACGCAACCCAATCCATGCTTGGATGCGTCACAGTATACGGTGTAGTCCTTGCCAACTTCTGGAACTGCTAACACCGGTGCCGTGGTGAGTTTTTCTTTTAGAGTTTGAAAACTCTTCTCACACTCCTCTGACCACACGAATGGTGTGTTCTTCCTTAACAGCTTTGTCATTGGTCCTGCTATCTTAGAGAATCCTACAATGAATCTCCGATAATAACCTGCCATTCCTAGGAATCCTCGGATTTCCTTGACAGTCTTGGGTGCTTCCCATTCTAGAACTGCTGCTACCTTACTTGGGTTAACAGCTATTCCATCTTTACTAATGACATGACCAAGAAATTCCACTTGATCTAGCCAAAATTCACACTTACTAAGTTTGGCATAGAGTTGATGTTCCCTTAGTGTTTGCAACACTAACCTCAAATGTTCAGCATGTTCAGCCTTGTTCTTGGAATATATCAGAATATCATCGATAAATACGATGACAAACTTGTCTAGATATGGCATGAAGATCTTATTCATGAGATTCATGAATATTGCTGGGGCATTGGTCAATCCAAAAGGTACTACAAGGTATTCATGATGTCCATACCTTGAGACAAAGGCAGTTTTCGGAACGTCTTCCTTCTTGATCTTTATCTGGTGATAACCGGATCTTAGATCAATCTTGGAAAAGACTCCCGCGCCTCTCACTTGATCAAATAGATCTTGTATTCTTGGGAGTGGGTACTTGTTCTTGATTGTGACGTTGTTCAGGTTCCTGTAATCTCCGCACATCCTTCTTCCTCATCTCTTTTATCCACGAAGATCACAGGTGATCCCCATGGTGAAACACTCTCCTGAATGAATCCCTTTTATTCCAAGTCATCCAGTTGCTCCTTAAGTTCTTTCAACTCCTTGGGCCCCATCTTATATGGTGCTTTGGCAATCGGAGCTGTTCCTGGGATTAGGTCGATAGTGAATTCTATCTCCCTATCTGGTGGCATACCAGGTAATTCCGCAGGAAACACATCCTGGAATTCATTTACTACAGGTATATCTTCTAACTTCACCTCCTTCATGTTGTTAAGCTGTAGCTCAACTTCAATCTGTGTATGTTTGTCGCCTTGGTAGATCATTCTACTTCCATCGGGACTTTTCAATGATACCGTCTTGTTTACACAGTCGATCAATGCTCCATTAGCTTCTAACCAGTTCATACCAAGAATGACATCAATGTCCTTCATCGGTAAAATGAATAGGTCCGCGTCAAACGCGCACTTATTGATCATAATGACTTGTTTTTGTTTGGCATGGGTTACTACTATCGTTCCCCCCGCAGAAAGTATGGTTATGGGTGTATCTAACTTAGTGCAACTAATCCCATGTTTAGTGATGAATTGTTGAGAAATGAATGATGTAGTTGCACCAGTATCAAAAAGTACTTTGCCAGGATGAGTGAGTATCTGGAGCGTACCTATCACCGCCTGGTCAGAGTTGACCACCTCCTCCAGACTGGTACAGTTCAGCTTGCCGAAGGGCTTCTTATTCTTCCAGTTGCCTTCGGTGTTTCCTCCTCGACTTCCTCCTCCTCCAGATTGACCTCCTCCATTCTTCTTATTAGGACAGTCTTTCATCATGTGCCCCTCCTGGCGACACCCGAAACAGATGATTCTGGGTTTGCGACAGTCCTTCGAAGTATGTCCTTTAATTCCACAAACACGGCAAACTATTTGGTTTGCAGTCTGAAATGCTTGGTTCTTCCTACTACCGTAGTAGTTGCTGTTGTTGTTGTTGTTGTTGTATCTGGGCGTGAAACTCAAGCTGGTATTAGGCTTGTTACTAACAAACCTCTTAGGCTCAAACTTGGCCTTTTTCCTCTTCTCCTCCTGTAATTGCTTGAAATCATCTTCTAGAGTGATGGCGGCATCCACCAACTCTTGAAACTCCGTCGCTCTCATCATACGGAGCTGTACTTTGAACTGGGGACTTAACCCCCTCAGAAATCTCTTCTTCTTCTTGTCCTCGGTGTTGACTTCTTCAACAGCGTACCGGGACAGTTTAGAGAACTCCCTGACATAGGTCAGGATTGCCTTGTCCTTCTGCTCGAGACTTTCAAATTCTCGACGCTTCAGTTCCACAATACTTTCAGGGACATTGGATTCCCTGAACTTCCTTCCAAATTCCTCCCAGGTAAATACCTTTCCAGCCGGATAAACGGCTACAATATTGTCCCACCATGATGCGGCAGATCCACACAGCAGATGTGTAGCATAACGAACCTTCTCTTGGTCGTTACATCCAACGGTGTTGAGCTTTCGCTCAGTATCCATCAGCCAATCTTCCGCGTCCATTGGCTCGGGCGCGTATGCGAAAGATATAGGCTTAGTGTTTTGGAAGTCTGCTAATGTGACTCCCGGGTTCTCAGGTCTCTCCACCCTGTTTTGCTGCAACAAATCCTGAAAGAATTTGTTCTGCTGCTCCAGTGTTACACGCTGTCGCTCCTCTACCAGCTGCATGTACTGGATAAAATTTTGCTGCGTCATGGGTGGTGGTGGTGGTGGAAACTGATCTCTGGCTGCACCCTCAGCCTCTTCCTTTTGTTTTGCTTCGCGCTCCATGCGCTGCGCTTCGGTCTCCTCTCCTAACGTTCCCGACATAACCCCCTAGTTCTGCAACACAAGATGATACTCATAATTACTCCATGCGCAAGTTTTCTGAGCTCAACTTTGTGCACAGAACTAGTCACGCAATGGAAATCAAGAAGCAAATCCAAATCATACAAAACATATATCCTGTATATACATACTTAAGTGGTCTTATTACAATACTCAAGTCGATGTGAGTATGCAAACTCACTTATTAAAGTATATGTACAAATTTATACAAATATTACATACTATAATACACGTGGTACTTGTGTATTATAGCCTCGCCTCCCTTGGTGGACTCTAGTCGATCTTCACTCCCGGTACATCCTGTGCTTCCATCCGGTCGAACGTGTCGTCCTCCTGATAGACCCTGGAACATAAGGTCTCCCCGTTGGCTTGTAATCCGAATCAGATGATGATCCTAAGGAGAAATCAGTGTTCACAAACTGATCGTTGAGTGCATCATAGTCCACCCATCGGGTGTACTCTCCTGTAGCCCCACCATAAGGGTTACCAAAACTCATACCCGACTCAACTTGTGTCGGATATCCTCCATCCACTCCTTCATTACTAGGATAGCTCTGGTTCTGGGTTGTTGCATCATCATTCATATCCCCATCATAATACTCAGAAGTACTATGGGTTCCAGTATCATATCCCCAACGCCAACCCCTGGAATTCTCGATAGGAGTCTCGGAATGCTGGTTGTTTCCGGATTCCTCTCCGCCCTCGTATCCCCCATAGGAACTACCCAGATAGTTCCCAGGTGTAACAGGTGTAGGTTCACGCTCAAGTGGATCAATACTGATGTAATCACCAGCTGAGTAAACTGGTGTGTGCACCACATTCTCCATAGGTTCTTTCCCCCTACTCTCCTCCTTGGGTTTAGTAAATTCCTCAAGCATCGTATCAATTGCTCCTATCAGATGATGGTTCAACTGAAAGAGTAATGATATGAAGTTACGGCTATTATCCATATATTTTGCCGCTGCTATGGGTTTGTGTTTAGCATATTTGTAGTGGTTGAGCATGGGATCTTCTTCCTCCTGATTATGAGGAATATGGGAGAACTCGGAATCCATAAGCTCCTTCGTCTTATGTTCCCGTATGTCGGTTATGGCTCTCATAACAGCTATATGGTAAGCTGTATTGGTTGTCCTAGCTTCCCCAGCTGGCATGACTACGCTCATTCCCAAAGATTCGGGAAGTCGCAGTCCTACCCTGCACTTGGCCAATACCGGACCATCATAGAACATGTATTTCTTTACTGGAATCTGGGGATCGCACCCAAATTCCAGTAACATGGCTCGTAGGATATCTGCAAGTCCTCCTTGGTATTCGTTCAGTGTGGAATCCATAACTTTCACGTTTCTTCCCGGTCGTGAACTTGCCATGTTGGCTGTAGAAATAGAAAGATTATGAGATTAGTAATAATGCATCATAATAGAAATAATAAAGAATTATCGCACTAAAATATATGATTGTTGTATTCTCAATTGAATATACACCATATTTTTAGAGAATTCTTTACTAGTCCTATTTGACTCCTAACGTTTGTCCCATTTACTAGGTTCCAACCTAAGGTCAAAGCTTTTGCTCTGATACCAACTGTGGTGACCCTGCATACCACTGCATGTTGTAGTATGCCAGTCGTTGATATAACATTCACGAAGTACCATTCCGCAAATATTACATCCCTCAGAGTAGTACAACAGAACATAGCAAGGTCCATAACTCATTCATTGATTATTACAACTATCATACACATGTCATCTTGGAGCTCCTCTTGGGTCCTAAGAGGAATACTCCTGGGTTCGAGGCGAACCCAACTTAACTTACAATATAAGAGTCTCATTAAACTAAACATTTATTTCCTCGAGCAGCTAAATACTAAGAGTTCAGGCTGCTCGGTTTACTACTACTATCGGATATCTCTAGGCTTGTTCTCCTCCGGAAGCCTCCCCGGATCCGTAGACGATGAGGTAGTCTACGCCTTCAACCCCTCCTGAGAGGTCTGGTTCCTCGTAGCCGATGATCTCGGCTCCTTCATTGTTGTTGTAGTCCTCCTCCAGATGATTCAGACAATCTAAGCATGGGATTTAAGAGTGGTATGAGTACGAGCGTACTCAACAAGTTCATTATAGATAAGAGGTGTTTAATGCACTAACTACGATATTAGACCAGGAAGTCTAATACCAATGCAAGTTTTGATAAACATTTCTTCAAGAGATTGCTTTTATTTCAAAGAGCTATGTCCGTCAGCCTTCACCGGTTTACTAGAACTTCATGGAGCTCCTTTCCGGCCGCTGTCAGCTCCTCATCCCGAACAGTGGAGTGACAGTCACAGCTTCTTTACACTCTGCAGAGGTGTGTTGCTTTACCCATAAGAGATCTTAACCTTGGTGCCAACCGGGCAGCTTTCCCGTCCACACTTCCTTCGGTGTGAGGCCCGGTATAAGGTCTAGCCAATCATGTTCCTCCGCTACCTCGAACACCCACCCTTTGTTGCATGCCCCGACCCTGGGTCCTCGCCGGTCCCATTATTCCCATATATTTCAGGGTGGACCCCGACCACGACGATAGTCTGGGATCGAACCAAACTCCTTCGCCGGTAGCTACAACCCATCATAGATCGCAATACCGTGGGGACTTAGGACTCCCCAGCCTCACCAGCTTGCTCCTTCGGGCGACAAGTGTACTACGGACTATGCCGTGGGGACTTAGGACTCCCCAACCTCACCAGCTTGCCCCCTTGGATTACAAGTGTACTACGGTAAAGCGCATTCGTTGATGAACGAGAGGTGGAAACACTTTTGACTACTCCGTCCCACTCCGGATCTTATGGTTAACACGGATATTACTAAGACAAGAATCATCAAGCGACATTTGTTGTTTAATCCTAGATGGATATAAACCCGTGCAATGGAACCTCCACCATATCAACACAATCCATGGTTCCATTGCCCACCACTTAGTCATATTCATAGTTATGAAAGTAGTGGTTTTGATTTTTGTGCAATAGTGATAACCATAATACTTTGCAAGTAATTTGATAAAAATACTCAAATGACATGAGCAAGTGATGAACTTGCCTAAACTCTGCAAAGTTTTGCAGTTGGAAGGTGTGGACTGACCCTTGTCCTCTGTCTCTGAAAATAGCATCATTGTCCGATAAGGGCAATGGTTAAAGAAGCAATTATGCATGATTCCAATTTTAGGGTTTGTTCCCCCCTTCCGATGTTGTTATTATTTCATGTAAGAGGTTGATACTAAGAATAATTTGGGGATACTTGATTTAAAGTAAAATACAACCTTGAAATGTTGTCAAGGTGTTTTTAAAGTCCAATTGCATTGATGGACTTATTTTCATTACTGAAAATAATATGTGTGATTTAAATCATTATTTAAATCCTTAAAATAGGACTTATTCTTAATTGTCTTCAAAAATTCTCTTTGATATTTTACTTAAATAGAGAATTTTATGCTGATCCTTTTTCATATTTTTAAGTTATTTTTAAGAGCTTTTAATAATTTTCTATTGCATTTCAAAGTTTCATGTTTTTATTGAATTATGAAAAGTCCTTTTTGCCCCTGGGCCCACCTGTCAGGGTGGCCCAGCGGGTTAACCCTAACCCGAGCCGCTCGTCCGGCTCGGTCGGACGCACCCGTCCCCTTCCTCTCGTGCACGCGCTAACCCTAACCCCTCTGAGCTCTGGCGACACCCGCGTCGCCGCCGCCTTCGCCGATTTTCTCCGGCCAACTCCGGCCATCGCCGGCGGTGAGATGGGTATCAATCGAACCGCCGTTCGACGGCGCTTCGATTGATCCGCGTCGATCTGCATTTCCTCGCCGCCGCCGTTCTTCCCCAACACCCCTGTGACATGGCCGTGGGCGAATCGCCGCGATCTCGTCGTTGCCGACGAGTCTGGCGCCGTGGCGTGGCCGTGTGCCCCGCCGTGGTTGCGATAAAGTCCCTGCGCCCCGACGACTACCTGGATTGGCCATGGCCTGGCGCCGTCGTTCGCCCGACGTGTGCCGCCGTGCCGCCATGGCCGTGCTTTCCTCCGTTATGCCTGTAAGTGCTCCCCTCCTTCTTCTTCCTCTAGTCCTTCTCCTAGCTGAGCTACGGCTGCTGCCTACATGCGCCATGGCTCCTAGCTAATGTGCTTGCTCTACAGCTATGCGTATGCTGCTTACTGTGCTGTTACTACCATGCTTCTGTGCTTCCTAGCTATTTCTGTTCATGATAATCTATGACTATGGCTCTCCTGTGATTGCTCATGAGCATCCAGTGATGCTCATGGCCTACTGGCTTGCTCCTATTATTTTTTTACTGTCACTGGGACCTATTGTGTGTGCTTAATCCTGTCCCTGGCTTGATTGTTGTAGTTAATCCTTGCATATTTGCAAGTGCCAGTGCCTCTGGGCTAGTTCATTGTGTTCAGATTTATGATTATGCTCAATTGAGCATTACTGTTGGCTTATCAGTGTGATTCAGTGATGATTTGATATGTGCCTTGCTTGTGTATTATGATCCAGTGGTTCATCAAGCCTTTGATGTGCTTCTGGATACAATCATAAAGTCATTAATTCAGTTATCTATTTATTCAGTTATGACTTGGTTGGATTTCTTCAGTAGCTGGCTAATTACTGATAATATGCTTGGCTATAGCCATCTGTAACCAGTGCTAGCAAGCTCAGATGATCATATGATCATGAGTTGCTTGTGAGAGATGTTGTTTCCTGTCTGTGCCTCACTGTTGCCCTCTGTGTGATGTGTGTGCATCACACAAGCTTGGCCTGATGTGTGATGGTGCTTGCTCAAGCATCAGTTGATGCTTGCAATGATCCTTTAGATCATCTGCAAGGCTCTGGTGCTTTGATTACTTGTGTAGTTCATTTATCTGTATTAGCTTGCTTTATTAAATGGATAAATGATGTGAACTGCCTTGCAATGATGATCATATTAATTAAATTAGCTAGGGCTAGTTGGATGACAACCACTGGTTGGTACCCTAGCCCTCTACTGAACCCTACTGGGTGATGATGTGGTGGCTTAAGGTTTTGGTTATGGGTTGAGGTGGCCCTGGCAGCTCTTTGATGCTGTCATGGGTAGCTCCCCCTCTCTGTGGCTTGTTGTGGCTTGGTGGATACATCTCTGGGCAATCCCTGTTGGATTTCCAGTGCTCTTTGCTGTTGACAACTAGAATAGGCACAAGTGCCTATCTGTCTGATGGTTAGCAAACCATGTAGTGCTAGGTGAGTTGGGTAGGCTAGCTGTGAATCTTTTCCTTGCTGGATGCTTTGGTTTACCTCAGTGTTAATACAGTGGGTTTGACCATTTCTTCCCTGGGATGATTTCTTCTGGCTTAATTCCCTTTTTGCCAGCATCAAATGGTTTGATCACCAAATGATGATGCACACAGGGTAACCACACCCTCTGGCTTGTGTATATGTTATGCACATGCTGATTTATGAGCAAAACAGAGTTTTGCTCAGGTTGATCTTGTTTATACCTCACTCCAGCTCCTAGATGATTTGTTGATGTAGAGGTTTTGCTTCTGTGATGATCTTGTGGTTGGTTTACTTGCCCTGCTCCTCCTGGTGATCTTGTGGGGCTTGATTCAGTGCTGTGGTGAGTTAGCAGATTGAACAGCAGTGGCTGTTCTTGTGTTCTTGTGTTCTTGTGTTCTTACCAGTGAAGCCTGTCGATGGATATGGTTTAGGGTTTGCTTCTGAAAAGCTTATATGTGGTGCTCCCTTGCTCTCCCTGGTCGACAGCTCTTGCTTGTCACTTTGGTGACTCACTGTGTGTGTGTGCTGCATGCACACAGCCCTGTGAGCAGGCTGTGTGTGTGTGTAGACATGTGCTGTGCACCTGGACCTGGAACTTGACTATGGCATGGATCAGCTCGGCCACTTTGGTCCTATCTGCTCATTTCATATTTTCATTTGATTTCTAACCTGCCAAGTGGCTATGCCACTTGGCATAACTTCTTTTTGTTGTGATTTTGTGCAGGGATCAACAATTGATCAAAATTGACATGGAGGTCATCAAATCCAAGATCAAGTGAAGATGATCTTGTATTATTTAGACTAGGATACATCCTTGTACTTTTCTTTTTATTTTCTTTTATTTTTCAATTACACCAATTCTTGTAATGTGTTGTAATATTCATTTATTTCCATTATGAATATTGTAAAGACAATGTATCTTGTGTGTTAATCAATAAAGCTCAAAGTTTCCCCTAATGAGCTTTACTTTATTATAATTGTTCATATTGTTTATTATTGATTATATACTTAATGAATTTCCTCACAATTGAATTATTTAGGTTAAGTATTTAATGTTTGAATTTGAAATTCAAATTCAACATTGGTTTGAATTCAACTATGTCACTTTATAAATAAGTCAATCATGCAAACTCTCCCCTCTCTTCTCCAAACCCTAAACTAGTTGAGTGAGATGCAAGTTTGTCGCACTCTCGAAACCCTAACCCTGTAAGGTGTCGAGAGAGAAACTTGTCCCCCTTCGATGCAGTTTTTGTTTAAAAGCGCGAAATTTCCCCAGAATTTACTATGCAATGCACATCCCTTTCTAAAATCTACCCCTCGATCGTCTCTAAACCTGGGACATTACAAGATGCTTCGAAACGATGAACTGTACAACGGTGCATACGAGGGGAGAACACTTTATTATCTTGATATTTTAGTGAGAGGGATCATCTTATAATGCTACCGTCGCGATCTAAGCAAAAATAAGATGCATAAAAGGATTAATCATCACATGCAGTTCATATGTGATATGATATGGCCCTTTTGTCTTTGCACCTTTGATATTCATCTCCAAAGCACGGACATGATCTCCATCATCTTCGGGCATGATCTCCATCATCGTCGGCGTAGCGTCAAGGTCAATGGCGCCGTCTTCAAGGTTGTTCACCTCATGTAGCAACTATTACAACTACTTTGAAATACTACTCAACATGAAATTTAAAGACAACCATAAGGCTCCTACCGGTTGCCACAATACAATAATGATCATCTCATACATATTCAGCATCACATTATGGCCATATCACATCACCAAACCCTGCAAAAACAAGTTAGACGTCTCTAATTTGGTTTGCATATTTTACGTGGTTTAGGGTTTTCGAGAGAGATCTAATCTACCTACGAACATGAACCACAACGGTTATACTAATGTTGTCAATAGAAGAGTAAATTGAATCTTCACTATAGTAGGAGATACAGACACCCGCAAAGCCTCTTATGCAATACAAGTTGCATGTCGAACGAGGAACAAGTCTCATGAGCGCGGTCATGT
The DNA here is from genome assembly GCF_019359855.2 of Lolium perenne. Taxonomy (NCBI): domain Eukaryota; kingdom Viridiplantae; phylum Streptophyta; class Magnoliopsida; order Poales; family Poaceae; genus Lolium; species Lolium perenne. Next base: position 273,175,817 of record NC_067246.2, on the reverse strand, counting down.
AAAGTTAGTCCGAGCCGCTTCATCCCACTATGCCACAAAGATGCAAAGTACTCAAACTAAAGACAACAAGAGCATCAACGCCCACAAAACCATTGTGTTCTACTCGTGCAACCATCTATGCATAGACCTGGCTCTGATACCACTGTAGGGATTTGTTGCATAGAAAACAAAAAATTTCCTACCGCGAGAACGCAATCCAGGCCAAGATGCAATCTAGAAGACGGGAGCAACGAGGGGATGATCGAGACTCACCCTTGAAGATTTCCAAAGCCTATAAGAGTAGGCTCTTATTGCTGTGGTAGACAATCACTTGCCGCTTGCAAAAGCGCGTAGAAGATCTTGATCACGGTGCCACGATCGGGCAGCACCTCCGTACTCGGTCACACGTTCGGTGTTGATGAAGACGATGTCCTTCTCCCCGTTCCAGCGGGCAGCGGAAGTAGTAGATCCTCCTCGGAATCCCGACAGCACGACGGCGTGGTGGCGGTGGCGGTGGAGATCTTCGACAGAGCTTCGCCTAAGCTATGTGGGAGAGAGAGGTAGGAGGAAACCGCTAGGGTTTGGGAGAGGGGGCGCCGGCTAGGGCAGCCATGAGGGGGGTGCGGCCATGGTGGCAAGGGTGTGGCCGGCCAGCCCCTCTCCTCCCCTCTTTATATAGGTGGAAGCCCCAAGGTTTAGGTCAAAGTGTCTGAATAAGACCCCGACAAAAACCTTCCATGTGACCAAACCTAGGGGGAGTGGGATGGTACGTCTCCAACGTATCTATAGTTTCTGATGTTCCATGCTTGTTTTATGACAATACCTACATGTTTTGTTCACACTTTATATCGTTTTTATGCGTTTTCCGGAACTAACCTATTGACGAGATGCCGAAGGGCCAGTTGCTATTTTCTGCTGTTTTTGGTTTTAGAAATCCTAGTAAGGAAATATTCTCGGAATCGGACGAAATCAACACCGAAGATCTTAAAATTCCCGGAAGCTTCCAGTGCACCGGAGAAAGGCTAGAGGGGAGCCAGGGGGCCCACCCCACAGGGCGGCGCGGCCCAGGGGGGCGCACCCCCCTAGTGTGTGGGTCCCCCGTGGCCCCTCCGACTCCGCCTCTTCGCCTATTTAGTCGTCCCTGACCTAAATCCTCGACTCAGTTCGACGAAACCAGAGATAACCTTCCAGAGCCGCCGCCATCGCGAAACTCCAATTCGGGGGACAGAAGTCTCTGTTCTGGCACCCTGCCGGGACGGGGAATTGCCCCCGGAGTAATCTCCACCGCCGTCTCCACCGCCATCTTCACCGCCATCGCTGTCTCCATGATGAGGAGGGAGTAATTCACCCCCGGGGCTGAGGGCTCCGCTGTAGCTATGTGGTTCATCTCTCTCTCTTTGTGATCTAGTTGAATATCATCTATGTGCTACTCTAGTGATGTTATTAAAGTACTCTATTCCTCCTCCACGGTGTAATGGTGACAGTGTGTGCATCGTGTAGTACTTGGCGTAGGTTATGATTGTAATCTCTTGTAGATTATGAAGTTAATTATTGCTATGATAGTATTGATGTGATCTATGCCTCCTTCATAGTGTGATGGTGACAGTGTGCATGCTATGTTAGTACTTGGTGTAATTGCAAAGATCTATCATGCACTCTAAGGTTATTTAAACATGAATATCGAATATTGTGGAGCTTGTTAACTCCGGCATTGAGGGTTCGTGTAATCCTACACAATTAGTGGTGTTCATCATCCAACAACAGAGTGTAGAGTGGTTCTATTATGTGATCATTGTTGAGAGTGTCCACTAGTGAAAGCAGGATCCCTGGGCCTTGCTTCCAAGCATCGAATCTCCGTTTGTTTACTGTTTTGTTGCATGTTTACTCGCTGCCATATTTTATTCAGATTGCTATTACCACTCATATACATCCATACTACTTGTATTTCACTATCTCTTCGCCGAACTAGTGCACCTATACATCTGACAAGTGTATTTGGTGTGTTGGGGACACAAGAGACTTCTTGCTTTGTGATTGCAGGGTTGCTTGAGAGGGATATCTTTGACCTCTTCCTCCCTGAGTTCGATAAACCTTGGGTGATCCACTTAAGGGAAACTTGCTGCTGTTCTACAAACCTCAGCTCTTGGAGGCCCAACACTGTCTACAAGAATAGAAGCACCCGTAGACATCAAGCACTTTTCTGGCGCCGTTGCCGGGGAGGAAAGGTAAAAGGTACTCACACTCCGGATCTCGGCTGCTAAGCTATTTTTCGGTGCCGTTGTAAGTACTCGAAGCTATTTCCTTTAGATCCTGCAATTGCATCTTTTTGTTTCTTGTTTTACACTAGTAAGGCATAATGGAAAACAACTATGAGCTTTTTAATTTATTTCCTAAGTTAAGACATGAATTGTGTGATGCGAAAATTAAAGAACCTATGGAACCTCATTTGCATGCTAGTAGCAATGTTATTAGTATGAATGCAATCACTACTAATGCTATGGAGAAGTCTAAGCTTGGGGAAGCTAGTTTTTATGATCTTTTTAGCCTCCCATCTTTAGGGGAGAAAATTTGTTCTGATAATGCTTTATCTCCCATATGCGTTAACTCTAATGATGCTTGTGATATTTTAAATCCACCTACTGCAAGTACTGCTTTCGAGATACCCACGAAAATTATTGAACGTGTTATTGATAACCGCTATGAAGGGGATGGAACTGTCCATCCTGGAGATCATTTACTATTTTTGCATGAATTATGCGGGTTATTCAAGTGTGCAGGTATCTCTATGGATGAAGTGGGGAAGAAGCTATTCTCTATTTCGTTGTCTGGTAAAGCGGCGCATTGGTATAAATTGCTGAAGAATAGTCATTCTCTTGGTTGGGAGGAAATTGTACCTCTCTTTTATTCTAAATTTTATCCTCCTCATGAAGTGCATATTGATAGGAATTACATTTATAACTTTTATCCTCGTGATGGAGAGAGTATTTCTCAAGCATGGGGGAGATTGAAGTCACTAATGCTCAAATGTCCCATTCATGAGCTCCCCCGTAATGTTATTGTTAACAATTTTTATGCGAGGCTTTCAGGACAACACAAGGACTATCTGGATGCCTGTTCGGAGGGATCTTTCACAAGCAAGGAGGTTGAAGCTAGGTGGGATCTTCTTGATCGGATTGAGGAGAACGCTGAAGGATGAGAGAACAACAAAGGTGAAGAGTCAGGTATAAATTATGATTATGAATGCATTGAAGCTTTTTTGGATACTGATGAATTTCGAAATATGAGTGCTACTTATGGTCTTGACTCTCAAGTTGCTGCAAATCTTTATAAAGCCTTTGCTTCTCATTTTGAATTGCCTAAGAAGAATTTTGATAAGTATCGTGAACCTTTTAAAGAGGCTTGCATGAAGAATGAAATTGTTGTTAATGATTGCAATAAGCATGCTCAAACTCCTAAGAATGATATTTCCTATAAGCATTTTAATTTTTGTGGAATGCATAGACCTTTGTGGAATTAATCAAATCAAAGATGAATATTGTATCCATCATATTAATGAAAAAACTAGAAAGTGGTTTAGGGCTCTAGATGATCTTGGTAAAAAAGTTTGTGCCCTCTATCCTTTTATTTGTGAACTTTGCCATGGAGTGGGTCATTTTAATTTTCAATGCTCCTCCAATGATAATTTGAACCCCATGAGTGCTACAAATTTGTATTGTGATGATGAAATTACTCCTAATCAGCATGATGAACTTACTTTATTTTTGTGGTGTGAAGAGCTCTCAAGAAAAATCTCTTTGTTACATATGAGTGATCTTGATATTGATGACGTCCTGCATGGGTGTTTTTCTTATTGCATTGATAATAGCCATACAAATACTTACATACAAAATATTTTAGAAGATGACACCTTGCCAAAATATGATAGGACCGCTGTGTGTTTTGAACTAATTAATGAAAAGGAGGAATCCTCCCAAGTTTCTTCTATTGTTTCTGGAAGTAAATCAGGTTATGCGGACAAGCCACCCTTCAAGCCTCTTCCTCCTAAAGAAGGGAACGAGAAGAAGGAAGAGAAGAAGAAGAAGAAGAAGAAGAAGAAGTGAACGAAGAAGAAGAAGGAGAATAAAGAGAAAGAGGTAACGACATATCCCCGCGTGAATGAGATAACGCTAGGTAACCGTAAGTATGTTGCTCCTAATGATTATTATGATAATGAATCTGAATACGATGATCTTCATATACCCTTTACATACATTAGTGATCATGATTTGAAAGAGCACACTACTTTTGATATTGCAAATCTCTGGGAAACTAATTCTGAAAATGATGATGTTAATAATTGCCATAGTATCAGTACTATCCATGCTTCCTCCCATAATGATATAGAAAGCTCTAAGCTTGGGGAAGAGGTGTTTGAAAATCCTTTTGCTACTGATCATTATGTGTTTGATACATTTTCTTCTAATAACAATGATGGTATGGTCACAGATAAACTGACTGTGAAAGATAACTATTCTATTTCTTATGATGACACTGTGCCTCCGATCTTTGATGATTATTATAAAGAATGCTATGATATAGGTTATAACTATCCTTATGAAACTTGTCATAGTTATGATTGGATTGCCAAAAACAATTCCCTTAATATGCAACTTGTTTACCATGTTCAAATTCTTGATAATAATCTTGCTCCAATTACTATTAATGAGAAGAATTCTTCTTGTGCCAAAATTAATGATACTTCTATGCATATGAACCATGATAAGAATGTTTTAAGTGAAGGGTATATTGTGGATTTCATCAATGATGCTACTGAAAGTTATTATGAGAGAGGGAGACATGGTTATATGCATCTTAATAATATTAAGTTTCCCCTCTTTATGTTGAGAATCTTGAAGTTACTCGTGTTTTATCCTCTCATGCTTGTCACTTTGTTCTTCATGAATTCATTTGTGTACAAGATTCCTCTGCATAGGAAGCATGTTAGGCTTAAATTTGTTTTGAATTTGCCTCTTGATGCTCTCTTTTGCTTCAAATACTATTTCTTGCGAGTGCATCATTAAAACTGTTGAGCCCATCTTAATGGCTATAAAGAAAGAACTTCTTGGGAGATAACCCATGTGTTTATTTTGCTACAGTACCTTTGTTTTATATTTGTGTCTTGGAAGTTGTTACTACTGTAGCAACCTCTCCTTATCTTAGTTTTGTTGCATTGTTGTGCCAAGTAAAGTCTTTGATAGTAAGGTTCATACTAGATTTGGATTACTGCGCAGAAACAGATTTCTTGCTGTCACGAATTTGGGCCTAATTATCTGTAGGTAACTCAGAAAATTATGCCAATTTTTGTGAGTGATCCTCAGATATGTACGCAACTTTCATTCAATTTGAGCATTTTCATTTGAGCAAGTCTGGTGCCTCAATAAAATTCATCTTTACAGACTGTTCTGTTTTGACAGATTCTGCCTTTTATTTCGCATTGCCTCTTTTGCTATATGGGATGGATTTCTTTGTTACATTAACTTCCAGTAGCTTTGTGCAATGTCCAGAAGTGTAAAGAATGATTGTGTCACCTCTGAACATGTGAATTTTTGATTATGCACTAACCCTCTAATGAGTTGTTTTGAGTTTGGTGTGGAGGAAGTTTTCAAGGGTCAAGAGAGGAGGATGATATACTACGATCAAGAAGAGTGAAAAGTCTAAGCTTGGGGATGCCCCAGTGGTTCATCCCTGCATATTTCAAGGAGACTCAAGCATCTAAGCTTTGGGATGCCCAAGGCATCCCCTTCTTCATCGACAAATTATCAGTTTCCTTCTCTTGAAACTATATTTTTATTCGGTCACATCATATGTACTTTATTTGGAGCGTATGTATGTTTTTGTTTTTGTTTTTAGTTTGAATAAATGCTTGTGTGGGAGAGAGACACGCTCCGCTGGTTCGTATGAACACATGTGTTCTTAGCTTTTAATGTTCATGGCGAAGGTTGAAACTGCTTCGTTAATTGTTATATGGTTGGAAACAGAAAATGCTACATGTAGTAATTGGTATGATGTCTTGAATAATGTGACACTTGGCAATTGTTGTGCTCATGATACTTTGCACCTATTAGTGAAGAAATACATAGAGCTTGCTAAAATTTGGTTTGCATGATTGGTCTCTCTAAGGTCTAGATATTTTCTAGTGAGGGTTTGAACAACAAGAAAGACAGTGTAGAGTCTTATAATGCTTGCAATATGTTTTATGTGAGTTTTGCTGTACTATGTTCATACTTGAGTTTGCTTCAAATAGCTTTGCTAGCCTAAGCCTTGTATTGAGATGGAATACTTCTCGTGCATCCAAATCCTTGAGCCAAACACTATGCCACTTGTGTCCACCATATATACCTACCTATTACATGGTATTTCTCCGCCATTCCAAAGTAAATTGCTTGAGTGCTACCTTTAAAATTTCTATCCTTTATCTTTGCAATATATAGCTCATGGGACAAATAGCCTAAAAACTATTGTGGTATTGAATATGTACTTATGCACTTTATCTCTTATTAAGTTGCGTGTTGAGCGATAACCATGTTCCTGGGGACGCCATCAACACTTTGTTGAATATCATGTGAGTTGATATGCATGTCCGTCTTGTCTGAAGTAAGGGCGATTTACCACTAGTTGAATGGTTAGAGCATGCATACTGTTAGAGAAGAACATTGGGCCGCTAACTAAAGCCATGAATCATGGTGGAAGTTTCAGTTTTGGACAAATATCCTCAATCTCATATGAGAACATTAATTGTTGCTAAATGCTTATGCATTAAAGAGGAGTCCATTATCTGTTGTCTATGTTGTCCCGGTATGGATGTCTAAGTTGAGAATAATCAAAAGCGAGAAATCAATGCGAGCTTTCTCCTTAGACCTTTGTACAGGCGGCATGGAGGTACCCATTTGTGACACTTGGTTAAAACATATGTATTGCGATGATAATCCAGGTAATCCGAGCTAATTAGGACAAGGTGCGGGCACTATTGGTATACTATGCATGAGGCTTGCAACTTGTAGGATATAATTTACATGATACATATGCTTTATTACTACCGTTGACAAAATTGTTTCTTGCTTTCAAAACCAAAGCTCTAGCACAAATATAGCAATCAATGCTTCCCTCTGCGAAGGGCCATTCTTCTACTTTTATGTTGAGTCAGTTTACCCATTTCCCTCTATCTTGGAAGCAAACATTTGTGTTAACTGTGCATTGATTCTTACATACTTGCTTATTGCACTTGTTATATTGCTTTGCATTGACAACTATCCATGAGATATACATGTTACAAGTTGAAAGCAACCGCTGAAACTTAATCTTCCATTGTGTTGCTTCAATGCCTTTACTTTAAATTTATTGCTTTATGAGTTAACTCTTATGCAAGACTTATTGATGCTTGTCTTGAAAGTACTATTCATGAAAAGTATTTGCTATATGATTCAATTGTTTACTCATTGCATTTACATTGCTTCGAATCGCTGCATTCATCTCATATGCTTTACAATAGTATGATTAAGATTATGTTGGTAGCATGTCACTTCAGAAATTATCTTTTTATCGTTTACCTACTCGAGGACGAGTAGGAACTAAGCTTGGGGATGCTGATACGTCTCCAACGTATCTATAATTTCTGATGTTCCATCCTTGTTTTATGACAATACCTACATGTTTTGTTCACACTTTATATCATTTTTATGCGTTTTCCGGAACTAACCTATTGACGAGATGCCGAAGGGCCAGTTGATGTTTTCTGCTGTTTTTGGTTTCAGAAATCCTAGTAAGGAAATATTCTCGAAATTGGACGAAATCAACACCGAAGATCTTAAAATTCTCGGAAGCTTCCAGAGCACCGGAGAAAGGCCAGAGGGGAGCCAGGGGGGCCCCACCCCACAGGGCGGCGCGGCCCGGGGGGGCGCGCCCCCCTAGTGTGTGGGTCCCCCGTGGCCCCTCCGACTCCGCCTCTTCGCCTATTTAGTCATCCCTGACCTAAATCCTCGACCCAGTTCGACGAAACCAGAGAAAACCTTCCAGAGCCGCCGCCATCGCGAAACTCCAATTCGGGGGACAGAAGTCTCTGTTCCGGCACCCTGCCGGGACGGGGAATTGCCCCCGGAGTCATCTCCACCGCCGTCTCCACCGCCATCTTCACCGCCATCGCTGTCTCCATGATGAGGAGGGAGTAATTCACCCCCGAGGCTGAGGGCTCCGCTGTAGCTATGTGGTTCATCTCTCTCTCTTTGTGATCTAGTTGAATATCATCTATGTGCTACTCTAGTGATGTTATTAAAGTACTCTATTCCTCCTCCACGGTGTAATGGTGACAGTGTGTGCATCGTGTAGTACTTGGCATAGGTTATGATTGTAATCTCTTGTAGATTATGAAGTTAATTATTGCTATGATAGTATTGATGTGATCTATGCCTCCTTCATAGTGTGATGGTGACAGTGTGCATGCTATGTTAGTACTTGGTGTAATTGCAAAGATCTATCATGCACTCTAAGGTTATTTAAACATGAATATCGAATATTGTGGAGCTTGTTAACTCCGGCATTGAGGGTTCGTGTAATCCTACACAATTAGTGGTGTTCATCATCCAACAACAGAGTGTTGAGTGGTTCTATTATGTGATCATTGTTGAGAGTGTCCAGTAGTGAAAGCAGGATCCCTGGGCCTTGCTTCCAAGCATCGAATCTCCGTTTGTTTACTGTTTTGTTGCATGTTTACTCGCTGCCATATTTTATTCAGATTGCTATTACCACTCATATACATCCATACTACTTGTATTTCACTATCTCTTCGCCGAACTAGTGCACCTATACATCTGACAAGTGTATTTGGTGTGTTGGGGACACAAGAGACTTCTTGCTTTGTGATTGCAGGGTTGCTTGAGAGGGATATCTTTGACCTCTTCCTCCCTGAGTTCGATAAACCTTGGGTGATCCACTTAAGGGAAACTTGCTGCTGTTCTACAAACCTCTGCTCTTGGAGGCCCAACACTGTCTACAAGAATAGAAGCACCCGTAGACATCAAGCACTTTTCTGGCGCCGTTGCCGGGGAGGAAAGGTAAAAGGTACTCACACTCCGGATCTCGGCTGCTAAGCTATTTTCCGGTGCCGTTGTAAGTACTCGAAGTTATTTCCTTTAGATCCTGCAATTGCATCTTTTTGTTTCTTGTTTTACACTAGTAAGGCATAATGGAAAACAACTATGAGCTTTTTAATTTATTTCCTAAGTTAAGACATGAATTGTGTGATGCGAAAATTAAAGAACCTATGGAACCTCATTTGCATGCTAGTAGCAATGTTATTAGTATGAACGCAATCACTACTAATGCTATGGAGAAGTCTAAGCTTGGGGAAGCTAGTTTTTATGATCTTTTTAGCTTCCCATCTTTAGGGGAGAAAATTTGTTCTGATAATGTTTTATCTCCCATATGCGTTAACTCTAATGATGCTTGTGATATTTTAAATTCACCTACTGCAAGTACTGCTTTCGAGATACCCATGAAAATTATTGAACGTGTTATTGATAACCGCTATGAAGGGGATGGAACTGTCCATCCTGGAGATCATTTACTGTTTTTGCATGAATTATGCGGGTTATTCAAGTGTGCAGGTATCTCTATGGATGAAGTGAGGAAGAAGCTATTCTCTATTTCGTTGTCTGGTAAAGCGGCGCATTGGTATAAATTGCTGAAGAATAGTCATTCTCTTGGTTGGGAGGAAATTGTACCTCTCTTTTATTCTAAATTTTATCCTCCTCATGAAGTGCATATTGATAGGAATTACATTTATAACTTTTATCCTCGTGATGGAGAGAGTATTTCTCAAGCATGGGGGAGATTGAAGTCACTAATGCTCAAATGTCCCATTCATGAGCTCCCCCGTAATGTTATTGTTAACAATTTTTATGCGAGGCTTTCAGGACAACACAAGGACTATCTGGATGCCTGTTCGCCGAACTAGTGCACCTATACATCTGACAAGTGTATTTGGTGTGTTGGGAACACAAGAGACTTCTTGCTTTGTGATTGCAGGGTTGCTTGAGAGGGATATCTTTGACCTCTTCCTCCCTGAGTTCGATAAACCTTGGGTGATCCACTTAAGGGAAACTTGCTGCTGTTCTACAAACCTCTGCTCTTGGAGGCCCAACATTGTCTACAAGAATAGAAGCACTCGTAGACATCATGGGACTCCCCCTTTTTCTTGGTGGGGTGGCCGGCCACCATGGTGGGGAGTCCACTTGGGACTCCTCCTCCCTTAGGCTGGCCGGCCAAGGTGGGTGGAGTTCCTCTGGGACTCCACCTTCCATGCCGATTTCTTCCGTACTCTTCTAGAACCTTCTAGAACCTTCCTGGAAAAATACCGGATCATTTTCAAACCTAGAAAATGACTTCCTATATATGAATCTTATTCTCCGGACCATTCCAGAACTCCTCGTGATGTCCTGGATCCCATCCGAGACTCCGAATAAAGCTTCGAACTCCATTCCATATTCCATATCTACTTAAACGACATCAAACCTTAAGTGTGTCACCCTACGGTTCGCGAACTATGTAGACATGGTTGAGACTTCTCTCCGACCAATAACAAATAGCGGGATCTGGTGATCCATAATGGCTCCCACATATTCAACGATGACTTAGTGATCGAATGAACCATTCACATACGATACCAATTCCCTTTGTCACGCGATATTTTACTTGTCCGAGGTTTGATCATCGGTATCACTCTATACCTTGTTCAACCTCGTCTCCTGACAAGTACTCTTTACTCGTACCGTGGTATGTGGTCTCTTATGAACTTATTCATATGCTTGCAAGACATTAGACGACATTCCACCGAGAGGGCCCAGAGTATATCTATCCGTCATCGGGATGGACAAATCCCACTGTTGATCCATATGCCTCAACTCATACTTTCTGGATACTTAATCCCACCTTTATAACCACTCATTTACGCAGTGGCGTTTGATGTAATCAAAGTACCTTTCCGGTATAAGTGATTTACATGATCTCATGGTCGAAAGGACTAGGTAACTATGTATCGAAAGCTTATAGCAAATAACTTAATGACGTGATCTTATGCTACGCTTAATTGGGTGTGTCCATTACATCATTCATATAATGACATAACCTTGTTATTAATAACATCCAATGTTCATGATCACGAAACTATGATCATCTATTAATCAACAAGCTAGTTATACAAGAGGCTTACTAGGGACTCCTTGTTGTTCACATAACACACATGTATCAATGTTTCGGTTAATACAATTATAGCATGGTATGTAAACATTATCATAAACACAAAGATATATAATAACCATTTATTATTGCCTCTTGGGCATATCTCCAACACCATCATCCCTGGGGCCTTTGGAAACGCATATTTTACCTCCGCCGCAACTACTCGAAGAACACCATCTACAATGTAGGTGGTGTTTGCATATGTGTCCGGCCAGAAGCCAGATACTTTGATGTGAAATTCGCTGACTCCGTCCAAGGCTGGCTTAAGAAGTGGCTCTACATCAACGATGAATCTTCAACTGCCCAAAATTATAGCCTGCTCCCTTTGATGCTTCTGAAGATATCCAAAGGTGCAAATCTTGGGATACAGAAGCTACAGCCGAAGAAAAGGCGGCCACTGACGTGCTGATTGCTCGCATCCAAGAGCTCCAAAACACCGAAGGGGCAGAACTGTCGGGTGTGTAAATCATTGCACACGTTCTGCGCATTCGAGTGTAGCCTCTTTAGGCTCGCAAAAATCCTTTTTGGATGTTCTCAGGTGCTTAAGACGCTGATAGAGTTTCCGCCAATCTTCCCTTGAAAGATTTGGAAAAGCTTGTCCGCCGCTTCACCTCTCTGAGCAAGAATGATGAAGTCCCTTCTTCCTGCCGCGTGGAACCTTTCAGTGGTGACACGCACTTCCCGATGTAAGTACTTTCCTTTGAGTTTTACACCTATTTTTTGACTGCTCTCTCGTTCTTTTTGATAATTTCGTCTTACTCTCTCGTTCTTTTTTGTTATAGGATCACCAGACTCTTTCCTCCCTTCCTCCGCTACCTGAAGGGGGAGTTGTAGATGAGCGAGCCATAGTTAATGACGACTCGCAAGAAACTTCTGTTCCTGAGAGCGAACCCGCAGAATCTGAGAAAAGTGCAAGTTCCTCTAACCAAGGTTCGGAGTCGGTACAAGCTTCTAACTCCGCTTATTCAGTCTCTCCTCCTCCTGCCGCTTCTCCAGACAAGCGCAAGAGGAAGAAAAATATTGAGGAAGAAGATTTCGGCGCGTCCAAGCTTTCTACACCAGCTGCCGAAGAATCCTCTCCCGAAGAACAAGACATCTTCGACCCCTACGCTGCTACTGGTGCTGCCAGCTCGTAAGTTGGTTCCTCTTTGCTTTTTACTATCTTTTTCTTTTGCTTTCCACATATTTATATTGCTACTATATTGACAGGGATGACGAAGAAGAGCTGGAACTCGAAACTCATGGGCCAGCCAACACGAGCACCTCCCAAAGATTGGTCCTTTCCGAAGATCGCCATATCGCGCCAGAAACTTTGCCTCCAATGCATATTGATCCAGAAGCATCGAGTCCTACACCCATCCCCCGGGCACCGAAGAAAAAGAGGGCCATGACGAATGCTGCTGGCAAGCAAGAGATTGCCATCGGGAGTCTGTTAACTCCTCTCCTTGACGATGTAAGTTACTTTTCTATGTTTGTCGCCCTATTTTTGTTTACTCGAATAATTTCCAACTTGGTGCTGCTCAATCTTTGCATGTCGACTATTTTGCATCCCTTCATGAAGGAGATGGTTAACGTGGGTCCCGTTTTATTGGACTTCGCAACGAGGCTGAATATCTTAGAGGTAATTTTTCCTGCACCCAATGCTTTAGATGTTTCTATCTTGTTTCAAGCCTTCATTTGTTTTTCCTTTTCAGATGCACTGCGAGTCGCTGAAGAACGCGCCAACGACTTGGAGGAGAAGCTTAAGGCTAGTGAAGAAGCTCGCCAAAAGGCTGAAAAAGATGCTGCTGGTGTCGAAGATCTTCGCCGAAGACTTCAAGCCGCTGAAAATGCGTTGAGCGATAGAGAGGCCAAACTCGTTCAGCATGATAATGACATAATTACGCGCCTCGAGACGCAATCCAGGAGATTTTTGAGTAATGTTATTTTTCCCTTTATCCTTTTACTTTCATTGCCAAGATAAAATTATTTTGACGCTGATGAAATCCTTCCTTTCTTCAGCAGGGAAAATGGGTGACCACTATACCAAGAACCAACAGTTGGATGAGGATCGTGTCTTGGACACTCTCGCCATTCTCGAGCTAAACTGCAACTTGGCACCCGAGTGACTGTCGTCTGCGCGGGATGCATTTAAGCGTATCTTTCCCCACTTCTTCCCGAAGACCGCACAACTCGAAATATTCGCCCAACTCATCCATCTCTTCCTTGCAAAAGATGATCCAGCCACGGCGCATGTCAGGCAAGCATGAAGATAGGAGTCGAAGGGATCGTCGCTCTCATGGCGGCCACTGGCCAAAAGGTCGACTGGGCGAAGGCTGCTGCTGTCAACGGCTTGAACAGCGAGAAGTGGAAAGCTCTGGTGAAGGATGTCAAGCTCTACAGGAAGAAACTTATCGCCTTCCTTGACCCAAAGTCTTCAGCCTCTACCAGCACTGCCCACATGGAGGTCAAGTAGATCAATTTGTACTCCTCTCTTTTTTTTCTCTTTTTTGTAGATGTTGTCGCCTTTTGCTGCTCCCGGCCATTTATGTAAGCTCCTTACGAGCCGTATTTTGTAAACACTCCTTTATGTAACGTACCATGACTATGAATGAAGAATGTGTCTTGCTGAATAATTGACATCGATAATTTTTTTTCCTTCCAGTTAATTTTGGACAACTATACTGGTGTTGGATGCTCCGACACCTTCCCTGCTACCTCGCATTCCGCGAGAATGCCTGACAATACTTCCGTGGATGTTTCGTCGTGTTCTGGCTCGGTTAGAAAGGAGTTGGCCGATTTGCGGCAACAACTTCAGTCGATGAAAAAGCAAACCATAACTGCTCTGGAGCAATCATGGAGGTCCTCGGATCGGGAATAGACAGCTCTTCATCAGGCAAAAGAATCCCTTGAGCTAAAGGAAATTACGACTGGTAACGCTGCTCAATCTGCTCAGCATGAGAATTATATTCTTGACCTCATGACTGATGCAAGTCAGGATATGGTTGGTATGTTACTTCTATCGTAGTTTTTTATCATTGTTCCTTCGTGTCTGTCCCTGTGCTATATTGTTTTTACTTTTGTTTCTAATAGGTGCGTTCCCGGATACCGTTGTCGAAGAACCGAGGGTGAATTTGCGGGTTGAGACTCTTCTTCGTCTTGCCAAAGATAATGATATTGACTTCTGGACAGACGAGACTCGTAACTTCGGATCCATTTCTTAGGATGCCATAACATTTGCTAGGCAGTGTCATGGAATGTAATGTGTCTTAGTGAATATCGATATATATGAATATGAGAAGGGTAACAGAGCTAATGTGCATCTTGTTCAGGGTGCTATAGCTGATGCACGACAAGCCCAACATCAGGGATGAATCTGGTCCACCTCTGCAACGAAAGGATGAGGACATGCAGAAAAATTGGCACTAGAGGTGAGAAACTCCAACAGCTTCACTAATAATTTACAGCCGTGTCTTCTTCTCATGGGGTTTACCATTGGCTCATCAGGATTTGAGATGTTATATTATTTTCTACCAGTAAATAATACTTTTATGGAATTACATCAGTATGACAAACAAAAACAGTTTTTTTCTTTTACCAGTTTGAATAGGTTCTTGACTGCTTGCTCACGGGTTTTCATAAACTTCGCCCAAGAGAAGCAAGGCAACATACAGCAGATTGTCCACAAGGTGAGAATATAACATGCAAATTTATGTTACCATATGTACAACTAAGTTTGTTAATTCCCCGCTTAATTTGTTTATAGAACTATGTTCATAATCAAGGCTACGTGTCAATGATCTCTTAGGAATTGATTTCTTTGCTTTAGAGAATAGGCTCAGATGCATGGAGTGTTCCCAGTTACGCTCTTCTAGATATTTGTGTCAATTTATCTTGCCATTGTGGAACACCAATGTTGGTATACCGACATAATGATTTAGATTACGCAAATGATAAACTGAAAATTAAAATCATTCTCCAACATTTCATTTCGAAGAAATGGCTCATATGTTTTCCCATAGAACACAATTTGTGTAGATTCTTACAGAAAGGGTGATCATGGATTATCAATTGGAGATTTTCAGAGTTGTAAAGAAATATGTAATAGCCTGTTTGAGCCTTTTATAGCATGAATTGTACTGCTTTTGGGATTTATAATTTTATAGCCTTTTTCTTTTAATATTTGTTACAATGTATTCTAACATGTACTTTAAACTTGTTAATAATAGGGATCAGCACAAAGGACTCTGAATATGGGCTTACTAACCAATCAATCATCCCTTTATGTAGTGCTCAACTTCTTGGACAAGCCGGCATCACAGTTTGCTGATTTATGGGATTCAAGTAGCCCGTTTGTGATTAGGCATGTATTTTAGAAGAAAAAATGTCAAGATATTTGTCTTAAGAATGGCATGCTATAGTCAAAATAAAACAAAATTTCCAAAATAAATCGCAGGGAGATTCCAGGAAGTCCTCGACGAAGCAATCGAGGTGATCAAATCCAGTCCAACACAACTATCTGATGCCCACCCTATTCGAACAAACAGTGCCACTCCTATGTACATGCTTGTCTGAACTAAGATCATAAATGGAAATGCATAACTTGGAGGCAACACGGCAGTTGAGGAGATCGTTGGTCTATGCATGAGAGGCTAAATTCTCTTACACTTTCACCATCTTACAAGTTATATTTCATTTCTATTTCCGTATTTTTCAGTTTTGTAGTATGCTTATTAGGCACTCATCAATCGATATTTTTTCGTGTATCTATTGATTAATGATCTTAGTACAATGCATTAGCTGATCTAATTGTATTGTTTTATCATGTTTTGCAGGTCGTATGCAGTTACCTTGCAAATTGCAAAGCATATTGCCGGTCGTCAAGGTTAGAATGAGAGTGATCAGATAATGCCGGGTTATCCCCTTAAATATATAGTGATTTCATTGGTCAAGAGATTCAACAATGTAATCGGCTTGCTATGAACACCTGAGTCCTTCAAATTTTCTCCTGGTAAATTATTTTAGTGTATTTTTGGGGGAAATTAATGTGCATGAATTAATATAGATTAGTTTTCAGTTGGGCTGATTTGATGTAGTTGTATTAACGGTACTCTATGTGTGGGTGTCTCCATGTTCTTTTATTAAATTAAGATGTGAGTATCATATGCACTATGGACTATCCCATTTTCAGAAGCAAAATTATATGAAAACCCTCCTGATGTCTTGTTTTACTTCATTGAAGTATACTTTGTGACTCTTTGACGAGTATTTGTTGATTACCTATCTGTTGATTGTTTTGTAGAAACCCATTGGTACTTTGCTAGGAAATTGTTGAAGTTTAGTTAGCCAAATTGTTTACTGGCTGTAGACACTCAACTTCCGAGGTATATATTTTTTTGCACATTGCGCCAAATGTTATAACTTAGAAGTGTGAAGGTTTGCTTCGTAAAGATTTTTTTATAGTATGGGGAATATTTTTCAGACCAATTCGACAAGATTTAATTGGGAGCTTGCGGTGGTCATTTTCATGGTGGTGGTACTGGTACCTCCTCTTTCAACCAAACTACCACTCTCGGACATGCACTTCTATTTACTGCATGTTTAACTCATTGGTTTCATAGTGTATTGTGTGTGTGTTTATGAAGGTCAAAGCTTGAAGATATCCATTCAAGTTAATTTGCGGCCAATGTGTTTTTGGTGCCGCCAGCTTACAATGATAATGGGAAATGAACTAAATGCTTTTGTTTGCTCTAATCATGTAGATGTGAAGATTATTGTAATTTTGAGATCCAATTTTTTTTTCTATGTTATATTCTCTTACAGGTATTCATAGTCACAATCAAATGTTGCAGGATCCTTCATAGGGATAAGGTGAAAATGAGGAACAGCGTTTTGGAGTATTATTCATACACATCAAGGTATAAGCATGATCATAAAGGGATTCTACCATAAATATGTTGCAATAAAGTGTGATATTTTGCGCTTATGCTTAATTTGTCTACTCTAGCGTGTCCTCAATTTTTTTATCACACCTTTAAAGCTTGACATCACAGGTTTTGGGTCCTGGCTCGGCCACTGCATACAACAAGACAACGCCACTGCATACAACAAGACAACACATCTGAAACAGCTATTCATTTGTAGTATACCGGTACATGTGCATTGAAACATATAACCATCAGAGACCACGGACACACCGAGGGACGACCCGGGCCCACACACCCCAGCTCTTTTTTTTTTTTTTTTTGAACACATCGCCCCAGCTTTTTTTTTAACACATCACCCCAGCTCTTTCACGCTTTTTAAACCCCACTGCGTCGATTCTTCAACCTCACCCATCTTCGCTTCCATTCAGCTCGCCCAGCTAGCTAGGGTTCCCAAGCTTCACTTGATCACACTCAATTCCAGTTTCGCTATTCACTAAATTCTCAACTAGCTCAGGGATCATGCACGGTGAAGGTTCCCGCGGCGTGCGTCGCCTGCCGTGAGGCGAGTTCGTGGCCGAGATCCGCGACTCGATCAGCCAAGGTCTCCGCGTGTGGCTGGGAACCTTCGACACCGCCGAGGAGGCCGCCGCAGTGTACGACCGCTCCGCCTACTCCATGCGCAACAGGAACGCCTTCCCCGACTTCCCCGACCAGGCGCACGGCGAGGTCCATGCGGCTGCAGCGTACGACCTCTCCGCCGACAACATGCACGGCAGGAACGCCGTCCTCGACTTCCCGGACCATGCGCACAGCAAGGTTGATGCCGCCGCGGCTTACGACCCCTCCGTCTGCAACATGCGCGGCAGGAACACCGTCCTCGTCTTCCCAGACCAGGCGCACGGAGAGGTCCATGCCGCTGGAGCGTACGACCCCTCCGTCTACAACATGCGCGGCAGGAACGCCGTCCTCGTCTTCCCAGACCAGGTGCACCGAGAGGTCCATGCCGCTGGAGCGTACGACCCCTCGGTCTACAACATGCGCCGCAGGAACACCGTCCTCGACTTCCCGGACCAGGCGCACGGCAAGGTTGATGCCGCTGCGGCTGACAACCCCTCCGTCTACAACATGCGCGGCAACAACGCCGTCGTCGATATCCCGGACCAGGCGAACGGCGAGGTCGATGCCGCTGCGGTGTACGACCCCTCCGTCTACAACATGCGCGGCAGGAACGCTGTCCTCAACTTCCCGGGCCAGGCGCACAGCGTGGTCGAGGCCGACGGCGCGTACGAGCGCTCCGACAACTCCATGCATGGCAGGAACCCCGCCCTCAGCTTCCCCTACAACATGCGTGGCAGGAACGCCGTCCACAGCTTCCCCTACAACATGAGCGGTCAGATGCTTATGGGAACAAGCACAAACCTGCAAGCAGTGCAAGGGTCATATCTGAATCGGCCGGCGCAGGCCCGGACGTCGACGTCGGTGTTGGCACCTGGGGCACTGGGGGCCGCTGGGGGCACCGTGAGGGGTGGCACGCCGGCCATGACACTGGCGGCCGCGGTCGCGGCGGACGAGGACTTCCAAGTCGACAGCGATGGAGATGTCTCCACCATGGGCAGAATCCTGCATTCATTTGTTCCAGGCGCTTGGGTGTCAGGAAGACAGGCCCAGAGCCTGCTGTTCTTGATCACCTGCCTCATCTTGACCTTAGATCTGACCGCCTTTTGTTACGGGCAGGCGGTAGGACCAATCTTTGGCCGCTACCCAGCGGCGTACTACGTCATGCTCACCGTCGTTCTCGCTTTGGCGGCCGTCGGGTTAGCGATCTCCTTCTTGCTGCCCTGCTCCGGGCGGTGCTCTCATCTCGCCAAGCCTCTCCTGCCATTCGCCTTCCTGTTGTTTCTCGTCGTCATTGTTGTGGGTGGTTTCACCATCTCGTTCAAGTCCAAGGTCTAGCTCGTCGGCTAAGCATACTGCACCGACATATGCATATGCTCAATATACTAGAGTGAAAAGGAAGAGTGGATGTATTAAGTGGTATATGTGGTGTTCTGTAATTAATAAAATTTGTTGTATGTAAATTGTCGTGTCCAACCTATGCATTCTTATTCCGGTACGGTCGTTCTGGCAATGAATGTATACGTGTGTTGCTATCTTAGCTACTAGATCGGTAACGACTCCACGCACCCCCGGTCCCCTCACCACGCTCCTGTCTCAGCTTGGTATTCGATCAGTTTGTGGATATATACAACATGAGAAGAGCTTAGGAATGTCTCTCTTTTTCATCCGGGAGACTTTGAAGAATATTTGGAAGGATTTAAGGACATGCATTATTGGTTATCAGTTTAAGAATTAATTACCTCATTGCAAATTTGCAACAACAAAAAAACGTCCCATGCAAGTAACACATTTGTTTTAGGGGTCATTGCCACCCGACCATAGCTTTTTGTTTTCCTTCAGTTGTTGTGTTGTTGTGGCGGTTATTTTGTCTCCGATCCCTCAAAGGCTCAAAGTCGTTTTCTTATTCGTCTGAGGGAATCTGGTAGCCCTGATCTAGCTAAGACTTTAAGTTCCATTGTATTTCATTCTGATCTAGTTATGAGGAAATGTTTTCTTTGTTTCTTGTTTTAATTGTGCATGCTATGAATGGAGGAAATTATACAAGTGTGAATGTAACTAAGAATGCACTCTGTAATAAATGAAAAAAAAAATCTATGTAAACAGTCTTATTCCATGTATCTAACGTACTTGTTTGATGATCACCTAGCTTGCTAGTTTCTTGGGAAGTGGGGCCGACACTCGACCATGCGATTTTGTTCAACTTTTCAGCGGGATGGAACCGACGCGCTTGCAGTTGTCTCAACCTCGTGCTGATGAGTGGAGATGGATAATCTCAACTTAATTGCTAGCTATCCACTTTTCATGTTTGCGAATTTAATTTTTAGAACTAAAGCACCCGCGTTATTTGTTACTAGTATAAACTGAGAATTAATTAACATTTGTTGTCCCCTAACTGGCATACCAGTACGTTTATTATATGCATGCAGGAACAGGAAGGGCTATGTTCCTCATATCGAGAAAAATGCAGGAACAGGAAGTACTACATCCCACCTACCGATCGCCGGTACAAGATAGTGTATCATCCCGGAACTACCTTTCTCTCTTGATGACGCATCTCCTGTAATTGGATTAGTACTATTGTTTTCTTTTCTCTCCATCTCTCCCACACTATTTTTATGGCGCAAGTTTTGGGCGAAATCCAACAGTTGTTAGTGTTGGCACTATGTTGGGCGTGGTGGAGCAGGTGGATGTCATGCGGCTGCCACGGAAGTTTGAAGTGTTGAGCGTGTTGATGTCGTCGACGTCATGTTGGCGCAACACAAATTAGGATTGAGGGAGTATGGTTTTCGTTTGGCGCAACACTTTCTTCTTCGCTTTTTTTGCTTTCGTGTTTTTTTCTTTTTAAAATTCCCAGATGCCGAAACACCTCCTATTTTATAGTTAGTTTGGATGGTCGTACATTCTTGTTTTCTCTCCTTTTTTTCTCCATCTCATCGTTCATCATAGTGGTGGTCTGGTGGAACATCCGATTTTTTCAGTGGTTGTGCCCAACCCAGCTTATGGTTGAAGAAAAAACCCTAGTCCCTTAGCCGCTCCCGCGGGCGGCCTGGGGCTCCCGGCGGCGCCCCCCTCGTCCACCTCGTCCCCTTCCCCTCCTCTTCGCCGCTGCCTCAACGCGTCGACGTGCGAAGCCCGTGCGGTGGCGGTAGCGCGGGTCGACGCGGCCGGTGAGGGTGTCGTGCTGGGCGTGGGGCGCGGCGGCGTGGTTCCTGCAACAGCGTGGTGGATGTGTGATATGGATATCCGGGCCTGGTACTCTAGGACAGCCATTGATATGATATTTGGGTCTAAGGTTGTACCATTAGTTTATTAGTATAATCTTGTTATTAGGAGATAATAATGTAGCCAGGTCATGCTGTGGGCCATCTAGGGTTTTAATAGAGTTTGTTTGACTTGGGCCTGTCCAAGTTGAACTAGGTTAGGCCCAATAAGGGGGTCGGCCAGCCAGCTCTCCCTCTCATATAAGGAGATGGGACGGCTAGGGTTTAGAGTAGAACAAGTTTAGTCTAAAGATTAGGGTTTCCCTATTGCGTGTGATCACGTGTATCATCCCTCCGGGGGTACGGCGCTGCCGTTATCTATTATATCCGCTGCGAAGGTTCTTGTGTTCATCAAGGATTGTCTAGCTCTTGGTTTGAGGCGTATCGTTCATCGATCCGTTGCTTGCTGGATTCGTTCCCTCTTCTCCAGGCTGCGTTCATCGCGTTGTTGGGAGGATTCTCTACCCCAGGTTCTCGCTGTGAAAGATCGGCCATCAACCTAAGGAGGATCCAGTGGATCGCCATGGAGGAGACCAACAAGCTGTGGGTTGTGCGGATCCAGATCGGGTCTAGCCGCCTTGATTCGGGCCGAGCAGGGGGCCGAGCCCCTTCGAGCCCACCCATCTCTGCCCAGATCTGCGTGCTCCGACCGCCTCGGGGGCGGTTCGGTGGTCGATCTGGCAGGGGTGCTCTTGTTGATGCCAAGCCTGTAGATGATAAGCCAGTTCTTGTTGGTGACAAGCCGGATGAAGCTACACTTGTTGTTGATGTGGATGTTGCAGCATGTGCTACAGTTCTAGTTTGTGTTGATGCTAGTATGCAGACTGATGATATTTGTACTGATGATGTTCCAGTACATATGGCGCAGATGCGCGTGGGAGGAGTGGGAGGCGAGAAGGTTAGTGAAGCCAGTGCTGATGGTATTTAAGACCGGTCACAGGTCCGGTCCAACCGGACCAGGCACCGGTGAGCCCGGTTCAGACCGGCTTATGCGTTGATGCCGACCGGAGCGTGTTCCTTTGAGACGTCGCGACGTCCCGGTCAGGATCCGGTCCCAGACCCGGTCACAACCGGACCGACCGGTCGCATACCCGGTCAACCGCCGTCTAGACCGGCTGTGGCGGAGCGCGTCAGTGGAGATGGTGGGCAGCGGCACTACCGTGCTAGGAGTACTTTCCAGTTTTCCGCGACACCGCGGATGCATCGAGGCAAGGATGGACGTGTGATACGTCTCAAACGTATCTATAATTTCTTATGTTCCATGCTACTTTTATGACAATACTCACATGTTTTATACACACTTTACATCATTATTATGCATTTTCCGGCACTAACCTATTAACGAGATGCCGAAGCGCCAGTTCCTGTTTTGTGCTGTTTTTGGTTTCAGAAATCCTACAGAGGAAATATTCTCGGAATTGGACGAAACAAACGCCCAGGGTCTTATTTTTCCACGGAGCTTCCAGAAGACCGAAGAGGATACGAAGTGGGGCCACGAGGCGCCCAAACCACAGGGCCGCGCGGCCATCATGGGGCCCGCGCCGGCCTGTGGTGTGGGGCCCTCGTGCCTCCACCGACCCTGCCCTTCCGCCTACTTAAACTCTCCGTCGCGAAAAACCTATTACCGAGAGCCACGATACGGAAAAAGTTCCAGAGACGCCGCCAATCCCATCTCGGGGGATTCAGGAGATCGCCTCCGGCACCCTGCCGGAGAGGGGAATCATCACCCGGAGGACTCTACATCACCATGATCGCCTCCGGACTGATGTGTGAGTAGTTCATCCTTGGACTATGGGTCCATAGCAGTAGCTAGATGGTTGTCTTCTCCTAATTGTGCTATCATGTTAGATCTTGTGAGCTGCCTATCATGATCAAGATCATCTATTTGTAATGCTACATGTTGTGTTTGTTGGGATCCGATGAATATGGAATACTATGTCAAGTTGATTATCAATCTATCATATATGTGTTGTTTATGATCTTGCATGCTCTCCGTTGCTAGTAGAGGCTCTGGCCAAGTTGATACTTGTGACTCCAAGAGGGAATATTTATGCTCGATAGTGGGTTCATGCCTCCATTGAATCTGGGAAAGTGACAGAAAGTTCTAAGGTTGTGGATGTGTTGTTGCCACTAGGGATAAAACATCAATGCTTTGTCTAAGGATATTTGTGTTGATTACATTACGCACCATACTTAATGC
Source organism: Lolium perenne (assembly GCF_019359855.2). Lineage (NCBI taxonomy): Eukaryota > Viridiplantae > Streptophyta > Magnoliopsida > Poales > Poaceae > Lolium > Lolium perenne. The sequence continues at coordinate 273,152,583 of NC_067246.2, read as the reverse complement.
AATTGTCTGTTGTTTGCAACTTAATACTGGAAGGGGTACGGATGCTAACCCGAAGGTGGACTTTTTAGGCATAGATGCATGCTGGATAGCGGTCTATGTAATTTGTCGTAATGCCCTAAGTAAATCTTATATTAGTCATCATGATATGTATGTGCATTGTTATGCCATCTCTATTTGTCAATTGCCCAACTGTAATTTGTTCACCCAACATGCTATTTCTTATTGGAGAGACGCCAGTAGTGAACTATGGACCCCGGTCCATTCTTTTACATCGGAATACAATCTACTGTAATCATTGTTCTCTGCTGCTCATTGCAAACAAACATCATTTTCCACATCATACATTTAATCCTTTGTTTACAGCAAGCCGGTGAGATTGACAACCTCACTGTTAAGTTGGGGCAAAGTATTTTGATTGTGTTGTGCAGGTTCCACGTTGGCGCCGGAATCCCTGGTGTTGCGCCGCACTACACTCCTCCGCCAACAACCTTCACGTGGCCCTTGACTCCTACTGGTTCGATAACCTTGGTTTCTTACTGAGGGAAAACTTGCTGCTGTACGCATCACACCTTCCTCTTGGGGTTCCCAACGGACGTGTGCTTCACGCGTTATCAAGCTCTTTTTCTGGCGCCGTTGCCGGGGAGATCAAGACACGCTGCAAGGGGAGTCTCCCACATCCAATCTCTTTACTTTGTTTTTGTCTTGCTTTACTTTATTTTATTTACTGCTTTGTTTGCTTTCTTTATATCAAAAACACACAAAAAATTAGTTACTTGCTGTCTTGTTTGCTTTCTTTATATCAAAAACACAAAAAAATTAGTTACTTGCATTTACTTTATTTAGTTTGCTTTATTTACTATTGCTAAAATGGGTACTCCTGAGAATACTAAGTTGTGTGACTTCACTAGCACAAATAATAATGATTTCATATGCACACCTATTGCTCCGCCTGCCACTACGGCAGAATTTTATGAAATTAAACCTGCTTTACTAAATCTTGTTATGAGAGAGCAATTTTCTGGTGTTAGTTCTGATTATGCTGCTGCCCATCTTACTAATTTTGTTGAACTTTGTGAAATGCAAAAGTATAAGGATGTAGATGGTGACATTATAAAATTGAAATTGTTTCCTATCTCCTTAAGAGGAAGAGCTAAAGATTGGTTGCTATCTTTGCCTAAAAATAGTATTGATTCATGGACTAAATGTAAGGATGCTTTCATTGGTAGATATTATCCTCCCGCTAAAATTATATCTTTGAGAAGTAGCATAATGAATTTTAAGCAATTGGATAATGAGCATGTTGCCCAAGCATGGGAAAGAATGAAATATCTGGTAAAGAATTGCCCTACCCATGGACTGACTACTTGGATGATCATCCAAACCTTTTATGCAGGACTGAATTTTTCCTCGCGGAACCTTGATACGTCTCCGACGTATCGATAATTTCTTATGTTCCATGCTTGTTTTATGACAATACCTACATGTTTTGTTCACACTTTATGATGATTTTATGCGTTTTCCGGAACTAACCTATTGACGAGATGCCGAAGTGCCAGTTCCTGTTTTCTGCTGTTTTTGGTTTCAGAAATCCTAGTAAGGAAATATTCTCGGAATTGGACGAAATCAACGCCCAGAGTCTTAGAATTGGACGAAGCTTCCAGAACACCCGAGAGCCGCCAGAGAGGGGCCACAGGGCCACCAGATGACACCCTGGCGCGGCCAGAGGGGGGGACGCACCCCCCTACTGTGTCACCACCTCGTCAGCCCTCTGACTCCGCCTCTTCGCCTATTTAAAGGTCCCTGACCTAAATCTTCGATACGGAAAAGCCACGGTACGAGAAACCTTCCAGAGCCGCCGCCATCGCGAAGCCAAGATCTGGGGGACAGGACTCTCTATTCCGGCACGCCGCCGGGACGGGGAAGTGCCCCCGGAAGGCTCCTCCATTGACACCACCGTCATCTTCATCACCGCTGCTGTCTCCCATGAGGAGGGAGTAGTTCTCCATCGAGGCTAAGGGGCTGTACTGGTAGCTATGTGGTTAATCTCTCTCCCTATGTACTTCAATACAATGATCTCATGAGCTGCCTTACATGATTGAGATCCATATGATGATGCTTGTAATCTAGATGTCATTATGCTAGTCAAGTGGATTTTACTTATGTGATCTCCGGAGACTCCTTGTCCCACGTGTGTAAAGGTGACAGTGTGTGCACCGTGTGGGTCTCTTAGGCTATATTTCATAGAATACTTATTCACTGTTATGAATGGCATAGTGAAGTGCTTATTTATATCCCTTTATGATTGCAATGTGTTTTGTATCACAATTTATCTGTGTGCTACTCTAGTGATGTTATTAAAGTAGTCTGTTCCTCCTGCACGGTGTAAAGGTGACAGTGTGTGCATCGTGTAGTACTTGGCGTAGGTTATGATTGTGATCTCTTGTAGATTATAAAGTTAACTATTGCTATGATAGTATTGATGTGATCTATTCCTCCTTCATAGTGTGATGGTGACAGTGTGCATGCTATGTTAGTACTTGGTTTAGTTGTGTTGATCTGTCATGCACTCTAAGGTTATTTAAATATGAATATCGAATGTTGTGGAGCTTGTTAACTCCGGCATTGAGGGTTCGTGTAATCCTACACAAATAGTGGTGTTGATCATCCAATAAGAGAGTGTAGAGTATAGCATTTATCTATTTATTCTGTTATGTGATCAATGTTGAGAGTGTCCACTAGTGAAAGTATAATCCCTAGGCCTTGTTCCTAAATACTGCTATCGCTGCTTGTTTACTGTTTTACTGCATCTGTACTTCCTGCAATATTACCACCATCAACCACACGCCACTTGTAGCATCAAGCTATTTTCTGGTGCCGTTACTACTGCTCATATATATTCATACCACCTGTATTTCACTATCTCTTCGCCGAACTAGTGCACCTATTAGGTGTGTTGGGGACACAAGAGACTTCTTGCTTTGTGGTTGCAGGGTTGCATGAGAGGGATATCTTTGACCTCTTCCTCCCTGAGTTCGATAAACCTTGGGTGATCCACTTAAGGGAAACTTGCTGCTGTTCTACAAACCTCTGCTCTTGGAGGCCCAACACTGTCTACAAGAATAGAAGCACCCGTAGAAATCAAGCACTTTTCTGGTGCCGTTGCCGGGGAGGAAAGGTAAAAGGTACTCACACTCCGGATCTCGGCTACTAAGCTATTTTCCGGCGCCGTTGTAAGTACTCGAAGCTATTTCCTTTAGATTCTGCAATTGCATCTTTTTGTTTCTTGTTTACACTAGTAAGGCATAATGGAAAACAACAAAAATATGAGAGATCTTTATGAACTTTATCTTGAATTAGGACATGATGTGTTTGAAGAGAGAATTAAAAAACCCATGGAACTTTATATGCATGCTAATGGGAATGTTATTAATATGAATGCTTTGAACACCATTGTTGCTAATGCTATGGAAAATTCTAAGCTTGGGGAGGTCGGTTTTGATGAAAATGATCTCTTTAGCCCTTCGGGTATTGAGGAGAAAGTTTATGTTGATTATGATATGCCTCCCATATATGATGATTATAATGATAGTGGTCTTTTGGTGCCGCCTGTTATGGAGGATAAATTTGATTATGATTACAATATACCTCCTATATTTGATAGCTACTTTGTTGAATTTGCTACCACTACAACTAATAAAATTGATTATGCTTATGTGGAGAGTAATAATTTTATGCATGAGACTCATGATAAGAATGCTTTATGTAATAGTTATATTGTTGAGTTTGCTCATGGTGCTACTGAAAATCTTTATGAGAGAGGAAAATATGGTTGTAGAAATTTTCATGTTACTAAAACACCTCTCTATGTGCTGAAATTTTTGAAGCTACACTTGTTTTATCTTTCTATGCTTGTTGCATTATGCTTCATGAACTTGTTTATTTACAAGATTCCTTTTCATAGGAAGCATGTTAGGCTTAAATTTGTTTTGAATTTGCCTCTTGATGCTCTCTTTTGCTTCAAATACTATTTCTTGCGAGTGCATCATTAAAACTGCTGAGCCCATCTTAATGGCTATAAAGAAAGAACTTCTTGGGAGATAACCCATGTGTTTATTTTGCTACAGTACTTTTGTTTTATATTTGTGTCTTGGAAGTTGTTACTACTGTAGCAACCTCTCCTTATCTTTATTTTATTGCATTGTTGTGCCAAGTAAAGTCTTTGATAGCAAGGTTGATACTAGATTTGGATTACTGCACAGAAACAGATTTCTGTCTGTCACGAATTTGGGCAGAATTCTCTGTAGGTAACTCAGAAAAATCTGCCAATTTTTGTGTGTGATCCTCAGATATGTACGCAACTTTCATTAAATTTGATCATTTTCATTTGAGCAAGTCTGGTGCCTCTTTAAAATTCGTCTTTACGGACTGTTCTATTTTGACAGATTCTGTCTTTTATTTCACATTGCTTCTTTTGCTATGTTGGATGGATTTCTTTATTCCGTTAACTTCCAGTAGCTTTGGGCAATGTCCAGAAGTGTTAAGAATGATTGTGTCACCTCTGAAAATGTGAATTTTTGATTATGCACTAACCCTCTAATGAGTTGTTTTGAGTTTGGTGTGGAGGAAGTTTTCAAGGGTCAAGAGAGGAGGATGATACAATATGATCAAGGAGAGTGAAAGCTCTAAGCTTGGGGATGCCCCGGTGGTTCATCCCTGCATATTTCAAGAAGACTCAAGCATCTAAGCTTGGGGATGCCCAAGGCATCCCCTTCTTCATCGACAAAATTATCAGGTCACTTCTCTTGAAACTATATTTTTATTCGGTCACATCTTATGTACTTTACTTGGAGCGTCTATTTTTTTTTGTTTTGTTTGAATAAATGCTTGTGTGGGAGAGAGACACGCTCCGCTGGTTCATATGAACACATGTGTTCTTAGCTTTTAATGTTCATGGCGAAGGTTGAAACTGCTTCGTTAATTGTTATATGGTTGGAAACGGGAAATGCTACATGTAGTAATTGGTATGATGTCTTGAATAATGTGATACTTGGCAATTTTTGTGCTCATGTTTAAGCTCTTGCATCATATACTTTGCACCTATTAGTGAAGAAATACATAGAGCTTGTTAAAATTTGGTTTGCATGATTGGTCTCTCTAAAGTCTAGATATTTTCTAGTAAGGTGTTTGAACAACAAGGAAGACAATGTATAGTCTTATAATGCTTGCAATATGTCTTTTATGTGAGTTTTGCTGTACTAGTTCATACTTGTGTTTGCTCTAAACAACCTTGCTAGCCTAAACCTTGTATCGAGAGGGAATACTTCTCATGCATCCAAAATCCTTGAGCCAACTACTATGCCATTTGTGTCCACCATACCTACCTACTACATGGTATTTCTCCGCCATTCCAAAGTAAATTGCTTGAGTGCTACCTTTAAATTCCTATCCTCTACCTTTGCAATATATAGCTCATGGGACAAATAGCTTAAAAACTATTGTGGTATTGAATATGTACTTATGCAGTTTATCTCTTATTAAGTTGCTTGTTGTGCGATAACCATGTTTCTGGGGACGCCATCAACTACTCTTTGTTGAATATCATGTGAGTTGCTATGCATGTCCATCTTGTCTGACGTAAGGGCGATTTACCACTAGTTGAATGGTTAGAGCATGCATAATGTTAGAGAAGAACATTGGGTCGCTAACTAAAGCCATGAATCATGGTGGAAGTTTCAGTTTTGGACAACAATCCTCAATCTCTTATGAGAATATTAATTGTTGCTAAATGCTTATGCATTAAAGAGGAGTCCATTATCTATTGTCTATGTTGTCCCGGTATGGATGTCTAAGTTGAGAATAATCAAAAGCGAGAAATCCAATGCGAGCTTTCTCCTTAGACCTTTGTACAGGCGGCATAGAGGTACCCCTTTGTGATGCTTGGTTAAAACATATGTATTGCGATGATAATCCCGGTAATCCGAGCTAATTAGGACAAGGTGCGGGCACTATTAGTATACTATGCATGAGGCTTGCAACTTGTAAGATATAATTTACATGATACATATGCTTTATTACTACCGTTGACAAAATTGTTTCTTGTTTTCAAAACCAAAGCTCTAGCACAAATATAGCAATCAATGCTTCCCTCTGCGAAGGGCCATTCTTCTACTTTTATGTTGAGTCAGTTTACCCATTTCTCTCTATCTTAGAAGCAAACACTTGTGTTAACTGTGCATTGATTCTTACATGCTTGCTTATTGCACTTGTTATATTGATTTGCATTGACAACTATCCATGAGATATACATGTTACAAGTTGAAAGCAACCGCTGAAACTTAATCTTCCTTTGTGTTGCTTCAATGCCTTTACTTTGAATCTACTGCTTTATGAGTTAACTCTTATGCAAGACTTATTGATGCTTGTCTTGAAAGTACTATTCATGAAAAGTCTTTGCTATATGATTCAATTGTTTACTCATTGCATTAACATTGCTTTGAATCGCTGCATTCATCTTATATGCTTTACAATAGTATGATTAAGATTATGTTGGTAGCATGTCACTTCAGAAATTATCTTTGTTATCGTTTACCTACTCGAGGACGAGTAGGAACTAAGCTTGGGGATGCTGATACGTCTCCGACGTATCGATAATTTCTTATGTTCCATGCTTGTTTTATGACAATACCTACATGTTTTGTTCACACTTTATGATGATTTTATGCGTTTTCCGGAACTAACCTATTGATGAGATGCCGAAGTGCCAGTTCCTGTTTTCTGCTGTTTTTGGTTTCAAAAATCCTAGTAAGGAAATATTCTCGGAATTGGACGAAATCAACGCCCAGAGTCTTAGAATTGGAGGAAGCTTCCAGAACACTCGAGAGCCGCCAGAGAGGGGCCACAGGGCCACCAGATGACACCCTGGCGCGGCCAGAGGGTGGGCCGCGCCCCCCTACTGTGTCACCACCTCGTCAGCCCTCCGACTCCGCCTCTTCCCCTATTTAAAGTCCCTGACCTAAATCTTCGATACGGAAAAGCCACGGTACGAGAAACCTTCCAGAGCTGCCGCCATCGCGAAGCCAAGATCTGGGGGACAGGACTCTCTGTTCCGGCACACCGCCGGGACGGGGAAGTGCCCCCGGAAGGCTCCTCCATCGACACCACCGCCATCTTCATCACCGCTGTTGTTTCCCATGAGGAGGGAGTAGTTCTCCATCGAGGCTAAGGGGCTGTACCGGTAGCTATGTGGTTCAACTCTCTCCCTATGTACTTCAATACAATGATCTCATGAGCCGCCTTACATGATTGAGATCCATATGATGATGCTTGTAATATAGATATCATTATGCTAGTCAAGTGGATTTTACTTATGTGATCTCCGGAGACTCCTTGTCCCATGTGTGTAAAGGTGACAGTGTGTGCAGCGTGTGGGTCTCTTAGGCTATATTTCACAGAATACTTATTCACTGTTATGAATGGCATAGTGAAGTGCTTATTTATATCCCTTTATGATTGCAATGTGTTTTGTATCACAATTTATCTGTGTGCTACTCTAGTGATGTTATTAAAGTAGTCTATTCCTCCTGCACGGTGTAAAGGTGACAGTGTGTGCATCGTGTAGTACTTGGCGTAGGTTATGATTGTGATCTCTTGTAGATTATGAAGTTAACTATTGCTATGATAGTATTGATGTGATCTATTCCTCCTTCGTAGTGTGATGGTGACAGTGTGCATGCTATGTTAGTACTTGGTTTAGTTGTGTTGATCTGTCATGCACTCTAAGGTTATTTAAATATGAATATCGAATGTTGTGGAGCTTGTTAACTCCGGCATTGAGGGTTCGTGTAATCCTACACAAATAGTGGTGTTCATCATCCAACAAGAGAGTGTAGAGTATAGCATTTATCTATTTATTCTGTTATGTGATCAATGTTGAGAGTGTCCACTAGTGAAAGTATAATCCCTAGGCCTTGTTCCTAAATACTGCTATCGCTGCTTGTTTACTGTTTTACTGCATCTGTACTTCCTGCAATATTACCACCATCAACCACACGCTAGTTGTAGCATCAAGCTATTTTCTGGTGTCGTTACTACTGCTCATATATATTCATACCACCTGTGTTTCACTATCTCTTCGCCGAACTAGTGCACCTATTAGGTGTGTTGGGGACACAAGAGACTTCTTGCTTTGTGGTTGCAGGGTTGCATGAGAGGGATATCTTTGACCTCTTCCTCCCTGAGTTCGATAAACCTTGGGTGATCCACTTAAGGGAAACTTGTTGCTGTTCTACAAACCTCTGCTCTTGGAGGCCCAACACTGTCTACAAGAATAGAAGCACCCGTAGACATCAAACCTATTAGATTCAGCTGCTGGAGGTACCTTTATGTCCATCACCTTAGGCGCCGCAACAAAGCTCCTTGATGATATTATGATCAATTACTCTGAATGGCACACTGAAAGGACTCCACAAGGTAAGAAGGTAAATTATGTTGAAGAAACCTCCTCCTTGAGTGATAAGATTGATGCTATTATGTTTATGCTTGTGAATGGTAGATCTAATGTTGATCCTAATAATGTTCCTTTAGCTTCATTGGTTGCTCAAGAAGAGCATGTTGATGTGAACTTCATTAAAAATAATAATTTCAACAACAATGCTTATAGGAATAATTTGGTAACAACAACTATAGGCCATATCCTTCTAATAATGGTAATGGTTATGGTAATTCTTACAGCAATAATAGGAGTGTACTCCCTGGTCTTGAAGCCATGCTTAAAGAATTTATTAGTACACAAACTGCTTTTAACAAATCTGTTGAAGAAAAGCTTGGCAAAATTGATGTTCTTGCTTCTAAGGTTGATAGTCTTGCTGCTGATGTTGATCTTTTAAAATTGAAAGCTATGCCTAATGAAACTAAAGATATTAAGTCATTTGCTACAGCAAACGCTATCCAAGTTCGAATTAATGAAAATATTAGATTGATGGCTGAATTGCATGCTAGGTGGGAAAGAGAAGAAAAAATTGCTAAAGAAAATAATGTAGCTAAAGTTTGGACTATTACCACCACTAGTAATGTTGATGCTTCACATGTTGCTAAACCTCCTACTATCATTGGTAAAATAATTGGTGTTAGCAATGTTTCTACTCCTAATGCAAAGCGTGCAAAACTGCCTGAAACTGCTAAAATTGCTGAAACTGCTTGTGATAAAACTGCTGAAATTTTTCAAAATATTGGGGACAATGATCCCATTGCTTTAGATCATAATGTGTAAGAGCAAGATCTATATCCCTTGTTTTGTGTGTTTGATAACAACACTCGAACAATTCTAACCGTGCACAAAGTTTGTCATTGATAGGTTTGCAAGGTGTACGGTGCCCTCGCTGGACACATTATGATCAGAAGACCGAAGCGTAGTTCTTAGGCTTTCTGGTTTTGTGTGTGTGTGTCGCGAGGTAACATGGTAGGAGAGGAAAAGAGGAAAAAGCTGTTTTAGCCATAGCGGTACTACCGGTACCAGGAGCGGTAGTACCGCTACCCCTACTTGTACCGCCCTAAGATACCGCTCTGAGGATTGCACATGAGATTGTCCCACAGAACTGGTTACGGTACCTTTACGGTACCTTGAGTGGTAGTACCGCTTGCAAGCGGTAGTACCGCCCACGGTACCGCTCAAGTACCGTAACATGTTACAGCAGTACCGCTGTGGTACCGCTCCGGTACCGCTTCGAGTCCAGTAAGGTTTGGACCCTGTTGCGGTACCTCGAGCGGTACCGCGAGCGGTAGTACCGCTATGTGTCCACGTGGACAAGTTCTGTGGGGATTCGAACTCAGAGCGGTAGTACCGCTTAGGCAAAAATAGCACATAACGGTTGGATTTGGAGGGACCTATAAAATGGCCCCTTCTTCTCCAGCCCGACCTAGCTCTTCTCTCTCTCCTCCATTGTTGCTGAGCTCAAAGTGAGGGGATCTCCCCATCCATCCAACCAATCTTGCTCATACTTTGAGGAGTGGTGGAGGAGACCCCGATCTATCATTCTACCAAGAGAAAGTTTGCCAATTCGTGGTACTCCTTAGTGGATCTTGGTGGTAGAGTTCCTATGGTGGAACATTGGAGATGTGCAGCTATGGAAGCTAGCTTGGTGATGTACTAGCTCCATAGGGTGTTGGGAGCATCCTTGTGTGTGGAGCTCGCCCCAACCTTGTGAAGGAATCACCGCCTCGACCGGTGCCTTAGTGGAAGAGGGAGAGCACCTTCGTGGAGCTCTCTCGAGGAAGAAGGTGTGGCCTTCCTTCGTGGTGTGGCCGTCTAGTATCTTGTGTGAGACTAGCACCTCCTCAACGCAAACGTACTTCCTATTGTGGAAGGAACTGCGGGAAACAAACCTCGCCTCGTCTCCGCGCCCCCGGTTGTCTTGCTCCTTACTCTTACTATCTTGTTGATTCCTTTACTTGTTGCACTTGTCCTAGTATCATTGTAGGAACACCGCTATCGCTAAAGCTATCACCTTTACCTTCCGTTGCGCTAAAATTGAAAAAGGCTAAAACTTGTCGTAGCGCCATTCACCCCCCCCTCTTGTTCGCTACGATCCATTCAAGTGGTATCAGAGCGAGGTTTTCTTGCTCGGGCTTTACCGCCTAAGAAATGGCCGAACAGGAGGTGATTGTGAATGGAGTCCTTCCCCGTGAGCAATCATCTCCATCATCAAGTGCCGATAATACTCCGGCTACTTTGGATGACCTCAAGAAATTGGAGTCATCCATTGTATCTCAATTGAAGGCTATGATGATGGAGTTGATTACTTCAAAATCAAACCCCATCATAGATACTAAGAGAGGTGTCGATGTTTCCCCACCCCAAGTTAACACTTTTCCTTGTGTTGGATTTGTTGAGCGATCAACAAATTCACCTCGGGAAAAGGATCTTGAGGACGTTGACACCTCATCAAAAGGGAAGGATGAATCTCCGGTTACGGGACAATTAAGAGATGATCATGCGGTTTCTCCACCAAGTGATTATGTTGTAAATGTCCCAATACCCATGCCTTGCATTTTGACTCATGGTTTACCACCATTACTTTGAATATAATAGCTTTGGTGATTGGAAATTCTTAATGCGTTCTCATGTGCGCAGCGCCTCTACCGAGCTTTGGCATATCATTGAAGAGGGATATTCACCAGAAGACCCAATGAAATTGACAAGAAGGGAAGTGCTGGACCACCAACTCAACGTCATCGCCATCGACATGATTCACTTGGCCATTACTCCCAAGGACCGCACTCATATCCGCTCGCTCAAGACCGCCAAGGAAGCTTGGGACGAACTTGACAAGCTCTTTCTTGGAAATGGGAGCATCCAATGCTCTCGTTTTAGTGAAGTGATGGCCAACGACTTTGTCATGCTAGAGGGAGAATCACCCGAAGAGATGTACCGGCGCCTTATTTATCTCGCCATACAAATGCGAGATCTTGGAGCGACATTTGTGGATGACCTTTGGATCAAGAAAAAGTTCTACAATGCTCTCCTTCCTTGGAGTGGAAACAAGAAACAAAACTCAAGACCAAGAAACTCTTGCTACAATTGTGGCGAAAAAAGTCACTTCGTTGCGGATTGTATCTACGAGAGAAGGGACTTAAATGGTGGATACCTCATTCGTAAGAGCAAGTTTAGATATCTCCCCAAAGGGCTCTCCAAGCTATCCTTCAACAACGACGTCACCAAGATCTCCTCCACCGAGAAGCCTAGAACTAACATGCTTGGAGATGAAGACCATAGGGTGGAAAATGAAAGGCTTGAAAAGAAGAAGGAATTAGAGCTTCTCTCCCTCACCCAAGCTTATGAGGAAGAAGTGTGCATGCGTATGACTCTTGAAGCTAGTGCTCTTATTCTTGAAGACTTCAACAATTCTCTCATCTCCCAACTCATCAAGGACCGAGACTATGCTCTTGGTTGGGTGGACAAGCTCAAGGCAAAGAAGTGTTATCTTGAAGAAAATCATGAATGGTCACTTGAGGATGTTGCAACCTTTGCCAAGAAGAAAGAAGAGGAAGGTCCTAATTCATGTTGTGACAAGCTCCTTGACGAAGTTTGCTTCTTGAGAAGACACAATGCAAAATTCTTGGAAGTCATCTCAACTCAAGAGAAGGCCTTGGATGAATACTATCGCTTGAGTAAAGAGAAGGTGCAATGTTGTGATCATGAAGAAGAGATTGCCACTCTAAAGAAACACAAGGCCAAGCTAGTTGAAGTGAACGAGAGGCAAAATGAATCCTTGTTGGAGTGGATCCATTTGAGCAAAGAAAATGTCACTTGTTGTAACCATGAGGATGAAATTGCGTATCTTAAGAGAAGCAAGGACAAACTTATGGTGATCAAGCTTATGCAAGATGAAGCCATAGAAGAATACAAATGCTCAAGCAAGGATTACATTTGTCGTAATCATGAATACGACATTGCCACTTTGGAGAGACACAAGCATTCACTCTTGAGAAGAAATTCTCTTCTTGAGGAAGCTCTATCGGATCGTGAAGATGAAGCTAACCACTTGAAGTCCGAGATTGAGAGTCTCCAAATCCAAATCCAATTCTTGGAAGGAGTCATTGAAGCCTATGAGGACTTATGCAATGAAGGATAAGTGGCAATCATGCCAAAGAAGATCGAGAGAGTAAGAAGGATCAATGAAGCAAAGAATTTGAAGATAGGGCCCATTGAAAAATGGGCTCCTATTTCCAACTCTTGATCCATGGAAGTCCTTGCTTTTGGAGGTGCTTATTGGGTGGTTAATCTTGAAGCCACAAGTCTTATCTCTGGAAGCAAGGAATTCATTGTCGTCATCAAGTCACTCATCTCTATCTTTCTCATGACGACAAAACAAGCAAGCTTAAAGGTATTGGAGCCTTGACAAGGTGGTGATCAAGTCCTACCTTGTCAAGACTCTTGCATATGTTCTCTTTGTTCATTGCTTTACACTCTTGGGTCTTTGTACCTACTATTATGAACATGTAGTGGTTCTCTTGTGGAGCTAGTCTCTTCAAGAGGCCACGGCCTAGGACTAATGGAATTTGCTTCCTTGTGTAGAGATTGTGTTTTGTAGGAATTGTGTTGAAGGAAATGAACCATGATGAAGTTTCTCAAACAATTTCAATACAAATTCTATGACATAATCCTTGCAAGAAGAAGCAACAATGGAATGGAGTTTGTGCTCAAGATCTTGGATATCTTCATTGGCAAAGAAGGAATCCACTATATACTCCTAGCCATACTCTTACCCTAACCTCATGGGGTTGCCGGAAGTGAGAGACAAACGTAAGAAGACACTCAAACATGATTATGGAGTATGAGTCTATTGTGTGGTTTGTGGCATTGAATGATGAGACCTTTCGATGGATATGATAGTTCTTTGGAGGTGGCGAAGTGCTTCTTGTGAGAAAGGAGATGCAATTCCCCCGGTTACCATAGGAAGGATGGGTGTTGGCACTCGTCGATCTCAAAATCTACCTTCTATGAGTGCCGAGGAAGGACGAAGTTCCACCTATGTGGAGCCATCTACACCACAAGGCCAAGTCTTTTCCATTGAACAACCAAGTGCTACATCACCTCTTCCACAACCTCAAGTTCGGCATCAACAACAATGAGGTCATGGCGAGGACCCAAATCATGATGAATATCAAGGGACCTCACAAGAACCTATCCTTTGGTCCATTCTCGCCGGGGGTGCTAAAGCATCAAGACTCTTTCATAACTCAAGCAAAGTACAAGACATACTCAAGAGCAAGATATGAGGGGGTCCAACGGTATAGCAACCCCAAGGATCAACTAATGAGTTCGACAAAACAATGGACACACTCTCTATCGATAATCGTCAAGGTTTGCCTCTCTACCTTTGTGCTTCTCATCCGGACATTGTGTCAAAAGTGGATACTTATACCACTGTTGTGCCATATGTCTAGATGTAAAGCACGCATGAACATAGGGGGAGTGCGGTTTAAATTTATTGAGCTATCCCTCCCCCCATGATGCATAAAGAAACCCAAAGCATATGCTATTCGTCAATCAAGTGACTATGAGATTCATGTTGAGTTGTAGTCGTGATTCCTAGGTCTCTACGCGACCTCACACTACCAAACTCTTACACGGTGGCTTCGGCCACCAACCTCCTCCTTGAGGAGTTTTTGTTCTTTTTTGTTTTCTTTTCTCTTCTTGTTTTTGTTTTTCGTTTCTTCTTTTTCTCTTTGTTTCTTCATGGGAGATTCACCCAAGCTTGGCTTTTCTTGCTTTGATTCTTGCAAACTTGGTTGGGTAGTACCTTAACAGTTCCGTCATCTAATCCTAAGCCATCATCTATCTCTTGAGCCAACTCAGTCTAAAAGCACAAGTCTACACCAAAATCTGAGTGTCTTTGAGTTTGGAGGCCGGTACTACCGCTTCTCAGGCCGGTACTACCGCTCTGGGGCAGTTATTTGACGAAACTGAACATTATCCCCAGAACGATACTACCGCCCTAGGTACCGGGTAAGTACCGGTAAGCGGTACTACCGCTTTTACGAGCGGTACTACCGCTTGCATTTTTTGACTAGAGGTACCGGGCAGGTCGTTTTTCCCCCAAATCATCACAAACCCCTGCCCACCTCGAGCCAAAGGAGCTCCCAACCTCAAGACCTCGGGGAGACCGGCCCCGATCTCCTCCTCCAGCCGCCACCGGCCAAATCTCCTCCATGGAGAAGCTTCCCCACCTCCTTCTCCGCCATGTCCTCCGGTATGAACCCTAATCTCTCTCTCTAGGGTGTGTTGAACTCCCTAGATGCATAGGCTAGGGTTTGATGGAGATTTATGGTGGATAAGCTCTCTTGGAAGCTCTACATGTGCGGGGATACTAGATAGCAACAATGTGTGACACTATGATCTACTTTGTCATGTCCTCAATCTCGATCTAGATGTGCTGAGCTTGAGCGGTAGTACCGCTCGTTCACGAGCGGTACTACCGGTACAAACGGTACTACCGGTTTGAAATTGCGGTACTACTGCTTTGGCTAGTTTCACCAATGTTGCTTGTTAGTGTCCTCTTTGATCCTTAATTTCGTGGCTTGTGCACTTATCCCCTATTCCCTCCCAAACCTTTGCTATTCACAGGAGCACCTAGGACCCGTGGTGGCAAGGTCAAGCCATCCTCTCGTCGTCATCAAGATGAAGACGAGCAAGAGGAGATTGTACCGGCAAGAACCACCAAGAGACAGAGGGAAGTAGCAGCGGGCTCAAGGGGCCCTCAAAGATCAATGATTGACATCAAGAAAGGTCAGTTCATGGAAGTACGAGGGGCCAATCCTTATTTTCTGCCGAGAAACGCTCGTCAATGCCCCAATAACTATTTTCATCATGTCAACCAAGAGAGGATCTACAATGAGGTCTATGGGGCCAAAGAGTTCAAGTGTTGCCCCCAATACTCCATCAGCATGGACAAGCTCAACTCCAACCTCGAGTACTTTGGAGATGCGCTAGAGATATGTGATGAACAAGGACTTACACCTCTGATGACCTTCTCTCACAATTTCTCCAAGGAGGTGATATGCCAATTCTATGCCACGGTGGTGTTTCTTGAGGATGAAGGAGGCTTCCGCTCCTTGAAGTGGATGACGAGGGAACATGTGATGGAGGCCTCGTGGGAGGAGTTTGCTAGAAGCATTGGTTATGAGCTCCCCGACAATGACTCAAACACCTTTCGGATTCATCTCCAAGCCAAGCCAATGGCCAAGGAGAAAATGGCCGATCTCTACATATTCGAGGGAGGATGTTGTGTGGAAGCACCAAAGGCCTCCTACTTATCTACGACATCATGAACCGCATCTACCGCGGCACCATCAACCCCAAGCACACCAACCATGATGAAGTGCACGGGTTCCTTGTGAACCTCCTTGTGCGCACTCATGAGATGAGGGGCAGCGGCAGGCAGCTGGACGTCATGGACTACATTTGGCATGAGATGTGTGATTGTGCGTTTCTTCGCAAGCTTCCTCAGTATGCTCCTTACCTCATGAGGCTCATTTGTCTCAAGTGGGATCGAGAGGGCCGTGGAGATCTTCTTCAACAATGTCGCCCCAACATCACTATCCACAAGGAGAAGAGTCCTCTTGTTAAGGACCATGACCTTCCAAGGTACGGCAAGGGGGATCCCAAGGACAAGGATGAAGAATCCGATAGTGATGACTCCGACTATGTGCCCAACTCTGTCAAGACCAAGGGCCTCTTTGCCAGACTCACCGCTCGCCTCAAGAAGTCTTTTTTCTTCAAGAGATACCTTGAAGATAGGATGTACCAAGCTCACCATGACAACAAGAAGATCCGCCAACGCCAAAAGGCGATGATGAGGCATATGCAGCTTCCTGTCTCCAAGGGCTCCAAGGACAACATCACACCTCCCGGTGAGTGGAAGTCCAAGCTTACTTGGTCGAGCTCCGAGGACTCCATTCCCGAGCACATTGTTCATCCCTCTCCACCACCTCACGGCAAGGGTCTTGCTCAAGATGAAGACGATGATGATGAAGACGATGAGGAGGAGGAAGATGTTGAGGATGAGGGCAATGAGGATGAAGATGACGACGACGAGGAGGAGGATGATGATGACGAGTGATCCCCTTGGGGCGTTAGTATGCTCCTTCTCCCTTTTTGGTGTCTCGATGCCAAAGGGGGATAAGTTGATCTATTAGGACGGGAATTTGCATGGGGATGCCAAGGGCTTGGTGCTTCGTTTTGGTTCTTTCGGCCTTGGCATCAAACCTTCCCCTAGTTATTTGGAACTTTATCCGTATGTGTGCTTGCTACTCTATTTGTGGATCTCCCGATCCCCCGGTTTGTATTAAGACATAATCATTCGTAGCCTAATGGTCTTCATTATTTATCCTTTGATTGGCTACATCAATCCTATGGAGGCTCTCATTATTATGAGTTCGGGTTTTCTCAAGGCAAAGGTATGAAAAGGTTCACCCAAACTCTCCTATATGAACTTATACTTGCCTCCATAGTGTGCTTGTGCTATATGATCTTGTCATATGTTCTTCTTAGCACTTGTGCTTGGTTTGTAGAATCTAGGGGGAGTTTCTCTCTAGGATGTGTGCATTTGTATACAAATGCATATTCTAAATATGCACACATCTAGGGGGAGCTTCATCTACTCTTGCAAACCAAATACCTTATCATAATATCCTATGAATTATTGAAAATTCGTGTGTTGTCATCAAACACCAAAAAGGGGGAGATTGTAAGAGCAAGATCTATATCCCTTGTTTTGTGTGTTTGATAACAACACTCGAACAATTCTAACCGTGCACAAAGTTTGTCATTGATAGGTTTGCAAGGTGTACGGTGCCCTCGCTGGACACATTATGATCAGAAGACCGAAGCGTAGTTCTTAGGCTTTCTGGTTTTGTGTGTGTGTCGCGAGGTAACATGGTAGGAGAGGAAAAGAGGAAAAAGTTGTTTTAGCCATAGTGGTACTACCGGTACCAGGAGCGGTAGTACCGCTACCCCTACTGGTACCGCCCTAAGATACCGCTCTGAGGATTGCACATGAGATTGTCCCACAGAACTGGTTACGGTACCTTGAGCGGTAGTACCGCTTGCAAGCGGTAGTACCACCCACGGTACCGCTCAAGTACCGTAACATGTTACGGCAGTACCGAAGCGGTACCGCTCCGGTACCGCTTCGAGTCCAGTAAGGTTTGGACCCTGTTGCGGTACCTCGAGCGGTACCGCGAGCGGTAGTACCGCTATGTGTCCACGTGGACAAGTTCTATGGGGATTCGAACTCAGAGCGGTAGTACCGCTTCCCAGAAGCGGTAGTACCGCTTAGGCAAAAACAACACACAACGGTTGGATTTGGAGGGACCTATAAAATGGCCCCTTCTTCTCCATGTAATATCCCAGGTTTAGAGACGATTGAGGGGTAGATTTTAGAAAGGGATGTGCATTGCATTGTAAATTTACGGGGAAATTTCGCGCTTTTAAAACAAAACTGCATCGAAGGGGGACAGGTTTCTCTCTCGACACCTTACAGGGTTAGGGTTTCGAGAGTGCGATGAACTTGTTCCTACTTATCTAAATTAGGGTTTTGAGAAGAGAGAAGTGATATTACATTGAAAACTTAAGTTGCATGATTGAATTCTAAATTAAGTTGTATGATTGAATTCAAACCAAATTTGAATTTGAATTTCAAATTCAAACATCAAATGAATATCACATTATCCAAACTTTAGATAATTTAATAAACAATTATCCTTAATCAAAAATTATAAATAATACAACAATTAAGTAAAGCTCATTAAGGAAACTTGAGCTTTATTGATCAACACACACATAATACATTGCCTTTACAATATTCAGATTTGAATTATGGAATTACAACATATTACAAGAATTGGACAAAATAGAAAAAAGAAAAGAAAATGAAATTACAATTCAATGATCTATCCTAACACTACAAACTAATCTTCGTTTAGCCTTGTACTTGATGATCTCCATGATCCTTGGAGCATCAGGTTGATCCCTGCAAACAACACAACATAGAGCATATTATGCCAAGTGGCATTGCCACTTGGCAGGTTAGCAAATAATGGAAATGAAGAGGATATGATCCAATCTCTGCCGAGCTGATCCATGCCACAGATAGGACCAAGTCCAAGTGCACAGCACTTGCACACACACACAACCAGGCAGCACACAAGGCTGTGTGCATGTGTAACACACACAATGAGTCACCATGGAAAGAGGTAGTGCTGTCGACCAACAAGAGCAAGCCAGCAACATATAAAAGCTTTTCACGGCCAAACCCTAGTCACTTGAATCATCCATCGGCAGAACTGAACTGGTAAGCCACCAAGAACACCAAGAACACCAAGAACAGCTAGAACAGATAGAACAGCCTCACTATTCAATCTATTCCAGCACACCACTGAATTAAATCAAGTTTCATCAAGTCACCAGGAGGAGCAGGGCAAGCAAAGCAACCATAAGACCAACACAGAGGAAAACCTCTACACCAACAACACATTCTAGGAGCTGGAGTGAGGTATACCAAGCATCATGGACAAACCAGATGGTTTTGTTCATATATAAGCATATGCATCAATCACACATAATCAAAAGGGTGTGATACCCAAGTTGTGTCATCATCTGGCTATTAAGCCATATGGTGCAAGCAAGAGCAGAAAGGCCACTGGACAATCATCAAAAGGGAACAACAGATATGACAATCATTGCATAACTGAAGAAATCCAGCAAGAGATGAGAGCACAAGTTAGCCTAGTTACACACACTTAGCACCTACAGCTAGTTGACCATCAGACCTAGACAAAATATTGTCTATTTGATTTCAACATCAAGAGCCACTGGCAATCCAATAAATGGATCACCCAGAAAGCATTTGGTGAGCAACAGCAAGCCAACAAATAGGGGAGCTAGCCTAGGGCAGCATATGACTACTGCCAGGGTCACCTCAAACCCTAGAACAGCCAAACCACCAAGCCAAATACAAATATCATCACCTTGGTTGGGTTCAAAGAATTGCTAGGGTTCCCAACCACTGTTGGCATCCATCTAGCCAAGCCAATCACTTGTGATGATCATCACTGTATCACAGTTCACATCAATTACCCACTCAATCAATATAGGCAACACAGATAATTGATATTAACAAGTAAATCATGAAACAGACATTTGCTAATGATCCAGAGGATCACTGCAAGCATCAGCTGATGCTTGAGCAAGCACCAACACTGATCTGTGCCACACACATACACATAGATAGGTAACAGCAATGCACAGGCAACAGATAAGCAAACCAATTACCAGCTGTTGATGATCACATGATCATCAGAGCCTGCTATAGCATGCTAGAGCATGCTAGAGCATCACTAAGCAACAGAGCATGGACCAGATAATTAATTGGCCACAGGTAAACAACAACTGCTTCACAGATAACAAATGGATGAACTGTAATTGTATCTAGAAGCACATCAAATACATGATGTACCACTGGATCAAGCCTGACATGAATAGCACACTCATATAATTAAACCATCACCACAACCAGAGCCACTAAGCAATCAAATGGATTTAATTGTAGCAAGACAGTAACCATTAAGCAGTCCCTGAGCATTACAAGATGCTCATGAGCAAGCCTATAGGAACACAATTGAGCATCTGGCGAGCTTAGTAACAATAAACAGAGCCATAGAAGGGAATTTAAGCAAGAAATGGATAACACAGCAGGAAGGCAAGCTCTGGCATGGACATGGCGACCATGATCAAGGCTAGTGAGGCAGAGCCGCATGAACAGCACAGCAGCACAAGCATCAGCGCAGCAGCAAAGCAGCATACGCACACACAGCGAGTTAGGCACAGCACAGCTACTGGAGGAAGAAGAAGAGCAGGCCAGAGTGAGAGAGAGGAGGGGATAGGAAGTGGCGTACCTGGGGCGAGCAGACGACTGCCGCAGCCATGGCGGCCACGGCGGCGCGCGTCGAAAGCATGATGGCACCTGGCCAGGCCAGGCCAGGCTCCGCCTAGCGCCGCAGCGCCCCGCACCACGGCGGCGAAGGCCTCAACGGCGCCATCCCACCAGAGACGCCGAAGAGCACCGCAGCACAGAGAGGGCGACCGCGATGGGGATCGGCGAAGGGAGCGGCTAGGACCAGATCGACGCCGATGATCTGGTGCGCCGTCAAGTGGCGGTGCTGATGCGCCCTATCTCGCCGGCGGCGATGGCCGGAAGCGGCCGGGAAATATCGGAGAAGACGGCGGCGACCACGGCGTCGCCAGAGCTTTAGGGTTAGGGTTCGGACACGAGCGCGAGAGAGAGAGAGAGTGAGCGGGTTGGGCCGGACCGGAGTGGGTCGGCCACACCTAACCCGTTGGGCCACCTGACAGGTGGGGCCCAAGGGTATTTCAGTCATTTCACAATTCATATAAATGCAGAAACTTTGAAATTAAATAAGAAATGCTTAGAAGCTCTAAAAAATAAATTAAAAATATGAAAATGGATCAGCATAAAATTCTCTATTTAAATAAAATACCAAACAGAATTTTTGAAGACAATTAAGAATAAGTCTTAATTTGATGATTTAAATAATGATTTAAATCACACATATTATTTTCAATAATGAAAATAAGTCCATAAATACAATTAGAGTTTAAAAACACCTTGACAACATTTCAAGGTTGTATTTTACCCTAAACAGAGTATCCCTAAATTATTCTTAGTATTAACCTCTCACATGAAATAATAACGACATCGGAAGGGGGGAATCAAACCCTAAAACTGGAATCATGCATAATTGCTTCTTTAACCATTGCCCTTATCGAACAATGATGCTATTTTTCAGAACCAGAGGACAAGGGTCAGTCCACACCATCCAACTGCAAAACTTTGCAGTGTTCAGGCAAGTTCATCACTTGCTCATGTCATTTGAGTATTTCTATTAAATTACTTGCAAAGTACTATGGTTATCACTATTGCATAAAAACCAAAACCACTACTTTTATAACTATGAATATGACTATGTGGTGGGCAATGGAACCATGGATTGTGTTGATATGGTGGAGGTTCCATTGCAAGGGTTTATATCTATCTAGGATTAAACAACAAATGTCGCCAGTGATTCTTGTGCCGTAATACCCGTGTTAACCATAAGATCCGGAGTGGGACGGAGTAGTCAAAAGTGTTTCCACCTCTCGTTCATCAACGGATGCGCTTTACCGTAGACACTTGTATCTGTCAGGGCAAGCGGTTGGCTGGGGAAGCCTTAAGTCCCCACGGCATAGTCCGTAGACACTTGTCGCTCGAAGTGCAAGCGGTTGGCTGGGGAAGCCTTAAGTCCCCACGGTATTGTGGTCTATGATGGGTTGCAGCTACCGGCGAAGGAGTTTGGTTAACGAGTCCCAAACTGTTGTCGTGGTCGGGGTCCACCCGTGAGTGGGAATAATGGGACCGGCGAGGACCCAGGGTCGGGGCATGCAACAAAGGGTGGGTGTTCGAGGTAGCGGAGGAACATGATTGGCTAGACCTTATACCCTCACACCGAAGGAAGTGTGGACGGGAAAGCTGCCCGGTTGGCACCAAGGTTAAGATCTCTTATGGGTAAAGCAACACACCTCTGCAGAGTGTAAAGAACTGTGACCTGTCACTCCCTGTTCCGGGATGAGGAACTGCGAACGCAGCCGGAAAGGAGCTCCATGAAGTTCTAGTAAACCGGTGAAGGCTGACGGACATAGCTCTTTGGAATAAAAGCAATCTCTTGAAGAAATGTTTATCAAAACCTGCATTGGTATTAGACTTTCTGGTCTAATATCGTAGCTAGAGCATTAAACACCTCTTATCTATAATGAACTTGTTGAGTACGCTCGTACTCATCCCAATCTTAAATCCCTTGCTTAGATTGTCTGAATCATCTAGAGGAGGACTACGACAACTATGAAGGAGCCAAGATCATCGGCTATGAAGAACCAGACCTCTCAGGAGGTATAGAGGGCGTAGACTATCTCATCGTCTACGGAACCGGGGAGGCTTCCGGAGGAGATCAAGCCTGAACATCTCGAGTAGTAGTAGTAGCCGAGCAGCCCGAACTCTTAGTATTTAGCTGCTCGAGGAAATAAATGTATAACTTAATGAGACTCTTATATTGTAAGCTAAGTTGGGTTCGCCTCGAACCCAGGAGTATTCCTCTTAGGACCCAAGAGGAGCTCCGAGATCACATGTGTATGATATTTGTAATAATAAATGAATGAGTAATGGACCTGCTATGTTCTGTTGTATTACTCTGAGGGATGTAATATTTGCGGAATGGTACTTCGTGAATGTTATATCAACGACTGGCATACTACAACATGCAGTGGTATGCAGGGTCACCACAGTTGGTATCAGAGCAAAAGCTTTGACCTTAGGTTGGAACCTAGTAAATGGGACCAAACGTTAGGAGTCAAATAGGACTAGTAAAGAATTCTCTAAAAATATGGTGTATATTCAATTGAGAATACAACAATCATATCTTTTAGTGCGATAATTCTTTATTATCTCTATTATGATGCATTATTACTAATCTTATAATCTTTCTATTTCTACAGCCAACATGGCAAGTTCACGTCCAGGATGAAACGTGAAAGTGATGGATTCCACACTGAGTGAATATGAAGGAGGACTTGCAGATATTCTACGAGCCATGTTACTTGAATTTGGGTGTGATCCCCAGATCCAAGTAAAGAAATACATGTACTACGATGGTACTGTATTGGCCAAGTGTAGGGTAGGACTGCGACTTCCCGAATCTCTGGGAATGAGCGTAGTCATGCCAGCAGGGGAAGCCAGAACTATCAACACAGCCTACCATATAGCCGTTATGAGAGCCATAACCGACATTCGGGAGCATAAGACGAAAGAGCTTATGGGTTCCGAATTCACCCACATTCCTCATAATCAGGAGGAAGAGGATCCCATGCTTAACCACTACAAATATGCAAAACGCAAACCTATAGCAGCTGCAAAATACATGGATAATAGCCGCAACTTTATATTATTGCTCTTTCAGTTGAACCATCATCTGACGGGAGCAATTGATACGATGCTAGAGGAGTTTACTGAACCCAAGGAGGAGATTAGGGGGAAAGAATCTATGGAGAATGTGGTGCACACACCAGTTTACTCAGCTGGTGACTACATTAGTATTGATCCTCTTGAGCGTGAACCTACACCTGTTACACCTGGGAACTACTTGGGTAGTTCCTATGGGGGATATGAGGGCGGAGAGGAATCCGGAAACAATCAGCGTTCCGAGACTCCTATAGAAAATTCCACGGGTTGGCGTTGGGGATCTGATATTGGAACTCATAGTACTTCAGTGTATTATGACGGAGAGATGAATGATGACGCCACAACCCAGAACCAGAGTTATCCTAGTAATGAAGGAGTTGATGGAGGGTATCCGACACAGGTTGAGTCAGGTATGAGTGTTGGAAACACCTATGGTGGAGCTACAGGGGAGTAGACCCGATGGGTGGACTACGACGCACTTAACGATCAGTTTGTGAACACTGATTTCTCCCTAGGATCATCATCTGATTCGGATTACCAGCCGACGGGGAGACCTTATGTTCCAGGGTCTATCAGGAGGACGACACGTTCGACCGGATGGAAGCCTGGGATGTACCGGGAGTGAAGATCGACTAGAGTCCACCAAGGGAGGCGAGGCTATAATACACAAGTACCACGTGTATTATAGTATGTAATATTTGTATAAATTTGTACATATACTTTAATAAGTGAGTTTCCATACTCACATCGACTTGAGTATTGTAATAAGACCACTTAAGTATGTATATACATGGTATATGTTTTGTATGATTTGGATTTGCTTCTTGATTTCCATTGCGTGACTAGTTCTGTGCACAAAGTTGAGCTCAGAAAACTTGCTCATGGAGTAATTATGAGTATCATCTTGTGTTGCAGAACTAGGGGGTTATGTCGGGAGCGTTAGGAGAGGAGACCGAAGCGCAGCGCATGGAGCGCGAAGCAAAGCAAAAAGAAGAGGCTGATGAAGCAGCCAGGAATCAGTTTCCACCACCATCACCACCCATGACACAGCAGAACTTCGTCCAGTATATGCAGCTGGTGGAGGAAAGACAACGTGTAACGTTGGAGCAGCAGAACAAATTCTTCCAAGAATTGCTGCAACAGAACCGGGTAGAGAGACCCGAGAATCCGGGAGTCACCTTAGCAGACTTCCAGAACACCAAGCCTATATCTTTCGCATACGCGCCCGAGCCAATGGACGCGGAAGATTGGCTTATGGACACTGAGCGAAAGCTCAATACTGTTGGTTGTAATGACCAGGAGAAGGTTCGTTACGCTACACATTTGCTGTGTGGACCTGCCGCATCATGGTGGGACAATATAGTAGCCGTTTATCCGGCTGGAAAGGTCTTTACCTGGGAGGAATTTGCAAGGAAGTTCAGGGAATCCAATGTCCCTGAAAGTATTGTGGAACTGAAGCGTCGAGAATTTGAAAGTCTCGAGCAGAAGGACAAGGCAATCCTGACTTATGTTAGGGAATTCTCAAAGCTGTCCCGGTATGCGGTTGAAGAAGTCAACACCGAGGACAAGAAAAAGAAGAGGTTTCTGAGGGGGTTAAGTCCCCAGTTCAAAGTACAGCTTCGTATGATGAGAGCAACGGAGTTCCAAGAGTTGGTGGATGCAGCCATCACTCTGGAAGACGATTTTAAGCAACTGCAAGAGGAAAAGAGGAAAAAGGCCAAGTTTGAGCCTAAGAGGTTTGTTAGTAACAAGCCTAATACCAGCTTGAGTTTCAAGCCCAGATACAACAACAACAACAACAACAACAACAACAACAACAACAGCAACTACTACGGTAGTAGGAGGAACCAAGCTTTTCAGACTGCCAATCCAATGGTTTGTCAAAGCTGTGGACTTCCAGGGCATTTCTCTAGGGATTGCAAGAAGCCAAAGATTATATGCTTTGGTTGTCGTCAGGAGGGGCACATGCTAAAGGACTGCCCCAAGAAAAATAATGGAGGAGGTCAGTCAGGAGGAGGAGGAAATCGTGGAGGAAACACCGGAGGGAATTGGAAGAATAAGAAGCCCTTCGGCAAGCTGAACTGCACTAGTCTGGAGGAGGTGGTCAACTCCGATCAGGCGGTGATAGGTACGCTCCAGATACTCACTCATCCTGGCAAAGTACTTTTTGATACGGGTGCAACTACATCATTCATTTCTCAATAATTCATCATCAAACATGGGATTAGTTGCACTAAGTTAGATACACCCATAACCATACTTTCTGCGGGGGGAACGATAGTAGTAACCCACACCAAACAAAAACAAGTCATTATGGTCAATAAGTGCGCGTTTGACGCGGACCTGTTCATTTTACCGATGAAGGACATTGATGTCATTCTTGGTATGAACTGGTTGGAAGCTAATGGAGCAATGATCGACTGTGTGAACAAGACGGTATCTTTGAAAAGCCCCGATGGAAGTAGAATGATCTACCAAGGCGACAAACATACACAGATTGAAGTGGAGCTACAGCTGAACAGCATGAAGGAGGTGAAGTTAGAGGATATACCTGTAGTGAATGAATTCCAGGATGTGTTTCCTGCGGAATTACCTGGTATGCCACCAGATAGGGAGATAGAATTCACTATCGACCTAATTCCCGGAACAGCTCCAATTGCTAAAGCACCACATAAAATGGGGCCAAAGGAGTTAAAAGAACTTAAGGAGCAATTGGATGACTTGGAACAGAAAGGATTTATATAAGAAAGTGTTTCACCATGGGGATCACCTGTGATCTTCGTGGATAAAAGAGATGGAGGAAGAAGGATGTGCGGAGACTACATGAATCTGAACGACGTCACAATCAAGAACAAGTATCCACTTCCAAGAATACAAGATCTATTCGATCAAGTTAGAGGCGCGGGAGTCTTTTCCAAAATTGATCTAAGATCCGGTTATCACCAGATAAAGATCAAGAAGGAAGACGTTCCGAAAACTGCCTTTGTCTCGAGGTATGGACATCATGAATACCTTGTAGTGCCTTTTGGATTAACCAATGCCCCAGCAATATTCATGAATCTCATGAATAAGATTTTCATGCCATATCTAGACAAG
Source organism: Lolium perenne (assembly GCF_019359855.2). Lineage (NCBI taxonomy): Eukaryota > Viridiplantae > Streptophyta > Magnoliopsida > Poales > Poaceae > Lolium > Lolium perenne. Next base: position 273,125,920 of record NC_067246.2, on the reverse strand, counting down.
TTTGTCATCGTATTCATCGATGATATCTTGATCTATTCCAAGAACAAGGCCGAACATGCTGAACATTTGAGGTTAGTGTTGCAAACACTAAGAGAACATCAACTCTATGCCAAATTCAGCAAGTGTGAATTTTGGCTAGATCAAGTGGAATTTCTTGGTCATGTGATTAGTAAAGATGGAATAGCTGTTAACCCGAGCAAGGTAGCAACAGTTCTAGAATGGGAAGCACCTAAGACTGTCAAGGAAATCCGAGGATTCCTAGGAATGGCAGGTTATTACCGGAGATTCATTGAAGGATTCTCCAAGATAGCAGTACCTATGACGGAGCTGTTAAGAAAGAACACACCATTCGTGTGGTCAGAGGAGTGTGAGAAGAGTTTTCAAACCCTGAAAGAGAAACTCACCACAGCACCGGTGTTAGCAGTTCCTGAAGTTGGCAAGGATTACACCGTGTACTGTGACGCATCCAAGCATGGATTGGGTTGCGTATTCATGCAAGATCGGAAAGTGATATCTTATGGATCGAGGCAACTCAGACCTCATGAAGTAAACTATCCAACGCATGACTTAGAATTAGCAGCAGTTGTATTTGCACTCAAAACTTGGAGACATTTTCTCTATGGAGCCAAATGTGAGCTCTATACAGATCATAAGAGTCTCAAATATTTCTTCACTCAGAAGGAACTCAACATGAGGCAGAAAAGATGGCTTGAACTGATCAAGGATTATGATTTGACAATCAATTATACTCCAGGAAAAGCCAATGTGGTAGCAGATGCCTTAAGCAGGAAGAGCACTGGCGGAGTAGAACAAGAAATATCACCGGAGTTGAGGAAGGAAATAAGTCAAGCCCAAATACAACTTTGGGAGAAGGAAGCTCATGAAGGACTATCGGCTTTACAAGTAGCCGATGAGCTAAATGTCAACCTGAAGAATGAGATAATGATGGGTCAGCTGGACGATCCATTCATCGTGGAGGAGATGAGAAGAATAGATGAAGGAAGACCATCAGAATTTCACCGCGGAGAATCAGGATCATTATGGTTCCAGAAGAGAATTTGTGTTCCGGATATTGCTGAAATCAAGGAAGTAATACTCCGGGAAGCCCATCAAACACCATACTCCATTCATCCGGGTAGTACAAAGATGTACATGGATCTAAAGGAGTTATTCTGGTGGAATAACATGAAGAGAGAAATAGCACAATACGTGGCGGAATGCCATACCTGCCAAAGAGTGAAGGCTGAACATCAGAGTCCTGTCGTCGTGGTGAACAGACAGATGCCATAGGATGGCTTAGATTGGGGCCGAATGGACGCTAGAGGATTCGGGGGAGGGTTTGTGATCAGGTGGGATGAACTTCCGGATGGTTTCCTCAAGAACTTGGCCAAGGCCAGAGGTTGAAGAAGAAAGACACAAGGAAGAACTCGCTCTAGATCACTATCTTCATTGATTCTCACAGGTTACAGGTTTGTGCTTCGTGCCTTGCTACTTCGTGCGTCGCCCGTAAGGAGGGCTGCCCCCTCTCCTTATATAGGGGAGAGGATGGCTTACAGTGCAAGAAACCCTAATGGTATCTTTGACTAGACAAACTACTTTACAAAGCTACTTTACAAAGCTACTTTAATCATAGATGACACCGGGGTCCTCTTTAATCAGGGAGGCTGACGTCCTCCGGCTTCTTTCTTCGTCATCCTCTTCTTTATCGTCAGCCCTTCGTTTAAAGCTACTTTGCTTAGCTCATCTTTGTCTTCTAGCTCTGGAGAGGATCTTTGACCAGTCTTGCCGACATGCTCTTCTTTCCGGTGGCCCGGTACCTTTTCTATCCGGTTCCGGTATCCCTTCCCTGAAGATACCGGCTTAGCCCTGCTCAGCCAAACGCCTATCTTATGCTCCGGTATGAACATTTAACCGGTATCCTGATGGCTCAAACCATCCGGTTTGGCATGCCTTTGGCGTACCGGGGGTCATCCCCCCAACATTAGTCCCCGAAGCTGGTATAGTCTGGCGGATCCTATCCAACAGACCATGCCAGGTTCTCACGTCTTTGGATACCGGTTTAATCCATCCGGCGTTGGGCTTGGATCCGGCATCTTTGCCCGGATTTTCCTTATCTTTCTTTGCAAGTCATTCTCCGGTATCTTATCTTCCGGTATCTTAGTCATTAAACACCTCCTCGGCGAAGTCGAGAATATCTTGGGCCCCGCGCCTGACAGAGACATGCGCACCGTGGATCGACGCGCCAAAGGTCGTGGGTCACTTCCCTTCGGCTTCTGCGCCAGCATTTATGGCGGCACATCGGATCCTCGTGGCCGTTCCAGATCCGTGTGGCCCTCTTGTGGCAAACGGTTTTCTGCACGCGTGTGTGTGCGCCACGTGGCGGCCCGTGGAGCGAACCGTCGCGGCCCACGATCCGAACCACCGAGGCCCAGCGGTTTTCTGGCCCACGTCGCCCCATTTCTTTATAACGCGAAACCGCTCCTTCTTCTTCCTCTCCTCGCATTCCCCACTTCCTCGCGCTTAGTGCCTTTGCCCTCTGCGCCTCTGCCTCTCCGTTCGCCGTTCTAGCTCCGCCGCCCGACGGACTTCCGCTGCCGTTCCGCCGGACGCCGCTGAACTTCACCGCGCGAGGAGCCTCTGCAGCACACCTGTCGCGGTTGCTGCATTAGCACTTCCTCGAACTCTTCCTCACCTCGCCGTCGACGGACCTCTTCGCCGGCCGCAGGCTCGCCATCTCTCCGGCGAACTCCTTCTTCTACGACTTCGCCACCTCAGGTTAGGCCCGACGCGCCTCTACCTCTTTTCTTCTTGCTTTCCAGATCTTGGGGCGGTAGAGTATTTATCCTCTCTTTATTTTGCTTTTTCTCTTACTCGTAGATCTTCGCGCGAGGGTCTCTTTGGGGAAAACTGTTTTTTGGTAGATTCCGGCGTCGCCTAGATCCATATGTCTAGCGAAGGGTCTCTCCCCGCTGCCACCTCTAGTAACCAAGGCAGTAGCACCTCCGACGGGCTAACTGAAGATCTCGCCCGGATGGATTTGGCGTCTAGCCGAGATCAAGAGGCCGGCACATCTAGCCGGGCCTCCGGAAAGGATCTTTCCGGTAAGACACGCGGAGCCTGGAGGGGTTCCGACGTGACTCAGTATGAGATCGACTGGCTCTACCGGTCCAGGAGGATTCTGGAGGGAGTCATCTGCCGGCTTCCAGGTGACGAGATCGAACCGGTGCTCGAACCCGGTGAGGTCGTTGTTTTCCTTGCTCATTTTGAGCGTGGCTTCGGCCTTCCTGCCTCCGATTTCTTCCGCCAATTCCTTGACTTCTATCGACTCCAACCTCACCACCTTCCCGGCAATGCCGTTTTTTATCTTTCTTGTTTTGTGGCCTTCATGGAGGGCTACATCGGCATCCGTCCCGCTCGCGAGACGTTTGCCCGTTTCTTCTCTCTCCGGATCAATTCGGTCCAGGGCAAGGACATTCCCAAGCCCAAACCCCCCGTTCAATGCGGGTCTTGTATCATCGGCTCCCGCCAAGGGAGCCCCTTTTTTAAGTTCAATGGCCTCGAGTCTTGCCGGTTGTGGCAGACGACGTTCTTCTACGTGAAGAACGAGAGCGCCACCGATCTCATCAACTTGCCGGCGTTCAACCCGGCGCCGCCCGCCAAGATCAACTGGAACTACAACCCTGGTACGGATCACAACGAGACGAACCGGGTGGTACGCTTCATGTTGAAGTTGATGAAGGACACCAACATTTGCTCCGACGATATCATCCGCGCCTTCATCTGCCGCCGGGTGCTTCCCCTTAAGCAGCGCGCCCACAAGATTAGCGAGATGTATGGCCCCGGTGATCCCACCAAGATCACCGGCCTGCCCTTGAGCAAGGCGGATGTGGTCCTGAAGGCTAACCAAATATTCCAAACGGACATGCCGGATGACTGGGAGTGGGGCCTTTGCCCTCTCAGCTCCAGAAATCCTCCGTCCCAAGAAGTAAGAAATTATGCGGCTCGGGTCGTATTACCGGTAACTTTCATACTTGCGACTAATCTCCCTTTTTTCCTTTGTTTTCAGGCTAGGGCCCTCTTCCCCCGGATTGACTCAGATCGACGAGGCCCTTGCCGGAAGAGGCCTTTGGACAAGTACGATCCGGATCCTATCATTCACTGGCTGGATCTGAGGATGGGCCGGACTCCAGCCTCACGCCTCGGCAAGTCTCCGCCGGAACCAGCTGGTTCGTCTGATGACTTGACCTTGCTTGAGGTAGCTTTTCTGTTTGTTCTCTCATATTCCTTTGTTATTGTTGTTCTGTAGACATTCCCTCAGCCAACATCAACCCACAGGTTTATGAGCAAGTGGCTCCCCTGCAGGCTGAGGTCGGGGATGAATTCCTGGATAAACTTATGCCCGAAGGCTAGAAGAATGATCCTCCAGCTGCTGGCGCCGGCCCTAGCCATGCTCCTCCTGCCAAACGCCCTCGGACAGAAGTCATTGGAGGGAAGCAGGTAAGCACGAAGCGCTACAAGCAAAAGCGGATGCCGGTTTCTTCCGGGTAAGTTCTTCATTTCTTTTTTATGTTCTCTCCATTTTCACCAAGTTCCTTTCCGGTTGCTTTTTTCCAACTCGCTCTTTTTTCTCTCTTTCAGCCCTGCGCTTGAGCTTGGCTCCAAGCCGGAGGGCTCTGCCGGCTCCGCAAGGACCTCAACTCCTCCTCCTCACTCAAGTCCGGCACCATCTGGTGCCGGCAACACCTCTGCCTCCCCTCCGGGAGGCACTACAAGTTCGGGGTGCGCGGCCCCTACACCTCCTGATCACCGCGCGGAGGAGGATTTCACCTCCCCTCCTGAAGCCCAAGACACCGGCGCCAGCAACATCGGCGCCGACGAGACAGATGCCGGGCAGGCGGAACCTCTGGTTCCTCCTTCCCCGAAGAAGAGAAAGAAACAGCCAAGCTCTTCCTCCACCGCGCCGGATACTTCCGCGCCGGTATCTTCTCCTCCTACCGGGACCACGCCGACACCGTCGCCAAGCCAAGGACCTTCCGCGGCCAAGCGAATGGCGCCGCCAGAGACCCCCAAGATCACCAAGTTCCTCAAGCCCGGGGCTTCTCGGGGCAAGGCCGTGGAGGGCGACGCCTCAGGCGGCTCGCGGTCCGTGGTGCTGCATGTCGGCCCTGCTGCTGCTGCTGTTGTCCCGGAAAAACCTTCCGGCGTCCTAGGCCGGATCGTTGCGCTGAATCGCGCGGGTAAGGACCTGGGGCACCTTCTCCCCTACGCCCAAAAGTGGAACGATGCGGATATCTCTGCATCTACCCGCGGCCTGGGGAAGGACCGCCTTCCAGCGCCAGACCCTGCTGGGCCTCGGTCCACTGAAGAACACTTCACGCGGCTTAAACGCGCCGTGAAGGAGTTTGACAGTGCATGGTACGATGCCACCAGCAACGTGGTGGTAAGTTTTGCCAACCCTCTTGTAATTTTGTTGATGCCGGTTTCTTTTCTTTCCGGATCTTGTCTATCCTCCCAGTCCCCGAGTTTCGTGTTGAGAGCGTAGCTTTTAGCGCGAAACTTTAACTAGAAACGCGCGAAACCGGCATAGCCAGTCCCCGAGTTTCGGGTTAAGATCTTTGTTTCTTTCTTTCTCATAGCCATCTTCCTTTGAACAGAGCACCGCGGATGCCCGGAAGCAACTCTTTGAGGAGCTTCTGTGGGAGCATCGGGACCTTGCCGAGGCCCACAGCCACTGCCAAGGTTTGTCTTCCTTCTTTTCCTCCGGCATCTTTTCACCGGAATGTTTTCTTCTTTGATATTTACACATCTTTTTGCTTAACAGCTGTTCCAGAAGCTACCATCGAGGCCCTTAGGGCCCAGGTTGTCAAGCTTCAAGGTACCACCTTTTCTTTTCCAGTTAACCCGTTCTTTTTTCGTTTCATCTGTTGCCACTTGCTAACACCTTTCTTTCCGGTATCTAGGCGAGAAAGAGCAGCTCATCAAGGAGCACCATGAGGCACTGGATGCCCAGAAGACCGCCTCGAGGGAGCTGAAGGAACAGGCTATGCAAGCCGCGCTCCAGCATGAGCAAGCTCTGAAGGATGCCCGGGTTGCAGCTGAGGCCAGGCTGGCGGAGGTCGTGGAGGACTCCACGAACTCCAACACCGTACTGACGGCAGAGCTGGAGGAGGAAAGGAAGGCGCGGAAGGCAGCGGAACGCCTCATTGATACCATGACCACTGATCACAAGGAATATGATCGGTTGGTTATGCAGATTGACGCGCTGGCTTTCCGTAAGTCCCTGCCTTGTCCCTTCTTTCGCTTATAAGCTTTCTCCTTTTGAAGATGCATCTGTGTTCCTTTTTCTTCCGGCATGCTCTTTTCCGGTATCTTGTGTTTATGCTTTTCCCTTCCTTCTGTAGAGCATTTCCCGGACTCCCAGGCCCACGCCGTGAAGAAGGTGATGGAGGATCGGGTGGCGCGGGAATTTCCCAACATGGACGCGCACTAGGACGGGTACGACTATCTGGTCGCCCTCTCCGCGCGAGTCCAACACATGCGCTCCGTCGACCGGCTTCTTGGCGACCTACCGGACGCTGGCATCCAGCTCTTCAAGGTGCTGTGGCCCGAGGAGGAGATGCCGGCAAACATCACGCTTACCGCCCACCGGCTCAAGGATGCCGGGCGCCGGAATCGCGAGTGGCAATGCTCCGCGGCCCGTGCCGGAGCTGACACGGCGCTGCGCTCTGCATGCTCCTGGTACCCGGATCTGGATCTGGATGCTCTTCAAGGCGTACGCCAAGATGCTCCCACCGACACGGATCCGGCGCTTACCGCGAAGCGGCAGGACCGGGCCTACCGGCTTGCTGAGTACGCCGAGGTCCGCACCTTCATCCCTCCTCCTCCTGGTGTCAATGACTACCTCAGCGATGAGGAAGAAGAAGAAGGAGATGAGGATGAGGCTGCTGAGGATGTGCCGCTGGAAGCTCCCGAGGCCAGCGCTGCTCCCCCTGAAGACACCGAGACCGGTGCTGCTCCACCTGATGCCCCCGTCGCCTGAACAATTTGTCTGCTCCTGCTCGCTTTACAACAGAACTTGTTAAATTTGACCCCGGTATGCCGGGGTGTATGATGTAAAACTTTAAGTTCGCTTTTGGTTGCCACACAACATTTTATGCCGGTAAGTTATACCGGTAGTTAAGTATCTTTAAGTTTGCCTTAGCATATTTGCTTCTGGTTTTGCTTTTATCTTGCACCGCAAAGATTTCTAAATTGTTTCCGCATCCAATTCGATGCATACTTGGTTCTTTTGCCTTGGCTCTGCCTGCCTTCTCTGGGCGTTCTTTGGCGTATGAGCACAAGGTTCTTTCACCAAACAAGCATTTTCTTGAACTTAGAAATAACTTCGAAATTTTGCAAAAAACCGGTTTAACCGGGGTTAGTTAAATTTTCCGGATTGTTCTTTCCCGCTCTCCCTCTCCGCAGTTCATGTGCTTATTTCCTACTGGTTTATCTTGCTTGCCATGAAGCCGGGTTGCGGACAGCAGCAGAGTCGAAGACTCCGGTAGGATTTAGCACACTACTAAACCGGAAAGAAAAAACGTTCAATAAGCAACCGGTAAACTGAAAAAATAAACAAGTTACATGCAACCTTATTGGGGTAGTCCCCGAGATTCATTCAAGGTTCCGGCATCTTTTATTCATAGCATATAAGGTACAAAAAAGGAACTTCTTACACCACAACTTCAAGAGTAGAAAGGACGCAACAGAGCTACATTCCATGGACGCTTGCTCTCCTCTCCGGACCTGTCCGCTTTTCCTTTTTTCCACTCCTGTGCATCGATCAAGTAATATGCATCATTGTGAAGCACCTTGCTTACAATAAAGGGACCTTCCCATGGTGGCAAGAGCTTATGCCGGCCTTCAGTGCGCTGCACTAGGCGAAGCACGAGATCTCCTTCCCGGAAGACTCTCGGGTTAACCTTCCGGTTATGATAGCGTCTGAGGTTTTGCTGGTAAATGGCTGTTCTTGCCAAAGCCAGCTCTCTTGCTTCTTCTAGCAAGTCCACATTATTTTCTCTGGCCTCTTTGACCTCTTGCTCAGTATAGAGCTGTACCCTTGGTGAATCATGAATGATGTCAGTCGGTATGACCGCTTCTGCTCCATAAACCATGAAGAACGGAGTGTATCCGGTAGACCGGTTTGGAGTTGTTCTTATACTCCACAGTACTGATGGTAGCTCATCGAGCCAACATCCCGATGACTTTTCCACTGCATCAATGAGTCTAGGTTTGATACCGGAAAGTACCAAAGCATTCATTCTTTCCACTTGGCCATTGCCTTGTGGGTGTGCCACTGAGCACAAATCCAACCGGATGTTGTTGTCCTCACAGAACCTTTTGAACTCACCTTGAGCAAAGTTGGTTCCATTGTCAGTGATGATGCTGTGCGGGTATCCATACCGCAAAATGACATCTTTTAAGAATTTCACCGCTGTGTGCCCATCACATTTTGCGATAGGTTTCACTTCTAGCCACTTGGTGAATTTATCCACCATAACCAAGATGTGAGTCATGCTGCTTCTTGCAGTTTTGAATGGGCCAACCATATCGAGGCACCAAACGGCAAACGGCCATGTTAATGGTATTGTTTTTAAACCGGACGCTGGGGTATGATTTTGCTTGGCGTACCTCTGGCAGCCGTTGCATTTTCTTACCAAATCCTCAGCGTTTTCCAAAGCAGTGGGCCAATAAAATCCATGCCGGAATACTTTTGCTACCAACGCCCTTGATGAAGCATGATGCCCACATTCTCCTTGGTGAATTTCCTCAAGCATTTCTTTCCCTTCTTCTGGTTCCACACATCTTTGAAGGACACCGGTAACGCTTCTCTTGTACACCTCACCATTGATGAATGTGTATGCTTTGGACCTTCTTTGTATTCTCCTTGACTCATTTTCGACATCCGGCAAGATGCCGTTGATCAGGAATTCCTTAATAGGTTTAACCCATGACGGTGTCTCTCGAACCAAAAACACCGGTGCATCTATCTCCATGCTATCTACCAGCATCATTTCTTCCAGTATGGGTACAGCAGTCCCCGAGCCTACCGGAGCAGTCCCCGAGCTTGCCGGAGCAGTCCCCGAGTTTACCGGTGCAGTCCCCGGGTTCCCTTCATCGATATCCATGGGTACTACATGCGATTCCGGTATGAAAATTGATTCCGATTCGGGGCTTGGTTTAATCGATGGTGCTCTTAAGTGAGCTAAAGCTATTCCGGGAGGAATTTCTTGCCTGGATGAGCCCAGCTTGGACAAAGCATCCGCGGCTTCATTTTCTGCGCGCGGCACATGGTGAAACTCACACCCTTCGAAGAATCCGGCAATCTTTTGCACGTGAAACCGGTACGAGGCCATGTTGGCATCTTTTGCATCCCAATCTCCGGAACACTGCTGTACCACAAGATCTGAATCTCCGTAGCAAATGATCCGGTGCGCACCGATTTCTTTTGCGACCTTTAATCCATGTATCAAAGCCTCATATTCAGCGACATTATTCGATGCCCTGAAATGCACTTGCAAAACATACCGGAGGTGATCCCCTTTTGGCGAGGTAAGCACCACACCAGCACCTAGGCCCTCTTTGAGTTTGGATCCATCAAAGTGCATTTTCCAGTACTCTATCCTCTGATCTGGCGGTTTGTATTGCATCTCCGCCCAATCAATGAGGAAATCAGCCAAAGCCTGTGATTTTATGGCATCTCTTCTTTCATATACCGTCATGTATGGTGATATCTGGATTGCCCACTTTGCAATCCTTCCACTAGCGTCCTTGTTGCACATGATATCGGAGATTGGTGCTTCACTCACCACTTTCATGGGGTGCTCCTCAAAGTAATGCTTGAGTTTTGTGGCGGCCATGTACACGCCATAAGTCATTTTTTGGAAGTGAGGGTAGTTTTGTTTTGAGAGGGAGAGCACCTCGCTCAGGTAGTATACCGGACTCTGGACGGTTTTTCCTTCCTCTTCTCTTTCAACCACAACTACTACGCTCACAACCCGGTTTGTTGCTGCTATGTATAATAGCATAGGTTCTCTTTCTAGCGGTGAAGCCAGTATAGGTGCTGTGGCCAGCATTGTTTTTAGCTCTTTAAACGCTGCGTCTGCCTGAGGGGTCCAGACGAACTTGTCGGATTTTTTCATCAGAGCATAGAGTGGCAGAGCTTTTTCTCCCAACCTGCTTACAAACCGGCTTAGCGATGCCAAGCTTCCGGTAAATTTTTGCACATCTTTTAGTTCTCGTGGGATAGTCATTCTTTCTATCGCCCGGATTTTTACCGGATTGACTTCTATGCCCCGGCTTGACACCAGGAAACCGAGCAACTTGCCGGCAGGGACACCAAAGGTGCATTTTGCTGGATTAAGTTTCATCCGGAACCGTCTTAGGTTGTCGAATGTTTGCCGGATGTCATCGATTAAGGTGTTCTTTACCTTAGTTTTTATCACAATGTCGTCCACATAGACTTGCACATTCTTTCCGATTTGATCAAACAAGCATTTTTGCATACAGCGCTGGTACGTTGCACCAGCGTTGCGCAAACCAAAAGGCATAGTAACATAGCAATAAGCCCCGTGCGGGGTAATGAACACAGTTTTTATTTGATCTTCCTTTTTCAAGGGAATCTGATGGAAACCGGAATACGCATCCAGGAAGGACAACAACTCACACCCAGCAGTTGAATCAATCACTTGATCGATCCGTGGTAGAGGAAAAGGGTCTCTTGGGCAAGCCTTGTTTAGGTTGGTGTAGTCGATGCACATGCGCCACACCTTCGGAGCTTTTGCCTCCAGGTTCTCATCTTTTTTCTTTTCGACCATTACCGGATTGGCCAGCCACTCTGTGTGCGTGACCTCCACAATGAATCCGGCAACGAGCAGTTTTGTCACCTCCTCTCCTATGATTTTCCTTCTATCTTCAGCGAACCGGCGCAAGGGTTGTCGCACCGGCTTGGCATCCTTCCGGACGTTTAAAGAGTGCTCAGCCAGCTCCCTCGGAACACCTACCAAGTCATCAGTTGACCAGGCAAAGATATTCCGATTCTCACGGAGGAAGCTGACAAGCGCGCTTTCCTATGCTTGATCAAGTCCGGCACCGATGCGAACGGTGCGCTCTGGGTAAGCCGGATCCAGCACAATGTCCTTTGTTTCATTCGTCGGCTTGAATGCCGGTGAGCCCAAGTTTCCACTCATCGCCGCTAAGCTCAACTGTGAGGACTGAGCCAGCGCAACCGCTGTTTGCATCCTTTTCTTTTCCTCCGCGATTACCAGCGATTCCGCTAGGTTTGATCCGGCAGATGCAGTTTCCAGTGAGACCTTGTAGTTCCCCACCACAGTCAAGGGTCCACGAGGTGCCGGCATCTTCATCTTGAGGTAAGCCGTATGAGTTGTAGCCATGAAGGCTGCCAATGCCGGTCTCCCCAGCAACGCATGGTAAGGACTGTCTAGATCCACCACCTCAAACTCAACATTTTCAACCCGGCAATTATCACGTCCTCCAAATGCTACGTCCACCCGAACTTTTCCTATCGGGGCGCAGGACAAGCCCGGAACGATTCCGTGGAACGTTGTACGCGTTGGCTGAAGCATGTTTTCTGTTATGCCCAGCGTATGCATGGTATGCTTGTACATGATGTTTATGCTGCTACCGTTGTCTATCAGCACCTTGCTGAATTTTACTCGAGTTTGCGGCCCTTTCATGATTGGGTCCACAATAAGAGCATATCCACCCGGATTCGGCATGATCTTAGGGTGATCCTTAAATGACCAGGTAATTTCCTGATCTGACCACAGCATGTATTTGGGGACTGCCGGCATCACGGCATTGACCTCCATGGAGCGGCGGTGCACACTCTGCCTGTCTGTTGGCTCAGTGACAAAGACAACACATCACATATGCGGGCCTTCGTAAACATTCCGGCCTAAAGGTGCCGGTGGAGGCGGTTGATCATCGTTCTGCTCCACCCGGTTAACTTGCTGGTACTGCTGCCGGTTTGGCTGCACCGGTAAGGCGTTTGCCCCGGTAAGCGGCGGTGGTGGCGGTAGCTGTTGTTGCCGCGGCATGTCTTGTGGTGGTTGTGCATCTTTTACCGTTCCCTTTTGCATCAAGTACTTGGTCCAGGTACAATCCTTCGTCAGGTGGTTTGACGGGTGTGCCGGATTCGGTGTGTGCCACCGGCAAGGTTGGTCCATGGCAGCTTCCATGGTGTACTTTGCGGGTTCTTGCCAGTTTCTTTTCTGGACCCAGGGTTTCTTTTCTACCCATTGTTTCTTAGGACCCGCCCACGTCTGCGATCCAGTTCTCTGCCTCTGACTGCCGCTGGCCTCAGAGTTTTCCTGCACAGCAGCAACTTGCTGCGGACCGTACCTTCGATCCGGAAAATCTTCTCTTCTTTTGTTATTCCGGTTATCCCGGTGTTGCTCTTGGCGCAGCTGTTCCGGCTCAGGTTGCACTGCCGGCTGCGTTGGGTCTCCCAACGCATAGCTATCCGCCACACGTATCATCTCTGCCAATGTCGTCGGCATGTTCCGCTGCAGCTTTTGCCACAACGGTGAACCTCTTCTGCATCCACTGCTAAACCAAGCAATGGCCTGTGCCTCGATTACCCCTTCACAGGAGTTCCTTGTAGTGTTCCACCGGGCCAGATAATCCCGGTCTGTTTCGTTCGCGCGCTGTATGCACAGAGCGAGTTGCTGCGGCCTGTTTGGCCATTGATAGGTGCCGCTGAAATTGCTCACAAAAGCCTCCTCAAAATCCAGCCAGCCATTTATGCTTCCTGCCGGCAAGTTGTTTAGCCAGATTCTTGCCGGTCCAACCAAGAACGATGGTATGATTCTCACGGCCCAACGCCGATTTCCTCCTCCTGCTACGGTTCCTCCACCGCCTGCGACGTATACCGCGGTCACGTAATCCGCGAGCCAGTCTTCCGGCTTCGTAGTGCCATCGTATGTTTTTGTGTCATGGGGCAACATAAAGTTGCGAACTGGTGGTTTTTCTCTCATGATCCTTGGGCCAAAGCACTTTGGGCCTGGGGGACCTTCCTCCTCGATCATTTCTGACAAGTACACTCTATCCAGACGGTGCCTCGCATCCCGTTCCGGTAAGTATCTCTCTCCCAAGCGTTCTCCCAATGGGTTCCGGTATGCTGCCGGTCTTGCAGAATCGGCTTCATCATAACATTCCGGTACCGCGGCCCTTGCCTGCCGGTACCTCGGGGGATCTATTTCCTCCTCATCGTACGCTGCCCTTGCAGCTCGATAATTTTGCCCGGTCTCATATCTACCGGCATGATTGTTTCCAGCATAGCCTCCTCTGGCGTAGCCTCGACCTGCCCCTTGGCTTTTTCTACCGGCATCGTGTTGCCCGGCTTGTTGCTTTCCGGCAAGAACCGGATCGTACACAGTCATCTGCTGTGCGTTCACTTCTTTTTCTCTTCTTCGGTCCGGATGGGGGGACGAAGCCTGCCCATGGGACTTGCTACCGGCATTCCTTGTCGAACGCGCGGATTTTGAGGTCGCGGCCTTGTTCAGCTTAACCAGCTGCTCAGCATTCTGCTGCTCAATAGTTTCCAGCAGCTCTCTAACACGCTCTTGCTGTTTTGCCAACGCATCTCCGGAAAGCGACTCGCATAGCTCTACTGCAGCTTTAGCAGCTTTTATAGTTTTATCCGGGCTACTGTATTTAGGTTTTTCCACGATGCTAACAGATGCAGAGGTACTTTTGCCGGCAAAAACTTCTTTGCGCAAATCCTGATCTAGGTTGCGAGCCTTTAGCCGGTTTTCCGGCATCCTAGCAGCATGCGCGCTGACAGAAGCAAAGCCATGGGCAGCGTTATACTCACGTAGGGTTAGGTTCAGCTCGCGCTGCGCCCGGAGGATGTCCTTGCCGCTCTCGAGCACCTTCTGGCGCTGCGCCTCCAGCTCCGCCTGAGCCGCTGCCGGATCGATGTTCTGCGCGATGGGGGTGGCGAGGACGCTCATCGCCGCTTGAAGCGGTGTTTCCGGTGGTGCCGATGTTGCTCCTGCTGTGCCTGCATCGCGCTCCAGCGGCGGCTTGGCCGCACGGGTCGAAACCGCGTGACCAGCACCTTCACCCACAGCTTCTTTCCCTGCACCAACCACGCCGGTCATCATTACCTCGACGCTGCCGGCGGCACGGCCAGCACAAAGCCATCTTGGCGGGTCCGGTGCCACCAGCACCGGCGAGAGGCGCTGGCGCACAGGGACGGTGCCGAAGTAGACGCGGTGGCTGCCAAACTCGATGACGCGGCCGTTCTTGGGGAAGATGCCGCCGTTGGCGAAGCAGCCCGCGTTGTCGTTGATGAAATCCATGGCGTAGATGCGCTGCACGAGCGCGGACACCGTACGCTCGCCGGCGACCTCGAGGATGCCCGCCCGAATATGAACTCCCGCAAGCGCCACTTCATGCCCCACGGTGGGCGCCAACTGTCGTCGTGGTGAACAGACAGATGCCATAGGATGGCTTAGATTGGGGCCGAATGGACGCTAGAGGATTCGGGGGAGGGTTTGTGATCAGGTGGGATGAACTTTCGGATGGTTTCCTCAAGAACTTGGCCAAGGCCAGAGGTTGAAGAAGAAAGACACAAGGAAGAACTCGCTCTAGATCACTATCTTCATTGATTCTCACAGGTTACAGGTTTGTGCTTCGTGCCTTGCTACTTCGTGCGTCGCCCGTAAGGAGGGCTGCCCCCTCTCCTTATATAGGGGAGAGGATGGCTTACAGTGCAAGAAACCCTAATGGTATCTTTGACTAGACAAACTACTTTACAAAGCTACTTTACAAAGCTACTTTAATCATAGATGACACCGGGGTCCTCTTTAATCAGGGAGGCTGACGTCCTCCGGCTTCTTTCTTCGTCATCCTCTTCTTTATCGTCAGCCCTTCGTTTAAAGCTACTTTGCTTAGCTCATCTTTGTCTTCTAGCTCTGGAGAGGATCTTTGACCAGTCTTGTCGACATGCTCTTCTTTCCGGTGGCCCGGTACCTTTTCTATCCGGTTCCGGTATCCCTCCCCTGAAGATACCGGCTTGGCCCTGCTCAGCCAAACGCCTATCTTATGCTCCGGTATGAACATTTAACCGGTATCCTGATGGCTCAAACCATCCGGTTTGGCATGCCGTTGGCGTACCGGGGGTCATCCCCCCAACAAGTCCGGTAGGGAAGTTACAACCTTTACCTATTCCAGAATGGAAATGGGAGGAGATAGGGATGGATTTTATCACCGGACTACCCATGACTAATAAAAAGAAGGACATGATATGGGTAATCATGGACCGGTTGACGAAGAGTGCACACTTCTTAGCGGTAAATCAACAGGACAAAGGAGAGAAACTCATCGATCTTTACATCAAAGAGATCGTGAGTAAACATGGAGTGCCTAAGAAGATCGTGTCGGATCGAGGATCCGTGTTCACGTCAGCATTCTGGAAGAAACTACACGACGCTTTAGGGTCCAAGTTGGACTTTAGTACCGCTTATCATCCTCAGACAGGTGGACAAACAGAAAGAACTAACCAGATCTTAGAGGATATGCTTAGGGCTTGTGCCCTAGACTTCGGAGGATCATGGGAGGAGCACTTGCCACTAGCAGAGTTTTCATACAATAATAGCTATCAAAGCAGCATCAAGATGGCACCATTTGAAGCTCTGTATGGAAGAAAGTGTAGATCACCGATATGCTGGTATGAAGCCGGAGCAAGCAAAGAGTTCAACCCTGATTATGTCAAGGAAAAGCAACAAATAATTGACATTATCAGAGATCGGCTCAAGATAGCCCAGAGCCGACAGAAGAGTTATGCCGATCAAAAGAGGAGAACATGGGAGCCACGAGTTGGAGACATGGTATACCTTAAGGTGAGCCCGATGAAAGGACTCCAGAGGTTTGGAGTAAAAGGAAAGCTCAGCCCTAGGTACATAGGACCTTTCAAGATTTTGAGTCAAAACCGAGGGTTAGCCTTCGAATTGGAACTACCGGGAAGGTTATCTCAGGTTCACAACGTATTTCATGTGTCGCAACTCAGAAAATGCTTGAAGACCCCAGATGAACCAGTATCACATGAAGAGCTTGAGTTACAACCAGATTTGACATACATCGAGAAGCCAGCGAAGATTCTCGAGGAAAACTGGAAACAACTCAGGAATCGAGCGATAAAGTACTGCAAGATACAATGGAAGCACCATCCCGAGAGGGAAGCCACCTGGGAAAAGGAGGAAGACCTGAGGAAAACATACCCCGAACTTTTCAGGTATTACAACCACAACTTCGGGACGAAGTTTTCTTTAAGGGGGAAAGGCTGTAATATCCCAGGTTTAGAGACGATCGAGGGGTAGATTTTAGAAAGGGATGTGCATTGCATTGTAAATTTACGGGGAAATTTTGCGCTTTTAAAACAAAACTGCATCGAAGGGGGACAGGTTTCTCTCTCGACACCTTACAGGGTTAGGGTTTCGAGAGTGCGATGAACTTGTTCCTACTTATCTAAATTAGGGTTTTGAGAAGAGAGAAGTGATATTACATTGAAAACTTAAGTTGCATGATTGAATTCTAAATTAAGTTGTATGATTGAATTCAAACCAAATTTGAATTTGAATTTCAAATTCAAACATCAAATGAATATCACATTATCCAAACTTGAGATAATTTAATAAACAATTATCCTTAATCAAAAATTATAAATAATACAACAATTAAGTAAAGCTCATTAAGAAAACTTGAGCTTTATTGATCAACACACACATAATACATTGTCTTTACAATATTCAGATTTGAATTATGGAATTACAACATATTACAAGAATTGGACAAAATAGAAAAAAGAAAAGAAAATGAAATTACAATTCAATGATCTATCCTAACACTACAAACTAATCTTCGTTTAGCCTTGTACTTGATGATCTCCATGATCCTTGGAGCATCAGGTTGATCCCTGCAAACAACACAACATAGAGCATATTATGCTAAGTGGCATTGCCACTTGGCAGGTTAGCAAATAATGGAAATGAAGAGGATATGATCCAATCTCTGCCGAGCTGATCCATGCCACAGATAGGACCAAGTCCAAGTGCACAACACTTGCACACACACACAACCAGGCAGCACACAAGGCTGTGTGCATGTGTAACACACACACAGTGAGTCACCATGGAAAGAGGTAGTGCTGTCGACCAACAAGAGCAAGCCAGCAACATATAAAAGCTTTTCGCAGCCAAACCCTAGTCACTTGAATCATCCATCGGCAGAACTGAACTGGTAAGCCACCAAGAACACCAAGAACAGCTAGAACAGATAGAACAGCCTCACTGTTCAATCTATTCCAGCACACCACTGAATTAAATCAAGTTTCATCAAGTCACCAGGAGGAGCAGGGCAAGCAAAGCAACCATAAGACCAACACAGAGGCAAACCTCTACACCAACAACACATTCTAGGAGCTGGAGTGAGGTATACCAAGCATCATGGACAAACCAGATGGTTTTGTTCATATATAAGCATATGCATCAATCACACATAATCAAAAGGGTGTGATACCCAAGTTGTGTCATCATCTGGCTATTAAGCCATATGGTGCAAGCAAGAGCAGAAAGGCCACTGGACAATCATCAAAAGGGAACAACAGATATGACAATCATTGCATAACTAAAGAAATCCAGCAAGAGATGAGAGCACAAGTTAGCCTAGTTACACACACTTAGCACCTACAGCTAGTTGACCATCAGACCTAGACAAAATATTGTCTATTTGATTTCAACATCAAGAGCCACTGGCAATCCAATAAATGGATCACCCAGAAAGCATTTGGTGAGCAACAGCAAGCCAACAAATAGGGGAGCTAGCCTAGGGCAGCATATGACTACTGCCAGGGTCACCTCAAACCCTAGAACAGCCAAACCACCAAGCCAAATACAAATATCATCACCCTGGTTGGGTTCAAAGAATTGCTAGGGTTCCCAACCACTGTTGGCATCCATCTAGCCAAGCCAATCACTTGTGATGATCATCACTGTATCACAGTTCACATCAATTATCCACTCAATCAATATAGGCAACACAGATAATTGATATTAACAAGTAAATCATGAAACAGACATTTGCTAATGATCCAGAGGATCACTGCAAGCATCAGCTGATGCTTGAGCAAGCACCAGCACTGATCTGTGCCACACACATACACATAGATAGGTAACAGCAATGCACATGCAACAGATAAGCAAACCAATTACCAGCTGTTGATGATCACATGATCATCAGAGCCTGCTATAGCATGCTAGAGCATGCTAGAGCATCACTAAGCAACAGAGCATGGACCAGATAATTAATTGGCCACAGGTAAACAACAACTGCTTCACAGATAACAAATGGATGAACTGTAATTGTATCCAGAAGCACATCAAATACATGATGTACCACTGGATCAAGCCTGACATGAATAGCACACTCATATAATTAAACCATCACCACAACCAGAGCCACTAAGCAATCAAATGGATTTAATTGTAGCAAGACAGTAACCATTAAGCAGTCAATGAGCATTACAAGATGCTCATGAGCAAGCCTATAGGAACACAATTGAGCATCTGGCGAGCTTAGTAACAATAAACAGAGCCATAGAAGGGAATTTAAGCAAGAAATGGATAACACAGCAGGAAGGCAAGCTCTGGCATGGACATGGCGACCATGATCAAGGCTAGTGAGGCAGAGCCGCATGAACAGCACAACAGCACAAGCATCAGCGCAGCAGCAAAGCAGCATACGCACACACAGCGAGTTAGGCACAGCAGAGCTACTGGAGGAAGAAGAAGAGCAGGCCAGAGTGAGAGAGAGTAGGGGATCGGAAGTGGCGTACCTGGGGCGAGCAGACGACTGCCGCAGCCATGGCGGCCACGGCGGCGCGCGTCGAAAGCACGACGGCACCTGGCCAGGCCAGGCCAGGCTCCGCCTAGCGCCGCAGTGCCCCGCACCACGGCGGCGAAGGCCTCAACGGCGCCATCCCACCAGAGACGCCGAAGAGCACCGCAGCACAGAGAGGGCGACCGCGATGGGGATCGGCGAAGGGAGCGGCTAGGACCAGATCGACGCCGATGATCTGGTGCGCCATCAAGTGGCGGTGCTGATGCGCCCTATCTCACCGGCGGCGATGGCCGGAAGCGGCCGGGAAATATCGGAGAAGACGGCGGCGACCACGGCGTCGCCAGAGCTTTAGGGTTAGGGTTCGGACACGAGCGCGAGAGAGAGAGAGAGTGAGCGGGTTGGGCCGGACCGGAGTGGGTCGGCCACACCTAACCCGTTGGGCCACCTGACAGGTGGGGCCCAAGGGTATTTCAGTCATTTCACAATTCATATAAATGCAGAAACTTTGAAATTAAATAAGAAATGCTTAGAAGCTCTAAAAAATAAATTAAAAATATGAAAATGGATCAGCATAAAATTCTCTATTTAAATAAAATACCAAACAGAATTTTTGAAGACAATTAAGAATAAGTCTTAATTTGATGATTTAAATAATGATTTAAATCACACATATTATTTTCAATAATGAAAATAAGTCCATAAATACAATTAGAGTTTAAAAACACCTTGACAACATTTCAAGGTTGTATTTTACCCTAAACAGAGTATCCCTAAATTATTCTTAGTATTAACCTCTCACATGAAATAATAACGACATCGGAAGGGGGGAATCAAACCCTAAAACTGGAATCATGCATAATTGCTTCTTTAACCATTGCCCTTATCAGACAATGATGCTATTTTTCAGAACCAGAGGACAAGGGTCACTCCACACCATCCAACTGCAAAACTTTGCAGTGTTCAGGCAAGTTCATCACTTGGTCATGTCATTTGAGTATTTCTATCAAATTACTTGCAAAGTACTATGGTTATCACTATTGCATAAAAACCAAAACCACTACTTTCATAACTATGAATATGACTATGTGGTGGGCAATGGAACCATGGATTGTGTTGATATGGTGGAGGTTCCATTGCAAGGGTTTATATCTATCTAGGATTAAACAACAAATGTCGCTAGTGATTCTTGTGCCGTAATACCCGTGTTAACCATAAGATCCGGAGTGGGACGGAGTAGTCAAAAGTGTTTCCACCTCTCGTTCATCAACGGATGCGCTTTACCGTAGACACTTGTATCTGTCAGGGCAAGCGGTTGGCTGGGGAAGCCTTAAGTCCCCACGGCATAGTCCGTAGACACTTGTCGCTCGAAGTGCAAGCGGTTGGCTGGGGAAGCCTTAAGTCCCCACGGTATTGTGGTCTATGATGGGTTGCAGCTACCGGCGAAGGAGTTTGGTTAACGAGTCCCAAACTGTTGTCGTGGTCGGGGTCCACCCGTGAGTGGGAATAATGGGACCGGCGAGGACCCAGGGTCGGGGCATGCAACAAAGGGTGGGTGTTCGAGGTAGCGGAGGAACATGATTGGCTAGACCTTATACCGGGCCTCACACCGAAGGAAGTGTGGACGGGAAAGTTGCCCGGTTGGCACCAAGGTTAAGATCTCTTATGGGTAAAGCAACACACCTCTGCAGAGTGTAAAGAATCATGGACTGTCACTCCCTCGTTCCGGGATGAGGAACTGCGAACGCGGCCGGAAAGGAGCTCCATGAAGTTCTAGTAAACCGGTGAAGGCTGACGGACATAGCTCTTTGGAATAAAAGCAATCTCTTGAAGAAATGTTTATCAAAACCTGCATTGGTATTAGACTTTCTGGTCTAATATCGTAGCTAGAGCATTAAACACCTCTTATCTATAATGAACTTGTTGAGTATGCTCGTACTCATCCCAATCTTAAATCCCTTGCTTAGATTGTCTGAATCGCTTGGAGGAGGACTACGACAACAATGAAGGAGCCGAGATCATCGGCTATGAAGAACCAGACCTCTCAGGAGGTATAGAGGGCGTAGACTATCTCATCGTCTACGGAACCGGGGAGGCTTCCGGAGGAGATCAAGCCTGAACATCTCGAGTAGTAGTAGTAGCCGAGCAGCCCGAACTCTTAGTATTTAGCTGCTCGAGGAAATAAATGTATAACTTAATGAGACTCTTATATTGTAAGCTAAGTTGGGTTCGCCTCGAACCCAGGAGTATTCCTCTTAGGACCCAAGAGGAGCTCCGAGATCACATGTGTATGATATTTGTAATAATAAATGAATGAGTTATGGACCTGCTATGTTCTGTTGTACTACTCTGAGGGATGTAATATTTGCGGAATGATACTTCGTGAATGTTATATCAACGACTGGCATACTACAACATGCAGTGGTATGCAGGGTCACCACACTCCAGCCCGACCTAGCTCTTCTCTCTCTCTCCTCCATTGTTGTTGAGCTCAAAGTGAGGGGATCTCCCCATCCATCCAACCAATCTTGCTCATACTCTGAGGAGTGGTGGAGGAGACCCCGATCTATCATTTTACCGAGAGAAAGTTCGCCAATTCGTGGTACTCCTTAGTGGATCTTGGTGGTAGAGTTCCTATGGTGGAACATTGGAGATGTGCAGCTATGGAAGCTAGCTTGGTGATGTACTAGCTCCATAGGGTGTTGGGAGCATCCTTGTGTGTGGAGCTCGCCCCAACCTTGTGAAGGAATCAACGCCTCGACCGGTGCCTTAGTGGAAGAGGGAGAGCACCTTCGTGGAGCTCTCTCGAGGAAGAATGTGAGGCCTTCCTTCGTGGTGTGTCCGTCTAGTCTCTTGTGTGAGACTAGCACTTCCTCAACGCAGACGTACTTCCTATTGTGGAAGGAACTGCAGGAAACAAACCTCGCCTCGTCTCCGCGCCCCCGGTTGTCTCGCTCCTTACTCTTACTATATTGTTGATTCCTTTACTTGTTGAACTTGTCCTAGTATCGTTGTAGGAACACCGCTATCGCTAAAGCTATCACCTTTACCTTCCGTTGCGCTAAAATTAAAAAAGGCTAAAACTTGTCGTAGCGCCATTCACCTCCCTCTTGTTTGCTACGATCCATTCATAATGGTTTAGATTTTGATGATTGCCATATCTATGAAGTTATTAAGTTCTTACAAAAACTTGCTAGAAGTCCCAATGCTAGTGCTATAAATTTGGCCTTTACAAAACATATTACAAATGCTCTCATTAAAGCTAGAGAAGAGAAATTAAAACTTGAAACTTCTATTCCTAGGAAGTTAGAAGATGGTTGGGATCCCATCATTAAGATTAAGGTCAATGATTTTGATTGTAATGCTTTATGTGATCTTGGTGCAAGTATTTCTGTTATGCCTAAGAAAATCTATGATATGCTTGACTTGCCACCATTGAAAAATTGTTATTTGGATGTTAATCTTGCTGATAATTCTATGAAGAAACCTTTGGGGAGGATTGATAATGTTCGCATTACGGTTAACAATAACCTTGTCCCCGTTGATTTTGTTGTCTTGGATATTGAATGCAATGCATCTTGTCCCATTATTTTGGGAAGACCTTTTCTTTGAACTGTTGGTGCTATTATTGATATGAAGGAAGGGAATATTAAGTATCAATTTCCTGTCAAGAAAGGTATGGAACACTTCCCTAGAAAGAGAATGAAGTTACCTTATGATTCTATTATTACAACAAATTATGATTTTGATGCTTCATCTCTTGACAATACTTGATTCACACTTTCTGCGCCTAGCTGAAAGGCGTTAAAGAAAAGCGCTTACGGGAGACAACCCATTATTTTACTTCTGCATTTTTATTTTATATTTGAGTCTTGGAAGTTGTTACTACTGTAGCAACCTCTCCTTATCTTTATTTTATTGCATTGTTGTGCCAAGTAAAGTCTTTGATAGTAAGGTTGATACTAGGTTTGGATTACTGCGCAGAAACAGATTTCTTGCGGTCACGAAATTGAGTAGCCCCCTCTGTAGGTAAGGCAGAAAAATCTGCCAATTTACATGAGTGATCCTCAGATATGTACTCAACTTTCATTCAATTTGAGCTTTTTCATCTGAGCAAGTTAAGTGCCCCTAAAAAATTCGTATTTACGGACTGTTCTGTTTTGACAGATTCTGCCTTTTTTTTTCGCATTGCCTCTTTTGCTATGTTGGATGGATTTCTTTGTTCCATTAACTTTCAGTCGCTTTGTGCAATGTCCAGAAGTGTTAAGAATGATTATGTCACCTCTGAATATGTGAATTTTTGATTATGCACTAACCCTCTAATGAGTTTGTTTTGAGTTTGGTCTGGAGGAAGTTTTCAAGGATCAAGAGAGGAGGATGATATAATATGATCAAGAAGAGTGAAAAGTCTAAGCTTGGGGATGCCCCCGTGGTTCATCCCTGCATATTTCAAGAAGACTCAAGCATCTAAGCTTGGGGATGCCCATGGCATCCCCTTCTTCATCGACAACTTATCAGGTCACCTCTAGTGAAACTATATTTTTATTCCGTCACATCTTATGTGCTTTACTTGGAGCGTCTGTATGTTTTTATTTTTGTTTTTGTTTGAATAAAATCGGATCCTAGCATTCTTTGCGTGGGAGAGAGACACGCTCCGCTGTTTCATATGAACACTGGTGTTCATAGCTTTACTTTTAATGTTCATGGCGAAGGTTGAAACTGCTTCGTTCATTGTTATTTGGTTGGAAACAGAAAATGCTTCATGTGGTAATTGGTATATTGTCTTGAATAATTTGATACTTGGCAATTGTTGTGCTCAAATAGATCATATTTAAGCTCTTGCATTATGTACTTTGCACCTATTAATGAAGAACTACCATAGAGCTTGTTGACATTTGGTTTGCATGATTGGTCTCTCTAAAGTCTAGATATTTTCTGGTGAAGTGTTTGAACAACAAAGAAGACAGTGTAGAGTCTTATAATGTTTGCAATATGTTCTTATGTAAGTTTTGCTGTACCGGTTCATACTTGTGTTTGCTTCAAACAACCTTGCTAGCCAAAGCCTTGTATTGAGAGGGGATACTTCTCGTGCATCCAAAACCTTGAGCCAAAAACTATGCCATTTGTGTCCACCATACCTACCTACTACATGGTATTTCTCTGCCATTCCAAAGTAAATTACTTGAGTGCTACCTTTAAAATTTCATTCCTTATCTTTGCAATATATAGCTCATGGGAAATAGCCTTAAAAACTATTGTGGTAAAGAATATGTAGCTTATGTATCTTATTTCTTATAAGTTGCTTGTTGAGCGGTAACCATGTTTCTGGGGACGCCATCAACTATTACACCTTTGTTGAATATCATGTGAGTTGCTATGCATGTTCGTCTTGTCTGAAGTAAGGGTGATTTATCATGATCAAATGGTTTGAGTATGCATATTGTTAGAGAAGAACATTGGGCCGCTAACTAAAGCCATGTATCATGGTGGAAGTTTCAGTTTGGACATTAATCCTCAATCTCTTATGAGAATATTATCTGTTGTTGAATGCTTATGCATTAAAGAGGAGTCCATTATCTGTTTTCTATGTTGTCCCGGTATGGATGTCCTTAGTTGAGATTTATCAAAAACGAGAAATCAAATGGGATCTATCTCCTTGGACCTTTGTACATGCGACATAGAGGTACCCCTTTGTGACACTTGGTTGAAACATATGTTATGCAATGATAATCCATGTAAATCCAAGCTAATTAGGACAAGGTGCGAGCACTATTGGTATTCTATGCATGAGGCTTGCAACTTATAGGATGTCTTATGCATAACACATATGAATTATTACTACCATTGACAAAATTGTTTCTATGTTTTCAAAATAAAAGCTCTAGCACAAAAATAGTAATCCATGCTTCCCTCTACGAAGGGCCTTTCTTCTACTTTATGTTGAGTCAGTTTACCTACTTCTTTCTATCTTAGAAGCAAACACTTGTATCAACTGTGTGCATTGATTCCTACATACTTGCTTATTTGCATTCATCATATTACTTTGTGTTGACAATTATCCATGAGATATACATGTTGAAAGTTGAAAGCAACTGCTGAAACTTATATCTTCCTTTCTGTTGCTTCAAAACTTTCTACTAAGAATTTATTGCTTTGTGAGTTAACTCATATGCAAGTCTTATTGATGCTTGTTTTGAAAGTACTATTCATGAAAAGTCTTTGCTATATGATTCAGTTGTTTAATCATTGTCTTTACCATTGCTTCGAATCACTTCATTCATCTCATATGCTTTACAATAGTATTGATCAAGATTATGATAGCATGTCACTTCAGAAATTATCCTTGTTATCGTTTACCTACTCGAGGGCGAGTAGGAACTAAGCTTGGGGATGCTTGATACGTCTCAAACGTATCTATAATTTCTTATGTTCCATGCTACTTTTATGACAATACTCACATGTTTTATACACACTTTACATCATTATTATGCATTTTCCGGCACTAACCTATTAACGAGATGCCGAAGCGCCAGTTCCTGTTTTGTGCTGTTTTTGGTTTCAGAAATGCTACAAAGGAAATATTCTCGGAATTGGACGAAACAAACGCCTAGGGTCTTATTTTTCCACGGAGCTTCCATAAGACCGAAGAGGATACGAAGTGGGGCCACGAGGCGCCCAAACCACAGGGCCACGCGGCCAGCATGGGCCCCGCGCCGGCCTATGGTGTGGGGCCCTCGTGCCTCCACCGACCCTGCCCTTCCGCCTACTTAAACTCTCCGTCGCGAAAACCCTATTACCGAGAGCCACGATACGGAAAAAGTTCCAGAGACGCCGCCGCCGCCAATCCCATCTCGGGGGATTCAGGAGATCGCCTCCGGCACCCTGCCGGAGAGGGGAATCATCACCCGGAGGACTCTACATCACCATGATCGCCTCCGGACTGATGTGTGAGTAGTTCATCCTTGGACTATGGCTCCATAACAGTAGCTAGATGGTTGTCTTCTCCTAATTGTGCTATCATGTTAGATCTTGTGAGCTACATGTTGTGTTTGTTGGGATCCGATGAATATGGAATACTATGTCAAGTTGATTATCAATCTATCATATATGTGTTGTTTATGATCTTGCATGCTCTCCGTTGCTAGTAGAGGCTCTGGCCAAGTTGATACTTGTGACTCCAAGAGGGAGTATTTATGCTCGATAGTGGGTTCATGCCTCCATTGAATCTAGGACAGTGACATAAAGTTCTAAGGTTGTGGATGTGCTGTTGCCACTAGGGATAAAACATCAATGCTTTGTCTAAGGATATTTGTGTTGATTACATTACGCACCATACTTAATGCAATTGTCTGTTGTTTGCAACTTAATACTGGAAGGGGTGCGGATGCTAACCCGAAGGTGGACTTTTTAGGCATAGATGCATGCTGGATAGCGGTCTATGTAATTTGTCGTAATGCCCTAAGTAAATCTCATATTAGTCATCATGATATGTATGTGCATTGTTATGCCCTCTCTATTTGTCAATTGCCCAACTGTAATTTGTTCACCCAACATGCTATTTCTTATTGGAGAGACACCACTAGTGAACTGTGGACCCCGATCCATTCTTTTACATCTGAATACAATCTACTGCAATCATTATTCTCTGCTGCTCATTACAAACAAACATCATTTTCCACACCATACATTTAATCCTTTGTTTACAGCAAGCCGGTGAGATTGAAAACCTCACTGTTAAGTTAGGGCAAAGTATTTTGATTGTGTTGTGCAGGTTCCACGTTGGCGCCGGAATCCCTGGTATTGCGCCGCACTACACTCCTCCGCCGACAACCTTCACGTGGCCCTTGACTCCTACTGGTTCGATAACCTTGGTTTCTTACTGAGGGAAAACTTGCTGCTGTACGCATCACATCTTCCTCTTGGGGTTCCCAACGGACGTGTGCTTTACGCGTTATCAACGTGTGAGACATCTATGTGGCCCAGGAATTACACATCTTGTGCAGGGTCATGTGCAGCGACACAAGGGTCCATCAAAACCTCGCAAGAAGAAGGAATTGGCGCCAAAGGCCAAGCTCATGTGGAGAAGAAAGGAGGTGCCAAGTGTTGTATCAAGTCGAGAAGGCCGCGACGGAGGATGTGGTGTGGAAGGAAAGCAAGACTTGAGGACGGCGAGGACGTGTCATGTTCATATCACATCACCTTTTTCCAGAAGACCCTCACGCGTTGGGGACAACGCTTCTTGAAGAAGGGGAGAGATGATATGGATATCCATGCCTGGTACTCTAGGACAGCCATTGATATGATATTTGGGTCTAAGGTTGTACCAGTAGTTTATTATAATCTTGTTATTAGGAGATAATAATGTAGCCAGGTCATGCTCTGGGCCATCTAGGGTTTTAATAAAGTCTATTTGACTTAGGCATGTCCAAGTCGAACTAGCTTAGGCCCAATAAGTGGGCCGGCCGGCCAGCTCTCCCTCTCATATAAGGAGATGGGACGGCTAGGGTTTAGAGTAGAATAAATTTAGTCTAAAGATTAGGGTTTCCCTATTGCGTGTGATCACGTGTATCATCCCTCCGGGGGTACGGCGCTGCCGTTATCTATTATATCCGCTGCGAAGGTTCTTGTGTTCATGAAGGATTGTCTAGATCTTGGTTTGAGGCATATCGTTCATCGATCCGTTGCTTGCTGGATTCGTTCCCTCTTCTCCAGGCTGCGTTCATCGCGTTGTTGGGAGGATTCTCTACCCCAGGTTCTCGCTGTGAAAGATCGGGCATCAACCTAAGGAGGATCCAGTGGATCGCCATGGAGGAGACCAACAAGCTGTGGGTTGTGCGGATCCAGATCGGGTCTAGCCGCCTTGATTCAGGCCGAGCAGGGGGCCGGGCCCCTTCGAGCCCACCCATCTCCGCCCAGATCTGCGTGCTCCGACCGCCTCGGGGGCGGTTTGGTGGTCGATCTGGCAGGGGGTGCTCTTTCCAGTGGGTCGGCGCCGGTGCTATGGCGGCCCGGAGTCCTTGGTCAGCGTCTGCGACCCTCACAATGGTGTCTTCCGTGCTTAGCAGTTTGCACTGCTCAGAGTTGGGTGCCTGGGCGGCGGCCCTGGTCGGTGGGAGCCATTTTGGTTGGCGGGCGTGCCAGTGGCTCAGGAGCTGGACGGAAACCATGGTCGTGGGGGCGGCGTGGTGGTCGGCGAGTAGCGTGCGGTGGCAGTGGATCGACCGCTCCGTCGGTGGGTGCCGTGTGTAAAAGGCAGGAAGAGTTCGCCTAGGGGAAACCCTTTCTCGTCCGGGCGACGACAGCGACGTCCACGGACGCCGTTCCCTTCTTGAAGGCGTTGTTGAGGCTTCTCCCTGTCCTTCTACGTGCTCCGGGTGAAAGCCTAAGATCCTCGGATCGGGTGGTGGCGGCGCTCTCGTGTCGTGATCTTCTTGAAGATAC
This sequence comes from Lolium perenne, assembly GCF_019359855.2. Classification (NCBI taxonomy): domain Eukaryota; kingdom Viridiplantae; phylum Streptophyta; class Magnoliopsida; order Poales; family Poaceae; genus Lolium; species Lolium perenne. The sequence goes on along the minus strand of NC_067246.2, from coordinate 273,097,579 downwards.
CGCCTTGGAGTTCACAGTGTGCGGCTCTCCGTTGGTGGTGTGGTTGAGGCGCAATATTCGTCGAGCAAGGTTCTCCGGGTGAAAACCTAAGATATGCGAATCGGGCGGTGACGGCGCGCTCGTGTTGTGTTCTTCTTGAAGACATCGTCTTGGAGTCTACGAGTGTTTCTTCGGATGTTGTTGGCTCTGCGCTTGGCGACCTTCGGCAAGGCTTGCGTCCTGCCCTATTTCCTCGTAGAGTTTCCATGGTGCTACTTTCGATCGGTGGTGGTCGCCCACTGGTGGCGCTGCCCGCGGCGGGGAGTTCTGTTGACGGCGTGCGTGTTCGATGGCTCGCTCTAGGGTGAGCTCCGGCCCGACACAGTTGTTGTCCGATGTCTTCTCCAAATCTTCGTAGGCTTCGTAAGAGTCGTGATCGCCGTTCGAGGTTTTGGTTGTAGCCATGTTGGCAATTCGTGTGGGTGTGTGTTGTAAGCTAGGCTTAGCTCTTTGTATCTTATTGCCTTTGTGGTGTTATTAATTTAAAGTTGGGCCTTTTGTCCTTTGATCGAAAAAAAGAGTGAAGTCTGAAATAAACCTTTAAGTTGTAGATGGTGTCCAACTCAAACCTTGAACTCTTAATCCTTGAAATCACCACCCTATACTTATCAATCCCGGTCATTTTTTTTGCTTTTAGTTAGTTTCCAAACAGGAATCATGTGACGTGGCTAGGGAGTCTCATCTCACTCTCATTGACATTAATGGTCCACATGTCAGATGCATCGTCTTCATAGGCATAATTGGCTCTTTCAGGCCACTAGGATCAGACTTCAATGGAGCGTCAGGGTTCTCACGCTTAATGGAACGGGAGGCTCAGCAAACGAATGGGGGAAGAGCCCCATACTCCCCGGCGTCCTCACCTCTGACTCCCCTCCATCCCGTCGTCCTCTCCTCCTCCTTTGACTGCCCTCCATCCCTGGAGTTCCCTCTCCTGCGATGCCCGCAACGCCCCTCAAAGTCGTGCGTGGCGTGGAACTCGCCGGCGCGGCATGGACCTCGGAGGCTCGGTTTACATCGCGGCACGTGACCCGGACCTCGACGGCGGCGAGCGTCCTGTAGCTGGAAGGCGCGCTGCATGGAGCGCATCGCACCGCATGGACCTCGACGGACCGGCCTGCAGCGTGGCGCGCTACCTGGACCTCGACGACGGCGCGCGATCTGTAGATGGACGGCGAACGGTCCGACCTGCAGCTCGCTCCGTTCTTCTCCAGACCGCGCTGACTGCCTGGGTTCGCCGCCGTCAACGTGATTTTGAAAACGCCTGCTCGCCTTCAGGTTGTTGGGCTGGGGCACCACAGACAAAGCGCGCCTGCGTTCCCGCGGAGACGGGGAGCACGACGACGATCACCACGGCGGAGCCGTGCAGCAGATGTGTCGTAGGCTGAATCGTTGAAGTACATCGTCGGCACACTCAGCGCATGTAGGGGAGTCACAGGCCATGGTCTAGCTGCCCTTGATGGCGAAGATGTGCAAGTTATCGGCAGGCTCGCGGATGCTTGCGTTCTGCTCGTTTAAATGCTCGGCCGGCATGAGGATGACGAAGAGAAAGGGTCCAGCCTGAGGATTACGAACAGTCGGTGATCCCAAGGTTGACTGCTTCCACGTCAACAATTTTTGAATGGAAACGAGCTCCATGTAAGTATAGATCGGGAATAGTAAGCTCGGGGTGCTAATTTCCGGGATTATAAGTTTAAGGTTTGATTCCAACACCCACTACAACTTCAAGGTTTATTTCAGATTTTACTAAAAAAAAAAAAGCTTATGGTTGACGTGCCTCTCTGGGCGCCAAAAGCCCCGCGAAAATCCGCACAAAACCCAAACCGAATCAGCCAAATCACATCTTCCCGCGCGCATCTCGCGACCAAAATTTCCGCTCGCCGCCTGAACCCACCACGGAACCGCCAGAGCGCGCATCCCCACACGAATCCTCCCCCTCAGCACGTCCAAATCCGTTCGTCCCACGAATCCAACGGCTCCACCCGACGCCACCTCACCGATCCGGACCCCAACCAGCTCCACCAATCACGCCCCTCCTCGCCCTCCTATATATTCCCACCTCTCCCTCCCCACAATCCCGCAACTCAAACCCAACACAACCTGCAAGCCTCCTCCCGGCGCCGCCAACCTCCAGCAACCACTTCCATCTCGCCGCCGCCCCCTCGCACGCTCCCGAACCAGCGATGGCGCCCAAGGCCGAGAAGAAGCCGGCGGCGGAGAAGAAGCCGGTGGAGGCGGAGAAGTCCAAGCCCAAGGCGGAGAAGCGCGTGCCGGGCGCCAAGGGCGAGGGCGGCGCCGACAAGAAGAAGAAGAAGGCCAAGAAGTCGGTCGAGACCTACAAGATCTACATCTTCAAGGTCCTCAAGCAGGTGCACCCGGACATCGGCATCTCCTCCAAGGCCATGTCCATCATGAACTCCTTCATCAACGACATTTTCGAGAAGCTGGCCGGCGAGTCCGCCAAGCTCGCCCGCTACAACAAGAAGCCCACCATCACCTCCCGGGAGATCCAGACCGCCGTGCGTCTTGTACTCCCTGGCGAGCTCGCCAAGCACGCCGTGTCTGAGGGCACCAAGGCCGTCACAAAGTTCACCTCCTCTTAGATTGTCTTGATTTCGTGTCCAAGTAGTTTGCTCCCGTTTGTTCGTTTCTCAACAGTGTAAAATGTGTCCGGTTTGCTGAATCAATGAATCATCTTGTGGTTGTTTCAAATTTGTTCTGCCGCAGTTCTGAATACGTTTATTGTTTCGAGTAATTTACCTGAACCAGTTGCTCGGACAACTTTTCTTCTGTAAGTTCTGAAGAGATGTGCAGTTCCATCTCTACATTTAGAATTATTTTAGCCTATTGCGATGGGAGATTACTGAGGATTCGTTATGCTAATGGTAGGTCTATTTGTTCAGGTTGGGTATACTGAATATAGTTTTCAGTGGCAACATTTCATTCTGACCTTCTTGCTATAAGAATTCAAAAGCCAGCCATAACCTGTGATTCTGCACAAAATTTAAGTACTGAATGTGTAGGCGTTATCAGTTAGTGAAATATTTTGAACTATAGTCATGTTTACTTTAATGAAATCAGTGGTGTTTTTCATGCACTGAAAAAAGTCCTACATGACGAAAGACATGGAAATACTCTTTGCGGTACCCAAGCCATAGATGCAGGATATTTGATCTGTGTATCTCCATCTCCAGTAGGTTAATGCGGTACTCTGCAATGAGTTTGGCAAGATTTCCTTATCCACATTGACATATCGCGGTTTGCTCACCAAATTCTAATTCTACAGTCCAACAGTTCTTAAGATTGTTAGGAATGTATAAAACAAGGAGAAATGAAACAAATCAGCACAATGGAAGCTTCGATGCGTGTCTTCCAAGATTGCAACACCATCCTCTGCTAGGAAGATGGCTTAACCTGGCCATCTTTCTTCTTATCTCCAGGTTCTCTGCAGTTAATTTGACATGAGGACCAACTCCAATACACTGCAAGTGCATTCATGCCATTTGATCTGAGGCAACAGACGAACAGGACTGACTAATTGACTATTCTCAGTTTGTCTTAGATTGCCTCACTGTCGAGTCCTTTGGTTTGGTCTGGTTTGTTCCTCTGTCAACTACATCATAGGGGATTAGATCTCCCAATGTAACAGTGCAAGTCGGATTATCTGAATCAGCAAATCATCTTGCGGAAGTTTCAGTTATGAATTATGATCCATCTTGAGCTTCCTCTCTAATCCCCTCTCTGTCTCCACTCCAAAAACTTGTAATATGCTCCTGTAACTGGCTGTGGTTCTTTGATATGAAAGCCATTTTTTTGTTGAGAAATTGACCTCAACCATCTGGGCGTTCTGAACTAGTGAAATATTTTGAACTAGGTGTGTTTACTTTCAAATCAGATGGTCCTTTATTTTCTCACTGAAATGTGCCCTAGATGAACACATAGGAAAAACTCTTTGCAGTATCGATGCCACATGTGCAGCATATTTGATTTATGTATCCCTATCTCCAGTAATTTAGTGCTACTCAGCGATGTGTTTGGTAGGACTGACATAGCGCAGATTGCTCACCAAATTCTAATTCTACAGTCCAACAGTTATTTTAGATCTCCCTGTGGAACAGTGTAAAGTGAGTCGTGTTTGCTGAATCAGTGAATCGTTATGTGGAAGTTGCAAATGTGTTCTGCTTCAGTTTTGAATAAGTTTATTGTTTCGAGTGATTGGCCTCAGCCAGCTCCTTGAACACCTTTTGTTGTTCTTTAAATTCAGATGAGAGATGTACAGTTCTATCTCTACATTTAGATAGCATTGTCTCAATTCCATGATTAGTTGCCAACTGAGCTTGGGAGATTACGGAGGATGCGCTATGCTAATGGAAAGTGTTCATTTCTCCAGGTTTGGTAACTTGATACTGAATTTTGTTTTCTGAGGCAACATTTGATCGCAAGCTTTTGACAACTTTGTTTATTTCTAAGGATTCAAAACCAGCCGTTTCCTAGTGGTTCTGTACAAAATCGAATCAAGTACTGAATGTGTAGGCATTCTCAGTTACTGAAATATTTGAGCTAGGTATATGTTTACTTTGAAATCAGAAGCCCTAGATGAATACAATAGAGAAATTCTTTGCAGTACCGAAACCATATATGCATGCTAGTTTGGTATGTGTATCTCCATCTCCAGTAGGTTAATGTGCTTCTCAGCAATGAGTACTGCAATATATTCTTATCCACATTGACATATCGCAGTTTGCTCACCAAATTCTTATTCTATAGTCCCACAGTTCTTTAATTGTTAGGAATGTATTATAAAACAAGGAGAAATGAAACCAACCAGCACCATGGAAGCTTTGAATGCATGTTTTCCAATAATGCAACACCATCCTCTGCTAGCAAGATGACATAACCTGGCCATCGTTGTTCTGATCTCCAGGTTCTCTGCATCCATATCATTCAATTTGATGAAACAGATGAACACAACTGACTTAGTGACTATTCTCAGTTTGTCTTAGATTGCCTCCTGTCAAGTCCTTTAGTTTGGTCTGGCTTGTTCCTCTGTCAAACTACATCATAGGGATTTAAATCTCCCTGTGGAACAGTGTAAACTGAGTCGGATTATCTGAATCAATGAATCATCGTGTGGAAGCTTCAGATGTGTTCTGCTTCAGTTCTGAATATGTTTTTTCTATTTTTGAGAAATTGACCTCAACCATCTGCTCGACCAACTTTTTTTGTTCTGAAACTTGTGAAGAGATGCACAATTCTATCTCTACATTTAGAATTATTTTAATGAGATGATCAGTTGCCAACTGAAAACGGGAGATTACAGAGGATGCATTATGCTAATGGGGGAGTGTTTATTTCTACAGATTTGGCATCTTGAAACTGAATTTTGTTTTCAGGGGCAACATTTGATTGCGAGCTTTAACACTGTTGACTTGTTCCGAGGATTCATAAAGCAGCCTTATCGTACTGATTCTGTACAGAATATAATACATAGCTGAATGTCTAGGCGTTCTCAGTTAATGAAATGTTCCGAATTAGGTATGCCTAATTTAAAATCAGACAGTGTCTTTTTTTTTTTTTTTTGCACACATGACAGAAAAGTAGGAAAAAACTCTTGTACTATCAAAGCAATATGAAAGATATCTGATCCGTGCATCTCTTGTAGCTTAATGTGTTACTGTGCAATGCATGAAAATTTCCTTATCCACATTGACACATTACAGTTTGCTCACAAAATTTCTAATTCTATAGTCTAACAGTTACTTAAGAATGTTAGGAATGTAAAGAGAGCAGAAATAAACGGAATCAACAGGATGAAAGCTTTCAGTTGGTTTTGCTGTCTTCTAAGCACTGCATCAGTAACCAAAGACAGGAAATGGTTTCCGGCGAGTGCTGTTCTCCCAGGTCAAAGTGTGTTGGACAAGGCAATGTTCATCTTCATCGTTATTCAGGCAATCATCAAAAATCATGTAAATTTCATCACTCTGAGGATGTCTAGAGTCTCCGTTAAAGAAGACATGGGCCCTGTCCTGGACCTCAATCCAGCTGCAGCCAGTGATCCTCTTTGGCCCCATCTCCTTACCTCCAGATCACATACACACTCTGCCAGCTTTCAACTGCAGAACAAACATTAGAAAGAAGGATGTATGAAGAAGTGTCCTTCGGATCAAGTGCGTGAATACACACTGTGACGCTCTCGGTCAGGTCCTTGTTCCAGTGAATCTGGCACCCTCCTATCATGGACTTCTAGAACCCGATACCTGGCTCAAATGGAAGGTCCTCAAAAAACCTCTTGGAGTTGTCGAATCTTTTAGCCTGAGAGAGGAGATCAACAACAGAGGCGTAATGCTGCAGCTGGATTCACGCACATGGATGCTTTCTGAACTTTTGCTGTTGTTCCGTTATCAGTTAATGATAGTGGAGCTCGGTCTCTTTTTTGGAGCCGTGTAAAAAAAGAATAGATGAACAAGACTAAGTGCCTATTCTCAGTTGGTTTTGCTGTCTTCTAAGCACTGCATCAGTAACCAAAGATAGGAAAATGTTCTGTCAGCTGTTCTTTGGACAGTTTTCCAGTCATACAAGGCAATGTTCGTCATCTTCATCGGTATTCAGGCAAAGTTCAAGCATCATGTAAATTTCATCACTCTGAGGATGTCTATGGTCTCCATTAAAGAAGACATGGGCCTTGTCCTGGAGCTCAATCCAGCTGCATCCAGTGATCCTCTTCAGCCCCATCTCCTTAATCTGCCTCCTGACCATTGACACACTCTGCCAGCTTCCAGCTGCAGAATAAACATTAGAAAGAAGGATGTATGAAGAAGTGTCCTTTGGATCAAGTGCTTGAATACGCTCCGCGACGCTCTCGGCCAGGTCCTTGTTCCAGTGAATCTGGCACCCTCCTATCATTGCCTTCCAGAACCCGACGCCTGGCTCAAAAGGAAGGTCCTCAAGAAACCTCTTGGCGTCATCAAATCGTTTAGCCCGAGAGAGTAGATCAACAACACAAGCATAATGGTCAGCTTTCAATATGTCCGGTTGCTCCACCTGTGCAGTCTTGAACAATGAGTAACCCTCGTCAACCAGACCAGCATGGTTGCAAGCAAACAGCAAACCGAGCAATGTTACATTGTCTGCCTTCATGCCCATAGCTCTCATCTTCTTGTAGGCACCCAAAGCTTCCTGCCCCCTTCCGTTCCGCGCATACCCGCAGATCAAAGCGTTCCAGGAGACCACGTTCTTTTGCTCCATCTTTCTGAAGACCAGCACGCTATCCTCCAAGCTAGCGCACCTGGCATAGAAGCTGACAAGAGAATTGCCGATGTAAACGTCAAGCGTGCCAAAGTGCTTGATAGCCGATGCATGGACGCTTCTACCGATGCCAAGTGCACCAGCATTGGCAACAGAAGTGAGCACGCAGGGAAACGTGCTCTCTGTCGGTCTGACGCCTTGCCGACACATTTCCAGGAACAGACGGACTGCCTCCTCGTTGAGACCTGCCTGGCTGCACCCGCCGATCATCGCGTTCCAGGAAACTGCATTCCTCTCCGGCATGCACCGGAACAACCCGAGAGCGTCCTCGAACATCCCATTCTTCAGGAACCCGTTGATGAGACCGGTGTAGGAGACGACATTGGGCTCGTGGGTGTCCCCGAGGGCGCTCTGGGCTTCCCGCATGGCGCCCATCTTGGCGTAGTGGTCGACGAGAGCGCTGCCCACGAAGACGTTGGAGCAGAGGCCGAACTTGGCGACGCAGGCGTGGAGCTGCGCGCCGACGCGCAGGTCACGCAGCGCGGTGGCCGAGCGGAGGACCGTGCCGAAGGTGAAGTTGTTGGGCGGGACGCCATCCGCGAGCACCTGGGAGAAGAGGTCCACGGCGTCGCGGTGCCGGCCGCGGCGGCCGAGCGCGCCGATGGCGGCCGTGGCCGCGACGACGTCCCGGTACGGCATTCGGTCGAGCACTTTATGGGCGGTTTGCAGGGCGGCGCTGCTGCACATAACCACCCGCTGGAGGCGCCCGATCTGAGGAGTTTGGCATGCGATTTCTGGCCTGATTGTAGCGGGCAGCAAAGAGACTGTGGAGTTCGGCCTGCGATTTTTGGGCTTCTTGTAGCGCGCAGCAAAGATTTGGGCAGCTTCGTGGTGTTTAGGTTTGTTGTCTGGAGGTTTGGACGGGCATGCTGATGAGATGAGATGAGAATACTGAGCTTCTTGGCCAGTTTCATCTAGTGAGAGGAAAAGGTTCAGTCCGGAGCCTGAAATTTGAGTATGGACCCCTCACCTCGACCAAACAATTCCTAGTATATAATAATTTTGAATATAGATTTCTCAGAAGAGTAACGATCTATTTAAACGATAAATATATTGTTACTCTCATGATTTTTGTCCGTTAATTCTGAATTTCAGAGTAGCAATTTTTCAGCTTTACGTCAGGGGATAAACACATTGCACTAAACAAAGCACAACAGTACCAAGCAATCAACCGAGGAATTTTTATGTAGGCCGTGAATGGCAAGCGACCGAGGCTCGTACTTGTCAGGCGATTCATTGAAAATTTCATTGTACATCAGCAATAGGAAAACCAATACTACATCACTGGCATTTGTTGCCCCATAGCATACTTGTGTGGATAACACAGCAGCCCCAATCGACCATACATCAGCAACTAAGTTGAATTATTCTATTGACAATTTATACCCTGACATAAATCTTCCAGCATGACAAGCCTCCTGACTGGTACAGACAAAATGCGTATTCTCATTCACGAGAAAATAAAACGCAGCAGAGACACTGCTCTCATAAGCCTTCTGATTTCGGACTCGAGGTAATTTTAGGCCCTGCCCATTGTTGGCTAGCACGAGACTTAGCCCATGGATCAAGTGGAGCTCGCTGAGGTGGTGGTGGTGTTGCAGGTTTTGCCTCTCGGAGTTCATTCTCTCTGTCCACAAACCTGCAGACAAAACTTCTCAGAACAATATCGGCAAAAGCAGGATGAAAAGCCCTGTTGATCAACAAGAAATCTAGAAAAAATATCTGAAGACAGCCAGACACATTTTCTGGAAATTTCAGGGAGCAAATTTCCGGTCCAGTTCTTCGACACCAAACAAAGTCAAGCAGAAAGTACAACTGGGTAACTCGCACTAACTAGGACCACTTAGTTGAAAAGCTACATAGTATTTTTTTTCCATGTTAGGAAATATGAAAAGAAACTTACTCAATATATGCCATCGGTGCAGCATCTCCAATTCGTATCCTAGTTCGCAACAATCTCGTGTATCCACCAGCTCGATCTCTAAAACATGAAGAAAGAAATCAATAGGTACAACTTGAATATTGTCCTATGTTTCCAAATGTATGTAATTCACTAATTCTATTTTCTACAAACATGCCATCTACAGTTTCAAGGACGCCTACTAAATATCTCTGCCTAAATACCCCCTCAACCAATTAGAAACTCGATTTTCCATGAGAAAACTAATACCATGATCATGCAGGAGTATTCACAAAGTTCAATGGTAAAACAAAGGGGATAGAAAAACACGATGTGGGATTGCAAGTTTATACTATTTTTAACCAATCCATGGCTAGCTAATAAGACATACTTGTAGCGGTAGGCCAGCTCTGTAAATAGCTTATGGAGAACATCATCTCCCCGGACAAAAGCAGAAGCACGTCTTGCCGCATCCAGTGTGCCCTACATAGTTTGTCAATTTGAGATGAGGTTCTTAGCCTAGAGGTAAGAGTTGACTAAATCAATGTAAAATCTGATCAGCAAACAAGATGACACGAGTTTCAGTATTTGTAGCCTCAAGATAAGAGTTAACCAAGTAAGTGCAAGATCTTGGTGAGATAACATAGGCTTGAGGTCACTATGGAAGGAGATAAGTTTGCAGAAACGCATATATATCAACATCAGCAGTTTATGTAGCATCAACGCAAAAAATGATAAAGAGGAATCACACTGTATAGAAGATATCTTTGACCATCCAAAAAAATAGTAGGCACTAGGCAGTAGATGCTATGCTGAAAAACAAAATTTTCTGATATTATAATTTTAAAAAATTTGAAAAACATTCTCAGTGGTCAGTTCTCTGATTAAAGACTTTTCAACATTTCATTCCGCTTGAAAAGAACATGTAAACCTCATCACAAATTCGAACTACAATCACGACAAGAATGATGGAACGGGGGTAGTATAATTCTAATCGAGCCTTGACTGTAAGCAGTAACTGCAACGGAGCCAATTAAGTATCTATTTCTGCTTGACTAATTCAAAACTCTGTGGATTTCACCATGTCATTGTTACAGAGACGAAGCTACTAAGCATCATGTGTTCTCAAGTGAGAAACCGTTGGGCAACTAGGGGAATGGGTGTTGTCTGATACTACTACGTATATGATACAGAAACCAGAAGAGCATTATTAGTGGACCTTTCAACATTTCATTCTGCTTAATACAACCCTAAGTTATAAAGTCTAATTCTAAGTGAAACCTAAGCTACACATAAGTTGTAATTGCAAACAGATTGAACGGTGATACAGTGGAGCTAACTTGCACATGACTAAGTCATTGTTACAGACAGACAGCTGCACAGATTAATGGATGCTACAAAGCATGACATGTTTTCAGGTGAAAAAAACGTTGCCCATTGGAGAAATGGTGTTGGGCTTACATCTTTGCCGAGCTGCACCATCTGATCCGCCTTGCGTCGCACCTCCTTCGCCTGAAAAAACAACCACCACAAGGGGATTCAACTGTTACGAGTTACGACTACTCTGCAGACACACCAATTCCGGTCCGACAAGCACCCAGCACTAAGTGATCGACAGACGTACCTTCGCGACGGTGGTCTCGATGCGCTCGTGCTTCACCAGCTGCGACACCATCGTCCTGCCCATGGAGACGAATCCGGTAAGCCGGCAGCACACCGACGCGATATATATCCATCACCAGTGGAGAGCGCAGAGATCCATACCTGAGCATAGACACACGGTGCGCGGCGTGGCGCCCGAGCTTGCGGAACTTGCCCATGGCGTCGGCGTCGGCGTCGGCGGCGGCTGTGGCAGAGTGGCCGGCGCGGCGGCGGTGAGGGTTGAGGGGTTTGCGAGTGGGGCTAGGCTTGGTGGACCTGGGCGCCTGTTAGGTTTGTGCTTCTGTGCAGCACGACTTTTTGGCCCGTTGGGCCCAATATTGTGTCCACAGGCAGAAGTGGGCCTCAATAGGGCCGTAACTGGTGATTACTTGCAACAGAGTTCGGAACCAATAGCACCACGTCTGATCGGCATATAGGCCGTTGCGGCGCCGCGTGTTCTATGGTGGCCTCCGCGTCCTACATAGGCCGGCCCACCGTCACCAACATAGATGAAGAAGAACTCGACGATGAAGAAGAAGACTCACCGACGATGGAAACGACGTAGCTGGCCGCGACGTCGCTGGCGGAGGTGAGGAATACATCTTAGGGTTAGGGGTCTCGCCGTTCGGAATTAGGGTTAGGGTGAGGGTGGAGGTCTCGCTGACCGGACTTAGGGGCTAGGGTGAGGGTGCGGTTTTCGCTAGCGTGGGGGGGTGGGGGGGGGGGGGGGGGTGTTAGAGGATGGCCGGCTGGGGGGCGGCGAGGTGTTGCGGTAGCAACGTCGGCCACGGTGGTGGAAGTTGGCGGTTAGGCCGGCGGTCGGTGGGTGGATCGACGACCAACTCATGAACTTACGTGCGTGACGACTATAAGAAGAAGAAAGAAGAAGGGGCAACACACACATGGGTCGGCTCAGCAGCATTCCTCCTTTAGGCGGCGCGGGCGTGCAACCCCGAAAAGTGCGGCGTATAGGAGGACCCGTCTGATCGGGGAGCGCCTGATGTGCGACGGATTTTAAAATCTGAACAAATTTAAACTGCAAAAAATTAGCCTCGGAGGACCAGAAAACACATAAAAGAAAACCCAGAAGAGCCCTGAAAGGTTCTAGAACATTTCTGAAACCGCTAAAAGACCAAAAGAGTAGGTTCCGGTTGCCCACCTACCATACTAAGGGTTTCTTTGATTCATAGGATAGGAAAAATATAGGAATAGGAAAAACATAGGATTAGGATGTCATGCATACTTGAATTCTATGGGAAAATGAAGTTTGTTTGATTGTAGCAAAGGAATTTTTTCATAAGTTATGATCTAATGCTTTTTTTTTCTAAAGGATTTGCACTACAAGTTTTTTATAGGATTATTTCCTATAGGATTCTTATAACTCAAACAACTTGTGTAGAAAATTTTCCTGTACAATTCGTGTGAATCAAAGGGCCTAAATAGGTCGACCAATGTCGCTACCTCACGCAGGCGGAACAGATTCCTGCACGCATTGAGCTTCAAATAGGATCCGCCGTCCGATCGAGGGAGGATAATCAGGAACGCTGTTCCGTCCGTGTCCATCGACTTTCTTTCGTGCCCAACCAAGGAAAAAAATAGCGCGCTATAACAAAATAGCGTGAGTCTAAAAATACGCTATTAGCATGCTATAGCGTGCTATTAACACGAATAGCACGCTATAGCGCCGAAATAGCGTAGCGTCGGCTCTCCGGATATGCTATAGCTTGCTATTAGCGTTGGAATAGCGCGCTATTTTTTTCCATGTGCCCAACAGGACAACAGGTGATATCTGCATCTCAACCTCGGCTAGAGATTGATGGAAACATTGATGGCGAACAATCTTGCACGTCCTCCTGGCGGGATCCTGGACGATGCATCTCGTGGAGGAGTAGCCACCGTACCAGTCAGTTGCCGCAGCAACGCTTGCCTGATCTGCCATTGCAAGCCGCCAAGCTCCAACGAAGAAACCCCACCGGGAGCCCAGCCCACAGCAAGAGACTCGTTCGGAGACCTTCCGGAGGAACTGCTGCCCACGATCCTGTCAAAACTGGACGACGTGAAACAGGCGGCGCGGACCAGCCTTCTGTCGAGAAGGTGGAGGCACGCCTGGAAGCACTCTCCCAAGCTGACCCTCGACATTGTCGCTATGTGCGGCGACGGCCGTGCGTTCGTCTACAGGGAACTCTACGTGCAGAGGTTCATCGACGCCGTCGACGAGATACTGCACCAGCGCCGCGGTGGCGCGGTCGAGGAGCTGGAGCTGAGGTTTGACGAGTCCCACCTTCCACAGGTTTCCAGCCATCTGAATGTCTGGATACGTTTCGCGGTCTCGTCGAGGGCGACAAGTGTGAGGCTTCTCGTGTGGGAAACCTTGCCTGGTCATGGTCGCTATGGGCTTCCCCTGCAATTGCTCGACGCCGGAGAAGGCGTATCCATCCTGCGGCATATCCACCTTTCCTCTGTATCGCTCAAAGTGCCTCCCAGGACACAGTCTATTGGTTTTCCAAACCTGAAGAGTCTTGGCCTGCGCTCAGCGTTCGTGTCTAGTAGCGATTTGCAACATATGCTGTCAAATTGCTCTAATCTAGAGCGGCTGGATCTGCATACGGTTCACCTGGGCGATGAACTCCGATTGGATCGGCCTTTGCCTAGGCTGCTACACCTATGTTTGGTTGATTGCAGGGTAACCAAAATACAACTCATTGCCAATCAGCTCACAACTTTTATATTCAGGGACCATTTTTTGCCTACCATCATCAGTCTCGGTGAAACTCCCGGACTTCGCAATGTTAAGATTCATTGTTTCAGGTTAACATCGCAACAGGCTGCCAGCTCATTGCCCAATGCGTTCCACATGGTACAACGACTGTCCCTCTACTGTACTTGTAGATTACCGACCGTTCCGTCGCCACTTGAGAACACCTCAAGGTTTCCCTATCTGAGGTATTTACAACTGCTATTCTGCATTTACCCGGAACATCCCGACGCTGCACTCTCTGTCGCGTATTTTCTAGAGTCGGCTCCGTTGCTGGAGGAATTGGAGATAAAATTCGTATCAGCTTTCAAGTATGGTGGTGAAGGACCTCCAAGGAGGTTAGCGCAGGGTCGGTCCGAATACTACAAGTGTCTAAAGAGCATGAGAGCTCGTGAATTCACAGGTCAAAGGGACCAACTAGAGCTTATGATACACATCGTGGAAAATGCCCCTGCTCTCGAGATTTTGACTATAGATGCAACACGGCAACAGGTTCCGGCTGATATGGATATCCGTCATAGAGCCACGACATCCATCAGTGAGAAACTTTCAGCAAAGACAAAGTTCATTGTTGTATGAGATTTCTATGATGTGTGGTTATTAGCGGGGGAGACATATTGACACTACAACACACACATTATTCAGTTTGGTGATCGAGCTCAACACTAGTATGATGCAGAAGCCGGGGTTTACCCCCATTTCGAAAAAAAACTAGTACTAGCAGTGTTCAGTTGTCGTATAAATCCCAAGGTGCAAGGTGCTATTTTCCCCTTCTGGTTGGCGAATCAATGTGCTATTGTTCTAGAATAGTGCGGCTGTTGGCTGGCTGAGGCATATGTTACTGCTACGATACTAGCAAACAGTTCAACATTCCAATAATGATTATCTAGTTTTTGACTATCGGAGTATACATATTAACACACATTATTCAGTTTGGTGCTCGAGCTCAACTGTCATACTCCCTCCGTTTTTATTTACCTCACGTTCTAGGTTTAATCAAAGTTGAATTAGTAAAGTTTGATAAAAAATATAGAAAAAACTACCAACATTCACATTGCCAAATGTATGTAATATGAAAATACGCTTTATAACAATTCTATTACTCCTTATGATCTAATTCCGAGCGGTAGTAAATACCAGGACTTAACAATATTTGATTGATCACAATTCGGAGTAGCATAGATTTTATATTATAGATGTTATTATTTTCTTCTAAATATTTGGTCAAACTTTATAACTTTTGACTTCCACTGAACGTAGAGCGTGAGATAGATAACAACGGAGGGAGCAGTGTTCACTTCTCGTGTAAATCCGTAGGTCCAAGGTACGTGCTATTTTTTCCTTAAATTGGGGTTTCAATATGCTATTGTTCTAGAATAGTGCTGCTGGTGGGTAGATGAGGCATACATGTTACTGCTATTAGCCTAGCAAACAGTTATACCGGATAAGTATTGAAAAAGAAGAACTCCGTCGATTTCCTTCCTTAGTCTCACTAGATCAGCTCTATGCAGTAACCATTTGAATATGAGTATTGCTATAATTCATGGTCGATCATAGGGTAACTCTTATCCAATTGATTTGGACAAAGAAAAAACAGCGTCGACATGAT
The DNA here is from genome assembly GCF_019359855.2 of Lolium perenne. Taxonomy (NCBI): domain Eukaryota; kingdom Viridiplantae; phylum Streptophyta; class Magnoliopsida; order Poales; family Poaceae; genus Lolium; species Lolium perenne. Next base: position 273,082,333 of record NC_067246.2, on the reverse strand, counting down.
CACCTTCGTCCACTTATTCCTTTTTCGGAAGAACAAATTAAACTAAATTTCAGAGTTTTCTGATAATTTCTCAAAACATTCCAGTAATGATTATCTGGCTTTTGACTAAATATCTTGTGAACTTTCAAAATATTCAAGGAAAATTCCAACACATCTTTAAATAGTTCCAAAATTTTAAAATCCATACCTTGAAGTTTGGAAATTGGAACGATACATTTGATTAAGTGTAAAGACCTACAGAGTAACTATCAGAATATGGGTATTTCTAATTCATGGCCGATCTTATTGGAACTCTTACCCAATTGATTTTGTGACACACCAAAAAGTGTCAGCGAGATCATCTCTGTCGCCAACTTCATATTTTCTTCAGAAAATAAGTTCACCTAAAATTTAAGGTATACTGCTAATTGACACCAACTTTCCAGTAATAATTACCCGCCTCTTAGATGCCACCACTTAGATGCCACACGCAATAGAACAATGTGACAGCACAATCAACCGCGACAATATGCACAACAGCCTCTATAGGCTCTATGGCCGTGGCAGGTTGTAGTCGGTTTTAGTTTTGGAGTTCTGTTCGTGTACGTCAAGTCTCGCCGGCATGTAACGCAAAGTCCCGCGCCTATATAAAGGTATTGGCCGATTGAACAACGCCCCAGCCAAATCGATCTATCAAATACAATTTATCTTTAGTTTCTACGTACTGTTGTTCTCTATCTATCATTTTCTGGAGTCTGCTCTGTTGCTTGAGGAATTAGACATAAAGTTCGTATCACGGTGGTGAAGGACCTCTAAGGACGTTAGCACAGGGTCAGTTCGAGTACAAGCATCTAAAGAGCTTGAGAGCTCGTGAATTCAAAGGTCAAAAGGATCAACTAGAGATTATGGTGCATATTGTGGAAAATGCCCCTGCTCTCCAGATGTTGACTATAGACTCAACAAGGGAGCATGTTCCATTTACTGTTGATCAAGTTATGGAAGCCAAAACTAGAAGCCTAACATATATCTGTCGCAGAGCCACAACATTCATTGGTGCGGAACTTTTAGCATAGACAAAGTTCGTTGTTGTATGAGATTTTTGTTATGTATGGTTCATTGGAAGCTAGTGCAGGAGGCATTACTAATAATGAAACACACACTATTCATTTTGGTGATCAAGCTTAAGACAGTAATAATATGCTATTATTTAGTGGCGAAGGACGAAAATAATTTGAGGCGGCGAACTCTAACACATTTTTCTAAAATCTTTGGTGGAGACATGATGCCTGAATATTTCATCCACCCAATCAAAGTTTTTAGAAATATATTAACAACAAAAGCAGTATAAGCCTTATCCTTGTCCACGCCCACCCAATCAAAGTTTCTATACCATTGTAGCCACACGGCTCTATCATTTCTAGTTTGAGGAAAATTATGATGAGTTGGTTGAGTTGAACCATTCTTTAGGTATGCAAATCTAACGTCTTCTCTAACATTGCGAGACAATCTATCAATTGTAATGTGAAGTCATGGATCAAATTTCATGATTTGTGAAATCAGCTACCTTCAGCTACTAGAATCACAATATTCTCTTCCCCTACGGCTTCAACACGAAATCTTTCACTTGTTCTATGTGGGCGGCCATAAAATTTATGTCCCCTCCTTCCACTTCTTGCTAATGTTCTTGATGTGCCATAACATTTGCACTTGGCTTGCACTTTCATGGGTGACTGGTTTAGAGCTATTGCCACCAGAAAGTTTGAAATTGACAACATTAAAAGTTTACCAATTAAGCTGGCTCACAATTCACAAATTGAAACCTTCCATAAAATATTCAGGACTTGGCACTGTTAAGATTGAGTGTTTTAACTTATAAAGTTAATACTATAACAATATGTCAGCTCATTGCCAAATGTGTTCCTGATGGTGCAACGAGTATCTCTCTGTTGTACTCTTATACTATGGGCGTTTCCCTCGCCATTTACAAATTGCTATCATGTATTTATCCTTCTGAACATTTCAATGATATCATTCCTATCACGTATTTTCTGGAGTCGGCTCCGTTGCTTGAGGAATCAGACATAAAGTTTCCCAATTTCTGTTCCGTGCCGGCGCACTCTGTAGTCTTCCGGAGTGCTCCCTCTTCGGAGACGTCGGATCTAAATCGTGCGGCTTTCTCTCTTTTCCACTAGCGTCCAAAACGTGGCCCGCATTGATCTCGTCGAGTTAATTGCTCTAGCCCTGTCCTCGCCATATTCATCTCAATCCCCCACCCCCGCACTCAACTCGCCTTGTCCGCAGCGATTCCTCCGGCGATTCCGTTTCCTTCATCGCGCCCGTCGATCAGAGCCTCGCCGAATCCTGTCGCCGGCGACGAGAGGTACTACCGAGAACTTCGCTGTGGTGTGTGTTCATATTCTTCTCGAACTGGGCGGCGTTCGTTGTTTCCCGGAGGCGTGTCGCCGTGTTTTTGGTGAGCGGGAGTTGGTTTTTGTGTCGGTCTCGCTCGAATCGGCTCGTTTTAGTCCGGCGATGGTGTGTAGTTGTCGTTGAATATCGTCGGTAGGGTGAGGCGCGTCAAATCGTGGTGTTTTCTCGTTGCTGGAGTTGGTTTGCCGTCGGTGAGTAGCGTGCTGATTTCACGCGATTCGCCTCGTCCTAGTCCGGCGACTGTCTGGAGTAGACGTTGAAGTTCGTCGGGAAGGTCACGCACGGCGAATCGTGGTGTTGTCGTTATTGGAGGGGACTGGAGGTGGGTCGCCGTTGTTCTCGGTGCGTATTTCGCGCGATTCGGCTCGTCCTATACCGGAGACTATCTGGAGTAGCCTGGGAGTAGTCGTTTAATATGGTTTTGGTGGTTAGGCGCTGCGAATCGTGGTAGTTCATCCCTCATTCGAGGATGTGTGTTCTACTCATAGCATTTTTTGTGCTCGTTTTTGAGGATGTGAATCTGCATGTAGTTTCCCTCTAATGTTACATGTGCTAGATCCCATAATCATCATATGTAATGTATTTTTCTGATCATAGTTTGTTCCCTTTTGCTCATCCTGTACATAGTGTGTTCTATTTTTGTAGTTTCTGTGGTTTTTTTTACATCTCAAATATGCAGATCTGTGGGTTTTTTACATCTCAAATACAGACCTGCGGGTTTTTTACATCTGGAATATGCAGATCTGTGGTTTTTTTTACATATCATATGCAGACCTGTGGTTTTTTACATGTGTGATATGCAGACCTATGGTTTTTTTTACATATATCATATGCAGACCAGTGATTTTTTTACATATGTGATATGTAGATCTGTGAATTTTTTACATATGTATTATGCAGACATGATGGTGCCTCCCTGTCGGACACCCCGGAGGTCAGGACTAGACTAACCCAGATATCACATCTGGCATAAGCCTAACCTAGATCTCTAGGGCCTACAGGGTGAGAATCGGTAACACAACAGTGACTCTACGACTGAAAGCAAATATATTACAACTCTTAGCAGAGTTAAGATCCAAATTTATTACACGCAGAGGTCACCGACCACAATTCAACAAGCAACGGAAAGCAAATTATGTTATCTAGATAACAAGACTGCAAAGGGCCTAAGAGGCCATAACATAAGGCGACGTCCCAGCCCATAAGTCTCAGGCTGCCGCCTGAGGAACTCCGAACTACTCGTCGACGTCGAGGTAGAAGCCACCATCAGTTGGAAGAACTTCCACTGAAACAAAGCATGCAAGGCTGAGTACAGGGACTCATCAAGACTTAGTACAACCTGTTAGCAAAGCGGGTATGCGAGGCTTTATGTGGAGCTTATTTTGCGAAAAGCCAGTTTTCCTTTGTAAACAGGAGGGAGCAGAAGCTCGTCTATTCAGACCATTTTCAAAAGGGGTAAGAGAGCGATATCAACTCTAGCTCTAAGATCATCATGTTGAATCCACCGAATCTTCATCATCACCTGAACCTATCACCTAGGATCACCCCCTCGACACCCTGAGAAGGGATCCTTATCACACATTGACATCAAGTTTTACGATTAGCTTCAAGTTGTCTATGATCACAGAATCCATCACCAAGTCGTCAGTAACCGTGGACACGGCTTTTTGAAAAGATTTACCCTGCAGGGGTGTACAACTTTACCCACACGCGCTGACCGACTCTTAGTGCCACTAGATTAACACACTTCCTTGGTGTGCCGGCAGAGGGTGGTCGACCAAAACCTTTCCCTTACTTCGCCTATCCCATGAGTCAAACTAACTGGGGAGCTCCGTCATCGTAGGTAGCCATTCTCCGAGGCGGTCCCGGTCATTGTGTGCAGGGGATCCAGTTCAATGCCTCCAGCATCCTTCACCCTAGCCACACCCTGTATGATGCACTTTGAAAACCTTTTCCACCTTTCCCCCATGCGTATGGCAAATGGAACTCGCAAACTAATTGACTCATGGGTAAGCTAGGTAAGTTCGAGCCAAGGGGTTTCCATGGGCCCCGTGTGGTTGTACGCTCAGTCTTGGTTCCGAAGGCGAGAACTCAGGTCCTAGTATCGGCGAGAACGAGTCAAATCACCACATCCCCATGTGGCGGCCCATCCAAGCCTTTAGCATGTTTATTAACATCATCACTGATCTTACCACGTCATCCTGTCAAACTAGGTTCATTCGTAGCTCTGATTCATCAACCGGATGGATCAGACTTCAACAGCTAAGCATGGCTAAGCATAACACATATACGGCTCTAACGATGCGAATAAGCTCAGACCTAGTTTTGCTGGGAGCGGTGGATCAGTAACTCTGGGCTACAAGGATGGAATATGCACACATAGGATATCTAGAACTGCCGATAAAACATATTTGAAGCGGATGCAATATGTAAGAACCAGAAGTAAAGCATTTCGAAACCATATATGAACCAGGTTAGGGCTTGCCTTGTCCCTCGTTGTTCTGGTGTCGCTTCTTCTGGGCGTTGATCTCAGGCTCGCGTTCGGTCCCTATCGAGAAGAACCAAATACCGGAAAGGAAGAGCACAATCAAGACAAGGTACAATGCAATGCACATAAAATATGATGACATGTCATATTAAAGGGGTTTGGGTAACCCTAGGTGCATCGATGGAAATTAAAGGGGTTCGGCTTCGAACCCCGACATATGAGAGGGGTCAAATTAGGGTTTCTACTAAGGCTCATATTTAATTGGTTCAAAGATTTATGAAACATGGATAAACAATTAGGAAATGTTTTTCTGATCATTTTGATATATAATTTCATATTTTTCTGATTTAAAATGAATTACTTATGAATTTCCAAAATTTAATTCATTTTAAATCAATTTCAGAAAATTATATAAATAATAATAAAGTTGGACCCACATGTCATAATTTTATTCTTTTCTAAAATATTTCCTAAATTATTAAAATCCTGACAGATGGGGTCCACCTGTCATAATATTTCCTATTTAAAAATACAGAAATTAAATACAGAAAATAGGAAAAGTAAATATGGCGTCATGCTGACGTCAGCATGGCCATGAGCTCGCAATTGAGCTCTGGTGCTGCTGCAATCCGGCGATTTGGAGGGCGATTGGAGGCATGTATGTGGGGGAAATACTCGGGGCGACGCGCTGGGCCATTTGGTGGCGGCGTGGCCGGCTATTGGTCGCCAGAGCTTCGCCGGAGACGATGCCCGACGGCAGCCGGGGCAGGTGGCGCATGGCGGAGGTGCTAGGGAGGGCGAGAGAGCGAGGCGAGGGCACAGGGGGATGCAGTGGCTCACCCTGAGCGCGGAGGAGGGGTCGGCGACGGCCGGCGAACCTCACCGGCGGCGAATCGACCGGAGGCCGGCCGGTCTCTGCGGGTCTGGAGGGGCGCGGAGAGTGCACGGGGAAGGGGAAAAAGGGGGAAATAGGGTTAGGGGCGGTGGCGGCGAGCTACTTATGGGTCGCCGGGGGCGGCGGCGTCGATCTTGGCGCACCGACGACCATCGGGCGGACGGCCGTGCGCCAGCTCCTGCTTGGAACGGCGGGGAGACGATGACCACTTTGCAGAAAACCCCCTGCGGGGTGAGTTGGGCTGGTGGGTGCGGCCTGGGCCACTTGGGCCGAGCCAGAGAGAAAGGAAGGGAAGGGAAGTGGGCTGCGCCCAGGGAGAGGGAGAGAGGGGGTTTTCTCCCTCTATTTTTTTTTCTGGTTTTCTTTTTCTGATTTTCTTTCTCTTTTCAAAACCAATTTCAAATCTGTTTTGAATCTTGTTTGGAACTAAATTTTGCCAAAGAATATTATGACACACATGATTTATTGAATAGCAACGAGTCCATGTTGCCTAATAAGAAAAACTTGAGAGATTTTGAATGGAGAAGAAACAGAGAGAGATTTGCATAATTGTTAGGGTTTGATGCAAATTTTACTCAAATGCAAACTACATGCATGAGATGCACATGATCACTCATTTATTTATAAACACAAGGTTGGGATGTTACAACTCTACCCCCCTTACAAGAATCTCGTCCTCGAGATTCCTAGATTTTAGAAAAGAAGGAAGGGTACTCAGATCATAAACGATCTTCTCGTTCCCAGGTTGCTTCTTGCTCAGAATGATTAGACCACTGAACTTTCAGGAACTTGATGCTCTGACGTCGAGTTTTACGCTCGGCTTCATCAAGGATACGAACAGGATGTTCTCGATAAGTTAGATCCTCTTGAAGGTCAAGAGTCTCGTGATCAACACCACGGATAGGATCTTTGAAGCAACGCTTGAGTTGGGACACATGGAAGACATCATGAACTTCAAGAAAATTGGAAGGTAACTCCAACTTGTAAGAAACATTACCACGCTTGGCAAGGACGCGGAAAGGACCAACATAGCGAGGTGCTAGTTTGCCTTTGATACCGAAGCGACGGACACCCTTGAGAGGAGTGACCCGAAGATAAGCTTGATCACCAATTTCATACTTCACTTCTTGATGATGGCGATCATAATAGCTCTTTTGACGTGACTGAGCAGTTTTCAGACGCTCGCGAATGATGCGAACTTGATCTTCTGCTTCATTGATCATATCTGGTCCAAAGAACTTTCTTTCTCCAGTTTCGGACCAGTTCAAAGGAGTTCTACACCTTCTGCCATACAAAGCTTCAAAAGGTGCCATGCCTAGGCTAGATTGGAAGCTGTTGTTATAGGTGAACTCGGCAAATGGAAGGCACTTTTCCCAATCTTTACCGAAGGATATAACACAGGCCCTGAGCATGTCTTCAAGAATTTGATTCACTCTTTTGGTTTGACCACCGGTTTGAGGATGATAGGCTGTGCTGAAGGAAAGACGAGTTCCCATAGCTTGTTGAAAACTAGACCAGAACTTTGAGGTGAAAAGACTTCCACGATCAGAGACGATCTTCTTAGGAACACCATGAAGAGTGACTACCCGTGAGATATATAGATCTGCTAGTTGACTAGCTTTTATGTCTTCTCGGATAGGAAGGAAGTGAGCAACCTTGGATAGACGGTCAATGACTACCCATATAGCATCTCTTCCATTTTTGGTCTTGGGGAGACCAGTAATGAAATCCATGCCAATTTCATCCCATTTCCACTCTGGAATTGATAGAGGTTGGAGAGTGCCAGCAGGTCTTTGATGTTCAGCTTTTACGCGATGACAAACGTCACATTCAGCAACAAACTTAGCGATCTCTTGCTTCATCCCGGACCACCAGAATCTTTGGCGAAGATCCCGATACATCTTGGTACCACCAGGATGGATGGAGAGGGGTGATTCATGAGCTTCTTTAAGGATTAGCTCTTTGAGATCTGATTTATCCGGCATGACTAGACGCTTACCGAAATAAACGGTACCTTGATCATCAATGGAGAAACATTTAGCAACTCCGCTAGCAATGTTCTTCTTGATCTCGGTAATGCCAGAATATTGCTTCTGAGCCTTATTGATCTGGTCTTCAAGAGAGGGCTTCACCTCAAGATTAGCAAGGAATCCACTAGGAACAATCTCAAGGTTGAGTTTTGCAAGTTCCTCATAGAGAGAAGGTTGCGCTTGCTTAACCATCAGATTGTTGCAATAGGACTTCCGACTTAGCGCATCAGCAACGACATTGGCTTTGCCGGGTTTATAGTTGAGACCCAAGTCATAATCCTTGATGACTTCCAGCCATCTTCTCTGTCTGAGATTCAGATCCGGCTGGGTGAAAATATACTTCAGACTTTGATGATCCGAGTACAACTCGCAACGATTACCATAAAGGTAAGGTCGCCATTGCTTAAGAGCATGTATCACAGCTGCAAGCTCGAGATCATGAGTAGGATAATTGAGCTCATGTGGTTTCAACTGTCGAGAGGCATAGGCCACCACATGACCATCTTGCATCAACACACATCCGAGCCCTTGGAGAGAGGCATCGCAATAGACAACGAAGTCTTTGCTTGTGTCCGGAAGGACGAGCACAGGAGCAGTAGTCAGCTTGGTTTTCAAAACCTGGAAACTCTCTTCAGCCTTTTCTGACCATTCGAACTTCTTGTCTTTCTTGAGAAGATCGGTCATTGGCTTGGCAATCTTGGAGAAATTTTCAATGAATCGGCGGTAATAACCCGCCAGACCGAGAAAACTTCGAATCTCCTTTGCTGACTTAGGTGTCTTCCAGTCAAGAACGGCTTGAACTTTATCTGGAATGATTGCAACACTTTTTTCGGAGATAACATGACCAAGGAATATGTCAACACCCGGATTTTTAAGTCCAGATGCCTATTATGTCATTCATCGCAATCCCAGGATAATGTTGTTGCGAGGCATAATAGTCGAATATCACAGTCATTATTTATTACAAGCCATAATGTCATACAATCTTGAATCACATGATTCATCTTACATAAATAGTTGATCTTTCCATCAACATACATACACAAGTTCATACATAGCGGAAGCGTAACTATAGATGGACTCTCTCGTCCACAGGCCAACTTTTGACGTCAGAAACCCCTAGTTGTCGTAGGCGTCCTGCTGGTCATCCTCGTGGTAATTCTGTTCATCGTCGTACTCTGGCCATTTGAATAGCCAGGGACAAAGCCGTAAGTACTTTAAGTACTTGCAAACTAATACTAGTGTAAAATGATCACTAAAGGTATTTAATCTCTAGTTTAACTTGCATAAGCCAAATTTTAGTTCACAAGCTTGAATCATGGTCTAACTAACTCAAGTGGGAACATTAGTGTCATTCCCACATCATTGATAATATTTCAACAAGTCACCACATCACCATTCACAATCACTAAGGTTTTCAGAATATCTGACACTGGAAACTGTATGGCCCTTCCAACCGTCCGTAACCGTGGACACGGCTATTCGAATAGATTTACACTCTGCAGAGGTTGCACACTTGTGCCACAACATTTGATTTCATCCGTCGGAATAACTCTGAGTCACCGTAACACAGTACGCGGATCATCAACCATAACCTTTCACTTACACATCCTAGTATGAGCACCTCTCCCCATGAGCTTGGCCTCCCAGTGAAAACCAACTGTTAACCTGGGAACTGCATAGGGCTTGGCCGTACAATTTCACCTCAATTCACATCATATCTCAACAACGGAGGCAGCCTCAGCATAACCCCTATGATGTGTGTTCAGAGGGAACTCATACTAAAATCTATAAACTTCCAGTTAAACCCTACCCATAATCAGGTATTGTGGGGGTACTCAAAAATTGGAAAGGTATCGCATTCAAACCAATATCAGGGTTTTATCAAAAATCACTATCTTCTCTTGTTCACCATCAACTTCACATCATTCAATGGAATGCTTCATCATTCCAAAGTTTCAACAAGTCATATGTTCCCATCTAGAGTAGTCAAGTTTTAGTATTTTAGCACTAGCACTAATTATGAGGGGTGCTACATTGCTTTGCTAACTTTGCTACTCTAGTAGCTATATTCACTATACCATTTGATATCAACTCTTTGAAAAACACAACAAGTAAGACTTGTATGGTATAACTGTAGGATAGGATGATATGAATAAAGATAAGAATCATGATGCCTTGCCCAAGGAGGTCTTTGCACTTTGCAAGAGTATTAGCTTGCCTTGGTAGTTCTCTAGGTTTTCTTCTTCCTCTTCTGGGTAGAATTCTCCTTCCTCTTGGAAATCTCCGGTGCTAGCGTCTAAATTTGAATACGAGGTATAATCACTAAACAAGCTCAAAGACTATGCTAAGCACATCATTATCTCACACAATCTAGGCTAAGCACACACATAAAATTATTAGGTGCATGAGTTTTCTTTATTAAAGAAATAGTGATTTCCTCTCATAGCATATGTAGTTAATAAATTTCCATTTAGTTCTTGAGGAAACTAATTTCCTCTCATTGAAATCTTCTTAATATTTAACTTCTCAAATAACCATACTTGAATTTATATTGACCAAAGTCAACATTCATTATTAGTATTTGAGAAAATGATTTAAATGAGGTATGTCACCTCATACCATTTTATTATTCTATAAATGATTTAAATCTCCAAATATTCATATAGGAGGGTTTGGACCTGGGGTACAAACATCACATGAATTCATTTGGGACAAGATTTAAATGAAGTAAAATACTTCACATGCTTTACATAATAGTTTTGGACAATATCACATAGCTAAACTAGCCATATAGTCCATTAATTAATCTAGGGCATGATCATGCAGAGTGACCACACCATTTTCTTGCAGAAACAATTAGTATAAGTCAAATGTGAGCTATAGGAGTTGGAATTAATTCAATATCTATTTTGGTTGATTTTTAATAATTATTTGAATGTGAAAAAGTCCCTGCCTTCTTCTTTTTATCATTTTATTTCCACAACAGATCTCGAGGTGAGACCAGTGGCATAATGTAGATCTTTTTTCTAGCTTTCCAAATATATAAAGTTTGTTAAATTTGGCCAAGCCAAACAGATTCTATGAATTTTCAAAGTTGGGTTCTGTATTGAATTTAAACTAAATTTATTAAACGAAGTTTGAATTAAAAAGGCCGGCGGGAAAAGCTACTGGGCTCAATGGTTTAAAAACGGCCCAAGGCCAGCCCACCACGCATCTGTGCACGCGCGGGCCGCCTGACAGTGGGCTCCACCCGTCAGCGACGCTTAACGCCGAAGCGGTATGGATCAACGAGGCGCGTTGGATTAGAATAGGATCTAACGGCTCTGGTGCATCGTCGTCGACGGCGAGAGAGAGTTCGCCGGCGGCGCAGGTAGGGGGTCGGAGGGCTTACGGTGGCTCCAGCTAGGGTTGGCAGTATGCTCGACGAGGTTGTGGACGACGACGAGGCTCCTGGTAGCAGTGGCGTCGCTTGGGGAGGCCTGGATCGACGGCGATTGCTGCAGAGCTTCCGCGGCAGTGAGGCGTCGATTGGCCTTGCTCCGGCGACGATTGAGGTGGCTACTGGTGCTGGACGAGGCGGTGGTGAGTGGTGATCATGGTGGTGTGCTTGGTTGTGTCCAGGGAGTGCTCTATTTATAGGAGGAAGGGAGTGCTGCGAGGCATGGAGCTGGTCGTCGCGAGCGCGGCGTCTCCGGCGAGCTAGAGGGCTAGGCGTGACGCAGCGACGATCGTGAGGGTACGGCAAATCTGTGAGCGTCCGCGGTGAGTTAATGCGACGCGTACGGTGGTCGGGCGGGCGCGTGTACTGTCGCGGCCGTGGCGGGCGCGTTCGTCCTCTCCGGCGGCCGTGGTCGCCAAGGCATGACGTCGGCGTGTCCGGCAAGCTCCGCGTGGCGAGAGAAGTACTACGGCGCGCGGATGTGGTCGGGTACGGCGAGATTTGGCGAGCGCCGCGTGGGCGAGTCCGTGCGCCAGTGACGTCGCCCATGCCGCTCGCGGCGTACCTGGGACGTACTGGGCGCGCGTCGTCCGGGTCTTGTCGTCGTCTCCTCGGTCAAGGGTGAGTACGAGAGATCTTCTGGGATCGAGGGCGAGCTACTGGACAAGGTGGCGAGGCCGATCGTGGAGGGAAAGAGAGGGAGGCGTGTCGAGGGCGACGTGGCCGGCATGGCCATGGCTGGCCATGATCTGGTCGTGTCCATGGCGATCTTTTGCATGGGCTAGGTAGGCTTAGGTCTGGGGAGTAGGGCTAGGTCAAGTGGTGGTCAAAGTTTGGCCAGGTTTGACCACATTTTAAAATTTGGGAATCTTACATATGTTTCAATGTCTCATCTTCTCTTGATCATAACCCTTGATCCATAATGAATTTGATATCATGATCTTTACAAAAGTTGTTCACCTTGTTGTGTACTTGGATGACATACAAAGAGTTGAATTTGTTTAGTTTAGAAATTTTGAAATAGAGAGGCTCAAAGTGGTGACCAGACTATAAAAGTCAAAAGTGACTATTATCATATGTGGTCATATTTTCAATTTTGAATTTGATTAAATTGGTATATCTTTGATTCTCAAAGTTGTAATTACTTATTAATATCATATTACAACTATTGGTGAAGATCAAATGGGTCTAGGGTCAAATTTACAAAAATGCCATAGACCATATGTTAGGGTTTTTAGAGTTTTTATAATATTGGATTTCTTTCTCTTTTTTATGGATTTGATTTATGGTGATCATTTGATCACTCTAGGGTTTTTGAGTTCATCATATACACAAGGTAACAATCATCATGGCATATCACTCAAAATGCACAAGTCCTATGCAGAGTACTATATGCAAAGTAAAAGTTTTTTTGTTGGTTCTGAAATTTGGATATTTAGAATTGTTCTTCTTCCTTTATTTGAAATTTGGGATGTTACAAACCCTTCCCCCTTACAAAAGATCTCGTCCCGAGATCTTAAAGAAAATTAGGTGCTAAAGAGATCTGGGTATTCCTTTTTCATATCTTCCTCTCGCTCCCAAGTGGCTTCATCTTCGGTGTGATTACTCCACTGTATCTTCAGGAACTTGATGCTTCTGGTGCGGCTGGTTCTGTATGCCTCTTCCAAGATGCGGATTGGCACTTCGTGGTATGTCAGATCTTGGTTGATATCCACCGAACGGTGATCGATGTTCTTAAACACTTCAGTCTTCTCAGGAACTTCAAGACACTTCCGAAGGAGTGAGATGTGAAACACGTTGTGTACAGCCGACATTTCTTCGGGCAACTCCAGTTGATAGGATACTTCTCCTCGGCGACTCAGAACTTTGAAGGGTCCAACATATCGGGGTGCAAGCTTTCCTTTCAGCTGAAATCTCTGCATTCCTTTCAAGGGGGATACTTTAAGATAGACGAAGTCTCCGATCTCAAAGGTCATCTCTCGGCGTCTCTTGTCAGCGTAACTCTTCTGCCTGGATTGCGCCGTCTTGAGGTACTCTCGAATCTTGTGCACCTTCTCTTTGGCTTCACGAAGTACATCAGGTCCAAATACTTGACTTTCTCCGACTTTCGACCAGTTCAGGGGGGTACGACACTTCCTTCCGTACAGAGCTTCAAAGGGGGCCATCTGTAAACTGGCTTGGTAACTGTTGTTGTACGAGAACTCTGCGTACGGCAAACAGTCTTCCCACTTAGATCCATATTCCAGTACACATGCTCTCAGCATGTCCTCCAAGATTTGGTTGACTCTCTCAGTCTGTCCATCGGTCTGCGGGTGATAAGCAGTGCTAAAATTCAGACGGGTTCCTAGTCCTTCATGCACCTTCTGCCAGAATCTTGAGGTGAATTGTGAACCTCTATCTGACACTATTGACTTCGGGGTTCCGTGCAGGGCGACAATTCTAGAGATGTACAGCTCAGCTAACTTTGGGCCTTGGTAGGTGGTCTTGACAGCTATGAAATGGGCTACCTTGGTCAATCTATCGACAACTACCCATATGGAGTCATTTCCTTTGCTGGATTTGGGAAAACCGGTGATAAAGTCCATTCCTACAGAGTCCCACTTCCATTCTGGAATCTGTAATGGTTGCAGCAGTCCTGTTGGTCGCTGATGTTCTGCCTTGACTCGCTGACAAATATCACACTTGGCGATGTAGCTTCCGATCTCCCTCTTCATTCCATGCCACCAGAACTGTTCCTTCAAGTCCTGATACATCTTGGTACCTCTGGGGTGAATAGAATATAGGGTGTCATGGGCTTCCTTCAGAATAACTTGCTTCAACTCTGAGTCTGACGGTACACACAGACGTCTGTTGTACCAAAGGACTCCTTCTTCATCTACGGTGAATCCCGGTGCTTTTCCGGCGGTTATCTGGGTCTTGATTCCATCAATACTGGCATTTCCCTTCTGAGCTTCCTTGATTTGACCAATCAAGGTGGGTTGCAGCTCCATGCTGGCTAGGAATCCTTCACTGACTAACTCCATTCTAAACTGCTCAAACTCCTGGTATAGGCTGGGTTGTTCTTCGGCTATCATTGAGTTTAACTGACACGGCAATCTACTCAATGCATCCGCTACCACATTGGCCTTGCCGGGGTGACAGTGGATCTCCATATCATAATCTTTGATTAATTCTAACCATCTTCTTTGTCTCATGTTCAGCTCCTTCTGGGTAAAGATATACTTCAGGCTCTTGTGATCTGAATAGATCTCGCAGCGATTACCCATGAGGTAATGACGCCACACCTTCAGTGCCAATACTACAGCTGCGAGCTCGAGGTCGTGGGTTGGATAGTTCTGCTCATGCAGCTTCAATTGCCGGGACAGATAAGATATCACTTTGCCTTCTTGCATAAGCACACATCCGAGACCAATCTTGGATGCATCGCAGTAAACGTCGAAGGGTTTGGTGATGTCCGGCATGATCAGAATTGGGGCTGTGGTCAGTCTAAGCTTGAGTTGTTGGAAACTCTCCTCACATTTGTCAGTCCATTCAAACTTCTTGTCCTTGTTCAGCAGTTGGGTCATTGGTCGAGCGATACTCGAAAAGCCTTCCACAAATCTGCGGTAATATCTGGCTAGTCCAAGAAATGCGCGGACCTCGGTCTGGGTGGTTGGGGCTTTCCATTCTGCAACAGTTTTGATCTTGGCGGGATCTACGGCAATTCCTCCTGCAGACAAGATATGTCCCAGGAATCCTACTTCCTTCAGCCAAAACTCACATTTGCTGAACTTGGCATACAGCTTATGCTCTCTAAGGGTCTCTAGGACAGCTTCAAGGTGTTGCTCATGTTCCTCCTCAGACTTGGAGTAGATGAGGATGTCATCGATGAAAACGACAACAAACTTATCCAGAAAGTTCATGAAGATCTTATTCATGAGATTCATGAAATAAGCGGGAGCATTAGTCAATCCAAATGACAGGACATTGTACTCGTACAATCCATATCTGGTGGTAAAGGCAGTTTTGGGAATGTCTGATGCACGAATCTTCAACTGGTGGTATCTAGTCCTGAGGTCAATCTTTGAGAAAACTACGGCACCGGTCAGCTGATCAAATAGGTCTTCTATCTTTGGCAAGGGGTATTTGTTCTTGATGGTGACATCATTAAGCTTACGATAGTCTGTACATAAACGACTGGCACCATCCTTCTTATCCACAAACAAAACTGGGGATCTCCAAGGTGACGCACTTGGTCGGATCAGACCTTTGGCTAACAGTTCATCCAATTGCTTCTTCAGCTCCACTAGCTCTGCTGGGTTCATGCTATAGGCTCTCTGGGCTATAGGTCTAGTTCCGGGGATTAACTCGATAATGAACTCGATATCCCGATCCGGGGGCATACCGGGTAAACCATCAGGAAACATATCAGGATATCGACAAACGACCCTGATTTGATCCAAGGTTGGCTTGGCTACACTTTGGTTGCAAGTAAATTTTCTGGGTAGTAGTTCAGAGACATGTTCTACTATGATACCGGTGCTACTGGTCATGGTGATGGCTTTCTTAGCACAGTCAATCATTCCATGGTGTTTGGCCATCCAATCCATTCCCAGTACTATTTCCAAACCTTTGGTTCCCAGAATTATTAGATTGGCATAGAAGTCTACTTCATGTATTCTGATGAGTACATTTTTACAAAATTTTCTGGCTTTAGTGGTTGATCCGGGAATTTGAACTATCATGACATGTT
This sequence comes from Lolium perenne, assembly GCF_019359855.2. Taxonomy (NCBI): domain Eukaryota; kingdom Viridiplantae; phylum Streptophyta; class Magnoliopsida; order Poales; family Poaceae; genus Lolium; species Lolium perenne. Next base: position 273,066,337 of record NC_067246.2, on the reverse strand, counting down.
TCAAACTGAGAGGTTGAATTTTACTGGTGGATGCAAAGTCTTCGGTGACAAAAGAATGAGATGCTCCGGAATCAAACAGCACTCTAGCAGGTACAGAGTTGACAGGAAACATACCCAGTACAACATCTGGTGCTTCCTGGGCTTCTTCAGCATTCATGTGGAAGAGACGGCCGTTGCGGTTATTGGGATTGTTGGGGGCGAACTTCTTTCCGGTAGAGACACGGCGTTGCTGCTGAACAGGTGCAGCAGGGTTGCCGGCGAGCTTGGCGAGTCTCTTGGGGCACTCGTTGGAGTAGTGTCCCACTACACCGCACTCATAGCAGGTGATGGTGGACTTGTCCTTGGTAGCGACAGGAATGGCATTACTCCCAGTCCTTGGAGCGGTGTTTGTGTTGTTGCTGTTGTTGGGATTGGGGGCTCTCATTGGGGCACGGTTGAAGTTATTGGTGTTGTTCTGGTAGTTGTGGTGGTGGTTGGGATGGCTTCCTGGTCTGGAGTTTCCTCCACTCCGGTTCTGGAACCCGGGGCGTGAAGTCTGCATCTGGGGTTTGTTGTTTCTGGGGGCAAAACCTCCGCTTGAGCTGGGGCGATACTTGGGAGTATTGCTGGGCCCACTCTGGTGCATCATGCGGCGTTTGCGGTTCTCATCGGCTTGGTGCAACTTGCCCTCCATCTGGATGGCGGAGTCAACAAGGGCTTCAAGGTCGGCAAAGGGGATGTTGACTAGGACAGTTTGCATCTCATCATGCAGTCCATTCAGGAATCTCTCCTGCCTCTTCTCGGTGGTGTCAGTCTCATCGGGGGCGTACCTTGACAGTGTAAGGAACCTGTCGCGGTATTCTACCACCGTCATCCGTCCTTGCTTCAGTTCGCGGAATTCATCCCGCATCTTCTTGATGAGACCCGGGGGCACATGGTACTTGCTGAACTTGAGCTTGAAATCTGCCCAAGTCATGACTTGACCTCCGTTCATGGCACGGGTGCTGGTCCACCAGGCTCGGGCTGGTCCGGCAAGATAGTGGGTTGCAAACAGGACCTTCTCATTGGCTTCCACTCCGGCGACCTCTAAGTTGTTCTCCATAGTCTGGAGCCAGTCGTCGGCGTCGAGGGGTTCCTCAGTCTTGCTGAACACCGGAGGGTTGGTATTCTGAAAGTTCTTGAGTTTGGATCCGGGATGATCATGATTCCCATGGCCTTGGTTAGCAAGGTTTTGCGGGGCGACGATGTTGGCTTGACGTTCAACCCTTTCAGTCTCCCTGTCTTGAAGCAGGGTTTGCAGCAGTTGCATCATGGCATCGTTGTTGTTGCGATTGGGAGGGGCCATCTGAATATACAGAAGATTATAAGATAAGGGGGAAATTCTATGGTTTATTTTGAATTGAGTTCCAAAAACTGGTAAAAACTTGAATGCTTTGGATGACACACACAAACATTCATTCATTCATTCCACATCACATATTACAAACTAGTAGTTCAACACTCCAATGGTTTTAAGAACCATTTCACATGCTACGATACAACTGACGGGATACAACTCATGCCTACATCAGTGCTCAGGTGTGGCTGCCCTCATCCTCAATGTCGATGGGAACGACATCATCAGGTCCTGGCTCCAGGAACGCGTAATCCTCCTCCTCAGTGAACTCGTCCTCCTCGAAGTCGTCATCGTCACTCAGGAAGGCACCTCCTCCCCGAATATCGATACCGGCTTTGTCTTCCTCCATCTCCTGCAGCTGCTCCTCCTGGGCCTTCACCGTGGTCTCAAGTGACGCGATCTGAGCGCGAAGGCGCGTGATAGTGACATCCTTCTTCGCACACCGCAGGCGAAGCTTGTTGCTGTCCCGAGACAGCATCTTGATAGCGTCGCCATGGGTGGCCAAGGCGAGGTGAGTCTGGTTCGCGTACATCCTGGTGTTATCCAGATCCTGCTGAGTATGGTACAGCATGAAGTCTAGATGCTCGGCGTGATGCCTCAGCTCAGGGTGAGACTGCAGTGCCATGGGTACTCCTGCGGCATCACGCTTCACTAGGTGAGCGAAATGGGACGCAAGCAGGCGCACCGCGTTCTGTCCGCAGAGGCGTGCCAGTGCCTTCTGCAGACCGCGTGCAAGGCCATCGAGCCAGTTGCTCTCACGGAAAGAGAACAAGATTCTCTCCTCGGTAGGAGACTCCATGTTCCCCCTCAGATCTGCAGTAATGATCCATTGCATCTCGCCGCCAGGCTGATCGTTCACTTGGATCCCATGGAACTCGGGCTGGAGGCGCCCCAGAAAGTTCGAGACCGCAGTGAGATCATGCTCGAAAATCAAGCTGTCTCCATTACCAAGTTGGTAAAACTTGGTGTTGACGGGTGCGTTGGGCTCCATCTGAAAGTGAATGGGAGAGTAAGTTAGAGATTTGAACAAGTGTGGCAAAATTTTAAGTAGACATAGTAAGAAAGAGCATGTTTTAACCATTTGTGTAAAATCCTCCAAGACAAGAGTACGAATAAGTTTTTCATAAATATTCTTTTCATTTTGATTTCAAAGTTAGGTTTTTTTATGAACGCCCATTCTAACTAAGGTTTTCTAAGGTCAAATAATGGCTCTGATACCAACTTGTCAACACCCGGATTTTTAAGTCCAGATGCCTATTATGTCATTCATCGCAATCCCAGGATAATGTTGTTGCGAGGCATAATAGTCGAATATCACAGTCATTATTTATTACAAGCCATAATGTCATACAATCTTGAATCACATGATTCATCTTACATAAATAGTTGATCTTTCCATCAACATACATACACAAGTTCATACATAGCGGAAGCGTAACTATAGATGGACTCTCTCGTCCACAGGACAACTTTTGACGTCAGAAACCCCTAGTTGTCGTAGGCGTCCTGCTGGTCATCCTCGTGGTAATTCTGTTCATCATCGTACTCTGGCCATTTGAATAGCCAGGGACAAAGCCGTAAGTACTTTAAGTACTTGCAAACTAATACTAGTGTAAAATGATCACTAAAGGTATTTAATCTCTAGTTTAACTTGCATAAGCCAAATTTTAGTTCACAAGCTTGAATCATGGTCTAACTAACTCAAGTGGGAACATTAGTGTCATTCCCACATCATTGATAATATTTCAACAAGTCACCACATCACCATTCACAATCACTAAGGTTTTCAGAATATCTGACACTGGAAACTGTATGGCCCTTCCAACCGTCCGTAACCGTGGACACGGCTATTCGAATAGATTTACACTCTGCAGAGGTTACACACTTGTGCCACAACATTTGATTTCATCCGTCGGAATAACTCCGAGTCACCGTAACACAGTACGCGGATCATCAACCATAACCTTTCACTTACACATCCTAGTATGAGCACCTCTCCCCATGAGCTTGGCCTCCCAGTGAAAACCAACCGTTAACCCGGGAACCGCACAGGCTTGGCCGTACAATTTCACCTCAATTCACATCATATCTCAACAACGGAGGCAGCCTCAGCATAACCCCTATGATGTGTGTTCAGAGGGAACTCATACTAAAATCTATAAACTTCCAGTTAAACCCTACCCATAATCAGGTATTGTGGGGGTACTCAAAAATTGGAAAGGTATCGCATTCAAACCAATATCAGGGTTTTATCAAAAATCACTATCTTCTCTTGTTCACCATCAACTTCACATCATTCAATGGAATGCTTCATCATTCCAAAGTTTCAACAAGTCATATGTTCCCATCTAGAGTAGTCAAGTTTTAGTATTTTAGCACTAGCACTAATTATGAGGGGTGCTACATTGCTTTGCTAACTTTGCTACTCTAGTAGCTATATTCACTATACCATTTGATATCAACTCTTTGAAAAACACAACAAGTAAGACTTGTATGGTATAACTGTAGGATAGGATGATATGAATAAAGATAAGAATCATGATGCCTTGCCCAAGGAGGGCTTTGCACTTTGCAAGAGTATTAGCTTGCCTTGGTAGTTCTCTAGGTTTTCTTCTTCCTCTTCTGGGTAGAATTCTCCTTCCTCTTGGAAATCTCCGGTGCTAGCGTCTAAATTTGAATACGAGGTATAATCACTAAACAAGCTCAAAGACTATGCTAAGCACATCATTATCTCACACAATCTAGGCTAAGCACACACATAAAATTATTAGGTGCATGAGTTTTCTTTATTAAAGAAATAGTGATTTCCTCTCATAGCATATGTAGTTAATAAATTTCCATTTAGTTCTTGAGGAAACTAATTTCCTCTCATTGAAATCTTCTTAATATTTAACTTCTCAAATAACTATACTTGAATTTATATTGACCAAAGTCAACATTCATTATTAGTATTTGAGAAAATGATTTAAATGAGGTATGTCACCTCATACCATTTTATAATTCTATAAATGATTTAAATCTCCAAATATTCATATAGGAGGGTTTGGACCTGGGGTACAAACATCACATGAATTCATTTGGGACAAGATTTAAATGAAGTAAAATACTTCACATGCTTTACATAATAGTTTTGGACAATATCACATAGCTAAACTAGCCATATAGTCCATTAATTAATCTAGGGCATGATCATGTAGAGTGACCACACCATTTTCTTGCAGAAACAATTAGTATAAGTCAAATGTGAGCTATAGGAGTTGGAATTAATTCAATATCTATTTTGGTTGATTTTTAATAATTATTTGAATGTGAAAAAGTCCCTGCCTTCTTCTTTTTATCATTTTATTTCCACAACGGATCTCGAGGTGAGACTAGTGGCATAATGTAGATCTTTTTGCTAGCTTTCCAAATATGTAAAGTTTGTTAAATTTGGCCAAGCCAAACAGATTCTATGAATTTTCAAAGTTGGGTTCTGTATTGAATTTAAACTAAATTTATTAAACGAAGTTTGAATTAAAAAGGCCGGCGGGAAAAGCTACTGGGCTCAATGGTTTAAAAACGGCCCAAAGCCAGCCCACCACGCATCTGTGCACGCGCGGGCCGCCTGACAGTGGGCTCCACCCGTCAGCGACGCTTAACGCCGAAGCGGTATGGATCAACGAGGTGCGTTGGATTAGAATAGGATCTAACGGCTCTGGTGCGTCGTCGTCGACGGCGAGAGAGAGTTCGCCGGCGGCGCAGGTAGGGGGTCGGAGGGCTTACGGTGGCTCCAGCTAGGGTTGGCAGTATGCTCGACGAGGTTGTGGACGACGGCGAGGCTCCTGGTAGCAGTGGCGTCGCTTGGGGAGGCCTGGATCGACGGCGATTGCTGCAGAGCTTCCGCGGCAGTGAGGCGTCGATTGGCCTTGCTCCGGCGACGATTGAGGTGGCTACTGGTGCTGGGCGAGGCGGTGGTGAGTGGTGATCATGGTGGTGTGCTTGGTTGTGTCCAGGGAGTGCTCTATTTATAGGAGGAAGGGAGTGCTGCGAGGCATGGAGCTGGTCGTCGCGAGCGCGGCGTCTCCGGCGAGCTAGAGGGCTAGGCGTGACGCAGCGACGATCGTGAGGCTACGGCGAATCTGTGAGCGTCCGCGGCGAGTTAATGCGACGCGTACGGTGGTCGTGCGGGCGCGTGTACTGTCGCGGCCGTGGCGGGCGCGTTCGTCCTCTCCGGCGGCCGTGGTCGCCAAGGCATGACGTCGGCGTGTCCGGCGAGCTCCGCGTGGCGAGAGAAGTACTATGACGCGCGGATGTGGTCGGGTACGGCGAGATTTGGCGAGCGCCGCGTGGGCGAGTCCGTGCGCCAGTGACGTCGCCCATGCCTCTCGCGGCATACCTGGGACGTACTAGGCGCGCGTCGTCCGGGTCTTGTCGTCGTCTCCTCGGTCAAGGGTGAGTACGGGAGATCTTCTGGGATCGAGGGCGAGCTACTGGACAAGGTGGCGAGGCCGATCGTGGAGGGAAAGAGAGGGAGGCGTGTCGAGGGCGACGTGGCCGGCATGGCCATGGTTGGCCATGATCTGGTCGTGTCCATGGCGATCTTTTGCATGGGCTAGGTAGGTTTAGGTCTGGGGAGTAGGGCTAGGTCAAGTGGTGGTCAAAGTTTGTCCAGGTTTGATCACATTTTAAAATTTGGGAATATTACATATGTTTCAATGTCTCATCTTCTCTTGATCATAACCCTTGATCCATAATGAATTTGATATCATGATCTTTACAAAAGTTGTTCACCTTGTTGTGTACTTGGATGACATACAAAGAGTTGAATTTGTTTAGTTTAGAAATTTTGAAATAGAGAGGCTCAAAGTGGTGACCAGACTATAAAAGTCAAAAGTGACTATTATCATATGTGGTCATATTTTCAATTTTGAATTTGATTAAATTGGTATATCTTTGATTCTCAAAGTTGTAATTACTTATTAATATCATATTACAACTATTGGTGAAGATCAAATGGGTCTAGGGTCAAATTTACAAAAATGCCATAGACCATATGTTAGGGTTTTTAGAGTTTTTATAATATTGGATTTCTTTCTCTTTTTTATGGATTTGATTTATGGTGATCATTTGATCACTCTAGGGTTTTGGAGTTCATCATATACACAAGGTAACAATCATCATGGCATATCACTCAAAATGCACAAGTCCTATGCAGAGTACTATATGCAAAGTAAAAGTTTTTTTGTTGGTTCTGAAATTTGGATATTTAGAATTGTTCTTCTTCCTTTATTTGAAATTTGGGATGTTACAGAATATGAGCTCTTTTAACCAGAACTCACATTTTGAGAATTTGGCGTAGAGACGGTGCTCATGAAGTTTAGTTAGCACCAGACGGAGATGTTCCTCATGTTCATCTTCGGTTTTGGAGTAGATCAGAATATCGTCGATGTAAACCGCGACGAACTTGTCAAGATACTCCATGAAAACAGAGTTCATGAGCCGCATAAACGTGGCTGGAGCATTTGTGAGGCCAAAGGACATGACAGTGTACTCGTAAAGACCATAACGAGTTGTGAACGCTGTCTTTGGAATGTCCTCCTTGCGGATTTTGATTTGATGGTACCCTGATCTCAAATCCATCTTTGAGAAGACTGTGGCACCAGACAACTGATCAAAAAGATCATTGATTATAGGAAGAGGGTATTTGTTCTTGATTGTCACTGCATTGAGCGGACGGTAATCAACAACCAGCCGCGGAATGTTGGTATCTCTCTTCTTGACAAAGAGGGCAGGGCAACCCCAGGAAGAAGTACTGGGTTGTATGAAGTTCTTCTCTTCCAACTCCTCTAACTGCTTCTTCAGTTCAACCAACTCTTCCGGAGGCATACGATATGGTCTCCGGGAAACAGGGGCAGTTCCGGGAACTAACTCAATGACAAAGTCCACACTTCGATCAGGTGGCATGCCAGGTAACTCTTCAGGGAAGACATCTGGAAAGTCACGGACCACCCAGACATCGGAGATTTCTGGTTTAGGTAGGGCTTCAATGGCATACAACTCGGCTTCAGGGGTAAACCTTGCTGACAGAGGTATTGCGGATGGAGCCCAGTACAAAACACTTTTGCCGGAAAGATTGGTTAGTACAACAAACCTAACTGCGCAATCAATGACATCCTTATGCTTTACTAGCCAATCCATGCCCAAGATGATATCAATGTCAGTTGACTTGAGGGCAATGAGAGAGGTGGGGAACCACACTGGCCCTATACTGATTATAACCTCAGGGGTAATCCAGATAGTTTGCCAATGAGAACCAGGAGTTGTGATCTCTAGAGGGGCGGGCATTGTCTCGAAGGGTATATCATGACTTTGTGCAAACTCTTGAGATATGAATGTATGCGATGCTCCAGAATCAAACAGAACTGTAGCTAGGATTGAGTTTATATAGAGCGTACCCATTAGGACGCTTGGATCCTCTTCAGCCTCATCAGCAGAGACATGGGTCAAACGAGCACGACCAGAGGAATATTTGTCATCCTTCTTGGGCTGAGAATATCCACGACCAGCAGACTTCTGGGGGCACTCCTTTGAGTAGTGGCCAGGCTGACCACAAGAGTAGCAAGCACCACTAGGCACAGTACCCATGGCAGGACGATAGCTTGAACCACCAGAGGGTGGCTTAGAGTTACTGCCAGAAGACCTTGGTGCATAGGGAGCACGAGGTACAGCACTGTAAGGGATCCAGACTCGGCGCTTCTTGTTGTGAGAGGAAGATGCACGAGAATCACCTTCTTCACGCTTCTTGGATTTTTCCATATCCTTCCTCCCGTTCTCCATCAGAAGAGCACGGTTATGCAGGTCTTGGAATGACTGGAAGGTGAAAGGCAGCATCTCATAGCGAAGCTCAGGGTTAAGTCCCTTGCGGAACAGATCTTTCTTATCAGCATCATCAACCACATCACGGGGTGCATAGCGAGACAGCTGAGTGAACTCACGTCCATATGTCTCCACATCCAGCTTCCCCTGAGAAAAGTCCAGGAACTCCCTCCTTTTGATGTCCATGACAGTCTTGGGGATATAGGCTGCACGGAAAGCTGTGACGAACTCCTCCCAGGTAACATCATGTCCTGGCGCTTGAAGAGCCAGAAAACCTTCCCACCAAGAACCAGCTGCACCTTCTAACTGGTAGGTGGCGAAGTTCACGCGTTCACCTGGTGGAACATGAAGAGCGTTGAACTTGCGCTCGATGGTGCGAAGCCAATCATCAGCATCAAGAGGCTCCTTGGGGTGGGTGAAGACAGGAGGCAGTGCATGGATGAAGTCCCCAAGTGTGACACAGTTGTCGGGACGACGCTCGGTGTTTTGAGCTACACGCTCCAGAAGTTGTTCATTCCTCAGGCGGTTGGTCTCAATGTTGTTAAGAACCTGCGCCATTGTGGGAGGTGGCGGCAGTTCCTGTTCAGCATTGTTTTGTCCACGTCGGTTACGACCACGACCACGACCAGCCATCCTGAAGAGAAAAACAAAGACCATGAGAAATAGATTCCTTGGAAAGGATTCAACGGAATGATAACATTCACTGAATAGAAGGAACAAGATTCATATCAACTAAGGTAACTTTAGGAACACTGAGCTAAGCAACCAAGTACGGAGTACTTTTAGAGAAAACAACCCAAACTCGTAGATCCTATAAGTTTGGAAATATCAGGGTAGAGGTAAAACCTTTTTCAATCAAAACAAGGTAAGATGACTCAGCATTGGAATGACACCAGATAAGGAGTAAAAAGAATCCTATTCAGATGCTTTTGCAAATACTTTTAGCTTTCAAATAGTTTTCACAACTACTAGACTCAACATCGATCAGTCGAAAGGGTTTCCTATAGGCAGTCCTGCTCTGATACCAAAACCTGTGGGGAACCCCGGAGGTCAGGACTAGACTAACCCAGATATCACATCTGGCATAAGCCTAACCTAGATCTCTAGGGCCTACAGGGTGAGAATCGGTAACACAACAGTGACTCTATGACTGAAAGCAAATATATTACAACTCTTAGCAGAGTTAAGATCCAAATTTATTACACGCAGAGGTCACCGACCACAATTCAACAAGCAACGGAAAGCAAATTATGTTATCTAGATAACAAGACTGCAAAGGGCCTAAGAGGCCATAACATAAGGCGACGTCCCAGCCCATAAGTCTCAGGCTGCCGCCTGAGGAACTCCGAACTACTCGTCGACGTCGAGGTAGAAGCCACCATCAGTTGGAAGAACTTCCTCTGAAACAAAGCATGCAAGGCTGAGTACAGTGGACTCAAAGAAGACTTAGTACAACCTGTTAGCAAAGCGGGTATGCGAGGCTTTATGTGGAGCTTATTTTGCGAAAAGCCAGTTTTCCTTTGTAAACAGGAGGGAGCAGAAGCTCGTCTATTCAGACCATTTTCAAAAGGGGTAAGAGAGCGATATCAACTCTAGCTCTAAGATCATCATGTTGAATCCACCAAATCTTCATCATCACCTGAACCTATCACCTAGGATCACCCCCTCGACACCCTGAGAAGGGATCCTTATCACACATTGACATCAAGTTTTACGATTAGCTTCAAGTTGTCTATGATCACAGAATCCATCACCAAGTCGTCCGTAACCGTGGACACGGCTTTTTGAAAAGATTTACCCTGCAGGGGTGTACAACTTTACCCACACGCGCTGACCGACTCTTAGTGCCACTAGATTAACACACTTCCTTGGTGTGCCGGCAGAGGGTGGTCGACCAAAACCTTTCCCTTACTTCGCCTATCCCATGAGTCAAACTAACTGGGGAGCTCCGTCATCGTAGGTAGCCATTCTCCGAGGCGGTACCGGTCATTGTGTGCAGGGGATCCAGTTCAATGCCTCCAGCATCCTTCACCCTTGCCACACCCTGTATGATGCACTTTGAAAACCTTTTCCACCTTTCCCCCATGCGTATGGCAAATGGAACTCGCAAACTAATTGACTCATGGGTAAGCTAGGTAAGTTCGGGCCAAGGGGTTCCCATGGGCCCCATGTGGTTGTACGCTCAGTCTTGGTTCCGAAGGCGAGAACTCAGGTCCTAGTATCGGCGAGAACGAGTCAAATCACCACATCCCCATGTGGCGGCCCATCCAAGCCTTTAGCATGTTTATTAACATCATCACTGATCTTACCACGTCATCCTGTCAAACTAGGTTCATTCGTAGCTCTGATTCATCAACCGGATGGATCAGACTTCAACAGCTAAGCATGGCTAAGCATAACACATATACGGCTCTAACGATGCGAATAAGCTCAGACCTAGTTTTGCTGGGAGCGGTGGATCAAGAACTCGCTACAAGGATGGAATATGCACACATAGGATATCTAGAACTGCCGATAAAACATATTTGAAGCGGATGCAATATGTAAGAACCAGAAGTAAAGCATTTCGAAACCATATATGAACCAGGTTAGGGCTTGCCTTGTCCCTCGTTGTTCCGGTGTCGCTCTTCTGTGGGCGTTGATCTCAGGCTCTCGTTCGGTCCCTATCGAGAAGAACCAAATACCGGAAAGGAAGAGCACAATCAAGACAAGGTACAATGCAATGCACATAAAATATGATGACATGTCATATTAAAGGGGTTTGGGTAACCCTAGGTGCATCGATGGAAATTAAAGGGGTTCGGCTTCGAACCCCGACATATGAGAGGGGTCAAATTAGGGTTTCTACTAAGGCTCATATTTAATTGGTTCAAAGATTTATGAAACATGGATAAACAATTAGGAAATGTTTTTCTGATCATTTTGATATATAATTTCATATTTTTCTGATTTAAAATGAATTACTTATGAATTTCCAAAATTTAATTCATTTTAAATCAATTTCAGAAAATTATATAAATAATAATAAAGTTGGACCCACATGTCATAATTTTATTCGTTTCTAAAATATTTCCTAAATTATTAAAATCCTGACAGATGGGGTCCACCTATCATAATATTTCCTATTTAAAAATACAGAAATTAAATACAGAAAATAGGAAAAGTAAATATGGCGTCATGCTGACGTCATGCTGACGTCAGCATGGCCATGAGCTCGCAATTGAGCTCTGGTGCTGCTGCAATCCGGCGATTTGGAGGGCGATTGGAGGCATGTATGTGGGGGAAATACTCGGGGCGACGCGCTGGGCCATTTGGTGGCGGCGCGGCCGGCTATTGGTCGCCGGAGCTTCGCCGGAGACGAAGCCCGACGGCAGCCGGGGCAGGTGGCGCATGGCGGAGGTGCTAGGGAGGGCGAGAGAGCGAGGCGAGGGCACAGGGGGATGCAGCGGCTCACCCTGAGCGCGGAGGAGGGGTCGGCGACGGCCGGCGAACCTCACCGGCGGCGAATCGACCGGAGGCCGGCCGGTCTCTGCGGGTCTAGAGGGGCGCGGAGAGTGCACGGGGAAGGGAAAAAAGGGGGAAATAGGGTTAGGGGTGGTGGCGGCGAGCTACTTATGGGTCGCCGGGGGCGGCGGCGTCGATCTTGGCGCGCTGGCGACCATCGGGCGGACGGCCGTGCGCCAGCTCCTGCTTGGAACGGCGGGGAGACGATGACCACTTTGCAGAAAACCCCCTGCGGGGTGAGTTGGGCTGGTGGGTGCGGCCTGGGCCACTTGGGCCGAGCCAGAGAGAAAGGAAGGGAAGGGAAGTGGGCTGCGCCCAGGGAGAGGGAGAGAGGGGGTTTTCTCCCTCTATTTTTTTCTGGTTTTCTTTTTCTGATTTTCTTTCTCTTTTCAAAACCAATTTCAAATCTGTTTTGAATCTTGTTTGGAACTAAATTTTGCCAAAGAATATTACGACACACATGATTTATTGAATAGCAACGAGTCCATGTTGCCTAATAAGAAAAACTTGAGAGATTTTGAATGGAGAAGAAACAGAGAGAGATTTGCATAATTGTTAGGGTTTGATGCAAATTTTACTCAAATGCAAACTACATGCATGAGATGCACATGATCACTCATTTATTTATAAACACAAGGTTGGGATGTTACACTCCCACTGTAATCCCCCCCCAAGCTTGCATCCCGAAAGTTTCTGATATTCGATGAAAATCCTTGTCACATCACCCCTCCCTGCCGGCGATCTCTCTTCTCCGGCCGTTCTAGCCTCCACCTAGCCCATCACCACCCTCCTCCTCCTCTCTTCTTCCTCTGGATCTGCATCTGATGGCGGTCCGGACCTCCATCACCCTTGGTTTGGACTTCACCCCTGGTCAGGCGTTTGCCAGGGAGGTTTGGCGTTCGTGGAAACTGAAGGTTCATCCCACGTCTGGATCTGGACATTTCACCATGGTGGCGTCCTTTGGTAGGTCTTCTTTTCGGCTTGATGAAGAATCTGTTGCTCTTGCTCTGGAGGCGGCGACTGGTGGTTTCTGTGGAGATCTGAAGGTGTCAGCTCTAAGGGAACGTGTTTTCTCGTTCACGGTTTCTTCCATGAAGGTTGGTTTTTTGATCTATGATCGTAAGTTTTACAGATGCCCGCATTTCAAATGTTACTATCATCTTTGGGGTTTTGGGGGCCCCAATTGGGAAAGGGAGCTGGTTCTTTGGGAGAAGGAGTGTGCTGGGGAATGGATCTTAGCAGCCAGAAAGAAAAAAGCTCTGTTGTCTCCTCCTCCACGTCGATCTCGTTGGCAGCCACGAAGGACTAATGTTGTTAGAGCCAGGCAGAGTTCAAGTGTTTCGCAGGGTGGCAATTCTGGGGCGGCGCCGCCGTCTAAGGCTCCGGTGACCTCGCCGTCGGGAGCTCCGCAGTTTGAATTGGGTGGCATGCGATCTGGTTCCGCGATTAGCGCTGTTTCCGCGCTCGTTGACTGTCCCGTTGGATCGGAAGCTCTCCTAGCCTTGCGGGCCGCGGGTTTGGTTTCTCCTGGCCCATCTTCTCCTCTAGCTGCTCAAGATGTGTTGGATTCTCCTCCTGGGCCTGTGGTGTCTCGTTCTGATTCCCTGGATGGCCTGGTGGGCCTCGTGGATAGATGGGCCTTGGATGTTTGGAAATGTCGACGTTGCCTGAGTATGTCTCATGACACAATTAAGTGTGTTAATAAAATCAGGTGTAAATCTTGTTATTCCTATGGTCATTTTGCTAAGAAGTGTTTAAATAGTAAGGCTTTAAAGGGAAAGAAATGGGTTCCGATTTTAAAGGGATCGATCATGGATATTTTGGCCGGTAGTGCTGCCCCCTCATCTTCCTCGGCAGTTCCGCGAGTTAACCCTGCTGTTCCGCCTCCCTCTGTTTCTCATCTGCCGCCACAAGTCTTTGAGCCATCGGCTCTGCCGCCGCCACCCTCTGACTCCATGGCAAATTTCGAGTTCGATCCGACGCCGTGGGTACCTCCTGGCTTCCACATTATTGATGGCGGCCCGACTCGTTTGCCTCGCACCTTCGTCACTCCCTCAGCTCCGATGGTGGATGCACATGAAGGATGGGTGGTGGCGATGGTTGATCCTCACCCGCCTGAGCATCTGATGCAGCATACTATGAATCAGGTTAGGGACTTTCTGTTGGACAGAGGCATTGAGATTGTTAATCATCTGCCATGGTTCTGTGGGGTAGGTGCCTTTCAGTTTCGCAATCCGGTTGTTCGTGCTGGTCTGGTGGATCATGGTGTTTGGCAGCTGGGAGATTTTTCGTTGCGTTTCATCAAGCATAATGAGGGGCAGGGTTTTAGAGTGCAGCATGGTGCATATACTGGTTGGCTTATGTTCATGGGCACGCCAATGGATTTTAGGAACACTGAAACAATTGCTGAAGCCATTAACACTTTTGGTGAGTTCCATTACTGGCAGCATAGGGATATTCAGAAGTGCAGAATCTTAGTGTATGCCACCTTTCCTTCGCCTGCTCTTGTTCCTCGTGATGTGGTTTTTCGTCAGCCAAAGGTGGCAAGGTTTGCTGGTTTGCGTCACTCTTGGACTGCCCCTGTTTATATCCTCTCTGCTGTGCCAGCTGGTGTTCACCCTGCAGATGAAGATCAAATGCCGTTGAATGGAAATCCGCATCCTATGCCTGGAAATCTGCACCCTGATAACCTGAACTTTGTACAGCCTGAATATCCTGAAGTTGGTTGGAATGTTGCTCCTGTTGATGAAGTACCTGCTTTTGTTCCCCCTGCTGGCCCAATGCAGCATGGGCAAGTTGGGGATTGGGATGTGCATGTGCAGGGGTCAGATTTAGGTTCTGGGGTTTCGTCTGCCTCTGGTTCTGTTGACCCCCCTGTACAAGTTATGGTGGCTGAGCCAGTTGATGTGCAAGCTCCTGCTGCTGAGTTTGTTGGTGTTGAGCTCCAGGCTCCTGCTGCTGATGTTGAGGAGCTACCTATTGCTAATGCTGCTCTTGGTGCTCATTTTGTGCTGGAACCAGTGCTTGCTGCTCATAATGTTTTGGATGAGGTGGTGGTTGTTGAAGAGGTTCATGAGTTTCAGGATGCTGTCCATGCTGTTGATCCCTTGTTGGTGCAAGAGGAGGCTGTTGAAGAAATGCAAGATGGGCTTGCTGATGTTCATGTCCCTGCCCACCTTGGGTTTCAGGGTTTGGAGGAACCTCTGGCTGCTCCTGATCTTGCTGTCATGGATGGGGTGATGGAGGAGCAACAGTTAGTTGATGGGAATTTGCATGGCTTGGCAGTGGAGGATTCCCTAGCCTTGGTGCCTTTTGTGCCTAAGCGCTCATGGGAGTCTGCTTTTATGGATAATACTCATCTGACTGCTTTTGATGGATCTAGGTCTGTTGATGTTGAGCAACGCAAGCCTTGGGTACATGCCAGCTTAAAGAATATCAGGATTATTGATAAGGTGGGTGGGTCTGAAATGGACCCTATTTTTGCTGCTTCATCAGATAAGCAGGGGAGCTCTCCTATGGTTGCTCCTAGCCCTGTTGTTTCTGGACCTTTTGCCTTGGGGGTGTCGGCTGATAAGAAGCAGAGAGGGAAGCAGAAAAAGCAAAAGTCTGTGGTTCAGGAGGGCCCAAGGCGTTTCACTAGAAGTCAGCTGGTGCTTGATGGTCATAGGGCTCCAGTCACACCTGGTCTGCAGCCTCGCCCGAGGAAGAGAAGCAAGAAATCTGCTGTTGCTCAGGGTTCGTCTGTGGCTAACATTCCCACTGGAATTCCTGAGCAGCATGTGCCTCCTCCTGTGCCTATCTCGACTCTACAGAAGATTGGGAGTTTGTTGGAGATTGATGACAACCTATTATCGGCGGAGAAGCTTATGGCCTCAGGAGAAGCTGATGCAAGCACCAAGTTCCCAAATGATAGTTGAAGACTTTTGCAGAGTGTGGGGTAGTGGTGTGGTGCTGGTCTTTAGTTATGCCAGTGTGTTTTCCTTTGGGTCTGTCAGTGTTGAGTCTGTTAGTGTCATCTGCTGTCCTTTTGTCTCTTGTGAGTTGTGTGCTCAGATGGTTGGGCTTGTTTCTAGTGGGTTATGCTTGCTAGTTGGTACTGGTTTATGTCAGTGTTTTTATGGATTATAATATAAACATGCTGGTTTGGAAGGTCCTTTGTTGGAATATCAGAGGACTGAATGCTCATGATAAACAGCTAGCTTTATTTAATAAAATTGTTGAGAGTGGATGTGCTGTGGCATGTGTTCAAGAGACAAAAAAGGAGAATTTTGATAGACATTTTATTAAACAATGTTGCCCAAAGCAATTTGACACTTTTGCTTTTTCTCCCTCTGTGGGTGCTTCTGGGGGTATTCTGGTTGTGTGGAAATCCAGTGTTTTTAAGGGATCTTTGATTCAGATTCAGAGGTTTGGGATAATTGTTGAATTTGAGTCTGTGCATACTAGGCAGAAGTGGACCTTGGTGGTTGTGTATGGACCATGTCAGGGGGAGCAGAGGGATTTGTTTGTGCAATGGTTGTATGATTTGATTATCCCTGATGATGAGTTGTGGCTGTTCATGGGTGATTTTAATTTTATTAGATCACAGGATAACAGAAACAGACCAGGTGCCAATATTAATGACATGTTTCTCTTTAATGAATTGATTGATCACTTGGGCCTACTAGAACTTCCTATTAAAGGGAGAGCATATACTTGGTCTAATATGCAGAGAGACCCCCTTTTGGAGCAGTTGGATTGGTTTTTCACAAGCAGTTCATGGATCTCTAGCTATCCTAATACAGTGGTTTCTCCTATGGCAAAACCCACTTCTGACCACATCCCTTGTCTTGTTAGTATTGACACAGTTATACCAAAAGCACATCTATTCAGGTTTGAGAATTTTTGGGTTCATCAGAGGGGCTTTTTTGAATGTGTCAAGGAAGTGTGGGAGCAGCCAATTCATCTTGGTTCTAGTGCTGCAATCCTGGCAAGGAAATTAAAATTGTTAAGAGTGGCCCTAAAGCAATGGAAGATGTCTCTGTCGAAATTAAAATTACTCATTGACAAGTGCAACCTTGTGCTCCTGTTTCTTGATGACCTGGAGGAAGTCAGAACTCTTTTCATTCATGAGTTCAATTTCAGGAAAATAGTGCAACACCAGCTTCAGAGACTGCTTAGATCCCAGCATAACTACTGGAAGAAAAGATGTACTGTGAGATGGATAAAGATGGGGGAGGAAAACACAAAATTTTTTCATGCCATGGCTACAGAGAGGTATAGAAGGAATAATATATCAAGCTTGAAGTTGTCAGATGGGCACATTGTCACTGATCATGATCTTATGGCAGCAGAGGCATGGTCTTGTTACAAAAACAGAATGGGTACTTCAGTGGGCATTCAGATGAGATTTGATTTACAGAGATTAATTCCTACTGTGGCTGGGCTTGGGGATTTGGTTGTTCCTTTTTCTACTGAAGAAATGGATGCTGTGGTCAAATCAATGCCCCCTGATAAGGCTCCTGGTCCAGATGGGTTTAATGGATTTTTTATGAAAAAATGTTGGCCCATTATTAAAGAGGATTACTATACTTTAGCCAGGGATTTTCATCAGCAGTCTACATCTGTGGAGAATATCAATTCCTCCTATATCACTCTGGTGCCAAAAACTTCTTCTCCTGAAAAAATCAATGATTTCAGGCCCATCTCTTTGACAAATACTGGAGTTAAGTTTCTCTCCAAAATGGTTGCTGATAGACTTCAATTGAAAATGGTTTCTTGTGTACATAAGAATCAGTATGGGTTTATTAAGGGCAGGACTATTCATGATTGTCTGGGGTGGTCCTTTGAGTATTTGCATCAATGTAAAATGTCCAAGAGGGAGATTGTGATTCTTAAGTTAGACTTTGAGAAGGCTTTTGATTCTATTGAGCATGAGGCTTTATATATGGTGTTGAGGAAAATGGGGTTCCCTGAGTTATTTATATCATGGGCCAAAAGCTTGCTGGAGACTGGCACCTCTGCTGTGTTAGTTAATGGTGTTCCTGGAAGAAATTTCAGATGTAAGAGAGGTGTCAGGCAGGGTGATCCTTTGTCTCCCTTACTTTTTGTGTTGGGTGCTGAGTTATTGCAGTATATTGTGAATGATCTTAAGGAAAGAGGGCTTCTACAGTTACCCATTCCTATTCATCAGCAGGATTTTCCTATAGTTCAATATGCAGATGACACTATACTAGTGCTGCAGGCAGATCCAGTACAGTTGGCAGTTCTTAAGGAGGCTTTACATGATTTTACTTTGTCAACTGGCTTGGCAATCAATTTTCATAAGTCCTGCATGCTGCCTATCAATATTTCTAATGATTGTGTTAAGGACCTGGCTATGAGTTTTGGTTGTGTAGTGGGTTCATTCCCATTTACTTATTTGGGTTTACCAATGGGTACCACTAAGCCTAAAATGGTGGATTTCTTGCCTTTAGTGGACCGCATGGAGAGGCGTTTGACTGCTAGTTCTTCTTTTTTGGCGTATGGAGGAAGGCTCCAGCTCATAGGATCTTGCCTTTCATCTATGCCTATATTTTTCCTCTGTTCATTGGATATTCCTGAGGGGATTTTGAAACAAGTTAATAGAATTATCAGGCAGTGCTTGTGGAGGAAGAGAGGAGAGGATTCTTCTGGTGTATCTTTGGCGTCTTGGGAAATGGTGTGCAAACCAAAGGATAAAGGAGGCTTAGGCATTCTGGATTTTAGTAAGTTGAATGAGGGTCTTCTGATGAAACATCTGCATAAATTTTACAATAAACAAGACACTCCCTGGGTGCAGTTGGTTTGGAACTATTATAACAATGAGGTGCCTCATGCTTCAAAACTTTGTGGTTCTTTCTGGTGGAAAGATATTATGAGGCTAGCTATGAAGTACATTCCTCTTTGCAAGGTCACTATTGGTACTGGAGATACTATTTTGTTTTGGTCTGACAAGTGGCATGATCATCCTATGATGCAGAGGTTTCCGAGATTGTTTTCATATTCCCTGGATGATAAGCTCTCGGTGAGGGATTTCTTGTTAACTCCCAACAAATCTGAACTTTTTGAGTTGCCTTTATCACAGCAAGCCTTTCAGGAGCTTGTTGCCTTGGAAGTGATATTAGATCAGTGCCAGGTGAATGATGCTTTAGCTGATTCATGGAGCACAATTTGGAAGGGTGGAGTGTTTTCATCTCAATTATATTATAAGCATTGCTTTAGCTCATTACCTGATGTTGGCATTTTCAAATGGATTTGGAAGAGTAGAGTTATTCTGAGAATTAAAGTGTTTGCTTGGTTGCTGGTCAGTGATAGGCTCAACACTAAGGATATGCTTAGGAGGAGACATTGGAATGTGGCTGATGATCTATTTTGTGTTCTTTGCCCCACACATGCTACTGAAGATTGGATGCATTTGTTTTTTCACTGTAATTTCAGTATCAGAATATGGAGTTATCTTCAGATTGAATGGGAGCCTGGCCCTACCTTGGAGGTTATAGTTGATGCTGCCATGAGGAAATTCAATAAGCCTTTCTTTTCTGAAGTGGTGATTATTGCTCTTTGGCATATTTGGAAGCAGAGAAATGAGGCGATTTTTCAGGGTATAATGCCTTCTTTTAGGGGCTGGAGGAGTCGTTTTGTGTTAGATCTCTCTTTGCATAAGCATAGGGTGAAGGAGAAGCATGTTCAGAGCCTGTCAAGATGGATTGACTCTCTTTTGTAATCTTTTAGTGTAGTTTGTTGTAAATATTTGTACAGTGGTTGCTTTGGCTTAATAAAATACTGTGGGGCGCAAGCCTTACAGTTTATGCTCAAAAAAAAATCCCCCCCCAAGTAATTTCAGGTTATTTCTCAAATACATCTTAGCAGTTTTTTACATCTATAATATGTAGACCTGCATTTTCACATGTAATTTTATTTTTGTCTGTACTTACATGTTCTTCCTTAAATACATCATGTGCAGTTTTTTTTACACCTGTAATATGCAGTATTCCTAGTACTTACACCTGTAATATGCATTTTTTTAACACCTGTAACACTGCTCACTACATATGTAATTTTATTTCCAGTACTTACATGTTCTTCATCAAAGACATCATGTGCAGTTTTTTTTTTCAGACCTGTAGTATGCAGTCTTGATTACCCCAATATATAGTTTGCAGAAGAAGTCAAAGACTCCGAAGAGCAAAAAGAAGAACAACTATTCAAAATTCAGGAAGTTAAAAGAGAGGCTACAGTTCAAATCAGTTCCTACAGAGGAAGAAGTTTTAAATGAGAAACCATTGCGTAGTGTGCCTCCACTGGAAGGTGTGGCAAGTGGCACCACCAAAAGATGACGGAGATGAAGGTGACACTGCACGGTATACCTCCACTGGAAATGTAAATAATGATGCTGAGAAGAAACCCAAGAAGGAGTGTGCTGAGAAGAAACCCAAGAAGGAGTATGCTGAGAAGAAACCCAAGGAGTGTGCTGAGAAGAAACTCAAGAAAGAGTGTGCTGAGAAGAAAGAGAAGGTATTATTGATTTCACACATTTTTTTGATTTTTTGTGTATTCCTTTTGTGTGTGTTTTGGTAAACATGATTACAGACATGTTTTTAATTGTTCTTTTGTTACTGCAGGCCAACTTATTCAACCGGTCTTCACCTATGAAAGTTGTCCGGGTTTGCAAGGCGATGACTAATGATTAGCGGTCTTTGATCATTCGAGCTGATTTTGGCAGTGTCTTAGGCATGAAGTTCTCGAAGCTAATTCCAGAGCTATGCAGATTCTTAATGGCATGTTTTGATCAAGATGAATGTGTGCTTGATTTTGGTGAAAGGCGGAAAATACCCATCACTCTTGATTCAGTTGTCAGAATCATGGATGTACCAATGGGTAGTCATCCTATACCGTATCAGGGAAACATTGAAGCAACAAATTTAGTTTTCCAGATGTTGGGTATTCATGATGGCAAGCAACCAACTATAACTTATTTGGAGAAGCAATTAGGTAAAGAATATCCAGCAGACGATGATTACCTGCGGAAGTTCATTATCTATTTGATGTCCTTTGTGTTTGCTCCAACAACTGGAATACTAGTCAGTCCAAAGTGTTATCCTGCGGTTCTCAACACGAAAGCTATTGCAAGTTTGAACTGGGCTGGTTTCATCATTGATACTCTCATCCAGACAGCAAATGCAAAAGGAAGTAAGAATTGGTTCAAAACTTACATGCCATACCTCATGGTGGGTTTTTTGAACAACTATGTTTTTGTAGCATGTACTTTTTTATTGGAATGCACTCATGCTTTTTGCAGTTATGTCCATCTGTAAATTATGGAAGTAGGCTTTACTATAGCATTTAACTTGTCTATTTTTCTGCTATGTAGGTTCTGTATGTAGATTCACTGGAAACGGATGCATTAGACGTACCATAAGAAGTACCTCGTATATGTGTCTGGACAAACATGATGACCAGGCTTGTTGTTGATCTTGATACAAAGGCGGATGGATCTTTCAGCAATTTACCGGTATAATGAACTATCTCGTAAAACACAAAAAATAGTTTACACATCTATTCACTTGGCTATATTTTATTCTTTTGTTATCATAGCTAATGTCTTTTTCTTTTCTTTTTGTTGCACCAGCTCAAGCCTTGTTTCAGGAACAAGCCATCTATATTCTGTTATCAACCTTCTGTGGTTGACATCAAGCACCATCTATCAGTGAATGTTGATGATAAGGTAAGCTGCATTAATTTGAAGTACTTATCATTTAGGATGTAGGACTTTCTCAGTAATTACATGTAGTGGATACAGAAATAATCGTGTACACACTTTTGTAACAGTACAGAAGAACTTACATCTCTTTTTTCACTTGTCTTATTTTTCGGACGTTGGGTCAGTACAGAACTACTGTGACAAATATGTGTACTTCTTTCGAAGATGGTGTAGCTGAGTTCATCACATCTCTACCAAGCAGCAAGGGGCAAAACTATTCGGCAAATCAAAACGAAGAAGAAGGAAAATACAGCAGGAATAAGCGCAAGCGCAGGAAACTACCTAATGTACAGCAGCCAACTGATGAAGTGGGGGACCAGGAAGATGATGATTTCGAGGAGTTGAAAGGGAAAAATCCAGATGAAGTAAATGTGGATGCTGGTTGCAAGTTGCCAAAATCCAACAAGAGGAAAACTACGGATAATTACTTGGTTGGAGTGGTAGCTACCAACGAGAAATCAAAGGTTACTTCAAACTTTGTTGGAGTGGTAGCTTCAAATAAAACCAGTGTACAAGATGATCAACCAGATGCTAATTCCAAGGATCAAGATGTAGAAGATGAGAAGGAAACTCAACAAGTTGGTTCCGATGATACCTTCTTGGAAGAAGTCAGTGATGTTAATGACCAAAAACATGAAGTTCCTTTCAATGCAGAAGTCAGTCATGATTGTGCCCCAAACATGATGTCTCCGGGGAAACTCCATGCTTTGAACCACCTGCAGCTCTATAGGTTCCCAATCAAGCACTGATACCCCTCCTGCACATAATGTGGAAGTTAATGATGGAATCGCCATTTCAGCTCAGATTCCAAGCAAAAACAAGAAGTCGGTATCGTTTTAGTGGAGGTTAAAGATAATCGCAAAACATCATACTCAGTTCCAATTTCAGAGCAGCTGATACGTCTCCAACGTATCTATAATTTCTGATGTTCCATGCTTATATTATACCAATTGCTACATGTTTTATGTACACTTTATATCATTTTTACTCATTTTCCGGGACTAACCTATTAACAAGATGCCGAAGTGTCAGTTCCTGTTTTGTGCTATGTTTGGTTCCAGAAAATTACTTCTGCGAATATTCTCGGAATTGCAAGAAACAAAAGGCCACGTCCCTATTTTTCCAGAAGCTTCACGGAGTCCGAAGGAGAGACAAAGGGGGGCCACAAGCTGGCCACCTCATAGGGTAGCGCGGCCCCACCTTCTGCCGCGCCGCCAGGTGGGGTGGGCCCCTCGGGACTCCACCGACGCTGCCCCTTCGCCTATATATTGCCCCAGATGCGAAAACCCTAAATAAGCCAGTCATATTCCACCAAGGGTTCCGCAGCGCCGCCGCCATCGACGACAAGTTTCGGGGGACAGAATCTCTGTTCCGGCACGCCGCCGGGACAGGGAATTGCCCCCGGAGTCATCTCCATCGACACCACCGCCATCTTCATCGCCGTTGCTGTCTCCCATGATGAGGAGGGAGTAGTTGTCCCCCGAGGCTGAGGGCTCTACCGGTAGCTATGTGGTTCATCTCTCTCTCCCATGGTGTGATGTTTATGTGATCATGAGCTTTGTAATCTAGTTGAATATGTAGATGTTGCTCTTGTCTATTATGCACTCTAGAGGTTACTTTAATATGAACTCCGGAGTCACTCTCCACGGTGTGATGGTGACAGTGTGTGCATCGTGTGTGATTCCTTTATGACGTTGTGGAGCTTGTTTACTCCGGCTTGAGGTGTGCTTTTGCAGCCCTACATAATGAATGGTGTTTGTTATCCAACAAGAGAGTGTTTGAGAGTAGCATTTATTTATTCAATTATGTGATCATTGCTGAGAGTGTCCACTAGTGAAAGTATGATCCCTAGGCCTTGTTTCTAAGCATTGAAACACCGTTTCCAACAAGTTCTGCTACATGTTCGCTTGCTGCCATTTTTATTTCAGATTGCAATTACTACTTATAATCATCCATATTACTTGTATTTCACTATCTCTTCGCCGAACTAGTGCACCTATACATCTGACAAGTGTATTAGGTGTGTTGGGGACACAAGAGACTTCTTGTTTCTTAATTGCAGGGTTGCTTGAGAGGGATATGTTTGATCTCTACCTCCTTGAGTTCGATAAACCTTGGGTGATTCACTTAAGGGAAACTTGATGTTGTTCTATAAACCTCTGCTCTTGGAGGCCAAACACTCTCTACAGGAATAGAAGCGTGCATAGACATCAAACTATTTTCTGGCGCCGTTGCCGGGGAGGTAAGGTAAAAGGTATTCACATCCTCCGACTACTAAGCTATTTCCTAGCACTGTTGCCGATGTGTGAGTGCTCGAAGCAATTTCCTTTAGATTCTGCAATTATATCTTTTTGTTTCTTGTTTTTATTTCACTAGTTAGGCTTAATGGAAAACAACAAAAAAATTAGAGATCTTTATGAAATTTATATTGAATTAGGACATGATGTGTTTGAAGAGAGAATTAAAAAACCCATGGAACTTTGTTTGCAAAATAGTTGTAGCAATGTTTTTAGCATGAATTCTTTGAACACTATTATTTTTAATGCTATGAAAAAGTCTAAGCTTGGGGAAGCTGGTTGTGATATTTATAGTCCCCCAAGTTTTGAGGAGAAAATTTTCTTTGATGATACTTTGCCTCCCATTTATGATGATTATAATGATAGTGGTATTTTGGTGCCACCTACTATGGAGGATAAAGTTTATTATGATTATACTATGCCTGCAATTTATGATGATTACAATGATGGTCGTGATAGTTTTACTCCCACTATTACTAATAAAATTGATTATGCTTACGTGGAGAGTAATGATACTTTTATGCATGTGGATCATGATAAGAATGCTTTATGTGATAGCTATATTGTTGAGTTTATTCATGATGCCACTGAAAATTATTTTGAGAGAGGAAAGTATGGGTATAGAAATCTTCATGTTACTAAATTTCTTCTCTTTATGATGAATGTTTTGAGCTTTCACTTGATTTGCTTTTATTTGCTGGGTACTTTAAGACCTACTGGTCCTTATGAGAGAGGGAGACACGATTTCATATATCACAATAATATTAAGTCTCCTCTCTTTGTGTTGAAATTTTTGAAGTTACACTTGTTGTGTCTTCCTATGCTACTCACTTTGTTCTTCGATCATTGACTTGTTTTCTTACAAGGCTCCTATGCATAGGAAGAGTGTTAGATTTAAACATATTTTATATATGCTTCTTGATGCTCTCTTTTCAACTCTCATCTTTATGTGAGCATCATAAAAATCACTATGCCTAGCTAAAATGCGTTAAAGAAAAGCGCTTATGGGAGACAATCCATCATTTTTATTTTCTGTTATTTTTTCTTTTATTTTTGTTTTGAGTCAAGGTGTTTGTTACTTCTGTAGCAATACCTTTGTATCTTTATTTTCTTGCATTGTTGTGCCAAGTAAAGTCTTTGATAGAAAAGTTGATACTAGATTTGGATTTCTGCGCAGAAACAGATTTTTAGCTATCACGGTTTTGAGTTTTTCTCCCTGTAGAAAAATCTAAAAATCTTGAAAAAATTCATGAGTAATCCTCATATATGTACGCAACTTTCATTCAACTGGAGCTTTTCCATCTGAGCAAGTTAAGTGCCTCGAAAAAATTCGTATTTACGGACTGTTCTGTTTTGGTAGATTCTGCCTTTTATTTCGCATTGCCTCTTTTACTGTGTTTGAGTGAGTTTCTTTGCTCCATTAAATTTCAGTAACCTTTGTTAATGTCCAGAAGTGTTGGGAATGATTGTGTCCTTGCCGAACATGCGAATTTTTGATTATGCACTAACCCTCTAATGAGATTGCTTTGAGTTTGGTGTGAAGGAAGTTTTGAAGGATCGAGAGAGGAGGATGATATAATATGATCAAGAAGAGTGAAAAGTCTAAGCTTGGGGATGCCCCCATGGTTCATCCCTGCATATTTCGAAAAGAATCAAGCGGTAAGCTTGGGGATGCCCAAGGCATCCCTTTCTTCATCAACAACTTATCAGGTCACCTCTAGTGAAACTATATTTTAATTCCATCACATCTTATGCACTTTACTTGGAGCGTCCGTGTGCTTTTATTTTCGTTTTGTTATTTTCATTCCCTAAATAAATCGGATCCTAGCATGCTTGTGTGGGAGAGAGACACGCTCCGCTTTTTCATTTGAACACTTGTGTTCTTCGTTTTACTTTAATGCTCATGGCAAAAGCTGAAAGCCGCTGCACTTATTGCTATTTGGTTGGAAACAGAAAATGCTTCATGTGGTAGTTGGTATATTGTCTTGAATAATTTGATACTTGGCAATTGTTTTGAGCTCTCAAATAGATCATGTTTAAGCTCTTGCATCATGTAGTTTAAACCTATTAGTGGAGAATTACCGTAGAGCTTGTTGAAATTTGGTTTGCATGATTGGTCTCTCTAAGGTCTAGATATTTTCTGGTAAAAGTGTTTGAGCAACAAGGAAGAGAGTGTAGAGTGTTATAATGCTTGCAATATGTTCTTATGTAAGATTTGCTGTACCGGTTTATACTTGTGTTTGCTTCAAACAACCTTGCTAGCCAAAGCCTTGTACTGAGAGGGAATACTTATCGTGCATCCAAAACCTTGAGCCAAAACCTGTGCCATTTGTGTCCACCATAACTACCTACTATGTGGTATTTTTCTGCCATTCCAAGTAAATACTTCATGTGCTACCTTTAAGCAATTTTAAACTTTATTACTCCTTATTTGTGTTAATGTTTTATAGCTCATGAGGAAGTATGTGGTGTTTTATCTTTCAATCTTGTTGGGCAGACTTTCACCAATGGACTAGTGGCATATACATCCGCTTATCCAATAATTTTGCAAAAAGAGCTGGCAACGGGGTGCCCAGCCCCAATTAATTAACTTTCATTAATAATTCTCTTCACATGTTTTGCCCTGATTTATCAGTAAGCAACTTAATTTTGCAATAGACACTCCTCCATGGTATGTGAAATGTTGGAAGGCATCCGAGGATTCGGTTAGCCATGGCTTGTGAAAGCAAAAGGTTGGGAGGAGTGTCATCTATAAATAAAACTAAAATACATGTGTAAACAAAAGAGAAGAGGGATGATCTACCTTGCTGGTAGAGATAACGTCCTTCATGGGAGCCGCTCTTTGAAAGTCTGTTTGACAAGGGGGTTTGAGTGCCCAGTACCATTCGTTGACAACAACAAACATCTCTCAAAAATTTATTTTTATGCTCTCTATATGATTTCAAAACTTGAAAAGCTCTAGCACATGATTTAATCCCTGCTTCCCTCTGCGAAGGGCCTATCTTTTACTTTATGTTGAGTCAGTTTACCTACTTCTTTCTATCTTAGAAGCAAACACTTGTGTCAACTTTGTGTGCATCATTTCTTATGTGCTTGCTTATTGCACTCATCATATTACTTTGTGTTGACAATTATCCATGAGATATACATGTTAAAAATTGAAAGCAATTGCTGAAATTTAAATCTTCCTTTGGGTTGCTTCAAAACCTTTTATTAAGAATCTATTGCTTTATGAGTTAACTCTTATGCAAGACTTTTTGATGCTTGTCTTGAAAGTACTATTCATGAAAAGTTTTTGCTAAATGATTCAGTTGTTTAGTCATTATCTTTTTGTTAGCAAACTATAGACCATTGCTTTGAGTCACTTGATTCATCTCATATGCTTTACAATAGTATTGATCAAGATTATGTTGGTAGCATGTCACTTCAGAAATTATTCTTTTTATCATTTACCTACTCGAGGACGAGTAGGAACTAAGCTTGGGGATGCTTGATACGTCTCCAACGTATCTATAATTTCTGATGTTCCATGCTTATATTATACCAATTGCTACATGTTTTATATACACTTTATATCATTTTTATGCATTTTCCGGGACTAACCTATTAATAAGATGCCGAAGTGCTAGTTCCTGTTTTCTGCTGTTTTTGGTTCCAGAAAATTACTTCTGCGAATATTCTCGGAATTGCGCGAAACAAAAGGCCACGTCCCTATTTTTCCAGAAGCTTCACGGAGTCCGAAGGAGAGACGAAGGGGGGCCACGAGCTGGCCACCTCATAGGGTGGCGTGGCCCCACCTTCTGTCGTGCCGCCAAGTGGGGTGGGCCCCTCGGGACTCCACCGACGCTGCCCCTTCACCTATATATTGCCCCAGATGCGAAAACCCTAAATAAGCAGTCATATTCCACCAAGGATTCCGCAGCGCCGCCGCCATCGACGACAAGTTTCGGGGGACAGAATCTCTATTCCGGCACGCCGCCGGGACGGGGAATTGCCCCCGGAGTCATCTCCATCGACACCACCGCCATCTTCATCGCCGTTGCTATCTCCCATGATGAGGAGGGAGTAGTTGTCCCCCGAGGCTGAGGGCTCTACCGGTAGCTATGTGGTTCATCTCTCTCTCCCATGGTGTGATCTTTATGTGATCATGAGCTTTGTAATCTAGTTGAATATGTAGATGTTGCTCTTGTCTATTATGCACTCTAGAGGTTACTTTAATATGAACTCTGGAGTCACTCTCCACGGTGTGATGGTGACAGTGTGCGCATCGTGTGTGATTCTTTTATGACGTTGTGGAGCTTGTTTACTCCGGCTTGAGGTGTGCTTTTGCAGCTCTACACAATGAATGGTGTTTGTTATCCAACAAGAGAGTGTTTGAGAGTAGCATTTATTTATTCAATTATGTGATCATTGTTGAGAGTGTCCACTAGTGAAAGTATGATCCCTAGGCCTTGTTTCTAAGCATTGAAACACCGTTTCCAACAAGTTCTGCTACATGTTCGCTTGCTGCCATTTTTATTTCAGATTGCAACTACTACTTATAATCATCCATATTACTTGTATTTCACTATCTCTTCGCCGAACTAGTGCACCTATACATCTGACAAGTGTATTAGGTGTGTTGGGGACACAAGAGACTTCTTGTATCTTAATTGCAGGGTTGCTTGAGAGGGATATCATTGACCTCTATCTCCCTGAGTTCGATAAACCTTGGGTGATTCACTTAAGGGAAACTTGCTGCTATTCTACAAAACTCTGCTCTTGGAGGCCCAACACTGTCTACAGGAATAGAAGCGTGCGTAGACATCAGCAGCAAATCTCAAAAAAAGTGAACCAAGGTAGCCCACTGGTAAGGAGACCTATGACAAGATTAATGTCCCCAATGAAAGCAACTGCGGCTACATCTGCTACCCCCAGTCCAAGGAGGCTAACAAGGCTTGCGGCTGCAGCAATTAAGGCAAGCCAGAACAAGGATGACGATGTTTTACATCGCGCAACTCCTAATGAAAGAATCGAAGTAACACCATTGATACGTCTCAAACGTATCTATAATTTCTTATGTTCCATGCTAGTTTTATGACAATACTCACATGTTTTATATACACTTTATATTGTTTTATGCATTTTCCGGAACTAACCTATTAACAAGATGCCGAAGTGCCAGTTCCTGTTTCTGTTGTTTTTGGTTTCAGAAATCCTACACAGGAAATATTCTCGGAATTGGACGAAACAAAAGCCAAACCTTCTATTTTACCGAGACGGACCCAGAGAGCCAGAGAAGTGCCGGAGGGGGGGGCCAAGGGGGCCCCACACCATAGGGGGGCGCGGGCCCAACCCTGGCCGCGCCGCCATGTGGTGAGGGAACCCTGGGACTCCTCCGAGGCCGCCCTTCCGCCTATATATTCTGTCCGTCGCGAAAACCCTACCACAATCGACGATATTCCACGAAAAGTTCCGTAGCCGCCGCCATCGCGAAGACAAGTTTCGGGGGACAGAATCTCTGTTCCGGCACGCCGCCGGGACGGGGAATTGCCCCCGGAGTCATCTCCATCGACACCACCGCCATCTTCATCGCCATTGCTGTCTCCCATGATGAGGAGGGAGTAGTTATGTGGTTCATCTCTCTCTCTCCCATGGTGTGATCTTTATGTGATCATGAGCTTTGTATCACTATTAATCTATGTGCTACTCTAGTGATGTTATTAAATTAGTCTATTCCTCCTCCATGATATAAAGTTGACAGTGTGTGCATCATGTAGTATGATAACCCACAAGTATAGGGGATCGCAACAGTCTTCGAGGGTAGTATAACCCAATTTATTAATTCGACACAAGGGGAGACAAAGAACACTTGGAAGCCTTAACAGCGGAGTTGTCAATTCAGCTGCACCTGGAAACAGACTTGCTCGCAAGAGTTTATCAAGAGGCTAGTTTTATAGCAGTAGCAGTAGTGAAATAACAGCAGCAGAGTAACAAAGACAGCAGTAATGATCTTAGTAAACAGCAGGATTAAAATACTGTAGGCACGGGGACGGATGACGGGCGTTGCATGGATGAGAGAAACTCATGTAACAATCATAGCAGGGCATTTGCAGATGATAATAAAACGGTGTCCAAGTACAAAGCAATCAATAGGCATGTGTTCCAATTATAGTCGTACGTGCTCGCAATGAGAAACTTGCACAACATCTTTTGTCCTACCAGCCGGTGGCAGCCGGGCCTCAAGGGAAACTACTGGATATTAAGGTACTCCTTTTAATAGAGTACCGGAGCAAAGCATTAACACTCCATGAACACATGTGATCCTCACATCGCTACCATTCCCTCCGGTTGTCCCGATTTCTGTCACTTCGGGGCCATCGGTTCCGGACAGCGACATGTGTATACAACTTGCAGGTAAGATCAATAAACAATGAATATCATGATGAAACAATAACATGTTCAGATCTGAGATCATGGCACTCGGGCCCTAGTGACAAGCATTAAGCATAACAAGTTGCAACAATATCATCAAAGTACCAATTACGGACACTAGGCACTATGCCCTAACAATCTTATGCTATTACATGACCAATCTCATCCAATCCCTACCATCCCCTTCGGCCTACAGCGGGGGAATTACTCACACATGGATGGGGGAAACATGGCTGGTTGATGGAGAGGCGTTGGCGGTGATGATGGCGATGATCTCCTCCAATTCCCCGTCCCGGCGGAGTGCCAGAACGGAGACTTCTGGCTCCCGCGATGGAGTTTCGCGATGTGGCGGCGTTCTAGAGGCTTTCTGGCGACTTCGACTTCTCCCCGTGCGTTTTTAGGTCGAAGGCATTATATAGTCCGAAGGAGGGCGTCGGAGGCCGGCCGAGGGGGCCACACCATAGCGCCGCGCGGGCCCCCCTAGGCCGCGCCGCCTTATGGTGTGGGGCCCTCGGGCCTCCACCTTACTTGTCCTTCTGGCTCCGTCGATGTTCGGGAAAATAGGGCCTTCTGCATAAATTCCGAGGATTTTCCCAAAAGTTGGATTTCTGCACAAAAACGAGACACCAGAACAGTTCTGCTGAAAACAGCGTTAGTCCGTGTTAGTTGCATCCAAAATACACAAATTAGAGGCAAAACAATAGCAAAAGTGTTCGGGAAAGTAGATACGTTTTGGACGTATCAACTCCCCCCAAGCTTAGCTTATTGCTTGTCCTCAAGCAATTTAGTTAACAATTGAGCGATAAAAGAACTTTCACGAACACATTTGCTCATATGATGTATATATTCTCATGCTATGGCTAATAATTAAACAGTTCAAAATGAGATACATGCAAATAAGATCATCTGGCAGCTATGTCAATCATGGAGAGGTACCAACAATTAATAATAAGCATCATGAATCATGTATATAAGCAGGGTTGCAATGTTCATAAGAGAGTATGATAAAGTGGTATCTCGCTTGCCCGTATTTGATCGGCAAAACATAAATGCCCAGGCACCTCTGGAGTTCATAGAAAGACTAGAAGTAGTGATTGTCAAAGATAAAAGCATCAAAGTTATAGCACAATCAATCATATTTTGAGACAAGCATATTATACTAAGAATGACAGTTGTGCTCTCAAGATAGTGCTCAAAGAAATAATGGAGACACAACATAAAAGTAAAAGATTGACCCTTCGCAGAGGGAAGCAGGGATTAACATGCGCTAGAGCTTTTCATTTTTGAAATCAGGAGTAAAATCATTTTGAGAGGTGTTTGTCGTTGTCAACGAATGGTAATGGGTACACTAACTACCTTGCCAACCGGACTTTCAAGAGCGGCTCCCATGAATTATTTGCATATTTATGTGGCACTCCTTCCAACCTTTCTTACACAAACCATGGCTAACCGAATCCTCGGGTGCCTGCCAACAATCTCATACCATGAAGGAGTGCCTTTTTATTTTAGTTTTATTATGATGATGACACTCCCCCCAACCTTTGCTTACACAAGCCATGGCTAACCGAATCCTTCGGGTGCCGTCCAACAATCACAAACCATGGAGGAGTGTCTATTTAAGTTAATTAATTTGGGACTGGGAATCCCGTTGCCAGCTCTTTTTGCAAAATTATTGGATAAGCGGATGTGCCACTAGTCCATATGAGAGTCCGTCAAAAGTAAATGACAAGGTTGAAAGCTAAACACCACATACTTCCTCATGAGCTATGAAACATAAACACAAATTGAGAAGCATTTTGAAGGTTTTAAAGGTAGCGCATGAGAATTTACTTGGAATGGTTTGAAATGCCATGCATAGGTATTTATGGTGGACACTTTGGAACAACTTGGTTTTCAGGTGTTTGGAAGCACGAGCAGCGTTCCCGCTCAGTACAAGTGAAGGCTAGCAAAAGACTAGGGAGCGACAAATCAAGAGAGCAAGAATCGTCATAATCATGCTTGCGGCAAAATAAATTAACGGAGGCATAAAAGTGATACAAGAACTCTGAAGCAATATAAATCATCGAGGCTTAATTGACTTTGGTTCAGTCATATGCATGCGTGAGCATGTGCCAAGTCGATATAAATGAATTATTCAGAGGAGGATACCACAATGCCATACTTACTTATGAATAAAACAATGCAAGCAAACATCCATGACATGCTACTCATATTAATAAATTGGAGCTAAACATGAGAGATCATAAACTACTAGACTTTCTCAAATAACATATACCTCACATGAACCAACTAAGCATGCTCACATGGATGAGTATATGTACAAAAATGAAAACAAATAGAGTTCATACCAGCCTCTCACCACAATCCAATTGTCGTAGATCGTCATTATTGCCTTTCACTTGTGTAGCTTGGATAATATGAAATGAAAACCACGCTCCAGCCACCGAAGACCATTGAACTCATAATGAACCAAAGAAGAACAGCAAATATTTTTGGTGTTTTCGAATTAGAAACAAGAACAAAAGGAAACAAGCAAACAAAGCAAAATCTTTTTGGGTTTTCTTATAGCAAACTAGCAATAGCAAATAAAGCAAAACAAATGCAAGAAACCAAAGCAAACAAATGGTGAAGAGAAATAACAGAAATATTTTTGGTTTTTTTGTGTTTTGGGAAGGAAACAAAGCAAAAACAAGAAATGGCAAACCAGAAGACTCACATAAACACAAAGCAGCAGAAATTCGTCAAACTTGACAGCAGTACAGTACTCGATTTTTAATAAATTCTTCCACTGCCCAAATCGAAAAGTGTTCAACTAATGAAAGTTAGATAACAACCTGGGGAACATGCAAAAAAATTGGCTTCGCAAAATACTGTTCTGGATATTTTTGAGAATTTTTACGGTAACAGTCCAGAATCTGTTTTCAGGCAGCACTTCCCCAAATATCATCTTCCTCTCATTAGAAAACCACTCAAACAAACAAAACAAGTATATACAAGTATCCAGCAATCATAATATGCAAAGAATGAGTGATGCCGGTATACCTCCCCCCAAGCTTAGGCTTTTGGCTTAAGTGGAGTTCAATCCCATCGAGACCATGAGGTAGTATCTCCGTAGTACGACGAAGATGGATCATATTCCGGGTATGTGCTAGAAGAAGCACCCGGATACGTGACGGTGTAGTCGTAGGAGGGCTCGGCATCCTCGGAGTCATGCTGCTGGTGGAAGTCTTGTATCTTCATATGTTCATCCACCTCCTCCTTAGTACGCGACCATGATTGCCTGTCAATACTGAACAAACCTGGCTGGGGAAGAGGGATTTCCTTCTCATCCCCGTCAGCAAACAACATTCTATAGACTATATTATCTAAAGTGGAATCAGCGGTAACAAAATGATGGCTTTTCATAGCAGCAATATCAAGTCTCCTAGGGGTTAATGGCACATCATTAGGATCAAGAGGAAGTCTTAAATGTGTTAAAATGCGCAGTGCAATAGTTCCTCCAAAAATAGGCCCCCTATTAGACAGGCGGCGAGCAATAAGAGAACCAAGATGATATGATATCCGTCCAGTAAGTGCAATATTCAAGAAAGCAAGATGGTAACTAGAAATATTGCTAGTGTTCTCCCTACCAAGAATGCTAGTAGCAATGTAATATGCAAAATACTTAATGGCGGGGAGTTGAATGTTCCTTATCTTGCCACGCTGAATGGTGCGACAATCATCATCGGTGATCCCCCGATAGAGCTCCAACAGTTCCCGGGGGTTGTCATCAATCCTCCTTGCTGTACCTACAGGGCCAATATCCAATGCACGACAAAAATCTTCCAATTCCATAGTAACAGGATTACCATAGATCTTGAATGCAACTGTCGGCTCATATTGCGTGTTGTTGAACTTGAAGCTCTCGACGAAAATTTTGGTGAGCATGTAGTATTGCTCCCTTTCGTCTCCCACATAGGTGGTTAAGCCCGCCTTGTTGACAAGGGTGAAGAAATCATCCAATATCCCTGCATTTGTCAGAAAATCATAACATGGGAAGGATGAAGCATTAGGAGCCCCATTGTCCTCTTCGGGCGCGAATCTAGGCGCGATGATATCCTCATTGTACGATCGCCTAAGTCGGGTGGCGGCCCTAGAAGGCATCCCGGTGCTAGTTGTTCCTCTCTTGAACAATTCTCCAAAGTTGAACTTCTTCATCTTTCTTTTCTGAAATTTTTCAACAAATGATATAAAACTTGATTTGGTGACTTATAATCAAGGGGAACTACTATAGGAACTTGCTAGAGTACTAATCATGCATCAAAACTAGTTTATATAACTTAGAACAAGCATGCAAGCTCACTAAACATGTTACCTACAGCAGCAAAATATTCAAGATATACTCAACCAAACAAAATTCTATTGGATAGGCGGAGGAGTCACATACCGGAGAGCAAATGTGCCAAATTTCAGACAGAAATCTGGGCTGAGCAAAGAGATCGAAAAATCCTGAGCTCTTGAGCAAAAACGCGAGTGAGAGAAAGCTGGTTCGAGTTTTTTCGGGAAAGAGAAGATTCTGGGAGAAAGAGATGAAGTAGTGGGGCAAGGAGGGGCCCACACCACAGGGTGGCGCGCCCCCCTCCTTGGCCGCGCCGGCCTGTGGTGTGGCACCCTGGGGTGCCCCACAGGTCATCCTCTGGTGCTCCCAGGTGCCTCTTCGAAAAATAGGACCAACGGTATAATTTTTGCGAATTTTTGAAAACTTTGAAAAATGCACATTTCTGGGTATTAAGTTTATTATTACTGGCCAGGATTTTTTTTGAAAACTCTAATTAAGTAAGGAACTTTGCAAATCAAAAGTGCTACAGCAAGTAAGACAAGTGGGGTGAGAAAGAGATGTTGTTTACCACCTCTATGCATATAAAAAGTATTCGTTAACAAGGTTGATCAAGTCTTGCCACCGAATAATTTTTACATAGCATAAGAAGAAATAAACCTCAAATCAATCATGTTACCTTGAATTGTATTGATATGGATCCAATCATAAGATTTTGATAACCTTCTTTAGGCTCATATATAGGACAATCAATAGTTCCAACTTTGATAGGTCTCACATTAGAAATAGTATTAACTCCACATACTTTATCAATCCTCTTGGGGAAATAGACGGTATGCCCCTTATCATCAACATTGAAAGTAACCTTTCCTTTATTGCAATCAATAACAGCCCCTGCAGTGTTAAGAAAAGGTCTCCCAAGAATAATAGACATATTATCATCTTCAGGCATTTCCAACACAACAAAATCAGTTAATATCAAGCAGTTTGTAGTAACTTGAACAGGAACATCCTCACATATACCAATAGGAATAGCAGTAGATTTATCAGCCATTTGCAAAGATATATCAGTAGGTATCAACTTATCTAAATAAAGTCTCTTATAAAGAGAAAAAGGCATAACACTAACACCGGCTCCCAAGTCACATAGAGCAGTTTTAACATAATTATTCTTGATAGAACAAGGAATAGTAGGTATACCTGGGTCGCCCAACTTCTTTGGCACTTTGCCATTGAAAGAGTAATTAGCAAGCATAGTGGAAATTTCCTCATTGGGGATTTTCCTCTTGTTAGTAACAATATCTTTCATATACTTTGAATAAGGAGGCAATTTATTAGCATCAGTCAAAGGGATTTGCAAGAATAAAGGTTTCATCCAATCACAAAATTTATTATAGTGTTCTTCTTCCTTTGATTTTAGTTTCTTAGCAGGAAAAGGGGTTTGCTTTTGCACCCAAGGTTCTCTTTCATTACCATGTTTCTTAGCAATAAAATCTTCTTTAGTATATTTTTTATTTTTATCATGCTTTTCAGGTTCATCTTCTACCTCTTCTTTATCAGAAGCATCATTCTTATCATTATCATTATCATTATCATGTTCATTACCACTTTCAGTTTCAGCATCGGAAATAGAAGTACTATTAGGATCATTAACAGGTTCAGAGGATTCTACAACATTTTTATATTTCTTCTTCTTTTTCTTCTTAGAATGAGCACTAGGTTCAATGCGTTGAGAATCTTGTTCAATTCTTTTGGGATGCCCTTCAGGATATAGAGGATCCTGGGTAGAGACACCACCTCTAGTTGTTACTTCATAAGCATGTTTCTCTTTAGAATTATTATTTAGCAAGTCATTTTGCACTTTAGTGAGTTGATCAATTTGAGTTTGAATCATTTGAAAATGTTTAACAAGCACCTTAACATCATTGGAGGTTCTCTCCACAATATCATGCAGATTGCTAATAGCTTGAGAATTTTCCATTAGATGATTTTCTACTCTCATATTAAAATTTTCTTGCTTAACAATATAATTATCAAACTCATCTAAGCATTGCGCAGGAGGTTTTGAATACGGAATATCTTCCCTAGTAAAGCGTTGAAGGGAGTTTACCTGAATCATGGGTGAAGGGGGAATTATCTCACATATATCTTCTATAGGAGGTAGATTCTTCACATCTTCGGATTTAATACCTTTCTCCTTGAGTGTCTTCTTAGCTTCCCGCATATCATCATCATTCAATTCAATTAAACCCCTCTTCTTCAATATTGGCGTTGGAGTTGGTTCAGGTGTTTCCCAATCATCATGATTCCGGCTTATTCTAGCCAATAAATCTTCTTAAATTCTGGAGTTCTTTTCCTGAAAACACAACCAGCACAACTATCCAAATATGCTCTAGATTCAATGGTTAGTCCACTATAAAATATATCAAGTAGATCATTCTTTTCCAAATCATGTCCAGGTCGAGCTCTGATAAGAGAACAAAATCTTGCCCATGCCGCAGGCAATTTCTCTTCATCTCCCTGATCAAATCTGTAAATTCTCTGTAAAGCAGCATGTTGAGCACTAGCAGGAAAGTATTTTCGAAAGAAAACATCACGCAAATCAGTTGGACTTTTAATAGAACCAGGAGGCAAATTATTATACCAAGTTTTAGCATCATCCTTTAATGAGAAAGGAAAAAATTTAGCGACAAA
The DNA here is from genome assembly GCF_019359855.2 of Lolium perenne. Classification (NCBI taxonomy): domain Eukaryota; kingdom Viridiplantae; phylum Streptophyta; class Magnoliopsida; order Poales; family Poaceae; genus Lolium; species Lolium perenne. The sequence goes on along the minus strand of NC_067246.2, from coordinate 273,029,123 downwards.
GTAAGTACGCATCTTGACATCATCAGAAAACAAGCTACTCATAGAAGAAAGTTCAATCATGTGTTCTACAGCACTTTCTTTTTCAGTACCACAAAAGGGTGTTTTCTCTACAATAGCTATATGAGATAGATCAAGAGAAAAATCATAATCTTTATCCTTAATGCATATAGGAGATGTGGCAAATTCAGGATCAGGAGATAGCTTATGTTTAACAGTATATTGTGCGAGAAACTTTTTAATGTTTCTTGCATCAGTAATAGAATTGCATTTATCAATAAAATCATCATTAAGCTCCACATAATCTTCATCATGATCATCACTAGAATAATCAAGTTCAGGTGAACTAACAGGTGTGGTGGCATTTTCATTAGGAGTTTCAGCATTTTCAATTTGTCTAGACCTAGCAATTGTAGCATCTAGAAAGGATCCCAATGAACCACTATCATCAAGCACAGCAGAAACATTATCAATATTATGAGAGTTTTCAGATTCAGCAGACGTACCAGCTTGTGGCGGTGAAACAAGTTGACTTATCACAGATGGTGAATCAAGTGTAGCGGAGGTACTCAGAGTTGTACCTTTTCTTGTAGTGGATGGTAATATGGCGACTTTAGAATCGCGAGCTTTACCCATGATGGAGAATTTGCAGTGAACAATATTAATCCAAGTGAACTTCCAAATAAAGCTATGCTCCCCGGCAACGGCGCCAGAAAATGGTCTTGATAACCCACAAGTATAGGGGATCGCAGCAGTCTTCGAGGGTAGTATAACCCAATTTATTGATTCGACACAAGGGGAGACAAAGAACACTTGGAAGCCTTAACAGCGGAGTTGTCAATTCAGCTGCACCTGGAAATAGACTTGCTCGCAAGAGTTTATCAGTAGTAACAGTTTTATAGCAGTAGCAGTAGTGAAATAACAGCAGCAGAGTAACAAAGACAGCAGTAATGATTTTAGTAAACAGCAGGATTAAAATACTGTAGGCAAGGGGACGGATGACGGGCGTTGCATGGATGAGAGAAACTCATGTAACAATCATAGCAGGGCATTTGCAGATGATAATAAAATGGTGTCCAAGTACAAAGCAATCAATAGGCATGTGTTCCAATTATAGTCGTACGTGCTCGCAATGAGAAACTTGCACAACATCTTTTGTCCTACCAGCTGGTGGCAGCCGGGCCTCAAGGGAAACTACTTGATATTAAGGTACTCCTTTTAATAGAGTACCGGAGCAAAGCATTAACACTCCGTGAACACATGTGATCCTCACATCGCTACCATTCCCTCCGGTTGTCCCGATTTCTGTCACTTCGGGGCCATCGGTTCCGGACAGCGACATGTGTATACAACTTGCAGGTAAGATCAATAAACAATGAATATCATGATGAAACAATAACATGTTCAGATCTGAGATCATGGCACTCGGGCCCTAGTGACAAGCATTAAGCATAACAAGTTGCAACAATATCATCAAAGTACCAATTACGGACACTAGGCACTATGCCCTAACAATCTTATGCTATTACATGACCAATCTCATCCAATCCCTACCATCCCCTTCGGCCTACAGTGGGGGAATTACTCACACATGGATGGGGGAAACATGGCTGGTTGATGGAGAGGCGTTGGCGGTGATGATGGCGATGATCTCCTCCAATTCCCCGTCCCGACAGAGTGCCAGAACGGAGACTTCTGGCTCCCGCGACGGAGTTTCGCGATGTGGCGGCGTTCTGGAGGCTTTCTGGCGACTTCGACTTCTCCCCGTGCATTTTTAGGTCGAAGGCATTATATAGTCCGAAGGAGGGCGTCGGAGGCCGGCCGAGGGGGCCACACCATAGGGCCGCGCGGGCCCCCCCTAGGCCACGCAGCCTTATGGTGTGGGGCCCTCGGGCCTCCACCTTACTTGTCCTTCTGGCTCCATCAGTATTCTGGGAAAATAGGGCCTTCTGCATAAATTCCGAGGATTTTCCCGAAAGTTGGATTTCTGCACAAAAACGAGACACCAGAACAGTTCTGCTGAAAACAGCGTTAGTCCGTGTTAGTTGCATCCAAAATACACAAATTAGAGGCAAAACAATAGCAAAAGTGTTCGGGAAAGTAGATACGTTTTGGACGTATCATAGTACTTGGTGTAGGTTATGATTGTAATCTCTTGTAGATTATGAAGTTAACTATTACTATGATAGTATTGATGTGATCTATTCCCCCTTTCATAGCTATTGGTGACAGTGTGTATGCTATGTTAGTACTCGGTCTAAATTGCAACGATCTATTATGCACTCTAGAGGTTACTTTAATATGAACTCCGGATGTTGTGGAGCTTGTTTACTCCGGCTTGAGGTGTGCTTTTGTAGCCCTACACAATGAATGGTGTTTGTTATCCAACAAGAGAGTATTTAAGAGTAGCATTTATTTATTCAATTATGTGATCATTGTTGAGAGTGTCCACTAGTGAAAGTATGATCCCTAGGCCTTATTTCTAAGCATTGAAACACCGTTTCCAACAAGTTCTGCTACATGTTTGCTTGCTGCCATCTTTATTTCAGATTGCAATTACTACTTACAATCATCCATATTAATTGTATTTCACTATCTCTTCGCCGAACTAGTGCACCTATACATCTGACAAGTGTATTAGGTGTGTTGGGGACACAAGAGACTTCTTGTATCTTAATTGCAGGGTTGCTTGAGAGGGATATCTTTGACCTCTACCTCCCTGTTTTCGATAAACCTTGGGTGATTCACTTAAGGGAAACTTGCTGCTGTTCTACAAACCTCTGCTCTTGGAGGCCCAACACTGTCTACAAGAATAGAAGCGTGCGTAGAAATCAAGCTATTTTCTGGCGCCGTTGCCGGGGAGGTAAGGTAAAATGTATTCACATCCTCCGACTACTAAGCTATTTTCTAGCACTGTTGCCGGTGTGTGAGTTCTCGAAGCTATTTCCTTTAGATCCCGCAATTATATCTTTTTGTTTCTTGTTTTTATTTTCACTAGTTAGGCTTAATGTAAAACAACAAAAAAAATTAGAGATCTTTATGAACTTTATATTGAATTAGGACATGATGTGTTTGAAGAGAGAATTAAAAAACCCATGGAACTTTGTTTGCAAAATAGTTGTAGCAATGTTATTAGCATGAACTCTTTGAACACTATTATTGCTAATGCTATGGAAGAATTTAAGCTTGGGGAAGCTGGTTGTGATATTTTTAGTCCCCAAAGTTTTGAGGAGAAAATTTTCTTTGATGATACTTTTCCTCCCATTTATGATGATTATAATGATAGTGGTATTTTGGTGCCACCTACTATGGAGGATAAAGTTTATTATGATTATACTATGCCTCCTATATTTGATGATTATGGTGATGAGAATAATAATGATAGCTACTTTATTGAATTTGCTCCCACTACAATTAATAAGAATGACTATGCTTATGTTGGGAGTAGTAATTATTTTATGCATGAGACTCATGATAAGAATGCTTTATGTGATAGTTATATTGTTGAGTTTGTTCATGATGCTACTGAAAGTTATTATGAGAGAGGGAAACATGGTTATATGCATTTTAATAATATTAAGTTTCCCCTCTTTATGTTGAGAATCTTGAAGTTGCGCTTGTGTTGCCTTTCTATGCTTGTTGCGTTATGCTTACATGACTTGTTTATTTACAAGATTCCTTTTCATAGGAAGTGGGTTAGGCTTAAATTTGTTTCATACTTGCGTTTTGATGCTCTCTTTGCTTCAACTCTCATCCTTATGTGAGCATCATTAAAATTACTGAGCCCATCTTAATGGCTGTAAAGAAAGCACTTCTTGGGAGATAACCCATGTTTTTATTTTGCTACTGTTTTGTTGTGTCTTGGAAGTTGTTACTACTGTAGCAACCTCTCCTTATCTTTATTTTATTGCATTGTTGTGCCAAGTAAAGTCTTTGATAGTAAAGTTGATACTAGATTTGGATTTCTGCACAGAAACATATTTTTGGCTGTCACGAATTTAAGTTGATCTCCCTGTAGGAAACTTAGAAAAATCTGTGAAAATTCATGAGTGATCCTCAGATATGTACGCAACTTTTATTCAATTTGAGATTCTTCATCTGAGCATGTTAAGTGCCTCTAAAAAATTCGTCTTTACGGACTGTTCTGTTTTGACAGATTCTGCCTTTTATTTCACATTGCCTCTTTTACTGTGTTGATTGGATTTCTTTGCTCCATTAACTTTCAGTAACCTTGGGTAATGTCTAGAAGTGTTGAGAATGATTGTGTCCTTGCTGAACATGTGAATTTTTGATTATGCACTAACCCTCTAATGAGATTGTTTTGAGTTTGGTGTGGAGGAAGTTTTCAAAGGTCAAGAGAGGAGGATGATATAATGCGATCAAGAAGAGTGAAAAGTCTAAGATTGGGGATGCTCCCGTGGTTCATCCCTGCATATTTCAAGAAGACTCAATCATCTAAGCTTGGGGATGCCCAAGGCATCCACTTCTTCATCAACAACTCATCAGGTCACCTCTAGTGAAACTATATTTTTATTCGGTCACATCTTATGTGCTTTACTTGGAGCGTCTGTGTGTTTTTAGTTTGTCTTGTTATCTTAGTTCTCTGAATAAATCGGATCCTATCATGCTTGTGTGGGAGAGAGACACGCTCCGCTTTTTCATTTGAATACTTGTGTTCTTCGTTTTACTTTTAGTATTCATGGCAAAAGTTGAAAGCTGCTGCACTTATTGCTATTTGGTTGGAAACAGAAAATGCTTCATGTGGTAATTGGTATATGATCTTGAATAATTTGATACTTGGCAATTGTTTTGAGCTCTCAAGTAGATCATGTTTAAGCTCTTGCATCATGTGGTTTAAACCTATCAGTGGAGAATTACTTTAGAGCTTGTTGAAATTTGGTTGCATGATTGGTCTCTCTAAAGTCTAGATATTTTCTGGTAAAAGTATTTGAACAACAAGGAAGACTGTGTAGAGTCTTATAATGCTTGCAATATGTTCTTATGTAAGTTTTGCTGTACCGGTTCATACTTGTGTTTGCTTCAAAGAACCTTGCTAGCCAAAGCCTTGTACTGAGAGGGAATGCTTCTCGTGCATCCAAAACCTTGAGCCAAAACTTATGCCATTTGTGTCCACCATAACTACCTACTATGTGGTATTTCTCTGCCATTCCAAGTAAATTGCTTGCGTGCTACCTTTAAAACTTCATTCCTTGTCTTTGCAATATATAGCTCATGGGAAAGTAGCTTAAAAACTATTATGGTAAAGAATATGTAGCTTATGTATCTTATTTCTTATAAGTTGCTTGTTGAGCGGTAACCATGTTTCTGGGGACGCCATCAACTATTATACTTTTGTTGAATATCATGTGAGTTGCTATGCATGTTCGTCTTGTCTGAAGTAAGGGTGATTTGTCATGATTAAATGGTTTGAGTATGCATATTGTTAGAGAAGAACATTGGGCCGCCAACCAAAGCCATGTATCATGGTGGAAGTTTCAGTTTGGACATTAATCCTCAATCTCTTATGAGAATATTATCTGTTGTTGAATGCTTAAAGCATTAAAGAGGAGTCCATTATCTGTTTTCTATGTTGTCCCGGTATGGATGTCCTCGAGTTGAGGTCTATCAAAAACGAGAAATCAAATGCGATCTATCTCCTTGGACCTTTGTACAAGCGGCATAGAGGTACCCCTTTGTGACACATGGTTGAAACATATGTAATGCAATGATAATCCATGGAAATCCGAGCTAATTAGGACAAGGTGCGAGCACTATTGGTATTCGATGCATGAGGCTTGCAACTTATAGGATGTTTTATGCATAACACATATGAATTATTACTACCGTTGACAAAATTGTTTCTATGTTTTCAAAATAAAAGCTCTAGCACATGAGTAATCCCTGCTTACCTCTGCGAAGGGCCTTTCTTTTACTTTATGTTGAGTCAGTTTACCTACTTCTTTCCATCTTAGAAGCAAACACTTGTGTCAACTGTGTGCATTGATTCTTACATACTTGCTTATTTGCACTCATCATATTACTTTGTGTTGACAATTGTCCATGAGATATACATGTTGAAAGTTGAAAGCAACTGCTGAAACTTAAATCTTCCTTTGTGTTGCTTCAAAACCTTCTATTAAGAATCTATTGCTTTATGAGTTAACTCTTATGCAAGACTTATTGATGCTTGTCTTGAAAGTACTATTCATGAAAAGTCTTTTCTATATGATTCAGTTGTTTTGTCATTATCTTTACCATTGCTTTGAATCACTTCATTCATCTCATATGCTTTACAATATTATTGATCAAGATTATGATAGTAGCATGTCACTTCAGAAATTATCCTTGTTATCGTTTACCTACTCGAGGGCGAGTAGGAACTAAGCTTGGGGATGCTTGATACGTCTCAAACGTATCTATAATTTCTTATGTTCCATGCTAGTTTTATGTGGGAGACCCCGGGGGTCGTAGGCTAGACGAACCCAGATCACCATCTGGCATAAGCCTAACCTAGATCTCTAGGGCCTACAGGGTGAGAATCGGTAACACAACAGTGACTCTACGACTCAAAGAGTAATACAAGCTCATAGCTGAGCGAAAAACCAAAGTATTACAAGCAGAGGTCACTGACCTGACAATTCATCAATCAACGGAAGCGAAGTTATGCTATTCTAAATAGCAAGATAGCAAAAGGCCTAAGAGGCCAGGAGCATAACGGCGACGTCCCAGCCCATAGATTCCAGGCTGCCACCTGGGAATCCCAAGCTACTCGTCGATGTCGACCTAGAAACCACCATTTGTTGGAGAGTCTTCGTCTGAAACAAAGCATGCAAAGCTGAGTACAGGGACTCAGCAAGACTTAGTACAACCTGTTAGCAAAGCTGGTATACGAGGCTTTATGTGGAGCTAATTTTGCAGAAAGCCAGTTTTCCTTTGTAAAACAAGAGGGAGCAGAAGCTCGTCTACTCAAATCATTTTAAAAGGGGATAAGAGAGCGATATCTCTAGCTCTACTGATCATCATATTGAATCCACCGAATCTTCTTCATCAGCTGAACCTATCAACTAGGAGCACCCCCTCGATACCCTGAGGAGGGATCCTTAATCACACATTGATTCCAAGTTTTACGATTAGGTTAAAGTTGTCTATGATCATAGAATCCATCACCAAGTCGTCCGTAACCGTGGACACGGCTTTTCAAAAAGATTTACCCTGTAGGGGTGTACAACTTTACCCACACGCGCCGACCGACTCTTAACGCCACATGATTAACACACTTCCTTGGTGTGCCGGCAGAGGGTGGTCGACCAAAACCTTTCCCTTACTTTGCCTATTCCATGAGTCAATCTAACAGGGGAACTCCGTCATCGTAGGTAGCCATTCTCCGAGGCGGTCCCGATCATTGTGCGCAGGGGATCCAGTTCAATGCCTCCAGCATCCTTCACCCCGGCCACGCCCTGTATGATGCACCTTTGAAAACCTTTTCCACGCCTTCGCCATGCAGAATGCCAAATGGAACTCGCAAACTAATTGACTCATGGGTAAGCTAGGCAAGTTCGGGCTAAGGGGTTCCCATGGGCCCCGTGTGGCTGTACGCTCAGTCTTGGTTCCGAAGGCGAGAACCTCAGGTCCTAGTATCGGCGAGAACGAGTCAAATCACCACATCCCCATGTGGTGGCCCATCCAAGCCTTTAACATGTTTATTAACATCATCACTGATCTTACCACGTCATCCTGTCAAACTAGGTTCATTCGCAGCTCTGATTCATCAACCGGATGGATCAGAATTCATCAACTAAGCATGGCTAAGCATATTCGATATAACGGCTCTAGCGATGCACACATAGCTCAAACCTAGTCTTGCTGGGAGCAGTGGATCAGGGTATTTAGGCTACAAGGATGGTAAATGCAACACACATAGGATAACTATACCTGCCGATAAAACATATTGGAATCGTATGCAATATGTATAAACGAGAAGTAAAAGCATTTAGAAATCATAATATGAACCAGGCTAGGGCTTGCCTTTGTCCCTGGCAAACTAATATGGATCTTCGGAGATCCCATGCTTGACTTGTTCGTCGATGGACAAGTGTTGAGTGGCGTCGTTGTCGATCTTCATCATCTCGGGCACTTGCTCTATCGATCGCAAAGAAGCAAACACCGGAAATGTAAAGAAACAATCAACACATGGCATCGATGCAATGCGCATACAAGTATGATGATATGACATGTTAATTAGGTACGAAAATAACCCTAAGACGTCATCAATTTAACTGGGTTTCAGCGAACTAGGGTTAGCAGCTCCGGAGCCCTCAAAGGGGTACAATTAGTTCTTCTAAAACAACTAGGGTTATAAGTTGTTTAACAATGCATGATTGTGTAACCAAATTGTAGATCTCATTTTTCTGAAAATTTTGATATATTATACATATTTTTCTGATTTAAAATGAATTACTTATGAATTTTACAAGTTTAAATCATTTTAAATCATTTTCTGAAAATTTCCAGAAATTATTAAAAACCTGACAGACTGGACCCACCTGTCATAGTTTTAATCATTTCATAAATATTTACGAAAATAATAAAATCCTGACAAGGGGCCCCACCTATCATATTATTATTATTTACCAAAATGAATTTCAGAAAACAGGAAAAGGCTTTATGGCGTCAGCATGATGTCATGATGACATCATCCATGGCCATGAGCTCCAGATTGAGCTCGGCCGGATTTCAATCCGCCAACTTGGGGGTCACGGGGATGCGCGCGATGGGGGGATCGGTGCGGCTCGACGTGGCGGACCATCTGGTGGTGACGCCGCTCCGTTTGCGTCGCCGGAGCGTGGCCGGCGACCATGTCCGACGGCGGCGGGCGCGGGTGCTCGTGGTGGAGGCGGTACAGGGAAAGAGGGAGAGGGAGAAGGGGTGCGTTAGCACCGCAAGCTCACCAGGAGCAGGATGGAGGCGACGGGGAGGCCGGAGGAGGTCCGTAGCGCCGGCGTTGAGCCGTTCCCCGGCGGCCGGACGCGAGGAAGAAGGAGTCGGGGCGGCCGACTCGAGGCTTCCTAGGGCGATTCCCTTGGCAGGAAAGTAGAGGAGGACGAGGCGGACCTAGAGGTGGCCTCGACGGAGCTCGCCGGGGCTCCAAACGACGGCGATTGCCGGAGGCCGAGCGGCTACTGTAAGCCATATGGGTTAGGGTTTCCTCGCTGGAGCGCGCGAGAGGGGAAAAAGGGGTTTGGCTAGGGTTCAGGCGGCGGCGGGGGAGGCTTTATAGCCACCGGGGGCGGCGGCGGGCATCTCCATGCGCCGGCGACCATCGGGCGGCCGCGCGGGCGACAGCGAGCTGCTTGGCTCCGCGGGGAAGATGGCATTTTTGCCAGAAACCCCCTGGGGTTCGGTTGGGCTGTTTCTGGGCTACTGACTGGCCTTTTTGGGCTGCACAGAGAGAGAGGAATTGAGAGAGAGAAGTTGGGCTGCGCCCAAAATAGAGGTGAGTTTTCTTCTCTCTTTTCTTTTCTGAAATCTGTTTTCAAATTTATATTCAAACGCCTTTGCTATTTGAAATATGTTTGAAACCTCAAACTTTCTGAAACTTTTCAAAATAAAAATGGACTTCTTGACATATTGCAGAAGTGCCACCTATTTTAGTTTACAAACTTTTGAAACACTTTGAGCAAATGAAAGAGAGGGAGATTCAAACCAACATTAGGGTTTTCAAATCATTTCCTTATGCAAATTTCTTAGGAAATCATGATGCTCATGAAATGATACACAATCAAAACCCTAATCTAGGTTTAGCAAAACAGGGATGTTACAGATCTATCCCCCTTAAAAGAATCTCGTCCCGAGATTCCAAGGTAGGAATAGAGAGAGTAACAAGGACTACACCGGTCTTCAAATTCTTTTCGAACCACGACGGTCTTCCTTCTTGAAGAGGATGATCCACGACATCATGAAGAAGTGGATCCACAACACCATGAAGAGCTCTTCATTTTCGTTTTCTTCACTCTAAAGGAAAGAGGGAATAACTCTGGAATCATGGATCTTAACGAAGATCGAGTATCTCATGGTCAACTCATAGAATGAGTGTTTTAAAACAACTCTTGAGCTGATAAACATGAAACACGTTAAGGTAATGGAGGAGACTGGAGAAGTTTCAAATTTTTGGTAGGCAATTGCGCCATACTTTACAAAGCTACGAAAGGACACAGTAGCGAAGAGTTGAATTGCCTTTGATACCATATTGAGGCACTCTTAGAGAGGGTGACTCATAGGATCACGAATGATTATCCAACGAGAGCAACTTTGGACTTCAAAATAATAGTCACTCTTCGATCAAGGATACATGAAACGACTGAAGTGTGTTCAAAAGGCTAGGGCCTAGATGACTGACGAATTCACACAACGTGTGAATTGATTGGAACTTCAGGTACAAACCAAGGGAAGGGAAAGAGCATTGGCTAATAAAGTGCCAAGGATTATGATATTACTTCATGCTACTTGAATGAATAAACAACGGATATTTGGCACCCTAAGAAAAGATACTTCTCTGAGGCTTTAAACTTTGAATATGATAAGAGGATTGTCATTTGGGTAAAGCTTGCTCAAAAGTAATGGGGTCACATATGGCTCACGAATTCACACAACATGTGAATTTAAGAGATCTTGAAGTAAAATCCAAAGGAACGGCAAAAGCATTGTCGAACAACGTAGCAAGGATCACCGGGGAGTGAATTTTTTTTGCCTTACGAAGTTGTTATCACCGGAGAAATGGTTTCAAGGGATTGGCCGAGAGACATTTAGCAACACTGCTTCTAATGTTCTCCTTGATGTTCTAGACACCAATATGAGGCTTCTGACTAGGCTTCAAAATTGAAAAGCATCATAAGGGAAACTCCTAGAATAAGTTGCATAAGATCCTTATGGAGAGTGGTTATTCTTGATGTTTCAAGAGATTATGGCATTAGACCTTCTGACTAATTGTGTTAACCATGACATCAATCTTGCCGGATTCACAAAGAGACCTATGTCAAAAATCCTTGAGAAACACTAACCATCATTGCCGCTTGAGATTCAGCTTAGGTTAGGTGTAAATATATTTCAGACTCAGAATGTACGAATAGGAATTGCAACATCTACCACCAAGATAAAGCTGCTAGATTCTCAAGTTATGAACTACAATGTCAAGCTCCAAAAGATTGAGCTAGATTGCATAATACATGTGGTTGCGACTGCCAAAGGAAATTGCATGCACCTGTACTTCTTGCAATGTAACACAATTGAGTCCTGGTGGGGACATCGTAGAAGATATCAAAGCTATTAAGCTTCTCCTCTTTCTTGAACAAACCAGGCAGTGGCTCAGTGTGCATAGAGACATGTTTCAAGCAAATGGAGGTAACAACCTACCATCTCAAGAATATTCCGCACATGCATGACCAACTTGCGATGATTCCCGAGGAGAAACAAAGGGAACTCTACTCGGATTCACGACGACATCTTTCAGCAAATGCACGTGAACTAGAGAAGGTCACTTCCAACATCCAAAACACATACTTTGTGATAACACAAAGATGTTTCTTAAAAGTTTCCAACATTAGTGCCAACTATTCATTATGAACTTCTGTAAACATGGAGAGAATAAGAATGTCATTGATGGGCTCAACAACGAACTTATCAATATACTCCAATGAGATGGTCTCATATGTTGCATGAACAAGGCAAAAGTATTGGTCAGACCAAAGGACACGAAGATGTACTCAGGCTAAACACCATGAGTATAAACATCATCAAGATAGTCCTTGGAACTGAGTTTGATTTGATGATAGCCCAAGCCCAAATCAAAGATTTGGGGAAGATAGCATATCCATAAAGGAGATACTTCTTGACTTCAATACGAACAAAACTAGACATCCCTTCAACAAGGATCAAGTCTGATAGAGCTCTTGTCTTTAAACTATCCAAGTTGTTGTTTAAGCTCAACCAACTAGTCCTGGATATCCAGTAGAGTTTCTTGGAGAAGTAGTGGTTCATAGAACCAGCTTACTCACGAACTTGACAACACGATCAAGTGGAAACATGGCGATACTTCTAGAAAGACATCAAGAATATCACGTAACACCGATATATCTCTAAGTTCGAAAGCGAACATGCTTTATAAGGAAAGAGATGTGGTCTTGAGAGCTTTGGCACAAACCTAACTCTTCGACCGAAGAAGGTGTGCCTAGATAACAGACTAGGGAACACGGTCAAACTTGGCATAGTGATCGATTAACCAATCACGCTAAGAATGACACAAACGTCCTTGGATTTCAAACAATAAGAATTGCTAAGAATCTCGGATGGCCACATCAATACAAACACCCCAACATTCCCAAGCTCGGACAGCTCGGAGGAAGGGCGAGTAAAGATATGTAAGAGCATCACTTCATCAATAAGATCATGAGACTCAGCATGACATTGATATAAAAGAGTGTGATACTCTAAGGTAGAAAAGAACATAAGCTACATAAGCCTTTTAATCTACGGATTACAACACTTTGACCAAGTCCTAGAAATGGACGAGGTACTGGAGTTTGTTTTTCCTGACATCTCGGAGTGAAATGTCTTGGAAGACCATAGGTGTAACATGCACTAGAAAATTCCAATGCACAATTACAACTTGGCTTCTAACTAGCAGACAATGGTCGAAAAGTAACTGAAGAGGAGGAACATAATCAGAATTAGAAATCCTGAGATGTAGATGCACAAGACAACACTCTTGTAAAACTCATGCGGAAAAGGGAGGTGTGGCAGAGTCACGGATAAAGATGTGAGACTCACAAAGAACACTCTTCTCGTGATCCATTTGGTTCCATGAAAGAACCTGTGCCATAGCTAATGGTAGAAAAAGAACTTCTATTGCCGCAATTTAATCATGACAATAACTACAAGCTTCAAGGCTAGCTTTGAGTTCGCCATCCTGATGTATGGTTTGACCATGGACAACAGGGGTTAACGAAATGGATCTTGGGTTAGAGGTCAGCATCATGTACTAAATTCAGAAGAAACCAGCACAATCCGGGACCTTCGGTTCAAGTCCAAGGGTTTAAAACATGGAGAAGGGAGTAATTACGATCTGAGCGACACAAAGGACACTTTGAGGCAGTAATCACAAGGTAACTTTCAAGAAGCCATACCTAGCTTCCGAAATATGCAAGCAAAAGTAAAGGGGGCATCCAAGGTGAAAGGAAACCTCGAAGCCTGGAACAGAATGATGTGGAACCCACAAAATAGAGAGATCACGATGGAAGGAAATCTCTCGATTGAAACGAAACAAAGAGAGAACAAAGAACACACAAGAGTTTAGAGAACTCAACACTAGGTCAACTGGTTAAGAAACGGCCTACCCTTGAGGCACCTAAGTTTTGAAAGACCATAAGAGATGGTAAAACTTTTTCAAATCAACACAAGGTAAGGTGTGACTCTGAATTAGAGCAATACCAGATAAGGAATAAAAAGAATCCTAATCAGATTTTCGCAGATACATTTAGCTTTCAAATAGTTTTCACAACCACTAGACTCAACATCGACCAATAGAAAGGGTTTCCTACAGGCAGTCCTGCTCTGATACCAAAACCTGTGGGAGACCCCGGGGGTCGTAGGCTAGACGAACCCAGATCACCATCTGGCATAAGCCTAACCTAGATCTCTAGGGCCTACAGGGTGAGAATCGGTAACACAACAGTGACTCTACGACTCAAAGAGTAATACAAGCTCATAGCTGAGCGAAAAACCAAAGTATTACAAGCAGAGGTCACTGACCTGACAATTCATCAATCAACGGAAGCGAAGTTATGCTATTCTAAATAGCAAGATAGCAAAAGGCCTAAGAGGCCAGGAGCATAACGGCGACGTCCCAGCCTATAGATTCCAGGCTGCCACCTGGGAATCCCAAGCTACTCATCGATGTCGACCTAGAAACCACCATTTGTTGGAGAGTCTTCGTCTGAAACAAAGCATGCAAAGCTGAGTACAGGGACTCAGCAAGACTTAGTACAACCTGTTAGCAAAGCTGGTATACGAGGCTTTATGTGGAGCTAATTTTGCAGAAAGCCAGTTTTCCTTTGTAAAACAAGAGGGAGCAGAAGCTCGTCCACTCAGATCATTTTAAAAGGGGATAAGAGAGCGATATCTCTAGCTCTACTGATCATCATATTGAATCCACCGAATCTTCATCATCAGCTGAACCTATCAACTAGGAGCACCCCCTCGATACCCTGAGGAGGGATCCTTAATCACACATTTATTCCAAGTTTTACGATTAGGTTAAAGTTGTCTATGATCACAGAATCCATCACCAAGTCGTCCGTAACCGTGGACACGGCTTTTCGAAAAGATTTACCCTGCAGGGGTGTACAACTTTACCCACACGCGCCGACCGACTCTTAACGCCACATGATTAACACACTTCCTTGGTGTGCCGGCAGAGGGTGGTCGACCAAAACCTTTCCCTTACTTCGCCTATTCCATGAGTCAATCTAACTGGGGAACTCCATCATCGTAGGTAGCCATTCTCTGAGGCGGTCCTGGTCATTGTGCGCAGGGGATCCAGTTCAATGCCTCCAGCATCCTTCACCCCGGCCACGCCCTGTATGATGCACCTTTGAAAACCTTTTCCACGCCTTCGCCATGCAGAATGCCAAATGGAACTCGCAAACTAATTGACTCATGGGTAAGCTAGGCAAGTTCGGGCTAAGGGGTTCCCATGGGCCCCGTGTGGCTGTACGCTCAGTCTTGGTTCCGAAGGCGAGAACCTCAGGTCCTATTATCGGCGAGAACGAGTCAAATCACCACATCCCCATGTGGCGGCCCATCCAAGCCTTTAACATGTTTATTAACATCATCACTGATCTTACCACGTCATCCTGTCAAACTAGGTTCATTCGCAGCTCTGATTCATCAACCGGATGGATCAGAATTCATCAACTAAGCATGGCTAAGCATATTCGATATAACGGCTCTAGCGATGCACACATAGCTCAAACCTAGTCTTGCTGGGAGCAGTGGATCAGGGTATTTAGGCTACAAGGATGGTAAATGCAACACACATAGGATAACTATACATGCCAATAAAACATATTGGAATCGTATGCAATATGTATAAATGAGAAGTAAAAGCATTTAGAAATCATAATATGAACCAGGCTAGGGCTTGCCTTTGTCCCTGACAAACTGATACGTCTCCAACGTATCGATAATTTCTTATGTTCCATGCCACATTATTGATGTTATCTACATGTTTTATGCACACTTTATGTCATATTCGTGCATTTTCTGGAACTAACCTATTAACAAGATGCCGAAGTGCCAGTTGCTGTTTTCTGCTGTTTTTGGTTTCAGAAATCCTAGTAACGAATATTCTCGGAATTGGACGAAATCAACGCCCAGGGTCCTATTTTGCCACGAAGCTTCCAGAAGACCGAAGAGGAGACGAAGTGGGGCCACGAGGCGCCCAAACCCTAGGGCGGCGTGGCCTGCCCCTTGGCCGCGCCGACCTGTGGTGTGGGGCCCTCGTGCCCCCTCCTGACTTGCCCTTCCGCCTACTTAAAGCCTCCGTCGCGAAACCCCCAGTACCGAGAGCCACGATACGGAAAACCTTACTGAGACGCCGCCGCCGCCAATCCCATCTCGGGGGATTCAGGAGATCGCCTCCGGCACCCTGCCGGAGAGGGGATTCATCTCCCGGAGGACTCTACGCCGCCATGGTCGCCTCCGGAGTGATGTGTGAGTAGTCTACCCCTGGACTATGGGTCCATAGCTGTAGCTAGATGGTTGTCTTCTCCCCATTGTGCTTCATTGTCGGGTCTTGTGAGCTGCCTAACATGATCAAGATCATCTATCTGTAATTCTATATGTTGCGTTTGTTGGGATCCGATGAATAGAGAATACTTGTTATGTTGATTATCAAAGTTATGTCTATGTGTTGTTTATGATCTTGCATGCTCTCCGTTATTTGTAGATGCTCTGGCCAAGTTGATGCTAGTAACTCCAAGAGGGAGTATTTATGCTCGATAGTGGGTTCATGTCTCCGTGAATCTGGAGGGGTGACAAGAACCTCTAAGGTTATGGATGTGCTGTTGCCACTAGGGATAAAACATTGGTGCTATGTTCAAGGATGTAGTCACTGATTACATTACGCGCAATACTTAATGCAATTGTCTGTTGTTAGCAACTTAATACTGGAGGGGGTTCGGATGATAACCTGAAGGTGGACTTTTTAGGTATAGATGCATGCTGGATCGCGGTCTATGTACTTTGTCGTAATGCCCAATTAAATCTCACAATACTCATCATAATATGTATGTGCATGGTCATGCCCTCTCTATTTGTCAATTGCCCAACTGTAATTTGTTCACCCAACATGCTTTTTATCTTATGGGAGAGACACCTCTAGTGAACTGTGGACCCCGGTCCAATTCTCTATACTGAAATACAATCTACTGCAATATCGTTCTCTTTGTTTTCGCAAACAATCATCATCCACACTATACATCTAATCCTTTGTTACAGCAAGCCGGTGAGATTGACAACCTCACTGTTTCGTTGGGGCAAAGTACTTTGGTTGTGTTGTGCAGGTTCCACGTTGGCGCCGGAATCTCTGGTGTTGCGCCGCACTACATCCTGCCGCCATCAACCTTCAACGTGCTTCTTGGCTCCTACTGGTTCGATAAACCTTGGTTTCATACTGAGGGAAAACTTGCCGCTATACGCATCACACCTTCCTCTTGGGGTTCCCAACGGACGGGTGTTGTACGCGTATCAAGCACTTTTTCTGGCGCCGTTGCTGGGGAGATCAAGACACGCTGCAAGGGGATTCTCCACTTCCCAATCTCTTTACTTTGTTTTTGTCTTGCTTAGTTTTATTTACTACTTTGTTTGCTGCACTAAATCAAAATGCAAAAAAAATTAGTTGCTAGTTTTACTTTATTTGCTATCTTGTTTACTATATCAAAAACACAAAAAAATTAGTTACTTGCATTTACTTTACTTGATTCATCATGTTTCCTTTTAATTTTACCACAAAAGACATACCGGTAGGACGTGGGTCTATAGTTGGGAGAAATAATATAGAAGAATTCTTCAATCATGTTAGTACCATTGAAGATTTTGAAGATAGACACTTGGTAGACCTTGCGCCTACTTATGAAATTGCTGCTGCGCATTTAGTTCGCCTGTTGGAAACTAAATTTGTTAATCTTAATCCTATAATCCAACACATGTTTCTCACACTTGGTGATATGGAAGAAGGGGAAAAGAAAGATTTTGTTTTAGAAACCCTTCTTAGAGAATTTGGTGGTATAGCAAGAGAGGCTAGAAAGGTCTTTGCTAAATATAATATGCTTGGTTCTTATACCAATTTTGTTAGTCTCCTTGAATAGATGGATATGGATAGAATAAAGTACACTAATAATATTAATGATGGTGGGGAGATCAAAGCACCAATACCATGTAAACTCCTAGCTATGAATGATGCACTAGAAAATAACTATGCTTGGCTTGTTCCTGAAAATTTGTTTGATGAGAGTAGCAAGACTAAGACTAATGAAAAGGGAGCCTCTGAAACTTACATAGATAAGATAACATGCATTGTTGAGGCAACTCCTAAAGCCCAAGGTAAGGATGATGCATCACCCCCCGATAATACTTGATACACACTTTCTGCGCCTAGCTGAAAGGCGTTAAAGAAAAGCGCTTATGGGAGACAACCCATGGTTTTAACCTACAGTACTTTGTTTTTATTTTGTATCTTGGAAGTTGTTTACTACTGTAGCAACCTCTCCTTATCTTAGTTTTGTGTTTTGTTGTGCCAAGTAAAGTCTTTGATAGAAAAGTTCATACTAGATTTGGATTACTGTGCAGTTTCAGATTTCTTTGCTGTCACGAATCTGGGCTAAATTCTCTGTAGGTAGCTCAGAAAAATATGACAATTTACATGAGTGATCCTCAGATATGTACGCAACTTTCATTCAATTTGGGCATTTTCATTTGAGCAAGTCTGGTGCCATTTTAAAATTCGTCTTTACGAACTGTTCTGTTTTGACAGATTCTGCCTTTTATTTCGCATTGCCTCTTTTGCTATGTTGGATGAATTTCTTTGATCCATTAATGTCCAGTAGCTTTATGCAATGTCCAGAAGTGTTAAGAATGATTATGTCACCTCTGAACATGTTAATTTTTATTGTGCACTAACCCTCTAATGAGTTGTTTCGAGTTTGGTGTGGAGGAAGTTTTCAAGGATCAAGAGAGGAGTATGATGCAACATGATCAAGGAGAGTGAAAGCTCTAAGCTTGGGGATGCCCCGGTGGTTTACCCCTGCATATTCTAAGAAGACTCAAGCGTCTAAGCTTGGGGATGCCCAAGGCATCCCCTTCTTCATCGACAACATTATCAGGTTCCTCCCCTGAAACTATATTTTTATTCCATCACATCTTATGTGCTTTGCTTGGAGCGTCGGTTTGTTTTTGTTTTTTGTTTTGTTTGAATAAAATGGATCCTAGCATTCACTTTATGGGAGAGAGACACGCTCTGCTGTAGCATATGGAAAAGTATGTCCTTAGTTTCTACTCATAGTATTCATGGCGAAGTTTCTTCTTCGTTAAATTGTTATATGGTTGGAATTAGAAAATGATACATGTAGTAATTGCTATAAATGTCTTGGGTAATATGATACTTGGCAATTGTTGTGCTCATGTTTAAGCTCTTGCATCATATGCTTTGCACCCATTAATGAAGAAATACATAGAGCATGCTAAAATTTGGTTTGCATATTTGGTCTCTCTAAGGTCTAGATAATTTCTAGTATTGAGTTTTGAACAACAAGGAAGATGATGTAGAGTCTTATAATGTTTTCAATATGTCTTTTATGTGAGTTTTGCTGCACCGCTTCATCCTTGTGTTTGTTTCAAATAAGCCTTGCTAGCCTAAACCTTGTATCGAGAGGGAATACTTCTCATGCATCTAAAATACTTGAGCCAACCACTATGCCATTTGTGTCCACCATACCTACCTACTACATGGTATTTTCCGCCATTCCAAAGTAAATTGCTTGAGTGCTACCTTTAAAATTCCATCATTCACCTTTGCAATATATAGCTCATGGGACAAATAGCTTAAAAACTATTGTGGTATTGAATATGTACTTATGCACTTTATCTCTTATTAAGTTGCTCGTTGTGCGATAACCATGTTCACTGGGGACGCCATCAACTACTCTTTGTTGAATTTCATGTGAGTTGCTATGCATGTTCGTCTTGTCTGAAGTAAGAGCGATCTACCACCTTATGGTTAAGCATGCATATTGTTAGAGAAGAACATTGGGCCACTAACTAAAGCCATGATCCATGGTGGAAGTTTCAGTTTTGGACATATATCCTCAATCTCATATGAGAAAATTATTAATTGTTGTTACATGCTTATGCATAAAAGAGGAGTCCATTATCTATTGTCTATGTTGTCCCGGTATGGATGTCTAAGTTGAGCATAATCAATAGCGAGAAATCCAATGCGAGCTTTCTCCTTAGACCTTTGTACAGGCGGCATAGAGGTACCCCATTGTGACACTTGGTTAAAACATGTGCATTGTGATGATCCGGTAGTCCAAGCTAATTAGGACAAGGTGCGGGCACTATTAGTATACTATGCATGAGGCTTGCAACTTGTAAGATATAATTTGCATGATACATATGCTTTATTACTACCGTTGACAAAATTGTTTCATGTTTTCAAAATCAAAGCTCTAGCACAAATATAGCAATCGATGCTTTCCTTTTGAAGGACCATTCTTTTACCTTCATTGTTGAGTCAGTTCACCTATTTCTCTCCATCTCAAGAAGCAAACACTTGTGTAAACTGTGCATCAATTCCTACATATTTGCATATTGCACTTATTATATTACTCTATGTTGACAATATCCATGAGATATACATGTTACAAGTTGAAAGCAACCGCTGAAACTTAATCTTCTTTTGTGTTGCTTCAATACCTTTACTTTGAATTATTGCTTTATGAGTTAACTCTTATGCAAGACTTATTGATGCTTGTCTTGAAGTGCTATTCATGAAAAGTCTTTGCTTTATGATTCACTTGTTTATTCATGTCATATACATTGTTTTGATCGCTGCATTCGCTACATATGCTTTACAAATAGTATGATCAAGGTTATGATGGCATGTCACTCCAGAAATTATCTGTGTTATCGTTTTACCTGCTCGGGACGAGCAGAACTAAGCTTGGGGATGCTGATACGTCTCCAACGTATCGATAATTTCTTATGTTCCATGCCACATTATTGATGTTATCTACATGTTTTATGCACACTTTATGTCATATTCGTGCATTTTCTGGAACTAACCTATTAACAAGATGCCGAAGTGCCGCTTTGTTTTCATTGTTTTTGGTTTCAGAAATCCTAGTAACGAAATATTCTCGGAATTGGACGAAATCAACGCCCAGGGTCCTATTTTGCCACGAAGCTTCCAGAAGACCGAAGAGGAGATGAAGTGGGGCCACGAGGCGCCCAAACCCTAGGGCGGCGCGGCCTGCCCCTTGGCCGCGCCGACCTGTGGTGTGGGGCCCTCGTGCCCCCTCCTGACTTGCCCTTCTGCCTACTTAAAGCCTCCGTCGCGAAACCCCCAGTACCGAGAGCCACGATACAGAAAACCTTACTGAGACGCCGCCGCCGCCAATCCCATCTCGGGGGATTCAGGAGATCGCCTCCGGCACCCTGCCGGAGAGGGGATTCATCTCCCGGAGGACTCTACGCCGCCATGGTCGCCTCCGGAGTGATGTGTGAGTAGTCTACCCCTGGACTATGGGTCCATAGCTGTAGCTAGATGGTTGTCTTCTCCCCATTGTGCTTCATTGTCGGGTCTTGTGAGCTGCCTAACATGATCAAGATCATCTATCTGTAATTCTATATGTTGCGTTTGTTGGGATCCGATGAATAGAGAATACTTGTTATGTTGATTATCAAAGTTATGTCTATGTGTTGTTTATGATCTTGCATGCTCTCCGTTATTAGTAGATGCTCTGGCCAAGTTGATGCTAGTAACTCCAAGAGGGAGTATTTATGCTCGATAGTGGGTTCATGTCTCCGTGAATCTGGAGGGGTGACAAGAACCTCTAAGGTTATGGATGTGCTGTTGCCACTAGGGATAAAACATTGGTGCTATGTTCAAGGATGTAGTCACTGATTACATTACGCGCAATACTTAATGCAATTGTCTGTTGTTAGCAACTTAATACTGGAGGGGGTTCGGATGATAACCTGACGGTGGACTTTTTAGGCATAGATGCATGCTGGATAGCGGTCTATGTACTTTGTCGTAATGCCCAATTAAATCTCACAATACTCATCATAATATGTATGTGCATGGTCATGCCCTCTCTATTTGTCAATTGCCCAACTATAATTTGTTCACCCAACATGCTGTTTATCTTATGGGAGAGACACCTCTAGTGAACTGTGGACCCCGGTCCAATTCTCTATACTGAAATACAATCTACTGCAATATCGTTCTACCAAGTTTTCTCGCAAACAATCATCATCCACACTATACATCTAATCCTTTGTTACAGCAAGCCGGTGAGATTGACAACCTCACTGTTTCGTTGGGGCAAAGTACTTTGGTTGTGTTGTGCAGGTTCCACGTTGGCGCCGGAATCTCTGGTGTTGCGCCGCACTACATCCCGCCGCCATCAACCTTCAACGTGCTTCTTGGCTCCTACTGGTTCGATAAACCTTGGTTTCATACTGAGGGAAAACTTGCCGCTATACGCATCACACCTTCCTCTTGGGGTTCCCAACGGACGCGTGTTGTACGCGTATCACAAACCAATATGGATCTTTGGAGATCCCATGCTTGACTTGTTCGTCGATGGACAAGTGTTGAGTGGCGTCGTTGTCGATCTTCATCATCTCGGGCACTTGCTCTATTGATCGCAAAGAAGCAAACACCGGAAATGTAAAGAAACAATCAACACATGGCATCGATGCAATGCGCATACAAGTATGATGATATGACATGTTAATTAGGTACGAAAATAACCCTAAGACGTCATCAATTTAACTGGGTTTCAAATGAACTAGGTTAGCGCTCCTGAGCCCTCAAAGGGGTACAATTAGTTCTTCTAAAACAACTAGGGTTATAAGTTGTTTAACAATGCATGATTGTGTAACCAAATTGTAGATCTCATTTTTCTAATTTTTTTGATATATTATACATATTTTTCTGATTTAAAATGAATTACTTATGAATTTTCCAAGTTTAAATCATTTTAAATCCTTTTCTGAAAATTTCCAGAAATTATTAAAAACCTGACAGACTGGACCCACCTGTCATAGTTTTAATCATTTCATAAATATTTACGAAAATAATAAAATCCTGACAAGGGGCCCCACCTATCATATTATTATAATTTACCAAAATGAATTTCAGAAAACAGGAAAAGGCTTTATGGCGTCAGCATGACGTCATGATGACGTCATCCATGGCCATGAGCTCCAGATTGAGCTCGGCCGGATTTCAATCCGCCGACTTGGGGGTCACGGGGATGCGCGCGATGGGGGGATCGGTGCGGCTCGACGTGGCGGACCATCTGGTGGTGGCGCCGCTCCGTTTGCGTCGCCGGAGCGTGGCCGGCGACCATGTCCGACGGCGGCGGGCTCGGGTGCTCGTGGCGGAGGTGGTACAGGGAAAGAGGGAGAGGGAGAAGGGGTGCGTTAGCACCGCAAGCTCACCAGGAGCAGGATGGAGGCGACGGGGAGGCCGGAGGAGGTCCGTAGCGCCGGCGTTGAGCCGTTCCCCGGCGGCCGGACGCGAGGAAGAAGGAGTCGGGGCGGCCGACTCGAGGCTTCCTAGGGCGATTCCCTTGGCAGGAAAGTAGAGGATGACGAGGCGGACCCAGAGGTGGCCTCGACGGAGCTCGCCGGGGCTCCAAACGACGGCGATTGCCGGAGGCCGAGCGGCTACTGTAAGCCATATGGGTTAGGGTTTCCTCACTGGAGCGCGCGAGAGGGGAAAAAGGGGTTTGGCTAGGGTTCAGGCGGCGGCGGGGGAGGCTTTATAGCCGCCGGGGGCGGCGGCGGGCATCTCCACGCGCCGGTGACCATCGGGCGGCCGCACGGGCGACAGCGAGCTGCTTGGCTCCGCGGGGAAGATGGCATTTTTGCCAAAAACCCCCTGGGGTTCGGTTGGGCTGTTTCTGGGCTACTGACTGGGCCTTTTTGGGCTGCACAGAGAGAGAGGAATTGAGAGAGAGAAGTTGGGGTGCGCCCAAAATAGAGGTGAGTTTTCTTCTCTCTTTTCTTTTCTGAAATCTATTTTCAAATTTATATTCAAACGCCTTTGCTATTTGAAATATGTTTGAAACCTCAAACTTTCTGAAACTTTTCAAAATAAAAATGGACTTCTTGACATATTGCAGAAGTGCCACCTATTTTAGTTTACAAACTTTTGAAACACTTTGAGCAAATGAAAGAGAGAGAGATTCAAACCAACATTAGGGTTTTCAAATCATTTCCTTATGCAAATTTCTTAGGAAATCATGATGCTCATGAAATGATGCACAATCAAAACCCTAATCTAGGTTTAGCAAAACAGGGATGTTACATTTTATGACAATACTCACATGTTTTATATACACTTTATATCGTTTTATGCATTTTCCGGAACTAACCTATTAACAAGATGCCGAAGTGCCAGTTCCTGTTTCTGTTGTTTTTGGTTTCAGAAATCCTACACAGGAAATATTCTCGGAATTGGACGAAACAAAAGCCAAACCTTCTATTTTACCGAGACGGACCCAGAGAGCCAGAGAAGTGCCGGAGGGGGGGGGCAAGGGGGCCCCACACCATAGGGGGGCGCGGGCCCAACCCTGGCCGCGCCGCCATGTGGTGAGGGAACCCTGGGACTCCTCCGAGGCCGCCCTTCCGCCTATATATTCTGTCCATCGCGAAAACCCTACCACAATCGACGATATTCCACAAAAAGTTCCGTAGCCGCCGCCATCGCGAAGACAAGTTTCGGGGGACAGAATCTCTATTCCGGCACGCCGCCGGGACGGGGAATTGCCCCCGGAGTCATCTCCATCGACACCACCGCCATCTTCATCGCCATTGCTGTCTCCCATGATGAGGAGGGAGTAGTTCTCCCCCGAGGCTGAGGGCTCTACCGGTAGCTATGTGGTTCATCTCTCTCTCCCATGGTGTGATCCTTATGTGATCATGAGCTTTATATCACTATTAATCTATGTGCTACTCTAGTGATGTTATTAAAGTAGTCTATTCCTCCTCCATGATGTAAAGTTGACAGTGTGTGCATCATGTAGTACTTGGCGTAGGTTATGATTGTAATCTCTTGTAGATTATGAAGTTATCTATTACTATGATAGTATTGATGAGATCTATTCCCCATTTCATAGCTATTGGTGACAGTGTGTATGCTATGTTAGTACTCGGTCTAAATTGCAACGATCTATTATGCACTATAGAGGTTACTTTAATATGAACTCCGGACGTTGTGGAGCTTGTTTACTCCGGCTTGAGGTGTGCTTTTGTAGCCCTACACAATGAATGATGTTTGTTATCCAACAAGAGAGTATTTAAGAGTAGCATTTATTTATTCAATTATGTGATCATTGTTGAGAGTGTCCACTAGTGAAAGTATGATCCCTAGGCCTTATTTCTAAGCATTGAAACACCGTTTCCAACAAGTTCTGCTACATGTTTGCTTGCTGCCATCTTTATTTCAGATTGCAATTACTACTTACAATCATCCATATTACTTGTATTTCACTATCTCTTCGCCGAACTAGTGCACCTATACATCTGACAAGTGTATTAGGTGTGTTGGGGACACAAGAGACTTCATGTATCTTAATTGCAGGGTTGCTTGAGAGGGATATCTTTGACCTATACCTCCCTGAGTTCGATAAACCATGGGTGATTCACTTAAAGGAAACTTGCTGATGTTCTACAAACCTCTGCTCTTTGAGGCCCAACACTGTCTACAGGAATAGAAGCGTGCGTAGACATCAACCATCTGAACTGATTGACTCGATCTAGCATGAACAGAAAGTTGGAGCTTGACTTTACAGCCGCAGAACATGTTGCTGAAACCGAGATGCAAAGGAAGATTCGTGAGCTCCGGGATGACTGCCCTTCTTTTGATTTTGGTCTTGACAACCCAGGCTCTCAGCAAATTGAAACTGACGGTCAAGTTCAGCAACCAGATGCTACAATGGAAGAACCTATAATCATTTCCTGCAATGAAGACATCGGAGACTCACTTGATAAGATTTTTGCAACCATTGAAATGCCCAACACAACACCAGCAACTGTGAAAGGCAAGGTGGTACACGAGGTTCATGACTCGCCAAACAACCCAAGTAGCTGCACACCAGTGCCACAACCCAGAAGAATTGTCAAACCTGGACCTACGCTGCAATCACCTTACGGAAATCTTGTTAACAAGCCTACTGTCCCGAAGTCTGATGATGAATTATACAACAAGGTATGCTCGTATGGCGGCAAAACCAAGCATCCTTTGAATGAAGAGAGGATAATTGATTACGGAGATTACTACATCCTGTTGCGTGACTTGGCAAACTCAGTCAAACCAGAGGGGTTGATAAGCAATACCACATGTGAGATTGCTTTGCGAGTTCTTGCTTCTGAAATGGTGAATTAGAAGAAATATGTCATGCCACTTTGCATTTCTTTAAGTAAAATAACATGTCTTTCGTCCTTTTATACTGGAATGTTTCTTTTTGGAGATGTCTTAACAGTATTTGTCAGCAACCTACTTCTTTTTTATTTTATGCATTTTTTGAAATGCAGACAAAACTCAGGAGTGCCACATGTAACTTGGACAGAACTGTCAGGAAAGCATTTCAATGCACGCCGTCACATCGCCTAGTCCACAAGGACTTTGTAAGTCCACGATCTATCACTAAAAGGCTTTTTTTTGTTTTTCATCAATCTAGTTGTGACATGTTTCTCCTGTCAGGTTTACCTAATTCTCATCTTACATTCCTACATTTTTTTGCGTGAATGCAGATAATGTTTTCCGTCCTACAAGATCTAACACCTGAAATTAAAGATGTGATGACTGGGCATTATTATCTAATTGTGCTCAACCTCAAGTCAGGGAGGTTTGAGGTCATGGATTCTCTAAGGAATGAAGGGAACAAGGGACTTATGGCAGATGCTCGCAATATCATAGGAAGCATCAAACATTTTTGGTAGGTCAACTACAGTGAGTCCAAGATTGACATCTCCACATATAAGACTGTCTTCATTCAAACCACAAAACAAGATACAACGTAAATTTTCTGTCTGTCAACCCTATTTTCTTCATCACATTTTTTTCTTACATCACTTTTTATAAATGTTTTCTCAACAATGGATTTTGTTTCTATTTGCTAGGTACGACTGTGGTACTTCGTGCTAAAGTTCATTGAATCATCGGATGGCAAAATGATGCTACCAATCAAAGCATCTGACATGCCAGCATATAGGAAGCTGTTGCTGAAAAAATGGATGGACCGTCAGGAGAACTCGATCAACTGAGAAGAACTACTGTTCAACAGTTGATAGCCAAGGTCTTTCCCCTGGTATGGCAATGGATAGCTTTGCCGATTTTACTTTCACAATGTGAAAAATTACTGTGGATGATGTTACTTTTATTTTTTCAATGCCTATATGCAAATCATATCTTTCGTCCTTGACCACTATTGTACATTATTGATACGTCTCCAACGTATCTATAATTTTTGATGTTCCATGCTTATATTATACCAATTGCTACATGTTTTATATACACTTTATATTATTTTTATGCATTTTCCGGGACTAACCTATTAACAAGATGCCGAAGTGCTAGGTCCTGTTTTCTGCTATTTTTGGTTCCAGAAAATTACTTCTGCGAATATTCTCGGAATTGCGCGAAACAAAAGGCCACGTCCCTATTTTTCCAGAAGCTTCACGGAGTCCGAAAGAGAGACGAAGGGGGGCCACGAGCTGGCCACCTCATAGGGTGGCACGACCCCACCTTCTGCCACGCCGCCAGGTGGGGTGGGCCCCTCGGGACTCCACCGATGCTGCCCCTTCGCCTATATATTGCCCCAGATGCGAAAACCCTAACGAATCCAGTCATATTCCACCAAGGGTTCCGCAGCGCCGCTGCCATCGACGACAAGTTTCGGGGGACAAAATCTCTGTTCCGGCACGCCGCCGGGACGGGGAATTGCCCCGGAGTCATCTCCATCGACACCACCGCCATCTTCATCACCGTTGCTGTCTCCCATGATGAGGAGGGAGTAGTTCTCCCCCGAGGCTGAGGGCTCTACCGGTAGCTATGTGGTTCATCTCTCTCTCCCATGGTGTGATGTTTATGTGATCATGAGCTTTGTAATCTAGTTGAATATGTAGATGTAGCTCTTGTCTATTATACACTCTAGAGGTTACTTTAATATGAACTCCGGAGTCACTCTCCACGGTGTGATGGTGACAGTGTGCGCATCGTGTGTGATTCCTTTATGACGTTGTGGAGCTTTTTTACTCCGGCTTGAGGTGTGCTTTTGCAGCCCTACACAATGAATGCTGTTTGTTATCCAACAAGAGAGTGTTTGAGAGTAGCATTTATTTATTCAATTATGTGATCATTGTTGAGAGTGTCCACTAGTGAAAGTATGACCCCTAGGCCTTGTTTCTAAGAATTGAAACACCGTTTCCAACAAGTTCTGGTACATGTTCGCTTGCTGCCATTTTTATTTCAGATTGCAATTACTACTTATGATCATCAATATTACTTGTATTTCACCATCTCTTCGCCGAACTAGTGCACCTATACATCTGACAAGTGTATTAGGTGTGTTGGGGACATAAGAGACTTCTTGTTTCTTAATTGCAGGGTTGCTTGAGAGGGATATCTTTGACCTCTACCTCCCTGAGTTCGATAAACCTTGGGTGATTCACTTAAGGGAAACTTGCTGCTGTTCTACAAACCTCTACTCTTGGAGGCCCAACACTGTCTACAGGAATAGAAGCGTGCGTAGACATCAAGTTATTTTCTGGCGCCGTTGCCGGGGAGGTAAGGTAAAAGGTATTCACATCCTCCGACTACTAAGCTATTTCCTAGCACTGTTGCCGGTGTGTGAGTGCTCGAAGCTATTTCCTTTAGATTCTGCAATTATATCTTTTTGTTTCTTGTTTTTATTTCACTAGTTAGGCTTAATGGAAAACAACAAAAAAATTAGAGATCTTTATGAAATTTATATTGAATTAGGACATGATGTGTTTGAAGAGAGAATAAAAAATCCCATGGAACTTTGTTTGCAAAATAGTTGTAGCAATGTTTTTAGCATGAATTCTTTGAACACTATTATTTTTAATGCTATGGAAAAGTCTAAGCTTGGGGAAGCTGGTTGTGATATTTTTAGTCCCCCAAGTTTTGAGGAGAAAATTTTCTTTGATGATACTTTGCCTCCCATTTATGATGATTATAATGATAGTGGTATTTTGGTGCCACCTACTATGGAGGATAAAGTTTATTATGATTATACCATGCCTGCAATTTATGATGATTACAATGATGGTTGTGATAGTTTTACTCCCACTATTACTAATAAAATTGATTATGCTTATGTGGAGAGTAATGATACTTTTATGCATGTGGATCATGATAAGATCGAATGCTTTATGTGATAGCTATATTGTTGAGTTTATTCATGATGCCACTGAAAATAATTTTGAGAGAGGAAAGTATGGGTATAGAAATCTTCATGTTACTAAATTTCTTCTCTTTATGATGAATGTTTTGAGCTTTCTCTTGATTTGCTTTTATTTGCTGGGTACTTTAAGACCTACTGGTCCTTAGGAGAGAGGGAGACACGATTTCATATATCACAATAATATTAAGTCTCCTCTCCTTGTGTTGAAATTTTTGAAGTTACACTTGTTTTGTCATCCTATGGTACTCACTTTGTTCTTCATTGACTTGTTTTCTTACAAGGCTCCTATGCATAGGAAGAGTGTTAGATTTAAACATGTTTTATATATGCTTCTTGATGCTCTCTTTTCAACTCTCATCTTTATGTGAGCATCATAAAAATCACTATGCCTAGCTAAAAGGCGTGAAAGAAAAGCGCTTATGGGAGACAACCCATCGTTTTTATTTTCTGTTATTTTTTGCTTTTCTTTTTGTTTCGAGTCAAGGTGCTTGTTACTTCTGTAGCAATACCTTTGTATCTTTATTTTCTTGCATTGTTGTGCCAAGTAAAGTCTTTGATAGAAAAGTTGATACTAGATTTGGATTTCTACGCAGAAACAGATTTTTAGCTGTCACGGTTTTGAGTTTTTCTCTCTGTAGAAAAATCTAAAAATCTTGAAAAAAATTCATGAGTAATCATCAGATATGTACGCACCTTTCATTCAACTGGAGCTTTTTCCATCTGAGCATGTTAAGTGCCTCGAAAAAATTAGTCTTTACGGACTATTCTGTTTTGACAGATTCTGCCTTTTATTTCGCATTGCCTCTTTTACTGTGTTTGAGTGAGTTTCTTTGCTCCATTAAATTTCAGTAACCTTGGGTAATGTCCAGAAGTGTTGAGAATGATTGTGTCCTTGCCGAACATGTGAATTTTTGATTATGCACTAACCCTCTAATGAGATTGCTTTGAGTTTGGTGTGAAGGAAGTTTTCAAGGATCAAGAGAGGAGGATGATATAATATGATCAAGAAGAGTGAAAAGTCTAAGCTTGGGGATGCCCCCGTGGTTCATCCCTGCATATTTCGAGAAGACTCAAGCGTCTAAGCTTGGGGATGCCCAAGACATCCCTTTCTTCATCAACAACTTATCAGGTCACCTCTAGTGAAACTATATTTTAATTCCGTCACATCTTATGCACTTTACTTGGAGCGTCTGTGTGCTTTTATTTTTGTTTTGTTATTTTCATTCCCTGAATAAATCGGATCCTAGCATGCTTGTGTGGGAGAGAGACACACTCCGCTTTTTCATTTGAACACTTGTGTTCTTCGTTTTACTTTAATGTTTATGGCAAAAGCTGAAAGCCGCTGCACTTATTGCTATTTGGTTGGAAACAGAAAATGCTTCATGTGGTAGTTAGTATATTGTCTTGAATAATTTGATACTTGGAAATTGTTTTGAGCTCTTAAATAGATCATGTTTAAGCTCTTGCATCATGTAGTTTAAACCTATTAGTGGAGAATTACCGTAGAGCTTGTTGAAATTTGGTTTGCATGATTGGTCTCTCTAAGGTCTAGATATTTTCTGGTAAAAGTGTTTGAGCAACAAGGAAGACAGTGTAGAGTCTTATAATGCTTGCAATATATTCTTATGTAAGTTTTACTGTACCGGTTTATACTTGTGTTTGCTTCAAACAACCTTGCTAGCCCAAGCCTTGTACTGAGAGGGAATGTTTCTCGTGCATCCAAAACCTTGAGCCAAAACCTATGCCATTTGTGTCCACCATAACTACCTACTATGTGTTATTTTTCTGCCATTTCAAGTAAATACTTCATGTGCTACCTTTAAACAATTCAAAACTTTATTATTCCTTATTTGTGTCAATGTTTTATAGCTCATGAGGAAGTATGTGGTGTTTTATCTTTCAATCTTGTTAGACAGACTTTCACCAATGGACTAGTGGCATATACATCCGCTTATCCAATAATTTTGTAAATAGAGCTGACAACGGGGTGCCCAGCCCGAATTAATTACAACTTTCATTAATAATTCTCTTCACATGTTTTGCCCTGATTTATGCAACTTAATTTTGCAATAGACACTCCTCCATGGTATGTGAAATGTTGGAAGGCACCCGAGGATTCGGTTAGCCATGGCTTGTGAAAGCAAAAAGTTAGGAGGAGTGTCATCTATAAATAAAACTAAAATACATGAGAATTTGTTGACCATGTAGTTAGAGTATCGAGTGGAAGGGATAGGTTGAAATTGGAGAAAGAACGGTGGGATTTTTTTGTCGTGTAGTGCGTCTGCCCGGGCCTTCGGTTTGGCACACGCCCGCTCACAAGAATTTGGGATTTATAAAACTAGGGGATCTAGATCTATAATATACCATATCCCCTCCGTTTTCAAAACTCGTCTGCTAAAACCTAGGCAAGCGCTTGCTGGCAACATCGATGGGGGAAAATCTGACTCGTCGTCCCGGGCGGGTCTTGGATGATGCACGCAGAGCAGGATTAGCGACCGTGCTGATCACCTGCCGGTGCAACCCCAGCCTGATCTGCCATTGCAGGCCACCTCGTGCCAACAAAGAAACCCCGTATGGATCAGCCCAACCAGCCGATTCACCCAGCGGCGGCCGACGGAAACCAAGAGACCCGTTCGGAGAGCTTCCGGCGGAACTCCTGCCCACGATCCTGTCACATCTAGATGTGAAGCAGGCGGCACGAACCAGCGTCCTAGCGAGCGCGTGGAGGCACACCTGGAAGCACTCCCCCAAGCTGACCCTCGACATCGTCGCGATGTGCGGCGACGGAGGATACAGGCACAACTACCTCAAGCCCGTCAGAGAGGAGCTGTACCGGCGACGCTACGTGCAGAGATTCATCGACACCGTCGACGAGGTACTGCGCCAGCGCCGCGGCGGTGGTGGCGCGGTCGACCAGCTGGAGCTCAGGTTCGACGAGTGCCACCTTCGACAGGTTTCAAGCCGTCTCTACGGCTGGATACGTTTCGCCGTCTCGTCGCGGGCCAAGAGCGTGAGGCTTCACGTGTCGGAAGCACCTGGGGTCGTGTATGGCCGTGATCGGTACGAGCTTCCTCTGCAGCTGCTCGACGCCGGAGGAGGCTTGTCAAAGCTGGAGCACATCAGCCTTTCGTTCGTGTCGCTCAAAGTACCTGTCCACGCAAAGTCTATCAGTTTTCCAAATCTCAATAGTCTTGTCCTGCGCTTGGCGACCGTGTCTACGAGTGATCTGCAGCATATGCTGTCAAACTGCCCTAATCTCGAGCGGCTGGATATGCACAAGGTTTATCTGGACGATCAACTCACGGTGCATCGGCCCTTGCCCCGGCTGCTGTACCTGCGCTTGGTTGATTGCAGGACAACAATGATAGAGCTCCATGCGAACAGCCTCAAAACCTTCGTATTCAGGGGGCATTCGGCGCCTACCATCATCAACCTCGGCGGAACTTCAGGACTGTGCAACGTTAATATTCAGTGTTTCAGGTTAACGCTACAACAGTCTGTCAGCTCATTGCCCAATTCGTTCCCGGAGGTGCAACGACTGTGCCTCTGCTGTACTTTTACACTGCCGACGCTTCGCTCGCCAGTTGGGAACACCCCCAGGTTTCCTCATCTGAAGTATTTACAGCTGCTATCCTGTATTTACCCTGCTGAACTTTCCAATGGTATCCTTCCTATCGCGTATTTTCTGGAGTCTGCTCCGTTTCTTGAGGAATTAGACATAAAGTTCGTATCATCCTGCAAGAACGGTGGTGAAGGACCTCTAAGGACGTCAGCACAGGGTCAGTTCGAATACAAGCATCTAAAGAGATTGAGAGCTCGTGAGTTCACAGGTCAAAAGGATCAACTAGAGATTATGATGCACATTGTGGAAAATGCCCCTGCGCTCGAGATTTTGACTATAGACCCAATAATGGAACATGTTCCAGCTACTATTGATCAAGTTATGGAAGCTGAAACAAGAAGTCTAACAGATATCCGTCGTAGAGCCACAACATTCATTGGTGAGAAACTTCTAGCAAAGACAAAATTTGTTGTTGTATGAGATTTTTGTTATGTCATTGGACGCTAGTGCAAGAGACATCACTAATAATGAAACACCCAATATTTTATTTGATAATCAAGCTTAACACAGTAGTACTATATATGCTATTGTTCAGTGGCAAAGAATGATATCCTTTCCGTTTTTTTTTTGAGCAACCGGCACGAGCACTGTCTTTTCATTAAGCAAGGGGGAGAAACCATCCAAACTGTACAAAAGAGGGCATATTTAGATTAAGGTGGAAATATGCCCCAGAAAACCACGAAAAGGAACCAAAAAGAAAAACAGATGGGGAAACAAACTAGTCAGGTTCACCGGGATGGCCGGCCCGAAGCCGTTTATGGCACGATCCCTCTGAAGGACGTCTTCCCTCGTGATATCCGCAACCTCTAGATAGGTTAGCCGACGCCCAGCGAAGATGCGCCTGTTTCGTTCCTTCCAAGCATTCCATAGAACATAGAGGAAACGGCCGCTGATGTGTTTCTGTTCTTTATTAGCCTTTTTGGAGATCAAAGCGTCCCACCACTCCGAGATAGAATGGTAGTCGTGGCGAATGTCAGAGCTTCCATCATTGTCCCAGGACTTCATCCGGTTCCAAATGGCCATGGTGAAGGGGCAATCTTTGCAGTTGTGGTTGGCTGTTTCGGGCACTTGTAGACATAATGGACATAGTGGATCATGTGGTCATTCCCTAATGGCGAGCATATCCACTGTGAGCAGCTTTCCATGAAGGGCAAGCCAGCCAAAAAGTTTGTACTTCAGCTCGGCGTGGGCAGCTCAGATTTTCGTGGCGAGGACTGAGCCTTTCCGTTGCTGTCTCGTGGACGTTGAGATTCTTTTTTCAAGCTAAGACAATGAGGTATAGATTCTGACTGTTACTGAGCTGAGCATGTAACGTAAACATGAACGAAAGTTGGGTCGTGATTTGTTGTTGTCTGAATCTTGAATAATCCCTCCGTTTTTTCTTGTTTACTGGAGTATATGCTAATGATGCATGCATGCTGGTGAAAGCGAAGATGGATTATTCAGTGTATTTTTTTGGCTGTGTAGATGCTGTTCTCTGTTATACTCTAAATACGAGTTATTTAATGCATGATTGGTGGTCTAAAATCTTTACTATTAAATTGAAAAGAGAGTGAGGTTTGTCGCGCCATTTTTTATTTAGGCCCCTCAAAAATTTGCTATTCAACCCGCACTACACCACGTTGTCCTAGCGGAGGAGTGCATCGAGTGCGGAGCCGCGAGCGGCGGTGCTTGACGCGGACCGGCGGACGCGGGCGGCTCGACCGTTGCATGGTAACAAGGTGCGAGGTGTTGTGAAGTGTATAAGTAGATTGCCTAGCCCTTTCCATCAGTTCGGACTTTTGGTTCAAGTAGCTAGTGCATGAAGCTTAACATGGTATCAGAGCCCAGGTCTCAAGTTCAAATCCTGGCTTTCACATGATTTTCGCAATTAAGCCTAAAAATTGTTGTTGCCCCCCTCTTTAGCCACCGCTGTTTCGGTGTGCTCTTCTTCTTTCACGTGTTGACTTTCTCTTCTCCTGTCACACGCGAGTAGGGGTGTTGTGAAGTGTATAAGTAGATTGCCTAGCTCTTTCCATCAGTTCGGACTTTTGGTTCAAGTGGCTAGTACATGAAACTTAACACGAGGAAGGAGCTCAAGCTACACGTAGGCCGTCCTGGTCGTGGCCAGCAGATGGCGGCGGAGGAAGTCCCGGGCAGGCCAGATGCACTAGGACGCCGCACACCAGGGGAGTGAAAAGGCAGAGCGGCGGGCGGTCGATCTAGGGAGGATAGGCAGCACAGTGCGTGATTGAACAAGCGTTCGGTCTGGATGGCTTGCTCGGCTGGGCCTCTAGGTTGGCTGGTGCAGTGGAGATCCCCTTCTTTTCTCCTTCAAAACACTTTTCTTTCTATTTTAATATTTTGTATTTCTAGATATATCCATGATGTACATAAAAATAATTCATACTAGGTGTTCAGTTTTATTTCTATTTCGAGAGTTTCATCTACTAAATCTATAGTAGAAACTAAAATATTTCAAATCGTACAAACCAAAATTAATCGTGAAATATAAGATATCTAAAGAGCTAAAATTACATAATCTCAATTTTGAGGTTCGTGAGAATATATTAAATTAACTTACAACCATTGCATCGCATTGGCACCTTGCGTGTCAAATACGGGCGGTGAAAAGAATACCCACGTTGTGGCCTAGCTCCATATCCATGTGCGAATTGAATCGATCGTTGTGTGAACCGGGTTGGCCGATCCACAATCTAAACAATCTCATTGTGCGAGATAAAGGTCAACATGCCAATGGTTATCAACAAAAATGAAGACAAACGCGGTGACGCCACCGGTTAGAAGAACTAATATTCTCATCAAATGGCGTTGTATTATATTTTGGCAACAATAATTTATTATGTATTGATCCGTTGCAACGCACGGGCAATGTCCGTACAAAATCTGCAAAGAATCGTATGCTCTTCTCTTCATTGAATACGAGTGATTTGCTGCATGATTTCCTTTCTTTCCCCAAGTCTCCTATGATCTTATCTTCATTGAACATTGTATAAAATCCGGAAAGAATTTAGTCTAGCCTAATCAGAAACGGAAAGAGCTTTTCTACAAGAAGCCCGTAAGTTTATTCCGTAGAACCCTTCTATAAGTGTATCATTGTTGGGCCTAGATTAGACTATTAGACCGTGGCCTGTGAATATGAGCTACAAAGTTCGGAACGAACAGAGCCGTGATCGATTGGCAGGATTAGCCAGACACTGCTACCGTTCGTGTCCATCGACCTGACCTCGTTTCGTGGCGAGAACAGCTGAAAAGTGAAAACATCGATGGGGAACAACAATGTTACTGGTCGTCCCCGACGGATCTTGGACGATGCACGCCGAGAAGGAGTAGCCACCGTGCTGATCACCTGCCGCTGCAACCGCAGCCTGGTCTGCCATTGCAAACCACCACGCTCCAAAGAAGAAATCACACCGGGAGCCGAACCATGCGATGCACCCAGCGGCGGCCGGCGGAAGCCGACCCGCAGCAGAACAACCAGAAGAGTCCCGATCGGAAACCTTCCAGAGGAGCTGCTGCCCACGATCCTGTCGAAGCTGGACGCGAAGCAGGCCGCGAGGACCAGCGTCCTGTCGAGCGCGTGGGAGCACGCCTGGAAGCACTCTCCCAGGCTAACCCTCGACATCTTCGCCATATGCGGCGCCGCATACAGGCTCATGCTGTACCCCGAGCGATACGTGCAGAGGTTCGTTGACATGGCCGACGCGATACTGCGGCAGCGCCGGGGCAGCGTGGTCGAGCAGCTCGAGATCAGGGTCGACAAGGCCGCCGTTCAGCTTGTATCTCGCCGTCTGGATGACTGGGTTCGCTTCGCGGCGGCGGCCCGGGCCAAGAGCTTGACGCTTCACGTGTCGTCGGTAACACCTCGCTTGATGCGCCCTAGTGATTTGTACGCTCTACCCTTGCAGCTGCTCGACGACGGAGGTGTGTCCAGCCTGCAGCATATCCACCTTTCCTGTGTATCGCTCAAGCTGCCTTCCCCTTCCTTTCCGAAATTGAAGAGGCTGGGTCTGTGCTATGCACGCGTGTCCGCAGCTGATTTCGGAGATATGCTGTCAAATTGCCCTAATCTGGAGTGGCTGGATCTCTATAATGTCTATCTCAACGATGAACTCAAAGTGGACACGCCCTTCTCCAGGCTGCGGTACCTGCGTTTGGCTGCTTGCAGCGTGACCCAGATAAAGCTCACTGCCACCAACCTCGCAACTTTCATATTCCTGGGGCGTTCGTTACCTTCCATCGACCTTGGCGAAACGCCACGACTCTGCGATGTTAACGTCTACTGTCACGAAATAACAATGGAGCATGCTCTTAGTTCATTGTCCGATGCGTTCCCGATGGTGCAACGTCTGTCGTTCCACTCTATTATTATACAGCTGGAGTTTCCCTGGCGACTCCAGAACGCCTCCAGGTTTCCCCACCTCAGGCATCTCCAGCTAATCTTCGATGTCCGCACTATGCACTCAGACGATATCCTCTCTGTTGTGCGTTTTCTCGAGGCTGCCCCGTTGCTCGAGGAATTGGACATTGTGCTCGCACTATGCCGCGAGAATGGTGGGGAAGGGCATCTCAGGAGATTACCACATGGACAATTGAAATACAAGTGCTTGAAGAGCTTGAGGGTTTGTTCATTCAGAGGTCAAAAGAGTCAAGTAGATCTTTTGGTACACATCGTGGAAAATGCCCCTGCTCTGCAGATTTTGACCATAGACTCAAGTAGGCCGCACGTTCCAGAAGAGACTTATCGAGTTACCGAAGATGAGAAAGGAATACTCTCTAAGATCCGTCATATGGCAGCAACATGCATCGGTAGTAAACTTTCAGCCAAGACAAAGTTTATTGTCGAATGAGATTTTATATGTATGGTTATTTACGGGAATATATATCTTACTAAGAATACTAACAGAGTTCAGGGAAAAAGGGTATTTGGGTTGCACGGCACAACAGGGGCCGGCGTGTCCTTCTCATTATATTGACCAAGAGTTACAGTGCAAATACAATGTGTTAGACATATATACAGAATACACATGTATAATACTAATACATATTCTATCACCCTCCCTCAATCTCAACCGGTGAAACTAGATTGAGATTGCGTCTACAATGCTCAAACAAAGGCAACGGGAGTAGCTTGGTGAAGATATCAGCAACTTGGTCTTTAGAAGAGATGAACCGAATCTGAAACTGTTTCTGAGCAACACGCTCACGGACAAAGTGAAAATCAACCTTAATGTGCTTCGTCCGTGCATGAAAAACTAGGTTCAATGACAGGTAAGTCGCTCCAATGTTGTCACGCCATAACACTGGAGGTCGTGCTTGGAAGACACCAAGCTCCTGTAACAATGACGGAACCCAAACAAGCTCTGTTGTTGCATCAGCAGGAGCCTTATACTCAGACTCAATACTCGACCTGGACACTGTAGACTGCTTACGAGCACTCCAGGCAATCAGATTACCACCATAAAATATAGTATATCCCCCGTGGATCGCCGATCATCCATACTACCAGCCCAGTCCGCATGAGAGAACGCCGAAAGCAAAAGGTGGATGAAGAAGACCGAAAGAGCAAACCACTGTCAATAGTGAAACACACATATCGAAGAATACACTTAACAACTATCATATGGGGAGTGCGAGGCTCACGAAGATACTGACAGACCTTGTTGACAACAAAGGATAAATCTGGTCGTGTCACTGTAAGATATTGAAGACCGCCAACAAAACTGCGATACTGAGTAGCTTCATCAGATGAAAGAACATCACCAGTACTGCATAACCGCTCAGAGGATGCCATAGGAGTAGTGACAGGACTACACTTCAGCATACCAGCACGCGCAAGAAGTTCAAGAGCATACTTGCGCTGTTGAAGATGAAGACTGCCAGATGAAGGAGAGTGCACCTCAATGCCGAGAAAATAATGTAAAACTCCAAGATCTTTGACAGAGAACTCAGACCGCAATTGAGCAATCAACCTGTGAGTATAAATAGTGAGGTATCAGTGGCAGACGGTGAGAATCCCATTGAGCCTAGCACGGAGCTGAGACGAGCATGCCAAGCACGAGGAGCTTGCTTCATGCCATAGAGCGACTTAACAAGATGACAGTAATGATCAGGTTTATCAGGATCAGCAAAACCAGGAAGCTGTCGCATATATACCTGGTCATCCAGAAAAACCATTGAGAAAAACATTCTAAACATCCAACTGACGGAGATGCCACCGCCGAGAGAGAGCCATAGAGTGAAACAATCTAATGGTCGCAGGCTTAACGACAGGACTAAATGTTTCCTCATAGTCTAGTCCATACCGCTGTTTGAACCCTTTAGCAACTAACCGGGCCTTTTAGCGCTCGACAGAACCATCAGCATGCAGTTTCACTTTGAATACCCACTTTGAATCAATCAAATTTACTCCCGTAACAGGGGGCACAAGATTCCAAGTACCATTTGCCTGCAGTGTGGAGAACTCTGTTTCCATAGCATCACGCGAGTGAGGAATACGAAGTGTAGTACGATAATCAGAAGGTTGAGTAGTGTCTTTAGATGCTTCACGAGTAGCCAGTACTGCTCCAGGCTACACTGCCATCAGTTCTGACCTTGAGCTGAATAATGCCTTTGCTCCGACGGTTCACAGGACGAGGTGGAGCTGTGGAAGGCGCTGTCGCTGGAACAGACGCAGCAGCTGACGGTGTCGCTGACGAGGAAACCACCACAGGCGAATCAGGTGATGGTGCATGAAGAGGTGGTTCCTCGGCAATGCCCACCATGAGGGGCTTGGGTTTAGAGAAAGGCGACGATGGAGGTCCCGGGAGCGAGAGAAGGCACGACGTACCCAGGTTCACGTCCCCGCGGTGGAGGATCGCTACGTCCTGCTAGCAATCCACTATATGAATATATGTGTATAGGGTCCCTTCATAGGCCGAGTTGTTGTATCTAGTCTAGTTCTAATCTGCGGGTTGCGATGTCCAGGCGTATCGCCTCTATGTTTTTCTGTTTCTGAAAAATCTCCCCTAAGGGGTGCCCCTGCATGGCTTTATATATCAACCAAGCTAGGGTTTACAAGAGTCCTAGTAGGATTCATATTGGAGTCTTCTTTCTTGTAATCCAAGTTGGTATTCCTTGTGGGTCCAGCTTGTTCAGTCCTTGTGCTGGTCCATCTTCATAATCTGTATCGGGTATAGCAATGTCGGTTACCCGAAGGGTTATGCCCACATCAGTTGCCCCCGAGTGTCTGGCCAAAGTGAAGCTTCGGGCAGGGACTAAAGTTTTCATCGTCTTGATCATCCGAAGAATGTTGAACATTGTGCCTGATGTAGAGTCGAAGTTATTCTTTATCGGGTGCGCGACCAGCGCTCCCGAAGGGAGTACCCCCCGAGTCTATGGACGGGCGCTTGCAACCGTGCATAGACTCAAGTTGTACTATTCGAAGAGCTTGATATTGATGTCTGTAGGGATTCGTAGCATAGAAAACAAAAAATTTCCTACCGCGAGAACGCAATCCAAGCCAAGATGCAATCTAGAAGACGGTAGCAACGAGGGGATGAACGAGACTAACCCTTGAAGATTTCCAAAGCCTATGAGAGGAGGCTCTCGTTGTTGCAGTAGACGATCACTTGCCGCTTTCAGAAGCGCTTGAAGATCTTGACGGTGCCACAATCGGGCAGCACCTCCGTACTCGGTCACACGTTCGGTGTTGATGAAGACGACGTCCTTCTCCCCGTTCCAGCGGGCAGCGGAAGTAGTAGCTCCTCCTTGAGTCCCGGCAGCACGACGGCGTGGTGGCGGTGTCGATGGAGATCTCCGACGGAGCTTCGCTAAGCGGTTGCGGGAGAGGTGGAGGAGGAGGGGGCGGCTAGGGTTTGGGGAGAGGGGTTGGCCGGCCACTATGAGGGGTGCGGCCAGCTATGGCTTTGGTGTGGCCGGCCCCCTCCCCTTGTCCCTCATTATATAGGTGGAACACCCAAGAGTTGGTCTACAAGTCTTCGAATAAGACCCCAAACCAAAACCTTCCATATGACATGAAACCTACCCAAGGTGGGATTCCCACTTGAGGTGGGATTCCCACCTTTCCTTGGGAGGGGGTGGCCGGCCACCTTAGGTGGAGTCCACCTGGGACTCCACCCCCTAGGGTTGGCCGGCCAAGCTTGGTGGAGTCCCTCCGGGACTCTGCCTTCCATAGTGATTTCTTCCGGACTTTTCTAGAACCTTCTAGAACCTTCCATAAATGCACCGGATCATTTTCAAACTTATAAAATGACTTCCTATATATGAATCTTATTCTCCATACCATTCCGGAACTCCTCGTGATGTCCGAGATCCCATCCGAGACTCCGATAAAAACTTCGAACTCCATTCCATATTCAATATCTACTAATACGACATCAAACCTTAAGTGTGTCACCCTACGGTTCGCGAACTATGTAGACATGGTTGAGACCTCTCTCCGACCAATAACCAATAGCGGGATCTGGAGATCCATAATGGCTCCCACATATTCAACGATGACTTAGTGATCGAATGAACCATTCACATACGATACCGATTCCCTTTGTCATGCGATATTTTACTTGTCCAAGGTTTGATCATCGGTATCTCTATACCTTGTTCAACCTCGTCTCCTGACAAGTACTCTTTACTCGTAGCGTGGTATGTGGTCTCTTATGAACCATTCATATGCTTGCAAGCTAATATAGACGACATTCCACCGAGAGGGCCCAGAGTATATCTATCCGTCATCGGGATGGACAAATCCCACTGTTGATCTATATGCCTCAACTCATACTTTCCGGATACTTAATCCCACCTTTATAACCACCCATTTACGCAGTGGAGTTTGATGTAATCAAAGTACCTTTCCGGTATAAGTGATTACATGATCTCATGGTCGAAAGGACTAGGTAACTATGTATCGAAAGCTTATAGCAAATAACTTAATGATGTGATCTTATGCTACGCTTAATTGGGTGTGTCCATTACATCATTCATATAATGATATAACCTTGTTATTAATAACATCCAATGTTCATGATTATGAAACTATAATCATCTATTAATCAACAAGCTAGTTAAGAGGCTTACTAGGGACTCATTGTTGTTTACATAACACACATGTATCAATGTTTCGGTTAATACAATTATAGCATGGTATATAAACATTTATCATAAACACAAAGATATATAATAACCACTTTTATTATTGCCTCTTGGGCATATCTCCAACAGTCTCCCACTTGCACTAGAGTCAATAATCTAGATTACATTATAAGGTACCTAACACCCATGGCATTCTGGTGTTGGTCATGCTTTGCCCTAGGGAGAGCTTTAGTCAACGGATATGCTACATTCAGATCAGTGTGTACTTTGCAAATCTTTACTTCTCCATCTTCGATGTACTCGCGAATCGAATGATAACGCAGGTTGATATGCTTCGGCCTCTTGTGTGACCTTGGTTCTTGTGCATTGGCGATGGCACCCATGTTGTCACAATAGATGACTAGTGGGTCCAATGCACTAGGAACCACACCGAGCTCTACAATGAACCTCTTCATCCATACCGCTTCTGATGAAGCCTTTGAAGCCGCTATGTACTCCGATTCTGTTGAAGACTTCGCCACCGTGCACTGCTTCGAGCTTGACCAGCTTACTGCAGCACCATTCAATATAAACACGTACCCAAATTGAGACTTAGAGTCATCAGGATCAGTGTTCCAACTTGCATCGGTGTAACTGGTTACAACGAGCTCTTGGTCACCTCCATAACAAAGAAACATATCCTTAGTTCTTTTCAAGTACTTCAGGATATTCTTAACCGCTGTCTAGTGTTCCATTCCTGGATCACTTTGATATCTGCTAGTCAAACTAACTGCATGTGCTATATCCGGTCTAGTACATAGCATGGCATACATGATAGAGCCTACTGCCGAGGCATAGGGGATCTGATTCATCCTTTCTCTTTCTTGTGCCGTAGCCGGACCTTGAGTCTTACTCAAGACCTTGCCTGGTAACATAGGTAAAAACCCTTTCTTACTTTCGTCCATTCTAAACTTCTTTAGAATCTTGTCCAGGTATGTACTCTGTGAAAGCCCTATTAGGCGTCTTGATCTATCTCTATAAATCTTGATGCCTAGTATGTACGATGCTTCACCAAGGTCTTTTATTGAAAAACTATTATTCAAATAACCTTTTACACTGCTTAATAGTTCTATATCATTCCCAATCAATAATATGTCATCTACATATAATATCAGGAATGCTACAGAGCTCCCACTCACTTTCTTGTAAATACAGGCCTCTCCATGACACTGTATAAACCCGAAGTCTTTGATCACCTTATCAAAACATCGGTTCCAACTTCTGGATGCTTGCTTCAGTCCATAAATTGAACGTTGAAGTTTGCACACCTTGTCAGCATTTTTAGGATCGACAAAACCTTTGGGCTGTACCATATACAACTCTTCCTCAATGTCTCCATTAAGGAACGCCGTTTTGACATCCATCTGCCAAATCTCATAATCAAAAAATGCAGCTATTGCTAACAAAATCCTCACAGACTTTAGCTTCGCTACAGGTGAGAAAGTCTCATCGTAGTCAACACCTTGAATTTGTCAGAAACCCTTTGCGACAAGTCGAGCTTTATAGACAGTAATATTACCATCAGCATCTGTTTTTCTCTTGAAGATCCATTTATTCTCGACAGCCTTGCGGCTATCAGGTAAGTCTACCAAAGTCCACACTTTGTTATCATACATGGATCCCATTTCGGATTTCATGGCTTCTTGCCATTTGTTGGAATCTGGGCTCATCATCGCTTCTTCATATATCGCAGGGTCTTCATCATTGTTGTCCACAATCATGACATTTAGACAAGGATCATAGCAATCAGGAGTGGCACGTTCCCTTGTCAATCTGCGAGGTTCAGTAGCTATCTCGTTCGAAGTTTCATGATCATTATCATTAGCTTCCTCTGTTACCGGTGCAGGCGGCACAGGAAGAACTTCCGGTACTGCGCTACTCTGATCAACGAGAGAAGATTCAGTAATCTCGTCGAGTTCTACTTTTCTTCCAGTCACTTCTTTAGTGAGAAATTCTTTCTCAAGAAAGGTTCCGTTCTTAGCAACAAAGATTTTGCCTTTGGATCTGTGATAGAAAGTGTACCCTATAGTTTCCTTAGGGTATCCTATGAAGATGCATTTCTCCGCTTTGGGTTCTAGCTTGTCCGGTTGTAACTTTTTTACATAGGCTTCGCAACCCCAAACTTTAAGGAACGATAGCTTAGGTTTCTTATTAAACCATAATTCATACGGTGTCGTTTCAACGGATTTAGATGGTGTCCTATTTAAAGTGAATGCAGCTGTCTCTAATGCATAACTCCAAAATGATAATGGCAAATCAGTAAGAGACATCATAGAACGAACCATATCTAAGAGAGTTCGTTTACGACGTTCGGACACACCGTTTCGTTGTGGTGTTCCCGGCGGTGTCAATTGTGAAAGTATTCCGCATTTCTTTAAATGCATGCTAAACTCATAACTCAGATATTCACCTCCGCGATCAGATCGTAGAAATTTAATCTTCTTGTTACGTTGATTTTCTACTTCACTTTGGAATTCCTTAAACTTCTCAAAAGTTTCGTATTTATGTTTCATCAAATAGATATACCCATATCTACTCAGATCATCTGTGAAGGTTAGAACATAAAGATAACCACTGCGCGA
Organism: Lolium perenne; assembly: GCF_019359855.2. Classification (NCBI taxonomy): domain Eukaryota; kingdom Viridiplantae; phylum Streptophyta; class Magnoliopsida; order Poales; family Poaceae; genus Lolium; species Lolium perenne. The sequence goes on along the minus strand of NC_067246.2, from coordinate 272,985,018 downwards.
GGCTACACTCATTGGTCCGCACACATCGGTATGTATGATTTCCAATAAGTCTGTAGCTCGCTCCATAATACCAGAGAAGTGAGTCTTAGTCATTTTTCCCATTAGACATGCTTCACATCTATCAAGTGACTCAAAAGTCAAGTGATTCAAGTAATCCATCGGTATGGAGTTTCTTCATGCGTTTCACTCCAATATGACCAAGACGACAGTGCCACATATAAGTAGTATTATCATTCAATTTAATTCGTTTAGCATCAACGTTATGAATATGTGTATCACTACTATCGAGATCTAATAGAAATAAACCATTCTTTTCAGGTGCTCGACCATAAAAGATATTATTCATAAAAATAGAACAACCATTATTCTCAGACTTGAATGAATAACCGTCTTGCATTAAACAAGATCCAGATATAATGTTCATGCTCAACGCGGGTACAAAATAACAATTATTGAGGTTTAAAACTAATCCCGAAGGTAGATGTAGAGGGATTGTGCCGACTGCGATCACATTGACCTTGGATCCGTTTCCAACGCGCATCATCACTTCATCCTTCAATAGTCTTCGTTTATTCTTTAGTTCCTGTTTCGAGTTACAAATATGAGCAACCAAACCAGTATCAAATACCCAGGTACTAGTACGAGAACCAGTAAGATAAACATCTATAACATGTATATCAGATATACCTTCTTTCTTCTTCTTGACAAGGCCGTTTTTCATATCAGCCAAATACTTGGAGCAATTACGTTTCGAGTGTCCCTTCTCCTTGCAGTAATAGCACTCAGCATCAGGCTTAGGGCCAGTCTTAGGTTTCACAGGAGGCGTGGCAGCTTTCTTGCCACCCTTCTTGAATTTGCCTTTAGACTTGCCCTGTTTCTTGAAACTGGTGGTCTTGTTGACCATCAACACTTGGTGCTCTTTCTTGATCTCAATCTCAGCAGATTTCAGCATGGTGAAAAGTTCAGGTAACTCTTTGTTCATGTTCTGCATATTGTAGTTCATCACAAAGTTCTTGTAACTTGGTGGCAGTGATTGAAGGACACGATTAATCCCCAGTCTGTTAGGAATCACTATTCCCAGATCACTGAGTTTCTTCGCATGCCCGGTCATGGCGAGCATGTGCTCACTAACGGAGCTGCCTTCTTCCATCATGCAACTGAAGAAGTGTTTTGATGCTTCATAGCATTCCACGGCCGCATGAGTTTCAAAGATAGCTTTCAGCTCATTGACCAACTCATGAGGATCGTGGTGCTCAAAACGTTTTTGAAGATCGGCTTCCAGACTGCATAGGATGGCACACTGAACTTGAGAGTACCAAGTTCTCCGAGTCTCGTAAACATTCTTTACTTCATCGGTTTCAGTTTCTGCAGGAGGGTCACCTAGCGGTGTATCAAGCACATATTGCAGGTTTCCACCAGTGAGGAAAATCCTCACATGATGGAACCAGTCGGTGAAGTTGCTACCGTTGCTCTTAAGATTTTCTTTCTCTAGGAAATGGTTAAAATTGATTCGGGACGCCATAATCTACAACATATATTTGCAATAGTTTAGACTAATGTTTATGACAAATTGAGTTCAAATTTTAATTCAACAAAATTAAAAACTAGGTGAACTCCCACTCAAAACAATATCCCTCGAATTGTCTTAGTGATCACACGAACCAAATCCACCACACCAAGTTCAATCATCACGAGACAAGATGTAATTTCAATGGCGAACACTCAAAGTGTTCATCATATCAATCATATGATTCATGCTCTACCTTTCGGTATCACGTGTTCCGAGACCATGTCTGTACATGCTAGTCTCGTCAAGGCAACCTTAGTATCCGCGTGTGCAAAACTGGCTTGCAACCGTTGTATACACTTGTTGAATCTATCATACCCGATCATCACGAGATGTTTCGAAATGACAAGTATTAGTAACGGTGCTACTAAGGATGAACAATTTATTATCTTGATATTTAAGTGAGAGGGATCATCTTATAATGCTACCGTCGCGATCTAAGCAAAATAAGATGCATAAAAGGATTAACATCACATGCAATTCATATGTGATATGATATGGCCCCTTTGTCTTTGCGCCTTGATCTTCATCTCCAAAGTACGGACATGATCTCCATCATCAACGGGCATGATCTCCATCATCGTCGGCGTAGCGTCAAGGTCAATGGCGCCGTCTTCATGATTGTTCTCCCATGTAGCAACTATTACAACTTCTTTGAAATACTACTCAACATGAAATTTAAAGACAACCATAAGGCTCCTTCCGGTTGCCACAATACAATAATGATCATCTCATACATATTCATCATCACATTATGGCCATATCACATCACCAAACCCTGCAAAAACAAGTTAGACGTTCTCTAATTTAGTTTGCATATTTTACGTGGTTTAGGGTTTTCGAGTAAGATCTAATCTACCTACGAACATGAACCACAACGGTGATACTAGTGTTGTCAATAGAAGAGTAAATTGAATCTTCACTATAGTAGGAGAGACAGACACCCACAAAGCCACTTATGCAATACAAGTTGCATGTCGAGCGTGGAGCAAATCTCATGAACGCGGTCATGTAAAGTTAGCCCGAGCCGCTTCATCCCACTATGCCACAAAGATGCAAAGTACTCAAACTAAAGACAAAAAAGCATCAACGCCCACAAAACAATTGTGTTCTACTCGTGCAACCATTTATGCATAGACACGGCTCTGATACCACTGTAGGGATTCGTAGCATAGAAAACAAAAAATTTCCTACCGCGAGAACGCAATCCAAGCCAAGATGCAATCTAGAAGACGGTAGCAACGAGGGGATGAATGAGACTAACCCTTGAAGATTTCCAAAGCCTACGAGAGGAGGCTCTTGTTGTTGCAGTAGAAGATCACTTGCCGCTTTCAAAAGCGCGTAGAAGATCTTGACGGTGCCACAATCGGGCAGCACCTCCGTACTCGGTCACACGTTCAGTGTTGATGAAGACGACGTCCTTCTCCCCGTTCCAGCGGGCAGCGGAAGTAGTAGCTCCTCCTTGAATCCCGGCAGCACGACGGTGTGGTGGCGGTGTCGATGGAGATCTCCGGCGGAGCTTCGCTAAGCGGTTGCGGGAGAGGTGGAGGAGGAGGGGGCGGCTAGGGTTTGGGGAGAGGGGGTGGCCGGCCACTATGAGGGGTGCGGCCAGCTATGGCTTTGGTGTGGCCTGCCCCCTCCCCTTGTCCCTCATTATATAGGTGGAACACCCAAGATTTGGTCTACAAGTCTTCGAATAAGACCCCAAACCAAAACCTTCCATATGACATGAAACCTACCCAAGGTGGGATTCCCACTTGAGGTGGGATTCCCACCTTTCCTTGGGAGGGGGTGGCCGGCCACCTTAGGTGGAGTCCACCTGGGACTCCACCCCCTAGGGTTGGCCGGCCAAGCTTGGTGGAGTCCCTCCGGGACTCCGCCTTCCATAGTGATTTCTTCCAGACTTTTCTAGAACCTTCCATAAATGCACCGAATCATTTTCAAACTTATAAAATGACTTCCTATATATGAATCTTATTCTCCGGACCATTCCGGAACTCCTCGTGATGTCCGGGATCCCATCCGAGACTCCGAACAAAACTTCGAACTCCATTCCATATTCAATATCTACTAATACGACATCAAACCTTAAGTGTGTCACCCTACGATTCGCGAACTATGTAGACATGGTTGAGACCTCTCTCCGACCAATAACCAATAGCGGGATCTGGAGATCCATAATGGCTCCCACATATTCAACAATGACTTAGTGATCGAATGAACCATTCACATACGATACTGATTCCCTTTGTCACGCGATATTTTACTTGTCCGAGGTTTGATCATCGGTATCTTTATACCTTGTTCAACCTCATCTCCTGACAAGTACTCTTTACTCGTAGCGTGGTATGTGGTCTCTTATGAACCATTCATATGCTTGCAAGCTAATATAGACGACATTCCACCGAGAGGGCCCAGAGTATATCTATCCGTCATCGGGATGGACAAATCCCACTGTTGATCCATATGCCTCAACTCATACTTTCCGGATACTTAATCCCACCTTTATAACCACCCATTTACGCAGTGGCGTTTGATGTAATCAAAGTACCTTTCCGGTATAAGTGATTTACATGATCTCATGGTCGAAAGGACTAGGTAACTATGTATCGAAAGTTTATAGCAAATAACTTAATGACGTGATCTTATGCTACGCTTAATTGGGTGTGTCCATTACATCATTCATATAATGATATAACCTTGTTATTAATAACATCCAATGTTCATGATTATGAAACTATAATCATCTATTAATCAACAAGCTAGTTAAGAGGCTTACTAGGGACTCATTGTTGTTTACATAACACACATGTATCAATGTTTCGGTTAATACAATTATAGCATGGTATATAAACATTTATCATAAACACAAAGATATATAATAACCACTTTTATTATTGCCTCTTGGGCATATCTCCAACAATGTCGACGTCTTCGGGTCCGTTCTTCTTTATCGACGAGGCTTCCATCTTTTTATCGGGTGTGCGGTCAGCGCTCCCGATGGGAGTAGCCCCCGAGCCTGTAGATGAATATGAAATAGTCATATATAGGGTGTAAAAATTCTGAGTCGAATACCATAGATTTCTTTGAGTTTCAAGAACATTTGGATGTTTTTTGATGATGTCGATGATTTTGATGATGTCATAGAGGAGTTGATGATTTGGATGATGTCACAGAGGATTCGGTGATTTTGATGATGTCTCGAAGAAGTTGATGATTTTGATGATGTCCTGGAGTAGCCGATGATTTTGATGATGTCCCGGAGGAGTCGATGATTTTGATGATGCCCAGAGTAGTTGATGGGCTGTGAGCCCAGCCGAAGCTTTTTGTTGAATAGGAGTGTCATCGTGGTGAACATACAGATGCCATAGGATGGCTTAAGTTGGGGCCGAATGGACGCTAGAGGATTCGGGGGAGGGTTTTGGTTATATGGGATGGATTACCGGATGCTATCTAGATGAACCTGGCCTTGGCCAGAGGTAGAAGAATAAGAACACAAGGGCTAACTCACCTCTAGATCTCTCTATTTCATGATCATACAAGGTTACATATTTTCTGCTCTCTTCTCAGACGTGCCCGCGTTAGGGCGTGCCCCTCTCCTTATATAGGGGAGAGGGTGGCTTACAGGGAAAGAAACCCTAGGAAACCCTAATGGCATCTTTGACTAGACAAACTACTTTACAAAGTCTCTTTGGCTACCGGTGACGCCGGTATGTCTTTAATCAGGAGTAGTGACATCCTCCGGTACCTTTTACGTCATCATCTGCTTTTGCCTCAGAGCTTCGATTAAAGCTGAAGTGCTTCGCTCATCCTTGTCCTCTAGCTCTTGAGAGAATCTTTGAACAGTCTTGCCGACGTGCTACAGTGCAACTCGTACCGGTAATCCGGTACCTTCTTAGCTCATCCCGGTAGACCCTCCTGGGATACCGGTATAGATTTACTTAGCCAAAAGCTTAGCTTCACAACCCGGAATAATCTTCAAACCAGTACTTTGATAGCTCAAACCATCCGGTTTGGCATGCCTTTGGCCTACCGGGGGTCATCCCCCCAACATTAGTCCCCGAAGCTGGTATAGTCCGGTGGATCCTATCCAACGGACCATGCCAGGTTCCCGTCACTCAAGGTACCGGTTTAATCCTCGCGGCACCCGGTTCAAACTTTCCGACATCTCTGTCGGACTTTCCTTTTCCTACCGATCCTTTCCGTTATCTTTGTCATTAAAACCTTCCTCGGTGAAGTCGAGAATTTCTCGGATACAGTGCATGTCAGTGACATGCGCACTGTTTCTGACGCAGCAGTGTCAGGGGTCACTTCCCTTCGACTTCTACGCTGGCATTTATGGCGCCACACCGGATCTTTGCCGCCGTTCCGGATCCGTGCGGCCTTCCAGTGGCATCTTGGTTTCTCGCGTGTATCATTGCGCCACGTGGCGGCCCATGAAGCGAACCGCCACGGCCCAGCGGTTTCTGGCCCACTACTCCTTCCTCTATTAAAGGGCGATGCGGTTCCACATCGTCTTCTTCTTTGCACTTGCCCAGTTCCGCAGCACACCACTGCTCTTTGCGCTCCCTTCGTCGTCGTCTGCCGTTAAAGTTCCATTCACCGGCGAACTCCACCAGAAAGCTCCGCAGGACCTTGCCTCGCCGAGGCTCCTCGAAGGACTTCAGCTTTCCCGCTGCGAGTGCCTCCGGCAGTTCGTCTTCCTCTTTTCTCACCGTCGCCATCTGCTTGCCCGCCCAATCTCCGGCGGCCATCATCTTCGTTGCTCTCCGTCGCCATTCTCAGGTCAGCATCAATGCCTCTACTCTCTCTTCCTATTGTTTCCTCGTTCTGGGATTGGTAGTATATTTATTTCTTCTTTTTTCTTCCTTTTTCTCTTACTCGTAGTTCTTCACGAGGGGATAGATCCGGGGAAAACTGTTTCTAGGCAGAACTTGGACTTAATCAGAAAATGTCTTCCGAAGAACACGAAACAGGGTCCGTAGCTAGTAGCCACCACACCGGGAGTTCCACAGATCCTTGTGGAGAGAACATTCCAGTTGACCATACTTCGGATGAGCTAACGACAAATTGCGCCCAAATGGATACAAATTCCTCTGCCCCGAAAGCTGATACCGGAAGGGGTCAGGAGGCCAGCAGCTCCCGTCAGGGTTCCGGCGTGGACTCGAGCTCATACACCCGCGGTGCCTAGAAAGGCTAGGATGTGAAGCAGCCGGAAATCGATTGGCTGTACCGTTCCCGCAGGATTCCGACGGAGGTGTCCTGCCGGATCCCAGGCGATGAGCTGGGGCCGGTGCCGCTGGAGGGGGAAATTGTAGTCTTTGCCGCTCATTTTGAGCGCGGCTTCGGCCTTCCGGCGTCAGATTTCTTCCGGCGGTTCTTCGATTTCTTCGAGCTCCAACCTCATCATCTCCCTGGCAACGCCATCTTCTACCTCTCTTGCTACGTTTCCTTTATGGAGGCCTACGTTGGCCTTTTGCCCACCATCGAAGCCTTCTCTCGCTTCTTCACCCTACGGATCAACTCGATCCAGGGCAAAAACATTCCTAAGCCTAAGCCTCCGGTTCAATGCGGCTCCTGCATCGTCACCGCGCGCCAGGGGAGCCCCTTTTACAAGTTCTCCGGCTTGGAGTCCTTCCGGGCATGGCAGGAAACCTTCTTTTATGTCAAGAACACCGGCACCGCCGATTTTATTAATCTTCCGGCTTATGTTCCCGGATTACCCTCGCGAGCCAACTGGAGGCACAACCCAGGGATCTCCCATATTGAGACCAACCGGATCGTCCGGTTTATGGATTAACTCAACAAATACACCGATATCCGCTCCGACGATATTATCCGCGCATTTATTTCGCGCCGGGTTCTTCTGCTACAACGCCGGGTTCATAAAATGGGCCAGATGAGCGGCCGCCAGGATCCAACTAGGATCACCAGCTTCGGACTGAGTAAATCTGACGTGGTTCACAAGGCCAAAAAGATTTGTCAAACCGACATGCCGACAGATTGGTCCTGGGGCCTTCGCCCCCTGAGCTTCAAAAATCCTCCTTCCGACGAAGTAAGGGCTTGGGGAACCGGCATGATATTTTCGACAAACATTTGACAGGTAACTGACTTGCTTTTTTATTCTGTTCTCTCAGGCTTGTGAACGCTTCCCTCGTATTTCTACCGAGGTTCGGAAGCCTTGCCGGAAGAACCGGTTGGATACGGCGGACCCGGACCCATACGTCTCCAGGAGTTCCAAGAGCTCCAAGATGGGCCGGACTCACACTCCACGCCCCGGTAACTTCTCAACTCCTCCGGTTCACCCTTCCGGAAGTGACGATGAGGTTGTTACTCTCGAGGTACTCTGTTTTTCCATCTCCTTACTAGTTGTTTCCCTGTAGATCATGCCTCAAGTGACGCCAACCCCCAGGTCGTGGAACGCGCGGCTCCTCTTCAAAGCGAAGCTGGCCAGGCGTTCCTGGACAACTTGGCCTCTGGGGGGGCGTAAAAACAAGGCTCCGGCACCCGATGCCGGTACCAGTGACGCTCCCCCTGCCAAACGCTCCAAGAAGGATGGTGGCGGGAAGCCTTACACCACCAAGCGCTACCGCAACCAGATGTCGGTCTCCAGCGGGTAAGCTTCCGGTCTTACTTATTTTATCTCTTGCTCTTGATTTTCTCTCATTGCTTTTTCTAAGTTTCATTCTCTCTTTTTCAGGCCTGCTCTGAGCCTCACCCGGAGCGCTCCCGGCATGAGGCCGGAGACCTCCGAGGACGCCACCAGGGCCTCACCTCCTCGTCAACCAAGCCCGGTACCATCTGGTGCCGGCAAATCTCCTGCCTCCTCTCGGGGAGGTAACACAAGTGCGGGGTGCGCGGCCCCTGAACCTTCTGATCACCGCGCGGAGGAGGATTTATCTTCCCCTCCAGAAGCTAAAGACTCCGGCGCCGGCACTGAAGAAGCCGGGAGGGCGGAACCTTTGGTTCCCTCTCCACCCAAGAAGAAGAAGAAGGCGACTGCCTCCCCCTCCAAGATCGTGCCGGAGCCTTCCGCTCCGGCAGCCTCTCCTCCGGCCAAGGGCACGCCGGAAGCCGCTGCGCCTACCAAGGGAGCAATGCCAAAACCTCCGGCAGCTCCTTCCAGCAAACCTGCTGCCGCCAAGCCAACTCCGCCGGAGGGTGCCAAGCTCACCGCCCAGCAACTTGCTGCGGTGGTCACAACAGCAACCTCTCCTTCTTCCGGCTCGCAGTCTCTTGTACTGCACACCGGCCGCGCCGCCGTTGTGGCCGGTGAGACGGCCTCAGCTCAGCTGGGCCGGATCACCGAGCTCAGCCGCGGAGAAGCCACCCTGGGCCATCTGCTCGAATACACTGAAAAGTGGAATCAGGCAGATCTGTCCCCAGCGACGCGCGGCCTCGGGAAGGACAAGCTACCGGTGGTTGATCCTGCTAGCCCTCGGAGCACCGGGCAACACTTCAGCCGGCTCAGGCGTGCGATCAAAGAGCTTGACACCGCGTGGCATGACGCCAACAACAACGTGGTGGTAAGTTGCACAAACTTCAAAGCTCTTTAAATCTATGCCGGTTTTCAATCTTCCATCTTCATGTATATATTCTCCCAGTCCCCGAGTTTCGGGTTGAGTATGTAGTACTTAGCGCGAAACTTCCTTAGAAACACGAAAACCGGCATTATCTTACCGGAAATTTTTAACTTGAACAGAGCACGCTGGACACCCGGAAGTAGCTCTTCGAGGAGCTTCTGTGGGAGCATCGGTACCTCTCTGAGGCCCACAACAAGTGCCAAGGTTAGCTTCTACGCCTCCAGCTTTATTTTACCATTTGCTTTTTTCCTTTCAGTACTTATAAATCCTTTGCACACCAGCTCCTCCGGAAACCTCCTTCGAGGACCTCACTGCCCAGCTCTCCGTGCTTAAAGGTACCATCCCTTGTCTTTACATTTTTTGAACCTACCGGATTATTTTGTTAATCGTCTTTTCTTCCGGATTTTAGCCGAAAAGGAGCGGCTTGCCCTGGAGCATCGCAAGGCCCTAACCGCTCAGGAGACCATCTCCGCGGCGCTCAAGGATCAGCTCGTGCAGGCTGAACTCCATCATGATCGGGAGCTGAAGGAGGCCCAAGCTGCTGCGGAGGCCAAGCTCGATGAGTCCTTGAAGGACTATACCGACGCCAGCGCGGTGCTGCGGACGGAGCTAGAGGAGGAGACCCGGGCGCGGAAAGAGGCGCAAGACCGGATCGCCACCCTAACCACGGATCAGGCTGAGTATGACCGGTTGGTCATGCAGGCCGATGCGTTGGCTCTCAGTGAGTCATTTTTTTCTTTTCCTCTTCTGCTTATAAGCTTATATCTTCCGGCAGTATGTCCTTATCTTTTCTTCTCTCTTTTCTTGCAGAGCTTTTCCCGGACTCACAGCCGCTGAGCCGCATGCCTTCAAGAAGGTTGCAGAGCGTAGGGCTGAGCAATCTATGAGCACTCCGGATGCGCCCTGGGATGCTTATGACCACTTGATCGCGCTTGCCGCCCGGATCCAGCACATGCGAGCTGTGGACCGGCACTTGGTCGATCTGCCGCATGTGGCCATGCAGATCTTCAAGGTGCTGTGGCCTGGGGAAGCCGTTCCGGCCAACGTGACGCTCATCTTCGATCACCTGAAGGATGCTTGCCGGAGGATCCGTGAATGGAAGTGCTTAGCGGCCCGTACCGGAGCAGATGTAGCTCTACGCATCGCCTGTTCTTGGTATGAAGAACTGGATCTGGACGCCCTCCACAGCCTTCGCGGCGATGCGCCCACTGACAAGGATCCAGTCCTAACCGCAAAGCGGAAGGACCGCGCCTACCGGATTGCGGAATTCGCCCACATCCGCACCTTCATCCCTCCTCCTCCCGACGTTAGGGACGCACTCACTGACGACGAGGAAGAAGACGCTGATGAGGAGGATGAGTCATCCGGAGAAGGCGATGCCCCTCCGGAAGCTCCCGAAGCCGGCCCGCAGCCCCCCGTCGCTTAGATATTCTCATTCTACGCCTGTTATATCTGTTGGCTGAAAACAACGTCTGTTAAACTCTACCCCGGTATGTCGGGGTCTTTGATGTAATATAATACTTCGCAGTCCTTTTGGTTGTGCTACACTTTATTTTGTCGGTATCTCATACCGGTTACTTATCAAGTTAAGTTCGTATGCTACCTTAGCACTTTGCTTATCGTTTGCTTTTATCTTGCTCTGTGAAGATTCCGGAATTGTTTCCGCATCCAATCTGATGCACAATTGGTTCTTTTGCTTTGGCTCTGCCTACCTCTCTGGGTGTTTTGGCGTATGAGTCACAAAGTTCTTTTGCCAAGCGAACACTTTCTTGAACTTAGAAATAACTCGAAATTTTTCACAAAAAACTGGTATAGTCGGGGTTAGTTAAACTTTTTCCGGATTGTTTGTTCTCACTCCCTCTTTTCTTGTTTCACGTGCTTAGTTCCTTCCGGTTTATCTTGCTTGCCATGAAGTCGGGTTTCGGACAGCAGCAAAGTCGAAGACTCCGGTAGGTTTAGCACGCTACTATACCGGAAAAAGAAAATGTCCAACAAGCAACCGGTATACTGAAAAAATAAACATGTTGCATGCAATTTCGGTAGAGACAGTCCCCGAGATTCATTCGAGGTGCCGACATCTTTTATTCATAGCAAATAAGGTACAAAAAGGAACTCCTTACAGCACATCTGCAGGAATAAAAAGGACGCAACAACGCTATGTTCCATGGACGCTTGGTTTCATCTCCGGATATGTCTGCCTTTCCTTTCTTCGACACCTGTGCATCGATCAAATAGTACGCATCATTGTGCACAGCCTTGCTCACAATGAATGGTCCTTCCCATGGAGGTGAGAGTTTCTGGCGTCCCTCAGTGCGCTGCACTAGGCGTAACACCAGATCTCCTTCCCGGAACATCCTCGGGTGAACCTTCCGGCTATGATAGCGCCTGAGGTTCTGCTGGTAAATGGCTGTTCTTGCCAAAGCCAGCTCTCTTGCTTCTTCTAGCAAGTCCATATCATTTTCTCGGGCCTCTTTTACCTCTTCTTCGGTATAGAGCTGAACCCTTGGTGAATCATGGATGATATCAGTCGGTATCACGGCCTCTGCCCCATAAACCATGAAGAATGGAGTGTATCCGGTAGACCGGTTCGGAGTTGTTCTTATGCTCCACAGCACTGATGGTAGCTCGTCGAGCCAGCATCGTGGTGTCTTTTTGAGTGGTTCAATGAGCCTCGGTTTTATGCCGGAAAGCACCAGCGCATTTGTTCTTTCCACTTGGCCATTGCCTTGTGGGTGTGCCACTGAACACAAATCCTACCGGATGTTGTTATCCTCACAGAATCGCTTAAATTCTCCTTGGGCAAAGTTTGAGCCATTGTCAGTAATGATGCTATGGGGGTATCCATACCGCAAGATAACATCCTTCAGGAATTTCATTGCCGTATGCCCATCACACTTTGCGATAGGTTTTACCTCAAGCCACTTGGTGAACTTATCCACCATTACTAGGATGTGAGTCATGCTCCCCCTTGCAGTTTTGAATGGGCCAACCATGTCAAGGCACCAAACAGCGAATGGCCAAGCTAACGGTATGGTCTTTAAACCGGATGCCGAGGTATGGTTTTGCTTGGCGTACCTCTGGCACCCATTACATTTCCGTACCAGATCCTCGGCATCTTCCAGTGCAGTGGGCCAGTAGAACCCATGCCGGAACACTTTTGCCACCAGCGCCCTGGACGAGTGATACGTCTCCGACGTATCGATAATTTCTTATGTTCCATGCCACATTATTGATGATATCTACATGTTTTATGCACACTTTATGTCATAATTATGCGTTTTCTGGAACTAACCTATTGACGAGATGCCGAAGGGCCAGTTGCTGTTTTCTGCTGTTTTTGGTTTCAGAAATCCTAGTAAGGAAATATTCTCGGAATTGGACGAAATCAACGCCCAGGGTCCTATTTTTCCCGGAAGCATCCAGAACACCCGAGAGTCATTGGAGGGGGGCCACAGGCCCACCAGACCATAGGCCGGCGCGGCCTGGGGGTGGCCCGCGCCCCCCTATAGTGTCGTCGCCTCGTTGACCCTCCGACTCCGACTCTCCGCCTATATATTCGTCCCTGACCTAAAAACATCGACGAGTTCGACAAAAACAGAGAAAACCATCCAGAGCCGCCGCCATCGCGAAAGTCCAATTCGGGGGACAGAACTCTCTGTTCCGGCACCCTGCCGGGACGGGGAATTGCCCCCGGAGCCATCTCCACCGCCATCTCCACCGCCATCTTCACCGCCATCGCTGCCTCCATGATGAGGAGGGAGTAATTCACCCCCGGGGCTGAGGGCTCCGCTGTAGCTATGTGGTTCATCTCTCTCTTTATGTGATCTAGTTGAATATCATCTATGTGCTCCTCTAGTGATGTTATTAAAGTAGTCTATTCCTCCTCCATGATGTAATGTTGGCAGTGTGTGCATCATCAAGTACTTGGTTTATGCTATGATTGTGATCTCTTGTAGATTATGAAGTTAACTATTACTATGATGGTATTGATGCGATCTATTCCTCCTTTCATAGTGTGATGGTAGAAGTGTGCATGCTATGTTAGTACTTGGTTTGGTTGTGTTGATCTATCTTGCACTCTAAGGTTATTTAAATATGAACATTGAATATTGTGGAGCTTGTTAACTCCGGCATTGAGGGTTCGTGTAATCCTACACAATGGTGTTCATCATCCAACAAGAGGGTGTAGAGTAGTCCTATTATGTGATCTTTGTTGAGAGTGTCCACTAGTGAAAGCAGGATCCCTGGGCCTTGCTTCCAAGCATCGAATCACCGTTTGTTTACTGTTTTGTTGAATGTTTACTCGCTGCCATATTTCATTCCGATTGCTATTACCACTCACACTCATCCATATTACTTGTATCTCACTATCTCTTCGCCGAACTAGTGCACCTATTGTATTAGGTGTGTTGGGGACACAAGAAACTTCTTGCTTTGTGGTTGCAGGGTTGCTTGAGAGGGATATCTTTGACCTCTTCCTCCCTGAGATCGATAAACCTTGGGTGATCCACTTAAGGGAAACTTGCTGCTGTTCTACAAACCTCTGCTCTTGGAGGCCCAACACTGTCTACAAGAATAGAAGCTCCCATAGACATCAAGCACTTTTCTGGCGCCGTTGCCGGGGAGGAAAGGTAAAAGGCACTCATACTCCGGTTCCAGGTAACAGTACTTTTCTGGCACCATTGTGTTTGTGCTCGAAGCTATTTCCTTTAGATCCTGCAATTGCAACTTTTTGTTTCTTGTTTACACTAGTTAGGCATAATGGAATACAACTATGAGCTTTTTGATTTATTTCCTAAGCTAAGACATGAATTGTGTTATGCAAAAATTAAAGAACCTATGGAACCTCATTTGCATGCTAGTAGCAATATTATTGGTATGAACGCAATCACTGCTAATGCTATGAATAAGTCTAAGCTTGGGGAAGCTAGTTTCTGCGATCTTTTTGGCTTCCCATCTTTAGGGGAGAAAATTTGTTCTGATAATGCTTTATCTCCCATATGCGATAACTCTAATAATGCTTGTGATATTTTAAATCCACCTACTGCAAGTACTTCTTTCAAGATACCCATGAAAATTATTGAACGTGTTATGGATAACCGCTATAAAGGGGATTGAACTGTCCATCCTGGAGATCATTTATAGTTTTTGCATGAATAATGCGGGTTATTCAAGTGTGCAGGTATCTCTATGGATGAAGTGAAGAAGAAGCTATTCTCTTTCTCGCGGACTGGTAAAGCGGCGCATTGGTATAAATTGTTGAAGAATAGTCATTCTCTTGGTTGGGAGGAAATTGCATCTCTCTTTTATTCTAAATTTTACCCTCCTCATGAAGTGCATATTGATAGGAATTATATTTATAACTTTTATCCTCGTGATGGAGAGAGTATTTCTCAAGCGTGGGGGAGATTGAAATCACTAATGCTCAAATGTCCCATTCATGAGCTTCCCCGTAATGTTATTGTTAACAATTTTTATGCGAGGCTTTCAGGACAACACAAGGACTATCTGGATGCCTGTTCGGAGGGATCTTTCACAAGCAAGGAGGTTGAAGCTAGGTGGGATCTTCTTGATCGGATTGAGGAGAACGCTGAAGGATGGGAGAACAATGAAGGTAAAGAGTCAGGTATAAATTATGATTATGAATGCATTGAAGCTTTTATGGATACCGATAAATTTCGAAATATGAGTGCTACTTATGGTCTTGACTCTCAAGTTGCTGCAAATCTTTATAAATCCTTTGCTTCTCATTTTGAATTGCCTAAGAAGAATTTTGATAAGTATCATGAACCTTTTAAAGAGGCTTGCATGAAGAATGAAGTTGTTGTTAATTATTGCAATAAGCATGCTCAAACTCCTAAGAATGCTATTTCCTATAAGCATGTTAATTTTTGTGGAATGCATAGACCTTGTGGAATTAATCAAGTCAAAGATGAATATTGCCTCCATCATATTAATGAAAAAACTAGAAAGTGGTTTAGGGCTCTAGATGATCTTGGTAAAAAAAAATTTTGTGCCCTCTATCCTTTTATTTGTGAACTTTGCTATAGAGTGGGTCATTTTAATTTTCAATGCTCCTCCAATGATAATCTGAACCCCATGAGTGCTACAAAGTTGTATTGTGATGATGAAATTACTCCTAATCAGCATGATGAACTTACTTTATTTTTGTGGTGTGAAGAGCTATCGAGAAAAATCTCTTTGTTACATATGAGTGATCTTGATATTGATGATGTCCTGCATGGGTGTTTTTCTTATTGCATTGATAATAGCCATACAAATACTTACATACAAAATATTTTAGAAGATGACACCTTGCCAAAATATGATAGGACCGCTATGTGTTTTGAACTAATTAATGGAAAGGAGGAATCCTCCCAAGTTTCTTCTATTGTTTCTAAAAGTAAATCAGGTTATGCGGACAAGCCACCCTTCAAGCCTCTTCCTCCTAAAGAAGGGAACGAGTTGAAGGAAGAGAAGAAGAAGAAGAAGAAGAAGGAGAATAAAAAGAAAGAGGTAACGGCGTATCCCCGCGTGGATGAGATAACGCTAGGTAACCGTAAGTATGTTGCTCCTAATAATTATTGTGATAATGAATCTGAATACGATGATCTTCCTATGCCCTTTACATACATTAGCGATCATGATTTGAATGGGCACATTACTTTTGATATTGCAAATCTCTGGGAAACTAATTCTGAAAATGATGATGATAATAATTGCCATAGTGTCAGTGCTATCCATGCTTCCTCCCACAATGATATAGAAAGCTCTAAGCTTGGGGAAGAGGCGTTTGAAAATCCTTTTGCTATTGGTCATTATGTTCTTGATACATCACCTTCTAATAACAATGATGGTATGGTCATAGATAAACCGACTGTGAAAGATAGCTATTCTATTTCTTATGATGACACTGTGCCTCCGATCTTTGATGATTATTATAAAGAATGCTATGATATAGGTTATAACTATCCTTATGAAATTTGTCATAGTCATGATTGGATTACCAAAAACAATTTTTTTAATATGCAACTTGTTTACCATGTTCAAATTCTTGATAATAATCTTGCTCCAATTACTATTAATGAGAATAACTCTTCTTATGCCAAAATTAATGATACTTCTATGCATATGAACCATGATAAGAATGTTTTAAGTGATGGGTATATTGTGGATTTCATCAATGATGCTACTGAAAGTTATTATGAGAGAGGGAAGTATGGTTATATGCATCTTAATAATATTAAGTTTCCCCTCTTTATGTTGAGAATCTTGAAGTTACTCGTGTTTTATCCTCTTATGCTTGTCACTTTGTTCTTCATGAATTCATTTGTGTACAAGATTCCTCTGCATAGGAAGCATGTTAGGCTTAAATGTGTTTTGAATTTGCCTCTTGAAGCTCTCTTTTGCTTCAAATACTATTTCTTGCGAGTGGATCATTAAAACTGCTGAGCCCATCTTAATGGCTATAAAGAAAGAACTTCTTGGGAGATAACCCATGTGTTATTTTGCTACAGTACTTTGTTTTATATTTGTGTCTTGGAAGTTGTTTACTACTGTAGCAATCTCTCCTTATCTTAGTTTTGTGTTTTGTTGTGCCAAGTAAAGTCGTTGATAGTAAGGTTCATACTAGATTTGGATTACTGCGCAGAAACAGATTTCTTTGCTGTCACGAATCTGGGCAAAATTCTCTGTAGGTAACTCAGAAAATTATGCCAATTTACGTGAGTGGTCCTCAGATATGTACGCAACTTTCATTCAATTTGAGCATTTTCATTTGAGCAAGTCTGGTGCCTCAGTAAAATTCGTCTTTATGGACTGTTCTGTTTTGACAGATTCTGCCTTTTATTTCGCATTGCTTCTTTTGCTATGTGGGATGGATTTCTTTGTTCCATTGACTTCCAGTAGCTTTGAGCAATGTCCAGAAGTGTTAAGAATGATTGTGTCACCTCTGAACATGTGAATTTTTGATTATGCACTAACCCTCTAATGAGTTGTTTTGAGTTTGGTGTGAAGGAAGTTTTCAAGGGTCAAGAGAGGAGGATGATACAATGCGATCAAGAAGAGTGAAAAGCCTAAGCTTGGGGATGCCCCGGTGGTTCATCCCTGCATATTTCAAGAAGACTCAAGCATCTAAGCTTGGGGATGCCCAAGGCATCCCCTTCTTCATCGACAAATTATCAGGTTCCTTCTCTTGAAACTATATTTTTATTCGGTCACATCTTATGTACTTTACTTGGAGCGTCTGTATGTTTCTTGTTTTTGTTTTTGTTTGAATAAATACTTGTGTGGGAGAGAGACACGCTCTGCTGGTTCGTATGAACACATGTGTTCTTAGCTTTTAATTTTCACGGCGAATGTTGAAACTACTTCGTTAATTGTTATATGGTTGGAATTGGAAAACGATACATGTAGTAATTGCTAAAATGTCTTGGATAATGTGATACTTGGCAATTGTTGTGCTCATGTTTAAGCTCTTGCATCATATACTTTGCACCTATTAATGAAGAAATACATAGAGCTTGCTAAAATTTGGTTTGCATAATTGGTCTCTCTGAAGGTCTAGATAATTTCTAGTATTGAGTTTGAACAACAAGGAAGACGGTGTAGAGTCTTATAATGTTTTCAATATGTCTTTTATGTGAGTTTTGCTGCACCGGTTCATCCTTGTGTTTGTTTCAAATAACCTTGCTAGCCTATCCTTGTATCGAGAGGGAATACTTCTCATGCATCCAAATACTTGAGCCAACCACTATGCCATTTGTGTCCACCATACCTACCTACTACATGGTATTTCTCCGCCATTCCAAAGTAAATTGCTTGAGTGCTACCTTTAAACAATTCAAAATTTATTACCTCTGATTTGTGTCAATGTTTTATAGCTCATGAGGAAGTATGTGGTGTTTATCTTTCAATCTTGTTGGGCAACTTTCACCAATGGACTAGTGGCTTCATCCGCTTATCCAATAATTTTGCAAAAAGAGCTGGCAATCTTGTTGGGCAACTTTCACCAATGGACTAGTGGCTTCATCTGTCTGCCTTTCCTTTCTTCGACACCTGTGCATCGATCAAATAGTACGCATCATTGTGCACAGCCTTGCTCACAATGAATGGTCCTTCCCATGGAGGTGAGAGTTTCTGGCGTCCCTCAGTGCGCTGCACTAGGCGTAACACCAGATCTCCTTCCCGGAACATCCTCGGGTTAACCTTCCGACTATGATAGCGCCTGAGGTTCTGCTGGTAAATGGCTGTTCTTGCCAAAGCCAGCTCTCTTGCTTCTTCTAGCAAGTCCATATCATTTTCTCGGGCCTCTTTTACCTCTTCTTCGGTATAGAGCTGAACCCTTGGTGAATCATGGATGATATCAGTCGGTATCACGGCCTCTGCCCCATAAACCATGAAGAATGGAGTGTATCCGGTAGACCGGTTCGGAGTTGTTCTTATGCTCCACAGCACTGATGGTAGCTCGTCGAGCCAGCATCGTGGTGTCTTTTCGAGTGGTTCAATGAGCCTCGGTTTTATGCCGGAAAGCACCAGCGCATTTGTTCTTTCCACTTGGCCATTGCCTTGTGGGTGTGCCACTGAACACAAATCCTACCGGATGTTGTTATCCTCACAGAATCGCTTAAATTCTCCTTGGGCAAAGTTTGAGCCATTGTCAGTAATGATGCTATGGGGGTATCCATACCGCAAGATAACATCCTTCAGGAATTTCATTGCCGTATGCCCATCACACTTTGCGATAGGTTTTACCTCAAGCCACTTGGTGAACTTATCCACCATTACTAGGATGTGAGTCATGCTCCCCCTTGCAGTTTTGAATGGGCCAACCATGTCAAGGCACCAAACAGCGAATGGCCAAGCTAACGGTATGGTCTTTAAACCGGATGCCGAGGTATGGTTTTGCTTGGCGTACCTCTGGCACCCATTACATTTCCGTACCAGATCCTCGGCATCTTCCAGTGCAGTGGGCCAGTAGAACCCATGCCGGAACACTTTTGCCACCAGCGCCCTGGACGAGTGATACGTCTCCGACGTATCGATAATTTCTTATGTTCCATGCCACATTATTGATGATATCTACATGTTTTATGCACACTTTATGTCATAATTATGCGTTTTCTGGAACTAACCTATTGACGAGATGCCGAAGGGCCAGTTGCTGTTTTCTGCTGTTTTTGGTTTCAGAAATCCTAGTAAGGAAATATTCTCGGAATTGGACGAAATCAACGCCCAGGGTCCTATTTTTTCCGGAAGCATCCAGAACACCCGAGAGTCGTCGGAGGGGGGCCACAGGCCCACCAGACCATAGGCCGGCGCGGCCTGGGGGTGGCCCGCGCCCCCCTATAGTGTCGTCGCCTCGTTGACCCTCCGACTCCAACTCTCCGCCTATATATTCGTCCCTGACCTAAAAACATCGACGAGTTCGACGAAAACAGAGAAAACCATCCAGAGCCGCCGCCATCGCGAAAGTCCAATTCGGGGGACAGAACTCTCTGTTCCGGCACCCTGCCGGGACGGGGAATTGCCCCCGGAGCCATCTCCACCGCCGTCTCCACCGCCATCTTCACCGCCATCGCTGCCTCCATGATGAGGAGGGAGTAATTCACCCCCGGGGCTGAGGGCTCCGCTGTAGCTATGTGGTTCATCTCTCTCTTTATGTGATCTAGTTGAATATCATCTATGTGCTCCTCTAGTGATGTTATTAAAGTAGTCTATTCCTCCTCCATGATGTAATGTTGGCCGTGTGTGCATCATCAAGTACTTGGTTTATGCTATGATTGTGATCTCTTGTAGATTATGAAGTTAACTATTACTATGATGGTATTGATGCGATCTATTCCTCCTTTCATAGTGTGATGGTAGAAGTGTGCATGCTATGTTAGTACTTGGTTTGGTTGTGTTGATCTATCTTGCACTCTAAGGTTATTTAAATATGAACATTGAATATTGTGGAGCTTGTTAACTCCGGCATTGAGGGTTCGTGTAATCCTACACAATGGTGTTCATCATCCAACAAGAGGGTGTAGAGTAGTCCTATTATGTGATCTTTGTTGAGAGTGTCCACTAGTGAAAGCAGGATCCCTGGGCCTTGCTTCCAAGCATCGAATCACCGTTTGTTTACTGTTTTGTTGAATGTTTACTCGCTGCCATATTTCATTCCGATTGCTATTACCACTCACACTCATCCATATTACTTGTATCTCACTATCTCTTCGCCGAACTAGTGCACCTATTGTATTAGGTGTGTTGGGGACACAAGAAACTTCTTGCTTTGTGGTTGCAGGGTTGCTTGAGAGGGATATCTTTGACCTCTTCCTCCCTGAGATCGATAAACCTTGTGTGATCCACTTAAGGGAAACTTGCTGCTGTTCTACAAACCTCTGCTCTTGGAGGCCCAACACTGTCTACAAGAATAGAAGCTCCCGTAGACATCAACGAGGCGTGGTGCCCGCATTCCCCTTGGTGAATTTCCACAAGCATCTCTTTTCCCTCTTCCGGTTCCACACATCTTTGGAGGACACCGGTGACACTTCTTTTGTACACCTCACCATTGATGATGGTGTATGCTTTGGACCTCCGCTGGATCCTTCTCGATCCATTTTCGTCAACCGGCAAGGTGTCGTTGATCAGGAATTCCTTAATAGGTTTAACCCAAGATGGTGCTTCTCGAACCAGAAACACCGGTACGTCTATATCCATACTGTCTACCAGCATAGCTTCTTCCGACACGGATCCCGCAGTCCCCGGATTTACCGGAACAGTCCCCGGGTTTCCTTCGTCAACATCCATTGGCACAACATGCGATTCCGGTACAAAAATTGATTCCGATTCCGGACTCGGTTTGATCGATGGTATCCTTAAGTGAGCCAAGGCTATTCCGGGAGGAATTTCCTGCCTAAATGAGCCCAGCTTGGATAAAGCATCCGCGGCTTCATTTTCCGCCCGTGGTACGTGGTGAAACTCACACCCTTCGAAGAAGCCGGCAATCTTTTGCACGAGAAACCGGTATGAGGCCATGTTGGCATCTTTTGCGTCCCAATCTCCGGAACATTGCTGCACCACCAGATCTGAGTCACCGTAGCAAATGATCCGGTGTGCACCGATTTCTTTTGCGACCTTAAGTCCATGGATCAGAGCCTCATACTCAGCGACATTGTTCGATGCCCTAAAATGTACTTGCAGAACAAACCGGAGATGATCTCCCTTAGGTGAGGTGAGTACCACACCGGCACCCAGGCCCTCTTTGAGTTTGGATCCATCAAAGTGCATCTTCCAGTACTCTATTTTCTGTTCCGGCGGTTTGTATTGCATTTCCGCCCAATCGACCAGGAAATCAGCCAAAGCTTGTGACTTTATGGCATCTCTTCTTCTGTATACCGGCATGTAGGGTGACAGCTGAATTGCCCATTTTGCGATCCTGCCACTAGCATCTTTGTTGCACATGATGTCTGAAATGGGTGCCTCACTTACCACCTTCATGGGGTGCTCCTCAAAGTAATGCTTAAGCTTCGTGGCGGCCATGAACACGCCATAGGTCATTTTCTGGAAGTGAGGGTAGTTTTGTTTTGAGAGGGAGAGCACCTCGCTCAGGTAGTATACCGGCCTTTGCACGGTTTTTTCCTTCCTCTTCTCTTTCCACTACAACCACAACACTCACGACTCGGTTGGTTGCCGCTATGTACAACAGCATGGGTTCCCTCTCCAAAGGCAAAGCCAACATCGGCGCAGTGGCTAGCATTGTTTTTAGCTCTTTAAATGTTGCGTCTGCCTGAGGGGTCCAGACGAAGGTATCGGATTTTTTCATCAAAGCATAGAGTGGCAGAGCTTTTTCTCCCAACCTGCTTATGAACCGGCTCAGCGATGCCAAGCTTCCGGTAAACTTTTGCACATCCTTGAGATCTCGTGGTATAGTCATTCTTTCAATTGCCTGGATTTTTACCGGATTAACCTCAATACCCCGGCTTGATACAAGAAAGCCAAGCAATTTGCCGGCAGGGACACCAAAGGTGCATTTCGCCGGATTGAGTTTCATCCGGAATCTTCTTAAGTTATCAAATGTTTGCCTTGGATCATCGATCAAGGTCTCTTTTACCTTAGTTTTTATCACGACATCGTCCACATAGACTTGTACATTTTTTCCAATTTGATCAAACAAGCATTTTTGCATACAGCGCTGGTACGTTGCACCAGCGTTGCGCAAACAAAAAGGCATAGTGACATAACAATAAGCCCCGTGCGGGGTAATGAACGCCGTTTTTATTTGATCTTCCTTTTTCAGGGGAATCTGGTGGAAACCGAAATAAGCATCCAGGAAAGACAACAGCTCACAGCCAGCAGTAGAATCAATCACTTGATCGGTCCGGGGTAAAGGGAAAGGATCTTTCGGGCAAGCCTTGTTCAGGTTGGTGTAGTCGATGCACATGCGCCACACCTTTGGAGCTTTGGGTTCCTCTTCTTTTTTCTTCTCGACCAGTGATGGCGTGTAACTCACACGTTCGTTGGGAACCCCAAGAGGAAGGTATGATGCGCACAGCAGCAAGTTTTCCCTCAGAAAGAAACCAAGGTTTATCGAACCAGGAGGAGCCAAGAAGCACGTTGAAGGTTGATGGCGGCGGGATGTAGTGCGGCGCAACACCAGCGATTCCGGCGCCAACGTGGAACCTGCACAACACAACCAAAGTACTTTGCCCCAACGAAACAGCGAGGTTGTCAATCTCACCGGCTTGCTGTAACAAAGGATTAGATGTATAGTGTGGATGATGATTGTTTGCAGAAAACAGTAGAACAGTATTGCAGTAGATTGTATTTCAGTATAGAGAATTGGACCGGGGTCCACAGTTCACTAGAGGTGTCTCTCCCATAAGATAAACAACATGTTGGGTGAACAAATTACAGTTGGGCAATTGACAAATAAAGAGGGCATGACCATGCACATACATATTATGATGAGTATTGTGAGATTTAATTGGGCATTACGACAAAGTACATAGACTGCTATCCAGCATGCATCTATGCCTAAAAAGTCCACCTTCAGGTTATCATCCGAACCACCTCCAGTATTAAGTTGCTAACAACAGACAATTGCATTAAGTATTGCGCATAATGTAATCAGTAACTACATCCTTGAACATAGCACCAATGTTTTATCCCTAGTGGCAACAGCACATCCATAATCTTAGAGATTTCTGTCACTTCCCCAGATTCACGGAGACATGAACCCACTATCGAGCATAAATACTCCCTCTTGGAGTTACAAGAATCTACTTGGCCAGAGCATCTACTAGTAACGGAGAGCATGCAAGATCATAAACAACACATAGACATAACTTTGATAATCAACATAACAAGTATTCTCTATTCATCGGATCCCAACAAACGCAACATATAGAATTACAGATAGATGATCTTGATCATGTTAGGCAGCTCACAAGACCCGACAATTAAGCACAATGGGGAGAAGACAACCATCTAGCTACTGCTATGGACCCATAGTCCAGGGGTAGACTACTCACACATCACTCCGGAGGCGACCATGGCGGCGTAGAGTCCTCCGGGAGATGAATCCCCTCTCCGGCAGGGTGCCGGAGGCGATCTCCTGAATCCCCCGAGATGGGATTGGCGGCGGCGGCGTCTCAGTAAGGTTTTCCGTATCGTGGCTCTCGGTACTGGGGGTTTCGCGACGGAGGCTTTAAGTAGGCGGAAGGGCAAGTCAGGGGGCCACACGAGGGCCCCACACCACAGGTCGGCGCGGCCAAGGCCTGGGCCGCGCCGCCCTAGGGTTTGGCCACCTCGTGGCCCCACTTCGTCTCCTCTTCGGTCTTCTGGAAGCTTCGTGGCAAAATAGGACCCTGGGCGTTGATTTCGTCCAATTCCGAGAATATTTCGTTACTAGGATTTATGAAACCAAAAACAGCAGAAAACAGCAACTGGCACTTCGGCATCTTGTTAATAGGTTAGTTCCAGAAAATGCACGAATATGACATAAAGTGTGCATAAAACATGTAGATAACATCAATAATGTGGCATGGAACATAAGAAATTATCGATACGTCGGAGACGTATCAGCATCCCCAAGCTTAGTTCTGCTCGTCCCGAGCAGGTAAAACGATAACAAAGATAATTTCTGGAGTGACATGCCATCATAACCTTGATCATACTATTTGTAAAGCATATGTAGTGAATGCAGCGATCAAAACAATGTATATGACATGAGTAAACAAGTGAATCATATAGCAAAGACTTTTCATGAATAGCACTTCAAGACAAGCATCAATAAGTCTTGCATAAGAGTTAACTCATAAAGCAATAAATCAAAGTAAAGGTATTGAAGCAACACAAAGGAAGATTAAGTTTCAGCGGTTGCTTTCAACTTGTAACATGTATATCTCATGGATAATTGTCAACATAGAGTAATATAATAAGTGCAATATGCAAATATGTAGGAATCAATGCACAGTTCACACAAGTGTTTGCTTCTTGAGGTGGAGAGAAATAGGTGAACTGACTCAACAATAAAAGTAAAAGAATGGTCCTCCATAGAGGAAAAGCATCGATTGCTATATTTGTGCTAGAGCTTTGATTTTGAAAACATGAAACAATTTTGTCAACGGTAGTAATAAAGCATATGTATCATGTAAATTATATCTTACAAGTTGCAAGCCTCATGCATTGTATACTAATAGTGCCCGCACCTTGTCCTAATTAGCTTGGACTACCGGATCATCGCAATGCACATGTTTTAACCAAGTGTCACAATGGGGTACCTCCATGCCGCCTGTACAAAGGTCTAAGGAGAAAGCTCGCATCGGATTTCTCGCTATTGATTATTCTCAACTTAGACATCCATACCGGGACAACATAGACAACAGATAATGGACTCCTCTTTTATGCATAAGCATGTAACAACAATTAATAATTTTCTCATATGAGATTGAGGATATATGTCCAAAACTAAACTTCCACCATGAATCATGGCTTTAGTTAGCGGCCCAATGTTCTTCTCTAACAATATGCATGCTTAACCATAAGGTGGTAGATCTCTCTTACTTCAGACAAGACGAACATGCATAGCAACTCACATGATATTCAACAAAGAGTAGTTGATGGCGTCCCCAGAAACATGGTTATCGCACAACAAGCAACTTAATAAGAGATAAAGTGCATAAGTACATATTCAATACCACAATAGTTTTTAAGCTATTTGTCCCATGAGCTATATATTGCAAAGGTGAATGATGGAATTTTAAAGGTAGCACTCAAGCAATTTACTTTGGAATGGCGGAGAAATACCATGTAGTAGGTAGGTATGGTGGACACAAATGGCATAGTGGTTGGCTCAAGTATTTTGGATGAATGAGAAGTATTCCCTCTCGATACAAGGTTTAGGCTAGCAAGGTTATTTGAAACAAACACAAGGATGAACGGTGCAGCAAAACTCACATAAAAGACATATTGAAAACATTATAAGACTCTACACCGTCTTCCTTGTTGTTCAAACTCAATACTAGAAATTATCTAGACTTTAGAGAGACCAAATATGCAAACCAAATTTTAGCATGCTCTATGTATTTCTTCATTAATGGGTGCAAAGTATATGATGCAAGAGCTTAAACATGAGCACAACAATTGCCAAGTATCACATTATCCAAGACATTATAGCAATTACTACATGTATCATTTTCCAATTCCAACCATATAACAATTTAACGAAGAAGAAACTTCACCATGAATACTATGAGTAGAGCCTAAGGACATACTTGTCCATATGCTACAGCGGAGCGTGTCTCTCTCCC
Source organism: Lolium perenne (assembly GCF_019359855.2). NCBI lineage: Eukaryota > Viridiplantae > Streptophyta > Magnoliopsida > Poales > Poaceae > Lolium > Lolium perenne. The sequence continues at coordinate 272,959,072 of NC_067246.2, read as the reverse complement.
ATAAAGTGAATGCTAGGATCCATTTTATTCAAACAAAACAAAAAACAAAAACAAACCGACGCTCCAAGCAAAGCACATAAGATGTGATGGAATAAAAATATAGTTTCAGGGGAGGAACCTGATAATGTTGTCGATGAAGAAGGGGATGCCTTGGGCATCCCCAAGCTTAGACGCTTGAGTCTTCTTAGAATATGCAGGGGTGAACCACCGGGGCATCCCCAAGCTTAGAGCTTTCACTCTCCTTGATCATGTTGCATCATACTCCTCTCTTGATCCTTGAAAACTTCCTCCACACCAAACTCGAAACAACTCATTAGAGGGTTAGTGCACAATAAAAATTAACATGTTCAGAGGTGACATAATCATTCTTAGCACTTCTGGACATTGCATAAAGCTACTGGACATTAATGGATCAAAGAAATTCATCCAACATAGCAAAAGAGGCAATGCGAAATAAAAGGCAGAATCTGTCAAAACAGAACAGTTCGTAAAGACGAATTTTAAAATGGCACCAGACTTGCTCAAATGAAAATGCCCAAATTGAATGAAAGTTGCGTACATATCTGAGGATCACGCACGTAAATTGGCATATTTTTCTGAGCTACCTACAGGGAGGCAGGTCGGAATTCGTGACAGCAAAGAAATCTGAAACTGCGCAGTAATCCAAATCTAGAATGAACTTTACTATCAAAGACTTTACTTGGCACAACAAAACACAAAACTAAGATAAGGATAGGTTGCTACAGTAGTAAACAACTTCCAATAAACAAAATAAAAACCAAGTACTGTAGTAAAAACCATGGGTTGTCTCCCATAAGCGCTTTTCTTTAACGCCTTTCAGCTAGGCGCAGAAAGTGTATATCAAGTATTATCGATAGATGAAGCATCAACATTACTTCGGGTGTTAGGAGTTGCCTCAACAATGCATGTTATCTTATCTATGTAAGTTTCAGAGGCTCCCTTTTCATTAGTCTTAGGCTTGCTACTCTCATCAAACAAATTTTCAGGAACAAGCCAAGCATAGTTATTTTCTAGTGCATCATTAATCGCTAGGAGCTTACATGGTATTGGTGCTTTGATCTCCCCACCATCATTAATATTATTAGTGTACTTTATTCTATCCATATCCATCTTTTCAAGGAGACTAACAAAATTGGTATAAGAACCAAGCATATTATATTTAGCAAAGACCTTTCTAGCTTCTCTTGCTATACCACCAAATTCTCTAAGAAGGGTTTCTAAAACAAAATCTTTCTTTTCCCCTTCTTCCATATCACCAAGTGTAAGGAACATGTGTTGGATTATAGGATTGAGATTAACAAATTTAGTTTCCAACAGGCGAACTAAATGCGCAGCAGCAATTTCATAAGTAGGTGCAAGGTCTACCAAGTGTCTATCATCAAAATCATCAAGGGTACTAACATGGTTGAAAAATTCCTCTATATTATTTCTCCCAACTATAGACCCACGTCCTACCGGTATGTCTTTCATGGTAAAATTAAAAGGAAACATGATGAATCAAGTAAAGTAAATGCAAGTAACTAATTTTTTTGTGTTTTTGAGATAGTAAACAAGATAGCAAATAAAGTAAAACTAGCAACTAATTTTTTTTTTGTATTTTGATTTAGTGCAGCAAACAAAGTAGTAAATAAAATAAAGCAAGACAAAAACAAAGTAAAGAGATTGGGAAGTGGAGACTCCCCTTGCAGCGTGTCTTGTTCTCCCCGGCAACGGCGCCAGAAAAAGAGCTTGATGGCGTGTAACTCACACGTTCGTTGGGAACCCCAAGAGGAATGTATGATGCGCACAGCAACAAGTTTTCCCTCAGAAAGAAACCAAGGTTTATCGAACCAGGAGGAGCCAAGAAGCACGTTGAAGGTTGATGGCGGCGGGATGTAGTGCGGCGCAACACCAGAGATTCCGGCGCCAACGTGGAACCTGCACAACACAACCAAAGTAATTTGCCCCAACGAAACAGCGAGGTTGTCAATCTCACCGGCTTGCTGTAACAAAGGATTAGATGTATAGTGTGGATGATGATTGTTTGCAGAAAACAGTAGAACAGTATTGCAGTAGATTGTATTTCAGTATAGAGAATTGGACCGGGGTCCACAGTTCACTAGAGGTGTCTCTCCCATAAGATAAACAGCATGTTGGGTGAACAAATTACAGTTGGGCAATTGACAAATAAAGAGGGCATGACCATGCACATACATATTATGATGAGTATTGTGAGATTTAATTGGGCATTACGACAAAGTACATAGACCGCTATCAAAGATGCATCTATGCCTAAAAGTCCACCTTCCGGTTATCATCCGAACCCCCTCCAGTATTAAGTTGCTAACAACAGACAATTGCATTAAGTATTGCGCGTAATGTAATCAGTAACTACATCCTTGAACATAGCACCAATGTTTTATCCCTAGTGGCAACAGCACATCCATAATCTTAGAGATTTCTGTCACTTCCCCAGATTCACGGAGACATGAACCCACTATCGAGCATAAATACTCCCTCTTGGAGTTACAAGCATCTACTTGGTCAGAGCATCTACTAGTAACGGAGAGCATGCAAGATCATAAACAACACATAGACATAACTTTGATAATCAACATAACAAGTATTCTCTATTCATCGGATCCCAACAAACGCAACATATAGAATTACAGATAGATGATCTTGATCATGTTAGGTAGCTCACAAGACCCGACAATTAAGCACAATGGGGAGAAGACAACCATCTAGCTACTGCTATGGACCCATAGTCCAGGGGTAGACTACTCACACATCACTCCGGAGGCGACCATGGCGGCGTAGAGTCCTCCGGGAGATGAATCCCCTCTCCGGCAGGGTGCCGGAGGCGATCTCCTGAATCCCCCGAGATGGGATTGGCGGCGGTGGCGTCTCAGTAAGGTTTTCCGTATCGTGGCTCTCGGTACTGGGGGTTTCGCGACGGAGGCTTTAAGTAGGCGGAAGGTCAAGTCAGGGGGCCACACGAGGGCCCCACATCACAGGTCGGCGTGGCCAAGGCCTGGGCCGTGCCGCCCTAGGGTTTGGCCACCTCGTGGCCCCACTTCGTCTCCTCTTCGGTCTTCTGGAAGCTTCGTGGCAAAATAGGACCCTGGGCGTTGATTTCGTCCAATTCCGAGAATATTTCGTTACTAGGATTTCTGAAACCAAAAACAGCAGAAAACAAAGAATCGGCACTTCGGCATCTTGTTAATAGGTTAGTTCCAGAAAATGCACGAATATGACATAAAGTGTGCATAAAACATGTAGATAACATCAATAATGTGGCATGGAACATAAGAAATTATCGATACGTCGGAGACGTATCAACCAGCACCGGATTGGCTAGCCACTCGGTATGCAGTACTTCCACGATGAAACCGACAACCAGCAACTTTGTTAGTTCTTCTCCAATGATCTTTCTCCTGTCTTCAGCGAACCGGCGTAATGGTTGTCTTACCGGCTTTGCATACTTTCGGACATTTAAAGAGTGCTCAGTGATACGTCTCCGACGTATCGATAATTTCTTATGTTCCATGCCACATTATTGATGTTATCTACATGTTTTATGCACACTTTATGTCATATTCGTGCATTTTCTGGAACTAACCTATTAACAAGATGCCGAAGTGCCGCTTCTGTTTTCTGCTGTTTTTGGTTTCAGAAATCCTAGTAACGAAATATTCTCGGAATTGGACGAAATCAACGCCCAGGGTCCTATTTTGCCACGAAGCTTCCAGAAGACCGAAGAGGAGACGAAGTGGGGCCACGAGGTGGCCAAACCCTAGGGCGGCGTGGCCTGGCCCTTGGCCGCGCCGACCTGTGGTGTGGGGCCCTCGTGTGGCCCCCTGACCTGCCCTTCCGCCTACAAATAGCCTCCGTCGTGAAACCCCCAGTACCGAGAGCCACGATACGGAAAACCTTACTGAGATGCCGCCGCCGCCAATCCCATCTCGGGGGATTCAGGAGATCGCCTCTGGTACCCTACCGGAGAGGGGATTCATCTCCCGGAGGACTCTACGCCGCCATGGTCGCCTCCAGAGTGATGTGTGAGTAGTCTACCCCTGGACTATGGGTCCATAGCAGTAGCTAGATGGTTGTCTTCTCCTCATTGTGCTTCATTGTCGGGTCTTGTGAGCTGCTTAACATGATCAAGATCATCTATCTATAATTCTATATGTTGCGTTTGTTGGGATCCGATGAATAGAGAATACTTGTTATGTTGATTATCAAAGTTATGTCTATGTGTTGTTTATGATCTTGCATGCTCTCCGTTACTAGTAGATGCTCTGGCCAAGTAGATGCTTGTAACTCCAAGAGAGAGTATTTATGCTCGATAGTGGGTTCATGTCTCCGTGAATCTGGGGAAGTGACAGAAATCTCTAAGATTATGGATGTGCTGTTGCCACTAGGGATAAAACATTGGTGCTATGTTCAAGGATGTAGTTACTGATTACATTACGCGCAATACTTAATGCAATTGTCTGTTGTTAGCAACTTAATACTGGAGGGGGTTTGGATGATAACCTGAAGGTGGACTTTTTAGGCATAGATGCATGCTGGATAGCGGTCTATGTACTTTGTCGTAATGCCCAATTAAATCTCACAATACTCATCATAATATGTATGTGCATGGTCATGCCCTCTTTATTTGTCAATTGCCCAACTGTAATTTGTTCACCCAACATGCTGTTTATCTTATGGGAGAGACACCTCTAGTGAACTGTGGACCCCGGTCCAATTCTCTATACTGAAATACAATCTACTACAATACTGTTCTACTGTTTTCTGCAAACAATCATCATCCACACTATACATCTAATCCTTTGTTACAGCAAGCCGGTGAGATTGACAACCTCGTTGTTTCGTTGGGGCAAAGTACTTTGGTTGTGTTGTGCAGGTTCCACGTTGGCGCCGGAATCTCTGGTGTTGCGCCGCACTACATCCCGCCGCCATCAACCTTCAACGTGCTTCTTGGCTCCTCCTGGTTCGATAAACCTTGGTTTCTTTCTGAGGGAAAACTTGCTGCTGTGCGCATCATACCTTCCTCTTGGGGTTCCCAACGAACGTGTGAGTTACACGCCATCAAGCTCTTTTTCTGGCGCCGTTGCCGGGGAGATCAAGACACGCTGCAAGGGGAGTCTTCACTTCCCAATCTCTTTACTTTGTTTTTGTCTTGCTTAGTTTTATTTACTACTTTGTTTGCTGCACTAAATCAAAATAAAAAAATTAGTTACTAGTTTTACTTTATTTACTGTCTTGCACTCTATATCAAAAACACAAAAAAATTAGTTACTTGCATTTACTTTACTTGATTGATCATGTTTCCTTTTAATTTTACCATGAAAGACATACCGGTAGGACGTGGGTCTATAGTTGGGAGAAATAATATAGAGGAATTTTTCAACCATGTTAGTACCCTTGACGATTTTGAGGATAGACACTTGGTAGACCTTGCACCTACTTATGAAATTGCTGCTGCTTCTTTAGTTCACATGTTGGAAACTAAATTTGTTAATCTTAATCCTATAATCCAACACATGTTTCTCACACTTGGTGATATGGAAGAAGGGGAAAAGAAAGATTTTGTTTTAGAAACCCTTCTTAGAGAATTTGGTGGTATAGCAAGAGAAGCTAGAAAGGTCTTTGCTAAATATAATATGCTTGGTTCTTATACCAATTTTGTTAGTCTCCTTGAAAAGATGGATATGGATAGAATAAAGTACACTAATAATATTAATGATGGTGGGGAGATCAAAGCACCAATACCATGTAAGCTCCTAGCGATTAATGATGCACTAGAAAATAACTATGCTTGGCTTGTTCCTGAAAATTTGTTTGATGAGAGTAGCAAGCCTAAGACTAATGAAAAGGGAGCCTCTGAAACTTACATAGATAAGATAACATGCATTGTTGAGGCAACTCCTAACACCCGAAGTAATGTTGATGCTTCATCTATCGATAATACTTGATATACACTTTCTGCGCCTAGCTGAAAGGCGTTAAAGAAAAGCGCTTATGGGAGACAACCCATGGTTTTTACTACAGTACTTGGTTTTTATTTTGTGTCTTGGAAGTTGTTTACTACTGTAGCAACCTCTCCTTATCTTAGTTTTGTGTTTTGTTGTGCCAAGTAAAGTCTTTGATAGTAAAGTTCATACTAGATTTGGATTACTGCACATTTTCAGATTTCTTTGCTGTCACGAATTCCGACCTGCCTCCCTGTAGGTAGCTCAGAAAAATATGACAATTTACGTGCGTGATCCTCAGATATGTACGCAACTTTTATTCAATTTGGGCATTTTCATTTGAGCAAGTCTGGTGCCATTTTAAAATTCGTCTTTACGAACTGTTCTGTTTTGACAGATTCTGCCTTTTATTTCGCATTGCCTCTTTTGCTATGTTGGATGAATTTCTTTGATCCATTAATGTCCAGTAGCTTTATGCAATGTCCAGAAGTGTTAATAATGATTATGTCACCTCTGAACATGTTAATTTTTATTGTGCACTAACCCTCTAATGAGTTGTTTCGAGTTTGGTGTGGAGGAAGTTTTCAAGGATCAAGAGAGGAGTATGATGCAACATGATCAAGGAGAGTGAAATCTCTAAGCTTGGGGATGCCCCGGTGGTTCACCATTGCATATTCTAAGAAGACTCAAGCGTCTAAGCTTGGGGATGCCCAAGGCATCCCCTTCTTCATCGACAACATTATCAGGTTCCTCCCCTGAAACTATATTTTTATTCCATCACATCTTATGTGCTTTGCTTGGAGCGTCGGTTTGTTTTTGTTTTTTTTGTTTTGTTTGAATAAAATGGATCCTAGCATTCACTTTGTGGGAGAGAGACACTCTCCGCTGTAGCATATGGACAAGTATGTCCTTAGTTTCTACTCATAGTATTCATGGCGAAGTTTCTTCTTCGTTAAATTATTATATGGTTGGAATTGGAAAATGATACATGTAGTAATTGCTAAAATGTCTTGGGTAAATGTGATACTTGGCAATTGTTGTGCTCATGTTTAAGCTCTTGCATCATATACTTTGCACCCATTAATGAAGAAATACATAGAGCATGCTAAAATTTGGTTTGCATTTTTGGTCTCTCTAAAGTCTAGATAATTTCTAGTATTGAGTTTGAACAACAAGGAAGACGGTGTAGAGTCTTATAATGTTTTCAATATGTCTTTTATGTGAGTTTTGCTGCACCGTTCATCCTTGTGTTTGTTTCAAATAACCTTGCTAGCCTAAACCTTGTATCGAGAGGGAATACTTCTCATGCATCCAAAATACTTGACCAACCACTATGCCATTGGTGTCCACCATACCTACCTACTACATGGTATTTCTCCGCCATTCCAAAGTAAATTGCTTGAGTGCTACCTTTAAAATTCCATCATTCGCCTTTGCAATATATAGCTCATGGGACAAATAGCTTAAAAACTATTGTGGTATTGAATATGTACTTATGCACTTTATCTCTTATTAAGTTGCTTGTTGTGCGATAACCATGTTTCTGGGGACGCCATCAACTACTCTTTGTTGAATATCATGTGAGTTGCTATGCATGTTCGTCTTGTCTGAAGTAAGAGAGATCTACCACCTTATGGTTAAGCATGCATATTGTTAGAGAAGAACATTGGGCCGCTAACTAAAGCCATGATCCATGGTGGAAGTTTCAGTTTTGGACATATATCCTCAATCTCATATGAGAATAATAATTGTTGCCACATGCTTATGCATTAAAGAGGAGTCCATTATCTGTTGTCCATGTTGTCCCGGTATGGATGTCTAAGTTGAGAATAATCAATAGCGAGAAATCCGATGCGAGCTTTCTCCTTAGACCTTTGTACAGGCGGCATAGAGGTACCCCATTGTGACACTTGGTTAAAACATGTGTATTGCGATGATCCGGTAGTCCAAGCTAATTAGGACAAGGTGCGGGCACTATTAGTATACTATGCATGAGGCTTGCAACTTGTAAGATATAATTTATATGATACATATGCTTTATTACTACCGTTGACAAAATTGTTTCATGTTTTCAAAATAAAAGCTCTAGCACAAATATAGCAATCGATGCTTTTCCTCTATGGAGGACCATTCTTTTACTTTTACTGTTGAGTCAGTTCACCTATTTCTCTCCACCTCAAGAAGCAAACACTTGTGTGAACTGTGCATTGATTCCTACATACTTGCATATTGCACTTATTATATTACTCTATGTTGACAATATCCATGAGATATACATGTTACAAGTTGAAAGCAACCGCTGAAACTTAATCTTCCTTTGTGTTGTTTCAATGCCTTTACTTTGAATTATTGCTTTATGAGTTAACTCTTATGCAAGACTTATTGATGCTTGTCTTGAAGTACTACTCATGAAAAGTCTTTGCTATATGATTCACTTGTTTACTCATGTCATATACATTGTTTTGATCGCTGCATTCACTACATATGCTTTACAAATAGTATGATCAAGGTTATGATGGCATGTCACTCCAGAAATTGTCTTTGTTATCATTTTACCTGCTCGGGACGAGCAGAACTAAGCTTGGGGATGCTGATACGTCTCCGACGTATCGATAATTTCTTATGTTCCATGCCACATTATTGATGATATCTACATGTTTTATGCATACTTTATGTCATATTTATGCATTTTCCGGCACTAACCTATTAACGAGATGCCGAAGAGCCAGTTGTTGTTTTCTGCTGTTTTTGGTTTCAGAAATCCTAGTAACGAAATATTCTCGGAATTGGACGAAATCAACGCCCAGGGGCCTATTTTCACACGAAGCTTCCAGAAGACCGAAGGGAAGACGAAGTGGGGCCACGGGGCGCCGCCACACTAGGGCGGCGCGGCCCAGGGGGGCCCGCGCGGCCCTAGCGTGTGGGGCCTTCGTGACGCCTCCTGACCTGCCCTTCCGCCTACATATAGTCTTCATCGCGAATACCCCAGTATCGAGAGCCACGATACGGAAAACCTTCCAGAGACGCCGCCGCCGCCAATCCCATCTCGGGGGATTCAGGAGATCGCCTCCGGCACCCTGCCGGAGAGGGGAATCATCTCCCGGAGGACTCTTCACCGCCATGGTCGCCTCCGGAGTGATGAGTGAGTAGTTCACCCCTGGACTATGGGTCCATAGCAGTAGCTAGATGGTTGTCTTCTCCTTATGTGCTTCATTGTCGGATCTTGTGAGCTGCCTAACATGATCAAGATCATCTATCTGTAATGCTATATATTGTGTTTGTTGGGATCCGATGGATAGAGAATACTATGTTATGTTGATTATCAATCTATTATCTATGTGTTGTTTATGATCTTGCATGCTCTCCGTTATTAGTAGAGGCTCCGGCCAAGTTTTTACTCTTAACTCCAAGAGGGAGTATTTATGCTCGATAGTGGGTTCATGCCTCCATTAAATGCAGGACAAGGATGAAAGTTCTAAGGTTGTGGATGTGCTGTTCCCACTAGGGATAAAACATCGATGCTATGTCCGAGGATGTATTTGTTGATTACATTACGCACCATACTTAATGCAATTGTCTGTTGTTTACAACTTAATACTGGAAGGGGTTCGGATGATAACCTGAAGGTGGACTTTTTAGGCATAGATGCATGTTGGATAGCGGTCTATGTACTTTGTCGTAATGCCCAATTAAATATCACAATACTCATCATATCATGTATGTGCATGGTCATGCCCTCTCTATTTGTCAATTGCCCAACTGTAATTTGTTCACCCAACATGCTATTTATCTTATGGGAGAGACACCACTAGTGAACTGTGGACCCCGGTCCATTCTTTTACATCGAATACAATCTACTGCAATACTTGTTCTACTGTTCTCTGCAAACAATCATCATCCACACTATACATCTAATCCTTTGTTACAGCAAGCCGGTGAGATTGACAACCTCACTGTTTCGTTGGGGCAAAGTACTTTGGTTGTGTTGTGCAGGTTCCACGTTGGCGCCATAATCCCTGGTGTTGCGCCGCACTACATCTCGCCGCCATCAACCTTCAACGTGCTTCTTGGCTCCTACTGGTTCGATAAACCTTGGTTTCTTACTGAGGGAAAACTTGCCGCTGTACGCATCACACCTTCCTCTTGGGGTTCCCAACGGACGCGTGCTGTACGCGTATCAAGCAGATTTTCTGGCGCCGTTGCCGGGGAGATCAAGACACGCTGCAAGGGGTCTCTCCACATCCCAATCTCTTTACTTTGTTTTTGTCTTGCTTTATTTTATTTACTACTTTGTTTGCTGCATTATATCAGAATACAAAAAAATTAGTTGTTAGTTTTACTTTACTTACTGTCTTGTTTGCATACTCTATATTAAAAACACAAAAAAATTATTTACTTTCATTTTACTTTTGTTACCATGTCTAGTTCTGCACTTGTTACTTCTTCACCTGAAGAATTAGTCTTCACTTTTAAACAAGGGGATGAGGAGAGTTTTAAAGATGCTTGGTCCAGAATTTTTACTTCTTATCGTAAAGCTGAACCTCAAATGACTCTAAGTTTGCTCCTTAGTAACTTTTATTTTGGTCTTATGATTCGCTATAGATATGCCTTGGATGCTTTAGTAGGAGGAGATTTCCTTCATTGCAATGGGGATCAAGCTTTTAATGCCATAAAGAAGTTGGTTGCATCACATGATTCAGCTAATAACTTTGATTCAGCCCTTATTAGCATTTATAATAGATTAAACACTCTTGAGACAAGTGCATCTCGCTTGAATGACAACTATCGCTATGTTCGTAATCGTCTTGAACAAGTTTTAGTGAACTCTGAACCTTCATTATGGGATCCTACTATTAAAATTGTTATCGGTGATCAAACTCTTCATGCCAATTGTGATATTATTTCTGAGTTTTGCCTTATGCCTAAGAGTATTCATGAATCTTTGGCACTTTGGGGATTCGTTGAAGGGGGAGAAGGAATAACTCTTATTGATAACTCTGTTATAATTCCTAAGGGAATAGCTGCAGGTGTGCATACAACCATTCTTGGAAGAACAATATCCATTGATTATCTTGTTATTGAATATGCAGGAACAGGACAAATCACACTCGGAAGATCCCTGCTGAAACTATTGGGAGCAGTCATAGATGTGGGAGAAGGCACCCTAAAATTCACCTCTACACCGGGGGGTAGACATGTATTCCCTAAATCAAAGAGTAAGAAAAAGAACAAGAAAGGTAGGTGCAAGACCCAAGGTAATGTTGGTGCACCATCTCTTGATAATACTTGATACACACTTTCTGCGCCTAGCCGAAAGGCGTTAAAGAAAAGCGCTTATGGGAGACAACCCATGATTTTACTACAGTACTTTTATTTTATATTTGAGTCTTGGAAGTTGTTACTACTGTAGCAACATCTCCTTATCTTAGTTTTGCGCATTGTTGTGCCAAGTAAAGTCGTTGATAGTAAGGTTCATACTAGATTTGGATTACTGCGCAGAAACAGATTTCTTTGCTGTCACGAATCTGGGCCTAATTCTCTGTAGGTAACTCAGAAAATTATGCCAATTTACATGAATGATCCTCAGATATGTATGCAACTTTCATTCAAATTGAGCATTTTCATTTGAGCAAGTCTGGTTCCTCAATAAAATTCGTCTTTACGAACTGTTCTGTTTTGACAGATTCTGCCTTTTATTTCGCATTGCCTGTTTTGCTATGCTTGATGGATTTTTCGATTCCATTAACTTTCAGTAGCTTTGTGCAATGTCCAGAAGTGTTAAGAATGATTATGTCACCTCTGAACATGTAAATTTTGATTGTGCACTAACCCTCTAATGAGTTGTTTTGAGTTTGGTGTGGAGGAAGTTTTCAAGGATCAAGAGAGGGAGATGATACAATATGATCAAGGAGAGTGAAAGCTCTAAGCTTGGGGATGCCCCGGTGGTTCACCCCTGCATATATCAAGAAGACTCAAGCGTCTAAGCTTGGGGATGCCCAAGGCATCCCCTTCTTCATCGACAACATTATCAGGTTCATCTAGTGAAACTATATTTTTATTCCATCACATCTTATGTACTTTGCTTGGAGCGTCGGTTTGTTTTTGTTTTTGTTTTGTTTGAATAAAATGGATCCTAGCATTCTTTGTGTGGGAGAGAGACACGCTCCGCTGTTGCATATGGACAAATATGTCCTTAGGCTTTACTCATAATATTCATGGCGAAGGTTGAATCTTCTTCGTTAAATTGTTATATGGTTGGAAACGGAAAATGATACATGTAGTAATTGCTAAAATGTCTTGGATAATGTGATACTTGGCAATTGGTGTGCTCATGTTTAAGCTCTTGCATCATATACTTTGCACCTATTAATGAATAAATACATAGAGCTTGCTAAAATTTGGTTTGCATAATTGGTCTCTCTAAGGTCTAGATAATTTCTAGTATTGAGTTTGAACAACAAGGAAGACAGTGTAGAGTCTTATAATGTTTACAATATGTCTTTTATGTGAGTTTTGCTGCACCGCTTCATCCTTGTGTTTGTTTCAAATAACCTTGCTAGCCTAAACCTTGTATCGAAAGGGAATACTTCTCATGCATCCAAAATCCTTGAACCAACCACTATGCCATTTGTGTCCACCATACCTACCTACTACATGGTATTTCTCCGCCATTCCAAAGTAAATTGCTTGAGTGCTACCTTTAAAATTTCTATCCTCTACCTTTGCAATATATAGCTCATGGGACAAATAGCCTAAAAACTATTGTGGTATTGAATATGTACTTATGCACTTTATCTCTTATTAAGTTGCTTGTTGTGCGATAACCATGTTCCTGGGGACGCCATCAACTACTCTTTGTTGAATATCATGTGAGTTGCTATGCATGTCCGTCTTGTCTGAAGTAAGGGAAATTTACCGCTAGAATGGTTAGAGCATGCATAATGTTAGAGAAGAACATTGGGCCGCTAACTAAAGCCATGATCCATGGTGGAAGTTTCAGTTTTGGACAAATATCCTCAATCTCATATGAGAAAATTAATAATTGTTGAATGCTTATGCATAAAAGAGGAGTCCATTATCTGTTGTCTATGTTGTCCCGGTATGGATGTCTAAGTGGAGAATAATCAATAGCGAGAAATCCGATGCGAGCTTTCTCCTTAGACCTTTGTACACGCGGCATAGAGGTACCCCTTTGTGACACTTGGTTAAAACATATGTATTGCGATGATAATCCAGGTAATCCAAGCTAATTAGGGCAAGGTGCGGGCACTATTAGTATACTATGCATGAGGCTTGCAACTTGTAAGATATAATTTACATAACACATATGCTTTATTACTACCGTTGACAAAATTGTTTCTTGTTTTCAAAATCAAAGCTCTAGCACAAATATAGCAATCGATGCTTCCCTCGTCGAAGGGTCTTTCTTTTACTTTTATGTTGAGTCAGTTCGCCTATTTCTCTCCATCTCAAGAAGCAAACACTTGTGTGAACTGTGCATTGATTCCTACATACTTGCATATTGCACTTGTTATATTACTTTACATTGACAACTATCCATGAGATATACATGTTACAAGTTGAAAGCAACCGATGAAACTTAATCTTCCTTTGTGTTGCTTCAATACCTTTACTTTGAATTATTGCTTTATGAGTTAACTCTTATGCAAGACTTATTGATGCTTGTCTTGAAGTACAATTCATGAAAAGTCTTTGCTATATGATTCATTTGTTTACTCATTGCATTACCATTGTTTTGATCGCTGCATTCATTACATATGCTTACAATAGTATGATCAAGGTTATGATGGCATGTCACTCCAGAAATTATCTTTGTTATCGTTTACCTGCTCGGGACGAGCAGAAACTAAGCTTGGGGATGCTGATACGTCTCCGACGTATCGATAATTTCTTATGTTCCATGCCACATTATTGATGATATCTACATGTTTTATGCATACTTTATGTCATATTTATGCATTTTCCGGCACTAACCTATTAATGAGATGCCGAAGAGCCAGTTGTTGTTTTCTGCTGTTTTTGGTTTCAGAAATCCTAGTAAGGAAATATTCTCGGAATTGGACGAAATCAACGCCCAGGGGCCTATTTTCACACGAAGCTTCCAGAAGACCGAAGGGAAGACGAAGTGGGGCCACGGGGCGCCGCCACACTAGGGCAGCGCGGCCCAGGGGGGGCCGCGCGGCCCTAACGTGTGGGGCCCCCGTGACGCCTCCTGACCTACCCTTCCGCCTACATATAGTCTTCGTCGCGAATACCCCAGTACCGAGAGCCACGATACGGAAAACCTTCCAGAGACGCCACCGCCGCCAATCCCATCTCGGGGGATTCAGGAGATCGCCTCCGGCACCCTACCGGAGAGGGGAATCATCTCCCGGAGGACTCTTCACCGCCATGGTCGCCTCCGGAGTGATGAGTGAGTAGTTCACCCCTGGACTATGGGTCCATAGCAGTAGCTAGATGGTTGTCTTCTCCTTATGTGCTTCATTGTCGGATCTTGTGAGCTGTCATCTATCTGTAATGCTATATGTTGTGTTTGTTGGGATCCGATGGATAGAGAATACTATGTTATGTTGATTATCAATCTATTATCTATGTGTTGTTTATGATCTTGCATGCTCGCCGTTATTAGTAGAGGCTCTGGCCAACTTTTTACTCTTAACTCCAAGAGGGAGTATTTATGCTCGATAGTGGGTTCATGCCTCCATTAAATCTGGGACAGTGACAGAAAGTTCTAAGGTTGTGGATGTGCTGTTGCCACTAGGGATAAAACATCGATGCTATGTCCGAGGATGTAGTTGTTGATTACATTACGCACCATACTTAATGCAATTGTCTGTTGTTTACAACTTAATACTAGAAGGGGTTCGGATGATAACCTGAAGGTGGACTTTTTAGGCATAGATGCATGCTGGATAGCGGTCTATGTACTTTGTCGTAATGCCCAATTAAATCTCACAATACTCATCATATCATGTATGTGCATGGTCATGCCCTCTCTATTTGTCAATTGCCCAACTGTAATTTGTTCACCCAACATGCTATTTATCTTATGGGAGAGACACCACTAGTGAACTGTGGACCCCGGTCCATTCTTTTACATCGAATACAATCTACTGCAATACTTGTTCTACTATTCTCTGCAAACAATCATCATCCACACTATACATCTAATCCTTTGTTACAACAATCCGGTGAGATTGACAACCTCACTGTTTCGTTGGGGCAAAGTACTTTGGTTGTGTTGTGCAGGTTCCACGTTGGCGCCGGAATCCCTGGTGTTGCGCCGCACTACATCTCGCCGCCATCAACCTTCAACATGCTTCTTGGCTCCTACTGGTTCGATAAACCTTGGTTTCTTACTGAGGGAAAACTTGCCATTGTACGCATCACACCTTCCTCTTGGGGTTCCCAATGGACGCGTGCTGTACGCGTATCAAGGGGCGATGCGAGGGGCCCACACAACAGGGCCGCGCGGCCAGGGGCCGGCCGCGCCGCCCTGGCGTGTCGCCGCCTCGTCGCCCCACTTCGTTTCCCTTTCGATCTTCTGGAAGCTTCGTGGAAAAATAAGCCCCTGGGCGTTGATTTAGTCCAATTCCCAGAATATTTCCTTACTAGGATATCTGAAACCAAAAACAGCAGAAAACAGCAACTGGCTCTTCGGCATCTTGTTAATAGGTTAGTGACGGAAAATGCATAAATATGACATAAAGTATGTATAAAACATGTAGGTATTGTCATAAAACAAGCATGGAACATAAGAAATTATCGATACGTTGGAGACATATCACCTGCTGCGGACCATACCTCCGATCCGGCAACGGCAACGGCTATGGACCCATAGTCCAGGGGTAAACTACTCACACATCACTCCGGAGGCGACCATGGCGGTGAAGAGTCCTCCGGGAGATGATTCCCCTCTCCGGCAGGGTGCCGGAGGCGATCTCCTGAATCCCCCGAGATGGGATTGGCGGCGGCGGCGTCTCTGGAAGGTTTTCCGTATCGTGGCTCTCCGTACTGGAGTTATTATCGACGAAGGCTTATGTAGGCGGAAGGGTGGGTCAGGGGGCGCCACGAGGGGCCCACACGCTAGGGCCGCGCGGCCAGGGCCTGGGCCGCGCCGCCCTAGTGTGGCGTCACCTCGTCGGCCCACTTCGTTTCCCTTTCAGTCTTCTGGAAGCTTCGTGGAAAAATAAGATCCTGGGCGTTGATTTCGTCCAATTCCGAGAATAATTTGGATTTTAGAAACGACTATGATTTAGCCAATGCCATCAGTACCTTTGGGAAACTCCTACATTGGCATCAGGATGATGTGTTACTTGAAAGAACAATCTGTTATGTGGCTTTCCCTTTAGATGCTAAGGTTCCAAGGGATGTGGTGTTCAATAAATTTGCATCTGTTGGAGGAGTAAAGGAATCATGGACTGCAGCTTGCTTTATTCTTACTGCTGAGTTTGCTGATGAATTGCCTGATGATGAGGATCAAATGCCTATCAATGGTAACCCTCACCCTCTACCAGGACAGCTTATGCCCAATCTGAACAATTTTGTGAATCCACAGTTCCCTGAGATAGGTTGGGATGAACAAGAGCAGATGCAGCCTAATGACAATGATCAGGGATTTCAGCATCCTCTGTTTGCTCCTGACCAAGTTCAGGATCCAGTCATGGAGGTGGATGATGAACCATTGCAGCAACAACAGGATGAGGAGCCTGAGCAGCATGTGATCCAGGAGAGTCACCAGTTTAATGACTCTGCAATCATCAACTCTTCAAGCTCAGAAGGTTCAGTTAATATGTTAGCTGATTCACATCAGTTGATCATCAACAGAATTGAAGTTCAGTTTGAAGTCTTGGGCAAGGACATTACATCCTTGTTGGATAGGGTTTTTCCTACATACACAAGCTATCTGCCTAGCTATATTGTTGGTCCTGTTCTGCCTAAGGATATGTTCTTGGACAAAGTCTATAAGGGTTTGGCTCCTGTTTTCCTCTTGAATACAATTCCCCCTGTACTGCCAACCCAGAAGTTTGCTTGGATTGCCAGAGGTATGCCTCTTGTCCCTGAGACAGCACATAGCATCTGTGAGATTTCTGTTGTTGGGAGCAAAGTTGTTGCCAAAAGAAGGAAAAGAATTATTCCACCAACTACAAGAGTTACAAGGAGTGCACTTAAAGTTCAGGTTCAGAATCAGAAGAAGCCTTGGAAGAAAGGATCAAGGAATTCTTTGGGTAATGTCACTTCTCTGTTTACTGACAAAACTGATAGCTCTTCCTGGAATTATAGTTCTGTCAGAAGATGCACTAGGCACATGACCAAAACAGATGGGTATAAGTTTGAAAGCATGCAGGACAAGAGCTCAGTCAGAAAGAAACCTAAGGCTTCCAAACCTGCTGAGGATGAAAGGGAGGAGGTTGCTCCTTTTATTCCCATTCCAACTCTGCAACAAATTGGTAGGCAACTTGAGATCCCAGATGAAGACCTGACTAGGGACAAGCTTATGGCTGCTCCTCAAGAACCCAAGAAGAACAAATCATCCAATGAAGATTAAGTCTTTATGTCAGGAAGTCAGTGCTACTTTTGTGTCAGTATGGGGATATCATTTTGTGTGTGGACTTGTCATGCTAGTGATTGTAATGAACTTATTAAGCTCTGTTATGGGTTTGGGTTGTTATTTGTATGCCATGCTATGCATGGTCCATTACTGCTCCCCTTTAAATGGTTTCAATGAATAGTTCCTCAAAAATGAAGGTTGACTGGAATGTGCTTTGTTGGAATGTCAGAGGCCTGAATGATAAAGATAAAAGATTGCTGGTGTATAATAAAATTGATGAAAGTAATTGTGCTATCATATGCTTACAAGAGACAAAATGTGAAACTTTTGAACATTCTTTTATCAGGACTTTTTGCCCCAAAAGATTTGATAGATTTGCTTTTGTGCCTTCCATTGGGGCTTCTGGTGGGATTATTGTTCTTTGGAACAGCAAAGTTTTCATGGGCAATTTATTAGAAACAACTCACTCTGCTATCAAATTACAATTTGTATCTTCTCATACTGCTGAAACTTGGACTTTGGTCACTGTGTATGGGCCTTGTAGAGGAGTCATGAGAGATGAGTTTGTTCAATGGTTACATGATTTGGATATTCCTATACATGATAATTGGTTACTTATTGGAGATTTCAATTTCATGAGATCAGTTGATAATAGGAATAAACAAGGAGCTGACATGGCAGATATCTTTCTGTTCAATAATATTATTAGTCACTTGGGTCTACTGGAACTACCTCTCAAAGGTAGACGTTTCACATGGTCTAATATGCAAGCCACACCTTTGATGGAGCCGCTGGATTGGTTTTTCACCTCTTGTGAGTGGACTTTAAGATTCCCCAACACTATGGTATTTCCTTTGTCAAAATCTACCTCTGATCATACCCCTTGTGTGGTGTCTATCTCTACCTCCATTCCAAAAGCAAAAAATTTTAGATTTGAGAATATATGGTTGGACCAACCAGGTTTTATGGATGTAGTGAAAAAGGCTTGGGATTTACCAACTCATAAACAGAATGTTGCTTCAGTACTGGCTGCTAAATTCAAAAATCTTAGATATGCTCTCAAGAAATGGGGAAAGAATCTGTCTCATTTAAAACTACTTATTGAGCAGTGCAACAAAGTCATCTTCTTCTTTGATAATTTGGAGGATTCCAGGATTTTAAGTAGGGAGGAATTTAACTTCAGAAATATTGTGAAAGTTCATCTCAAGAAATTATTGGGCATACAATCTGATTATTGGAAGAATAGATGCACTGTTAGATGGATTAAGCTAGGTGGAGAAAATACAAAGTTTTTTCATGCAAAGGCAACAGAAAGATATAGATACAATGTTATATCAGTAATCAAGGATGAACTTGGGAATTCTATGGTGGAGCACAATCAGAAGGCAAATGCTTTTTGGACATGTTATAAGAATAGGATGGGAGTTACAAATGATAATGCCACACAAGCTGATATTTCACATCTTATTAACCCAGTGGAGGGATTGGATATTTTGTCACAAGAATTTTCTACAGAGGAAATTGAGGATGTGGTCAAGCACATGAAAACTGATAGAGCTCCAGGCCCTGATGGATTTAATGGTTTGTTTGTTAAAAAATGCTGGCATATCATCAAGGATGATTTCATTAATCTGTGCAGAGATTTTCATAACGGTCAGGCTCCTTTGGAAAGTATCAATAGTTCTTATATAACTTTGATTCCAAAAAATTTATCTCCTGAAACAGTGAATGATTTTAGACCCATTTCACTGACAAACACATGTTTGAAATTTCTCACTAAGCTTGCTGCTAATAGACTTCAGATCCAGATTACAAGATGTATACATGAGAACCAATATGGTTTTATCAGAGGCAGAACTATACAAGATTGCTTAGCATGGACTTTTGAGTACTTGCATCAATGTCATACATCAAAGAGGAAAGTGGTTGTGCTAAAGCTAGATTTTGAAAAGGCTTTTGATACAATTGAGCATAAAGCTATCATAAAAATAATGGAGCTAAAAGGTTTTGATCCCACTTTCATCCATTGGGTGTCAGAGATTCTGGGTTCTGGTTCTTCTGCTATTTTATTAAATGGAGTCCCTGGTAAAACTTTTTTATGTAGAAGAGGAGTTAGACAGGGAGACCCTTTATCCCCTCTTTTGTATGTGCTAGGGGGAGACTTGTTGCAAAGTTATATCAACAATGCATATAGGGCAGGGAGATTGCAAGCACCAATACCAAACAGAGGAAGTAATGATTATCCTATTGTACAATATGCAGATGATACTATTATCATGTTAGCAGCTAAGGTAGAACAATTGCAAGTTTTGAAAGAAGTGCTTAAGGAATACACAGCTTTCACTGGGCTTAAGGTCAATTATCACAAATCATCACTTATACCAATCAATATTTCTCAGGAGGAAGCTGAGACTCTTTCAACAGAAATACAGTGCAATATTGCCTCAATGCCTTTCCCATATCTTGGTATCCCCATGGGTACAACTAAGCCAACAATAAGAGATCTTTCCCCACTCACTGATAGAATTGAGAGGAGACTCACTGCTTCTGCTTCTTTTCTGTCTTATGGTGACAGATTAATTCTGGTCAATTCAGTTTTATCCTCAATGCCTATTCATTTCCTTGGTACTTTGGACATACCAGATGGGGTGATAGATGTAATTGATAAAGCTAGAAGGAATTGTTTATGGAGGAAAAGGAAAGATGATGACAAAGTGCATTCTTTAGCCTCTTGGGATATGGTCTGTAAGCCAAAGAATAAGGGAGGATTAGGTATCATAAATTTGAAGATTCAAAATAAGTGTCTCATGATGAAGCAACTACACAAATTCTATAACAATGTGGATCTTCCTTGGGTCAAATTAATTAGGAACTCATATTATTATAAGGAAGTGCCACATGCTGTTACTTCTTGTGGATCATTTTGGTGGAGGAACATTATGAAATATTTTGACATATACAGACAATTGGCACATTGCAAGCTTGGGAATGGGGAGACAATTCTATTTTGGTCAGATAATTGGAATGATTGGATTATTCAGGAAAGATTTCCAAGACTGTTTTCTTTTGCCAAAGACAAACTTATTTCAGTCAAAGAGGCCTTACAAACTACTGATCCAGCTCAGGCTTTTCACCTTCCAATTTCTTCTGAGGCTGCTGATGAGCTGCGAATTCTTCAAGATATGTTAGCAGGGGTGGCCACAACAAACAATGATGATCAGTGGCTTATATCAATTAATAAAACTGGTGTTTTCATCCCCAGCCAAGTGTACAGAATGAATTTTCAGCATATACCTTCTCACTTTCCCTCACAATGGATCTGGAAGAGTAAGTGTACTTCCAAGCATAAATTTTTTGCCTGGCTCATTCTGCATGATAGAATTAACACAAAGGATATGCTAAGGAGAAGGCATTGGCAAGTTACCTCGGACCATACTTGTGTTCTTTGTCCCACTGATGCTTTGGAGGATTGGTCCCATTTATTCTTTGAATGTACTTTTAGTGTTAGAATATGGATATATTTGCAAATTGACTGGACACAAGGATCTGGACCAGAGATGTTGAAGAATACCAAGAGAAGATTTAAAGGTCCTTGTTTTGTGGAAATTATAATTTTGGCTTGCTGGAATATATGGAAACAGAGAAATAACAAGATCTTCAAGAATATCCGGCCAAGTTTCAGGAATTGGAGAGAAGGTTTCATTTCTGATGTTACCCTGCTTAAACATAGGGTCAAAGAGAGTACTGTGCCCATTTTGTCATCATGGCTTGACAACTTGTTGTAATTTCTTGTAAATAGCTGTAGGTAGTATTTTTTCTCTTTTTTCCTTCTCTTTGTATATACTTTTTATGTTTTAAAGCAATAAAAGGCTGTGGGGGACTCCCCTGCAGTAGTTAGTTTCAAAAAAATACGGAGTATAATATAATGTGGTGTTGATTGTAAAAAAAATCCTTTAAAAACGGATTTATTTTTCTAACCACCTCCCTAAACACCTTTGAATTGTACATGCGCTACTAAACACCAACGTGGTTCCGTCCCTTTCCATCGACCTCAGACTTGATTTCTTTCGTGGCCAACAGGCAACAGGTGATATATGCTGATCTGGATCTCAACCTCGGCTATCGAATCCTGGAAACATTGATGGGGAACAATCTTCCACGTTATCCCGGCCGGATCTTGGACGATGCACCACGTCGAGAAGGAGTGGCCACCGTTCTGATCAGCTGCCGCTGCAACCCCAGCCTGATCTGCCATTGCAAGACGCCATGCTCCCAAGAGGAAACCCCACGGGGAGGAGCCCAACCCATATGCATCGACCATCCGTCTTCCGGCGCCGCCGGCCGTCGGAAGCAAACCCGCAGCAGATCAAGGAGAGCAGCAGCAGCAAGAGACCCGTTCGGAGACCTTCCGGCGGAGCTGCTGCCGACGATCCTGTCAAATCTAGACGTGAAACAGGCCGCGCGGACCAGCCTTCTGTCGAGCGCGTGGAGGCACGCCTGGAAACAATCTCCCAAGCTGACCCTCGACATCGCCGCGCTATGCGGCGGCGACGGATATAAGTCCTCCAAGACCGGCGAGGAGCATTACCGTGTGTTCGTCGACATCGGACGCTACGTGTAGAAGTTCATCAACAACGTCGACACGATACTGCGCCAGCGTCGCGGCAACGGGGTCGAGCTGGAGCTCAGATTCGACGACCACCACCTTCCGCAAATCTCCAGCCGTCTGGATGACTGGATACGTTTCGCGGTCTCGTCGCGGGCGAAAAGCGTGAGAGTTCACGTGTCTGAAAGTGAAACACCTCTGGCATTGAATCGTCATGACCGGTATGAGCTTCCCCTGCAATTGCTCGACGCCGGAGGACGTGTATCCAACCTCCAACATATCCACCTTTCCTCTGTATCGCTCAAAGTTCCTCCCCACACACAGTCTATCGGTTTTCCAAACCTCAAGAGTCTTGCCCTGCGCTTGGTGCCCATGTCTACAAGTGATTTGCAACATATGCTGTCGAATTGCCCTAATTTGGAGCGTCTGGATTTATACATGGTTCGTCTGGATGATGACCTCATAGTGCATCGGCCCTTGCACCGGCTGTTGTACCTGCGTTTGGTTGACTGCGGGGTAACGAAGATAGAACTCAATGCCAACAAGATCACAACTTTCATATTCAGGGGGCATTTGTTTCCTACTGTCATCAACCTCGGTGAAACTCCAGGGCTTCGCAATGTTTGCATTCAGTGTTTTAAGTTAACATTACAACAGGCTGTCAGCTCATTTCCCAAAGCGTTTCACATGGTGCAACGACTGTCTCTCTGTTGTACTTGTGTACTACCCACGGTTCCCTCGCCGCAGGAGAACACCTACTGGTTTTCCCATCTCAGGTACTTACAACTGCTATTCTGTATTTACCCTGAACATTCCGACGCCGCCCTCTCTATTGCGTATTTTCTAGAGACAGCTCCGTTGCTTGAAGAATTGGACATAAAGTTCGTATCAGCTTCCAAGAATGGTGGTGAAGGACCACTGACGAGGTTAGAACAGAGTCAGTCCGAATACAAGCATCTGAGGAGCTTGAGGGCTCGTGAATTCACGGGTCAAAAGGATCAACTAGAGCTTATGATACACATTGTGGAAAATGCCCCCGCTCTTGAGATTTTGACTATAGGTCCAACAAGGCAACATGTTCCAGCTACTAGAGATCGAGTTATGGAAGACGAAACAAGAAGTCTCTCAGATATCCGTCGTAGAGCCATAGCATCCATCGGTGAGAAACTTTCAGCCAAGACAAAGTTCATTGTTGTGTGATTTTTTTTATGTGTGGTTATTAGCCAAGGAGACATGTTAAAACTGAACACAAATTACTCATTTTGGTGATCGAGATGAACACTAATAGTAGCAGTGTGCACTTCTCGTGTAAATTTGAAGGTCCAAGCCTCCAAGGTGTGGCACATCCTAGCCTCTACCACTACAATAGGTAGCATGTGTGCATGGATCCCGGACCTCTACCACTACAATTGGGTGCTGCAGCCGGCTGCTATTATTTCCCTTGTTTGTTTATTGCAAGTTTGCAACACATCTGCTACTGTACTGGATGCCGTTTATGTACGTATTTTTAGCCCTACGTAGGCTCTAGGCTGGTCTTTCTGTGCGACTTGTATATGTGTACATGCCACGCACATCTCCGTAAACAATCGGTAGTTAGGCTGAAGCATCTCTAGCAGAAGTATAAAGCAGCTTTAGAGGCGGAAATATGCGCCCTAACAGCCTGAACTGACTCTAGACGATCTTCCAAAAGCTTTAGCAGCGCATAATTTTTCCTCATCTGCCTCCACGGCCCTCAAATATCATCGTCCAAAAATTCAAAAAAAAAATTCAAAAATTCAAAAAAATATCATCGTCCACGGCCGATCTCCTATAATTTTTCTCATCCAACCCCCCCCCCCCCCCCCCCCCCACATCCCCGCCGCTCCTCGACCAGTCTAGCGCCTGGAACTGGTTGTCGCCGCCTCCGCATAGCCTCCACCGACATTCCTACCCTCTCTGCGTAGCCGCCGGTAGCCTATATCGACCGAATCAAGCGTCGTAGACAAGAAAAAACACCTTAGATGTATGTAGGCACTAATGTTTTTCGGTTTTAGGTTGGTTCCTATTTTCGGTTTTAGGTCGGTTTCTGAAATTCTCAGCAGAGAAAAAACACCTTAGATGTATGTAGGAACTAATATTTTTTCGAAATGAGGAAGCCCCAGCCTCTGCGTCAATTGATGCATATGGCCCTTTATTAATTTATTTAAACGGAATGCTAGGGTGTTCGAGGACACTGCTATGGGGTGTTGGCCGAGTTCTGGATGGTGTCCTACAGGAATGGCGTTTGTGGATTGCTTGTAGAGGTGGGTCGAGGCAAGAAGTAGGGTAGTATCTCTTGCTCCTCATGTCGGAGCGGTGGTGTATGCGTCGGGTCTATTTTGGCATGTCGTGTTGTAAACTGGTTTTAGCTTTCTAGCTTATCTCTCCCTTAATGGAATGACCCGCAGATCTCATGCGAGTTCTCCAAAAAATAATTTATTCAAGTTCAACAAAGTAAACCAAAGTTATTACACGCATATCACCTCTACAAAAATCAGTCATCTAAAAAGAGAAAATAACATGAAGCGCATATGCATCAACATTTAGCCGCAAAAAGTAATACTCTCACCGATTCATATGAATTGACTCAACTTTATATAAAGACACGTTTGTTAACTAGACATTGTCTATATTTAAATAAAATTGAGTTAATTAATTTAAATGAGAAAAAGTATTGTAAACTGAAAAGATCAAATAGAATGGCAGGTCAGCGGCCGCGAAGTCGCTGAGCCGCAACAGTCGGCGGCAAACCAAAGCAAGCCATGACGAAAACCTTGGTATCATCGCCGGCAATACGTTACAATATCTCTTCTGCCCTCGACCCTCCGTAAACATCCCGTGGTTTGTGGCTCGCTCAAAGGGACAAAACTGGAATTAGCAAAAATCCTACCCCTCGCGTCGAGCCCATCGCCTGCACCTGCACGGCGCCGCGGCTACACAAGGCTGCGCAGCCCGCCGTCCGATTCGCCGGCCACGATGCAGAGCTCGCTCGCCAGGCAGCTGGCTCTGCCTGTCCGGCCCGGCCGCCTTGATCGATCCGGCTCGCTCCGGTGCCGCGCCGAGGCCGCGCCGCCGGCGTCTGTCGCTAGGACGGGGCCGCACACCGGGAGGGACCCGGAGGCGAAGAAGCCGGCGTGGCTGCGGCAGCGGGCGGCGCAGGGGGGCAAGTACGCGCGGATGCGGGAGTCGCTCGGCGAGCTCAAGCTCAACACCGTCTGCGTCGAGGCCCAGTGCCCCAACATCGGCGAGGTATATATGCACACCTCGCGCACCACCAATGCTTCGGTCGCGTGATTCGGTCATAGGCTGACTAGCGTTACATGATCAGCACTGCGAATTTCTGCAAGATAGTAAGCGATTGTTTTAACGAAAAATTTCTGCTTTGGGGGCGTAGTGCTGGAACGGAGGCGGAGGGGCGGGCGGGGAAGGCGACGGCATTGCCACCGCCACCATCATGGTGCTCGGTGATACCTGTACGCGCGGATGTCGGTTCTGCGCCGTGAAGACCAGCAACAAGCCTCCGCCGCCGGATCCCGTGGAGCCTCTGAATACTGCCCTCGCCGTCGTCAGTTGGGGGTATGATATATCTGAAGCTACTACTTGCGCCCATCTACCCATTTGCTAGTATTGCCTTGTCATTTTTCAGCGACTGGTTAATCGAGGAACATAAGTAACTAAATTCGTTTATGGTTGTGAAGTTTGTATGTGCATTGATGCAAATAAGCCTTATCTACCTTGCATGAACACATAATATCTGACAAAATGCTGTTCTTTCCAGAGTAGACTACGTTGTGCTCACAAGCGTTGACAGAGATGACTTACCTGATGGTGGAAGCGACCATTTTGTTCAGACAGTGAGAGCTCTGAAGGTCTACCCTGTGCTATTTTGGTTTGTCTTCTATTTGAATTTGACTTTGGTCAAATTCGTGCTAACGATTTATGGACTTCTTATTCAGGAGCTCAAACCTGGGATATTGGTGGAATGCTTAACCTCGGATTTCCGAGGTGATCTCGAGGCTGTTTCCTCTTTGGCAAATTCTGGTCTAGATGTCTTTGCTCACAACATTGAAACTGTGAGGAGTCTGCAAAGAATTGTGAGGGATCCTCGAGCAGGGTAATTTGATCCACTAAATTTTAGTGCCATAGCATTGTATGTTAGACTATTGAAATAAGTTTGAAGCGCCAATAACATAACTTCCCGGATTCACTGACACTATTAACATTACCAATCGTCAACAACTCTTCAGCAGCTAAAATACAAAGAATCACCGGTTCCAGTTTATACTTGCTTATACTCTGATATTTCTTCAGAGGTGTACAATGGTTGCATGTTTGAAACATTGTATAATATCAACATAGTCACATAGAGAATCGACCGCTTAAACCTTTATTTACCTTCTTGTTTACGTGAATACTATACTGAGTTAGCTAAAATCCTCAGACCAACCTAACAAAAATTTCCACAACACGACATTACTATGGTAATGTGATGTACTTCAGAGTTCAGACCATCGACGTGTTTTAGTCTAGGTGATATATCTCCCATTTGTACCCTGAAAAACCATGAATCTCATTTTTATCTAGCTGTCTAACCTTACCAATGCAGATTTCCTCTATATAGGTTGCAATCTGTTGCTGCTGAAGTCATAATCAAAATGTTGGATATTACACATTTACAATATGCAAACATCTATATGTATATAATATCAAAGGCCTAAATTAGTTTCAGGGCAGAGTCTTACTGTCAATTTGATTAGTGAGTTGCTATAGTTGTAATGTTGGTCAGATCCTGGTCTCCTGTATGTGATTGTTTTAGCTGGCCAATTACCACTCCCTCAGGAGTACTTTGTTTGAGTGTTGATAAAATTTGCACGCATATTGATGTAAATGATAACACAAAATAGTATACTCTGGAAATGTCCAGTTAACCCTTGTATCCATTTTTTCATGGCATCTGGCAACGGAAGCATCTCTTATCACCTCTTATTTTTACAGATATGAACAGAGCTTATCTGTTCTGCAGCACGCCAAAAATTGCAAAGAGGGTATGATAACCAAGTCTTCTATCATGCTTGGTCTTGGAGAAACCGATGAGGAGGTGAGACAGGCCATGACTGACTTAAGGGCCATTGGTGTTGATATTCTCACATTGGGCCAGTATTTGCAGGTTAGCCCAGTACCAGCATTTGACTTTGGTGCAGCATGTCTTTGAATCCTTTGTTCTTACAAACCGAACTACTTTATGTTACAGCCAACAGATAAGCATTTGACAGTTAGAGAGTACGTGACTCCTGAGAAGTTCCAGTTTTGGAAGGAGTATGGAGAGTCGATTGGTTTTCGTTATGTTGCTAGTGGACCTCTGGTGAGTACTACATGCCGCTGGTTACTCCTTCATACCACTGGTCTCTGAAAAATGGCACTTTGATGCATAACTGATGTTCTGGAAAGGATATCTTGATTTACCATGCTATAAATTAATCAAGAAATACAGTTTGTGGCCCTATTGCTAATTGTTCAGTCCAGTAGTGGGAGTAAGCATGCCCTTTAACACTTGCTCATATTAGTGATATTTTAAGAGAAAGTTGCGGACAAACCCTCCGGCTTGGTATTTTGAAACCCACATAGATTTCAGAAGTCTGAAACAAGAAATAAAAAACATTCAGACTGAGCTCTAGGTGGTCGAACGCCCTGGACTATGTTCTGCAAGCATACAAACGTAGCCCCTGCACTGCAGTGATTTGCACGAACTCACTTTCGTTATTTTGTGATTCTTGTCAGGTTCGGTCGTCATACCGTGCAGGGGAGCTCTTTGTGGAGAATTTGGTCAGGAATCAGAAAGCCAGACCTGCAGCTTCCTCCTCTTAAACCAATATGCCTACATACAGAAGCAAGCCATCGGATTCCTCTGTCTTGCATGCCTAGCTAGAACAGCACCAGAAAAGGATGGCGACATAATCATTCTATTCTTCTGAAAGTTTATCCCCTGCTTTTCTTCTTTAGATAGCATAGACACATTTGAGCTTTACAGTAGATGCCCTTGTTGGATATAGCAGATCGAGTATGCAGTTTTTTGGTTGTTGTATGTGTATCATTGCCTCTGAAACCATATATGAAAAGCTGTCCGTGAATAGTCCATATGAAGCTGTCCCTCCCAGGTTTGATTACGCAATGCTTTTCACAATCATTTGTGCAAGAAAAAGGAAAGAAACTAGGGCAAGAGGGGAGGCAGCTTGTGCTCCATGACCAGTTGACTGCAATGGTGAACTTGATGAGTTGGTTCATGACAAGTAGACATACTGCAGGCCATGAAATGAAATGGTACTCTTTTTTTTCCAGAAAGACGAAAGCTACTCTTTGAATAGAAAAGGAAAGAAAGAAAAATAAAGCAGAAAATCCTGCAAGACTGAAGACGCTTTCATCCAGGACATCTGAAGCACAAGAAAGCCGTGATGGTGGTGACTGCTCGCTGCACCAGGCGCCATTTTTTGGATGCCATTTTATTAGACGCCCTTGTTGGATAGACCAAATTGAGGATTCTTTTTTTTGGCTCTTGCATGTGTATCATTGCCTCTGAAACCATATATGAAAAGCTGTTCATGAATAGTCCATATAGAGCTCTCTCTCCCCTGGTTTGAGTATGCAATGCTGTTATCCATCATCTGTGGAAGGAAAAGAGAGAAACGAGGAAAAAGAAGGGAGACGCTTGCGTCATGATCAGTTGACAACAAATGGTGCACTTGACGAGTCGAAACATGACAAGCGTACAGACTACAGACTGCAGCCCATGAAATGAAAATTTCTCTGCATTTGGCATTGCCACGTGTAAAATGTTCTATTCTTTTTTTTTCAAGAAAGACGAAAGCTGCTCTTCATATAGAAATGGAAAGATAAAGCGGGCAAAAGAACCGTGATGGTGGTCACTAGTCTGCCCTAGTCCTTGGCTCCCTCCACTGCTCCTCAGCAACACAAGTTGGAAGAAAAGAGGTACGCCGCAGCTGTGCTGTCTAACTGTTGGTAACAATGTGGCCTAGTTGTCTAAGTGGAGGCTGAGCTACATGTAGCTATTTATTTTTAAACACTTAAAATTTGTATTTCAAAGTTTTTTAAAAAACTGATTTTTTTTGTAGAGGCAGCCAATGATGTATATTATGAACATGAAAATCTCAGTAAACTCGTCCATATTCTAGGCTACACAAAAATAACAAATTCTGAAAAATTATATAGTCTATAGATGTGCATTATTCACTATAAAAATTCGTCAGATTTTATCAATTTCGTCTAGCCTAGAATACAACTTAGTTCGCATTGGAATTTTATATCATTATAGCATACATTATTGGTTTGTTTCAGATTTTTTTAAATTTAAAATATAAAATCTGAGTGTTTGCAAATAAAAAGTTAGTGCAGCTTAGCATCTGTTTTGAATTTCGCTTGCTAAAGCTCGTTTTCTCTCCCTCCACAAGCTGCGAAGAAAATCAGTGCTCTGAAACTATTGGTAACAATAGGTAACAATGCGTAGTTGTCACTGCCAAAGCTTGTGATCGTGGTAGGTCAACTTTACCTTAAAAGGCTTAAAGCTCGTGCGGTACAGTAGATGCCTCTTGTTGGATAGACCAAATTGAGTATGCAATTTTTTGGTTGTTGTATGTGTATCATTGCCTTTGAAACCATATATGAAAAGCTGTCCGTGAATACTCCATAGGAAGCTGTCCCTCCCAGTTTTGATTACGCAATGCTTTTCGCAATCATTTTTGGAAGAAAAAAGAGATAAACTAGGGCAAGAGCTGATTCATGACAAGCAGACAGACTGCAGGCCATGAAATGAATGCGCTCTGCATTAAGAATTGCCACTTGTAAAACGAGATGTGAGATGTTCGTCCTTTTTCTTTTCCAGAAAGACGAAAGCTACTCTTGAAATAGATAGAAATGGGACGAAGGAAAGATAAAGCCGGCAATTCTGCACAGCTCTTTCGTCCTGAACATCTGAAGCACAAGAGAGCCGTGGCGGTGGTCACTACTCGCTGCAGCAGGCGCGACAATCACGCGAAACAAGTCGGGGAAAGGGCGTCGCGACGCAACGCTCTGTGCAGTGAGCAGACATGCCTGCGCCATCGTTTTCCTCTCGGTGTAGACAGTTCTGCCCTCGTCTTTGACTTGAGTTCTTATCATAAAGCTATCACTTTTATGCGAAATGTTAGAAAAACTAGCATTTCACATTTTTGGGACTTCGGTGTCAGTTTGCCTTGCTACGCATAACACTGGCTCGGTTGGTTGCTAATCGTGTCAAGGAGGCGCCTGCTCCCCTTCTTGAAGAGGTGACAAGTCCAAGTTGTTGACGCGTTGGTGATTCTTTGGAATCGGCGGAGACTTGTTCTTCTGGTGGGAGTTTGTCAGCTGCATGCTTCGTTTCCGCTTGGATCCGCCGAGCCAAATTCATTCATCAGTGGTTGAGGAGAACATCTCCATAGTTGTTATTTTCGTCGTGGCAGCCCCCGTCAGTCGCCGCAGCTTGTTGTGTCGTGTGTATATAAGAGTGAGTGCTTAGATGAGATCTTAGCTCCGATACTGTAGATCATGCGAGAGCTACATGAGTTATGTAGGGAAGTGAGGTCCGACTCACACGAGATCCCCGGCTATGGCTTCTTCGCCGAGTCAAGCACTAGGCTTTGAGAGGAGTGATGTTGTTGAAGCTGCGGTCTCTCTCGCTCGAGACTGGCACGTGGTTTCTATTGGTGATCGGGTTGAGCTGTCGTCGCAATAGAGACATACCACCTTAGTTGTTGCCTACCTTAGATCCACAGTTGATTTATAGGTCCCAAAAAAAAGTCATGGCATGTCTTTCTCGGCGCGGTGTTAGAGTGTCTTTTTGGAGTATACGTGTGTGTTGCCTTGTGGTCTCTTGTTTTTGGTAGAGTGGTCTCTTGTTGCCTTGTGGCCATAATTTCTTAAAACATAAAAATATAAGGTTTTAAAATTTTCAAAAAGATAAAAGTGGAGGGAGCACTGGTACCCATGTGCACCAAATCCCTGTCGAGTTTTCGCTATAAATGCTAGTACAGATTTGGTGTGCAACACAAGCTGAGAAAGGGGGAAAAAATCAGTGCTCTGCAGCTCCGCTCTGAAAACTGTTGGTAAGCAATGTGCGTGGTTGTCATCGCCAAAGCTTGGGCCTGTGGACCGTGGCAGGCCAGCTTTACCTGAAAGGCTAAAGCTCGTGTGGTAATTAAATCGGACATGGCGTTCTCATGGGTGGTTGATCACGCCTTGTCTTGTCCCCGAAGAAATGGCATTGGCATGGTTGGGGTAAAACCTCGAGCGCGTTCTGCGCTGTGTGCAGTACGCTGTACGGCGCGCAATGTGAAGCAGGAACCGTGTTTCTTCCTCGCCGTTCGTTCCTGCAGTGGTAAATTCGTGAGGGACAGTGGTACTAGCGTGCGATTAGCCGATTACACGCCGCCTCACTCTTGGTCCGTGAATGGTCACGCCACCATGGCGTCTTCACACGTACTACCATTTCATTTCATTGTCATCCCCAGGGCAGCTGGTCCTCCATGCATGGACCAGGGGCAGCTAGCGCACTTGATCTGAACTGATAAGGGCATCTCCAACGCGGTCACCCAAACCCAAAAACGGACGTCAGATTGATCCGTTTGGGTAAAACCTGCTCCTAACGGGCGGACCCATATTAAAAACGGACTGCTGTGGTGTCCGGCACGATCCATAGCTGGCCCAAATTTGGGAGCGATTTGGGGCGAGCCGGACGCGTGCGGGCGTCTCTGGTCATCCGCGCGTGTCCTCCCAAACCCCACATGTCAGCCACACTAGTTAATTCACGCAGACTCCCACAGCCTTCTCTCTCCTCTGTCATTCTCTTTCTTTTTCTGCCATTGATGTTGGCTTTGCTTCCCACCGGAATAGGGCTCGCCGGCCAACCGCCGCCGTCGAGCTCGCGTGGAGGCTCCCCGCTAAACACGACTCCTTTTTTTCGTCCATGCCGGAGGTCGCCGCGGCTGAAACGGAGCCGTGCCGCCGCCCGCGCTGAGCCAGGCCGCGCGAGCACCTGCACGCCGGGCGCGTAGCGACGCCGCCCGTGCCGCATGCCGGAGACGGCGCAAGACGGCGCCCCTGCTTTGCCAAGCCGCCCCGCGCGCCTCCGTCCTCTTCTCAGGCTGCACGCCTCGCTCACGCCCCTCGCCCTCTTCTCAGGCCCGCGGCGGCGACCGAGGGCGTCGGGGCAGCCTCACCAAGAGCGCCGGCTGCGCGGCCGAAGGCGATCGATGGCGTCGGGGACGCGCGGCGTCCTCGGCGGCGCACGGAGCGCCGCGCGACGACGGGCGGAGATGGCGGAGATGGGCGGAGCGGCGCCGCGACGACGCCCGCAAGAACGGAAGGCGGAGCGGCGGCCGACGCGGCTTGGAGCCGACGCGCCGCTCGGCCTTTGCGCCGCGGCGGCGGAGATGGGCGGAGCAACGCCCGCGACGACGCCCGCAAACGGAAGGCGGAGCGGCGGGCACTACGAAGTGGGCGGCGCGGCCGCGTCGGCGACGGGCGGAGGCGGGCTCTGGCGCGTGCGGGGCGGAGGTCGCACAGGCGGGCCGGAGCTCGTCGGTGTGCTCCCGCGCGAGGCGCTCGTCCGGCCGAGGTCGCCGTGCTGCGCGTGGCGAGGGGCTCGTCGGCCAAGGTGGCCTCTGCCTGCCACGCGTGCGTGTTGGCGCGGAGGTCGCCGGGCCAGGGACGGAGGACGCCAGACCAGGGCTCGACGGGGCGGAGTTGGCTGGGGCTGGTTGTTGCCCAACTAGTACTAGTGTGGCTAGAGAAGATGAACAGTAATTTGGGTCTCATTGCGCGTTGGGGAACAAAAAAAAGGAACGGACGTCCTCATCTATCCGTATCTCCGGAGGCCGACCCAAACAGCCAAAATCGGACGACCGAACGCGTCCGTTTGGATCGTAGCGTTGGAGATGCCCTAAATCGCCGTCCGGAGAAATGCAAAGTAAAGCAATTAACGTTCCGGTGATACTCTCTGTCGGAGAACAGTTTATTTAGCTGAAGGACCATTGACCTGTCCTCAGCTAGCGAGGATCAGAGAGGACCACCGGTAAACATACACAGGACGCAGGAAGATCGAACAAGACGGCGCAAGCTGCCGCTGCGCGGTAGTACATGCATGGTCCACGGCGGGCGTGATGAGTTTGGCCCGTGATGGAGTGTCAGGAAACGATCAGGTCGGTCATCAGGTGGACGTATAGTCGTATAGACAGCTGCCGCCTATCCCGTGGCACGGCTAGGCAGCGTCGTTCCTCCGTGTTCCCGCCGGACCACCGAATATATTCGACCGGAAACGCGATGCGCCGTCGTCGCCACGGCAGAGCAGGCGCACGCGGTCGAGTCGGAACAAATCTCGCACGCCCGGGAATCTTGATCCGGTTCGCCGGAGACTTGGCCCGGGTTCACGGGCGCACGCATCCAACCGGTTGGACCTGGCAGAGAGACAGGGCAACGACCCGGAACTAGCTAGGCCCGGCACGAGGCACAGCAACTCCTTATCACAATGTCACGTGCCGTCATTGGTCGTGACACTTGGCAGTATACCACCGTTCTGTAAGATGAGTAGAAATTAAGCATGCATAATTTAACCAAATTGACAAACTAACGAGGCTACAACACTATGGGTGTGACTACAGCTGCCGGTAACAAACTTCGTTTTTCGGTAGAATGATGTCATCGAGTCTCGGTTGAACCCATATTGCAACTCTCCTCTAACATGGATCACGAAGCAACTCGGTAACCGGTTTTCGTAGCTGCAATCTCACTTCATGTGCAACCGAACCTCCCTCCTAAACTGAAAATATATCAACCAAGTGCAAGAATCACAATGCAAATCTGACAATCGCATGTGTCTACTAAGCATGAACTTTGCTCTCGGTCTACCGAGAATTACAAGTTCCAGTATGAAAAACATGTCAGATTTGGCATGGTGAGTGCTGATACTCTTTGTAAACATTTGTTTAGAGTTACCATCGTTTAAATTTTTGGAGAAAAAGGTCCCTAACTGCTACACCGTGGACCCGAGAATCCTAAGCACATTGCTGTCTAGTGGCACGTACGTCCACAATATGGGGAGATTTCTGTGCTCAAACCGGCCTTTATCTAGGCAGTCGATTGCTATTTTTTCAGTAAAAAGCGTTTTGTACTCCGTATTATACTTTTAAAAGATTATAAAGAGTTCACCTGGCTTTTTTATACATGATATACGGAGTATATGACCGCTGACAGCAGTGGGCCCATGGCGCCCAACGGTTACCTGTAACCTCCTCCACCGTCCCACGCAGCATGCATGCACTGTTCTCCAATTGTAAAACATGCATCAGCAGAGCCGAATTTAAGACATTCTTCCGTGACCTAAGACTAGTCACAATGGGAGTATCATAGGTAGTATCATGCATGCCATGTAAGCAAAAATCTTATGTGGCACATCAATTAATGAGGAGAGAGGTGAGAGTAGTATCATAGGTAGATACAGTATCATAGCACGTAAAACTAAAAGTTTTAGTAGCAAACACATCATGTACACATATTTGCATTGAGATTCTACAAAACATTAAATAGGATGGAACTATGATACTAAATTACGATACTTATCGATCAGGGTGTTGTATCATAAAGAGATTACACGTATTTATATCTTGATACGATACTTCCCATTGTGACTAGTCTAACCCCTGATCTCGTCGAATCATCGTCTCCAGTTTAGAGGAAAAACAACACAAAAGCGAGCTGGTGGTTCACTGGTTCGCTGCATGCGGCGAGTGTGTACAGGTGCTAGGAGACGGGAGGAATCTCTGCCGATGGGGCACTCATGGCGAGGCAATTCACCCACATCGAGTTCGACCTCTGACTCCATTTTTTTTTTCTGAAAGCAAAAAAAAAAAAAAGGAACAAGTCCACATTCACGCCGTACAATTTGCCGGCCGGACCGGACATGATTAGGGGCAAAGATTGGAAACGAGAAGAGGAGGCGGAAATCTTTGACCCTAATTTTTAAACATTTTTACATTTCGCCGTGCCGGGCTAGCTAGCCTAGCACGTAGCGGCCGAGCCAGGTCGGAGTATCCGCGATCTCCGCCGGAGTGCCGGTGAGCGGGCAGAACGGTGGCCGACTGTACGAGCGAGCGACGCCCGGCCGGCCCTATCAGTACGTACTGTCATGGTCATTATCATCTTCCTCCCAGGGAAAGCCATGGTCTCCATGGAGTGTCCCGATTTTCTGGTTGCCGCTCAGGACCACATCGGAGAAATATATGACGTACCAACCCCGACACTACGCGTTGCTCGCATGCTTGACCGCTTGCAGCCCGCGCTCTCAGCACCAGCAGGCCAGGACCCAGCTACAACAACTCTCTTCAACTTATTTATCTTCCCGGGTAAAAAAACACCTGCAATTTTTGAGTTGTAATGCCCCGTGAGTAGGGATGCAAATGGAGCGTCGTGAAGATTCTGACATTTTCATGGAAACCGGAAACGGAATAGACATATGTAAAACTTTACGGAACGGAAATGGCCTGCCAATGTTGTTGCTCACACCTTAGCAAAGGAGGGATGCGGCTTAGAATTTAATATAACTTGGTTTCTTGTTTCCCCAGATTGTATTAAGGGCATGCTTGCCTGTGACATGTTAGCTGTGTTAGACGTATATATCTGTATATTGTAGTTTTCCCATATGTTAGGGGGCTTTCTGCATATGTGCACCTGTACATGTACTATATATTGTGGTCTTTGGCCTCCTGGTAATACAACAAGCATATTGCCCTAACATGGTATCAGAGCAAGACAAAGAAGGAATCACCAGGAATTTAAAACACCACGACGCATAAATTAATTCACAGGAATTAGATGAGAATAACAGGACGCGCATCTCCTCCTCCTCCTAGTCCTGGTACGCCCCCTTCGGCGACATCCTCTCCTCCGTCTAGTCCACCTAGTATTCCTCGTTCTCCGGCTTCGGATCCTTCTGATGCTGTCCCTTCTTCCGCTTCTTCTGATGAATTGTCCTCTGCTGATGACCTTCCCCCTTCACGGCCTGTCCGTCAGCGTCGTGCTCCAGCTCGTTACTCTCCTAGTCAGTATGGTCTCTCTGTCGTTTTCGAGCCGACTTCTTATCGGGATGCCGAGCGTCATCCTGAATGGCAGCTTGCCATGGCTGAGGAGATCGCTGCGCTTGAGCGCACTGGCACTTGGGATCTTGTTTCTCCGCCTTCTGGTGTTCGTCCTATCACGTGTAAGTGGGTCTATAAAATTAAGACTCGCTCTGATGGATCTCTTGAGCGCTATAAAGAGCGTCTTGTGGCTCGTGGCTTTCAGCAGGAGCACGGCCGTGACTATGATGAGACTTTTGCCCCTGTGGCTCATATGACTACTGTGCGTACCCTTCTTGCTGTTGCTTCTGTTCGCCGCTGGTCTGTCTCCCAGCTTGATGTTCAGAATGCTTTTCTTAATGGCGAGTTGAGTGAGGAGGTTTACATGCAGCCTCCTCCTGGGTATTCTGTTCCCGATGAGATGGTTTGTCGTCTTCGACGTTCTCTCTATGGTCTCAAACAGGCCCCTCGTGCCTGG
This sequence comes from Lolium perenne, assembly GCF_019359855.2. Lineage (NCBI taxonomy): Eukaryota > Viridiplantae > Streptophyta > Magnoliopsida > Poales > Poaceae > Lolium > Lolium perenne. Next base: position 272,922,282 of record NC_067246.2, on the reverse strand, counting down.
TTTGAGCGCTTCGCCTCTGTGGTGACTGCTGCTGGTTTCTCTCCTAGTCTTCATGATCCAGCACTTTTCGTTCACACTTCTCCTCGTGGACGTACTCTTCTTCTTCTCTATGTTGATGATATGATCATTACTGGTGATGATCCTGAGTATATTTCCTTCGTCAAGGCTCGTCTTCGTGATCAGTTTCTTATGACTGATCTTGGTCCTCTTCGCTATTTTCTTGGCATTGAGGTTTCCTCCACTTCCGATGGCTTTTCTATCTCTCAGGAAAAGTACATTCATGATCTTCTTGCTCGTGCTGCTCTTGGGGATGAGCGCACAGTCGATACTCCTATGGAGCTTAATGTTAAGCTTCGTCCTACTGATGGTGATCCTCTTCCTGATCCCACCCGTTATCGCCATCTTGTTGGGAGTCTTGTTTTTCGTGCTGTCACTCGTCCGGCTATGTCTTATCCTGTTAATAGTCTGAGTCAGTTTTTTTCATCTACAACCACGGTTCACAAAAGTCATCACTTCCGTGTACTACGTTTTCTTCGTGGCACGATCACTCGTCGCCTTTTCTTTCCCGTTCCGGCTCTCTCCGGCTCCGGTGCTATTCGGATGCTACGTGGGCGAGTGATCCTACGGATCGTCGTTCGCTTCGCTTCTTGTGTGTTTCTTGGTGGTTCCCTTGTTGCTTGGAAGACGAAGAAACAGGTCGCAGTTTCCCGTTCGAGTGTTGAGGCTGTGTTGCGGGCTATGGCTTTGTTGATTGCTGAGGTGACTTGGTTACGGTGGTTGCTTGCAGATTTTGGGGTCTCTGTTACGACACCCACTCCACTTTTGTCTGACAGTACAGGTGCTATCAGTATTGCACGTGATCCGGTCAAGCATGAGCTGACCAAGCATATCGGTGTTGATGCTTTTTACACACGTGCAGAGGTGCAAGATGATGTTGTTGCGGTTCATTATGTGCCTTCAGATTTGCAGTTGGCGGATTTCTTTACGAATGCACAGACTCGAGCGCAGCATGATTTCTTACTCTCCAAACTCAGTGTTGTGGATCCACCATGAGTTTGCGGGGGGGTTAGATGTATATATCTGTATATTGTAGTTTCTCATATGTTAGGGGGCTTTCTGCATATGTGCACCTATACATGTACTATATATTGTGGCATTTGGCCTCCTGGTAATACAACAAGCATATTGCCCTAACAAGCTGATTAATAAAGCCGTGACAATTCCCTCCTCAAAAAAAAAATTAAGGATGGCGATGGGTAGGCTATGGGTATTGAGAGAATGATTAGTGGATTCAAATTTCTAGCAATACCTACGGATGTTAAGTTTTAACCACACTCATACCCAACATGCATCTGTACCCGTAATTCTTAACTTCTCATGCAATAACAGGAAGTTGAGTATATGAAACTCATCAAAATTTAGAAATCACGGTCTCATTATCATAACTCATAATTTGCCAAGAATAGATGAATCAAACGACAAATTGACAATTGATGACAACTTAACATAAGTTTAACTCAATAAATGGGTTATTCAGCTGCATCGGTCCACTTGTAAGTGTAAACGGCTAAGGTATGTCCCGTGACTTAACGGGTATGTACTGCTTATGCGGGTATTGTACCCGCACTTGTGGATAAATTGTCATCCTTACTGCTAATATTTCATCTAAATGAGGCAAGTAGACGATGAATACTGCTCCATTCATTTCATACGTTTTTCTAAATCGTGATTGCATTTTAGGTTAAAACTAGAAACACGGAGGGAGTAGCCTACATAATATCGTGTGTGGAAAACAAGTGTATGTGCCTTAGTGCAAAAACTGCAATGTGAGTGCATCGCGAGCTTCGTGTACATCTCCGTCTTGACCATTACAAAAGCGGCACGGCAGGCGGACCATGATTTTAGGGTTTGGATCCGTGAAACTGTTGATGATGATTCCTAGACGTGCACTTTTGAAACAGAGATTACTCAGAATCATGAGTTGCATGCGAAGACTGAAGGTCTGAAACACACATTTTTATATAGACATGCTTGGCCTTGTGTTGGCACACTTTTCGAGCTGTTTAAGCTGGGATTGGTGCCGGCAAGCAATCTAGGGTCACAAGATTACTTGCTGCTGCTACTAATATACTTAATGAGCTAGCAGTATGGAACATGAATAATCTGCGATTTCTCATTGAAGAAACAATTTCATGCTCTAATTGAGTCAACAAAATTTACCCTAAAAAATAATATTAAAGGATTGCAATCATAGAAACTGAAATACCATGAAGAAATTTTACATTAGTCGTGCCTAAAGAAACCCTAGCGGCCACACAACCCTCTTCCTCGCATACGGTTTACGTCGGTCTTCCTTCCCTTCAAGAGCCGGTCTCAATGCTAGATGACGTGGGAGACCATGGACTTTCACGCCCATGGAGAGTCTTTGACTACTTTGTGAGGATTTTGTGTCCTCTTGTCGTTTGCACTGATGGTAGAGGTGACGGTGAAGTTAACAAGGGTGTGCTTTGTAGCTCGCACTGTGGTAGGTAGAGAATATGGGTTGAGAAAAATGTTTTTTGGGCTACCAAACAATAGGATCCAAAAAAGGTCGGCCCGACACGAACCTTAAAGCACTCCAGGAGGCCTCCGGGCCAGGCTCCACTACTACTTCGCCGAAGCGGCAGTTCCTCCACGGTTAGACCCGTGCGGGAGGAAAAGGGGAGAAGATTCCCCTTGTTTTCAATGAGAGGTGTTGGACCTCACACGACATGCTTAAAAAATCAACAAACTGGGTCGGTACCTGCTCAACCTCAGCAAGAGGTCCTTAATAATCAATTGGATTGTCATCATCTGTCGGTGCGCTGCGTTCACTCTCTATGATCATGTTGTGCATGATCACGCAAGCGTTCATCACCACCCACATCTGAGACTCCGTCCAAGTGATAGTAGGGTACCAAACAATGGAAAAACATTGTTGGAGAACACCAAAAGCCACTCGACATCCTTGCGACATGCTTCCTGACATGTCACAAAATAAGATCCTTCCCCAAAGCAGGATCTGAGATTGTCTTCAGAAATGTAGCATATTATTCGTAGATATCATCGGCTAGATAGTACCCCTTGTTGTATGTGTGGTCGTTGATTTTGAAGTTGATTGGCGGAGCATATCCCTTAGCTAGCCTTGCAAACACCGGAGAGCACCATAGCACGTTGATGTCGTTGTGAGTTCCTGCCATGCCAAAGAAAGCGTGTCAAAAGAATGGTCATAGTCAGCCACTACCTCAATTATGACACTACACTCTCCTGTGTGTCACTTGTACAACTCTTGCCAAGAAAATTTGTAGTTCTTCCAACCTTAGTGTATGTAGTCGATACTCCCGAGCATCCTAGGAAAACTTCTCGCTGCATTTTGCGCCAATATTCGAGTTGTATCATCTGCATTGGGTGCCCTCAAATAGTCTGGCCCAAACACCGCAACCACAACCCAGTAAAACTTGTAGACACACTCGAGGCATGTCGACTCCGCCATGGGCATAGTCATCGGCTGCATCTGGGGGAGCTCCATATGCAAGACAACACATAGAAGTCTAACTTTGAGGGGCCCCACAAGCCGGGACAGTCTTTCTTGCACATGAAGTATGTGTCATACTCCCTGACGCCTAACACAACCTTCACGAACAAATCCCTGTTCATCCTAAATCGGCGGCGAAAATCCTTGGGCGTATGTGTTGAGTCGTCGGCGAAATAGTCGGAGTCAAGCAATGCGTCGGCTTGCCGATGTCGGTCCTTATTCGGCGCTTTCCCAACCCTTGAACCGACATGCCAAGGGACGACGAGTATGTGCTGGTGAAGGTGGAGAAGGTTGGTCAACATAAACAATTGTTTTTGCCACTCAGCGGTGGCATTGACTTCGTCCTTGATGAACAACTGCACCATCATCTCGTCGTCGCTGTCCATCGCGGCAATCCACCGAACACCGTGTGGGCGGTGGCCAACGGGGGAACCGTTAATACTGACAATAGGTTCGGCAAAAACGGTGGTGGGAGATGGCAGAGGTGTCGACGGTGGCTGTGTGCGGGCAGATGTCACGCATGGGGGAGGCGGTGGCGACAACGATGATAGCCATTCAGAGGGACGGGAGGCGGACCGGGAGTGATGGAGCTGGTGGAGAATGGGCGGGTTTGGCCGCCAAGAGAGTCTCGCGGGGCGAAATCCTACGTTGACGGGAGTGCCGGTGCCCCCAACTCAGCCTTCTACACAAAGGCTGACATTAGGCCTGGAATCAAAACTCGAAACTCGCGACTCGGCTCGCCACGACTCGAACTCGGTGTATAACGAGCCGACCTGAATTTTAAATTTTGTCGTTAAATGAGTTCAAGCTAAACGAGCCGAGTTCATCAAACTCGCTAGTAGCTCATTTAGATCGGTAAAAATAAATAGTAGGTTGTATAATCTGGCGAAACAAATTAATCTAGCCTGAAATGAACAAGTAGTGTCGTGTTGGCTGATACGTCTCAAACGTATCTATAATTTTTGATGCTACATGCTTGTTTTACACCAATTTTGTATATGTTTTACTCATAGTTCGTTGCACTTTTATACACTTTCCGACAATAACCTATTAGCAAGATGCCACAGTGCCAGTTTCCTGTTTTCTGCTGTTTTTGTATTTCAGAAAAGTTGTACATGAAATATTCTCGAAATTGGACGAAACAAAAAGCCGAAGTCAATATTTTACCGTAACGAAGACAGAGTCCATAGGGGAGACGAAGAGGAGCCACAGGGGGGCCAAACCACCCCTTGGCGCGGCCAGGCCTGGGCCCGCGCCAAGGCATGGTCTGGCCCACCCAGGTGGCCACCGACATCGCCCCTCCGCCTATTTATTGACGATCTTGGGAAAACCCTGGATACTCGAGCCTCCATCCATGAGAAGTTCCGTCGCGGCCGCCATCGCAGAACCCATCTCGGGGGGTTCTGAAGCTCTTCTCGGCACCCTGCCAGAGGGGGAAATCATCGCCGGAGGCATCTACATCGTCATGCCCGCTTCCGAAGTGATGCGTGAGTAGTTCATCCCTGGACTATGGGTCCATAGCTGTAGCTAGATGGTTGTCTTCTCCAATTTGTGCTTCATGTTTAGATCTTGTGAGCTGCCCTACATGATCAAGATCATCCTTATGTAATCCTACATGTTGTGTTTGCTGGGATCCGATGAATATTGTATACTATGTTGAGGTCGATTATATATTTATGTCATATGTTATTTGTGATCTTGCATGCTCTGGCCAAGTAGATGCTTGTGACTCCAAGAGGGGGTATTTATGCTCGATAGTAGGTTCATGCCTCTAGTTTTCTGGAAGAGTGACAATAACTTCTAAGATTGTAGATGTGATGTTGCAGTAGGGAGAAAATAACAATGTTTTATCCAAGGGTAATTTTATTGTTTACTTTACACAATTGCTTAATGCGTTAATCTGTTGCTTGCAACTTAATACTGAAAGGGGTTCGGACGGTAACCGGAAGGTGGATTATTAGTCATAGACCCGTTGAATTACGGTCTATGTATTATGCTGTAATACCCAAACGAATCTCATAGTAATCATCATGTCAGGTATGGTCGATATTCTGTCAATTGCCCAGCTGTAATTTGTTCACCCAACATGCTATTTATCTTTATGGAGAGACACCTCTAGTGAACTGTGGACCCCGGTCCTTTCCTTTACACTGATAAATTCAGCAACTGCAATCATGCTCTGTTTCTTACTGCAAAACTCTATTCTCTTTAATTACTGCAAACATCTCCTTCCACTCGATACATTTAATCCTTTGTCTTCAGCAAAACTGGTGAGATTGACAACCTCACTGTAAGTTGGGGCAAAGTATTTTAGTTGTGTTGTGTGCAGGTTCCACGTTGTTGCTGACACCGGTAGTGCACCCTGCCACTAGTCAGCTAGCAACACCTTCAGAAGTCACGCATTTCTCCTACTAGTCGATTAAACTTTGGTTTCTTACTGAACAAAAACTTGCTATTGTGCTAATCATACCTTTCTCTTGGGGTTCCCCAACAGTGTAAAGTCGACGTTACGATAAGCACCATCATTGGCCCAAACTCACCATAATGGACAAGTATATTTGTGTTTTCTCGACATTACGCTCATGATATATTAATTGTTGTAGTTTATATTGTTCTGGTACCATAATTATAATGATTGTTGTGCATCATTCATGCCCAAATATTCAGAAACAATGCATTATCCGTTTTATATATTTTATTTGACAATTTTAAACGAGCTACTCGTGAGTTACTCACGAGCTTTGCGAGTCGAGCCGAGTTTCAAATTTAGACTCGATTGTTAAACGAGTCGAGTCGAGCTAACTCGATTGTTGACCGAGCTTTAGCGAGTCGAGCCGAGTTGGCTTGACTCAGCTCGGCTCGAATTCTAACCCTAGCCAACATGGGATTGCCGGTAATTTTATTGGACTCCAAATTATAGGTTTATTGGACACGTCGGTACGAGCTTAAAAATAAACCAGCCTAAATCGCTATTGAGGTTATCATCTTTTTCATCTTCTTCTGCGAGTTATTCGTCTTCAGACAAAATTGTACTCCGAGAAAACTAGGCCGAACAGCTGGTAAGGGCATGCCCAATGCATAGCCCCAGGGGTGTTGCCTCACAGCTTTATCTTGGTTCGGGTGGTCCAAATTAGGTTCGGATAAGGAGGCAGCCTCTTCATCAGGAGGTAGCCTCTTCAGCCATAAAGTGAAAACTGAGTGAAAATGTGAGAGAGAAAGAGAAAAACCAAAACAGCAATGGAGGCAGCTGTCCAACTAGGCTTGGATAAAACTTTTGACATATGCATGCCATGTTATGGTCTCATTAATATGTCTTTCTCTCAAAAGCTGATTTAGTTTTTCTCTTTCTCTCTCACATTTTTACCCAGTTTTCACTTTATGGCTGAAGAGGTTGTCTCCTGATGAAGAAGCTGCCTCCTTATCCGAACCTAATTTGGACCACCCGAACCAAGATAAAGCTGCGAGGCAGCACCCCTGGTGCTATGCATTGGGCATGCCCTAATCACTCTCCACAGTCTAGAGGCAGTAGAAAACCGAGGTCTCTCCCTCTCCCAAGTTTCCTTCCTGGAACGCTGAGCTACCTCGCCCCTTTCACACAAGCTGACGTGCACACACCTAGGAGGCTTTGCTGGTGCAGTGGTCACTTCTTTACCCTCGCACGCAGAGTCTTTATTGTGTGTGCTTCCTCCTTGTGCAGCCAGCCGCACTGCACGACACTACCGAGACTCAGACTCGGGCACGGCTTAAAAGCGCACACCTCCTCCGCCCTCGCCGCCATTATTGTGCCGCGTGCAACACCGGCACTGCTCCACCTCGCCCAAAGGTTGTCCCTTCCCGTGCTAGTAGTCCCCATGGACGGGCGCAGCTAGTCTTCCCTGCCGGTTCTTGGTCTCCCTCCGGAGTCTGCGGCGGCGAGGTGCGCTCTGACCTCTGAGGCAATGGGGGCGGCGCGGAGGGAGCGATGCGCTGCTCCCTTCCTGTGGGTGCCGGTTCTTGTGGTGCTGCTGTTGCTGGGCGGCGGCGGCGGGGTCGTCCGCGCCTTGGAGGAGGGTGCCGCGGTTTACATTGTGACCATGAAGCAGGCGGCGGCGTCCCACAAGCGCCTCGACTTGGAGAGGTCTGGGGGCACCAGCGTTGCGGCCGCTGGCGGCGGCGGCGGGGATACTCCGGCCACCAGCGTTCTCAGGAAGCCCAGGTGCGGGCCACTCTTAGCAAACATTTCCCCGCTTGTTTTGGGTCCATATGGCTTTGTCAATTTCCCCCTTTTTACAGTTGCCGTGCTAGATTTCACAGTTTTACCCTTAAACGTGAAATTTTCTTCCCCAGTTCAAGGTTTTAGCTCGTTTTTGGGTGGTTTTGGGCCGACTTGATTGTGCTATTAGCATTACTCAGAATCTCAGATGATTGGTGTTACTGAGATTCCTAGTATTTCTTTATCTGCGGACAGGCTTCTATGCATTGTAATTCGTAGCTGAAATTCATTATCTTTTTTTATCGGTACTAGACTTTATGGCCTCCTTTGACATCAATAGATGGTTTGAAGTTGGACTGATGTACTAGAAAGATTAGTGTTTCAACTAAATGTTTCATTAGACTGCAGACTCCCAAGCTATAAAACTATAGTGTATCCTTTATGTGGAACAATTGGCTAATGCAGTCACCTTAACATACTGTTTGTACTTACTTACAAACCAGTACATTTATACCAGTTACCACCAAACCAGTACATTTTCCTAGAAATTCATGTTAGATTGAGTTTGTTCTCTGTCATAACAGTCAAAATTTTCACACCAGAAAAAAAGGAAAAAGAAAGCCAATCTCTACCTTTATCTACTTGTGTAGTAATTTGTTTGGGCTAAAGATGGTATATTTTCTGAACATTAATGTTGATTTAGCTTTTAATCTGTTAAGGCCCAGCAGTCTTTCTTTTTCATGCAATACTGTATCTGCTTTCTTCCTCACACTGATATTAACCTGGTTATGCAGGCATGGTTCATCCAAACCTCTGAATTATGGCTCATACCTTGTTCACCTTCATAATTCTCTCTTGAAGAAGACACTAAGAGGAGAGCACTATATAAAGTTGTACAGTTACAACTACTTGATTAATGGTTTTGCTGTTGTCCTCACTCCTCAGCAGGTATCCAATTTTGTGCGTTTGTTCCTTGCGCTATTTCTGCACTATTATGATATGATCCTTGTAGCATCTTGTTATTACTTATGAGTCACTTGTCAAAGAAAACAGCATCAAATGTCTTGCAAACTTTTGATTATTGCATGATGCCAATATTGCCAGATAAGGAAATTTATGGAAATATGAACTGTTGAACATTGATAATCACTGGTAGTTTTTTTCTCTTGCACCTTGTTAGCTGTTACCCCTCCTTTCTCATTTATTATCTGTTTTCAAGAACTTGTAGAAGATTGCTTATTTACTTATTTCTTGTCTATATTTTAACTGGTTGTCTGCTTGCATCAAAAGGCAGAGAAGCTATATAGGAGAAAAGAAGTGGCAAACATGATATTGGATTTCTCTGTTAGGACCGCAACTACATATACCCCTGAGTTCCTTGGCCTGCCACAGGGTGCATGGGTGCAAGAAGGTGGTCCTCAGTGTGCTGGCCAGGGTGTTGTTATTGGCCTCATTGATACAGGAATTGATCCAAATCACCCTAGCTTTGCAGACGACTTGACAAATGATAATTATCCAGTTCCTGCTCACTATACTGGCAATTGTGAGGTTACAAATGATTTTCCATCTGGATCCTGCAACAGGAAGCTTGTCGGTGCTCGACATTTTGCAGCGTCTGCAATAACCCGAGGAGTCTTTAATGCCTCTCAAGATCTTGCTTCACCATCTGATAGTGATGGCCACGGAACGTGAGTAATACTTTCTGATTTACCCATCCCTGTTATTAATAAATAAAGAAAATACATGGTTTCTATTAGTGTGTCTGGCTGTGCACTCAGACATGCGGCTTTTTTGTTCCATGGTTGTATTCTCCAGTACCCACAGTAATTCTTGTTACTTGACTATCCAACTCTTTTAATTGTATTCATAAATTGTTTTTTAGTGCTAGACGCCGCATATCAGCGTGGTCCAACAATCCATAAATGTAGCCTTGTCTCTCTCTTCCTTTTTTGCGATGAAGCTAGCCCAGTCCTATTATGTAAGTACTCAAGTAGAGTTCAAGCTAGTAACATATTGATGCAATTAAGCTGTAAGAAATGATTTACGCATAAGTTCTGGGAGAAACAGTTCGTTACTGTTTTGTTTCCATTGTTTCTTTCTTTCAATTTGAACTCAAGTATCGCTTTCCATATGGACCAGTTGATCTCTGTACTTATCTCTCAGTTCTAAATAAAATTGCTTAACAAGTTAAGGAAAAACACTGTTGTTTTCTTATCCTAAGATTTGTGCATACAGCCACACAGCCTCCATCGCGGCTGGTAATCATGGAATTCCTGTTATTGTGGCTGGCCATCACTTTGGGAATGCAAGTGGAATGGCTCCTCGTGCACAGTAAGTCTACTACCTTTTGGTTTAGAGGTATATGTATGATTCAGTTTATTACCAAATAATATAACAAATATATTTTTCAGCATTGCTGTCTATAAAGCTCTGTACAAAGGCTTTGGAGGTTTTGCTGCTGATGTAGTGGCTGCAATAGATCAGGTAATGTCTTTTCTGCATATTGCTTATCGGGTGTAAGGACAAAGTCATTGACCCACTTTAGAATTGTGATCCTCTCAGTGAAGAAAAGATATTTTGATAATTGTCTAAAGGGCTTGAGACCCTAAAGGATCGATTATTGTAGCATGTACTAGCTAATCAAGACGGAACACCACACGAAAAAGATCTAAGCCAAGTTTACTGGATAAATCTACATTTGGAAGTCAAATTCTGTGACAAGTGTAAATGTGATGACTAAAAATCTAGTAGGCTTTGGACATATATTTATGTCGGAAGTTTACATGACATCGTTAAAACTTTGAGTGTTGTATTCTTGGCAAAGATCTGCCAACTCGGTAGAAGCATTACAAATTTTAATTAAGAAAGGTGCATTGCAGCATTGTTGACAATGAGACCCTGCATCATATTTGCAGGCAGCTGAAGATAATGTGGATGTGATCAGTTTATCTATTACCCCTAATAGGAGGCCTCCTGGATTGGCTACATTCTTTAATCCAATTGATATGGCACTAATTTCAGCTGTGAAAGCTGGCATATTTGTTGTGCAAGCTGCAGGAAATACTGGTCCTTCCCCTAAGAGCATGTCTTCATACAGTCCGTGGATTTTTACCGTAGGCGCTTCTGCTCATGACAGGGAGTATAAAAATTATGTTGTACTTGGCAACAATTTGACCATTCCAGGAGTTGGCCTTGCTCGTAAGTCCCTATTAAGTTATCTGATTATGGTATGTGTGCACAACTGCACATTGTTATCCTTTTAACCTTTCTTAAATTGCGAACGCAGCTGGAACAGATGGTGATTCCATGTACAATCTAATTGCTGCACCTCATGCACTGAAAAATTATACCAGCAGTCCTATTGAAATGTCCCTAGGGGAGTGTCAAGATTCAAGCCACCTTGATAAAGATCTGATAAGGGGAAAGATACTGGTCTGCAGCTATTCCATAAGATTTGTACTTGGCCTCTCTTCTGTGAAGCAAGCTTTAGATACAGCAAAGAATGTCAGCTCCGCAGGAGTTATATTCTACTTGGACCCTTTTGTCCTTGGTTTCCAGCTGAACCCAACTCCAATGGATATACCTGGACTTATTATACCATCATCTGATGACTCTAAGGTATTGCAGCTAATGCTCCAGCCTTCTTGTTGTAATCTTTAAAAAATACTTCGACAGTCATGTTTCAGGTCCTGCTAAACAGCTTAAGTTATCATACACTAGTTTTCGTTTTGTTGTATGAGTTTGTGGTTCTATCTTAGACTTTGTTCGGCATTGTGGTGGATTAGGATATGTCTAACCAGCTCTTGATTAATGTACGTTGGTTTAACCAACTTATTTCTACCTCAGTGGCTATTTTCCCAAAGTAGATGTTAAAATAAGTTCAGCACAACACAGTTCGGTAATCCAAACTGAGCCTTAATGTATTTCCTAGCTTATTTGAATAATGCAAATCTATCAAGAGGTTAAATATTTTAAATGCTTATCCAGTTTCCAGCGAAACCTTAGTAGACTTATCTAGTTTCTTGACTTTGGTTCATTTTAGTCCGTACACCTTTTAGTTATTGGTTTTGTTAAGCTTAATTTGCCTGGTAGTTAGGCGTATATTTTTGTTTGCTTCAAGCTTGTTTGTATGGATCGATTACTCATGTAGTCATGTGAGGCCTGATAATTTCCATTTCTTAAGGAGAATTAGGGTGCTAACATATGTGACTCAACCTTTCCAGATATTCCTAAGTTATTACAATGAGTCCCTTGTACGAGATGAAACTTCAAACAGAATTGTCAGCTTTGGCGCAGTTGCAAAAATACTAGGAGGTCTGGAGCCAAACTATGGCAGTTCTTCACCAAAAGTAATGTTTTATTCTGCTAGGGGTCCTGACCCAGAGGACAACACATTGGCCAATGCTGATATCTTGAAACCAAATCTGATTGCACCTGGCAGTTCCATCTGGGGCGCTTGGAGTTCACTTGGGTTAGATTCTGCTGAATTTACAGGTAATTTTACAGTTTACCTTGTGTTCCATTTGAAACTGAAGTTTACTTACTCAAGAGTCAAGAGCATCAAACCTATAAATTGCACGTGTTTCCATTTTTTAACCATTTCTTCCTCACTCTGTTAGGTCTACATATATGTATTCAGTAGAATAATATCTAATGAAACTGTTTTTTTTTCGTGAAATTGTGAAACATATGGGTACTAAATTGTGAACTTGATTGTTTCGTGAATGTGAAATTCTTGTAAGGTTGTTGCCCCTCCGGTTGTTGGAAGGCTGTTTTTTCTTTTGTGTGAAGGATAGCTTACATACATTGACTAGCAATTTTGCATTTTGAAATCAAAAGTTCAGGAAGTGCTGTACTGAAATTACTGATGACATTTGTATTGTTCTGTTTGGTTATTGAATTCATTAATAAGATGTTGGATTGGCATTAGACTCCGACCTAATATCGGATCTTCTATTACAATCCATAAACCATGATGGTCGTCTGATTTTACTTTTCAGGTGAAAGTTTTGCGATGCTCTCTGGAACAAGTATGGCCGCACCACACGTTGCTGGCCTTGCTGCTCTGATCAAGCAGAAGTTTCCTTCTTTCACCCCAGCAGCTATAGGTTCAGCGCTGTCTACCACTACAACTCTCAGTGACAGGCAAGGGAGCCCAATCATGTCACAGCGAACATACAGCAACCCGGACTCAACACAAACTCCAGCTACACCTTTTGACATGGGGAATGGGTTCGCCAATGCTACTGCAGCTTTGGACCCTGGACTGATATTTGATTGCAGTAAGTTAATCAGTCATTCAGCCTTTTTCATTTTTTTCTACTAGATTGGCTTTAGTTTATTTGGGATAAAATGCTACATCCGCCAATAAACTGCCGTGTGTTCCTTGAAAGTTGATACTAGCAACTGGGTTTTGACAGACACCGTTGTTAGGTCGATGTATGTCGAATTAGCCATTTATCAGAACATTAGTATGCAAATATGCAATGCCAATGGGTGCATAAGTGCAAGCCACCCTCTAGGTTCTCATTATGGCATCCTGCCCTTCAAGAGGCATTTTGTGTTCAGCAAACATAACAAGTGCCTAACGCCTTTCAAATTGTTTTTTCTTTGATAAACTACAGGTTATGACAACTACTTCTCATTTCTCTGTGGTATAAATGGTTCTGCTCCAGTAGTGACGAATTACACCGGCAGCAACTGTGGGGTCTCCACGATGACTGGAGCAGACTTAAACCTACCCTCAATCACCATAGCAGTGCTCAACCAGTCGAGAACAATAACAAGAACGGTCACCAATGTGGCATGCGACGAGAACTACACGGTCAGTTACAACGCACCTTACGGGGTGACAGTGTCCGCAGCACCTACACATTTCTTCATTCCCAGCGGACAGGAGCAGGTCGTGACCTTCGTTGTGAATGCCACCATGAACAACTCTTCCGCGAGCTTTGGGTTTGTTGGATTCTATGGCGACAGGGGTCACCAGGCGATCATTCCATTTTCGGTCATGTCCAAGGTCGTGTACAGTTCCTGATCACTGATAATCTGACGCCATCCTATGGAATGGTGACCTGACTGATCCAGTATACGCAGCGGCGACTTGACTTGTGGCTAGAATGACCAGAATTTATTTAGTTGTTCTTCTTGTCAGGATTATTTAGTTGTTCTTTTTGTCAGGGTTATTTAGTTGTACATTTTGAAGCATGTCTATGTAAGTAGATGAGTGGGTGAACAATAACTGTAAAGAGAATTTACTAATACGCCCCTCTTTTGACGAATGAGAAATCATTTCCGCAAAAGTATATCGCTCGCCACCTGCACTAATGCTAGCACTACTATATTTGCGTACCAGAAGTTATTGCTTTTGCGTCTGATGACATCTTGTTGTGTTTGCAAAGCATGCTATGGTGGATTTGTGTTGGATATTACATATATAAAACATTTCAGAAGCAGTCACCAAAGGGGTGGTGGCGCAGTTGGCTAGCGCGTAGGTCTCATAGCTAAATGCGAGTGATCCTGAGGTTGCGAGTTCGAGCCTCTCTCACCCCATTTGCAAAGTTGATGATGAAATGCTCCCGTGACAACTTGGGTCGTCACACTCGTCTGATCCAGATGAGATGAGCTAAACTGAACTTTGTTACTACTTTTTTATGTTTTCATCTCGTCATGTAGAAACTTACCCATGTAAGTTTTTGCAAATAATATGACCACCAACCTGCAAAAATCACAAGCTTCATCTCTTTCTAGTAATCCAGAGGAACCTAGCGAACTAGTTTGAAAAATGATGATAATAAATGAAAAAGATATTAGTATGTACATACACAAATATGATGTCACTGGTTGAATTGAACTTAACACAAATCACACTTTTTATTTAGTTCTACAAAAATACTAAACAGGAAAACAATATGCATGCATCCGTCACGTAGAAACTTACCCATGTAAGTTTTTGCAAATAATATGACCACCAACCTTTGCAAAAATCACAAAATGGATTTCTCCAACACAAATATGTAACTGAACTTTGTTACTACTTTTTTATGTTTTCATCTCGTCATGTAGAAACTTACCCATGTAAGTTTTTGCAAATAATATGACCACCAACCTGCAAAAATCACAAGCTTCATCTCTTTCTAGTAATCCAGAGGAACCTAGCGAACTAGTTTGAAAAATGATGATAATAAATGAAAAAGATATTAGTATGTACATACACAAATATGATGTCACTGGTTGAATTGAACTTAACACAAATCACACTTTTTATTTAGTTCTACAAAAATACTAAACAGGAAAACAATATGCATGCATCCGTCACGTAGAAACTTACCCATGTAAGTTTTTGCAAATAATATGACCACCAACCTTTGCAAAAATCACAAAATGGATTTCTCCAACACAAATATGTAAATCGTACCATAAATTTTTTTTTTGCATATGCCACATATGGTCATATTTTATTTATAAAACGGAAAATGGCAACTTTATATTCAATTCCTACATGTCTGAAATTTTTATGAAACAAAACAATGTGTGTTTTTACTAAGTTTCAAAAAACATATCAAAATGCAACTCATGCTCAAAAAAATGTACTCTAGTAATCTTGTGAGTAAAATCACAAGATGAGTTTTTTCCAACACAAGTTGTGTAAACCGTAGGCACTTCATACTTTTTTGCATAGGCCACAAATAGTCATATTCTTACGAAATTAACAAGGTTAAATCTTTACTCAATACCTATGTGCAAGGGTTTCCTTCATAATATATTGAAATTAAGGAGTGTGTTTCTACTATGTTTTTAAAAAAGGATCAAATGTAACATAGGTTCCCAAAAAAGCTCTAATAAGTTATAATATATACAACACTTAGAGCATCTCCAGCCGCGTCCCCCAAAGCGTCCCCCAAAGGGATTTGGGGCGCGCCGGACCAAAAAACCATTCCAGCCGCGTCCACCAAAGTCCATTTTTGTCCGGCGCGGCCCGATACGGTGTCCGGCGCCCCGAGCCCGTCCCCGTCCCACAGGGGACGCACCGGGGACGCCGGACACACCGAAAAGCGAGGCGAACCGACGCGGGCCCGGCGCGTCAGCGGCTCAGTGAAAAATCGTCTCCCACTCCCGCCAAATCCCGCCCCTCCCGCCATATCGCGCCTATCCCGCCGCGCATTTCTGGCCTCCCAACACATATCCCGCGGCCGATTCATTTATCCTTTCCCCGCCGATTTGTTTCTCCCTCCCGCCGTCCACCCGCCGCCGCTACCTTCTCCCCATTCCATGACGCCGCCGGTAGCCCCCAAGAAGATGGCCAAGAAAGCGGCCAAGAAGCCGCCGGGCAATGCGACGAAAGGGGAGAAAGCGCCGTTCGCGAAGCCGCGGAAGGCGCCGGCCCCGAAGAAGAAGCCGGAAGGATGGACCGATGATCAGTGGCATCAAGACTGTCTGCGCCGGAAGATGTCGACGGCGGAGCGGAAAGGACGGAGGGCGGCGGAGCAGGAGAAGAAGGCTCTGGCGGTGCGCCAGCACCAGCACTTAATGGCCGGGTGTCTCGCCGCCACCAACGCGAGCCCATATAGTACGAACATGCCGGTGTACGTTCCGGGAGTCTTCTCTCCGTCGTCATCCGCCTTCTACAACGACGGCCCCTCCGGCACTCCCGAGTGCGTGACGCCTAACTTGTCGCCGCACTACCAGGATGCGCTGCCGCATGGCGGCTTCAACCCCAACAACCTCTACTCTCCGGCGTACGAGCAGCGCGAGCCAGGACCCGGTGCGGACGGCGACCCTTTCACTGGCCGCAGGGGGCCGCTCGAATTCGACGGCGCCGGTGCTGAGGGTGCCGAGGAAGAGGGCGGGGGTGAGGACGAGGAGGACGATGAAGAGGAGGGGGTGGAGGACGAGGACGAGGACGAGGACGAAGAGGGCGGTGAGGAAGAAGACGAGGAGGGTGCCGGTGACGATGATCTCGTGAAGGTCGACGCGGACGGCGTGAAGAAGAAAAAGAAGAAGAAGGCTTCGGGCACACAAGGCCCCAAGTGGACGGCTTTGGAGGATCTTTGTCTGTGCGAGTCGTGGGCGACGGTGAGCCATGACTCCATCATCGGCGCCAACCAAAAACACGGGAAGTATTGGGCGAGAATCAAGGCCGAGTTCGATGAGCGCAAGCTCATCAAGAGCGACTACAACAAAGTGACAATGAAGAGGAGCCAAAAGGCAATGTCGACGCGATGGGCCATCATCCAGGCGTCGGTGAACTCCTTTCATGGATACCATCAGGAATTACTGACCAGAGCCGAGAGCGGCGCCGACCTCTCCCAAATGGTACGACTCTTTCTTCCATAATCTGTAGCACCTACATTGTGTTCGATGAAATGATTCCGCTTCCTTTGGCTAGTTTGATAGGGCCATGGAGGTTTACGCGAGGAACTCGGATGGGCATAAGTCGTTCGCGCTGATGCATTGCTATACCAAGCTCAAAGGGAATGAGAAATGGCGGTTGACGCGCCTGTCGCTGTCCAAGGGGAAGGACGCCATTGATCTGGACGCGGCGTCGGCAACGTCGGCAGGGCGTCCTACTGGCAACAAGGATGCCAAGGCCGCCTTGGCCGACACCGCGTCGTGTGAGAAGACGCAGACGTCGATCACGAAATGCCTCGCGGACGTCTCCTCGACCTTTCTCTCCCGCGCCAAAAAGAACGACGAAAGGTGGGCGGAGCTGTTTAAGAGGCAAGAGGAGAAGTTGGAGCTCAAGAAACGCAGGGACGACATGTCCCTGCTGAGAGCGTCGACAGAGGGAATGCCTCCCCGGACGCGGGCGGCGCACAACTTCTTCAAAGGCCAGATCCTCGACGACATCGAAGCCAAAATGGCGGCGGCCGACGCTGCGGCCGACGCGGCGGCCCAGGAAGAGGCAGCGGCAGCAACTGCGGCGCAAGAGCCGGCTGCCGCGTCTTCGACTGCTACACCATCGTCGGCCTACGCAACGGCGGCGGAGGAGACGGAGCATGCACAACACCAGGCAGATCGCGACGAGGTCATCGTGATCGACGGGACTGCGTCGACTCAGGATACGTCGCCGTCGACCAACCCCTTATTCTAATTTAGCATGCACTATATGGTCTGTAATATGACCGCGTGCCTAGTACTTTGATCTTCGCTACTCTGATCGCGACGATTCGGCGGGAACGATCTCTTTTGAATGCAAAATTTGAATTCTTGATTGGGGGCGGCGTTTGGGGGACGCGACTGGGGAGCGACGTCCCCCAAAGACGGCACGAACAAAACACGTCCCCCAAACACTCAATCCGGCGCTGTTTGGGGGACGCTTTGGAGGACACGGCTGAAGATGCTCTTACACCACGGTACCACAACCTAACATAGTAGTTATAGTGGCAGATTCCTGCATGTTGCAAGACATCGGCAATCAAGATGTATTTTCCCCCTCTACATGAGATATATATCTCCGTTTTCCATGAGTGATCAGATGCAAAATGTATGATCGTGCTCCCAAAGTAATTCTGAATTATAGAATCGAGAAAGAGTTGTAAACTTGGAGTCCGACCACACATTGTGAGGCAAAGAAAATGGCATGTATATAAAGTTGTGATGTGCATCACTGATACGTTGCAAACGTATCTATAATTTTTGATGCTCCATGCTTGTTTTGCACCAATTTCAACATGTTTTATAGGCACTTTGTATCATATTATGTCATTATTTGGACTAACATATTAACAAGTGCCACAGTGCCAGTTTCTGTTTATTATGTCTGTTTATTGCAGAAATAGTCCAAAAATAAGAGTGCTCGGAAAAATCTGAAAAATTCACCAAAATTCTTATTCACCAGAAGACTCCGGGAGCCAGAAGGGGAGTGCCGGGAGAGCCACAAGGTGGCTATACAGGTGCCAGGCGCGCGCCTGGGCCCTGGCCGCCCCTGGCCCATGTACTGGCGCCTCGGGCACCCCCTCGCGTCGCCTCTTCGCCTATAAGAAGCTCCTGACCCTAAAAGTTACGAGGGGTAACTTTTCCGTGGAAGAAGAGCTCCGTAGCCGCCGTCATCGCCGAAACCAAGTTTCGGGGGACATAAGTCTCTGTTCCGACACCCTGCCAGGACGGGAAATTGCGCCCGGTATCTTCTCCATCGACTCCACCGCCATCTTCATCGCCATGTTGCCTCCTATGATGAGGAGGGAGTAGTTCACCCTCAGGGCTGAGGGGCCGTACCGGTAGCTATGTGGTTTCTCTCTCTCTCTCTCTCGTGATATGATCTTTTATGTGATCGTGGACTTTGTAATCTAGATGTTGTTGTGCTACTCTAGTGTTTTATCATATGAACTTTGGGGTCAGCGTGATCGCGGTATGTACCATGTGTGGCTCCCTTATGAATTGTGTAATGTTAGTTCCTTCTATGAATGCTCAAAGTGACAACGTGGGGTGTTCATGGTATTTGGGGCTGCATCTTGAGGTGTGTTTTTATAGCCCATGCACGATGAGTTTGTGTTCTTTATACAACAAGAAACTATTTCATAGTAGCATGATGAAGTGCTTATATTTATATCTAATTATGATTGCATTGTTGAGAGTGCCACTGGTGAAAGTATGATCCCTAGGCTTTGTTTCCAAATATTACATCACACTCCTTAGTGCCAACGAAGCTATTTTCTGGCACCGTTCGTTTACTGTTTTACTACATATTTACTTGTTGCATATTTATATTATCGCTCATATTCATCCATACCACCTGTGTTTTACTATCTCTTCGCCGAACTAGTGCACCTATACATTTGACAAGTGTGTCGGGTGTGTTGGGGACAGAAGAGACTTTTTGCATCTTAATTGCAGGGTTGCTTGAGAGGGATATCTTTGACCTCTACCTCTGAGTTCGATAAACCTTGGGTGATTAACTTAAGAGAAACTTGCTGTTGTTCTGCAAACCTCTGCACTTAGAGGTCCAACACTGTCCACAGGAATAGGAGTGTGCGTAGACATCAGTCACCTAATCACCTATATACGTTGCCAAACAACACCACAAGCTGTGGCCCACTGAGTAGTCTTATAGCAAAGGAAGTACTCCACTATGTATGTTACACAAGCATATCTTAAGATGGGTTTCACTTGTCACAAAAGGTAGTCAAAAAGTGAATCTTGTGGTCAATAGTGGGTAGGACAGCTCTAAAAATAGTATTTATTTATTTCTTATGGTAGTTCACAAGGTTTTTTTTTAGAGCAACCACATATTTCATTACTCGAAAAACAAGTTACATGAAGCAACATATGTGAAAACTAAAAGACAAACCATGATAAAGTAATACAAAACGATCCCTAGGGTCTGCTGCAATCACCGTAGCCAGCTGCCGCCGCTCAACTCTAGCGCCGTCGAGACGGACATTGGAAAAGACGCCGAACCTCCACCATCGCAAGATCCAATAAAGCACCATCGCCAACGAGGCTTTGTGAGTCGATGAATAGGCCTGCTACAAGCAGCGATGCAAATGTCGCTGTGGCAGGTCGACCGAGGGACGTCCCCGTGCTATTTTGGACCAAGATCCGCCGCCTCCCATCGACGAAGTCGAAGAAGAATGACATATCCAACACCTCCGGACCAACATCTTCGCTCCAGAAGAACCACCTCGTCCCGGACCCAGCGCCGTCGTAGATAACAACGAACGTTGGCGACACACCGAGAAAAAGATCTCGTCAAATCCGAAGAAAGACGAGAAGACCAAGCCTCCGATCTGAAGGATCAACAAGCACACAGTGTCATCAACTCCGAGACGCCGCCATGAAAATCGCCGCCGGTATGGGAGTGGAGTTGAGGAAGATTTATTCGCCCACCACCTCAACGACGCACCACAACATACAAACCCTAACTACAAACCGAAGGAACGGGTCCCCTCCCCTTCCAGCCGCGAAACAACAAGCGGAAAGAGAGGGGGCCAACGCCCACGCCGGATTTGGAGAGCCGCCGCCTGTTGCCAGAGATGAGCAAAGCGGTTGGGGCATTTGCGTCCTGGGAGCGAGTTCACAAGGTTTTGAGCTTGTGAATAGCTTGTAAATATGCTCCACTATGTACGTGGAAGTTCTTAAGGTGTATTTTTTTTTTACTTTTGGACATTCTTATGGAAAACATAGTGGATGCCCTTAGAAGTTGGTACCTCTTACCACATAGTATTGCCAACCATGCATTATCGAAATAGAAGTACCCTAAACATTGAACCTATAAGGTGTCATGCAATTTGTAATGGTTTGTTTTTCCCTGAAAAGAAAATCAGCTTCCGCCGAATGCCCGAAAAACCCTGTTTCAAAAACAAAGCCCGAAAAGCCCTTCTTCTTGCTCGTTATCCTGAAGGGAAAACCTTGGTGCCCAGCCAGCCAGCCTAACCATGGAACACAGAGGCTAGCTCCCCAGCACCTGACTCCAGATAACTCTACCCTCTCCGCTTCTTGAACCCCTCGTTGTAGCTTCCTCGTCCTCTTCCAACCCGAAGCCGCGGTCAGCACCAACCGCCGCGTCGGGCCAAGAACCATGGCGTCCTGCTCCCGCCCTTGGCTCTTCCCAGGTAACGGCCTGCTCCTCGTTTCAACCTCCGTTCTGCTCCACACACGGAGCAATTGTTTTTGGCATCCTCCGTTAACCCCGCTTTCCGTCGAACACTCTGCAGGCATGTCGCCGCCGCCGGCTGCCTCCTCCGCCGGGCCGGTTCCTCTCTTCTGCAAGTATTCAGTAATTACCTACCTCGACGCCTCAAATTGTTCAAATTTACTGCGACGGCTTGCTCTCTGGACTAATATTTCGGTTCATTCCGTTCTTGCACAGATGGTGTTTGCTAGTTTGCCTCAGCGGAGAAAAGCAGGGTCGGTCAGAACGCGGAGAGGCAGGATCAGGTCTGTCAAGGATGACTCTATCCATTTAGATCCCTCCAAGATTGAAGCGCCACCGTACTCCAGTTACTTAGACTCCACGTCCGGTCAGCTCGAGCCGGCGTCCGGTGCCCGGGCAAGCATACCTGGGGAGGAGTACTGGCCGGAGGGCACTGCAGCTCGCGTGCGTGCTGCCCGTGCACCTGCACCGGTTGGGGAGTCGTCCGGGACTCCGTCTCTTGGCAAGAAGCCCGGGAGTAGGAGGAAAGGGTACAAGGGGCAGGTAGGATCGGCATCAGCAGCGGATGGCGATGGCGATGGCGAGTTCATTGTGGCCACTGAGGTTCCGTTAGATGATACGTTGGAGGAAACAAAGGATTCACTGGATGAATATGTCACTTACGAGGCGCCCAAGGAAGAGACTCTGAGCGAGTATGAGATGGACAAGATGATGGGGCGGCCGCACCCTTTTGTCGATCCAGCAAAGGCGATGTTGGCAGAGGAACCGAAATCGAGCGAAGAGCTCTGGTGGAATTGGAGGAGGAAGTCTGAGACAGAAATGTGGTCACGATGGCAGAGGAGGCGTCCAGATGTTGACACGGTTAGTATTCAATTGATTGCACTTGCTAATGATAGAATGCGGTCTTTTTTATAGGGTCTGTTTGCCTGTCCTCAACATGGTCACTTAGTAGAATATAAGGTAGATTCACATGCTTTTACTGCACCACGATTACGAGGATTTACAGGGTAGTTTCGTAGTCTTTCTGTGCCCAACTCTGACAGCATATGCACAAGCCGCACTACGGCACACTATGCCCTTATGTCCTGTCATTTCGTATATGAACTGTGCCAATCATTGTCAGGGTCAAGCCAGCTTATTATGCTTTTCTGATGCATCTTCTAGTGCGAAACTTGAATGTGAATGGAGTGGTGTAGATAATAACATAAACAAGATTTTGCGGACGAATATAAGATGAATAGACATATGTGCATCTTTATAAGGACGCCCAATAAAGTAGGGGTTCAACTGAACCTCCACATCTCTTATTAAATACGCCACTGGGTATATACGTGCGTCGCTTGCACATGTGGCGTGCAAGCTTTATGTTGTTGTGTGTACAGTTTATTGGCTCATGGTATGTGCCAGGTACAGTTTCTTCTTTTTCATGAAGTCCTAGTTCAAATTAGTATTTATGTTAACTTCTAGCTCTATGTCATGCTTCAGTTTTAATCTAAATTTTAATGCTTGTTTTGTTACGTTAGGTCTTTGCAAAGGCAATGGCCGAAACTGGTCAGATTAAAATATTTGGAGACCACCCTACAAGAACAGAAGCTGCTCTTGCCAAGACAAGAAGGCATTTACACAAAGAGGAAAGGTTGACTACTAAATACTACTACTGTTTGCTCATAAGTCTGCTACAGCTTTGTTGGACCCTTTTATCGCAAACGTGCAGTTGTGTGCACCTTTATTTGAAGGCTAAATCGTTATTGCTCTTCCCTATACTTGAAAGCCTCCTCGAATAGGCTTTCGCCTGCCATATTAATATAGCAACCACACGATACAACGAGCACTATACATGAAAGCCAGTAGCATTGTTCCATCATATTTTTAGACACTCATTTAAACGTATCTTCTGTTTCCAATTGTTTTGTTGTGTCATAACAAATGTGTGGCAGAATATTATGTAGGTCAAATACCCACAGGTTTTTGGTCCAGTGTCCTGTTTTTTTCTGAAACAGTAGAAGTGCGCTGTTCTAGTTATGAGTTATCTATGGCGTGCGATAGAATTTTTTTTCAGCATTAAATTTTCATGGTATGATTGTCAGGACTAAAGTACTATCTTGTTTACTAGTGCCTCTTATATTTGATATGCAATAAACACAGGTTAGAAGCAGAGCAAAAGAGACTAGAAGAAATAGGACCAATAGCATACTATTCTGAGTGGGTCGAAGCATATAAACAAAAGGACACATCATGGGAAGCCATACAGAAGCACTATGAAGAGACTGGCGAAGATGAGACTACTCAACTGATAACAATGTTTCAACACCAAACTGCCGGTGAATTTCGCACTATGATGGGCACTGATGTTCGTATACAACGAGATCCTTTGGCAATGAGGATGCGTGAAGACCAAATTAAACAGAGTATATATTTTGTTGCTGAAATTCTGATTTTTTTTTATCTTGCCAAGCAACAAAGCTGCTTTTGCTGAATAGTTATATGAAGTTGATCTTGCATTAGCTTCTAATAATCCTACCAGGTTTGGTCCACCCCCCTAAGCTTCGAGGCCAAGTCAACAAAGCACTCTTATCTTTAAAACTGTCTAAGCAGCCCCTCTTAAGGCACCGAATACCATTTCAGTAATCCCCTTGGCCACATTGCTGTCCACAGCGGCAAAACCATCTCAGGGTGACCTTCTACCTCTTACCGGGTTGATACAGGAAAATAACTCACCAGTGTTGAACACAGCAATACTTATGTTTCTTCAGTTTCAGCATTCAAGTGCCACTCTTAGTATGTTTAAGAGACTTTGAACAACTGGTATTTTAATACATCTAAAATATTGGTATATGCTCTGTACTCCAATAAGGGAAACTACCTTGTTACTCTCATAATAAAATAGATGACATGTTATTTTAACTTATGCAACTTTATTAGGGTATGTAATAACTTGGACTTAATCATGTGATGTTCAAATATGCAGTTTGGGGTGGTGATCCTGTTTACCCAACTGTGAACTATGTTCAGGATCCTGATGTAGTGATTGACTACAGGGGTCCGGAATTTCATGAGCCTACCCCTGAGGTTATACCTTATTTGATGGAGGTATGTGATAGCATTTCCACATATTTTTTAGCATTTCACCCTGTGCCAACTAAGTTTTACTAGATTCATGGTTTTGGGTTGTTGTTTCGGAGATCCATAACAGCATACATATGAATTTATAATTTATAATGGTCTTCAGTAGTATATAACACAGCACTGAACACTTAATGTTAAATCGTGTGACTTGTGTCCCTAATGGGACTAATGTTGCAGCTCAGCAATTATACTAACTTTTTTGCATTGCATTTCTCCTTTCAGCATGGGATAATGATCACGAAGGAAGAAATGGATGCACGTTTGAGTGAAGAGCAGGATGAAATCAATCAAGACATCATGGTATACCTTAAATGCTTCTGATTTGGCTGTAACTGATTCTGTTTACAGATCTGCAAAGTCCTCTTTTACTTATCCCTGTTCTGATATGCTGACAGTACATTCCTGAAGTCAAAGATCCCATGGCTACCGCTGTTGATATTGGAGAGCATTCTGTGAGTGTCCAAACTGCTTCTTTTTTAGTTACACAAATGGCTCAGTCCATGCATGTCATACATGAAAAGAAAATGATTGTGAATCTTTTGTTTCATTATATTCATTCTCTTTTGTGGGGAGAATTTATTTTGGTCATGACTGAAGATTATGTGAACTATGGAAACATTTTAAATATCCTATGTATTAAACATTGTTGTCATCTGACTATGGTACTTTCTGCTTTCCAAACAGTACAATGAAGATAGTGATGATGAGGAGGAGGTTGACAAAGCTGCAGCACAGCCTGGGTCGCTAGAGGTATCTTAGTGAACTATTTTACTGGTGGGAACATAGGCATTCTGCAGTTGTCATGATAATATTGCATGTATGCTTTTATTAATCACAACAACAGAAGT
Source organism: Lolium perenne (assembly GCF_019359855.2). Taxonomy (NCBI): domain Eukaryota; kingdom Viridiplantae; phylum Streptophyta; class Magnoliopsida; order Poales; family Poaceae; genus Lolium; species Lolium perenne. Next base: position 272,896,969 of record NC_067246.2, on the reverse strand, counting down.
ATGTTAGTTTGCATATATACTTCTGGGAAGCTGGATGTTGAATATTTTTAGTAACCATCTGACACCAAATAAGTGGGATGAGATGGCTACCAAATATCAATAATTCTCCTATTCCAAGGCTGATAACTCCTTGAAATCATCTGCTCTATATATATAGGATGAGGAAGATGGCGGGGATGAGGCTGAGGAAGTTGAAGGTAAAGCGACTCAGAACTGGAGCGTTTTAAAAACTACTGGACAGGATGAAAAACCAAAGGTATCTTTTATAAACACTCTTATCCTGATGGTGGCAGTTTCTTGCTGTCTTTGGCATTTAGAAACACTGAAACGATAAAGTTCTTGTTGGTCTCATTGGATATCTTACTTAAATGTGTGGATATGTTCAGTTTTGTTTTGTGTAAATTCATGGTATCTTTATATGGTGATACGTGTGCAGGGCACACAACAATAGCAACTTCTATTCCAGATGACAATGCTTGCCTTTTCTCTTTCCAGGAAAAGTTAAAGAAAGATCAGCTGTCACTTAAAGATGCTATTAATGATTCTGAGAACCTCACTGATTTCCTTATGGACTTTGAAGAAGATGAGTAAATACTGCAGGCGTTTATTTTCGTCGTGCGCATGACACAAGGTGAGTAATTACTATTAGGCAAGTGTATCAAATACTCTTTATTATTTAACTTTCTGATAAATCTGAGCAAATTAACTATAGTTTGTCCACTCTCGGAAATCCTGAGCCGGAATCACTGTATGTGCTTCATGAATTTGGCTGAGTTTGTAGGTTTAGTAGCTATACACATGTTGTACAATATTAATATTGAATGGTACAATTATTCTGTGGAGTGAAAGCATGAATATGTTGCACTGATCCAAATAGCCTTAAGCCTTCCTGTGCTGCTTTCCAAGGCGCGAGGCTGCATCCTTAATACGTGCAAGGGATTCAGCAAAGTCGTCCAGAAGTTCATGACAGTCTGGAAACTGTGCCTCATCCAGTGCTAGGTTTACCATGATGGTGTTGACATAGCTTTGATAATTCACAGTTAGGGCCTACACAAGCAAACCAAACAACTAGTTAGTGTTTTGCAGTTTACATGTGCCATAAAGTGGGCAACTTTTGAAAACATCTTGCTATAGAAGTGCTATACATAAGTGTACTTGTACATAGATTCAGGAGTTTATTGCATTTTTTTGTGTGTGTGGAAAGCTTTGTTACCTTTCTTCAGCAAATAACTTGTGATAGCAATTGTAATCTAATATAGCAGAAAAAACTTATGAGATTGGATGATATTGGGCACTAACATGTTAATCTATTTAATTCTAGTGCACAATCATATACATTTGGAGGACTTACTTCCGGAGGCCCATAGCCGCTAGGGGCGATGAAGACAACTGGATGCCCACAAAACTCCACCTGTTCAACCGGGCCAGTCATGTTGGAGAAGGATATGGTAGTGTGGGAGATCATACGATGGAAGATAGCTGCAGCTGCCTGTTTGTTTGTTTGAGTCAGATGTTGCAATGCTGTTAGAAACAAGAACCCAAATAGCTGAAACGTCGACAGTGCAATGCTCTCTATAGATTAGACAGCAGCAAAGCTGACGGCACTGCTGTTGCACTCTAGGATTAGCCAGCCAACATTTCTCTTGGATAGCTAGCTGCTTGCATGTTACCGATTGTACCGAGACAGCATAAAGGACCAAATATATGTACCTTGAGTCCGAAAACTTTGAGTATCACTTCTGCTGCTAGGTGTGTGAACACCACCTCCAGGGAGCTCTTCTTCCTGTCCACAACCTTCTTCGCCTTGCGAACGTAATCCAGCGGGTCGCTGTGCTTGCCTATGAAGAACGGAAGGATGATGAAGCCGAGTTTGTTGTCCCATTTCACATCGCTTCCCTTGCCGGATTCTATCATGTTAACGCATGCCTGCTCATGGGCAGCGAGGATTGAATTATAAAATGATCAGTCCTGCTCTTCAAACTTATTTCAGAAAATTTGAATTATTTCTGTCTTACGTGTAGGCTTGTGGTTGGCCTTAAATTGACGAGAAGTATTGAGCGCACACGTATCTCCTTGTCGGTATCACCTAATAAACACAGGGGAGTCAAGCAGCGCCACAGTCACTATTCTGTTAGGAGCCTGCAATACATTTCTGTGTTTAAAGCAACGCTAGCTTGCCAATAGATCACCTGACTTCCGGAAGTAATAGCGTGATAGGGCAGCGTACGTGACCCCAACCAACACATCGTTAACTGTCTGCAGCGTACATGGAGAAAAACATGGTATTTAGGTGTGAGTTCTGTTGCTCGCAACATGTCAACAGACAAACAAAAAGAAGGTCCGTGTGGCATCAAAATTAACTTCTCCATATCAATTATAAATACATAAGGGGAAATTCTGTTTTGTAAACTTTTGAAACCAGGCAACTCTGATCTCTCACCACTGCCAAAGTTGTATCGTACCAGTGGTATTATAGTTAGGACAATTTAAGAGTTAAGACAGCTTCTGTTCAACTCCTCACTGACTGGCTATTGGCTATCTCTGTATCATAGCCTTTTTTTTTTTGAGAAACACAGTACAAACGTAGACGCTCACATACACGCGCATACACTCACCCCTATGAACGCACACACGCACACCCTACCCCTATGAGCATCTTCGGAAGACTAAGCCGGCGGATTGAATCTTGATTTTTTTTTTGTTTACCTTTTGATAGTTTTTTCCTTTTTTTCTTTCCCTTGATGTAAATATTTGTACAGGACTAGGCTTTTGCCCTTTTTGCTTTCCATCTTAATATAAAATTTTGCACCGCAGGGGCTTTCCCTATGGTAGAGCAGCTTAAAAAAGGAAAACTTTACCGAAACATGAAAGAAATAAAAAAATATCTGGAACAAGAAATTATTTGGGAGAAATTCATAATATTCAGACAACTACAAAAAGGTGTATAATTCAAACAAATTTGCAGAATTTATATATTCTAGTAAGCTCACAAAAAGAGGGAATAGTGCATTAAGATCAAATTTCAGAAACATAGAAAACGCTTAAATATTATTAGAAACCCAAATAATTCAAGAAATAGCACCAAATGGTGAGAATTCACGGAAAAACACTCGTGGTTTTCATTGATTGTGAATTTTCATATTAAACTTGTGATTTCTCATCATTTTTTGTATTAACCATATTTGACATCAAATTGCTAAAAGGTATTTGCTGAACAAATATTTCATAACATGGATGTCAAATATGTGGGAGACAAGGTCTTTGCGTTTCACCCACAATGATTAATTTTAACCCTTGATCGGTACATTGTAACATGTTATATCGGCGAAAATATCTTGAACTGTAGGTACAATTCCACTAGAAGTTGTATATATATTTTGTGTATTAGAGATATTTTTAAATATGATGTTTAAGGAGGCACACTCTATAAAGAAAAGTATTAGAGATATTTTTAAATATGATGCTACAACTCTTTTTTATATAAGCAAGTTGATAGCAGAAAAAAATGATCACAAAAAAAGCACAACTACTATTAAAGACTGACATTTTCATGAAACTATTAAAGATAATACACTTCTATCGGAGAATGAATAAGTATATTTTTTAAAATCTTTTCTCCTAAGTCATTTTTCTTAAATTTGACCGATCTTACAGAAAAATTACAATGCTTGTGAGTTGTGACATGTACTAGATTAGTACCACTCGATCTATATATTTTGAAATGTAGTTTCATGATATATTGATTTGATGTTATAGTTGGTACTTCGTTTTTCTTTATAGAGTTGGTCAGATTTAGAAGAAAAAATGATTTAAGAAAAAAAAGAAGCAAAACATAGTAGTACATTTATTCCGCTGCATACGGAGGTAGTAAGACTACCCATAATGGGAGTATCATAGGTAGTATTATGCATTCTATGCATGCAAAATGCTGATGTGGCAGTGCAATTAAGGATGAGAGAGAGTGTACTAGTATCACAGGTAGATACCGTATCATAGCACATACTACTAGATAAAATAATGTCAAGTAAATCTTGTACACATATTTGCATTGAGATTCTACAAAACAATTAATATATGGAGTCTATGATAGTAGTATATGTATCATGCATTGTGGAGATAGTAACATGTAGTAGTATCATAGGCATGATACTTCTATATGATACTATGCATTGTGACTAGTCTAATACTAGTAGTATCATTTTTTTTTCGGCGGCGGCACCGCGGGAGGCATCCCCGTCCGGCGATCCGCTGTCCGTGCTGGTGGGCGCTGCGGTGGTTAATTTCGCTCACAGGTGTCTCGGGGTGGACAGAGCAGCCTTTGTGGCGCCCATGGCGTCTGTGTGTTGAGTCACGCGATCTGACCCTCGAGGTCGGAGCGACGACGGACGAGAGGCCGGAAGTGGACTTTGGTTTGTTAGTTGTGGATAGAGTCGCCTAGACTAAGGCCATATGCATGTTTGGAACGGTTTAACTTGGGTCGGATCTTTGCGATGATCAAGAATATGAAGCATTTCTTCAGACAATCAGACATGCCACTCAGGATATATGCACTTGCACCTCAGGGAAAAGATCGAAAGGCTCTTACGCATTTCATGGCGTTCTTGACGAACTTGACGTCGTCGAGGCTAAGGCTCCGATGCACGATGCGCTTGCGCTGCGACTCAGCATGGTTCACCCGCTTGAACAGCGTGTGGGGGTCTTTGAGGCACAGTATCGTGGCGAAGAAGGCCACGACGTCCACCGCGGTGTGCCATGCGAGCACGACGAACGACCAGAGCCATGCGACGTACGCCAGGGCGCCCGCCGAGGGGCGCGGGCGCTGGTAGATGGCGCCCGTGCGCGTCGGCAGCGGCGGCATGGCCGGCAGCCTGGTCGGGTCGGCGGCGCTGCGCGTGCAGGCCATGAGGAGCGTGAGCAGCGACATGCCGTCCCCGAGGGAGTGGTGCACCCGGATCGCCACGGTGGCCGTGGCCTCGGAGGTCGGGAAGTCGAAGAGGTGGAACTCCCAGAGCGGCCGGGACCAGTCCATGGGTAGCGTCGAGAGCGACGCGACGTAATCCTCCACGGCCTTGTCCGGGTCGGCGGCGACGGCCGCCGGGTCCAGCACCGGGCAGATGAGGTGGTCCTTCACGTTCACCGTCGTCGGCGCCCACCGCAGGTTGCCGTCCTTGTCCGTCACCTGCACGAACGTCGGCACCGGCGATCGACGTTAGAGAAAGTGAGAAACAGCACGGAACGCAACAGGGAGTACGTACGTGCTAGCGTGGATGGCAGGCATGGTGCGATGGAGTACGTACTTGGATGCTGCGGAAGTGTGGGTAGCGCGCGAGCTGGGCTTCGATGCCGGCGCGGAGGGCCGGGATGTTGAGGGGCGTGGCGGCGCCGATGACGACGATGATGTAGAAATCTTCCACGAGCCTCGCCGAAGGGCTGACGGGCTCCCCCAGCTCGTCGTCTGGCGCCGTCCGCCCGTCAGTTCCATTGTCGTCGCTCGTCGACGTGCGGACCGAGAGCGGCCGCTTCCGCAGGGTGCTGGGAGCTGCCGCTTCCATTGTTGCTGTTTAATTATTAACTAATCTATCGCTGCAGCTCGTCGGCATGGAGCGCCCATGCGTGTAAATAGTACTCGATCCTACTCCGTACTAGGAATGTTGGATAGGAATATAGGATAGCGTGTCTGATTCCCATCTTTTGAAAAGATTCTTTTCCAGCAGCCAACTAAAAATGTTAATGCGCGTGAATTCCGACGTTGACTGCTAGTAATAGATTTGATTTTTGATTAATCTTTAGGCGCTGGAAAATATTCTTTTCAAGCAGCCAACTAAAAGTGTAACGTGGATGCAGGATTTTTAATGGAGAAGAAGAATGGTGCATGGGGATTGGGGATGCGAGATCATAGTGGAAAAGTCCTCTCAGCCTGGGATATCATTACTGAGTGTTAGTCAGCAGCAATGGGATTGCTTGCCTTGAAGGTTTAAAACTAGAACTTGCAAACTGCAACTGTAATCTTGTTACTGAAACAGGTTATGCTTCAGTTGTGGAGTCCTTCAAAGATGACAGTTGTGACCGATCTGAATTGTTCTTCATTGCGAAGGAATTCAACTTATTAAGACAACCAGATTGTCATGTTATCATCTCAAAAGTCAGTTGAAACTGAAAATAGAGTTGCTCATGGTTTATACCAATTAAGCCATAGTGTGTGGTGTGGTGGGGTTTTACAAGCTGCGGTGTTGATCTGCGTGTCAAAAGCAGCCTTAGATGATTGTAATTCAAACAATGTTATTGGATTTATATACAACACATTTTTTAAAAGAAAATTAGAACATCGTGTCTTGTTTTCCATCTTTTGCAACAGCCAACCGAAAGTGTGACTTACAATGCCAGTAGTAGCTCGTTAATGGTTGTTTGACCAACACCTACATTGTTTTCAGGAACGGTTCGTTAATGTGAACGGCCACGATTGCTCTCTGATTGACTGATTGATAGGAGTAGTAACGATTATTATATTGAAAATGAAAGGGAAAGAAAAATGGTACTCCCTTTGTTGTTTGGTCAAAGATGATCTTGCAAGGTGCTGGTGAGGATTAGGCCATCTCCAGCCGCGGCGATGCAAAAGAACACGTTCGCGCGTCCGTTTGCGTCCGTTTGGATGGACGTGTGGACATGCGGATAGTGGCCGGCGTCTTTGGATCGCGCGTTGCACCCAACGCAACTGTCACCCATTTTGCCAACACGGTCAATATATAGTCTATTTCTTTAGGAAATAGGCCGTTTGGCCACATAAATTTATAAATAACACTAAAAACATAGAATAATATCAATTAAAATGTAGCATGACTAGGAAATGAAATATGTCATAGTTTGAATAAGGAACAACTATAAAAATTATAAACTGAGATTGTCAACTCAATTTGTGCGGTCTAGGATCTCTTTCTGCCTCTTCTCGAACCAAGCTTTCTGCACCTCGTTCATGGCGGTCAAGTCTGCGGTCATGATCATGTGGTCCTCGAATTGGCGTTTCAGCTCAACTTCTCTCTCCTTCAGCTCCACCTCTTTGGCCCTCGCCGCTGCAATGAGCTCCAATTCTTTCTCTTTGAGCTCCACTTCCCTAGCTCTCATCTTGGCATGGGCCTCTTGAATCTCAAGCTTCCTCTTTTGGATATCGTAGTAGTTCTTCATGTCCTCTTCCTTCTCCCGACGCTTTCTCTCATCCCTCTAGTTCATGGACACCTCTTTTCCAGTATACAAGTCCTTCAAGGTGCCAACCAAATGCATGGTCGAAGCATCACGCTTCATGTCGGCCTTAGTTGCCTTCTGGCCTCTTGGACGGCTTGCACGAGAAGCGGAGCTTCCGCAAGGCTGGCCACCATCAAGGTCAATGACCATGGCATCTTTGGCAGTCTTGCTGCCAATCAAGCTCGCCATGTAGGACTCGTACCCCTCCTTGTACTTGGGGGTGCCCCGGATTTCCTTCCAACAATGAGAGATGGCAAAGGTCTTTCCGTCATTCACCGTTTTGAAGTAATCCAAAGCTTGAAACACCTAGAGAAAAGCGAGACAACAATGACAAACGTATGTGCAAACAATAAAAGAACAAGTTGAGGTTGAGAACTATGCCAAGTCCTTGACGCCAATGCCGCTAACGGGAACCCGCTTCACGTGATCATACGCAGCCTGAAGCTTGTTGCATTATGCTTGAATTGTTCCCCACCTCTTTTGGAGGGAGCGCTCATTGCGGTCGCTGTTAAATTGGTCATCCTCGTACGGGCGATGCTCATGGAAGTAGTCATGGATCCGGCGCCAGAATGCGCCCCCTTCTGCTCGGCACCTGTCAGTGGATCTTGCCCGATGGCCAACCACATCTCGACGAGCATTTTCTCCTCCAGCTCCGTGTAGTTGCTAGTTCTTTTGCTAACCTAGCGACCTTGACCTTGTGCAGCTGCGGCTTGTGTGAGCTCGTCAACGAACAACGGCTGCTCATCGATGTTCATGGTACCGACATTGCCAATGTTGTCCTCCTCTATGTAAATGGGAGGTGGCGAGGGAGCCTGCTCGGTGGACGGAGGTTGCATGGTGGTCGGCATCGTCGGTGCATAAGATGGAGGGGCCTGCATCGTGGCCACTGCCTGCATAGATGGCGACGTGCACTCACCCGACAAATAGTTGAACAGGTTGTGTGATGAGGACATCCCTACCACACCACTACCCCCGTCATTACAAGATAAAGATGAACCTGCTGTGAAGCTCAAGTCCAATGAAGTTCGGGTTGGACCTATTACAAGGGCTCGTGCGAAGCTACTTAAACAACAGGTGAACTTGTTCCTGAACGATACTTTGATTGATGAGAACTTATACTGCCTAAGTCTTGCTACTTATGTATCATCAGGTATGAAGAGGAGATAAGCATCGCACGAGGAGGAGAGGAGCAGCTGGACGTGAAGATCTCATGGTCGCGCGAGGGAGGAGCGGGAGGCATGCGCGAGAGGACAAGAAGTCCAGGCCGGCCCAGCACCCGGTCAAACCGGCCGCCACGCTGGCACGCCGGTCCCTGGCCCGGTCCGACCGGGCGGCCAGCCGGATCCAACCCGACGCCAACCGGGCGGCACGCTGATGCCAACCGGGCGGGGTACTGAGCCACACGTTCCGCCACCCGATCGTCACCTAGTCCCTGGCCCGGTCCAAACCGGACCGGCCGGTCCCAGGCCCGGTCGACCGGTCCCCAGACCGGCCGTGTCCGAGTCTGTCTCGACCAGATCTATTCTGGGTCGGTTATTCTTGTATCTTTTCGACCAGAAGTCATCCTGGACGCCTATATAAGTGCCCAGGATGCCCCTAGCTTCTTTAGACCATGTTTAAGATAAACCCTAGTTCTTAGTTGTTTGCTTTGCAAAACTATTGAATCCCTACACAATATTGCTTGATATTGTGTAGATCTGAAAGTCTTGTGTGATCTGCTGTTCCATTGGGAATTAGAAGGTTGCAACTTACCGCTTCATGGTCAGCGGCTACGTGCGCAAGTGTGTTGAGTTGCGAATATCTTGCAGGGTTGAGAGCTGTTGCATTGGCGACAGGGACCAATCGAGAGATCTCGTTACGTCATACAAGTTATCATCCACTTCATCAAGTTATCTCCGCTGCAATCACCCCGTGATCATCATCACCACCGTTGCTTACTGAGAAGATCGGGCCACCCCATATCATCTTGGTATCAGATTCTCGGGTTCCCTCGGTAAGCCATCCACAATCCACCCCATAGTTGAGTTGTGTGTGTTTCCTATCCAGAAAAAGCCAAAAAAAATTAGGGTTAGGGTTTGCCATAGCCTTAGATTGCACTAATTTCAAGTTTTAGTTGCTTTTCGTAGTTGTTTTTGCGTATCTTTTTCTTTCATCTAGTTGTTAGGGTTTGAGTCTCTACTTTCATCTAGTTTCAGTTATTGTTACTCTGAGTCCACATAGCGTACAATGTGCTTTTCCCAACCATAGCCACAGCCTATCGAAATACGTGACTAGGAACTTCCCCAGAAGAGACTAGTTTTACCGCTCGTCAGGCTGCTCATTAGGGTTTGGTGCTTTGCATATTTTGTTGGCCGTGTTATCAAGGAGTTGAGTCATTTTAAAAAAAAGAAAATAGAAAAGAAGCAAAAAGAGCTACATAGTTGCGTGTTCTACAAAAAGAAAATCCAAAAAGAAAGTGAAGTGCTAGAAGAATCAAGTGTAGGCCTAAGTTTACTTTACTGCACCCGTAGTTGATCAATCTTGTGCATGTCTCGTTGAGCTTTTCTAGCGTCTCTCTAGTGCATTGTAACCTTTCATCCATATAGTTGCATTGCCACATTTATTGCCTTGTGTGAGTATCATTGGTTGTCTACGGTCAGCGCAAGAGCTTGTTATTGGTGCAAATAGGTAGCCTACCTACAGCCCCACATATATCCTGCTTTGCTGTGTGATTTGTTCTTATATCCTTGATATTCGCTTTGCTACATCCGTGCACTAGTTGTTACTACAAGTGGTAAGCAACACTACTTTACTTTGGAACGGTAAGATCTCCTTTTCTTATCAGTTTTTGAGTGAGTTGTGAGAGTACCACCAAATATTTTTGATTTAGTGCACTAACCTACTAATCATGTCTGCTGGTGATGAAAAAATTGTTAACCAAGAAAACAAGGATTCTGCAGATATCATCACATGGAGGGAGTATCAAGCTCTTTGTAATGAGATGCGACGTGAATCCCGCACTCAAAGTGATGATCTTAGGGGAACGGTCCAAGGGATCTCCCAGAAGCTGGATACTACATGTGAGACCGTCACTACAATGAAACATCAAATGACGAATATCCAACGCGCTCTTCAAACTTTGCAAATGACGGTTGACAATCTTACCAATCAACAACAACAAGATGACGACGAAGATCCTGAGCTTCAAGATGACGCACACGATGCTCGTGGTGCGCCACGTGGTAATTGTCCTCGTGGGTTGGCTGAACTCCGACATCCTGGTCGTGGTTTTGAGGAAGACGATGGATTGGGTAAGCCTAAGTTCTCCATACCCAAGTTTGAAGGAGGTGCTGATGTTGAAGAATACCTCACTTGGGAGCTCAAGATTGAGAAGTTATGGAATTTACATCCACACTACACTGAAGATAGGAAGATCAAGCTTGCTTCTTCCGAATTTGATGGCTATGCATTGCGTTGGTGGGATGCATTTGTTCGTAACCGAGACGAGGATGGTGAGCAACCTATACGCACATGGCGTGCTATGAAGGAGGCGATGACCTCTCGCTTTGTGCCTACAAATTACTTGCGGAATATATTTGATAAGTTGACCCTATTGCGACAAGGTGTGAAGACTGTGGATGAATACTACATGGAGATGGAGATGCTTATGCAGCGTGGCCGTGTCCGTGAGTCTCTCGAGATGACAATGCAGCGTTTTCTCAACGTCTTGAAGTATGATATAAAAGGAATTGTTCGTCACTACAGTTACACCAATATGAATCAATTGTTACATCATGCACGAGAAGCTGAATCACATTTGGCTGACGAAGCAAAGGTTAAAGGTCGAGCTTCAGGAGCTGGGCGCTTCACGCCTCGCGCGCCCCCACCTACGGTGCCGGCGCCATCGACGCGCTCCGCACCCTACTCTACTCCGTCTAGCAAGCCGGTCTCCAATGTGTCTAACGCAAAGAAGTCTGAATCTGCTGCAAGTACGAGTGGCTCTAACATGTCTACTGCGCGCAATCGTGATATGGCTTGTCATACATGTGGTGGCAAAGGTCACTTCAAGAGGGATTGTCCTAACCGTAAAGTCATGATTATCAAAGAGGACAATGAGTATGAGACTGGAGATGATGTTGATCCTAATGCTCCAGACAATGATGACTATGACACTGATGGTGAAGATGCATATCCGTCTGATGCTCGCACCATTGTTGTGTCGCAGCGTGCTCTTAATGTGTTGCCTAGTGCATCTACTCAGCGCTGCAATTTGTTCCAGACAAAGGCTTTAGTTGGTCCTGACAAGGCTTGCAAGGTCATTATTGATGGCGGGAGTTGCCGCAATTTAGCAAGCAAGGAGTTGTGTACCAAGCTGAAGTTGAAGTATCTACCGCACCCGCATCCATACTATATTCAGTGGTTGAGAGACAATGGTGAGATGAAGGTAAACCACATGGTGCGTGTTGAGTTTGCGATTGGACCGTATAAGGATTCCATTGATTTTGATGTGGTTCCTATGACGGTGTGTCACCTACTATTGGGTCGGCCTTGGCTCTATGACCGTTATGTGCAACACAATGGCCGTGCCAATACATATGATCACTTGGAGTTCAAGGGCAAGAAAATTAACTTACAGCCTATGTCACCACAACAAATTGTCAATGAATCTTGTCAGAAAGTTTAAGTGAACTTGGAGGATGCTTCTTTAGATAGGCGAGAGAATTGTAATGTCGTGAGTGATATAACGAAAAGTGAGAGAGTGAATTTCTTAGTCTCATTAGCCACCAAAGAAGACATGAGAGAATTTAGCGAGGATCCTACAGCCATGCCTCTTGTGCTTTTGTACAGGGGTACGATTTTGGTTTCTAACGACATGACCCCTCTTCCTCTTGATGTTTCTAATGTTTTGCAGGAATTTGGCGACGTGTTTCTGGATGAGGTTGATATCTACGCGCGCTTCTATTCCTGTAGACAGTGTTGGGCCTCCAAGAGCAGAGGTTTGTAGAACAGCATCAAGTTTCCCTTAAGTGGATCACCCAAGGTTTATCGAACTCAGGGAGGAAGAGGTCAAAGATATCCCTCTCAAGCAACCCTGCAACCACAATACAAGAAGTCTCTTGTGTCCCCAACACACCCAATACACTTGTCAGATGTATATGTGCACTAGTTTGGCGAAGAGATAGTGAAATACAAGTGGTATGAATGAATATGAGCAGTAGCAACGGCGCCAGAAAAGTGCTTGTTGGCGTGTAGTAAGTAAACATGCAGCAGAACAGTAAATAAACGGAGATTGCAGTATTTGGAAACAAGGCCTAGGGATCATACTTTCACTAGTGGACACTCTCAACATTGATCACATAATAAAACTACTCTACACTCTCTTGTTGGATGATGAACACCACTAGCTGTGTAGGGCTACAAGAGCACCTCAATGCCGGAGTTAACAAGCTCCACAACATTCGATATTCATATTTAATTAACCTTAGAGTGCATGATAGATCAACACAATTATACCAAGTACGAACATAGCATGCACACTGTCACCTTCATACTATGAAAGGAGGAATAGATCACATTAATACCATCATAGTAATAGTTAACTTCATAATCTACAAGAGATCATAATCATAAACTACGCCAAGTACTACATGATGCACACACTGTCACCATTACATCATGAAGGAGGAATAGAGTACTTTAATAACATCACTAGAGTAGCACATATATTAATAGTGACACAAAGCTCATTGCAATCATAAAGGAATATAAATAAGCACTTCACTATGCTAATCTGAATTACTCTCTGGCAAGATAATATCTAACTCAAATCATAACTCAGTGAATAAGTATTCTGTGAAATATAGCCTAAGAGACCCACACGGTGCACACACTGTCACCTTTACACACGTGGGACAAGGAGTCTCCGGAGATCACATAAGTAAAATCCACTTGAATAGCATAACAACATCTAGATTACAAAGCTCATCATATGGATCTCAATCATGTAAGGCAGCTCATGAGATCATTGTATTGAAGTACATAGAGAGAGAGATGAACCACATAGCTACCGGTAGAGCCCTCAGCCTCGATGGAGAACTACTCCCTCCTCATGGGAGACAGCAGCGTTGATGGAGATGGCGGTGATGTCGATGGAGAAGCCTTCCGGGGGCACTTCCCCGTCCCGGCGGCGTGCCGGAACAGAGACTCCTGTCCCCCAGATCTTGGCTTCACGATGGCGGCGGCTCTGGAAGGTTTCTCGTACCGTGGCTTATTCGTATCGATGTTTTAGGTCAGGGACCTTTAAATAGGCGAAGAGGCGGAGTCGGAGGGCTGAAGAGGCGGCGACACAGTAGGGGGGCGCGGCCCAGGCCCTGGCCACGCTGATACGTCCAATTTGCATCACTATTTTATATCATAATTTGCTGTTATTCATTGATATATTTCATATTGGGACACAATACTTATGTTATTTCATCTATTTTGCATGTTTCATCATTATTGGAGGATCAAGCACCGGAGCCAGGATTCTGCTGGAAAAAGCACCGTCGGAACGCAATATTTCGGAAGATCAACTGTGGAAGGAAATTATACCAAAAATCCTATTTTCAAGATGACGAAGGAAGCCAGAAGGAGGAGCCAGGTGGACCCAGGGTGGGCCCACACCATAGGGCGGCGCGTCCCATGGCCTGGCCGTGCCACCATGTGGTGTGGGGGCCCCACAGCCCCTTTCGCCTCCTTTTCTTCGCGAAACCCTTCGTCCCGAAAACCTAAGCCACAGAGGGTACCTCGCGAAGAGTTACAGCCGCCTCTGCGGGGCGGAGAACACCAGAGAGAAAAGAGCTCTCCGGCGGGCAGGAATCCGCCGGGGAAATTCCCTCCGGGAGGGGGAAATCGACGCCATCGTCACCGTCATCGAGCTGGACATCATCTCCATCGCCATCATCATCATCTCCACCATCATCACCGCCATCTCCACCGCAGCACCTCGTCACCGCTGTAGCAATTTGGGTTTGATCTTGATTGTTTGATAGGGGAAACTCTCCCGGTATCGATTTCTACTTGTTGTTGATGCTATTGAGTGAAACCATTGAACCAAGTTTATGTTCAGATTGTTATTCATCATCATATCACCTCTGATCATGTTCCATATGATGTCTTGTGAGTAGTTCGTTTAGTTCTTGAGGACATGGGTGAAGTCTAAATGTTAGTAGTGAACTATGGTTGAGTAATATTCAATGGTATGATATTTAAGTTGTGGTGTTATTCTTCTAGTGGTGTCATGTGAACGTCGACTACATGACACTTCACCATTTATGGGCCTAGGGGAATGCATCTTGTATTCGTTTGCCAATTGCGGGGTTGCCGGAGTGACAGAAACCTAAACCCCCGTTGGTATATCGATGCAGGAGGGATCGCAGGATCTCAGAGTTTAAGGCTGTGGTTAGATTTATCTTAATTACTTTCTTGTAGTTGCGGATGCTTGCAAGGGGTATAATCACAAGTATGTATTAGTCCTAGGAAGGGCGGTACATTAGCATAGGTTCACCCACACAACACTTATCATAACAATGAAGATTATTTAGCCATATGTAGCGAAAGCACTAGACTAAAATCCCATGTGTCCTCGAGAACGTTTGGTCATTATAAGTAAACAAACCGGCTTGTCCTTTGTGCTAAAAAGGATTGGGCCACTCGCTGCAATTGTTACTCTCGCATTTTACTTACTCGTACTTTATTCAACTGTTACATCTAAACCCCCTGAATACTTGTATGTGAGCATTTACAGTGAATCCTTCATCGAAACTGCTTGTCAACACCTTCTGCTCCTCGTTGGGATCGACATTCTTACTTATCGAAAATACTACGATACACCCCCTGTACTTGTGGGTCATCAAGACTATTTTCTGGCGCCGTTGCCGGGGAGTGAAGCGCTATTGGTAAGTGGAATTGGTAAGGAAAACCTTTACTGTTTGTGCTGATTTTATTTCGCCTGCTGCTATAAGTCATTATGGAGAGATCTTCTCTTCAATTTCTATTTGGGAAATCTACTACTACTGCAACGGTAGTGGATGAGGCGCCAGGTGAGGAAGTGATACCATATAAAATACCTATGAAAATTATTGAACGTGTTATGGATAACCGCTATGAAGGGGATGGAACTGTCCACCCTGGGGATCATTTATTGTTCTTACATGAATTATGCGGCTTATTCAAGTGTGCAGGTATTGCTATGGATGAAGTGAGGAAGAAACTATTCTCTTTATCGCTGTCTGGTAAGGCGGCGCATTGGTATAAATTACTGGATAATGGGGATTCTCTTGAATGGAATGATATTGTGCCCCGGTTTATTCTAAGTTCTATCCTCCAAGTGAAATTCACAAGGATCGGAATCGCATATATAATTTTTGGCCTCATGATGGAGAGAGTATTGCCCAAGCTTGGGGGAGATTGAAGTCTTTAATGCTCAAATGCCCCATTCATGAGCTTCCTGGTAATGTTATTATTGATAATTTCTATGCAAGACTTTCTTTTCAAGACAAGACCTTGCTGGATACTTCTTGTTCTGGATCATTTACACGCAACAAAGAAGAGTTTAAAAGGGACCTTCTTGATCGGATCCAAGAAAATACTGAAGGTTGGGAGAACGACAAGGATAGAGAATCAGGTATAATTTATGATTATAAATGCATTGAAGCTTTTATGGATACTGATAAATTTCGTAATATGAGTGCTACATATGGTCTTGATTCTCAAGTTGCTGCAAATCTTTATAAAGCTTTTGCCTCTCATTATGAATTGCCAAAGAAGAATTTTGATAAGTATCATGAACCGTATAAAGATAAAATTGATTCATCTATTAATAAATGCGTTGTAGTTGAAACTGCTGATCATGTTATTCCTGAAGCTTATATTGAAAAAACTCCTTTTCCCGCTAAAATGAAGGAGTACTCTGTTATAAATAGTGCGGTTCATAAAAGTGAAAAGAAACCTGTAGAACCTGAAGAACAAATAAAAGTTGAACCTGCTGTTGCAATAGTTAAAGATCTTGTGACTGAAAATGTGGAGGATGGTCATATTATTTTCTGTGAAGATGCTTCTAATATTGTTTCACATCCTAATAAACCCAAACAAGCTAGTGTTCCTATGCTATCTGTTAGAATTGGTGATCATTGCTATTATGGATTATGTGATATTGGTGCAAGTGTTAGTGCTATTCCTTATGAGCTTTACACGGAGATTATGCACAAAATTGATTCTTGTGAACTTGAAGATATTGATGTGGTTATTCAGCTGGCTAATAGAGAAACTATTTCTCCAATTGGTATTGTTCGAGATGTGGAAGTTTTATGCGGTAAGATTAAATATCCTGCTGACTTTTTGGTACTTGGTTCTGCTGCTAGTGATTATTGTCCTATTATTTTCGGTAGACCTTTTCTAAATACTTGTGGAACTATTATAGATTGCAAGAAAGAGAAAATTTTGACTAAATTTGCTGGTGAATCTTATGAGTTCAATTTCTCTAAATTTACCAAAACTCCTTATAAAGCTGATTTGCCTAGTGATGATTTTAAAATGGAGCAATGTGCATCTATTGTTCTTGTTCCTAACAATCCTTTGCAGCAACATTTGGAGGATAGCGAGAGTGAAGTTTTTAGGAAAGAAAGAGATGAGCTTGAGGAAATTTTTCTTCGCCAACCTATTCTCAAGCATGATTTACCGGTGGAAGATTTGGGTACAACACCGCCACCAAAGGAAGATCCTGTTTTTGATTTAAAGCCTTTGCCTGATAATCTTAAATATGCTCATATTGATGATAAGAAAATATATCCTGTTATTATTAGTTCTAAGCTTTCAGAGTTTGAAGAAGAAAGGCTATTGGAAATATTGAAGAAACACCGAGGCGCTATTGGCTACACTCTTGATGATTTGAAAGGGATTTCTCCTTCTATTTGCCAACATGCTATTAATATGGAAGATGATGCAAAGCCTGTTGTTGAACATCAGCGTCGTCTAATTCCGAAGATGAAGGAAGTGGTAAGGAATGAGGTATTAAGACTTCTTGAAGCTGGTATTATATATCCTATTGCTGATAGTAGATGGGTTAGTCCTGTGCATTGCGTTCCCAAGAAAGGAGGAATGACTGTTGTGCCTAATGATAATGATGAGCTCATCCCTCAAAGAGTAGTTGTAGGGTATAGAATGTGCATTGATTTTCGAAAAGTTAATAAAGTTACTAAGAAAGATCATTACCCTTTACCATTTATTGATCAAATGCTAGAAAGATTGTCTAAAAATACTCATTTTTGCTTTCTTGATGGTTATTCTGGGTTTTCACAAATTGCTGTTAAAACTAAAGATCAAGAGAAAACCACTTTTACTTGTCCCTATGGAACTTATGCTTATAGGCGTATGCCTTTTGGTTTATGTAATGCTCCTGCTACTTTTCAAAGATGCATGTCTGCTATTTTTCATGGTTTTTGCGAGAGTATTGTAGAGGTATTCATGGATGATTTTTCCGTTTATGGGAATTCTTTTGATAGTTGCTTGCGAAACCTTGATAAAGTTTTGTAGAGATGTGAAGAAACTAACCTTGTTCTTAATTGGGAGAAATGCCACTTTATGGTTAATGAAGGAATTGTATTGGGACATAAAATTTCTGAGAGAGGTATTGAAGTTGATAGAGCTAAAGTTGAAGCAATTGAGAAGATGCCCTATCCAAGGGATGTTAAAGGTATTCGTAGTGTTCTTGGTCATGCTGGGTTTTATAGGAGATTTATTAAAGATTTCTCCAAGATTTCAAAACCTCTTACTAATCTTCTTCAAAAAGATGTACCATTTGTTTTTGATGACGATTGTAAGGAAGCTTTTGAAACTCTAAAGAAAGCCTTAACAACTGCTCCTATAGTTGAACCTCCTGATTGGAACTTACCATTTGAAATTATGTGTGATGCTAGTGATTTTGCTGTAGGCGCTGTTCTTGGACAGCGAGTAGATAAAAAACTGAATGTTATTCATTACGCTAGTAAAACTCTTGATGCTGCTCAAAGAAATTATGCTACAACTGAAAAAGAATTATTAGCTGTAGTCTTTGCTTGCGATAAATTTAGATCTTATATTGTTGATTCAAAAGTTACGATTCATACTGATCATGCTGCAATTAGATACCTTATGACAAAGAAAGATGCTAAGCCGAGGCTTATTAGATGGGTACTTCTTTTGCAAGAATTTGATTTACATATTGTAGATAGGAAAGGTGCTGATAATCCTGTTGCTGATAATTTGTCTAGATTGGAAAATATTGCTTATGATCCTGTTCCTGTTAATGATAGTTTTCCAAATGAACAATTGGCTGTAATAAAGGTGAGCTCGCGAGACAGTCCTTGGTATGCTGATTATGCTAACTTTATTGTTTCCAAGTACTTGCCTCCAACCTTTTCAGCTCAGCAAAGGAGGAAATTCTTTTATGACTTGAGGCATTATTTCTGGGATGACCCACACTTATATAAAGAAGGAGTGGATGGTATTATGCGAAGATGTGTTCCCGAATATGAACAACAAGAGATATTGAGTAAATGTCATGGTAGTGCTTATGGAGGACATCACGCCGGAGAAAGAACCGCGCAAAAGGTTCTACAATCAGGTTTTTATTGGCCAACTCTCTTCAAGGACGCGAGAAAGTTTATTTTATCTTGTGATGAATGCCAAAGGGTTGGTAATATCTCCAGACGTAATGAAATGCCTATGAATTATACTCTTGTTATTGAACCGTTTGATTGTTGGGGATTTGACTTCATGGGACCTTTTCCGTCTTCAGAAGGTAATACTCATATACTTGTTGCTGTTGATTATGTTACTAAATGGGTGGAAGCCATACCTACAAAAAGTGCTGATGGTGAGACCTCTTTAAGAATGCTTTTAGACATTATTTTTCCTAGATTTGGAGTGCCTAGATATATTATGACTGATGGAGGTTCTCATTTTATTCATGGAGGTTTTAGAAAAACTCTTGCTAAGTATGGTATTAATCATAGAATTGCTTCCGCTTATCATCCTCAAACTAGTGGTCAAGTAGAATTATCAAATAGAGAGATTAAATCTATTTTGGGAAAGACTGTTAATAAAACTAGAAAAAATTGGGCTAGTAAATTGAAGGATGCACTATGGGCTTATAGAACTGCTTATAAAAATCCCATGGGAATGTCACCTTATAAAATGGTTTATGGGAAAGCTTGTCATTTACCTTTAGAACTAGAGCACAAAGCTTATTGGGCTGTTAGAGAATTAAATAAAGATCCTAAACTTGCCGGTGATAAGAGGTTGTTGCAATTAAGTTCTCTAGATGAATGGAGAAGTGAAGCTTATGAAAATGCTAAACTCTTTAAAGAGAAAGTTAAAAAATGGCATGATAGAAGGATTATCAAAAGAGAATTTAATATTGGGGATAAAGTCCTATTGTATCGGTCTCGTCTCAGACTCTTTGTAGGGAAATTACTCTCGAAATGGGAAGGACCATATGTTGTCGAGGAGGTGTATCGTTCAGGAGCAATCAAAATTAGCTCTCTCCAAGGCAATGCTACGCAAGTAGTGAATGGACAAAGACTCAAGCATTATATCTCAGGTGATTCCTATAATGTTGATGTTGATATTATTCAAGTGGAAACACCGGAGGCTTTCATCAAAGGGCAAATTGAAGATCGCTTAACTCGACTTTGAATAGGTAACAGTACTGGTAATGAAAAGTACACAATTTACTTTCCGAACAATATTTTTGCTGTTTCTGGAAAATATGAAAAATTACGAGTTCGAAACGGAGTGGAAAGGACGCACGAGGGGGTGCCACCATAGGGCGGCGCGGCCGACTCCAGGCCCGCGCCGACCTATGGTCTGGCCGCCTCGTCGCCCCTTTCCGACTCTAGTTCGACCTGGTACTTTCCTTGTGTCGTGAAATTTTTTGCTATATAATCCCCCGGACCCCTGGAGGCCCGTATATCGTTTTCTCGACGTGTTTTGTTTCGAGCTGTTTCTGCCAGGATCTGTTTTCAGTTTAGAAGCACCATGGTCTCCAAGAACAAGGGCAAGGAGTTTCTGGATGAAGATGATCGAGATCTTGGGTGGAAAGAGGAAGACAAGGACGTCAAGGAAGAGGATGAAGAAGAGGAGGAGGAAGATTCGTGCGCACACCCGTGTGCTACCATCGCAAGCATCAAGGTGGTGGACAACCCTTTTAGTGCAAACAAGAGCGCAAGAATTCGCACTGGAGGAGCGGTTCCACGTCATTTCCTAGCTCCGAAAACATCTCTATTAGGCATTCACCATCCCTTCCACAATCTAATTTTCAATAATCAAATTGAAGGGACTCCAAAGGCAGCATTGCCTAGCCAGTGGGATATAGATCGTTCTAACACTGCAGGAGGGAAGGAGCCTGAGGCTGAAGAGTGGGGAAATAACTCCAAGAGCTGGGACTCGCCGTCGGACAGACTCCTTAACCGCGTCGAGCACAATTCAGAGATGATTCGCAATCTCACATACAGGATTGATGAGCTTCAGGAGCTTATTGAGAAGCTTGTCAGGAATTCATCACCACCATCGCCAAAGGAGTAATTCATCATCGGTATTGGCATCCCCTTGGTTTGTTCCAAGCTTGGGGGAGTGCCGCGGTATCACATCATCACTACCTTTTACTTTTATTGTCAAGTAGTGTCATATCATGAGTAGGGAAGTTATCATATAAGATGGGTTGCAGTTTGGAAGTATCTCTCCTTTAGTTGGTTATCTATGTATCCCTTGGTGTGAGTTATCGTTATGGAATATTAATGAGAAGTCTTATCATTTACATATTGCACATCTTATTCTAGTTTGCAATCTCTGTCATATGATTTACCTTGTTGTTAGTATTGGTATCACTTTGGGAGCATTGAATAAATCTATTTGGTTTTGGCAAACTTAGCATTGGTCAATAGCAACAACACTTTGAGGTTTAAGTAGAAAAGAGAAATACATGTAGTTGTTTCATTGTCTTTCTTTCTTGTTAGCTCATAGCTTATTATTCTGAAGTTAAAATTGTTTGTGCTTACAAGGAAGATGCATGATTGTTTCTATCACATGTATATTTGTTTGTTTCCTTCAACTCTTATGCTTGCTAATTAGCCTTGCTAGCCAAATACTTGTACTGAGAGGGAATACTTCTCGTGCATCCAAACCTTAGCCCAAACCTATGCCATTTGTGTCCACCATATCTACCTACTACATGGTAATTTCTGCCATTCCAAGTAAATACTTCATGTGCTACCTTTAAACAATTCAAAACTTAGCAATTCTTATTTGTGTCAATGTTTCATAGCTCATGAGGAAGTATGTGGTGTTTATCTTTCAATCTTGTTGGGCAACTTTCACCAATGGACTAGTGGCTTCATCCGCTTATCCAATAATTTTGCAAAAAGAGCTGGCAATGGGATTCCCAGTCCCAAATTAATTAAACTAAATAGACACTCCTCCATGGTATGTGATTGATGGACGGCACCCGAAGGACTCGGTTAGCCATGGCTTGTGTAAGCAAAGGTTGGGGGGAGTGTCATCATCATAATAAAACTAAAATAAAAAGGCACTCCTTCATGGTATGAGATTGTTGGCAGGCACCCGAGGATTCGGTTAGCCATGGTTTGTGAAAAAAAGGTTGGAAGGAGTGCTACATAAAATAAAAATAAAATGGGAGCCGCTCTTTAAAGGTTGTCTGGCAAGGGGGTTAGAGTACCCGCTACCAGTCGTTGACAACAACAAACACCCCTCAAAATGGTACTTTTACCCTCTTTATATGATTTCAAAACTGAAAAAGCTCTAGCACATGATTTAATCCCTGCTTCCCTCTGCGAAGGGCCTGTCTTTTACTTTATGTTGAGTCAGTAAACCTATTTCCCTCCATCTCAAGCAAGCATTTGAGTAGTTGTGATCAAACCATTATATTGTGATTTGCTTCATCATGTCTTTTATTCTTCTTTGTTTAGTACAAGTTTTATCTGAATGAATATAACTTTGCAAGTTATCAATGATTATGAGGAGACCATTATGATTGAGTATGCAAGTTGTGCCATATAAACTTTAACATGAGAGCGCTGCTCAATGAGATAAATATAATCTGTTAATTGTTCTCTGACCAAGAACGAAGTTTGCCATCACCAATTATGATTTCTTATGCACCTTTATTTGTGATTACCTTATACTTGTTTCAAGTTGAGTTATATGAGGAAGTTGACTACTATAATGTCTTGTGCGAATGGATATGATGCTTCTTGTCCGTATTTTATTTATCGACTCTTCACTCCATAAACATGTGGTCCTGTTTATCGAGCTCAGTTTCGCTTGGGGACAAGCGAAGTCTAAGCTTGGGGGGAGTTGATACGTCCAATTTGCATCACTATTTTATATCATAATTTGCTGTTATTCATTGATATATTTCATATTGGGACACAATACTTATGTTATTTCATCTATTTTGCATGTTTCATCATTATTGGAGGATCAAGCACCGGAGCCAGGATTCTGCTGGAAAAAGCACCGTCAGAACGCAATATTTCGGAAGATCAACTGTGGAAGGAAATTATACCAAAAATCCTATTTTTCAAGATGACGAAGGAAGCCAGAAGGAGGAGCCAGGTGGACCCAGGGTGGGCCCACACCATAGGGCAGCGCGGCCCATGGCCTGGCCGCGCCACCATGTGGTGTGGGGGCCCCACAGCCCCTTTCGCCTCCTTTTCTTCGCGAAACCCTTCGTCCCGAAAACCTAAGCCACAGAGGGTACCTCGCGAAGAGTTACAGCCGCCTCTGCGGGGCGGAGAACACCAGAGAGAAAAGAGCTCTCCGGCGGGCAGGAATCCGCCGGGGAAATTCCCTCCGGGAGGGGGAAATCGACGCCATCGTCACCGTCATCGAGCTGGACATCATCTCCATCGCCATCATCATCATCTCCACCATCATCACCGCCATCTCCACCGCAGCACCTCGTCACCGCTGTACCAATTTGGGTTTGATCTTGATTGTTTGATAGGGGAAACTCTCCCGGTATCGATTTCTACTTGTTGTTGATGCTATTGAGTGAAACCATTGAACCAAGTTTATGTTCAGATTGTTATTCATCATCATATCACCTCTGATCATGTTCCATATGATGTCTTGTGAGTAGTTCGTTTAGTTCTTGAGGACATGGGTGAAGTCTAAATGTTAGTAGTGAACTATGGTTGAGTAATATTCAATGGTATGATAATTAAGTTGTGGTGTTAGTCTTCTACTGGTGTCATGTGAACATCGACTACATGACACTTCACCATTTATGGGCCTAGGGGAATGCATCTTGTATTCGTTTGCCAATTGCGGGGTTGCCGGAGTGACAGAAACCTAAACCCCCGTTGGTATATCGATGCAGGAGGGATCGCAGGATCTCAGAGTTTAAGGCTGTGGTTTGATTTATCTTAATTACTTTCTTGTAGTTGCGGATGCTTGCAAGGGGTATAATCACAAGTATGTATTAGTCCTAGGAAGGGCGGTACATTAGCATAGGTTCACCCACACAACACTTATCATAACAATGAAGATTATTTAGCCATATGTAGCGAAAGCACTAGACTAAAATCCCATGTGTCCTCGAGAACGTTTGGTCATTATAAGTAAACAAACCGGCTTGTCCTTTGTGCTAAAAAGGATTGGGCCACTCGCTGCAATTGTTACTCTCGCATTTTACTTACTCGTACTTTATTCAACTGTTACATCTAAACCCCCTGAATACTTGTCTGTGAGCATTTACAGTGAATCCTTCATCGAAACTGCTTGTCAACACCTTCTGCTCCTCGTTGGGATCGACATTCTTACTTATCGAAAATACTACGATACACCCCATATACTTGTGGGTCATCACACGCCACCTACATGTGTGGGGCCCACAGGGCCCCCCTCTGGTGGCTCTCGGGTGTTCTGGAAGCTTCGTGGAATTCTAAGATGCTGGGCGTTGATTTCGTCCAATTCCGAGAATATTTCCTTACTAGGATTTCTGAAACCAAAAACAGCAGAAAACAGGAACTGGCACTTCGGCATCTCGTCAATAGGTTAGTTCCGGAAAATACATAATAATGACATAAAGTGTGAACAAAACATGTAGGTATTGTCATAAAACAAGCATGGAACATAAGAAATTATCGATACGTCGGAGACGTATCAGCATCCCCAAGCTTAGTTCCTACTCGTCCCGAGTAGGTAAACGATAACAAAGATAATTTCTGAAGTGACATGCTACCAACATAATCTTGATCAATACTATTGTAAAGCATGAATGAAGTGATTCAAAGCAATGATAAAGACAATGATTAAACAACTGAATCATATAGCAAAGACTTTTCATGAATAGTACTTTCAAGACAAGCATCAATAAGTCTTACATAAGAGTTAACTCATAAAGCAATAGATTCTAAGTAGAAAGCATTGAAGCAACACAAAGGAAGATATAAGTTTTAGCGGTAGCTTTCAACTTGTAACATGTATATCTCATGGATAGTTGTCAACATAAAGTAATATAACAAGTGCAATATGTAAACATGTAAGAATCAATGCACAGTTAACACAAGTGTTTGCTTCTAAGATGGAAGGAAGTAGGTAAACTGACTCAACATAAAAGTAAAAGAATGGCCCTTCGTAAAGGGAAGCAGGGATAAATCATGTGCTAGAGCTTTTCAAGTTTTAAAATCATATAGAGAGCATAAAAGTAAAATTTTGAGAGGTGTTTGTTGTTGTCAACGAATGGTAGTGGGCACTCTAACCCCCTTGCCAGGCAGACTTTCAAAGAGCGGCTCCCATGAAGGACGTTATCTCTACCAGCAAGGTAGATCATCCCTCTTCTCTTTTGTTTACACATGTACTTTACTTTTTATGGATGACACTCCTCCCAACCTTTGCTTACACAAGCCATGGCTAACCGAATCCTCGGGTGCCTTCCAACAATCTCATACCATGGAGAAGTGTCTATTTGCAAAATTAAGTTGCTTACTGATGAATCAGAGCAAAACATGTGAAGAGAATTATTAATGAAGGTTAATTAATTGGGGCTGGGAACCCCATTGCCAGCTCTTTTTGCAAAATTATTGGATAAGCGGATGAAGCCACTAATCCATTGGTGAAAGTTGCCCAACAAGATTGAAATATAAAACACCACATACTTCCTCATGAGCTATAAAACATTGACACAAATAAGAGGTAATAAATTTTGAATTGTTTGAAGGTAGCACACGAAGTATTTACTTGGAATGGCAGGAAATACCATGTAGTAGGTAGGTATGATGGACACAAGTGGCATAGTTTTTGGCTCAAGGGTTTTGGATGCACGAGAAGTAATCCCTCTCAATACAAGGCTTAGGCTAGCAAGGTTGTTTGAAGCAAACACAAGTATGAACCGGTACAACAAGACTTACATAAGAACATATTGCAAGCATTATAAGACTCTACACTGTCTTCCTTGTTGTTCAAACCCTTACCAGAAAATATCTAGACTTTTTAGAGAGACCAATCATGCAAACCAAATTTAGCAAGCTCTATGTATTTCTTCACTAATAGGTGCAAAGTATATGATGAAAGAGCTTAAACATGAGCACAACAATTGCCAAGTATCACATTATTCAAGACATCATACCAATTACCACATGTAGCATTTTCTATTTCCAACCATATAACAATTAACGAAGCAGTTTCAACCTTCGCCATGAACATTAAAAGTAAAGCTAAGAACACAAGTGTTCATATGAACCAGCGGAGCGTGTCTCTCTCCCACACAAGCATTTATTCAGAGAATGAAATTAAAAAAATGAAAATAAAAGCACACAGACGCTCCAAGTAAAGTACATAAGATGTGACCGAATAAAAATATAGTTTCACTAGAGGAACCTGATAATGTTGTCGATGAAGAAGGGGATGCCTTGGGCATCCCCAAGCTTAGACGCTTGAGTCTTCTTGAAATATGTAGGGATGAACCACCGGGGCATCCCCAAGCTTAGAGCTTTCACTCTCCTTGATTATATTGTATCATCCTCCTCTCTTGATCCTTGAAAACTTCCTCCACACCAAACTCGAAACAAACTCATTAGAGGGTTAGTGCATAACCAAAAATTTCACATATTCAGAGGTGACACAATCATTCTTAACACTTCTGGACATTGCACAAAGCTACTGAAAGTTAATGGAACAAAGAAATCCATCTAACATAGCAAAACAGGCAATGCGAAATAAAAGGCAGAATCTGTCAAAACAGAACAGTACGTAATAACAAATTTTTCTGGGGCACTAAACTTGCTCAGATGAAAATGCTCAAATTGAATGAAAGTTGCGTACTTATCTGAGGATCACGCACGTA
Organism: Lolium perenne; assembly: GCF_019359855.2. Lineage (NCBI taxonomy): Eukaryota > Viridiplantae > Streptophyta > Magnoliopsida > Poales > Poaceae > Lolium > Lolium perenne. The sequence goes on along the minus strand of NC_067246.2, from coordinate 272,870,370 downwards.
AATTGGCATATTTTTCTGAGTTACCTACAGACGGGGCGACTCAAATTCGTGACAGTAAGAAATCTGTTACTGCGCAGCAATCCAAATCTAGTATCAACTCTACTATCAAAGACTTTACTTGGCACAACAATGCAATAAAATAAAGATAAGGAGAGGTTGCTACAGTAGTAACAACTTCCAAGACATAAATATAAAACAAAAGTACTGTAGTAAAATAAACACATGGGTTATCTCCCAAGAAGTTCTTTCTTTATAGCCATTAAGATGGGCTCAGCAGTTTTAATGATGCACTCGCAAGAAATAGTATTTGAAGAAAAAGAGAGCATCAAGAGGCAAATTCAAAACACATTTAAGCCTGATCCACTTCCTATGAAAAGGAATCTTGTAAATAAACAAGTCATTTAAGCATAATGCAACAAGCATAGGAAAACTAGACAAGCTCAACTTAAAGATTTTTAGCATATAGAGAGGTGTTTTAGTAACATGAAAACTTCTGCAACCATATTTTCCTCTCTCATAATGACTTTCAGTAGTATCGTGAGCAAACTCAACAATATAACTATCACATAAAGCATTCTTATCATGAGTCTCATGCATAAAATTATTACTCTCCACATAAGCATAATCAATTTTAGTTGTAGTGGGAGCAAATTCAACAAAGTAGCTATCATTATTATTCTCATCTTCAAATATAGGAGGCATATTGTAATCATAATCAAATTTATCCTCCATAGTAGGTGGCACCAAAAGACCACTATCATTATAATCATCATAAATAGGAGGCAAAGTATCATCAAAGAAAATTTTCTCTTCAATGCTTGGGGGACTAAAAATATCATGCTCATCAAAACCAGCTTCCCCAAGCTTAGAATTTTCCATAGCATTAGCAACAATGGTGTTCAAAGCATTCATAGTAATAACATTCCCATTAGCATGCATATAAAGTTCCATGGGTTTTTTAATTCTCTCTTCAAACACATCATGTCCTAATTAGAGATAAAGTTCATAAAGATCTCTAATTTTTTTGTTGTTTTCCATTATGCCTAACTAGTGTAAACAAGAAACAAAAAGATGCAATTGCAGGATCTAAAGGAAATAGCTTCGAGCACTCACAACGGTACCAGAAAAGTGTTTGGTTACCTGGGACCAGCGTGTGAGTACCTTTTACCTTTCCTCCCCGGCAACGGCGCCAGAAAAGTGCTTGATGTCTACGCGCGCTTCTATTCCTGTAGACAGTGTTGGGCCTCCAAGAGCAGAGGTTTGTAGAACAGCAGCAAGTTTCCCTTAAGTGGATCACCCAAGGTTTATCGAACTCAGGGAGGAAGAGGTCAAAGATATCCCTCTCAAGCAACCCTGCAACCACAATACAAGAAGTCTCTTGTGTCCCCAACACACCCAATACACTTGTCAGATGTATAGGTGCACTAGTTCGGCGAAGAGATAGTGAAATACAGGTGGTATGAATGAATATGAGCAGTAGCAACGGCGCCAGAAAAGTGCTTGTTGGCGTGTAGTAAGTAAACATGCAGCAGAACAGTAAATAAACGGAGATTGCAGTATTTGGAAACAAGGCCTAGGGATCATACTTTCACTAGTGGACACTCTCAACATTGATCGCATAATAAAACTACTCTACACTCTCTTGTTGGATGATGAACACCACTAGCTGTGTAGGGCTACAAGAGCACCTCAATGCCGGAGTTAACAAGCTCCACAACATTCGATATTCATATTTAATTAACCTTAGAGTGCATGATAGATCAACACAATTATACCAAGTACTAACATAGCATACACACTGTCACCTTCATACTATGAAAGGAGGAATAGATCACATTAATACCATCATAGTAATAGTTAACTTCGTAATCTACAAGAGATCATAATCATAAACTACGCCAAGTACTACATGATGCACGCACTGTCACCATTACATCATGAAGGAGGAATAGAGTACTTTAATAACATCACTAGAGTAGCACATATATTAATAGTGACACAAAGCTCATTGCAATCATAAAGGAATATAAATAAGCACTTCACTATGCTAATCTGAATTACTCTCTGGCAAGATAACATCTAACTCAAATCATAACTCAGTGAATAAGTATTCTGTGAAATATAGCCTAAGAGACCCACACGGTGCACACACTGTCACCTTTACACACGTGGGACAAGGAGTCTCCGGAGATCACATAAGTAAAATCCACTTGAATAGCATAACGACATCTAGATTACAAAGCTCATCATATGGATCTCTATCATGTAAGGCAGCTCATGAGATCATTGTATTGAAATACATAGAGAGAGAGATGAACCACATAGCTACCGGTAGAGCCCTCAGCCTCGATGGAGAACTACTCCCTCCTCACGGGAGACAGCAGCGTTGATGGAGATGGCGGTGATGTCGATGGAGAAGCCTTCCGGGGGCACTTCCCCATCCCGGCGGCGTGCCGGAACAGAGACTCCTGTCCCCCAGATCTTGGCTTCGCGATGGGGGCGGCTCTGGAAGGTTTCTCGTACCGTGGCTTATTCGTATCGATGTTTTAGGTCAGGGACCTTTAAATAGGCGAAGAGGTGGAGTCGGAGGGCTGAAGAGGCGGCGACACAGTAGGGGGGCGCGGCCCAGGCCCTGGCCGCGCGCCTACATGTGTGGGGCCCACAGGGGCCCCCCTCTGGTGGCTCTCGGGTGTTCTGGAAGCTTCGTGGAATTCTAAGATGCTGGGCGTTGATTTCGTCCAATTCCGAGAATATTTCCTTACTAGGATTTCTGAAACCAAAAACAGCAGAAAACAGGAACTGGCACTTCGGCATCTCGTCAATAGGTTAGTTCCGGAAAATGCATAATAATGACATAAAGTGTGAACAAAACTTGTAGGTATTGTCATAAAACAAGCATGGAACATAAGAAATTATCGATACGTCAGAGACATATCAGAGGTACCCGCGGGACTTCCACCATTGCGAGGTATTGAGCATCAAATCAAATTGATTCCCGGAGCTTCGCTACCCAATCGGGCACCATATAGAACGAACCCCGAAGAAACAAAGGAGATACAGAAGCAAGTACAAGCGCTACTCGACAAAGGTTATATCCGCATAAGCCTTAGTCCTTGTGTTGTTCCTGTTATTCTAGTTCCTAAGAAAGATGGTACATGGTGTATGTGCGTAGATTGTAGAGCGATAAACAACATTACTATTCGATATCGTCATCCTATTCCTCGATATGCTAGATGAATTGAGTGGTGCTGCTGTTTTCACTAAAATTGATTTGCGTAGTGGTTATCATCAAATTAGGATGAAAGAAGGGGATGAGTGGAAAACAGCCTTTAAAACAAAATTTGGTTTATATGAGTGGTTAGTAATGCCTTTTGGTTTAACTAATGCACCTAGCACTTTCATGAGACTGATGAACCATGTTTTGCGTGATTTTATTGGCAAGTTTGTGGTTGTGTATTTTGATGACATATTAATCTACAGCCGCAATGAATCTGATCATACTATACATATTCGACATGTTTTGCAAGTGTTGCGTGATAGTAAACTCTATGGTAATCTTGAGAAGTGCACATTTTGCAAAGATAAGGTCATATTTCTGGGTTATGTTGTCTCTAAGCATGGAGTAGAAGTAGATGTGTCTAAAATTGAAGCTATTCAAAATTGGCCTACTCCCATGAATGTGAGTCAAGTAAGAAGTTTTCATGGTCTAGCTGGGTTTTATCGCCGTTTGGTGCCCAATTTTAGTACTATTGCTGCACCTTTGAATGAATTGACTAAAAAGGGTGTTGCATTTGAGTGGGGCGTTTCCCAAGATCATGCTTTTGATGATCTGAAAAGATTGTTAACTTCTGCACCGTTGCTTGCACTTCCTGATATCAATAAGCAATTTGAGATTGAATGTGATGCTAGTGGTATTGGAATTGGTGGTGTGTTGATGCAAGAGGGTCGCCCAATTGCATATTTTTCTGAGAAACTTTCTGGTGCTAAGTTGAACTTTCCTATATATGATAAAGAATTGTATGCTTTAATTAGAGTTCTTGAGGTTTGGCAAAATTACTTGTGGCCAAAAGAATTTATCATACATTCTGATCATGAAGCTTTGAAATATTTGAAAGCCCAATCTACTTTGCATAGGCGTCTTGCTAAGTGGGTTGAGTTCATTGAGTATTTTCCATACATTATTAAGCATAAGAAGGGAAAAGATAATATTGTTGCTGATGCTCTATCTAGGAAAACTATGCTATTAACTCATCTTGATGTTAAAATTCCTGGATTAGAAGTACTATGTGATTTGTATGCCACTGATCATGATTTTGCTGAACCATACTGCTTGTGTGTTATTGGTAAAGCATGGGAAAAATATCACATACATGATAGGTTCTTGTTTAGAGCTAACAAACTATGTGTTCCAGAATCGTCTGTGCGTTTGCTCTTATTGCAGGAATCACATGCTGGAGGTTTGATGGATCACTTTGGGAGTGAGAAGACGCTACTCATGCTCGCTGATCACTTTTATTGGCCAAAGATGAGGCGGGATGTGGACAGGTATGTGAAGAGGTGCATTACTTGCAACAAGTCCAAGTCCAAGCTGAAGCCTCACAGTTTGTATACTCCTTTACCGTCACCTACTACACCTTGGGAGGATATTAGTATGGATTTTGTGTTGGGTTTGCCGCGTACTAAGAGAGGCCATGATTCTATATTTGTGGTAGTGGACAGATTTTCTAAAATGTCACACTTTATTGCTTGCCACAAGAGCGACAATGCGTCGCATATTGCTAACCTGTTTTTCAGGGAGATTGTACGACTACATGGAGTCTCGAAGACTATTGTTTCTGATCGTGACGTGAAGTTTATGAGCTACTTCTGGAAGACGCTGTGGGGAAAGCTGGGGACGAAGCTACTTTTCAGTACTACTTTTCATCCCCAAACTGATGGTCAAACTGAAGTGGTGAATAGAACATTGTCACAACTGTTGAGATCCATGATCAAGAAGAACCTGAAGGAGTGGGAAGAGTGTTTGCCGCATGTGGAGTTTGCTTGCAACAGGGTGGTACATTCTACCACAGAGTTGTGTCCTTTTGAGGTGGTGTATAGTTTCAAACCCATTACTCCACTTGACTTGTTTCCTTTGCCCATACATGAGAGAGTTAATATGGAGGCATCCAAGAGGGCAGATTTTGTGCGAAAGATCCATGTGAAGACTAAAGAGTTGATAGAGAAGAAAGGCAAGAGCAATGCTGCAAGGATGAACAAGAAGCGCAAAGAGATGTTGTTCAAGCCTGGTGATATGTTCTGGGTACATTTTCGCAAGGATTGGTTCCCAAAGCTGTGGAAGTCCAAGTTGCTTCCTCGTGGTGCTGGTCCTTACAAAGTGCTTGCCAAGATCAACGATAATGCATACTCGATAGATCTTCCACTTGATGAGTTTGGTGTCAGTAATTCTTTCAATGTTGCTGATTTGACACCATATGACAGAGAAGACCTTGGAGCGTCGAGGTCGACGCCTTTTGAGGGGGGGGGGGGGAGATGATGAGGACATCCCTACCACACCACTACCTCCGTCATTACAAGATAAAGATGAACCTGCTATGAATCTCAAGTCCAATGAAGTTCGAATTTGACCTATTACAAGGGCTCATGCGAAGCTACTTAAACAACAGGTGAACTTGTTCCTAAACGATACTTTGATTGATGAGAACTTTATACTGCCTAAGTCTTGCTACTTATGTGTCATCAGGTATGAAGAGGAGACAAGCATCACACGAGGAGGAGAGGAGCAGCTGGACGTGAAGATGGACATGGAGCTGGACATGAAGATATCTCATGGTCGCGCGAGGGAGGAGTGGGAGGCATGCGCGAGAGGAGAAGAAGAAGTCCAGGCCGGTCCAGCACCCGGTCAGACCAGCCGCCACGCCGGCGCGCCCGGTCCCTGGCCCGATCCGACCGGGCGGCCAGCCGGATCCAACCCGGCGCCAACCGGGCGGCACGCTGATGCCAACCGGGCGGGGTACTGAGCCACACGTTCTGCCACCAGGTCGTCACCTGGTCCCTAGCCCGGTCCAGACCGGACCAGCCGGTCCGAGGCCCGGTCGACCGGCCCCCAGACCCGCCGTGTCCGAGTCTGTCTCAACCAGATCTATTCTGGGTCGGTTATTCTTGTATCTTTTCGACCAGAAGTCATCCCGGACGCCTATATAAGTGCCCAGGACGCCCCCTAGCTGCTTTAGACCAGGTTTAAGATAAACCCTAGTTCTTAGTTGTTTGCTTTGCAAAACTATTGAATCCCTACCCCATATTGCTTGATATTGTGTAGATCTGAATGTCTTGTGTGATCTGTTGTTCCATTGGAAATTAGAAGGTTGGAACTTACCGCTTCGTGGTTAGCGGCTACGTGCGCAAGTGTGTGGAGTTGCGAATATCTTGCAGGGTTGAGAGCTGTTGAATTGGCGACAGGGACCAATCGAGAGATCTCGTTGCGTCATACAAGTTATCATCCACTTCATCAAGTTATCTCCGCTGCAATCACCCCGTGATCATCATCACCAGCGTTGCTTACGGAGAAGATCGGGCCACCCCATATCATTGTGGGCACCGGCCATCCCTCTTGCGGGCAGCTGCCCGGGGGCCTTGGAGTGCGCCACCGGCGCACGGTTGAGCTCAATGGACGAAGGCGACGACCCTCATGGACTCGCCCACCTCCGGTGACCCATCCCGTGGTGGGTACAAGAACCGCCCCACCGGCGCCATCGTTTCGTAAGCGCCGGGCGGGTACCCAAACGGGGCAGTCGGCGGGGCTGTTGACCGGGGAGGCCGGGTGATACGTCTCAAACGTATCTATAATTTCTTATGTTCCATGCTAGTTTTATGACAATACTCACATGTTTTATACACACTTTACATCATTTATACGCATTTTCCGGCACTAACCTATTAACGAGATGCCGAAGAGCCAGTTCCTGTTTTGTGCTGTTTTTGGTTTCAGAAATCCTACAAAGGAAATATTCTCGGAATTGGACGAAATCAACGCCCAGGGTCTTATTTTTCCACGGAGCTTCCAGAAGACCGAAGGGGATACGAAGTGGGGCCACGAGGCGCCGCCACCACAGGGCCGCGCGGCCAAGGGGGGGCCCACGCCACCCTATGGTGTGGGGCCCCCGTGCCTCCTCCAACTCTGCCCTTCCGCCTACTTATACTCTCCGTCGCGAAAACCCTATTACCGAGAGCCACGATACGAGAAAACATACTAAGACGCCGCCGCTGCCAATCCCATCTCGGGGGATTCAGGAGATCGCCTTCGGCACCCTGCCGGAGAGGGGAATCATCTCCCGGAGGACTCTACATCACCATGATCGCCTCCGGACTGATGTGTGAGTAGTTCATCCTTGGACTATGGGTCCATAGCAGTAGCTAGATGGTTGTCTTCTCCTCATTGTGCTATCATGTTTAGATCTTGTGAGCTGCCTATCATGATCAAGATCATCTATTTGTAATGCTACATGTTGTGTTTGTTGGGATCCGATGAATATGGAATACTATGTCAAGTTGATTATCAATCTATCATATATGTGTTGTTTATGATCTTGCATGCTCTCCGTTGCTAGTAGAGGCTCTGGCGAAGTTGATACTTGTGACTCCAAGAGGGAGTATTTATGCTCGATAGTGGGTTCATGCCTCCATTGAATCTGGGACAGTGACAGAAAGTTCTAAGGTTGTGGATGTGCTGTTGCCACTAGGGATAAAACATCGATGCTTTGTCTAAGGATATTTGTGTTGATTACATTACGCACCATACTTAATGCAATTGTCTGTTGTTTGCAACTTAATACTGGAAGGGGTGCGGATGCTAACCCGAAGGTGTACATTTTAGGCATAGATGCATGCTGGATAGCGGTCTATGTACTTTGTTGTAATGCCCTAAGTAAATCTCATATTACTCATCATGATATGTATGTGCATTGTTATGCCCTCTCTATTTGTCAATTGCCCAACTGTAATTTGTTCACCCAACATGCTATTTATCTTATTGGAGAGACACCGCTAGTGAACTGTGGACCCCGGTTCATTCTTTTACATCTGAATACAATCTACTGCAATCATTGTTCTCTACTGTTCTTTGCAAACAAACATCATTTTCCACACCATACGATTAATCCTTTGTTTACAGCAAGCCGGTGAGATTGACAACCTCACTGTTAAGTTGGGGCAAAGTATTTTGATTGTGTTGTGCAGGTTCCACGTTGGCGCCGGAATCCCTGGTGTTGCGCCGCACTACACTCCGTCACGAACAACCTTCACGTGTTCCTTGACTCCTACTGGTTCGATAAACCTTGGTTTCTTACTGAGGGAAACTTGCTGCTGTACGCATCACACCTTCCACTTGGGGTTCCCAACGGGCGTGTGCTTTACGCGTCAACAAGCTAAATTTCTGGCGCCGTTGCCGGGAAGATCAAGACACGCTGCAAGGGGAGCCTCTCACATCCAATCTCTTTACTTTGTTTTTGTCTTGCTTTACTTTACTTTATTTACTGCTTTGTTTGCTTTCTCTATATCAAAAATACAAAAAAATTAGTTACTTGCTTTACTTTATTTACTGTCTTGTTTGCGTTCTCTATATTAAAAACACAAAAAAATTAGTTACATGCATTTACTTTATTTAGTTTGCTTTATTTACTACTGCTAAAATGGGTACTCCTGAAAATACTAAGTTGTGTGACTTCACTAGCACAAATAATAATGATTTTCTATGCACACCTATTGCTCCACCTGCTGCTACAGCAGAATTTTATGAAATTAAACCTGCTTTACTAAATCTTGTTATGAGAGAGCAATTTTCTGGTGTTAGTTCTGATGATGCTGATGCCCATCTTAATAATTTTGTTGAACTTTGTGAAATGCAAAAGTATAAGGATGTAGATGGTGACATTATAAAATTGAAATTGTTTCCTTTCTCCTTAAGAGGAAGAGCTAAAGATTGGTTGCTATCTTTGCCTAAGAATAGTATTGATTCATGGACTAAATGTAAGGATGCTTTCATTGGTAGATATTATCCTCCCACTAAAATTATATCTTTGAGAAGTAGCATAATGAATTTTAAGCAATTGGATAATGAGCATGTTGCTCAAGCATGGGAAAGAATGAAATCTTTGGTCAAGAATTGCCCTACTGATACGTCTCAAACGTATCTATAATTTCTTATGTTCCATGCTACTTTATTGATGATACTCACATGTTTTATACACACTTTATGTCAAATTTATGCATTTTCCGGCACTAACCTATTGACGAGATGCCGAGAGCCAGTTGTTGTTTTCTGCTGTTTTTGGTTTCAGAAATCCTACAAAGGAAATATTCTCGGAATTGGACGAAATCAACGCCCAGGGTCTTATTTTTCCACGAAGCTTACAGAAGACCGAAGGAGTTACGAAGTGGGGCCACGAGGCGCCGCCACGCCAGGGCCGCGCCGCCCTAGTGTGTAGGCCCCTCGTGACACCCCTGACTCTGCCCTTCCGCCTACTTAAAGCCTTCGTCGCGAAAACCCCAGTACCGAGAGCCATGATACGGAAAACCTTCCAGAGACGCCGCCGCCGCCAATCCCATCTCGGGGGATTCAGGAGATCGCCTCCGGCACCCTGCCGGAGAGGGGAATCATCTCCCGGAGGACTCTTCATCGCCATGATCGCCTCCGGATTGATGTGTGAGTAGTTCACCCCTGGACTATGGGTCCATAGCAGTAGCTAGATTGTTGTCTTCTCCTCATGGTGCTATCATGTTAGATCTTGTGAGCTGCCTATCATGATCAAGATCATCTATTTGTAATGCTACATGTTGTGTTTGTTGGGATCCGATGAATATGGAATACTATGTTATGTTGATTATCAATCTATCATCTATGTGTTTTTTATGATCTTGCATGCTCTCCGTTGCTAGTAGAGGCTCTGGCCAAGTTGATACTTGTAACTCCAAGAGGGAGTATTTATGCTCGATAGTGGGTTCATGCCTCCATTAAAACTGGGATAGTGACAGAAAGTTCTAAGGTTGTGGATGTGCTGTTTCCACTCGGGATAAAACATCAATGCTTTGTCTAAGGATATTTGTGTTGATTACATTACGCACCATACTTAATGCAATTGTCTGTTGTTTGCAACTTAATACTGGAAGGGGTGCGGATGCTAACCCGAAGGTGGACTTTTTAGGCATAGATGCATGCTGGATAGCGGTCTATGTACTTTGTCGTAATGCCCAATTGAATTTCACACTACTCATCATGATATGTATGTGCATTGTCATGCCCTCTTTATTTGTCAATTGCCCAACTGTAATTTGTTCACCCAACATGCTATTTCTTATCGGAGAGACACCACTAGTGAACTATGGACCCCGGTCCATTCTTTTACATCGAATACAATCTACTGCAATACTTGTTCTTACTGTTCTTTGCAAACATCATCTTCCACACTATACATTTAATCCTTTGTTACAACAAGCCGGTGAGATTGACAACCTCACTGTTAAGTTGGGGCAAAGTATTTTGATTGTGTTGTGGAGGTTCCACGTTGGCGCCGGAATCCCTGGTGTTGCGCCGCACTACACTCCGTCACCAACAACCTTCAACGTGCTTCTTGACTCCTACTGGTTCGATAACCTTGGTTTCTTACTGAGGGAAAAACTTGCCGCTGCACGCATCATACCTTCCTCTTGGGGTTCCCAACGGACGTGTGCTGTACCGTCACAAGCAACGTTTTTCTGGAGCCGTTGCCGGGGAGATCAAGACACACTGCAAGGGGAGTCTCCCACTTCCAATCTCTTTACTTTGTTTTTGTCTTGCTTTATTTACTGCTTTGTTTGCTTCCTTATATCAAAATACAAAAAAATTAGTTACTTGCTTTACTTTATTTATTATCTTGTTTGCATTCTCTATATCAAAAACACAAAAAAATTAGTTACTTGCATTTACTTTATTTACCTTTCGTTTATTTCATCATGCTTACCTCTAAGTTCACTCTGAAAGATATACCGATAGGGCAAGGGTCTATCATTGGAAGAGATAATATAGAAGAATTTTTCACCCATGTTAGTATGGATGAAGATTTTGAAGATATACCATTATTAAAAGTTGCTCCTACTTATGAAAGTGCTTATGCCTGTTTAGTACACATGTTGGAAACTAGATTCGTTAATCTCAATCCCATAATGCAACATATGTTTCTTACACTTTCTGATATGGAGATGGGAGAAAAGAGAGATTTTGTTTTAAAAGTCCTTGTTAGAGAATTTGAAGATATAGCTAAAGAAGCTAGAAAAGTTTTTATTAAGCATAAGAGGCTTGGTTTGTTCACTGATTTTAAAAGAACACTTGAAAAGATGGATATGGATAGATTAAAGTACACTAATAATGTCAATGGTGAGCGGGAGATTAAAGCACCGATACCTTGCAAGCTCTTAGGAATGCATGAGGCTCTAGAAAAGAATTTTGATTGGCTTGTTCCTGAAAATTTGTTTGATGAGAATAGCAAGCCTAAAAGTAATGAAAAAGGAGCCTCTGAAACTTACATAGAGAAGATACAATGCATTATTGAGAAAACTCCAAACCCTGATGTTAATGCTTCATCTCTTGATAATACTTGATTCACACTTTCTGCGCCTAGCTGAAAGGCGTTAAAGAAAAGCGCTTATGGGAGACAACATATTATTTTACTACAGCACTTTTGTTTTATATTTGAGTCTTGGAAGTTTTTACTACTGTAGCAACCTCTCCTTATCTTGCATTGTTGTGCCAAGTAAAGTCTTTGATAGTAGAGTTGATACTAGATTTGGATTGCTGTGCAGAAACAGATTTCTTGCTGTCACGAAATTGAGTCGCCCTGTTTGTAGGTAACTCACAAAAATATTCCAATTTACGTGCGTGATCCTCAGATATTTACGAAACTTTCATTCAATTTGAGAATTTTCATCTGAGCAAGTTTAGTACCCCAGAAAAATTCGTCATTACGTACTGTTCTGTTTTGACAGATTCTGCCTTTTATTTCACATTGCCTGTTTTGCTATGTTTGATGGATTTTTTTGTTCCATTAACTTTCAGTAGCTTTGTGCAATGTCCAGAAGTGTTAAGAATGATTATGTCACCTCTGAATATGTGAATTTTTGATTATGCACTAACCCTCTAATGAGTTTGTTTTGAGTTTGGTGTGGAGGAAGTTTTCAAGGATCAAGAGAGGAGGATGATACAATATGATCAAGAAGAGTGAAAACTCTAAGCTTGGGGATGCCCCCGTGGTTCATCCCTGCATATTTCAAGAATACTCAAGCATCTAAGCTTGGGGATGCCCAAGGCATCCCCTTCTTCATCGACAAATTATCAGGTCACCTCTAGTGAAACTATATTTTTATTTGGCCACATCTTATGTGCTTTACTTGGAGCGTCCGTATGTTTTTATTTTTGTTTGTTTGAATAAAATTGGATCCTAGCATTCATTGTGTGGGAGAGAGACACGCTCCGCTGTTGCATATGAACACATATGTTCTTAGCTTTATTCTTAATGTTCATGGCGAAGGTTGAAACTGCTTCGTTAATTGTTATATGGTTGGAAACAGAAAATGCTACATGTGGTAATTGGTATAATGTCTTGAATAATTTGATACTTGGCAATTGTTGTGCTCATATAGATCATGTTTAAGCTCTTGCATCATGTACTTTGCATCTATTAGTGAAGAAATACCGTAGAGCTTGTTGACATTTGGTTTGCATGATTGGTCTCTCTAAAGTCTAGATATTTTCTGGTGAGGGTTTGAACAACAAGGAAGACAGTGTAGAGTCTTATAATGCTTGCAATATGTTCTTATGTAAGTTTTGCTGTACCGGTTCATACTTGAGTTTGCTTCAAACAACCTTGCTAGCCTAAGCCTTGTATTGAGAGGGAATACTTCTCGTGCATCCAAAATCCTTGAGCCAAAAACTATGCCACTTGTGTCCACCATACCTACCTACTACATGGTATTTCTCTGCCATTCTAAAGTAAATTGCTTGAGTGCTACCTTTAAAATTCCATTCTTTGTCTTTGCAATATATAGCTCATGGGAAAAATAGCTTAAAAACTATTGTGGTATTGAATATGTACTTATGTATCTTATTTCTTAATAAGTTGCTTGTTGAGCGATAACCATGTTCCTGGGGACGCCATCAACTATTTCACCTTTGTTGAATATCATGTGAGTTGCTATGCATGTTCGTCTTGTCTGAAGTAAGGGTGATTTATCATGATCAAATGGTTTGAGTATGCATATTGTTAGAGAAGAACATTGGGCCGCTAACTAAAGCCATGATCCATGGTGGAAGTTTCAGTTTGGACAACAATCCTCAATCTCATATGATAATTTTATCTGTTGTTGATTGCTTATGCATTAAAGAGGAGTCCATTATCTGTTGTCTATGTTGTCCCGGTATGGATGTCTAAGTTGAGAATAATCAAAAGCGAGAAATCCAATGCGAACTTTCTCCTTAGACCTTTGTACAGGCGACATAGAGGTACCCCTTTGTGACACTTGGTTGAAACATATGCTATGCAATGATAATCCATGTAAATCCAAGCTAATTAGGACAAGGTGCGGGCACTATTGGTAATCTATGCATGAGGCTTGCAACTTATAGGATATCTTATACATAACGCATATGCTTTATTACTACCGTTGACAAAATTGTTTCTTGTTTTCAAAATAAAAGCTCTAGCACAAATATAGCAATCCATGCTTCCCTCTGCGAAGGGACCATTCTTTTACTTTTATGTTGAGTCAGTTTACCTATTTCTTTCTATCTTAGAAGCAAACACTTGTGTCAACTGTGCATTGATTCTTACATATTTGCTCATTTGCATTCATCATATTACTTTGTGTTGACAATTATCCATGAGATAAACATGTTGAAGTTGAAAGCAACTGCTGAAACTTATATCTTCCTTTGTGTTGCTTCAAAACTTTCTACTAAGAATCTATTTCTTAATGAGTTAACTTATATGCAAGACTTATTGATGCTTGTCTTGAAAGTACTATTCATGAAAAGTCTTTGCTATATGATTCAGTTGTTTATTCATTGTCTTTACCATTGCTTCGAATCACTTAATTCAGCTCATATGCTTTACAATAGTATTGATCAAGATTATGATAGCATGTCACTTCAGAAATTATCCTCGTTATCGTTTACCTACTCGAGGACGAGTAGGGACTAAGCTTGGGGATGCTTGATACGTCTCAAACGTATCTATAATTTCTTATGTTCCATGCTACTTTATTGATGATACTCACATGTTTTATAGACACTTTATGTCATATTTATGCATTTTCCGGCACTAACCTATTGACGAGATGCCGAAGAGCCTGTTGCTGTTTTCTGCTGTTTTTGGTTTCAGAAATCCTGCAAAGGAAATATTCTCGGAATTGGACGAAATCAACGCCCAGGGTCTTATTTTTCCACGAAGCTTCCAGAAGACCGAAGGAGTTACGAAGTGGGGCCACGAGGTGCCGCCACGCCAGGGCCGCACGGCCAGGGCTGGGGCCGCGCCGCCCTAGTGTGTGGGCCCCTCGTGACGCCCCCGACTCTGCCCTTCCGCCTATTTAAAGCCTTCATCGCGAAAACCCCAGTACCGAGAGCCACGATACGGAAAACCTTCCAGAGACGCCACCGCCAATCCCATCTCGGGGGATTCAGGAGATCGCCTCCGGCACCCTGCCGGAGAGGGGAATCATCTCCCGGAGGACTCTTCATCGCCATGATCGCCTCCGGATTGATGTGTGAGTAGTTCACCCCTGGACTATGGGTCCATAGCAGTATCTAGATGGTTGTCTTCTCCTCATTGTGCTATCATGTTAGATCTTGTGAGCTGCCTATCATGATCAAGATCATCTATTTGTAATACTACATGTTGTGTTTGTTGGGATCCGATGAATATGGAATACTATGTTATGTTGATTATCAATCTATCATCTATGTGTTGTTTATGATCTTGCATGCTCTCCGTTGCTAGTAGAGGCTCTGGCCAAGTTGATACTTGTAACTCCAAGAGGGAGTATTTATGCTCGATAGTGGGTTCATGCCTCCATTAAATCTGGGACAGTGACAGAAAGTTCTAAGGTTGTGGATGTGCTGTTGCCACTAGGGATAAAACATCAATGCTTTGTCTAAGGATATTTGTGTTGATTACATTACACACCATACTTAATGCAATTGTCTATTGTTTGCAACTTAATACTGGAAGGGGTGCGGATGCTAACCCGAAGGTGGACTTTTTAGGCATAGATGCATGCTGGATAGCGGTCTATGTACTTTGTCGTAATGCCCAATTGAATTTCACACTACTCATCATGATATGTATGTGCATTGTCATGCCCTCTTTATTTGTCAATTGCCCAACTGTAATTTGTTCACCCAACATGCTATTTCTTATCGGAGAGACACCACTAGTGAACTGTGGACCCCGGTCCATTCTTTTACATCGAATACAATCTACTGCAATACTTGTTCTTACTGTTCTTTGCAAACATCATCTTCCACACTATACATTTAATCCTTTGTTACAGCAAGCCGGTGAGATTGAAAACCTCACTGTTAAGTTGGGGCAAAGTATTTTGATTGTGTTGTGCAGGTTCCACGTTGGCGCCGGAATCCCTGGTGTTGCGCCGCACTACACTCCGTCACCAACAACCTTCAACGTGCTTCTTGACTCCTACTGGTTCGATAACCTTGGTTTCTTACTGAGGGAAAAACTTGCCGCTGCACGCATCATACCTTCCTCTTGGGCTTCCCAACAGACGTGTGCTGTACCGTCACAAGCACCTACCCATGGACTGACTACTTGAATGATCATCCAAAACTTTTATGCATGACTGAATTTTTCTTCACGGAACCTATTGGATTCAGCTACTGGAGGTACTTTTATGTCCATCACCTTGGGCGCCGCAACAAAGCTTCTTGATGATATGATGATCAATTACTCTGAATGGCACACGGAAAGGACTCCACAAGGTAAGAAGGTAAATTCTGTTGAAGAAACCTCCTCCTTGAGTGATAAGATTGATGCTATTATGTCTATGCTTGTGAATGGTAGATCTAATGTTGATCCTAATAATGTTCCTTTAGCCTCATTGGTTGCTCAAGAAGAGCATGTTGATGTGAACTTCATTAAAAATAATAATTTCAACAACAATGCTTATAGGAATAATTCTGGTAACAACTATAGGCCATATCCTTCTAATAATAGTAATGATTATGTTAATTCTTATGGGAATTCTTACAATAATAATAGGAGTGTACCCCCTGTTCTTGAAGCCATGCTTAAAGAATTTATTAGTACACAAACTGCTTTTAACAAATCTGTTGAAGAAAAGCTTGGTAAAATTGATGTTCTTGCTTCTAAGGTTGATAGTCTTGCTGCTGATGTTGATCTTTTGAAATTGAAAGTTATGCCTAATGAAACTAAAGATATTAAGTCATTTGCTACAGCAAACACTATCCAAGTTCGAATTAATGAAAATATTAGATTGATGGCTGAATTGCATGCTAGGTGGGAAAAAGAAGAAAATTTTGCTAAAGAGAATAATATAGCTAAAGTTTGGACTATTACCACCACTAGTAATGTTGATGCTTCACATGTTGCTAAACCTCCTACTATCAATGGTAAAATAATTGGTGTTAGCAATGTTTCTACTCCTAATGCAAAGCGTGTAAAACTGCCTGAAACTGCTAAAACTGCTGAAACTACTTGTGATAAAACTGCTGAAATTTTTCAAAATATTGGGGACAATGATCCCATTGCTTTAGATCATAATGGTTTAGATTTTTATGATTGTCACATCTCTGAAGTTATTAAGTTCTTACAAAAACTTGCTAGAAGTCCTAATGCTAGTGTTATAAATTTGGCCTTCACAAAACATATTACAAATGCTCTCATTAAAGCTAGAGAAGATAAATTAAAACTTGAAACTTCTATTCCTAGGAAGTTTGAAGATGGTTGGGAGCCCATCATTAAGATGAAGGTCAAATGATTTTGATTGTAATGCTTTATGTGATCTTGGTGCAAGTATTTCTGTTATGCCTAAGAAAATCTATAATATGCTTGACTTGCCACCATTGAAAAATTGTTATTTGGATGTTAATCTCGCCGATAATTCTATAAAGAAACCTTTGGGGAGGATTGATAATGTTCGCATTACGGTTAACAATAACCTTGTCCCCGTTGATTTTGTTGTCTTGGATATTGAATGCAATGCATCTTGTCCCATTATTTTGGGAAGACCTTTTCTTCGAACTGTTGGTGCTATTATTGATATGAAGGAAGGGAATATTAAGTATCAATTTCCTCTCAAGAAAGGTATGGAACACTTTCCTAGAAAGAGAATGAAGTTACCTTTTGATTCTATTATTAGAACAAATTATGATGTTGATGCTTCATCTCTTGATAATACTTGATTCACACTTTCTGCGCCTAGCTGAAAGGCGTTAAAGAAAAGCACTTATGGGAGACAACCCATTATTTTATTTCTGAACTTTTGTTTTATATTTGAGTCTTGGAAGTTGTTAATACTGTAGCAACCTCTCCTTATCTTTATTTTATTGCATTGTTGTGCCAAGTAAAGTCTTTGATAGTAAGGTTGATACTAGATTTGGATTACTGCGCAGAAACAGATTTCTTGCTGTCACGAATTTGAGTAGCCCCTTCTGTAGGTAACTCAGAAAAATCTGCCAATTTACATGAATAATCGTCAGATATGTACGCAACTTTCATTCAATTTGAGCGTTTTCATCTGAGCAAGTTAAGTGCCGCTAAAAAATTCATTTTACGTGCTGTTCTGTTTTGACAGATTCTGCCTTTTATTTCGCATTGCCTGTCTTGCTATGTTGGATGGATTTCTTTATTCCATTAACTTTCAGTAGCTTTGTGCAATGTCCAGAAGTGTTAATAATGATTATGTCACCTCTGAATATGTGAATTTTTGATTATGCACTAACCCTCTAATGAGTTTGTTTTGTGTTTGGTGTGGAGGAAGTTTTCAAGGATCAAGAGAGGAGGATGATACAATATGATCAAGGAGAGTGAAAACTCTAAGCTTGGGGATGCCCCCGTGGTTCATCCCTGCATATTTCAAGAAGACTCAAGCATCTAAGCTTGGGGATGCCCAAGGCATCCCCTTCTTCATCGACAACTTATCAGGTCACCTCTAGTGAAACTATATTTTTATTCCGTCACATCTTATGCGCTTTACTTGGAGCGTCTGTATGTTTTTATTTTTGTTTTTGATTGAATAAAATCGGATCCTAGCATTCTTTTTGTGGGAGAGAGACACGCTCCGCTGTTGCATATGAACACTGGTGTTCTTAGCTTTACTTTTAATGTTCATGGCGAAGGTTGAAACTGCTTCGTTCATTGTTATTTGGTTGGAAACAGAAAATGCTTCATGTGGTAATTGGTATATTGTCTTGAATAATTTGATACTTGGCAATTGTTGTGCTCAAATAGATCATGTTTAAGCTCTTGCATCATGTACTTTGCACCCATTAATGAAGAACTACCATAGAGCTTGTTGAAATTTTGTTTGCATGATTGGTCTCTCTAAAGTCTAGATATTTTCTGGTGAGGTATTTGAACAACAAGGAGGACAGTGTAGAGTCTTATAATGCTTGCAATATGTTCTTATGTAAGTTTTGCTGTACCGGTTCATACTTGTGTTTGCTTCAAACAACCTTGCTAGCCTAAAGCCTTGTATTGAGAGGGAATTCTTCTCGTGCATCCAAAATCCTTGAGCCAAAAACCTATGCCTTTTGTGTCCACCATACCTACCTATTACATGGTATTTCTCTGCCATTCCAAAGTAAATTGCTTGAGTGCTACCTTTAAAATTTCATTCCTCGTCTTTGCAATATATAGCTCATGGTAAAATAGCCTTAAAAACTATTGTGGTAAAGAATATGTAGCTTATGTATCTTATTTCTTATAAGTTGCTTGTTGAGCGGTATCCATGTTTCTGGGGAGGCCATCAACTATTACACCTTTGTTGAATATCATGTGAGTTGCTGTGCATGT
This sequence comes from Lolium perenne, assembly GCF_019359855.2. Taxonomy (NCBI): domain Eukaryota; kingdom Viridiplantae; phylum Streptophyta; class Magnoliopsida; order Poales; family Poaceae; genus Lolium; species Lolium perenne. The sequence goes on along the minus strand of NC_067246.2, from coordinate 272,851,300 downwards.
TCATCTTGTCTGAAGTAAGGGTGATTTATCATGATCAAATGGTTTGAGTATGCATATTGTTAGAGAAGAACATTGGGCCGCTAACTAAAGCCATGTATCATGGTGGAAGTTTCAGTTTGGACATTAATCCTCAATCTCTTATGAGAATATTATCTGTTGTTGAATGCTTATGCATTAAAGAGGAGTCCATTATCTGTTTTCTATGTTGTCCCGGTATGGATGTCCTTAGTTGAGATCTATCAAAAACGAGAAATCAAATGCGATCTATCTCCTTGGACCTTTGTACAGGCGGCATAGAGGTACCCCTTTGTGACACTTGGTTGAAACATATGTTATGCAATGATAATCCATGTAAAATCCTAGCTAATTAGGACAATGTGCGAGCACTATTGGTATTCTATGCATGAGGCTTGCAACTTACAGGATGTCTTATGCATAACACATATGAATTATTACTACCGTTGACAAAATTGTTTCTATGTTTTCAAAATAAAAGCTCTAGCACAAATATAGCAATCCATGCTTCCCTCTGCGAAGGGCCTATCTTTTACTTTATGTTGAGTCAGTTTACCTACTTCTTTCTGTCTTAGAAGCAAACACTTGTGTCAACTGTGTGCATTGATTCCTACATACTAGCTTATTTGCATTCATCATATTACTTTGTGTTGACAATTATCCATGAGATATACATGTTGAAGTTGAAAGCAACCGCTGAAACTTATATATTCCTTTGTGTTGTTTCAAAGCTTTCTACTAAGAATCTATTGTTTTATGAGTTAACTCCTATGCAAGTCTTATTGATGCTTGTCTTGAAAGTACTATTCATGAGAAGTCTTTGCTATATGATTCAGTTGTTTAAATCATTGTCTTTACCATTGCTTCGAATCACTTCATTCATCTCATATGCTTTACAATAGTATTGATCAAGATTATGATAGCATGTCACTTCAGAAATTATCCTTGTTATCGTTTACCTACTCGAGGGCGAGTAGGAACTAAGCTTGGGGATGCTTGATACGTCTCAAACGTATCTATAATTTCTTATGTTCCATGCTAGTTTTATGACAATACTCACATGTTTTATACACACTTTACATCATTTATACGTATTTTCCGGCACTAACCTATTAACGAGATGCCGAAGAGCCAGTTCCTGTTTTGTGCTATTTTTGGTTTCAGAAATCCTACAAAGGAAATATTCTCGGAATTAGACGAAATCAACGCCCAGGGTCTTATTTTTCCACGGAGCTTCCAGAAGACCGAAGGGGATACGAAGTGGGGCCACGAGGCGCCGCCACCACAGGGCCGCGCGGCCAAGGGGGGGCCCGCGCCGCCCTATGGTGTGGGGCCCCCGTGCCTCCTCCGACTCTGCCCTTCCGCCTACTTATACTCTCCGTCGCGAAAACCCTATTACCGAGAGCCACGATATGAGAAAACATACTGAGACACCGCCGCCGCCAATCCCATCTCGGGGGATTCAGGAGATCGCCTCCGGCACCCTGCCGGAGAGGGGAATCATCTCCCGGAGGACTCTACATCACCATGATCGCCTCCGGACTGATGTGTGAGTAGTTCATCCTTGGACTATAGGTCCATAGCAGTAGCTAGATGGTTGTCTTCTCCTCATTGTGCTATCATGTTTAGATCCTGTGAGCTGCCTATCATGATCAAGATCATCTATTTGTAATGCTACATGTTGTGTTTGTTGGGATCCGATGAATATGGAATACTATATCAAGTTGATTATCAATCTATCATATATGTGTTGTTTATGATCTTGCATGCTCTCCGTTGCTAGTAGAGGCTCTGGCCAAGTTGATACTTGTGACTCCAAGAGGGAGTATTTATGCTCGATAGTGGGTTCATGCCTCCATTGAATCTGGGACAGTGACAAAAAGTTCTAAGGTTGTGGATGTGTTGTTGCCACTAGTGATAAAACATCGATGCTTTGTCTAAGGATATTTGTGTTGATTACATTACGCACCATACTTAATGCAATTGTCTGTTGTTTGCAACTTAATACTGGAAGGGGTGCGGATGCTAACCCGAAGGTGGACTTTTTAGGCATAGATGCATGCTGGATAGCGGTCTATGTACTTTGTCGTAATGCCCTAAGTAAATCTCATATTACTCATCATGATATGTATGTGCATTGTTATGCCCTCTCTATTTGTCAATTTGCCCAACTGTAATTTGTTCACCCAACATGCTATTTATCTTATTGGAGAGACACCGCTAGTGAACTGTGGACCCCGGTCCATTCTTTTACATCTGAATACAATCTACTACAATCATTGTTCTCTACTGTTCTTTGCAAACAAACATCATTTTCCACACCATACGATTAATCCTTTGTTTACAGCAAGCCGGTGAGATTGACAACCTCACTGTTAAGTTGGGGCAAAGTATTTTGATTGTGTTGTGCAGGTTCCACGTTGGCGCCGGAATCGCTGGTGTTGCGCCGCACTACACTCCGTCACCAACAACCTTCACGTGTTCCTTGACTCCTACTGGTTCGATAAACATTGGTTTCTTACTGAGGGAAACTTGCTGCTGTACGCATCACACCTTCCACTTGGGGTTCCCAACGGGCGTCTGCTTTACGCGTCAACACCGGTGTTGTGGATATACTTCATAGGTATACCATCGACATGGTCCGATTCCGGCAAGCCCGGGTGGCCCACAGATGATGGTAATGGCATATGGCCCACCGGGCGGCCCAGTTATTGTTGATCAAGATGGAAGATGTCCAACCCAGGAACAAGGAGCCGGATCCCAACCGACCTATGAAGGTAGCCGGATCCGAACCGCCCTACGAAGGTAGCCGGATCCGAACCGCCCTACAGAGGAACCCGGATCCGAACCAACCTGCAGAGGTACCCGGATCCGAAGAGGTCTATGTGAGGAATAAGATCCGTGAAGACCCATGAAGGAGGCCAGATCCATGACGACAAGTTAGGAATAGGTGGATCCTTAACGTACACGGCAATGTAATATTCCGTAGTTAGGCAACTTGTATTCCGGGTAGGACTCTCCGTAGAAAGCCTAGATCCGGGCGCCTATATAAGCCGGATCCCGGGAGCCCTGAGGGGAGATCTCGAGCTAGAGACGAGAGAACAACAACTCATTGTAACATCGCGAAAGCGCCCAGATAATTCCAGACAAGCAGCAGTAGGCCCTGTCATCGAGCAGGTGTTCCGAAGCTGGGTAAATCGCGTACCACCGTCCCGAGTGCTCTCCGCCCTATGGCCTCTATTTCTTCTCCCCCTCGTGAGGATCCCTCCTCCGAGGTACCGTCGAATAGGCAACGACAGTTGGCGCCCACCGTGGGGCCTGCGGCGTCTGGAGGCCGGAACCGGGCGGGTTCCACATCTTCATCTGCGAGACCGTTGATTTCGACGGAAACGCACTGGTAAGTAATGTAGCTACGACCGCCGCCGAGCAGGACGCAGCTGCAAAGATCCGATCCGAGTCGCTGGAGCTTTCCACGGAAGAATCCGCCTTAGACCCGGAAATTTCAAATTCTGGTTTTGGTAGCCGGATCCGCGTCTACGTTTTTGGTAGTCGGATCCGCGCCTATGTTTTTGGTTGCCAGATCCGTGCGTACGTTTTTGGTACTCGGATCCGCACCAATGTTTTTGGTTGCCGGATCCGCGCCTACGTTTTTGGTAGTCGGATCCGCACCTATGTTTTTGGTTGCCGGATCCGCGCCTACGTTTTTGGTAGTCGGATCCGCACCTATGTTTTTGGTACTCGGATCCGCACCTATGTTTTTCGTTGCCGGATCCGCGTCTACGTTTTTGGTAGTCGGATCCGCACCTACGTTTTTGGTAGTCGGATCTGCACCTATGTTTTGGTAGCCGGATCCGCGCCTACGTTTTTGGTAGTCGGATCCGCACCTATGTTTTTGGTTGCCGGATCCGCGCCTACGTTTTTGGTAGTTGGATCCGCACCTATGTTTTTGGTTGCCGGATCCGCGCCTACGTTTTTGGTAGTCGGATCCGCACCTATATTTTTTGTAGCCGGATCCATGCCAAAATTTTGGTAGGTGGATCCGCACCTATATTTTTTTAGCCGGATCCATGCCAAAATTTTGGTAGGTGGATTCGCACCTAAATTTTTGGAAGTCGGATCCACACCTAAATTTTGGTAGGTGGATCCGCACCTACAGGACCACTGCGACAATCAATCTCGCACCGGCTCGACGGAACACCGAAGAAAAACCGCCACGACCGACGTTGACTCCGCTCCAAACAGCTAAGTCCCTATTTATATTTAATATTTTAAAATTTTATGATCATGAGATTAAGATTGGTTCACTCATATCCTGAGTCTTTTACCGCTTTCACTGTTGGTCATATCTTTCCCACGATTTGCCTCGCGCTCGTGAAAAACTTTGTACTGTTTTTGCCGCTTAAGGCTCCAGTACCCTGCAAAAATTCCGCTTTCGAGCGTTAGCTTAAGTTTTCTGGCCTACACGTTTTCTGTTGTTTATGTGTGGATTCCTTAGTAGTGACATCTCGGTACTTAAAGCTGGCCTCTGTTTCTGAGGTTCTTGATTGTTTCGCTATTAAGCGCTATCGCCTCAGCAGATGTTCTGTGTTTAAAGTTTGCCGTCTCGCGAAAAGTCAAGCATATAAACCAGAAGAACGGATAAACCAGCACTTGCTTAAAACATATAAATTATATTAACTGTTCAAGATAGTTGAGTTTTTTCCGCCTTGACAGTTTTATGTTGTTCAACTGCTGCATAGTTTCAGCTTTAAAACATTTGTTCAAAGGCCGTTTTTTGTTCCGCCTTACATTTGTTCGTTGAACATGATCAAAGAAACAATTTAATACAAATATGTTTTTATGTTTATGTATCAGGTACATGACACTTGGACATACAACAGTCCCCCGAGGTTAGGCGGATCCATGGCGTGCACAGCTGGAAAAGCAACTTGAGTCTTGATTCCACTATGCTTAGCCGGAACCAACCCTCGGGGGCTGCGGTTTGATCTTAGGTGAAAAGTGTGTTTCCTTTCGGGTATCAGTGCTGGAAATTTCCGCCTAGATGCTTGGGATTTACGCTATTCCTAAGTCACATATAAAGATAAAGCTACTCTAAGAGCACCAAGCCAGATTTTCAAGTAAATTCACCTTGGCGCTCGGGGGCTACATCGATGAAGTTCTCTTTGGAGCAACAAGCCGGAAATGACGCTTGGGGGCTAAGTTTCTGAGCATCGAGTCTCCTTGGAGCAAGCCGACTCAACGCTCGGGGGCTACATGCATATGGCTATGTCAAGAAAATTTTCAAAGATGGCGAAAACCTGGCCAACTAGTCGGATCCGCACCTAATTTTTGGTAGTCGGATCCGCACCTATTTTTTGGGTAGTCGGATCCACACCTATATTTTGCCTAGTCAGATCCGAACCTACATTTGGCTAGTCGGATCCATACCGAAGATTACGTTGGATGGTGTCTCCGAAGAATCTGACCATTGGATCATGAAGTTTCCGACCAATACTTGGTTGGAGATATGAAGTTTGGAGTCCTTCAATATTCTCTATTATTCGTTCCAGCCAAAGGATGAAGATACATGCGCAAGCTGAGCTGGATGGAAGAACGGTGAATCTTGGAGAACTCCGGGGGCTACTGTTGTGGATATACTTCATAGGTATACCATCGACATGGTCTGATTCCGGCAAGCCCGGGTGGCCCACAGATGGTGGTAATGGCATATGGCCCACCGGGCGGCCCAGTTATTGTTGATCAAGATGGAAGATGTCCAACCCAGGAACAAGGAGCCGGATCCCAACCGACCTATGAAGGTAGCCGGATCCGAACCGCCCTACGAAGGTAGCCGGATCCGAACCGCCCTACAGAGGAATCCGGATCCGAACCAACCTGCAGAGGTACCCGGATCCGAAGAGGTCTATGTGAGGAGTCAGATCCGTGAAGACCCATGAAGGAGGCCGGATCCATGACGACAAGTTAGGAATAGGTGGATCCTTAACGTACACGGCAATGTAATATTCCGTAGTTAGGCAACTTGTATTCCGGGTAGGACTCTCCGTAGAAACCCTAGATCCGGGCGCCTATATAAGCCGGATCCCGGGAGCCCTGAGGGGAGATCTCGAGCTAGAGACGAGATAACAACAACTCATTGTAACATCGCGAAAGCGCCCAGATAATTCCAGACAAGCAGCAGTAGGCCCTGTCATCGAGCAGGTGTTCCGAAGCTGGGTAAATCGCGTACCACCGTCCCGAGTGCTCTCCGCCCTATGGCCTCTATTTCTTCTCCCCCTCGTGAGGATCCCTCCTCCGAGGTACCGTCGAATAGGCAACGACAACCGGGTCACGGACGAGCCGGAGCTTCCCGTCGAGGCTGTGCCGACGCCCGTCGCGGCCAGCCGCGCGAGCGCGGTGTGGCCGTAAAAGAGCATGGCATGCTCTTGTATGGCCTTTGTCTTCACCCCCGTTTGGAGGAGTTGGAGCTACTCGGCCGCCCTCTGCCGCTCCTCCGCGGCAGCGGCCTCCCTCTTCCGTTGGTCGAGCGCCCTGCGCCGCTCGGCCCGCTTCTTGTTCTCGACCGCTCTCTGCTCCGGTGAGCTCGGGCTTCGCCTTCTTCGTCGACGTGGCGGGCTGCGCGACCACCGGAACGTCCGGGGCCTGCTCCACGACAAGAGTGACACCAGCCGCGAGTTCGGCCTCGTCTCCGATGGTGGCGGCGACGGTAGCTTCGTCGGCCATCCTCTAGGTTTGTTTTGGGAGTGGAGTGGGTGCGTTTTGGGAGGCAGACATGTGGGCCAGGGAGGACACGAGAGGCCAGCCCTCGGTATCCGCGGCCACACAATCGAAGCCTAGATTTGGGCTGGTTTTTGGTCGTCCCAGACGCCGTGACCATTCGTTTTTAAAATGTGTCCATGCATTGGTCGTGATTTTGTCTGATTCGGCCCATCTGCATCGTGCGGGCGCGGGATGAGTCGCCGGTCGAAGATGGCTTTAGGACTAGGCCAGTAGTTAATGTGTGTTGCTGATCTGGTCGACTCGAGTGTCTATATGAGGTTAGCTCTAGTTTGTGGTGAACTGTATTGATAGGTACTGGTACTTCACAGTCAGCTCAAGGCCTCATGCGTCTCAAGTCTCAACCTGTCACATACAAAATCTATTAGTAGTACTGAGTATGTAGGTAGATCGCGGCATATCATTGATTGGGCAAGCATGATACTACTTGGTTTGAGAGAGAGATACCACTTGAGGAGTACCGTGTGGCATCCTAGTGGGTTGGTGTCATGTTGCCGCCGAGTCCCGAGTGGTACGGGTTGGGCCCTAACAAGAAGCGCGGCGACATTGCTAAGTACTTCGATCGATGGCGGCCCGAGGAAGTCGTTGGCTCGTTGCTGTTTTAATTAATTACTACCGAGTCGGAGGCGCCCTTTATTAATTGGCTACGCGCGCGCTCCTTTCAATCAATCGGAGCAAGAAAAGTAAACGATGGGATGAAGAAACCAACGAACGAAGAAATGTGACCAGCTCCATCGCCACCGCCCGTCACGTTTCTTCTTGGACCGGACCCTCCTCTCTCTCTGTCGTGTCGTGTCGTGCTAGCTTGGGCTCTAGTATCGCATCACGCGCATCGGCTTCGATGGTCAGCGGAGGCCAGGATGGGGATCAGGCATGTCGTCCCCGTCGATGGACTCGTCGCACCCCTGGAGCATGGCTGTAGGTTGGCCGCCGCAACGCTGGATTAGGGCGGTGCCGCAAGGGTTAACGCGGGTTCCCGGTAGTCACCGGCGGCGTGGATCCTCTTGAGCTACATGGGGTGGCGGGGAAGGGGAACTCCAGGGCGTGGTGTACCTTCTTGATTGATCACAATCCCTTAGAATCGGACAAGCACGTAGTCACGTACTTATATTGGCTACACGCGGTCGGTCGAACTACTCCTTTGAATTCAATTCAATGGGAACAAGAAAAGTAACACCTCAAAAGGGGTACCTCTATGTCTCCAAACACCAACCAGCTTCCACCTCAAAAGCATAGCGATGAGCAAACCCGAAGAGCACCCGGCACCGCGGAGTAGCACCAGAGCAACAAGCCTCCACAAGAAGGGGAAGACAGCCTTATTCAAGGAGATGCCACGCTCCATCAGCCTCACATACACCAACTCCCGCCACCAGAGCCGGCCATTGAAGAGGACGAAGCGGAGGACGAGCCAGATCCGGCCGATGGAATCTGGCTTCCTACTCCAAAACGCCAAGAAGGACAAGATATCAACATAAAAGCTACTAGTATATACAACGGCGCTGCTCCGTGTCCAGCTCCGGCCGGCTAATCCGGCGGAGAGGGCACCGGAGAGGCCTGGTTCTCTGTGGAAAACTCTCGCGGTACTGTTCCTCACTGAGAGAGGGGAGGGGGAGAAAAGATGACTGAACCCCTGCACTCACGCATGATAACGCATGCTTCCAGATATGTGTCGAGCCTACCCACGGATCGCCATACCAACACGATCTGGACCGTCCATAGCTAACCCATCCAAAACTAACTTATCATCTCAACAAAAAAAGAATGACACCCAACCCTATCTCGTCTCCTGCTCTCACCCAAAAAATAAGGAAGGAGTAAATCGATTATTTTGTTAACCTCCTGTTTGGCGTCCAAAACGACCACAAAATGTTTGCAGGCACCGTACGCCTCCAGTCGACGGGGTCACCTACCTCCACTTCTCCTCTACCAAGTACGCTGAAGATGGATGACCTCCTCCAGGAAGTCCGTGTAGAGCTGCCACGACGCTCGTTGATCAAGGCAAGCTCTTACCCTACTCATTGGTCGCTGCTGGTTTCGCCAACCGTTCTTCTTCTCCTGCTAGCGGCTGGATTCGGCGAACGCGACAACGCTTATGAAACACTTTGGGCCCATTTGGTAGCCAGAAACCCCTTAGCTCGCATCGGCCCAGCAATTTTTGGCCCGTTTGGTTTCCTAGGCTTGTCCACGCTGTTGCATCGCACGGTTCTTAAAGAACCCTCGGGTCAGGCCCTGGAACAACGTCCAGATCGGCCGTTTCTAGCGAGCCACCCAAATCTCGCACAAAGCAGATGCAAAAGGGAATGTTTGATGCACACGCGGGGACGACAAGGGAGATGGCACGAGCTGCGGCGCGCATTGGCGAAAAGGGTATGAGAAGGATTCCGTCGCCTCCCGCCGCGCCCCATCGCCTATTTTTACCCCCTCCTCCAATCTCCCCCCCCCCCCCAAATTTCAAGCTCCTCCTCTCATCGACAAGTAGGTAAGAGGCGCAAAGATCTCCGGTCGGCGCGGTGGCAATGGCGGCAGCGACTACATCTAGGCGGCTTCATCTTCTTCCTGGTGCAGCACTTCTTCACCTCCGGTGATGACTGTAAGGATTCCCTCACCTCGGTACCTCGGTTATGTTTAGATCTAGGTTAGGAGTTGTCAGATATTGACTAGGGTTTGATCTTGTTGCAGTTATTAGTTCTGAATGTGCTGAGTTATCATGATCTTGCTAAGGTGCCACATTTCCGATTCCCTGTGCTGAGTTTATCATGATCTTGCAAGGATTTATGTTGTTCATATTTGCGATGTATTGCTTGTCTTATTTAGGATGATGTTGGTATGGTTTGTGTTGTCCACTTTAGCCATGTCTTTGTTCTCAAGTAGATTCACGTTATATGTACTATAATATGTGTAGGACTCCTTATGTGATGACTTTACCTAGCCGCTTGTATGCATTGGGGACTCTCAGATCTCTTCGCAAGTTGCCAATTCACAACCCCTCTATGAGTCCAAGGTGGTGGTCACCCCTGTGCCGGCCGTCAGTGGGCATGTGGCTGACCTGGTAGCTAGGATAGCGGCAGAGGTGGCGGCGAGGATGGCCTCCACAAAGAAGAGCAAGAACCGCAGTGATGCAGCCAAGGCCTTGAAGGCCTCATAGAAGCCGACCGCAACCATGAAATGGCTTCCCTTCATGCCTAGCTTCGTGTTGGAGAAGATGTGCGTCTTGATCAAGAGCGGAGTGAGTCTTACAAATGATTCAAGGAAGTTCATCTGACTTCTGTTGCGAAGGCCCTATTTGAACACTGCATTGGTAGGCTAGCATAACTAGTGCAGTTTGTGGCATGCCAGACAATATGCCACGAAAATGCGTGTGTACCTGTGGCGGGTAAAGCGCCACACCATGAGTCGATTTCACAATCCCGTCGCGTGACCGGTTATCATTTTTACATTGAATACATTACAGCATGGGGAATTTATAATAATTGGAACCGGAATATAAAAGAAGGATTTCATTCAAATTTATAATAATTTACACATTTGAACGTTATTTAAAACATAAAAGTAATGTAGATGAAACTAAATCTTAATCTACTAGCTGTTGTCTTTGACAAGTGAATATTCAACTGGATAGGCCAAATGAAGCAAGTCGCTGGATCAGACCAGGCTGGCCTAATCCAGTCACCTCCATGTTAGACCTACATAGAAATGCCCTGCGCGACATGAATGGGGCCTAGTTGACACATGATGGGTGGTGGAATATATATGGTCTAGTACTCCGACAACACTTTTCTTTTTATAGGCCATGACCTCGAAAAGACTAGAAATCAGAAGCTAACTGTTTCAATAGTCAAGTAACTTTTGGGCCTTAAAACCAATTTGTAACATCCCGACCACTCCGGGCTCAAGTATGTTAGCCCTGGCAGCTCTCTAGGACATCTAGAATCGCCCCACAAACTAACACTAGTATTTTCTGCGCACTTTATCCTCGCTCTCTAGGACATATAGACAGGCTCCACAGACATAAACTAGTCTTTTCTCCGCTTTTTATCCTCACTCTTGCGCACCTAGAAAATACTTCCCGGTTAGTCATCCACCCTCAAATCGCTCCAAACAAGTTTTTTGGAGATGAGCTTCCAATATGAGTATTCTATCAATCCTAATAGGGATTTCTATTTCTGTGCCCTCGGGTTCTTAGTTGTGCTCAGTTTTCCCCAGCTCATTAGTTTTTTCTCAGTTTTCCCCAAGTCCTTATTTGAAACCCGCAGAAGCAGCTCAGACGGCAGGATTCCCGTTTTGTTAACCGTTCCGTGCTGACGTGTAGGGCCGCGTCGCGTGGGGCTGGTAGAAAGGGACTGCGTGGGACAGGACGAGATAGCGTTTGGTTGCACGTGAGCAGGAGCTGGGTTTTGTCTCTCTCGGTCCAAATTGGCATTTTCCCTTTTAAGAGTACTTTTTCCGTCTCATTCTCTCTGTCTTTTTTCACCTAATTAGTATCAATTATTTGTGTCTTTTGGCCCTCGTTGTTTGCCCAATATGGCAGCAAATCTAGTACTCCATCTGGTCCATATGTATGTAGTTAAATTTAGAAGCAAAACTACAGGGAATGTACGATAAATTCACACAGTCATATAGTAGAATAGGGAAAGATAATAGGGATCCTTCCCTAGATAATAAGCTGCATACATCAGCCAAACATTGTAACAGGTTCGAGGTTCTTCACATCACCATCATACTAACAACATAACAACAAGGGATCCCTAGCTAACAACAAAGGGATCCCAACAACAAAATGGAGGAGGCAGCAGCAGCACACGTCCAGGACTCCGCCTACCCCATCTGGCTCTGCCTCCACTTGTTGCTCCGCTTGGGCACCTTGGGCTTGAGCGGAGGCATGCGCCCGCCGGAGATCTCCACCCGCTGGAAGCTACGGAGGTGCATGCCGAGCGCCTTGTGCTTGGCGCGGAAGGAGTGGGGGTTCACCGACGCGCTGACCTTGGAGAAGGTGTTGCCGATGTTCTCGGCATGCGTGAGGAGGCAGTTGAACTCAGTGCCGCCGAGCCTCCTAGTGCAGAAGGGGCACCTGTAGACACCCTTGGCGAAGTAGGAGACGTACTGGCCGACCTGCAGCCTCCGCAGCACCTGGCGAGTCTTGATGTCATGGTGCTCGTCGTCGCTGCCAGACAGCTGATCCATATCAAACGGGAACTATTAGTGAATGAGTTGCAACGATGACTAACGTGCATGATAACAAAGTTAGGAAAAATAGAGGCGGCCTCAGTTAGAGTGGACACGATTATATGTCTACAGGGATGTAGTCAGCGAACCACAGCTCATGCACAACAGATTTGTACACAGAAATGGTTCGCTGAACCCTCCCTGTAAAAATCTGTGCCCACCGATTCATCATAGGCAAAGAAACAGATTCCAGATCTGAACTTGAACACATTCCAGATTATTTGCAAAATTAAATGATTGATATCTTTTGATTCGTGCATAAAATAACTGATTGAGATCCCATGATTACTTGCATAAATTAACTTATTGAGATCCCATTATTACTTGCATAAATTAACCGAACGGCCGAACCCCAAATCTTAAACAAAATCAAGAAGGGATCAAAGCAAAATAGAATAAAATCGGCGCAAATATTAGCCCAATACTCATCCATCTACAGATCCATCTACACCAGCAAAAATAGAGTTCAAAAAGGAATGGGGAACAAAAAAGGAAGCAAACCGTAGTTACCTCGCTCCATGCGTCCTCCATGGAGGTATCGTAGGGGTTCGGGGGCGGGACGTACGGCACATACTCGTAGGGGTCATATCCCGGCAGGATCTGACCGTGACCGGCGGCAGCAGCCTCCGATGCACCGGTGGAGTAGGCGGCGACGTTCGTTGAGGGGACAGTGTCAAAGAGGGAGGCGTCGCGGTTGGAGCCGACGGCGTCGTGGACGATGGGATTGGCATTCTCCTTGTCCATCTCGCCGGCAGAGCAGAGGGAGAGGGAGAGGGTTTTTTGCTTTGGAGAAGATGATGGGACGTGAGAGAGGCGGCGTTGCGTGGGCGAGTGAGAGTGACAGAGATAGTGGGAGGAGGCGTCTATAAAGGCGAGGGGTGGTTAATGCGACCCGCGTCCTACGCCTCCACCGTTGCACGTCTTGGACTTCCGCAACGCGACACGCGTCCACGATTGCACGTCTTCGACTGTTCGACATCTGCACCGCGACCCGCGTCTACGCGTCAACAATTGCACGTCTTCCATTTCTGCACCGCAACACGCGTCCTCGATTCTAACCCTGAAAATTTAGATATACTCAGGTATAACCTCGAGTATTATACTAGCATTTTTTGTGTGCTCAGTTTTCCCCTTGAGTGCTAATACTGGCTAGTGCCATATGCTCAGTTTTATCCTCAAGTGGCTGGTCAACAGAGAGTCAACAAATGGAATTAACTAGTTAAATGAGTCATTTAATGTGCAAAAAATTCCGAAAAATAGTGGCACTTACTCATGGAGTCTTGACCACAAATTGCCACTTCTCAAAACATAGATAAGTTATAGATAAATCAAGTTTTACCACAAATTGCCACTTCTCAAATCACCTAGTAGCTATGAAGGTGCATGGTTTTCCAAATAAGCCCTTCCGAAAACAGCTTTCCCCAAAACATACTTTGTCTAAATGAGGCCACAATTCTCACACTCATGTATATTTGTATTGCAAATAGTTTGAGGTATGCCAAGATGGGTTTCATTGTACAAAACACGCATTTTCCATTTTTTAAATCTCATATTTGAATCCCTTAGTCTGTTTATTACACAGGTGCCCTTGGTTTCTTGATACTACTCAGTTTTTCCCTCTCCCTCCACAAATTCTCGCAGACGTGCAACATTGCCCTGATTGGTCTAGCCCATGTCACGCGGATCGTGCCCGCCGACCGTTGATCATATGATCTAACGGGCAGGATAACCCCTCTCTCTCTCTCTCTGTCGGCGGTTACCTTCCACTCTCTAAGTATGCTAAAGGGCGGTTTTCTGTATTTTTTTTCACGCACTAAAAATTATGAACTCTTTTAGGCATTACTTTTCACGCAAAAAATGATAAACCATCACCAATTTGTTGTAGCCATTATTTTTCACACAAAAAATGATAAACCATCACTGATTTGTTGTATCCATTACTTTTCACGCAATAAACCATCACCGATTTGCTGTATCCATTACTTTTCAAGGAAAAAATGATAAACCATCACCGATTTTTTGTAGCCATTACTATTCACGGTAAAAATGATAAACGAAACAATCTATCTATCTCTGTATTTGAAGTTTGGAAGGGTTCACCATCTACTTATGTTAACTTTCGATGTTTTGACCTGAAAATCAAATGGGTATTATAAAGGGAAATAAAAGTTCAAAAAAATGTAAAAACGAAACAATCTAACTATCTTTGTATAGAAGATCGTCTGTATGATTTTAGTGGTCATTTAGAGAAGGTAGGAAAAAATCCCTTTTGAGAAGGTCGAAAAAACCTAACTTGTTACAAAAGCTGGTTTCAGTGAGACCTAACCAAATTTGGCATACATGATGCCATACCTATAACAACAAGGAATATCTAAAGGGATCCCATATATAAAAGGGAAAGTTTCACAAAATTTGAAATTTAGGGCGAAAATGATGCCATACATGATGCTCTTTTTCGAGGTTTTGACCTGAAAATTAATTGGGTATTATAAAGGGAAATAAAAAGTTCAAAAAATGTAAAAACAAAACAATCTATCTATCTATGTATAGAAGATCAGCTGTATGAAATTTGAGGTCATTTAGAGAAGGTAGAAAAAATCACCTTGTTAGAAAAGTTGGTTTCAGTGAGACGAAACGGCATGCGTTTAAGCAAAGTGATTTTTCGAACATCTCCAAATGACCCCAAATTTGCCATACATGATGTCATACGTGTAACAACAAGGAACCCTATCTAAAAAGTGTCAAAAAAGTTTGCCCAACCGTATAGCTCTATCAAAAAGAGCCTCACCATGGCGCTAGTATAATTTTGGGCTTAGTTACAAACTTTCGTTACCTAACCTTCAACACGAAACTTGTTTCAAATTCATTTTGGCGTCCAAGAAACAAATCCCACCTTGATTCGAGCACCACAGCCTCCAAACGATGCACCCTCAATCCACATCGGCACGGTCAGAACGGCTATGCTCGCCGCCACTGCTAGGTCACCGTCGGGATGCACCCTCAATCCCGTCCCCTCATTCGATCACTGACACACCAGAGATACCGCCGAGGCCAATGCCGAACGTGCATGCTGATGCCAATGCCGGACATGCATGCACGCCGATGTGGGCACGGCCACGTGATACGTCTCAAACGTATCTATAATTTCTTATGTTCCATGCTAGTTTTATGACAATACCTACATGTTTTGCTCACACTTTATAATGATTTTACGCATTTTCCGGAACTAACCTATTAACAAGATGCCGAAGTGCCAGTTCCTGTTTTCTGTTGTTTTTGGTTCCAGAAAGGCTGTTTGGGCAATATTCTCGGAATTCGACGAAACAAAAGCCAAATATCTTATTTCACCGAGACGGACCAGAACACCGAAGGGGAGCCGGAGAGGAGGCCCAGGGCCTCCACACCATAGGCTCGCGCGGCCTAGAGGGGGGCGCCGCCCTATGGGGTGGGCCCCCCAGGCACCCCCTCGCGCCGTCTCTTCACCTATAAAATCCTTCGCGACCTAAAAACCCGATACCAATTGACGAAACTCCGGAAAGACTCCAGGGGCGCCGCCGCCATCGCGAAACTCCGTTTCGGGGGACAGAAGTCTCTGTTCCGGCACGCCACCGGGACGGGGAATTGCCCCCGGAGTCATCTCCATCGACACCACCGCCATCTTCATCGCCATTGCTGTCTCCCATGATGAGGAGGGAGTAGTTCTCCCCCGAGGCTGAGAGCTCTACCGGTAGTTATGTGGTTCATCTCTCTCTCCCATGGTGTGATCTTTATGTGATCATGAGCTTTGTATCACTATTAATCTATGTGCTACTCTAGTGATGTTATTAAAGTAGTTTATTCCTCCTCCATGATGTAATGTTGACAGTGTGTGCATCATGTAGTACTTGGCGTAGGTTATGATTGTAATCTCTTGTAGATTATGAAGTTAACTATTACTATGATAGTATTGATGTGATCTATTCACCCTTTCATAGCTATTGTTGACAGTGTGTATGCTATGTTAGTACTCGGTCTAAATTGCAATGGTCTATTATGCACTCTAGAGGTTATTTTAATATGAACTCCGGATGTTGTGGAGCTTGTTTACTCCGGCTTGAGGTGTGCTTTTATAGCCCTACACAATGAATGGTGTTTGTTATCCAACAAGAGAGTGTTTGAAGTAGTACAAGTGAAGAGAAGTTATTTATTTATGTGATCATTGTTGAGAGTGTCCACTAGTGAAAGTATGATCCCTAGGCCTTGTTTCTAAGCATTGAAACACCGTTTCCAACAAATTCTGCTACATGTTTGCTTGCTGCCGTCTTTATTTCAGATTGCAATTACTACTTACAATCATCCATATTACTTGTATTTCACTATCTCTTCGCCGAACTAGTGCACCTATACATCTGACAAGTGTATTAGGTGTGTTGGGGACACAAGAGACTTCTTGTATCTTAATTGCAGGGTTGATTGAGAGGGATATCTTTGAACTCTACCTCCCTGAGTTCGATAAACCTTGGGTGATTCACTTAAGGGAAACTTGCTGCTGTTCTACAAACCTCTGCTCTTGGAGGCCCAACACTGTCTACAGGAATAGAAGCGTGCATAGACATCAAGCTATTTTCTGGCACCGTTGCCGGGGAGGTAAGGTAAAAGGTATTCACATTCTCTGACTACTAAGCTATTTCCTAGCACTGTTGCCGGTGTGTGAGTGCTCGAAGCTATTTCCTTTAGATTTTGCAATTATATATTTTTGTTTCTTGTTTTTATTTTCACTAGTTAGGCTTAATGGAAAACAACAAAAAAATTAGAGATCTTTATGAAATTTATCTTGAGATAGGACATGAGGTGTTTGAAGAGAAAACTAAAAAACCCATGGAACTTTGTTTGCAAAATAGTTGTAGCAATGGTATTAGCATGAACTCTTTGAACACTATTATTGCTAATGCTATGGAAGAATTTAAGCTTCAGGAAGCTGGTTGTGATATTTTTAGTCCCCCAATTTTTGAGGAGAAAATTTTATTTGATGATACTTTGCCTCCCATTTATGATGATTATAATGATAGTGGTATTTTGGTGCCACCTACTATGGAGGATAAAGTTTATTATGATTATACCATGCCTGCAATTTATGATGATTACAATGATGGTTGTGATAGTTTTACTCCCACTATTACTAATAAAATTGATTATGCTTATGTGGAGAGTAATGATACTTTTATGCATGTGAATAAGAATGCTTTATGTGATAGTTATATTGTTGAGTTTGTTCATGATGCCATTGGAAATTATTATGAGAGAGGAAAATATGGTTGTAGAAATTTTCATGGTACTAAAACACCTCTCTACATGCTGAAAATTTTGAAGTTACTCGTGTTTTATCTTCCAATGCTTGTCACTTTGATCTTCATGAATTTATTTGTGTAAAAAATTCCTATGCATAGGAAGAGGATTAGGCTTAAATTTGTTTCATACTTGCTTTTTGATGCTCTCTTTGTTTCGACTCTCATACTTATGTGAGCATCATTAAAATTGCTGAGCCCATCTTAATGGCTATAAAGAAAACATTTCTTGGGAGATAACCCATGTTTTTATTTTGCTACTGTTTTGTTGTGTCTTGGAAGTTGTTACTACTGTAGCAAACTCTCCTTATCTTTACTTTATTGCATTGTTGTGCCAAGTAAAGTCTTTGATAGTAAGGTTGATACTAGATTTGGATTTCTGCGCAGAAACATATTTCTTGCTGTCACGAATTTGAGTAGATCTCTCTGTAGGTAACTCAGAAAAATCTGTGAAAAATCATGAGTAATCCTCAGATATGTACGCAACTTTAATTCAATTTGAGCTTCTTAATCTGAGCATGTTAAGTGCCTCAAAAAAATTCGTCTTTACGGACTGTTCTGTTTTGACAGATTCTGCCTTTTATTTCACATTGCCTCTATTGTTGTGTTGAATGGATTTCTTTGTTCCATTAATTTTTAGTAGCTTTGGGAAATGTCCAGAAGTGTTAAGAATGATTGTGTTACCTCTGAACATGTGAATTTTTGATTATGCACTAACCCTCTAATGAGTTTGTTTTGAGTTTGGTGTGGAGGAAGTTTTCAAGGATCAAGAGAGGAGGATGATACAATATGATCAAGAAGAGTGAAAAGTCTAAGCTTGGGGATGCCCCCGTGGTTCATCCCTGCATATTTCAAGAAGACTCAAGCATCTAAGCTTGGGGATGCCCAAGGCATCCCCTTCTTCATCAACAACTTATTAGGTCACCTCTAGTGAAACTATATTTTTATTCCGTCACATCTTATGTGCTTTACTTGGAGCGTCTGTATGCTTTATTTTCGTTTTGTTATTTTCATTCTCTGAATAAATTCATGCTTATGTGGGAGACAGACACGCTCCGCTTTTTCATTTGAACACTTGTGTTCTTAGTTTTACTTTTAATGTTCATGGCAAAAGTTAAAAGCTGCTGCACTTATTGCTATTTGGTTGGAAACAGAAAATGCTTCATGTGGTAATTAGTATATTGTCTTGAATAATTTGATACTTGGAAATTGTTTTGAGCTCTCAAGTAGATCATGTTTAAGCTCTTGCATCATGTGGTTTAAACCTATTAGTGGAGAATTACTGTAGAGCTTGTTGAAATTTGGTTTGCATGATTGGTCTCTCTAAAAGTCTAGATATTTTCTGGTAAAGGTGTTTGAACAACAAGGAAGACAGTGTAGAGTCTTATAATGCTTGCAATATGTTCTTATGTAAGTTTTGCTGTACCGGTTCATACTTGTGTTTGCTTCAAACAACCTTGCTAGCCCAAAGCCTTGTATTGAGAGGGAATTCTTCTCGTGCATCCAAAATCCTTGAGCCAAAAACTACGCCATTTGTGTCCACCATACCTACCTACTATGTGGTATTTCTCTGCCATTCCAAAGTAAATTGCTTGCGTGCTACCTTTAAAATTTCATTCCTTGTCTTTGCAATATATAGCTCATGGGAAAATAGCCTTAAAAACTATTGTGGTAAATAATATGTAGCTTATGTATCTTATTTCTTATAAGTTGCTTGTTGAGCGGTAACCATGTTTCTGGGGACGCCATCAACTATTACACCTTTGTTGAATATCATGTGAGTTGCTATGCATGTTCGTCTTGTCTGAAGTAAGGGTGATTTATCATGATTAAATGGTTTGGGTATGCATATTGTTAGAGAAGAACTTTGGGCCGCCAACCAAAGCCATGTATCATGGTGGAAGTTTCAGTTTGGACATTAATCCTCAATCTCTTATGAGAATATTATCTGTTGTTGAATGCTTAAGCATTAAAGAGGAGTCCATTATCTTTTTTCTATGTTGTCCCGGTATGGATGTCCTAAGTTGAGATCTATCAAAAACAAGAAATCAAATGCGATCTATCTCCTTGGACCTTTGTACAGGCGACATAGAGGTACCCCTTTGTGACACTTGGTTGAAACATATGTAATGCAATGATAATCCATTAAAACAATACCTACATGTTTTGCTCACACTTTATAATGATTTTACACATTTTCCGGAACTAACCTATTAATAAGATGCCGAAGTGCCAGTTCCTGTTTTCTGCTGTTTTTGGTTCCAGAAAGGCTGTTCGGGCAATATTCTCGGAATTCGACGAAACAAAAGCCAAATATCTTATTTCACCGAGACGGACCAGAACACCGAAGGGGAGCCAGAGAGGAGGCCCAGGGCCTCTGATACGCGTACAGCACGCGTCCGTTGGGAACCCCAAGAGGAAGGTGTGATGCGTACAGCAGTAAGTTTTCCCTCAGTAAGAAACCAAGGTTTATCGAACCAGTAGGAGCCAAGAAGCACGTTGAAGGTTGATGGCGGCGAGATGTAGTGCGGCGCAACACCAGGGATTCCGGCGCCAACGTGGAACCTGGACAACACAACCAAAGTACTTTGCCCCAACGAAACAGTGAGGTTGTCAATCTCACCGGCTTGCTGTAACAAAGGATTAGATGTATAGTGTGGATGATGATTGTTTGCAGAAAACAGTAGAACAAGTGTTGCAGTAGATCGTATTCGATTAAAAGAATGGACCGGGGTCCACAGTTCACTAGAGGTGTCTCTCCCATAAGATAAATAGCATGTTGGGTGAACAAATTACAGTTGGGCAATTGACAAATAAAGAGAGCATGACAATGCACATACATGATATGATGAGTATTGTGAGATTCAATTGGGCATTACGACAAAGTACATAGACTGCTATCCAGCATGCATCTATGCCTAAAAAGTCCACCTTCAGGTTATCATCCGAACCCCTTCCAGTATTAAGTTGCAAACAACAAACAATTGCATTAAGTATGGTGCGTAATGTAATCAATAACTACATCCTCGGACATAGCATCAATGTTTTATCCCTAGTGGCAACAACACATCCACAACCTTAGAACTTTACATCACACGTCCCAGATTTAATGGAGGCATGAACCCACTATCGAGCATAAATACTCCCTCTTGGAGTTACTAGCAAAAACTTGGCCAGAGCCTCTACTAACAACGGAGAGCATGCAAGATCATAAACAACACATAGGTAATAGATTGATAATCAACATAACATAGTATTCTCTATCCATCGGATCCCAACAAACACAACATATAGCATTACAGATAGATGATCTTGATCATGTTAGGCAGCTCACAAGATCCGACAATGAAGCACATTAGGAGAAGACGACCATCTAGCTACTGCTATATGGACCCATAGTCCAGGGGTGAACTACTCACTCATCAATCCGGAGGCGACCAGGGCGGTGTAGAGTCCTCCGGGAGATGATTCCCCTCTCCGGCAGGGTGCCGGAGGCGATCTCCTGAATCCCCCGAGATGGGATTGGCGGCGGCGGCGTCTCTGGAAGGTTTTCCGTATCGTGGCTCTCGGTACTGGGGGTTTCGCGACGAAGGCTTTAAGTAGGCGGAAGGGCAGGTCAGGGGGCCACACGAGGGGCCCACACAACAGGCCGGCGCGGCCAAGGGCCAGGCCGCACCGCCCTGGTGTTTGGCCACCTCGTGGCCCCACTTCGTCTTCTCTTCGGTCTTCTGGAAGCTTCGTGTGAAAATAGGACCCTGGGCATTGATTTCGTCCAATTCCGAGAATATTTCCTTACTAGGGTTTCTGAAACCAAAAACAGCAGAAAACAGCAACTGGCTCTTCGGCATCTTATTAATAGGTTAGTACCGGAAAATGCATAAATATGACATATAATGTGTATAAAACATGTGAGTATCATCATAAAAGTAGCATGGAACATAAGAAATTATAGATACGTTTGAGACGTATCAAGCATCCCCAAGCTTAGTTCCTGCTCGTCCCGAGCAGGTAAACGATAACAAAGATAATTTCTTAAGTGACAATGCTACCAACATAATCTTGATCATACTATTGTAAAGCATATGAGCTGAGATCAAATCATTCAAAGCAAATGTCTATATTGATATAAGAGATGATAATGCAAGAGTTAAACAAGCTAGAAGTTTTCATGAACTATTGCTTCAAAGACATGAAACTGTACAAAGTTCATTAAAGATGTGTTAAGTATTCAGCGTAGAAGTTCTATCCTTCATTCCAAGCATCAAGTAAATTTTCACAACATAAGAAGGATTCAGTCAAGTAAACATAAACATGAACGTCATGAATCAACTGTTTCGAAGTCTACTCAACCGGTGAGCGCAAGCATTTGGTATTAGCACCAGGATGTTATGGCATGAAGAACGTTAATGGGGGTTTGGAAGGCCAAATGAAAGAAAGTCTTACAAAGCTATAAGTGACCATTAGACAAGAGGAAGTCTTATGATCGAAGCTATGCAAGGAGTAGTGATTGCCATGCAACGGATGCACATAGAGCTATATGTGTATGAAAGCTCTCCAATGGAACTAGTGGGGGTGCATCCAACTTGGTTGCTCATGAAGACCTAGAGCACTTTTGAGGAGGCTCATCATTGGAATATACAACCCAAGTTCTATAGTGTAAATTCCCCACATAGGTATGCTAGTAAAACATGAAAACTCTCTCATATGAAGTATAGGTACTGAACATGAGCACAAATGATGACTATGAATAATGCAAGTGCTAAAACATGAGCACAAGTGTGGATAAAAGATAGTAATGCTGCCCCCTTTTTTCTTTATTCTTTTTTTTCTTCTTCTTTTCTTTTTCTTTCTTCTTTTTTTCTTTCTTTTCTTTTTCTCTTTTTGATGGCCTCCATGGCTCTTTTCACTTTCAGGGGCAACATTCTAATATGACAACACACTTTTTGGTACAAATAACTCATAATGAATGAAACATGATGTATAAAATTGTATGCCTCTGCCAGTGTAGCAGGATATGCAATGATCTAGCGTAACATGGGTAAACCACACATCAGCTGTATAGAATCATGCAAAGCAATATATAAATGATAAATGACAACAAGTCATGTAATGTAAAATGGAAGTTGCATGGCAATATATCTCGGAACAGCTATGGAAATGCTGTGGTAGGTAGGTATGGTGGCTGTTTTGAGGAGATGTATGGGCTTATGTGCAGGAGAACAAGAGAAAGTCCTCCCACGGGTTTGGATGTACTGGCGAAGTATGCGCAATTCTCAATGTGAGCAAAAGGCAATGCACAGTACCGAAGAGGCTAGCAAATTTGGATGGTGGAAGTGCCAAAAACCGTAGCTTAACATTAGTCAAAAAGAACTCACAAGCTTATTGCAAACAACTAGCAGGTTCAACATTAAGAGCATGATTAAAATTTACTCCAAGGAGGGCCGCTCACGGCGGTACAAGTACCCCGCTAGCTCCCTCGACCTTCAGCGCAACTTAGTTATTACGATGAACTATTTGACATGGAAAGCTATCAAGTCCAACTATACCTTCAACTATTTAAGTAGAGTTTGTAGTACGGCACAAGCTTAAAGACAACAATCCACTACTAATTTTAACTTAATTATCCAGCAAGCCTTACCATCTAATTACCTCAAAACGTTTACAAAGAATCAAGTTATCAAAGATCAATGACCTACAAGTATCTCATTGTATACTACCACATGCAGCATTTCCCGTTTCCAACCATATAACAATTTAACGAAGAAGAAACTTTCGCCATGAATACTATGAGTAAAGCCTAAGGACATATTTGTCCATATGCAACAGCGGAGCGTGTCTCTCTCCCACAAAAAGAATGCTAGGATCCATTTTATTCAAACAAAACAAAAACAAAAACAAACCGATGCTCCAAGCAAAGTACATAAGATGTGACGGAATAAAAATATAGTTTCAGTAGAGGAACCTGATAATGTTGTCGATGAAGAAGGGGATGCCTTGGGCATCCCCAAGCTTAGACGCTTGAGTCTTCTTGATATATGCAGGGGTGAACCACCGGGGTATCCCCAAGCTTAGAGCTTTCACTCTCCTTGATCATATTGTATCATCTCCCTCTCTTGATCCTTGAAAACTTCCTCCACACCAAACTCAAAACAAACTCATTAGAGGGTTAGTGCACAATCAAAATTTACATATTCAGAGGTGACACAATCATTCTTTACACTTCTGGACATTGCACAAAGCTACTGAAAGTCAATGGAATCGAAAAATCCATCTAGCATGGCAAAACAGGCAATGCGAAATAAAAGGCAGAATCTGTCAAAACAGAACAGTTCGTAAAGACGAATTTTTAAGAGGCACCAGACTTGCTCAGATGAGAAAACTTAAAACTAATGAAAGTTGCGTACATATCTGAGGATCACGCACGTAAATTGGCATAATTTTCTGAGTTACCTACAGAGAATTAGGCCCAGATTCATAAAAGCAAAGAAATCTGTTTCTGCGCAGTAATCCAAATCTAGTATCATCCTTCTATTAGAGACTTTACTTGGCACAACAATGCAATAAAACTAAGATAAGAAGAGGTTGCTACAGTAGTAACAACTTCCAAGACTCAAATATAAAACAAAAGTACTGTAGTAAAATAAACACATGGGTTATCTCCCAAGAAGTTCTTTCTTTATAGCCATTAAGATGGGCTCAGCAATTTTAATGATGCACTCGCAAGAAATAGTATTTGAAGCAAAAGAGAGCATCAAGAGGCAAATTCAAAACACATTTAAGTCTAACATGCTTCCTATGCATAGGAATCTTGTAAATAAACAAGTTCATGAAGAGCAAAGTGACAAGCATAGGAAGATAAAACAAGTGTAGTTTCAAAAATTTCAGCATATAGAGAGGCATTTTAGTAACATGAAAATTTCTACAACCATATTTTCCTCTCTCATAATAACTTTCAGTAGTATCATGAGCAAACTCAACAATATAACTATCACATAAAGCATTCTTATCATGAGTCTCATGCATAAAATTATTACTCTCCACATAAGCATAATCAATTTTATTAGTTGTAGTGGGAGCAAATTCAACAAAGTGGCTATCATCATATATAGGAGGCATATTGTAATCATAAAAGAAAATTTTCTCCTCAATGCTTGTGGGACTAAAAAGATCATGCTCATCAAAGCCAGCTTCCCCAAGCTTAGAATTTTCCATAGCATTAGCAACAATGGTGTTCAAAGCATTCATAGTAATAACATTCCCATTAGCATGCATATAAAGTTTCATGGGTTTTTTAATTCTCTCTTCAAACACATCATGTCCTAATTCAAGATAAAGTTCATAAAGATCTCTCATATTTTTGTTGTTTTCCATTATGCTTAACTAGTGAAATAAAAACATGCATGATATTAAGTAAAGTAAATGCAAATAACTAATTTTTTGTGTTTTTGATATAGAGTGCAAACAAGATAGTAAATAAAGTAAAGCTAGCAACTAATTTTTTTGTGTTTTGATTTAGTGCAGCAAACAAAGTAGTAAATAAAATAAAGCAAGACAAAAACAAAGTAAACAGATTGCGATGTGGAGACTCCCCTTGCAGCGTGTCTTGATCTCCCCGGCAACGGCGCCAGAAAATATGCTTGATACGCGTACAACATGCGTCCGTTGGGAACCCCAAGAGGAAGGTGTGATGCGTACAGCAGTAAGTTTTCCCTCAGTAAGAAACCAAGGTTTATCGAACCAGTAGGAGCCAAGAAGCACGTTGAAGGTTGATGGCGGTGAGATGTAGTGCGGCGCAACACCAGGGATTCCGGCGCCAACGTGGAACCTGCACAACACAACCAAATTACTTTGCCCCAACGAAACAGTGAGGTTGTCAATCTCACCGGCTTGCTGTAAAAAAGGATTAGATGTATAGTGTGGATGATGATTGTTTGCAAAAAACAGTAGAACAAGTGTTGCAGTAGATTGTATTCGATTAAAAGAATGGACCGGGGTCCACAGTTCACTAGAGGTGTCTCTCCCATAAAATAAATAGCATGTTGGGTGAACAAATTACAGTTGGGCAATTGGCAAATAAAGAGAGCATGACAATGCACATACATGATATGATGAGTATTGTGAGATTCAATTGGGCATTACGACAAAGTACATAGACCGCTATCCAGCATGCATCTATGCCTAAAAAGTCCACCTTCAGGTTATCATCCGAACCCCTTCCAGTATTAAGTTGCAAACAACAGACAATTGCATTAAGTATGGTGCGTAATGTAATCAATAACTACATCCTCGGACATAGCATCAATGTTTTATCCCTAGTGGCAACAGCACATCCACAACCTTAGAACTTTCACATCCGTCCCAGATTTAATGGAGGCATGAACCCACTATCGAGCATAAATACTCCCTCTTGGAGTTACTAGCAAAAACTTGGCCAGAGCCTCTACTAACAACGGAGAGCATGCAAGATCATAAACAACACATAGGTAATAGATTGATAATCAACATAACATAGTATTCTCTATCCATCGGATCCCAACAAACACAACATATAGCATTACAGATAGATGATCTTGATCATGTTAGGAAGCTCACAAGATCCGACAATGAAGCACATAAGGAGAAGATGACCATCTAGCTACTGCTATGGACCCATAGCCCAGGGGTGAACTACTCACTCATCAATCCGGAGGCGACCATGGCGGTGTAGAGTCCTCCGGGAGATGATTCACCTCTCCGGCAGGGTGCCGGAGGCGATCTCCTGAATCCCCCGAGATGGGATTGGCGGCAGCGGCGTCTCTGGAAGGTTTTCCGTATCGTGGCTCTCGGTACTGGGGGTTTCGCGACGAAGGCTTTAAGTAGGCGGAAGGGCAGTTCAGGGGGCCACACGAGGGGCCCACACAACAGGCCGGCGCGGCCAAGGGCCAGGCCGCGCCGCCCTGGTGTTTGGCCATCTCGTGGCCCCACTTTGTCTTCTCTTCGGTCTTCTGGAAGCTTCGTGTGAAAATAGGACCCTGGGCATTGATTTCGTCCAATTCCGAGAATATTTCCTTACTAGGGTTTCTGAAACCAAAAACAGCAGAAAACAGCAACTGGCTCTTCGGCATCTTATTAATAGGTTGTATAAAACATGTGAGTATCATCATAAAAGTAGCATGGAACATAAGAAATTATGGATACGTTTGAGACGTATCAAGCATCCCCAAGCTTAGTTCCTGCTCGTCCCGAGCAGGTAAACGATAACAAAGATAATTTCTTAAGTGACAATGCTACCAACATAATCTTGATCATACTATTGTAAAGCATATGAGCTGAGATCAAATCATTCAAAGCAAATGTCTATATTGATATAAGAGATGATAATGCAAGAGTTAAACAAGCTAGAAGTTTTCATGAACTATTGCTTCAAAGACATGAAACCGTACAAAGTTCATTAAAGATGTGTTAAGTATTCAGCGTAGAAGTTCTATCCTTCATTCCAAGCATCAAGTAAATTTTCACAACATAAGAAGGATTCAGTCAAGTAAACATAAACATGAACGTCATGAATCAACTGTTTCGAAGTCTACTCAACCGGTGAGCGCAAGCATTTGGTATTAGCACCAGGATGTTATGGCATGAAGAACGTTAATGGGGGTTTGGAAGGCCAAATGGAAGAAAGTCTTACAAAGCTATAAGTGACCATTAGACAAGAGGAAGTCTTATGATCGAAGCTATGCAAGGAGTAGTGATTGCCATGCAACGGATGCACATAGAGCTATATGTGTATGAAAGCTCTCCAATGGAACTAGTGGGGGTGCATCCAACTTGGTTGCTCATGAAGACCTAGAGCACTTTTGAGGAGGCTCATCATTGGAATATACAACCCAAGTTCTATAGTGTAAACTCCCCACATAGTTATGCTAGTAAAACATGAAAACTCTCTCATATGAAGTATAGGTGCTGAACATGAGCACAAATGATGACTATGAATAATGCAAGTGCTAAAACATGAGCACAAGTGTGGATAAAAGATAGTAATGCTGCCCCCTTTTTTCTTTATTCTTTTTTTTCTTCTTCTTTCCTTTTTCTTTCTTCTTTTTTTTCGTTCTTTTCTTTTTCTCTTTTTGATGGCCTCCATGGCTCTTTTCACTTTTAGGGGCAACATTCTAATATGACAACACACTTTTTGGTACAAATAACTCATAATGAATGAAACATGATGTATAAAACTGTATGCCTCTGCCAGTGTAGCAGGATGTGCAATGATCTAGCGTAACATGGGTAAACCACACATCAGCTGTATAGAATCATGCAAAGCAATATATAAATGATAAATGACAACAAGTCATGTAATGTAAAATGGAAGTTGCATGGCAATATATCTCGGAACAGCTATGGAAATGCTGTGGTAGGTAGGTATGGTGGCTGTTTTGAGGAGATGTATGGGCTTATGTGCAGGAGAACAAGAGAAAGTCCTCCCACGGGTTTGGATGTACTGGCGAAGTATGCGCAATTCTCAATGTGAGCAAAAGGCAATGCACAGTACCGAAGAGGCTAGCAAATTTGGATGGTGGAAGTGCCAAAAACCGTAGCTTAACATTAGTCAAAAAGAACTCACAAGCTTATTGCAAACAACTAGCAGGTTCAACATTAAGAGCATGATTAAAATTTACTCCAAGGAGGGCCGTTCACGGCGGTACAAGTACCCCGCTAGCTCCCTCGACCTTCAGCGCAACTTAGTTATTACGATGAACTATTTGACATGGAAAGCTATCAAGTCCAACTATACCTTCAACTATTTAAGTAGAGTTTGTAGTACGGCACAAGCTTAAAGACAACAATCCACTACTAATTTTAACTTATTTATCCAGCAAGCCTTACCATCTAATTACCTCAAAATGTTTACAAAGAATCAAGTTATCAAAGATCAATGACCTACAAGTATCTCATTGTATACTACCACATGCAGCATTTCCCGTTTCCAACCATATAACAATTTAACAAAGAAGAAACTTTCGCCATGAATACTATGAGTAAAGCCTAAGGACATATTTGTCCATATCCAACAGCGGAGCGTGTCTCTCTCCCACAAAAAGAATGCTAGGATCCATTTTATTCAAACAAAATAAAAACAAAAACAAACCGACGCTCCAAGCAAAGTACATAAGATGTGACGGAATAAAAATATAGTTTTAGTAGAGGAACCTGATAATGTTGTCGATGAAGAAGGGGATGCCTTGGGCATCCCCAAGCTTAGACGCTTGAGTCTTCTTGATATATGCAGGGGTAAACCACCGGGGCATCCCCAAGCTTAGAGCTTTCACTCTCCTTGATCATATTGTATCATCTCCCTCTCTTGATCCTTGAAAACTTCCTCCACACCAAACTCAAAACAAACTCATTAGAGGGTTAGTGCACAATCAAAATTTACATATTCAGAGGTGACACAATCATTCTTTACACTTCTGGACATTGCACAAAGCTACTGAAAGTCAATGGAATCCAAAAATCCATCTAGCATGGCAAAACAGGCAATGCAAAATAAAAGGCAGAATCTGTCAAAACAGAACAGTTCGTAAAGACGAATTTTTAAAAGGCACCAGACTTGCTCAGATGAGAAAACTTAAAACTAATGAAAGTTGCGTACATATCTGAGGATCACTCACGTAAATTGGCATAATTTTCTGAGTTACCTACAGAGAATTAGGCCCAGATTCGTAACAGCAAAGAAATCTGTTTCTGCGCAGTAATCCAAATCTAGTATCATCCTTCTATTAGAGACTTTACTTGGCACAACAATGCAATAAAACTAAGATAAGGAGAGGTTGCTACAGTAGTAACAACTTCCAAGACTCAAATATAAAACAAAAGTACTGTAGTAAAATAAACACATGGGTTATCTCCCAAGAAGTTCTTTCTTTATAGCCATTAAGATGGGCTCAGCAATTATAATGATGCACTCGCAAGAAATAGTATTTGAAGCAAAAGAGAGAATCATGAGGCAAATTCAAAACACATTTAAGTCTAACATGCTTCCTATGCATAGGACTCTTGTAAATAAACAAGTTCATGAAGAGCAAAGTGACAAGCATAGGAAGATAAAACAAGTGTAGCTTCAAAAATTTCAGCATATAGAGAGGCATTTTAGTAACATGAAAATTTCTACAACCATATTTTCCTCTCTCATAATAACTTTCAGTAGTATCATGAGCAAACTCAACAATATAACTATCACATAAAGCATTCTTATCATGAGTCTCATGCATAAAATTATTACTCTCCACATAAGCATAATCAATTTTATTAGTTGTAGTGGGAGCAAATTCAACAAAGTGGCTATCATCATATATAGGAGGCATATTGTAATCATAAAAGAAAATTTTCTCCTCAATGCTTGTGGGACTAAAAAGATCATGCTCATCAAAGCCAGCTTCCCCAAGCTTAGAATTTTCCATAGCATTAGCAACAATGGTGTTCAAAGCATTCATAGTAATAACATTCCCATTAGCATGCATATAAAGTTCCATGGGTTTTTTAATTCTCTCTTCAAACACATCATGTCCTAATTCAAGATAAAGTTCATAAAGATCTCTCATATTTTTGTTGTTTTCCATTATGCTTAACTAGTGAAATAAAAACATGCATGATATTAAGTAAAGTAAATGCAAATAACTAATTTTTTGTGTTTTTGATATAGAGTGCAAACAAGATAGTAAATAAAGTAAAGCTAGCAACTAATTTTTTTGTGTTTTGATTTAGTGCAGCAAACAAAGTAGTAAATAAAATAAAGCAAGACAAAAACAAAGTAAAGAGATTGCGATGTGGAGACTCCCCTTGCAGCGTGTCTTGATCTCCCCGGCAACGGCGCCAGAAAATATGCTTGATACGCGTACAGCACGCGTCCGTTGGGAACCCCAAGAGGAAGGTGTGATGCGTACAGCAGTAAGTTTTCCCTCAGTAAGAAACCAAGGTTTATCGAACCAGTAGGAGCCAAGAAGCACGTTGAAGGTTGATGGCGGCGAGATGTAGTGCGGCGCAACACCAGGGATTCCGGCGCCAACGTGGAACCTGCACAACACAACCAAAGTACTTTGCCCCAACGAAACAGTGAGGTTGTCAATCTCACCGGCTTGCTGTAACAAAGGATTAGATGTATAGTGTGGATAATGATTGTTTGCAGAAAACAGTAGAACAAGTGTTGCAGTAGATTGTATTCGATTAAAAGAATGGACCGGGGTCCACAGTTCACTAGAGGTGTCTCTCCCATAAGATAAATAGCATGTTGGGTGAACAAATTACAGTTGGGCAATTGACCAATAAAGAGAGCATGACAATGCACATACATGATATGATGAGTATTGTGAGATTCAATTGGGCATTACGACAAAGTACATAGACCGCTATCCAGCATGCATCTATGCCTAAAAAGTCCAACTTCAGGTTATCATCCGAACCCCTTCCAGTATTAAGTTGCAAACAACAGACAATTGCATTAAGTATGGTGCGTAATGTAATCAATAACTACATCCTCGGACATAGCATCAATGTTTTATCCCTAGTGGCAACAATACATCCACAACCTTAGAACTTTCTGTCACTGTTCCAGATTTAATGGAGGCATGAACCCACTATCGAGCATAAATACTCCCTCTTGGAGTTACTAGCAAAAACTTGGCCAGAGCCTCTACTAACAACGGAGAGCATGCAAGATCATAAACAACACATAGGTAATAGATTGATAATCAACATAACATAGTATTCTCTATCCATCGGATCCCAACAAACACAACATATAGCATTACAGATAGATGATCTTGATCATGTTAGGCAGCTCACAAGATCCGACAATGAAGCACATAAGGAGAAGACGACCATCTAGCTACTGCTATGGACCCATAGTCCAGGGGTGAACTACTCACTCATCAATCCGGAGGCGACCATGGCGGTGTAGAGTCCTCCGGGAGATGATTCCCCTCTCCGGCAGGGTGCCGGAGGCGATCTCCTGAATCCCCCGAGATGGGATTGGCGGTGGCGGCGTCTCTGAAAGGTTTTCCGTATCGTGGCTCTCGATACTGGGGGTTTCGCGACGAAGGCTTTAAGTAGGCGGAAGGGCAGGTCAGGGGGCCACACGAGGGGCCCACACAACAGGCCGGCGCGGTCAAGGGCCAGGCCGCGCCGCCCTGGTGTTTGGCCACCTCGTGGCCCCAATTCCAAGAATATTTCCTTACTAGGATTTCTGAAACCAAAAACAATAGAAAACAGCAACTGGCTCTTCGGCATCTTGTTAATAGGTTAGTACCGGAAAATGCATAAATATGACATATAATGTGTATAAAACATGTGAGTATCATCATAAAAGTAGCATGGAACATAAGAAATTATAGATACGTTTGAGACGTATCAGCCTCCACACCATAGGCTCGCAAGGGCCTAGAGGGGGGGGGCGCCGCCCTATGGGGTGGGCCCCCCAGGAACCCCCTCGCACCGCCTCTTCGCCTATAAAATCCTTCGCGGCCTAAAAACCCGATACCAATTGACGAAACTCCAGAAAGACTCCAGGGGCGCCGCCGCCATCGCGAAACTCCGTTTCGGGGGACAGAAGTCTCTGTTCCGGCACGCCGCCGGGACGGGGAATTTCCCCCGGAGTCATCTCCATCGACACCACCGCCATCTTCATCGCCATTGTTGTCTCCCATGATGAGGAGGGAGTAGTTCTCCCCCGAGGCTGAGGGATCTACCGGTAGCTATGTGGTTCATCTCTCTCTCCCATGGTGTGATCTTTATGTGATCATGAGCGTTGTATCACTATTAATCTATGTGCTACTCTAGTGATGTTATTAAAGTAGTTTATTCCTCCTCCATGATGTAATGTTGATAGTGTGTGCATCATGTAGTACTTGGCGTAGGTTATGATTGTAATCTCTTGTAGATTATGAAGTTAACTATTACTATGATAGTATTGATGTGATCTATTCCCCCTTTCATAGCTATTGTTTACAGTGTGTGTGCTATGTTAGTACTCAGTCTAAATTGCAACGGTCTATTATGCACTCTAGAGGTTACTTTAATATGAACTCCGGATGTTGTGGAGCTTGTTTACTCCGGCTTGAGGTGTGCTTTTATAGCCCTACACAATGAATGGTGTTTGTTATCCAACAAGAGAGTGTTTGAAGTAGCACAAGTGAAGAGAAGTTATTTATTTATGAGGCCTTGTTTCTAAGCATTGAAACACCGTTTCCAACAAGTTCTGCTACATGTTTGCTTGCTGCCATCTTTATTTCAGATTGCAATTACTACTTACAATCATCCATATTACTTGTATTTCACTATCTCTTCGCCGAACTAGTGCACCTATACATCTGACAAGTGTATTAGGTGTGTTGGGGACACAAGAGACTTCTTGTATCTTAATTGCAGGGTTGCTTGAGAGGGATATCTTTGACCTCTACCTCCCTGGGTTCGATAAACCTTGGGTGATTCACTTAAGGGAAACTTGCTGCTGTTCTACAAACCTCTGCTCTTGGAGGCCCAACACTGTCTACAGGAATAGAAGTGTGCGTAGAGATCACCACGCCGCCCCGCTATGTTGGATGCCACAGACCACCGCGAGGTCTTTCCCTTCGCCACCACACTCTTCTAGCACCCATCTATACACGCCAGAAAGGAGAGACACTAGTTTTCTCTACATTGCTCGCGTTCGTGTCGGACACGGTCTGTCAAAGTTTTGAGGTAGTCGTCGATGTCGTTGACCATTTCTTCTCTTCTTTGCATGGTGAAACGCGTCTAGTTCATATCTATCTAATGCGTCTGGTCTCGCCTCATGCAGTTCTTTGTGGACGTCGATCTCATCTCAGCACCCCGCATGCCACCTCCTCCGTGCCATCGGTGTAGAGCTCCGTTTAAAAATCTATTCCTACCCGTGTAATGCCCCTTGTATCAGCGTCGTGGCCCCACTTGTCATTCGATATACCGAAGCCCCACTCGTGCGTGTTTTGGTTAGGGATACAGCGATGCTTAAGGTCAAACAAAGATGGATGGTCTGACGTGTCTTTGCGTGCTCCACGTGGCCCCACTAGTCAGAAGATAACGGTCAACCGTCGGGCAACCGGCCGTTACAGCACCTGCGATGGTTTCAGACAAGGTCTTGGGGAAAACTGAGGAAAAACTAAGGAGCTGGGGAAAACTGAGCACAACTAAGGAACCGAGGGCACGAAAATGGAAATCCCATCCTAATAAGCCTTGGGTTAGGATATCACATTCATCCCCCATTAGAAGATCGACGTCCTCATCTATCAAACCCAAGATAGGAACTTCCCCTATTGGGAGTCCAGTGCCGGCACATGTGCCATGACGTGTGCCACGACGAACCACACCAGCCATGCGCCACATGCCCGATGCCCTGAGCCGTGTAACTAAAAAGATCGGGTCTGATACCAAATGTAACAGCCCGACCAGGCTTGGGCATATTACCCCTGACAACTCTCTATGATATCCAGACTGGCCCCACATACCAACACCAGTCTTTTCTCCGCACTTTATCCTCACTCATGCGCACTCGGGAAAGACTTCCCGATCAGCCACACATCCTTAAATCGCTCCAGGCCAAGCACGCTTAGCCTCAGAGTTCTTTGAAGATGAGTTTCTAGAAAAGTTTTGCAACTTGTTAGTGTGAGTATTCTATCAATCCTATTAAATATTGGGTCAGGATACCACATAATTTTCATAAGAACGCATTGTTAAGTTTTCGAAACCTAAAAGGAAGCCACTCAATACGGTGAATTATTCTGTTGCGATCAAGAACAAATTTCTAATAAGGTATTTGGGTATTTAGATGGACTATCAAAAGCTATTAAATTTCTAGTGGAACATGTTGAGGATCATATAGACTAGAGAGTGAGTTGGTAGAAAATAAGGATTCTCTTTGTAGGTGGAAGACTCTCATCAATTTATTAGTAAGTTAGTCCTGCAAAGATTGAATTACCGATCCAGATTATTTCAGCAAGGTGGCAGTAAAAATAAGAAATATAGACAAGCAATAGAATGTGGTTTGTCATGTGAAAGATGACCTTCATGTCAAAAGCATGGCCGTCCTTAGTAAATGAATTTTTAACCTTCTTGTGGAGGATGGGGAATGGCTGAAAGAAAGCATGTAGGCTCAAAGGCTCTCTTCTAAGTATAACAAAAACCTAAAAAACTCACATTTTTTGTGTAGTGTAACAGCCCCGTAAATACGTTGTTCTTTTTATTTTATGCATCATCATGATATCATGCATCATATCATCCATATTTTTATAAAATAAAATTATTTTATAAATCCTAGCTATTTTGTTTTCTCTCTCATTTGGTCTCTATAAAAACCTCCCCGTCTATTCATTTAACAAAAACCCTTGAATCAAAGTTATAAAACAAATAATCACTAATTTTAATTATTTTGTCCTCTCTATTTGAATTCATTTTGAATTATAAAATTGTTTGGAACCAGTTTTTTAAATCAGCAAGAAAAAGGAAAATAGGATTTAAAAAGAAACCCTAACCCCTCTCTTGGGCCCTCCCTCTCCCTGGCCCAACTCTCTCTCTCCCTCTCCCTCTCTCTCACCCTCCCCTCCCCCTCCCCCTCCCCTCCCTCCCTCTCCCTCTTCCTCCCCCTCCCCCTCTCCCTCTCTCTCTCTCTCTCTCTCTCCCTCCCAGTGGCCTTTCTTTTTTTCCCTCAGGCCCAACCCTCCTTGGCCCGTACCGCTTCAGTGAGGAGACGCTCCTCCACCTCGTCGTCTTTCCCCCTCATGCCAGGAGCGTGAGCTCTCTGGACAGCGACTCACCCCCTTTCCCCCTCCCCACGTGAAGCTTCCCCCTCCTCCTCTTCTTTATGTGGAGCACGCCAACAACCCTGCAACCACCCAGCCTGTCGCCCACGCCTCCCTTCTTCTTCCTTCCCAAGCAAACAGAGAGGGGAGAAAACCCTGATGGTGACCACCGCACCACCGCCACCTCCTCATCATCGCACGGACGCATCCGGCCAACCCTCGTTGATTTGAAGCCACTAGCTGGTGAACCTTGGTGTCCTCGTTCTTCTAGTACCACGTATCGGACCGGGGCGCTCTCAATCATCACCCCTTCTCCATCTTTGGCCACCGGCAGAAACCGAAGGTTTCGGCCATCTCCGACCTCCTCTGCTTCCTCCGAGCCCTCATGCGCGTTCTAGGTGAGCTAGCGCACCTCCTCGGTACCTTCCCTGTCTCCCTCTAGCTCTCAGTTGATGTGTCGATGTGAGCGTTGGTTTCCTGCCGCAGAACCTCGTCGCCGGTGACTTCCCGGCGACCGTCTTCCTGCCATGCCGCTACTTTTCGGTCCAGCGCATCAAGGCGCGTCACCATGTGCCCTTCCCTCGCCTCGGATCAAGCTCCCCGCAACGAAACCTTCCGCGACCTACCCCTGTCCGCCACCATCTGCATCATCTCTGGCCGCCTCCTCCATGCCATCAGCAACCAACGACCTCCACGAAGCCAAGTCCTCTTCGTCTCCCTCCTTCGTCTCCGCCCGCCTCAACTGTTGCGCCAACGGCCACGCTCTCCCTCCATCAATGAAGGTTGATGTCGCCGCGCCCGCACCATCGTTCTGTTTAAGCTTCAGTTTTGACAGTTGAGAGGAAGATCTCACCCTTATGTTCCGTGCAGCAGCGTAAGGTTCGCCAGCGTGGCCACCACGTCTCCCTCCGGTCCCACCACTAGTAAGCAAATGGCTATAGGGGTACGCTTATTGACAGCGGACCCATATGACGACACACGGTTGCTATTAATGGCTGCGTTCGGAAAACGGGCACGCGACTAATGCAACCTTACTAACCGCGTGTTGGCGCTTCGAGCACACGACTATTACATGGGCACAGGCTGGGCCTGGGCTTAGAAATTAACCGCAGCATGCAAACAGGCGCACATGCGGCTTGTACGCTCTTATCGGAAGCGTACCCACTAGAGCGCATGCGGCTATTAGATTTGGACCGTCGGGGCGCCAATTAGTGGTAGTGCACGCTCGTTAGGTCCGCTGCTATTATTTTCACTTAAGGATATTCAATCATTGCGCCGAGAAGCATTTCCCCCCACTCGCACACAAAGTTTAATCCCCAACCTCTCTGCCGATGCCGCTCGACCTCGCCACCGAGCGTGCCAGAGCCGTTGAGCCGCCGCCCACGCCACCTCGCCGCCAACCGCGCCCAACGCCGTTGAGCCGCGCGCCGCCCACGCTCAACCTCGCCGCCGACCACGTCCGCGCCCGAGCGACACGCCGACCGCCCATACCGCGCTCGCCCCTCCACCTCCCGGTATGCCCTTAAAGTGCTCGATGAAATGTTTGTGCAACATGTATCAATATGAGTTCTGATATTTTGCCGAAATGTTGATTAATTTCCATTTCGGCAAATTTCTAGCGACTCCCTATGTCCCATTTATAACAAAGGTCTTGCCGAAATTTTCTGTTAATTTTACTACTTATGTTGTAATGCTACGATTGATGATTACGTGGTGTATATTGATATGAGTTGATGATGTTTTGCCGAAATATTGATTAATTTCCATTTCGGCAATTTTCTGGCAACTCCGTATGTCCCATTTTTAGGAAAGGTCATGCCGAATTTTTTTTACTGTTACTATATAATTTCAATTTTAGGTCTAATACGTTGCAAACATATCTATAATTTTTAGGGATTTCTATTTTCGTGCCCTCGAGTCGTTAGTTGTACTCAGTTTTCCCCAGCCCCTTAGTTTTTCCTCAGTTTTCCCCAAGCCTATGTCTGAAACCCGCAGAAGGAGCTCAGACGGAAGGAATCCGTCTATTTGGACGTTCTGTGCTGACGTGTTGCGCCGCGTCGTCTGTGGGGCCGCGTCGTGTGGGGCCGCATCGTGTGGGGCCGCGTCGCGTGGGGCTGGTAGAAAGGGACCGCGTGGGACAGGACGAGAAGCGTTTGGTTGCACGTGAGCAGGAGCTGGGTTTTGTCTCTCTCGGCCCAAATTGGCATTTTTAAGAGCACATTTTCCCCTCTTTCTCTCTCTGTCTTTTTCACCAAATTAGTATCAAATCTAGAGAAGCTTCTATTTCTGTCTTTCTTCAATATGGCAGCAAATCTAGTAGCAAATCTCTGGGGTTATTTATGCCTTTTGGCCCTCGTTTTTTTGCCCAATATGGCAGCAAATCTAGAAGTTAGTATATGATAAATTCACAACAGCATAATCAGAAAACTAAGTATAATACATAAACTGCATACAGCAGCCAAAAGCAGCCAATAACGTTGTTAATGTTCACGACAAACTAAGCTGAAAAATATACAAGACGCACACAATGTATGGACAACAAGAAGATTAAGATACCCCAGGATGAATGAATTTGTTCTTCATTCCTCCTCATATATTTCTTCCTTTCTCCATTCTTGCATTACCCCAAGGAAATATTCATTGAACTCCTTCCGTCTGCAGTGTGAGGCCAATACATCCTCCAAACGGTATGGCCTGTGTTCATTTCTCATACCGTAGTGTCCTATTCTATCCACACGTAGTGACCACTCATCCCAGACCTTTGTATCATGAGAGTACTCTCTGATATAACCCAAATCCGTGTAGTAGATGCTGCCAGGTCGAAGTGTCGGGTACACTCTGGTGTCGATGGAGATACACCGAATATAATTCACGAAGAAGGCATTACTGCCAATGTTACTGACCGGATGGAGAGAGCGGCTCTGAGTGTCCACACGGTACACCAATGGTTTGCCCTCCAAAGCCTCGCTGACCAACAACACAAGCAGCAAATCACCATCCGACTTCACAAGGTAGAACTTCTGATGTCCAA
Source organism: Lolium perenne (assembly GCF_019359855.2). Taxonomy (NCBI): domain Eukaryota; kingdom Viridiplantae; phylum Streptophyta; class Magnoliopsida; order Poales; family Poaceae; genus Lolium; species Lolium perenne. The sequence goes on along the minus strand of NC_067246.2, from coordinate 272,813,153 downwards.
GTTCTGGAAATGAAATTAGTGTCTCCATCTTGACAGTGCTCGCGCGCTGCTGCAACTGTACATTGGTGCACACTATTCTTCCGTTCTCAAAATTGTCCCTACCATCGCATACAGTTCACCATTGAACGGGGTAATGCAACGCAGACAATGGTTCTTGATCGAAAATCTTCCTTCTCCCCAATCTTCATTTATATCCTTAGTTGGAGTGCTCTCATCGACCCAACCAATTTCCGGCGGGTAATGTGCGGCAACGAAGACCATAGTCGGGGATTTGATAACAGCGACTGATTTCAGAAAAACAGATGGCATCTGCGCCTCAAACATAGTGTTCGATTTCTTTGTGAGTGGGTTCAGAAGCCGTATCTTGTGCGGCGGGTTCTTCTGGGCAAGCACGATGACGCCACGGTAAAAGCCGACGAAGTAGTATCTAAAATATATTGATGAAGATAATATTCAGCACTAAGAAGTTTAAGATTGAAAATAAAAAGGTAGATATGGACGAATTTGAACCTTGTATGAACTTCCGATAGATCTATGGTGACGCATCGTGATGTGCCGAGTTGGAGGAAGGTGAACTCAGCGACGCGTGGAAGGGCGTGGTCTAGCATGATCCATCCGTCCAGGTGCACGTCGGGCTCAGGCAAACCTGAGCGCCAATTTCTACAGACTTGCCTCATAGCAGAGTAGGTGTCGGCGTACTCCTCGTTCGCCAATAAGCATTCGCCGATCTTGTGAAGTGGTCCATCAGCCGAGAGAGAGGCCCAGTTCACGGAGGCGCCGCGCTTGGATGCGCCGCCCTCGGCGGCGACGCGCTCGGCGGCGACGGGCTCGGAGGCGACGGGCTCGGAGGCGACGGCCGCTGGCGCATTCTTCTTCTCCATCGCCGGCAGGGTAGCGTGCGTAGGGCGGTTGGGGTTTTTTCGATTTGGAGAAGTTGATGGGACGTGAGAGGGGTGGTTTCGTGCGTGAGCGAGAATGAGACGACTGTGTGCAGAGGGAGAGGGAGGGGCTTACGCGTCCTAAATGTGACCCGCGTCCTACGCGTCCACTATTTGCACGTCTACACCGCGACACGCGTCAACAATGGCACGTCTTCCACTTCTGCACCACAACACGCGTCCTCGGGTCTAACCCTGGAAATTTAGATATACTCAGGTATACCCTCGAGTCATATACTAGCATTTTTTGTGTGCTCAGTTTTCCCCTTGGGTGCTAATACTGGCTAGTGCAATATACTCAGTTTTACCCTCAAGTGGCTGGTCAATAGAGAGTCAACAAATGGGATTAACTAGTTAAATGAGTTATTTAATGTGCAAAAAATTCCGAAAAAGAGTGGCACTTACTCATGGAGTCTTTACCACAAGTTGCCACTTCTCAAATCAGAGATAAATCATAGATAAATCAAGTTTTACCACAAATTGCCACTTCTCAAATCACCTAGTAGCTATGAAGGTGCATGGTTTTCCACAATAAGCCCTACCCAAAACAGCTTTCCCCAAAACATACTTTGTCTGAATGAGGCCATAATTTTCACACTCACGTATATTTGTATTGCAAATAGTTTGAGGTAGGCCAAGATGGGTTTCATTGTACAAAACACGCATTTTTCATTTTTGAAATCTCATATTTGAATCCCTTAGTCTGTTTACTACTCACTTACCCTTGGTTTCTTGATACTACTCAGTTTTGCCCTCTCCCTTCACAAACTCTCACAGACGCCCAACATTGCCCTGATTGGTCTAGCCCATGTCACGCGGATCGTGCCCGCTGACCGTTGATCGTATGATCTAACGGGCAGGATAACCCCTATCTCTCTCTCTGGTCGGGGCCACCACCCTCTCTCTCTCTGTCGTCGGTTAGCTTCACGCAAAGTTTGGTTTTCTGCATTATTTTTCACGAGCTAAATTATAAACTCTTTTTAGGCATTACATTTCACGCAAAAAATGATAAACCATCACCGATTTGTTGTAGCCATTACTTTTCACGCAAAAAATGATACACCATCACCCATTTCTTGTACCCATTACTTTTCACGCAAAAAACGATAAATCATCACCGATTTTGTTGTAGCCATTACTTTTCACGCAAAAAATGATACACCATCACCCATTTCTTGTACCCATTACTTTTCACGCAAAAAACGATAAACCATCACCGATTGTGTTGTAGCCATTACTTTTCACGCAAAAAATGATACACCATCACCCATTTCTTGTAGCCATTACTTTTCACGCAAAAAACGATAAACCATGACCGATTTTGTTGTAGCCATTACTTTTCACGCAAAAAATGATACACCATCACCCATTTCTTTTAGCCATTACTTTTCACGCAAAAAACGATAAACCATCACCGATTTTGTTGTAGCCATTACTTTTCACGCAAAAAATGATACACCATCACCCATTTCTTGTAGCCATTACTTTTCACGCAAAAAACGATAAACCATCACCGATTTTGTTGTAGCCATTACTTTTCACGCAAAAAATGTTACACCATCACCCATTTCTTGTAGCCATTACTTTTCACGCAAAAAATGATAAACCATCAACGATTTGTTGTAGCCATTACGGTAAATGATAAACTATCACGAATTACCATTTCTTTTAGGCATTACTTTTCACGGTAAAATGATAAACTATATCACGAAGTTCCATTTCCGTCAAGATAGTCCGCATTACTTTTTTGTTGAGATATATACCCCCACAACGGTCGTCTCCTCCTTAATTTATTGTGTAAACCCCCACAACGGTCATCTCCTCCTTAATTTATTGTGTAAACCCCCACCAACATTCACCTCCTCCTTATTTTATTGTGTAAACCCCTACAACGGTCATCTCTCCTTATAAACACCCACACGGCCATCCCTTGTGTCAATAGGTTCTGCCTCTCTCTTCTTCGTTCACATACACTTGATCCATTGCCATGGCTTCCACGTCTCGGACGCGGACCGGAAGGGGAAGGGGAAGGGGAAGGGGAAGGGGAAGGGGAAGGGGAAGGGGAAGTGGATCATCATCATTGCCACCACCACCGTCAACACTGCCATTGATCATAGAGGAGTTCTTCATCGTCGTCTATGAAGACCCTTTGGTCAAGAAGGTACGTACGCGCGTTCCCACATATATGATGCATGTGATTAATTATGGGCATGTTCTAAAAAACCTTTAATTTCAAACGATCGGCGCTCGATCTCTTTGCAGGCTCTCCCAAAAAAGTTTGCGGACTATCTTGACGGCCAGGAGCCAGCTAAGGTGTATCTGCGAGCAGCTGACTGTGGTCCTCGTCTCTGGACCGTGGAGGTCCTATTTGATGGTCAAGGCCGGATGTACCTCGACAAGGGCTGGGACATTTTCGCCATCGCGCACGGTGTGGATTTCGGCTGCTTCGTACACTTCAAATATGAAGGCGATGATGTGCTCACAGTGAAGGTGTTCGACGGAACAATGTGCAGGAAGTACTACTACTCGGACGACGAAGATACTGACCATGAAAGCGACGACGACGTGAAGCCATGCATCCATCCCCTTTAGATAAGGGGATTATGACCAAGAATATATATGTAGCTTCATATGCATCGATTTAGAGATCTAACTATTTTCTATATATTATGCATGTAAAAAATAATATCGCATTTCCACTATTATTCGAGCACCACATCCTCCAAACGATGCCGATGCCGATGCCGATATCGGCATGGTCAGAACGGCTATGCTCGCCGCCACTGCTAGGTCAACGTCGGGAATGCACAATGTTTAGCATAAGAGTCACTTTAGATTAAGCTGCGAAAATAGTCACCTGCCACAGCGGCCATTGGCTGCGGAGGCCCCACAGAACGGCAATATAATTTTCTATAAATAAACAGACGACCCACTGGTCATTGGCAGCGGCAGCCCCATAGAGCGGCCCCATTTGTCATTGGCAGCACCGCGTATACAACCAGGAAATAAAACAGCCCACTCGTCAGCGGTAGATGGATGGCTACCCGTCAGCACGAGACGGTCAGAGAGGAACTGCCCTCTATGCAGCCCCACCTCTGTGCAGCCCCACCCGTCAGATTAACGGTAACGGTAAGGCCTCTGAACTGACGGCAACCCGCGTCTTCGAGGGGTTTCAAACTAGAGGGAGGGGAAAGCTGAGGAAAAACTAACGAGCTGGGGAAAACTGAGTACAACTAACGAAGCAGGGGCACGAAAATAGAAATCCCTAATTTTTATGCTCCATGCTTGTTTTACACTAATTTCTATATGTTTTATTTACACTTCGTTGCAATTTTATGCATTTTACGGAACTAATCTATTGACAAGATGCCACAGTGTCAGTTCCCTGTTTTCTGTTGTTTTGTATTTCAGAAAAGTTGTACAAAAAATATTCTCGGAATTGGACGAAACAAAAGCCAAAGTTCCTATTTTACTGTAACGCAGACGGAGTCCAGAAGGCAGAAGAAGATGTGCCAGGAGGCGGCCACGCCACGCCTAGGCACATGCCACCCCTAGCCACGCCTAGGGGTGGTGTGGGCCAGTCGGGCACCCACCGACCTCGCCCTGCCTCCTATTTATTCATCTGATCGGGAAAAACCTAAATATCCGAGCCTCCATCCACGAAAAGTTCTGTTGCGGCCACCATTGCTGACCCTAGCTTGGGAGGGTTCTGAAACTCTTCCCGGCACCCTGCCGGAGAGGGAGATCATCACCGGAGGCCTCTACATCGCTATGCTCGCCACCGAAGTTATGCGTGAGTAGTTCATCTCTGGACTATGGGCTCATAGTACTAGCAAGATGGTTATCTTCTCCAATTTATGCTTCAAGTTTAGATCTTGTGAGCTGCATATCATGATCAAGATCATCTTTATGTAATGCTACATGTTGTGTTTGCTGGGATTCGATGAATATTGAATACTATGGTTTAGACTGATTATATAGTTATTATATGTTATTTGTAATCTCGCATGCTCTCCGGTGCTAGTACATGCTCTAGCCAAGTATGTGCTTGTGACTCCAAGAGGGAGTATTTATGCTCGATAGTGGGTTCATGCCTCTAGTAATCTAGGAGAGTGACAATAACTTCTAAGGTTGTAGATGTGCTGTTACTACTAGGGAGAAAACAACAATGCATTGTATAAGGATATTTCTATTGTTTACTTTACACACTTTGCTTAATGCAATAACCTGTTGCTTGCAACTTAATACTGAAAAGGGTGCAGACGCTAACCAGAAGGTGGATTATTAGTCATAGACGCAGTTGAATTACGGTCTATGTATTATGTTGTAATGCCCAAATGAATCTCATAGTAATCATCTTGTCATGTATGGTATTTATTCTGTCAATTGCCCAGCTGTAATTTGTTCACCCATGATGACCCAAAAGTATAGGGGATCGCATCAGTCTTCGCAGGTAGTAAAACCCAATTTATTGATTCGACACAAGGGGAGACAAAGAATACTTGGAAGCCTTAACAGCGGAGTTGTCAATTCAGCTGCACCTGGAAACAGACTTACTCGCAAGAGTTTATCAGTAGTAACAGTTTTATAACAGTAGCAGTAGTAGAATAATAGCAGCAGAGTAACAGAGACAGCAGTAGTGATTATAGTAAACAGCAGGATTAAAATACTGTAGGCACGGGGACGGATAACGGGGGTTGCATGGATGAGAGAAACTCGTGTAACAATCATAGCAGGGCATTTGCAGATAATAATAAAATGGTGTCGAAGTACAAAGCAATCAATAGGCATGTGTTCCAATTATAGTCGTACGTGCTTGCAATGAGAAACTTGCACAACATCTTTTGTCCTACCAGCCGGTGGCAGCCGGGCCTCAAGGGAATCTACTGGATATTAAGGTACTCCTTTTAATAGAGTACCGGAGCAAAGCATTAACACTCCGTGAACACATGTGATCCTCACGTCACTACCATCCCCTCCGGTTGTCCCGATTTCTGTCACTTCGGGGCCATTGGTTCCGGACAGCGACATGTGTATACAACTTGCAGGTAAGATCATAAACAATGAATATCATGATGAAACAATAACATGTTCAGATCTGAGATCATGGCACTCGGGCCCTAGTGACAAGCATTAAGCATAACAAGTTGCAACAATATCATCAAAGTACCAATTACGGACACTAGGCACTATGCCCTAACAATCTAATGCTATTACATGACCAATCTCATCCAATCCCTACCATCCCCTTCGGCCTACAGCGGGGGAATTACTCACACATGGATGGGGGAAACATTGCTGGTTGATGGAGAGGCGTCGGTGGTGATGGCGGCGATGATCTCCTCCAATTCCCCGTCCCGGCGGAGTGCCAGAACGGAGACTTCTGGCTCCCGAGACGGAGTTTCGCGATGTGGCGGCGTTCTGGAGGGTTTCTGGCGACTTCGACTTCTCCCCGTGCGTTTTTAGGTCGAAGGCAATAAGTAGTCCGAAGGAGGGCGTCGGGGGCCGACCGAGGCCGCCACACACTAGGGCCGTGCGGGCCCCTCCTGGGCCGCGCCGGCCTAGTGTGTGGGGCCCTCGGGCCCCCACCTGGCTTGCCCTTCTGGCTCCGCCAATATTCTGGGAAAATAGGACCTTCTGCATAAATTCTGAGGATTTTCCTGAAAGTTGGATTTCTGCACAAAAACGAGACACCAGAACAGTTCTGCTGAAAACAGCGTTAGTCCGCGTTAGTTGTATCCAAAACACACAAATTAGAGGCAAAACAATAGCAAAAGTGTTCGGGAAAGTAGATACGTTTTGGACGTATCAACTCCCCCCAAGCTTAGCTTATTGCTTGTCCTCAAGCAATTCAGTTAACAACTGAGCGATAAAAGAACTTTCACGAACACATTTGTTCATATGATGTAAATATTCTCATGCTATGGCTAACACTTAGGTAGTTCATAATAAGATACATGCAAATAAGATCGTCTAACAGCCATGTCAATCATGGAGAGGTACCAACAATTAATAATAAGCATCATGAATCATGTCTATAAGCAGGATTGCAATGTTCATAAAAGAGAATGATAAAGTGGTATCTCGCTTGCCCATATTTGATCAGCAAAACATAAATGCTCAGGCACCTCTGAAGTTCATAGAAAGACTAGAAGTAGTGATTGTCAAAGATAAAAGCATCAAAGTTATACTACAATCAATCATATTTTGAGACAAGCATATTGTACTAAGAATGACAGTTGTGCTCTCAAGAAAGTGCTCAAAGAAAGGATGGAGACACAACATAAAAGTAAAAGATTGACCCTTCGCAGAGGGAAGCAGGGATTAACATGCGCTAGAGCTTTTCATTTTTAAAGCAGGAGTAAAATTATTTTGAGAGGTGTTTGTTGTTGTCAACGAATGGTAATGGGTACACCAACTACCTCGCCAACCAGACTTTCAAGAGCGGCTCCCATGAAGGACGTTATCTCTACCAGCAAGGTAGATCATCCCTCTTCTCTTTTGTTTACACACGTATTTTAGTTTTATTATGGGTGACACTCCCCCCAACCTTTGCTTACACAAGCCATGGTTAACCGAATCCTCGGGTGCCTTCCATCAATCACATACCATGGAGGAGTGTCTATTTGCAAAATTAAGTTGCTTACTGATGAATCAAAGCAAAACATGTGAAGAGAATTATTAATGAAGTTTGATTAATCGGGGCTGGGAACCCCATTGCCAGCTCTTTTTGCAAAATTATTGGATAAGCGGATGTGCCACTAGTCCATAATGAAAGTCCGTCAAGAGTAAATGACAAGGTTGAAAGTTAAACACCACATACTTCCTCATGAGCTATGAAACATTAACACAAATTGAGAAGCATTTTGAAGGTTTTAAAGGTAGCGCATGAGAATTTACTTGGAATGGTTTGAAATACCATGCATAGGTATTTATGGTGGACACTTTGGAACAACTTGGTTTTCAGGTGTTTGGAAGCACGAGCAGCGTTCCCGCTCAGTACAAATGAAGGCTAGCAATAGACTGGGGAGCGACAAATCAAGAGAGCAAAGAATCGTCATAATCATGCTTGCGGCAAAATAAATTAACGGAGGCATAAAAGTGATACAAGAACTCTGAAGCAGTGTAAATCATCGAGGCTTAATTGACTTTTGTTCAGTCATATGCATGCGTGAGCATGTGCCAAGTCGATATAAATGAATTATTCAGAGGAGGATACTACAATGCCATACCTACTTATGAATAAAACAATGCAAGCAAACATCCATGACATGCTACTCATATTAATAAATTGGAGCTAAACATGAGAGATCATGAACTACTAGACTTTCTCAAATGACATATACCTCACATGAACCAACTAAGCATGCTCACATGGATGAGTATATGTACAAAAATGAAAACAAATAGAGTTCATACCAGCCTCTCACCACAATCCAATTGTCGTAGATCGTCATTATTGCCTTTCACTTGTGTAGCTCGGATAATATGAAATGAAAACCACGCTCCAGCCACCGAAGACCATTGAACTCAAAATGAACTTTACAAACCAAAGAAGAATAGCAAATATTTTTTGTATTTTCGAATTGTAAACAAGAACAAAAGGAAACAAGCAAACAAAGCAAAATCTTTTTGGATTTTCTTATAGTAAACCAACGATAGCAAATAAAGCAAAATAAATGCAAGAAACCAAAACAAACAAATGGTGAAGAGAAACAACAGAAATATTTTTGGTCTTTTTGGGTTTTAGGAAAGAAACAAAGCAAAAACAAGAAATGGCAAACTAGAAGAGTCACATAAACACAAAGCAGCAGAAATTCGTCAAACTTGATAGTAGTACAGTACTCGATTTTTAAGAAATTATTCCACTGCTCAAATCGAAAAGTGTTCAACTAATGAAAGTTAGATAACAACCTGGGGAACATGCTCAAAAATTGGCTTCGGAAAATAACGTTCTGGCTGTTTTTGAGAATTTTTATGGTGACAGCCCAGAATCTGTTTTCAATCAGCACTTCCCCAAATATCATCTCCCTCTCATTTAGAAATCCACTCAAAGAAGCAAAACAAGTATATACAAGTATCCAGCAATCATAATATGCAAAGAATGAGTGATGACGGTATACCTCCCCCCAAGCTTAGGCTTTTGGCCTAAGTGGAGTTCAACCCCAACGAGGATCACTGTTCCACGCCGGTGGATCATACATGGCGTAGTCATAATAAGGTCCCTGTGCAGAAGAAAAGCGTGGAGGCTCCACATGCCCAAAATGTTGATGCGAAGAACTTGCTGCATCGGATGACGAGTCGAGGTGTTCCTCGGCCTCCTCCGTGTCGCCTCTTGCATGCTGGCCATCTCCCTCCAAGTATACATTCAGTTCACCTTCTGTGACTGACCAATCCTTCCTGGAATCAAAGTTAAACAGAGCAGGTGCAGGCAATCCTACTAGTTTTTTAGTTTTCTTAGTTGTACTCCAAGTTTTCTTGTAAAATGTTATCTTGTAAGACAGGTTACTCAAATTAGATGAATCAGAAACAAATTCATGCTTAATCATGGAGACTATGTCAAGTTTCTCTATGGAGAGCGGAATATCAAGATAGTGAGGTTCTACACCATGCATAGCTAATAAACGGGAGGCGATGGGACCTCCACAAATTCCTCCCTTCTCACGGTTAGTAGCAAGTCTATATGCTATCAAAGCTCCCAAATTATAAGTCATGTCACCTCGTAATGCAGCAGCTAGAAAGCTAAATCCTGAATAGATAGCTTACTGCCATTCTTTCTAGCAAGAACGCACTTGGTAATGAAGTAGGCAAAGTAGCGTATAGCTGGGAGTTGAATGCTACTAATTTTACCACTATCCTCTGAGAAGCTTCTTCCATGACAAATCATCTTGTAGAGATTCAACAGCTCTTGTGGCGATCCCCTCATCTTCTCGCACGATCCCCATTGCGGTACTCTAATTGCTGTACAAAATCATTGAATGGCAAGTTGACAGTTTTATTATAAATCTTATACTGAACCATGGGGTTAGATTGCGACCAATTGAACTTAAAATCCTGCACAACAGACATAGTCAATTTCGCATATTGGCATGGTTCTCCATCAACGAAATCATTCAACCCTGCACGAGAAATTAGATTCTGAACATCTTCCAATATTCCTGCACTTCTCATGAAATCTGTGCACGGGTAGTAAGAGGGGTATACTCCCTCTTCGCGGTTCACTCTCATGACTTGTTGCACCTCCAATTCTTGTTGATTCAGTTGATATCTACTCCACTCCATTTTCTGAAATTTTTCAACAAACAATATAAAATTTGATTTGGTGACATATAATCAAGGGGAACTACTATAGGAACTTACTAGAGTACTAATCATGCATCAAAACTAGTTTTTACATCATAGAACAAGCATGCAAGCTCACTAAACATGTTACCTACAGCAGCAAAATATTCAAGATATACTCAACCAAACAAAATTCTACTTGGATCATTGGAGGAGTCACATACCAAGGGGCAAATGTGCCAAATTTCAGCAAGAAATCTGGGCTGAGCAAGGAGATCAAAAAATCTGGAGTTCTTGAGCAGAAACGCGAGTGAGAGGAAGCTGGTGTTGATTTTTTCGGGAGAGAGAAGAGTGTGGGAGGAAGAAATGAAAAAGTGGGGCAAAGGGGGGCCCACACACCAGGGTGGCGCGCCCCCCTTGCTGGCCGCGCCAGCCAGGTGTGTGCCACCCTGGGGTGCCCCACAGGTCATCCCCAGGTGTTCCCAGGTGCCTCGTCGAAAAATAGGACCAACGGTATAATTTTGTAAATTTTTGAAAACTTTGAAAAATGCACATTTCTGGGTATTAAGTTTATTATTACTGGATAGGAAATTTTTTGAAATCTCTAATTAACTAAGGAACCTTGCAAATCAAAAGTGCTACAGCAAGTAAAACAAGTAGAGGAAGAAAGAGATGTTGTTTACCCCCTCTATGCATATAAAAAGTATTTGTTAACAAGGTTGATCAAGTCTTGCCACCAAATAAATTTTACATAGCATAAGAAGAAATAAACCTCAAATCAATCATGTTACCTTGAATTGTATTGATATGGACCCAATCATAAGAGTTTGATATTCTTCTTTAGGCTCATATATTGGACAATCAATAGTTCCAACTTTGATAGTTCTCACATTAGAGATAGTATTAACTCCACATACTTTATCAATCCTCTTGGGGAAATAGGCGGTATGCTCCTTATCATCAACATTGAAAGTAACCTTCCCTTTGTTGCAATCAATAACAGCCCCTGCGGTGTTAAGAAAAGGTCTCCCAAGAATAATGGACATATTATCATCTTCAGGCATTTCCAACACAACAAAATCAGTTAATATCAAGCAGTTATTAGTAACTTGAACAGGAACATCCTCACATATACCAACAGGAATAGCAGTAGATTTATCAGCCATTTGCAAAGATATATCAGTAGGTATCAACTTATCTAAATAAAGTCTCTTATAAAGAGAAAAAGGCATAACAAGAATAATCGGCTCCCAAGTCACATAGAGCAGTTTTAACATAATTATTCTTAATAGAACAAGGAATAGTAGGTATACCTGGGTCGCCCAACTTCTTTGGAACTTTACCATTGAAAGAGTAATTAGCAAGCATAGTGGAAATCTCCTCATTGGGGATTTTCCTTTTGTTAGTAACAATATCTTTCATATACTTTGAATAAGGAGGCAATTTAATAGCATCAGTCAAAGGGATTTGTAAGAATAAAGGTTTCATCCAATCACAAAATTTATTATAGTGTTCTTCTTCCTTTGATTTTAGTTTCTTAGCAGGAAAAGGCATTTTCTTTTGCACCCAAGGTTCTCTTTCATTACCATGTTTCTTAGCAATAAAATCTTCTTTAGTATACTTTTTATTTTTAGCATGCTTTTCAGGTTCATCTTCAACTTCTTCTTTATCAAAAGCGTCATTCTTATCATTATCATTACCATTATCATGTTCATTACCACTTTCAGTTTCAGCATCGGAAATAGAAATACTATTAGGATCATTAACAGGTTCAGAGGATTCTACAACCTTTTTATGTTTCTTCTTCTTTTTCTTAGAAGGAGCACTAGGTTCAATTCGTTGAGAATCTTGTTCAATTCTTTTGGGATGCCCTTCAGGATATAGAGGATCCTGGGTAGAGACACCGCCTCTAGTTGTTACTTCATAAGCATGTTTCTCTTTAGAATTATTTTTTAACAAGTCATTTTGAACTTTAGTGAGTTGATCAATTTGAGTTTGAACCATTTGAAAATGTTTAACAAGCATCTTAACATCATTGGAGGTTCTCTCCACAATATCATGCAAATTGCTAATAGCTTGAGAATTTTCCATTAGATGATTCTCTACTCTCATAATAAAATTTTCTTGCTTAACAATATAATTATCAAACTCATCTAAGCATTGAGCAGGAGGTTTTGAATACGGAATATCTTCCCTAGTAAAGCGTTGAAGGGAGTTTACGTCGATCATGGATGAAGGGGGAATTATCTCACATATATCTTCTATGGGAGGTAGATTCTTCACATCTTCGGATTTAATACCTTTTTCCTTGAGAGACTTCTTAGCTTCCCTCATATCTTCATCATTCAATTCAATTAAACCCCTCTTCTTCAATATTGGCGTTGGAGTTGGTTCAGGTATATTCCAATCATCATAATTCCGGCTTATTCTAGCCAATAATTCTTCAGCTTCGTCTGGAGTTCTTTTCCTGAAAACACAACCAGCACAACTATCCAAATATGCTCTAGATTCAATGGTTAGTCCACTATAAAATATATCAAGTAGATCATTCTTTTCTAAATCATGTCTAGGTCGAGCTCTAATAAGAGAACAAAATCTTGCCCAAGCCTCAGGCAATTTCTCTTCATCTCCCTGGTCAAACCTATAAATTTTCTGTAAAGCAATATGTTGAGCACTAGCAGGAAAGTATTTTCGAAAGAAAACATCACGCAGCTCAGTTGGACTTTTAATAGAGCCAGGAGGCAAATTATTATACCAAGTTTTAGCATCATCCTTTAATGAGAAAGGAAAAATTTTAGCAACAAAGTAAGTACGCATCTTGACATCATCAGAAAACAAGCTACTCATAGAAGAAAGTTCAATCATGTGTTCTACAGCACTTTCTTTTTCAGTACCACAAAAGGGTGCTTTCTCTACAATAGCTATATGAGATAGATCAAGAGAAAAATCATAATCTTTATCCTTAATGCATATAGGAGATGTGGCAAATTTAGGATCAGGAGATAACTTATGTCTAACAGTATATTGTGTGAGGAACTTTTTAATTTTTCTTGCATCAGCAGTGGCATTGCATCTATTAATAAAATCATCATTAAGCTCCACATAATCCTCATCAGGATCATCACTAGAATAATCAAGTTCAGGTGAATTAACAGGCGTAGCAGCATTAGGAGTTTCAGCATTTTCAATTTGTCTAGACCTAGCAATTGTAGCATCTAGAAAGGATCCCAATGAACCACTATCATCAAGCACAGCAGAAACATTATCAATATTATGAGAGTTTTCAGATTCAGCAGAAGTACCAGCAAGTGAAGCTTGCGGCGGTGAAACAAGTTGACTCATCACAGATGGTGAATCAAGTGTAGCAGAAGTACTCAGAGTTGTACCTTTTCTTGTAGTGGATGGTAATATGGCGACTTTAGGATCGCGAGTTTTACCCATGATGGAGAATTTGCAGCGAACAATATCAATCCAAGTGAACTTCCAAATAAAGCTATGCTCCCCGGTAACGGCGCCAGAAAACAGTCTTGATGACCCACAAGTATAGGGGATCGCAGCAGTCTGATACGTCTCCAACGTATCGATAATTTCTTATGTTCCATGCCACATTATTGATGTTATCTACATGTTTTATGCACACTTTATGTCATATTCGTGCATTTTCTGGAACTAACCTATTAACAAGATGCCGAAGTGCCAGTTCCTGTTTTCTGCTGTTTTTGGTTTCAGAAATCCTAGTAACGAAATATTCTCGGAATCGGACGAAATCAACGCCCAAGTTCCTATTTTCACCGGAAGCATCCAGAACACCCGGAAGGACCGGAGGGGGCACCGGGCCCCCAGACCATAGGCCGGCGCGGCCCAGGCCCTGGCCGCGCCGCCCTATGGTGTCGTCGCCCCTTCGACCCTCCTGCGCCGCCTCTTCGCCTATTTAAAGCCCCTGGATCGAAAACCCTGATGCGATTGACGAAAACCACTGCTGCTCCCATGAGGAGGGAGTAGTTCTCCATCGAGGCTCGGGGCTGTACCGGTAGCTATGTGGTTCATCTCTCTCCTATGTACCTCAATACAATGATCTCATGAGCTTCTTTACATGATTGAGATTCATATGAGTTTTGTATCACTATTCATCTATGTGCTACTCTAGCAATGTTATTAAAGTAGTTATATTCCTCCTGCACGTGTGTAAAGGTGACAGTGTGTGCACCGTGTTAGTACTTGGTTTATGCTATGATCATGATCTCTTGTAGATTGCGAAGTTAACTATTGCTATGATAATATTGATGTGATCTATTCCTCCTACATATGCATGAAGGTGACAGTGTGCATGCTATGTTAGTACTTGGTTTAGTCTTTTGATCTATCTTACACTATAAGGTTACTTAAATATGAACAAATTGTGGAGCTTGTTAACTCCGGCATTGAGGGTTCGTGTAATCCTACGCAATGCGTTCATCATCCAACAAAAGTGTAGAGTATGCATTTATCTATTCTGTTATGTGATCAATGTTGAGAGTGTCCACTAGTGAAAGTCTAATCCCTAGGCCTTGTTCCTAAATACTGCTGCGTTACTACTGCTTGTTTACTGTTTTACTGTGTTACTACTGCTGCAATACTACCACCATCAACTACACGCCAGCAAGCTATTTTCTGGCGCCGTTGCTACTGCTACTATATATTCATACCACCTGTATTTCACTATCTCTTCGCCGAACTAGTGCACCTATTAGGTGTGTTGGGGACACAAGAGACTTCTTGCTTTGTGGTTGCAGGGTTGCATGAGAGGGATATCTTTGACCTCTTCCTCCCTGAGTTCGATAAACCTTGGGTGATCCACTTAAGGGAAAACTTGCTGCTGTTCTACAAACCTCTGCTCTTGGAGGCCCAACACTGTCTACAGGAAAGGAGGGGGAACGTAGACATCACAGTCTTCGCAGGTAGTAAAACCCAATTTATCGATTCGACACAAGGGGAGACAAAGAATACTTGGAAGCCTTAACAGCGGAGTTGTCAATTCAGCTGCACCTGGAGACAGACTTGCTCGCAAGAGTTTATCAGTAGTAATAGTTTTATAACAGTAGCAGTAGTAGAATAACAGCAGCAGAGTAACATAGACAGCAGTAGTGATTATAGTAAACAACAGGATTAAAATACTGTAGGCACGGGGACGGATAACGGGCGTTGCATGGATGAGAGAAACTCGTGTAACAATCATAGTAGGGCATTTGCAGATAATAATAAAACGGTGTCGAAGTACAAAGCAATCAATAGGCATGTGTTCCAATTATAGTCGTACGTGCTCACAATGAGAAACTTGCACAACATCTTTTGTCCTACCAGCCGGTGGCAGCCGGGCCTCAAGGGAATCTACTGGATATTAAGGTACTCCTTTTAATAGAGTACCGGAGCAAAGCATTAACACTCCGTGAACACATGTGATCCTCACGTCACTACCATCCCCTCCGGTTGTCCCGATTTCTGTCACTTCGGGGCCATTGGTTCCGGACATCGACATGTGTATACAACTTGCAGGTAAGATCATAAACAATGAATATCATGATGAAACAATAACATGTTCAGATCTGAGATCATGGCACTCGGGCCCTAGTGACAAGCATTAAGCATAACAAGTTGCAACAATATCATCAAAGTACCAATTACGGACACTAGGCACTATGCCCTAACAATCTAATGCTATTACATGACCAATCTCATCCAATCCCTACCATCCCCTTTGGCCTACAGCGGGGGAATTACTCACACATGGCTGGGGAAACATTGCTGGTTGATGGAGAGGCGTCGGTGGTGATGGCGGCGATGATCTCCTCCAATTCCCCGTCCCGGCGGAGTGCCAGAACGGAGACTTCTGGCTCCCGAGACGGAGTTTCGCGATGTGGCGGCGTTCTGGAGGGTTTCTGGCGACTTCGACTTCTCCCCGTGCGTTTTTAGGTCGAAGGCAATAAGTAGTCCGAAGGAGGGCGTCGGGGGCCGACCGAGGCCGCCACACACTAGGGCCGCGCGGGCCCCTCCTGGGCCGCGCCGGCCTAGTGTGTGGGGCCCTCGGGCCCCCACCTTGCTTGCCCTTCTGGCTCCGCCAATATTCTGGGAAAATAGGACCTTCTGCATAAATTCCGAGGATTTTCCTGAAAGTTGGATTTCTGCACAAAAATGAGACACCAGAATAGTTCTGCTGAAAACAGCGTTAGTCCGCGTTAGTTGTATCCAAAACACACAAATTAGAGGCAAAACAATAGCAAAAGTGTTCGGGAAAGTAGATACGTTTTGGACGTATCAACCCAGCATGTTATTTATCTTTATGGAGAGACACCTCTAGTGAACTGTGGACCCCAGTTCTTTCTTTAACACTGATAAATTCATGTACTGCAAACACCTATTCTATTTACTTCCTACAAGCATTGTTCTCTTTATTTCACTGCAAACAAACATCTCTTTCCACACTATACTGTTAATCCTTTATTTTCAGCAAAACCGGTGAGATTGACAACCTCACTGTAAGTTGGGGCAAAGTATTTTGGTTGTGTTGTGTGCAGGTTCCACGTTGCTGCTGACGCCGGTAGTGCGTCCTGCCAAAAGTCAGCTAGAAACACCTTCAGAATTGATTTCTTTCTCCTACTGGTCGATTAAACCTTGATTTTTTACTGAGGGAAAACTTACTACTGTACCTTCCTCTTGGAGTTCCCCAATGGTGTGCGCTGCACAACATCAAGCTTTTTCTGGGGCCGTTGCCGGGGAGAAAGAAGATTTCTGCAAGGGGAGTCTCTCATCTCCAATCTCTTTACTTTGTTATTGTTTTGCTTAGTTTATTTTACTTTGTCTTGTTTGCTTCATTATATCAAAAACACAAAAAAATAGTTTCTATTATAGCTTTTATTTCTGATGCTCTGTTTTAGTCTTGCTAGAATGAGTATTCCTGAAGTCGAGCTTCGTTCTTTTAAGCAACAAGGGGGAGAAAGTTTGAAAGATGCTTGGTATAGAATAAGTGATGCTCATCATAGATGTACTAAAAAATATTCTACCATGATCCTCCTTAGGATTTTTTGTGTTGGTATATCTAGCTGGAATAGGTATGTTTTGGATACTCTCACAGGGGGTAATTTTCTGGGTACTCCTGCTTTGCAAGCCTGCAATTTAATTGAAAGCTTAGTAGGAACACCACCTACTAATGTTGTTAAACTGAGATCACTTTGGAAGATGTTATAAAAAACTAAGTTCTCAAGAGAAAATTTTGCCAAATTTACTTGATAATGCTAGCCAAATTAATGAATCGATAGAAAGTATCAATAAAAAAATCGCTGTCTTAGAAGCTAGCAATACCCATGATAATAGAAACCTTAGGATTGGTAAACTAGAGGAGGCTATGGAAACTTTAAGTTCAACTTTTTCTTCTCTCGGGTTTAAGAAGGAGAAAGCTTTTGTGGGAAAAGAGCAAAAATTTATGTATGTTCCCAAGGTGCCCAAACCAAAACCTCATAATATGTTTAAAATTGATAAAACTTTTAGTGCAGCTAAGAGTGATTTACATGTTGAATCATCTCCAGGGGTATCTGAAGTGCCTATTTTTACAAGTTGTGTTTTAGAGGAAGTGACTGATCTTGATGCTTCTTCACTTGAAAATACTTGATGCGAGCTCTTTTTCTGCGCCTAGCTGAAAGGCCTTAAAGAAAAGCACTCTTGGGAGATAACCCATATTTTATTTCTGTAATTTTTCATTTGTTGAGTCTTGGAAGTTATTACCACCGTAATAACCTCTTCTTATCATTTTTATTTCTTTTTTGTGCCAATAATAGCCTCTAATAGAAAGAAAGTAAGATTTGGGGAAGTTATTATCCTGAAACAGATTATGTGATGTCACCAAAAAAATCCGTATTCCCAGCCAGAACGTTATTTTGAGCTGATAATTTTTACTCATATGCCCTAGGTTATTATATAACTTTCGTTAGCGTTGCACTTGTCGATTTGAGCAACAGAGGATTTTCTAAAAAAAATGATCTTTACATGTTGTTTTGTTTTGATAGATTTCTACCACTATTTGCATTTGCCTCTTAATCTCTTTCTTTTTTAGTTCTTTTGAGAGAAAGAGCTTTTTTAAGAAGTTGCTACAGTAGCTAATGTTTTAATGGAGGTTTGACATATGTTAGAACTGGACCAAGTGGATTTGTTATTTTGATTGCACTAATGCTACTAATAAAAATTGTGTGAAATTTTGTATGAAGGAAATTTTCAAGTGTAGGGAGAGAAGAATGATGTAATAAGATGAAGAATGGACAAAGGGTCAAGCTTGGGGATGCCCATGTCACCCCAAGAAATATCCAAGAGGTACAAGCGTCAAAGCTTGGGGATGCCCAAGGCATCTCCTTCTTCATCAACAAAGTATCAGGTCAACTTTCAAGATGCTATATTTTTATTGCTTCATATGCTATGTGTTTTTCTTGGAGCATATTTATTTTTGTTTTTTTAGTTTAGTTTTGTTTGCTGTAGCATATGGTTGGATCCCAACTTATTTGTTTTGGAGAATGACACACTCCATTTTAATTGCATAGAACACTCTACTTTTCACTCCTATTGTTTTGCGAGTGTTCTCTTTTGCTAGTACTGCGTTTAGCTCTGGTTTTTTCACTCGTATTTTGTTTAGAGCTTGTTACTTTTCTTTAGTAAGGTATGATTATATCTCTGGTCTTTATTGATTATTATCTACGAGAGTTGTTTCAAATAAATTGATTGGTGTTGGAGACGAGTAAAATGTTTCATGCTTATAGTGATGCAAAAGGGAGCTTGTTTAGACTGTGGCATAGATTTTGGCATGTCATGTTAGATGTTATTTTAATTATATGCTTAGTAGTTATTGTTGTAGCATGACTTGTCTCAAATAGCTGATAGTGCTTAATGTGCCATTAAAAGAATCATGTGTTGTTTCCATCATACAAAGCATAATATTGTGGTATTCTCCTTTGATGCTTTATTGGGTTGACTTGGCACATGTGTACATCATGTTATGAATACAAACCAGTCACCTAAAGCCTCTATAATAATTTAGTTTTTACTTGTAATATCACTTTATGCTTTGATTAATAAGGTTTTATCGCTATGCATGATTATGACCATTATTGCTCTCTTAGTTGGTCACTCCCAGTCTTTTGGTAGCCTTCACCTATACTGAGTATGAGCTCTACTCGTGCATCCAACTCCCAAAAACCAAAGTTTGCCAATTGTGTCTACCATACCTACCTATATGTGGTATTTCACCATCACTCCAAAGTGAATTGCTTGCGTGCTACCTTTAAATCTTCAAAAATTATTACCTGTTTTGTGTTTTGTTTTAGCTCATGAGGAAGTTTTGAATGCTTTATCATCTCTTTCATGTTTATTATGGCTTCAGACTTTGACTAGCATGCACAATGTGCTAGTCCTTAATATTGCAAAAGAGCAGGCGAGGGTGCCCACCCACTAAATATAAATTGAACCAATAATCTAAAGATCCTAACACTATGTACTTGGGAAATCATGAACTTAGCTTGTTTAAACAAAGGAGAAGAGGAACTTTATTGTTCTCTCTATGGGAGCCGCTCTTGAAGCCACTAAACATGAAATGATGATAGATCTATTGATGCCATTCGTTGACATAGACATGCATACCTCTCAAAATATATTTTCAACACCTCAGTTGTATTCAAAATAAAAAGCTCTAGCACATGACTAATCTTGCTTCCCTCTGAGCAGGACCTTTCTTTTACTTTTATGTTGAGTCTTCATCTTCTTACTTTATGCACCAATTAAGAGAGCATAGTTGTCATTTTGAGTATAATGTGCATAGTCCCAAAATTTATTATGATCGATTCATGACTATGCTATTTATTGTTCTCAAGTTACTTGTATCTAGTCACCTTTGAACTTTAAAGGTGTCCTGACATTTATGTTTTGCTACGTCATAAAGGACAAGCTGAATACCACTTTGATATGTTTTCTCTATGCTAAAAAACAAACAGTTGCTGTCAGTGCACTATTATTCATGATCTTTTGTTTGAATTACTTCTCATGTTGTAACATAGTTGCTAAGTTCTATTGTTAGAATTATATCTATCATGTCTGTGTTTAGAGTACTTTGATCCCAGCTCACAATGCCTTTACAATAACTTGATCAAGATTGTGTTGGCTTCATGTCACCTCAAAAAATTATTTTTGTTGTCACTTACCTACTCGAGGACGAGCAGGAATTAAGTTTGGGGATGTTGATACGTTGCAAACGTATCTATAATTTTTGATGCTCCATGCTTGTTTTACACCACTTTCTATATGTTATGTTTACACTTCGTTGCACTTTTATGCATTTTACGGAACTAACCTATTGACAAGATGTCACAGTGCGAGTTCCCTATTTTCTGCTGTTTTGTATTTCAGAAAAGTTGTATAGGAATTTTTCTCGGAATTGGACGAAACAAAATCCGAAGTTCCTATTTTACTGTAACGAAGACGGAGTGCGGAGGGCAAACGAAGATGTGCCAGGCGGCGTCCACGATATGCCTAGGTGCGGGCCACCCCCTGGGGCCTAGGGGTGGTGTGGCCCCCTCGGGCACCCACCGACCTTGCCCTTCCGCCTATTTATTCATCTGATCGGGAAAACCGAAATACCCGAGCCTCCATCCACAAAAAGTTCCGTCGCGGCCGTCATCACCGACCCTAGCTCGAGAGGGTTCTGAAGTTCTTCCCGGCACCCTGCCGGAGAGGGATATCATCACCGGAGGCCTCTACATCGTCATGCCCGCCTCCGAAGTGATGCGTGAGTAGTTCATCTCTGGACTACGGGTCCATAGCAGTAGCTAGATGTTTGTCTTCTCCAATTTATGCTTCATGTTTAGATCTTGTGATCTGCCTATCATGATCAAGATAATCTTTATGTAATGCTACATATTGTGTTTGCTGGGATCCGATGAATATTGAATACTATGGTTGAGATTGATTATATACTTGTTATATGTTATTTATGATCTTGCATGCTCTCCGTTGCTAGTACATGCTCTGCCCAACTATGTGCTTGTGACTCCAAGAGGAAGTATTTATGCTCGATAGTGGGTTCATGTCTCTAGTAATCTAGGAGAGTGACAATAACTTCTAAGGTTGTAGATGTGCTGTTGCTACTAGGGAGAAAACAACAATGCTTTGTCTAAGGATAATACTATTGTTTACTTTACACACTTCGCTTAATGCAATAATCTGTTGCTTGCAACTTAATACTGAAAGGGGTGCAGACACTAACCATAAGGTGGATTATTAGTCATAGACGCAGTTGGATTACGGTCTATGTATTATTTTGTAATGCCCAAATGAATCTCATAGTATTCATCTTGTCATGTATGGTCTTTATTCTATCAATTGCCCAGCTGTAATTTATTCACCCAGCATGTTATTTATATTTATGGAGAGACACCTCTAGTGAACTGTGGACCACAGTCCTTTTGTTTTACATTGATAAATTCATCTACTGCAAACACCTGTTCTATTTACTTACTGCAAGCACAATTCTCTTTATTTCACTGCAATCAAACATATCTTTCCACACTATACGGTTAATCATTTGTTTTCAGCAAAACCGGTGAGATTGACAACCTCACTATAAGTTGGGGCAAAGTATTTTGGTTGTATTGTGTGCAGGTTCCATGTTGTTGCTGACGCCGGTAGTGCGCCCTGCCAAAAGTCAGCTAGCAACACCTTCATAAGTGATTTGTTTCTCCTACTGGTCAATTATACCTTGTTTTCTTACTGTGGGAAAATTTGCTACTTTGCTCATCATACCTTGCTCTTGGGGTTCCCCAACGGTGTGCGCTGCACAACATCAAGTTCGAAGATGTCGGGAGACCACAATGAGAAGGAAACGTGATCTAACTCTCCAGTGCAAGAAAACGAAAATGTAGTAGAAGAATATGCAATACAAGCAGAAGCAGAAACAACGTTGGAGTTTTTGCAAGATACTGGCAGTGATGGCAACGACGCGGGCACTAGTGCCACTGATCGCAACGAGACCACCACTGGCACCGAGGGCACAAAACTGAAGAAACAACGCATGGATAGGCGTAGAAACAAGCTCGACAATATAACTGATACGATCTTCGAAGTAAGCCTTGCCAATGGTGAGCCTATTCGGCCGCCCTCAGTTGTAGCTAGTTATGGCGGCCAATGCGGATGTATTCTTCGAGATATTGTTTCTATGAACGAGAAGAACATTAGGGAGAATGCATAATTATGTGCCATCCTTATCTCGAAGTTGCACAAACAATACACATTCCCATACACTTACAACAACGAGAGTCCCACAAAAAATCTGGTAAACACCCACTCCCTTGGCAAGTTCAGTAGGGACTTGAGCAGTTGGAAGACAAGAGTACAAAGAATGGTGGATAAGGGTGATGATTACTCGAAGGTACACAAGGCATATCCCATGATCACGGAGGAGGAGTGGGAAACATTCATGAATAATTGTGCTAGAAAGGAAGATAAGGATTTGCGGAAGTGGGGTTTGGACATGCATCGCAGGAACATAGATTCCATCACTCTTGGAATCCGTGGTTACGACCGCAAGAGGCTAAGGTGGGAAAAGGAGGACGCTGATCCTTTAATTGTTGACAAAATCAAGCCCTGACAAGATTTTGAGGACCGACGGCAACGTGAGTTTATCAGGGCTCGGTTCCATCGAGACAAAAAACCAGGGAATATGTAAAAGACAAGAAGACGGAGCAATTAATTGCTGAACTGGTAATTTATGTACCGTAGCTTTTAATCAAGTCGATTACATTCTTTCATTTATAAATGTTTCATATGTTTTTTTTTTTGCAGCGTAAGCAAAATCAACTCGAATGTGAAACCTCCTCCGATGGATCAGCCCCCTGGGATCAACCTTTAACCTAGGCGATAAACACGACCCTCAGAAAGCCCGTGCAGAAGAAGCCGGAACATGGCCATGTTGCCGGCGCAGGACTCGGCGCCCAGTGGAACTAATATTACAATGATAACAATGAGCAGCGAAAAAAAAGAGAAAACCCACATAGGATATTTCCGATATGCATATTGAGAAAAAAAATGTGGACAAAAAGGTTAGTACAATCGTCACCAGTGAAGTGAAAAATAAGTTGGGAACCATGGTTCCCAGCATAATGATGGCATTGAATATATGGTTTGAAGTTGGTCAAATAGAGCCTAATCC
Organism: Lolium perenne; assembly: GCF_019359855.2. Classification (NCBI taxonomy): domain Eukaryota; kingdom Viridiplantae; phylum Streptophyta; class Magnoliopsida; order Poales; family Poaceae; genus Lolium; species Lolium perenne. Next base: position 272,789,720 of record NC_067246.2, on the reverse strand, counting down.
AGTTGAAGAATTATTAAATCCCGATGACGAGGATTTTTTTTCAATTGAGGATATTATGACTAGAATCATGTTGCCTACCGATGCGCAGTTAGCTCGCACAGGCGACATTATTGCAGTCAATCCTTTGGTGCCTATCAATGCCACAACTCCACCCACAGCTCCAACCGCCACAGCTCGTGTCGCAGCTTCTGCCACAGGTCCACCCACAGCTCATGCCGCCAAAGCTCGTGCCGCAGCTTCTGCCCCAGCTCCACCCACAGCTCGTGCCGCAACTTCTACCACAGCTCCACCCACAGCTCGTGCTACAGCTTCAACCGCCACCGCTCGTGTCGCAGCTTCTGCCACATCTCCACCCACAGCTCCAATCGCCACAGCTTGTGTCGCAGCTTCTGCCACAACTCAACCCACAGCTCCTGCCCGAGCTCCTACCACTGTTGTAGCCACAGCTCCACAAACAGCTCCAACCAGAGCTCCACCCACAACTCCAACTAGAGCTCCAGCCAAAGCTTCCACCAGAATTCCACCCACAGCTCCAACCAGAGCTCCACCCACAACTCCAACCAGAGCTCCAGCCAAAGCTTCTACCGTAGCTCCTGCCCAAGCTCGTAAAATAGTTGCAGCCACAACTCCAGCCACGTCTACAACCTCAGCTCGTGCCCGGCTCTTGTGCCGCTAAAGCCTGAAACAAAGCCCACTGGAAAGTCCAAGAGAAGCAGGTCGAAGAAGCCTCTTGAAACAAAAGATCCTTCGAAGGTGACCACAGCAGAGATGACAGCTCTTTTTGATAAGGGCATTGAACTGTCGACTAGGAAGTAGTCAAGAATTACATTCGCAGTGGCGTACTTGTGGAAGATTTGCCCGAGGGGAAAACTATTAAGGACCAGTATGGAGTTGTTATGTCAATTTTGGTGGCTTAATTAGCAAGACAATAATTTTAAGAAGCTTATATCCAAGCAAACCTCTGGAGTTATGGTTAAGTTCAAACCTGAATACTTTTACCATAGCTATGCAAATTGTTTCCCAGTCAATTGAGAAGATATGTATCTCATGATAAACCTTCGAGAGATGGAAGCCTGCATAGTGAGATGTTGTGCACTGTGAGTATATATATAGTTGACTCGATGCCTCATCATGTACAGTAGTCGGTATGCATAGCTTTGCTACTAACAAATATTTTGTTTATCTAGGTTCAATTATACGAGATCCAGAGTCAATAACATCAAAGTACTCATCGTAGATCCTCATATGATTTCGCGACAGTCAATTGATTCAGACGCGGTCATGGTCGAGAACTACATTACCCATGTGATGGATCTGACTTTCAAATATAACAAGTTAATCATGTGGGACTATAATAATAGGTAAAATATAGCTACTTATATATGCATATTTTTTTACGCATTTGCTCGGATTTATTTAACTAACTAGTTTAAATTTTAGCTTCCACTGGATTCTTATTTGTATCTCACTATTGTATGGCCAAGTCTATTATTTCAATTCTTACCTTAGCAACCCGGCGAGAGATTTTACGGATGCAACAAAACTTATTGATAGGTGATTTTTCTTTCATCTGCATAATATAAATTGATGTTGTTCGTATTATTCTAACTTTTTTATGTCATTCATATTGTTTAGATCATTTATCGCATTTCTCTCGCGGGGACAAAATGTAGAAAAGATCAGTTACACAGCACTAGAGCATAACATGTTTGTACCGGTTAGTTTTGCTAGCACTTATACTAGTCAGTGATTTACTTATTGGATAATATATGAAGTATATAATTTCTATGTTCTATGTCTCAGTGCCACTATGTCTCAGTGCCACCAGGAGCCAGAAGGGTCCATGTTATGTGGCTTCTATGTTGCCTACCATATGGATTTCATAATGGGCAAAATGTTGAAAAATAGGCCGTTTAAATTGGTATGCAAACATCTTTTCTTTTTACTATATTTGTTTTCATATCTTGTACCTCTTTTGATCAATCATTCGTATTTATTACCTCACTCCGACTCGAATGTTCCACAATGGTTCAGATTGAGATGTGTTGCAAATATATGAAACAATCTATGTCATATATATATAGCCAGAAACTCTATCTTTGTTCTTTCAAAACATTGATTATGATTTTCAAAACTGTAAATTGTTATACATGTCGGTTGTATATATGAATGTATTATATCGAGCAAAGAGTTATATATCTAGTGCTATTCTCATACACTGCCACGTCAGCTGGAATAAGCTGACGTGCGCAAAAAATAAAACGGACTACAATAATGGCTGCGCGTAGGATAATACGCGAGCAGTAGGGCGAGCTCTTAGCTTCGTGCCAAGCGCACGCTACCATTATTACTAATGGCAGCGGGTAGCTCCGGCACGCGGCTAGTACTGTACCTATCAGTCATGTGTCGCGCCGGCACGCGACTAAAGGCAGATACCACTGGCGAGTTACCAATCGCGGGCTACCACCCGCGGCTGATAGTCCAATTTGGCATGCGACAGGTAGGCTTTTCCCTACTAGTGCACATGATAGCGACACGGGCTAATTGCACCCTCGGTGAGAAAAACCGTGAGATCTAGATCCAATCATTTTTTGCATATAGCCCCCTGCCATGTTTCACAACCTAACCCGTGGTTCTTTCCTCAGATCCATTCAACATCCACATCAGCGCGTCCTGGTCCCGCCTGTCATCCCCCATGTCTAGCCTATGTCTTGGTGAGAAAAGCCACAACTTTTTTCTGTGTTTTGTGAAAATTCCAGAAAATGCTTTAAACTCGTAAAATTCATATCTCTCAAACCCTAACTCCAAATAAAAAGTGCTATACATAAAAGTTGATCAGAAAAATGCACCGAACATGAATATGCCATCCATGCTTGTTGTTGCCTCATGCATCATACATTTTCATGATAGTTTGCAATATCACCTAACAGATAACATATGGAATACGTGGGATATTGTATAAATGTTATTCCGATTCCATTTAATTTTGAGTAGCTAACCCTTGTTATGCTACTGCCATGCTAATCAAAATTTAATATTGTCGGTATAAATGCAACTCCAACCTTAATTTGTTTGTCTGGGTTCCGACTCTGATTAATATGGATAATTTGCATTGTATCATCGTTGCCATGTCATGGATATCATCTTGAGTATGATGCTTATTCATCCGTAGTTGTAAGATTTTTATCTGATGTGTATTCCAGCATTTGCTTATTCCCGGATAGGACGTTGAGTTGCCGTGAGCTACAACAAGTTCTTCGGATGTTCTTCGGCAATCCTTAACAGGCAAGCATTTCCCCACTCCTGTCTAAGCAGTGACATCTGTGAGCCCCTTTGCAAAAGTATTGGATCTTTGCCCCTAGGACCCGAGTTCTTGTTATCTTCCGAGATTGAGCGTTCTACCCATGCGTGGGGATTCACTGGGACCCCCCCTCACCCATTACCTTTTTCTCAAGTCAGGTGAAAAGGGGGCCACAACCTTGGTTTTATTTGCCTATGCCATGTATGACATGATTTAAGTACTATTTCCTTCGGGTGTTTATATTTTGTTGCCTTTAGGTGGTTTATATTATGTACTATACCCCGTGGAACGTTTAACGAAACATGTGGTTTGCACGCCTAGCCCGTTAACGCAAACATGAGTACGGCCGAACTTCGTTTCGGGTAGCTTAGTCGGGTGGCCCCCTAGACTTTCTTGTTGAGCTGGGAATGGTCTTGTTGTGAGACTCTGCTTGGCGTAAGTGGGTCGAGCTTGCGTATGGTTACATTTGGGCAACCCCTGCAGGGTGTACATCTTATCGATAAGCCGTTTCCGCGGTTATGGACGTCTTGGAATTGTATAGCTTGATTATAGAACAACTTACACCTTTATGTTACTACTAATAAATTGCTAATAATTTGCGTAGTAATATAGCGCTACTACAACTGATACCTGATAAAACTTGTCAACAACGTGAGTGCCCTTGTTAATATTTCTTCCTTTGCGAAGGGGGAATGCATCGGTTGGGTTATGTTTGCAGAGTATGTAACTGTTAGTGCGCTCTCTTATCTTTTCTAGCACCTGTAAATAGGTTTTTAGTGCTTGCGCGTTGCCGCTTAACCCCACCATATTTCTTATGACGTCCTCTTGCATCCTCTAAGTCCCCTGCGTGCCTGAAGTACAAAGGACGACTAGTTGATGAATGCTTATACGTCTTGAAGTCTTGTTAAGTAAGAACCCGTACTTATTGCTGCTTTGGGATACAAACCGGGCAAGTATAAAGACATGTTTGATGAAGACGACGTTAGCAAGGTTACTGTTGTGGGTATACTTTATGGGTATATCAACGGCATGGCCTAGATCCGGCAAGCCCGGGTGGCCCATAGATGGTGGTGTGGCATGTGGCCCATCGGGCGGCCCAGTTGCTGTAGATCCTGAAGGATGAAGTCAGCCCAGGAACGAGGAGCCGGATCCCAACAGACCTACGAAGAAGGCCGGATCCGTGAAGGCCCATGAAGTATCCGGATCCAGCATGGCCTTAATGGAAGGCGGATCCTTGACGTACACGGCAAGATATTGTACCGTAGTTAGGCAACTTGTATTCTGGCTAGGACTCTCCATGTAAACCCTAGATCCGTGCGTCTTTATAAGCCGGATCCTGGGAGCCCTAGAGGTACAACAACAAATCATTGTAACAACGCGAAAGCACCCAGATAATTCCAGACAAGCAGCAGTAGGCCCTGTCTTCGAGCAGGTGTTCCGAAGCTGGGTAAATCGCGTACCACCGTCCCGAGGACTCTCCGCCCTATGGCCCCTACTTCTTCTCCCCTCCATGAGGATCCCACCTCTGGAGTACCGTCAAATAGGCAACGACAGTTGGCGCCCACCGTGGGGCCAGTGGCGTCTGGAGGCCGGAACCGGGAGGGTTCCGCCATGGGAAGCTACGACGACACCATCGCTGTGGGGCGTGTCCTTTATGCCGGAAATCTTCCGATCGTCCCTCCAGATGAATGCTGGATTCCGGCTAAGACCGACCCCGTCAAGCTCTCCATCATCCCGATTGGCGGCATTCACATCTTCATCGGCGAGATCGTCGATTCCGATGGGAACGCACTGGTAAGCAACGCTGACGCGACCGCCGCTGAGCAGGACGCAGTTGCAAAGATCCGATCTGAGACACAGGAACTTCCTAAGGAAGATTCCGCCTTAGATCCGGAAAAATCAAATCCCACACAATCCGCCCCTGAGCAGGAAATAAAGGTGGAAGACCAATGCAGATCCGCATGGGTCTCCCAGGTGTTAGAGAAGCAAAGGTGTCACTTCGTGCACTTCTTAGCCCACACCGCAGGAACCGCCCCTCTAGAAGTCGGAGCTGGTCCCATGCAGGTTGCGTCACCGGAAAACAGCGACGCTCCGGATCAGCAGGAGGTTGTCGGAGAAAGCGACGCTCCGGGTGAAGAATCGATCCTAGGCAACCTAAGCCCAATTTCCGACGATACCTCCTCCATGGATACTGAAGAGTTCGATCGCAAGCTGAAGGAACTCGGAGGCGGTGATCAATCTGAAGTTGAATCCGCCCAGCCTAAGCAGGTCCTCGCAACCTTGGTGGCGCTGGACCAGCGAGAATCAGAAGTTGAGCATACTCAATCTGATCCACATCCATCCAATGCAGGATCTCTTCTATCGCGGGAACGACCGCATAAGGAAGTCCTGTCCCCAGAAGAACTGGTTGAGCAGGCAGGCATGGATGCAATCACACACTCAGATATCCTCAACAAGCCTATAACTCCTGAAGACGCAGCAAATCCGGAAGCTCTAGAAGCCAAGAGGCAGGAGATGCTGGCAACAGCCAAAAAATTCGCCACCACCGCAGCAGCGATGCTGGACGAGAGGAAAGAGGCCGCGCACTTCGTGGATAATTTTCTCAAGCGAGAACTTCAGGTTGACGAATCACTGGAAAAAGTCAAGCACCTCCGGAAGCACTGGGAGGATAAGATCAACGAGGCTCAACAGGAGGCTGGTAGAATCAGGCGAGAAGCTGTAGCTCCCCGCAAGATCACCTTCGCAACTCCCACCGAGCAACAGCCATTCGCAACTCCAAAGGATAACATGAAAAGGGCTGCGGAGATCTTGAAAAAGAAGGACGAGGAGATTGATATCGACTACGTCCGTACGCTCGTTGCCTCACCAATGAAGCAGCAGAGCATGGCAGATACTTCGCGCAGGTTGGAATCCAACCCGGATCATTGTGTGTCTACCGCGCAGAAGGACGCCCACGACAAACGCCATCACGATGACGAATCGCGCACCGGATCTTCGGAACGCAGGCGGAGAACAAGAGAACACCCAAATCCAATCCCTGTGCCATCAAAGACACCTCCGTCAGATCCGAGGAAGGGAAAGGATGCGAAGTACACTGGTAGGGACAAGTACCGTAATCCGTCACCTCCGCCCAACGGATACCCGCGTCCTCCACATCCTCGCCGACGTAGTCCAGCCGGAAACACCAGACCCCATGTGCCAGTGGAATCAACATCCGCGACAACGTGGTCCCTCAGAGGAACAGGAGCAGAGAGCGAACGCCGGAACCCCATCGGAGCCGACACGAGGAGCGCGACCCGGAACCGCGTAGAAGCCGAAACGACGAAGGCAGCCAGCACCATGGTGAAGGCAGCCTTCGAAGCCGGAGTTAGTATCGCGAAGGGCGAGGAGAATCAGAAGGCGGAAGCAAGAGGTCGCATCGGCCCCCTCGCAGGTCTCCCTCCCCACCACCTAGCGGTGGAGGCGGAGGTGGAGGCGGAGGCGGTGGCCGGAGATCTCGCTCGCGCTCAAAGTCCCCCCCCCCCCCCGCAATGGCTCGCGTGACGCACGGGAACGCCTCAATGAATATAGATCTGACTACATAGGCCCAAAATGCTTTGGCAGAATGATTCGAAAGGAACCAAAGCCAAGGATGAACCTCAAGCTACCAGGAAACCTGAAGCACTATGATGGCACCGAAAGGCCGGATACCTGGATCGAGGATTACTACAATGCAGTAACCTTCGCCGGAGGAACCCCTAACATCGCTTGCCGCATGCTTCAGCTGTACCTTGTAGGTCCAGCCCGGATCTAGCTCAGCGACCTCGAGAAGAACTCCATCTTTTGCTGGTTTGACCTGAAGAATGCCTTCGAGAAGCACTTCAGGGGCACTTACAAGAGACCTGCCACGACAAGCGACCTACATGCCTGTATCCAGAAGAAGGGTGAAACATCAAAGAGTTTCCTCACCCGATGGTTGCAAACCAGGAACGAATGCGAGAACGTCGACAATCGCACAGCTATGCACGCCTTTATAGGTGGATTGCAGAGAGGAGGAGTGCTGCGGCACAAGCTCACTTGCTTGGTCAATGCAAAAAACTGACTTTGGATGACATGATCACCATCGCCACCGATCACACTGCCGTCGATGACAACGCAGGCGGAGATCTCGCAGCTACAGCAATTCCCCTGCATCAGCAAAAGAAGAACCGTGATAACGGTAACAGCAGCGGCAGCAAGCGGAAAAATCCCCCGATGACCAGAGAAGTGGCGGATCCGAAATGGTCGCCATGGCTTTCTAGCGTGGAGGTCAAGGAGGCGGAAGAGGACGCGGCCGCGGAGGCGAAGCCGACAGGGGCCAGCAGCGTGGTGATGAGGTCACCGTTGCCGGAACCCGCGCTCCCCAAACCTACGAGGAGTACAGAGACATGCCCTGCCTGGCCCATCTGGATCCGACTACGGGAAAGTCCACTCACACCAACCGCAACTGCAAGTGGGTCAATGATCTCAAATCTGACCCGAAAGCAGGATACAAGCGAGCCCGGAAGCACCGCCCACGCGGCAAAGGAGGCAAGGGCAAGAACAAGGACAAGGACAAGGACAAGGAGGAAGACAGTTCCGAGGCGATGGATGAGGATGATGCTTCGCCGGATCCCAAGGAAGGATCCGCAGCTAAACCCAACCCCTTTGTCAAAAAGAGCGCTGGTGCATACCACACCTTCCTCGGAACCCCAACAGTCCGTGCCAGCAAATCAGTGATGACCCACAAGTATAGGGGATCGCAGCAGTCTTCGCGGGTAGTAAAACCCAATTTATTGATTCGACACAAGGGGAGACAAAGAATACTTGGAAGCCTTAACAGCGGAGTTGTCAATTCAGCTGCACCTGGAAACAGACTTGCTCGCAAGAGTTTATCAGTAGTAACAGTTTTATAGCAGTAGCAGTAGTAAAATAACAGCAGCAGAGTAGCAGAAACAGTAGTAGTAATTATAGTAAACAGCAGGATTAAAATACTGTAGGCACGGGGACGGATAACGGGCGTTGCATGGATGAGAGAAACTCATGTAACAATCATAGCAGGGCATTTGCAGATAATAATAAAACGGTGTCGAAGTACAAAGCAATCAATAGGCATGTGTTCCAATTATAGTCGTACGTGCTCGCAATGAGAAACTTGCACAACATCTTTTGTCCTACCAGCCGGTGGCAGCCGGGCCTCAAGGGAATCTACTGGATATTAAGGTACTCCTTTTAATAGAGTACCGGAGCAAAGCATTAACACTTCGTGAACACATGTGATCCTCACATCACTACCATCCCCTCCGGTTGTCCCAATTTCTGTCACTTCGGGGCCATTGGTTCCGGACAGCAACATGTGTATACAACTTGCATGTAAGATCATAAACAATAAATATCACGATGAAACAATAACATGTTCAGATCTGAGATCATGGCACTCGGGCCCTAGTGACAAGCATTAAGCATAACAAGTTGCAACAATATCATCAAAGTACCAATTACGGACACTAGGCACTATGCCCTAACAATCTAATGCTATTACATGACCAATCTCATCCAATCCCTACCATCCCCTTCAGCCTACAGCAGGGGAAATACTCACACATGGATGGGGGAAACATTGCTGGTTGATGGAGAGGCGTCGGTGGTGATGGCGGCGATGATCTCCTCCAATTCCCCGTCCCGGCGGAGTGCCAGAACGGAGACTTCTGGCTCCCGAGACGGAGTTTCGCGATGTGGCGGTGTTCTGGAGGGTTTCTGGCGACTTCGACTTTTTCCCGTGCATTTTTAGGTCGAAGGCAATAAGTAGTCCGAAGGAGGGCGTCGGGGGCCGACCGAGGCCGCCACACACTAGGGCCGCGCGGGCCCCTCCTGGGCCGCGCCGGCCTAGTGTGTGGGGCCCTCGGGCCCCCACCTGGCTTGCCCTTCTGGCTCCGCCAATATTCTGGGAAAATAGGACCTTCTGCATAAATTCCGAGGATTTTCCTGAAAGTTGGATTTCTACACAAAAACGAGACACCAGAACAGTTCTGCTGAAAACAGCGTTAGTCCGCGTTAGTTGTATCCAAAACACACAAATTAGAGGCAAAACAATAGAAAAAGTGTTCGGAAAAGTAGATACGTTTTGGACGTATCAACTCCCCCCAAGCTTAGCTTATTGCTTGTCCTCAAGCAATTCAGTTAACAACTGAGCGATAAAAGAACTTTCACGAACACATTTGTTCATATGATGCAAATATTCTCATGCTATGGCTAACACTTAGGTAGTTCATAATAAGATACATGCAAATTAGATCGTCTAACAGCCATGTCAATCATGGAGAGGTACCAACAATTAATAATAAGCATCATGAATCATGTCTATAAGCAGGATTGCAATGTTCATAAAAGAGTATGATAAAGTGGTATCTCGCTTGCCCATATTTGATCAGCAAAACATAAATGCTCAGGCACCTCTGAAGTTCATAGAAAGAATAGAAGTAGTGATTGTCAAAGATAAAAGCATCAAAGTTATACTACAATCAATCATATTTTGAGACAAGCATATTGTACTAAGAATGACAGTTGTGCTCTCAAGAAAGTGCTCAAAGAAAGGATGGAGACACAACATAAAAGTAAAAGATTGACCCTTCGCAGAGGGAAGCAGGGATTAACATGCGCTAGAGCTTTTCATTTTTAAAGCAGGAGTAAAATTATTTTGAGAGGTGTTTGTTGTTGTCAACGAATGGTAATGGGTACACCAACTACCTCGCCAACCAGACTTTCAAGAGCGGCTCCCATGAAGGACGTTATCTCTACCAGCAAGGTAGATCATCCCTCTTCTCTTTTGTTTACACACGTATTTTAGTTTTATTATGGGTGACACTCCCCCCAACCTTTGCTTACACAAGCCATGGCTAACCGAATCCTCGGGTGCCTTCCATCAATCACATACCATGGAGGAGTGTCTATTTGCAAAATTAAGTTGCTTACTGATGAATCAGAGCAAAACATGTGAAGAGAATTATTAATGAAGTTTGATTAATCGGGGCTGGGAACCCCATTGCCAGCTCTTTTTGCAAAATTATTGGATAAGCGGATGTGCCACTAGTCCATAATGAAATTCCGTCAAGAGTAAATGACAAGGTTGAAAGTTAAACACCACATACTTCCTCATGAGCTATGAAACATTAACACAAATTGAGAAGCATTTTGAAGGTTTTAAAGGTAGCGCGTGAGAATTTACTTGGAATGGTTTGAAATGCCATGCATAGGTATTTATGGTGGACACTTTGGAACAACTTGGTTTTCAGGTGTTTGGAAGCACGAGCAGCATCCCCACTCAGTACAAGTGAAGGCTAGCAATAGACTGGGGAGCGACAAATCAAGAGAGCAGTAACTGTCATAATCATGCTTGCGGCAAAATAAATTAACGGAGGCATAAAAGTGATACAAGAACTCTAAAGCAATGTAAATCATCGAGGCTTAATTGACTTTTGTTCAGTCATATGCATGCGTGAGCATGTGCCAAGTCGATATAAATGAATTATTCAGAGGAGGATACCACAATGCCATACCTACTTATGAATAAAACAATGCAAGCAAACATCCATGACATGCTACTCATATTAATAAATTGGAGCTAAGCATGAGAGATCATGAACTACTAGACTTTCTCAAATGACATACACCTCACATGAACCAACTAAGCATTCTCACATGGATGAGTATATGTACAAAAATAAAAACAAATAGAGTTCATACCAGCCTCTCACCACAATCCAATTGTCGTAGATCGTCATTATTGCCTTTCACTTGTGTAGCTTGGATAATATGAAATGAAAACCAATCTCCAGCCACCGAAGACCATTGAACTCAAAATGAACTTTACAAACCAAAGAAGAACAGCAAATATTTTTGGTGTTTTCGAATTGGAAACAAGAACGAAAGGAAACAAGCAAATAAAGCAAAATCTTTTTGGATTTTCTTATAGCAAACCAACGATAGCAAATAAAGCAAGATAAATGCAAGAAACCAAAACAAACAAGTGGTGAAGAGAAACAACAGAAATATTTTTGGTCTTTTTGTGTTTTAGGAAAGAAACAAAGCAAAAACAAGAAATGGCACTAGAAGAGTCACATAAACACAAAGCAGCAGAAATTCGTCAAACTTGACAGCAGTACAGTACTCGATTTTTAAGAAATTCTTCCACTGCTCAAATCGAAAAGTGTTCAACTAATGAAAGTTAGATAACAACCTGGGGAACATGCTCAAAAATTGACTTCACAAAATAACGTTCTGGCTGTTTTTGAGAATTTTTATGGTGACAGCCCAGAATCTGTTTTCAATCAGCACTTCCCAAAATATCATCTCCCTCTCATTAGAAATCCACTCAAAGAAGCAAAACAAGTATATACAAGTATCCAGCAATCATAATATGCAAAGAATGAGTGATGCCGGTATACCTCCCCCCAAGCTTAGGCTTTTGACTCTCCTTGATCACATTATATCACCCTTCTCTCTTGACCTTTGAAAACTTCTGCCACACCAAACTTCTCATAAACTTCATTAGAGGGGTTAGTACTCAAAAACTTTAATCTACTTTAGTCCTGTAGTAACACATTGCAAGAACTCAATAAAACATTAGCTACAGCTCTCCACGTCTGGAAAGCCTTACTTAAAGTCTACAAGAGACAATGCAAAAAAAACAGAGACAGAATCTGCCAAAACAGAACAGCCAGTAAAAACGAATTTTTAAGAGGTGCTTCCGTTGCTCAAATCAGAAAACTAAAAACTAATAAAAGTTGCGTACATATCTGAGGACCACTCACATAAATTGGCAGATTTTTCTGAGTTACCTACAGAGAGATCTACTCAAATTCGTGACAGATAGAAATCTGTTTCTGCGCAGAAATCCAAATCTAGTATCAACCTTCTATTAGAGACTTTACTTGGCACAACATTGCAATAAAATAAAGATACAAAGGTATTGCTACAGCGAGTAAAACAAGTGGAGAAAGAAAGAGATGTTGTTTAACTCCTCTATGCATATAGAAAGTATTTGTTAACAAGGTTGATCAAGTCTTGCCACCAAATAAATTTTACATAGCATAAGAAGAAATAAACCTCAAATCAATCATGTTACCTTGAATTGTATTGATATGGATCCAATCATAAGATTTTGATATCCTTCTTTAGGCTCATATATAGGACAATCAATAGTTCCAATTTTGATAGTTCTCACGTTAGAAATAGTATTGACTCCACATACTTTATCAATCCTCTTGGGGAAATAGACGGTATGCTCCTTATCATCAACATTGAAAGTAACCTTTCCTTTGTTGCAATCAATAACAGCCCCTGCGGTGTTAAGAAAAGGTCTCCCAAGAATAATAGACATATTATCATCTTCAGGCATTTCCAACACAACAAAATCAGTTAATATCAAGCAGTTATTAGTAACTTGAACAGGAACATCCTCACATATACCAACAGGAATAGCAGTAGATTTATTAGCCATTTGCAAAGATATATCAGTAGGTATCAACTTATCTAAATAAAGTCTCTTATAAAGAGAAAAAGGCATAACACTAACACCGGCTCCCAAGTCACATAGAGCAGTTTTAACATAATTATTCTTAATAGAACAAGGAATAGTAGGTATACCTGGGTCGCCCAACTTCTTTGGAACTTCACCACTGAAAGAGTAATTAGCAAGCATAGTGGAAATCTCCTCATTGGGGATTTTCCTTTTGTTAGTAACAATATCTTTCATATACTTTGAATAAGGAGGCAATTTAATAGCATCAGTCAAAGGGATTTGCAAGAATAAAGGTTTCATCCAATCACAAAATTTATTATAGTGTTCTTCTTCCTTTGATTTTAGTTTCTTAGCAGGAAAAGGAATTTGCTTTTGCACCCAAGGTTCTCTTTCATTACCATGTTTCTTAGCAATAAAATCTTCTTTAGTATACTTTTTATTTTTAGCATGCTTTTCAGGTTCATCTTCAACTTCTTCTTTATCAGAAGCGTCATTCTTATGATTATCATTACCATTATCATGTTCATTACCACTTTCAGTTTCAGCATCGGAAATAGAAATACTATTAGGATCATTAAGAGGTTCAGAGGATTCTACAACCTTTTTATGTTTCTTCTTCTTTTTCTTAGAAGGAGCACTAGGTTCAATTCGTTGAGAATCTTGTTCAATTCTTTTGGGATGCCCTTCAGGATATAGAGGATCCTGGGTAGAGACACCGCCTCTAGTTGTTACTTCATAAGCATGTTTCTCTTTAGAATTATTTTTTAACAAGTCATTTTGAACTCTAGTGAGTTGATCAATTTGAGTTTGAACCATTTGAAAATGTTTAACAAGCATCTTAACATCATTGGAGGTTCTCTCCACAATATCATGCAAATTGCTAATAGCTTGAGAATTTTCCATTAGATGATTCTCTACTCTCATATTAAAATTTTCTTGCTTAACAATATAATTATCAAACTCATCTAAGCATTGAGCAGGAGGTTTTGAATACGGAATATCTTCCCTAGTAAAGCGTTGAAGGGAGTTTACCTTGATCATGGATGAAGGGGGAATTATCTCACATATATCTTCTATGGGAGGTAGATTCTTCACATCTTCGGATTTAATACCTTTTTCCTTGAGAGACTTCTTAGCTTCCCTCATATCTTCATCATTCAATTCAATTAAACCCCTCTTCTTCAATATTGGCGTTGGAGTTGGTTCAGGTATATTCCAATCATCATGATTCCGGCTTATTCTAGCCAATAATTCTTCAGCTTCGTCTGGAGTTCTTTTCCTGAAAACACAACCAGCACAACTATCCAAATATGCTCTAGACTCAATGGTTAGTCCACTATAAAATATATCAAGTAGATCATTCTTTTCTAAATCATGTCCACGTCGAGCTCTGATAAGAGAACAAAATCTTGCCCAAGCCGCAGGCAATTTCTCTTCATCTCCCTGGTCAAACCTATAAATTTTCTGTAAAGCAATATGTTGAGCACTAGCAGGAAAGTATTTTCGAAAGAAAACATCACGCAGCTCAGTTGGACTTTTAATAGAACCAGGAGGCAAATTATTATACCAAGTTTTAGCATCATCCTTTAATGAGAAAGGAAAATTTTTAGCAACAAAGTAAGTACGCATCTTGACATCATCAGAAAACAAGCTACTCATAGAAGAAAGTTCAATCATGTGTTCTACAGCACTTTCTTTTTCAGTACCACAAAAGGGTGCTTTCTCTACAATAGCTATATGAGATAGATCAAGAGAAAAATCATAATCTTTATCCTTAATGCATATAGGAGATGTGGCAAATTTAGGATCAGGAGATAACTTATGTCTAACAGTATATTGTGTGAGAAACTTTTTAATTTTTCTTGCATCAGCAGTAGCATTGCATCTATTAATAAAATCATCATTAAGCTCCACATAATCCTCATCAGGATCATCACTAGAATAATCAAGTTCAGGTGAATTAACAGGTGTAGCAGCATTAGGAGTTTCAGCATTTTCAATTTGTCTAGACCTAGCAATTGTAGCATCTAGAAAGGATCCCAATGAACCACTATCATCAAGCACAGCAGAAACATTATCAATATTATGAGAGTTTTCAGATTCAGCAGAAGTACCAGCAAGTGAAGCTTGCGGTGGTGAAACAAGTTGACTTATCACAGATGGTGAATCAAGTGCAGCAGAGGTACTCAGAGTTGTACCTTTTCTTGTAGTGGATGGTAATATGGCGACTTTAGGATCGCGAGTTTTACCCATGATGGAGAATTTGCAGCGAACAATATCAATCCAAGTGAACTTCCAAATAAAGCTATGCTCCCCGGCAACGGCGCCAGAAAACAGTCTTGATGACCCACAAGTATAGGGGATCGCAGCAATCTTCGCGGGTAGTAAAACCCAATTTATTGATTCGACACAAGGGGAGAGAAAGAATACTTGGAAGCCTTAACAGCGGAGTTGTCAATTCAGCTGCACCTGGAAACAGACTTGCTCGCAAGAGTTTATCAGTAGTAAAATAACAGCAGCAGAGTAGCAGAAACAGTAGTAGTAATTATAGTAAACAACAGGATTAAAATACTGTAGGCACGGGGACGGATAACGGGCATTGCATGGATGAGAGAAACTCATGTAACAATCATAGCAGGGCATTTGCAGATAATAATAAAACGGTGTCGAAGTACAAAGCAATCAATAGGCATGTGTTCCAATTATAGTCGTACGTGCTCGCAATGAGAAACTTGCACAACATCTTTTGTCCTACCAGCCGGTGGCAGCCGGGCCTCAAGGGAATCTACTGGATATTAAGGTACTCCTTTCAATAGAGTACCGGAGCAAAGCATTAACACTCCGTGAACACATGTGATCCTCACATCACTACCATCCCCTCCGGTTGTCCCGATTTCTGTCACTTCGGGGCCATTGGTTCCGGACAGCGACATGTGTATACAACTTGCAGGTAAGATCATAAACAATGAATATCATGATGAAACAATAACATGTTCAGATCTGAGATCATGGCACTCGGGCCCTAGTGACAAGCATTAAGCATAACAAGTTGCAACAATATCATCAAAGTACCAATTACGGACACTAGGCACTATGCCCTAACAATCTAATGCTATTACATGACCAATCTCATCCAATCCCTACCATCCCCTTCAGCCTACAGCGGGGGAATTACTCACACATGGATGGGGGAAACATTGCTCGTTGATGGAGAGGCGTCGGTGGTGATGGCGGCGATGATCTCCTCCAATTCCCCGTCCCGGCGGAGTGCCAGAACGGAGACTTCTGGCTCCCGAGACGGAGTTTCGCGATGTGGCGGCGTTCTGGAGGGTTTCTGGCCACTTCGACCTTTTCCCGTGCGTTTTTAGGTCGAAGGCAATAAGTAGTCCGAAGGAGGGCGTCGGGGGCCGACCGAGGCCGCCACACACTAGGTCCGCGCGGGCCCCTCCTGGGCCGCGCCAGCCTAGTGTGTGGGGCCCTCGGGCCCCCACCTGGCTTGCCCTTCTGGCTCCGCCAATATTCTGGGAAAATAGGACCTTCTGCATAAATTCCGAGGATTTTCCTGAAAGTTGGATTTCTGCACAAAAACGAGACACCAGAACAGTTCTGCTGAAAACAGCGTTAGTCCGTGTTAGTTGTATCCAAAACACACAAATTAGAGGCAAAACAATAGCAAAAGTGTTCGGGAAAGTAGATACGTTTTGGACGTATCAATCAGCTCTCCAGATCCTGAACGCCACAGTTCCGACTGTGCCGCAATATGTCAGGTGGTCGGAAACTCCGTGTACGTTTGACAGACATGATCATCCTACTATCATTCCGAAAGAGTGCTACGCCTTGGTTGTAAGTCCCCGCATCGACGGCTATGATTTCTCCAAGTGCCTCATGGACGGCGGAGCCAGCTTGAACATCATGTACCTGGAGACTCTGGAGCGGATGAACCTTACCAAGGAACAGCTAAAACACAACACCACTGAATTTCATGGTGTGCTCTCGGGTAAAAAGGCAAACTCCCTTGGCAGCATCCGACTTCCCGTGGCCTTCGGCGATATCAATAATTTCCGCGAAGAGATGATCACGTTTGAGGTCGTGCCCTTCAAGAGCTCCTACCATGTCATCTTCGGCAGGCCCACCTACCATAAGTTTCACGCAAGAGTGTGCTACATCTACAACAAGCTCAAGATTCCGGGTCCCAATGGTATGATTACCGTATCCGGAGACTACAAGAAGGCTCACGAGTGCGAGCTGGGCGAAGCCGCCATCGCAGATTCTGTGATATCTGGAGAGGAGCTGCAAGGCTATAGAGCCACGGTGGATCCAAAAGAGATGCACACCACCAAGAAGCAGATCTCCGAATAGAAAACCTCGTTTAAGGCCGCGATAGATACCAAGAAAATCGACTTCAAGGAAGGAGATACCACTAAACAGGTCTCGGCCGGAGCCAACATGGACCCCAAATAGGAAGACGCGCTCGTCGAGTTCCTCCGCGCTAACATGGACATCTTCGCATGGCAGCCTTCTGACATGTCCGGAGTACCTAGGGAACTCGCCGAGCACTACCTCAACATAAATCCGGGGGCTAAACCGGTGAAGCAAGCTATGCGACGCTTTGGAGATAAGAAGCGCCACACCATAGGAATGGAATTAGCGAAGTTACTAGAGGCAGGTTTTGTAGTAGAAGTTATCCATACTGATTGGGTCGCAAACCCCATCCTTGTACCCAAAAAGAATTCTGAAATACTAAGAATGTGCATCGATTACTCCGACTTGAATAAGCATTGTCCGAAGGATCCGTTCCCCTTGCCGCGCATTGACCAAGTCATTGATTCGACGGTAGGGGCGAAACTTCTGTGTTTTCTTGACGCATATTCCAGGTATCACCAGATCCGGATGAAGAAGTCCGACCAAAAGGCGACCTCGTTCATCACTCCATTCGGCACTTACTGCTATGTCACCATGCCTTTTGGTTTGAAAAATGCAGGTGCCACCTACCAGCGTACGATGCAGCGGTGCTTGAAGGACCAGATTGGCCGGAACGTACACGCCTACGCCGACGACATCGCGGTCATGACCCGAAAAGGATCCGACTGGATCAGCGACCTCACAGAAACCTTTGAGAACCTCCACCGGTACAAGAAGATGTTGAATCCGCTGAAGTGCGTCTTTGGCGTTCCAGCCGGAAAACTCCTTGGCTTCATCGTCTCTCACAGGGGCATTGAAGTTAACCCGGAGAAAATCAAGGCAATCATGTGCATCAAAAGGCTTACTTGTCTCAAAGATGTGCAACGACTAACTAGTTGTGTTGCAGCAATCAGTAGGTTTGTTAGCCGTCTTGGCGAGAAGGCGCTACCTTTGTACAAGCTGCTGAAGAAAACGGACAAATTTGTCTGGGACGACGCAGCAGATGCGGCACTTTAGGGGTTGAAGGAAATACTCACCTCCACACCTATCCTAGCAGCTCTAGAAGAGTCAGAGCCTATGCTCCTTTACCTGGCAGCTTCCAACAAAGTCATCAGCCTCGTCATCGTGGTGGAGCGAAAGGAAGAAGGTCACGAGTATGGAGTCCAAAGGCCAATCTATTACATTAGCGAGGTACTGACGGAATCCAAACAAAGATATCCTCACTTTCAAAAGCTAGCCTATGGCGTGTTCCTAGGTAGCAGGAAGCTGAGACACTACTTCCAAGAGCATCCAGTAACAGTCGTGAGCAAGGCTCCGCTGTCAACGATACTTAACAACGCTGATGCAACAGGACGCACAGCAAAATGGGGCATTGAATTATCTGCCTTCGACATCAATTACAAAGCCAGGAGTGCGATTAAATCCCAGATCTTGGCAGATTTCATCGCAGATTGGATAGAAGCTCTGGATGCGAATCTGGAGCCGGAACCTAAAACATGGGTCATGCACTTCGACGGATCCAAGCAACATCAAGGCTCAGGAGCCGGAGTCACCCTGAAGTCCCCTACCGGAGAAGAACTGCAGTATGTTCTGCAGATTCACTTCGAAGCTACAAATAACATGGCGGAATACGAGGCTCTACTACATGGTCTGCGCATCGCTAAGGAAATTGGGATCAAGCACATCATTTGCTGCGGAGATTCCGACCTGGTGGCACAACAAGTAGCCGGAACCTGGAACGCCAGAAACTCCGTTATGGCGGCTTACAGAGACGAAGTTGACGAAATCGCCAAATATTTCCTCGGATACGAAGTCAAGTACGTCAGGAGAGACGATAACGCAGCGGCAGACATGATATGCAAGCTCGGATCCGGTAGGAAACCAATTCCGCCTGGTATTTTCCTGGAGCACTGATACGTCTCCGACGTATCGATAATTTCTTATGTTCCATGCTTTTTTATGACAATACTTACATGTTTTGTTCACACTTTATATCGTTTTGATGCATTTTCCGGAACTAACCTATTGACAAGATGCCGCAGTGCCAGTTCCTGTTTTCTGCTGTTTTTGGTTTCAGAAATCCTAGTAAGGAAATATTCTCGGAATTGGACGAAATCAACGCCCAGAACCTTATTTTTCCCGGAAGCTTCCAGAGCACCGAAGGAGGGCCAGAGGGGAGCCCCACCCCACAAGGCGGCGCGGCCAGGGGATGGGCGCGCCACCCTATGGTGTGGCCCCACCAGGGCCCCTCTGACGCCGCCCTTCCGCCTACTTAAGGCCTCCGTCGTGAAAACCCTACCTGGATTGACGAAACCCGAGAAAACCTTCCAGAGCCGCCGCCATCGCGAAACTCCAATTCGGGGGACAGAAGTCTCTGTTCCAGCACCCTGCCGGGACGGGGAATTGCCCCCGGAGTCATCTCCACCGCTGTCTCCACCGCCATCTTCACCGCCATCGCTGTCTCCATGATGAGGAGGGAGTAATTCACCCCTGGGGCTGAGGGCTCCGCTGTAGCTATGTGGTTCATCTCTCTCTCTTTGTGATCTAGTTGAATATCATGTATGTGCTACTCTAGTGATGTTATTAAAGTAGTCTATTCCTCCTCCATGATGTAATGTTGACAGTGTGTGCATCATGAAGTACTTGGTATATGCTATGATTATGATCTCTTGTACATTATGAAGTTAACTATTACTATGATGGTATTGATGTGATCTATTCCCCCTATCATAGTCTGTCGGTGACGGTGTGCATGCTATGTTAGTACTCGGTATAATTGTGTCGATCTATCATGCACTCTAAGGTTATTTAAATATGAATATCGAATGTTGTGGAGCTTGTTAACTCCGGCATTGAGGTGCTCTTGTAGCCCTACACAAATAGCGGTGTTCATCATCCAACAAGAGAGTGTAGAGTGGTTTTATTATGTGATCAATATTGAGAGTGTCCACTAGTGAAAGTAGGATCCCTAGGCCTTGTTTCCAAACATCGAATCTCCGTTTTTTTACTGTTCCGTTGCATGTTTACTCGCTGCCATATTTCATTCAGATTGCTATTGCTACTCATATTCATCCATATCATTTGCATCTCACTATCTCTTCGCCGAACTAGTGCACCTATACATCTGACAAGTGTATTGGGTGTGTTGGGGACACAAGAGACTTCTTGCATTGTGATCGCAGGGTTGTTTGAGAGGGATATCTTTGACCTCTTCCTCCCTGAGTTCGATAAACCTTGGGTGATCCACTTAAGGGAAAACTTGCTGCTGTTCTACAAACCTCTGCTCTTGGAGGCCCAACACTGTCTACAAGAATAGAAGCGAGCGTAGACATCAAGCTATTTTCTGGTGCCGTTGCTGGGGAGGAAAGGTAAAAGGTACTCACACTCCGGATCTCGGCTACCAAGCTATTTTCCGGCGCCGTTGTAAGTACTCGAAGCTATTTCCTTTAGATCCTGCAATTGCATCTTTTTGTTTCTTGTTTTACACTAGTAAGGCATAATGGACAACAATGAGCTTCTTATTCTATTTCCTAAGTTAAGACATGAATTGTGTGATGCGCAAATTAAAAAACCTATGGAACCTTATCTGCATGCTAGTAGCAATGTTATTAGTATGAACGCAATTACTGCTAATGCTATGGAGAAATCTAAGCTTGGGGAAGCTAGTTTATATAAAAATAATCTTTTTTGCTCCTCAGCTTTGGAAGAAATATTTTGCTCTGATAATACTTTATCTCCCATATGCGATAACTTTAATGATGCTTGTGATATTTTAAATCCACCTACTGAAAGTATTCCTTTCAAGATACCCATGAAAATTATTGAACATGTTATGGATAACCGCTATGAAGGGGATGGAACTGTCCATCATGGAGATCATTTACTTTTTTTGCATGAATTATGCGGGTTATTCAAGTGTGCAGGTATCTCTATGGATGAAGTGAGGAAGAAACTATTCTCTTTTTCGCTGTCTGGTAAAGCGGCGCATTGGTATAAATTGCTGAAGAATAGTCATTCTCTTGGTTGGGAGGAAATTGTATCTCTCTTTTATTCTAAATTTTATCCTCCTCATGAAGTGCATATTGATAGGAATTACATTTATAACTTTTATCCTCGTGATGGAGAGAGTATTCCCCAAGCATGGGGGAGATTGAAATCACTAATGCTCAAATGTCCTATTCATGAGCTCCCCCGTAATGTTATTATTAATAATTTTTATGCAAGGCTTTCAGGACATCACAAGGACTATCTAGATGCCTGTTCGGAGGGATCTTTCACAAGCAAGGAGGTTGAAGCTAGGTGGGATCTTCTTGATCGGATTGAGGAGAACGCTGAAGGATGGGAGAACGACAAAGGTAAAGAGTCAGGTATAAATTATGATTATGAATGCATTGAAACTTTTATGGGTACTGATAAATTTCGAAATATGAGTGCTACTTATGGTCTTGACTCTCAAGTTGCTGCAAATCTTTATAAAGCTTTTGCCTCTCATTTTGAATTGCCTAGGAAGAATTTTCATAAGTATCATGAACCTTTTAAAGAGGCTTGCATGAAAAATGAAATTGTTATTAATGATTGCAATAAACATGCCCAAATTTCTGAAAATACTATTTCTTATAAGCATGTTAATTTTTGTGGAATGCATAGACCCTGTGGAATTAATCAAATCGAAGATGAATATTGTATCCACCATATGAATGAAAAAACTAGAAAGTGGTCTAGGGCTCTAGATGATCTTGGAAAAAAAGTTTGTGCTAGTTATCCTTTTATTTGTGAACTTTGTCATAAAGTGGGTCATTTTAATTTTCAATGCTCCTCCAATGATAATGCGCACCCCATGAGTGCTGCAAATTTGTATTGTAATGATGAAATTACTCCTAATCAGCATGATGAACTTACTTTATTTTTGTGGTGTGAAGAGCTATCAAGAAAAATCTCTTTGTTACATATGAGTGATCTTGATATTGATGATGTCCTGCATGGGTGTTTTTCTTATTGCATTGATAATTGCCATACAAATACTTACATACAAAATATTTTAGAAGATGACACCTTGCCAAAATATGATAGGACCGCTGTGTGTTTTGAACTTATTAATGAAAAGGAGGAATCCTCCCAAGTTTTTTCTATTGTTTCTGGGAATAAATCAGGTTATGTGAAGAAGCCTCCCTTGAAGCCTCTTCCTCCTAAAGAAGGGAACGAGAAGAAGGAGGAGAAGAAGAAGAAGAAGAAGAAGGGGAATAAAAAGAAAGTGGTAACAGCATATCCCCGCGTGTATGAGATAACGATAGGTAACCGTAAGTATGTTGCTCCTTATGATTATTATGATAATGAATCTGAATACAATGATCTTCCTATGCCCCTTACCTACATTAGTGATCATGATTTGAAAGAGCACACTACTTTTGATATTGCAAATCTCTGGGAAACTAATTCTGAAAATGATAATGTTAATAATTGCCATAGTATCAGTACTATCCATGCTTCCTCCCATAATGATATAGAAAGCTCTAAGCTTGGGGATGAGGTGTTTGAAAATTCTTTTTCTACTGATCATTATATGATTGATACATCTCCTTCTAGTAATAATGATGGTATGGTCACAGATGAACATACTCTGAAAGATAATTATTCTATTTCTTATGATGACACTATGCCTCCGACCTTTGATGATTATTATAAAGAATGCTATGATATAGGTTATAACTATCCTTATGAAACTTGTCATAGTTATGATTGTATTGCCAAAAACAATTCCCTTAATATGCAACTTGTTTACTATGTTCAAATTCTTGATAATAATCTTGCTCCAATTACTATTAGTGAGAAGAACTCTTCTTATGCCAAAATTAATGATACTTCTATGCATATGAACCATGATAAGAATGTTTTAAGTGATGGGTATATTGTGGATTTCATCAATGATGCTACTGAAAGTTATTATGAGAGAGGGAAATATGGTTATATGCATCTTAATAATATTAAGTTTCCCCTCTTTATGTTGAGAATCCTGAAGTTACTCCTGTTTTATCTTCCTATGCTTGTCACTTTGTTCTTCATGAATTCATTTGTGTACAAGATTCCTTTGCATAGGAAGTGGGTTATACTTAAATGTGTTTTGAATTTGTTTCTTGATGCTCTCTTTTGCTTCAACTCTTATTTCTTGGGAGTGCATCATTGAAATTACTGAGCCCATCTTAATGGCTATAAAGAAAGAACTTCTTGGGAGATAACCCATGTATTTATTTTACTACAGTACTTTGTTTTATATTTGTGTCTTGGAAGTTGTTACTACTGTAGCAACCTCTCCTTATCTTTATTTTATTGCATTGTTGTGCCAAGTAAGTCTTTGATAGTAGAGTTGATACTAGATTTGGATTGCTGCGCAGTAACATATTTCTTACTGTCACGAATTTGAGTCGCCCCGTCTGTAGGTAACTCAGAAAAATATGCCAATTTACGTGCGTGATCCTCAGATATGTACGCAACTTTCATTAAATTTGAGCATTTTCATCTGAGCAAGTTTAGAGCCCCAGAAAAATTCTTCTTTACGGACTGTTCTGTTTTGATAGATTCTGCCTTTTATTTCGCATTGCCTCTTTTGCTATGTTGAATGGATTTGTTTGTTCCATTAACTTTCAGAAGCTTTGTGCAATGTCCAGAAGTGTTAAGAATGATTGTGTCACCTCTGAACATGTGAGTTTTTGATTATGCACTAACCCTCTAATGAGTTTGTTTCGAGCTTGGTGTGGAGGAAGTTTTCAAGGGTCAAGAGAGGAGGATGATATAATACGATCAAGGAGAGTGAAAGCTCTAAGCTTGGGGATGCCCCGGTGGTTCATCCCTGCATATTTCAAGAAGACTCAAGCATCTAAGCTTGGGGATGCCCAAGGCATCCCCTTCTTCATCAACAATTTATCAGGTTTCTTCTTTTGAAACTATATTTTTATTCGGTCACATCTTATGTACTTTACTTGGAGCGTCTGTTTGTTTTTATTTTTGTTTTGTTTGAATAAATTCATGCTTGTGTGGGAGAGAGACACGCTCCGCTGATTCATATGAACACATGTCTTCTTAGCTTTTAATGTTCATGGCGAAGGTTGAAACAGCTTCGTTAATTGTTATTTGGTTGGAAACAGAAAATGCTACATGTGGTAAATTGGTATAATGTCTTGAATAATTTGATACTTGGCAATTGTTGTGCTCATATAGATTGTGTTTAAGCTCTTGCATCATATACTTTGCACCTATTAATGAAGAACTACATAGAGCTTGTTAAAATTTGGTTTGCATGATTGGTCTCTCTAAGTCTAGATATTTTCTGGTGAGGGTTTGAACAACAAGGAAGACAGTGTAGAGTCTTATAATGCTTGCAATATGTTCTTATGTAAGTTTTGCTATACCGGTTCATACTTGTGTTTGCTTCAAATAACCTTGCTAGCCTAAGCCTTGTACTGAGAGGGAATACTTCTCGTGCATCCAAAATCCTTGAGCCAAAAACTATGCCATTTGTGTCCACCATACCTACCTACTACATGGTATTTTCTGCCATTCCAAGTGAATGCTTCTTAATTTGTGTCAATGTTTTATAGCTCATGAGGAAGTATGTGGTGTTTTATCTTTCAATCTTGTTGGGCAACTTTCACCAACGTACTAGTGGCTTCATCCGCTTATCCAATAATTTTGCAAAAGGAGCTCGCAATGGGGTTCCCAGCCCCAATTAATTACAACTTGCATTAATAATTCTCTTCACATGTTTTGCTCTGATTCATCAGTAAGCAACTTAATTTTGCAAATAGACACTCCTTCATGGTATGTGAATGTTGGAAGGCACCCGAGGATTCGGTTAGCCATGGCTTGTGTAAGCAAAAGGTTGGGAGGAGTGTCATCAATAATGAAACTAAAATACATGTGTAAACAAAAGAGAACAGGGATGATCTACCTTGCTGGTAGAGATAACGTCCTTCATGGGAGCCGCTCTTGAAAGTCTGGTTGATAAGGTAGTTAGAGTACCCACTACCATTCGTTGACAACAACAAACACCTCTCAAAATTTTACTTTTATGCTCTCTATATGATTTTAAAACTTGAAAAGCTCTAGCACATGATTTATCCCTGCTTCCCTCTGCGAAGGGCCATTCTTTTACTTTTTTTGTTGAGTCAGTTTACCTACTTCTTTCTGTCTTAGAAGCAAACACTCGTGTTAACTGTGCATTGATTCTTACATGTTTACCTATTGCATTCATAATATTGCTTTGCATTGACAACTATCCATGAGATATACATGTTACAAGTTGAAAGCAACCGCTGAAACTTAATCTTCCTTTGTGTTGCTCCAATGCTCTACTTTGAAAATATTGCTTTATGAGTTAACTCTTATGCAAGACTTATTGATGCTTGTCTTGAAAGTACTATTCATGAAAAGTCTTTGCTATATGATTCAGTTGTTTAATCATTGTCTTTACCATTGCTTTGAATTGCTGCATTCATCTCATATGCTTTACAATAGTATGATCAAGATTATGTTGGTAGCATGTCACTTCAGAAATTATCTTTGTTATCGTTTACCTACTCGGGACGAGTAGGAACTAAGCTTGGGGATGCTGATACGTCTCCGATGTATCGATAATTTCTTATGTTCCATGCTTGTTTTATGACAATATTTTATATCGTTTTGATGCATTTTCCGGAACTAACCTATTGACAAGATGCCGCAGTGCCAGTTCCTGTTTTCTGTTGTTTTTGGTTTCAGAAATCCTAGTAAGGAAATATTCTCGGAATTGGACGAAATCAACGCCCAGAACCTTATTTTTCCCGGAAGCTTCCAGAGCACCGAAGGAGGGCCAGAGGGGAGCCATGGGGGGCCCCACCCCACAAGGCGGCGCGGCCAGGGGGTGGGCGCGCCACCCTATGGTGTGGCCCCACCAGGGCCCCTCTAACGCCGCCCTTCCGCCTACTTAAGGCCTCCGTCGTGAAAACCCTACCTGGATTGACGAAACCCGAGAAAACCTTCCAGAGCCACCGCCATCGCGAAACTCCAATTCGGGGGACAGAAGTCTCTGTTCCGACACCCTGCTGGGACGGGGAATTGCCCCCGGAGTCATCTCCACCGCTGTCTCCACTGCCATCTTCACCGCCATAGCTGTCTCCATGATGAGGAGGGAGTAATTCACCCCTGGGGCTGAGGGCTCCGCTGTAGCTATGTGGTTCATCTCTCTCTCTTTGTGATCTAGTTGAATATCATGTATGTGCTACTCTAGTGATGTTATTAAAGTAGTCTATTCCTCCTCCATGATGTAATGTTGACAGTGTGTGCATCATGAAGTACTTGGTATATGCTATGATTATGATCTCTTGTAGATTATGAAGTTAACTATTACTATGATGGTATTGATGTGATCTATTCCCCCTATCATAGTCTGTCGGTGACGGTGTGCATGCTATGTTAGTACTCGGTATAATTGTGTCGATCTATCATGCACTCTAAGGTTATTTAAATATGAATATCGAATGTTTTGGAGCTTGTTAACTCCGGCATTGAGGTGCTCTTGTAGCCCTACACAAATAGCGGTGTTCATCATCCAACAAGAGAGTGTAGAGTGGTTTTATTATGTGATCAATATTGAGAGTGTCCACTAGTGAAAGTAGGATCCCTAGGCCTTGTTTCCAAACATCGAATCTCCGTTTGTTTACTGTTCCGTTGCATGTTTACTCGCTGCCATATTTCATTCAGATTGCTATTGCTACTCATATTCATCCATATCATTTGCATCTCACTATCTCTTCGCTGAACTAGTGCACCTATACATCTGACAAGTGTATTGGGTGTGTTGGGGACACAAGAGACTTCTTGCATTGTGATCGCAGGGTTGTTTGAGAGGGATATCTTTGACCTCTTCCTCCCTGAGTTCGATAAACCTTGGGTGATCCACTTAAGGGAAAACTTGCTGCTGTTCTGCAAACCTCTACTCTTGGAGGCCCAACACTGTCTACAAGAATAGAAGCGAGCGTAGACATCAAGCACCTACGGATACCCTCGGTGAAGGGCGCTAACCCGGAAAACCCAGACGTGGCAGTATCTCCGGCTAGGGAAGTGATGGCTATCATTCCGGCCTGGACACAGCCGTTACTGGACTACCTCATCGATCAAAACTTGCCAGAGGACAAGGTCCTCGCACGAAAGATCATCAGAAGAGCACGATCCTACACAATCGTTGATGGACAACTCTACAAACGAAGCACAACTGGGGTATTTCTCAGATGCGTCTCCAATCAAGATGGCATTGAAATCCTTAGGGAGATCCATGCAGGGGATTGCGGGCATCATGCCGCCCCCAGATCCCTCGTTGCAAAAGCTTTTCGGCTCAGATTTTACTGGCTCACAGCTAAAGAAGACGCAGACAAACTGGTAAAAACTTGCCGAGGTTGCCAGTACTATGCTACTCAACCAAACGCTCCAGCCCAAGAGCTGAAGACCATCCCTATCACCTGGCCGTTTGCGGTCTGGGGGCAAGATATGGCTGGAAAATTAAAGAAATCATCTCCTGGCAGTTTTGAGTACCTCCTGGTCGCTATCTACAAGTTCAGTAAGTGGATCGAGGCAAAGCCAGTGAGAAAAGCCGATGGTGCTACAACACTAAAATTTGTTTGCAGCCTCGTGACGAGATTTGGCATCCCACACAGCATAATCACAGACAATGGCACGAACTTTGCACAAGGAGAATTGAAGGATTATTGCTATGACGTAGGGATCCGGCTTGACCTCGCATCTGTGGCTCATCCACAATCGAATGGTCAGGTCGAAAGAGCCAACGGCCTCATTGACATAGGCATCCCCAATGGGCCTGCCGAAGAAGGTACCCGGGGTTTATTGAAGGCCCACGACCCGAAGGATCAGAAGATTCGGAAGTCCAAGATGCTATTATGGAAAGCTAGAGTTGTAATAGGAAGTGTTATTTGTAATCTTGCGGGACGGGTTAGAAACCCTCACGGACTCTGTAAACCTGTGTATCACGAATCCCTCGGCTCCAACTCCTATATAAGAGGGAGTCGAGGGACAAAGAAAGGATGGAATCATTGTTTCTCAAACCCTAGCTTTTACATCGTCGAGTACTTTTCGGCTGAAACCTTCGAGATCTACTTGCCCTCTACATCCAACGAAACCCTAGTCTACTACTTGTAGGCATTGACAAGTTAATACCTTGTCAATTGGCGTCGTCTGTGGGATCTAGAGGCGACAAGGAGCTGATCTCGATGGCACGTTCAAGATCGTCGACTTCGTCGATAGCAAGCAACATCATGGACAGAGGTAAACATATCGAAACTGGTCTCGTTGATTTTGTTCCTCACCCGCCCTCCCGTTTGGATGCATATGCGTATCTGGAGGAGCCCATGAAGATGACGTTCGGAAAGTTCCACTTCCGCGTCGAGAAAGAAGGAGCGTACCGTCTCGAAGTTCCGATCTCGCCGGGATTATCAGCGGTCGATCCCAATTTTTCAAGTTCAGCATCATCCGTCGAGTCAGGCGACGAGGAGATTTCGTCGCCACGCTTCATCAGCACCAAAGCAAGCGAAAAACTCGCCAAGATCTTCAACGACATGTCCTTCGAGTCATCCGCGAACTCCTATATAAACGATGACTCGAGTAGCATCGACAACTTCGACTTCATCGACAAATCCATCACTGTTGGAAAGGTCTTCACCAATCTCTATGATGGTGTCACCAAAACCAGCAAGGTGCAGAATCCAAAATATCATCAAATTTACGCCATTGGAGAAGCAAGCCGCGATCAGGAGGAAACATCAGAGGCTTTCGACGAACTGGGAAATCCATATGTCGATCCCTCTGACTTAAGGCGAGGTTTGGGCAGTAAATATGTCGGTCCTACACCACGTGTTAGGGTTCAACTCCCACAATCAGCATGGGATAGAGCCGCAAGAGCTATGGATGGTTCAGAACCAATGGCGACAACTGCCACGACAGAAGAATTGCAGGCTTACCAATATTGGCTCGCTCGAGCTGGAAGAGAATTGGAAAAACAAACAGCTGCTCTGAACAGAAGAAAGGAGGCAGCTTCCGCATCAAGCAGGCGAAGAGTGGAGTTTAGTCGACAATCAGGAACTTTGGGAGATAGTCACAGGGAAGCTCGAAGGAGAGCAAGATCTCGGCTGCAAAATATACCTGAAGCTGAAAGAGAGACTTTAATTCAAAACCTCGATATGTCTTTTATGTCAATCGACACGAGGGGGAATATCATTCCAAAAACACCGGAAGCAGGATACATGGCAACACAAGCTTTCATATTAGCGTCTAGGCCACCTCGCGGAGATCCAAGAGAGGCGTTGTACAACATGGCCATGGCAGGATGTGGAGCCATGGGAGCAGCGTTCGTAGCCACACCTCCCGAAGGAGCGGCAAGACAAAATAGCCCGAGACCTACTGCAGCAGTGCAAGATCCACCAAGAGCAAGTGGAGTCAGAGATACGGCGACTCAGGCCAGGGTAGATAGAGCGCGACAAGATAGAAGAGAACATCGGCGTTCACCAGAACTTACTGAAGAAGATATGTGTGGACTCCCGTGTTTTACGCGACGGGTCCGAAAAACTCGAGTCCCATCAGGATTCAAGTTGCCTGATAGTTTCAAGAAATTTGACGGCCTGCAAGATCCCGAAGATTGGCTAGTCGATTACCTCGAGACGGTAAAATTGATAGGTGGAACCAGAGCAACAGCCATGCAGAGCATTCAAATACACCTAAGCGGAGCCGCAAGATCATGGATAATGAAACTTCCCCCAGTATCCATTGACAGCTGGGACAGTTTTGAGGATGTGTTTGTCAAGAACTTCCGATCAACCTGCAAAAAGCCTGCGACACTTGAGGAATTAAGATCATGTCGACAAAAGCATGATGAATCAATGAGGAAGTACATCCAAAGGTGGAACATCATCAAAAACTCGGCAGAAAACATATCTGACGAGAGAGCGATAGATGCGTTTGTGGCAGGAGTTCGACGAGGAGATTTTGTGGAGGACTTGGGAAGAACCAACCCAAGGACAGTATCAGCATTAATGGAAATAGCAAACAGATGGGCAGATGGCGAGGATGCTGTGCATAATAAACGACACAGGTTACCAGAGGAGGACCGCAGTCGAAATTTTCAAAATAGACGACGATTTTCTCGACAATTTTCGAGTTACGATGCACCTGGCCAAATCTCGGCTGGATTTCGAGCAAGCGCTGGAGGAAACAATAGAGATGATTATCAAAGGAGCAACGAGCAGCGAGGCGACAATAGAGGTGACTCCCGAAATAATAGGCCAAATAATGGGCCTAGATTCCAGAGACCTTTCACGTCCCCTGAGGAGATGATGAACGGGCCATGCCAGATGCACTTTTATCTCGACAACAATGGAAAGAGACAGTCAGGACACCTGCAGAAGGATTGTCGAAATTTTCAGGCAATGGTAAGGTGGGCAAGGCACGCCAATACCCAAGCGACAAATAGAAACCCGCAAGGGCCCAGGAGTGAGATTCACTTGCCACCTCCTCCCGCAATTACGGACGAACTTCGACATCAGCTCAGAATAGCGGCAGCACCAGCGCCACCACCTTACATTGATCCCAACTCCAATGGAGCCGTCTCGATGATTCAGAAAGGCAGACCATCCAATAGAGCTCAGAAAGTAATCTCGCGGCAGGTGTTCATGGCAGAGAAGATGCCTCCACCAACAGTTGAGTACCTCAATTGGTCAGGGCAAGACATTGGCTTCACAATAGCAGATCATCCGCAGCAAGTCCCTCGACCAGAGTAAGGGGGCCAAGCACTTATCTTGCCAGCAGTAATTGCGGGATTCGACGTATCGCGAGTATTCATAGATGGAGGCAGCAGCTTAAACCTTATGTATGCAGATACACTAAGGAAGATGAACATATCTCTAGCAAATCTAAAACCAACCGATACGCGTTTCCATGGAATTACGCCGGAGAAGCCAAGTTATCCGTTGGGGAAGATCAATCTCGACGTTCAGTTTGGGACCCGAGAAAATTACAGGATAGAGAGGCTGGAGTTTGAAGTCGTAGATTTCCCATCGCAGTACCACGCTTTGTTGGGGCGCCCAGCATATGCTAGGTTTATGGCGGTACCATATTATACATACTTGTTGTGGAGGTTACCTGGACCTAAGGGACCAATTACAGTCAAAGGAAGTTTTGCGCTAACCGATAAATGTGACAAGGATTTTCATCGACTGTCAGAAACTTTCGGGATGCAAGCAGAATACATGGAGTCAAGGCTTACGACCGATTACGATGTACTGCCATATGTAGGGAGGCCTAATAAGGAATCAACTTTTAACACTGCAAAGGATTCCAAGGAAGTGCAGATTCACCCGACAGATCCGAAGAAGACGACATCTATCGCGACAAATATGGACCTCGCATAGGAAAGCGCGCTCGTCGAGTTCCTCCGTGAGCACTGGAAAATCTTCGCATGGTGTCCAGCTGACATGCCAGGAGTACCCAGGGAACTTGCCGAGCACCACCTAAACTTGGATCCATTAGCGAGACCAATAAAACAACCTTTGCGACGTTTTTCGGAGCCAAACCTCAAAGCTATGCTGTCAGAAATCGATCGACTGAGAGAAGCTGGTTTCATCAAGGAGCTGCATACAGAGGCCACGTGGGTCACAAACCCAGTATTGGTCCCGAAGAAAAACACTAAAGTCCTTCGCATGTGTGTCGACTTTACGTGTCTTAACAAACACTGTCCAAAGGATCACTTTCCCCTCCCGAGGATCGATCAAATTATCGACTCCTCGGCAGGATGTGAACGTCTTTCCTTCCTGGATGCTTACTCTGGTTATAACTAGATCAGATTGAAAGAAGAAGACGAGGTCAAAACAGCGTTCATCACACCTTACGACGTGTTTTGCTATCGAACAATGCCCTTTGGTTTGAAAAACGTGGGAGCAACATATCAGCGGATGATGCAGAAGTGCTTAGCAACACAGATCGGGAAAAACATACAAGTATACATCGACAACGTCGTCATAACATCAAAAAAGGGGGAAACGCTAATCGAGGACTTAAAGGAAACTTTCGACAATCTCGATAAGTTCTGTCTCAAGCTGAACCCGACAAAGTGTTCTTTCGGCGTCCCTGCAGGAGAACTTCTCGGGTTCTTAGTTTCAGCAAGAGGGATTGAAGCAAATCCAGAAAAAATACAGGCTATCGTAACAATGAGGAAGCCAACAAAGTTAAAAGAAATATAGCAGCTAACTGGGCGAGTCGCAGCTTTGAGCAGATTCGTCGCCAGGTTAGGAGAAAAGGCGTTACCATTTTACGCCTTGATCAAGCAGGGAGAGAAGTTCCAGTGGAACGAAGAGGCAGACAGAGCCTTTGAGGATCTCAAACGCACAATCTCGACACCACCAATCTTGGTGGCGCCAAAAGAGAAGGAACCTCTGTTGTTATACATTGCGGCCACACCTCAGGTGGTAAGCACAGCACTTGTCGTTGAAAGAGAGGAAGAAGGAAAACTCCATGGAGTACAGAGGCCAGTATACTTCATCAGCGAAGTCTTATCGCCTTCAAAACAGAGGTATCCTCAGTACCAAAAGCTAGCATATGGAGTGTTTACAACCGCAAGAAAATTGCGGCACTATTTTTCGGCACCCCCGATAATAGTGGTCAATGAGGCTCCCTTGTCCAATATACTAAACAATCCAAAAGCTACGGGTCGTGTCTCCCTTTGGGGAATAGAGCTTTCCCCTCGGGACATCACGTATGAAAAAAGAAAAGCAATAAAGTCACAGATTCTACCAGACTTCATCGCAGAGTGGATGGAGTTACAAAATACAGGACCACCGGATTTATCGAGAACTTGGACTATGAACTTCGACGGGTCCAAGAGATTAGAAGGAGCCGGAGCAGGCGTGATATTAATATTACCTGAGGGCGACAAGCTGAAGTACGTCTTGAGGATGACGTTCCCAAATGCATCTAATAATAAGGCAGAATACGAAGCTCTCATACACGGAATGAAGATGGCGAAAGCTTGTGGTGCAACTCGACTAAAAATCTTTGGCGACTCGCAATTGGTGGCTCAGCAAGTCATGAACCAATGCGATGCAGTCAATGACAATATGGTAGCATACAAGGAAGTGTACAATGAGCTCGAGAAGTTATTTGATGGATGCGAAGTAAATCACATCAGCAGGCTGAGCAATGATGAAGCCGACGTTCTTGCAAACATCGGGTCGCAATGCCTCGCAATTCCACCAGGCGTATTCTGGGAAGAGATAGCAGAGAGATCTACGAAGTCGACAAAACCAAAAAATAAGGAGAAGGACAAGAAACCCTCGGGGGCTACCAAAGAAGCACCAGAGGAAGAAGAAGAAGAGGAACATGACTTAGTAATGATGGTGCAAATTACATGGATGCAGATATACATATCATATATCCTGAGAAAAGAAATACCCAATGATCCAGTTGAAGCAAGGCGAGTTATCAGGCGATCCAAAGCCTTTACTGTGGTCAAAGGGGAGTTGTACAAGCGAAGTATTTCGGGAGTTTTACAAAGATGCGTCACACCCGAGGAAGGAAGGATGATCTTGAAAGATGTGCATGAAGGGATCTGTGGTCACCACGCAAGCAGTCGATCTATCGCAGCCAAGGTTTTTCGAGCAGGGTTTTACTGGTTAACAGCAATCGAGGATGCGAAGGAAATAGTACGAACTTGTGATGCGTGCCAAAGATTTGCCGCAAAGCCTCACTCTCCGGCAGCAGAACTAATGCCAATACCATTGTTGGGGGGATGACCCCCGGTATGCCAAAGGCATGCCAAACCGGATGGTTTGAGCCATCAGGATACCGGTTAGATGTTCATGCCGGAGTCTAAGATAGGCGTTTGGCTGGACAGGCTAAGCCGGTATCCTCAAAGGAAGGATACCGGAACCGGATAGAAAAGGTACCGGGCCGCCGGAAGGAAGAGCTTGTCGGCAAGGCTGATCAAAGATCCTCTCCAGAACTAGAAGACAAAGATGAGCTAAGCAAAGTAGCTTTAAACGAAGGGCTGACGATAAAGAAGAAGATGATGAAGAAAGAAGCCGGAGGACGTCAGCCTCCCTGATTAAAGAGGACCCCGGTGTCATCTATGATTAAAGTAGCTTTGTAAAGTAGCTTTATAAAGTAGTTTGTCTAGTCAAAGATGCCACTAGGGTTTCTTGTACTGTAAGCCACCCTCTCCCCTATATAAGGAGAGGGGGCAGCCCTACTAGAGAGAGAGATACGAAGAGAGAGAGAGGAACACAAACCTGTAACTTGTGAGAATCAATGAATACAGTGATCTAGAGCGAGCTCTTCCTTGTGTCTTTCTTCTTCAACCTCTGGCCTTGGCCAAGTTCTTGAGGAAACCATCCGGAAGTTCATCCCACCTGATCACAAACCCTCCCCCGAATCCTCTGGCGTCCATTCGGCCCCAATCTAAGCCATCCTATGGCATCTGTCTGTTCACCACGACGACAGTTGGCGCCCACCGTGGGGCATGAAGTGGCGCTTGAAGGAGTTCACATTCGGGCGGGCATCCTCGAAGTCGCCGGCGAGCGTACGGTGTCCGCGCTCGTGCAGCGCATCTACACCATGGACTTCATCAACGACAACGCGGGCTGCTTCGCCAATGGTGGCGTCTTCCCCAAGAACGGCCGCGTCATCGAGTTTGGCAGCCACCGCATCTACTTCGGCACCGTCCCCGTGCGCCAGCGCCTCTCACCGGTGCTGGTGGCACCGGACCCTCCAAGATGGCTCTGTGCTGGTCGCGCCGCCGGCAGCGTTGAGGTAATGATGACCGGTGTGGCTGGTGCAGGAAAGGAAGCTGTGGGAGAAGGTGCTGGTCGTGCGGTTTCGACCCGTGCGGCTAAGCCACCGCTGGAGCGCGACGCAGGCGCAGCGGGAGCATCATCCGCGCCACCGGAAACACCGCTCCAAGCGGCGATGAACGTCCTCGCCACCCCCATCGCGCAGAATGTCGATCTGGCAGTGGCTCAAGCAGAGCTGGAGGCGCAGCGCCAAAAGGTGCTCGAGAGCGGCAAGGACATCATCCGGGCGCAGCGCGAGCTGAACCTAACCCTACGTGAGTACAACGCTGCCCATGGCTTTGCTTCTGTTAGCGCGCATGCTGCTAGGATGCCGGAAAACCGGCTAAAAGCTCGCAACCTAGATCAGGATTTGCGCAAAGAGATTCTTACCGGCAAGAGTACCTCTGCATCTGTTAGCATCGTGGAGAAACCTAAGTACAGTAGCCCGGATAAAACTATAAAAGCTGCTAAGGCTGCAGTAGAGCTATGCGAGTCGCTTTCCGGAGATGCTTTGGCAAAACAGCAAGAGCGTGTTAGAGAGCTGCTGGAAACTATTGAGCAGCAGAACGCTGAGCAGCTGGCTAAGCTGAACAAGGCAGTAGCCTCAAAATCCGCGCGTTCAACAAAGAATGCCGGAAGCAAGTCCCATGGACAGGCTTCGTCCCCCCATCCGGACAGAAGAAGAGAAAAAGAAGTGAATGCACAGCAGATGACTGTGTATGATCCGGTTCTTGCCGGAAAGCAACAAGCCGGGCAACATGATGCCGGTAGAAAAAGCCAAGGGGCAGAGCGAGGCTACGCAAAAGGAGGCTACGCCGGAAACAATCATGCCGGTAGATATGAGACCGGGCAAAATTATCGGGCTGCAAGGGCAGCGCACGATGAGGAGGAAGTAGATCCCCCAAGGTACCGGCAGGCAAGGGCCGCAGCACCGGAGTGTTATGATGAAGCTGATTCTGCAAGACCGGCAGCATACCGGAACCCATTGGGAGAACGCCTGGGAGAGAGATACTTACCGGAACGGGATGCGAGGCACCGTCTGGATAGAGTGTACTTGTCAGAAATGATCGAGGAGGAAGGTCCTCCAGGCCCAAAGTGCTTTGGCCCAAGGATCATGAGAGAAAAACCGCCGGTTCGCAACTTTATGTTGCCCCGTGACACAAAAACATACGATGGCACTACCAAGCCGGAAGATTGGCTCGCGGATTACGTAACCGCGGTATACGTCGCAGGCGGTGGAGGAACCGTAGCAGGAGGAGGAAATCGGCGTTGGGACGTGAGAATCATACCGTCATTCTTGGTTGGACCGGCAAGAATCTGGCTAAACAACTTGCCGGCAGGAAGCATAAACGGCTGGTTGGATTTTGAGGAGGCTTTTGTGAGTAATTTCAGCAGCACCTATCAAAGGCCAAACAGGCCACAGCAACTCGCTCTGTGCATACAGCGCGCGAGCGAAACAGACCGGGATTATCTGGCCCGGTGGAACACTACAAGGAACTCCTGTGAAGGGGTAGTCGAGGCGCAGGCCATTGCTTGGTTTAGCAGTGGGTGCAGAAGAGGTTCACCGTTGTGGCAAAAGTTGCAGCGGAACATGCCGACAACGTTGGCAGAAATGATACGTGTGGCGGATACCTATGCGTTGGGAGACCCAATGCAGCCGGCAGTGCAACCTGAGCTGGAACAGCTGCGCCACGAACAATACCGGGATAACCGGAATAACAAAAGAAGAGAAGATTTTCCGGATCGATGATACGGTCCGCAGCAAGTTGCTGCTGTACAGGAAAACTCTGAGGCCAGCGGCAGTCAGAGGCAAAGAACCGGATCGCAGCCGTGGGCGGGTCCTAAGAAACAATGGGTGGAAAAGAAACCCTGGGGCCAGAAAAGAAACTGGCAAGAACCCGCAAAATACACCATGGAAGCTGCCATGGACCAACCGTGCTGGTGGCACACACCGAATCCGGCACACCCGTCAAACCATCTGACGAAGGATTGTACCTGGACCAAGTACTTGATGCAAAAGGGAGCGGTAAAAGATGCACAACCACCGCCAGACATGCCGCGGTAACAACAGCTACCGCCACCACCACCGCTTACCGGGGCAAACGCCTTACCCGTGCAGCCAAACCTACAGCAGTATCAGCAAGTTAACCGGGTGGAACAAAATAATGATCAACCACCTCCACCGGCACCTTTAGGCCGGAATGTTTACGAAGACCCGCATCTGTGCTGTGTTGTTTTTGTCACTGAGCCAACAGACAGGCAAAGTATGCATCGTCGCTCCATGGAAGTGAACGCCGTGATGCCGGCAGTTCCCAAATACATGATGTGGTCCAATCAAGAAATTACCTGGTCATCTAAGGATCACCCCAAAATCATGCCAAATCCGGGTGGATACGCTCTTGTTGTGGACCCAATCATGAAAGGGCCACAGACTCGAGTGAAGTTCAGCAAGGTGCTGATAGATAACGGCAGCAGCATCAACATCATGTACAAGCACACCATGCATACGCTGGGCATAACAGAAAATATGCTTCAGCCCACGCGTACGATGTTCCACGGAATCGTTTCGGGCCTGTCCTGTGCCCCGATAGGAAAAGTTCGGGTGGACGTAGCATTTGGAGGACGCGACAATTGCCGGGTTGAAAATGTCGAGTTTGAGGTGGTGGATCTAGACAGTCCTTACCATGCGCTGTTGGGAAGACCAGCGTTGGCAGCTTTCATGGCTACCACTCATACGGCTTACCTCAAAATGAAGATGCCGGCACCTCGTGGACCATTGACTGTGGTGGGAAACTACAAAGTCTCACTGGAAACTGCGTCTGCCGGATCAAACCTAGCGGAATCGCTGGTGATTGCGGAGGAAAAGAAAAGAATGCAAACAGCTGTTGCGCTGGCTCAGTCCTCGCAATTGAGCTTAGCTGCAATGAGTGGAAACTTGGGTTCACCGGCATTCAAGCCGACGAATGAAACAAAGGACATTGTGCTGGATCCGGCTTACCCAGAACGCACCGTTCGTATCGGTGCCGGACTCGATCAAGCATAGGAAAGCGCGCTCGTCAGCTTCCTCCGTGAGAATCGGAATATCTTTGCCTGGTCAACTGATGATTTGGTAGGTGTTCCGAGGGAGCTGGCTGAGCACTCTTTAAACGTCCGGAAAGATGCCAAGCCGGTGCGGCAACCGTTGCGCCGGTTCGCTGAAGATAGAAGGAAAATCATAGGAGAAGAGGTGACAAAATTGCTCGTCGCCGGATTCATCGTGGAGGTCATGCACACAGAGTGGCTGGCCAATCCGGTGATGGTTGAAAAGAAGAAAGATGAGAACTTGGAGGCTAAAGCTCCAAAGGTGTGGCGCATGTGCATTGACTACACCAACCTAAACAAGGCTTGCCCAAGAGACCCTTTTCCTTTGCCACGGATCGATCAAGTGATTGATTCAACTGCTGGGTGTGAGTTGTTGTCCTTTCTGGATGCGTATTCCGGTTTCCATCAGATTCCCTTGAAAAAGGAAGATCAAATAAAAACTGCGTTCATTACCCCGCACGGGGCTTATTGCTATGTTACTATGCCTTTTGGTTTGCGCAACGCTGGTGCAACGTACCAGCGCTGTATGCAAAAGTGCTTGTTTGATCAAATCGGAAAGAATGTGCAAGTCTATGTGGATGATATTGTGATAAAAACTAAGGTAAAAAACACCTTAATCGATGACATCCGGCAAACATTCGACAACCTAAGACGGTTCCGGATGAAACTCAATCCGGCAAAATGCACCTTTGGTGTCCCTGCCGGCAAGTTGCTCGGTTTTCTGGTATCAAGCCGGGGCATTGAGGTTAATCCGGTAAAGATCCGGGCAATAGAAAGAATGACTGTTCCTCGAGAGCTAAAGGACGTACAAAAGTTTACCGGAAGCTTGGCATCGCTAAGCCGGTTCGTGAGCAGATTGGGAGACACTACTAGGAAAAGGCTTACCGCCGGCAACCTGAAAAGGCTTACCGCCGGCGTTTTCAGATTCGCCGGCGATAACCTCGCCGGTGGTAAGTGCTTACCGCTGGCACTTTCATAACCGCCGGGGGTAAACCCTCTTTATCACCGGCGATTCTACCATTTCGCCAGGGGTATTGTTTAGCGTTGAAAATAAAAAAAGCTGCAGATGCCCGCAGGCTGCAGCGCTGTCTACGTCATGTCATGGTTATTATGTATACATACATAGCAGTATAAAATATTACAGCTAGCAGGGAAATTTGCAGAGAACACCCTAAAAAGAAAACAAAAACGCAATCAAGTCGCACGCGTCTTGCTCCGTCGTCTGTCGGAGCTCCATGTCGCCACCCTTTGCCGCACCGGCCCTCACCCCCTTGCCGCCGTGGTTGTCGTAGAGTGAGAAGAAGGGCGCAGGCAGGCGGTAGGATGCGCGGTCGAGGCCGTCGGCCGCCGCGGCTCCGGCGGCCACCACCCAGAGCAGGTTGCGGTAGGAGCAACCACAGGCAGGAAGGGGACGACCTCGACTGGCACGGCGCCCTTAACAAGATTGAGGTCTGGGTCGACCTCGTCGGCGCCGTCCAGACCTCCGCGGCGTCCGGCAGCGCGGGCATCAAGATCCCGCCACGCGCCGCGTGCGCCTCCGTCTTGAGGGAGGTGGGCACCCGGCGACCCTGCACAGGCCCACCGTTCTTGGTCCCCGAGGCGGTCTAGCTCGTCCACGGTGGCAGTGGGAGCGCGCACGGGAGAGCAAGTAGAAGGCAGCGTCGCATCGAGCAGTGGGCATGCGCTGATCTAGAGAAGACATAGAGAGAGAGGTTGGAGAAAGAGAACGGTGGAGAGAGGTTGGAGAAGAGAGCAGTGGACAGTGGTCGTGCGCAGTGGAGAGAGATGGCAAAATATTAGAAAGGGGAACGTGGGGTGACAGAAGGGGAACGTGGGGTGCAGAAGAGTTGATAAGATCAGATTCCCATGGAGGACCACTTTACCGCGGGCGCGTTCGGACTCATTTCGCCGGTGTTAACTACACTTATCTCCGGCGTTCTTAGACCATTTCGCCGGCGATAATGCGAGGCTCATCCATGGTCTCGCGGCCCAACATATCGCCGGCGCTTTTTGTCTCTCTTCGCTGGCGTTAAGTGAGCTAGCCCCGGCGTTTTCAACCACACTCGCCGGCGGTAACGCGAGGCGATCCTGAAAGGCATTACCGCCGGCCACTTTGGCCCGAGTTCGCCGGCGGTAATAAATCCGGCTATAAGCTTATTCCTAGTAGTGAGAAAAAGCTCTACCACTCTATGCTCTCATGAAAAAATCTGACACGTTCGTCTGGACCCCTCAGGCGGACGCAGCGTTTAAGGAGCTAAAAACAATGCTAGCCACAGCACCTATACTGGCTTCACCTCTAGAAAGAGAGCCTATGCTATTATACATAGCAGCAACAAACCGTGTTGTAAGTGTAGTGGTTGTGGTTGAAAGAGAAGAGGAAGGAAAAACCGTCCAGAGGCCGGTATACCACCTGAGCGAGGTGCTCTCCCTCTCTAAACAGAACTACCCTCACTTCCAAAAAATGACTTATGGCGTGTACATGGCCGCTACCAAGCTCAAGCATTATTTTGAAGAGCATCCTATGAAAGTGGTGAGTGAAGCACCAATTTCCGACATCGTTTGCAATAAAGACGCCAGCGGCCGGATTGCAAAATGGGCAATCCAGATATCACCATACGTGCCGGTATATGAAAGAAGAGATGCCATAAAATCACAAGCTTTGGCTGATTTCCTCGTTGATTGGGCGGAGATGCAATACAAACCGCCAGATCAGAGGATAGAGTACTGGAAAATGCACTTTGATGGATCCAAACTCAAAGAGGGTCTAGGTGCTGGTGTAGTGCTTACCTCGCCGAAAGGGGATCACCTCCGGTATGTTTTGCAAGTACATTTCAGGGCATCAAACAATGTCGCTGAATATGAAGCTTTGATCCATGGGCTTAAAGTCGCAAAAGAAATCGGTGCACACCGGATCATTTGCTATGGAGATTCAGATCTGGTGGTACAGCAGTGTTCCGGGGATTGGGATGCGAAAGATGCCAACATGGCCTCGTACCGGTTTCACGTGCAAAAGATTGCCGGATTCTTCGAAGGCTGTGAGTTTCACCATGTGCCGCGCGCAGAAAATGAAGCCGCGGATGCTTTGTCCAAGCTGGGCTCATCTAGGCAAGAAATTCCTCCCGGAATAGCTTTGGCTCACTTAAAAGTACCATCGATCAAACCAAGCCCGGAGTCGGAATCAATTTTTGTACCGGAATCACACGTAGTGCCCATGGATATTGATGAAGGGAACTCGGGGACTGCTGTACCCGTACCGGAAGAAATGATGCTGGTGGACAGCATGGAGATAGATGCACCGGTGTTTCTGGTTCGAGGAACACCGTCATGGGTTAAACCTATTAAGGAATTCCTGGTCAACGGCACCTTGCCGACTGACGAAAATGAATCAAGGAGAATCCAAAGAAGGTCCAAGGCATATACGTTCATTAATGGTGAAGTGTACAAGAGAAGCGTTACCGGTATCTTTCAGAGATGTGTGGAACCGGAAGAAGGGAAAGAAATGCTTGAGGAAATTCACCAAGGAGAATGTGGGCATCATGCTTCGTCTAGGGCGCTGGTAGCAAAAGTATTCCGGCATGGGTTTTATTGGCCCACTGCTTTGGAGAACGCTGAGGATTTAGTGAGAAAATGCAACGGGTGCCAGAGGTACGCCAAGCAAAATCATACCCCAGCGTCCAGTTTAAAAACAATACCATTGACATGGCCGTTCGCCGTTTGGTGCCTTGACATGGTTGGCCCATTCAAAACTGCAAGAAGCAGCATGACCCACATCTTGGTTATGGTGGATAAATTCACCAAGTGGCTAGAAGTAAAACCTATCGCAAAATGCGATGGGCACACAGCGGTGAAGTTCTTAAAAGATGTCATTTTGCGGTATGGATACCCGCACAGCATCATCACTGACAATGGAACCAATTTTGCTCAAGGTGAGTTCAAAAGGTTTTGTGAGGACAAGAACATCCGGTTGGATTTGTGCTCAGTGGCACACCCACAAGGCAATGGCCAAGTGGAAAGAATGAATGCTTTGGTACTTTCCGGTATCAAACCTAGACTCATTGATGCAGTGGAAAAGTCACCGGGATGTTGGCTCGATGAGCTACCATCAGTACTGTGGAGTATAAGAACAACTCCAAACCGGTCTACCGGATACACTCCTTTCTTCATGGTTTATGGAGCAGAAGCGGTCATACCGACTGATATCATTCATGATTCACCAAGGGTACAGCTCTATACTGAGCAAGAGGTCAAAGAGGCCAGAGAAAATGATGTGGACTTGCTAGAAGAAGCAAGAGAGCTGGCTTTGGCAAGAACAGCCATTTACCAGCAAAACCTCAGACGCTATCATAGCCGGAAGGTTAACCCGAGAGTTTTCTGGGAAGGAGATCTCGTACTTCGCCTAGTGCAGTGCACTGAGGGCCGGCATAAGCTTTTGCCACCATGGGAAGGTCCCTTCATTGTAAGCAAGGTGCTTCACAATGATGCATACTACTTGATCGATGCACAGGAGTGGAAAAAAGGAAAGGCGGACAGGTCCGGGGAGGAGAGCAAGCGTCCATGGAACGTAGCTCTGTTGCGTCCTTTCTACTCTTGAAGATGTGGTGTAAGAAGTTCCTTTTTGTACCTTAATTGCTATGAATAAAAGATGCCGGAACCTTGAATGAATTTCGGGGACTACCCCAGTAAGGTTGCATGTAATTTGTTTATTTTTTCAGTTTACCGGTTGCTTATTGAATGTTTTTTCTTTCCGGTTTAGTAGTGTGCTAAATCCTACCGGAGTCTTCGACTCTGCTGCTGTCCGCAAACCGGCTTCATGGCAAGCAAGATAAACCGGTAGGGAATAAGCACATGAACTGCGGAGAGGGACAGCAGGAAAGAACAATCCGGAAAATTTAACTAACCCCGGTTAAACCGGTTTTTTGCAAAATTTCAAAGTTATTTCTAAATTCAAGAAGATGCTTGTTTGGTGAAAGAACCTTGTGCTCATACGCCAAAGAACGCCCAGAGAAGGCAGGCAGAGCCTAGGCAAAAGAACCAAGTATGCATCAAATTGGATGCGGAAACAATTGGGAAATCTTTGCGGTGCAAGA
Source organism: Lolium perenne (assembly GCF_019359855.2). Lineage (NCBI taxonomy): Eukaryota > Viridiplantae > Streptophyta > Magnoliopsida > Poales > Poaceae > Lolium > Lolium perenne. Next base: position 272,746,481 of record NC_067246.2, on the reverse strand, counting down.
TAAAAGCAAAACCAGAGGCAAATATGCTAAGCAAACTTAAGATAATTAGCTACCGGTATAACTTACCGGCATAAAATGTTGTAGGATAAGCAAAAGCGGACTTAAGGTTTTACATCATACACCCCGGCATACCGGGGTCAAATTTAACGAAGTCTGTTGTAAAGCAAGCAGGAGCGGATAACTTGTTCAGGCCGCGGGGGCATCAGGTGGAGCGGCACCGGTCTCAGTGTCTTCAGGGGGAGCAGTGCTGGCCTCGAGAGCTTCCGGCGGCACGTCCTCGGCAGCCTCACCTTCATCTCCCTCGTTTTCTTCTTCCTCATCGCTGAGGTAGTCCTTGACACCAGGAGGCGGAGGGATGAAGGTGCGGACCTCGGCATATTCAGCAAGCCGGTAGGCCCGGTCCTGCCGCTTCGCGGTGAGCGCCGGATCCGTGTCCGTGGGAGCATCTTGGCGTACGCCTTGCAGGGCATCCAGATTCAGATCAGGGTACCAGGAGCATGCGGAGCGCAGCGCCGTGTCAGCTCCGGCACGAGCCGCGGAGCATTGCCACTCGCGAATCCGGTGCCCGGCATCCTTGAGCCGGTTGGCAGTAAGCGTGATGTTCTCCGGAACCTCCTCCTCAGGCCACAGCACCTTGAAGATTTGGATGGCGGCAGTTGGTAGGTCGGCAAGGAGCCGATCGACGCAGCGCATGTGTTGGACTCGCGCGGAGAGGGCGACAAGATAGTCGTACCCATCCCAGTGCGCATCCATATTGGGAAATTCCCGCGCCACCCGATCCTCCCTCACCTTCTTCACGGCGTAGACCTGAGATTCCGGGAAATGCTCTACAGGAAGAAAGAAAAAGCATAAACACAAGACACCGGAAAAAAGCATGTCGGAAGAACAAGGAACGAAAGTGCATTTTCAAAAGGAGAAAGCTTATAAGCGAAAGAAGAGGCAAGGCAGGGACTCACGGAGAGCCAGCGCGTCGATCTTCATAATCAACCGATCATATTCCTTGTGATCAGTGGTCATGGTATCAATGAGGCACTCCGCAGCTTTCCGCGCTTTCCTCTCCTCCTCCAGCTCTGCCGTTAGTACGGTGTTGGAGTTCGTGGAGTCCTCCACGACCTCCGCCAACCTGGCCTCAGCCGCGACCCGGGCATCCTTGAGAGCTTGCTCGTGCTGGAGCGTGGCTTGCATAGCCTGTTCCTTCAGCTCCCTCAACGCGGTCTTCTGGGCGTCCAGTGCCTCGTTGTGCTCCTTAAGAAGCTGCTCTTTCTCGCCTAAGTACCGGAAAGAGAGGTTTTAGCAAGCGACAATAGATGAAATAAGAAAAGAACGGGTTAGCCGGAAAAGAAAGGTTGGTACCTTGGAGCTTGGCAACCTGGGCCTTAAGGGCCTCGATGGTAGCTTCCGGAACAGCTGTTAAACAAAATGATGCGTAAATAATCAAAGAAGAAAACATTCCGGTAAAAAGATGCCGGAGGAGAAGAAACAAAACAGACCTTGGCAGTGGCTGTGGGCCTCGGCAAGGTCCCGATGCTCCCACAGAAGCTCCTCAAAGAGTTGCTTCCGGGTGTCAGCGGTGCTCTATTCAAAGGAAGATGGTTGTGAGAAAGAGAGAAACAAGAGATCTTAACCCGAAACTCGGGGACTGGCTATGCCGGTTTCGCGCGTTTCTAGTCGAAAGTTTCGCGCTAAGAGCTATGCTCTCAACACGAAACTCGGGGACTGGGAGGATAGACATGATCCGGAAAGAAAAGAAACCGGCATCAACAAAAATACAAGAGGTTTAGCGAAAATTACCACCACGTTGCTGGTAGCATTGTACCAGGCACTGTCAAACTCTTTCACGGCGCGTTTGAGCCGCGTGAAGTGTTCTTCAGTGCAGCGAGGCCCAGTAGGGTCTGGCGCTGGAAGGCGGTCCTTCCCCAAACCGCGGGTGGATGAAGAGATATCCGCATCGTTCCACTTTTGGGCGTAGGGGAGAAGGTGCCCCAGGTCTTTGCCCGCGCGATTCACCGTAACGATCCGGCCGAGGACGCCGGAAGGTTTTTCCGGGACAACAGCAGCAGCAGGACCGACGTGCAGCACCACGTCCCGCGAGCCGCCTGAGGCGTCGCCCTCCACAGCCTTGCCACGGGAAGCCCCGGGCTTGAGGAACTTGGTGATCTTGGCGGTCTCTGGCGGCGCCGTTCGCTTGGCCACGGAAGGTCCTTGGCTTGGCGGCGGTGTCGGCGTGGTCCCGAGAGGAGGCGCGGGAGATACCGGCGCGGAAGTATCCGGCGCGGTGGAGGAGGAGCTTGGCTGTTTCTTTTTCTTCTTCGGGGAAGGAGGAACCAGAGGTTCCGCCTGCCCGGCATCTGTCTTGCCGGCGCCGATGTTGCTGGCGCCGGTGTCTTGGTTCTCTTGGAGAAAGGAAAGATCCTCCTCCGTGCGGTGATCTGATGGTGAAGGGGTCGCACGCCCCGAATTTGTTGTGCCCCCCGAGAGGGAGGCAGAGGTGTTGCCGGCACTAGGTGGTGCCGGGCTTGAGTGAGGAGGAGGGGTTGAAGTCCTTGCGGAACCTTCAGAGCCCGATGGCCCTGAGCCAAGCTTGAGCGCGGGGCTGAGAAAAAGAAAGGAAGATAGTTGGAGAAAAGCAACCGGAAAAAGAACTTGGCAAAAAAAAAGGCAAGCAAGAAAATAAAGAACTTACCCGGAAACAGTTGGCATCTGCTTTCGCTTGTAGCGACGCATGCCCACTTGCTTCTCCCCTAAGGGCTCGGTCCGGAAGCGCTTGGAGGGAGGGGCCTGGCTGGAACCGGCATCAGATGCCGGTTGTTTGTTCTTTTGGCCCTGGGCCAAGAGGTTGTCCACAAACTCAATGCCGGCTTCGGCGTTCAAGGGCGCCACGCACTCATGGATCTGTGGGTCAAAGATAGCTGAGAAGAAATTTGCAAAGAGGCAATAACGGAAAGGTACAAGAAACCGGAAAAGGAAATACCTCGAGCATGGCCAGGTCATCGGAGGACCCGGTTGGCTTCGGCGGAGACCGGCCAAGGCGCGCAGCTGGGGTCTTGCCCATCTTCAGATCCTTCCAAAGAATGTAGGGATCTGGGTCGAAGGAGTCAAGGGCGCGTTTCACCGGAATCCCACGTCGCTCTACTTGGATAAGGGGGAAGCGGTCCTTGGCCTGAAACACGAAAAAATAAAAATTAGCAAAAGCAGAGGGTCACCGGCAAAAACAATCCCAATTGCATAACCTCTTACTTCTTGGGTAGGAGGGTTAGTAGTGCTGAGAGGAAGGAGGCCCCATCCCCAATCAAATGACATAGCAGTTTGGCAAATCTGCTTAGCCTTGTGAACAACGTCCTTCTTGCTAAGGGGACGGCCTGTGATCTTGGTAGGATCGCCAGGGCCGTACATCTCGCTCATCTTATGCGCGCGGCGCTTCAGAGGAAGCACCCGGCGTGAAATAAAGGTGCGGATGATGTCGTCCGAGCAGATGTTGGTATCTTTCTTCAGAGAAGCCAAGAAGCGTACCACCCGATTAGTTTCGGCATGATCTGTCTTCGGGTTGTAGCTCCAGTTGGTTCTGCTAGGAGGCCCCGCTTGGAAAGGAGGAAGATCGATGAGATCGGCGCGGCCGTCGTTCTTCACATAGAAAAAGGTACCTTGCCAGGCGCGGCAAGACTCGAGGCCGGCAAACTTAAGGAAAGCGCTCCCTTGGCGGGAGCCGACGATGCAAGATCCGCACTCCACGGGCGGCTTGGGCTTAGGGATTTCCTTGCCCTGGACGGAATTAATCCGCAAACAAAAGAAGCGGGCAAACGTCTCACGAGTAGGACGAATGCCGATATAGGCCTCCATGAAGGTGGCATAGCAAGAAAGGTAGAAGATGGCGTTGCCAGGAAGGTGGTGAGGTTGGAGTTTATAAAAGTCTAAAAAATCCCGGAAAAAAGGGGAGGCCGGAAGGCCGAAGCCACGCTCAAAGTGAGCGAGAAAAACAACATGTTCACCGGTCTTGGGATCCGGTTCGATTTCGTCACCAGGAATCCGGCAAACTACTCCTTCCGGAATCCTGCGGGACCGGTACAACCAGTCGATCTCATATTCAGTGACATTGGAGCCCATCCAGGCCCCACGGGTGATTGGGGAAGGCTCCGCGCCGGATGATTGGCTAGAGCTACTAGAGGCTTGGCCAGAGGTACTCGCTTCTTGGCTACCGGAAGCTTGGCTAAAGCTACCGGATTCTAGATGGCCACCGGACTCTTGGCGGCTACCGGATTCCTGCTGGTTGCCGGAATCGGTGTCCATTGGATCTGAAGCCGTGGATTCGCCGGGAGATTGTCTACGGTGTCTAACGGAAAAAGAAGAAGAGGATGCGGAGGAAGATTCCTCGTCAGACATTGGAGGGGCAGGCGAAGAAACAGAAATCCCACACTTGAACCCCGCGTGAAGATCTACGAGTAAGAGGAAAATCAAAGAAAAAGAGGAAATAAGAACACCATAGTCCCCAGATCTGAAAAGCAGGCAGATGGCAAGCAAAGTCAAATTGGTACCAACCTGGGGCGGCGTAGTTGCTGAGGAAGATGTTCGCCGATGGTGGAGCGGACCTGCGGTCGCCAACGAGCACCGCCGACGGTGAGGCAGAGAAGCTCGCGAGGAAGCACGAATGCAGCGGACGCGGTGAGGGCGCTGCAGAAGGTTCCCGCACGAAGAAGTCCGGCGGAACTACGGCGTGAGTTCGCCGGGCGACGGAGCTCGAGCGAGCGACGGCGGACGGAGAACGGCGAAGGCGCAGATGCGAGGAACACTGTGCGCGAAGGATGGGGAATGCGAAGAAGAGGAAGAAGAAGAGGCAGTTGAGCTTATAAAGGAGTTAGGACGTGGGCAAAAAACCGCTGGGCCGCGGCAGTTCGCCTCGCGGCCCGCAACGGTTCGCACCATGGGCCGCCACGTGGCGAGGAGGTACACGCGAGATAATAGGAGGCCACAGGGAGGCGCACACGGGATCTAAAACGGCTAGTGGGATCCGCAGCGGTGCACTAAATGGGCGCTCGGGAGTCGAAGCGAAGTGACAACTGACACTGGCGCGTCAGTCACAGTGCGCATGTCTCTATCGCACGCGGGGCCCGAGATATTCTCGACTTCGCCGAGGTGGCGTTAAATGACCAAGATACCGGAAGAGAAGATACCGGAGAATGACTTGAAAAGAAAGATAATGAAAGTCCGGGCAAAGATGCCGGATCCAAGCCCTAAGCCGGATGGATTAAACCGGTATCCAAAGACATGAGAACCTGGCATGGTCTGTTGGATAGAATCCGCCAGACTATACCAGCTTCGGGGACTAATGTTGGGGGGATGACCCCCGGTATGCCAAAGGCATGCCAAACCGGATGGTTTGAGCCATCAGGATACCGGTTAGATGTTCATGCCGGAGTCTAAGATAGGCGTTTGGCTGGACAGGCTAAGCCGGTATCCTCAAAGGAAGGATACCGGAACCGGATAGAAAAGGTACCGGGCCGCCGGAAGGAAGAGCTTGTCGGCAAGGCTGATCAAAGATCCTCTCCAGAACTAGAAGACAAAGATGAGCTAAGCAAAGTAGCTTTAAACGAAGGGCTGACGATAAAGAAGAAGATGATGAAGAAAGAAGCCGGAGGACGTCAGCCTCCCTGATTAAAGAGGACCCCGGTGTCATCTATGATTAAAGTAGCTTTGTAAAGTAGCTTTATAAAGTAGTTTGTCTAGTCAAAGATGCCACTAGGGTTTCTTGTACTGTAAGCCACCCTCTCCCCTATATAAGGAGAGGGGGCAGCCCTACTAGAGAGAGAGATACGAAGAGAGAGAGAGGAACACAAACCTGTAACTTGTGAGAATCAATGAATACAGTGATCTAGAGCGAGCTCTTCCTTGTGTCTTTCTTCTTCAACCTCTGGCCTTGGCCAAGTTCTTGAGGAAACCATCCGGAAGTTCATCCCACCTGATCACAAACCCTCCCCCGAATCCTCTAGCGTCCATTCGGCCCCAATCTAAGCCATCCTATGGCATCTGTCTGTTCACCACGACGACAACCATTGTGTTGGCCCTTTGCTCCATGGGGCCTCGACATGGTGGGAAAACTACACAAGGCCTCGCCAGGAGGATACGAGTATATGCTCGTCGCTGTCGATAAATTCACAAAGTGGATAGAAGCAAAACCGATAAATTCACCAGACGGAGCGTCTGTCGTCAAATTCGTGAAAAGCATCGTCTTCGGGTTTGGAGTGCCTAATAGCATCGTCACGGAAAATGGTAGCAACTTCACATCTAAGGAATTCAAGGCATATTGTGCAGAAGTAGGCATCAAACTACACTTTGCATCAATTGCGCACCCGCAAACCAATGGTCAAGTCGAAAAAGCCAATGGCATTATCTGCAACGGGATCAAGAAGCGATTGATAGCACCACTGGAAAAAGCTCGACATACTTGGCCTGAAGAGCTACCAAGTGTGTTATGGAGTATTCGAACAACACCAAATACAGCGACTCAGGAAACACCGTTTTTTCTGGTCCATGGAGCTGAAGCAGTATTACCAATCGAAATAGAGCATGACTCTCCACGAGTCACGGAGTACGATGAAGAGACCTCGAGAAAAGCACTGGAGGATGATGTCGACGCGCTAGACGAAGCTCGAGACGAGGTGTTATCATGAGTCACTAAGTACCAGCAAGACCTGAAAAATTATCATAGTCGACGTTTGCACCCGAGATCTTTTCAGGTTGGCGACTTAGTTCTTCGGCTCACGCAAAAAAGTCATGAGAAACTTGAGTCGCCGTGGCTTGGCCCTTACATCGTCACAGAAGTAACTCGACATATACTCCCATCGGGAGAGCAATATAAGTCATCCGTTGACTCAATAAAATGTGCTATTCCAACAGCCGAATAAGCACTCGACAATATATTCTCAGAACGCCAAAGTTGCGAATAATTTTTGAATGCCGCAAAACTTTGCGAAGGTAAGACCCCGGATCCGTTCTGTGTGGCGTGGCGCCGTCTCTGACGTCGGTTTGCTACTTTTTTCCGTATCAACAGATACGAAGAAAAATCCTAACGGACGCGTTAGGTACCCGATAAATATGACTGGGACTCGACAGAATGGTAAGACCTTTAGCGGCACCTGTCGAAGTTTACACCAGTATCCCGAGATCATGTCCAGGGACGTGATCTTGAAGTAGGTTTTTGCGGATTGCCACTAGAGCAGTTAACTAGTACCTGATCCGTCAGATGAACTAGCACCAACTACCATTATCCCTGTACAATATAGAAATTTGTATGCAAAGATATGTGGTAAAGTTCAAAGCTATTGAATAAATATAAAAGTGGAGATTTTCTTTGACTCTACGATTCAAACAAAATCTCGGGGGCTACTGACATAGGCATCACCAATGGGCCTGCCGAAGAAGGTACCCGGGGTTTATTGAAGGCCCACGACCCGAAGGATAAAAAGATTCAGAAGTCCAAGATGCTATTATGGAAAGCTAGAGTTGTAATAGGAAGTGTTATTTGTAATCTTGCGGGACGGGTTAGAAACCCTCCCGGACTCTGTAAACCTGTGTATCACGAATCCCTCGGCTCCAACTCGAGGGAGTCGAGGGACAAAGAAAGGATGGAATCATTGTTTCTCAAACCCTAGCTTTTACATCGTCGAGTACTTTTCGGCTGAAACCTTCGAGATCTACTTGCCCTCTACATCCAACGAAACCCTAGTCTACTACTTGTAGGCATTGACAAGTTAATACCTTGTCACTCATACTATCCGGAATTAAACCACGCCTTGAAGAACCACTGCGACGCGCAGCTGGAGCTTTGGCTGATGAGTTGGACTCTGTCCTATGGAGTTTACGAACTACCCCTAACAGGTCAACCGAATTTACTCCGTTCTTCCTGGTATATGGATCCGAAGCCGTGTTCCCCTCCGACATCATTCATGATTCACCGCGAGTCTCCACCTACAATGAAGAAACTGTTGACGAGGCCAGACAGCTATCTGTGGACCTGATCGAAGACGCTCGGAATCTAGCTGACCAACGTTCCACCATCTACCAGCAAAAACTTCGACGCTATCACAGCCGTCGAGTTCGGAATCGCTCGTTCATGGCCGGAGACTTGGTCCTCCGCCTTCGCCAGGTGAAATATCATAAGTTGCAATCTCCATGGGAAGGACCTTTTGTCATTAGCAAAGTGCTTCATAACGGATCGTACTACCTCGTTGATTTTCGGGAGCTAAAGGATAGACCTGCTAATTGGTACCGGAAACGCAAGCGAGAGGATCCGGATGACATATACGATGAAACAGAACGTCCTTGGAACATTTCACAACTACGTCCTTTCCACACTTAGCAATTTTTTCGAGTTACATACTCTGTAATAGTTATATATGATCAATGAAATAAAGCATCTGGTTCACTCTTTGAGTCTTTTACCTCCTTTACTTGTTCATTTTTAGATCGTGTATGTTTTCTGACTAAAACCGCAGAGCTGGATATTTCCGCCTAGGCGTGTATGAAAGTTGTGATTTTCAAAAATCGTCCTTTAGGACGCAAGCTTAAGTTTTCTGGTGGAAATATTTTCTGTTGCAAACTCATGGATTCCTGGTAACGATTTCCGGCACCTCGGCTGGGGGCTTGTTTCCGCGGTGGTTGACGGATTGCCATCGGGCTTTGTCACCGCTGGCGAGCGTTACCGGCTAAAGGTCTTCCGGCTCGTGGAAGGTCAAGTGAGCAAGTCGGAAAATATAAAAACCAGCACTTGCTTTCAACAAACGAAACATGCAAATAACTTTAACGGATAGCAGGATAAGTTTTTTCCGCCCATGCATAAGTGTTTCGTCCCTAGCTACTTAAGAATTTAAATTATATTACAAACCCTCTATGGGGCCAAAATGATGCATTGTTTTTCTTCCCGCTGGAATAAGTTTTTTTACTTCTCCCTAGCTGAAGCAGCTTCGTCCTTGTCATTCACCTTCGGATCTGTTTTTTTCTTCGTCTTTGGCCGGAGAGGAGACGTCATCATCATTTTCTTCGTCGTCTTCAGCCGAAGATACTGCGCCACCTTTGTCCTTGGAGCTTGTCCACGTGTACTAGCTTCCGGATTCCGCAGGTCGAGCCTCCGCCTAACGTTCCTTCAGAAGCTCCGCTTCGAGAGTCTCGTCGGCTGGAAGAACTACCTTGTCGTAGAATGTGTTGTGATGAATCCTCTGGGCGATGCGGGTATCATAGCCGCTAACCGCATCCAGCAGCGCATTGACGTCCGAGTTCGGAGGAACACCGGAAGTCACCCTGTCAATGTCAAGATCCGGCTTATCTGCTAGGCACATAGCCAAGGACATGGCAGCAGCACCTCCGGCCGATGATGCCTGCAGATCCACCACCAGCTCCAGAAGAATGTCCTCTGGATAAGCTTTCGAACTTCGCAAGTTTGGCTCTTCTTGATTGATAAGTTGTGGCAAATATTCCGGGAGGCGGAGATGAGATCCTTGCAGTCATCTCCGGCGAGCTGAAGCAGATCATCCCGGGGGAACTGGCTCCGACGCTCCTCATTGTATCCAAGAGGCTCTGGAGGAGACAATTTCCGATAAGCATAACAGATTGAGTTCAACACATACATTACTATATGAACTTCGGAGACATACCCATGACGTCCAACTTGAGCAAGTCCCAGTGCTTCTCCGCCGTCTCCATATAGTTCCGGAGTCCGCTGAGCTCCTTTTGTTGCTTTTGGATGGTTTCACTATCAACTTTTCTTTTTAACTGGAATTCACCCTCCTTCCGGATGAGTTCCGAGCTCTTTTCCGCCAGTTTTTTCTCCGCCTCGGCAAGCTTCGCCTCTAGATCTTTCTGGGAGGAGCAAAGAGTCTCGAGCTCGGAGGATGCTGCGGCGAGGGAAGAGGATGCACCTATCCAAGATAAATTAAAATCAGTGTGGAATTCGGGTCATGAATTATTCGCAGGGGACTCGGAAACCAACCTTGGGCGTCTGATAGCTGCTTCTTCAGATCCGCATTTTCCTGCTTGAACATTTGAATTTTCTCCGCCTGGCTCAAGGTAACACGGCGCTGCAGGGCAATGTTCTTGTGGAGCTCGTAATGCAGAGCCTGCTGTTCCTGTAAGTAGAAACAGAGCAGGAGTAAATTCCAGATATTTTACAAGCAGGTCCTTCTGAAGCATTGTGCCGGAAATTCTTCCGCCATAATGCATGGGGGCTACTGCGACATTTTGAAAATCTTCTTTCAGTGTAAGTTTTCTCTAAGTATTTAGACGCTAACTATTGACTAGTTTCCGCCTATATACTTGGGGGCTACTGGGAGTACCTTGCGCTTGCAGAGGAGTTTGTCGAAGAACTGGCCAGCTTCCTTCTTGAAGTCCTGAATTTTCGATGACTCGGCGTCAGGCTTACCCCAGGCATTGTCCAACATGGAGTTGAGCAGATCCTGTTCAAGATCCCACTTCTCCGCCTCAGTGAGCTTGTTGAAAAATTTGGTCGCATATGCCTTGGGGGTGGAGGTAAGGTCAGCCGGATCTCCAAAGTTCTTCGGAAACACGACGACGTCGCCTGCTGCAATTTCAGCCTTCCCCAAAGAGTTAACTTCCGCCTCCTCTTGGCCTTGTACTCCAGCTTCTTCAGGGGCAGCTTGTTTTGCTTCGGAGCATTCTCCGCCCACTTTCTCGCTACTTACCGGAATTATCTCCGGTGGAGTTTCCGTAGCAGGAGGGGGAGATCGCTCAGCCTGAGGAGGAGATGGCTAGGGAGTGGCGTGGGAAGCACTTGGCGGAATTGGCGTTGCAGGGCCAACGGCCGGAGACTTCTTCATGTACTTGGTGATGGGCTCTTGGACATTGGTCCAAGCGGTGGTGGTACTCGGATTCCTACAAACAGGCAAAGGAAATAAATAAGTAACAAGTTATATCAAAGTAAAGACGCGCGGTACTCGGAAACTCACGTGGCGCCAGGAATGATGGGGCGCGATCGTTTTCCTACTGTCGCTAGCAGTTTGATGCGCTCACGCTCCGCTTTCTTGGAATTCAGCGGAGGTGGCTTCGTGACTTTGGGCTTCTTGGCGGAGGCCTCATCGCTAGCTCCGGCTTCGGAGCCGGAAGCTTTGGCGCGGGGACGCTTAGTATGGCGAGGGGCGGCCTTTCGAGGAGCTTGCTCGTCCTCCTCGTCGTCCTCCTCCAGATCCTCCTCCGCCGTTTCGCCGCTGACAGGGACTCAGAGTATGTTGCGGAAATCTTCCTCCGCCAAAGTATCGAGCTGAGAGGAGAATTCGAGAGTAAGTTAGAACGCATCAAAAATATGAGAAGTTGAAGAATAGCAAAGTACAAGTGCTTACCGGAGGACATTGTTCGTTCTTGTTGATGTCTTTTATCAATTCCGGGACCGGTTGGCCCCGGCCTATCTTCACAAGTGTTTTGATTCTCCTCTTGAGAGAATCAGCAGGGAGATCGTGGCGGGTTACTCGGAGAGGGTCGTCCGCCCCGGTGTATGCGCAGATTAAGCGTGCGTTATACCGCAGAGGCTAGATCCGCCGAGAGAACCAGCTAAGAGTGAGCTGAGTTCCGGTTAGCCCGTCATGGACTAACCAAGAGATTCTCCGCGCAGCCTTCTCCAGTATCGGAGTCTGGGCGAGCGTGGGGACGAAGCTCCAGCTGTCGCGTTCTTCCGGAGGCTTGTTGATGAATTTGGGTAGCCCTTCATGGACACCCGGAACTGCGATGTTCTTCACATACAACCACTCGGCGTTCCAGTACCGGACTGATTCATGGGAGTCGTGGGGCGGATACATGCGAACAGGTCGGAGCATGAAGGTCATGCTGCCGCAGTTCACCATATTCTTGTCCTTGGTCTCTTTCTTCACCCGGAAGAAAAACTGCCATAATCTGACGTCCGAGCGGATTCCGAGATGCCCTTCACAAAGTGTGACAAAGTTCGAGAGGAGGAGATAGGAGTTCGGGCAGATATTGTGGGGTTGAAGCCCATAAGTGCTGAGGATGGAGAGAAAGAACTCCGAACAGGAGAGCGATAATCCGCGCTCAACCCAGGCTTTTGTCAGGACTCTTTCGTCCGCGTCTGGTTTGGGGACGTCGGATTCATGCATGAAACTCCATTGCGGAGAAATCATGCCTTCACTTAGAAGATCCCTCAGTTCCGAGTCCTTGATTTCGCAGGACCACCACTGACCCTTCTCGCCCTCTCGGATCTTGGCCTTGGAGGCCTTCTTCGCTTCCGCCTCCTGCACTTTAGTAGCCATCCTGGCTTGTCCTTCGACTTCTTCTTGGATTTCCTTGGAGGTGGGGATCCGGCCTAATGCAGTGCTGGAAGAGGTGGAGAACGGTTGAGCTAATCTGATGTCGGAAACGTATGGTGGCAAGTATGCAAGGGGTTCCGGGCAGATTGGTTCTAATGTGCTCGGTTCCGGGCTATTCGGAGAACTACCAGTACAATTTGGTGAACCATGCGACATGCTTCCGGCTGCACCCATGCAAACTAGTTTGAGTAGTCGGAATCTACACTACTTCTTCTTCTACGAGGACGGCACACTTACCGTTAATGACGCGGTGGTTCTTCGGGACGCCGGCGAGGTTGAAGTGACCGGACTTGCGGCGTTGAGCCTCTGGCGACTACGAATCGGCGGTTGAGACGAAATCCCGAACAAATGCGCGAATCTTGGGTCGAGGGAGACCTTGGAACGGCGGCGGATGAAGCTTTCCGTGCGAGGTGTCGCCGGAGTTTAGATCTCACGGGCGGCGCTGCGCGAGGAAGAAGATGAAGTTGGGATTGCGGTGAAAGAATGGGAAGTTACCGCGCGCGGGGGTATTTATAGACCTCGCGCGGAGATTCATGTTTCGGATCCGACAGTGGAAACTGAACGGTTGCGCCGTTGGATGCGTGACACGTGTCTTAGGTTAAAAGCGGTAAAACGACGTGGAGGTAACTTGACTGCGCGCTCCCGAAATTTCCGGCTAGAGATTCGCATCTCCGAAAATTTAGCGCGGGAAAGGAGGAAGTTGTGCGCGAGATAAGTGGAACGTCTGCTATATTGCCGTTATTGAAGAAAAGATGATTTCTGAGAAGATGACATCGGAAACGAGTAAGTTTAGAAGCTCTTCAAGATTCTCTTCGGAACCGAGCTGATTGAAGTCGGAAGAACGATGAATCTCGAAGAACTTCGGGGGCTACTATTGTGGGTATACTTTATGGGTATATCAACGGCATGGCCTAGATCCGGCAAGCCCGGGTGGCCCATAGATGGTTGTGTGGCATGTGGCCCATCGGGCGGCCCAGTTGCTGTAGATCCTGAAGGATGAAGTCAGCCCAGGAACGAGGAGCCGGATCCCAACCGACCTACGAAGAAGGCCGGATACGTGAAGGCCCATGAAGTATCCGGATCCAGCATGGCCTTGATGGAAGGCGGATCCTTGACGTACAAGGCAAGATATTGTACCGTAGTTAGGCAACTTGTATTCCGGCTAGGACTCTCCATGTAAACCCTGGATCCTTGCGTCTTTATAAGCCGGATCCTGGGAGCCCTAGAGGCACAACCACAAATCATTGTAACAACGCGAAAGCGCCCAGATAATTCCAAACAAGCAGCAGTAGGCCCTGTCTTCGAGCATGTGTTCCGAAACTGGCTAAATCGCGTACCACCGTTCCGAGGACTCTCCGCCCTATGGCCCCTACTTCTTCTCCCCTCCATGAGGATCCCTCCTCTGGAGTACCGTCGAATAGGCAACGACAGTTACCCTTCCGGCTTGGCATGGGCAGGGTTATGGACATCACTGGTTATCTTCAGAACTCTTAGTCTCATTTGTATCTTGTCCGTACTCAGACGTATTTGATCTTCTGTATGGTTTGGATCTTTGTATTGTATATTTGTATTCTTGACTTGTTGGAGTCGTTGTTGTAATATATATTTCTCGCGGGCTCTATTGTAAACCTGTTGTAATGTTACTGCTCGTGGTAATTCCTCTGGCATCACGTGTGTGATTCATCGCGCACGTCGTGTCGGAGGGCGTCTCAAAATCGATACGTGCGGATTTCGGTGGAATCGCTGGAATCCTCATGGTAACGGTTTTGGACGTCATAGGTAGGTCTAATGGCCATAAAAATACTTCATCAAGACCATTTATCATAAATGACGGTCCATATATTATGTTATGGGAGGATTGGTGGCTAGGTAATACCACGTTTTGAGACCAATATCCAACACTATACCATATTGCTCGCCTCAAAACCATTAGTATAGTTGAGGTGATGGAAGCTTCGCCACCTAATATGGCTCTGGCCTCCGCTTGCATCATGGAACAACCTTTAAGAGAATTTAGTGATGGTGCAATTCTCGGGCAAAATTCTGTTGAAATTTACATGACAATTGCAAATTCTTGATTGATTCCATGCATTGAGAACTTATACATTAAAATATGGTGATCAACAATGACAATTTTTTTTGTAAAATGAAGTTACCTCCCAAAATGGAAATATTTAAGTGGTACCTCCGCAAAGGTCTCCTCATTAGAGAGGATAGCCTCGCAAAGTGCAACCGGTAAGGAGGCTTTGAGTTTTTATAGGCTGTGACCTCGAAAAGACTAGAAATCAGAAGCTAATTGTTTCAACAGTTAAGTAAGTTTTGGGCCTCAAAACCAATTTGTAACATCCCAACCACTCCAGGCTCAGGTTTGTTAGCTCTGGCAGCTCTCTAGGACATCTAGACTGACCTCACAGGCTAACACTAGTCTTTTCAGCGCACTTTATCCTCACTCTCTAGAACCTCTAGATTGACCCCACAGAGCAACACTAGTCTTTTCTCCGCTTTTTATCCTCACTCGTGCACACCCAGAAAAGACTTCTCGGTTAGTCACCCACCCTCAAATTGCTCCAGACATGTTCTTTGGAGATGTGCTTCCATTCTATCAATCCTACTAAGCCTTGGGCTAAGATATCACATTCACCCCCTTTAGAAGATCGACGTCCTCGTCGATCAAACCCAAGATAGGAACTTCCCCTATTGGGAAACGTCTATCATCCAATGCATGTACATGTGCCATGCTGTGTGCCACAACGGACCACACCAGCCATGCGCCACATGCCCGATCCCTTGACTCGTGTAACCACAAAGGCCGGGTCTTATACTAAATGTAACGACCACTCCGGGCTTGGCCATGTTACCACTGGAAGCTCTCTATGACATCCAGACTGGCCCCACAGATGAACACTAGTCTTTTTTGCGCACTTTATCCTCACTCCTGCGCAATCGGGAAAGACTTCACGGTCAGCCACACATCCTCAAATCGCTCTAGGCCAAGCACGCTTAGTGTGAGTATTCTATCAATCCTATTAAGTCTTAGGCCAAGATATCACATAATTATGTCCGTTCCAGGTTATTTCAGCAAGGTGGCAGTAAAAATACAAATATAGACAAGCAATAGAATGTGGTTTGTCATGCGAAAGATGACCTTCATGTCAAAAGCATGGCTGTCCTTAGTAAATGGAGGATGGAGGATATGGGGAATGGCTCAAAGAAAGCATGTAGGCTCAAAGGCTCTCTCCCAAGTTTACCAAAAACCTAAAAAACTCACATTTTTTGGGTAGGTCTAATAGCCATAAAAATACTTCATCAAGGCCATTTATCATAAATGACGGCCCAGAGATTACTCCCTCCATCCACAAATAAGTGTACATGCGGGTTTTTTCAAGATAAATTATGAAGTAGAGTAAAAAATGCATTGGGAACATGCATCTCTCCTCTTTAATTTTTTTTACCTCCAATGAGCTAAGTGCACGTAGAAAATAAGAAGAACATGTGCTCCATATTATTGGGTTTGATTTCCGTGCGATGAGAGAGAAGCAATTAAATTGCATTGGAAAGATATGTGTACACTCTTTTGTGGACAAAGTTTAGAGCTAGATGTCCACTTATTTGTGGACGGAGGGAGTATGTTATTGGACTAGCCTCCACACTACCATACATCGTTGTATGAATGCATAAACTTGTATTTTGTCATTCTACCTTTTTTACCTTTTTTTTCTCCTGGTTGTGTGTACCGTGGATATGCAGATATTGGGTTTAAACTCTAGCTCGTTGTATCCACTTGATGCAAACATTTGACTTTAATAAAAGCGTCCTTTATAAAAAAAATCTCACTCATTTATCCAATGGCAGAACTGACTGTCTTTCTCAAAAAAGAAAGCAAAATAACATACTACAAATATTGAGGATTCTAAGGAAATCCAGATGGACCTTGTAAACAACAAGGTTGTCTCCAAGTGTAATGGAGTACTTGGAGGATCATTCGCCTAATTAACACCTTAATGACGCAGGCTGTAGATGGTTTCCATTTTAAGAAGAAGTGATGAAGCCCGATCCTGGACTACCTCCCACGCATCCTTGACGTGCTTGTCCTGTGTGAGCTTGCTCCCGACGGCACATCTAAGAATGTACATGCCACCTACCATTGCGGAGCTCATGTACGGACCCGAGCGGACGGCATTGATCTCCTCGAGGAGGGCGCGGTTGAGGTCGTTGGCCGTCTTCTCGCCTCCAAACTTCTGCGGCGGCGGCCGGAGCCGGAAGCAAACCAATGCAAACTTCCGGTCCGTCACCACCTCGAACCTGGGATCGGCCTTCACCATGGTCTCGAACGCCTCGGCCATGCGCACGTCGGAGCGGATGTGGTCACGCAGGCCGTCGACGCCGTAGCAGCGGAGGACGAGCCACATCTTGAGGGCGCGGAACCGGCGAGTCAGGGTGATGCTCCAGTCCTTGTAGTCCAACACGCCATCCCCTTCCTTGGTGGAGGCGGCGGCGTCTTTGAGGATGTACTCCGGCTCCGTGCCGAGGGCGGCGACGAGCGCCGACGGCCTCTTCACCCACATCGCGCAGCAGTCGATGTTGGCCAGAAGCCACTTGTGAGTGTTCATGCTGAACGAGTCCACCGACTCCACGCCATCGATCAGGTGGCGGAACTCCTCGCAGACCAGCGCGGAGCCGGCATAGGCTGCGTCGACGTGCACCCAGACGCGGTGAGGTGCCGCGACAGCGCAGAGCTCGCCGACAGGGTCAACGGCCGTCGTCTGGGTGGTCCCGATTGTCGCGCACAGGAACAGTGGGACCAGCCCGGCGTCAACGTCAGCCTGAATGGCGGCTTGGAGCGCCTTAGGCGAGAGCGCGAACATGTTTTCATGGCGCGTTTGTATCTCGCGGCAGTGGTCACGCTGGATCCCGGCGATCCGCGCAGCCTTACTGAAGGCAAAGTGGGTCTGGTCGGAGCAGTAGACGACGAGGTCGCCGATCCTGTTGCCGCCAATCTCCTCGAGCTTCTTGTCCCTTGCAGCGACGACGGCAGAGAGCATGGCCTCGCAGGAGGTGCCGAGAAGCGTGCCCCCGCCACCTCCGGCGAACAGCAGGCTCTCCGGCAAGTGCAGCGCTTTGCCGAGCCAGTCGACGACCACCATCTCAAGCTCAGTGGCGGCCGGCGACGCGGCCCAAGTAAACGGGATGACGTTGATGCCGGCAGTGAGCGCCTCTCCAAGGGCGCCGACGGTACTGGTCGATGCGGGGAAGTGCGCGAAGTGGCGAGGGCTCTGCCAGTGCGTCATGCCCGGGAGGATGAGGTCGCGGACGTCCTGCAGCGCCGAGCTGAAAGCGTCAGGCTCCGGACGGGACGGCGCGTCCGTAGGGAGCACGTCGCGCAGGAAGCCGGGCTTGACGCCGGGGTGCACGGGATAGTCGCCCATGCGGCCGTAGTAGTCGGCGATGAAGTCGATAACCTCATGACCTTGGCGCCGGAATTCGTCAGGGTCCAGCACTTTGGGGGACTGCGGCGCGTCTACCATCACCGGCACGGGGACGGCGCCATTGTCTGTCGCACCGTTAATGGTGTCGAAGCAGCGCGACGGTGGGGCCATATGTGGAATGCGGGGGATTAAGCGCCTGTGCGAGGCTGGAAGCACTGTTTTGATTCTACCCTCAATGCTGTCCGATACGAGCGAGCATGGGTGGCGATCTTATAGTAAGAGAACTAGCTGGATCCATTCTGCACACCGCATCTTCTATAGTAATATTACAGAATTTTTTAAGATTCTCCCAAGTTAATAGGACACATTAAAAACATTCCATATAATGTTGAATCCTACCATATGGATTTTGCGAGTACACCAGATAAGGAACCGAATGATATCGGCATTAAGGCATACCTTTTTTGGGAGTCATCAAAACATACCTGTAAACATATAGGAGTAGTAGAAAATTTAAAGATGGCTAACTAATGCTAATATATATACTTATATTTGGCTACGTTTAAAGACAAGGATTTCATTTTGATATGGCGATTAATTTTATTTAAAGATACATATATATATAATATAAATTGAGTAGTTGATTAGTAATATTTTAGAACTAATTTGATCTTGTATATATATCATAAAACTTCAAAACAAGATGAACGTGAAATTCATTTAGATTTATTTCCAATCGGAAACCCCTGCCCCCGGGTCGTCTCAGGCTGTCGGATAAAAAGACCACCCCTGTCCCATCAAGACTGCCCATGTGCACCTTTCCTTGACTATAGGAAAAATACACTCCATGGCAAGGGTAAGAAAATCACTAATCGGTAGTTGGCTTATGAGTAGCGATTAATCGAAATTCACACAACTAAATGATTTAATTGGTTGGCTATTAATCGGTGCAACATACACAAATTAGAACTTAAAACACATGTATATAAGAAAAAAATAGTATATGGGACATTATATGTCCAACCATACTTCTGTAGAGCCTAAAAGCCCATTAAAATATGTAAGCTTCTTCTCCTTGATCTGTCACGAGCGACATGAGCCACCATCCACCACCATGTTCCTTCATTTCACTTCTCCTCCTCTGACCTCTGAAGGAGGTTGAGCTCCTGTATCTGAGGTATGATCGGTAAGAACGAGGAATTTTTCAGCGACGGCAAGGAACTAGTCAGCGACGGTGGAATCGAGCTCATGGAGGCAGGAATCGAGCAGGAGCTTCACAACCCTACTTGATTTGAGCAGGGTAGCAGCTGGATGGGTGATCTAGGTTGAAAATTTGCAACTTTTTTGACCCAAGTGTAGCAGTTTATCAGGAATATACATATTAATCAGGTTGTCAGGGAGATTAGTTGGTCTAAAGGATTAACAGATCCGATTATATGTATGACATTGTCAGCCACCTAGTAGCGATTAATTGTTAATTCGGCCATTTTTTGAATAGTGTCTATGCAGACAAAACCACTGCCGCGCCTGCAGATATGACCACCGCCACCGCTGCCCGTAGCTCAGAGCTTCGACGGGAGACCTCACCTGCTTGCAACACCACCGACTAGCGCTAGCAGCACTGGCGACCGCCGCTTGCAACGTTTGGTTGGTACATCACCGACTGCTCCTTGCAGAATGTTGAATCTGATTGGTAGCATTGTCTATCACCGCTAGTAGGACCACCCATCGCTGATATTAGCATTACGACTTTGGTTGCTAGCGCTGCTGAGCGCCATTGACAGCATTTCGACTATGCCATCTAGAACCACCGATTCTAGTTGATGACACCACCACCAACCGCTCGCATCAACACCAAACACCACTAGCAGAACTATCACCCCCTCCGCTTGCAGCATCCAACTCTCGGTCAGACTAGAGGTTCCACTCCTCGCGGAAGCAATGTGTCACCTCCTATGGATGGCAGTAGCGTTGGCCACCACTAGCAGAAGTTCCACCCCATGGCAGCACCACCACCCTAGTCATGGTGGTTAGAGATACATAGGGAAGAGATAGAAAGGGGATGCATGGCGAGGAGAGAGGAAGTGGTCTGTTCCAGCGAGTGGGCGGAACGGGATCCAAGGCGGAGTAGGGAGTGTGGAAGGATGGGGCTGGAATGGGGGTGTCCCGGTGGTTGGAGAGAACACGACGATGGTCGTGCATTATTGATACGTGCATTTTGCATCATCATTATTGCTACATATATGATTAGTTTTCATTGTTATTTGCCATCACACATCATTATCTATGCCATCGACATCCCCACTCCTCCTTGGCTTGGGAGGGGGCATCTCCATCAACATCTCCAACAACACCATCATCACCACCATCTCCTTCTACGAGATCAATGTCATCCCCCTCATAGTTTGTGTTTAATTGAACCCCGGATATTGTTTTTAGTGATATTGCATGTTCGTGATTGGTACTTTGTCACTATTTGGTGGGGAGATTATATATTCAGATTGGGTTGTAATCACTATGCCTTTGGTCCATATCAGGTTTGACACTTGTGAGTAGTTCCCCACGTTCATGAGGGCATAGGATGATCTGGCTATGATTCTATATGATGTGCAATGAGTATTTGGTCAAGTTTTCTATCTTTTATGTTGTTCTATGATGGTTTTATGAGAATATCGACTGCATATTACTTCACTTATATGGGCTCATAGGGATGCACTTTAATGTAATGCATTAGTGTTGGAAGGGCCGAAATGACAGAAACCGTCTTCCAATACTATGGGTTGCATTCGAGAGGTTTATGTCGGGGACCCCTGATCTTATGGCTATGGTGGGACATTTATGTCTTAATGATTCCTATACTTGCTCATGAAAATGGCTCTAGGATCCATCATAAGGGGTTAGTTGCACATATCTACGGCTGCACCTAACTTAGGCTCCGCCCCTAATTGAATAAAGCTTGACAAAATATTTACCGTGTTGTTTAAAACTCAGATGCCAGTGAATCCATGCCGCTCAGGAAATTTAGTCTCATATAAGAACACACACTTGAGATTGACCTCTTGATGCAGAGAGGATTGGGCTTTTCTCTCATCGA
Source organism: Lolium perenne (assembly GCF_019359855.2). NCBI lineage: Eukaryota > Viridiplantae > Streptophyta > Magnoliopsida > Poales > Poaceae > Lolium > Lolium perenne. Next base: position 272,725,647 of record NC_067246.2, on the reverse strand, counting down.
GAGCGTTTACTTATTTGTTATTGACTTCATACACTTCATTTTTACTGCAAACTATACACCCAAAACTTTATTATTATTGCTTTATTGTCAATTTTGCTAACCAATACCTTCAGCTTCTCGTGGGTTCGACAACATTTCTTATTGAAAAGTACTACAATTGATATCCTGCACTTGGGATCCATCAATACACTTTTCTGGCGCCATTGCCAAGGAGTGTAGCGCTATTGGTAAGTGAATGATAAGGAAGCTTTTACTGTTTTTATTATTTGCTATGTGTCTCGTCGTGGGTATGTCTAGCCGTGCTGAGATTGGTTTGATTTTATACAATTATGCTTATGTTCAATCTCTTAAAGATAATAAAGAAAAACCACCTGAGCTTAAGGTGGCATTTCAAATTCCTGTTGCTATTGCCAAACAAGCTATGGAACTAACCTTCATAGGTGATAAAAGTAAAACTGCTATGGGACATCTACATGCTATTGAAGATCTATGCTCTTTATTCAAAGTGGATGATCATGTGAAGATGAAGTTATTATATCTATCTCTTTCTGGTAATGCTCGCTTATGGTTTAGACCTCTGGATATTAAATGCCGTCTTAACAGGGAATTATTGAGGAATTCCTTCTATACCAAGTTTTATACTCCTAAAGAAGCTTATGGTGATCACTGTCATATTTATAATTTTTGGCCTCATCTTCGAGAAAGTATTGCTCAAGCATGGGGGAGGCTTAATGAACTCATCTGTAAGAATCATTGTCACGGTATTCCTGATAGTCTTATATTGATAAACTTCCATGTGAGGCTTCCCCAACATCATAGAGATTTTCTGGGCAATTCATCTGGAGTGAGTTTTACTAATAGAACTCAACAAGAAGCAATGAATTTATTGGATACTATGGCTAATAATTCATCTGTGTGGGATCTTGATAAAGGTAATGAGCCTCGTTTTGATTTTGAATATGCAAGTGTAAAGATTTTCTCTACTACTATATTGTTTGAAGAACTAAAGAATAAATTTGGTCTTGATCCTCATATTATAGTAGAAGTTTCTAAATATTTTGCTAACCATTTGAATGTTCCTAAGAAAGGATTTAAGGTCTTTACTAAACCTCTTAAGACTTCACCATATATTGCTAAAGTTGAGAAACGGGTTCAACAAGCTTCATCGGTTATTATAGAAGATAATATGTGGAATCTCCTCCATATCCGAACAGGGTGAAAGAAAATTTTCTCACCGTTGTTGCAAATAGGAGTGATAGAAGATTTCACGAGCCTTATGAACAAATCTCTATGAAGCCTCAAATTCCGGCCATAAAAGAATTAAATGAAGAGACTCCTTGCGATGTCTATTTATGCGAAGATTCCACTAAGGTAATTCAAGGTAAGACTACTAGAGCTGATAAACCTATTATATCATGTGCTATTGGAACTTCATATTATCATGGTCTTTATGATATAGGAGCAAGTATAAGTGTGATACCATATTCTCTATATCTCGAAATCAAGCCCGGTATTGATCCCATACACATGGAGGAAACATGTATGACTATTCAACTTGCTAATAAAGAAGTTATTAGACATCTTGGCATGGTAAGAGATGTTGAAGTATTAGTAGGAAAGATTAAGTATCCCACTAATTTTATTGTGCTTGGTTGCTCCCAAGATGCATTTTGTCCTATTATATTTGGTAGACCTTTCTTAAATACTGTTGGTGCTAAAATTGATTTGCCAAAAGAGAGAGTGTTTATTAAATGTGCTGGAGAAAGGTTAGAATTTTTTTTCAAGTTTACTGATAAGCATTTAGAAAAACAAAATTTTCAAAAAGATATTGTGGAAACTCTTGCTTCTGTGGCAGTTGCTTCATCGAATGCAGTGGATCGATATGTACTTAATCAAGAGGAACCATTTATTAATGAAGAGAGAGAAGATCTAGAACAAACTTTATCTCAACAACCACCACATTTACAATTGCATATTCCATCTGATAATACTGGAGTGTTACCACCACCCAAAGAAGATCCTAGTTTTGAATTAAAACATTTGCCTGATGATATGAAATATGAATACCTTGATGATCAAAATATATATCATGTTATTATTAGTGCTAATCTCTCAGGAGAAGGAGAAACAAAATTACTGGAGGTATTGCGTTCTCGTAAGCCGGCCATTGTATATTCTCTTGATGATCTTAAAGGTATAAGTCCAGCTCTATGCATGCATAAGATTAATTTGGAAGAAGATGCAAAGCCCGTTGTTGATTATCAACACCGTCTTCATCCAAAAATGAAGGAAGTGGTAAGAAAAGAGGTAATCAAATTTTGATGGGATTCGTAGCATAGAAAACAAAAAAATTCCTACCGGAAGAACGAATAACAAGCCAAGATCCAATCTAGTAGATGGTAGCAACGAGAAGATCATGAGACTAACCCTCGAATATTCCAAAGCCTACGAGATTAGATCTCATTGTTGATGTAGTCGATCACTTGCCGTTTTCAAAAGCGCGTAGAAGATCTTGACGGTGCCACAGTCGGGCAGCACCTCCGTACTCGGTCACACGTTCGGTGTTGATGACGACGTCCTTCTCCCCGTTCCAGTGGGCAGCAGATGTAGTAGATCCTCCTCGGAATCCCGATAGCATGACGGCGTGGTGTCGGTGGTGGTGGAGATCTCCGGCAGGGCTTCGCCTAAGATCTACGGGAGAAGTGGGAGGAAGGGGCGGCTAGGGTTTGGGGATAGGGGGCGCCGGCCTTGATGCCCTTGGGTGGTGCGGATGGTGTGGTGGCCGGCCCCCTCCCTCTCTCCGTCATTATATAAGTGGAACCCCAAGGGTTAGCCCAAAGATTCGAATAAGAGTCCAACTCAAAAACTTACCAAAGGGTGAAACCTAGGGGGAGTGGGACTCCCCCCTTTCCTTCTTCCTTGGCCGGCCAAGGTGGTGGAGTCCACCATGGACTCCACCTTCCCTCTTGGTTGGCTGGTTAGGGTTGTTGGACTCCAACCGGGACTCCACCTTCCATGGTGATTTCTTCCGGAAGGTTCTAGAACATTCTAGCGCCTTCCATAAATGCACCGGATCATTTCCAAACTTGGAAAGTGACTTCCTATATATTAATCTTATTCTCCGGACCATTCCGGACCTCCTCGTGATGTCCTGGATCCCATCCGAGACCCCGAAAAACATTCGAACTCCATTCCATATTCCATATCTACTTAAAACGACATCAAACCTTAAGTGTGTCACCCTACGGTTCGTGAACTATGCAGACATGGTTGAGACTCCTCTCCGACCAATAACCAATAGCGGGATCTGGAGATCCATAATGGCTCCCACACATTCAACGATAACTTAGTGATTGATTGAACCATTTACATACGATACCGACTCCCTTTGTCACGCGATACTCTACTTGTCCGAGGTTCGATCATCGGTATCTCTATACCTAGTTCAACCTCATTGCCGACAAGTACTCTTTATTCGTACCGTGGTATGTCATCTCTTGTGACCCTGTCACATGCTTGCAAGCTAATCAGACGACATTCCACCGAGAGGGCCAGAGTATATCTATCCATCATCGGGATGGACAAATCCCACTCTTGATCCATATGCCTCAACTCACACTTTCCGAATACTTAATCCCATCTTTATAACCACCCATTTACGCAATGGCGTTTGATGTAATCAAAGCATCCTTCCGGTGTAAGTGATTTACATGATCTCATGGTCGAAGGACTAGGTAACTATGTATCGAAAGCTTATAGCAAGTTGAACTTAATGACTTGATCTAATGCTACGCTCATTTGGGTGTGTGTCCATTATATCATTCATCCAATGACATAACCTTGTTATTAATAACATCCAATGTTCATGATCACGAAACCACGATCATCTATTAATCAACAAGCTAGTTATACAAGAGGCTTACTAGGGACTCCTTGTTGTTTACATAACACACATGTATCAATGTTTCGGTTAATGCAATTATAGCATGGTATGCAAACATTTATCATAAACACAAAGATATATTATAATAACCACTTTATTATTGCCTCTTGGGCATATCTCCAACAGTCTCCCACTTGCACTAGAGTCAATAATCTAGATTACATTGTAAGGTACCTAACACCCATGACATTCTGGTGTTGGTCATGCTTTGCCCTAGGGAGAGCTTTAGTCAACGGATCTGCCACATTCAGATCTGTGTGTACTTTGCAAATATTTACTTCACCATCTTCGATGTACTCGCGAATCGAATGAAAATGCAGCTTGATATGCTTCAGCTTCTTGTGTGACCTTGGTTCTTGTGCATTGGTGATGGCACCCATGTTGTCACAATAGATGACTAATGGGTCCAATGCACTAGGAACCACACCAAGCTCAACAATGAACCTCTTCATCCATATCGCTTCCGGTGAAGCCTCCGAAGCCGCTATGTATTCTGATTCAGTTGAAGACTTCACCACTGTGCACTGCTTGGAACTCATCCAGCTTGCTGCAGCACCATTCAATATAAACACGTACCCAGACTGAGACTTAGAGTCATCAGGATCAGTGTTCCAACTTGCATCGGTGTAACTGGTTACAACGAGCTCTTGGTCACCGCTATAACAAAGAAACATATCCTTAGTCCTTTTCAAGTACTTCAGGATATTCTTGACCGCTGTCCAGTGTTCCATCCCTGGATCACTTTGATATCTGCTGGTCAAACTAATAGCATGTGCGATATCCGGTCTAGTACACAACATGGCATACATGATAGAGCCTACTGCCGAGGAATAGGGGATCTTGTTCATCCTCTCTCTTTCTTCTGCTGTAGTCGGACCTTGAGTTTTACTCAAGACCTTACTTGGCAACATAGGCAAGAACCCTTTCTTGCTTTCATCCATTCTAAACTTCTTTAGAATCTTGTCCATGTATGTACTCTGTGAAAGCCCTATTAGGCGTCTTGATCTATCTCTATAAATCTTGATGCCTAAAATGTACGCTGCTGTTATCACCAGAATTTAACCGGATCAGAAGGTGGGCCGTGATTTAAACGGGCTTGGAAGCTATGTACGTAAAACGGTCATGAATCGGCCTTGTACGAGAGTTTGGGCCAAGTGGCCCGTGTATCTGTAAATTATAGTAGATTCCGTATCGGTTAGGATTAAGACATAGTTTAGCTCGTGCACGGTTGGGATTATTCCCAAATTAGAAAGTCTACGGACTATAAATATGTATCTACGGTTATTTGAGAAAGAAGACGATCACGTTCACAACAAATCAATCTAGGCGCATCGCCACCCCTTGTTTCGAGGGTTTCTCCTGGGTAAGTAACATGCTGCCTAGATCGCATTGTGAGATCTAGGCAGTATCGGTTTATTCGTTCTTGGTGTTGCTCGTGCTGAAGCCTTTTTGATGGCGAGCAACACCCTTATCTCAGGTGTTTTGGGGTTAACGTCGATGCTTTCACGATGTACTTGTTTAGCTACGCTATCCCTCAATATCTGGCTGCCCTTACACCTATCCTAGGTGTAAGGGCAGCATCTTGCTTGTTCTTTAGCTAGTAGATCTAGTCTGTTATAGTTGCTCCTTGTTCTTCAAGGATTGGTTTGATATCCGCATGGTTAGGCCTTATAAACGGGTTGAAGGATCCGGTAGTGCGTAAGGTGTGGTTAATGAAGTCCTAAAGGGATTGTTCCGGGGATCAACTTCATGTTGGTTTTTAGGCCTCTTTAGGGCTAGTTTTCCTATCATCTTACGTATCTTCTAGGCTCAACTACGCATAGGATGTTCCGGTTATGCGGTGAAAATCCTAGACTATCGTAGATTAGTTTAGCTTGATTTTGATTAAGCAGGATCCCCATGTTAATGTAAAATCTAACGTGTTCCATGGGGCAATCGGCTCTTAGAGCCGATCCACAGAGTAACCTAAGAGCCGATCGGGGCTCGTATTTAATGTTTACGTGTTTGCCATGCAGGAAACTAAGTCGAAGCAATCCATCACCTTCCTGACCAGGTATAGGTCATGTGGCACGCCCTTGCATCAGCATCGGACGTGCGTACCAGGAGCATTGCGGGCCGTCGCCCGAGGGACCAGGGCCAACCGCAGTCCTGGGAGCCTCCCGGCTCTACGGTGTTGCTCGTCGCTGCTCGCTGGTGGGTTTCGGATGGTAACACATTCTGGCACGCCCGGTGGGACAGTCAACAACAACGGCATCGACATCTTCCTCTGAGATGGCGGACGAGCCAGTCAAGTACGAAGAGCTGCCTGAGGATCACAAGAAGAAGTATGATGAGATCAAAGCCATCTTCGAAGCCGATCTCATCGGCTCTTTCACAAAGACCCGTTCACATGGCATCATGTGGAAAGGGTTCTCACCCGAGGGTGCTCTCGATGGAGTAGATCTGTCTACCCCTTCAGAGGAGCGCACCAGAGCTCTGCGCCAAGAAGTTAATTACATGGCAGCTCATTCTCTTCACCGGCACTCTGAAAGCCTGGTGAACACTTTGGAGCGCATCGCGGTCCGCGTGGTTCAGGAAATAATGAAGCACCAATACTCCCCGTCAGGCCCGGTCCTAGGGACTCACCAGGGAGAACTGCCGTTCCAGACCAGGCCGCCGCTACCGTTCGCGCTTGCAGCTCCAGAGCCACGGGGTTCGCCGGCTTTCGTCGTCCACAAGATTGGAGGCGATCCTGCTGATTACCAGTTCATGCTGGAACCACCTAAGGAAATCCCGCACGGATACACGTGCATGTATGTGCCAGATTGCAATAATTTGGCGCGCACGAACCAGATTACAGCAGGAGGAATTTCTGGAGCCACAGGAGCAATTTCTGGAGTCACAGGAGGAATTACTGGAGGAGACGCCGATAAACAGGCGTGGCTAGCTAAGTACGCCACCACAGCAGATCAGCAAAGTTCAGCCCCTGCAGCTCCTACAGTGGACCAGATCAGTGCGATCTTGAGAGACCAGTTCGGCATGGTGCCAAAGAGAAGGGCAATCGGCTATTCCAAGCCGTATCCTAATGAGTATGATCTAATACCACTGCCACCTAAATATTGGCTCCCAGAGTTCTCAAAGTTCAGTGGGTCAGAAGGCTCTAGCTCAATTGAACACGTGAGCCGATATTTGGCACAGTTGGGCATGATCTCAGCATCAGACCAGCTACGTGTGAGATTTTTCGCGCAGCCTCTCACAGGATCGGCTTTTGGGTGGTACACCTCGCTACCCCCGGACTCAATCCGAACGTGGAAGCAGATGGAAGAACAGTTCCACATACAATATCACTCAGATGCTTCTGAAGCTGGCATTGCCGATTTGGCACAAGTGCGACAGAGGCGTGGAGAGACAGTGTTAGAGTACATTCAGCGCTTCAGAACTGTGAGGAACCGATGTTATTCGGCTCGTTTGAATGAGAAAGAAGCCGTTGATCTGGCAGTGGTAGGTCTTGCGTCGCCAATCAAGGACATAGCTTCTCAGGCAGAGTATACCTCCCTGGCGCATATGGTTCAGAAACTATCATTATATGAACAGCGCCATCCAGAATTGTACCAGGACAAGTTCAAACGCCCAGTAAGCCTGATCGAGGTAGAAGAAGATGAAGATTCGGCAGGAGATCAGGAAGTGGCTGTGGCTGAATGGGCTCGGGGGGCAAACCCCATGTCCTGCAAGTGGGTTAAACCACAAGGTCCTGCAAAAGGGTTCGACTTCGTCGTGAGCAAAGCTAAGCAGATTTTCGATCTCTTGCTTAAAGAGAAGCAGCTGAAGTTACCCGAAGGCCATAGAGTCCCTACGGCCCAAGAGATGAACGGAAGGCCATACTGCAAGTGGCATCATTCGTTCACACATACCACCAGCGACTGCAAAGTGTTGCGTCAGCAGATCCAAATGGCGATAGAACAAGGCCGTCTGATTTTCAGCCAGTATGCCATGAAAGTGGACACGCAACCGTTCCCTGCTGTCAACATGGTGGAGTATAGTTACCCCACGAGGCGTCAGCCAGATTTCTTGTTCAGTATCAACATGGCAGGGCCTGTATACCACTCTGGCAAGGACAAAGAAGAGAGCAGTCGTTCTCGTGGCAAAGACAAGGAGGAGGCCGGTTCACGCGATCGGCCCCGATACGATGACAAACGGTACGTGACCGAGGATCAAGTGAGAAGCGTGCGGTACCAGCGACCACTCTCAGAGCACCTTCTTAACAAATATGAGCATCAGCATGACCAACGCCGACGGTATGATACAGCCGATGACGTAGCTCATCGGCCTAACGTAAATGACAGAAAGTATCGTCGGTATAATAGAGATGAGGAAAGATATGAGCGCCGTACCAGGGGAAGGTCAAAAGAGCAAGAAGACATGGACCGTCACTGGGACTGCCCGTTCTTTAAACATTGCTGGGATTCAGGAATGAGCCGATTGCCGACAATCGAAAGCTGCCCAGAGTGTAGATCAAAGAAGAAGGACGCGGCAGATGTGTCTGTGTTCAAACGTCTAGGGCCTCTCCCGCGTCGGAACAAACAAGCTGAGTCCTCTCGGGAGGAAGATCTCGAGGAGTTAGACGACGATGAAGAAGAAGAAGATAGATACCACCGGCCAAGGTGGTGCCCTGACGGACTCAGTCATTCTCAGAAACGCAGGGTACAGTGGCTACGCAGCTTGGAGGAAGCCGAGAGGTTATACCTGCACACGTTGAGGAAGGCACGGCCCGATCTGGCCGCGAAAATTCAGCAAACTTTGGACGAGGAGGGCCGCCCACAGAAGCAAGAGTGGCATCCCAAACCGAAGAAAGCTGATGATAAGACATCGGCTGGCACCAACATGGTGTTCATACTTCCGTCAGAGTTTTGCGTTCCAAGATCAGAAGAGGCATCTGTGGCACAACTTGACTGCGGCCCACGGCCAGTTGTCTTTGAAAAGCCGCAAGAAAGAAGCTACAGACATTTGAAGGCTTTGTACGTGAAAGGATATATCAACGGGCAGCCTGTCAACAAGATGCTGGTTGACACGGGAGCGGCAGTCAACATAATGCCGTACTCCATGCTACGTCGCCTGGGACGCTCTAGCGCGGATCTGATCAAAACCAACGTCACATTGAGTGACTTCAACGGCCAAGCATCAGAAGCGCAAGGTGTTCTAAGCGTGGATCTGACAGTAGGCCGAAAAACCATCCCTACGTCGTTCTTCATCGTCGATAGTAAGAGCACCTACGCCGTCCTGCTAGGGAGAGATTGGATTCACGCCAATTGCTGCATTCCATCCACAATGCACCAATGCTTGATACAGTGGGATGGCGATGAGGTGGAGGTCGTCCATGCAGATGACACATCCGAAATTTCAACGGCTGGCATGAACATTTGGGACGCGGTGGACCAAGAGCCGCTCTCTGGAGTTAGTCTGGACGGTTGTGAGCGCATTGAGGTTACAAAAAACGGGGTGAGGCTGGTCTTATCCACTGGCCTGACAGTGTAACCGCACCAAAGTCACTAGACATGTGTAGCAAGGCCGATCCCTGCGATCGGCCCCAAAAAATAAAAATAAGTTGTAAATCCGTATTAAGCAGTGCAATGAAAAAGGAGGCCGATTCAGGCAATCGGCCCATATTACCCTTATCATATATTTTTCCTGTGTCCAGCATTGATCTAGCAGGTGATGGAAAGTTAGGGTATGGGTTTACATCGGCTGATGAGCTAGAAGAGGTTGACATTGGTCTTAGGGAAAGAATTTCGGCCGTTCCAGTAACGTTCATGTCAGATGGAGGCCGATATTCTAGAATAAATCGAGGGGTTGTTGGATGTCGGATTCAGCAAGCCGTACAAACGGGAAGATTGGAGAGCCGATATCTTCAATCACTTGAAAGATTCGGCTCGGGGGGCACATAAGCGGATAAGCGGATGATAGGCAGTGAAATGTGGGGGGTCGATGCATAAAAAATCGGCCAGAGTAAAAAAAACACAAAAAAAAGACTTTGGAAGTACAACAGGACAGCCGATGCGCAGACATCGACTCCAGACCAAACCCAGTTGAGCAGTTATCATTACATGAAAAGGGTTTAATGAAGAAATGCCTCAAGAGCATGGAGGGCGTCAGCACGGACACGATCCACCTCGGCGATCTCGGCCTCTTCATCTTCGTCCTTGCCCGTCACCAGCTGTCCGTTCAGAGCACGTATTTTGGCCAGATCAGTCTTCAGTTCAACCTTGAGGTCTTCTGCTTCCCCTTGAGAGCGGGCAATGAGAGCTTCCTTGTCTTGGATAAGCTGTTTGGTAGCTCTGACCCTCTCTTCAAGATCCTCCAGTTCCTTGCGCAGGGTCTCAAGTTCGGCACTGCTAACAGAGGTATCAGTTTTAGCGTCCAAGGCAGCCTTTTTCTCATTGAGCCGTTGGCACTTGTTTGCAATATCGGCTCTCAGCGGAAGCTGGGCGTGGCGTAGGTCGATTCTCTGACGAGCCAACTTCACCCTCGATCTGAAGGCTGACAGAGTCACGACCGGCCAGAGTTTCACTTGCAATGTCACCGGGAGATGGGGCTGAATATCCTCAAGGATGCCCTTCACTTCCTCGGGGTTTTCAACCAATGTTTCAATTGTGGAGGAGAGCAAAGCCTTGAGGCGCTGGAGTTGGCCATTGGTAGTGCTGGGTCCTAATTCTTTGTTTACCTTGAAAGTAGCTGGCTCTATTGATTCAGGGTCGAACGTTAGCAAGCTTGAGAGGTCACAACCCTGACAAACAAACGAGAGCAGCGTCAGTATGCAGTGAAGGAGAAGGGTGAAGCTAAGGGGGAGAAGTGTACCTCTCCTAAGACCAGAGGGACAGCCGACGGTGAGGTGATCAGCTCGGGCGTGTCCACTGTGGGTTTGGCCAAGTTGACAGCCTTGTCAGCTACACTTCGGGAGGTTGCTACATCTAGGGTGGTGGTTGGCATCACTACCTCCTCGACTTCTCCGCTAGACGTATCCTCAGCCTGGAAAGAAAGTAGTTAGCCGATGCGAGTAGCAAAGGGTTGGTATGAAATAGGAACCAGGAGGAGTAATTACATTTGAAACCTCCTGACTCGGTGAAGAAGCTTGCGGTTCTTTGCGAGCTCTCTTGACACATCGGTTCTTTGTGCGTAGCCCTGTTCTGATGGGAGCTTGGGAGGAAGCAGGTTCGGGGGCTGACCTTTTCTTGGAAGCCGACGGTGGCAAGTCTGGCTGGCTTTGTGTGGTGGTTCTCCCAGAGTTGCCCGAGCTCGAATTTTCCCGACTGGACCGTGTCTCCTCGCTAGAGTTTTCTTCAGTAGAGGCCTGTGAAAGAAATACAAGCATGTTGCAAAAAGCCTGGAAAGATAGATGAAGTTAACCAAGGCATGGATCAACTTACGTGTAAACTCTCTTGAGAAGGAGTAGGGCTTTGGCGCTTCAAGGTTTTCCTGGCAGATACTTTCCTTACTGCTTTTCTCGCCTTGATTGAGGCTCGGGGGGCAGCTGGCCCAGAAGATGATGCGCTCTTAGGAGCCGATTCTGGCGGAATCGGCTGACTCTGCATCACAACCTTCTTCAGGGGTGGTGAGCCCTTGCAGAAGAGAACCACGGGAGCCGGAGGAAGGAACTGGAATGAGGAGCCATCCTCATGTACAGGTTCTGGACCGTCTTGTTGCTACAAGGAAACAGAGTCAGGTGACAAGCAATCATTACGAACCACTGCAAGAAATTTGTGAGTAGTGATACCTGTTCTGCAGGGATATCATATTCAGCATCAAGCTGCTTCAGCAATGGTCCTAGAGCTCTCCTGAAGGCGTGGGTCTTCCACATTGACCACCAAGTCTCGAAGCCATCGGTTGACGAGATGAAATGGAGGTTGTGAGGGATTGGAATGGCTAGAGCATCAAAGAAGGAATAACACCTTTGGCTGGTGATGACATCAGGCAACTCGGCTCTACTTTCTGTCAAGTGGTGAAGGACGAAGTGTGGAGACGCCTGCCCGAGACCAAACTACCGGGCTACCACGACCGGTTGGTAAGACTCATAACCAGGTTTAATGATCCTATTGGAGGTGCTCATACCAACTGGAAGGAAGCAGGGATGGATCATAATGGAATATAAATGCCGAGTGCTAGGGTCATCGGCAAAATTGTCTAGCCTAAAGGAAATTGGATTTTCAAAATCTCCAGACGCGGTATAAGGAAAGAACAGGGGATTGTCCAGGCCCTGGAAGAAAATCCTGAACCACTCTGATGCCTCTTTAGGGATCAGTTTGCTGCCTGGAAGGCTATAGAGAGCTTGGCCGTAGCTAGTGTATCGGATATGCTTCCCATTAGCATCTGGGAAGGTGCAAGTGGTCAAAGGTGGAGAGTTTGGGATCTGGTTTTGGAAGTACAGCTGAGCCCATAGCTGAATAAACCACCAGGGGCCTCCTGTTTTAACTGTCTTTTGGGAAAACAGTTTGACAGACATCAGTTGGAGAGATCGATAGACTTCTCCAAGGAACAGTTTGCCCGTGCCAAGCTGAGTGCCTTTGGCAAGCTCATAGGCCAGAGAAAGGTAATTCTTGGTTGGGGCAAGTGAAGGACCACAGAATATGAAGTGTTCCAACCAGAAATTCAAGAAGGCCGTATGTTCTCTCTCCGTCACAGGGCCTTTGGTTTTCATGTAACATTTGAGGTAGGCACCCCAGCTTGTACACTCTGTTTTGGAAGAGAGGGTGAAAGGAACCTTTGGCAGCTTAAAAGCAGAAGGGCTTGGGGATGCAATGTCTAGGCCTGTGATCATGGCCACGTCTAGCAGGGTTGGTGTCATGGGGCCATGGCCAAACATGAAGCAATTCAGTGCATCAGACCAAAAGTAGCCGATGGTTTTCAAAAGGTTCTCGTTTTTCTCAAGGGGAGACAGTGACAATGACAAAGCATCGGCTATCCCTATAGTTTCCCAGGTGGCATAGTGAGTTTTGGATACTCTACGGTACCATGCCACCCAACCCTCAGGAGGATTAGGCCAGGCTCGCAGGCAGTCGGCCCAAGAAGTCAGATCTAAATTCTGGTTCACGAAAGGAATTCTATTGGCCTCGCATGAGATCAAATGAGCAGGACTCTCGGAAGAACGAGGGCCAAGACAAAGGGAATCTGGGAGAGAAGGATACGGCAGCAGAATGTCTGAAACCTAAAATTAATAGTGAAATAGGGCATTAATTCAGGTGTTTGCTGTTAATCCTAGCACTTATTCGGATGGCGAGGAGCAGTTAAGGATTACCTTCAGACCAGCAACCATATCATTGGCGTTGGATGCTTCCGCCATTGGATCCGCTGCGGAGATGATTTGGGCGCGGATGTGAGTTGAGATTCGGACGGCCGTGAGTTGGATCTGTTCGGGCGGCGATTTGGGGATCTGAGTTTATTCTCTCAGACGAAGGGTGCAGGTTACCGTTTGAATAGGCAACTGATTTGGCCTTACTTGCGTTTTATGGTGAGGACCGATGCGATGCCATCGGCTCTTTGAGAGTTGACTGACTTTGACTATCGGCAGGATTAGTTGGAAACACTTCTTCATTAATAAAAGGGGTTTTTTACAACGAAGAGCCGATTGCTCAAGGAAGGAAGAACAAAAGAAGAGCCGATTGCTCAAGAACTACTACTAGTCCTATAGTAGTACTTCCTATTCTAAGGGCCGTCGCTAGCCTCGTCGTCGCCGTCGTAGCCGCCGTCGGCGCTGCTTCCGTCGAGCTCCTCGTCACTGCTGTCGTAGCCCTCGGCCGGGGCTCCTTCCTCCTCATCATCATCGTCGTCATCGTCCTCCGACCAAGCGCGGAAGCGCTTTGCCGGCGGGTACTCGTCGGAGGAGGAATCGTCCTCCTCCTCTTCTTCCTCCTCGTCGTAGGAGGAGAAGCTCGCCCAGGAGAAGAGGTCGTCCTCGCTCTCCGCCTCCAGTTCCCCGTCGGCGAGGAACCCGAGGTCCGCCTCCCCGTCGGTCAGGGACAAATCGTCGTCTGACCCAACAATGGCAAGGGGTGCGTTGTTCTTCTTGACGGTGAAGTCCCACTCCTCCTCGTCCCAATGCTCGGGAGCTTCCTTCTCGTACTGCGCCATTAGGTCGTGCTCTGGTATCGGCTCGCTGGAGGAGGAGGATTGGAAAGAGAGACCCGATGAGGCGGAGGAGGAGGAAGAGGAAGACATGGCTACAGAAGAAGGGGGTTTTTTGGGCCGATGGCTAGTACAGAGCAAGGGGATGAAGAGGCGAACTGTTCGGCGCGGTTAAATAATGGGGATATAGTGGAGATCTAATGATACTGCGGTTTCCGAGGAAGTGGTGCCAAAAAACGGTCAAATCGTGCAGAGAAGTTGAGAAGGCAAGGCATCATGATGAAGGATACTGCGACAGTTCTGCTCTGCCATGACATGACCCGACGAAGAAAAACCAGAGTGGTTTTGGAATTACCATTGCCAAAACTAGGGGGGCATGTGTTATCACCAGAATTTAACCGGATCAGAAGGTGGGCCGTGATTTAAACGGGCTTGGAAGCTATGTACGTAAAACGGTCATGAATCGGCCTTGTACGAGAGTTTGGGCCAAGTGGCCCGTGTATCTGTAAATTATAGTAGATTCCGTGTCGGTTAGGATTAAGACAGAGTTTAGCTCGTGCATGGTTGGGATTATTCCCAAATTAGAAAGTCTACGGACTATAAATATGTATCTAGGGTTATTTGAGAAAGAAGACGATCACGTTCACAACAAATCAATCTAGGCGCATCGCCACCCCTTGTTTCGAGGGTTTCTCCCGGGTAAGTAACATGCTGCCTAGATCGCATTGTGCGATCTAGGCAGTATCGGTTTATTCGTTCTTGGTGTTGCTCGTGCTGAAGCCTTTTTGATGGCGAGCAACACCCTTATCTCAGGTGTTTTGGGGTTAACGTCGATGCTTTCACGATGTACTTGTTTAGCTACGCTATCCCTCAATATCTGGCTGCCCTTACACCTATCCTAGGTGTAAGGGCAGCATCTTGCTTGTTCTTTAGCTAGTAGATCTAGTCTGTTATAGTTGCTCCTTGTTCTTCAAGGATTGGTTTGATATCCGCATGGTTAGGCCTTATAAACGGGTTGAAGGATCCGGTAGTGCGTAAGGTGTGGTTAATGAAGTCCTAAAGGGATTGTTCCGGGGATCAACTTCATGTTGGTTTTTAGGCCTCTTTAGGGCTAGTTTTCCTATCATCTTACGTATCTTCTAGGCTCAACTACGCATAGGATGTTCCGGTTATGCGGTGAAAACCCTAGACTATCGTAGATTAGTTTAGCTTGATTTTGATTAAGCAGGATCCCCATGTTAATGTAAAATCTAACGTGTTCCATGGGGCAATCGGCTCTTAGAGCCGATCCACAAAGTAACCTAAGAGCCGATCGGGGCTCGTATTTAATGTTTACATGTTTGCCATGCAGGAAACTAAGTCGAAGCAATCCATCACCTTCCTGACCAGGTATAGGTCAGGTGGCATGCCCTTGCATCAGCATCGGACGTGCGTACCAGGAGCATTGCGGGCCGTCGCCCGAGGGACCAGGGCCAACCGCAGTCCTGGGAGCCTCCCGGCTCTACGGTGTTGCTCGTCGCTGCTCGCCGGTGGATTTCGGACGGTAACAGCTGCTTCACCAAGGTCTTTCATTGAAAAACGCTTATTCAAATAACCTTTAACACTGCTTAGTAGTTCTATATCATTCCCAATCAATAATATGTCATCTACATATAATATCAGGAACGCTACAGAGCTTCCACTCACTTTCTTGTAAATACAAGCCTCACCTTGAGTCTGTATAAACCCGAAGTCTTTCATCACCTTATCAAAGCGTCGGTTCCAACTCCGGGATGCCTGCTTCAGTCCATAAATGGAACACTGAAGTTTGCATACCTTGTCAGCATTTTTAGGATCGACAAAACCATTGGGTTGTACCATATACAACTCTTCCTCAATGTCACCATTAAGGAACGCTGTTTTGACATCCATCTGCCAAATCTCATAATCGAAAAAAGCAGCTATTGCTAACAAAATCCTCACAGACTTTAGCTTCGCTACAGGTGAGAAAGTCTCATCGTAGTCAACTCCTTGAATTTGTCGGAACCCCTTCGCGACAAGTCGAGCTTTATAGACAGTAATATTACCATCAACATCTGTTTTTCTCTTGAAGATCCATTTATTCTCGATAGCATTGCGGCTATCAGGTAAGTCTACCAAAGTCCATACTTGGTTATCATACATGGATCCCATTTCAGATTTCATGGCTTCTTGCCATTTGTTGGAATCTGGGCTCATCATTGCTTCCTCATACGTCGCAGGGTCTTCATCATTGTTATCCACAATCATGACATTTACACAGGGATCATACCAATCATGAGTGGTACGTTCCCTCGTCGATCTACGAGGTTCAGTAGCTTCCTCGTTCGAAGTTTCATGATCATCATCATTTGCTTCATCTCCTATCGGTGTAGGCTGTACAGGAACATCGTCTGGCAATGCACTACTCTGGTCTATGAGAGAAGGTTCAATAACCTCGTCGAGTTCTACTTTCCTTCCAGTCACTTCTTTAGTGAGAAACTCCTTCTCAAGAAAGGATCCGTTCTTGGCAACAAAGATTTTGCCTTCGGATCTGTGATAGAAAGTGTACCCAATTGTTTCTATAGGGTATCCTATGAAGACGCATTTCTCCGCTTTGGATTCCAGCTTGTCAGGTTGTAACTTCTTTACATAAGCTTCGCAACCCCAAACTTTAAGGAACGACATGTTAGGTTTCTTTCCAAACCATAATTCATACGGTGTCGTTTCAACGGATTTAGATAGTGCCCTATTTAAAGTGAATGGGGCTGTCTCTAATGCATAACCCCAAAACGATAACGGCAAATCGGTAAGAGGCATCATAGATCGAACCATATCTAAGAGAGTTCGATTACGACGTTCGGACACACCATTGCGCTGTGGTGTTCCCGGCAGTGTCAACTGTGAAAGTATTCCGCATTTCATTAAATGCATGCTAAACTCATAACTCAGATATTCGCCTCCGCGATCAGAACGCGGAAACTTAATCTTCTTGTTACGTTGATTTTCTACTTCACTTTGGAATTCCTTAAAGTTCTCGAAAGTTTCGAACTTATGTTTCATAAAGTAAATATACCCATATCTACTCAGATCATCCGTGAAGGTTAGAACATAACGATAACCACCGCGCGATGCTACACTCATTGGTCCGCACACATCGGTATGTATGATTTCCAACAAGTCTGTAGCTCGCTCCATTGTACCAGAGAATGGAGTCCTAGTCATTTTTCCCATTAGACATGCTTCACATCTATCAAGTGACTCAAAGTCAAGTGACTCAAGAAGTCCATCGGAATGGAGTTTCTTCATGCGCTTCACTTCAATATGACCAAGACGACAGTGCCACATATAAGTAGAATTATCATTCAATTTAATTTGCTTAGCATCAATGTTATGAACATGTGTATCACTACTATCGAGATTTAACAAGAATAAACCATTCATCTCAAGTGCATGACCATAAAAGATATTATTCATATAAATAGAACAACCATTATTCGGTGACTTAAATGAATAACCGTCTTGCATTAAACAAGATCCAGATATAATGTTCATGCTCAACGCAGGCACCAAATAACAATTATTAAGGTTTAAAACTAATCCCGAAGGTAGATATAGAGGGAGCATGCCGACGGAGATCACATCGACCTTGGATCCATTTCCAACGTGCATCGTCACCTCGTCCCTCGCTAGGCTTCGTTTATTCCGTAGTTCTTGTTTCGAGTTACAAATGTGAGCAACCGAACCAGTATCAAATACCCAGGCACTACTACGAGAACCAGTAAGATAGACATCAGTAACATGTATATCAAATATACCTTTCTTCTTGACAAGGCCGCTCTTCAGATCAGCCATGTATTTGGGGAAATTACGCTTCCAGTGCCCCTTCTTCTTGCAGTAATAGCACACAGTATCAGGTTTAGGGCCAGCCTTAGGCTTCTCAGGAGGCGCAACAACTTTCTTGCCGTCCTTCTTGAGGTTGCCCTTCTTAGGTTTGCCCTGCTTCTTGAAACTGGTGGTCTTGTTGACCATCAACACTTGGTTCTCTTTCCGTATCTCTACCTCAGCAGATTTCAGCATGGAGAAGAGTTCAGGTAACTCTTTGTTCATGTTCTGCATATTGTAGTTCATCACAAAGTTCTTGTAACTAGGTGGCACTGATTGGAGTACACGATGAGTACCCATCTGGTTAGGAATCACTATCCCCAAGTCACTGAACTTCTTCGCATGCCCGGACATAGCGAGCACGTGCTCACTAACGGAGCTACCCGGTTCCATCATACAGCCAAAGAAGTGTTTCGAGGCCTCACATCTTTCCACGGCCGCATGAGTTTCAAAGATAGCTTTTAGCTCATGGACCAGCTCATAAGGGTCGTGGTGCTCAAAACGCTTTTGGAGCTCCGCCTCTAGGCTGCACAAGATGGCACACTGAACTTGGGAGTACCGAGTTACCCGAGTCTCGTAAACATTCTTTACATCCTCAGATAATGCAGGTGGTGGCGGGGAACCTAGCGGTGCTTCGAGCACATACTGCAGATTTCCACCAGTGAGGAAAATCCTCACATGACGGAACCAGTCGGTGAAGTTGCTACAATTGCTTTCAAGCTTTTCTTTCTCTAGGAACTGGTTAAAATTGATGGTGGGGAACGCCATGATCTACAACATATTTGCAAAGAGTTTAGACTAAGTTTATGATAAATTGAGTTCAACTAGGTGAACTAGGTGAACTCCCACTCAAAACAACATCCCTCGCATTGTCTTAGTGATCACATGAACCAAATCCACTACACCAAGTCCGATCTTCATGAGAAAAGATGTAGCTCCAAACGCGAACACTCAAAGTGTTTATCATATCATTCATATGACTCATGCTCTACCTTTTGGTGTCCCGTGTTCCGAGACCATGTCTGTACATGCTAGGCTCGTCAAGGCAACCTTAGTATCCGCGTGTGCAAAACTGGCTTGCACCCGTTGTATGCACATGTAGAATCTATCACACCCGATCATCACGTGATGCTTCGAAACGACAAGTCTTAGCAACAGTGCATACTAAGGATGAACACTTTATTATCTTGATATTTAGTGAGAGGGATCATCTTATAATGCTACCGTCGTGATCTAATCAATACAAGATGCATAAAAGGATTAACATCACATGCAATTAATATGTGATATGATATGGCCCTTTAGTCTTTGCGCCTTTGATCTTCATCTCCACAGCACGGACATGATCTCCATCATGAATGGGCATGATCTCCATCATCGTCGGCATAGCGTCAAGCTCAATGGCGTCGTCTTCATGGTTGTTCTCACATGTAGCAACTATTACAACTACTTTGAAATAATACCTCAACATGAAATATAAAGACAACCATAAGGCCCCTGCCGGTAGCCACAATACAATAATGATCATCTCATACATATTCATCATCAAATCATGGCCATATCACATCACCAAACCCTGCAAAAACAAGTTAGACACCTCTAATTTGGTTTGCATATTTTACGTGGTTTAGGGTTTTCGAGTGAGATCCAATCTACCTACAAACATGAACCACAACGGTGATACTAGTGTTGTCAATAGAAAGAGTAGATTGAATCTTCACTATGGTGAGAGAGACAGACACCCACAAAGCCACTTATGCAATACAAGTTGCATGTCGAGCGTGGACCAAGTCTCATGAACGCGGTCATGTAAAGTTAGCCCGGGCCGCTTCATCCCACCATCCCGCAAGATGCAAAGTACACTAACTAAAGACAACAAAAGCATCAATGCCCACAAAACCATTGTGTTCTACTCGTGCAACCAATCTATGCATAGACACGGCTCTGATACCACTGATGGGATTTGTAGCATAGAAAACAAAAAAAAATTCCTACCGCAAGAATGAATAACAAGCCAAGATCCAATCTAGTAGATGGTAGCAATGAGAAGATCATGAGACTAACCCTCGAAGATTCCAAAGCCTATGGGATTAGATCTCGTTGTTGATGTAGTCGATCACTTGCCTCTTTCAAAACCGCGTAGAAGATCTTGACGATGCCACAGTCGGGCAGCACCTCCGTACTCGGTCACACGTTCGGTGTTGATGACGACGTCCTTCTCCCCGTTCCAGCGGGCAGCGGATGTAGTAGATCCTCCTCGGAATCCCGACAGCACGACGGCGTGGTGTTGGTGGTGGTGGAGATCTCCGGCAGGGCTTCGCCTAAGCTCTACGGGAGAAGTGGGGGGAGGGGGCGGCTAGGGTTTGGGGAGAGGGGGCGCCAGCTGATGACCCACAAGTATAGGGGGTGTATCGTAGTATTTTCGATAAGTAAGAGTGTCGAACCCAACGAGGAGCAGAAGGTGTTGACAAGCAGTTTCGATGAAGGATTCACTGTAAATGCTCACAGACAAGTATTCAGGGGGTTTTGATGTAGCAGTTGAATAAAGTACGAGTAAGTAAAATGCGAGAGTAACAATTGCAGCGAGTGGCACTTTTTAGCACAAAGGACAAGCCGGTTTGTTTACTTATAATGACCAAACGTTCTTGAGGACACACGGGAATTTAGTCTAGTGCTTTCGCTTCATACAGCCGATTAATCTTCATTGTTTTGATAAGTGTTGTGTGGGTGAACCTATGCTAATGCACCGCCCTTCCTAGGACTAATACATACTTGTGATTATACCCCTTGCAAGCATCCGCAAATACAAGAAAGTAATTAAGATAAATCTAACCACAGCCTTAAACTCTGAGATCCTGCTATCCCTCCTGCATCGATATACCAACGGGGGTTTAGGTTTCTGTCACTCCGGCAACCCCGCAATTGGCAAACGAATACAAGATGTATTCCCCTAGGCCCATAAAGGTGAAGTATCATGTAGTCGACGTTCACATGACACCACTAGAAGAATAACAACACAACTTAAATATCATAACATCGAATATTACTCAACCATAATTCACTACTAACATTTAGACTTCACCCATGTCCTCAAGAACCAAACGAACTACTCACGAGACATCATATGGAACATGATCAGAGGTGATATGATGATGAATAACAATCTGAATATAAACCTTGGTTCAATGGTTTCACTCAATAGCATCAATAACAAGTAGAAATCAATACCGGGAGAGTTTCCCCTATCAAACAATCAAGATCCAACCCAAATTATTACAGCGGTGACGATGTGCAGCGGTGGAGACGGTGGTGATGATGATGAAGATGATGATGATGGTGATGGAGATAATGTCCAGCTCGATGTCGGTGACGATGGCGTCGATTTCCCCCTCCGGGAGGGAATTTCCCCGGCAGATTTCAGCCTGCCGGAGAGCTCTTTTCTCTCTGGTGTTTTTGCCCCGCAGAGGCGGCTGTGACTCTTAGCGACTATCCTCTGGAGCTTAGGTTTTCGGGACGAAGATGTACGCGAAGGAGAGGAGGCCAGAGGGGGCTGTGGGCCCCCTCCTCACTGGGCGGCGCGGCCAAGCCTTGGCCCGCGCCAGCCTATGAGGTGGGCCCAAGGCGGCCCTCGTCGGCTCCCCCTTCTGGCTCCCTTCGTCTTCTGGAAAAATAGGATTTTCCGTATAATTTCTGTCAATTGTTGATCTTCCGAAATATTGCCTTCTGACGACGCTTTTTCCAGCAGAATCCTGGCTCCTGTGCGCGATCCTCCAATAATCATGAAACATGCAAAATAGATGAAATAACATAAGTATCATCTCCAAATATGAAATATATCAATGAATAACAGCAAATTATGATATAAAATAGTGATGCAAAATGGACGTATCAACTCCCCCCAAGCTTAGACTTCGCTTGTCCCCAAGCGAAACTGAACTCGGTAAACAGGACCACATGTTTATGGAGTGAAGAGTCGATAATGAAATACGGACAAGAAGCATCATATCAATTCACACATGACATTCTAATGAACAACTTCCTCATATAATTCAACTTGAAACAAGTAGAGGGTAATCACAAATAAAGGTGCATAAGAAATCATAATTGGTGATGGCAAACTTCGTTCTTGGTCAGAGAACAATTAACATATTATGTTAAAGATAATATGGCACAACTTGCATACTCAATCATAATAATCTCCTCATAATCATTGATAACCTTCAAAGCTATATTCATTCAGATAAAACTTGTACTAAACAAGGAAGAATAAAAGACATGATGAAGTAAATCACAATATAGATGGTTTGATCACAACAACTCAAATGCTTGCTTAAGATGGAGGGAAATAGGTTTACTGACTCAACATAAAGTAAAAGACAGGCCATTCGCAGAGGGAAGCAGGGATTAAATCATGTGCTAGAGCTTTTTCAGTTTTGAAATCATATAAAGAGAATAAAAGTAACAATTTGAGAGGTGTTTGTTGTTGTCAACGAACGGTAGCGGGTTCTCTAACCCCCTTGCCAGACAAACTCTCGAAGAGTGGCTCCCATAAAGATTTTTAGTTGACACTCCTTCCAACCTTTACTTTCACAAACCATGGCTAACTGAATCCTCGGGTGCCTGCCAACAATCTCATACCATGAAGGAGTGCCCTTTTATTTTAGTTTTATTTAGACGACACTCCTCCCCACCTTTGCTTTCTCAAGCCATGGCTAACCGAATCCTCGGGTGCCATCCAACAATCACATACCATGGAGGAGTGTCTATTTGTAAAATTATGAAAGTTAATTAGTTTGGGACTGGGAACCCCATTGCCAGCTCTTTTTGCAAAGTTATTGGATAAGTGGATGAAGCCACTAGTCCATTGGTGAAAGTTGCCCAACAAGATTGAAAGATAAAACACCACATACTTCCTCATAAGCTATAAAACATTAACACAAATAAGAGACAGTAAATTTTGAATTGTTTAAAGGTAGCACACGAAGTATTTACTTGGAATGGCAGGAAATACCATGTAGTAGGTAGTTATGGTGGACACAAATGGCATAGGTTTGGATTAAAGTATGGATGCACGAGAAGCATTCCCTCTCAGTACAGGTCTTTGGCTAGCAAGGTTAATTAGCAAGCATAAGAGTTGAGGGAAGCAAACAAATATACATGTGATAGAAACAATCATGCATCTTTCTTGTAAGCACAAACAATTTTAACTTCAGAATAATAAGCTATGAGCTAACAAGAAAGGAAGACAGTGAAACAACTACATGTATTTCTCTTTTCTACTTAAACCTCAAAGTGTTGTTGCTATTGACCAATGCTAAGTTTGCCAAAACCAAATAGATTTACTCAATGCTCCCAAAGTGATACCAATACTAATAACAAGATCAATCATATAATAGAGATTGCAAACTAAAATAAGATGTGCAATATGTAAATGATAAGACTTCTCATTAATATTCCATAACGATAACTCACACCAAGGGATACATAGACAACCAACTAAAGGAAGGATACTTCCACACTGCAACCCATCTTATATGATAACTTCCCTACTCATGATATGACGCTACTTGATAGTAAAAAGTAAAAGATAGTGATGATGTGATACAGCGGCACTCCCCCAAGCTTGGAACAAACCAAAGGGATGCCAATACCGATGATGAATTACTCCTTCGGCGGTGGTGATGATGAATTCCCATCATCAGACTTCCAAGGAAGAGGCTCTCCGTCAACAAACGACATCTTGGTCTCAGGAATCCTGAAACTAGCAGCATAGCTTATGTGTTTAAACCTGTTTTCATACTCACAGTTCTGATTCTGAACGTCATAGAGTTGAGCTTGGAGTTTGTTGGTGGTGTCGTGAAGCGAGAGGATGTCGTCCCACAGCCTTGCAGTCTCCTTATTGTGTGCATCAATAAGTTCAGACACAATCTTGTGGAAGATGTCCACTTCACGCTCAGCCATCTTCTTGTAGTTGAAGACCTCTTGTTCTAGCTTCTCCATCCTGTCTTCCAAGCTTCCTTCTCCTTTAGGACCCTGTACATCTTTGATCTGCAACTCTCCATCAACGAGCAGCAACTCCTTGGGGTGCATCTTCAGCTCGTTCATGTACAGGTTGACGGCGTCCTCGCAGAAGCTGTCTTTCGTAGTTTCCGAAGAAGACATGATGGCTCTAGATCCGAAGCAGATCCTGGCAGAAAACAGCTCGAAACAAAACACATCGAGAAAACGATATACGGACCTCCAGGGGTCCGGGGGATTATATAGAATAAATTTTCACGACAAAAGGAAAGTACCAGGTCGAACCAGAGTCGGAGAGGGGCAACGAGGTGGCCTCCTCATAGGGCGGCGCGGCCAGGCTGGGGCCCGCGCCGGCCTATGAGGGCACGCCCTCGTGCGTCTCCTCCACTCCGTTTTGATCTCGTAATTTTTCATATTTTCCAAAAACAGCAAAAACATTGTTCGGAAAGTAAAACACGAACTTTTTATTACCAGTACTGTTACCTATTCGAAGTCGAACTCTGCCGGACTGTCAATTTGCCCTTTGATGAAAGCTTCTGGAGTTTCCACTCGAATAACATCGACATCTTCATTATAAGAATCACCTGAGATATAATGCTTGAGTCTTTGTCCATTCACCACTTGTGTGGCATTGCCTTGGAGAGAGCTAATTTTAATTGCTCCTGAACGATACACCTCTTCAATGACATATGGTCCTTCCCATTTTGAGAGTAATTTCCCTGCAAAGAATCTGAGACGAGACCGATACAATAGGACTTTATCCCCAATATTAAATTCTCTTTTGATAATTCTTCTATCATGCCATTTCTTAACTTTCTCTTTAAAGAGTTTAGCATTCTCATAAGCTTCGCTTCTCCATTCATCTAGAGAACTCAATTGTAGCAACCTCTTCTTACCGGCAAGTTTAGGATCTTTATTTAGTTCTCTTACCGCCCAATAAGCTTTGTGCTCTAGTTCTAAAGGTAAATGACAAGCTTTCCCATAGACCATTTTATACGGTGACATACCCATGGGATTTTTATAAGCAGTTCTATAAGCCCACAATGCTTCCTTCAATTTACTAGCCCAATTCTTTCTAGATTTATTAACAGTCTTTTGCAAGTAGATTTAATCTCTCTATTTGATAGTTCTACTTGCCCACTAGTTTGATGATGATAAGCGGAAGCAATTCTATGATTAATACCATATTTAGCAAGAGTTTTTCTAAAACCACCATGAATAAAATGAGAACCTCCATTATTCATAAGATATCTAGGAACTCCAAATCTAGGAAAAATAATATCTAAAAGCATTCTTAAAGAAGTCTCACCATCAGCACTTTTTGTGGGTATGGCTTCCACCTATTTAGTAACATAATCAACAGCAACAAGTATATGAGTGTTACCTTCTGAAGAGGGGAAAGGTCCCATGAAGTCAAATCCCCAACAATCGAATGGTTCAATAACAAGAGTATAATTCATAGGCATTTCATTGCGTCTGGAGATATTACCAACCCTTTGACATTCATCACAAGATAAAATAAACTTCCTTGCATCTTTGAAGAGAGTTGGCCAATAAAAACCTGATTGTAGAACCTTTTGCGCGGTTCTATCTCCGGCGTGATGTCCTCCATAAGAACTACCATGACATTTACTCAATATCTCTTGTTGTTCATATTCGGGAACACATCTTCGCAGAATACCATCCACTCCTTCTTTATATAAGTGTGGGTCATCCCAAAAATAATGCCTCAAATCATAAAAGAATTTCCTCCTTTGCTGAGCTGAAAAGGTTGGGGGCAAGTACTTGGAGACAATAAAGTTAGCATAATCAGCGTACCAAGGGCTATCTCGCGAGCTCACCTTTGTTACAGCCAATTGTTCATTTGGAAAACTATCATTAACAGGAATAGGATCATAAGCAATATTTTCCAATCTAGATAAATTATCAGCAACAGGATTATCAGCACCTTTCCTATCTATAATATGTAAATCAAATTCTTGCAACAGAAGTACCCATCTAATAAGCCTTGGCTTAGCATCTTTCTTTTGCATTAGGTATCTGATTGCAGCATGATTGATGTCTACGGGTGCTTCTATTCTTGTAGACAGTGTTGGGCCTCCAAGAGCAGAGGTTTGTAGAACAGCAGCAAGTTTCCCTTAAGTGGATCACCCAAGGTTTATCGAACTCAGGGAGGAAGAGGTCAAAGATATCCCTCTCATGCAACCCTGCAACCACAAAGCTAGAAGTCTCTTGTGTCCCCAACACACCTAATAGGTGCACTAGTTCGGCGAAGAGATAGTGAAATACAGGTGGTATGAATAAATATAAGCAGTAGCAACGGCACCAGAAAAGTGCTTTGCGCAGGACTGGCGTGTGGTTGATGGTGGTAATATGGCAGGCAGTACAAATGCAGTAAAACAGTAAACAAGCAGCGATAATAGCAGTATTTAGGAACAAGGCCTAGAGATCATACTTTCACTAGTGGACACTCTCAACATTGATCACATAACAGAATAAATAGATAGATGCTAGACTCTACACCCTCTTGTTGGATGATGAACACCACTAACTGTGTAGGATTACACGAACCCTCAATGCCGGAGTTAACAAGCTCCACAATATTCGATGTTCATATTTAAATAACCTTAGAGTGCACAACATATCAACATAACTAAACCAAGTACTAACATAGCATGCACACTGTCACCTTCACGCTACGAAAGGAGGCATAGATCACATCAATACTATCATAGCAATAGTTAACTTCATAATCTACAAGAGATCACAATCATAGCCTACGCCAAGTACTAACACGATGCACACACTGTCACCATTACACCGTGCTGGAGGAATAAACTACTTTAATAACATCACTAGAGTAACACACAGATAAATTGTGATACAAAACACATTGCAATCATAAAGAGATATAAATAAGCACTTCACTATGCCATTCATAACAGTGAATAAGTATTCTGTGAAATATAGCCTAAGAGACCCACACGGTGCACACACTGTCACCTTTACACACGTGGGACAAGGAGTCTCCGGAGATCACATAAGTAAAATCCACTTGACTAGCATAATGACATCTAGATTACAAGCATCATCATATGAATCTCAATCATGTAAGGCAGCTCATGAGATTATTGTATTGAAGTACATAGGAGAGAGATGAACCACATAGCTACCGGTACAGCCCTTAGCCTCGATGGAGAACTACTCCCTCCTCATGGGAGACAGCAGCGTTGATGGAGATGGCGGTGGTGTCAATGGAGGAGCCTTCCGGGGGCACTTCCCCGTCCCGGCGGCGTGCCGGAACAGAGACTCCTGTCCCCCAGATCTTGGCTACGCGATGGCGGCGGCTCTGGATGGTTTCTCGTACCTTGGCTTTTTCGTATCGAAGTTTTAGGTCAGGGACCTTTATATGGGCGAAGAGGCGGCGTCAGAAGGTCAACGAGGCGACGACACAACAGGGGGGCGCGGGCCCCCCCTTGGCCGCGCCAGGGTATCATCTGGTGGGCCTGTGGCCCCCCTCTGGCCTCTCTCGGGTGTTCTGGAAGCTTCGCTTGATTCTAAGATGCTGGGCATTGATTTCGTCCAATTCCGAGAATATTTCCTTACTAGGATTTCTGAAACCAAAAACAGCAGAAAACAGGAACTGGCACTTCGGCATCTCGTCAATAGGTTAGTTCCGGAAAACGCATAATAATGTCATAAAGTATGCATAAAACATGTAGATATCATCAATAATGTGGCATGGAACATAAGAAATTATCGATACGTCGGAGACGTATCAGCATCCCCAAGCTTAGTTTCTGCTCGTCCCGAGCAGGTAAACGATAACAAAGATAATTTCTGGAGTGACATGCCATCATAATCTTGATCATACTATTGTAAGCATATGTAATGAATGCAGCGATCAAAACAATGGTAATGACATGAGTAAACAAATGAATCATAAAGCAAAGACTTTTCATGAATAGTACTTTCAAGACAAGCATCAATAAGTCTTGCATAAGAGTTAACTCATAAAGCAATAAATCAAAGTAAAGGTATTGAAGCAACACAAAGGAAGATTAAGTTTCAGCGGTTGCTTTCAACTTGTAACATGTATATCTCATGGATATTGTCAACATAGAGTAATATAACAAGTGCAATATGCAAGTATGTAGGAATCAATGCACAGTTCACAAAAGTGTTTGCTTCTTGAGATAGAGGGAAATAGGTGAACTGACTCAACATAAAAGTAAAAGAAAGGTCCATCAAAGAGGAAAGCATCGATTGCTATATTTGTGCTAGAGCTTTGGTTTTGAAAACAAGAAACAATTTTGTCAACGGTAGTAATAAAGCATATGTGTTATGTAAATTATATCCTACAAGTTGCAAGCCTCATGCATAGTATACTAATAGTGCCCGCACCTTGTCCTAATTAGCTCGGATTACCTGGATTATCATCGCAATGCACATGTTTTAACCAAGTGTCACAAAGGGGTACCTCTATGCCGCCTGTACAAAGGTCTAAGGAGAAAGCTCGCATTGGATTTCTCGCTTTTGATTATTCTCAACTTAGACATCCATACCGGGACAACATAGACAACAGATAATGGACTCCTCTTTTATGCATAAGCATGTAGCAACAATTAATTTTCTCATATGAGATTGAGGATATTTGTCCAAAACTGAAACTTCCACCATGGATCATGGCTTTAGTTAGCGGCCCAATGTTCTTCTCTAACATTATGCATGCTCTAACCATTTTAGTGGTAAATCTCCCTTACTTCAGACAAGACGGACATGCATAGCAACTCACATGATATTCAACAAAGAGTAGTTGATGGCGTCCCCAGGAACATGGTTATCGCACAACAAGCAACTTAATAAGAGATAAAGTGCATAAGTACATATTCAATACCACAATAGTTTTTAAGCTATTTGTCCCATGAGCTATATATTGTAAAGGTGAAGAATGGAAATTTTAAAGGTAGCACTCAAGCAATTTACTTTGGAATGGCGGAGAAACACCATGTAGTAGGTAGGTATGGTGGACACAAATGGCATAGTGGTTGGCTCAAGGATTTTGGATGCATGAGAAGTATTCCCTCTCGATACAAGGTTTAGGCTAGCAAGGTTTATTTGAAACAAACACAAGGATGAAGCGGTGCAGCAAAACTCACATAAAAGATATATTGTAAACATTATAAGACTCTACACCGTCTTCCTTGTTGTTCAAACTCAATACTAGAAATTATCTAGACCTTAGAGAGACCAATTATGCAAACCAAATTTTAGCAAGCTCTATGTATTTCTTCATTAATAGGTGCAAAGTATATGATGCAAGAGCTTAAACATGAGCACAACAATTGCCAAGTATCAAGTTATTCAAGACATCATACCAATTACTACATGTAGCATTTTCCGTTTCCAACCATATAATAATTAACGAAGCAGTTTCAACCTTCGCCATGAACATTAAAAGCTAAGAACACATGTGTTCCTATGAACCAGCGGAGCGTGTCTCTCTCCCACACAAGCATTTATTCAAACAAAAACAAAAACAAAAACAAACAGACGCTCAAAGTAAAGTACATAAGATGTGATGGAATAAAAATATAGTTTCACTAGAGGAACCTGATAATGTTGTCGATGAAGAAGGGGATGCCTTGGGAATCCCCAAGCTTAGACGCTTGAGTCTTCTTGATATATGCAGGGGTGAACCACCGGGGCATCCCCAAGCTTAGAGCTTTCACTCTCCTTGATCATATTGTATCATTCTCCTCTCTTGATCCTTGAAAACTTCCTCCACACCAAACTCAAAACAAACTCATTAGAGGGTTAGTGCATAATCGAAAATTCACATGTTCAGAGGTGACACGATCATTCTTAACACTTCTGGACATTGCTCAAAGCTACTGGAAGTCAATGGAACAAAGAAATCCATCCCACATAGCAAAATAAGCAATGCGAAATAAAAGGCAGAATCTGTCAAAACAGAACAGTCCGTAAAGACGAATTTTAAAGAGGCACCAGACTTGCTCAAATGAAAATTCTCAAATTGAATGAAAGTTGCGTACATATCTGAGGATCACTCACGTAAATTGGCATAATTTTCTGAGTTACCTACAGAGAATTAGGCCCAGATTCGTGACAGCAAGAAACCTGTTTCTGCGCAGTAATCCAAATCTAGTATGAACCTTACTATCAAAGACTTTACTTGGCACAACAATGCAAAAAAAAAACTAAGATAAGGAGAGGTTGCTACAGTAGTAACAACTTCCAAGACACTAATATAAAATATAGGTACTGTAGCAAAATAAACACATGGGTTATCTCCCAAGAAGTGCTTTCTTTATAGCCATTAAGATGGGCTCAAAAGTTT
Source organism: Lolium perenne (assembly GCF_019359855.2). NCBI lineage: Eukaryota > Viridiplantae > Streptophyta > Magnoliopsida > Poales > Poaceae > Lolium > Lolium perenne. The sequence continues at coordinate 272,695,351 of NC_067246.2, read as the reverse complement.
TAATGATGCACTCGCAAGAAATAGTATTTGAAGCAAAAGAGAGCATCAAGAGGAAAATTCAAAACACATTTAAGTCTAACATGCTTCCTATGCATAGGAATCTTGTAAATAAACAAGTTCATGAAGCATAATGCAACGAGCATAGAAAGATAAAACAAGTGCAACTTCAAGATTTTAAGCATATAGAGAGGTGTTTTAGTAACATGAAAATTTCTACAACCATATTTTCCTCTCTCATAAAGATTTTCAGTAGCATCATGAGCAAACTCAACAATATAACTATCACATAAAGCATTCTTATCATGAGTCTCATGCATAAAATTATTACTCTCCACATAAGCATAATCAATTTTATTAGTTGTAGTGGGAGCAAATTCAACAAAGTAGCTATCATTATTATTCTCATCAAGTGTAGGAGGCATATTGTAATCATAATCAAATGTACTGTCCATAGTAGGTGGCACCAAAAGACCACTATCATTATAATCATCATAAATAAGAGGTAAAGTATCATCAAAGTAAATTTCCTCCTCAATGCCCGGGGGACTAAAAAGATCATGCTCATCAAAACCAGCTTCCCCAAGCTTAGAATTTTCCATAGCATTAGCAACAATAGTGTTCAAAGTGTTCATACTAATATGTTCCATGGGTTTTTTAATTTTCGGATCAAACCATCCATGTCTTAAATCAGGAAATAGAATAAGAAGCTCATTGTTGTCCATTATGCCTTACTAGTGTAAACAAGAAACAAAAAGATGCAATTGCAGGATCTAAAGGAAATAGCTTCGAGCACACACACAATGGCGCCAGAAAAGTACTGTTACCTGGAACCGGAGTATGAGTGCCTTTTACCTTTCCTCCCCGGCAACGGCGCCAGAAAAGTGCTTGATGGCGTGTAGTTGACGAGGGAGGAAATGGTGTAGCTTTCCTTCGTTCCCCGGCAACGGCGCCAGAAAAGTGCTTGATGTCTACGGGTGCTTCTATTCTTGTAGACAGTGTTGGGCCTCCAAGAGAAGAGGTTTGTAGAACAGCAGCAAGTTTCCCTTAAGTGGATCACCCAAGGTTTATCGAACTCAGGGAGGAAGAGGTCAAAGATATCCCTCTCATGCAACCCTGCAACCACAAAGCAAGAAGTCTCTTGTGTCCCCAACACACCTAATAGGTGCACTAGTTCGGCGAAGAGATAGTGAAATACAGGTGGTATGAATAAATATAAGCAGTAGCAACGACACCAGAAAAGTGCTTTGCGCAGGACTGGCGTGTGGTTGATGGTGGTAATATGGCAGGCAGTACAAATGCAGTAAAACAGTAAACAAGCAGCGATAATAGCAGTATTTAGGAACAAGGCCTAGGGATCATACTTTCACCAGTGGACACTCTCAACATTGATCACATAACAGAATAAATAGATAGATGCTAGACTCTACACCCTCTTGTTGGACGATGAACACCACTAACTGTGTAGGATTACATGAACCCTCAATGCCGGAGTTAATAAGCTCCACAATATTCGATGTTCATATTTAAATAACCTTAGAGTGCACAACATATCAACATAACCAAACCAAGTACTAACATAGCATGCACACTGTCACCTTCACGCTACGAAAGGAGGCATAGATCACATCAATACTATCATAGCAATAGTTAACTTCATAATCTACAAGAGATCACAATCATAGCCTACGCCAAGTACTAACACGATGCACACATTGTCACCATTACACCGTGCAGGAGGAATAAACTACTTTAATAACATCACTAGAGTAGCACACAGATAAATTGTGATACAAAACACATTGCAATCATAAAGAGATATAAATAAGCACTTCACTATGCCATTCATAACAGTGAATAAGTATTCTGTGAAATATAGCCTAAGAGACCCACACGGTGCATACACTGTCACCTTTACACACGTGGGACAAGGAGTCTCCGGAGATCACATAAGTAAAATCCACTTGACTAGCATAATGACATCTAGATTACAAGCATCATCATATGAATCTCAATCATGTAAGGCAGCTCATGAGATTATTGTATTGAAGTACATAGGAGAGAGATGAACCACATAGCTACCGGTACAGCCCTTAGCCTCGATGGAGAACTACTCCCTCCTCATGGGAGACAGAAGCGTTGATGGAGATGGCGGTGGTGTCGATGGAGGAGCCTTCCGGGGGCACTTCCCCATCCCAGCGGCGTGCCGGAACAGAGACTCCTGTCCCCCAGATCTTGGCTTCGCGATGGCGGCGGCTCTGGATGGTTTCTCGTACCGTGGCTTTTTCGTATCTAAGTTTTAGGTCAGGGACCTTTATATAGGCGAAGAGGCGGCGTCAGAAGGTCAACGAGGCGACGACACAACAGGGGGGCGCAGGCCCCCCCTTGGCCGCGCCAGGGTATCATCTGGTGGGCCTGTGGCCCCCCTCTGGCCTCTCTCGGGTGTTCTGGAAGCTTCGCGTGATTCTAAGATGCTGAGCGTTGATTTCGTCCAATTCCGAGAATATTTCCTTACTAGGATTTCTGAAACCAAAAACAGGAACTGGCACTTCGGCATCTCGTCAATCAGTTAGTTCCGGAAAACGCATAATAATGTCATAAAGTATGCATAAAACATGTAGATATCATCAATAATGTGGCATGGAACATAAGAAATTATCGATACGTCGGAGACGTATCAATGATCAGTATGAATTGTAACTTTTGAATCAACAATATAGGATCTAAAACTTATCACAAGCAAAGACTACAGCTAACAGTTCTTTTTCAGTTGTAGCATAATTTCTTTGAGCAGCATCAGAGTTTTACTAGCATAATGAATAACATTCAATTTTTTATCTACTCGCTGTCCAAGAACAGCACCTACAGCAAAATCACTAGCATCACACATAATTTCAAAAGGTAAGTTCCAATCAGGAGGTTCGACTATAGGAGCAGTTGTTAAGGCTTTCTTTAGAGTTTCAAAAGCTTCCTTACAATCATCATCAAAAACAAAAGGTACATCTTTTTGAAGAAGATTAGTAAGAGGTTTTGAAATCTTGGAGAAGTCTTTAATAAATCTCCTATAAAACCCAGCATGACCAAGAACACTATGAATACCTTTAACATCCATGGGATAGGGCATCTTCTCAATTGCTTCAACTTTAGCTCTATCAACTTCAATACCTCTCTCAGAAATTTTATGTCCCAATACAATTCCTTCATTAACCATAAAGTGGCATTTCTCCCAATTAAGAACAAGGTTAGTTTCTTCACATCTCTGCAAAACTTTATCAAGGTTCCGCAAGCAATTATCAAAAGAATTCCCATAGATAGAAAAATCATCCATGAATACCTCTACAATATTCTCGCAAAAGCCATGAAAAATAGCAGACATGCATCTTTGAAAAGTAGCAGGAGCATTACATAAACCAAAAGGCATACGTCTATAAGCATAAGTTCCATAGGGACAAGTGAAAGTGGTTTTCACTTGATCCTTGGTTTTAACAACAATTTTTGAAAACCCAGAATAACCATCAAGAAAGCAAAAATGAGTATTCTTAGACAACCTTTCTAACATTTGATCAATAAAAGGTAAAGGGTAATGATCTTTCTTAGTAACCTTATTAACTTTTCGATAATCAATGCACATTCTATACCCTACAACTACTCTTTGAGGTATGAGCTCATCGTTATCATTAGGTACAACAGTCATTCCTCCTTTCTTAGGAACGCAATGCACAGGACTAACCCATCTACTATCAGCAATAGGATATATAATACCAGCTTCAAGAAGTTTTAATACCTCATTCCTTACCACATCCTTCATCTTAGGAATTAGACGACGCTGATGTTCAACAACAGGCTTTGCATCATCTTCCATATTAATGGCATGTTATTAAATAGAGGGAGAAATCCCCTTCAAGTCATCAAGAGTGTAGCCAATAGCTCCTCGGTGTTTCTTCAATATTTCCAATAACCTTTCTTCCTCAAACTCTGAAAGCTTAGAACTAATAATAACAGGATATATTTTCTTATCATCAATATGAGCATATTTAAGATTATCAGGCAATGGTTTTAAATCAAAAATAGGATCTTCCTTTGGTGGTGGTGTTGCACCTAGATCTTCTACCGGTAAATCATGCTTAAGAATAGGTTGACGAAAGAAAATTTCATCAAGCTCATTTCTTTCTTCCCTAAAGACTTCACTCTCACTATTCTCCCAATGTTGCTGCAAAGGATTATTAGGAGCAAGAGCAATAGATGCACATTGTTCAACTCTAAAATCATTATTAGGTGAATCAGCTTCATAAGGAGTTTTGGCAAATTTAGAGAAATTAAACTCATAAGATTCACCAGCAAATTTAGTCAAAATTTTCTCTTTCTTGCAATCTATAACAGCTCCACAAGTATTTAGAAAAGGTCTACCAAAAATGATAGGACAATACTTACTGGCAGCAGAACCAAGTACCAAAAAGTCAGCAGGATATTTAATCTTACCACATAGAACTTCCACATCTCGAACAATACCAATTGGAGAGATAGTTTCTCTATTAGCCAGCCGAATAACCACATCAATATCTTCAAGTTCACAAGAACCAATTTCGTGCATAATCTCCGTGTAAAGCTCATAAGGAATAGCACTAATACTTGCACCAATATCGCATAAACCATAATAACAATGATCACCAATTCTAACTGATAGCATAGGAACACTAGCTTTCCTAGACTTATTAGGATGTGAAACAATATTAGAAGCATCTTCACAGAAAATAATATGACCATCTTCCACATTTTCAGTCACAAGATCTTTAACTATTGCAATAGCAGGTTCAACTTTTATTTGCTCTTCAGGTTCTATAGGTTTCTTTTCAGTTTTATTAACCGCACTATTTATAACAGAGTACTCCTTCATTTTAGCAGGAAAAGGAGTTTTTTCAATATAAGCTTCAGGAATAACATGATCAACAGTTTCAACTACAACACATTTATTTATAGATGAATCAATTTTATCTTTATACGGTTCATGATACTTATCAAAATTCTTCTTAGGCAATTCATAATGAGAGGCAAAAGCTTTATAAAGATTTGCAGCAACTTGAGAATCAAGACCATAAGTAGCACTCATATTACGAAATTTATCAGTATCTGATACGTCTCCGACGTATCGATAATTTCTTATGTTCCATGCCACATTATTGATGTTATCTACATGTTTTATGCACACTTTATGTCATATTTGTGCATTTTCTGGAACTAATCTATTAACAAGATGCCGAAGTGCCAGTTCCTGTTTTCTGCTGTTTTTGGTTTCAGAAATCCTAGTAACAAAATATTCTCGGAATCGGACGAAATCAACGCCCAAGTTCCTATTTTCACCGGAAGCATCCAGAACACCCGGGAAGGACCAGAGGGGGGCACTGGGCCCCCAGACCATAGGCCGGTGCGGCCCAGGCCCTGGCCGCGCCGCCCTATGGTGTCGTCGCCCGTTCGACCCTCCTGCGCCGCCTCTTCGCCTATTTAAAGCCTCCGTCGCGAAAACCCTGAGGCGTTGGACGAAACCCACAGAAACCTTCCAGAGCCGCCGCCATCGCGAGGCCAAGATCTGGGGGACAGGAGTCTCTGTTCCGGCATGCTGCCGGAGCGGGGAAGTGCCCCCGGAAGGCTTCTCCATCGACACCGCTGCCATCTCCACCGCCATCTTCATCACCGCTGCTGCTCCCATGAGGAGGGAGTAGTTCTCCATCGAGGCTCGGGGCTGTACCGGTAGCTATGTGGTTCATCTCTCCCATGTACCTCAATACAATAATCTCATGAGCTGCTTTACATGATTGAGATTCATATGAGTTTTGTATCACTATTCATCTATGTGCTACTCTAGCAATGTTATTAAAGTAGTTATATTCCTCCTGCACGTGTGTAAAGGTGACAGTGTGTGCACCGTGTTAGTACTTGGTTTATGCTATGATCATGATCTCTTGTAGATTGCGAAGTTAACTATTGCTATGATAATATTGATGTGATCTATTCCTCCTACATATGCATGAAGGTGACAGTGTGCATGCTATGTTAGTACTTGGTTTAATCTGTTGATCTATCTTACACTATAAGGTTACTTAAATATGAACAAATTGTGGAGCTTGTTAACTCCGGCATTGAGGGTTCGTGTAATCCTACGCAATGCGTTCATCATCCAACAAAAGTGTAGAGTATGCATTTATCTATTATGTTATGTGATCAATGTTGAGAGTGTCCACTAGTGAAAGTCTAATCCCTAGGCCTTGTTCCTAAATACTGCTGCGTTACTACTGCTTGTTTATCGTTTTTATCGTGTTACTACTGCTGCAATACTACCACCATCAACTACACGCCAGCAAGCTATTTTCTGGCACCGTTGCTACTGCTCATACTTATTTATACCACCTGTATTTCACTATCTCTTCGCTGAACTAGTGCACCTATTAGGTGTGTTGGGGACACAAGAGACTTCTTGCTTTGTGGTTGCAGGGTTGCATGAGAGGGATATCTTTGACCTCTTCCTCCCTGAGTTCGATAAACCTTGGGTGATCCACTTAAGGGAAAACTTGCTGCTGTTCTACAAACCTCTGCTCTTGGAGGCTGATGCGTGTGGTTGGCACGTCCGTTGGGAACCCCAAGAGGAAGGTGTGATGCGCACAGCGGCAAGTTTCCCTCAGTAAGAAACCAAGGTTTAATCGGACCAGTAGGAGTCAAGAAGCACGTTGAAGGTTGATGGCGGCGAGATGTAGTGCGGCGCAACACCAGAGATTCTGGCGCCAACGTGGAACCTGCACAACACAACCAAAGTACTTTGCCCCAACGAAACAGTGAGGTTGTCAATCTCACCGGCTTGCTGTAACAAAGGATTAACCGTATTGTGTGGAAGATGATTGTTTGCAGAAAACAGTAGAACAAGTATTGCGAGATTGTATTTCAAGATAGAGAATTGGACCGGGGTCCACAGTTCACTAGAGGTGTCTCTCCCATAAGATAAACAGCATGTTGGGTGAACAAATTACAGTTGGGCAATTGACAAATAAAGAGAGCATGACCATGCACATACATATCATGATGAGTATAGTGAGATTTAATTGGGCATTACGACAAAGTACATAGACCGCCATCCAACTGCATCTATGCCTAAAAAGTCCACCTTCAGGTTATCATCCGAACCCCCTCCAGTATTAAGTTGCAAAGCAACAGACAATTGCATTAAGTATGGTGCGTAATGTAATCAACAACTACATCCTTAGACATAGCATCAATGTTTTATCCCTAGTGGCAACAGCACAACACAACCTTAGAACTTTCTGTCACTGTCCCAGGTGTCAATGCAGGCATGAACCCACTATCGAGCATAAGTACTCCCTCTTGGAGTTACAAGCATCTACTTGGCCAGAGCATCTACTAGTAACGGAAAGCATGCAAGATCATAAACAACACGTAGATATAACTTTGATAATCAACATAACAAGTATTCTCTATTCATCGGATCCCAACAAACGCAACATATAGAATTACAGATAGATGATCTTGATCATGTTAGGCAGCTCACAAGATCCGACAATGATAGCACAATGGGGAGAAGACAACCATCTAGCTACAGCTATGGACCCATAGTCCAGGGGTAGACTACTCACTCATCACTCCGGAGGCGACCATGGCGGTGTAGAGTCCTCCGGGAGATGATTCCCCTCTCCGGCAGGGTGCCGGAGGCGATCTCCTGGATCCCCCGAGATGGGATCGGCGGTGGCGGCGTCTCAGTAAGGTTTTCCGTATCGTGGCTCGCGGGACTGGGGGTTTCGTCACGGAGGCTATTTGTAGGCGGAAGGGCAGGTCAAGAGGCGGCACGGGGGGCCCACACCATAGGGCCGCGCGGCCAAGGGGGGGGGCCGCGCCGCCCTAGGGTTTGGCTCCCTCGTGGCCCCTCTTCGTCTCTCCTTCGGACTTCTGGAAGCTTCGTGGAAAAATAGGCCCCTGGGCTTTGATTTCGTCCAATTCCGAGAATATTTCGTTACTACGATTTTTGAAACCAAAAACAGCAGAAAACAACAACTGGCACTTCGGCATCTTGTTAATAGGTTAGTTCCAGAAAATCCACGAATATGACATAAAGTGTGCATAAAACATGTAGATAACATCAATAATGTGGCATGGATCATAAGAAATTATCGATACGTCGGAGACGTATCAGCATCCCCAAGCTTAGTTCTGCTCGTCCCGAGCAGGTAAAACGATAACACAGATAATTTCTGGAGTGACATGCCATCATAATCTTGATCATACTATTTGTAAAGCATATGTAGTGAATGCAGCGATCAAAACAATGTATATGACATGAGTAAACAAGTGAATCATAAAGCAAAGACTTTTCATGAATAGCACTTCAAGACAAGCATCAATAAGTCTTGCATAAGAGTTAACTCATAAAGCAATAATTCAAAGTAAAGGTATTGAAGCAACACAAAAGAAGATTAAGTTTCAGCGGTTGCTTTCAACTTGTAACATGTATATCTCATGGATATTGTCAACATAGAGTAATATAATAAGTGCAATAAGCAAGTATGTAGGAATCAATGCATAGTTCACACAAGTGTTTGCTTCTTGAGGTGGAGAGAAATAGGTGAACTGACTCAACATTGAAAAGTAAAAGAATGGTCCTCCATAGAGGAAAAGCATCGATTGCTATATTTGTGCTAGAGCTTTGATTTTGAAAACATGAAACAATTTTGTCAACGGTAGTAATAAAGCATATGCATCATGTAAATTATATCTTATAAGTTGCAAGCCTCATGCATAGTGTACTAATAGTGCCCGCACCTTGTCCTAATTAGCTTGGACTACCGAATCATCACAATGCACTGTTTTAACCAAGTGTCACAAAGGGGTACCTCTATGCCGCCTGTACAAAGGTCTAAGGAGAAAGCTCGCATTGGATTTCTCGCTATTGATTATTCTTCAACTTAGACATCCATACCGGGACAACATAGACAACAGATAATGGACTCCTCTTTTATGCATAAGCATGTAACAACAATTAATAATTTTCTCATTTGAGATTGAGGATATATGTCCAAAACTGAAACTTCCACCATGGATCATGGCTTTAGTTAGCGGCCCAATGTTCTTCTCTAACATATGCATGCTTAACCATAAGGTGGTAGATCTCTCTTACTTCAGACAAGACGGACATGCATAGCAACTCACGTGAAATTCAACAATGAATAGTTGATGGCGTCCCCAGTGAACATGGTTATCGCACAACAAGCAACTTAATAAGAGATAAAGTGCATAATTACATATTCAATACCACAATAGTTTTTAAGCTATTTGTCCCATGAGCTATATATTGCAAAGGTGAATGATGGAATTTTAAAGGTAGCACTCAAGCAATATACTTTGGAATGGCGGAAAATACCATGTAGTAGGTAGGTATGGTGGACACAAATGGCATAGTGGTTGGCTCAAGTATTTTGGATGCATGAGAAGTATTCCCTCTCGATACAAGGTTTAGGCTAGCAAGGTTTATTTGAAACAAACACAAGGATGAACCGGTGCAGCAAAATTCACATAAGAGACATATTGTAAACATTATAAGACTCTACATCGTCTTCCTTGTTGTTCAAACTCAATACTAGAAATTATCTAGACCTTAGAGAAACCAAATATGCAAACCAAATTTTAGCATGCTCTATGTATTTCTTCATTAATAGGTGCAAAGCATATGATGCAAGAGCTTAATCATGAGCACAACAATTGCCAAGTATCACATTACCCAAGACATTTATAGCAATTACTACATGTATCATTTTCCAATTCCAACCATATAACAATTTAACGAAGGAGAAACTTCGCCATGAATACTATGAGTAGAAACCAAGGACATACTTGTCCATATGCTACAGTGGAGCGTGTCTCTCTCCCATAAAGTGAATGCTAGGATCCATTTTATTCAAACAAAACAAAAACAAAAACAAACCGACGCTCCAAGAAAAAGCACATAAGATGTGATGGAATAAAAATATAGTTTCAGGGGAGGAACCTGATAATGTTGTCGATGAAGAAGGGGATGCCTTGGGCATCCCCAAGCTTAGACGCTTGAGTCTTCTTGATATATGCAGGGGTGAACCACCGGGGCATCCCCAAGCTTAGAGCTTTCACTCTCCTTGATCATGTTGCATCATACTCCTCTCTTGATCCTTGAAAACTTCCTCCACACCAAACTCGAAACAACTCATTAGAGGGTTAGTGCACAATATAAATTGACATATTCAGAGGTGACACAATCATTCTTAACACTTATGGACATTGCATAATGCTACTGTACATTAGTGGATCAAAGAAATTCATCCAACATAGCAAAAGAGGCAATGCGAAATAAAAGGCAGAATCTGTCAAAACAGAACAGTTCGTATTGACGAATTTTAAAATGGCAACAGACTTGCTCAAATGAAAATGCTCAAATTTAATGAAAGTTGCGTACATATCTGAGGATCATGCACGTAAATTGGCTTAATTTTCTGAGCTACCTACAGGGAGGTGGACCCAGATTTGTGACAGCAAAGAAATCTGGAACTGCGCAGTAATCCAAATCTAGTACTTACTTTTCTATCAACAGCTTAACTTGGCACAACAAAACACAAAACTAAGATAAGGAGAGGTTGCTACAGTAGTAAACAACTTCCAAGACACAAAATAAAAACAAAGTACTGTAGCAAAATAACACATGGGTTATCTCCCAAGAAGTTCTTTCTTTATAGCCATTAAGATGGGCTCAGCAGTTTTAATGATGCACTCGCAACAAATAGTATTTGAAGCAAAAGAGAGCATCAAGAGGCAAATTCAAAACACATTTAAGTCTAACATGCTTCCTATGCATAGGAATCTTGTAAATAAACAAGTTCATGAAGAGCAAAGTGACAAGCATAGGAAGATAAAACAAGTGTAGCTTCAAAAATTTCAGCATATAGAGAGGCATTTTAGTAACATGAAAATTTCTACAACCATATTTTCCTCTCTCATAATAACTTTCAGTAGTATCATGAGCAAACTCAACAATATAACTATCACATAAAGCATTCTTATCATGAGTCTCATGCATAAAATTATTACTCTCCACATAAGCATAATCAATTTTATTAGTTGTAGTGGGAGCAAATTCAACAAAGTGGCTATCATCATATATAGGAGGCATATTGTAATCATAAAAGAAAATTTTCTCCTCAATGCTTGGGGGACTAAAAAGATCATGCTCATCAGAGCCAACTTCCCCAAGCTTAGAATTTTCCATAGCATTAGCAACAATGGTTTTCAAAGCATTCATAGTAATAACATTCCCATTAGCATGCATATAAAGTTCCATGGGTTTTTTAATTCTCTCTTCAAACACATCATGTCCTAATTCAAGATAAAGTTCATAAAGGTCTCTCATATTTTTGTTGTTTTCCATTATGCTTAACTAGTGAAATAAAAACATGCATGATATTAGGTAAAGTAAATGCAAGTAACTAATTTTTTTGTGTTTTTGATATAGAGTGCAAACAAGATAGTAAATAAAACTAAGCAAGAAAAAAACAAAGTAAAGAGATTGAGAAGTGGAGACTCCCCTTGCAGCGTGTCTTGATCTCCCCGGCAACGGCGCCAGAAATTTGCTTGATGCGTGTGGTTGGCACGTCCGTTGGGAACCCCAAGAGGAAGGTGTGATGCGCACAGCGGCAAGTTTCCCTCAGTAAGAAACCAAGGTTTAATCGGACCAGTAGGAGTCAAGAAGCACGTTGAAGATTGATGGCGGCGAGATGTAGTGCGGTGCAACACCAGAGATTCCGGCGCCAACGTGGAACCTGCACAACACAACCAAAGTACTTTGCCCCAACGAAACAGTGAGGTTGTCAATCTCACCGGCTTGCTGTAACAAAGGATTAACCGTATTGTGTGGAAGATGATTGTTTGCAGAAAACAAGAGAACAAGTATTGCAAGAGATTGTATTTCAAGATAGAGAATTGGACCGGGGTCCACAGTTCACTAGAGGTGTCTCTCCCATAAGATAAACAGCATGTTGGGTGAACAAATTACAGTTGGGCAATTGACAAATAAAGAGAGCATGACCATGCACATACATATCATGATGAGTATAGTGAGATTTAATTGGGCATTACGACAAAGTACATAGACCGCCATCCAACTGCATCTATGCCTAAAAAGTCCACCTTCAGGTTATCATCCGAACCCCCTCCAGTATTAAGTTGCAAAGCAACAGACAATTGCATTAAGTATGGTGCGTAATGTAATCAACAACTACATCCTTAGACATAGCATCAATGTTTTATCCCTAGTGGCAACAGCACAACACAACCTTAGAACTTTCTCGTCATCGTCCTGTGTCAATGCAGGCATGAACCCACTATCGAGCATAAGTACTCCCTCTTGGAGTTACAAGCATCTACTTGGCCAGAGCATCTACTAGTAACGGAAAGCATGCAAGATCATAAACAACACGTAGATATAACTTTGATAATCAACATAACAAGTATTCTCTATTCATCGGATCCCAACAAACGCAACATATAGAATTACAGATAGATGATCTTGATCATGTTAGGCAGCTCACAAGATCCGACAATGATAGCACAATGGGGAGAAGACAACCATCTAGCTACAGCTATGGACCCATAGTCCAGGGGTAGACTACTCACTCATCACTCCGGAGGCGATCATGGCGGTGTAGAGTCCTCCGGGAGATGATTCCCCTCTCCGGCAGGGTGCCGGAGGCGATCTCCTGGATCCCCCGAGATGGGATCGGCGGTGGCGGCGTCTCAGTAAGGTTTTCCGTATCGTGGCTCTCGGTACTGGGGGTTTCGTCACGGAGGCTATTTGTAGGCGGAAGGGCAGGTCAAGAGGCGGCACGGGGGGCCCACACCATAGGGCCGCGCGGCCAAGGGGGGGCCGCGCCGCCCTAGGGTTTGGCTCCCTCGTGGCCCCTCTTCGTCTCTCCTTCGGACTTCTGGAAGCTTCGTGGAAAAATAGGCCCCTGGGCTTTGATTTCGTCCAATTCCGAGAATATTTCGTTACTAGGATTTCTGAAACCAAAAACAGCAGAAAACAGGAACTGGCACTTCGGCATCTTGTTAATAGGTTAGTTCCAGAAAATGCACGAATATGACATAAAGTGTGCATAAAACATGTAGATAACATCAATAATGTGGCATGGATCATAAGAAATTATCGATACGTCGGAGACGTATCAGAGGCCCAACACACAGGAAAGGAGGGGGAACGTAGACATCAAGCACTTTTCTGGCGCCGTTGCCGGGGACCAGAAAGCTACACAACAGGGATTTCCTCCCTCGTCAACCACGCGCCAGTCCTGGACAGCATCAAGCTATTTTCTGGCGCCGTTGCCGGGGAGGAAAGGTAAAAGGTACTCACACTCTGTATCTCGGCTACTAAGCTATTTTCCGGCGTTGTAAGTACTCGAAGCTATTTCCTTTAGATCCTGCAATTGCAACTTTTTGTTTCTTGTTTACACTAGTAAGGCATAATGGACAACATCTGTGAGCTTTTTATTCTATTTCCTGAGTCAAGACATGAATGGTTTAATGCGAAAATTAAAAAACCCATGGAATCTTATTTGCATGCTAGTAGCAATGATATTAGTATGAACGCTTTGAACACCATTGTTGCTAATGATATGGAAAATTCTAAGCTTGGGGAAGCTGGCTTTGATGAGCATGATATTTTTAGTCCCCCAAGCATTGAGGAGAAAATTTTCTTTGATGATACTTTGCCTCCTATTTATGATGATTATAATGATATTGGTCTTTTAGTGCCGCCTACTATGGAGAGTAATTTTTATGATGATAATACAATGCTTCCAACACTTGATGAGAATAATAATGATAGCTACTTTGTTGAATTTGCTCCCACTACATCTAATAAAATTGATTATGCTTATGTGGAGAGTAATAATTTTATGCATGAGACTCATGATAAGAATGCTTTATGTGATAGTTATATTGTTGAGTTTGCTCATGACACTACTGAAAGTTATTATGAGAGAGGAAAATATGGTTGTAGAAATTTTCATGTTACTAAAACACCTCTCTATGTGCTGAAATTTTTGAAGCTACACTTGTTTTATCTTCCTATGCTTGTTACTTTGCTCTTCATGAACTTGTTTATTTACAAGATTCCTATGCATAGGAAGCACGTTAGACTTAAATGTGTTTTGAATTTGCCTCTTGATGCTCTCTTTTGCTTCAAATACTATTTCTCGCGAGTGCATCATTAAAACTGCTGAGCCCATCTTAACGGCTATAAAGAAAGAACTTCTTGGGAGATAACCCATGTGTTATTTTGCTACAGTACTTTATTTTATATTTGTGTCTTGGAAGTTGTTTACTACTGTAGCAACCTCTCCTTATCTTAATTTTGTGTTTTGTTGTGCCAAGTAAAGTCTTTGATAGTAAAGTCAATACTAGATTTGGATTACTGCGCAGAAACTGTTTTCTTTGCTGTCACGAATCTGGGCAAAATTCTCTGTAGGTAACTCAGAAAATTATGCCAATTTACGTGAGTAATCCTCAGATATGTACGCAACTTTCATTCAATTTGAGCATTTTCATCTGAGCAAGTCTGGTGCCATTTTAAAATTCGTCTTTACGGACTGTTCTGTTTTGACAGATTCTGCCTTTTATTTCGCATTGCTTCTTTCGCTGTGTTGGGTGGATTTCTTTGTTCCATTACCTTCCAGTTAGCTTTGAGCAATGTCCAGAAGTGTTAAGAATGATTGTGTCACCTCTGAACATGTGAGTTTTTGATTATGCACTAACCCTCTAATGAGTTTGTTTCGAGTTTGGTGTGAAGGAAGTTTTCAAGGGTCAAGAGAGGAGGATGATATACCATGATCAAGGAGAGTGAAAGCTCTAAGCTTGGGGATGCCCCGGTGGTTCACCCCTGCATATATCAAGAAGACTCAAGCGTCTAAGCTTGGGGATGCCCAAGGCATCCCCTTCTTCATCGACAACATTATCAGGTTCCTCCCCTGAAACTATATTTTTATTCGGTCACATCTTATGTACTTTACTTGGAGCGTCTGTGTGTTTTTGTTTTTGTTTTTGTTTGATTAAATACTTGTATGGGAGAGAGACACGCTCCGTTGGTTCGTATGAACACATGTGTTCTTAGCTTTTAATGTTCATGGCGAAGTTTCTTCTTCGTTAAATTGTTATATGGTTGGAATTGGAAAATGATACATGTAGTAATTGCTATAAATGTCTTGGGTAATGTGATACTTGGCAATTGTTGTGCTCATGTTTAAGCTCTTGCATCATATACTTTGCACCTATTAATGAAGAAATACATAGAGCATGCTAAAATTTGGTTTGCATAATTGCTCTCTCTAAGGTCTAGATAATTTCTAGTATTGAGTTTGAACAACAAGGAAGACGGTGTAAAGTCTTATAATGTTTACAATATGTCTTTTATGTGAGTTTTGCTGCACCGGTTCATCCTTGTGTTTGTTTCAAATAACCTTGCTAGCCTAAACCTTGTATCGAGAGGGAATACTTCTCATGCATCCAAAATCCTTGAGCCAACCACTATGCCATTTGTGTCCACCATACCTACCTACTACATGGTATTTTATGCCATTCCAAGTAAATACTTCATGTGCTACCTTTAAACCTTCAAAATGCTTCTCAATTTGTGTTAATGTTTTATAGCTCATGAGGAAGTATGTGGTGTTTATCTTTCAACCTTGTCATTTACTTTTGACAGACTTTCATAATGGACTAGTGGCACATCCGCTTATCCAATAATTTTGCAAAAAGAGCTGGCAATGGGGTTCCCAATCCCAATTAATTACAACTTGCATTAATAATTCTCTTCACATGTTTTGCTCTGATTCATCAGTAAGCAACTTAATTTTGCAAATAGACACTCCTCCATGGTATGAGATTGATGGTAGGCACCCGAGGATTCGGTTAGCCATGGCTTGTGTAAGCAAAGGTTGGGAGGAGTGTCACCCATAAATAAATAAAAACTAAAATACATGTGTAAACAAAAGAGAAGAGGGATGATCTACCTTGCTGGTAGAGATAACGTCCTTCATGGGAGCCGCTCTTGAAAGTCTGGTTGGCAAGGTAGTTAGAGTACCCATTACCATTCGTTGACAACAACAAACACCTCTCAAAACTTTACTTTTATGCTCTCTATATGATTTTAAAACTTGAAAAGCTCTAGCACATGATTTATCCCTGCTTCCCTCTGCGAAGGGTCATTCTTTTACTTTCATTGTTGAGTCAGTTCACCTATTTCTCCCTACCTCAAGAAGCAAACACTTGTGTGAACTGTGCATTGATTCCTACATATTTGCATATTGCACTTGTTATATTACTCTATGTTGACAATTATCCATGAGATATACATGTTACAAGTTGAAAGCAACCGCTGAAACTTAATCTTCTTTTATGTTGCTTCAATGCCTTTACTTTGAATTATTGCTTTATGAGTTAACTCTTATGCAAGACTTATTGATGCTTGTCTTGAAGTGCTATTCATGAAAAGTCTTTGCTTTATGATTCACTTGTTTACTCATGTCATATACATTGTTTTGATCGCTGCATTCACTACATATGCTTTACAAATAGTATGATCAAGGTTATGATGGCATGTCACTCCAGAAATTATCTGTGTTATCGTTTTACCTGCTCGGGACGAGCAGAACTAAGCTTGGGGATGCTGATACGTCTCCGACATATCGATAATTTCTTATGTTCCATGCCACATTATTGATGTTATCTACATGTTTTATGCACACTTTATGTCATATTCGTGCATTTTCTGAAACTAATCTATTAACAAGATGCCGAAGTGCCAGTTCCTGTTTTCTGCTGTTTTTGGTTTCAGAAATCCTAGTAACGAAATATTCTCGGAATCGGACGAAATCAACGCCCAAGTTCCTATTTTCACCGGAAGCATCCAGAACACCCGGGAAGGACCAGAGGGGGGGGCACGGCGGCCCCAGACCATAGGCCGGCGCGGCCCAGGCCCTGGCCGCGCCGCCCTATGGTGTCGTCGCCCCTTCGACCCTCCTGCGCCGCCTCTTCGCCTATTTAAAGCCTCCGTCGCGAAAACCCTGAGGCGTTGGACGAAACCCACAGAAACCTTCCAGAGCCGCCGCCATCGCGAGGCCAAGATCTGGGGGACAGGAGTCTCTATTCCGGCATGCTGCCGGAGCGGGGAAGTGCCCCCGGAAGGCTTCTCCATCGACACCGCTGCCATCTCCACCGCCATCTTCATCACCGCTGCTGCTCCCATGAGGAGGGAGTAGTTCTCCATCGAGGCTCGGGGCTGTACCGGTAGCTATGTGGTTCATCTCTCCCATGTACCTCAATACAATAATCTCATGAGCTGCTTTACATGATTGAGATTCATATGAGTTTTGTATCACTATTCATCTATGTGCTACTCTAGCAATGTTATTAAAGTAGTTATATTCCTCCTGCACGTGTGTAAAGGTGACAGTGTGTGCACCGTGTTAGTACTTGGTTTATGCTATGATCATGATCTCTTGTAGATTGCGAAGTTAACTATTGCTATGATAATATTGATGTGATCTATTCCTCCTACATATGCATGAAGGTGACAGTGTGCATGCTATGTTAGTACTTGGTTTAATCTGTTGATCTATCTTACACTATAAGGTTACTTAAATATGAACAAATTGTGGAGCTTGTTAACTCCGGCATTGAGGGTTCGTGTAATCCTACGCAATGCGTTCATCATCCAACAAAAGTGTAGAGTATGCATTTATCTATTATGTTATGTGATCAATGTTGAGAGTGTCCACTAGTGAAAGTCTAATCCCTAGGCCTTGTTCCTAAATACTGCTGCGTTACTACTGCTTGTTTACTGTTTTACTGTGTTACTACTGCTGCAATACTACCACCATCAACTACACGCCAGCAAGCTATTTTCTGGCACCGTTGCTACTGCTCATACTTATTTATACCACCTGTATTTCACTATCTCTTCGCTGAACTAGTGCACCTATTAGGTGTGTTGGGGACACAAGAGACTTCTTGCTTTGTGGTTGCAGGGTTGCATGAGAGGGATATCTTTGACCTCTTCCTCCCTGAGTTCGATAAACCTTGGGTGATCCACTTAAGGGAAAACTTGCTGCTGTTCTACAAACCTCTGCTCTTGGAGGCCCAACACTGTCTACAGGAAAGGAGGGGGAACGTAGACATCAGTATCCATAAAAGCTTCAATGCATTTATAATCATAATTTATACCCGATTCTCTATCCTTGTCATTCTCCCATCCTTCAGTATTCTCCTGGATCCGATTAAGAAGGTCCCTTTTAAACTCTTCTTTGTTGCGTGTAAATGATCCAGAACAAGAAGTATCCAGCAAGGTCTTGTCTTGAAAAGAAAGTCTTGCATAGAAATTATCAATGATAACATTACCAGGAAGCTCATGAATGGGGCATTTGAGCATTAAAGACTTCAATCTCCCCCACGCTTGGGCAATACTCTCTCCATCATGAGGCCAAAAATTATATATGCGGTTCCGGTCTTTGTGAATTTCACTTGGAGGATAGAACTTAGAATAAAATCGGGGCACAATATCATTCCATTCAAGAGAATCCCCATCATCCAGTAATTTATACCAATGCGCCGCTTTACCAGACAGCGATATAGAGAATAGTTTCTTCCTCACTTCATCCATAGCAATACCTGCACACTTGAATAAACCGCATAATTCATGTAAGAACAGTAAATGATCTCCAGGATGGACAGTTCCATCCCCTGTATAACGGTTATCCACAACACGTTCAATAATTTTCATAGGTATTTTGTATGGAACCTCTTCCTCGCCTGGCGCCTCATCCACTACCTTTGCAGTAGTAGTAGATTTTCCAAATAAAAATTCAAGAGAAGATCTCTCCATAATGAATTATAGCACCATGCAAAAATAAAATCAACACAAACAGTAAAAGTTTCCCTTACCAATTCCACTTACCAATAGCGCTTCACTCCCCGGCAACGGCGCCAGAAAATAGTCTTGATGACCCACAAGTATAGGGGGTGTATCGTAGTATTTTCGATAAGTAAGAGTGTCGAACCCAACGAGGAGCAGAAGGTGTTGACAAGCAGTTTCGATGAAGGATTCACTGTAAATGCTCATAGACAAGTATTCAGGGGGTTTTGATGTAGCAGTTGAATAAAGTACGAGTAAGTAAAATGCGAGAGTAACAATTGCAGCGAGTGGCCCAATCCTTTTTAGCACAAAGGACAAGCCGGTTTGTTTACTTATAATGACCAAACGTTCTTGAGGACACACGGGAATTTAGTCTAGTGCTTTCGCTTCATACAGCCGATTAATCTTCATTGTTTTGATAAGTGTTGTGTGGGTGAACCTATGCTAATGCACCGCCCTTCCTAGGACTAATACATACTTGTGATTATACCCCTTGCAAGCATCCGCAACTACAAGAAAGTAATTAAGATAAATCTAACCACAACCTTAAACTCTGAGATCCTGCTATCTGATACGTCTCCGACGTATCGATAATTTCTTATGATCCATGCCACATTATTGATGTTATCTACATGTTTTATGCACACTTTATGTCATATTCGTGCATTTTCTGGAACTAACCTATTAACAAGATGCCGAAGTGCCAGTTGCTGTTTTCTGCTGTTTTTGGTTTCAGAAATCCTAGTAACGAAATATTCTCGGAATTGGACGAAATCAAAGCCCAGGGGCCTATTTTTCCACGAAGCTTCCAGAAGTCCGAAGGAGAGACGAAGAGGGGCCACGAGGGAGCCAAACCCTAGGGCGGCGCGGCCCCCCCCTTGGCCGCGCGGCCCTATGGTGTGGGCCCCCCGTGCCGCCTCTTGACCTGCCCTTCCGCCTACAAATAGCCTCCGTGACGAAACCCCCAGTACCGAGAGCCACGATACGGAAAACCTTACTGAGACGCCGCCACCGCCGATCCCATCTCGGGGGATCCAGGAGATCGCCTCCGGCACCCTGCCGGAGAGGGGAATCATCTCCCGGAGGACTCTACACCGCCATGGTCGCCTCCGGAGTGATGAGTGAGTAGTCTACCCCTGGACTATGGGTCCATAGCTGTAGCTAGATGGTTGTCTTCTCCCCATTGTGCTATCATTGTCGGATCTTGTGAGCTGCCTAACATGATCAAGATCATCTATCTGTAATTCTATATGTTGCGTTTGTTGGGATCCGATGAATAGAGAATACTTGTTATGTTGATTATCAAAGTTATATCTACGTGTTGTTTATGATCTTGCATGCTTTCCGTTACTAGTAGATGCTCTGGCCAAGTAGATGCTTGTAACTCCAAGAGGGAGTACTTATGCTCGATAGTGGGTTCATGCCTGCATTGACACCTGGGACAGTGACAGAAAGTTCTAAGGTTGTGTTGTGCTGTTGCCACTAGGGATAAAACATTGATGCTATGTCTAAGGATGTAGTTGTTGATTACATTACGCACCATACTTAATGCAATTGTCTGTTGCTTTGCAACTTAATACTGGAGGGGTTCGGATGATAACTTTGAAGGTGGACTTTTTAGGCATAGATGCAGTTGGATGGCGGTCTATGTACTTTGTCGTAATGCCCAATTAAATCTCACTATACTCATCATGATATGTATGTGCATGGTCATGCTCTCTTTATTTGTCAATTGCCCAACTGTAATTTGTTCACCCAACATGCTGTTTATCTTATGGGAGAGACACCTCTAGTGAACTGTGGACCCCGGTCCAATTCTCTATACTGAAATACAATCTACTGCAATACTTGTTCTACTGTTTTCTGCAAACAATCATCTTCCACACAATACGGTTAATCCTTTGTTACAGCAAGCCGGTGAGATTGACAACCTCACTGTTTCGTTGGGGCAAAGTACTTTGGTTGTGTTGTGCAGGTTCCACGTTGGCGCCGGAATCTCTGGTGTTGCGCCGCACTACATCTCGCCGCCATCAACCTTCAACGTGCTTCTTGACTCCTACTGGTCCGATTAAACCTTGGTTTCTTACTGAGGGAAACTTGCCGCTGTGCGCATCACACCTTCCTCTTGGGGTTCCCAACGGACGTGCCAACCACACGCATCAAGCAAATTTCTGGCGCCGTTGCCGGGGAGATCAAGACACGCTGCAAGGGGAGTCTCCACTTCTCAATCTCTTTACTTTGTTTTTGTCTTGCTTAGTTTTATTTACTACTTTGTTTGCTGCACTAAATCAAAATACAAAAAAAATTAGTTGCTAGTTTTACTTTATTTGCTATCTTGTTTGCTATATCAAAAACACAAAAAAATTAGTTTACTTGCATTTACTTTATCTAGTTTGCTTTATTTACTACTGCTGAAATGAGTAATCCTAAAGTTGAAGTTCGTTCGTTTAAGCAACAAGGGGGAGAATGTTTAAGAGATGCTTGGTATAGAATTATTAATGCCCATAATAGGTGCACTAAGAAACACTCCACCACTATTTTACTCAGGAATTTTTATGTTGGTATCTCTAGCTGGAATAGGCATGTTCTTGATTGTCTCGTAGGAGGTAACTTCTTAAGTACCCCTGCATTAGAAGCTAGCTGCATTATTGAGAGTCTATTTGGAATACCCCCTGTTGATAAAGTTAAAACTGAAATCTCTCTTGAAGATGTTATGAAAAAATTGGAAACCATAGAGAAATTTTTTCCAAGTATTGAAGCTAAAGTGGAAGTGTTACTTGATAAAACTGATGAACTTGATAAATCCTTAGTAGGAATTGATGAAAGAATTAGTGCCCTAGGAACTTGTGTTGTCCATGATGATCAAATTAATAGGATTGATGAACTTGAAAAGGCTATGGGAACCTTGGGTTCAACATTTTCTTCTCTTAAATATAAGGAGAAAGCTTATGTGGGTAAGGAGCAAAAGTTTATGTATGTTTCTAAAGTGCCTAGACCAAAGAAGTATTATTATAGGCCTAAAATTCACAAAGCCCTTAGTACCACTATGGATGGGGGAGCTCATGATAACAACACTTCATCTCTTGATAATACTTGATACACACTTTCTGCGCCTAGCTGAAAGGCGTTAAAGAAAAGCGCTTATGGGAGACAACCCATGTTTTTACCTACAGTACTTTGTTTTTATTTTGTGTCTTGGAAGTTGTTTACTACTGTAGCAACCTCTCCTTATCTTAGTTTTGTGTTTTGTTGTGCCAAGTTAAGCCGTTGATAGAAAAGTAAGTACTAGATTTGGATTACTGCGCAGTTCCAGATTTCTTTGCTGTCACGAATCTGGGTCTACCTCCCTGTACGTAGCTCAGAAAATTAAGCCAATTTACGTGCATGATCCTCAGATATGTACGCAACTTTCATTCAATTTGAGCATTTTCATCTGAGCAAGTCTGGTGCCATTTTAAAATTCGTCAATACGAACTGTTCTGTTTTGACAGATTCTGCCTTTTATTTCGCATTGCCTCTTTTGCTATGTTGGATGAATTTCTTTGATCCACTAATATCCAGTAGCATTATGCAATGTCCAGAAGTGTTAAGAATGATTGTGTCACCTCTGAATATGTCAATTTATATTGTGCACTAACCCTCTAATGAGTTGTTTCGAGATTGGTGTGGAGGAAGTTTTCAAGGATCAAGAGAGGAGTATGATGCAACATGATCAAGGAGAGTGAAAGCTCTAAGCTTGGGGATGCCCCGGTGGTTCACCCCTGCATATATCAAGAAGACTCAAGCGTCTAAGCTTGGGGATGCCCAAGGCATCCCCTTCTTCATCGACAACATTATCAGGTTCCTCCCCTGAAACTATATTTTTATTCCATCACATCTTATGTGCTTTTTCTTGGAGCGTCGGTTTGTTTTTGTTTTTGTTTTGTTTAAATAAAATGGATCCTAGCATTCACATTGTATGGGAGAGAGACACGCTCCACTGTAGCATATGGACAAGTATGTCCTTGGTTTCTACTCATAGTATTCATGGCGAAGTTTCTCCTTCGTTAAATTGTTATATGGTTGGAATTTGAAAATGATACATGTAGTAATTGCTATAAATGTCTTGGGTAATGTGATACTTGGCAATTGTTGTGCTCATGATTAAGCTCTTGCATCATATGCTTTGCACCCATTAATGAAGAAATACATAGAGCATGCTAAAATTTGGTTTGCATATTTGGTTTCTCTAAGGTCTAGATAATTTCTAGTATTGAGTTTGAACAACAAGGAAGACGGTGTAGAGTCTTATAATGTTTTCAATATGTCTTTTATGTGAGTTTTGCTGCACCGGTTCATCCTTGTGTTTGTTTCAAATAAACCTTGCTAGCCTAAACCTTGTATCGAGAGGGAATACTTCTCATGCATCCAAAATACTTGAGCCAACCACTATGCTATTTGTGTCCACCATACCTACCTACTACATGGTATTTTCCGCCATTCCAAAGTATATTGCTTGAGTGCTACCTTTAAAATTCCATCATTCACCTTTGCAATATATAGCTCATGGGACAAATAGCTTAAAAACCATTGTGGTATTGAATATGTAATTATGCACTTTATCTCTTATTAAGTTGCTTGTTGTGCGATAACCATGTTCACTGGGGACGCCATCAACTATTCATTGTTGAATTTCATGTGAGTTGCTATGCATGTCCGTCTTGTCTGAAGTAAGAGAGATCTACCACCTTATGGTTAAGCATGCATATGTTAGAGAAGAACATTGGGCCGCTAACTAAAGCCATGATCCATGGTGGAAGTTTCAGTTTTGGACATATATCCTCAATCTCAAATGAGAAAATTATTAATTGTTGTTACATGCTTATGCATAAAAGAGGAGTCCATTATCTGTTGTCTATGTTGTCCCGGTATGGATGTCTAAGTTGAAGAATAATCAATAGCGAGAAATCCAATGCGAGCTTTCTCCTTAGACCTTTGTACAGGCGGCATAGAGGTACCCCTTTGTGACACTTGGTAAAAACAGTGCATTGTGATGATCCGGTAGTCCAAGCTAATTAGGACAAGGTGCGGGCACTATTAGTACACTATGCATGAGGCTTGCAACTTATAAGATATAATTTACATGATGCATATGCTTTATTACTACCGTTGACAAAATTGTTTCATGTTTTCAAAATCAAAGCTCTAGCACAAATATAGCAATCGATGCTTTTCCTCTATGGAGGACCATTCTTTTACTTTTCAATGTTGAGTCAGTTCACCTATTTCTCTCCACCTCAAGAAGCAAACACTTGTGTGAACTATGCATTGATTCCTACATACTTGCTTATTGCACTTATTATATTACTCTATGTTGACAATATCCATGAGATATACATGTTACAAGTTGAAAGCAACCGCTGAAACTTAATCTTCTTTTGTGTTGCTTCAATACCTTTACTTTGAATTATTGCTTTATGAGTTAACTCTTATGCAAGACTTATTGATGCTTGTCTTGAAGTGCTATTCATGAAAAGTCTTTGCTTTATGATTCACTTGTTTACTCATGTCATATACATTGTTTTGATCGCTGCATTCGCTACATATGCTTTACAAATAGTATGATCAAGATTATGATGGCATGTCACTCCGTAAATTATCTCGTGTTATCGTTGTACCTGCACGCGACGAGCAGAACTAAGCTTGGGGATGCTGATACGTCTCCGACGTATCGATAATTTCTTATGATCCATGCCACATTATTGATGTTATCTACATGTTTTATGCACACTTTATGTCATATTCGTGCATTTTCTGGAACTAACCTATTAACAAGATGCCGAAGTGCCGATTCTTTGTTTCTGCTGTTTTTGGTTTCAGAAATCCTAGTAACGAAATATTCTCGGAATTGGACGAAATCAAAGCCCAGGGGCCTATTTTTCCACGAAGCTTCCAGAAGTCCGAAGGAGAGACGAAGAGGGGCCACGAGGGAGCCAAACCCTAGGGCGGCGCGCCCCCCCTTGGCCGCGCGGCCCTATGGTTTGGGCCCCCCGTGCCGCCTCTTGACCTGCCCTTCCGCCTACCAATAGCCTCCGTGACCACCCCCCCTCAACCGAGAGCCCCGATACGGCAAACCTAACAGAGACGCCCCCCCCGCCGATCCCATCTCGGGGGATCCAGGAGATCGCCTCCGGCACCCTGCCGGAGAGAGGGGAATCATCTCCCGGAGGACTCTACACCGCCATGGTCGCCTCCGGAGTGATGAGTGAGTAGTCTACCCCCTGGACTATGGGTCCATAGCTGTAGCTAGATGGTTGTCTTCTCCCCATTGTGCTATCATTGTCGGATCTTGTGAGCTGCCTAACATGATCAAGATCATCTATCTGTAATTCTATATGTTGCGTTTGTTGGGATCCGATGAATAGAGAATACTTGTTATGTTGATTATCAAAGTTATATCTACGTGTTGTTTATGATCTTGCATGCTTTCCGTTACTAGTAGATGCTCTGGCCAAGTAGATGCTTGTAACTCCAAGAGGGAGTACTTATGCTCGATAGTGGGTTCATGCCTGCATTGACACCTGGGACAGTGACAGAAAGTTCTAAGGTTGTGTTGTGCTGTTGCCACTAGGGATAAAACATTGATGCTATGTCTAAGGATGTAGTTGTTGATTACATTACGCACCATACTTAATGCAATTGTCTGTTGCTTTGCAACTTAATACTGGAGGGGGTTCGGATGATAACCTGAAGGTGGACTTTTTAGGCATAGATGCAGTTGGATGGCGGTCTATGTACTTTGTCGTAATGCCCAATTAAATCTCACTATACTCATCATGATATGTATGTGCATGGTCATGCTCTCTTTATTTGTCAATTGCCCAACTGTAATTTGTTCACCCAACATGCTGTTTATCTTATGGGAGAGACACCTCTAGTGAACTGTGGACCCCGGTCCAATTCTCTATACTGAAATACAATCTACTGCAATACTTGTTCTACTGTTTTCTGCAAACAATCATCTTCCACACAATACGGTTAATCCTTTGTTACAGCAAGCCGGTGAGATTGACAACCTCACTGTTTCGTTGGGGCAAAGTACTTTGGTTGTGTTGTGCAGGTTCCACGTTGGCGCCGGAATCTCTGGTGTTGCGCCGCACTACATCTCGCCGCCATCAACCTTCAACGTGCTTCTTGACTCCTACTGGTCCGATTAAACCTTGGTTTCTTACTGAGGGAAACTTGCCGCTGTGCGCATCACACCTTCCTCTTGGGGTTCCCAACGGACGTGCCAACCACACGCATCACTATCCCTCCTACATCGATATACCAATGGGGGTTTAGGTTTTTGTCACTCCGGCAACCCCGCAATTGGAAAACGAATACAAGATGTATTCCCCTAGGCCCATAAAGGTGAAGTATCGTGTAGTCGACGTTCACATGACACCACTAGAAGAATAACACCACAACTTAAATATCATAACATTGAATATTACTCAACCATAATTCACTACTAACATTTAGACTTCACCCATGTCCTCAAGAACCAAACGAACTACTCACGAGACATCATATGGAACATGATCAGAGGTGATATGATGATGAATAACAATCTGAATATAAACCTTGGTTCAATGGTTTCACTCAATAGCATCAATAACAAGTAGAAATCAATACCGGGAGAGTTTCCCCTATCAAACAATCAAGATCCAACCCAAATTGTTACAGCGGTGACGATGTGCAGCGGTGGAGACGGCGGTGATGATGATGAAGATGATGATGATGGTGATGGAGATGATGTCCAGCTCGATGTCGGTGACGATGGCGTCGATTTCCCCCTCCGGGAGGGAATTTCCCCGGCAGATTTCAGCCTGCCGGAGAGCTCTTTTCTCTCTGGTGTTTTCCGCCCCGCAGAGGCGGCTGTGACTTTTCGCGACTATCCTCTGGAGCTTAGGTTTTTGGGACAAAGATGTACGCGAAGGAGAGGAGGCCAGAGGGGGCTGTGGGTCCCCTCCTCACAGGGCGGCGCGACTAGGCCTTGGCCCGCGCCGGCCTATGAGGTGGGCCCATGGCGGCCCTCCTCGGCTCCCCCTTCTGGCTCCCTTCGTCTTCTGGAAAAATAGGATTTTCCGTATAATTTCTGTCAATTGTTGATCTTCCAAAATATTGCCTTCTGATGACGCTTTTTCCAGCAGAATCCTGGCTCCTGTGCGCGATCCTCCAATAATCATGAAACATGCAAAATAGATGAAATAACATAAGTATCATCTCCAAATATGAAATATATCAATGAATAACAACAAATTATGATATAAAATAGTGATGCAAAATGGACGTATCACTAGCCTTGATGCCCTTGGGTGGTGCGGCTGGTGTGGTGGCCGGCCCCCTCCCTCTCTCCCTCATTATATAGGTGGAACCCCAAGGGTTAGCCCAAAGATTCGAATAAGAGTCCAACTCAAAAACTTACCAGAATGTGAAACCTAGGGGGAGTGGGACTCCCCCTTTCCTTCTTCCTTGGCCGGCCAAGGTGGTAGAGTCGTGGACTCCACCTTCCCTCTTGGTTGGCTGGTTAGGGTTGGTGGAGTCCAACCGGGACTCCACCTTCCATGATGATTTCTTCTGGAACGTTCTAGAACATTCTAGCGCCTACCATAAATGCACCGAATCATTTCTAAACTTGGAAAGTGACTTCCTATATATGAATCTTATTCTCTGGACCATTCCGGACCTCCTCGTGATGTCCTAGATCCCATCCGAGACTCCAAAAAACATTCGAACTCCATTCCATATTCCATATCTATTTAAAATGACATTAAACCTTAAGTGTGTCACCCTACGGTTCGTGAACTATGCAGACATGGTTGAGACTCCACTCCAACCAATAACCAATAGCGGGATCTGGAGATCCATAATGGCTCCTGATGTCTACGGGTGCTTCTATTCTTGTAGACAGTGTTGGGCCTCCAAGAGCAGAGGTTTGTAGAACAGCAGCAAGTTTCTCTTAAGTGGATCACCCAAGGTTTATCGAACTCAGGGAGGAAGAGGTCAAAGATATCCCTCTCATGCAACCCTGCAACCACAAAGCAAGAAGTCTCTTGTGTCCCCAACACACCTAATAGGTGCACTAGTTCGGCGAAGAGATAGTGAAATACAGGTGGTATGAATAAGTATGAGCAGTAGCAACGGCACCAGAAAAGTCCTTTGCCCAGGACTGGCGTGTGATGGATGGTGGTAATATTGCGGATAGTACAAATGCAGTAGAACAGTAAACAAGCAGCGATAGCAGTATTTAGGAACGAGGCCTAGGGATTATACTTTCACTAGTGGACACTCTCAACATTGATCACATAAATAAATAGATAGATGCTAGACTCTACACCCTCTTGTTGGATGATGAACACCACTAACTGTGTAGGATTACACGAACCCTCAATGCCGGAGTTAACAAGCTCCACAATATTCGATGTTCATATTTAAATAACCTTAGAGTGCATGACAGATCAACATAACCAAACCAAGTACTAACATAGCATGCACACTGTGACCTTCACGCTACGAAAGGAGGCATAGATCACATCAATACCATCATAGCAATAGTTAACTTCATAATCTACAAGAGATCACAATCATAGCCTACGCCAAGTACTACACGATGCACACACTGTCACCATTACACCGTGCAGGAGGAATAGAGTACTTTAATAACATCACTAGAGTAGCACATAGATAAATAGTGATACAAAACTCATATGAATCTCAATCATGTAAGGCAGCTCATGAGATCATTGTATTGAAGTACATAGGAGAGAGATTAACCACATAGCTACCGGTACAGCCCCGAGCCTCGATGGAGAACTACTCCCTCCTCATGGGAGACAACAGCGGTGATGAAGATGGCGGTGGAGATGGCAGCAGTGTCGATGGAGAAGCCTTTCGGGGGCACTTCCCCGTCCCGGCGGCGTGCCAGAATAGAGACTCATGTCCCCCAGATCTTGGCTTCGCGATGGCGGCGGCTCTGGATGGTTTCTCGTACCGTGGCTTTTTCGTCCCGATGTTTTAGGTCGAGGGGCTTCTTATAGGCGAAGAGGCCGAGTCGGAGGGGGTCTGGGGCCACCAGACACTAGGGCGGCGTGGCCCACCCCCTGGCCGCGCCAGCCTATCATCTGGGGCCCACAGGGCCCTCCTCTGGCGGCTCTCGGGTGTTCTGGAAGCTTCGTGTGATTCTAAGATGCTGGGCGTTGATTTCATCCGATTCCGAGAATATTTCCTTACTAGGATTTCTGAAACCAAAAAACAGCAGAAAACAGCAACTGACCCTTTGGCATCTCGTCAATAGGTTAGTTCCGGAAAACGCATAAAAATGACATAAAGTATGCATAAAACATGTAGGTATCATCAATAATGTGGCATGGAACATAAGAAACTATCGATATGTCGGAGACGTATCAGCATCCCCAAGCATAGTTTCTGCTCGTCCCGAGCAGGTAAACGATAACAAAGATAATTTCTGGAGTGACATGCCATCATAACCTTGATCATACTATTGTAAGCACATGTAATGAATCCAGCGATCCAAACAATGGTAAATGACATGAGTAAACAAATGAATCATAAAGCAAAGACTTTTCATGAATAGTACTTCAAGACAAGCATCAATAATTCTTGCATAAGAGTTAACTCATAAAGCAATTATTCAAAGTAAAGGTATTGAAGCAACACAAAGGAAGATGAAGTTTCAGTGGTTGCTTTCAACTTGTAACATGTATATCTCATGGATAGTGGTCAATGCAAAGTAATATAACAAGTGCAATATGCAAGTATGTAGGAGTCAATGCATAGTTCACACAAGTGTTTGCTTCTTGAGGTGGAGAGAGATAGGTGAACTGACTCAACATAAAAGTAAAAGAAAGGTCCTTCAAAGAGGAAAGCATTGATTGCTATGTTTGTGCTAGAGCTTTTATTTTGAAAACATAAAGAGAGCATAAAAGTAAAGTTTTGAGAGGTGTTTGTTGTTGTCAACGAATGGTAGTGGGCACTCTAACCCCCTTGCCAGACAAACCTTCAAAGAGCGGCTCCCATGAATTATTTTTATTTTTGGGTGGCACTCCTTCCAACCTTTCTTTCACAAACCATGGCTAACCGAATCCTCGGGTGCCTGCCAACAATCTCATACCATGAAGGAGTGCCTTTTTATTTTAGTTTTATTATGATGACACTCCTCCCCACCTTTGCTTTCTCAAACCATGGCTAACCGAATCCTTCGGGTGCCGTCCAACAATCACATACCATGGAGGAGTGTCTATTTAGTTTAATTAATTTGGGACTGGGAATCCCATTGCCAGCTCTTTTTGCAAAATTATTGGATAAGCAGATGAAGCCACTAGTCCATTGGTGAAAGTTGCCCAACAAGATTGAAAGATAAACACCACATACTTCCTCATGAGCTATAAAACATTGACACAAATCAGAGGTGATAAATTTTGAATTGTTTAAAGGTAGCACTCAAGCAATTTACTTTGGAATGGTGGAGAAATACCATGTAGTAGGTAGGTATGGTGGACACAAATGGCATAGTGGTTGGCTCAAGGATTTTGGATGCATGAGAAGTATTCCCTCTCGATACAAGGCTTAGGCTAGCAAGGTTATTTGAAACAAACACAAGGATGAACCGGTGCAGCAAAACTCACATAAAAGACATATTGTAAATATTATAAGACTCTACACCGTCTTCCTTGTTGTTCAAACTCAATACTAGAAATTATCTAGACCTTAGAGAGACCAATTATGCAAACCAAATTTTAGCATGCTCTATGTATTTCTTCATTAATAGGTGCAAACTATATGATGCAAGAGCTTAAACATGAGCACAACAATTGCCAAGTATCACATTAT
Organism: Lolium perenne; assembly: GCF_019359855.2. NCBI lineage: Eukaryota > Viridiplantae > Streptophyta > Magnoliopsida > Poales > Poaceae > Lolium > Lolium perenne. Next base: position 272,664,501 of record NC_067246.2, on the reverse strand, counting down.
CCAAGACATTTTAGCAATTACTACATGTATCATTTTCCAATTCCAACCATATAACAATTAACGAAGTAGTTTCAACCTTCGCCATGAACACTAAAAGCTAAGAACACATGTGCTCATATGAACCAGCGGAGCGTGTCTCTCTCCCACACAAGCATTTATTCAAACAAAAACAAAAATAGAAACAAACAGACGCTCCAAGTAAAGTACATAAGATGTGACCGAATAAAAATATAGTTTCAAGAGAAGGAACCTGATAATGTTGTCGATGAAGAAGGGATGCCTTGGGCATCCCCAAGCTTAGACGCTTGAGTCTTCTTGAAATATGTAGGGATGAACCACCGGGGCATCCCCAAGCTTAGAGCTTTCACTCTTCTTGATCATAGTATATCATCCTCCTCTCTTGACCCTTGAAAACTTCCTCCACACCAAACTCGAAACAAACTCATTAGAGGGTTAGTGCATAATCAAAAATTCACATGTTCAGAGGTGACACAATCATTCTTAACACTTCTGGACATTGCCCAAAGCTTCTGAAAGTTAATGGAACAAAGAAATCCATTCAACACAGCAAAAGAGGCAATGCGAAATAAAAGGCAGAATCTGTCAAAACAGAACAGTCCGTAAAGACGAATTTTATTGAGGCACCAGCCTTGCTCAAATGAAAATGCTCAAATTGAATGAACGTTGCGTACATATCTGAGGATCACTCACGTAAATTGGCATAATTTTCTGAGTTACCTACAGAGAATTAGACCCAGATTCGTGACAGCAAGAAATCTGTTTCTGCACAGTAATCCAAATCTAGTATGAACCATACTATCAAAGACTTTACTTGGCACAATAATGCAAGAAAACTAAGATAAGGAGAGGTTGCTACAGTATTAACAACTTCCAAGACTCAAATATAAAATAAAAGAACTGTAGCAAAATAAACACATGGGTTATCTCCCAAGAAGTTCTTTCTTTATAGCCATTAAGATGGGCTCAGCAGTTTTAATGATGCACTCGCAAGAAATAGTATTTGAAGCAAAAGAGAGCATCAAGAGGCAAATTCAAAACACATTTAAGCCTAACATGCTTCCTATGAAAAGGAATCTTGTACACAAATAAATTCATGAAGAGCAAAGTGACAAGATCAGGAAGATAAAACAAGTGTAGTTTCAAAAATTTCAGCACATAGAGAGGTGTTTTAGTAACATGAAGATTTCTAAAACCATATTTTCCTCTCTCATAATAACTTTCAGTAGCATCATGAGTAAACTCAACAATGTAACTATCACATAAAGCATTCTTATCATGAGTCTCTTGCATAAAATTATTACTCTCCACATAAGCATAATCAATTTTATTAGTAATAGTGGGAGCAAATTCAACAAAGTAGCTATCATTATTATTCCCATCATTAAATATAGGAGGCATATTGTAATCATAATCAAATTTATCCTCCATAACAGGTGGCACCAAAAGACTACTATCATTATAATCATCATAAATAGGAGGTAAAGTATCATCAAAGTAAATTTTCTCCTCAATACTTGGGGGACTAAAAAGGTCATGCTTATCAAAACCAGCTTCCCCAAGCTTAGAATTTTCCATAGCATTAGCAACAATAGTGTTCAAAGTGTTCATACTAATATGTTCCATGGGTTTTTTAATTTTCGGATCAAACCATCCATGTCTTAAATCGGGAAATAGAATAAGAAGCTCATTGTTGTCCATTATGCCTTACTAGTGTAAACAAGAAACAAAAAGATGCAATTGCAGGATCTAAAGGAAATAGCTTCGAGCACAAACACAATGGCGCCAGAAAAGTACTGTTACCTGGAACCGGAGTATGAGTGCATTTTACCTTTCCTCCCCGGCAACGGCGCCAGAAAAGTGCTTGATGTCTACGGATGCTTCTATTCTTGTAGACAGTGTTGGGCCTCCAAGAGCAGAGGTTTGTAGAACAGCAGCAAGTTTCCCTTAAGTGGATCACCCAAGGTTTATCGAACTCAGGGAGGAAGAGGTCAAAGATATCCCTCTCATGCAACCCTGCAACCACAAAGCAAGAAGTCTCTTGTGTCCCCAACACACCTAATAGGTGCACTAGTTCGGCGAAGAGATAGTGAAATACAGGTGGTATGAATAAGTATGAGCAGTAGCAACGGCACCAGAAAAGTGCTTTGCCCAGGACTGGCGTGTGATGGATGGTGGTAATATTGTGGACAGTACAAATGCAGTAGAACAGTAAACAAGTAGCGATAGCAGTATTTAGGAACAAGGCCTAGGGATTATACTTTCACTAGTGGACACTCTCAACATTGATCACATAAATAAATGGGATTTCTATTTTCGTGCCCTCGGGTCGTTAGTTGTACTCAGTTTTCCCCAGCCCCTTAGTTTTTCCTCAGTTTTCCCCAAGCCTATGTCTGAAACCCGCAGAAGGAGCTCAGACGGAAGGAATCCATTTATTTGGACGTTCTGTGCTGACGTGTTGCGCCGCGTCGTCTGTGGGGCCGCGTCGTGTGGGGCCGTGTCGTGTGGGGCTGCGTCGCGTGGGGCTGGTAGAAAGGGACCGCGTGGGACAGGACGAGAAGCGTTTGGTTGCACGTGAGCAGGAGCTGGGTTTTGTCTCTCTCGGCCCAAATTGGCATTTTTAAGAGCACCTTTTCCCCTCTTTCTCTCTCTGTCTTTTTCACCAAATTAGTATCAAATCTAGAGAAGCTTCTATTTCTGTCTTTCTTCAATATGGCAGCAAATCTAGTAGCAAATCTCTGGGGTTATTTATGCCTTTTGGCCCTCGTTTTTTGCCCAATATGGCAGCAAATCTAGTAGCAAATCTAGAAGCTAGTATATGATAAATTCACAACAGCATAATCACAAAACTAAGTATAATACATAAACTGCATACAGCAGCCAAAAGCAGGCAATAACGTTGTTAATGTTCACGACAAACTAAGCTGAAAAATATACAAGACGCACGCAATGTATGGACAACAAGAAGATTAGGATGAATGAATTTGTTCTTCATTCCTCCTCATATATTTCTTTGTCGCTCCATTCGTGCATTTCCCCAAGGAAATATTCATTGAACTCCTTCCGTCTGCAGTGTGCGGCCAATACATCCTCCAAACGGTATGGCTTGTGTTCATTTCTCATACCGTAGCTTCCTATTCTATCCACACGTACTGGCCACTCATCCCAGGCCTTTGTATCATGAGAGTACTCTCTGATATAACCCAAATCCGCGTAGTAGATGCTGCCAGGTCGAAGTGTCGGGTACACTCTGGTGTCGACGGAGATACACCGGATATAATTCACGAAGAAGGCATTACTGCCAATGTTACTGACCGGATGGAGAGAGCGGCTCTGAGTGTCCACACGGTACACCAAAGGTTTGCCCGCCAAAGCCTCGCTGACCAACAACACAAGCAGCAGATCACCATCCGACTTCACAAGGTAGAACTTCTGACGTCCAAGTTCTGGAAATGAAATTAGTGTCTCCATCTTGACAGTGCTCGCGCTGTCGCAACTGTACATTGGTGCACACTATTCTTCCGATCTCAAAATTGTCCGCAGCTACTGCATACAGTTCACCATTGAATGCGGTAATGCAACGCAGACAATGGTTCTTGATCGAAAATCTTCCTTCTCCCCAATCTTCATTTATATCCTTAGTTGGAGTGCTCTCATCGACCCAACCAATTTCCGACGGGTAATGTGCGGCAACGAAGATCATAGTCGGGGATTTGATAACAGCGACTGATTTCAGAAAAACAGATGGCATCTGCGCCTCAAACATAGTGTTCGATTTCTTTGTGAGTGGGTTCAGCAGCCGTATCTTGTGCGGCGGGTTCTTCTGGGCAAGCACGATGACACCACGGCAAAAGCCGACGAAGTAGTATCTAAAATATATTGATGAAGATAACATTCAGCACTAAGATGTGTTTAAGATTGAAAATAAAAAGGTAGATATGGAGGAATTTGAACCTTGTATGAACTTCCGATAGATCTATGGTGACGTAGCGTGATGTGCCGAGTTGGAGGAAGGTGAACTCAGCGACGCGTGGAAGGGCGTGGTGTAGCATGATCCATTCGTCCAGGTGCACGTCGGGCTCAGGCAAACCTGAGCGCCAATTTCTACAGACTTGCCTCATAGCAGAGTAGGTGTCGGCGTACTCCTCGTTTGCCAGTAAGCATTGGCCGATCTTGTGAAGTGGTCCATCAGCCGAGAGAGAGGCCCAGTTCACGGAGGCGCCGCGCTTGGATGCGCCGCCCTCGGCGGCGGCGCGCTCGGCGGCGACGGGCTCGGCGGCAACGGGCTCGGAGGCGACGGGCGCGGAGGCGACGGGCTCGGAGGCGACGGCCGCCGGCGCATTCTTCTTCTCCATCGCCGGCAGGGTAGCGTGCGTACGGCGGTTGGGGTTTTTTCGATTTGGAGAAGTTGATGGGACGTGAGAGGGGTGGTTTCGTGCGTGAGCGAGAATGAGACGACTGTGTGCAGAGGGAGGGAGGGAGGGGCTTACGCGTCCTAAATGCGACCCGCGTCCTACGCGTCCACTATTTGCACGTCTGCACCGCGACACGCGTCAACAATGGCACGTCTTGCACTTCTGCACCGCAACACGCGTCCTCGGGTCTAACCCTGGAAATTTAGATATACTCAGGTATACCCCCGAGTCATATACTAGCATTTTTTGTGTGCTCAGTTTTCTCCTTGAGTGCTAATACTGGCTAGTGTAATATACTCAGTTTTACCCTCAAGTGGTTGGTCAACAGAGAGTCAACAAATGGGATTAACTAGTTAAATGAGTTATTTAATGTGCAAAAAATTCCGAAAAAGAGTGGCACTTACTCATGGAGTCTTTACCACAAATTGCCACTTCTCAAATCATAGATAAATCATAGATAAATCAAGTTTCACCACAAATTGCCACTTCTCAAATCACCTAGTAGCTATGAAGGTGCATGGTTTTCCATAATAAGCCCTACCCAAAACAGCTTTCCCCAAAACATACTTTGTCTGAATGAGGCCATAATTTTCACACTCATTTAGATTTGTATTGCAAATAGTTTGAGGTAGGCCAAGATGGGTTTCATTGTACAAAACACGCATTTTCCATTTTTTAAATCTCATATTTGAATCCCTTAGTCTGTTTACTACTCACTTGCCCTTGGTTTCTTGATACTACTCAGTTTTGCCCTCTCCCTTCACAAACTCTCACAGACGCCCAACATTGCCCTGATTGGTCTAGCCCATGTCACGCGGATCGTGCTCGCCGATCGTTGATCGTATGATCTAACGGGCAGGATAACCCCTATCTCTCTCTCTGGTCGGGGCCACCACCCTCTCTCTCTCTCTATCTGTCGTCGGTTAGCTTCACGCAAAGTTTGGTTTTCTGCATTATTTTTCACGAGCTAAATTATAAACTCTTTTTAGGCATTACTTTTCACGCAAAAAATGATAAACCATCACCGATTTGTTGTAGCCATTACTTTTCACGCAAAAAAATGATACACCATCACCCATTTCGTGTACCCATTACTTTTCACGCAAAAAACGATAAACCATCACCGATTTTGTTGTAGCCATTACTTTTCATGCAAAAAATGATACACCATCACCCATTTCTTGTAGCCATTACTTTTCACGCAAAAAACGATAAACCATCACCGATTTTGTTGTAGCCATTACTTTTCACGCAAAAAATGATACACCATCACCCATTTCTTGTAGCCATTACTTTTTACGCAAAAAAACGATAAACCATCACCGATTTTGTTGTAGCCATTACTTTTCACGCAAAAAAAATGATACACCATCACCCATTTCGTGTACCCATTACTTTTCACGCAAAAAAGATAAACCATCACCGATTTTGTTGTAGCCATTACTTTTCACGCAAAAAATGATACACCATCACCCATTTCTTGTAGCCATTACTTTTCACGCAAAAAACGATAAACCATCACCGATTTTGTTGTAGCCATTACTTTTCACGCAAAAAATGATACACCATCACCCATTTCTTGTAGCCATTACTTTTCACGCAAAAAATGATAAACCATCAACGATTTGTTGTAGCCATTACATTAAATGATAAACTATCACGAATTACCATTTCTTTTAGGCATTACTTTTCACGGTAAAATGATAAACTATATCACGAAGTTCCATTTCCGTCAAGATAGTCCGCATTACTTTTTTGTTGAGATATATACCCCCACAACGGTCATCTCCTCCTTAAATTATTGTGTAAACCCCCACAACGGTCACCTCCTCCTTAATTTATTGTGTAAACCCCTACAATGGTCATCTCTCCCTTATAAACACCCACAACGGCCATCCCTTGTGTCAATAGGTTCTGCCTCTCTCTTCTTCGTTCACATACACTTGATCATCCATTGCCATGGCTTCCACGTCTCGGACGCGGAACGGAAGGGGAAGGGGAAGGGGAAGGGGAAGGGGAAGGGGCGGCTGGGGTGGTGGATCATCATCATTGCCACCACCACCGTCGTCAACACTGCCATTGATCATAGAGGAGTTCTTCATCGTCATCTATGAAGACCCTTTGGTCAAGAAGGTACGTATGCGTTCCCACATATATGATGCATGTGATTAATTATGGGCATGTTCTAAAAAACCTTTAATTTCAAACGATCGGCGCTCGATCTCTTTGCAGGCACTCCCAAAAAAGTTTGCGGACTATCTTGACGGCCAGGAGCCAGCTAAGGTGTATCTGCGAGCAGCTGACTGCGGTCCTCGTCTCTGGACCGTGGAGGTCCTATTTGACGGACAAGGCCGGATGTATCTCGACAAGGGCTGGGAGAATTTCGCCATCGCGCACGGTGTGGATTTCGGCTGCTACGTACACTTCAAATATGAAGGCGATGATGTGCTCACAGTGAAGGTGTTCGACGGAACAATGTGCAGGAAGTACTACTACTCAGATGACGAAGATACTGACGATGTGAAGCCATGCATCCATCCCCTTTAGAGATCTAGCTATTTTCTATGTATTTAGAGATCTAGCTATTTTCTCTATATTATGCACAATGTTTAGCATAAGAGTCACTTTAAATTAAGCTACGAAAATAGTCACCTGCCATGGGCTGAGGCGGCCCCACAGAGCGGCTCTATATTATATTCTCTAAATAAATAGACAACCCCAGCGGTCATTGGCTGCCGGAGGCCCCACAGAGCAGCAATATATGATTTTCTATAAATAAATAGACGACCCCACTGGTCATTGGCCGCGGCAGCCCCACAGAGCGGCAAATATATGTCTTTTCCTAAAAATAGACGACCCCACTGGTCATTGGCTGCGGCAGCCCCTCAGAGCAGCAATATATGACTTTTCCTGAAAAATAGATGACCCCACTGGTCATTGGCTGCGGCAGCCCAATAGAGCGGCCCCATTTGTCAGCACGAGATGGGTCAGAGAGGAACTGCCCTCTGTGCAGCCCCACCCGTCAGATTAACGTTAATGGTAAGGCCTCTGACCTGACGGCAACCCTCCCGTCCGAGCGTCTGCGAGGGGTTTCAAACTAGAGGGAGCGGAAAACTGAGGAAAAACTAACGAGCTGGGGAAAACTGAGCACAACTAAGGACCTGAGGGCACGAAAATAGAAATCCCTAAATAAATAGATAGATGCTAGACTCTACACCCTCTTGTTGGATGATGAACACCACTAACTGTGTAGGATTACACGAACCCTCAATGCTGGAGTTAACAAGCTCCACAATATTCGATGTTCATATTTAAATAACCTTAGAGTGCATGACAGATCAACATAACCAAACCAAGTACTAACATAGCATGCACACTGTCACCTTCACGCTACGAAAGGAGGCATAGATCACATCAATACCATCATAGCAATAGTTAACTTCATAATCTACAAGAGATCACAATCATAGCCTACGCCAAGTACTACACGATGCACACACTGTCACCATTACACCGTGCAGGAGGAATAGAGTACTTTAATAACATCACTAGAGTAGCACATAGATAAATAGTGATACAAAACTCATATGAACCTCAATCATGTAAGGCAGCTCATGAGATCATTGTATTGAAGTACATAGGAGAGAGATTAACCACATAGCTATCGGTACAGCCCCGAGCCTCGATGGAGAACTACTCCCTCCTCATGGGAGACAGCAGCGGTGATGAAGATGGCGGTGGAGATGGCAGCGGTGTCGATGGAGAAGCCTTCCGGGGGCACTTCCCCGTCCCGGCGGCGTGCCGGAACAGAGACTCCTGTCCCCCAGATCTTGGCTTCGCGATGGCGGCGGCTCTGGATGGTTTCTCGTACCGTGGCTTTTTCGTCTCGATGTTTTAGGTCGAGGGGCTTCTTATAGGAGAAGAGGCAGAGTCAGAGGGGGTCTGGGGCCACCAGACACTAGGGCGGCACGGCCCACCCCCTGGCCGCGCCAGCCTATCATCTGGGACCCACAGGGCCCTCCTCTGGCGGCTCTCGGGTGTTCTGGAAGCTTCGTGTGATTCCAAGATGCTGGGCGTTGATTTCGTCCGATTCCGAGAATATTTCCTTACTAGGATTTCTGAAACCAAAAAACAGCAGAAAACAGCAACTGGCCCTTCGGCATCTCGTCAATAGGTTAGTTCCGGAAAACGCATAAAAATGACATAAAGTATGCATAAAACATGTAGGTATCATCAATAATGTGGCATGGAACATAAGAAATTATCGATACGTCGGAGACGTATCAGCTCCCACACATTCAACGATAACTTAGTGATCGATTGAACCATTTACATACGATACCGATTCCCTTTGTCACGCGATACTTTACTTGTCCGAGGTTCGATCATCGGTATCTCTATACCTAGTTCAATCTCCTTACCGACAAGTACTTTTTATTCGTACCGTGGTATGTCATCTCTTGTGACCCTGTCACATGCTTGCAAGCTAATCAGACGACATTCCACCGAGAGGGCCAGAGTATATCTATCCATCATCGGGATGGACAAATCCCACTCTTGATCCATATGCCTCAACTCACACTTTCCGAATACTTAATCCCATCTTTATAACCACCCATTTACGCAATGGAGTTTGATGTAATCAAAGCATTGTGGGCTTATAGAATTGCATTTATATATAATCAAACTAGTGGTCAAGTTGAATTGAGAAATAGGGAATTAAATTTATATTGTAAAAGACAATTAATAAGTCTAGGTCTGATTGGCCAACTAAAATCATAAGCATTATGGGCTTATAGAATTGCATTAAAAATCATATGGGAATGTCTCCTTATAGAATGGTCTATGGAAAAGCGTGTCATTTACCTTTAAACTTAAAACACAAAGCTAGGTGGGCCGTTAAGGAGCTTAACTTTGATTTTAAAACTACGGGAGAGAAGAGAATCCTAGACATAAACTTATTAGATGAATGGAGAAATGAAGCTTGTTAAAGTGCTAGATTGTTTAAAGAAAAGGTGAAAATTTTGCATGACAAAAGAATAAAGAGAAAGGAATTCAAAGTTGCAGACCAAGTGTTATTGTTCAACTCTCGTTTCAAGTTCTCTACAGTCAAACTACCATCAAGATGGCGGGGTCCATTGGTTGTGCAAGAGGTGTCTCCCTCCGGAGCCATCCATCTCAATGGAGATTACAAAGGTAAGCCTCATGTTGTTAATGGAAAACGTCTTAAACATTATATTGCAGGAAAAAAATTCATAGGGAATGTGTGATGGCCTGCAAGAACATATGGTCATTCGTGCATGTTTTCGTGAAAGTACTATTTCCATTTTTTATGTCGTATCCCAACAAGGAGCGCGGGAGGATGTTTATCTGCGGTGTTTCTGTCACACCCAAGGTGTCACAAGTCTTAGGTGAATTTACTGCAAGAATTGAAATGGAAAATGGTGAGTGTAAATGATAGGTTTTTGGAGTATTGATAATGCAGTAAAGTAAAGTGCATAAAAGTAAACAACTAATAAGAAATAAACGGGTTTCTGCAGATGAAAAGGTAGGCACGAGATGATTCGGTTCATGGAGATAGTGAATGTGCCTGGTGGAACAAATGTGATAAGATAATATGATTCTTCCTATTTATATCTGAGAACGCGAGCAACCCATAAGAGAGAAAGACTCATCTTGGTAGATTTCATCTTCCTCCAATAATTCTTCTGCAGCGCATCTATTAAGGCGGTTAAACCAGAGTAAAGCTTTAGGCTCAGTGGTTCCTTGTGATTCCTCGAGTATTGCTAGATCCTCTTTCATATCAGCTGTGTCACTCGGGGGTCGCCGATTTACTTGCACACAAGTTCATGTTTATGAGTTCTTGAGATCATGCTATCTGGGCCCTTAAATTAGATAACAACATTAGGTGCACATAAACATTCATACTCATATATAATCATCTTAATCATAAATTCACAAATAGATGGAATAAAATTGACACATCGCATCTCACCAATCACCTACATCTCCCTTGCCAATTGGATCTACTCACACAATTGTGAGGAGAATAACATAACGACATCATAGCAAAGAAATGGAGTTCATCTTGATATTACTGTAGCAACCCACAACAGTGAAGATCAAATCAAATACAAACCAAGATGGAATAGAGGTTTCAATCCCTAATCTTACAGCTATGAATCTCTCTCTCTCAGTACAAGTGGGGTGTAATGGATGATGTGGTGATCTTGATGATATTGATCTTCGGCAGAGTCGAGGATGGTCTTCTCCTTCTTCAGATCTGATCTCTTCTGTTCTCGGACGAATGGTAGCTGATGCGTTGTGTTTTTCGTCGTGTGTCCTTTATGAAAAGGGTTTGGTTTGATAAGGTGAAGGCAACACCGCCCAGTACGAGCGCGTGGTACGGTCACCTCCACCCGTATCGATGCACGTTAAATCCCCTGGATCGCCAGGATGGATTTGGCCTCAAAAGGAAATGTATTTATTTCGTTGTAATTGGCCCATAAATGTGCTCAGATCCTCCAGAAATGATGGTTTCCTGAAATACATAATTCAAAAGCAAGGTTTCGCCTGGATTGCGATAGTAGCATTAGTTGAAACACAAAATCCAATGAAAACCCAATGAAACCAAGGGATAAGTGGTGGAAAATCCGTAGCGAAAAGCATAGAAATTTGGAGCTATCAACATCCCCAAGCTTAGTTTTTACTCGCCCTCGAGTGACAAAGTGATAAAATAATAATAGCAAGAATGAACTTGAGTAGAAGAGCTCACAAGTCCGAAGCGATATTAAATCCATCTTCAAAACCCTTGCAACTTAAAACATGATCATAAAATATTTGAATGGTTGGACCTAATGTCGCATCCAAGCCACGTGTAGTTCATCAATCAAAATAAATTCTAAACCCATAGAAAGTGTCAAGAATTTGACTAAGATTGCCAATGCATTGTTTTCGTGCCTCCCTTCTTCTTGAGAGTGAAATATAAATTTTAAGCAGTGAACGCTTTGATAAAATTAAGGGTGCACATGTGTAAGTCAAAAGAGAATTAATCTTAGAGCAAATAATTGACCTCCACATCAAGAATAATGACTCTCCAACACCCAATCCCCTCATTGTCTTTCAAAAATCTCCATCTAATAGTAACGAGCCCATGCCAAGACTCGAAAGTGATAATTTGGATTCCAATGATAGTTTCCAAGAAAAATGTCATGAATGACCCTTTGGTAAGGTTTGCGACAATCATGGGGCTAGTGGAGTTGCTAGTATCCGAAGAGTGTGCACAACATCAAGCTGCCAAGCGTAGAGAAATATCATATATTGATTGAAGTGTTGACACGCGTAAAGCAATATCACACATTGATTCACAACATTAAAGTTTGGCATGTTGCTCAGCTACTACTAGGTTTCAGTTACATCAAATAATTCTATCATGAGTGATATCAAATCAATTCATCGAGACATGTGGTTGAGCACTACCAAGATTAAAACCTTAAGACAAACACATGGTACCAAAGTCATCAAGAGATGCTTGTTCTTGTTATAAAAATGATTTGAATTGGATCCAATTGTGGTTTTTTTCATACCTCATTCAATCATTGTGAAGCAAAACCAAAATGGTGACACTAGCATTGGAATGAAATTTATATGAAGACAAGCAGAGTGGGGAGCGTGACTAGAGTGCACCCAAGCAAATAATCATATGATCATGAATGGAGTTACAATGAGAGTGAAGATGAAAAATGATACCTCATATCACTTGCTTGCCTTATACCCGAGTCTTCCTCACTTCCATTCCCATCACGAAGCCACTGGAAGTGAATAACTCAAAGAAATTTCAAAGAAAACATAAATAGAGCTTCACACAAATAAAAACGAGGAAATTTAACTATTTTTTGTGTTTTCAAATTGATACGTCTCAAACGTATCTATAATTTCTTATGTTCCATGCTACTTTTATGATGATACTCACATGTTTTATACACATTATATGTCATTATTATACATTTTCCGGCACTAACCTATTAACGAGATGCCGAAGAGCCAGTTGTTGTTTTCTGCTGTTTTTGGTTTCAGAAATCCTAGTAAGGAAATATTCTCGGAATTGGACGAAATCAACGCCTAGGGTCCTATTTTTGCACGAAGCTTCCAGAAGACCGAAGGGAAGATGAAGTGGGGCCACGAGGTGGCGACACACCAGGGCGGCGCGGCCCAGGCCCTGGCCGCGCCGGCCTATGGTGTGGGCCCCTCGTGACGCCCCTTTACCTGCCCTTCCGCCTATAAATAGCCTCCATCGCGAAACCCCCAGTACCGAGAGCCACGATACGGAAAACCTTACTGAGACGCCGCCGCCGCCAATCCCATCTCGGGGGATTCAGGAGATCGCCTCCGGCACCCTGCCGGAGAGGGGATTCATCTCCCGGAGGACTCTACACCGCCATGGTCGCCTCCGGATTGATGAGTGAGTAGTTCACCCCTGGACTCTGGGTCCATAGCAGTAGCTAGATGGTTGTCTTCTCCTCATGTGCTTCATTGTCGGATCTTGTGAGCTGCTTAACATGATCAAGATCATCTATCTGTAATGCTATATGTTGTGTTTGTTGGGATCCAATGGATAGAGAATACTATGTTATGTTGATTATCAATCTATTACCTATGTGTTGTTTATGATCTTGCATGCTCTCCGTTGCTAGTAGAGGCTCTGGCCAAGTCATTACTTGTAACTCCAAGAGGGAGTATTTATGCTCGATAGTGGGTTCATGCCTCCATTAAATCTGGACAGTGACAGAAAGTTCTAAGGTTGTGGATGTGCTGTTGCCACTAGGGATAAAACATTGATGCTATGTTCGAGGATATAGTTATTGATTACATTACGCACCATACTTAATGCAATTGTCTGTTGCTTGCAACTTAATACCGGAAGGGGTTCGGATGATAACCTGAAAGTGGACTTTTTAGGCATAGATGCATGCTGGATAGCGGTCTATGTACTTTGTCATAATGCCCAATTGAATCTCACAATATTCATCATGTCATGTATGTGCATTGTCATGCCCTCTCTATTTGTCAATTGCCCAAATGTAATTTGTTCACCCAACATGTTATTTATCTTATGGGAGAGACACCTCTAGTGAAATGTGGACCCCGGTCCATTCTTTTACATCGAATACAATCCACTGCAATACTTGTTTTACTGTTCTCTGCAAACAATCATCATCCACACTATACATCTAATCCTTTCTAACAGCAAGCCGGTGAGATTGACAACCTCACTGTTTCGTTGGGGCAAAGTACATTGGTTGTGTTGTGCAGGTTCCACGTTGGCGCCGGAATCCCTGGTGTTGCACCGCACTACATCTCGCCGCCACCAACCTTCAACGTGCTTCTTGGCTCCTACTGGTTCGATAAACCTTGGTTTCTAACTGAGGGAAAACTTGCTGCTGTACACATCATACCTTCCTCTTGGGGTTCCCAACGGACGAGTGCTTTACCGTCACAAGGAAGCTACTACACGCTAGCACAAATCTAAATGCAAAACAAAAAGTAAGCATGCAAATGACAGGAAATTTAACTACTTTTTTATGTTTTCAATTATAAATGCAGAACAAAAAGTAAACATGCAAATAGCAAGAAAAGAAAATAAATGAAAAGAATAAATTAAAATATGAATGCAATGGTGGAGGATTTAAACCTCCCCAACTTAGGTGTTTAGCCTAACATGGATCAATGCCAACCATCACCACCTTGCGGTGGCAGGTAGTAGGCCTGGAAGTTGGTGGTGAACTCGATGAAGCTCTGGGTGAGAGACATCACGTTGGCATTCACATCATGCAACATGCTCTCCACGTCGCTGACGCGACCCACAATGGTGTCGTACTCCTCCCTCGGGACGTAGTCGTATCCCGGTTGTGGATGCATGTAGGGCTGCTGCAACAGTTGTTGATGCCGCTGATATTGGTGGGCTTGACCGTAGTCATCCCATCACTGGCCTCCCCATTGCTGGTCATCATCCCCAGCTTGATCATTTTGCTCCTTTCAGGCAGCATCTCCTCCGGGGGCTGGCACTCGTCCAACCGCCACTCTCACAGCATGCAACTCTTCCGGCGAAAGCACACAAGTGTTCTTCCCTGTAAGACCAAAATCACTAGAAAGATGCAACAACTCTTGGACCATTTCACCGTTGGCCTCAAAATAAAAATAATATGCATGAAGTTGGGGGGTTCTCCCTGTACACCCGAAGAAACTTGGTACTAGCCATATGGTTATTATCCAAATACTTACTTCCCATGATGAGACTGCCCGAAGGCATCATGAGACTACGGACGTAAGCAATTTGGGTAACTAACCCACCGCAACGGATATCACCTGTGCTTGCTGACCTATGTCGGTGGAAGTGCTGAATGAGCAGGGCTCCAAGGTTCATTCTGTGCTCCATGCTGGGGTAGAGTGCGCTGCATGTTTAAGCACATCTCGGGGTTAGCCATGGCCCCGGTATCTCCCTTTCTGAAGATGGAGTTCACCAAGAAGGTGGCGAAGTAGGGAATGTCAGGGTTCTGGATGGTGGTGGTCTTCTTCCGCAGATAGTTCAAGTTCATGTGTAAAGAAATACGTTGACAGGCTTCTTGTGCCTTCTGGACAACCTGCTCAGTAATCTCGAGCTCTCCAGTAGTGGAGAACCCGAAGCAACCACAAAATTGCTCAAAAGTAAGGCAATGCGGTATACTGTTGAGCTGAAAACTCACAGTGGTGTTTCGCCCTAGGATGGCGAGGTCGCCGTGGAAGGTGGAGAGAAATTCGAGTGTGGCATGCTTGTACGTGTCATAGTTGAGTAACGAGAAGACCTCCATGCCAGTGTTTCTCGCCAACATGGTGAAGTCGCTGCTGAGGCCTTGGGCGGTGAGAAACTCCTCATCGACCCACTTCGCCGGGAGTACTTTGCGGGCGGACAACCGCTTGTACTACTTATTGAAGTCGGTCTCGAGCACTTCCCTCCGCGGCTTCTTCCGCGAGTCGGGGTGGCTACTCGAGCCACCAGTTCCACTACCCGAGCCCTACGGAACATACCGCTAAAGCTCATTGTGCTGCAAAAAAATTCATAGCAAAAGTATAGGCATTAGGTTTCTATGGTATTGTACAACGATTACGGGACAAACATTGAATTCAAACGTATAGAATCAACTAGAAATTTCAAAAACTATGAAATCATCTAGGTATCCAATATGAGAGATTCAACCGTTCATTGGGTGAGAAACGTACCGATGTGAAGAATCCCCAACTCAAACGAACGGAATCGGCGGAGAATCGATGATTCTAGGGATTAGGGTTTGAGTTTTTGAGAGAGAGAGAGAGAGAGAGAGAGGGAGAGAGAGAGAGAATGGCTGGTTTGGGGAGTTTCCCCCAACCAGCCCTGACACCTTGACGAAGCCGTCCGCGTGGTACGGGTGGACGGTACGGGGAAACCCCGCTCATACCGGTGGTCGCCACCGTTGGATGCATCGATTCAATCAGGATCACGTACCTGGATCCGGTAAGGACGAACGGTATGGGCGGATATCCCCGTACCGATGTCCGCTAAACATACAGGTTCCTCAACCGAGTTTTCGAAGTTTTGATGTTGAAACTGGTACGGGCAGACGGTACGAGCGGATTTACCCGTACCGCTGTCCGCTAAAGTCATAGCGAGTTTCGACAATTCTCGCGAGGGACACTATTTTTTGGTACGGGCGGATGGTATGGTCGTACCTCACCGTACCGACGTCCGTTAAAACCACTGTTTCAGTAATCATGTTTCCCTTTTCCTTTTAATCTCTTGTTTTAGTTTTAGTCTTTTTCATCGAGAGTTTCTGTAGATCATCAAAACTCAGCAGAATTTATTAGCGAAATCCTAATGTCTAAGAATAAATAATCAAAGTACTATAAGAAATTTAAATTACGATGATATAAAAGATGGGTTGACTCCCTTCAAGTATTTTATTAAGGGCTCACCCGTTGTTTTAAGCATATTTTCGATGAGTGGAACCTCTTGTAAGATGTCCACTATCAAAAACATTTACCTCTTGGGTGCGTTTACCCGGTGGCACATACTTTCCCTCTTCTAATTTCTTCGGGAAGTATCGAGTAATATGATCATCATAAATATTGAAGACTATCTTCCCTCGAGTGCAATCAACATTTGTCTTGCGGTACTAAAAAATGCTCTTCCTAATATAATAGATAGTTTATCATCATGAGGCATATCTAGGATTATGAAGTCAGTGGGTATGACATGTTTATCAATTATAAGTGAAACATCCTCTATCGTCCCCACATGCTTCTTAGTTTTCTTATCCGCCATTTGCAAAGTAATGGATGTAGGAGAACAATCTCCTAGGCCTAGTTTCTTATAAATGTCATAGGGCATAACACTAACACCTGCACCTAGGTCACAAAGAGCATTATGTATACTAGTTTTTACTATTGCGCAAGTAATGGTAGGTATGCCAGGATCACCTAATTTAGCTGGGATTTTATCTCCATAGCTAGTCATTACGGCCAGAGTTGTGGTTACTTTCTTTTTTCTATTGAGAATATCTCGAAGGAATTTAGTGTACGCAGGAACTAATATAGCACCCGCTAAGAGAACTTCTAAATGAAGTTTACCAAGAGCATCAGCAAAAGTATCATAAAGGTGTTGACTATGATCGAACTTCATTCTATCAGGATAAGGAAGATCCTTAGTAGGTACCTTTGGTTTTACCTTTGGTGCTGGATCCGGCTCCTTGGCTTTCGGCTTCTGCTTAGCCTTCTGCTTCTCTAGCTTCCTTTCTTTCGATATTATTTCTTCCTCTTCTTTTTCTCAGTTTACCACCTCTTCTTCTTTGGGGTCTACCGTCTAAGCGTCAGAATCATACGCCTCATCTTGATTCTCAGTAGCTTCTTCTAGGTTCTCTTTCAAGGCTTCTTTCTTCTTTCTTCGTTCTTCAAGGTCAATATCATCTTGTGGATCAACGAGGTCATTCTCCTATTGGGTCATTCCTTCCAATTCTTTGGCTTTGTGAGCCTATTCTTCTTGATACCAAACTGGACATGTAGGTTCCTGCATTTCTGTACCTCATCTTGTAACAACATTAGTAGAAATAGCTTTACTAAAATATTTTTGACTTAAAATCAAAGCTTGAGCTTTAGCTATTTGGTCACATTTTACTTGAACCATGTCAAGATGTTTACTTAAGTGCTTAGTTGCATGACTCAAATCTTCTAGTGTTCCTGCTAAAGCATTTATATCGCTATTGTGGAGCGTTGGTTGTCTAAACATTAGCTCTTTAAATTCAGATTGTTGACACGAGCATTTTTTCATTTCCATGTCAACATCATTCTCAACTACCATATCATGTAGTTCATTAGTCTTGCTTTCAATTGATAGCTTAGTTGGTATACCTTTTTCTTTCACTGATTTTTTAACTGCGGGCATAAGTTCATGGGTTATAAAGAGCATACCTTTCTTTGATTCAACCTCACCTAAGGGATTGTATTTCTCATCTTTAAAAGTTCTATCGACGGAATTTTTACTACCTCCATGTAGGTTAATGAATTTAGAGTTCCTCCTGCACATGCATCAACCTTTTGTTTAGATTCATCATTAAGACCACCATAAAAATACCATAAAATAACATGGTCCATAGAACTATGGTTGGGAACCCTCATAAGTAACCCGAAGAATCTTACCCAAGCTTGAGCAAAGCTCTCTCCAATATTCTGGAAGAAATTAGTAATCTCCTCTTTTACATTCATAGTCTTATAGAAAGGATTAAATCTATTCATGAATTCTTTAATGCAGTCTTTCCAGCTAGCAATAGTACTTCTTAGTAAGGCTTGCAACCATTGAAATGCCTTGTCCTCGAAGGACCAACGAAATAATTTAAGAAGTAAGAAGTGTTTTGCCAAATTCCTAGGCCCAACTATCTCACATATATCATTCACTCTAGTTAAGTGAACGCTTGGATCTTTGTGTTCTTCTCCTGAAAAGTCATTATCTTGCATCATAATTAGTAGCTCAGGATTTATCTCATATTCAATGCCCTAAACATCGAAATAAACAATAGGATTTTTTGTAGCTAATGTTGAAGGAGTTCCACATTCCCCCAAGGTTTTGCTAGGCCCTGTTGCATTAGCAGTGATGGATAATTTTTCCATCATGGTACTTAAACTATTTACGTCTGCAACACGCGAATTAGCTAAATTTTGAATAACTTCCAGACGTCTAGAATCTAGTACTCGATCAATTAAGTTTGGTAGATAAACTCTACCTGAGCGTGTGGAACCTCTATCCTCAACAGAGATCATCAATACTTACAAGTGTCAAGAAACAAACACCCACCGCTTAGCTCCCTGGCAGCGGCGCCAGAAAATAGCTTGATGGCCTGCAAGAACAAGAGATCATTCGTGCATATTTTCGTGAAAGTATTATTTCCGATTTTTATATCGTATCCCAACAAGAAGCGTAGGAGGATGTTTATCTACGGTGTTTCTGTTACACCCAAGGTGTCACAAGTCTTATGTGAATTTACTGCAATAATTGAAATGGAAAATGGTGAGTGTAAATGATAGGTTTTTGGAGTATTGATAATGCAGTAAAGTAAAGTGCATAAAAGTAAACAGCTAATAAGAAATAAACAAGTTTCTACAAATGAAAAGGTAGGCGCGGGGTGATTCGGTTCATGGTGATAGTGAATGTGCCTGGTGTAATAAATGTGATAAGTGAATATGATTCTTCCTATTAATATATGAGAAGGCAAGCAACCCATATATAAGAGAGAAAGACTCCTCTTTGTAGATTTCATCTTCCTCCAATAATCCTTCTGCCTGTTACCAAAGCCATGGTCAGCGCATCTATTAAGGTGGTTAGACCGGAGTAAAGCTTTAGGCTCAGTGGTTCCTTGTGATTCCTAGAGTATTTCTAGATCCTCTTTGACATCGGCTGTGTCACTCGGGGGTCGCTAATTCACTAGCAAACAAGTTCCTGTTTATGAGTTCTTGAGATCATGATATCCAGGCCCTTAAATTAGATAATAGCATTAGGTGCACATAAACATTAATACTCATATATAATCATCTTAATCATAAATTCACAAATAGATGGAATAAAATTGGCACATCACATCTCACCAATCCCCTAAATCTCCCACGCTAATGGGATCTACTCACACATGAGAGGAGAATAACATAACGATATCATAACAAAGTAAATCCAGTTTCTCTTGATATTACCGTAGCAAGCCACAATAGTTGAAGATCAAATCAAATACAAACCAAGATGGAATAGAGATTTCAATCCCTAATATTACAATTATGAACCTCTCTCTCTTAGTACAAGTGCGGTGTAATGGATGAGGTGGTGATCTTGATGAGATTGATCTTTGGTGGAGACGAGTATGGTCTTCTCCTTCTTCAGATCTGATCTCTTCTGTTCTGGGCCAAATGGTGGCTGCTACGTTCTGTTTTTCGTCGTGTGTCCTTTACGAAAAGGGTTCGGTTTGATAAGGGGAAGGCGGGCGGGTGGTACAGTCACCTCCACCCGATGCCCGTTAAAGCCCTTGGATCGCCGGGATGGATTTGGCCTCAAAAGGGAGTGTCTTTATTTCGTTACAATTAGCCCATAAATGTCCTCGAATCCTCCAGAAATGATGGTTTCATGAAATACATAATTGAAAAGTAAGGTTTTGCCTGGATTGCGATATTAGCATTAATTGAAACACAAAATCCAATGAAAACCCAATGAAACCAAGGGATAAGTGGTGGAAAATCCGTAGTGAAAAGCATAATTTGGAGCTATGAAGGAGAAAAGCATCATAATTTGGAGCTATGAAGGAGAAGGAGAAGGAGGAGGAGGAGGAGGAGGAGGAGGAGCATCATAATTTGGAGCTATGAAGGAGAAAAGCATCATAATTTGGAGCTATGAAGGAGAAGGGGGAGGAGGAGGAGGAGGAGGAGGAGGAGAAGGAGAAGGAGAAGGAGGAGATGCGAATAGATCATTATGTCATATTTCTTACGGCCATACTCTATTGATTCTTACTTCAAGATTGATTGGAGTTTCCCTTTATTGAGGAGTATAAGAGGGATGTGTTGCATCAACTCTATGTTAGGACGTAATGCCCATATGAATGCTTATCAAATACATATTGAAGTTCCACCAATATTATGCCATTGATGAATTGTTATTGTCCACTACAACTTAAAAAGAGAGAAGACAAGTGAATCCATGAACCCTGGTCCAACTCACTGAGAGTTTGATATATACTTTCATCTGCGGGTTCCAACAAAAACACTGAACCCACCAATCAATCAATCAGGATCATCATCCTTCAACATAGAGTGGCAACAATGAGGGAAGGATCAAGGAGGGATGTACACAAGACCTGATCGCGCGCGGGGGAGTGATGGCGAGGGCTGAGGAGGTTCTCATCGAGGGAGGCCTGGGAGATCTGCGACTGCGAGTGGAAGAGCGGCATGCTACCACCACCTTGGGAGGCCGCGGCGTTGGCACCGCGTCGCGGTGCCGCCAATGCATGATGCCATCGATGGCCACCATCTCACAGACCAGCCACCGGAGCATGGTGCCGAACGCGTCGAGGACGGTGGTGTGGTTCCCGATGCCGGCGTGGAGGCAGATGACGAGGGAGTCGGCAGGGGGAGAGCGGCTGCGTATGAGAAGATTGACGAGAGGGGGCAGCGGGAGGGAGGAGAGATATACGGATGGGCCGTCGGAGGACCAATAATTGGGTATATTTTTCTGGCACAGCAAGGAAGGTGCGCCACAGATTGTGTTATTTCTGTGGCGCACATGGTTGTGTGCGCCACCGAAATAGTGAAACCAATTATTGGGCATGGCCAGGGGTGGGACCCACCATATTTATGTGGCGCATGTGAGTGTGGTGCGCCACTGAAATATGTGGTGCGCCACAGAAATATGAAATATGATATTTCAGTGGCGCACCTGGGGCGCATGCGAAACAGGTGCGCCACAGAATAGCCTCCCACCTATAGCTAGTTTCCTACTAGTGGGTGGAGTTGAGGATCCCTTTGCCATTCAAGGTGGATGGTGCAGTTGCTCCTTGATTCTGCATCTTCGTTAGGGTGATGGTGAAGCTGCTCCAGCCAATCCTCGAGCCCGTCTCCACTGACATCTTCTCTGCTTGCCTCTCCGAGCTCGTGGAAGTAACTCTGTGTTGGATGGTGAGTCGATCTCTATGGAAAGGTGTTGTTGCGCCTCTGTTTCTTGGGTGGGTGGTCTCGGAGATCAAGAACGGATGATTCTTGGAGTATTTCTTCCACTTCCAGGCAGAAGACGTTGATACCTGTGGCCAAAATGGTTTGTTTCATGCCGATGTCCTTCGGTGAGTTTCAAACCTCCATTGGGAAGCCCTCTTTCAGCTCAGGCGTTGAGTGCTTCGCCAGGCCGAAGGCAAGTGGCCTAGTCCCCGTCTTCGTCCATGGCTGCAACGTGCTGACCTCTTTGGTCCGCAGTGGTGAAGAGGAAGGACTACATTGTAATCCCAAATCTTTTAGCAATTACTTTTCTACAAATACTAGGGACTCATATGTAATTTCATTATTTCTTGGGGTCCTTTGTACCAAACTAGTTCGTCCACTGTTATTATGATGAAAGGTTCGAGCCCCTTTGGGGCGCTCTGTTGTTCAAAATAAAAATCTTTCCGGGAGAAACGGGTGGGAAGTTAAGTGGAGGCATGGGAGCAAATATTTTGAAAATAATTGTGGAGTGGCATGTTGTTAGTAATTATTTAAACTAGATGATTCCCCGCACGATTGTTGCGGGACATTAGCATGTGAAACAACCAAATATATTTGTATAATAAAAGGTAGTATTTTTTACTGCAAGAAATAAGAAGAGATTTAAAAAGGCACACCATGATGTAAATAAAAAAGAAAGGTTAATACACTTGCACTTTGTAGAAAACATGGTATGTTATCACTAAGGAATCAGCATATATACAACTTATATGACCAAGTTCACAGAGCTCTGCATGACCAAGTTTACAGAGCTAGGCATGCAGCATACATGGGGAAACAAAGAGCGTGTTATACTAACTGTAAGATCATTCCGTTTCAAAAAAAAAGTTATACTAAAAATGATGCTTATAACGTGTGTCTTTGTTCATCTAATCACACAACTCTTTCGAATGGGGCAACTAACACAGAGGGGCTCCTTATTTTGAGCAAGGAAACATATAATGAATTTTATAGTAGGATGACCGAGCCGTGTCGATATGCCTGCCAGTTATACAACAGACGAATGGGAATGTTAGGGCATGACAACAGTTCAGGGACTTCGTATAGCTGCATCTATCCCATAGCCCAGGAAAACTGAAACTTGGAGCATACTAAATATAACAAATGTTAGGTGAAACTTATTTTGGGCATGAAGAATGTTAGGGGATCTCCAAGTACTTCCTGGCATCTTAGTTAGCCTAATGAGGTAGCAGGGTTGATTGACAATGCCTGAAGATGAAGACAGCAGGAGTTTCAGTCTCACCTCGGAAACCTTCAGAGTGAAAACATGCAGTAATTTTGCTGATGAAGATACATGAACTTCTCTTACCTTCCATTTCCAAAAAACAACTTCTCTTTTCACGTACTATCCAAGTTTGACGGGCGTGATTCAAAAGGGTTGAAAGTGTAGTCCACTGTGAAGATATTTTCATATTTGTAGCAACCTGTTGTAGCTTAACAAACTATGAACTATTATATATATGTAGCACCAAAAGAATAAGTAAACCGATCTATTCATAGAAAAACTGCATAATTTTCGATGTACAACGCATCATAATGGAAAGTTTACACAGTACTTTTCACAAGTAAACAGCTGGGCCAAAATATTAAAGAATGTTACCGCAGTGTAGTTTGTGACTGAATAACATCTCTATTTTCTGGAACACTGACACCGACATTGAAGATCTAAAAACTGGGCAGCATGGGAATGCACATGGCAGTACTCTTCGTCTTCGAAGATGACATATTTGATGGCCTCCAAGGATGCAAACTCCCTGCAGTGCAAATGAAAATTTACTCCGCGAGTCGAATGGATGATGCTATATGGACGAAATGATGGTAGAAGAAACAAAACAACAGAGCAATGTAAGCACATGATCGCCTCCTGACGGGACGACAATAGAAACCCGGAGTGGAACTCTAGAAGGCAGAGAAAAAGGAGGGCTGGCCTTGCTCACCATGAGGAAGAGATGAGGGGTTGCTAAAAGAAGTCAAACAATGATAAACCATCATGCATCTCAGCAGGAGGGCTCCATTTGAAGATGAAAGTGAATATAGGAAGGTGTTCAGCCGGTGGGGGAAAGACCAAGAGAAGAAAAGCTCTGCTTTATAAACATTATTCTGCTGCTGGCAATTGTTATATTGTGATCCAAATTCATATACTAAAGGGAGGCTAACTTCTGACGAGCGGAGCGAGGCCCGTCGCCGGAGGCTTGGGCCAAAGCGTAGCGTAGTCAGAAGTTAGCCCATACGTCGTGCCCTACAGGGACGCCTGTGGGGGGTGCGGGGGGCGGCAGCCCCCCGCGGTACGGATTGTTGCCACCGTCTATATATATTCCCTGTAAGCCGCCGCTAGGGTTTGTCGCATCATTGTACACCCACGGCGTTTGTAAACACCACCGAAATAGTGAAGTTTTGCTGGCTGGCGCCCGTGGTTTTTCCCTTGTGTGTTGCAAGGGTTTTCCACGTTAAAATCTCGTGTCCTCTGCAGTGTTTTACTTTTCGTTCTTCGTTTATTGTGCATCTCGATTATAACAAGTGGTATCAGAGCCCGTGTTCTTTGGATCTAGGGTTTACGAGATGTCGTCACTGAAGTTCGATCTACCGCAGCTGGACTACACCACGAGATTTTCTTTGTGGTAAGTGAAGATGAGGGCGATTCTCGCCCAATCTTCAGATCTGGATGAAGCGATCGATGCTTTCGGCGAGAAAGCGATGGATACCTAGACCGATGCGGAGAAGCGAAAAGATCGTAAGGTTTTATCGTTGATTCAACTCCATCTGTCCAATAATATTCTGCAGGAAGTGCTGCAGGAGAAAACCACCGCCGAGTTATGGGTAAAACTAGAGGAGATCTATTTGTCCAAGGATCTCACGGGCAGATTGCACGTGAAGATGAAGTTGTTCTCGCATAAGTTGTAAGAGGGAGGTTCGGTAATGAATCACCTATCTTCCTGGAAAGAGATTGTTTCTGATTTGCAGTCTATAGAAGTTAAGTATGAGGATGAGGATTTAGGTCTTCTTCTTTTATGCTCGCTGCCTAATTCTTTCAGTAATTTTCGTGACACCATATTATTGAGCCGCGACAAACTAACTCTCGCGGAAGTTTATGATGCTCTCCAACAAAAGGAGAAAATGAAATCTATGGTGCAGGCTGAAAGTTCGTCCTCCAAGGCGGAGGCATTAGAGGTCCGTGGCAGGTCTGAGCAGCGAGATAACTACTACCACAACAACAGAGATAAGAGCAAGGGCAACAGAGGTCGCTCAAAGTCCAAAGGACGTGACAAGTTCTGCAGGTATTGTAAGAAATCTAACCACAATATTGATGATTGTTGGAAGCTGCAGAACAAGGAGAAAAGGAACGGAACTTACCAACCGAAAAATAATGATGGTAATGGTAAGGCTGCCGTTGTCACCGGTAAGGGTGAGGCTGCTGTTGTTGCTGGTAGTGATAGTTCTGATGGAGATTGCTTAGCTGTCTTGGCTGCATGTGTTTCACGTGATGATGAATGGATTCTTGATACTGCATGTTCGTTTCATATTTGCTGTAACAAAGATTGGTTCAGTTCTTATGAGTCTGTGCAGAGTGGAGATTTTGTGCGTGTGGGGAATGACAACCAGTGCAGCATTGTTGGCATTGGTTCTGTTCAGATCAAGACCCATGATGGGATGACACGCACGTTGACAGGAGTGAAACACATACCCTCCATGGCGAGGAATTTGATCTCTTTGAGTACCCTTGATTGTGACGGGTACAAGTACAAAGGTGGGAACAAACTTTTGAAGGTATCATCAGGTTCTCTCATTATTATGATTGGTGATATGAATTCTGCGAAATTATATGTCCTTAGAGGTAGCACTTTGCCTGGTATTGCTGCTGCTGTTAGTTCTGATGAATCTAGTAAGACTAACCTTTGGCATAAGCGTCTTGGACATATGAGTGAGCTTGGCATGGCAGAATTGGCAAAGAGAGAGCTAATTGATGGCTGCGATTTTGGTAAGCTTGAGTTCTGTGAGCACTGCATCTTTGGTAAGCATAAAAGAGTAAAATTTAATGCTTCCGTTCATACCACCAAAGGCATTTTAGATTATGTACACGCTGATGTTTGGGGTCCGTCCCGTCGAACTTCTAACGGTGGTGCTAATTACATGCTTACTATTATTGATGATTACTCAAGGAAAGTGTGGCCATATTTCCTGAAACATAAATCTGATGTTTTTAATGCTTTTAAGAAGTGGAAAGTTATGGTAGAAACCCAAACTGAAAAGAAGGTTAAGATACTCCGTACTGACAATGGTATGGAATTTTGTTCAAATGAATTTGATGAGTTTTGCAGCAATGATGGGATGGTAAGACATCATACCATTCCGTACACCCCTCAACAGAATGGCGTGGCTGAACGCATGAACAGGACCATTATTTCGAGGGCTCGCTGCATGTTGTCTAATGCAAAGATGCATAGAAGTTTTTGGGCTGAAGCAGCCTCCACCGCATGTTATCTCATCAACAGGTCACCTTCTGTTCCACTTGATAAGAAAACTCCAATTGAGGTATGGTCTGGTTCGCCTGCTGATTATTCAGATTTGAGAGTTTTCGGTTGCACTGCTTACGCTCATGTTGATAATGGAAAGTTGGAGCCAAGGGCTGTTAAGTGCATCTTCCTTGGTTATGGTTCAGGAGTTAAGGCATATAGATTATGGAATCCTGAAACTAAGAAAATTGTGTTGAGCAGGAATGTCGTTTTTAATGAGGCGGTTATGTTTAATGATAGTCCGTCTACTGATATTTCTGATGCTATTGATTCTCCTGATGTTTCTGATGATGAGCAGCACAGAATTGGCGTGCAGGTGGAGCACGCAAAGGAGAATGAAAATGTGGTTCCTGAAACCAACAATGATGATAATGATGTTCCACCTTCACCACCTTTTGTTCAGCGACAAGGACGGTCTATTGCTGCTGACCGCCCTAAGAGAAATATTGCACCTCCTACACGATTGATTCAAGAATGTGATATTGTTGATTATGCTTTGAGTTGTGCTGAACAGGTGGAGCATGATATTGAACCAACTACATATACTGAAGCCATTGCTTCGGTTGATAAAGAGAAGTGGGTAGGTGCGATGCAAGAAGAGATGCAATCGCTTGAGAAGAATGGCACATGGGATGTTGTGCACTTGCCTAAACAAAAGAAGGCTGTCCGCTGCAAGTGGATATTTAAAAGAAAGGAAGGTTTGTCTCCTAATGAGCCTCCACGGTTTAAGGCAAGGTTAGTAGCAAAAGGTTTCAGTCAAATTCCAGGTGTTGATTATAATGATGTATTCTCCCCGGTTGTGAAGCATAGTTCTATTCGTGCTTTCTTTGGTATTGTTGCTATGCATGATCTTGAGCTTGAGCAGCTAGATGTAAAGACTGCTTTTCTGCATGGTGAGTTGGAGGAGGAGATATATATGGACCAACCTGAAGGTTATGTTGTGCCTGGTAAGGAGGATCTTGTTTGCAAATTAAAGAGGTCCCTTTATGGTCTGAAACAGTCGCCACGACAGTGGTATAAAAGGTTTGATTCATTTATGCTTACACATGGTTTTGAGAGATCTCAGTATGACAGTTGTGTGTATATCAAGTTTGTTAATGGATCACCTATTTATTTGCTGCTATATGTTGATGATATGTTGATTGCTGCCAAGAGCATGAAAGAGATCACTATTTTAAAGAATCAATTAAGTAGTGAGTTTGAGATGAAGGATCTTGGTCCTGCTAAGAAAATACTAGGCATGGAAATTAAAAGGGACAGAAAGTCTAGTTTGTTGTTTCTTAGTCAGGAAAAGTACATTGAGAAAGTTCTTCATCGTTTTAATATGCATGATGCAAAGTCAGTTACTACTCCTATTGCTTCTCATTTCAAGTTGTCAGCTTTGCAATGTCCTAGCTCTGAAGATGATATTGAGTACATGTCTCGAGTTCCCTATTCTAGTGCTGTTGGTTCCTTGATGTATGCCATGGTTTGTTCACGCCCTGATCTGTCATATGCTATGAGTTTGGTCAGTCGATACATGGCTAATCCTGGTAAAGAACATTGGAAAGCTGTTCAGTGGATTTTCAGGTACCTTTGCGGCACATCAAAAGCTTGCTTGAGGTTTGGCAGGATTGGTGAGGGGCTCGCCGGATATGTGGATTCAGATTATGCTGGCGATTTGGATAAGAGAAGGTCCCTCACAGGTTATGTGTTTACCGTTGGTGGATGTGCTGTTAGCTGGAAGGCTACTTTGCAGGATGATGTTGCACAATCTACTACTGAGGCTGAGTACATGGCTATTGCTGAGGCAGGTAAAGAGGCTGTTTGGCTGAAAGGTTTATATGCTGAACTTTGTGGAGATAATTCTTGCATTAAGTTGTTCAGTGACAGTCAAAGTGCTATTTATCTTACTAAAGATCAGATGTTTCATGAGAGGACAAAGCACATTGATATTAAGTACCACGCAATCAGAGATGTGGTTGCAAAAGGTAAAGTGAAGGTATGCAAGATAAGTACTCATGATAATCCTGCTGATATGATGACTAAGCCTGTCCCTGTGTCCAAGTTTGAGCTTTGCTCAAGCTTGGTTGGTATAACTGTTTAGCCCAAGTGGCTATTGGCGCCAGCAAGTGTTTTCTTTGTTGATTCAGGTGATTGTTGAAGTTCATGCTACAAGGAATTTGTCTCAAGGTGGAGTTTGTTATATTGTGATCCAAATTCATATACTAAAGGGAGGCTAACTTCTGACGAGCGGAGCGAGGCCCGTCGCCGGAGGCTTGGGCCGAAGCGTATATATTCCCTGTAAGCCGCCGCTAGGGTTTGCCGCATCATTGTACACCCACGGCGTTTGTAAACACCACCGAAATAGTGAAGTTTTGCTGGCTGGCGCCCGTAGTTTTTCCCTTGTGTGTTGCAAGGGTTTTCCACGTTAAAATCTCGTGTCCTCTGCAGTGTTTTACTTTTCGTTCTTCGTTTATTGTGCATCTCGATTATAACAGCAATTAAGAGATGGAATTGATAGTAGCGAAGCACTAAGCGTGGAAGCCTGGAAGGTGGTCATCAATTCATCATCTCACACGGCTGCATGCGAGCGAGAATGGGAAGAGACAAAACACAATTTTTGCATGACCTACGTAAATTCCAGCAAAAAAAAAAATCGATGTGCTGGGTTGCTACCTCTGATGTGGCATGAAAAATAAGTTAGTGGAGTGGATGTGGTGGGCCTGCTGACGTGGCATAGCTGTATGTGAAAAGAAATGTGATCACCTATTAAGAATAGAAAGATATATTTTTTTTGAAACCGAGGCAAAAGCTTTGTCTCGTTCATTAATTAAGAAGAAGGTGCCCAGTTTTTAGGAGAAAATCGGGCAAAAACCTACAACCACAGGGCCAAGCCCACACAAGCAACACTTACACACTCCCGCAACCGAGTCTAACAAGAGACCCGAACAACAAAGCCCCACCCACTCAAGTGAATACAAGAGAACACAATGTGACCCGAACAAGCACCGCGCCAACAAAGACTACCGTGACATTGGGGGGCCCATCAATCAATTGTGGATCCAGGGTATGCAGTAGCCAACGTGGCAAGAAAGTCACAAACCTCTCTGGCGACGATGGCACCGGGTACCGCAGCCAACAACCCTGACTTAGCAACCCCATCACCAAAAGGGGCTACAAGCATGCCGACTGCGGCGTCAACAACATCACTCTTCTCAGAGCCAAGAGCGTGACTCAACGGAGATGCCACAACTGAGATCTCGTGCAAATCATTCCTCACTTCATTGGCGCAAGGAGGCATAACCACAACACCACACAACTTCTGGAGCTCAGGCATGACCTGCATGACTGGGGCCATGACCACCGAGCATGCCCCAACACGAGGAGAGAAACAACCATAGAGGTATGTGACACCAGACATTCAGCAAGTTTCACCTTATAATAGTAAAGATTGCTAGTCTATCAAGTTCGCGTACACCGAAAATATGACTAAAAAATCCACAGAATAGTTGTTGAAATGGTCGATCGGGATTATGTTCCCATACATACCTTAGTTTGAGAACTCAACGGACGAAAATGTGACCGGATTAACGGAGCGAGTAAAACAAGTACAGTCGTACTGATCTTTAGTGAACATACTAATTCAGATGCAGATGAAGGAGACCAGATTGCTGGGGCCGACCTAATTCGGATGCAGGAGTACTTACTAGAGTATACTACTTTGAGAAACATATTGATCAGCTTAATTAACCAAGCACGCTGTAGATAATTTCCATTTTACGAAGGATTGCTGATGCCCGATCCTGGACGACCTTCCACGCGTCGTTTACATGCCGCTCCTCCGTGAGCGTGCTTCCGATGGCGCACCTGAGCATGTAGATGCCGCCGACGTTTGCGGAGCTCATGTAGGGGCCCGGGGTGGCCGCGTTCACCTCCTCAAGCAGTCTCCGGTTAAGCTGGTTGGCCGTCTTCTCGCCGCCGAGCTTCTCCGGAGACCTGAGGCGGAAGCACACCAACGCGAAGTGCCTCTCGGTCACCACCTCGAACCTCGCGTCGGCTCTCACCATGCCCTCGAACGCCTCGGCCATGCGCAGGTGCGAGCGGATGTGGTCGCGCAGGCCGTCGACGCCGTAGCAGCGGAGCACTAGCCAGATCTTGAGCGCCCGGAAGCGGCGAGTGAGGGTGATGGTCCAGTCCTTGTAGTCCACCACGCCGTGCCCCTCCGCCGCCGCGTCCTTGAGGATGTACTCCTGCTCCGTGCCCAGCGCCGCCACCAGCGCGCACGGCTTCTTCACCCACATGGCGCAGCAGTCGTTATTGGCGAGGAGCCACTTGTGGGGGTTCATGCTGAACGAGTCCACGAACTCCATGCCGTCGATCACGTGGCGGAACTCCGGGCACACCAGCGCGGAGCCGGCGTAGGCGGCGTCCACGTGTACCCAGACGCCGTGAGATGCGGCGACGGCGCAGAGCTCACCGACAGGGTCGACGGCGGTCGTCTGGGTGGTCCCAACAGTGGCACACAAGAACAGCGGGACCAGGCCGGCGTCAACGTCAGCCTGCATGGCGGCTTGTAGCTCCGTGGGCGAGAGCGCGAACATGTCTCCATGGTACGTCTGTACCTCGCGGCAGTGGTCGCGCTGGATCCCGGCGATGCGCGCAGCCTTGCGGAAGGAGAAGTGGGTCTGGTCGGAGCAGTAGACGACGAGGTCGCCGATCCTGTTCCCTCCGATCTCCGCCAGCTTCTGGTCCCTCGCGGAGACGAGGGCGCACAGTATGGCCTCGCAGGTCGTGCCCAGAAACGTACCCCCGCCGCCTCCTGTAAACAAAAGGCTCTCTGGCAAGTGCAGCGCCTTGCCGAGCCAGTCCACGACCACCATCTCGAGCTCCGTGGCAGCCGGCGAGGCGGCCCAGGTAAAGGGGACGACATTGATGCCGGCGATGAGCGCCTCCCCGAGGGCGCCGACGGTGCTGCTTGACGCCGGGAAGTGCGCGAAGTGGCGAGGGCTCTGCCAGTGCGTCATTCCCGGCAGCAACAGGTCCCGGACGTCCTGCAGCGCCGACCCGAACGCGTCGGGCCCTGGACGGCGCGGCGCGTCCGTGGGAAGCACGTCGCGCAGGAAGCCGGGCGTGACGCTGGGGTGCACGGGGTAGTCGCCCATGCGGGCATAGTAGTCGGCGATGAAGTCGATAACCTGATGGCCCTGGCGCCGGAACTCCTCAGCGTCGAGAACGTTGGGGCACTGCAGCTTCTGCTGCGGCGCGTCCACCATCACCGGCGCCGCGGGGAGGGCGCCATTGTCGGTTGCAACGTCGACGGTGACGAAGCAGTGCGACGGTGGGGCCATGTTCGGAATGTGGCAGAATAACAAACTTGACGGATCAAGCTGCAGGGTCAAGGAATTAATAGGCCTGCCGCGCTGCTAGCTACCAGCTTCGTACTCACCTTTGGAGATGTCGACTGGTGCTATATATAATTCAGAACGACTCCGATAGGTATTTATACAGCTAGCTGGAATGCCCAGTCACGCGCAGGTCGTTCTTCCGTAATGCAAGTGGGCCGTAATATGTGTATCGCATCAAATTAATTGGTTGTGTGGACTAAATAGCACATTTGACACGAATTGATGTGGCCAAAGGGAGCTACGGAGAAAATATATCAGTACTGATCACTGTCGAGCTAGCGACTCCAAAGTCCGAACTACTCCTACATGTTCGTGTATTAGGTTCTCACCGCCGTATGGCGTGCCGGACGCCCCGCCACAAACTACAGCACCACGCGCCCGAACGACAGCCGGCTAGCCAGCAAACGCGGTAGACAGGAAATAGACACGAGGGAGCCAGCGAGCTGACGTAAACGGATGAAGATTATTTTTAATGTGTCCATGCCTCCCCTCCAGGGCGACTCGGGGAGGAACACTAATCCTCCCCCGCCGCCTCCTTCCCCCCCCCCCCCCCCCCCCCCTCCTCCCTTCTCGCCGTCCCCTGAGGCTGCCGCCGGCGAAGCCTGGCGCAGCCGGTGATGGGGGAGGCGGGTATCCGCGCGTGGTCCCCTAGTGCGGCGGTAGGAGGCACGCCTCCGCGCCGGAGGGATGGTCCCGGTACCTGCCGGTCGGTGGCGGCGCGGCCTCTCATCCCGCCTTCGCCACGGCCTCGTCGGGCGGGCGGTGATGGGGGCGGCGGCGCGGCGCTAGAGCCATGGCAGCGCGGCCCTCTCCTCTGTTCCTCGCCGCGGCCTCGCCAGGCGGGCGGTGATGGGGGCGGCGTAGCGGCCCCGGATCCTAGCGGTGCGGTCATCTCCTCCTTCCTCACCTCGGCATCGCCGGGCGAGTGGGGATGGGGGTGGATCCCCTACTACTCCTCTTCAAGGTCTGGGGCCACGGCACCAAGAGCGGCGGCCACTAGTGGAAAATGGGGCTTTTCACCGGTTGGTAAGGGTCATATGCACCGGATGCCCAACCTGTGCAACGCATCCGGTGCAAAAGCCCCCCCCCCCCCCCCTTCTGCACCGGTTTAGTTGCGAACCGGTGCTAAAGGGGGCACCACGTGGCTGCCGGGCGCCCGAGCGAGAGGACCTTTAGTCTACCGCGGCAGGAAAACGCCCCAAAACGCTGCCGCGGTAGAACCCCGCTACCGTAAAAAAAATCGAATTATTTTCCACTTCCTCTTTTTTTCTTTTTTTTCAGAATTTCTAATATTTTAGTTATCTCACAAGTTTAGTCTCTAACTACCCTTATCTCTAGTCCAATTACTTACTCATGTTCAAACTTCCCGCTCGGTCACCCATTCTCCCACTACTCTAGCACTAACACGCTTAATTTCCAAGTTCTTTTCCGTCTCACATTCAAGTGCTTCGCGCGCATGTATGTGATACTAGTATCATATCAATCCTATTAACATGTTGGTCGATGTCATATTTCTTTATTTTTTGAATTTCAAATAATTCTTTTAATAAACAAAAGTAATGATATAATAATAATCTTGAATAAATAAATAAAAATTAACTTTATAATTTGTATTATTTTTAATTACTTTTAATTATTTTCATTTTTTTGCCAAACCTAAAACCTAAAAATTTGAAAATCTTATAATTTGCTAAAAGTAATAGTAATCTTTATGCAGAATACAATTATTAATTTTAATTTTAAAAAATAAAAAAATATATAATCCTAAATTTCTAGCAAAAAACTAAAATCTTCCTGCTTTCATATTTTAATTTGGAATTTTGAAAATCTAAAAATTGGCTAACCGGGTAAACCCAGGTGAATTCGGATGTAACTTTTTCCCATGATGATTTTGATATATTATACTTTTTTTCCGACGTCGTATGCAAAAGTTAATGCGGTTTTACAATTTTTCAAACCTTTTTTTGCAAAAAAAAGTGAAAATTTGAATATCTTGATTTCACCTAATAGTAGATTGCATAACATACAAGAATATGAAAACATGGTGCTAACACAAACCGGTGCTAAAGGGTTCGCGGCTGTCCGCACGAACCGATGCTAATGCCGCGGCTGGTCCCCTGGACGTCCAGACCGCACAAACCGGTGCTAATGACCCCTTTAGCACCGGTTTGTGCCAAATCTGGTGCTAATGCTCTTTGGAGCAAAAAACCAAAGCCCTTTTTTCTACTAGTGGGCCCTGGATGGCGATGGCGGTGACGGCGTCGACCTGGTGGCAGGTAGCGGGCGTCAGGTGCCGCTGACCGTGGCACCGTGGTGGTGGTCTTCTCTCTCGTCGAAGGAGATCGGCTAGTTGTGTGGCTAGTTGTGGCGGATCTTGCGATCCGTCGCCTAGCTCCCGATGGCGAGGCGCAGCTGCCGGTGAAAGCCGGCCTGGACTTCGGTCATGGCGGGTGATGGTGGCGTGTTTCGTCGTTACCTTGTTGAAGGCATTGTCTCTGTAGTCTGCGTTCTTCGCCTGGGCTGCTCCAGGGGAAACCCTACACCCGGGTCTCCCGGATCGGACGATGGCGGCACGCAATGCCGTTCTCCCTATTGGGTGTATCGTTTTTGGAGCAGATAACGGATGGCGGTGGTGCTGAGGTGGAGCAGTGTGTT
The DNA here is from genome assembly GCF_019359855.2 of Lolium perenne. NCBI lineage: Eukaryota > Viridiplantae > Streptophyta > Magnoliopsida > Poales > Poaceae > Lolium > Lolium perenne. The sequence continues at coordinate 272,630,229 of NC_067246.2, read as the reverse complement.
TTTGCTATGTCGGCGTCATCGAGTCGCCGCGGCATGGTGCAGTGGTGTCTCGGGACAGATGCAGTGTGATGGACACGCGCAGGATGGTAGAGTCGTCTGGCGCCGTGGCGGCATCGATGGAAGGCCTGGCATGGTCAATGCGATGATCTCTCTTCAAGATAGAGTCGAGGAAGACAGCGATAGCAACTTATATGGCGTGTGCGTCGGCGTATGCTGAGAGTCTGCTTGACTGGATGTGTTTCTCATCTGCTATTGGGCGGCCTGGAAAGGCATTTGGTTTTTGGATGATATGAGTTGGTGAATTGTCGCTCCTTTCATCCCTATGTAGGTTTAGCAAGGTGGCTTCGAGTTTTATCTTTTGTATTGCTCTTGTAAGGTGTTGTGAATAATCTAATAAAAAAGTCGTGTGCATCCTTGGATGTAGAAGCTGGGGCGATATTTTCCCCATTTCGAAAAAAATGCCAACAAGGATATAGCCCAACGGTGCAACCCAAGCGGATCAAGCACCGCGTATCGATTTGTGCTAACCGATTTTAAGACATATTTGGGTTGGAAATAAAATCGGTTGCATGGATAGTGCCCATGCAAGCATCTATGTGCTGTCTTTCCCAGGTCCTCCAATCATTAGCACACTTCAGGACTACACCCGAATATACTACTCCCTCGTTCTTGCAACACCACCACATCGCCGCTCCATTGTTAGAGCCACCCGATTTGGCCGCTTTGGCCACAACGTTACGCCGTCTTCGTCCTAGTGTCCACCGCCACATCGGGCCACGTTCACGTGGGGCTACCATGGCAATGATCATGGGTTTTGGGGAAGAAGCGCGTTGGGTGGTTTCGTCGACTTACAAGCAACACAAGGGACTCCATTTACCCAACTTCAGACCCCCGAATGGAAAACCCTATGTGATGCTTGTTTATTCTTGATTGATCCATGAGTTACTGGGTGCCTTGATGGCTATGGTGATGGAGTTTTGTTTATGGTGTAGCATAGCTAGAGTTTCAAATAGAACGCTCGGAGGCCCCTCCCAGCCTTTATATAGGAGGCTAGGTCTCAGGTACAATATGACCGAGTAGAGTACAAGTTAGGGTTTTCCTCTCTCGGGCTTGATGTTGCCCCGCATGCAAGGTTCCTGGGATTTAGCTCCGTAGTAACTACCAATACTTCTTGGGATTCACAATCCTTACGTGGGCTTCTAGCTAGACCGCACCCTGTATGGTAACAGCGGGAACTCAATAGAGTATGCCCACCTCACACGTAGTTTGTGGGGATGGTTGCCTTTTCCGGTGTCATCCAAAATCTGGCCAGGACATGTCAACTTTGCCATCCGTAGGCTCATACGCGCCTGCCAATATCGGCGCCAGTACATGTTCATCCATTTTCGCTACCGAATTTGAGATACGATCTCTGCCTAGCATATACATTGATATAATAACCATTATATGCCCATTTTCATGATGTGGTACATAGATGGACAATAGCTAGATCAAATTCTTCTACAATCATTAAGTCTATACATCATCGGATGTCGAGTCCGACGGTGATGCCACTTGTACGTGCGATCATGTACAACATGATCATTGAGGAGAAGCATGATACTAACCTCATGACCAAGGTGAAAGTGCATGCTGTCCCCATGTGTGGTTTTGGTAATTAATGATAATCCCTATGGACTAATGTTTGCATTGAGTCATATTTGTATGATTTGTCCATAGGCAATACTTGAACCATATGTTGGCTTCAAGGTTGCAATAAGAACAAAATGAAGAAGATGAAGTGTCAAGTATGTCTTGAATAAGAAGATGGAGTGAGATCTCATGGGTATCTTCAAGGCATCAACATAAGAAAGCAAGAAACAAAGAAACAAAGAAGAAATGGTGTGCAAGTTCAAGATGAGCTTGGAGCTTGCCATCCATATGATGATATTAGATATGTGCGTATGGCAAGTGTGTCTTGAAGAATAAGATGGAGTGGTAACTCATGTATACCTTCAAGACATCAACATGTTCAAGAATGAAGGAATGAAGTGCAAGTTCAAGATGAGCATCTAGAAGATATCACATTATTGAAGCTTGCCATTCTTATGGTCATCGTGGATATGTGAAGATGCGTCGAAGAAGAAGCTTTCCCATAGTGGATTATGGGGGAGCAATCTGCAAGGATTCATCAAGCAAGCATAATCAAGAAAGGTTTTCCAAATTGAGATGGACAAGATGGTCATCATCAACCTCAAGTGGAATATGCGCAAGGAAAATGTATGATCTTGATAGGGTTTCTTTCTTACCCTCTTGTGGTGCAGTTGGGAGACCACTTTATAGCATAGGTAGCGCCGTACTCTCAAGAGGGCTCTCGAGTAAGTAACTTGGTCGTATCGTTCGGAGAGAGATCAAACCTTTGCATCCTTGCATAAACTTTCTTGGTTTTTATTTGGTTCTTATCCATGTGATGTTTTACATCTTTTGATTATTCTTATGGCAAGCTCTAGTTCATCGAAAACAGATTTTGCACGGAAATCTTGTTGCATTTTCAAGGTCGTAGGCTTCACCGGTATGTCTTTATATATAGGTCAAATATTTCATCGTTTGTTTCTATTTCCATTAATGTACCATGATGGTTCCCTGCATGATCTTGTAGAGCTTATTATTAGCTTCGGAACGAGCCCAAAATCATCAAAATCGCTGGCTGGATGCTCAAATTATGATTGTTCTCATTTCGTTGTCTCTGCCAGTTCTCAAGGGGCCGGAATAACCCAGCCCTCCAAAAATGGTTAAATACTTTGAGAGAATTACTTATTTGACACTACTTAAAGTTTCAGTTCCGTATTTAACCCTGGAATTTTTTTCTTCCCTATTTGACATCTAAACTTTGTTTTCTTCCTTATATGACACTGCCGTCAATTTTGTTAACTCCATCCGTTACCATTGTTTTTTTGGACCATTATACCCTTGCCTCAGTTGACATAGACGAAATTAGAAAAAAAAAAAAAGGAAAAGGCTTGATTCGATGCAGAAACTGTCGTCTCGCGCGGCTAAAGTAGCTACTTAATCTTCGCGTTCGTAGCTAGTTTAGATTGTTGCTTTTTCCAAGCTAGCTCCGTCTGCCGCATGCACGCGCGCAGCTAGCATCTACCTTCTCTTGCTTTTTTTAGTGCATGCACATGCACAAGCGCAGCTCAACGCGCAGCTAGCTATTAGCAGCATTCTTTATGTTTTAGTTCACCCGTTATGCATTTTTCTATTTTTAATTGCTCTAAAATTAGTGCTCTCATACATGAACAAGTGCAGATCAAGAACATGCTTCAATCAACTTGAGCTAACTTCTATCGAGAGTTCTCTGCCCATATCCTACTATTTTGGCATATGTAAAAAATTGGTCACATACTGAACTAGGGGCAGAAACGTCATTTTACGTTTCAAGCTAACACTATTAGTGCTCATAATGCACTAGAGTGCCATATGGGGAAGAAAATGAAGTTTACATGTCAAATAGGGAAGAAAAAGTTTTCCAGAGCCAAATAAGGAATTGAGACTTTAGGTAGTGTCAAATAAGGAATTCTTTCAAATACTTTAGGGCGTGAGCCCCATTTTGCCCCCCCCCCCCCCCCCCCCCATATTTTGGCCAGATATTTTATCTTGGGAGCCGGATAATCCGGCCTGGGAAACCCCAACGGCCATATTTCGTGGGAACTATAAATAGCATCCTTCTTCCCCAAAAATCGGGTGGCTTCTATTGCTCTCTCTCTCTCTCCCCCTCCATTTTTGACATTATGAAGTTTCCTCTATCTCTCAACCCCACCATGATTCTTGCCCCCATTTGAGGAAAGAAAGAGAGGACATATAGATCTACATTTCTACCAATCAAATCCCTCTCGTTGTGAAGGGAATCTACTATATCTAGATCTTGGAGAATTTGGTGTTCTCCCCTTTGTTCTTCCTATCTTATTACCCTAGTAGATTTGTTGGAATTTGAGAGAGAAGTATTTGCGCATCTTAGTGGTGTTCTTGCCATTGCATTTGGTGCATTGGTTTGAGTTATCTGCGGTGATACGTGGAGGTGAAAGTTCGTGAGATATTATCTTCAGAGCTTGTTCCCGGATCTTGTTCATCTTGGGTATTTGGACACTAGACGGCTTTGAGGCCTTTGTGGATATTTCTTGGGAGCCTCCAATTAAGTTGTGGATGTGTGCTCCAAGCTTTGTGTAAGACCCGATTTCTGCCTCGAAGGAAATCCCATAGTGGAACCATGACCTAGACCTTTGTGGCAAGGGTCGCCGAAAAATAATGTGAGGCACTTGTGGCATTCGGTGTGTGGTTTGCTATTGCATCTTGGCGTGAGGCCTTTATGGCATTGGTGTGCATCGCGCAACCATATCTCAAGGTGAGGCCTCTTGTGGCGCTCGGGAAGCACTAAGCGACCGCACCTCCCCAATGGAGATTAGCACCCGCAAAAGTGTGAACTTCAGGATAAATTATTGTCTTCACGTGCCTCCGTTATCTCTATACCCAAGCTATTTACTGATGCTCTTTTCTTTTGTGATAGCATTCGTTTGAAGTTATATATCTTCCTATCACATAGTTGCGTTTCTTGCTTAGCATAAGTGGTTGGTGCACAACCATAGTATATAAGCTTTGAGCTTGACAAAGTAAACATTAGTTTTATTCCGCATTTGTTAAGAACATCTCATAAAAGTTTTAAATCGCCTATTCACATCCCCCACTCCCTCTAGGCAGCATCCGTGTCCTTTCACAAGGGTGGAAATTTCAGGGTGTACCGGTTGAGCCTGCACCCAGGGCAACATCGTTTGAACAATTCCTCCATGTGTATCATGATATCGATGATCGGAACACTCACAACCAATTTCAAGCATATTTGATTAAGAATATGTGGGCTCACATAGGAAATAGTTAGTCATATCCTCTCATTTTATTTATATTTATTTCTTGTAAACTATGTTTGATAGTTACCTATGTTGTTTATTTGCTTGTGAAATGCGTGAGGGGGATGGGAAAAAAATTGTTTCTATTTGAAAAATGGGCCAAAATTGAACTAACCATAAACTACAATATTGATTTCTATTTAAAATGGTTTAACTTCGGGAAAATTAGGGAAAATGGGCCAAAATGTCTAGCACACATCAAATGAGGTGCCCCGATGGGTCTACCCTACCCCTAACAGACCATGGGAGGAAGGACATGGGCCGCCCCAAACATATCAAAGCAATTAAATTTGGTGTCTGAAATAGATTGACCCGCTAAAGATGCCTTAACAGTTTTATTTCCTCTCGGGGGACATGAGTCATCATATCAGTGGCACCTAATGAGAGTTTCCTCTGCCCATCCATTTTGCATTTGAAATCCACTTATGTTATGCTGAAAATTTGAAACTTAATACATATGCTACGCATATTTTTTATTTTACACATAGCACAAATGGATATATTTAAGTTTTAACCTTTTTCTGCACATACGAGCATTTATTATCTACAAGCAGAAACTTTCTTGAAAAGTTTTGAGCTTAAAACACTATTTTCTTGCGTAGTAAAGGATGTGCTTTCCTTTTTTAGATAAGGGAGCATATCCTCATCCTCTGCATCAATAGATGCACACGGGTTTGCTTTATTAAACAAAAAAATACGAGTCCACCAAAATTCAACTATTACATTCAAGGATAAGCTAATGTCGATACATGAATGAAGCATAAGAAAATGCGGCACATAGAAAGCCTATCCATTTGCTATTCTATTAAGATGCCGACATCAAGTAGCCTGGAAAAAGAAGTCCCGAGCAACCACTAGCATCTGGTTGCATGTCCAGTAACCATATCCTCCCGCTGCTCCGGTGGAAGAAGGAAAACCCATTGTTTAATCCAATGAGCAGCACGCTGGATAACCTGTAAAAAATTAGTTCAATTTTTTTATTAAATATAATACCATTCCTATTTCTCCAAATAGACCAATAAAGTGTAAAAAGGCCAATACGAATCTTCTCTTTATCGTTCTTTCGCACACCATTAAGCCATTTACCAAACATATTCGTAATACTCCATTCGTTCCTTTCTATAGTGCCTATAGATTTTTAGCATTTGTTTCATAATATAAGGTTGTAGCTTGGATTTTTTCAATTATCCCCACCACTGGTCAACTCCCACACGACATGCATGAAAAAAAATTCATACATCCATACAAAATAGGAAACAATTAATTGAGATTCCTAATGCATGGCCCCAAGGATTGCTTAGATTTAGGAAACAATATTTTTCTTTCCTTAATTAAACCTGGCTTGCACATATATGGAGGGGTCAACCAGACAAATTTGTGGGATTTGTTATGATAAGTTAGGAAGTTACCGATTTCCCTAATTTTAGTCTGATCTCAAATCGTTCAGCCAGGGGGTCTTGTGTAAAAAATACTCTTGCGCTAATTTCCGTGCCAAAAAACTATAAGGACTACATAATGGAAAAGGGAGTATTAGCTAGTGGATGAATGTTATAAGAAACTAGTTGAATGCCCGTGTGTTACTAGGGCTCTCGTATTTTTTATCAGTTATGCATATATATACCAATTTTCTTATAAAAATCTAACATAATAAAATAGGTCACACCATGTTTAATTGATGTGTTCTTATCTACCATCAAACAAATGCACTTTTGAACCATGTGGTGACAAGCTACGGTTTTCTCTCAGACACTCTTCAGAATGTATCCTCTGTGTTCCGTGTTAACCTCTTAGTTTTGCGTTTTCTTCATTTTTTTGTTTGTCCCCAACTTCTAATGGAGGCACATGAAACACATCTATTTCGTATTCCTCCCTCATTATGTTGTGGCCAACATACATGCTCTGATGATTCCTTGCCCCTCTAATGTTCTTTAGCATTTCTACTCTTCACTCGCCAAAGAAAGCATCCTTGTGACGCAAGAGTGTGGCCTTGTCGTGGTTGATCAAGAGGTGGATGGAGACCGTCACGTCGGTGGAGGCGTCGATCACATCGACGAGGTTGTCGGTGTAGGACTCCAGCGAGAAGCAGAATAGATGACGCTTATGCTGACATGTTGTCTCCTTCCGACATTTGGCAGTTTGTCACCTGCAGCCATGCAGACATGCCTACAGTTGCGTATGGTGATGCGCCGCTCTTGCGGTCGTGATACGTCCAATTTGCATCACTATTTTATATCATAATTTGCTGTTATTCATTGATATATTTCATATTGGGACACAATACTTATGTTATTTCATCTATTTTGCATGTTTCATCATTATTGGAGGATCAAGCACCGGAGCCAGGATTCTGCTGGAAAAAGCACCGTCAGAACGCAATATTTCGGAAGATCAACTGTGGGAGGAAATTATACCAAAAATCCTATTTTTCAAGATGACGAAGGAAGCCAGAAGGAGGGGCCAGGAGGACCCAGGGTGGGCCCACACCCTAGGGCGGCGCGGCCCATGCCCTGGCCGCGCCGCCATGTGGTTTGGGGGGCCCACGATCCCTTTCGCCTCCTTTTCTTCGCGAAATCCTTCGTCCCGAAAACCTAAGCCACAGAGGGTACCTCGCAAAGAGTTACAGCCGCCTCTGCGGGGCGGAGAACACCAGAGAGAAAAGAGCTCTCCGGCGGGCAGGAATCCGCCGGGGAAATTCCCTCCGGGAGGGGGAAATCGACGCCATCGTCACCGTCATCGAGCTGGACATCATCTCCATCACCATCATCATCATCTACACCATCATCACCGCCATCTCCACCGCTGGACACCGTCACCGCCGTAGCAATTTGGGTTTGATCTTGATTGTTTGATAGGGGAAACTCTCCCGGTATCGATCTCTACTTGTTGTTGATGCTATTGAGTGAAACCATTGAACCAAGTTTATGTTCAGATTGTTATTCATCATCATATCACCTCTGATCATGTTCCATATGATGTCTCGTGAGTAGTTCGTTTAGTTCTCGAGGACATGGGTGAAGTCTAAATGTTAGTAGTGAACTATGGTTGAGTAATATTCAATGGTATGATATTTAAGTTGTGGTGTTATTCTTCTAGTGGTGTCATGTGAACATCGACTACATGACACTTCACCATTTATGGGCCTAGGGGAATGCATCTTGTATTCGTTTGCCAATTGCGGGGTTGCCGGAGTGACAGAAACCTAAACCCCCGTTGGTATATCGATGCAGGAGGGATCGCAGGATCTCGGAGTTTAAGGCTGTGGTTAGATTTATTCTTAATTACTTTCTTGTAGTTGCGGATGCTTGCAAGGGGTATAATCACAAGTATGTATTAGTCCTAGGAAGGGCGGTACATTAGCATAGGTTCACCCACACAACACTTATCATAACAATGAAGATTATTTAGCCGTATGTAGCGAAAGCACTAGACTAAAATCCCGTGTGTCCTCGAGAACGTTTGGTCATTATAAGTAAACAAACCGGCTTGTCCTTTGTGCTAAAAAGGATTGGGCCACTCACTGCAATTATTTCTCTCGCACTTTACTTACTCGTACTTTATTCAACTGTTACATCAAAACCCCCTGAATACTTGTCTGTGAGCATTTACAGTGAATCCTTCATCGAAACTGCTTGTCAACACCTTCTACTCCTCGTTGGGATCGACATTCTTACTTATCGAAGATACTACGATACACCCCCTATACTTGTGGGTCATCAAGACTATTTTCTGGCGCCGTTGCCGGGGAGTGAAGCGCTATTGGTAAGTGGAATTGGTAAGGAAAACCTTTACTGTTGTGCTGATTTTATTTCTGCCTGCTGCTATAAGTCATTATGGAGAGATCTTCTCTTCAATTTTTATTTGGGAAATCTACTACTACTGCAACGGTAGTGGATGAGGCGCCAGGTGAGGAAGTGATACCATATAAAATACCTATGAAAATTATTGAACGTGTTATGGATAACCGCTATGAAGGGGATGGAACTGTCCATCCCGGTGATCATTTACTGTTTTTGCATGAATTATGCGGGTTATTCAAATGTGCAGGTATTGCTATGGATGAAGTGAGGAAGAAACTATTCTCTTTATCGCTGTCTGGTAAGGCGGCGCATTGGTATAAATTACTGGATAATGGGGATTCTCTTGAATGGAATGATATTGTGCCCCGGTTTTATTCTAAGTTCTATCCTCCAAGTGAAATTCATAAGGATCGGAATCGCATATATAATTTTTGGCCTCATGATGGAGAGAGTATTGCCCAAGCTTGGGGGAGATTGAAGTCTTTAATGCTCAAATGCCCCATTCATGAGCTTCCTGGTAATGTTATTATTGATAATTTCTATGCAAGACTTTCTTTTCAAGACAAGACCTTGCTGGATACTTCTTGTTCTAGATCATTTACACGCAACAAAGAAGAGTTTAAAAGGGACCTTCTTGATCGGATCCAAGAAAATACTGAAGGTTGGGAGAACGACAAGGATAGAGAATCAGGTATAATTTATGATTATAAATGCATTGAAGCTTTTATGGATACTGATAAATTTCGTAATATGAGTGCTACATATGGTCTTGATTCTCAAGTTGCTGTAAATCTTTATAAAGCTTTTGCCTCTCATTATGAATTGCCAAAGAAGAATTTTGATAAGTATCATGAACCGTATAAAGATAAAATTGATTCATCTATTAATAAATGCGTTGTAGTTGAAACTGCTGATCATGTTATTCCTGAAGTTTATATTGAAAAAACTCCTTTCCCTGCTAAAATGAAGGAGTACTCTGTTATAAATAGTGCGGTTCATAAAAGTGAAAAGAAACCTGTAGAACCTGAAGAACAAATAAAAGTTGAACCTGCTGTTGCAATAGTTAAAGATCTTGTGACTGAAAATGTGGAGGATGGTCATATTATTTTCTGTGAAGATGCTTCTAATATTGTTTCACATCCTAATAAACCCAAACAAGCTAGTGTTCCTATGCTATCTGTTAGAATTGGTGATCATTGCTATTATGGATTATGTGATATTGGTGCAAGTGTTAGTGCTATTCCTTATGAGCTTTACACGGAGATTATGCATGAAATTGATTCTTGTGAACTTGAAGATATTGATGTGGTTATTCAGCTGGCTAATAGAGAAACTATTTCTCCGATTGGTATTGTTCGAGATGTGGAAGTTTTATGCGGTAAGAGTAAATATCCTGCTGACTTTTTGGTACTTGGTTCTGCTGCTAGCGATTATTGTCCTATTATCTTTGGTAGACCTTTTCTAAATACTTGTGGAGCTATTATAGATTGCAAGAAAGAGAAAATTTTGACTAAACTTGCTGGTGAATCTTATGAGTTTAACTTCTCTAAATTTACTAAAACTCCTTATAAAGCTGATTTGCCTAGTAATGATTTTAAAATGGAGCAGTGTGCATCTATTGTTCTTGTTCCTAACAATCCTTTGCAGCAACATTTGGAGGATAGCGAGAGTGAAGTTTTTAGGAAAGAAAGAGATGAGCTCGAGGAAATTTTTCTTCGCCAACCTATTCTCAAGCATGATTTACCGGTTGAAGATTTGGGTACAACACCGCCACCAAAGGAAGATCCTGTTTTTGATTTAAAGCCTTTGCCTGATAATCTTAAATATGCTCATATTGATGATAAGAAAATATATCCTGTTATTATTAGTTCTAAGCTTTCAGAGATTGAGGAAGAAAGGTTATTGGAAATATTGAAGAAGCACCGAGGAGCTATTGGCTACACTCTTGATGATTTGAAAGGAATTTCTCCTTCTATTTGCCAACATGCTATTAATATGGAAGATGATGCAAAGCCTGTTGTTGAACATCAGCGTCGTCTAATTCCGAAGATGAAGGAAGTGGTAAGGAATGAGGTATTACGACTTCTTGAAGCTGGTATTATATATCCTATTGCTGATAGTAGATGGGTTAGTCCTGTGCATTGCGTTCCCAAGAAGGGAGGAATGACTGTTGTGCCTAATGATAATGATGAGCTCATCCCTCAAAGAGTAGTTGTAGGGTATAGAATGTGCATTGATTTTCGAAAAGTTAATAAAGTTACTAAAAAAGATCATTACCCTTTACCATTTATTGATCAAATGCTAGAAAGATTGTCTAAAAATACTCATTTTTGCTTTCTTGATGGTTATTCTGGGTTTTCACAAATTGCTGTTAAAGCTAAAGATCAAGAGAAAAACCACTTTTACTTGTCCCTATGGAACTTATGCTTATAGACGCATGCCTTTTGGTTTATGTAATGCTCCTGCTACTTTTCAAAGATGCATGTCTGCTATTTTTCATGGTTTCTGTGAAAGTATTGTAGAGGTATTCATGGATGATTTTTCCGTCTATGGGAATTCTTTTGATAGTTGTTTGCGAAACCTTGATAAAGTTTTGCAGAGATGTGAAGAAACTAACCTTGTTCTTAATTGGGAGAAATGCCACTTTATGGTTAATGAAGGAATTGTATTGGGACATAAAATTTCTGAGAGAGGTATTGAAGTTGATAGAGCTAAAGTTGAAGCAATTGAGAAGATGCCCTATCCGAGGGATGTTAAAGGTATTCGTAGTGTTCTTGGTCATGCTGGGTTTTATAGGAGATTTATTAAAGATTTCTCCAAGATTTCAAAGCCTCTTACTAATCTTCTTCAAAAAGACGTACCTTTTGTTTTTGATGATGATTGTAAGGAAGCTTTTGAAACTCTTAATAAAGCCTTAACAAATCATCCTATAGTTGAACCTCCTGATTGGAACTTACCCTTTGAGATTATGTGTGATGCCAGTGATTTTGCTGTAGGCGCTGTTCTTGGACAGCGAGTAGATAAAAAGCTAAATGTTATTCATTATGCTAGTAAAACTCTTGATGCTGCTCAAAGAAATTATGCTACAACTGAAAAAGAATTATTAGCTGTAGTCTTTGCTTGTGATAAATTTAGATCTTATATTGTTGATTCAAAGGTTACTATTCATACCGATCATGCTGCAATTAGATACCTAATGACAAAGAAAGATGCTAAGCCTAGGCTTATTAGATGGGTACTTCTTTTGCAAGAATTTGATTTACATATTGTAGATAGGAAAGGTGCTGATAATCCTGTTGCTGATAATTTGTCTAGATTGGAAAATATTGCTTATGATCCTGTTCCTGTTAATGATAGTTTTCCAAATGAACAATTGGTTGTAATAAAGGTGAGCTCGCGAGACAGTCCTTGGTATGCTGATTATGCTAACTTTATTGTTTCCAAGTACTTGCCTCCAACCTTTTCAGCTCAGCAAAGGAGGAAATTCTTTTATGACTTGAGGCATTATTTCTGGGATGACCCACACTTATATAAAGAAGGAGTGGATGGTATTATGCGAAGATGTGTTCCCGAATATGAACAACAAGAGATATTGAGTAAATGTCATGGTAGTGCTTATGGAGGACATCACGCCGGAGAAAGAACCGCGCAAAAGGTTCTACAATCAGGTTTTTATTGGCCAACTCTCTTCAAAGATGCGAGAAAGTTTATTTTATCTTGTGATGAATGCCAAAGGGTTGGTAATATCTCCAGACGTAATGAAATGCCTATGAATTATACTCTTGTTATTGAACCGTTTGATTGTTGGGGATTTGACTTCATGGGACCTTTTTCCGTCTTCGAAGGTAACACTCATATACTTGTTGCTGTTGATTATGTTACTAAATGGGTGGAAGCTATACCTACAAAAAGTGTTGATGGTGAGACCTCTTTAAGAATGCTTTTAGATATTATTTTTCCTAGATTTGGAGTACCTAGATATATTATGACTGATGGAGGTTCTCATTTTATTCATGGAGGTTTTAGAAAAACTCTTGCTAAGTATGGTATTAATCATAGAATTGCTTCCGCTTATCATCCTCAAACTAGTGGTCAAGTAGAATTATCAAATAGAGAGATTAAATCTATTTTGGGAAAGACCATTAATAAAACTAGAAAAAATTGGGCTAGTAAATTGAAGGATGCACTTTGGGCTTATAGAACTGCTTACAAAAATCCCATGGGAATGTCACCTTATAAAATGGTTTATGGGAAAGCTTGTCATTTACCTTTAGAACTAGAGCACAAAGCTTATTGGGCTGTTAGAGAATTAAATAAAGATCCTAAACTTGCCGGTGATAAGAGGTTGTTGCAATTAAGTTCTCTAGATGAATGGAGAAGTGAAGCTTATGAAAATGCTAAACTCTTTAAAGAGAAAGTTAAAAATGGCATGATAGAAGGATTATCAAAAGAGAATTTAATATTGGGGATAAAGTCCTATTGTATCGGTCTCGTCTCAGATTCTTTGCAGGGAAATTACTCTCGAAATGGGAAGGACCATATGTTGTCGAGGAGGTGTATCGTTCAGGAGCAATCAAAATTAGCTCTCTCCAAGGCAATGCTACGCAAGTGGTGAATGGACAAAGACTCAAGCATTATATCTCAGGTGATTCCTATAATGTTGATGTTGATATTATTCAAGTGGAAACACTGGAGGCTTTCATAAAAGGGCAAATTGATAGTCCGCCAGAACTCGACTTTGAATAGGTAACAGTACTGGTAATGAAAAGTACGCAATTTACTTTCCGAACAATATTTTCACTGTTTTTGGAAAATATGAAAAATTACGAGTTCGAAACGGAGTGGAAAGGACGCACGAGGGCATGGCACCATAGGCCGGCTCGGCCAAGCCTGGGCCCGCGCCGCCCTATGGTTTGGCCGCCCCGTCGCCCCTTTTCGACTCTGGTTCGATCTGGTACTTTCCGATTGTTGTGAAAATTTTTGCTATATAATCCCCCCGGACCCCTGGAGGTCCGTATATCGTGTTCTCGACGTGTTTTGTTTCGAGCTGTTTCTGCCAGGATCTGTTTTCGGTTTAGAAGCACCATGGCCTCCAACGACAAGGGCAAGGGGCTTTCGGAGGAAGAAGTGAAGGAGGTGCCATCAAGACAAGGGCAGCAAGCCGGAAGGAGCAAGCAAATCTTAGTGGGATCTGTTGACACTCGACGTTCTTTTTCTCATAACCTGCAGGGACCTTTACCACCCGCTCTTAGCCTCGACTCCTTCCCCATGTTGGAAGAAGTTCTACGGACTACTGATGAGTTTTGTGATCAATATCGGGCTCTAAGAAGAGAAGTGGAGATACTCCAAGAGGAGAATTGCCGTCTCCGAAGAATGCTGGAATACCACTCGATTCGCATCACAAGGTCGTCATCGCCAACTTCAGATAACAATGAATCTCTTCGAATCTTAGTGCAGAATTGTCAAGCTGAGAAACTGAAGTTGAAGGAGTTTATTAAGAAGCGCGGGAGGAGTTCATCACCACCATCGCCAAAGGAGTAATTCATCATCGGTATTGGCATCCCCTTGGTTTGTTCCAAGATTGGGGGAGTGCCGCGGTATCACATTATCACTACCTTTTACTTTTATTGTCAAGTAGTGTTATATCATGAGTAGGGAAGTTATCATATAAGATGGGTTGCAGTTGGAAGTATCTCTCCTTTAGTTGGTTATCTATGTATCCCTTGGTGTGAGTTATCGTTATGGAATATTAATGAGAAGTCTTATCATTTACATATTGCACATCTTATTCTAGTTTGCAATCTCTATTATATGATTTACTTTGTTGTTAGTATTGGTATCACTTTGGGAGCATTGAATAAATCTATTTGGTTTTGGCAAACTTAGCATTGGTCAATAGCAACAACACTTTGAGGTTTAAAAAGAAAAGAGAAATACATGTAGATGTTTCATTGTCTTTCTTGTTAGCTCATAGCTTATTATTCTGAAGTTAAGATTGTTTGTGCTTACAAGGAAGATGCATGATTGTTTCTATCATATGTATATTTGTTTGTTTCCCTCGACTCTTATGCTTGCTAATTAACCTTGCTAGCCAAAGACCTGTACTGAGAGGGAATACTTCTCGTGCATCCAAACCTTAGCCCAAACCTACGTCATTTGTGTCCACCATACCTACCTACTACATGGTATTTTCTGCCATTCCAAGTAAATACTTCATGTGCTACCTTTAAACAATTCAAAACTTAGTATCTCTTATTTGTGTCAATGTTTCATAGCTCATGAGGAAGTATGTGGTGTTTTATCTTTCAATCTTGTTGGGCAACTTCCACCAATGGACTAGTGGCTTCATCCGCTTATCCAATAATTTTGCAAAAAGAGCTGGCAATGGGATTCCCAGTCCCAAATTAATTAAACTAAATAGACACTCCTCCATGGTATGTGATTGATGGACGACACCCGAGGATTCGGTTAGCCATGGCTTGTGTAAGCAAAGGTTGGGGGGAGTGTCATCATCATAATAAAGCTAAAATAAAAAGGCACTCCTTCATGGTATGAGATTGTTGGCAGGCACCCGAGGATTCGGTTAGCCATGGTTTGTGAAAGAAAAGGTTGGAAGGAGTGCCACACAAAATGAAAATAATATGGGAGCCACTCTTTGAAGGTTGTTTGGCAAGGGGGTTAGAGTACCCGCTACCAGTCGTTGACAACAACAAACACTTCTCAAAATGTTACTTTTATTCTCTTTATATGATTGCAAAACTGAAAAAGCTCTAGCACATGATTTAATCACTGCTTCCCTCTGCGAAGGGCTTGTCTTTTACTTTATGTTGAGTCAGTAAACCTATTTCCCTCCATCTCAAGCAAGCATTTGAGTAGTTGTGATCAAACCATTATATTGTGATTTGCTACATCATGCCTTTTATTCTTCTTTGTTTAGTACGAGTTTTATCCGAATGAATATAGCTTTGCAAGTTATCAATGATCATGAGAAGACCATTATGATTGAGTATGCAAGTTGTGCCTTATAAACTTTAACATGAGAGCGCTGCTCAATGAGATAAATATAATCTGTTAATTGTTCTCTGACCAAGAACGAAGTTTGCCATCACCAATTATGATTTCTTATGCACCTTTACTTGTGATTACCTTATACTTGTTTCAAGATGAGTTATAAGAGGTTGTTTACTATAATGTCCTGTGTGAATGAATATGATGCTTCTTGTCCGTATTTTATTTATCGACTCTTCACTCCATAAACATGTGGTCCTGTCTATCGAGTTCAGTTTCGCTTGGGGACAAGCGAAGTCTAAGCTTGGGGGGAGTTGATACGTCCAATTTGCATCACTATTTTATATCATAATTTGCTGTTATTCATTGATATATTTCATATTGGGACACAATACTTATGTTATTTCATCTATTTTGCATGTTTCATCATTATTGGAGGATCAAGCACCGAGCCGTGGATTCTCATGGAAAAAGCACCGTCGAACGCAATATTTCGGAAGATCAACTGTGGGAGGAAATTATACCAAAAATCCTATTTTTCAAGATGACGAAGGAAGCGAAGGAGGGGCCAGGAGGACCAGGGTGGGCCCACACCCTAGGGCGGCGCGGCCCATGCCCTGGCCGCGCCGCCATGTGGTTTGGGGGCCCACGACCCCTTTCGCCTCCTTTTCTTCGCGAAATCCTTCGTCCCGAAAACCTAAGCCACGAGGGTACCTCGCGAAGAGTTACAGCCGCCTCTGCGGGGCGGAGAACACCAGAGAGAAAGAGCTCTCCGGCGGGCAGGAATCCGCCGGGGAAATTCCCTCCGGGAGGGGGAAATCGACGCCATCGTCACCGTCATCGAGCTGGACATCATCTCCATCACCATCATCATCATCTACACCATCATCACCGCCATCTCCACCGCTGGACACCGTCACCGCCGTAGCAATTTGGGTTTGATCTTGATTGTTTGATAGGGGAAACTCTCCCGGTATCGATCTCTACTTGTTGTTGATGCTATTGAGTGAAACCATTGAACCAAGTTTATGTTCAGATTGTTATTCATCATCATATCACCTCTGATCATGTTCCATATGATGTCTCGTGAGTAGTTCGTTTAGTTCTTGAGGACATGGGTGAAGTCTAAATGTTAGTAGTGAACTATGGTTGAGTAATATTCAATGGTATGATATTTAAGTTGTGGTGTTATTCTTCTAGTGGTGTCATGTGAACGTCGACTACATGACACTTCACCATTTATGGGCCTAGGGGAATGCATCTTGTATTCGTTTGCCAATTGCGGGGTTGCCGGAGTGACAGAAACCTAAACCCCCGTTGGTATATCGATGCAGGAGGGATCGCAGGATCTCAGAGTTTAAGGCTGTGGTTAGATTTATTCTTAATTACTTTCTTGTAGTTGCGGATGCTTGCAAGGGGTATAATCACAAGTATGTATTAGTCCTAGGAAGGGCGGTACATTAGCATAGGTTCACCCACACAACACTTATCATAACAATGAAGATTATTTAGCCGTATGTAGCGAAAGCACTAGACTAAAATCCCGTGTGTCCTCGAGAACGTTTGGTCATTATAAGTAAACAAACCGGCTTGTCCTTTGTGCTAAAAAGGATTGGGCCACTCGCTGCAATTATTTCTCTCGCACTTTACTTACTCGTACTTTATTCAACTGTTACATCAAAACCCCCTGAATACTTGTATGTGAGCATTTACAGTGAATCCTTCATCGAAACTGCTTGTCAACACCTTCTGCTCCTCGTTGGGATTGACATTCTTACTTATCGAAGATACTACGATACACCCCCTATACTTGTGGGTCATCAGGTCGCTGCGGTCGTCCACTGTCTTGTGCGAGCTTACGTCGAGCACCTTCTTGGGTCAGATCATCATATCGCGGTTGAAGACGATCGTAGCTAGCAAGATAGAATTCAAAACGACAGCGGTGGCAAGTCCATTTTTTTAATTCCGTTAATGCGGTGTGCTTTTCAGTTTTTTTATTTGAATTGGTGGCAGGTCCATGCGCTGGTAGTCATCTTGATTTCTTTCTATGTATTACCAATTGTTGTCTCCTAATTGATCGTGATGACCGGTCATCCCTTGATTATAGTGATTTCACGATTAATACTTTCTGTTTAGTTCCTTATTTAGCAGTATGGTGTTAGGGCATGCACAATGGTAGAGAAAAAAACATCTTCCTTTAGCAGTCCACATCATCTAGAGAAGACACTAAATATTAGAGGTACAATGCATTATCTTTTATTGTCATCCCTTATAAATAAATGAGAATTAATTATTTTTAGAAGGAAATTATGTGGCTAAGGGAAGACAGGTCGTACAATAGGGAAAATAGTATTCTCTTATTTCATAAGAGATCATCCCTTAGCTAAGAGAAGACCGACTTCTCTTTCTTCCTTCTCTATCCTCAAGTGTACAAAAATCCGACATGGCAAGCCTAAGGAAGGCTAACATCACCCCGTTGTACATGCCCTTAATGCTCTTGACGTTGATTTTAGAGAGTAATTGTTTATTTTGGAAAGTGTTTAATTGTATATTGCACGGATGGTTAGATATCAAGCGGGAGCTGATTAGATGCCTACATTGTTCTAATGTATGATTTTTCTATGCATGTTATGTGGGTAAAAATGACAAATTTGACTCTACCGTTAGAATTTGCACAAAAAGAAGGTGACATGGACATGGCTACGGCCCAAGATGAAACAATTACGAGTGCATCATCTGCTTCCCCTCGGCTACTGATGTTACCAATCATCATAAGATGCTAATTTCGGCCACATGGTGGTAAACTTCGTCTCCCATCCCCCTCCATGCTACTACTTTTCCACCCCATTTGCATTTGTTTAAAAAAAATTACACATTCCTTTTTTCTCTAGTTACCACGAAAAATAACATCTCGTTAATGGGCTAATGTCTAAAGTGCAGATTGATGATCACTCTTTCATCCCTCCTTCCAGCAATTGCAACTCCTCAACCATCTCGCCTGGGCTACGTTCCTTCGCTGTTGGTGTCAGCCAATCACCTTCATAGGGTTGTTTCGTCTTCCCCCGCACACCCCTACCGTTGATGTACCGAGCTGATGGCACGGACGCCTCCACTGACCCGTCATACCGAGTGCTGGCATACCAGTCGTGACGCGGGTGTTTTGCAGCCTCTCGTGATCCTCCTCGGACAAGTAAACATGAAAACATCACCCGGCTAGCAGCAGGATACATATGCATGAACTTGTTGTAGCCGCGCACATGCACATCAAGATGCATCTAACATGTGGTTCGATTGGCATGCAAGGGCGTTATACTTCTAATCATCCTTATCTTGGTCCTACACAAGCGTGTGCATACAAATCACTTTAAGATCATACACTATTATCTTTTTTTGCGAAGAAAGTTAATTTGCGGAGTGTATGGATGTATGCGTGGGATCCCATTAATTAACTGATTCCTACGCGAACAATGAATATGTTTCAAGCGCCCTAGATGGTGTTCCCTACATCATGCACTTGAACTCACCAAAGTCGACGTCGTCGCTGTCACAGTCGACGTTGCAGATCATATTGCACACGGTGGCATGGTTGCTGCCCTGGGATGGGAGAGTCCCAGTTTCTTGAGCACCTCTTGCAGCTCGGTGGTCGAAATGAACCTACCGCCATATGTCCATGTCGAACACAATTAATGTCCCCCTCATCTCCTCCTCATCCCATCGCCAGCGGCCTCCTTGCCATCCTCGGTCACGTCTTCCAGCGCATCGTCAAGGGCGTGGTGGAGGAATGCGGAGTCCTCGAACCGGAGACCTACCATGCCCTCGTGGACGGACACACCCATGGTGGTGGTCAGACCAGTGTGGCCCGCGATGAGACCAAGCGAGTTGAGCGCATGGGCCAGTTTGTCCATTGTGATCTCTTCATCGCTGTTGTTGTCAAACAGATCAAACACACGCTGGACTATGTTCATGCCGCAGTTGTAGATTTGGAGTGACAACATAGAGGCATCAGCACCAGCATCGCCACCGCATGTGGGGAGCGACAGGTTTATAGCCGCCGCGACGCTCTGCTCCGTGTGTTCGTATGCACGGTAGCTCTTTAAAAGTGTATGAGGAAACCATCTGTGATTGAGGTGATATATCTGTTGCCGAATACATGATTTTTTTTTTTGAATGAGGTGATATTTGTTAGGCAAAACAAGGAAATACTTGGCTTGATTGACGTGATACTTTTTTATGAAAAGAAGGAAATTTAGGTATATTAATCAATTTGCTGATGATAGCCTTCCAAATTTAGAAAAGATTTATTGGAAATATATCAGTAGCTTTCCTTTTACTCATGATTTCCCACGTTCAAATATAGGCAAAGATATCCCACGGTGGACGTGAATCATATGTTAAGTAGAGATGTTGAAGGGTCATGATTTCTTTAATGTTTTATTTATATCAAAGTGCACACCATCCCCAGCTCCAATATAATAGTAAAGATATAAACCATGCGCCATATAATTTTTGCAAAAGAGCAGCCAATGAACAAATGATTAACGGTTTCCGTAGAATCACAAAAATAACATTTTTGACATCCATTCCACTTCGGTTTAGCTAAGTTATCCTTAGTAAGAAGCACCTTGTTACTAAGGAACCACATAAATATCTTAAATTTTAAAGGGATCTTTAATTTCCAAAGATATGTACGAAGAAAAATAGTATGTCCATTCATGAAATCAAAATACATAGACTTGACTGAAAATAAACCCGAATCAGTAAGTTTCCATACAAACGTATCAGGTTCTGTTGACAAATTAATTGTCATCAGCCGCTGGCAGAGATGCATCCATTGCAACCATTTGTAGTCATTCAGACCTCTTCTAAAAGAAATATTCAAAGGCGCAGTAGCAATTACCGTCGATACGATAATATTTTTATGTTGAAGAATGTTATATAACACCCGATATTGCTGAGATAGAGGCAAGTCCCCCATCCAAACGTCCTCCCAGAACCTCACATTCGTCCCATTACCAACTTTGAAAAAACCCCAATTGAAAAATTCATGCTTGACATTCATGAGACCTTTCCAAAATGGTAAATCATTAGATTTAGCTTCAACGTGTGCCAGAGTTTATTTTCCTACCCCTTCAGATTCATAATATGTATCGTGATTCATGAAGTTCGTTTAAATTTAAATAAAATCTTCACATTTACTATGGGTCGTCGAAATACCTTTTCTTGCGGACCCTCCTCCTATCTCCTATTTCTTGTTAAGTCAGGCTCAACCAGGACCTGTTTCCAGAAATCTTCATATGCCCTCGATCACCTGCCAAGCAACCGCGGACACAACATTTGCAAGAGTGCGCATTGTAGGCATATAGCACACTTTGCTTTAAACTTCAAATATGCCGAGTGTTTCGCAAGTACCCGTGGATAATCATCTAGTCGTAGTGTCCAAAATTTGGAAAAAAAAAATCGTAGTGTCTAAAAACAATTCGGTCGGCACGGTATCTCTGTTTGCTGAGTTTTTTTGGCACACTCGGCAAACGAAATAATAACCCAATATATCTTCTGGACACTTAAAAAAACACTCGGCATACAGTGATGCCATGTGTCCCTGCTTGCCGCATCTGATGGAGCCTTGACAGTGGTGCAAGCTTTACCTGATTGTGCTGTTGAAAACACTCGGCAAATATGTATGCCGGTAATGTTAGCTGAGTGTCTTCCTTGTGAATTCAGAAAAGTAGTTTGTTCTCCGTATTGATGTATACCATCAATTTTCAGGGTTTTTTTTTTTAACAAGGGATCGGTCCCAAAGACCGTAATGTTTCGTTCTATATGGTAGCTGGAGGTACAACTTCCAAATAGGATCAAAAGAAAATGAGAAATTAGAAAAACGCCCTCACATTTTTTCCAAAGGATACACCATCACCGGAAACTCTGCCAGACTGCCACTTGCGATGGAGCGCAAGGGCGTCCTTCTTGGCATAGCATCCTGGGTTGAAGATATTTGTCTGCCGCCAATCAAGACAAACCACCATTGCCAACAATAAAGGTGGGAGTGGCCGCCCTTCAAAAATTATGGGCAGCAGCAGAAGCAATGTTCAGAATACAGCCAATGACTAGCACACAGTTGGGACACAAACATAGACCTAGATCTACATCTACGGACCCTAGTATGTACAACTTGATCGACGCCTTTCCTAAGCTACCTCGGGCCGGCGGCGTTGCAGAGGATGGCATCGTGATACGTCTCCAACGTATCGATAATTTCTTATGTTCCATGCTACTTTATTGATGATACCTACATGTTTTATACATACTTTATGTCATATTTATGCATTTTCCGGCACTAACCTATTAACGAGATGCCGAAGAGCTAGTTGATGTTTTCTGCTGTTTTTGGTTTCAGAAATCCTAGTAAGGAAATATTCTCGGAATTGGACGAAATCAACGCCCAGGATCTTATTTTTCCACGAAGCTTCCAGAACACCGGGGGAGATACGAAGTGGGGCGACGAGGCGACGACACACCAGGGCGGTGCGGCCCAGGCCCTGGCCGCGCCGGCCTGTGGTGTGGGCCCCTCGCGTCGCCCCTAAACCTACCTCTTCCGTCTACTTAAGCCTTCGTCGATAATAACTCCAGTACCGAGAGCCACGATACGGAAAACCTTCCAGAGACGCCGCCGCCGCCAATCCCATCTCGGGGGATTCAGGAGATCGCCTCCGGCACCCTGCCGGAGAGGGGAATCATCTCCCGGAGGACTCTTCACCGCCATGGTCGCCTCCGGAGTGATGAGTGAGTAGTCTACCCCTGGACTATGGGTCCATAGCAGTAGCTAGATGGTCGTCTTCTCCTAATTGTGCTATCATTGTTGGATCTTGTGAACTGCCTAACATGATCAAGATCATCTATCTGTAATGCTACATGTTGTGTTTGTTGCGATCCGATGAATAAATGAATGCTATGTTATGTTGATTATCAATATCATCTATGTGTTGTTTATGATCTTGCATGCTCTCCGTTACTAGTAGAGGCTCTGGCCAAGTTTTTGCTTGTAACTCCAAGAGGGAGTATTTATGCTCGATAGTGGATTCATGTCTCCATTAAATCTGGGGGAGTGACAGAAACCTCTAAGGTTGTGGATGTGCTGTTGCCACTAGGGATAAAACATCAATGCTATGTCTAAGGATATATTCGTTGATTACATTACGCACCATACTTAATGCAATTGTCTGTTGTTTACAACTTAATACTGGAAGGGGTTCGGATGATAACCTGAAGGTGGACTTTTTAGGCATAGATGCATGCTGGATAGCGGTCTATGTACTTTGTCGTAATGCCCAATTAAATCTCACAATACTCATCATAACATGTATGTGCATGGTCATGCCCTCTTTATTTGTCAATTGCCCAACTGTAATTTGTTCATCCAACATGCTTATTCTTATCGGAGAGACACCTCTAGTGAACTGTGGACCCCGGTCCATTCTTTTAATCGAATACAATCAACTGCAATACTCGTTCTACTGTTTTCTGCAAACAATCATCATCCACACTATACATCTAATCTTTTTTTACAGCAAGCCGGTGAGATTGACAACCTCACTGTTACGTTGGGACAAAGTACTTTGGTTGTGTTGTGCAGGTTCCACGTTGGCGCCGGAATCCCTGGTGTTGCGTCGCACTACACTCCGCCGCCATCAACCTTCAACGTGCTTCTTGGCTCCTACTGGTTCAATAAACCTTGGTTTCTTACTGAGGAAAAACTTGCCGCTGTACGCATCACACCTTCCTCTTGGGGTTCCCAACGGACGCGTGTTGTACGCGTATCACATCGGAACATCCTGGATATCTTGGGTGGACTCTGAAAAGAGCAAAGGGGCGGAGAGACAAGAGAGAGGAGAGTTAGGATGGTTATTTTCGCCTTTTTAGTTTATTTATTGTCCTCTCTTTTATTCTAATTTTCTCGAGCCCTCTCTTGCCCTTTATCTTCCATGGCGCACATTTCCCTCTATGTCTCTCTCTCTCCATCTCCTCCCCTTTCTCTTACCTCTCTTTGGTGCCATTTGTTTCTCTCTCTTGCTAGTCGTTCATTTCTTACCCCGTCGTTCCTTATATCTTCTCATCCCGCCCCTTTACCGCCCTCTATTAACAACTTGCCCTCTTTATGAGTGATCATATGCCTCTATTCTAATATGGTTATATAATATAATCTTAGGATAAAGAAGAAAAGTCAATTGATAATATAAAAAATTGCAATTCCTTCACAAACTGGATTATTTCCCAAAAAGAAGTCTCCCTAAGGATGCAAATCACTTCCATACATATGTTTCTTTTGTGCGAGGAGCCACAATTCACCGAGTGACACATCCTTGACACTCGAAAAATGCATGCATGTTCTTCGAGTTCCTAAAAAAAACATGGCCAATTTATATTTATCGAGAAAACGGTCCATGATTGCTAGTTGCCGAGTGTAGCACTTGGCAAGCCTTTGATGATTGCGTGTGAAGCATGCAAGGTGCACCGAATGTTATTGACACTCCGCAAACATGTTTGTTTCCTGTAGTGTACACGGTTTCCTTGCACAACTTGCTATATGGTGGCTTTCCTTTTTATTCTTCCCTTCCGCATGCGCAACCTTCTCACGATTCCTTGAGCTCTTGTTCCCCTTCCCCTACATTGCTACGACTCCCTGTATATCCGATTCGATTGCCTCACCCTCCCCGTTCCCTATGTTTCGTGGGACGGTGACGACCATCGTTGAGTACCAAGGACACTGCTTGTGGAGGAGGGGGTGAGGAGCACCCAACAGGCCAACACCAAGCCCCGGTCCGCCTGGCGGGGTGCAAGGTCAGAGCTGGTGAGACTGACCAGCATTGCCTGGCCAGAGTCGTAGTGCGTTGCATTGCTTGGAGTGGCATCCTATCAATCTAGGCCGGTGATATTTTTTGGTCCTTTGCTTGGACTGCCATCCATGTCCGTTGGAGTGATTCGACTGCCTCGCCCTCCCGTCCCTATGTTCTATGGATAATGACGACCATCGCTGAGTACCAAGGACACTGCTTGTGGGAGGGGTGGCACCCAACACCAAGCCCCAATCCGGCCATTGTGGCGTAGCCGCAAGGCGAGCACTCTAGCGGGGTGCGAGGTCAGAGCGGATGACACTGAACATTGTGAGGCCAGAGTCGGAGTGCGTTGCATTGCTTGGAGTAGCATCCTATCAATCTAGGTGATATTTTGTGGTCTTTTGTGGGGATTTCTAAAACTACTTTGTGGTTTTTTTGGAAGTTTGGATAAGAAAAATTGCGAGACATTTTTTGTTTTGTTTAAAAGGGTTTTCCAATCTTTGTATGTTATTAGGATTTGTAAATTTTATCAAAAACACCCTTAAAATTGTCAGGAATTCTACAAATTTCCTCTAAAATTCAAAATTCTAAAGGTTCTATAATTTCATTACGGAAGTTTTTCAGTAATTAATAATGGATAGCTTTCCACTTTAATCTCAATGAGAGTTGTTGGCGGAAAGTTAGCATTGTTTCGATGTAGGATGTTTGGATGGCCACGCTATGGTCGCCTATGACAAGGAACTGGGTATTGCACGTAAAATTGCCAATATTAGGCTGTAGATTAAGAGAAGCTAATAACGAAAACAACAACAAAATTACAATTATGGTATTTTTAGCATGATTTTCTCCAAACATTACAACTTGCTAGAAGAGATGTTTTAGATCTTGTTGATGATTATGGCCTTTGCCTCGCATCAACTTTATCAAAGAGAGGGCTGTACGCATTATTTTGACCGAGAGATCGAGAGTTTCAACCTCATTTCCTAAAGAGAAAGAAAAGGAAAAGATAGGCTAATATTCTTCACTATCTTTTGTTGAAAACGTGACGTTGGCAATACTATTCGTTTAATTATTTTTAAGTGCATGACAAGGATTGATGTGGCAAGATGGAGCTTTCGGAGGACTCCCCAGGACAATGAGACGGTGCATGCTGTTCGATGCTGGGAAGCGCGCCAAGTGGTGAGGGCTCTATCAGCCAGCCAGCGCGTCCTGCCCAGGATGAAGAGAGGTGGCGGACGTCCAGCAACGCCGAGCTTAACCGCTCCAGCTTCCCGGTGCGGCGGCGCGTCCGGTACGAGCAGGTTGCGCAGGAAGTCGGGGGTGACGCTGGGGCGCGCGGGATTGCCGCCCATGAGGCCACGCTACTGTTACTCGCTAGCTAGTCACTACTCGCGCACTACTCAGCGGTGAGGTCGATGACCTGACGATTTTCTTGGCGCTGAAATCATGAAACTCCTCATCGTCAAGCACGTTGATGGACTGCTGCGTCTCTACTACCGCCGACCGGCACGCGGCTACATTTGGTGCTTGCACCGCTGCAATGGTGTTGATGACGATTGCTTCGGTGTCCTCCGCTTTAGAGCATCTCTGCTAGTTACTAAAAAGAGGCCGGAACCAAAAAATAATTCCGGCCAGTTTACGGATTCAGACTGAAATAGGCCCGGAACATGATCCGATTCGCGACCTGGCCGTAAACAGAGTTCGGGGGCTCGAGAAACTCGACGGCCGCCCCGTATTAAAACGGGCCATGGAGGGGAGTTCGGTTTCCAAGCTATACTACCCTCCGCCGCTACCACTCGCTCCGCCGCCACCAGCCTCCTCTTCGGCGAGCAATCGAGCGCGCAGAAGTTTTGCTTCGCCCCTGCTCTGTGATGCCATGGCCTCGCGTGATGGCTCTACACGGGGCGGCGCGGGATTAGGCGGTGGGGACTCGCCGCCGCAGCCCCCTGTGTTCCGCACGGAGGAGGAACGCCGGAAGTTCAAGCGATCGGAGGGCGCGCGCAAGCGCAGCGCTCGCCGGTGGACGAACTGGGGGCTCACGCTCCTAGAGAAGCTCGCCAAGTATGGAAGCAACGGCGGAGAAGACTCCTCGTTCGGGGGTTCAACCCGCTCACCGCTCGTCGAGGAGGAGCTCCTCCCCGCACGGAAGACTACGTGCACGACTCCGACGAGGAGGATGCCGTCGTCGCGCAGATGGAGGCGATCTCTGCGGCGGAGGCCCGCGCTCGCTTTCGCTGGGAGGAGGCCGACACCATCCACCAAGTGCGGGAGTACGAGACGACGCGTCGGGAGGCGCGCGTCGCCGCGTCAATCGAGCTTGACTCAGAGTAGCAGAGCTCTTCACCGTATGCCGCGTTGACGCCATCCTCTGTCTCGATGCTCGAGCTCCGCCACAACCGTCAGCGCCATGCGAAACTAGCTAATTTTAGGTTTTCAGCAATGATTATGTAACTTTTGATGCTCAATCGGAGCATCAAACTACCATCTATATACATGATCATCGACGAATTTTACTGCGACATTTGAATTGCGTTTTTTAGTTCGTGTTTACGGGTTCTGTTCTGCGCCAGCTGCAAAATCATCCTCCCCACGTTTTTGGAGGACTGAATCTGGATTTTTCGGTTCCGAAGTTTTTGGTTACTGTTAGAGATGCTCTTAGCTCGGTTCTAAAAAGTTGGAGCTGCTCTAACTTTTAGTATGAATAGGCGGAGTTGGTTCCGCGGAATAAAAAAATGTAGTGCCGCTGTAGTTTACGTACCATTGCCACTAAATAAGTGACAGAAACGTTACATCCCACCGGTTAGCAAGCTCCTGGTGGCAGCGGCAAGCTCAATGTCCAGACTCTTCTCCAATTTAACTTCACCGCAACGTAATTCAACGTTGGTCGCCACTGAATCGAGGCCGCCGGCAAAGAAACCGACGTACCTTCCACCGGTTAGCAAGCTCCTGGTGGCAGCGGTAAGCTCCAAGCAACGGCAACAAGGTACAACTCGATTTGCGCGGCGGTGAGAACAGATTGGACAAACTCAACTCCATCGAAAGGTGTGTTGATTCATTCGATGGCAGCCTCAATTCGGTGGCGGCCGACGTGAATCACGATGCGGTGAATTCAAACTGGAAAAGCGTTTAGGCCTTAGGAAATGTGCCTGGGAAAGGAGGGAGGAGAGAGGTGAGACGTGCGTAATGTTTCAGTCATTTATCGGGTGCAGTGGGACGTCTTCAGTCATTTATCGGGTGCAGTGGGACGTCAATAAACAGCCGTCCAGTGTTTTCCTGTACCGCGGAACTAACTCGTTGTATTCGTACAAAAAAAACTAGAGCAGCTCCAACCTTTCAGGACAGCGGAGCTGAGGGGAGGACGTCGGAGCACACCTCCGTGTTGATTGTGTCGAAGCATTACTTAAAACATGTAAATCCAGGTTGCAATCCGTGAATTCTCAAACCTCTTCCACTCTGAAATGAACAGTGTTTGTCGTCATTGCGTCCTGAACTTGGACGGTGTCCGTGGGCCAGCATGAGGGGAAAATATATAAATATTGTACTATCAAAAATCGAGATCTAGCACGTTAAAAAAGTCACGATCTAGCGCTCTCTCCTCCTCACGCGTTTCTCCTCCCCGTCCCTGGCTCCCCTACCTCGCACAGCTGCAACAGCGCTAGGGTTAGTACCTTACCTCTCGCGCCTTCCACCCCTCCACCACTGCTCGATTTGCCAGCCATTTGAACGACAGACCTCTTCCGCCGTCGCAGCTGGCTTCAACGCCTTATCAGGTAGGCATGATTGGTATACACATAAGGTTCAACCGTTCAAGTCAGATGCAACCACGTAGCTCAGAAGTTCCAGGAAATGAGAGCATGTTTAGTCTATAATTCAAAAATGTAACCAGTCTAAAGTCCGAGACACATAAAGGCCCAACCATTCAAAACACGTACGACAGCATAGCCCAAACGTGTCTAGAAATGATAAAATGTTTAGCCTACAGTTCAGTATATAGAGCTAGCAGAATAACAGGGGCAGAAACATGAAAAAATGATTCCCTGAAATATAATATGGATGGGTGAGCCATAGAGAAGAACCACAACCTCACGTATGGAACATATCATGGTTTCACTTCAAGGTGCTTCTGCTGTAGATATAACATTCCATTCCACTTCGCTATACATGGTGTGTATACTTCGCATATGTGTGAGGCGCATCCTGTCATCCTGTAGATAAAGGTGAAAATGAGTTCAGAGAAACATTTCAACAGATCAACCATAAATTCCGAAAAGTTGCACGACAGCACAATAGGTTTCGTTTTGCCTGTACCAAATGTTATATCGTAGACATTTTATAATCTGATAAATAGACATAAACACAAAATGTAATGGAAAACAGTGTAAAAAATTGAAAATGTACAATGGTATGGTTCAGGAAATAATTAAGACTTGGCCTCGAAGTAACAAAATAACATATCACATAAACAAAGAGTTACATACAAGAAATTTGATTGGAGAAAAGCATTGTTGATCACATCTCAAGAAGTCAAATCTTCATCTTTTAGTGCACAAGAAGTGGTAAGAAAATGCAACATTGTTTGAAATGCTTTCTTCCATCCATGAAGCATTCAATGACCAAAATGCATCCTTTGAGTTTAAACTGTAAATCTTATTAAAAACATCTAGAGAATTATATTCTCTTCAGAGTCTGGCATCAATCAAACAAAAGCTTTCTCCATTTTGATTACTAGGAAAAACAATTCTGCGTGCTGAATCAAACATAAATTTGTCAACTGTTCTCCATTCGAGTCAATAGTCATTACGGACACAGTCAAACAGGGAGACACTTATTGTAGGTTTCTAAACTGGTAACACATATGCCACCACTAAGCTTGGTCAAAATGCGGCTTGCCACAAAATGTGGCTAACAAAAAGTTAGCAATACATGAGGAAAAACGTGGAAAAGTAGAGTCTGTGACACATAAAGCCATATTATTAACTGCAGCAAACCATAATTGCAGTGCAAATAAAATAGATACCTAGAAATCTCTGGTGCGCTTCATCAGGTTAACAAGTGGCAAATAGTCCCCGTAGTCTTTGACAAGATAACGAGACTGAGCGCATTATTTCTGACCCATACAATTAGAACATGCCGTGTATTAGGAAGGAGAGACTAGGAGGATGGCGATCAGGTCTTTTATCGTGTTAGACTAGGTAGTATCATTCACTCATTTCTGCTATACAAAACTGGCTGGGCAAAGAAACTATAACCAAGGGCATGGTTTTTTAGTTGGAGCCTCATTTTTTATTTGTTTATTCATCCATTTTACAAGAGAATTGGTCCCACATTAAAGTAAAAGTGCATTTGTTTATTTGTGTCAGGTCCCACATATGAGTAAGGGTGCATTCATTCATTTATCACTTTTGTAGGGGTTGATGGTGCCACAAGTAAGTAATAGTGAAGGGAGAGGGAGAGGAGTGCACTCAGCAACAACTACAATCTTTGCAAGTACAAAAAAAATTGCTAAGAGCATGGATTTTCAGTTCGAGCCTCATTTTCTGTTTGTTTATTCATCCATTTTACATGAGTGTTGGTCCCACATGTAAGTCAAAGTGCATTTGTTTGTTTGTGTCAGGTACTCAGGTCCCACATGCAAGTAAGGGAGCGTTTTGTTTATTCGTGGCTTTTACAAGGTTGTGTGTGGCCCCACAAGTGAGTTAAAAAGAGAGAAGGAGAGGAGTGAACGCACCACCAGCTCCTATCTTTACAAGTAAGAAAGAAAAGATATGCTGGTTGGAACAGGAAGGAACTAAAAAAGTCACATAAAAATAGCTGGAGTGGAGAGCACTTGAGCAATTCTGAACTTTGAAAAGAGCCCATACTAAGCCAAAAGGGGAACACAATGTGCCAGCTCAGTGCTAGTCTAGAAAAGCCAACAGCATGACAGTAGAAGTGACTAACCTAAATAAGTAAATACTTTCTGTTTACTAATATAACCTAGATACATAGAAAATCTTGAGCTATAAGCCATAGCCATAAGGCTGATCGCCAACAAAATTCAAAGTTTTGTTCACCATAAAGCAATCTATGTTTCGCAATAGTTATGGTTTGGCCAAATAGTCTTTATTAATCTTGTAGAATTGGGGTCTAGGTCTCTTATAAGATTCTGAATCGTGAAGAACTGAAACCTTGGTTTCGTTCTGTGTAACACTTAGGGCATATAGGATATTAGCAAGGTTATAAATTGTGGCTTCGCTGCAAGGTCCGAGCAAAAGCTACGGTAGATATTGCAGAAGCAATTTGCAATAGCATTTTAGCATTAAATATGATGTAAGATATAAATGTAAAATCCCACAATAATATTTTAAGAAACCATAGTAATATAGATTTACTGATACATTTCCATTGCACCAATTTATCAATTCTGGAAAGTCTGAATTAATCAAAGTAGCATTGCAACCAATAAGAGAACCATCCATTACATCAAGATTTTGGACTTTCTGATTTTTTTTCAATAGATTTGCTCATATGCTTATATGCATAGTCATTATGCTCTTAGTTTATAGCTACAGTTGAAAATGAACTGTTGTTTTTGCTAATTTCTAGTTACCTTTTTTTAAGAACACCATGACATTTATTAAGTCGTCATAGAACCATTACAATCAGCTCTAAGGCTGTTTCGAAGGAAAACTGGGCTCGCCTCCGTCCATTCCTCTGACAGATTGTGCAGGCAGGCATACCGTGCACATTCATGTGCAGAGTTATTTGCGGAGCGACGAGCAAAAGAAAAGGAAAACACTTGGAAATCTAAACTTAACTCACTAACTTCATGAAGAATTGAAGAAATCACAGGACGGTTCCTTATCCTTTCTTCCCAATGGCGAACTAGCTCCGAGCAGTCAGTTTCAACCATGACTTGACTGAAATTATGAGCCCGAGCAAACAGTACAGCATCACAAAACGCCAGTGCCTCTGATGCAAGTGGATCAACGATGCCTGAGTAAGCTTTACACCATGCACCCCTGAAACCACCTGTTGCATCCCTTGCGACACCCCCAGAACCAGCAATATTTTCATGAGCATTTATTGCACCATCGATATTCAGTTTTATCACATTTGTACTTGGCCCATGCCAGGTACACTCAGGCCTCACGGTCCTTTGGCCATCATTCTTAGGTGGTAACTCCAGCTCCAGCAGAGTATCCTGCACTACCTTGATTGCCACGCTTGGATCAAAGCCCTTTTCACCGTGTGTC
The DNA here is from genome assembly GCF_019359855.2 of Lolium perenne. NCBI lineage: Eukaryota > Viridiplantae > Streptophyta > Magnoliopsida > Poales > Poaceae > Lolium > Lolium perenne. Next base: position 272,598,418 of record NC_067246.2, on the reverse strand, counting down.
CATTTGTTTCTGGATGACCAGATGGACCACATAATTGTGATCACTTTGGCTCGCTCCTCTTGCGACCACCATGACTCACACAAAACATCTGCAGCCCAAGTCTCCGGGTGCAGCTTTGGTAATTTGATATTCAGAACGTCCCTCGCCGCTGTCCTGAACAAGCAAGCATGAGGGCATTCAGCTAGTGCGTGTAGGAGAGTTTCTGAATCAGACTTGCATACCGAGCAGGTGCTATTATCTCTGACATGCCTCTGGGTGAGGGTTGAGTAGTCCGGCACAATGCCTCGCACAGCCCGCCACCAAAATACACGCACCAGCTATAACTGCTTTCGCACTAAGGCAAATAGCGCTGCTATTTGGTACTATGGCGGTTTTAGCTAGAACAGTGGTACAAGGTGCCATAGCTTAGCTTTCAGACTCTAGAAAAGCTATACGAGAGCTATAGTGTGTCATGCATGGCAAGCAATACAGCCGTATCTAAACCTTCCTATCTTAGGATTAGTTAGCTTTATTTATTTCCAAGTAATGGCCGTTGTCAGAATCAGGAGTCCTAGTTGGTTTACATTTCTATCTCTAATTGGCTGGCTCTTATACAAAGGCAGGCAGTACTCGTGTAATAGGTATCAAAGAAATAAACAGAGAAAAGGGGAGCCTACATTGTTCCATTGGCCAGAGACTGTTCACCTTGGAGACCTGATGCGGTTATGAGTACTGCCGGGCTTGGACGGTAATCGGTCATCTGGATTTTCATGGGCCGCCGAGGGCGCACCGGACACCGCACGACGTGTGGTGCTCTTCCGACCACTTCACCCTACCTCCAGCTGAACCGATTCCAGGGTTGGCAGGTTTTCCTCCAGAGCCGATCTATCACTAGGGCATCACGGCGCCCAAAACTGAACCCCCTCACCCCAGACCTCTAATGACCAGGCCCTCCGTAATCTGGGTCGTGAGATAGATAACAATAGCTAGCTATTTGAAGCCTTGGATATTAGTATTACTAAGAGCATCATGAATGATGCGAAACTGTCTGATGTTAGATTCACTAACTCAGTGCAAAGCCTTAAGAACTGGGGCCCATGCCGCCCATCAAAACAAGTTCTGAAATTAAATATAATGATTAAAAACATACGCAAATCTAGGCTTGACTATCAGTTTGAAAATGAATTTGGCAATAAATAAATAAAATAGTTATCCAGATTAGAAAACTGTTAATTGCTTCCACATACTGCATTGCTATTGGATATCACCATATATGTACTATGTATACTTTGACAGTTATTGTGTGCAAGAATCATACAAAGCGATAAATTACCTGCTAGAAGGTCAAACTGGGTGAAGGTCAGAAGGAGTTCATCTCAAGGCTGTATGTCCTGCGCTTGAAAAGCGCCTTGGCGGCGGTCCGATATGGCTCCTCAAAGGCATCCGAGATCCAGGGCGCACCGGCCGGACCAGCGGCCTCAGCGCCTCCCCCCTCCTTGAGCACGTCGTCACTAGGTCTAATGGCCACCAGCGTGGCACCCTTGAGCAGCACTCCCCCGGGAAGCTCGATGTGCGGGGCGTACCAGAGGCGCATGATGAGCGAGGGCATGAGCGTGCGGTGCGAGGTCCCGGACACCGAGAGGGGCCGCGCGCGCAGCTCCTGCAGCTGCGCCCTGTCCATGGTGAGCACGCCCTGGCCGTCGGCGTCCGTGAGGTTGAGGCTGTCGAGCGTGCCGTGGTCCGTGATGATGGGCTGCAGCAGGTAGTGCCGCGCCGAGGCGGCGATGAGCGAGCTGATCGTCCAGACGACGCGGAGCTTGAGGCCCCCGTTCGTGTGCAGGGATTCGGGGATGTTAGACAGCTCTTCGGGCTCTCTGTCCGTGGCGGTGGGGGAGGAGGTTGGTTGTGGTGGGTTGGGGGAGACGGAGGAGGCGCCGAGGATGACGCAGCTGCGGAGGGTGGAGCCGAAGTCGGCCTTCCAGCGGAGGAGCACGCCGTCGTCGACGCCGAGCTCGCCGGCGGGCAGCTCGATGCGGAGGCGGCGGAGGTCCTTGAAGGAGCGGAGGACTTCGGCGGGGGAGTGGTGGGATATGTCCCCGGCGGGGGGAGGAGCGGGGGCGGTGGGAGGCGGGGCGAGGGAGCGGCGCGAGACGAGCGCCAGGGTCGGGGAGAGGATCTGGCCGAGCGCCTGGATGGGCCGGACGATGCCGCCGAGCAGGAAGCGCGCGATGTGGGCCAGCGCGCCCCGCCCCCGCGCGGGGGCTGGCGGCGGGGAGGAGGAGGCGGAGGAGGGCGGCGGGTCGTCGGGTATGACGCAGTCGACGCGGACGAGGACGGAGTCGACGAGCGGGACGAGCGCGTGGAAGCGGCGCGAGACGAGCGCGCAGCGGCCCAGCGCCTTGACGTCGCCGATGCGGTTGAAGACGTCGAGGAGCACGGCGTCCGGCAGCCGGTCGAAGTGGTCCTCGTCCTCTCCGGCCGCGGCCGCGCCGGCGTCCGCACGCGGCCAGCCCTCGCGTGGTTCTTCTTCCATCGCCCCCGCAGCCAAAGCAAGAGAGATAGGGCAGCGCAGATCGGGATCCGTCGGCGTCGGCGCGGGGAGGGGCGGAGGGCGAGGCGAGAGTGAGTCAGTGGCGAGTTGGGGGATTTGTGTTTGGAAGCGGGCGAGTAGTCGGCACGCACGCCGCACGGGCACGGGCACGGCACGGCGGCTGCGCGTGAGGTTGAGGTTGAGGTTGGCCCTTGGGTGGTGGGTACGGGCGACGTGTCACGCCCAAGCGCTGATCGCGGAGGTGATGCCGTGGCCGTGGTGGGGATCGAGATCAAGGCCACCCCACCCCACCGTCGCCGTGGTGACTTTGTGCCGCAGGCGCGTTGAGGGGGAGGAAGAAGGATACGGGACGGCGGTGCTCGGGCTCTTGTTCCACCGGGACGATGCCCGGAGCTAGCTAGTGGCTGAGCACGTCGCGCTCCGACCAAGACTCCGACGGTGACCCGGTGGTAGTTGACCTGGCACCGCCCGCGTCGGTGTGTGGCGGTGGCGTGCAAGGAACAAACGCGCAACTGACACACACCCACGGAACGTTCCTAGATCCCTCCCGAGCCGTCCGATCCCGACACCGACGGATCGGATCGAGCCTACTGTACTTGCATCTGCCATGTCTATTCTCAGGTGTTCACAGCGATCCACGGGAACGGGATCTCCCATACCTAGCGCTGATTAAATAAAGGAAGGAACTGACAGATGCGCTGCGCTACTCGTGGCCTCGTGTGAGCTAGCCTGCAGCGGGCACGCCAAGAATCTGGCCGCCCAAACTGACGCCACCAAATCGGCTCCGGGTAACTTTTCAGAATTTTTATACATTTCAAAATATGTTTTTTAAGCGTAAATTATACTTTTTACCCCTTGTTTTGTTATTTGTGAGAATAATTACCCCATTTAGCAAAACTTGTGCCAATTCTTACTCCATTTAAACTTTTACACAGTTAATTCTGCTCGCCATTGTCATCTCACGTGGTATTTTTTCTTAGACATATTTTATGCGGTTTTGCTATGTCTCAGTCAACTGAGATTTTCTTAAGTCTAAATCAATTACAAAAATGTGCTTTGAGTTGCACTTTTTTGTTAAAAAAGTGCAATTGCACTTTTCTGACAGAAATGTGCAACTGAACCGAGTTGCACTTTTCTTTAAGGACGTTTCTAAACGGTGCCCTAGCACCGGATAGGCTACCACGGTGCCCCCCTGTCCGGACGGAATCTTTCCGAAAATAGAAAGTGGGCCCCCCCATTCGCTTTCCCCTGTCCCCAGCATTAAATGCACCGCAACAGACAAAACAGACCGGATCAACGACCGGTCAATAAAGAACAGCGATCACGTGACATAAACTCCCATCCTCCTTCGTCCCAGAACCAACCCTACATCGTCTTCCTCCTCCATCCGCCGGGAGCCAAGAACTCCATGGTTGTACAGCAGAGGTCAAAAACATGACAAAAAACAACAGAAAAATACATTTGTAGATCAGGAGGGAGAAGCCTGTACAGCACAACACCAGGCTTAACACCATCTTCTACCTCTGGAAGCTCTTCTACCTGCAGGTACCAGTTCTTCCAAAACTAACATCTAAAACTAGTAGCTTTTCTGCAGGTACCAGTTCTTCCAAAACTAACATCCAAAACTAGTAGCTTTTCTGCAGGTACCAGTTCTTCCAAAACTAACATCCAAAACTAGTAGCTTTTCTGCAGGTACCAGTTCTTCCAAAACTAACATCCAAAACTAGTAGCTTTTCTACATCCGAATCTGACATCCAAAAGCAGTAGCTCTTCCAAAACTAACATCCAAAACTAGTAGCTTTTCTACTTGTTGTTACTGGGTAACATGCAAACATGTAGTTTTTCCAGATCTAGAATTGAAATCACTGTTTTTCCGTACATTCAGCAGTATATTTTCTACTTTTAATAACTGATGTTTGCAGTAGAAAGTATCACATAAACTACATGTTGCAGAAAAATGAACAATTGAACCACTACAGATTCGAAATCCAAATTCTTTTTGTACTTGTTCTTACTGGGTAACATGCAAACCAGAAGGGTTCCAAGATTTGACTTGAAATAGCTGATGTTTGCAGTAGCATGTATAATATAAAGCAGAGGTTGTAGAAAAATGAACAATTGAAGGACTATGTCAAACTGTGAGCAAGTTTTCCTACATTCTAGCACTGGAAAATCATATGGCAGTACATTACCTAGTAAGATCAGTATAATCAATTCCAAATAGCATGTAAAAAAATAGCTTTGTCATGCTTTCATGCAAAACTGAATAGAGTGGATCACCAGATGCAAGTTTTCACCAGATGCATTAGTACTTTATCATGCTCAGTCAACTGCAGGTCCATCAGCAATGATGATCCATGCATGTAATTTTCAGGACATTGTAAAGAAAACAATGCACAAAATTACTACGCATGTAAGAACTAGTGATATAGAATGTCATGATGATGGAGCACTGCCTTCTCGCAGTAGCATCTAAGTAAGGCAAACTACGTTCTGTACTAGGTAGAGAATATACAGCAGCCACATGATCTTTACAGCTTCAAGCTTCAGATGCAGCATCAGAAGCATGTTTCACCTTGGTTCTAACACTTGTGCTTTAGCTTCTTGCATATAACCTGTAAGAACATCAAGTAGGAAGATTATGTTAGAATGCATGCAGTTTTGTAAGGTTCAGCTATTCAAATTTTATTTCTTGAATAAGTACATATTAAATTTGACACTATGTTCAGCAGTTTACATGCCCCTCCCTGTTTTTTTATTTTACAAGTGTGTTTCTTCCTTACATATATGGATGATCGTCGTGGACTTGATCTGAATGAAGTAGCAATTGAGGCTTTGAGTGATTCAGAAAATTTGGAAAAGGGTGGTTTATCTGGCAGTAATGCAAGGATGACAAGCAGCGGTGATGTAAGAAAAGAAGCAGATGGTAGTAAGCATGCAAGCGGTAGCAACACAAATGTATCTGCTGATACGAAGGCATAATCGGACAAACACTGTCGAGTGATGACTCAGAAGGTGGTGATGATGATGACGAAGAAGTCCAGTCAACACCATGCAGTCAAACTAACATCCAGACACCTTACCCAGGCATGATGTTTGAATCATGGGACGAGGCGAAGTTGCACTACAACAGATATGCTCATCAAGTTGGTTTTTCTATCAAGTGTAGTACATCGAAGAACTCGACCATTGATGGACAGAAGGACAAGCAGCTTTTTGTTTGCAACAAGAGTGGGAAAAATGAGGATATAAATCAACTAGATGTACCTCCAGTTAGGCAAAGGAACCGGAGCATCACTAAGAAAACAGAATGCAAGGCTCGTATGAGAGTAAGAAGGAAAGGGAAGAAGTGGCATGTAACATACTTCATTGAGGAGCACAATCACAAATTAATAAAGAAATTCTCGTTGAAGAAGTACTTAAGGTCTCATAAAGGAATTCCTAAGGAGGAAAAGGATTTTGTAAGACTATTGCATAAGGTCAGTCTCTCAGCAGGAAGGATCATGCGGATTATGGCAGAAGTATATGGAGGTCTGGCCAATGTTTCGTACGACAGTAAAGATGTGAGCAACTTAATGTCTAACATAGATAACGAGCACTCACATAAAGACATGTCGCTGCTGTTAGCTCACTTTGCGAGGATTAAGAAGGATGATCCTGATTTCTACTTCAACTTACATACTGATCATGCAGACAAGGTTGACCGCATATTCTGGGTGGATGGAGCTGCTATAGCTGCATACAAAAACTATAGCGACTGCTTGTCATTTGACACTACCTAGATGACCAATATGTATGGCATGCCCTTTGCCCCATTCGTTGGTATTAACCGATATGGTCAAACTATACAACTAGGCTGCGGTTTCCTTCGGAACGAGAATGTTGAGAGTTTTGTATGGCTTTTTGAGGAGTTTCTTGAAGCTATGGGTGGCGTCCAACCGCAGAACATCATAATTGATCAAGATGCAGCCATGCGAACTGCTATTCTGGAAACATTTCCTGATTGTTGTCACAGGAACTGTAGGTGGCACATTATGCAGAATGCGCAACCTGTACTTGGTAATTTCATGTCTAAGCATGAGGATCTAAGGAATGAATTGAATGAAATTATTGACTACAGCATGTCAGTTGAGGAATTTGAAGGTAGGTGGGCAGATATGATAGCCAAACACAATGTTGCGGACAACACGCATTTGAGTGACCTTTATCGTATCAGACGTACATTTGTCCCTGCCTACTTTATAGACCGGTTCTTCCCGTTCCTACAGACTACTGCTCGCAGTGAGGGTTTCAATGCTGTTTTGAAAAGGTACATTGACCCGCACAATAGCCTGCACAATTTCTTTGAACAGTACTTGAAGTTGCAGGAAAAAATTGATGTATCAGAGGACTCTGTTGAGTTTAAGGATGAAGATAAAACTGTTAGGGTCTGGGGAGATTTCCCTCTGGAAGAGCAAGCTTTGAATGTTTATACACGACCCATATACTTACGTTTCCGTGCTGAGATTCGGAAAGTGACATCCTACAATGTACAACAGCTTGATGCAGAAAAATTTGATGTTGTTCCAATTAAGCCTCCAGTATTTGGTTATGGGCGGAAAAGATACAGGGTTGACGCTAACTTTGCGACAGAAACTTACAGTTGTGAGTGCTGCAAGTTTAGTAGGGACGGGCTGCTGTGCTGCCATATAATGAGAGTTATGGTACAATTGGGTGTAATTGAATACATTCCAGAGAAATACATTCTAAACAGATGGAGAGTACCCCAGGAAACAATCGTGGTGGAAAAGATGGATTTGCCTCAAGTGCAGTGTTTGTGGTTCTATTCATCACACTGCAGCTACATGTCCCTCAAAGCTTACCCCAGGGCCAGAGCAAAAGGAAATAGACTTTTTCCGTGACATGGTGTAGATGTTGCGAACATAAAATGGCTACCACACTTTGCGTGCATGAAGCTAAAACTGTAGTTCCTGTTGGCTCGTTCCAAATATTTGTGTAAGTTGGTTGCTGGTTCGAAATTTTTGTGTCAGTTGGTTGTAATTTTTGTGATGACAAAATTGGTGAAGTTTTGTTCTGAAGTGGTGAAGAGACTAGCAGATGTAATAATTAAGTTCCTATGGTTCTAAGTTGCATGGTCAGACTTATTATTTTGTGTGTCCAAAAATTAAATCTGAAGCGGGTTCTTAGTTCGTGTTTGCAACTAAGTTGATTTTGGAACAGTATGGACCAAACATACTGATGTTGCTTTCATGTGTCTAATTGAAGAAACTAACCAACGCCGAAATTAAGTTCCTATCGACTTGTTTTTCATATTATGTGAGTTTTCAAAGCTGTTGAGGACATCATGTGCATAAAACTACTTGCACAAACGTATTTAGGTTGAAAATAAAACACACATGCCATTGAGAAAAAAAGAGAAGGATTTAGAACCTTTGCATGTAAATATTAGATAGAAAATGTAGCACAACACATAGAGCTTCTGAAAAATTCAAATGATACAGCCTTTTTTCACTTAATATGATAAAACAAAACTTTTAGAGATTGTATTCATGTCCGCCACAACAGATAAGATACAAAAAGATAGCATTGTAGCATTCTGTAAAAAAACAGAATGTACCTTTGTATCAATTTGGAAAGAGCAGTTCATCCCAGTTGATGAGGTTTCTTTCAGTAGCCATCCATCTCTTGAGGTAAAGCTTCCTTAGTGCGGGCATGTCGTAGGGTGAGAATGGTAGTAACCTCCTTCCATCCCAAGATTCGATGAACTTCAAGACGAAGTAGCCGCAATCGTAACTTGGAACAAGCAAAACAAAAAGTTCATCAAAGCTTTTTCCCAAAATGCAAAAGAATTGAAATGACAATGGAACTGGTATATGGAATGACAGAAGTCAAGAGTTTGTACTAACGTTGTCTTCTGCATTGGAGTTGGTATATGAACAGTCATGTATTTGGAGATGTCAATCTTTGAGGCGCTATAGTTAGCTTGCCAGAAGTGTTTGATGCTTCCAATGATATTTCTAGCATCTTGCATAAGTAACTTGTCTCCCTCCTTCCTCATTGAGTCCATTACTTCGAACCTCCCAGCCTTCAAATTTAGCACGATTAAGTAATAGTGTCCACTCATAATTTTGAGATCAGGAGTGAGATTTTGGAGGACAGAGAACAATATCTGCAAAAGGGGATGATGAAGAGAAAATATAGGTGTCACAAAAGCTACTGGGTGTAAAAAAAGCATCAAAGGAAAAAGTAATTAAATGAAATTACAAACTAACCATATCTTTGTGGTCTAGCCGGTATGTAGGCGTGCATTCAAATGCTTTCTGCACCTCCTTATCTAAGTGGCATGATGGTTCCCTTAGTTTGGTCTGCACAAATGATGTGAATGAAGAAAGTCTGTTAGGAAAATGGGGAAAGGAAGAAGAAAATCGAAAGTAGATCAGAATATAATGAGAAAGGTACATCAAGCAAAGATATAAAGATTGTACTTACAACAAGCCTTAGTGGCATCAGAAATTTTTTCTGCTTGGCCATCTCCTCAGACATACTAAGTAAACCTATCTCGAAGGTTGAGTTGCTTATCCAACCATCTGGCTTGATTGAATCTGCCAAGTCGCGGAGATAGATGAAGAAGGTACCATAGTCAATAATTTTTTCTTTGTTCAACAGGTGCTTGGTTCTGCCACCATATGAGCACACTTTGATGTACAACTCAGCATCTGACCTAGTGACAGTAGGTTTTTTGCAGAAATTCTCATATGGCGATTTCTGTTTAGGCCCCAGTTTTACAACTCTCCTAGCTTGAGGTACTGGTGTTACACTATTTTGGTTCCTCGGCGACAACACTACCTTCTGCAACTCCTTTACTTGTACTGTCGATGGCGTAATGGGCATATCGATGGTCGCATATATTTTGTCCAGAGAGTCACCACTATCGTTGCTTGAAATGATTACTGGTTCTTCCATTGTAGCACCTTCATCAACCTTTTTCCCAGCCTCCTTCAGATCGAAGCCAAGATCGAAAGAAGGACAATCTTCCTTGAGCTCTTTAAACTTCCTCTGCTGTTCAGTTTGTGTTACAACTTTTGCAGTACCGAATTCAAGGTCAAGTTTCCTGTTAATGTCAATGCTAATGACCATCTCTGCTGACCCAGCAGCAGGATTACTTCTGACATTCACTGGTGTGGCTTCTTGCAAGATCACATTGCCATGGTTTGGAATAGTTTCAGCAGAAGGAACTGTGCCAGATGTAACAACTGTTGTAGCAGCAGGTGTATTTTGAGGCGTTTCATGACCATCTAGAACCAAATTCCTGTTCAGGTCGATGCTACATGCAAGATCAACAGAGTTAACTCCATTATGTCCACCAATAGATGATGACGGCCTTCCCCTCGAAGCTACAACTTTCTGCCTTGTCACATTTTCAGGAGTAGAAGACCTCGTGACTCTTCTAGGGCTGGGAGAATTTTTTATCTCCAAATCTACAGCAATATTTGACTTCAGTGGGGACATGGATCTTGTAACTGGTCTCCTAGCAGTAGGAGATGAATCAGCAGAATTCCCATGTACATATTTTCCCTTTGTCTGCAAATGTAACTTTCTTTTTTGATTTTCCTAAAACCATGGTGGGTACTGATGCAGCCCCATCAGGCACTTTGATTGAACTCTTGCTTCCTCCATTAGCTTGATCCACTGGAGTTGCTTCTGCACTAGATTGTGAACCAGAGCCATATAGTTGTAGATGCTTCAAAACATCAGCTGTGGCGCATACAAAACCTGGTGCATCACTCTGTGTAACTGCAGCACCATCTATGGATGAAGGAGGTAGTACTACAGGTTCAGGAATTGCTTCTGTGTTTACTGTGCTAGATTCAGCATTGGCAGTCAAATCACTGATATGTGAATCCATAGTCACATCTTGTTCATCCTCTTCCTCTAATGACTTGTCTACAACATCTTCGTTAGCGCCATCCTCGTCAAACTTCACTTCATTGTTGGGCATGCTTGTGTCCTTGATGGACTTCTTGTTGTCTCTGGCTCCACCCATTCCTTTGTGTGCAAGTTTTCTTTTCTTTGATTTTGTCTCAGGTAGATGATCTGGTGCATCATTCTTATCTGGTTTGACCGCTGCTGCATCATTCTTATCTGGTTTGACCGCTGCACTAATTTCTTCTTCATCTTTCTCATGGACTACTCTCTCATCAACAGACTGTGGAAAATGTGCTGCTCTCCTCCGTTTCGGCTTGTTTTTTGGCTGCCCTGTTTCATGTGCAACATTTGTCCTTGTACTTTCCTTGCCTTGATTGTTTCCTACAGATCTAATGAACTCAGAAAGTCCAGCCTCAAAACTGTTGCACATGTTAGTGATTTCTGATCTGTAGTTTCTCATTTGCTGTTACATGGAAAAAATGAAAAAAGTACATGTAAGACTAGGTTGGTACAATGGCAGAAGGGGCAATTTATCAATGCTCTAGAATTGTAAAAATATACACAAGAAGCTGTAGACAAAAGAAAAATTACCTCTTCATCTGGATTGCCTGGTGCATGTCGTCGGATGAAGATATCCAACACATTCTGATCTCCCGAGAAAAGAAACGGCTTGTTCCTGAAGCAAGCCTTTAGCTGAAAAAAGATACATGTTTCAGGAAAATTAGAATGAAAAGGTAGCAAGAGCAAGTCAAGGAAAAAAAAAGTTCAGAAAAAATAGATGTTGAATCAATAAGTTACCGGTAATTTCCCAAATAAACCATCACTCTTAGTATCTTGATCAATAGCAGCCTTAATCATCATATTTGTCCATACAGAAATACGAGGTTCAACATCTGGCACATCTATTCCATCTGTTTCCAAAGCATCGACATATAGAACCTACAAATACAAATAGAAAAAACAGTGAAAAAATACATTAGCCGCTGCCTCGTGAACTAAATCAGAAAATAAAATGTGTGCAGAAATACATAGAGTTGTAAGAAACAATAGATAACTGACCATGAGGTAAGGCATGCAAGCTTTGAACCAGTTTTTCTTTCCCTTCGCATTTGCAGTCTGGATCAAAATGTCTATGATGAATCTAGCCCAATTATATCTTGGGATGGCAGCTATGTTAATTAGCGGAGGATAACATTTTGGACTGACATGAATCCCCATGGTAGGAGCAAACACACATGAGATGAGGTACATGATGAACTTCCTCAGGTAAGCATCATCTGCAGGATAATCTTCACCCAACTGCTTCTCAATGGATGCTACGGTTGGCTGATTTCCATCATGTATCTCAAGCATCTCAAAGATAGCACTGGTTGCGTCAATGTCAGAGTAGTACGGGACAGGATGTACTCCCATTGGAACTGCCATAACTCTGACAACAGAATCAACATCTACTGGAATTCTTCCCCTGTCTCCGAAATCAAGATGACAAGAAACAGGATCAAAGCACTCCATAAGGAATCTGCATAGCTCTGGGTTTAATTTCGAACACTGCATGCCAAGAATTCCTGTGAAATCATATTTGCTGATCAAAGCACGCTGATCATTTGTCATTTTCTTAAGTACCCTCACAACCTTCATTGGTGAAGCGCGGTTGAATAAATTGTTCTGCAGAAAAAAGAACAACACAAATTCATACTTCACATTTGTAGGAAGGGGAGTGGAAGTACATGCATATAAAATACTAGCACAGTAAGTACAAAAAAGAGACAAATTATGGTATCCAGTACCTTCTCCTTCTTGTCAACAACATTTTCTTCGCACGGATTCTATGATGGACCTTCCTCTCCTTCTGGTGGCACAACAGAAATTGGTTCAACACCCAACAAAGGAGGAACACTCTGAACAGGCGGCTCAACTTTGGCAGCTCGGAACTGCAGCCTTTGTTTCGTCTTCCTATATCTGGAAATACTATTTCTCTTCTTCCCACTCTTTGGAGTCCTCGAATTTTTCTACAGAAATATGTAAGAGAAAAGCTAATTAAATGAATAAGTGTAAGACTGAAGAAACCAAAACAGTGAACAAAGTAAAAAATCATACTTACCAGAGGGATAACAGGAATCATTTTGAATTATTAAGACAAGACAACAGGTGATCCGTCCAACAAAAATGCCTGCATACACAGTATGTATATATTACAACCTTAAACACAGATTCATTTACTGGAATAAACTTAGAAACACACATACTACAGAACATGTTTTCTATAGCACATACAGGGATGTATTTTATAGCCCAAGATGTATTTTATAGCACATACAGAGTAGAAAATGTTTAAAGAGATAAAATAGAAATATACATCATATGTGTGCAGTTATACACACAGGAAAAGGGCATATGAGTGATATGTGTGTATAATACAGAAAAATACATCTTACATAGTTTGATTGTGAATAGAGCATGTAATTAAATGAGTAAAAGTACATCCTACAAACAATGTAGATGGGATTTCATCATAAATCATCTTAAAACATGTTGTTGATCAACATACTAAGAGTGATAGTTTTACATGTATTTTCAGATCATTTAATTACATGCTTTTGTGTTAAATTACATGCTCTGTGCCACTTTTCTACCAAAACATGTTCCATTTTATTTGTAAGGGAGCAGATCAGTTTTACACTGCCAATCTACCCCTTGACAGCTCTACATGATGTAAAAATATCCCCTGACCATACTAATCAAGGAGATTAAGGAACAAACAGAAACAGAAGATCAAAAAACTTAGAGCTGGCTTTGGTCTATTTTATACAACGTAATATTTCATAAATACATGCAGTATAATATGGTTACATGTAGTATAATCAACAAGGAGAACCCAGTAAAAACATGTAAATAAAACCATGTAAGTTACATGGAGCATGATGCTGGTGCTATCAACACATGTAAGTATTAGGTAAAAAATACATGCCAGAAGATTGCTGCTCAGATATACACAGTTCATTCTGAAAAAATACACCTAAAACCACCGTAATGCACCATCGTGTATCAACGAGCTCCAACAAATCTACTACAACTAGATAGTAGACGAGATCGAACAACACACACACAATTTCAGTTCTGAGGAACAAACACGCACGAAAATTGGCCCCAGTAGAACACAAATCTAACAAGTATCTCCTCAATTGATTCTCAGCAACTAAAATGAAGACCAAATCGACGATTGAGTCCCAAACCCTAGCTGCCGAACGGGACGAACACAACTAGCGCAAGTACTGGAAGCATCGAGATCGAGCAGCTAGCAGAAGTGCTGGAAGCATCGAGATAGATAGATAGCATCGAGATCAAGGGACTCACCAACTGGAAGTACTGGAAGCAGCACATCACCGACGAAACCCCCCGACGACGCCTCAAAGTCCGACGAGCACCCACCTCGAATGCGTCAAATCCTACCCGCCTCGGATGCGTCGATCCGCGATTCAGCGACGGCGAAGATGCTCCACCAACACTCCCACTGGCCAGGAGGATCGCCCACACCGGCCCGACGACCCGCTCGTCGCCGACGAAGCCAATCCAGTGGGGAATTTTGGAAATCGCAAGAGGAAGATGAGATGGGGAGGAGAGCTGAGACGGTTGGGCGAGAATGAAGACGATGGCCCGACTTCGAACACTCCGTCGCGGAATCCGGGCGGCAGTTGTTGGACGCTAGCGTCGAATCGCAGGAGCCACAGATCCAAGATCGGACGGTGCGGAGAGGGGAGCACTCTGGTAGACAGCACGGTGCCCCAGCAAGAAATAGATTTCTGGTTTCTTTAAACTGTAGTTGTACTTTTCTAAGTTGACTGAGACTTATAAGAAAATTTTAGTCATAGGCACACCCTATTTTATGCCGCTAGCGATTTCCGTTCCTAGTACTCACCCTGCTCTGTTGCGTCGCCGTCCCTCGCACAGGTACCTCGCGGCATGGCTTTGAACATGTCTCCGAGCGCTATGTTAGCCAATTAATCTTGTCAACACGTAAGGAGAAAAGCAGCGTGGAGTTGCTTGCTATCTAGTTTTGTCCATGCGCATGTTAGCCTGGTCGTTGGCTCTTAGAGTGATTGTAGGAAGAAGAGGTCCAGGTCATGTTAGTTCTGGAATAATTATAGGAGTGAGTTAGTGGCCATGAGAATAGGGCTAGTTAGTGGAGTGAGTGGTGCGTGCAGCGTGGAGTGTTTAGTCCATGTATATATACCCCTTTGAGTGAATGGAAAAATGGGTGTGAGGCCACAAACACAATGTAGCCACGGTAGTCACCAAGGGAGTGTTCTTGGCAAAGCCTTGTCTCCTTCCTTGGCTACTGTGTGTACGGGTGTGTTGTGTTGAGAGAAACAAGAGAGAAAGTGAGTGTTCAGAGGTAGAAGAAGAAGATAGGGGCTGAGAGATTCAACCCCAACATTTGGTATCAGAGCGAGAAGATCTTGGAGGCCTGCGTCGGCGACGGCGGTGCGATGCCGCTGAAGTCGACGATGGTGGCGGCGGCTGACTCCATGCGAAGTGGAGGCCAGCGCAGCGAGGTTGAGCTCGCTGGCGGTGTGATGCCGTTAGCAGCCCGGCGTGGTGTGATGCCACGAGGAGACGATGGTGTGATGCCGTCACCAGGCGGCGGTGGCGAGATGCCGATGTGCCGGCGATGGTGCGATGCCGTTGCGCGGCGACGACGGTGCGATGCCGTCATCTCGAGGAGAGAGTCGGCATGATGCCGGCGGCGGTGGTGCGATGCCATCGTCACCATGGAGAGTTGGTGTGAATCCTGTGAGGCTCCCGCAAGATGGTGGTGACTGGTGCTGCGACGGCAAGATCAGAAGGTGATGCATGGGGAAAGTAGCAAGGCATGGTGCTTGATCTGATGCCGTGAAGGCGTAGTCTACAAGTTGATCTGCTGTGTGCGGCAAGACGGCTGCATGAGATGGCGGGTGATCCGTATGAAAGGATGAGTGAGTCAAGATGACAAGATTAAGGGGGTGAATGTTAGCCAATTAATCTTATCAACACGTAAGGAGAAAAGCAGCGTGGAGTTGCTTGCTATCTAGTTTTGTCCATGCGCATGTTAGCCTGGTCGTTGGCTCTTAGTGATTGTAGGAAGAAGAGGTCCAGGTCATGTTAGTTCTGGAATAATTATAGGAGTGAGTTAGTGGCCATGAGAATAGGGCTAGTTAGTGGAGTGAGTGGTGCGTGCAGCGTGGAGTGTTTAGTCCATGTATATATACCCCTTTGAGTGAATGGAAAAATGGGTGTGAGGCCACAAACACTGTTGGGGGATAACCCCCGGTATGCCAAAGGCATGCCAAACCGGATGGTTTGAGCCATCAAGATACCGGTTTAACGTTCTTACCGGAAGCCTGGTAGGAATTTGGGAAAGCAAAGCTAAGCCGGTTTCCCCAAAGGGGTATGCCGGAACCCGGTAAAGAAGATACCGGAAAGGAGGGCCTGTCGGCAGGACTGGTCAAAGATTCTCTTCAGAGCAAGAAGACAAGGATGAGCTAAGCAAAGTAACTTTATTCAGAGCCCTGGCGCCAAAGAGAGAGGTGACGGAGAAAGAAGCCGGAGGACGTCAGCCTCCCTGATTAAAGAGGACCCCGGCGTCATCCATGATTAAAGTAGCTTTGTAAAGTAGTTTGTCCAGTCAAAGATGCCATTAGGGTTTCTTGTTCTGTAAGCCACCCTCTCCCCTATATAAGGAGAGGGGGTACTGCCTCTTACAGGCGCGAGACTACAGAAGGAATTAGACGACAGAACTTGTAACCGTGTTGAGATCAATGAAGCTAGCGATCTAGTAAAGAGTTCTTCCTCTTGTCTCTCTTCTTGTATACCGGTCTCTGGCTGTGTTCTTGAGGAAAGCATCCGGAAGTTCTTCCCATCTAATCGCAAACCCTCCCCCGAATCCTCTTGCGTCCATTCGGCCCCAGTATAAGCCATCCTATGGCATCTGTCTGTTCACCACGACGACAGTTGGCGCCCACCGTGGGGCATGAAGTGGCGCTTGATGGAGTTCACATTCGGGCGGGCATCCTCGAGGTCGCCGGCGAACGTACGGTGTCCGCGCTGGTGCAGCGCATCTACGCCATGGACTTCATCAACGACAACGCGGGCTGCTTCGCCAACGGCGGCGTCTTCCCCAAGAACGGCCGCGTCATCGAGTTCGGCAGCCACCGCGTCTACTTCGGCACCGTCCCTGTGCGCCAGCGCCTCTCGCCGGTGCTGGTGGCACCGGACCCACCAAGATGGCTCTGTGCTGGCCGCGCCGCCGGCAGCGTCGAGGTAATGATGACCGGTGTGGCTGGTGCAGGAAAAGAAGCTGTGGGAGAAGGTGCTGGTCGCGCGGTTTCGACCCGTGCGGCTAAGCCACCGCTGGAGCGCGACGCAGGCGCAGCGGGAGCATCATCCGCGCCACCGGAAACGCTGCTCCAAGCAGCGATGAACGTCCTCGCCACCCCCATCGCGCAGAACGTCGATCCGGCAGCGGCTCAGGCGGAGCTGGAGGCGCAGCGCCAGAAGGTGCTCGAGAGCGGCAAGGACATCCTCCGGGCGCAGCGCGAGCTGAACCTTACCCTACGTGAGTACAACGCTGCCCATGGCTTTGCTTCTGTTAGCGCGCATGCTGCAAGAATGCCGGAAAACCGGCTAAAAGCTCGCAACCTAGATCAAGATTTGCGCAAAGAGATTCTTACCGGCAAGAGCGCCTCTGCATCTGTTAGCATCGTGGAGAAACCTATGTACAGTAGCCCGGATAAAACGATAAAAGCTGCTAAGGCTGCAGTAGAGCTATGCGAGTCGCTTTCCGGAGATGCTTTGGCAAAACAGCAAGAGCGTGTTAGAGAGCTGCTGGAAACTATTGAGCAGCAGAACGCTGAGCAGCTGGCTAAGCTGAACAAGGCAGCGGCCTCAAAATCCGCGCGTTCAACAAAGAATGCCGGTAGCAAGTCCCATGGGCAGGCTTCGTCCCCCCATCCGGACCGAAGAAGAGAAAAAGAAGTGAATGCGCAGCAGATGACTGTGTACGATCCGGTTCTTGCCGGAAAGCAACAAGCCGGGCAACATGATGCCGGTAGAAAAAGCCAAGGGGCAGAGCGAGGCTACGCCAGAGGAGGCTATGCGGGAAACAATCATGCCGGTAGATATGAGACCGGGCAAAATTATCGAGCTGCAAGGGCAGCGTACGATGAGGAGGAAATAGATCCCCCGAGGTACCGGCAGGCAAGGGCCGCGGTACCGGAATGTTATGATGAAGCTGATTCTGCAAGACCGGCAGCATACCGGAACCCATTGGGAGAACGCTTGGGAGAGAGATACTTACCGGAACGGGATGCGAGGCACCGTCTGGATAGAGTGTACTTGTCAGAAATGATCGAGGAGGAAGGTCCTCCAGGCCCAAAGTGCTTTGGCCCAAGGATCATGAGAGAAAAACCACCAGTTCGCAACTTTACGTTGCCCCGTGACACAAAAACATACGATGGCACTACGAAGCCGGAAGATTGGCTCGCGGATTACGTGACCGCGGTATACGTCGCAGGCGGTGGAGGAACCGTAGCAGGAGGAGGAAACAGGCGCTGGGCCGTGAGAATCATACCGTCGTTTTTGGTTGGACCGGCAAGAATCTGGCTAAACAACTTGCCGGCAGGAAGCATAAATGGCTGGCTGGATTTTGAGGAAGCTTTTGTGAGCAATTTCAGCAGCACCTATCAGAGGCCAAACAGGCCGCAGCAACTTGCTCTGTGCGTACAGCGCCCGAACGAAACAGACCGGGATTATCTGGCCCGGTGGAACACCACAAGGAACTCCTGTGAAGGGGTAATCGAAGCACAGGCAATTGCTTGGTTTAGCAGTGGGTGCAGAAGAGGTTCGCCGTTGTGGCAAAAGCTGCAGCGGAACATGCCGACAACGTTGGCAGAGATGATACGTGTGGCGGATAGCTATGCGTTGGGAGACCCAACGCAGCCGGCAGTGCAACCTGAACCGGAACAGCTACGCCAAGAGCAACACCGGGATAACCGGAATAACAAAAGAAGAGAAGATTTTCCGGATCGAAGGTACGGTCCGTAGCAAGTTGCTGCTGTGCAGGAAAACTCTGAGGCCAGCGGCAGTCAGAGGCAAAGAACCGGATCGCAGCCGTGGGCGGGTCCTAAGAAACAATGGGTGGAAAAGAAACCTTGGGTCCAGAAAAGAAACTGGCAAGAACCCGCAAAATACACCATGGAAGCTGCCATGGATCAACCATGCCGGTGGCACACACCGAATCCGGCACACCCGTCAAACCACTTGACGAAGGATTGTACCTGGACCAAGTACTTGATGCAAAAGGGAGCGGTAAAAGATGCACAACCGCCACAAGACATGCCGCGGCAGCAACAGCTACCGCCACCACCACCGCTTACCGGGGCAAACGCCTTACCGGTGCAGCCAAACCGGCAGCAGTACCAGCAAGTTAACCGGGTGGAGCAAAACGATAACCAACCACCTCCACCGGCACCTTTAGGCCGGAATGTTTACGAAGACCCGCATATGTGCTGTGTCGTTTTTGTCACTGAGCCGACAGACAGGCAAAGTATGCATCGCCGCTCCATGGAAGTGAACGCCGTGATGCCGGCAGTTCCCAAATACATGCAGTGGTCCAACCAGGAAATTGCCTGGTCGATTAAGGATCACCCCAAAATCATGCCGAATCCGGGTGGATATGCTCTTGTTGTGGATCCAATCATGAAAGGGCCACAAACTCGAGTAAAATTCAGCAAGGTGCTGATAGATAACGGCAGCAGCATAAACATCATGTACAAGCATACCATGCATACGCTGGGCATAACAGAAAACATGCTTCAGCCAACACGCACAACGTTTCACTGAATCGTTCCGGGCTTGTCCTGCGCCCCGATAGGAAAGGTTCGGGTGGACGTAGCATTTGGAGGCCGTGACAATTGCCGGGTTGAAAATATTGAGTTCGAGGTGGTGGATCTAGATAGTCCCTACCATGCATTGCTGGGGAGACCGGCATTGGCAGCCTTCATGGCCACAACTCATACGGCTTACCTCAAGATGAAGATGCCGGCACCTCGTGGACCGTTGACTGTGGTGGGAAACTATAAAGTCTCACCTGAAATCGCATCTGCGGATCAAACCTAGCGGAATCGCTGGTGATCGCGGAGGAAAAGAAAAGGATGCAAACAGCTGTTGCGCTGGCTCAGTCCTCACAGTTGAGCTTAGCGGCAATGAGTGGAAACTTGGGCTCACCGGCATTCAAGCCGACAAATGAAACAAAGGACATTGTGCTGGATCCGGCTTACCCAGAGCGCACCGTTCGCATCGGTGCCGGACTCGATCAAGCATAGGAAAGCGCGCTCGTCAGCTTCCTCCGTGAGAATCGGAATATCTTCGCCTGGTCAACTGATGATTTGGTGGGTGTTTCGAGGGAGCTGGCTAAGCACTCTTTAAACGTCCGGAAAGATGCCAAGCCGGTGCGGCAACCACTGCGCCGGTTCGCTGAAGATAGAAGGAAAATCATAGGAGAAGAGGTGACAAAACTGCTCATTGCCGGA